>NC_052533.1:133871156-136371156 GCF_016699485.2 Gallus gallus | reverse complement strand
CCCAAACTTTCAGCCGCTGCCGTGCAACTCCTCCAGGCTCCTGCCCAGCCGGGTTTGAAACGAGGTCTTCAGCTTCGACCACGAGAAACTTAACTCCTAATTTATTATTTCTAACTTTTTTTTTTTAATTATTATTATTATTTGAAAAAAAAAAAAGAAAAAATCCCACGACTTCGAGCTAGAAACTGAAGACAAATACATTGTAATAGGGAAAACACGTGGGAGAAAATGAATAGGACTGAATAGCCTTAAGCGATTTTTTTTTATTATTTTCATTTTTTTAATTATTTTTTTTATTCCTGAGCTTCTGAATAAGTCCCTGAAAAAGTGCGATTTGATCTTTTACCTCAAACTTGGAAACTGTTCAGCGGGAGCAACGGTACGTGAGACCACACAGCTGGCTGGAGCCCCTCTATGACCAAAGGACAGCCGGACAAACAAGGTAGGGGACTGACCATCACCCTTCTGGCATCCCCAGAGCAGAAGCCGCTCTCCTCTTAGCCCCACTATTCCAGGGAGGAAGGCGGAAAGAGGTCCCCAGACACGAGTGGGGTCGGGGGAGGATCTTACCGTCTCTATGCTACACCTATTCCAGCCATGAATAGGACTGCAGTGAGGATGAATGAGGTTTTCAGCTTCAACCCCTCCCTCCGTGTAATCCGTTTAGGATACAGTTGAGCAATACGGTTTGGAAGGGAAAACAAAGAAAAAAGTTAAATTAATAGCGGTTAAATCGATCGAGCAACAGGTTCGGAAGGCATTCGCCGTAGGGGGGGGGGGGGGGGGGGGGCAGAGCCGCCCCCGGCTCCGACCGCCTTCTCCCCTCGCACGCAGCGCCGGGAGGGGACGTGACAGCGGCGGCGGGAGGGATGGGACCGCAGGAAGGGAAGCGAGGAGGAAGGCTAAGTCCCGCCTCGGAGGGGAGAAACAGCGCGACCAACGTGTCTGGGCGGGGAGGGAGGGACGGCAGAGGCGGGAGCTGCGGCTGCCCGCGAACTTCCAGCGGCGCTGCCGACTGCCGCCCCCGCCCCTCCGCGCAGCCACCGGCGGGACCCGGGCTGACCGCGGGGCTCGGCGGCGGCGACGGCACTGAGGGCCGCTCAGGAAGGGTCGCCCCCGAGGGGGCGGGGGGGGAAGGGAGGTGGGGAGGCTTCGCGGGGCGCGCCTGGAGAAGGCGGCTGCGGAGCAGCCTCGCAGCCCCCTCCCCGCCCTCCACGGGGTGCCGCGACCCACGAGGGTCCCGCTGGCCAGGGGCCGCCCCCATCCCCCCTCCCCACGTGGCGGCGCGGGGGATCCCCCCCGGCGCCCCGCCCACCCCCTGTGACGCACCGCAGCCGCCCACTTTGGCCGCGGCTCCGGGCTGGGGTTCCCCCGCAGGAGCGGCCCCGCGGCGGCGGGCGGAGCCGCACAGCCCCTGCCCGGCCCCGGGGGCCTCCTCGGCCCTGTCCTCAGCAGCCTTTCCCTACACCTGTCCGAGCTGCAGCCTGGAGCTGTGGCCGACAAGCGGCTCTCGTTGCTAGGAGCCCTAATGCTCTTCATTTGATGCCTTAATATCTTGGCAAAGATGCAAAGAGGGCTGAAAGGGAGATTAAGGGAGGGCCCACTGTACTACACCATTCCTGGCTTTGTGAATCTGTTCTTTAGGGCTGGTAGAGACCCCACGTCTCACAAGGCATAGGCATTCATCTGCTCTTAGTCCCGGTAGACCTCATGGTCTCTTCATGGGTCATCTTTCCCACTTCTCCAGGACCGGTGTTGTCACCGTGTCAGTACGGCCAGAGCTGTATTCCATTCTAGTAAATCTTATCCTACACGCAAGGGCAGCAACACTTGGGCAAGAGTTTTTCCAGCAGAAAGAGCAGCTGTGCCGGGTTCAGTGGGGCTCCCCATGCCGGCTGCACTGCCAGCAAATTCAGCTGGTCATGGTTATGGTATGGAAACAAATCAGATATCCGCTTCATTTAATTACTACTTGAGATTAGTGCATAAAGCAGCAAATTACTCTTCCATTCAGTGCAACGGGACCGCCTACTTGACTAAGTCAAACACGGTTTTACCTGTGTTCGATAAACAAATCACAAGATAATGAGCTATGCACATCAGACAAATATTTGCTCACTGGAGTAAAGCATGGAGTCAGCGCTGTGCCAAAAGTGTCCATGGACTTCATAACCAGGAACCAGAAATCTGTTCTAAACCAGAATATTTGTAACTGTAATCCGAAATGCCTGAATATCAATATGAATTACTTATATTATTTCTTAGAGTGTTTAGGATGATTTTTTTGCTTTCTTTTGGTTAACTGAACAACCTGCATTTCACCGTGTATATGATGGAGAAATCCACACAGCAGTTACTCACACCTCTTAGAGAATAAATTTAGGCACTGTAGGGGGGAACGTACATTGAACAGACAGGAGACTTGATTTGCTGATCAAAGACTATGAGTGCAGATACAGTTTGCCATCATTACCAACCTTGTTCTTTACTTTTAACCTAACCTCAGAGTTAATTTTAGTCTTATGTGAGCCCTTTCCAGAAGATCAATGGCATGACAAAATCTGGAAGTGATAAATAACCAAAAGCACCAGATATGGTAACTCTGCTGCAGTAAAGGCATACAGATGTAGCGTAACTTCTCGGTTTCCTCTCTGCGGTCTGTAAAACAGAAGAGGCACTCTGGGCAGCTATTTGATGCTCCTAATTATCGTGTACCTGAAAGCATTTGTACTTCAAAGATGAATGATTTACTTTGCCACCAAAATAAGGCTCAGCGTTTCTAAATATTGGATGAAGATTAATAGCAGATAGTTTTTGTGTTTAAACACAGAGTATGTGTGTGTAAGGCCACATAAACACATAAGGGCTGCATGCACACAGAACTGTCATTCAAGCAGCCAATCTGTAGAAGCCAATACTATTGTGCTCACAAAGAATGAGGTTTTTTTTTAAGGCTTATAAAAGTTGATACTCTTCCTTTGGTTGTGTGTAAAGCAGCCCTAAGTAACAGCGTACACATACACCCATGTGTGTATGTGTCAGCTCTTATGTTGCTAACCTCACGGATATCAGCTGTCCTGCTGATACGGTAAGAATTGCATTTGTGCTGTAGAAAAACTGACTGCCCTATCTCTACATTCAGGTGAATACATGGAAGGGAAAAAGGAAGCAGTCTGGTTTCCTTTGAGGGGTCCCATGTGACCCAGGAAGAGTAACACCTCATACACAACACACACCAGTAACCTCAACTGTATGAGGAGCTCCATAGGCCTCCAAGGGCCTCTAGCATGGTCCTGATTCCCACTTACAGGTGAGGAAACTGAGGCAAAGAGAGGTGAATTCATTTGCCTACGGACACCCAGCAGATGAATGGCAATACTAGGAACAAAATGCCAGTAGTCCAAGTCCTGAGCCACTCTTTCTGATTTTCTCCTTTCAAGAAATACAATGGTTAGGCAATGATCAATCAGTCAATTTTCATAAGGGAGATAAATAGGTATAATAAATAAATCAAATGTATGTACGTAATTTTATCATGAGTGCTCCAGAAAGAACAGCTCCACAAAGACATTTTAATGCTTTCTCTGTGCCCGCACTACAGAACTGTAATATAAATTATCCACTGATTTCTCTCTTCAGCAAAATATTTAAGTGCACACTTCTCTTTAATGAGATGGAAAAGTGTTATGCTGAAGCCAAAGCACGAGGCTTCAGAGGACCATGACCAGTAGGCAATCAAGAATCCAGCTGCTGTATTGGCATGTAACAATGAGACACTTCTAAATGTTCTCACTGCTCAGCACTTCTTCTTACAACAAAGATTTGAAGGCAAGGCTTCTGTGCAGGTCATCCACGAGGCAGGTTTATATTATTTTGGTTTGAATTCTTCATGCTTTGGTTTGAATTTAAAAGTGACACTGAGCACACAAGCTGAATTCCTCTTGACTGAAACTAGTTGCAATGTGCACCACAGGAGCAGACCGTTTATGCACTGAAATGGATTTCAGTGGATTTTAGGCACACGAAATGGGATTTCACTATCCACGGGGTCTGACTAGACGTGGTTCAGGGTATGAATAGGCAGTGTATGGAGGGTGGAAGTTGGGCCCTCAGCATAGTAATGGCCTATCTGATATGTTTGAATGTTGTACACAAGAGACAGTCTCTTAAATAGATGATGGAGGTGTTGCATCCCATGTATTGCAAGCAAACCTGATTTCATTCTGACCTCCAGTCAGTCACTGATTCCAAACCCTGTGTTAGCAGGTGCAAGGTACCACCTGATTGCTTTTTTGAGCAATACCAGCTGGTGCAGTGTAAATGAACAGGCTACAGATAATATAGGTAGGTACAGACAACGCTACACATAGACTTTATGATTATGTGTTTTCCCCTGTTCTGTGTATTTTTTTCAAATATTTTTTTGCTCTTTGTCTCCTGATTTTGCAAAGGAATGCACTATGTCCAGGTGTTCTTAGTCTCAGAGATGACAGAATCATAGAATCTTAGAATGGCTTAGGTTGGAGGGGACCTTAAAGATCATCTGCTGCCAACTCCCCACCATGGACAGGGCTGCCTCCCACCAGATCAGGGTCCATCCAACCCAGGCCTTGAGTGCCTCCAGGGATGAGGCATCCACAGCTTCTCTGGGCAGCCTGTGCCATTGCCTCACCACCCATGCACGAAGTCTGATTAATAACCATATGGCCAGACTGTGGTATATAATTTTGAAGAGGGAGACAGGTGCTACTTTACCCTGGAAGTCAGCATTATTCTTTGCTAAGTATGCAGTACCAATCAGGGCATCAGAACCTACTGAATTTCCATTAGGTGTCTTGATCTTACTAAGTTTACATTTATGTATTATAACTGCAGTTAGATACTAGCCTAAATATTTGCCAGAATAAAGAAAGCTCAAGCATATTCTGCTACATTCATTTAATTTGGAATCTAAGGCATTGTTCAGCTTGTGAAAGTACTGTATCTTCGGTGTTAGACTTATTCCACCAGTCACTGTATGTATATATTAGTCAACTTCTTTTTAACTTAAAATGTTTATGAAAATAATATTAGAAGATAGTAACGTAGAGTAAGTTCTCTACTGACAAAAAATATGATTTCTGGGTCTTCCTGTTATGCCAATGCTAAATAACTCACTAGATGGAATCTGATGTCAATTACTTGCCGGGATTTATTTCTTGATTATGCCCTTCATTAGAGCCTTGAGAGAGGCACACACCTTTATTGCTTCCTCTTGTACAGTCACAACAGGACATGTTTATACTCAGGACTGCTTGTTGATCCAAAATGTGTGTCACTAAATCAGCAACAGCCTAAATAGCATTAGAATCATAGAATTATCAAGGTTGGAAAAGACCTCTATGATCAGCTAGTCCAACCATCAACCCATTCCCACCATGTCCACTAAACCATATCCCCAGGTGCCACATCTACACATTTCTTGAACACCTCCAGGAACAAGGACTCTACCGCCTCCCTGGGCAGCCTGTTCCAGTGCCCGACCACTCTTTCAGAGACTAAATTTTTCCTAGTATCCAATCTGAACATCCCCTGGCCAACTTGAGGCCATTACCGCTTTCGTGTTTCATTTCTGCTAGGTGGGCTGTTAAGAACTCGCCTGCTCTGTTCATAGAAGTAAACAGCTGGAAAATCATGACAGTAAAGTGTTCAATAGTAGACTTTGAAACCTCTCTACATTCACTCATTGTGTGTGTACCAACGTTGACCCTGTTTGCAAGTCTGTGCTAAAGCATGTACTGGTTCAGCACCGTAAGGTTTGGTGGATTGCTCACAAAGGATTCAGATGTCCAAACTGCAAAGCAGCATTAGCCGTCCTGTCTCAAGCTTCCCATACCGTGCATGCGAGATGTAGCACCTCCAAAAGGAGCCTGAGCTGCGCTGATCATATGAGGTGTGTACTGTACACCTACCAAGTAGTCAGCTGTTGAACGGGGCTCTAGTGATGGCAACTTTGAAGATAAGCATTTCAATTTGCCTGAAAGAATACTTAGGAAATGCCTGAAAAATAATTGTGGTTTTGAAAGTTAACATCTGTGCTTGTCCTTCACCAAGCACTTGACACGTGTATCTTGACTCAGCACAGTGTTATTTTAGGCTTGCAATTTTCACCCGCAGTACTATGCACTGCTTCTCTGATAATACTTGATTCCATCTTTATGTGACAAGTTCAGGAAAATTTTGACTGATGTATTACTAAAATCTCCTTTTACACTTCACTGTGTTAGGCCAGTCTAGGTTTTCACAGCAGTAGTATCTGATCTTAAAATCTCTGATGAGGCTGTTCCTACACTCAGTGCTATTATTTGACTCAGCAATTCATCTTTGGCCCCAGACTTGGACAAACATAATTTCCTCTTAACTTCTTGGCTCAGTTATTTGAGAAGGGTGGAGAGTTTTTGGCTTCTTTGCTGTTGTTTGGGCACATTCAAGCTGATACATATCAATTCTGCTAGGCAAGTTATCAATAGATCACGTGCTAAAGTTTGAGAATATTGAGCAACTTTTCCAGACTTTGCCTGAGATTCAGTCAGTTAAAAGACATGCTACAATTGCATATACAAAGGGGAAGGTTTCTTTGATGAAAGCCAGGGATTTAGATCAAAACACTGTTTATTTTCCCAAGGTTGACAGTGAAAGGATAAAAAAAAATACTATTTTATTAAGACCAGAGATCCATTTCTTGATCTTAAAAGAGTGGGTTTTGTGAAGGAGGGAAACTGTGCTGCAATGACAAGATCAGAGAATTCATACATTTTTTCTTTTGGTGCAGAAGCCTTATAAAGGAAAAGAAAAAGCAGTAATAAATTAATATAAAAAGAAGCCTGATACTAGTGTATAGTCAGTTAAATGTAAATGCTCCAGATCTTAATCTAAATCCTGTGAGCTATACCCATACAAGTGGTCCATTGATTTCAGTCATACAATTCCTAAAGTAAGCAGACTTCAGCCCTGCTCACTAATAGGCATGTTCTATTTCTGGCAAGGGAAGAGAAGTTGTGGACCCCAAATGGGAAAGCTTAGTACAACTGCACCATTAATAAAATATTCACCTTGATGTTAGTGACCTTCTGCGTACTCAGGCGGATTAATAAACACACAGGCTGCTTGACTTCAAGGTAATCTAGAAGAGATCCATTACTTAATCTGTTTTCTAAAGCCCATCTATTTTGGGTGCCGCATTTAATTCACCTATAGCGACGACTCATATAAGCTGTCTTTTATTAGTCTTCCTGATGACCCCTCATTGTGGAAGACTTCCAGACAGGCCAGAGCAGGGACTGGTGCTGTCGGATGACTACAGCACCTGTCAGCCCAGTCATAAGTATTCAAGGAAGTCCTAGAGATAGGGTCCAATTTCTTTAACAGTGTCTCCAAATACACACTTAAGAGACTTCTTCCTGTCCTGAAATTTAAGACCCCAAATAGCCAGTGGAAAAAGGCATAGTCTTTGCAGTCTCAGACTTTATGCTCACCTGGTTTATTTTTATTTTCTAAGTTGTTCTGTCTTTCTAAGCCTGTAACATTTCAGACAGAAATATAACTGGTGACAGCTATGCTGCTGCACTTTGTTAGTGTTTTTTGTGGGTTTTTTTTCTGAGTATTTCACAAGAAAGAGTTAAAGACCTATATGATGTAATGAAGTGCAGTTCCAGCTTCAGTTTTGGCCAATAGATGATGAAACACATTATCTGCAGACAAGCAAGATGTTAGCAGCAGGGAAAATATGAATAAGGGAAGAAAGCACAAACGTTAAGTCCATTACTTGGAGAGGCTCAAATTCAGCAAAATTTTCAAACGTACTTCAGATTCTTTGTCTTATAGTGTGCTTGCTGGCATAGCCTTCAACAGACATTATCTCTTTTATGTCCCTAAGGTCAAATGTACTGGCCTAAAACATCGTTAACTTTCCTGTAATTATGAGAAAGCTGTTGTATAAAATGGTTAATGTGACTGTCCACAAGAAGCAGTCAAGTAACAGTATATTCTGCCTACCTGCCTTTAAGAGGAAGTGGTCTGAAGTTGAAGAAGGGAAGATTTAGGTTGGATGTCAGGGGGAAGTTCTTTACTGTGAGAGTGGTGAAGTGCTGGAACAGGCTGCTCAGAGAGGGTGTGGATGCCCTGTCCCTGGAGGTGTTCAAGGTTGGGTTGGATGGGGCCCTGGGCAGCCTGGTCTGGTATTAAATGTGGAGGTTGGTGGCCCTGTCTGTGGTGGGGGGGTTCATGATCCTTGAGGTCCCTTCCAACCTGGGCCATTCTGTTATTCTGTGATTCTGCCTACATGTTTGTCCATCACTTGTTTTGAGAATACTGAGCACCGTCCATGCCTGCTAGCTCCTCCATTGCCAGAGCTTAGCCTGAAAGATTTTATAGCCAGGTAGGCTATGCATGCAGAAGTTGTCACAGCTGATACTCTAATGAATTTCAGAGTCTAAAGTAAAGCCTTGGCTCTGTTAAATTAATCAGTGTTTTTGCAGACAGACTTAATCTCTGTCAAGCGATAGCCTTACACACACATGCTCGCACATGCATATATATCAACATACACAAATGTATGAATAACACATTTTTGCAATGTTATTGAGAAGACCTTTTAAAGCACATGTCTGATCATATAAATATAAATTACAAATATAGTCAGACATCTGTCTAAAAATATATAAATACATTCAGACATCTGTTTTAGGAATGTCTTTCCAATATTTTTTGCAAGCATAACTAAGCAAGAGATGCAATTCAGGGTGGGATGCAGTCGTGACACAAACTGAGGGGCAGGCAGAGACTGCACAGATGTTCAGTTGTTCCTTCTGCCCATGACTATATGAAGTGAGCAGTGGCCTGAAAGCCCCTTCTCCAACCCTGTCCAGGTAATATGACAGAATCTCATTCAGCAAGCCCAGGCTGCCAAATTAAGACCCTGACAAAGGCAGCACTTTGAGGATATTATGAAGTGTAGAGAACGTCCCTGGTACATTAATGCAAACTTGGCTCTTCACATGTAAAAAATACTGCAGAGGAGATATAAGTTGTAAGTCCATGACATGACCAGAAGCATGGAGTGCATCTGCTGCTGCTGAACTCGATGTTGACACCATGTGCAACCCTGACAAAGTCTTGTACTGGGAAGTGGTAGCTCTGCTAACAGTTTCCATGCTTTTTTGCAGATGTATTGTGAGAGGTTTATATGTATCCTGAGAATACTTGGAACCACACTCTTTGGAGTGTCCCTCCTGCTGGGAATCACCGCTGCTTACATTGTGGGCTACCAGTTTATCCAAACAGACAATTACTACTTCTCCTTTGGACTCTATGGTGCTATCCTGGCATCACATCTCATCATCCAAAGCCTGTTTGCCTACCTAGAGCACAGGAAAATGAAGCGGTCGCTAGAGACTCCAATCAAGCTGAACAAAACTGTTGCCCTTTGTATTGCTGCCTATCAAGAGGATCCTGACTACTTAAGAAAATGTTTACTTTCTGTGAAAAGATTGACCTACCCTGGAATTAAAGTTGTTATGGTCATTGATGGGAACTCAGAAGATGACGTTTACATGATGGACATTTTTACTGAAATCATGGGGAGGGACAAATCTGCCACTTATATCTGGAGTAACAACTTCCATGACAAAGGTCCAGGTGAGACGGAGGAGTCTCACAGAGAGAGCATGCAGCACGTATCTCAGCTGGTCCTGTCCAACAAAAGTGTTTGCATCATGCAGAAATGGGGTGGAAAAAGAGAAGTAATGTACACAGCATTCAAAGCACTGGGGAGAAGCGTGGATTATGTACAGGTAGGTATTAAAGCACCAGGTCAGTGCCAATTCAAACACACTTTGAAAGAAAGCAGCTTTTGTATATTTTGTGCCGCATGTTAGAGGCCATCCTAGTCCCTGATGAACACAGTGCTCCTTTCAGTCTGTTTGGAAACAGCTTGACCGTTAAAGGTGTATTTTGCTACTTTTTAAAATGGTCAGCCTATGTGTGAATATGTTACATCTACCAGCTATTGGAGAAACCTGGAATATCTCTTCAGGCTTCAGTACTTCTCCCTGTGATTTTGCTTCAGGAAAAGCCAGTGGCCTCCTGAAGACCACCTCTCTGCTCCTGTAAGTCTAGATCTTGGGTAAAGTTTTATTTTGAGAGAATTTCAGTGGTCACATATGAGAGCAGGCAGACAAGTATTTGGTGGCACTAGGGAACATCTCAGTGGTAGAGTCTGTGAAAAAGATGGAGATATTCTGAAGCTTTTGATGGCTGTGCAGAATATTCAATAAAAAAGGTCAACGTGCAGTCTTGAAAGAAAGATTTCTTCAGCTAAAGCCTGAAGGAGCTTTTGCTTCATCACTTACAGCTGCATTACCTCACTCACCGCAGCTTGGCCTTTAAAGCCCTTATGACACTGTTCACTTAAAAATGAATTAGGCTGAGTCCTCTCTCCCCGTTTCCAAAGCAGCAGAGACACATTTCTTTCCAGCTGCCTTGGATCCCGCGAAAGATTTTCTATGTTTGTGCCTTACACATGGAAGCACTCCTCAACTCAGGCAAACAGACTGCAGGAAGTCCAGGAGGCCATGAGTGGAGGGAGGATCACAGAACTAGGCCAGACCCTGAGGATCATTAGTTGTATATAAGTATATTAGTTGTATATCAAGACCAGTGAAATTTATTCCACTAAATCTTACTGATTATGAGACAATCTTCCTAATTAATCACCCACAGCCTTTCCTGCCCTCTCCTGACATCAGCACGTTACTTTGCCTCCAGAATTCTCCTCTGGTGGGACAGTCGATATGCTGTCAGTATTGTGTCAGGAACCACCCTGGTCTCAGAACTTTAAGAGTTACTGGAGGTTTAAAAGCAAGGCAACAATTACAAACTCATCCTTGAGCATTTCCAAAACTTTAACTGATTTATTATCCAAAAACAATGGACTTAAATTCCCCATTGTCTGCAGTTCGATTTTGTGCTGCGAGGGACTGTGACGGGATCAAAAATGCTGTTTTTCTGCATTAACATCATTTTATAATCACTTCCCACAGAAGTATCAGATTGCAGAGAATGAAGGCAGAAAGGAAACAGATTCATGACAACTTTCCTCTCTCAGTCCAGCTCTTGCATTTGCTTGGAGAACCTGGAAAAAGTGTTTCTCTTTCAACAGTTGTACCATAAACTAAGAAAACAGAAGTGATGTTTCTGGTCTCTCAGTCAGTTAACACTCCTGACCTGGCTCAGAAGTCCTGATGAATGTGTCAGGGACTAACTGATAAGCGATGTCACAGTCACATCCATGTTACAAATGCATTGCCCTGGTGATTCTGGTTGGCCACAGTCCTGATGCAGTGCACATGACATATGGCTCTGTTTTGTGAATTAGTGTAGGCTGAGATTTTTCACACAGCATTTTAGGGGTATCTTTAGGACTAAATTACTTTAAATTGGTCCCACATTTTAATAGCTGAGTAATATGCAGCAATGATCAGCCACTTCAAAAGTAGACCAGTCAGTATGATTGCCCGTGCCTGACACTGTGGGCCTCACAGTCCTTAAGCGTACTTTAAGCCTAAGAGCAGGTGATCATAAGCAGACATGTCAGTGTGGATAACCAAGATGTTGCTCACTAGCAGACTCTCACTAAATACCTGAAATCACGGTGAAGGCTTTAATTCCCTGCTGGAGGAGGTGAGGGTAAAGCTGGCTAGTGCAGTCAGGGTGCAGTTCATCTTGGCTTGATCCAAGTACCTGCATGGACCACCCAGCACAGTCTGACCTCTGTGGAGCATCTTGGTTTTAAACGACCACTGGTTGCAGCAAGCATTTGAACAGCTTGCTCAGAGCTGAAGGCAGCAGCACTCAAGGTCAGGTGTCCCTTTCATGCAACTCTGTGACCCACAGCAGTAATTTCTAGGTCACCCTGCCCATATGTGGAAATATGGCAAACTGGTTCTTAGACTGTGCTGTGCCAGCCCTGGCTAGCCAGCCGTTGGTGTGTTTCATTCAGGTTCCTAAGTTGCTTCTCTCAGGGTATGTCCTCTTTTCACCTAGAAAAACCTCATCCAGATGGAAAATGACAGCTTGTCCCAGGAACGCAGACATGTCCACGGTGCTGGCATGGCCAGGACACATGCTGGTCATTTGTAAATAAATCCTGTGTTTTCAAGATTCCTCATCTCATAATAGCAGTGTTGCTCATGGCAGGTTTCTCTACTATAGATAAACGCATCTGGTGGGTGGGGACTGCTTGGCCACATTGAGTGACAGGCATAGGACTGAAATCCGAGGAACTGGGGAGGAGACTGACCCAATCTGACCACTTGTGGCCACAAGAAATGGGACAAGTATCTGCCTGAGCCTTGAATACCAATAGAGAGCAGGTTTGCCGTGCAGAGCGCTGCCATGCAGTGACAGCTTTGCTCAGGAAGTCCCAAACAGAAATACAGGCATCCTTTCTTCCCTTAATCAAAATTAATGCTGCCTTTCTATCACCATGTGCTGTCACTGATGACCGCTTTCCACCAAAGCTGGAGAAATACATTGGCCAGGTTACAAAGGTGCTCCCCAGGCTGGGTCCTCCGAGGAGACTAACTGGATGCTCCAAGTTAATGGAAGCTGGAGATGCTTCTCCTGACAGAATTATGAGAGCTCTCATCAGCTTTCGCCTTTCAGCCTCCAAGTGCGCATGGAGGGGAAACATTTTGGCAGACTGAGCTGCATCACAAGCTGTGCAGCCTGATTATCATAGAATTGTAGAATCACAGAATGGCTTAGGTTGAAGAGGACCTTAAAGATCATCTAGTTACAGCTCCCCTGCCATGGGCAAGGTTGCCAGCCACTAATCAGATTACCCCATCCAGTCTGATCTTGAATGCCTCCAGAGATGGGGCATCCCCAACCTCTCTGGGCAACCTGTTCCAGCTCCTCACCACCCTCTGAGTACAAAATTTCTTACCAACGTCTTACCTAAATCTCCCCTCTTTTAGTTTAAAGCCATTCCCTCTTGTCCTCTCACTATCAAGTTATGTAAAAAGTTGTTCAACATCTTGCACTTGTCCTTGTTAACCCTCATTATATTCTTGTGTGCTCACTTTTTGAGCCTGCCCAATTTCCCCTAGAAGGTGTCCCCTACCTCCTATTGTGTCAGCAGCAGAACTTAACTTGGTGTCATCAGCAAATTTGCTTGTAACCTCCCAGCTCAAGTCTAGCCCATAACAAAATCCCTAAAAACTCTCCTCCCCTTCACAGAGCAGAAATAAATACTTCTGCTCCCATGGAGCAAGGGGGCTTAGGCTGAGTTGAAAGACTGGATGAAAAGACACCAAAATTAAAACTCCTGTTATGAAGCCTTGCTGGGATTTAACTTAATAGCTTATTCATGCAGAGCCACTGCCTTCTACCCCTACCGGCCCACCTGAAATCACAGGAATGTGAATTCTGGATAAAGTGGGAGGAGGAGGAGAATTTGTAGGGCAGAATCTGGCCAGCGAGAAGAATGTTTCTGGGACAGTGTCCCTCTCGAGCTCAGGGCATCTGCAAAATGAGTTCACGGACTATTGGGGAACTGTTTTCATCAGCAGCTGGGACAAGGAGGCACCCACTTGTTTTAAAAAGGCTGCAGCCCACGTCATTAGCCTCTGAGCAAAAGAAAGCAGCATCAGCTGCCTTGCAGAGCGGCCAGCCTGTCTGAGCCCTCCTCCTACTCTCCAGGGGCAAGCCAGTTCCTAATGTACACAGTGTCTAGTTAACTGGGAGTGTTTGTGTGGTTGAAAAGCCTGTGTATGTCATCTATTTCTGCCCTGGTCTCATGGAGTACTGCACTTTGGGACTTGCTCCTTCTGGTCTTACTTAGATATTTTTTTATAAGAATGCTGAAGGAAAATGGCAAGTGATTTCTGTACATCAAATCTCAAATCCTTGCACTATTAGTAACACACCATACATCCAAATGTACAGATGAGTTTGTTCTATAATCCAAAATATGTATCTTACATGAATTTCTAAATCCTTCTGTGAGTGAAAGAACTATAAGGTTTCTTTCCAGATTCCTAGCTGACTTTTTCCTTTTTTTTTTTTTCTTAACAAACATCTGGAATTTAACTCCTCAATCCTTCCTTCATTTGGCAGCAGGAGACATTCAACCAGGGTACTAAAACCATGCAGCCAACACAGGGGAACCCTATGTCAGAGCTCAGCAGGAATCTGCAACACACCCACAAACATTGTCTTGCTCTGCAGTGCCCCATCTCTGACAGCATCTCTTATTCAAAGTCATCAGCCCAGTGTGCCAGTAAAACAAATAGAGCTGATACAGAAGAGAGGATTGTTTGCATGCATGGCCCTTACAAGCACTCAGTTTCATTCAGCAGCACTTCTTGCTGCCTGATACAAATGGCCTTTAAGAAGTATCAATGCAGACTCCAAAGAGAGATTCAATTGCATTCAGGAGAATATGCCTATAGAGACACTCACCATTCAAGTGATTTTTATTCTCTGTTCAAGTGTACTCCTTAACCAACCCATTTTTGTTCTTGATTCTGTCTTTCTCATAGGTCTGTGATTCAGACACAATGCTCGATCCAGCTTCATCAGTGGAAATGGTAAAGGTCTTAGAAGAAGATCCAATGGTTGGAGGAGTTGGAGGCGATGTGCAGGTGAGTACAGTGGGGAATTTCAGCAAATATTTGTACTGCAATACTTTTCCATGCCTGGAATAGCATTGAATACACAGTGATACCATCACAAAGGCTCTTGTAAGACCTTACCCTTTATATCTGTTGAACAGAATGTTAATTCACAGGTATGAGTACTGTGGTTTTAACACTTACAGAAAGCAGATAAGTATTATTCTCCCCAAATATGTGAAAAATGGGGCATTAAGGCTGTCAGGCCTGTTGCTGCATCTTTGAGTATCTGGACATTATTTTTTGTTCAAGGTGCCACAGAAAAGCTTTAGTGCACCAGGGAACAGAGAACAGCTCCCCCAAAGCCAAGTCCATCACCTCAGGCCTCTATTGCTAATATTACTATTCACAGCCAAGATAATTACGAATAAAGCCTTTTAGAAATGCAGTGCACTATGCACTCTGCGTATTTTTGAGTTTCCTATGCATCTCTGTCAGATGGGACAATGTGAAGCCCTGAAGTCAACCTAGCTCCACTTCTGTGAGGATTTCCAGCTGTTCTGGAACAGTCCTTCCAACACAAATGCTTCTGCTACAATTATTAAAAAATATATATATGCATATGAACATTCCAATTGGCCTTGGGATTGGTTCCTTAGTCCAGTCAGGCTTTTACGTGAAACAAAGGAGAAAGGGCCATCTATATGGGCAAGCACTTACTGAAGAATGTCCCAGTAGTCAGAAGTATTTCAGGTATGTGGCTCTTAATTCCAGAAATTAAGATTCCTACAGAAGCCTGAATATCTTTGTGCCTCTGGTCTGATCACAAACTGAGCTGAAAATGTGGATGTGAAGACTTGGGCACCTGCACTTGCCTTTATCTCCACTGAGTGTTCAGACTAAGATTACTGCTATACAGCATTTTAAGTGCTTGCCTGAGCTTTAGGTGAGCTCTGGGGCAAACTGAAGAGAAGGACTGAGCTATTTATATGAGCTGAAGCATGACTGTTGGAATATCATAGTATGTCTTGAGGCACAATAACAATGCCAGTACTCCAGTGTCAACTCAAACAAGGGTGTTCCCCAGAGGGCCTAATGTCACATATTGGATCATAGTCTAGAATCAAACATCTAAGGCAAGCCTTAGAAGACCAGAAGTATAAGCCGAAGACCACGTGTTCAGCCTCTCATATCCTGGCATAGCTTTAGGAGGGCTGGAAGAAGTCTTGTGAGAAGTAAAGCTGTTCACAAGTGGGGCAGAGATGCAGGAAGCCACATTTTGGACTTCATCTCCTGGGAGAGCCTGAGCCAGAGAAAGGAAAAATGAGCCAGGAAGGAAGTCTCTTGGTGGAGAAGAGGAAAGGTTGCAAGAAAAGTGATCATTTTCTGTGGGAAAGCCTCTTCAAGACTTTACCTTGCCTTTCCTGACAGTGTCCTGGATCATGTAAAGTTGGTAACGTTTCACCTAATAGTGAGGTTCCCCTTCTATTTTGGCTATCAGTACTCCAGTTTCTGCAAATTCCTTTTTGATCCAGTGTGTATAGTATTCTTCTCAAGAGCTCATCTAAAATGCCAACTTCTTGTATTTTGCAGATTTTGAACAAGTATGATTCCTGGATCTCCTTTCTGAGCAGTGTGAGATACTGGATGGCATTTAACATAGAAAGAGCCTGCCAGTCCTATTTTGGCTGCGTACAGTGCATCAGTGGACCTCTGGGAATGTACAGAAACTCTTTACTCCATGAATTTGTGGAAGATTGGTACAATCAAGAATTTATGGGCTCCCAGTGCAGCTTTGGAGACGACAGGCATCTAACTAACCGAGTGCTAAGTCTGGGCTATGCAACAAAATACACAGCTAGATCCAAGTGCCTTACTGAAACACCAATAGAGTATCTCAGGTGGCTGAATCAGCAGACCCGCTGGAGTAAATCGTATTTTAGAGAGTGGCTTTATAATGCAATGTGGTTCCACAAGCACCATTTGTGGATGACCTATGAAGCTGTAATCACTGGATTCTTTCCTTTCTTCCTTATCGCTACAGTCATTCAGCTCTTCTACAGGGGAAAAATCTGGAACATCCTCCTTTTCTTGTTGACAGTTCAGTTAGTGGGCCTGATAAAGTCTTCCTTTGCCAGTTTCCTTAGGGGCAACATTGTCATGGTTTTCATGTCACTCTACTCAGTGTTGTATATGTCGAGTTTACTGCCAGCAAAGATGTTTGCAATCGCCACGATAAACAAAGCAGGGTGGGGCACATCAGGAAGAAAAACCATTGTAGTTAATTTTATAGGACTCATTCCAGTCTCCATTTGGTTTACAATCCTCCTAGGTGGCGTAATTTTCACTATCTACAAGGAATCAAAAAAGCCATTCTCTGAGTCAAAAACAACAGTTCTCGTCATTGGTACAATCCTCTATGCATGTTACTGGGTTCTTCTATTGACTTTGTACTTGGTTCTCATCACCAAATGTGGCAGGCGGAAGAAAGAGCAACACTATGACATGGTGCTAGATGTATGATGTTTCTGTGGGAAGTTACCCAGAGAGTTTTAAAGCAACCCAAGGACCTTGTAGTATCTGTGGCATGGGACGAATGTTGCCAAGGGAAATGGATCACTGCTGCTGGGAATAGGACATTTATATTCCTCCGGGTTCATTTTCATCCTGCCAAAGTAAGAAAATCAAAAACAATAGAAAATGATTTTTTTTTCCAAGGGGGGAAAAATCAAACCACACCGTTTCAACCTGTTCGCATGAAAATGGGAGAACTTCTTTGTTTATGCACTTTTTTATTGTGCATACGCCTGACAGTGTTACGTTCTATATACCTCACTGGTCATGCTTATGTGTGGACAGGAAGAAAAGGAGTTTGGAGAATCAAGAAAAGGATCTTACAACCCCTTGCAACCTAATTTATGAACTTCTCTTTTTTATAGTTCTTTTTATAGGAAGGGTCTTTTGTGTTAGGCTGCCAAATGTAATGCCAAAGGTAAATTTTAAGAGGCCATTGGCTGAGCTGTATTTTTATATTATTGTATTATTTGTGTGTGTGTATTTTTAAGCCAACTTTTTTTTTTTTCAAATCACATATTTTATATTTTACTATCTGCCAAAAAAAAAAAAAAATTGCCTCCCTACCATTTTGTTCTTTAGCCTCCTTAAATATATTTGGGGGGAAAAAATATCAATTTCTCCCCCCGAATTATGCTGATTTAATGTTGTTCACAATAAAAAGCATAAAAAATCCCTCTGCATTTTTGCAACTGATGAATGGTTATTTCTGTGAAAAAGTATTTAAATGTACTCTTTGAAGACATTTACTAGGAAAGGCCCAACATTGTCAGGTTTTGAATACGAGCATATTTGTCCGTAAAAAAGGCCAAAGGGTAGATATGTGCAATCTGGGGCTTTGTTTTGGATAACATTGTAATAAGGAAATCTACATTGCTGAGAGCATAATATCTCTGGCATGCACAATAGCCATTTGATAAGCCAGGCGTTGATACTATCGGAAAAGGCATTGCTATAGGAAAGCTCCCACTGATTTTACATGTGATCTGAAGAACCACACGCTTCTCATCTGAAGAAATACTGGACACCCCAAACTACTATTGACTTCACTGATGTCTGTAATATTCTAGTGGCAAGCAGATAGTTCTGATTTTTTAGTTAAAAAAATACATGAAAGGAAAACATATCAACACTTTCTGAACGTGGGTGCCTTACTATAAAACATTTGCAGTGCCCTTCATGGAGTTTACGAATGATATAAACATCATCTTCTCTGACATCCAGTGTAATACAGACCCCTGTACGAAGCCCAATATTTTGTGCCTGACTAAAGCATATCTACCAGAAAAGAAGCCAACTTGTATCCAAAAACATCAAGTCTTAGCAAATTCATCACTTCCTTGGTGCTTAAGAGTCCATTTTGGACACTTATTTTGGACCATGGTTTTTTGAAATAACACTCAGGACTAAATTCTGCAGTCCTTCACCAGCCAAAGGAATGTGGCATTAAGCCCTAACACACTTTATAAAGAGCAACAGAATACCAACTGCATACAGATATATCCCCTTTTTAGATTCTGGTATTTAAAGCACTGTGGTAAAGCAGAAATCAGCATATGATGCTTAAAGAACTTAGAAGCATTTTCAGCTTCTTTTTATGCAGACATGAGTAGATTCTGCTGTAGAATGAACTGCACACACACTACCTTATTTGTTTGATTATCTTGAGGTACATGATTGCTTGAAAGTCATACTAATTTTATGTTAATGATTGGAGAGTTGATTCATGTTGATTAAAAATAGAACAGTATTAAAAAATGCAAAAGAAACAGAAAAAAAAAACTTGACTATGCGTTTTAACTATTTATGATGTAAGTTAAAGCTTGGGTTAACATTCAAATGTCAAATAAATCCTCTCATTCTATAAAAAAATGAATTAATTGCCTGTATTTATTCTAGCAATTTATTCTAGCAAATGTACTTCCAATATAGGTTGTATAGTATAATTGTTACTTTCATAAATAAAATATTTTTGATAAGATTATGACTAATACATGGTGTTTCTGATCAGCACTTTGGGTCTGAAGCCCTAAATCTGGATGGCTTGGAGGATGTTGTTATGGTGTCACCAGTCTGATTTCCCAGCAGGAATTTAGCATGGAGAAATAGAGAACCTGGGGAGTGCACACCTGGAGGACTGGGAACCAACCCACTCTAGTCCATTGGATGCCACTAACCTCCAAAATAAGGGAAGCATCAGAGAATATGTGCCCACTCCTCTCCTTGTTGTGCAGCCCCCTACTGTGCCTGTTAGATTATGTCTAGATACTGTGACGAGTTTGGGGATCTTCAGTACAATAAGTCATCAATGAACCAGAGCAAGTTCAGTGTAGGACCAGTATGATGTTTGGGGCTGGAACACTGGTCTTGTGAGGAGGGGCTGAGGGAGCTGGGCGGGTTCAGTTGGAAAACAGATGGCTTTGGCCACCTAACATCATCTCCAATACCTATAGAGAGGTTGTCAGGAAGGTGGAGCCTGGAACTTCACAGTGATGCCTGGTAGGAAAATGAAGGTCTCTGGGTTTGAGATGAAACAGATAAGGTTCAGATATAGTATAAACAGAAACTTCTTGCCCATGATACCAATTAGGTACTGAGACAGGCTGCCCAGAGACCTTATGCAGTCTCTGTCCTGGGAGGGTTTCAGGACTAGAATGGATAAAGTCCTGAAAAACCTACTCTGATGTCAGAGCTGTCTCTGAAAGCACATGAAAATGTCTTTAGACAAATTACATTTCTTTAATAATATTTTTTTCTCAAAATTTTCTCAAAATATTTCATCTCAAAATTATTTTGTTGTATTTTCAGTGTGTGGAGTAAAATGTGAACAAACAAATGTGGTTTTTGTTCATACCAAATACAATTGTGAGATGTGTGCCAGAGGAAAAGATCATAATTTGCTTTGAAAAACACGGGCATTTTTCAGCCATTGATAGATGGCTTCAAAATCTATAAAAACTTTTTCAAAGTACAAAGTCTACAGAATACTTAAAAATACACGTTTCCAAAAAAAAAGAAAAAAAAGAAAAATCAGTGAGTTGGCAATATCTCAGGTTGTGAGCCATTTCCTGGGTGGAATAATTTGAGTTTGACAGTGTCTGTTTGCAGAGACCAGGTGTGAAGCAAAACCTGTAGGAATTAGAGGTGCAGCACTCCAGTTCTGCCTGCTAACAAGCTTTGGTTTGGCCAAGAATCAGGTTTCTTTCAGGAATGCATGAATATTTAGCGGATTTTTTTCAGGAGGTGGAAAAAATCCTGTCAGACATGTACTGCCAAACGTGTCCTGGTGCACAAGCTGTTACGAATCCGTCTGTTAAAAATTTTAGTCTGAATTATATTCTTAGCAAGAGACAGAATGGTAAAGAGGAGACAAAATGTATCAAGAGCTGTTGAGGAGGTCTGCTATTATTTGCTGAAGAGCCACTTTTCTCCAGCACTAACATAAACTTAAACATACTACAATTTTTCCTTGGCCTACGTTTGCTGCTTCAGTTTCAGATCTAATGGATCTAAATTGTATCTGCTGCTTCCAGCTATATAATTTTGCATAATAAAAGATTCTTCTTCTCCCAAAGAAATCCAGCTCAAATTTTCTCTTAGAATAGCCCTGAAATTTCCACAAGCTCCAGTGACTGCACAGAGGAAAATTTCTTTGTTGTTACATTTGCTTGAAGTAAATGACAGACCCAGGCCATGTGTCTGTGATTTGGTATGTGGTACTTGGTTCTGTTCAAGTGTAAGCATTGTCCATGGCGTGTTTTTACTCCAGGTCAGATAGCGCAGTCACAGAGGATGTTGGGCACAGTTAGGAGAGCTGTATGGGTTGGAAAGTAACATGTCTGTGTAGGTTATACAGCTTAGGTGTGATCTCTGTCATCAACTGGTCTCTTAAAAAAGGAATAACACAGAAGAGCATGTAGAAGTGTGACACTGCTAGCAATCACTTAATAGAGATTAAAAACAGATTAAATGGGAAGATCATTCTAAATTCCTTACAACATTGCTGCCTGTAACTGGTCCCAAAAACTGTACTTCAGTTTTCCATAGTTACTCTTTTTAGTTAAAATAGTGAGCCCATCGAGTGAGCAGACGCTGGTGATTATCTGTGACTTCTGTCTGCACTTCATTGCCTTCCATAGAAATGGCATAGCTGTCCTGGTTTCTGCCAGCACTGGTGATATCTGGATTACCAGCACTGCGAGATGTATTAGAAGATACTTTAGTATGAAAAAGAAAGTCTGAAAAGACCATAAGAGAGGCTTCTTAAAAAAAAAAAACAAAAAACACACACACACAAACATTTGATAACATAGATTTTAAAAGCTCCATTTCAGTGTAGACAAAATTCTATCGAAATGGGTAAGTTATGTGAGAAGGTATGATACATGAGACTACAGAAAGAAGAGAAAAACAGAAACTGAGATATGAAAAAGGAAAAGTAAGCTGTTTCATTCGTGCAGAGGGCATATTTATGCAAAAGTTTAAACTGAATTTAGACTTTAAAAGACGTCTTCAAACACAGAAAGGAATCCATTCCCCTAACTTTAGATATGTGGGTTAGGGGAATCCATTCCCCTAACTTTAGATATCTACAGCAGATACCACTACTTGTATGGAAGTCACTGAATTTCTTTTGTAGTCATTGGAAAGAAAGAACCCCAGCTGGGTACAACACATTTGCCAATGGCTATTTAACACTTACACTACAGAGTGACAGACTTCCTTCTACAACTGCCATGGTTCTCTATGCTAACTATGGAGGGAGTAGGTGGTGAGCTTAAATCATTGGCTAATAGGATAACTCAGGCTGGAGGTACCTCCTGCTCAAAGTGGTGTTGGCTATGAAGTAAATACAACCTTAAAGAAGACACAGTGTAAGCATGGTCATTCCCAAATGCTGATTTTTGTGGTAACTCACGCTGGGTTAAATGAGTCATATCCCAGTTGTCCTTGGGTGAGGAACACCAGGTTGCTCCAGAGGCTGATCCCATCACCCCCTGCATGCATCTGGCACTTTGGCAATGTTGAAGCAAGAGTCCTCACAGGGACGAGAGCCCTGTCAGCCCTCTTAGAGGGCCAAGTAGGGATAAGGAAGACAGAAACAGTTCTGAGCAACAGCAGCACCTATATATGTTGTATTCCTATCAACAGCAGCCAATAGGTGCTGCCACTCCTTTTTTCCAAACTCAGCATCCTTCAGAATAGTACTTCATTCCTCAGTTCTCTACCATACTTGCACTCATATGTATTCATCCATATCTATATACTATACCTATATTTATTCCTGGATACTAGAACTGTGATAGCCCATTTCTAACAGCAAGTCAAAACTGTGGCAGATAGGATAATTGCATGTGTTGAGCCTGCACACAGCAGCAACGCTGCAGAACAGAGATTGTTTTCCTTGTTATTTTTATAAACAGCTCTACGTGTACTTGATCTCATCATCTTTAAAATGACCACCAAGTAGACTTGCTGGCAACTTTTACTGGAGACTGGGGGAGGAGGGGAAATGTACAGTTAATGTGCTTACTCGCCATCTGTCTGAGCATGTCAAATGAGGAGATTACGTTTTTGGGTGCAAAATCTGGAGTGCTTGATTCCAGCCAAGAGGAATTTCAAATAAAACCACCTGAAAGGGATATCCATACAGCGCTCACCACAGCCACATCCCAGAAGTTTAAGGCAAACTAGGTATAAGAAAATGATTGTATTACATTTAATAATATATAAAGTCCATTTGGATCACTCTTTGGACAGTTTTATCCGTGAAAATCTCTCTCAAAGATAAAAACTAAACAGATACAAGCCAGGTTTACATTAATGTAAAAACATATGCACTGTGAGAGCCTTATCTACACAAGAAAGTTTACTGCATGGAACCAAAACTTTTGTGATTTCACTTAGTATAACTGTTATTTTCTTTGATTTTTCTTAAGAAATTATATCCATAGTAAAATCAGACCTCTCATTTACCAGCTTGAGCAAACAAGGAAACTGAATTTACATTGTAATTATTAATTGGTTTCCTCGGACTGGCAGAGGAAGATGGCACTGTTATGTTGATGTGTGCCAGACGTGTGTTAGTTCAGTCTGACACGATTTACCTTAAGAGAAGCCAAGAAGTTCAGTCTGACACGATTTACCTTAAGAGAAGCCAAGACATGAATTTACAGCAGATCCGACTGGCCCTGAGGACTGCCCCGGGGAAATCTCTGCTCTGTAGCATGAGGTGGCTCTGTCTGCAGCATCAGATCAATCAGTTATGCTGCATTTGCCACAGGGTACAAGTGGGAATATGCAGAGATAAGGTCTGATGACTAATGCAGTGTAAACTCATGCCCAAAGCTGCTCAAAGAAGCTTTTAAATGTATCTGTACCTCAAGCTGCTCAGGACTGCCTTGTAGGTAAACCAGGGCCTTGCAGGCTCAGAAGCATCCAGGAGAGCTTAGGTGAATTACTAAGACTGCAAGATGGCTATTTAAACAGTGGGAAGCGCTCATTAAGAATGTATTTTCAAAATAAAAGCAGATCTGCTTTGATTTAGTAACACCTCTTTGTTTTACTTCTAACACAGTTTACCCCTCGCACACTAACAGCCCAATCAGGACATGCTCGCACAACCCCAAGCATGCTGTAAGAAGCTGCCATCCCACAGGCCCTAGGAGGAGATAGGAGCACAAACAGGCTCCTGCAGAGCAAACTGAACCAGGCTGCAGGCGTGCCCCAGGATGTGCCCCTCTCCACCTCATGTGGGGCCCTGTGCAGGCCTGACCCAAACATCCGCCTCACTTTGCCACCCCATGTTCCCAGAAAGTCCTTGGTGGAACAAGAAGCTGAGTGGCTGTGTGTGCCCCAGTGAAACAACCTCAGCGCCTGGAAGATGCGTAGGTTTCTTACAGCAATTATGTGAGCAGTAAAACAGCACGTGCTGTTTGTGCACTCTTGTGCATGGCAGGTGTGCAAGCGGGACATTTGGACCTGTCTCAGTGCAGGGATAAGTGGAGGTTTCACTGCTAAAAGCAGCACACGTCAGCTGTAAATATGCTATCACCCTTCAAGGCACATCCCTCTGCGGTCAATGAATATTGCTCTGACTGCTTTGCCTGTGGGCATTGGCACATGGGCCTGTTGCCCCCTCCCCCCCCCCCCCCCCATCTTGAGGGAGTGTGAACGTAGCCCCTATTATGCAAGGAGCAGTTGCCATTGTACATACTTGGGCCTCTTAGCCCACTGTAGGCAGTTCACTGCTTTTCTCACCATGGACAGGCTGCTTTGCACATTCTGCAACAGGAAAGCATGTTCAAAGGGAGCTGCCAGATACATGAATTACAATTTTTGTATTTATTAGTCTTGAATTCTGGTAACTAATGGATAGCCATTTGGCTTGTCTTAGTTCCAGGACTAACACACATGATGCTATCAGTCAGATCGATATCAGTACTCCTTGAAAGTGTGATTAAAATCCTTCCACCGAGAATGAACAACGAGTGCGCCCTCAGCAGTGTACTGTCCAGGATGTCTCGTGTATATATATGTATACCTGTATACAAATATATATACCTGTTGGGTAGTGCATGTTTTCTGCAGTTCAGTCCCTCTCTCGCTTTGTCACTGATTTGATCACTCCTTATGTTCTTAATTAAATTAAAGGTCTGTGAGGTTCTGGCCAAATTAATCATGGCTGGGAACCAATTCGTGTTTCTCCCGAAGCTTTGAAGTCTGTTTAATCTATCCTGTTATCGCTGTAATATCTGAGATGTGACCAGGACTTTGTAAGGAGACATATTAGACAGATTGCAAAGTTAATAGGGACATAAGGGTGTTGTTTCTCAGCCATTATTCTTTCTGTAATTGCGGTGGAAAGAATCTGTCAGCGTAAATGCACTCCTCAGTAATACACTGCTGTGGCACATTGGTAAGTGTTGTGGATAGCACTGGTCTCTGGAAACATGTTCTGTGCACACAATCGATCACTCTGTACCTTTCGTTTGTTTTCTTGGAAACACCTAACCAATGATGGAGCCATTTGGGAATATATCTGGCATCAACTTTGACGTCCACAGCACTATGCACAATTTTCTAATCAGATTTATGATAAAACAAAAGAAAAATCTTATTCTCTTCGTGGTTTTCTGCCTGTGAGTTTTGGTTGATGCATTGTGTGCTCGTCAGCAAACCCTGGGAAACTCAAATAGAACACCTGCATCATTTTGTTTTCCAGCCACTTCCTCAAGCCTAATTTGTTACATCTCTGTTTAAATTAGCACAGCCAGGCAGGTATGAAACTAAGGTCTTAACCACCCATGTCATGTTTCATAAGATTAGGCAGGAAGCACTCCATAAATTCCAGTAGTTAACACTCATTTTAATTGAATTGCCCCCAGAGTTTGAATGAAGCAGGTATTCCTCTGAACAGTTGTGTTTCCCAAAACATGTCTGTCTAACAGCAAACAGATGTTTACCAAGGCAGACAAGGCCACGTTTCTAGTGATAGAAAAGTGGTGCCTCTATTTTGTGCATTTGTCAGGTACTTCTGCATCTAAAATAATTCAAAAAAACTCTTCCTTTAGGCTCAGCTACATTAAATACATTGATGTAAAGAAAAATTTGAGAAGATCTACAAATGATCTGGATTTTAATGGATATTAAATAATTTGGTATTGATTTCACTGAATGATAGAATGATAGAATCATAGAATCACAAGGTTGGAAAGGACCTACAAGATCATCTAGTCCAGCCGTCCTCCCATTGCTACCACAATGCTAACCCTTGCTACCACAAGCCACTAAACCATATCTCATAGCTCCTCACCCAGACGCCTCTTGAACACTGCCAGGGACGGCGACTCCACCACCTCCCTGGGCAGGCCATTTCAGTGCCTGACCGCTCTCTAAGATAAAAAGTTTTTCCTTATGTCTAATCTAAATCTCCCCTGGCGCAACCTGTGGCCATTTCCTTGGGTCCTGTTTGTTGACTGGGAGAAGAGGCCAAACTCCTCCCCATCACAACCTCCCTTCAGGAAATTGTAGAGTGCAATGAGATCTCCCCTGAGCCTCCTCTTCTCCAGACTGAACAATCCCAGCTCCCTCAGCCACTCCTCATAAGACTTGTGCTCCAGACCCCTCACCAGTTTCGTTGTCTTTCTCTGGACACCTTCCAGGGCCTCAATGTCTTTCTTGTTGTGAGGGGCCCAAAACTGAACACAATACTCAAGGTGCAGCCTCACCATTTGTCCTCTTGTCTGTAAGCAGGCCAAGTCATTGGGATGCAGGAACGTACGTGAAAAAGCAGCAGAAAGAACTCATTCTTTAGAGTCATTTATGCTGCAAAACACTGTGCTCTAGGAGTGTATAATAAGAGAGCTACATTCACTTGTTTGTGAAAGGTAAATTACTCAAATAACTTGCCTAGGACAATACTGTGTACTAGAAGGCTATCTTTACAAATCAGTTACTTTGGATCAATTAAAAAATTGCTAAGAAATGCAAGATGTTCCCACTCTTACACCTGCAACCATAGGTGATTTTATGCTTTGCGTAGTCTCCTGCTTCAGAAACAGATCAGTCAGGTTAAGGCAAGTCATGTTCATCACAGGTAGCTTCAGATAAAATATCTGAACAGTAGTATTCAGGTGGGTAGCTGTTTGAACATCCTGAAGATGTCCAAGAAACATGTAGATGTGGTACTAAGGAACATGATTTAGTAGTAAATATTGGTGGTAGGTGGACGGTTGGACTAGATGACCTTAGAGGTCTTTTCCAACCTTAATGATTCTATGATTCTATGATTTAGTGCTTAATATGATCCTGGTTGTGAAAGCAAGAACAGCAGCCAACAGAGATGTTTACTCTTCAAGAGTTACAGCTACATCAGGAAGACACGGTCTGTCTTTGCCTTGATACAGGTAGACTGTAATCCAGCTGGCATCATCCTTCACTGCTTCTGCCAAAACTCTGAACAGGAGGGGCTGCATATTTTAAAGCCTTATCTACACTTAGCTTGTTTAGCATATGCTGTCATTTATTTTAATCAATTGGATCAGTGCAACTTCTGGAAGTTTACTCAGGAGTATCTGTTACACTTTTTGTTGTTGTTGTTGCTATTTTTTCTTCTTCTTTTTCTTCTTCTTCTTCTTTTTCTTCTTCTTTTTCTTTTTCTTTTTCTTTTTCTTTTTCTTTTTCTTTTTCTTTTTCTTTTTCTTTTTCTTTTTCTTTTTCTTTTTCTTCTTCTTTCTCCTTTTTCCTTTTTCTTTTTCCCCTTTCCTTTTTCCTTTTCCTTTTCAGCCTACATTTTTTTGGAGTCAAAGCCAAAAGAGTCATTCTTACATCACAGTGAGTCTATCTAAGAATAGAAGCATGTCCCCCCCGTGACTTGTCCTATAATATCACATTCATACGAACAGTAAAAATCAGACAAGCCACAATTCATTGTAAGCAGGAACATATAAACACTAGAAGGAGGAATATCACATTACGTAGATAGGAGTAGAGAGTACTCTAGAAAAGTACTTTCTAACTCAGAGATTCAAGAACTCTCAAAAACTGTTGTGGCCAGAGGAAAAAATTTAAAAACAAGACCAGCAGGCAGAGTTGAGCTTGAAACTCCTGTAGTTTTCCTTGTAACTTCCACTCGGAAGCTAACTACAGATTGAAGAACACTGAAGAGTGCATCTTTAATGGCTATAATTTTACTGTTGAGTTTCTTGTTTCTTAAATTCACTATTGACTATGCTTGAGCATTTAGAAGAAACATAAGAAACTGTTTAAGAAACTCTGGAGCCCTCTGAAAAGCACTTTGATGTAACACACTTGTAGTAGAAACAAGACTCCTCAAAAGACATTTTTGATGTCAAGATCTGAAGACATTTTGCAACTCCATGTATACAACTTTTGTGCATATAATTGTTCAGTGAAATCAAATTTCCTTCAAATTAATTCTAGGATTTTAGGAACACTTTATAAAGTTGGGTGAAATGTTTCACAAATGAGTGGACTAGCATCACTCATGCTCAATGATGGTAAGGATAGATTCAAATTCTGTGGCATCATTACTGAGTTTTGTGGCATTACTGGTATTTGAATTAAATTTCAAGCACCATTTGACTGATCCACAAAAGTCTTCAAAAAACAAATATTAAATGGATTCCAGACAGACCTTAACTATATCCCAGTAAAGACATTTACCCAGTTTGAAACGCAATCTCTTTTTTCAAAACCAATATCGTATACACTTTGCCCATATATTTTCACAAACCATATACCATATAAGGGTTGAACTAACCACTTCCTTTGGATCAAAGGTCCTTAGTTCACTCAAATTATTGTCCTTCCATCTTGAAAGTTGCATAAAAATGAGAACTATCATATCTACATCTTTTCCCTCTTCTGCTCTCACACATAAGCAATCCATTGAATAGTTTTACAGGATTTGTTCTCAGTAGAGATACATCCATTATTTGCATTACTTATTATATTTTATCTTTCTTGACTCTCCCATATCCCTTTTTATGATGTTATTTGTTTGCCAGTCCAATCCTTTGGAGCCTCCGATATCCCAGAGACTCACTACTGGTCCACAGAAAGTTTTGTTAACTCAGTGAATGTTCAAGACCATGCTAGCTTGCATACATAGTTTTTTAAGCGGTCTTTTCTTCTGGATCAGACTGTAGACATGAGATAGGAGGCAATAGAAAATGCATAAGCTAGGCTACCTCCATCTCTGTAAACTTTGCCTTCTTCTCCTTCCCCTAAGCATTGATTGGCTTCCTTGGCAACAGCGTAGGCCTCCAAATGCAGACAAATGCAAACACCACAACCACATCTGAAAGGATGGAGGTGAATAATGATACTGAGGGTGTCTCTGTCAGTTCTCACACACTGAAACTTATCTCAGTCTTTCCCTTTACATTTACTGTGGCAACTGAATTTTAAATTAAAACTCTTCTTCCAGGCAAGACTTTTGTTTCAGCTGTTTGAGCTACCAGAGCTGAAGGCATAACAGGATAAATCTGAAATATAAAGTAGTTCCTACAACACAGTTTGGAGTGGTTCTCTTGGAGTGGAGAGCACTTTCCATCCTTTCTCTGAGAGTACTGTACAGAAATGAACAGTTGGTTCTGTGTAGTTGTTAAGCCTCTGAATCAGTTTGCTTATTTGTAAGCTAGAGCAGAAGATGATTCCCTTAATTTTATTTTCTAGACTGACAGGAGTCTCGATTAATTCAAGATGTGTGTATTCCAAGTCTGCAGGGACACTGGGATAATGGCAATTACCTAATTGTCACATACCACCGCCCACTCACTTCACAAAATTCAATCTTAAATTGACTTGTATTACATTCAGAAGTAGGCTTTTCCCACATCAACTACACGTAAAACTACTACAAGTTTCTGGTCCACTGTTGCATAGATGAAAGTCTAATCTACCTTAGGTGAGTTCCTAAGCCCATGTGCTTGCTAGCAGAGGAGGCATTGAATGCATCTACTGCTCTAAATTCAAAGCCTGTTTTGTCTGAGGAAAGTATTTCTTTTTCTATATTTGTTGAAAAAAAAACAACAAAAGAAAAAACTCTGAAGTGCTGATTGTTCTTCTGCCTCAAATTTTCTTCTTGCTATTTGTACAATGTGTTGCTTTAGGATACTTATATCTTATCTATTTATTATTTTCTAGTGAAAGGCTTACTATGAGCAATTCATTCCTTTGTTTGCTCTTTTACCTTCCTGTACCAACATTTGAACTTAGAGTGGAAACTTCCACTTCTCTGCTGGAAGAGATCAGACAGTTGACATAATTTTTGCCAAAGTACGCAGAATTTCTATGGGGGCTTTTTCTACAGTCATTTTTAGCCTACTTTTTCCTCTTACACTTTCAGTTAAGATACGATTGGTACTTGCAGAGTGTGTTTTTTAGATTTGATGTTGAGACAAGGTTTTATAAAAACTCACTAACTTCTGTTAGTTGAGCTGCACTCCAGAGTGCAACATATTTCAGCAACTGTCTTTCATGCACTTCATCAAGTGTCAAAGTAACAACCATCTCCGTGTTCTCAGTAATGAAAGGATTCTTTGAGAGTTAAATACTCCTTTAGTTGTTTTTAATCAAGCTTAATACTCGTGAAATTTGTGGGAACGACAGTTCCATAGGCTAACAGCAATACAACAGGTACAGCCAGAAATCCTGACTTCCTTAACACATTCATAGCGTGCCATCAGTTTTCTTTGCTTGTGACCAACTCAGAAGACTTTGACTATCACTTTCGCTCTCATGGCCATTTCAGTTGGAGTTCCTCTCACTGTCTTTCTGCAAGTATATACACAGGCGACTTTTTGGTATGGGAACCCAGGGAGAGGATGTGACATAGCACCTTGCCTTCTTATTCCATTTAACTCACTGTGGTACCATGCTTACACTTTCACATCTGGTAAAATGGATTTGCTGCAAGACCTTTTCACAGTGCCATGTTAGGCACCTGTGATTATTTTGGTGGACTATATTTTCCCTTACGTACTCAGATTTCAGTAAAGTTTTCCCAGCTATTTGTACCTTGAAGCAAAGACACAGAGCAAGCAGAACAGGTTTATATATTTGTTTCAATTTTGCTTAAAACAATAGGCTTGAGGTGTTATTTACCCTGTTCATTTCAAAGATTTGCTAACTAGATGCCCAGTGCTGATAAATGTCATCACACTATGTCCTTTTCACAGCATGTTCCAGATCAAAACCCTGGACTGCCCCACACGTACCCTTCTTGTGTCACCTGCTTACAGAGTAATTACATCTTGCACACATTTGGCCACAGTAAAGACAGGGAAACTCATTTTAAGCTATTTGTACCAGGTGAACATGCTTCAATTTCATTTGAGAGTGCTCAAAAAGCATGGCAAAGGTGGGGAAAGGAAGAGACGGGAAGTCATGGGAAACTCTAGCAAGAGCAGGACAAACAGCGGGGGAAAGCAGCCAGAGGGCTAACCTCTCAATGGGTTGCACTCAAACATGCAGCAATATCAGTATTATGCAGTAAAACAATTTATATTTACAGTCCATTCAGTGTTACAGCTGCTCTCATAAACCTGGCTGCAGACATGATGGTCAGACAAATAAATTCCTAAGACCATACAACAACATAACTTGAAATGAACCATGACTGCCATGTAAATCAAATGTAAAATCCATTTTAATACTTTGAACTACATTTCCCCCTCCTTTTTTTTAACCTTTTCCTTCTGATCCATATTCAGACTCTTTTCTCCACTTGCCAGAGCAGTCTTCCAGACTCAGGACCATATTCTATTGTTTGCTCACTCAGTAACAGGGAGGTGTTTTCAGATAACTCCTTTCTTGGCAACAGAAAAGTTTAAAACGAGGGAACTTGCGGCAGAAATCATTTCTTAATTTAAAAATATGTAAGTATATATGTGCATCTAGAGAGTGAGTAAGAGAGATTTAAATAGAATATATGTATGTTTTAATGTAAGAGGAAGAATAAGGATCACTTCTCCAGCCATAAATCAGTAGTGATTCTAAATATCAACAGCTTTTAAAACTTGAAGTGAATGAAATACTGCAACTTTCAGTTTTTGTGGTGGTATGCTATCACATCACTCGCTGTGCTCAGCTGTCTCCCATCACTGTGCTCACTCCCTCAACAGTTACAGAACTGGTCACTCCAGCAGCCTCTTTAGTAAAGCTCGTTTGCTTTCACACACCTGATAAAACTTTTGTTTAGATAAATATTTTTATATTTTTAAAACCACTATGCTACTTTCACTTCCACGTTCCCTGAGCATAAGTAATGGGAAAGAGGTGTCCTTAGCAAATCCACACAGTCACGAGTGACACAGGCTGGACTCCTGGAACAGTATAGTGGGTCTTCTCTTATCTACTCCACTGTAAATGAAAAGCTGGAGTGAATTTCACTGTATCAGTGCAAAAGCAATGTCAAACAGGAATGCCCCACTATATTCCTTCTCTCTGATTTCTAACCCGTTTGAGCCAAATTTAACCAACAAACTTTTGGAGCACTTTTTTTTTTTTTTTTTTTTTTAGTTCCTCAGCTCCAGCTTGAATGATCCCAGATTTTCCCCAGATCTTCAAACACATCCCCAGCCTGTACAGAAGAAGGAAAACTGGCAACTTCAAGAGCAGCAGCCACTCCTCCCCTCTCAGAGGCCGCACATCTCTGCTTTGATGTGACTGACCTCCTCCAAACTGGAGTGAACTGCTGCTTCTCAACACTGAGATTTCCCCCCGAGGCCATGAATTATGCTGACAACTGGCTACTGACAACTGACACCTCCCTGAAGGGCTCCAGCCCACTGTGGGAACTGTCACTTCAAGGGGAAGCTTCAATGTATAGCCCAGGCTGGAAGCGGGGCTCTTGGTATTTAATGAAAGTTTCTATTTTGCCTGGAGACAACCACAAGCTGGAGGGTTTGAGTGGGAATCTGAAAGTTTGAATGCGTTTCAGTCTGAGGGCTCAATATGAGACAGAAGCCAATTGTGAAATACGGGAACAGTCTCAATTTTCCCCAGTCTCTGAATGGACAGTGATATCAGTTTGATGCGTAACTTTAAAATCATGTCTTCATGGAGCATTTTTGTGCCCCTTTTTCTTTCTTTTTTGTGCCATCCATCTCCTCCTCCTGCTACTTGAGGAAATAGAAGTTTATCAAATGGTTATTCTTCCTTATCAAGCATGGTCAGCAAAAATGTTGTGAAGATAAAGTGTGTTGAAAACAAACTCTGATCTTAGTTATTTCTAAATTAACTGTATTTTTTGCCTCATCTTTTTGTCCTGGAAAAGATAAATCAAGTCTCATAAAAGAAAATCTGAAATATTAAATTCTATTTCAAGATTTGCACGCTAAATTCACTCACATCTTATCTCAGCCTCAGCTTGCATATTCTCATTAGAGTAACACATTCAGAAGACCATTCACAGTGTGTGACATGCAGCTGGTCCATGCTGTGGGCTAGGTAGGAGTATTTTTTTGACCTGTTATATTTTATTAGGAAATATGCAACTGAAGAAACCCACCTGGATTGTTAAGCCTAGCCCATGATCATAAGCAAGTCTGCACAGTGCAGGTGGTTGACAGACACGTCCATCACAGAATCACAGAATGGCCTGGGTTGGAAGGGACCTCAAGGATCATGAATCTCCAACCCCTTGCCTGGCAGGGCCACCAACCTCCCCATTTACTAGACCAAGACAATCCACCACAGTCATAAATATTTGTCCACAGAAGAAAAGGAGAATGAAAAGACATCACCTCTGTCCTGGATCAGATTGGTTAAATGTACAAAATGTTCCCTAGATATTGAGCATCAAAGCATAAAGACAAAATGCCTTCCTATCTGTCCTCTTTTGGCCTGGGACAAAGCCCTTTCTAGCCCTGGATTTAGAGTGAGTCTAAGCTTATGCATATGATGTATACCAAGGCATTCACCAGCAGAAGTATTTTGGGATGCCTTTAGGAACAGACTATCAATCAGCTGTACCAGGACTAATTCAGCAATTTTAAACTGTTTTAGATTGCATTCTACACAATATTCACAACAATTTGGAAACTTTAACATTATTAACTTTTAACTTCTTTTTTTTTTTTTCCCCCAGTAATCTAAAACAGGCTTTAACTGTGCTTTTCACAAAAACTCTTCTGCATACCTCATCTTCGAGAGTGTCCTCTTCTTCTGGTGCCACTGATGGGCAGCAAGTGATTTTAGCTGATGCTATCTGCTAGCCAGAGGATACAAATGTGCTAATCATCTTCCAATATAAACAACAGCTGGGGCAACTTTTTGCAATGTAAATGGTTTGTTGGGTGCATTTTATGACACAGCTCGTGCCTTCACAAGCAGTAGTCATTGTTTGCTTTTCTTTAAAATCAAATCAAAGTCTTTCACTGCCGTGACCGGCACCAAAATAAATGAGGTCCCTTTGTGCATGGCATAGGTGCACGTGTACATGGACCATGCATAGCTCAGATTCTAAAGTTTTCAAAAATTCAGAAGTCAGCAACTGAGTGTCAAGACTTATGGGGTTTTCTTGACACCAAAGTGAATTAAGTATAAAGAATAATATGTAGGGCTTATTTTTTGCTTGCCAGTTTTTGAGACAAAAGTTAACACTGTGTTTACAGTTTTTCTTTGTGCCAAGGGAAGACGAGCAACCTTGGTTGCTTACTTTTAGCTTGAAAACTGAACTTGTTGTTCACGTGAGCTGGGGGGAGGAAGAAATTTGCCTTCCACCTCATTAATTTCTGCTCACTGTAAACTCCCAGAGAATGCTGAGCTGCACAAAGCATCACCCAATCTTCATGTCAAATGTAGGATTTGAATCTTTTTGCTTGTTTATTTATCCACAGTAATTTTGAAAGGCATTAAAAAGCTGCCACCAACTGAAGTGAACTTCACATTTCCCATTCTCTGAGCTCACTCAGAGATGAAAGGCTTCTCCGGGCCGTTACTCAGCACTTTTCCTTCGCGCTGCTCTGTCCCACCACGGAGGTTATTAACTTTTTACAAGTGCCGCTTACATCCTCCCTTTGATGGATAGTAATAAGCTTGTATTTAGATTACAGGGTTTCCCAGCAAGGCTGTTTTGTTCCTGGGGGGAGGGACATTTAACACAAGATGGGTTTTCATATCAACCACCCCACTGACCTGATAAAAATCGGCATGAGTAATGTGCTTTAGGGTGTATCACATCATACTACCCCAAGGCTTTAAATGAGAGGTGATGGGTGCCCCAAACATGGTGTGGCTGTCGGGTTTGGGATACTCCTCCCCTGTTTGGTGTGCCTAACCTCAGCTCCCACCAGGATGTGGGTAACCCTTTAGTGAGAGCAGAGAGCATGGGGGGAGCAAGAGGGAAAAGGAAAGCCCACTCTTGCTTTTCTGAAGCCCTCATCCTCTTTCAAAGTGGAAAAAAAATAATGAGGAGGTGGAGAGGGAGGCCGGAGGGGAAGAAATTTCCCTGTCACCTCATTACTCTCCGCTCACTGTAAACTCCCAGTTGCAGCCAGTGCAGCTCCCGCCCTCTTCTCCCTTCTGGCCTCTGCACCTCCTTTCCAGCTGAAAATGTAAATCAAGACATTCGGGACTGAGACCAAAAAAAAAAAAAAAAGAAAAGAAAAGAAAAAAAAAGATTAAGGACAGCCCATTCTCATTTATGGATGACGCAGGAGTAAACGCTGTTGGTCTACTCAATCTCTAACTCTTACGATTTTTAGCGGAATGCTCATGACTCACAAACCATCTTTTCTGGCTAAAAAACTTACTGCCTTTTATTTTTTTCTTGGTGGAAAAAAGCTGACACCAGATGTTTCTTCAGACCCTTCCCTGTCCTGAGTGAGTAAACACCAGAGACAAACAGGCTGTTCTGTCATCTTGCTTCACTCCACAACACCAGCAGTTTTATCAATTAGTTAAGAAAAAACACACCTAAACCGTTACTAATTGCATTAAAGATACATAAATCCTCAATTTTGAAATTAAATACAAGTGCCTACGTGTCACTAATACGGCTGTTTATGAGTGCAAGGCTATGATGCACTGATACAATTGAGCTCTTGTGCTGCCCAAGCCCTCAGCTTCCAATGTGTGTATGTGTCTCCTGGCAGAGGAAAGCTCTGGTCCTCTCTAGCAGCCACCCGCCAGTATTTTTAAACCTGCTCTCCTAAAATAACACATCAATGTTTGCCTATCTGTGCTTACAGGAAGGCTGAATGGCAGTTTGTGGACACACCAGTGTAACTGGATTTTGTCATTGGTTTTAATGATGTCAGAGTGTTTACAAAGCATTGCTGGGAGAGTCGGTGAGAGCTGTGCTTCTCTCTGCAGTCTCCCCCCTCTGCAGGGATTTTTGAGCTCTAACAGAGTTAGGAGATGAAGCTGAGGACAGCAGATTATCTCTCCTGAAAAGAGTGAAGGTGATGAGTTCTATCTGCTCAGTGACTTTCAAGTTTGCTATACTGATTACAAATATATCCTGAAGTGAACAACATAAAACGAACATGCACACAACTTTAATTCCTTCTCTGTTGGTAAAAATACATTGATCCAGTAGCTGAGCACTGTGGATTTGGCTAACATTTTATCTTGTGCTGCTGATAAAAATCTACTTTGCATGGAATCATAGAACGGCTTGGGTTGAAAGGGACCTCAAAGATCATCTAGGTACAACTCCCTGCAGTGGGCAAGGTTGCCAACCAAATCAAGCTCTAGATCACTCAGATCCTCATCCAACCTAGACTTGAATGCCCCCAGGGATGGGGCATCCCAAGTTCATCTTGCAGCCTGTGCCACTGTCTCACCACCCTCCCAGTGAAAAACTTCCTTTCCTTATTTTGTATTGAGATATTTGAGAGAGAGAGTGAAGAGTAAACAACCTCTCAGGTCTCAGGATGTCTTTGTACAGAGACCACTACCTCTGCAAGTTACAGCCCTTTCAAACATTTTTCAACCATGTGCTCATAAAGTCCCTTCGTGGCTAGTTAATATGCTGTCACCTTTCATATGAAACAAATTGATTCCTTCCATCATAGTCTTAGAAAATAAATTAAGGGAAGAACTTTTAGAGGATTTTTCCTTAATTACAATAGTTGTCTAAAAATAGTTCTCACTCTATCCTTCTTCTATAGCTAGAAGGTAGAGTTCTGTACCTTCTGGGAGCTACTCATCCCATACAAAATATATACCTATTTTTACATCAACACTGAAATGCTGGTAGACTCCATTTCTGCAGGACCCTCAGGTACCTCAGAGCAAAAATTGAATGTGTAAATAAGTATTTTTCATTCTAAGCCAAAAGACATATTTATCCACAAATGCATTTTGCATTGCAAAGTTCACCCAGTCGTTTGTATTTTGCCACCCAGAGGGACCTAGATGGGCTTAAGCAGTGGGCCCAGGAGAACCTCATAAGGTTCAACAAAGCCAAGTGCAAGGTCTTGCACCTGGGTTGTGGCAACCCCCGCTATCAGTACAAGCTGGGAGATGTAAGGGTACAGCCCTGCCAAAGAGGACCCAGAGGGACTGGTGGATGGGAAGCTGGACATGAGCCAGCAGTGTGCCCTTGTTGCCCAGAAAGTCAACAGTACCCTGCACTGCATCAAAAGAAGCGTGGCCAGCAGGGTAAGGGAGGTGATCCTGCCCCTCTGCTCTGATCTAATGAGACCTCACCTGGAGTACTGTGTCCAAATGTGGAGTCTTCAGTACAGGAGAGACATAGACCCATTGGAGTGCATCCTGAGGAGGGCCACAAAAATGATCCGAGGAATGGAACACCTCCCCTTTGAGGACAGTTTGAGTGAGTTGGGGCTGCTCAGTTTGGAGAAGAGAAAAGCTCCAAGGAGAGCTGATCGCAGCTTTTCAGTATCTAAAGGGGAGATACAAGAAAAAGAAGGGTATAAACTGTTTAGGAGGGTCTGTTGTGATAGGACAAATGGAAATGGTTTTAAACTGAAACAGAGGAGATTTAGATTGTATATAAAGAAAAAGATTTGTTTTCCAATAAGGACAGTGAAGCACTGGAACAGGGTTCCCAAAGAGATGGTGGATGCCCCATCCTCAGGGGCATTCAAAGTCAGGTGGGACCAGGCTCTGAGCAACCTGTTCTAGGTGTAGATGTCCCTGTTCATTGCAGGGGAGTTGGACTAGATGACCTTTAAGGGTCCCCTCCAACTCAAATAATTCTATGATTCTGTGATTTGCATCCTAATTTCCGGAGCAGCATCTTCATAGCACAATCCACAGGTTTGGGTTGCAGCGCTGGGTTGGATGCAATGCAGGCTGCAAAACTCACTGACACAAGTTTAGGGAATGTATGGGAGGGAGGATAGTGCTGCCTCATCTGTTCTGTCACTGGGAAGCAGCCCCTGAAATAAACCCTCCCATAAATGTAGCTGGGTTATGTCTCAAGGGAAATGATGCTGTGAACCCAAGTGTGAACTAATGCGCATCTCATGCACTGCTGGTGATGAGGGGGCTGGGACAAGGGAGGGAGCAGGGGAAATAAAACTAACTAAAACTGCCAGGAATTTGGTCTGGAAACTGTTATTTCAGTGGTGCCAAGATCATTAACTTGATCTTAACTCTGATTTCTCCTTTGGTCCCCAGAAGCCTTTGCAATGCAGTCCATTTTGTGGAAATCACATACGTGTGTCTCCTACCTAACATGTTAAAGTAACTTGCAAAAATAAGGGGCAGATATGGGGAGGACACCTTCACAAACAAAGATATTTTTGAAGCACTAAGATGGAACATGATAGTCGTTGGGTTGCAGCGGGGCTGTCTTCATGGCAGGGTGTCATAAAGTTGTTCCTGGTATTGTTTTGGTTTCCTTCTGAACTTGCAGAGTCACCCCACTTCCTTCAGTCCCACAAGCCATCCAGATGGATAGAAGCGATAAGTTGTGAGAAATTGCTTTGCAGTTTAGACACATATGGAAAATATGCTTTGGAAAGTGTGCTTATCTGTCTTACTAAAAGCAAATGTGGGAGATTTTCTAGCCTGGAACACATTTAATTCAGTTGTCCCACATAGGTCTTAATTTCCCCAGAGTTAAATTTAGGAGTATCTTTGTTTTGCAGTCAGGAAAATTATGCTTTATTCCTGCATGTGTCCCATGTCTTGCTTCGTATCAATTCCCAGCAGGCATGGTTGGGTGACATTTTTTTGTCCTCTTCCATCAGAACTTTGTAATGATGTCAACCTGAAAAGTGATGACTAATTCTCCTACGCTTAAGACAGAATGAGAGACATCTGTGTACCAAGATGCATGTCCAGACCACCTTACTGCAGCCAACTAACATCGAATCACCTATTTCACTTACTGTACAACTCCTTGTTGAAGGAATAATGTCTGGCAGACTGAATTGGTTCACTATGAACTGATCTTTTTTTAAGAATGGCGGCATTTATGTGGTTGCTCTGAATGCAGTTAATCTCTACATAGCAAAGTCGTTAAAGTTTAACTTCAATCAGAGATAGAAATATTTTTAGCATTAGTTTTCTATAATGAATATTTAGAAAGAGTTTATAATAATCTGACGTCAGAAGAGTGCAATGGGCAGCAACTTTGTCCAGAGGCAAAATGAATAATCATAGCCATAAACCAGATGAAAATTTATAAGGTTGTAACTTGTCAAGCCTGCATCTCTAACAGTAAGTCCCCTCATACAAAGGTATAAATACATTTCTAACCAATGAATATCGTGATGTCAGGGATTTTCATGATTCTCCTTGTGCTTCTTTATAGCCTGGCACCATATTTCTTAACTTGATTACCTAAAGTGTCTATTAGCACCTGCTTTATTGCTATAAATGCCATCAACCTACAAACTTCATACCACATTCAGCCTCTTTTCACTACGTGTACAAGTTATGGGGCCAGACAATATGCATCCCAGAGTCCTGAAGGAGCTGACTGATGTGGTTGCTGAGCTGCTCTCCATCAAATTTGAAAAGTCATGGATGTCAGGCAAAGTCCTCACTGACTGGAAAAAGGGAACCATCACTCCTATTTTTAAGGTAGAAAGAAAGACCTAGGGAACTACAGTCCAGTGAGCCTCACATCTGTACCTGACAATGGATCAGATCCTCCTGGAAGAGATGTTAAGGCACATGTGAGATGAGGAGAAGATCCAAGACAATCAGCATGGCTTCACCAAGGGTAGGTCGTGCCTGATGAAACTTGTGGACTTCTGTGACAGAGTAATAACATTGGTGGACAAAGGAAGGGCAACTGATGTCATCTACCTGGACTTGTGAAAGCCCTCTGATGTGGTCCTGCATCACACCCTTATCTGTAAACTGAAGAACATTTAGGTTACAATTACTGATCTCAAGCATCATCAGTATGTTGGTAGTTCCTGTACTAACTTAGTTTAAATATGCAAAATGGGAGACACTAAATTAACCTTATGATATTTATACAATTTACTTGTGAGGCTGATAAAGTCTGTACATTTCTTGGAGTCAATAATATTAGTCAAGAACGTGAGTCAGTCACAAACAGTGTGATTTTAAGACTTCATAAATCATTTGTAAAGATGGTCCTGTAAATTGACACTTTGTTTGCTCTGTTCCCCTATTCAGAATTCTGCTATTGTAAAATATATTATAGAATATTTTTAGAATATATTGTAAAATATTCCCTTCTGCTTTTATTTGCAAATCACTAGGAACAGCTGTGGATACAAAACCCTAAATATCTCCATACTTGAACAGAATCCAGAGACCAAACCTAGAACTTCATGTCATGAACCAGGCATAAACCAGGTGTCTTCTTAAGACAGTTTCCTAACATCTCATACCTATGGTGGTGGTGGTGTAAGGAAATTGATAACATTATGATCTTCTTAGGGTGTGTTGACTGTTCACATCAGACATGCATGAAGGAAATACAGCAAAGTAAGAACTGGCAGTTCCCGGAAAGACCAAGATGAATGCAAGCTGTACAAACCTTTTATTGTCTAAATCAAGTAGGATTATACTCTGTTCTCAGCTACATCAGAGAAGTACAGATTACTACAGCTAAATCAGTAGACCTATTCCAAACAGCTAGTAGTGTATCTATACTTGATTTCCGGAAGGGTGGTGGAAGCCCTCTTCTATCTTCATTTCCCTTTCTTCTCTTCATGTGCTCAATTTCCAACCAATTCTTTGCTTACCCAGTAATTCCTACCTAATCTCAAGTTTTTCTGTGGTTTAGGGGATTTACAATACCACATCAAAAAATCTAGGTTATTAGTTTTCCTCTTCTTAAATCTGAAAGTCCGTTTACTTTCTATTATACTTTCCTAAAAAACTAAGCTATCCTGAAATTACCTTAGTATCTAGGATTGCCAAATCAAAGTTATTCTTAGGCCAGAAAGATCTGCCAAGGCTACAGTGGAGATGTGTAACCCAGGTAGTCTGTGATGCATTAGTTCTATAGCATTCTTATAATAAGCAGAATTCATACCAAGCTTTACTCTCAGGAATGCACAGAAGGGAAAAAAACTTGAAGGAGACAGTTACAAAGGATCCTTTTGTGTTCTCTGTGTGACCACAAGGAATTAGATGACTAAATATCTGATAATTAAAAGGAGCAATGGGCTTTGAAGGAGCCATTTCCTATGATCAAAAGGCTGCCTCATATCCAAACTTAAAGAGTTTTTCTGTTTGGATTCTTTTTAAGTCACTTGGATTTGCTTCTGTAAATGATGCATTATAGCCCTGAAGGATAAAACCATGTGGGAAGAGACTAACTGCCTGAGATATTTGCCCTTCTAAAGAATTGCCATATATGTTCCATAAACCTTGTGCAACAAGGTCAACTATTCCTCATTCCCGTTACACAATCATTGGAACATTCTCTTGGTTTCAAATATTCTTTGAGATATCCAGTCCACATCAGCAGTTAATTTCCTTTTCCAATTGAAAAAGGGGGTGAAACCACATAGTCAACACTCAAAATTCACAGATGCTGGTGAATGTATGTGTAGTTTCAGTATTGCTTCAGACAAATATTTTGCAACACATTACCTATCCTTCCCACAAGAGAACTTGCATTGAAAAATAGAAAACAAACACATGGTTTTAAATGAAACTGCTAATTTTTATATTACTTATACATTATTTTAAAAAAGCAAAAAAACTCAACAACAACAGAAAAAAAAAAAAAAACCCACAAAAACAGATTACTCTGGCAACAGGATGGATTCTTCTCCATTTTGTTCACAAATCTACAGGATGAAGGAAGAATTTATCACCTCCCATAAGAAGTATTGAGCATTCAGCATAAAATACAAATGTCCTTTAAATCTTTCAAGCACATTGAATTCTTTTCAGTATGACATACAAATAGAAAGGAAATTTCAGTTAGTACAGGTTTGGAACAAAAAAATTAGCCATTTTTACTAAGCCATTTTGGATACAAGCCCAGTTTTGCAGAAACCTCTGTCCTGTCTCATCCTGTTTTATGGAGTTCTCTTTCTGTTCAGCTCCTGGCAGAAGTCAACTTGTTAATTCCCAACAACAAGAATGAGCCAGATAATATTTTTTATGGAACTGATTAAACATCTGATTCCATCACTTGGCCAAGAGTATGTTTATACCTAACCAAAAGACCAGCTTAGAAACATCCCAAGGAATAACCCATGCATTGAAATGGTTTTTTCAGGACAGCCAACCTCTTTTGCCTCAGTTTCAGGAAGCTTAATGTAAAGGTAGTACCTTATACGTGTGCATACGTGCATGGTTAAATCTAGCAGGTCAAAGCAACAAATGGAGATGCTCTAAAAGAGAAGGAGGCGGTATTGTGATGCCTGGATCTGAAACTACACCAAAACATGCAGTAGATACAAAGGGCCACAGCCATTGTTTTCACTAGTAAAGATAACTGGGTGCTTCCAGTGATTGGCAGCCTGGTCCTCTGCCATCCCTCCTTAACTGAGCATTTTGGAGTTTCTGTCATGCCTGCAACCCTTTGGTTGCTCTTCCACCCATGTTCCTGGGGGTTCTGGTCTAGTAGCAGTTTTCTGGAAAAGCCAGCTGTGTCTTGGTAGCACCAATTTGGTAGGGCCCTATGTCTGAAAAGAAAGGAGAACCGTTTCCTCTTCTATAATGACCTGGGTGCTTAAAGCATTTACCATGAAAGCTGAAGCTCAAAACTTTCCCTTGCCTCAACTAGAGGCTGTTCCAACCTCACACAGGAGCATCAGGCAGCACAAGCACAGGGAAGCAACACCCTTCTCTCATGCTGTCTAAACTGGTGTGGCTATGACAGCCAGAGTCAAAAGGGCAGGAAGAGATTGAGCCAAAAATAGAGTCATGTTGTCACTGTGCCAAAGAAGCATGGGCTTCAGTCTCTTTTCTTGTACTTCACAACAAACATCTCAAAGAATTGTAATACTTCCAAATTAAAACTTAGAACCCCAGCAAGGGAGGTCACCCCCAGCAACGATCTACCGTTTTTCTATAGTCTCAACTACTAATCAACACCATTTGTTTTAGACAGCAGACTCAAGGTAAACACTGCCCAGTTCGCAGGAGACTCACTAGGATTTGAAATAGCAAATTAAAGACAAATTCCTGGAAAGAATTCACTTTCTCATGGCTCTAGGAAAAAAAAAGAAAAAAAACATCAAATCAAAAAAAGACAGAAAAAAAATGGAGTAACCAGAAAAGGTTACATTTTCATGTATTTAAACTCAGATATCTTTGATGTCTTTTTTTATTTATCAAAAAATTATCAAAATAAAGGATGCATTTCAGCATCTTACAGAGTAAAGTGACTGAATTCCACCTTTATATACAAAGTATAGAAGTCATTTCTTTTATGTACAAAAATACAATAAATCTCGGTAATTGTAAGCTAAAATGTGCATCCCCAAAATGTTTTTCATTGTAAGTGCTCTAACTGATGTCTTCTAAATGTTTAATTTTACATGCAGATCAGAATTACAGACATAAAACTATGAAATTTCCTCCATTTGCAATGAAAAAAGATTAATTAGGAAAATTTGGCTTGTATAGTAATAAAAGCATCTGTGGCACTTTCTAAAATAAATTGAATATATTCTTGATGTTGTATGTGGAACTGGATGGCTGTTTCAACATGCCCACTTCTTTAGTAGAGAAAGACATAAAACCATCAGCACCAGTCATAAAAGTAGGGAAATAGCGACAGACTGTCATGAAGATTCTACTAAAACCAAGCCAACCAACGAAACAAACAAAAAAAGCCCAACCAGCCAACCACACAGTTTTCTAGTTTACATCTCTTTCTAATCAAAGGAAAAAATATGTATAAGCTAAATGGACTTGAAAAATGAACCTGCTTTTCAACTGTAAATAACATTTTTGGTACTGCAACTCAGTTTGGATGTTAATTTCATGCTGATCTTTTTGCAGGGCTAGAAATCTTTTTCTGCTTTCCACTGCCCTACTTCCATTAAACAGTTAACTCGACTAGAAGGAGCAGAAGGAAAAGTATCACTTCATATCAAATCTCATTCTGTAGCCAGAAGCTGTGAGAGTTGTGATTTTCTTACAAAAAGATATTTGACTTCACAAGGAAATGACTTTGTATTAATGACCTAGATGAGGAAAAAGAGTGACTTAAGAATCCCAAAGGACTCTGCTACATTTATTTACTTATTTATTTATTTTTGAAGGAGGAAGTTCATGAATCATTCTTCCGTGTTATTAAAATACATCTAAATGTGTGGATTTGAAATCATCTATTTTTTAAAACTTTGACTGAAAACATAGCCCTACAGAATTCACTCTGGAAAACTGTTTTAAAAAGTACACTCAGAAAGTGGCCAATCTGTGTTTTCCTCTCTGAAGTAAAATATATACTTGGAAATTACAGGTGATCTCTGGGGGGAAAAAAAAACAACTCAAAAACAAAACAAAACAAAAAAACCCCCACAATATTTAGAAACTGAGTAATGTCGTAGCAGATCCAATTCTGAAATAAACATTTGCTTGAAACTGGAAGATCTTAACTACACATTTGATAAAAACTGAAATCATATTCTCCAGAGAGAAAAAAAAAACAGAAAGAAAAGAAGCATATGGAGGTCAGTCCGGGTGTGACATCCATTACCACATCGACATAAGCCCCATTAGTCATTTCAATGTATATTTCTTTTTACATGCAACACATTGCTTCTTTTAGAGTATGGGTGCATTTGGGGAAAAGGAAGAGGAAAGGAGAGGAGAGAAAAAATGAAAAGGAAGGAAAAGACAGGAAAGGAAAAGGGAAAAGGGAAAAAAAGAAAAGGGAGAAGGGGAAGGGGAAGGGGAAGGGGAAGGGGAAGGGGAAGGGGAAGGGGAAGGGGAAGGGGAAGGGGAAAGGGAAGGGGAAGGGGAAGGGGAAGGGAAGGGAAGGGAAGGGAAGGGAAGGGATGGGAAGGGAAGGGAAGGGAAGGGAAGGGAAGGGAAGGGAAGGGAAGGGAAGGGAAGGGAAGGGAAGGGAAGGGAAGGGAAGGGAAGGGAAGGGAAGGGAAGGGAAGGGAAGGGAAGGGAAGGGAAGGGAAGGGAAGGGAAGGGAAGGGAAGGGAAGGGAAGGGAAGGGAAGGGAAGGGAAGGGAAGGGAAGGGAAGGGAAGGGAAGGGAAGGGAAGGGAAGGGAAGGGAAGGGAAGGGAAGGGAAGGGAAGGGAAGGGAAGGGAAGGGAAGGGAAGGGAAGGGAAGGGAAGGGCCCTCAAAGGCACAGCTTGTAACTGGGCAGGTTGCCTTGTTGGTTGCTCTCTGGGATCCCAAACATACATAGCATCATTGGCTAGTTTTAAATGTACTTTTAATGCCTCTAATCTGGTAACTAAGTGATGCCTTTCTTTTCCTCCCAGCTTTCCTCCATTATCTCTGTAAAAAGTGCAGACTGTTCCTAGCCTGGACAGAGAAAGGATGACTTCACTGAAAGATTTTTTAAATGTCAGCGAAGAGATGGTATCTGTTTTGCAGGGTAGCACAGGAAAATTGCTCAAGAAGCAAGAAAAACAGAAGAAAGAACAGTGATGAGGCAATGGGATGCTGTCATTGGAATGGGGCATTCCACAATCATCTGCAGTGGTGCACAAACTGGAAGAAAAAGAATTGAGGAAAATTTAAACCACCCTTGTCACAGAGCACGTTTGCATCCCTGCCTTCAACCAGACGTTTCTCAAGAAATAATAGCTTTAAATCAACCCCATAAATACACCTCCAGTCTGTGGGATGCTGCAGGGAAACTAGATTGTTCTACCCCAGTCCTGGAAATGGTCAGTACTTCCAGGATGATGAGGAGCTGAAGGAGCCCTGGAAATCAAGTGATGAAGTTCCTCCTACTCTGACTACACTCCCAGGTAGTAGGAGAGCCATGTGCCTTGGTATTGGCACAAACCATTGCAAAAGAACTGGGTTCCCTTCCCTATAGGAAAGCACAAGTAGGGATGACTGTGGGAATTGTAGAGCTTTTCTTTTGCCTCCTCTGATGTCATACTGTGGGGATTTCTGAGCAAGAAATTACCGATACTTGTCAGTAACCATGGGGAAAAAGGTTCTTGTGTCTGTTCACTGAAAGTAAACAAAGTGACAGCAAAAATGACACCTGTATGAGGACACCACTGTCTCCTTCTAACGTGACAAAAACAGAAACAGTCCTGAAAGGTCCTCATTATTAACCAGATGCTCGTGACATGAGGGGAGGAAAGATTGTAAATTTCTGTAAGAATGCTGTACAGCATTGAAAGGCTCTGTAAGAGTTACTGGATTATCAATGAATGCTTTGAGATCTTGCCATTGTCATGCCCTGGGGGAATGCTCACTATGTACGTATCTGCAACTCCTCGGAAGAAGACCACAGTGCCAGGGACTGTGTTTCACACATTAATCCACAGGGAGCTTCAAGCCCTGTAGCTCAGAGGTAGCAAGGAAAATTGCTCGTATTTCTCAAATCAATCAGTATAGCTGGACTTCTATCACGGACAATTGCTTTTTTAGAAAGTAGCCATGAGCACAGCTAAGAGAAACTTTTTTTGAAAGAAGTTAGTGTCTGTCTGCAAGCACTAAGTGGATGAAATCTGCTGATTTGGGTTCTGTTTCCCACAGTGGAAGAGTGGGAAAGTTATCTTCCCTCTCTCTTGGGATACAAATGGTATCGTATGAATCAGCCTCTTACAAGAGCCTTTTGGACAGAATGCAGGAAAATCTTCACATGATTTGAATTTTGTTAACTCGCAAGTGTTATTATTTTATGTTGTTGGCAAACATGGAGTCATTAATAATAGGATCTGCCAAATGCTACTACTTTATGGGACTTATGGCAGTTGAATCTATGTGTCAATTGCTTACAGCCTCGCACCTGTTAGCAGGATTCATTGTGCCAGGGAGCAGGGACCTTGTGCATGGGTGCAGGGCATCATTAGCTTCCACACCAGCCAACCCCAGGGAAGTGAGAAGAGGCAACAAACTAAACAAAATAGAACAAGAAGAAAAAAAAAAAAAAAAACCAGAAAAAAAAAAAACAACAGCATTTGCTAGAATTGCTGAGCAAAGTCTGCACTGATTCTGTTAATGAGCCTGAATTTTTTTCATGTGCTGTTCTGCTAATGCCAAAAGACAATGGCTTGGTTCCTCCAGATATTAAGGATTATTTTCTTTGGCTTTGCTCCCTTCACATCTGTATTCCTCACACCCTACATTTCAGAGCAGAATTGGAAAAGGACATGCCTGGGGAACATTTCACTTACCTGCTCTGAGGTTTCAGTTTGCACATGTCCCTAGAATCAGGTGAATTCAGGATGGTGTTTCCATTTTCTTTTTGTACACTGTACGTATCATTACTTACTGATCATCAGCTATTGTAAGCCTCCTTAGTTTTACTTAATGGAGCTGTAGAAGAGGGTAACATTAAGTCGTTTTTCCCAGGCTGTGGGTAGGCTTTGTGTTATGGCACCATCGCTTGAATTTTGACCTATGAACAGAAATCACAGCATCAGCGAGAGCTGCTGCTTTCAGTAAGCTGAACTGCAAAGAACCTTTCCCTCTTCACGACAATGACATTAAATGTAGCTTCCCCATTTATGGGACATAGTGGATATGAAAGCCTTCTCACTGAGTTCTATCATGAATTGCCAGTGATTTAGATCATCTTTCATTTACATTCTTCCTCCAAGTAAATTTTACATTAGAAATCCCAGCATCAGAAAGCTTCTGCCTTGCTTGCTGCAGGCCTGTTTAAGCATCTGAACAGCTTTTGCAACAAAAAGGAGGGAACTGCTCCTTGTGTGAGTCTTCTACGTATTTTGGTAAAGAAGACAAGTGAGAAAGCTGTCTTTCTTGGCTACTAGCAATAGAACAAGAGTGCAGCATACTGAGCAGAAGAAACTCTATGACTGCAAATTCTGGGCAAAGCTGCTCCAGTATATATTAAAAAATGTGTCATAGACAGTCAAATCAAAGGCCTGTCTAGCCAAGTATCCTGTCTCTGACAGTGATTATTAACAGATACTGAGACAAAAATATAAAAAATAAGCCATATACATTCCTCTTACTGCCTTCCAGCCTCCAAAAGTCAACAGCTTAGAGATTTCCTGAGACTGAAATTACATCCAGAGCGCAGTATGAAATAGTCACCAAAACACCCATCCACCATGAATGTGTCAGTCACTTTTGGAATTTATTTATTTATTTTATTTGGCCACAATGAAATCCAAAGGTCACACCAAAAAAAGGTTTTATTTCTATCTTAAACTGAGCTTCCTGACAATTGTATTGGGTGCTCTCTAAGATTTTATTTTCTGAGAGACTGTGAACAGTCACTCCCTGTTCATTTTATAGACCTGTGCTGTATTCTGCCTCCAGTACCCTTTTTTTTTTTAATTACAAATTGAAAAAAAAAAACAAAAAAAAACCCTTATGATTTAATCACAGGAACAAAAAGAAAAATACATTTTCAGTTGCATCAGTTGTAGAAGATGGAGGTGATCTGGAAGTAGGTCCTGCTCCTGAGATCTGCCCACTCTGTCTGTAGACCTGCAAGATTAAGAACTCTGATGTTCCTTCTCAGGGCCACCAATATAGAGAGGTGGATGGCAACTGCGGTGGCAGGAGAATCCATCTGCCACGTGGCTCTGAAAGGCAGGCAGAAGGGAGAAGTTATCTGATGCATACAGTTGCCTGGAAGTGAGGGTCTGAGGGAAGCTGGGCTGCTCTGTGGCTGAGGATAGGGGGAAGTTTCTGGATGATTTCACAGAGGAAGTCAAAAACCACCAGAATATCAGTCTGATGTTCCTTTTTGTGAGCAAACAGGACAGTCAACTTAAAAACAGCACTTGGGTCAGTGGGGGTTTTTAAGATACTGGAAAGGAGAAGTAGTAGATTGTGGGCTGTTTCCAAGTGCAGCAAAAGTCTGGGGAAACTGTAGAGAAACAAAGTTAATAGGAGTAAAGATTTACCTCAGTTTGATTTTAAGGAGTAGAGAAAGATGGAAGAGGAATCAGGTAATGGAGGCCCTGAAAAGATGGAGTTCAAAATCTTTGAAAATTTGAGGAACGAGAAGAACAGAAAAATACAAATGTCAAACAGGAAGCCCAATGAACTCTATGAATTGCTTGGTGAGATTTCATTGGAAAGTGGGTGGAACAAAAGGAGGTGGGGAAAGGAAGAAAGCAGAAGTTTCCTGCCAGTAAGATGGCAGTTCCTCCCAAATCCACTGCAGATCCACCAGCCAGGAACAGACTGTTCCATAGTGTCACACTAACCTCTGGGACAATATATTACTGATAATTCTGCAGGCTGTTCTTGGAGATAACTTCCTTACTCACAGATTCCAAATAACAATCATTGTCAATATGGTCTGGTGGCCAGAGCATTTGTTTGCCTTGGTTAAGATGCTAGGCATGGAACCACCAAAATCACTGCCAAATAAACAAACATGCTCAGGACATCTAGGGTTAGTGAGCTTTGCACTTTGAAAGACAACTTTTTCCATGTTTCTTTGTCTTGTCTTGTATATTTAATGTGGTTTCGGCAGCAAACACCTCATTATGATATCTTACATCATTGTTTGCTTTTACATGGAAGATATTACTCTTGCCTAAATTGCTGTTTGCCTTAACTTCAGGATATTGCTTATTAAGAGTTGAGTCCTTACTTTGACAAACAGGAACAGATGACACCTCAGCCTGGAAAAAGGATTCTAAAAAGGAACTGCATCCCCTTTATCTCTATCCTCAAATCCTATAAGTCTAGACACCTTGACAGCAGAAGGGCAGTGAGGGCCGTTTCCTTACCTACAAGTGCTCTCATCACTTCCCCACTCGAGTCTTGGCCTGTGAGCTCACTGGCATGGAAAAAAAAAAAATCAAATCACTTTCATTCTGTGTCATCCCTTGAGCTAAAAATGGACATGGCTTAACTAAAGGCCTTGTCTTGGGCATTCCTGTTCCCAACACTATTTCTGGTTCTCCTGACTATCCTGCCTCTGCCATGAGAAAATAAGGTTGGTAGAGAATTGCTAAAAGTTTTGAGATACACTCTGTAGATTAGTGAGGTTTGTGAAATACTTGTTCTCCCACTACATGTAACTTGTGTTCTCTATGCTGGGTTTTCCAGAAGATGTTTTTTAGCATCTCCTGAATGGCCATGGCATCTGATAACACTGGAGGCTGTGATGCAGTTAAGGACTATGTTTGCCCAGGTTCTGGTCTATTTCCTTTTGGCATTTTCTAATGTATAAAAACTATCTTCCCTGCAATTTCTGTATCAAAATGTCAAATTTGTCCACCGCACTGTAGGAAGGAGAAAGCAGAAGGCTTGGTTTCATCCAGTGTTGCTGTCCTCTATTGTCTACAGGTCAGCAAGCACCTTTTGGTGGAGAGAATTGTAGCCTTGCTCTTCTCTGCTTTCAGGATGGAAGGGATAAATCCTAGATAAAGGAGAGCAAAAGCTGGGCAGGGGCTGTCTGAGCCAGCACAGATGCTATTAGGCTGTTATCCCTGTCTTTATTAGGATAACTCATTCAGTCAGGATAAGGAAAAAATTATACATGGTGAATGAATAGGATGGAAACAATAACATTTATAGTATCATAGAATCATAGAATATCTTGAGTTGGAAGGGATCCATAAAGGTCACTGAGTTCAACTCCTGGCTCCACACCACACCACTCAGAAATCAGATCATATGACTGCGAGCGTTGTCCAGGTGCTTCTTGAACTTCAGTAAGCTCAGTGCCATGACCACTGCCCTTGGAAACCTGTTCCATGCCCAAACACCCTCTCAGTGAAAAACAACCTGACCCTCCCCTGACACAGCTCCATGCCATTCCCTCAGGTCCTGTCACTGTCACCAAAGAGCAGAGATGAGCGTCTGCCCCTCTGCTCCCCTCATGAAGAAGTGGTAAGCTGCCAAGAGGAGACTTTTCAGCCTCGTCTTCTCTGGGCTGAACAAACAAAGGGACCTCAGCTGCTCCTCATATGTCTTCTCCTCTAGACCCTTCACCATCATTGTAGCCCTCTTTTGGACACTCTCTAACAGTTTCATGTCTTCTTCGTACTGTGGTGCCCCAAATGGCACAGTGCTTGATGTGAGGCCACAGAGCACAGAGCAGAGCAGGACAATCTCTTCTCACCCAGTGGTAGTGCTGGCCCTGGTGCACCCAGGGTACAGTTGACCTTCCTGGCTGCCTGGGCACACCGCTGACTCACGTTCCACTTGCTGTTAATCAAGACCACCAGGTCCTTTTTAGTGGGGCTGCTCTCCAGTGTCTCATCCCCCAGTCTGTGTGCATAGCCAGGTCTACCCCTTCACAAGTGCAGAATCCAGCACTTGCTCTTTTTAAACTTCATGTGGTTGGTGATTGCTCAGCTCACCAATTTGTCTAGATCTCTCTGCAAGGCCTCCCCATCCCTGACAAAGTCAACAGCTCCTCTCAATTTAGTATCATCTACAGACTTGCTTAAAACAACTTCTAGTACTACATCTAAGTCATTTATGAAGACATTAAAGAGAACTGGCCCTAAAATGGAACCCTGGGGGAAAGAGGGGGGGAGGGGGGTCTCTGCTCTTTTAAAGTCAAGAACTAAATTCACTGCCAGAAAACTGTGGCCAGAGTCAGCTGAAATATCCTTGCTGAATGAGCTGTGTCAGCTGCCCATCAGAAACAGCTGATGTCTCCATCCAGGCACTCTCACTACCAGCAAGAAGAGCGGTCTGATTTGTAGCATCTTCCCTCTAAGCTTCTCCACAGGCCTTCACAATCGAATACTGTTTTAAGGTAGTTGTCTAAGGTAAATTTCACTCCTACTGGGTCTTAATGCCTTCAGCAGAGGGAGAGTAGTAAAAGCTGGAATCAAACAAGAAAAATAAACATTATCTCAAGCCTGAACAATTCATAGTTTGTTCCTTTCTCAATTACAGAACTGTCTGGAGGCAAAAAAAAATTAAAATAAAATAAAAATCTATAGAAAAAAAAGATGCTTCAAAGTTCAGATTAAATGGGTCTATAAATGAATGGGAAAGAAATATGGGATCTGCTTGTGTTCTCTGTCACTGGGTGTAAGAACATTCAATTAACTGTTAAAAATGCACTTAGCAAACTTTACTTTTCATCATTGCCCCCACTCTTCAGCTTTGAAATCCTGATTTAATGCTGTGTAAAAATCCCACTTCAGAAGAGCTAAGACCTACTGTCCTACTCCACCAGGATAATCTTTGCTTAAACTGTTTTTAGAGACAAACTTTCAGCCTCCTGAACCACGACAGGCCTGTCCTCTGAGTTCACTCACCTCATTTCTCTGCCAGTAATGTGATAAGATCAATAAATAGTAAGGTTAAAAGAGACACCTCCATTTGCTGAATGCACATTTTATCATTTAAATGAAAAGCTTAGCTTGTAGTCACAAATGGCTTAAATATTTAGCCAAAGTAATACTTCAAAAATTATTTCTTCCTTAAACTTATGAGGTAATTCATAAGATATTGTCATTTGGGAACTAGAATAAATATTATGGAAAGCAAAAGATGTCAAATCTTGTAGGCAATAGAGTAACCTAAAATTAATTTCAGTAATGAATTTTGATAGAATGATTTCTAACACGTCTCTTCGGAGTGATAAACAACTTGACTTCAAAACCAACTCAAAATCCAATATCCAATACATTTGTGAGTAACCCCATGGTAAACTGACAGGCCATTTATTTCAGTCCTGGAGTCTGCCTCTGCATGGCTGTTTGTGGTAAACTTTGCTGTTCTTTCCTAGTAGGATTGCTGGAAAATTGCCAGTTACAGCAGCCTTTGGCAGTTGTGAAGTGCAGCTGTGGCTCTCTATCTGCTTGTATTTCTATAAAATAAATTTACATCAGGCAATCTCCAGCATGAATAAAGAACATGCAGGTACACATTTTAGAAATGTTACGGCAATCACATCACAGCAGCTTTCCTGCAAGGCACTCATTACTTTCATACATTTTTATTGCTAAAGCAAATAATAATGCAAACCTAGTAATTGTGTGTTTTAATGACTTCTGAGTACACGTGCTCTTCTTGACTGTATAGCAGAGAAGAGAAACAAAGAAAATGAGTCCAAGTGATTTCATTTTTGTGTGGAGTCAAAACTTGTACGCCAAAATAGATAACTGGCATTTTCTTTTAATGACATGAATCCACCTTGCTGAGTGTACATGAAAAACCTGTAAATATAAGTTTTCTTTGTGTTATTAAAAGTGATCATGAGATGAACTCATTGGAGTTACAAAAATTCAGAGAGAAGAAATAAAAAAAAAGGTGTCCTCTTTTTGTTAACTTCCATGTCTTCTGCAAACCTTAACTCATAGTACAACTATGAATATTAGCCATGAGAAGAGTAGCCACTTTCACCTGTATGCTTACTCTAACTGATTTAAGTATCATTTAAAATATTTATCTCCGCATTTGACCAGGACAATACTTCTACCAATACAGACATTTAGCTAAAAATTTGATTTCCTTTATGGCATAACAGTGAAAATCTTAATGCAAGCACAAGCTAAATCAGCATAAATGTGCCTTTGCCAGTACTGTCAGCTTGTGGTCATCCAGGCTAATGAGAGGCTGGAAAACCTACCTGGACTACTGGAAAGTCTACCTGGACTCACATTGCACAGATCCACTACTTCTGGCAAGTTTGAACTACTGGTGCCAAAACACATTTGTGCACCTATCTTTCCAGTGGCCACCTAGACTCAGCACTGCCATCCATGTTCATCTGACGTTGAGGCTACACTAAATAATCCTACTACACTCAAGTTGGCCATATGCATGGTTGCTCACATGCTTGGGCATCCAAGACACAGATCAGACTGTTTCATTAAAATTTTTGATCAGAGGAAGTTGGTTTATTTTCCTGGGGAACTTACATAAGTTATAATTTTCACCTACATGAGAAAGGTGTGCTGATGCAATCAGAGCACTGTGAAGTCAGTGGTAAATAATCTGAAGTCCCGAATAAGGTCTTGCTTATTTTGTCTGGATACATTTCATTGATCTAATTCACTTATGAGTGTTTGATCCATCGTGGCTTCAAACGTTGTACAGACAAGACTTTAGTCTTATATTTTTTATACATTCTATTTATACTTCCCTTGCCCTCTGTGCTCATATAAAGAGTTCAAGTGTTTCTTCTGATTATGGTGTTACTGAACAGCACCTGTTAGGAAGGAAAGAAGAATGAATTTTATATGGTTGGTAGTTCACTTTGGCTCTTACCACTAATCAGCTGGTCTTTCATAGAATCATAGAGTGACTTGGGTTAGAACGGACCTTAACAATCATCTAGTTCCAATCCCTCTGCTGTGGGCAGGGACACCTTTTACTAGACCAAGTTGCCCCAAGTCCCATCCAGTCTAGCCTGGAAAATGTCCAGGGATGGGCCATCCTCAATCTCTGGGCAACCTGTGCCAGTGCCTCACCACTGTCATAGTGAAGAATTTCCTCTGAATATCTAATCTAAGTACGTCGTCTTTCAGTTTAAAACCATTACCCCTTATCCTATCACTGTGTGCCCTTGTAAAAAGTCCCTCTCCAGCTTTCCTTTAAGGTACTGGATGGCCTCTATAAGGTCTCCCCAGAGACTTCTCCAGACTGAATACCCCAGCTCTCAGTCTGTCTCCATAGGAGAGCTGCTCCAGCCCTCATCCCTGTGGCCTTTCTGTGGTCTTGCTCCAACTGGTCTATGTCCTTCCTGTGTTGGAGACCCCAGAGCTTCTGAAAGTAGCATTGCAGATAGGGTGTCATGAGAAAGGAGTAGAGAGGAATAGTCCTCTCTTGACCTGCTGGCCACACTTCTTTTGAAGCAGCCCAGGATACTGTTCACTTTCCGGGCTGAACATGTGCATTGCTGATTCATATTTAGTTTTTCATCAGCCAGCACCATCAGGTCCTTCTCCTCAGAGTTCTCAACACATTCTCCTCCCAGTCTGTTTTTATAGTTCAAATAGCTCTGACCCAGGTGCACTTGGCCTTGCTGAACTCTGTGAGGTTTGCATGAGCCAACCTCTCAAACCTTTAACAGTCCCTCTGGATGGCATCACTTCCCTTAACCTTGCCAACCACACCACAGAGCTTGGTGCAGACAGCAAACTTGCTGAGTGTGCACTCAATCCTACTGTCACTGACAAAGATGTTAAACAGCAGTGGTCCCAGTACCAACCCCAGAGGAACACCACTTGTCACTAGTCTCATACTTTTCTTCATAGTTGGTAAATTGTCTTAGATCATAGTATCTCCTTTACATATGACAGTGAAATATTGCCCAAAGAAGGAGGAAGGAAGCACTCCAGTGAAGAGTACTTTGTAGAGGATGTGTTTCTATCAAGATGTTCTTTACAAAATAAATGAGTATTTTTTGCTCTAAGGAAATATTTTCATGACCTATGGTATCACAGAGGGAGCTCAGGGAAGCTATTAATATATATTTTTAATAGACAGCAACTTTCCAGGGCCTGCATCTGTGCAAACATACAATTCTGTCTACTGAGACGGGTTCACATGGACTAACTTTTACCAACAGAGGCTGAAAGTCCTCAGTGAGATATCGGTTTACTATGTATATTATCTGATGTCAGGGATGACATAAGTTATGATTTACAGGTGAGAAAGTAGAAATTACCAGTATATGAGCCAACTAAATCCCCCTTTTTTAAATTCAGAATTCTCTTCATGCTAGTAAGTGCTGAATTCAGTTGCCGAAATGGAAGTACCCAATGTAATTTTAGGTGCTGCAAGGTACTTTTACTGCCCATCAGCTGGAAAGGCACAGATACTGCACTGAGTTTGCCACTTTTATGTGGGTATCCTATGTTTAGACTTACAGAGTGATCTCTAGATCTGTATTCTATACCAACCCAGAAGGTTAGCATTGATCCTGATGGACTTGCAATATTGAGCATAGCAACATCCCAAATTTAGATACTTGTGTGAAGATTTGTCCTGCACAACTTTGGAAGTATAATGAAGTCACCAAGATTTCAAGGCTGTTTGCCCTAAATTCTTCATGCAGTTAATAGAAAGAAGCAAAATACCTTCAGAAAGCAAGTCAGATCTTATGTGTGCTCAAAATGCCTATGCAGTCCAACTGAATGATACAGTCATTAGTTTCATAAAGTAAATGTCACTTTTAAAGGACTAAAATTAAGTAGTGTGAATCAAAGTATGGCTTTGAGTAATGGCTGAAAGTATGAAAATGAAGTAGTATGGACATGCATTATAGCCCATGAGACAGGGACACTGGCTCCTTTTCAAGGGGAAAGATCTATAAAAGCCCACAAGCTTACTGGAAAACTTTTTAAACAAGCCAAGATAAATGCAAGAAATGTAAAGACTGCTTGCATATTGTCATGGGAGCAACATTCTCAGACATGTGTTCTTCTCTAGAGTTTGGCATTTACCTACAGTGTAAGCTCAATTCTTCTGTTGGTCTGAAGACATTTTCAGCTGTAATTGCCACATCTTATCTAAAGGATCCAAGCTGGTTATCTGCTAAACTTTATCATGGTCTTAAAGATGACATACTGATTATGCTGATTATGCTAGGAAAAGTTAGCAAATCAACATTAGCAAATCAAGATCAGATAGAATTTATCACCTAAAGTCTAGTGGGCCAAATAACAGAGAGAAGAGACCTTGAAAAATCTCCCAGGCTACACTTGAAGGGAATATTTACTATTGCTTTGATTTCTTTAAGACAGGAAAAATTAAGCCCAGAAATATCAAGATGTCTATTAAATAATTCAGTTATGTAGAAAGGGGTTACTACTTTTTTTTTTTTTAAGTATCTTCTACATTTCAACTGCATGTCAATAACTTTTCCTTATAGTGAAAATATCGCTAGCACAAAACAGATTCAAATACTTTCAGTTGAGAAAAATGGACAATAAGAAAATGCACATTATTGGTTACAGTTGCCACCAGCATGTCAATATATCAGTGCTGTCCCAAAAGGCAGTCCTTTGCCTCCCTTCTGCAGCTGTCAGGAGAGGTACAATTCCTTGTAGGAGTGAAATTCAACACGTTTCCTCTTCTTAGACCAAGCTCTATAAATTTAGTAGCTTTGATCAAGTTCAGACACCAGCTGCATCTTCTTTCTGAGAATCTGTGTGAAAACCAGGACAAAGCAAACTTTTCCAGTTTAATGTAATCACAGGATTAAACCATGTAGATTTTAAAAAAAGCATTTTAAAAAAGACAATGGGCATTCTACATCCTTTTATGGTTGTCCCAGCTCTTTCAGACACACAACTGAATGGCCAAAAGGAGTGTAGTTCCCACAAGCAACTTTACAACCTCTCTTACAGGAGTTCTCTTTTTAAGTTACCACACTTCTTTTGATCTCCGTTGGATGTAGGCTTTCTCCTGTCTTGGCACTGTATTTTAAAGTCCTCAAAGCATTTTGCAGGGAAACAATCTGTTTTCAGCTATTCTATTTTATCCTCCTTATAGTTTCTATGAGACAGACAAGAAATGAATTCTTCAATAAACAGGTGAGTCTCCAGTATTCGTGTGTCATTACAAAGGAACATCTCTGCTTTTTTAAAGCTAATATGTGATATTCTTTACAACAAAATACACTCATTTCCAATATCCGATGTCTTTCTGGATTTCTCATGTAAATATAATCAATGAGATTATAAGACAGTGTTTAACTGTCTGTTGAGATAGAAGGGGACCAGCAGAAGACAAAGATGAGCACTATATCTGTACCTCGTAGACATTGGACAATTGCACTTAACCTATGGTAAAGTGTTTTGCTGCTACCTTCTTCACTTTGTTAAAAAAAACATCTTCTTTCTGTTTGGATTTGAGGCTGAGTGTTCTATTCAAAAATATCTAAGCTCTCAGTCCATTCCAGATATTAAGACAAATATTGTTACACTTAATTGACAATGCACAGTAATTAATTTAAACAATCCTAAGTTTAAGTACTAGAACAAGAGAGCTGGAAGGCCTGTTTGTAGAGACAGTGGTATTCTGAGCTGAATTATTATTATTTATGCAGCAATTATTAGATGTATAGAGTTCCTTAATATTAAACTAAGTATTCTGATGTGACAAATCTTACCAAAACATATTCTCATTTATTTTGCCAAATTAATATGATCCTGCCTATCAACAAATTCTAAGGGGGAAACTACAGTGTTACCAAACATTATAGGCAATAATTCATCATTTAACTGTGATACATTCATTTAAACACAAGTATTGCTTGTTCTCTGTTAATATATGCAAACTTTTTTTATTCATGACATCCCAGATGATGTGTAAGACATTAATATAATTTAGTTATGTATTTATAATACACCCAAGTTTATCTGTGCATTTCAGAGTCCCAAGGGAATTTGCTGACATAGTTGCCAAGTCACTCTCTATGATATTTGAAAGGTCATGGTCGTCAGGAGAAGTCACTGGTGTTTGGGAAAAAAATAGAATGTTAGACACATTTTTGAGAAGGGAGCTACCAACCTGTCAGCCTCAGTTCTGTGCAGGTGAAGGTCATGGAACAGATCCTCCTGTAAGCTACACTAAGGCACATGGAAGTGAGGGAGTTGATAAGGGACAGCCAGCATGGCTTCACCAAGAAGTCCTGCCTCACCGGCCTAGTGGCCTTACATGATGGTGTAACTGCATCAATGGACAAGGGAAGAGCCACTAATGTCATCTATCTGGACTTAGTAAGGCCTTTGACACGGTCCTCCACAACATCCTTCACTCCAAATTGGAAAGACATGAATTTGATGGGTGGACTATTCAGTAGTCAAGGAATTGGTTGTGTGATTGTACTCAGAGAGTGGTGGTCAGTGACTTACTGTCCAGATGGAAATTGGTGACAAGTGGTGTCCCTCAGGGGTTCATACTGGGATTCATGCTTTTTAACATTTTCATCAGTGACATCAACAGTGGGATCGAGTGCACTCTTAGCAAGTTTGCAGATGACACCAAGCTGTGGGGTGTGGTTGACACACCCAAGGGACAGGATGCCATCCAGAAAGACCTAGACAGGATCGAGCAGGGGGCCCAGGATAACAAACAGCGCTGTAATAAAACTCAGCTGGAATTTCCTCATACACTATTAGCAATACTGCACTATAATACTGTCTAAGGCAGAAGTCCTTTCTTTAACATTTTAAATACATTATAATTGCATTTAGGAATTTAAATTTAAATAAGGTGTTTTTCAGGAGTGTCTTCACGTTAGTTTTTACCTAACAATGAGCAAATCCTTTTAATAGTTTCCACTAACATGATCAGTAGGGTAGTCACACTAATGGTCTGTAGTTGGAGGCATTTTCAGCATAATTTCATAAGGAAACAGAATGTAGACAATAATGCAGCATGTGTGCGGCATGGGCTGGTAGGTGATGATGATGATCTGTGTCACTTTCCTAATATATATTCAGCTTGTAAGCCAATTCAATCATGTTTTTAAGAGGAGGATTCAAAATTGATGAGTCTTTATGGGTTTCAATAAACTAGTATGTGCACAGGGGAGAGAGACTATCAGTAATACCTTGGGAGCTCTCCTCCTTTTTGATATCAGATAATTTACATAGAGGAACTTTTTTTAATGAATACTCCAGCCCTCAAGACATCAGGGATAAAAAAGGAAAAAAAAACCAATCACAAGACACAAATCCAGGGAATGCCAAGCTTCATTATTTTCATTGATCACGGAACAAGTTCTCACATTGCCAATAACGCATGTGGTTCATGTCTGAGAGTTCACTGTGCCAGGTCCCGCTCTACAGGTTGGAATATCCTGATTTAAAGGAATGTTTCCATTTCTCTGATTTCTCTGATTTTAAGTGTTCCTGCCAATGCAATTACTTGTGAATCAGTCAAAGTTACCTCTGGAAAAGAGTCTCTACTTGGCCAATTTAGTTGTATTTAGTAATGCCACTATGGATTATTCCACAGTCCCAAGAAACTTCAGACAGGAGGAAAACTACAAACCATTCTGTATGCTAAGGAAATAGCAAAGAAAGACTTGTCTGCAAATGTCAGACTTCAGAAAGGTTGTCTCTACACTTACAATAGTGAAGGTTTTCCACTGACACGTACAAAAAAAGTGCTGTTAAATATCAATTCCAACCTACAGAAATCTGATTAAGGGTTCTCATTTTGCAATTCACTCAGACCAAATTGCCATCCAAGGGGAATTTCACTTGAATGAGCCCTGCAAGATTGAGCTGGACATTCAGATGCTTGATCTGAGTGCATTTGACTTGGTTCCAAGTGTTTCCCCATTCCTGGCTCCTACACACAACTTTTATATTATGCCATAAATATTGTCATCAAATTAATCATTCTATGCTGTATATAGGTCAGCTGGAAAAAGATTATCACTATACATGTCATAACGTTTTATGAAGAGCTGAAGCAAAGAAAACTCAGCAGGAAATATGGCTGATCATCTACTTATTAGAACTTTTTTCTTTTTTTTTTTACTCAGTCATCAGAAGCAGCTTCAACCTCAGAGCAAAATAAAGGGATTTCAGCAGGAATTAGGCAACAAATAATTTAGTGTTGCTGAAGGCACTCAGACTCTTTTGATAGCTGAGAAGGCATGACAAAGAGACATGAGCATCCCTTCCATGGGCTTGCTTCTTTGTGTCTATGTGCTTTCCCCAAGATAACCCCAATTAGTTTGAGTCCAAACTCATTGATTTTTTGAAGAGTACCTGCGATTGGACAAAGCTCTAAATAGGAGCAGTTCTCCTCAGCAAAACAAAGGTGCCTGAATTGCTGTAATCTGCCTGGCAGGGAGGACAATGCCAGGAAAGTGCAGCACCCTGAATGTTATCATATGCTAATAAAAGGGTCCAAATGCTTTAGAAACACTGGCAATACACTTTGCTTAACCGCTTATTCTAAAACACTTCTTCTAAAGCTTATATGGCGTCATCTTTACTGCTACTGCAACCTCCTCTTGCCAGTGCAGGGATGACAGACCCTGATAAAATCATAGGGTGATTTTGCTGTGCAGGCTAATCCTTTGTAATGCATCCTGAGAAGATCTGGGGGTAATGCCCACCCCCAGAAAGAACCTGATTGTACTATACCATTTGAGTGCCATCTAAACCCTAAAAAGAGAAGCCTCTTGTCCCTGAGGTAATTTCATATCCTGTGCTGTTTAACCTAGTTCTTCTTCCCATGAAGAGTTGTAAATGGGCCCTTTATTCTACCTACAAACCTTAGAAGACTTTTTCATAAGGCTATCTCTGCTGAAGACACAGTGATCTCATTGTTGTGGCAAACACTGAACAGACCATTCTTGCAACCACACTTCCACTTCGGAGCCCTACACCCCTAGAATAGGCTTTAGCAGAAGTCTCTGCATTTTGTGTATCCATATATTTTGTTTGTTTGTTTTGTCAGCAGACTGCAAAGATGCCTTCTCTATGAAGCCACGGAGATTTGTCGGCAGCAGCTTGGTCCACATGGATTTTACAATGACATCCATTGTGTTTCTATATTTCAAAGAGAAACGCTGGGACCACCACTGAGCTGAAATTTGTAGAGTATGGGAAAAGTAGTTCCCTGAGCTTGAAAGTTCCTTGTCCAGTGCCAGGAAGCCTGGAAGCCATGATATCCCCAAGCTGGAGGTGGAGATCCCAGAAAGTTGTACTAACTCAATCCCAAATTTTGAGGGTGCATGAAGCTGCACTGGAGCTGTGAACCTTGACAGCGATCCAAATGAACTGTCAAGAAACAATAATAATTTTCTGATGGCAGCTGATTTCCTGGCAGGAAGGATTTCCTCAGAATTTGTAAGTTTGCCCAAACCCACCCATTTCACAGAACATTTTGATTTTAACAAATCAGTGGTTTACAAAAAGTGGGCAGGAAAAAAAAAGAAAGCGCTGTTTAATGACAAAATTCCCAACTAATTCAAGTTATTTCACTCAGTTTTCCCAAAGCTATAAATCAAAACAATTGCTCTGTTTCAAAACAGGAGCCCCCAGTTGTGTTTGCCAGTTTGGAACAGCCTTACATACCAAGTCTTAAGGGGGCTGACAGCATCAGATTGTGCAAATGTCCTGATCAAATGATAGCAGTATGCCTGGATAGAGCCTTCTGCTCTCTTCTGAACAGCCTTCCACTGTCCCCAGCATGATGTTCTTCTGCCTGTTCCCCAGGAGGGTGAACAGCTGCAGCATCACACGTACCGCCACAGAGTTCTTCATTCAAAATAGAGATTGCAGGTTCTCAAGCACAGAATATGTTCACTGTCTTCCTGTATCCTGCCATCTTAGAGTGTAATTTAAAGAGGAGAGGTAACAAGCATCAAAGGCATCTGCATATGGAGTCCAGAAATCACCTGCCAGGGACAGTAGATACCTCATCTGGCTCCTGAGCCTGGTTATGTCAGTGTCACGCCAATTTTAGGTAACAATAATTCCAGTTTAAAGCCAACATAGACGACAGTGCACTGTGCATTTCCAGTGATTCCTTCCATTTATTTTCACATTGAGCTTCTTTGGCTTAGTACGACTGGGCCTTGTTGAACAACTAGCCAAGACGTCTTACACAGCCTTAATGAGATGCCTCGAACCTTTACAAGATATAAGCCACAAATAATCATTCAAACTCCAAAAGGATTTAGAGACAAAAGGGCCTGCAGTGCAAGATTTTACGTCTAAGTGGCATTCTTCATTTGTGATTGCTCTGAACTAACTGGCTTGCCTTTCCTACAGCCAGAGGTACATCTGGCTTTTCATTCAGAGCAAGTCCCCACTTCCACGTGGTATGGACTTCCACCAAGATCAGCCTTGAGTGCAGGTGATCCTCTCCCCTGTGCCATGTACAGTGGCTTTGATCCCAGCATGTGCAGGAACATACATTGTAGAAAGTAGGAGAAAGCTGTTGCATTTCACATTGAATAATCAAATCAGAGTGTCTGTGCCAGGGAACATGCTGCTCTTTTACTAAGGCACCATGGACCCTACAGCCAGTCATTTTCCAGCTGCACCATCCCATCCTGGATCCCATCCCAGGATACCTCCCCTGTGCTCCCTAGCCAGGGCCTCAGGAGTTGGCAAGGTCATTGAATTTGGGAAGTGTGAGAACTCAGAGAAGGTCATTGGTATTTTAGCAGGGAGTAACACATTTATAATTAAAGCAACTAGCTGGAACAGGGCACAGAGAAAGAGGAAGGCAGTGAAGAGACCACCAAAATACCTGAGAATTAAGTTGTGACCACACAAATATTACTGCTGTGTAAGTCTCCTGTATTTTGCCAGTCACATCAAAGTTAGGAGCTGGGTAGACAGGCCACATTTTATATCAAAGCAGCAGAGTTTGTAGAATTGTATACTACCCAAGTAGGTGAGCCTTTAATGGTTTGATGAGAAAAACAGGAATTGCAGTCCCACAAATGGAGCCAGATCCTTTTATATCAGTAACATCTTTCTGCTGCTGCTGGAGGTCTCTCAGTTCAGTTAAATAGTCTTCCTACACACTAACTGAATTAGACTTGTAATTTTTGGAGAATTCCTCAAATCTCAGGCTAGGGCCAATAGGAGTTTATTTTTGTTTTGTTCAATTCAACAGAATACTGTAAGAACACCAGGGAAAACCAGAAGCTCCATCTTAGTACTAACAAACACACTGTCCCAAATAACCACCCTGAAGCCACAAAAGCTGCTTTTTAAGATGACTGTTCCTAATAATGTCCGAGTCCCTTGGTTCACATCTGTTTGGTTTTTCGCAATCAGTGTGGCACTTTGTGCAAAGAACTATGACAGCAAACACGCTGTGTGCTCTGCTCTGCACCAAGCGTGGACCTCTGGGAGGAGAAATGCCACCAGGTAGGAGAGCTGTGAAACAGCAAGCAGCTTAAGGACAAACTCTTCCCTGTTTTGCTAGCCTACTTTCAACCACCAAAGAATTTGGGGATGTTTACAGACTCAGTGTCCTTAAAGCCAACAGAGCTGCAATTTCAGCTCAGCTGGCAAATTGCTCCCACTGAGAGCCAAGTGGCCAATGCGCTGCTCCCAGCAGTGAGTCCATCCCTTCATACAGTTCATTAGCTTCGTGTGTGCAGCTGTTTGGAAATGTTAAGTGGGTACCAGCAGAAAAAGCATGTCTCAGGGGAAGCCAAAGACGGAAGGAGAAGCTGGGAGGATGGAAGGCCGAGCGTGCAGCCGGCCTGCAGAGATGGCCCCTTTGGGGGAGTTTTTTTGAGGAGAAATGAGCCCAAGTCCTGAGCTTCTGTGCCCTCTAGTGGCTGACCAAAGAGTGGAGACAGGGGTGACTCCTGTCCCCACCTTCACCAGCGGCACAGCCATGCTGGTTCTCTGCAGGACTTAGGGCGGGTAATGGCCAGACGGTAAGAGAGGTAAAATGCCCCTGTCCTTATGAAAGTGGGACTCTATCGTAGCACTCTCTCCAAATAACACATGTTCCTGCCAGAACCGATGAAGCAGGAAAAAAATCTGCGCTTGGGAGGCCTGGAGGCCCCTTCTCCACAGTGCTCTCTCCCGCCAAAAGCATAACACTGAGCTAATGGCCCTGTAACTTTGTTTTGATTTCCTGAGCAGTCTTGAGTTACCTAATATCTGGCTGGTTTCCCTCGGTGGCTTTCCAGCAATGTCATTCTCAAACAGTTTTCATTAGATAACCAAGTACTAACTGTCAGAAAGCTCCTCATGAAACTCCTCATAATAGTGCTAAAGGCCTTGATATTGATCTTGCCATTCTTTCTAGTTCTGTCTTTTTTTTCCTTCTACTTGCACTGATAGTCTTTAACTTACTTGGTCAGGAGGTACACATGCACATACATTTATGTTTATCAATATGTATGTACACGTATATATAAATGTACATGTTAACATACAAGTATACATACATACATACATAGTCTTATAAAGATAAATCCCCATGGTACTGCCAAATGATCTTAGTTTTCATTCTTCATATTGCTGTTTTTTATATAATGGTTACACCTCGTGAATTACCGGCTGGACAGAGGACTCATGCCAGGCAGTTTGCACCACAAACCACGTAAAATCTATTCTTTAACTACACTAGCCCTTGCTATCTATGATTTACATTTCTTGTCTGACAAGTGGTTAAAAAGAAAGCTCTGTCACTGGGCTATTTATGATAGGACTTGAAAAGGGATAAAAAAGAATAATAGATGCGAAAGATGCTAGAACCAGAAGTTGTTTCATGGAGGGGAAATACAGTGACTTTGGGAGATACAAAGCTCACATATGAGCTCTCCAGCATCTTTTTAGCAAGAAGAAAAAGAAAACCCATCTGAAATGCTGGTTTATCTCTGTGATGGAAACATGAAATACCACACACCACTGACTAGAGTCTCTCTAGCCTTGAATTGCTTCCCAGCCTCCTGTGTTGGCAGCGGGTAGACTCAGAGACCTTCCACCATACTAATTTCTGTGGAAGTATAAGACCACTTGAATATCTATCCAGCATTTTCTTTCTTTGTAGGATTGATTTTGTGGTTAGAAACATATTGCTCTCAGAGCTCTTTCACAGGTGGAAGAAACAAGAGTAACCCATCCTTAGGTTGGTGTCAGGCCCACTTCGGTGTGTTAGCCAACACAAACAGTGAGAGGACCAAGGCAGGAGATATGCCGACTGCTTTACCAGCTTTATCATCCTCCTTGTCCTTGAAACAGTTTGCATCTTTGGGGGCCCTCAGAAGGATATTTCTGCTTGAGCCATGGAAGAGCCAGAGGCAGCCTAATATCTAATATTCCTACTTTTTGTTATGCTGATAATGTTGTGATAGTTGGACACACTAAGAATTCTAGCACATATGCACAAGATACTATTTTGGGGGCCAGAAGTTGTAATTTTAGCCTGTACTTTATGTATTCAATTTATTTCAGAAGACATCATTAATTTCAGTGATTGCTCTTTATCTGAAAACATTGGAGTACCATCAATACAGAGTATCTCTGGCTCTGCCCAATCACCCCAAATTCTTCATAATCCAGTCAAACATGAAACACTTACTTAGGGCTCATACTGGAATGAAACACTTACAGACTACCTAAATTCAAAAGCAGTCAGGCCACTAGTAAAATTTTTCTTAGTGGCACATCAAAAAAATCTGTCTCTGTAGACTTTGAAGGATTAGTTATACATTCTTTTACTTTTTTTTTTTTTTTTTTTTTTTTTTTTGTGAAAGGGATGTGGCAAGCACAGATAAGCCTACACTTCAAGAAACTATGCTGCAAAACCAATTAAACCAGGAGACTGCATTTTAAACAGTGATGCTCTGAATATGGTACCAGCACTTTTGTGTTATTGTAGTGCATTCATGTATTAAAGCCACATTAGAGGTCTGTTAGGAGTTCCTATCTGCACAGAGTACTACAACCTCTCAACAGAAGTGCAAATTGACATTGTCATTGCTATGTTTAAAGGCATTAAATTTACTCATAAGCATGGAATACTAGGAGCATCTGCAAGGTAGATTTAGGAGTCACAAAAACTTTCACGAATTTTGACACGAATGGGAGCTTGTTCAGATATTAATATCACCAAATATTTTTTACCATTTGATTTTTTTAAACTTCCTTTCTCTATTTCAAAAATCCACAAGTGGAAGTAGAGTATGCTGTCTGTGGAAACAATTAGCCTGGACTGTAAGCAGTACAGCAGAATGCAGCCATAAATAAATGGCTCCAGATCTTGCAAACAGAAAATACGGAGAACAAATAATCAGCTGCCCAAGGGAAGGGAACTGAAAATAATATTGCCTTAATCAAGCCATTTATCTGTCAGGCAGATAATTCTGGATAAGGATCTTTGTTGCAGGATTCATTCTATTTGTCAAGGAGTGGGAACCAAGGGAGTATAAATTCCTAAGTAATCAATCCATGTAAAGAAATCTACTGTTTTACTCATGACGTTCTGACAGCAAAAAGACAAGACATGGACTTAGCTCTAAGACTTCATCCCCAACTTCTAAAACCTTTGTGCCTCCAACTGGTTTTTGGTCTGTTTTCAGAGCATCATTGCCTCAATGGCCTGCCAACTTCTTATTCAGCCAGGACTTTCTGCTCTTGGCTCAAGGCCATGCCTTCAAGGGCATGTAGATAGTTGAAAATGCAGATAACTGTTGTCTGGGGAATCACCAGTTAAAAGCTCTCTGAAATCTGTTGGCTTTAGGGCCTTAATTTGTTTTGCTACCTAGAAAACTCTTCTAGTTGTATCTCTGAATTCTTGCTTATCTCTCTCCTGCTCCTGGATCAGCAGTAGCACTGGTCTGTTGGGCTGGAAAAGTGGGAAGAGGAAAATTATCACTTGCAGGAAGCGCTCAAACTGAATTCCCACGGTTGATGGAACAGGGGAAATACACAATTAATGCAGGCAACGGTGCCCTGACTGTTGCAAACATTCTCCTGGAATTATTCCCTATTCTTACTTGTGACCTTGAAGGTACAAGGATGCTGCTGACTGCTACCCATTTCCCTGGTGGACCCTTTATCTCTGGGGCTCAGGATCCACAATTTGATAAAAATAATGTAATAATTGTAAATGTACAGCAGTAGCAAGATACAGAGTGACTTAGTTATAAAAATGAAGGAGAAAGTAGCACAGCAGTCCCCCTATGCTCCAGCATCATTCAGAAAATATCAGATTTTTTTACATTTTTGACTTCATGGAAATTTCGAATGTCAAGGCCTAATTCTTCTTTCATGCCTCTATAATTCAGAAGTAACATGAGAGGAGAAACCACTGAACCTCAGATGAAAGGTATTTGTTACTGTTACAACTTCCAATTTTAAAAGAAAATATTTTAATTATGATGCAATGCAGTGGGAGTTAAAGAAGCTTACATTTCTATTTATTTTACATAGTGCCCGATCCCTTTCCTTTTTTTATTGAATTCCAAGGCAGCTCTCCCATTGACTTCATTATGAGCACAGAGTACCATGCCCAAGTTAACATGAGAAAGTACAACAGGTCCATGTGGTGGATATTAAGATATAGTACTTACTCAAGGATAAAACCTAATTCTGTGATCACACAGAGGTAAATCAGAACTGCTTCCAGATTAGGTTGAGTACTGTTTTTAGGGTGAAAGGCACTTAAATCTCATAGAAAATCTAAGAAAAATAAGTTCATTTATTCAATTTTAAAATAACATTTTGGAGTCTGTGAAAATAATTGCTTATTTATCCTTGAGAAAGCATTTTATTGTCAATTTAGGGAATCCTGCTCCTTGATTTTGGGGTGGACATGCTCAAGCATAAATAGAGGAGAACACATGCTCCCTCCTGCAGAAGCTGGTAGCTGAGATGTGCTTTGGACTATGCGCACTGTGTTTGTCCTGGCCTAAGGGTATTAAACAAGTCTTTCACTCCTATGAATGAGAGTTTCAGTGATGTCATTGGAGGTTCTCTGAGACAAGGAGGCTCCAGCCCTATCTCTGTGTTACCATCCATAGAAAGGAAACTCCCCTTTCTCCCACAGCTGTCAATGTGGGGTTTACAGGAGGTGACTGAGGTTACTAGCTCTGATGGCACTCCCCTTGAAAATCAAAGCACCCCCTCCAGCAACCAAACCACAGAAACCTTCAAACAGAGTTTAGCTGCCGAGTTCTCTCCCTTTTGGTGAGCTGCAGTTTCTCCAGAAGGGCATGCTGCAGATGGGCCCCTGTGAAAGCAGCTATAGTGTGGTATGTTACACATGGGGCTTTATATTTCCAACCCTCTGGATGGAATTAAATCTATGTTGACTTCAGATCCATTTGCTGCTTCCCCAGCTCCCATGTAGTCTCATGAAAAGCAGCCAGCCTTGGCCGCTGCTGGATGTGCTGCACAGTGTGGAAAGGAAGGCTGGAGATGGCTTACAGTGGTGCTCAGCAGGTATGCTGGGAAATAATCAGGGAAGGGATAAAACTCGTGGATCTCAAGCTTGTATTGCTCTGAATGGTTCCTGGGAAAACAGTGTTCCAAGGCACCGGAAAGGATGGACGTATCTTGTGTTTGTCATAGGAAGACACAGAACAAAAATGGCAGAGATTCCTTGAGATGCAGAACCAATAATGCATGATTTTTACAGATGTGTGTTTTGTTGGTGATCTCCCTACATCCAGAAAAAGGTGACCTACAATTGTACGTTACTCTGATTGTCATCTGTGCATGGCAGCCTATTGCCATAAAGCGCGTCTGAATTCAGTTCCATAGAGATGTATTCCCTCTGTCAAATTTGGATGAAAATGGCCTAACATTTGTAAATTTCTGTGAAAGCAGAGGCAAGAAAGGGCTAATAAATAGACGCACACAAACATAAAAGTTCATATAAGCCTTATTTCCTAGGGAAATCGGGGTAAAGTAAATCTCTGAAAAGTAAATAGTCCAAGTGTAGTGTTGGTCACAGTTTGTACATATCCCATATGGTTCAAAGCCTTCCTAGACACCGCAGAACAAGGGTAGGGTGGCACAGACAAAACCTGGCTGGATGCAACTCACAGACAACTGTCACTGTGATGGCAGCTGCTGCAGGCTGCCCTGAAACTGTCAGTCCTCCAGCAGAGCAGTGTGGCCAGATGTGGGAAGGTGGGTCCCGTGAGACATGCAACATCCTTCCTCTAACTTTCATCAGACTGAAAGGAAACACTCTCTGTCTCCAGCTCACCAGCTTTTGACAGAACTACCCATCTGGGATCTTTTTTCTATTTACATCTAAGGTCCTGCTTGATCCAGGACTCCTAGAGGTGCCCATTTTCCTAATTTAGGATTTCTCTTCTTTCTGCTAGAAATGATCATGAGAGGGAATGTGGCTATTTTTCATTGTGTATGACTGCCTTTCCTCCTTGACTTGAAGCTGTGTGCAGCCTTCATCCCATTCTGCTTGGACAACTTGAGTTTATTCCACATAGATCTCTATCACATCAATTTCTGTGACTTGATAGCATCAGTATCTGACAGCTTAATTCCCATAGTTAGTAGCCAAGTAATGCTTACTTTAAGGCAATAAAGCACATTAATTATTATTTTTCCTTTGTTTGCATTATATATCAATATGACTGAGGATTCACTGAAATGCAAGAGATTTTTCATTTTTCTCATTCCCTTGCAGTGACTCCAGCCGTGATATTCATATCCACTTCACAATCCAGAGATCGAAATGTCAATGCTTAATTGCCACAAAAAATGCTCTGAGTCTTCCACTAGTGCTGTTATTCAGCCTTTTCCAGGGATAACTGTCCCTCATGTCTCTCATAGTGCACTGTCATATGTGATTGACATTCCTGGGAATGATTTGCCCGTCCTAAACGTGTTCCTGGGCTGTTGATGCTGCAGACATGTAGAAAAGAGGAACACAGACCCTTGAAGAGTGTCAGATGGCCATCTGCCAGCCAAGGCACAATATGGTGGCTACTGCCAAGCCAGCTGGGTCCTTGCTCTTCCAGCTGGTACAAAAGTTGCCAGGCAGTCTCCAATCCAAGAATCTTCAAGCATTTGGGGCTATAATCTATGCCATGTGTTCCTCTGTTTTTACTATATAGTGGAAAATAATTTATTCAGATATGCTAAATTGAATTTTTTACTTTCCACAAACAGTTCATTGTGAAACTACGTTTTTGGCATTAGCTAGAAAATGTGGCACTTTGCTCATTGTGTAAATTATTATAATAGTCCTTTTTTGTTTAATCTAAATATTATAGCTCATTTATCTTCTTGGGTGTCACAACCAGCGCTACCCTGCCTGGTTCTGCTGCTGTCTACCAGTTAAATGGTTATTACTCAAGCATTTTGGAAATAATTAGTGGATAGTTTTCTTTTTAATTTATTTATTTAGTTTGCTAGATGACAACCACATTCTTTTGTCCAAAGGAATCCCTCATATTTTTTAGTTTTTAATGGGTATTGACAGCCTATATCATGATGATCACAGCCTTTCTAAGAGCTGAGGAGTTTCTTCTGAGCAATTCAGCATCACTCAGTTCTTGAAAGAATTGAAAATGGCCCCTTTTTCCTAAAAGAGATGTTGTCAGCAAATAAAAAGTGGGAATAGAGCCTAGGACATTTAGTCTGAGATTCAGAGATCTTTACTGCTTGAACTGAAGGAGAATTTGCTACTATTTGCAATGGCATGTGGCTTTTACTTTTTCTGTAGTTTGTATTCAGACATTAGGTGAAAACTAGGTATGTCCATATTATGTTTATTTCTAAACCTTTCCTTGGAGAACAAAGCTAACTTGAGTTTGCATGGATATAAAAATCTATCACCATCATTTTCATTTTAATTTCCCCATGCTTCTTTAAATTTCACTTTACTCTCCATGAGTCCCAGCTCAAATATCCTAAGTGAATAGACAAGTACAGTTCTTTTTTCTGTTGTGCTTCAGGAATTCATTTGTTCTTCTGTATCTGTTGTGTGACTAACTAGGAATCTGTCCTATTACTCAAGGGAAAATAAATACTTTTATCTTTTTATCCTTTTCCACCGTTCACATCAGGGAGTGAGTTTGCATCCATTCCACAACAGAAGTAATTCTCACTAATGTTCTCACACCTAATAACTGAACAGTCACAAATAAATCACTTCAGAAAAGCTGTTTAGTCACTCCACACCTCATTGGAACACGATTTCCAGGCTCTGTTTCAGCCAAGAAAAAAAAGAACTTTCTTTATCTTTCTTGTTGTTTTATTTTAATTGAAGTTTATCACTTTCTTTATACTGACTTTCCAATGCCTCACCCTTTTTTCATTATTAGGGGCAATCGTAGAGATGTGCAAAATGTTTCATTTGGACTAGAAAGTCCTGGAAGCAGACTTGCTGTGAATTTATCTTACATTTGCAAATCATCAGTGAAATGTGAAACTCTTGTGTCTACTGAGTAGTCTGCAAGTCTGTATCTGTGGTGACTCCACATGTGCTGGGAGACTTCCATGGTTGTTCTCAAGGCATTTCCAGGGGAAAATGTGGTTGTCACTGAGAGACCACTCACAGTCTTTTGTGGTTTTCCTACACTTGTGCCTTCTGTTGGAACAGAAAATTCATGCAAACCTTTGTAATACCCCTTGAATCTTAAATGTGAAACATTTCCTTGTAGCTTAAACAGAAAATGGAGGTGGGCCAACCTCAAGCATTCTGGGGGTGTGAACACAAGTATGTCAGTCCTACTTGTTGCAGCGCTGCTTCAAAGCAAAAGTAATTTTGAAACCAGGTAACATGACATACTGAAGTGTGTCCTGAAGGAACTAATGTCCAAGAGAATTATCAGCTTCAGCAAAAGGGTCATACTGGGAATGATGGTATCTCAATCCATCACATCAAAGCTCAGCCACCAACACCTGCACAGAGAATTTGCCCCTGCAGTGACACTGGACAATCATACAGAAGTGAGGGAAAATATTGTATTTGTGGATGTTATAGCATATACTTCATGTAGAAGCATCCTTGATATTACTTATAAGAGCCTGTGAGTCTTTAGATGTCCCTGGATAGTTGCCATTCTGCAGCAATAAAGTATGCAGAAGAAACGGGTACTCCAATGCTTGCATTATTTGGGTGGTCCTACTGGACAGCCTCAGAAACCCACTCGCATTTAATGCTTATGAACCACATAAAATCACAGAAACAATTAAAATACTCTAATATCACAGCATGGTAAAATAAAATTATGTTATCACTGTAATTCTCACCTTAATCTTGAAAGTGCTAACTTGTCTGTTCAGACATCTTAGATATTTGACAAAGAGGCTGCAGCAAATTGTGCTGAAACAAATGAAGAAGACACCTGCATCAGGGTAGAAGTCATCTGCAGGTCGAAACTGTCAGCATCTGACTGTCTAAACCAAAGCTTCTAAGCTCCCATTAACATCAACAGAGACGTACGTCTTGAGTCAGTGGCACAGATTCAGGAACCAGGTGCCATCTGAGATGCCCTAAGAGTCCCCACCTCACCCCAAACTGCTGCCCCAAAGAGCATGATTATCTCAGGTCCTGGGCAGTATCCACCAGTTGTTTCCATGTCCCTGTGGCTGCCTGAAGTACCCTGGGCATTTTGAATTCCTGATGCCTGCATGGGGGCAACTGAGTCAATGCCCGACCCATAAAGCCAGAGGGGCTGGGAAGCAGTTTGGAAGGATTACGTGGATTTTTCAATGAAGCTGTGACATGAGGTGGAGAAGGAATACCTCCCTGATGTGTCAAACAAAGGAGCTTCATCCCCTTTCCCCACCTTTGCCCCTAGTAAATCCAAAGTGTTATATTTGAGTTTAATGCCTCATAAGTTAGTTTAGCTGGAACAAGAGAAGCCACAGCTGCAAAAAAGACACTTGTAAATAGTGAATGGATTAGCAGCATCCAGCTACCCTGATAACTTGAGCTGTGGCCCATACCTCCCAATGGGCCAGTTAACTTCTGTGCAAGCATATTTCCACGTTCAATGGATAGGCTTTGTTTGTGGATGGAATTCAAATTAAGAGAATACATCAGCTATATTGTGGCGAAGACAAGCCTATAATATGTAATAGTGATTTCATTTTTAAACTAGATTTAAAAATGCCTCACTGAAAGGGTTTAAGTGTCTCCTTAAGTAGAATTCACAAAAGCTTGTAACTGACATTCTGCAAATACAATCACTTTAGTGATTTAGTGTTATCCTTCTGAATAGCAGCTTAATAGGTGGTAGATTCAATCGTAACAGTGCAAATGGTGACAGAACATAAATAACTTCTTTAGAACATTTTTAAATGTACCTGCACTCCGCTTGTACACTGAGTTGTATTTGAGTTCTTGTTCTAGAAGTGTTTTGTTTTGTATACTGTGCTGACGCACTACTGCTAATCAAAGAGAGGTTTCAAGAAAGTTAGATTTCAGGGTTCACTCACAGCAATGCAGATCTCTTTCTTTTGTGGATGAGTGTCAGTAGACCTAGAGAAACACAGAATCACTACAGAGATTCTTGTGCTTCACAGTGAAATCATGGTTCTGATCTGGCATACATACGAGAAGCTGGAACATCTGATCCCAATAGTCCAGCAATTTTGTAAGAGCTAATCTTGCAAAACTTATGGACGTGCTTTCTTCCTAAATTAACTCCCCATTAAAGACAAGAGAATTACTGCAAATCTTTGGAAATACTTGTGGGTTTCAGCTACATCAAGTTTGCAATGATAGAGTGGCCGTGATGTGGTTTTTATTAACTCTAAAGATGTGACATTTTAGTTATATATCTGTTACCCAGTAAAAGAAGCATGCAAATACTGAGCTGCTTGATATACACAGAACTTGCAATACATTTAAACTGCACAGTTATTAAAGCATTTCTCTAGACATACCCTTTCCTTCTTGGATTGTTATTGGCATTTCTCAAATATTTATGAATATTTATGAAGGTACTTACTTGTATATTAAATGAAGTCCATCTATAAGTCGTCAATTTCTCTGGAAATAGTTGTTTTCTGTGATATCTTTCTTAGTGCTTCAAAATAAGTGCCCCAGAGGGACCAGTAAGTTTGACCACAGCATTGTAGAGTGCATTCTATGGAATGTATATGACTAAGCCTTTAGTCATTGCAGCTACTGCAGTGCAGTAGATTGAATAACCATCTGAAGAAATGCAGGGAGTAGCATTCTTTAGTCTGTCCCCAAAAACTGTTCTGTAACAGCTTTGCAAAGGTATTCTCTGCTATTAGATCTATGCCAAATCAGTCGCTGAACAATCTTATGCTAGTTAGATGATGAGCTTTCTTTTTTGTTATTAACTAACAGATCTTTATACATTCAAATCTACACAGAGTAAGTATATGGATTTATTGGTCTAATACAATTTACTCTGCAAGCAAAAGGACTTCTATATATATTTGGCTTCAAAGGAAGCAAGTCTAGACCCTAAATTTATAAACAGAGTAATAAACACTAGTAAAACATAATAGTTATCAAAACAGCATGAATTCTACTCTAAAATGTACACATCAATTTGCTTTTATGCTATTAGTGCAACTTAATACTAATGAAAACAAAATACACCTGGTCACTCTGAGGTCACACTGAAATAATGAGAATCAGAAAATGTATCAGAAATAATACTATCAAATACATTTGCATTAGCCATTCCTAGAATTAACCTGAATTAAAAAAAAAAAATAGTAAAACTACTATTTCTGCATGTTTGCAAATGGATTTAAAGCAAAATTCACCTGCATGCTTCTCAAAAATATGCATAAATGCATTCTCAATTCTAAGTTTTAATAGTGGTGTGCACTACTAAGACAGATACACCTACAGACAATGTAAAATTGTTATTAATATTAGGGGAAGCAGAAATAGGCCAATGCTGAAAAATCTGTTTTTGTGTTTTGTTAGACTGAATGCTGAACAAATTGCCTATAGCCAAGAGTTCACTTAGGTCTCCTAAGTGGTTTTATAAGATGACTTTCTGTGCTTTTTTTTCCTTAATGTACTTAGTTATTCATGATTGACACTACGCAGATCAGTGGTAGTCTATCATAGAAATGACTAAATGAAGTGCAAGTTAAAGGTGTCTTGTTTAGCTCTGTTGGAGACAAATCACACTCCACTTTTTCAAGCCACTGGAGACAGATTTCGCTTGTTGTCATGCACTTTTCCAATGAAGCCTGGCATATCAACACCATTCTTTTGCTGTTTACAAGGAAATTGAGCAAAGGAAAATGATTTTCATTTTCAGCCTCCAGCCAGCTGTACAGTCAGACAGAGAAGCGTGATGCTAAGTGCAGAACAGCGGCTTGTTTGATAGACGGTAAATAATTAAATAGCTTCAGTCCAGAAAGGATTTTATGTTGTCCTTGGGCTTCAGACCATAAGATTTCTTTTCCTAAGCTGTCTTCCTGTGATGGAAAAACCAAAAACAGCAACAAAAACAAAAAAGAAAAAGAAAGGCCATTCATTCTATTTGTATTTACTGTGAAAAGATGAAGCTCTCCCAGCTCTATAGAGCAGTGAGCCTCCAGGTGTATACCAGATAATGGATGTTTCATTTCATTTCATTTCATTTCCTTCTCTTGTGCCTTCATGAAAGGAAACCCAGACATTGCCTTCAGCAATGCTGCTGCAGGATGTTGACCCTCACAGCATAGCTCAAATTAGACAAGTGTATTATTTCTGTGTAATGTTTGAACATAAACAGGATGGACAGACTTTAGTTTCCATTCCTTATAAACAAGACAGAAATATTACACCTCTATGTACTCACAGCAGGGAACTTTGAGAATAAAAAGGTAAAATTGAAATAAATTCTTGTAGAGGTAGCTATTTCATTAATTCCCTTCCTTTTTCATGAGGATGAGAATAAAACAAGTCTGTATTTAGAAGTGAATGACATTTCTTGAAGACTGTAGACTTAAAAGATCCTCCTCCTACATGAAGAAAATGACTAATAAAAAATCTTCAGGAAAGTGAACTTCCTTATACTGAAAGGTGAATAAACTGAATTGAAACTTCTTTTACGGCCTTATAGTGCACTGTCATTTAGTTTTTTGCACAGCTACAAACTATTTATTTCCCTCCATTTTTATCCTCTGGACTTACTACCCTATATAAACTGGATATTGCAGATTTCCTCATTTTGCAGGTCCAGAAATTGAAGTCCAATGGGACCTCCATAGATCACTCTGAAAATCTAGGACAATGTAGAAAACAAAACTCACATTTTTTGAGGTCTTAACAGCCTCCAATAAACAAACAAACAAACCAAAACAAAACAAAAACCCAAACCAAAATAAAATAAAATAAAATAAAAAATAAATCAAGAAATAAATCAAGCTGTCACAAGTCTTTCTAATTAAAAAAAAATAGAAGGAAAGGTTTATAAGTCATCTCTAATGAGATTGTAACAACAAGGGAGAGAAAGAAAGTGTCAAGGCTGGAATAGTAGTTGAGAGAATATGGAAGGTATTACTAACAGAAAAAAAAATAGATATAATGCTAAATAACTGAGCAAGCTTTGATGTGGTATAGTTGTCCCTCTATACATTAATGGATGAAAACAAAATTGAAGTCATGGTTACGACTAAAAGGATCAAATGCTTATTCTATTACAATTTGACTAAGAGGTATAATTAAAACAACAGAATCCTTGAATTTTCTGCAACACAAATGTTGGAACAACTCTGGTTATAAATTGTACTGTTTTGTGTCTTTCATTGCTTTTATATAATGAACACCCTGTACTCTGTCAAATCCTACAAATGGTGTACAACAAACTCCCTCTTACCAGAAATGCCATTATTTGAGTCAGGATCATGTTCAGCTGTAACTGATGTTGGAAGAACAGAACCATCTGGCTTCCCCAGGGCCATACAGCTCAGCAGGACTAAGGTGACTGGGACAGAATGCTTCACTAGGAGTGATTTTTTTTTTCTTGTTTTGTCCAACTGAACTCCATGGCCTTGCACAATCTCCATGAATTTTGGTTCTGTTCATGTCAGTACCATGTTTTCAGTAGCTAGTCATTCAGAATTGGATGCACTGCATATAGCTATTACTCTGTATTTGAATACGCTGATGAATACATGTTTGCATGGAACCGTATGTCCAAAATAACACCTTGAGCACCTCCACCATTTTGTAAGAATAGACTACTTTTTGTGATCTGAGGAATCCTAAAAGTATCTTTTTTGGTCATACCATCTTGAGCAATAATTTCAAGGAAATAGTTTGTAAGCAGGTTGAATAAAGGCAGAAAAAATGACAAAGATGCCATGGCAGATTTCCTTCCTTCCTTCCTTCCTTCCTTCCTTCCTTCCTTCCTTCCTTCCTTCCTTCCTTCCTTCCTTCCTTCCTTCCTTCCTTCCTTCCTTCCTTCCTTCCTTCCTTCCTTCCTTCCTTCCTTCCTTCCTTCCTTCCTTCCTTCCTTCCTTCCTTCCTTCCTTCCTTCCTTCCTTCCTTCCTTCCTCACTTCCTTCCTCACTTCCTGCTTTCCTGCTTTCTTGCTTTCTCATTTGTTTTTCTTTCTTTTTCACTTTCTTTCTCCTCCTTCAGATGAAACTGAAGACTCAGTAAAACATATAGGGTGAAAATTAGGCAGTACACGAACACTTTCTTCTTTGAAGGAAACATTCTTTTAAAGAAAATTTTTATCCAGACTTCACACATACTTAGCCCTGGGAAATATCAGTGAGTTACTGAAGAAAATCAAGGAGGGAGCTGAAGGAAAAGGAAGTGTTGAAGGTGGAGGTATATAATATATTTGCTGGAAGTAACAGTAATGAAGATTACAAGCTGAATAGAAACTATTGGTAGGATACGTGAATCAAGGGAGACAAGAAGTAAAAAGAAGGGTCTTTGAAAATTGAAGAGAAAATGTTGAGACATTAAAATGGACTCGTTGCTGCTGAAGTACACATTTAATAAAGAGAAAAAGAAGTTCAAGAATTAGGAAATGTTGAAGACAGTGGTATGGCAGTGAATTCCATTTTCTTTTAATATGCACTTTCTTGGTCACTAGGTGAATAAACCAACCAGAGAGAATATGCCACTTAGATCATATGTCTTATATTCTTACTCTCCAAGCAGTTAAAGCCAGATAACAAGTAATAGCAAAAAAACACAGATTAATCAAAAAATAAATTCAAGTTGTGTCAGAGAGAGAGCCAAGATTACAGAAGTAGTCATAGTTGCATGAGGGGTCAATAAATGAATCACAGAAGAGCAAACAAAAAATGGGGTGGACTGAGGAGAGAGTAGTGAAAGGAAAGCCCAGAGGGCTGGGTGGGGGCAGGAGTGGATGTGAAAGGGTGAGGAAAACTGCTGAGGGCAGCAAGCCATGGCCAAAGAGATGGGTCTGTTTGAGACCCATAAAGGGATATTGTTCAGTAAAGATAAAGTTATGGGTATGAGTGGGGAAGTCACTGTACAGTAAATTGAAAAGGAGATTAAAGAAAATAAGTGAATGACAGGGAATTGAATTAATCAGTGATGTGGAGTAGGTGTAGGGGTCTGAGATGAAATGAGGAGAGTAAAGCAGCTAGAAATAATCAACTTGACACATTGGTACAGATGAAAAGAATAAGTGATATCGGAAGAGTGGTAGAAAAGAGTCAAAAGCCAGATGGAGACCACTCTACAGTACATGAAGGAGAGAAGATGGTAGAAAAAGGGGATATGCAGAACCAAATGCTCTTACTGCCAAGTTGGACACTTATATGAGACATACATGTATGTCTTGGTATGTATGAGACTTGGACACATGCATGAGAATAACAGCAGATACTAGCTGGATTTTGACGACTGGAAACGGTTACAGACATGAAGAATGGTAAGCAACTGAGGAGTTCATTATGAGGGTAAACAGTTCTTCAGAAGAGGAATAAAAAATTGGTACAAAGATGCACTTAGGAAGAGAAGAATACGTGAGCTGAAGGAAACCACAAGTCAGGAACAAAACTCATCTATTTGAAGAGTGTAAGTGTAGTTAGAATAAATGACTACAGACTACAGACTTTGAAGCCTGCAAAACCATTCTTCCATTCTTGTGGTTATCCAAATTGTCAGTTTTCCAAACATTTTTAATCTCTGTGTCTCTGGAATTATCAAGATGATCCTTTATTTATTGCTGTTGTGAATCTTATGAATTGAAGCTAAAATACACAAAAGGCATTCCCTGCTCAGAAATACTCATTGACATCACAGAATAGATAAAAATGGATAACTTTGCTAATTTGATTCAAAGCTCTTGAATAATGCATCCTGCATAAAATACTGATGTTCATGAGCTAAAACTCAAATGTTAATCCATGAATTATGCAGCCTTAAATTGAAAAATAATCTAAAGTAGTCATTAAAATCCTGTGTAGTATTAACACAACTTTACAATACTCTCCGTGTCATAATGCTATCCTAGCTAATCAGTTTATTGACAAGATGCATCAGATAATATTGTTATATGAAAAGTATTCACAAAAAGCAAATTTTAATGTTGGAATTGGAAATGCCACCCAGCAACATCCCTTGCAACCTCTGAATCCATCCCACAAGAGCTTTTGCTTTAAAAGACATCCATAATATGAGGAAGTATGGCCAAAGTATTAAACTTTGTTGAACACACATCTGAAATGCAATGTGAAGGAAAATGCACTGGAACATCTCCAAGAAACTAGATGACCAAAGCATGCATTCAGATTATTCCTTCCTTTATCCTGTCAGTCACTTCTGCTGCTGAGTGGATTACAGGCCACGCATCAGGAGGTGAGGTGTGATAACATGATAGCAAGGAATTGACTGGGAGAAATGAGGGTGAACTAAAAAGCAGGGACTGAGAAGGGGAATTTACATTTTTCACAGCAAAGTAACAGCTGTTGTGTCATGAGTCTATACTTGTCCCAACTGCTTTGTCTGTGTGCTGTGTTTCCCCCCATGCTATATCTGTCTCTGCATACTTTATGCTTTCTGGGCAAAATATTACCTTTCCCATGTATGGAAAGAAACACAACACCTTTTTGGCACTGGAGAAAGCTTCAAAATGAGAACTGTGATTATAACTGATGAAGGATATGGATTCATCTTTCAACTTTGTAAATTATTTACTATGAATCTGAGTCATGAAATCCTTTGGGTTGTCTTTTTTTCTCTGAAGCTGCTGCAAGAGTTACATATAATGTTGATATGACTGAAATTCAGGGCTGGGAGGAAACTGGCCAAGAGTTTGAAGCCCTAAGCAGCAGACCCGAAGCCAAATCTTTTAAAATCTCACAGGTTTGACATCTAAAATCAGATGTTTTTTAAAGTTACTTTTTTATTTCTTAATTAGAACAGTAAGTGTTGCAACAATACCTAATACTTATATACTTACCAAGCAAGTTTTGTCCAAATGTCTTTTCCCAAATGAGTAATCAAAGTTAGATAGATTTACAAAGTTGTCAAGTGAAGAACTTTTGAAAAGAAGATGCAGTTTTTGTAACACTTCAGATTATTTTGTCTATTTGTTTGAATGTTCAAGCAGCTACAGTTGTCTCTACTGAAGTTTGTTACACACAGATGTTGTTTGTTGTTGTTGTTTTAATATTAAATAAAATAAGCTACTCTATGATCATGACAATAGTAGGGTTGTAGCAGTATGTACCCAAAATCATGATAGTAATATCCTCTGGCAGCAAGTAAATACCTTGTCCTCAGTTTCCTTGTGTGTACCAAGCCCAAGAGCAGAGACAACAGTCATGTCTCAGTACAAGAATGCCAAAGAAGAAACAGCATGTCTGCTACCTGTGTCTCTTCTAATGCTTTACGTTGCACTCCAATTTCCATGGAAATATTAATGATCCCATGCCAGTGATATCTTTAAACTTTTCTGAATACTTGATAGAAGACAGAGGCTAATAATTCAGTATAATCAATTCAAATCCCTGGGTGTTCAACACCCAAACTATTCTTCAATTAGATGGTTGCAGGAGTTCATCATATATGTTCAAATAGAAGTATTCACAGGATCAGGTTCCCTATGTAGGATGAAAGGAAATACCTGAATAATCCACATAACACACCTTATCTCAAGGTGTACAGAATTGAGCAGCTTATTTCATTACATAAAATAAGTAGACCATCAACAGACTGTGTAGCAGAGAAAATATTTATTTTCAAGATTTCTCCTGCAGTCCTTAAATAAATGTTGAAAGGTGACATTTGCCATGTACCTGATAATTGTCATCAGCAAAATCCCTTTTCCCTCCCATATCTTGAAGTTACTGACAAGATTTGATCCCTCAGAGAAATTGGAAAAATATTTTTCTTTATTTTGTAACATTTCCAGATAGCTGGAATCTAGATTGACTTCTTCTGCCCAACTGTAACAGCCAAGAATTTACAGAACACCAGGTTGTGACTGTGACAGTTGTTCTGGCTCCAAATTTGGCTATATAATTTGAGAAGCTTCACAGTAATGGGAGCAGCAGATTTCTGCTGCAATAATTGTGCCAGCATATAGAAAAGCCTTCCCTATGGCCTATATATTGAGTATCAGTCACTATTTTCTTGTCTCTTTTTGCAGGCTCCCCATCAGTACTTTGTTTACAACTTTTCTACATGGAGCTCTGAGAGCTATGATAACTGTTATATTTAAAAGTGTATTCAACATTAGCAGATTTCTTTCTCTGGCTGGGAATTAAAGTTCTGTCATTAAAATCTGTATATATCTATGCCAATTATGTTGAAGATTTTCACACAAATTAGACATATATGCTAAGACTTAGTGTAAACACCACATCTCTGAAGAATCAGAAGAAAAATTTCATAACAAATTATTCACTGTTATGTATCAACTAAAATTTTACAAAAAATGGTTACTGCACAGTATTCCCTTCCTCACTTGAACATTCACAAAATATTTGCTATATAGACCACAATTTTAAAACAAGCCTGACAGGTACATGGCCTCCTGTTTTTCATTTGTAAGCAGTAGTTCACTCATACCACCCTCCATAAGCAAAAAAAAAAAAAAAATTAGATGTGAAAAGCAGTGAAAGCCATGGTGGATTTTATTCAATTACAGCTTCATCAAGAATTGGCTTTTCGACAGTACTGTCCACACAGCAGGTTTGAGCCAAGTGTTGATTAATTTATCTACTCTTCACCTTCATCTGCAAACTGGGAGATGTTAACTCCAGCAGAATATATGCTGAGCTACAGTGATCTTTGTATATCATTTGCCTTTGGTATGACCATTGGTGACATAAACTGAATTTTAAAGACTGCAAATGTATTCACATAAAAGCATGCATCTCTCCCCTGTACATTCCAGAATTTGTCAGGTACAAGACAAAAACATTGACTTACTCCCTACTAGTGAAATGTTAGGAGTTTTAAACAATAAAAATAAGACATCAATTGAACAACAAACTGGGAGACTGTCAGGTTTATGACAAAGGCAGGCACTGATTCAAGGGAACAAAAAACAAGTGGAGGGAGAAGAGGTACAGAAATCACAGAATCACAAAATTGCAGGGGTTGGAATGGACCTCAGGACCTCAAGGGACATCAAGTGTCTAATCATTAAGTCCAATCCCCCTGCTAAAGCAGGTACCCTACAATGGGTCGCACAGATAGGTGTCCAGACAGGTCTTGAATATCTCCATAGAATAAGATTCCACAACCTCTCTGGGCAACATTCCAGTGCTCCATCACCCTTAACATAAAGAAGTTCTTCTGCATGTTTGTATGGAACTTCCTATGTTCAAGCTTTAGGCCGTTACTCCTTGTCCTGTTGCTACACACCACCGAGGTGAGCTTGGTCTCATCCATTTGCCTTCCACCTCCCTTCATATATTTATAAACGTTTATGAGATCCTCCCTCAGTCTTCTTTTCTGAAGGCTGAACAGACCCAGGTTACTCAGCCTTTCCTCATATGGGAGATACTCCAGCCCCTTAATCATCTTAGTGGCCCTTCACTGAATGCCTTCTAGGAGATCCCTGTCTCTCTTGATCTGGGGAGCCCAGAACTAGACATAATAGTTTAAATGTGGCCTCATCAGGGCAGAATAGAAGTGAAGGAAAACATCCTTCGACCTGCTAGCCACTCTCTTTTTAATGCACCCCGGGACACCATTGTCCTTCTTGGCCAAAAGAACACGCTGCTGGCTCTTGGCAAATCTGTTGTCCACCAGAGTGCCCAGGTCCTTCTCTGCAGAGTTCCTCTCCAGTAGGTCATCCCCTAACCTGTACTGATGCATGAGGTTGTTCTTCCCCAGGTGCAAGAGTCCACATTTGCTCTTGTTGAACCTCATCAGATTCCTCCCTGCCCAAGTCTCCAGTCTGTCCAGGTCTTGTTGAATGGTAGTACAGCCTTCCGGTGTGTCAGTCACTCCTCCCAGCTTCGTATCATCAGTAACCTTACTGAGTGTGGACTCTAACCCTTCATCCAGGTCACTGATAAAGATGTTGAACAAGATCGGACTCAGCACCAACCTCTGGAGAACACTGCTAGTTACAGGCCTCCAACCAGAGCCTGCACCACAATAAAATGAGGCCTTCTTTCTTTTTTATCCTGCTACACAACTGTACCTGCTCAGACCATTTCTGTTCACCTATTGCTGTTGGGACTCACCTGCTGAGTTACTTCATTCCATGGACAGAAGTGCTTACAAGGTGCTGGAGCTGAGACATGAACAGCTGGGAAAGAATGACTGGAGCAATGACAGTGAGGGGACTTCAGCATTTGCTTCGTCCTGGAACTTGAAAAAATTCAGAGTTTTTTCCAGTTGCTAATGGTCTAAGCATATGTGATGGAGCTTGTTATAGAAACAGAGCAGAAATTCCTACTTCATAATTCCTAGCAAGGCTCAAACATGACATGGGCAAAGTGAGCTTAATGGTCTCAAGAACAAAGTCCTTCTATCATGTGTGGGATACTGACACGATCTCAGGAAACCCTGACACCCTATGAAATGACAAGTTCTACTAGGACAGGCAGGCCTCTATAAGACTGTCCATCCAAACTTCAGTTCCCCATCCCAACTCTGCATGTTGAAACTGGCAAGGAGCTAGGTACAAGGAGGGCTGTGTTAAACTCCCACATAGAAGTTCTGAATCAAGAATGAAGACCATTCCAAAAGCATTTCCATAGCATGAAAGGGGAATGCTGTTCAGGGAGGGAGCAAGGGTATTTCATTTGCTTTGTCCTGCTGATGATTATCACTGTTAACAGCATTTATGAAGCTGTCCAAATATTCAGGTAAATAATATACCAGAAAAAATGCAAAAGAAGTTAAAAGCTTCTTCGAGGTATGCAACTGTATCAAGGCTTTTTCCTTAGAAGCCATGAGTCGGTGTGATTAAAAGTTCAACATTGACTAAGTATACCATGCAATACAACGTCAGGGATTTCTGTAGGAGCTTTTCCATGGAGTCCTATAAATCTCTGAGCTGGAACGGACGCCTGGGGTGGGGTGTGAGCTAACCTCAGTGGCATACGTCAGCTCCTCAGGAGCCCCAGCAAGCTCCCACCCCCTGCTTCACAGGGCTTTTATGGTTCACCAAGGGCCAAACCTCACTTTCGTTACAGTCAGTGGGAATCTTGCCATTGCCTTACTCGAAACAAGGCTTGACACGAGCAGAGCAAACAATGGGAAAACAAGAGCCAAGCCCGGAGCTGTGGAGCCCATGGCACATTTCCATGGTTTTAGATGGCCCCCAGTGTTGGTCTCCTAAAAAATAGCTTTCACTATACCTGCTTTTCATATGCAAAGCACAGATTTATACTCATAAATATACACACATAAATATACAAAACCCATAAATATATATATGTATACATAATCCTTTTTTGCTTTTTGTAGCTAAGATAAAATTTGTATGCTGTGTTCAGATTTTATGAAATCTAATGCCTATCTCAAATATCAAATCTTTATTATTGTTGCCTGTTTTAAGTGGAGCCCATGATTTCCCTACTGCTATGCCTGCTTCAAAGAGTCTATGCTTGAAAAGACAAAAAAAGGGAGTGGGGGGGAGTGAGGGAGGGATTGAGATAAAAGACATACAAATATATAGGAGCATTGGTTGTTGCCAAATGTCCCTCAAATCTCAGATGTCAGATTTTTTAAGGTCTTTCAACAGTTACAATACTCAAGATTTATAAAAAATAAAATAACTATTTTCAGTGAAACAAGAATAGGAGAAAAACTGTTTAACAAGTTACAACTTGTAATCCACTTTCTAAAATATTGAATGTATACTTAGAGTGTGTATAGAACATATATGTATGTGTATATATTGTTAAAGAGTAAAGCTAAACTGTAGTGGAATTAAGACCTCCTAGTTCAATTTCAGATCAACGTGAGAACTGAGCCACTGATCACAAAATCACCACATGATTAAGAAAGTGGAATGTGATAATGAGGCTTTATGGAGAGGGCAAAAGTAATGGAGAGTTATACTTTCATAATGGCTTCCTTATACTGGAATGGAAACTAAATGAGAAATCTACAGGAAACTTATTTACACTCAGGTTAGGAATTCAAATTGAGATTAGGGAAAAATGCACCTATACACCTTATGTGAAAATACACATATGCAGTTTGTCATCATCTTTTGAGCAGTGCCTGAGGCTGATCTCCTTGTCATTCATAATCTTTAAATGTGGCTCCAGTACAAGCCAGCATCACCCTTTGGAGTGAATACAGCTCCACAAGGCTGGACGTATGTGGGAGTTTAATGCCATGCCAGCTGCTCCTGGGCTGGGTCCATCCATGAGAAAGCACTATGGACACATGGTGGGATGGTCCATACTCACAACTATCTCCTGCCCACTGCCAAGGTTTGAGTAAAATCGATTGCTCACAGAAGTGATCTCTTCCTAGATTAGGTAAATCTGCTCGAAAACTCTCAGCACATTAACTGTTTCCATAAGTATGGCTTTGTGGTTATGAATGTTATGGCAACCTCCATGCATATACCCTATATATAGTTCTCTGGTGTTACTTCATACCTTACCTTGAAACCTCATTGTTTGTTAGAACATTTATTATAATCTGAAGCCAGGTCAGAGATCCTGCCAGATCCCTCTATAACGGAGTTGTCTGCTTTGGACCTGAGGTCATGGAACTATTTGCACTTACAACAGCTGGTTGCTACAAGCTGTTTTGCAACACATGCCAAATCAGTTTTGGTTTTGTTTTATTTAATTTTATTTTTTTCATTCTGCTGTTAATTTCTTTCTTCAGTCTTTCCTTACATCTTCCACTGAAAAGTAAGTCTTCAGGAAGGTTTAAAATGAGATTTCAAATTCCACCTTTCACAAGTTATGAAGAAGTCCTTCTTATGCCTGGAATCATTCACAGAAGGGCTATATTTTCTGTGATCTCGGAGTTTATCTCAAGGCTAATCTGTTGATATTCAACCTTCATAGCCCTCTTGACCTCACAGGTACAGCCTCACATCTGATTACAAAACATTTGGCTCAATTTTCTGAGCAGTACCATAGATGTTGTAACTCACATGCTTTTGGGTGCCGAGTTCCATCTTTAATTTAGGTCTAATTATTGCCCCCTATTCATTTAGTTATTACAACAAAAGTCTAGGAACACAGGCATTTTAGGGGAGAGGAAAATGTTAGAGAATTCCTCCATGCTCAGAATGCTACTAGCAGCAGTGAGTACCTGTGTGCTATTTGTTCTTCAGGGTGTTTTCCAACAGTAGTGTATGAGAAGACAGTACTTGTGAGGCATGCCATTTCAAGTGATGGAAAAGAGAAAGCAAATTATCTAGAGATGAATCATCATATCTGGAAAAAAACCTAATATCCAATTTACACAAACTGCATTCATAAGTCTGAATTACATACTGTAAAAGGAGACACTCATCCAGTATGATCTGGTAAAAATGGATAAATGAGCTGCTTCCCACTTGGGAACCTGGAAGAAAAGAAATGACGCATTTGTTTCTTATGAGTAGTTTCATTTTTTTGTAACAGAAATGAACACTAGACCTTTATCTTGGATGACTATCTTAGAGTACATTGCTGGAGGGGTCGGCTAATCACAGAGGCATTGCCCACACAAGGGTTCCAATTGAAGACAAATGTTGGATCAGATGAAAATTGTGCCCGAGCTGCTCAAGGCGTTGTACCTGTCAAGTGATTCTAAATGCATACATAATCAAAAGGGTTTGTGCTTGCTGAGCACAAATTAGGAGAAGCCATAGTGCTAGAAAGGACAAGTATCCTCTGCTGCTCCTTTCCTCTTACAGTAAAATGTAATTACTAATCATACACCATTACAAGAGAATGTAATAATTAATTTAGCTTTTTTTCTTTTCCATTTGCATTAAGCCATAAATCTCACATATCCCATTTTTATATATTGAAGAATACCATGTTAAATATCAGTAAACACAACAAAGCATTCATACAGATTTCCTAAAGCTTACATGGGATCCGCTCATCTGGTATCACCTCCCTGTATGCCTTGCTCATGAAGATAACAATTTACTCCACAAAGAGCAAAGTTATCCTGAATAAGCATCCATGTGTATCATCACAAAGAAAAAGTGTTTTCCCTATAATCCCTGATACCTTCAGTTTGTCAAAGGGCTTCCTTCTTTTTTATACCTCTAAAATTCTTCACTACTGATATTAACTACTGGGGGAACACCAAGGTTTGAACAGGGAGGGTCTATCACCACAGCACCATTTAGGTATTCTCAAGGGATTATGCCCTGATCCTCCAAACTCAAACACCTCTGAGCATTTAATGTTGTTGAGGTTCCTATTGTAACCATATCTAACCAAGTATTCAACTTTCTATTAAATCAGGGAGATGTTATAAGCCCAAACAGGAGTTAGAAACCTAAATTCCTTCCTGGATCTGAGCCACGTACCTTCTCATGTAGCAGTGATTAATACAACTAACATTTGTCTTTACCAGACAGCATCAGCACGTAGCACTTTTCTGAATGGTGCCTTAAAATAACAATAGCTCTCAGTATTTTCTCTATACCATCTTCCCTTTGTTGGTAACCAGCTTATTTTTAAGGCAAAAAGATACGAAGTCTTTTTTTTCTATGGAAGCATATAGAATAATCAGAATCATATAGAATGCAACAGGAAGAAAGTCTGAAAATACTAAACAGCTTCTATATGATGAACAGTTGTACGGGTAAAGATTCCTTATCTTTTGGAAAAAAGAATATTAAAACTGGACACTCCAGAAGACTATAAAACCAGAAGTAGAATGGAAAAGCTGAATAGGAAAGAAGGGGTGATCTATCATTGTTACTCCCAGTAGAAGACTGAGGAGGACATTAAGTGTTGCTAGTAAGCCATAAATTCAAACCAAATTTTTTTAACATGATGTGCTGTTAAACATTGGAAGCTCCCACCATGAAACACTGTGGCATGTTTGAGGCCAAAACACAGTTGGAAATATGCCTAGAAGAGACGTAAAAACACACTGGTGGCCCAGGCAGTCTCACAGTTGCCAGCCACTAGAAGTGGCATGCATGCCAGGGAGGCATCACTGCCTCTCTGCTCCACCTGGATTCTCTTCCAAAAGCATCCACTGTTGACACTGACCGAGTCAGAGCATTGGTCTATGAAGACATTTTTGAAGTGGTGTAGTCATTCTCTTGTTCTCATATCACATATATCTGAAAATGACAAGAAACTTAAAGGGAAGTATCCTAATTTCATCGTAAGATTAAATTCTGTCTATTAGTTGTTTACCTGTAGCCCTCTTTCTTTCACAGTATGCTCAAACCTATCACCATCATTTATTTCTTCAACAGACTTAAGTGCTCATTTTCAGTGTTCTAATATTTGTGCAAAACATCTGCCCTTTTCTTTATGAATAGGTCATTAATGTTTACAAAAAAACAAATGGAAAATACTTCTTTCCAAGGGCCAAATCTGCCTACTTTCTCATTTCTGAGGTGCAAAGCTATGAGTGGTCTGTTGTGGAAAACAGCTTAACCAGACTTTGCAAATGTAAATGAAATAGACTAAATTTGTCCCTTATTTGTTGATAAAAATGGAGGAACAACACAAATTTGCAATTTTAAAAATTAAAAGGGATGTGTGAATATTTTTATGGCCAGGGCAGCTTCCAGAGGGAAATTGGAGCCAAAGAGGAATTTTCAAACATAATATAACTAAATCAAGGAAACAAAAAAGTTCCTTTTCACTTACACAGAAGCCTTGTTGAAAGAGAAATACTTGTGGGACATGAGGAATGAAAAATGTCAGCATGCAACTGCCCAAGCTTGCCCGATTTGTAGCTCCCACCTCATGGCAATTGCTAAGAGTGTTGTAAAAGAGCTTCTTTGTCTCTGGAGAAAGTATTGCTTTCAAAGACAAGAAAAATCCACAAGCAACCTCTCACTTTGACACACAGGTCATGACATTAAAAGAATAATGTGAGGAATCACAAACCACTGGTTTCAGTTAGGAAAGCAAATGGCATAGTAGGAGGGAAGGAGTGCTATTTAAGTTATGATCTGCTAACACTCTGTTTACATATATCTAGTTCCTTCCTAAAAACAACAGGCACCTAGTAAAGTCCTGCAGAATGACCCAAAAGAGACAAGACTCACTTTAGCTGGGTCAAATGTGTCAACAGTTTGCAAAGCGGGAGGCTGTAACAGTATAACATTTCAAAAAAGAGGATTATTTTTATTTTGCCATTCCCACTAAGGTTTGTAAAAGCAACATTTTACTGCAGAAGGGAGATGCCAGCATCATAAGGCAGTGCTGCGGTGATCCAGACACTGGAATGAGCACATTTCCTGGCCGGTGCTTTGCTAAGATGGAGATCGTGGAGCGAAGCCATCAAGGGGAAGGGGGAGAGGGGCATAGTGGCATGGTGCCAGCGGGGCTGGCCCACGGTCCCACCTCTGACGTGGGAGGAGTTGACAGGTTTATGAATTTCAGCATTTTGCCAGAATCAACCTCAGCAACTGGTTTTGCTGGAAATGCTTTGAAAATCTCTGCTCCGGCAAGCCGGAACAATGCGATATTTCCTTACACAGAGCCAAGAGGTGGCGAGTCTTTATCCATAGGCACACTTTGTAACAAAATGTTATGAGCAGAGTCCCTTTCCTCTGCTGATGCTGGAGGTAGCAGCAATAACACCGGGGTCGTTCCCTCTCCACCCTGTTTGGAAACTGGGAGGTGAAGAAGAGGAGGGACACTTCATTTAGCAGTGCTCTCTATGCAAACCAGAAGTGAATTTGTTAGGACTGGGGGATCTTTTTTTTTCTGAAGTCCTTGGAAGTCTGAATTTCTTAGCTGAGATTATGGACCATCTCTACACTTATGAGCAAATGTACAGGTGTATCTCTAGAGTTGTGTCTAAATACATTCCTAACTGCATTTCTAGCTGGAACTTCCCTATCTGGTCTGCAGTGGGTTTGGGAAATCTACTTGTTCGCCCGACTAACCACAACAAAACAAAGCAAGAAGATATCTTTGTAGTACCAAGCAATGGGGTATTTCCAGAGCAGAAACCCCCAAATGCAGTCAGGCTACGAGGTTTTAGTAAACTGTCAAGTTCTGACAAGAAAAGCAGAAAGGATGGTGTTGCCTGAAAATTTCCCAGAGGGAATAGTTGAAAAGCAGCCCTTCTGAGATATTTTTGGAGTAGAAGTAACATCTGACACTGAAAAATCTCAATGCTTTTATTATTATTATTATTAATGTTGTTGTTGTTGTTTTGATTTGTAAGATTGAAATTTCCCTCCTGGCAGGCATCTTGGAAATGGCCATGATAACTTACTCTTAGTCCTGTGCCCATTGAGAGGCACAGTCTAAATTCCACAAACTCCATTCCACAAACTCATCACGTGCAGCTGGAGCTCCCAGAGAGACCTTCACCCTATGGATATTTCTCAGTCTGAGCTGAGTTTCCCAGTGGTGGAACTGAACTACATGGGAAAAGAATGCGTCACTGTTCTTGACACCCACTGTAAAATTACTTGTAATGCAGACAGGCCACCTTTTCCAAGAAGTCTACAAGGTCTCCAGACACTACAAATTTATGGTAAAAGGAGATTATTTGGTTAATCACTGATTAAATGGCTGCCTAATTTGTGTGCCTGCTTTGACTGGAAATTAAATTATCCGATTGAGAAACGGATACAGTCAGAGGTGTGGTAAATAGATATATTTGAAGGTTTGTGCTCATGGAATACAGATTCCATGCCAAAATAGGTATCTGCATTCCTGGAAATACTGTAGGAGAGGAGTCAGGAAGCCATAGATTAATGAATCTGATCCCTGTGGTAGAAAGGATCTTTCCAAAGTTAATAAGGGATTAGATCACAAAACATCTGGAGAATGTTTTGTTTCTTTGTGTTTTAAAAGAAAAAGAAGAAGGGGAAAGAAAGAGGAACTTTGTCACCACTGCTTCAGAAAAGGGAAAGGCCGAAAAATTTGTTGTCGATGTTTGAGGTAATAACAGGAAAGGACTCAAAAGTGAAATAGAATAATCTTCCACTTGGCATCCTAAAAGTAGAACAAAACTCACATCACAGAAATTTGGGCATTTCAGGAGAAGGGGCAGAAGTAAGCTATAACCACAACAGTATCCCAGAATATAACAAAAAGCACCAAAATTCTGAGAATGGAGGGGAGTTTCCATTTTTGAACCATGGTGAATAAGTTGGCTCACTGAAGCTGCTCTCTGTGAAGCACCTTCTCATCCACAGGGCACAGTCTTTCACACACAGCTCAGATGTTGCAGCAAACAGACAAAAGGAAAATGTAACATCTTACTATAAATTTCTAGTGAATAAGAGAAGAAGCAATCAAAGCTTTCTTACTAACCTTATAAAAGAGACAAGACAATCTCACTTTTATTGTGCTGTATTTCTAAGGAAAGACAGATGGTAGCATGCAGCAGATTCCCATCCCTCCTCAAGGTAAATTCTTAAACAGAAACGCAAGGATAATTTTAAAGAACTAAAGTGAGTTGCAGCTGGAAACCACCAACTCTTTTTTAATGTATCCAACTAAGAGTTTATTTATTTTCTTAATGAGTACAGAAGTATGGTGTGGCCTGGCCATCCACACCTGACTTCTCTTCTCTGGTCTGTTCACTGCTCATCTTCATATCTTCAGGTAATTGTCATCACCTCACAGCATTTCTGGTTTTCCACATGTATTTTACTGTCGGGGTGTAGGAAGACCAAAATGAGTTTGGAGGTAAGTGGGGCTGCATTCCTCTCCCCCTGCAGTGACTGGAGGCAGTGAGGCTTTTCATATTGGATCCATTTGAGTTTTTCCAATCTGCTCCATTTATAATGATTATCAGAAACTGAAAGTAGCATCTTGCAGAAGGGGCCTTAATGGAGACTTTGATTTAAAGTTTATTTCACTTCTTGTTCAAGAAAAGGATTCAGTTTCATTATGTTAACTCCAGGCACTCTTATACTCCACCCACTTGTCTCCATTGCCACTGGGTATTTATTGTGACCCACTGGGAGCTTGTCGCCATCACAGATGTAGTCAGGGTTGTAGGTGCTTTAGAGGCCAGTCTCCCAATGGTTCCCATTTTCTGTGCTTTTGTTCTCACTGCTGTGCGGTCTGGATGACCCAGGCTCCTTTCGGATGAAACTGAATCCTATTCATCCTGTAAATGGGATGCAACTGAATCCTATAAATCAGAGAGGGAAAAAAAAAGAAAAGAAAAAGAAAATCAAAGAGAGGTTAACATGCAGGGCTATGAAGCACAGCAGCTGAGCTGCAGCACACAGTTAACTGCCGCCAAAGGAGCTGCTCACATCCGGCAAAGTGATGGGGCAGTAACCCTGACTCATAATGTCCAAAATCACCCCAGCGTAATTCCCACCGTTTTCTTGTCAGCACCCATAATTCAGTTGTGCTTGTAAATTCAAATAAACAATCAATGTCCACATAAACAGAATATCAGAATCTTTCAGCTGGCCAAAAGAAGTGGTGTTTGCTGGTGGTAGGGATGCAACATTATTTATTTCCACTCTTAGTATGTTCCTTCTGAAGTTGCACCACTGTATCCAGTTCTATTTTCTGAAAACAGAAAACAATGAGAAAAAGCTCGCAAGAACACCGCCAACTTCCATCTGTGAACAATTTGATACTTGCTTTTGGCGAATTTCGAAGCGTTCCAGTTTTAAACAGGCTTTGCACCAGGATTCTCAGCAGCAATGCTGCAGTGTTGAAATAGTCACAGCACCAAACACAACAAGCACACTTGGGCTGAGCAGTGCCTTTTTAACATTTGAATGGCTGTGCTCATGGTTCCTCTTTCACTGTATTCCCGCTCTGAAGGTTTTGGGGAATATGACACTCAACAAAACAGATACGAAAAAAAATAATAAAAAAGATTTATTGTTTTGAATTAGTCAGTAGCCAGAAAAAAGAAATCCACCCCAATATGAGCTACAGAAGGACACATCAGCTATGCACAGCTGCATCGTGACAACCTCCTACGGGTCAGAATTCAGTCTACTGTGATAGAAAGAACAATAAAAAATATTATTTTCATCTGCTGTTTGCTTTCTAATTTATGCTTTTGAAACAGTTTTATGTATGATGCAACGGTCCTTTTAATAGCTCTGTGTGGGTCTTCATTAATTTCAAAGCACTGAATTTCTTTCTAGTTGCAAAAGAACACATAATTTCTATACACAAATCAAAGGTGAGTTGTTGTTCTGAGCAGGAGCTGAGGTTAGAGAAACTCCTTGAAGAAACCCTGTCTCCTAGCCCCGTGCTCCATGTCTTCCAAGACTGGAGGTGTTGAATTACTTCCCTCGTTTAATTAAGAACAAAAAACAAACAAACAACTTGTTCCAGCAAGCAATCAACTATTTTCAACACAGATACAGATCTTATCCAAAGGGAAGACATTTTAGAAGCAAGAGTGCACCAGCCAATGATATTCATACCTCAATGAAGCTGTAAGTCTGCCTTCAGCCTGCTAACAAAGCTGTTCCCAGTCACACTCTGCACTGCCGCAGTGACTGTCAGAAAAACAATCTTGTCGATTTGTACGAAAATGAAGACGATGGGTTATTTTAACCCCACAGACATCCAAATTTATTTGAAGAGTAACATGATTAGGAGGAGGATACATTGCAATGTGAGTTGGAAGAGTGCTGAGGCTCTGGAAGCATGCACCATAAATCAAGCATTTAATGATTTAAATCGCAAACTTTAAGCAGCTGCCTCTGGGAAATGTCAGGAGAACAGGCTGTGCCACAGAGCCTGATGAAAATTAATTCAGTAAGCAAACAGTGTTATCTCATGGACTTTATGGGAATCATAAAAGTAAGGTGCTGAACTTTAGAATGGATTTTTATGTTCTTATGCTAAGAACGCTTCTTACAGGCCCCACTTCTTTTATTTACCAAAAGGAATACAACCCTTTTAACCTGTGGCAGAAGGTAATGTGGGATTTTTTCTAACCACGATGATCAAGCTATGCCTTTCAACCACTGTCTTTGTATTTGTGTGAAAGGACATGACATTGGAGGTAGTATGCACCTATGCAACATCTAGCATTGCTCACTGGAACTTCAGACTATTTTATGCAAGTAAGCTGAAAAGTAATCCTTTTGAAATTCTCCTTGTGCCAAAGAAGTGAAGGTGGTGCAAACCCAAACTGGTACTGTCAGCTCTGGTCACCCTTGCCCTACCCCTATGCTGCTCCCTCCACGTGCCAGCACAAACACTGAACTGGCCACATGAGGAAGATCATGTCAACAATCCCCATTTCAAACCTTTTTTTTTTTTTTTTCATTTTCTAGCTTAATGCTAACCTGAGTCAGCTTCCTCCAGGGATAAGGCAGGAAGGAGTCGGTGGGGGCTCATAGGTATTTTAGGAGCATGACTAAGTTACACTGACCTAGCACGACCATGATACTAGAAACTTAATCTTCAAAGTAGAGTGATACAACAGAAAAAGAAACTCATATTTATCTCTATACATTTACAGTGGTATAGCACGCACATAAATACAACACACAAACAAAACAAAATGGTAAAAAGTAGCAAGAAATGAGTAAGCATACATTTTTCTACCAAACTTTTCAAGTTTAGTGGGAGCTCTGCTTCTTTTATCTCTCTCAAGGATAATTAAGCATCAATGAACTCCTGCTGCATAAGGATGCAGTACTGTTACAAAACACAGGAGGAATTCACTGCAGACTTGATTTCATACAAGGCAATCCACTCTTCTACACAGAACAGTAGCAGAAGATTCAGGCACCAGATAAATCTTCCTGAAATTCCCCTAAATCATACCATACTGAAAAACAGAAGATGAGAGGCAAGGCAAGGCAGGAATAGGAAAGGGGAAGTGGAAGGAAAAAGGGAAGGGAGGGAAAGGGAAGGGGAAGAGGGGAGCAGAGGGGAGGGGAAGGAGAAGAGGGCAGGGATGAGACAGGGGAAAGCAGGTATATTGTGATTTTCTGTACTTATCACATATTGGATATTTGAGAAACGACAGAACTTTTACCAGAAAATATTTATCTGATAATCCACTTTATTTTACTTGGATAATTGGTTTGTTTAATCCCTAAACAAAATAAAACATGATGTTATTATTCCCAGTAATTTGTGATTAAAGAACTAACAAGTTTGTTTTCCAATGAATTTGCATATTTGTTCTGAGAATAAATTTTATCTTAAATCCCCTGAAATCAAAGGAGACAATACTAAAAAGGAGTGTTTGGTTAAAAAGGATGTGATTATGCCCATTTGTCACAGCCTGTTTGGAGCCTGGAGGGAAGAATCAGGTTTTTAAGGGAGATGTCAGTAAACCAGTCTGCACGCAGTCAGCTGGAATGTAGCTGTTTGTACGCTGCCTCTATTGAAACCTTCCTAAATAATGAACTGTTGTTTCTTTAGGAACATGTAAAGATGTTAGGATATGACAGTGAATACTCCAAATGTGAGAAATAAGGGCTGGGCTTGTCCACCTGCATTCCCAGCTACAGATGGGACTCAGAAACATGTGGGTTGGTGCTGACTTCCATACCAACAGAGGAAGGTGGTGCTGTGGGCAGTGCATGGGGCTGTGCCTAGAAAATTCCTGTCTTGACTGAAAATGGTCTGGGTCACATTAAACAAATTTCTTAACCATATTATACATATATTCTTTTTTAAAAGGGCAGAGGGTAGGAGGGAAGACTAGGTAAAACCTACATACTGAAAAAGGTGGGATTTGTCAAACAGAGTAATAGTTGCAAAGCACCCTTTATACTCAAGTAAATGTGTTTTCTACAGCAGTAAATATATAGAATATAACAGCATAGAATAGAGTAGAGTAGAGTAGAGTAGAGTAGAGTAGAGTAGAGTAGAGTAGAACAGAACAGATCAGTTGGATGGGACCTACAATGACTGAGTCCAACTGCCTGACAACTTCACTGCATCCAAATAATCTATAGAAATGGACCTAGAATTGAGCCCTGGGGAACGAACACCACTGATAATCATCTACCAGCCATATGTACCCTAAGTAATAAATGAATCAAGTAACTTCTCATATGTAGTACATTTTAAGAATATTCCAATCTCAACTGTGTTTGTTATGAATGGTAAAAGCTTTATGGTTTAAAGCAGATTAAATTGATGCTACCATTAAAATAATAATGGAATGACTTTCCATCTAGCTCTTCGTTCCTTTCTCCAATCGTTAATGCACATGGTATTTCTCATGCACACCTGATTGCAGCTTTTAACATTACTGTTTTCTGAGCAAGAAGTGGGCTGAACATTATAAAAGTTCCAAAGTCAACATAAAAAGCAATCTACAATTTAGAAAGCCTTGTTCCAATAGAGATTTATTTTTCTCTTCAAAGCTCTAGAGAAGAAAAAGGTTGTAGCTATTATCATTTACATTAATAAAACTGTTACATCTTATGTATTATTATACAACAATAACATAAGCTAATTTATGTCAAGCCAAAAAAAAATTAGAGGTTAAATTACAGCCAGTAAAGCTTCCTAAAATGTCTGTAATGGCAATAGAAAAAGTTTTAGTGAGCATTAATCATAAAAGCTTGTAGTCTACACTTGTATGATTCGCTGCCATGCTATTGGATTTCCAAGGCCAAGCTAGTAAAACAAATTGCCTTTCTCCATTTTCTTCTTTATCTGAGATGTATGCTTCAGGAACGTTTAAAGAAAAAAAATGGAGATAGGGAATTAAGTGCAGAGAAAACTAACGTCTGTGTATTTGCCTGGACACATATATATGCACACGTGCCTTCAAAAATCAAGCAGAAGCAATGGCACTGTTGTTAACATTGTCTTATACAATTCCGTATTTTGATTGCAACCTTGTCAAACTTAAACCATTTGTTAATGTAATTTTTTCTGTAGCAGTGATCTGCTGAAACTCAGACTGAGTGGCTTTGGCAGAATTTCTGCAAAAAAATCTCAGTGCTTTTTCTGAGCTTGAGGCTGAGGATACAGACTTATACAAACCACAGCCTGCATGGGCTGCACTTTCATGGCTGGGTGAAGCCAAAGCATTCAGCAGACACGTGATAGATAGTAGGGCAAACCGTAGAAACTCAGCCAGACCCTGTCACAGAAAAAAAGGAGTTGCAGGAATTGTGATATCTTCAAATATTGAAGATCACAATTAAAAGAGGAGATTCTTTTCTCCGTGCCTGCTGCACACAGGTGGGAATCAGGCACAGAAGATTAAGTTAAATACTAGAAAAAATACTTGAATTGTAATGATGGTAAAGGCATAGAGTAGGTTCTCCTGAGAAACTGTGAAGTCCCATCTTCTGGAGGATTATAGGAAGGAATTACAAAAATATTGTATGTGAGTTATTCAGGATTGACGGGGTCTGCCCAGAGAAGCATTATGAACTAGGGGATCTCCTACAGTCCTTTCCAGATCTATTTTCCTATCCTAAATTAATCTTGATAGAGGTTTCTGATGAGTTTGGTAAAAATGTCTCTGACATGACTGAATTTAACCTCCTGGTTTCTTTCAGCTAGTTTGTCCTTCTTGGCACCAGGAAAACTCATTGAGAGTTGTGAGAAGTGCGAAGATACTGAAGTACTCTTTTCATCTTCAGTTACAGCTGTCAAATATTACAACTGCATGGTTACTATTAACAGATTAGAATTGGCCACATTCCCTGTCTGACTGCTAGCTGCACCTGAAGATAGGAAGTGAGATCAGGACCTCAACACATGAGATGCAGAACATAGATGTAAAGGAAAGTGAAGTTCTTCATGAGAACTTTACTGTCTAATTACAGAAAAACGAAGAAAGAATAAACATCTTCAGCAGGGTCACTTGGTTAATGTGTGGCAGATGAGTAAGGCTAAGCTGTCATGTAAAGAGATACAAAGGGTATTTAACAGCAGCTGGAGCGATGATGACTCATGTTACTACCAAAGCTGTCAGGGAAAGAAAAGCTTTTCTTATCCTTACCCTGAAGATTGTCAGTAAGATTTTTGTTGCTAAGGCTGCTAAAGACTTCTGAGTTTCCTGCTCTTAATGCCTGAAGTGTAGGTCTTGTTCTTCTGAAAGGAAAATATGGAAATCGGGGACACTATATTCCAGGATCACAGTGGTGTGCAAACAGAGAGGGCAGCCAGCAGGGATTGTTTGATAGAATAGATCACATTTGTCAAATGTATAGTTTGGTGCGTCCTCTGTTTTTAGTATTCCCATGAAATCTCAATGAAAGGAGAAAGGAGAAAGAGACATGAGATTATGTTCCACATGTATGGTCATCTCTACTTCAGTCCTTTCCTTTCAGCTCTTAGCTTGAATACATCAGCACATGCATTACAAAATGAACAGAAATGCTGCACTTCTAGTAAATTTGTTTTTATTGTTATTTTTTTTTAAATCAATGAATCGTTTAGTTACAATCAAGACAGTGAGGCACTGGAACAGGTTGCCCAGAGAGGTAGTGGAAGCCCCATCTCTGGACATATTCAAGGTCAGGCAGGATGGGGCTCTGAGCAACCTGATTTAGCTGTAGGTAACCCTGTTCATTGAGGGAGGAGTGGGACTAGATGGCCTTTAGAGATCTCTCCCAACTCAAGTGATACTATGATTCTAAGTGCAGAGCAAAAATTATACTTAATGCTCTGCACGGATGAGAGGAAACAGAATGTAGATCTGTCAAACTGATAATACTGTCTTTAGCTCCATTGCTCATGGAATGCAGTCCTCAGAAGCTGAGAGCCAGAATCTGCCCACAGCTCCAGGAAAGGCACAAATCCCTCTGTTCAAGGTGTGTTGCAATGTATTTAATGCAGAGCTACAAGGAACACGAGGAAGAACTGTGTTTCTCACTTGGACTGGTCCTTCCAGCAGTATAGGAGAAAATCTTAGTCTCTCAGGTTACCTGAATGACCTTTTAATACAGGTAGATCTGTGGCCTTATGAGGTTTTTAGTGACCATACACCATCTTTACAGAAGTGATGTGTGTTCTGAATTACACCAGCTCTCAGGCAGTGCTTTTGGCCATGCCTTCACCAGAATTTCTTCCAGAGACAAAGACGGCTTCATCAGGCTTTCCCTTTCACCTTGCTACTCAATCCCCTCCCAAAGCTGGGCTGCTCATCCTTCTTCCCATTGCTCCATCAACACAGCCCGTCAAAACATTTATTTGGCCATTCAGTGAACCAGGTTCAGGAACTGATCAGGACTGAAAAACAAAACAACAAAACCTGCTGGCTTATTATTCTCCAGAACAATTCCCCAGCCACTTCACAGAGCAGTGCACAAAGCTTAACACAAGAACATCTGTACTGGATCTGAGCACAGGTCTGTTTGCTTTCTGTCCTGCCCCCAGCAGCAGTGCAGAAGAGCAGATGTTATCCGAGGAAGGATGTAAGGACAGGGCAAGCACACAGAAACTCATCCCAGGAATGCATTCCCAGCCTCCTGTGACTTGTGACTCAGGGATATCTTGAGTCAAAGTTAGTTCTTTTTAATTTAACAATCCTAGCTGAATTTTTCCTTTTCCACAGAAAATTTTGCAACTCCACAGTGCAATGTGCTACAACCCAACTATGCACTGTGTAATCAATGAAGTACCTCTTCTGGTTTGTTTTGAAAATAGTACCCCTTAGTTTAATTTCACATCCTTTGGTTTTCATACTAGAAGAAAAGAGCCATTTGCCCCTTTCACCTTCTTATTACATTGCCTATTTCATAAATCACTGTTGTATCTCCATCATCCAGCTCTTTTCCAACCTAATGGGATCTTAAAACATCCTTATGGGAGCTGCTCCATCTCAAGAGTCAAGCAGAGACGGCCACGCAGGTATCAACATGTGCGGCTGGAGATTCTGCTTGCTAACACTGGCCCTGCTGAGGAAAGAAACCCTCATGAAATTAAGCCTTTTGTTACATAAGAAATGTGTGTCTGGATTGGCAGCCTTGTCTGCTGAATCTAGCAGACCTTTAATTCTCCATTCTCCCTCCTACTTCCTCTACCACTGCTTGCCAATGTCTTAAGCAGCTCTCCAGTTTTGTAAGTAAATAAAGAAGCCAAATGAATAATTTAATACATCTCCTTTCCTTCTCCCATTGCTCAATCCCAAATTGTCTTCTCTTTTCCCATTTTATATCCAAACTTATTTTTTCTTTACCCCCTGCTCTACTGCAAATATTTTTTGAAGATTCTGTTACAGTTGGTTGAAACATTTACTGAAACTTATGTTCACTGTTTCTTTTTGCTACTTTAAATATGAAGGCTTTTTTACCTTCTTTTGGCTTGTTTACTATAGGATATGCCAGTGCTTCTCATTGCTCGACTGTTTATATTTCTCAAAAGCCTCAAAGCAACTCTTTATATCCCTATCTAACTAACTTGCCCTTTGTCACTCTTTCCGTCTGCTTACAATAGGACTTCGTTTGCAGGCTTTTGCCAAATATGCTTTGTAGAAATATCTTTCTGTCTCTCATCTTAAGGAGTCCCAATCAAAAGCTTGCTTCTCATTATGTACTATCTTAAACACGTCTTCCCAGTGTCGAGATGTTTGTGTTGTCTCCAGACCTTCCCCAGTCAAACTCCCAAGCCCAGGAGATAGCCAGGACATGTGGTGCCTTCTTTTTCATGGAGTCATACGATCACAGAATCATTAAGGTTGGAAAGATCTCTAAGTCCAAGCATTAACTCATACCCATCATGCCTGCTGAGCCATGTCCCTCAGTGCCACATCTACATGTTTCTTGAGCATCTCCAGGGACGGTGACCCCACCACTTCTCTGGGCAGCCTGTGCCAATAAGCTGAATCATTTCCAAAGATCCAAAGCACAAAAGCCATAGGCTGAATTCAGAAGTTCATAAATGGTCCCATTTCAGAACTCTCATCTTACATGAACACCAGACTGGGAACCACCACACACACATGTCTATGTGTCAGGAAGCGAAATCCATACACAGGATCCCACAGCTGCCCTATGTACCTGTGGGGTTGGGAAAGTGATGTTGTCACCCAATGAAAATGCTTTCAGTAGGGCTCTTCTGGGTGCACAGCATCACCAGAAGTGTCAAGGCTCACAAGGATTGATTTTAAATGCATGTACTCTTCCTTGAGTATCCCAGAGTGTTTCTTAAAATGACACTTCATATGCTCCTAAAGGGATCCTAGCATTATTCAGTCTGGAAGCTGGAGAAAAGAGGATGAAAATCTCTTCTGAATGTTTCTCTGAACAGCTTGATTTCTACTTTATTCCATTATACCAGATTTAATCAGTACATAGACAACTCATGGATTTCTGCATAGAAACTTTCAGCTTCATGCATCCCCATTCTTAACAGAGGAAAGCAAAGAGTAAAGAAGCATGCAGAGAGAAATTTGCTAAAAAAAAGAAAATAAGCTTATGCATTCATATTTTGGGGGAAAAAAATCTTTTCTTTGCAAGCTCTGTTTTGGCACAGTTTGTGGTGATAATCACATCTTGTTGTGCAATGTTAGGTTTTATCACTGTGCACTGGGAGAGAGACTGAGCAAGCAGCTTTACCCTTCCCCTCTTCAAAGGGGCTGTGACTGCAGCTTGCCTGTAGGACAGTTCTTTACACAGGACTGCCTTTATCATTATCCATGGAGCATACATGGAGGTTACTTCGTGCTTCCAATTCGAACTGTGGGACAGTGCAGCACCAGCATAGGGCCAGAGAAATCCCACACCAGCTTCCTTCCCTGGAAAGGACATCACTGACATCTCGCCCCATCCTCCCCTCTGACATTGCCCACCAGCTCCCATCTTTACTCTTAATTTATTGTGAATGGGACCAGTGCTCAGTTTCTGCACAGAAACAGGAGGATATGGCTACTTCAGGTAGTTCAGATTCTTATGTCAAATATGTCCTGCCTTGTTTCTTCTGAGGGTATATAAATCCCACAGTCACCAGATCCACCCTGCCATCCTTTTGTTGCCCTTAACTTCCATTAAATGGTAAACCATAGGGCAGCCAACATATTTACACTTCTTATTTCTACAGATTCAGTTGCTGCCCTTCTCCTCCACTGTCCCCAGGACCCCACTGTCAGCACAAGAACATCAGGCTGAGCACTGAAAAATGGGAAACTCAAATTAGCGATTGTACAAAACAGGGTGCTTTCAGCTCCTTTCAAAGCTATTTAGTTCTTGCCTAAAAGCTTCTCTTGCCTTTGTCTTGTGTTGTCTTTAAAAGCCAAATGGACAAAAAAGATTAAGTTGCTTCTGGCTGCACTGGGTAGAAGTAGATTAATGCAGCTAGACCCAACCCTGGGGAGCCCAACCTGGAAATGTATGTTAGCACAACCCCAGCAATGTATAAGCAAGTGTCGTTTGTGTTGATCTTTTTCAGGATGATCAGTTTGTGATTAACTCCTTTGTGCCAAGGCTGGGCTCTGTGGGATGCTGATGCAGGCAGGATACTGATGGAGGAGCTCCCGTGGTGTCAGCCACACCAAGGCTCTCACAGGGACTTTTGTTCTCTCTGTCTCCTTTGAGATCTTTTTGTTTCCACCTATAACAATTACCACAAAACTAGCGGGCAGTGCAGTCCTCAAAGCCAGGAGCAAGGGGAGAAAGAAGGGATTTCTTACTAGGAAGGTTTAGCACAATTGGCTCGGAGAAGTGTAAGAGGTGGGCAACATCCAGCATGGATGAACAAATCCAAGTCATATGCAATTAAACTCCACAATAAACGCAAAAGAAATGTTTCTGAGTCACTAGTAGGCTGTTTTCCTGCTTAGTCATTTGTCTTCAGGGCTGGAGATTTGTTTCCTCAGCACAAGCTCATAAATCTAAAGTGACCATGAGAAAACTGTGAAAAAATAAGACAGAACAGTGTCTGCTTTGTCAGGGAGCTATGAAATACAATGTGGAAGAGGGTAGAATTCTGAACAGTTCCAAGAGGTTCCAGACTTAGCAGACTGTCTTTAACAAGCAGATCATGACCTTCATACATCTCAATAAAGAAAAGTAGAGTAGATACCGCAGCACTCACATTTTCCTCTCTGAAATGCTGCTGGAGGACCTGCAGCACAGGGTAGATGAACTGAAGTCAAGAAATAAATGCACAGATATTCCGGGGTTCACATATGAGTTCCAACCAATTTCTTATTGAGGTGTTTTTTACAGCTGGGCTTGGCTATTTTCTTTTTACATGGCATTAATCCAGGACGTTTTTACACTTAGGAGTTTTGAAATCAGCCCCTAGGCTGCATGAAATATTTCTATGCAGCATAACTCTTTGGAGACAGTAAATCAGACCTGTGGAGATGTGTACCCATAAATTTTAAAGAATACAAGTTACCTCTGTCACTCCTACCTCCCTTGTCTAATGACACTTTTTCCTTGTTTCCAACACATCTCCTTCTGTATCAAGGTAAATGTATTGAACAAACACTGCTGACTTCGCAGTAAATATGAGGGAAGGAAAGATTTTACTCTGGAATGGGGAAAAACATCATTCATTTTGCAGGCTCAGCGCCAACAGCACTACCTTGCAGCTTCATTTATCTGATATTTTGAGAGCTTTGCTTAGATAAGCAAGGATAATTGAAGCAATTTTCAACATTTTTCAGCAGACAAGCCAGAGGCATGACTTCATTTTCAGTACTAGGTAAATGAGATTCAAATGAGCTTTATTTATTTATTTATTTATTAACCTGTGAACGTGATTAATTTCCTGGAGCAAATCAACATGAGAAGTGGTAGTTCTTCCAGCTTAAAGAGTTGAGTTCAGTCTGATGTCTGACTGCAGGACATTTCTTAGCTAAACACAACTTTAGGAGTTTTATACAATTGCTTTGAAACCCTTTGTCTTGTAGAATGGAAATCAGATTATGTGGTCCTAGAATTTAGGTGTAATTCTATATGCACCACTTTTGTTTTTATTTTTCGAACTTTGCTGGCTGGAACTTGTTCTACTGCTGTCCTATCTTCCATTATGTGAAATAAGGCATTTTAAATGACTCCAGCTATCTATGGTCTGGCAATTTAATCAAGCCCTCAGGGTCTAAAAGGTGTTCAAAAAAGTTCACATCTCCCCAAACCTCAAACCAAGCTGAAACACATCGGCTGTGTTCCTCACTCACAGATGATGGAGGTTTCTTCTGCTCTGCCCAGAAGCTGTGAAGAGGTGTCTCCAGCACAATTCACATTTTGCTGCTGTAATAATTCTACTGAGAAAATAAGCTGAGCTGTGAGTTTTATACCTCTTAGCTCTGACAACTTGCATGGTTAGGTTTTTTGGTACTATTTAGGTTATTTAGCTGTAGCTTGCACACAGAACAGATATTCTGTCTGGGCTATTCTCCTTAAATCCATAACATCACAAAGACAGCCACCAGGACATAGGAAGGCTCAGAGCTGTTGCTGTAAGAATGATCCCTAGGAAAATGAGCAATCCACAAAGAAGAAACTATTTATATTTGCATTACACATTCCCACACATGCAGAAAACAACCTCTTTCAGTTGACTACTCTTGAACTAAAGCATCAGCTTTGTTATTTTGAGTGTGAAGCAGAGCACAGTAATTCATAAAATACTCTAACAAGTATGTACATATTCAGTTAAAAGTATTTCAAGGAGTACTTATAAAGATGTTTGAAAGCTGATTTTGTCTTTGATACAAAAGCTTGAGTTGGTTTAGTTGTCTGGGGCTGGAGGAATAGCCTATTAGTTGCTCACAGCTCTCTCTTCTCATTTTAAATCAAACCTCCAGCATTTCACTGGCACCACTTGAAAACATTATTGTTTTAGTGGAAATGTCACATACCTAATGGTTCTATGGGAGAAGCAATGGCTGCTTTGGTTGAAAAAAAAAAAAAAGAAAAGAAAATGCATGGGCTAAAGTAATGAAGGAATGAATGAGGACTCCCAGCCCAAAGGAATGCAACATTGGGCAGATGGTGTCAGATTTGCCTGTGTGGGTAGGATGGCTTGACTCTATTTCTGAGCAGTTCATAAACCTGTTCCCACGCATGGCGGCTGCACAGTCAGCTCAGCACTGGAGAAGTCGGCGGGTGCATGGCCCAGTCTGATGTAGATGGGAGTAGGGGCAAGGGAAGTTTAGATTGGATATAAGGAAGAAGTTTTTTACAATAAAGATGGCGAGGCACTGACACAGGTTGCCCAGAGAGGTGATGGATGCCCCATCCCTGGAGACACTCAAGAACAGGCTGGACAGGGCTGTGAGCACCTTGATCTAACTGTATGTGCCCCTGTTCATTGCAAGGGAGTTGGACCAGACAGCCTTTCAGGGTCCTTTCCAACACAAATGATTCTACGATTCTAAGACCTGCACGTCAGACCACATCCCCTCAAAAAGGAGAGCTAAGGAACTGCTTCTCTGCAAATGCTGAAATGAGAGTAAGTGTAAAGCATTTTCAGACATGCAGAGCAAAATCTGAAGAGTCTGAACACATGCAAGGAGGATGTGTCAGAGTCTCTGGTCCCTGTGCAGTGCCTGGAGCTTGATTCCAGCTCTGACATATTGATATATCTGATACATCCTTACCCAGTGTCACGGCCTGCCTGACTCTCCTTTCAGAGACAGATTCACGCCTGCTTTTGGTGTAAAGGAGGAGCAGCCTGGGCATTACTCCATTTGTTTGGTAGAGAATCTGGCTCCTCAAACTCCTCATCGCTGTGAGTATGAAGCAAAAGAACGTGGATCACAGTTTTTAAATGTCAGCCAGCTGCGGCAGCCTTTTCATTTCTGTTCATTTCTGTTTATCAACACCTTTCCTACCTCTTCTTGTTGCACTGAAAGGGAAGAGCCAAAACTTGTCATTCTGGACTCGTCCCAACTATAGACCTCATTTAAATTTTCTCAAGTCTGCCCACAGCTGAGGTTGTTAGAGAAAAATAGCACGGGCATAGGGCCCTCCAGTTTTCTTTCTCTCAGATCTCAAGATGATTCCCTCATTTACCTAAATTGACCTCCCCTATAGACTTCCCAAAACAGAACATCTCAAATACTTGTTGGCACAAGTTTCCACATAGAAATCAATCTGTAAACCAGCAAGGACTGAGACAAAGACATTTTTCATGGCCGACATACAGTGGGACTCTCACAGAAAGCTAAATTTGCTCATTTTAGAGACCCTCTTTTATTAACTGTGTTTATATAGAAGCCTTTGTTTGCTGAGGAGCTTGGAGACCTTATTTAATTTATAGATCTTGCGTAGAACAATGGCAGCAGCTCAGGCTGTGAAATGCCACTTTGTTGCTTCTTGCCCTGCTGCCCGGAGTGTGAATGCTCATGATGGTGTCTATTTGGCTGGAGCGTGTCAGATGCAGAGCGGGCAGGAAGCTGAAGAAAGGAACTGGTGTCCTTCATTTCCAAGGCCTGGCTCATTACACATTCAGTGCTGAATTCGCTCTGTGTATAAATGCAGCAGCAACCACTTACAGACATACCTGACTTGAACTTAGGGAGCAGTGGGCAGAGCTCAGATGTTCCTCCAGGTGGTTGATTTTTCCAAAAAAAACGTTGCACAAAAGCTCAGGAAATCAAATTACGCATATGCAGTAAATGGCATGAGTGCAAACCTGCTTGTTGAGCTCATTTACACACTGCAACCTGCTGGATCAGCTGAAGTGCTGGGGTAAGCATCACATGGAGGAGGACTGGGGTCAGACCGCTCAGCTAGGAGCGCTGATCTCTGTATTAACCCACCTACAGTGCATGCTGTACTGAGTGCAGCATGGACACGTGCGTTACTGCTGCAGGAAAGCAAAGCCCCATCTGCCGAGGGGAGACAGAGCTGTGGTGCAAGGAAACTGAAGCCCAGATATTCAGAGGTGCAATTGCAAGCGCTTTTGGCAGCAATTAGGTGCTTCATCACTTGCACTCCTGGAAGTATTTCTGCAGGGAATGGTTGTGGCCTCACTGCTGTGATAGCCACCCACTTGGAGCTCCGGAAGGTCTCAGAGAAGCAGTGCATTTCCCAGGGTTCAAGCAAATGCTGAAAGCAAGCTGGAACAGAGTGGTGCTGGCTCTGCTCACTGCCATTCTGGCTGATTTGCCTCCATGCTGATGGAGATAAAGCACAGCACACCAATACTCACAATACACAGACTAAAAGTGGAGCGAGACCTGAAATATACATCAGTGAATTAATCTAGCAAAAGCCTCAAAAAGCCGAGTTGCTCATTAGCAAGGTTTGTAATGGTGTGACAAAACATTTCCGTGCAGTTAGGCTGGCTTTGCCCTCCTGGGTTTTGCCAAAAGCAAGCAGCAGCAATCTGCCTGCGTGCTGGCCCCAAAGTGCCCCACGGCACAGCATCTGGAACTGCTCAGCGCTCCCAGGCTTCTTTGAGTTCAACTCCAGTGCAGCACGAAGCCTGCCTTCCTTGGAAGGTGGTTGGGCAGGGGACTCCCCTCCCCAGCACATCCCCCTGCCTCAGGAAGCACATGTTCCTTGCAGGCCCTGAGGGAACATAGCAAGAATTGCTTAGGAAATGTTGGCCACTGCTCTTTCATTCCTCAAATCATCATGAATTGCCAAGCTACGGTTAAATGCCTGGGTCTGGGCAGGCTGTAACCCTCACCTTTGAACTCCTGTGATGTAAAGGTAGTGAGCCCAGTTTTTGCCCCCCACCAACTATAAATGCCTTTTTATTGTTAGATCATGGATATGCTTCTGATGCAGGGTAGCATGGAGAAAGAAATTTGCAAATGCTCCTTCCCTGTCCCTCAGTCCATTCTTGCTATTAGAGAGAGTCACAAAGACCTTGAATCCCCAGCATGGGTCTTCTTCAGCCCAGAATTCCCTCTCACCAGGGCCTGCATGGTAGTGGGAGACCAACCAATGATAGATATCAGTGACATGAGATTTTCCTGCAACTTTTCAGTTAGGTTTTCAGAGAAAGAAGCCTTGCAAATCATCGTTCGGAGGGAAGAGTGGGTGGCCAAAGTGCCATCACAGAAAATACTGTTAAATGAGCTTGAAGAAGACATATAGCCCATCCTCCTATACCTCCTCCTATACTCCTATGGTATAACTTCAAGCATACACGTGATTCTTCTCTGAGAGTGATCCACTCTCCTTTTTTTTCCAAGCAGCCTGTTCCAGTTCTTAACTATTTTCGCCCTCAGAAAATCACTGCTGCTGCCAAGTCTGCATCTGGCTCATTGGTCCGTACCCCCTCAAATATTTTTGGTGAAATTATTATTTCTTTATTAGATACTAAACTTTAACTATGTCTGTTCCTGGTACATCACTCAACACATTTATTTACGTTTCACATAAATAGTGGCATTTTCTGCATATTATTTACAGCAAACTAAATGGAGGAACAATTTATATAGACTGCCTATACCATCTTTTATTGCTTGATAATTAAGTTAAATATTGCAATTCAGGCTGCTGCTGTGGGAAGTATCTTAGATCTGTTAGTATTTTTTTCTTAAATCATCATCTGCTCACAAACTCTAGCTGCACCAGCTCATCACCTGGAGACTAAAAGATGAAAAGAAGAAGATATTTCAGGCACTGTCCAGAAGACACAAAATGTGGGGGAGTTCCTTTCAATATACCTTCATTTCTCATAAGCTTTGCACAGCCATCACAGGAAATAAATGTAAAGGCATCTCGGGAAGTTATTTAATCTAGCTTCCTGCTCCAGGGCTGAATTTGAACTGAGAATTTATAAGAAGTAATGGAAGACAACCTAGTGCATTACTTTCTTTCTGAGTCACCTAAATTTCCTGTCTCTGAAGGATTCCAATGCTTTGGAAAATACAAACTTAATGTTACAAAAGCTTTTTTTGTCTTCATTGAAATCCTGAAATTATGCTTTTTCATCTATTGAAGGGATTATTTGATACTGAAAGCCTCCCTATACAACTAATTCCCCATTTAAACTGCAGAAGAATACAGGTCTTACATAGTGACTTAACCGTGAGTGACACCATTACATCCTTAAAAGGATGGAGATGTTTCTGTAGTGGAAGGTTTGGTGTGAGGAACTCCATCTCATGTTGCTGAATTATGAGGTCAAATACAATCAAAAAGAACTGTTTCACACCTTCTCTGCGTTACTGTGCTGATATGAAGAAATAGAAGGGAAATCTATGCAGAAATATGAATATTTTCTAATGTAAGATAGCAAAAGACACTGACATTCATTTGCAAGGAGTAACCTGGATTGCATCTGTGAGAATAAGCCCTATTAACTTATTAAAATGCATAGAGGTTACTCTGTTTTAAAGGACCAGAAATGTAGAAAACAATATTTTGATATCTTTGAAAATGATCAAACAAACAGAATATTCAGGTCTCTCCAAACTGATATCTAAAGCAAGTACTTACAGCTTGGATATATTTCTGGTTGAGTGACCTGGTTGAGCAGTGAGAAAATATGATGGTAATTCAGTGTTACTGAGCACAGACTGAGAGCAAAGAATCAGGGGAAGACTTTAAGACTTTAAGGCAAAATTTATTTCCCTGAACACAGGGCCATAATGTTATCTGAGACACTTGAGGAAGTGGAATGCCCACACATTTCTGACAGATCCTGGAATCATAGAATCATAGAATATTTGAGCTGGGAGGGATGTTTAAAGATCATCTGGTTAGAATTTCCCTGTCAAAGGCAGCGAATGACCCAGAAAATGTCCCAGGGATGACAGATAAGACCCAGGAACTGCTGAAGCCTTTTGGAGTAGAGTCTGGGACAGCCTCCAGTACTGTCACTGGCAGAGCTTGTCTTTTGGCTACCTCCATTGTGTGATAAAGTACAAAAATAAATTCAATTAAGTTAAAAAGTAAGGTAACTGATATGGGGTAAATCAATCCTAAATGTGTGTAAAATGAGCTGACTGTTTTTATTCAGTGGTGGGATCTTGAGTTGTGGTTGGTAGACCTCAGTAGATGGACGAGGACAGGCTGAGAGAGCTGGGGCTGTTCAGTCTGGAGAAGTGAAGGCTCTGAGGTGACCTGAGAGCATTTAAAGGGGAGCTACAGGAAAGAAGGGGACAGACTCTTCAGCAGGGTCTGTGGTGATAGAACAGCAAGGATCTTCTTTAGGATGCAGCTAGTAATGCTCTACATTTACTGATCATACTGACGGAATCTTCCTTGTTTACACTGGGGCCGAGGACAACTCTACAGTGTAGTTATTTGAACTGTAATCAGTGGAAACTCACCCATGTTCAAACACAAATTTGTAGCTATAAACTTTCAATCTAATCAGATGGTAGGTGGCAGTTAACAAGGCATTTAGTGCATCCTACTCTCGAGCTGCCCTAACATCATTTATCACACCAGTCATGGGCTTCCCTTTCCAAATGGCCAGTATACATGGCAGGAGATATCACACACTGACTTCTGACACTATGCTTCAGTCATCCAGCACACTTGCAATAAGGAAGTAAAAAAAAAATTATTTTGTTAATTAACAGATGAAATAAACATAGGAGCCAAAGTCTTCTAAACATAGTCAGTGAGATATGCAATTGCCTGAGGTTTTAGCGTGAGAATTGGCCACAACAGAGTACAGGAAAATACTTCTGAAACCTCCATGCCAGGATCAAAGCACTTGCTTATCCAGGGCTGCAGTCAGGAGAAGAAAAGCATCAGACTGTCATCAATGGGAAATCCTTCATTCAGAGCTCAGAAGAACGAAGCAACTGTAGGGCCACGGTAGGTTTCATTTCTATGAAAGTCATGTGAAGTAGTGAGAGTAATAAACTCTCCCAAGAGAAAAACAAACTTGTGCCTGTTGTCTTTGAGAGTCTGAAAGGGATTGGCTGATGGCCAGGAGGCTCAAAATATTCATAATAGAGACAGAAAACAAATTCCTTCTGCTCCAAGAATGAAAAGGTTCCATGCTTTCAGGGCAAAAGGAGCAAAAGATACAAGGGTGTGAGCCAAAAATATCTCCATTGTTCGCAAGTGTACCGGTTAGTCTGGAAAAAAATTGTTTCTTCCTACAGAACTTGTCACTCATCACGAGCAACTGAACTAACATCATTACTGTGAATGTAATTTATAACATAGTTCGGGATTTTTTTAATCCATCTGTTAGTGTAGGGATTAAAAGGCAAACAATCTGGTTATCACCTTGCCAATGCTTATCATCAGGTGATTATTGCTTTTTAGATCGCTGCCCAAAGCCAACAAGAAGCACATTAACTGAGAACAAAAGGTATTGTTTAAAAAAACAATTTACCATTAAGACCTCATGATATGGATCAGCTAAATCCAGCGATACTTTAGGGATCATGACCCCTGGGTCCCCTGCCAGGCCCATTACAGTTTTATCTTATCATGACTGTATATCCAAATAAATGTGTGTCACAAAAGCATACCAGTTAGCACTGCCTATCTGAAGGATGCTGTACGGCTTTTGTTGCTTTAACTGCACATTCCGTAATTGCTTTAGCTGGACATCCAGGAGTAGCAATTTGATTTTAAAGACTTCTGGGATGAGGTGGGTCCCTGCACATCAATTTTTTCCAGCTGTGTTAACAAACAGGAGATGAAGCAGATGGGTGGCAGATACAAGGCTCAAAATCAATTAACACCTCTCAAAGTTATGAATACCTTAATAAAGTGAATCTTCACATTTCCCGAAGAGCAGCAGGAGTTCATGACTACTGTAGCACACTGAGCCATGTAGGGGAGAGCTATCCTGCAGGGCATGACTATCCAACCTCTCCGATTTTTGCAGTGTATTCTGTCTTCACAGCTGCAAGCCCTACGCTCAAGCAGTCATTGCTGATTTGCCAGACACAGGGACTAATGACTGCTCCTTGTTTGCAGTGACTGGATGTAAATCATACACTGAAAAGGCAGGTGGAGAGGCAAAGTGGAAAATTTCTAACTGGAGCTAAACAAAACTCAGGTCTGCAAGATTTGTGAGATCTGTTGGGAAGGCAGAATGAAATTTTATTTGTGTTTTCTCCTAGCATTTCAAGGAAGTAAACACAGTGCTTATCTTGCTTTCTATGTTAGTGGAAAATTTTGATGAAGAAGTATTACAGAGTACACTGCTGATTATCTGATCCTGGAGTACAAGGTAGGCACTGCATTATCATATTTAAGCACTAGACCCTGGGGGTCTAAATCTTGAAGAGTCCTGGAAAGAGCTAAAGAGCTGGTAATAATAGGTTAACCAATCCAACTACTGCAGTTTAACACCAAGTCTTTTTCTCTGCCCCCTTCCTGGAATTAACAACCCAACTCAGTGCCAAAAAGATGTGTTTGAATAAACTAAACAATTTTCATTGATATGGCAGAGATCCAAGCAGGTATTCTTTTTGGAGCTTTGATTTACTCATTAAGCATTGACAGAGCAGAGGACAATAGTGGTAGAGAACAGCAACATCTTAAACAGCTGTCCTCAAATATAGCTCCGCTGCCCTTCAGCAGAGAGGTACTTGAGCAGAGTGAGATTAAACCAGCACCTAGAGCTAACCAGTATGAAACACCACACAAAAAGCATGACTGCATCCTCACTTTTTGCCTTCTAAACCAGATTGTGAAAGATATGCCACAGTCCCATTCCACTAGGTCTGAAGCTTCATGACATGGAAATTTCCAGCCTTGGTGGTGCATCCAGCTCTTATATCACAGACGTGTAAATAGGACACTAAAGCATGTTATGGCTAAGATTGAAAGGACTCAAAACCGTAACTTTGCCAACAAGAAAACATCTAAAATGTCTAGCTTGGTAAGATCTCAGTGGGATCTATGCCCAGATAAGGAAGAGAATGCAGTACCTTGAGGTCCACAAGGAGAGAATTTTCTGTTGGAAATGAAATGTCACAGATTAAGGCTGAACAGGAAGGTACTCTGAGATTTTTTGGTATTGCCGTGCATAACTGGCCACCGAAAGGCACTCTGGGACTTTGGGACTTGGCTTGTTACAAACTGTCTCAGGTCTGATCATCAGTCTTCTGGTTTTGTTGCTTTCTCCAAAATGATCAAGAACTCAGATTTTTACTGTAATTAAAATGTCTACAAATGTTTACTTTACTTGCTTCAAGTTCCTGATGTCTACAATGTGGGCAGTAAGAATGGGCTCAGACTAAATAAATGTGAAAGAGCCTGAATGTCAGACTTGTTTAGAAAAGTAGATGGCCAGGAATGACTTTTCTGAAAAAAGTGAGGTGGAAGTCTGGAAATCTCCAGAGGATTGGGATTTTTACAGGATTTTGACATCCCACATTCCCAGTCAGGATGCTGGCAGCACAGAGGGGGCTGTTCTACAAGATTTGGGATCATATCCTTTCATTAGATCAAGAAAAGCAGAAGAACTTGCTGAGCCTGCAGAGAGGCCATGGACACTTTGGGGAATCCTTTGGCTGCACTGTTCCAAGGTTCCAGATTAATTTAGTTCAGTCAACTTGTTTTAGCTGATGGTTGGCTGATGTTTATCAGCGCATTTGTTCCGTCAGTAATCACGTAATGCATCCAGTGAACACCACTAAAAGCAAAAGATATCTATGTCTTGTGGCTGATGACCCATACCACCCAAATACTCCTACATCAGCCACTTTTCATTACCAATCTCTTTGTGGTTTGATGAAAGGTTTTGCTTACTTCTGCATGTTGCTGTGCTTAGTGTTATGTGGTCTTTGCTGTTTCCTTGCATGCAACAGAAGACAAGACCTGACATCTGGATAAATGAGAGCAAATTCCTACTGTGACCAGGGAAAGAGGGAGGAGATCACGGGAGGATGTGTTGGAACTGGACCCACAGAGGAGCTACAATTCCAGACTTACTCAAAATAGTCAGTATATTTTTACTCCTTTAGCACATTGTTTTTCTTAGAGTTTCTGATGATCTCAGGGTCTAGTGAACAGATGATGTAGCTCAAACTATTACTCCTCTCCCCCACGGCTTGTTTGACCCTGAGAGCTCACTTTGAGCTTCTGCAGGAGGTGGGTGGAGGTGAGCCAGCAGATCCTCTGCTGAAGTAGCTGAGATCCTTTTGCCCATTCTAATCTTCAGGCTCTGTCCTCAAGGCAGCAGTCTCCAACAAAAGAGCAGATCTTGTCTGCAAAGGAGCTACCATAGCTTGAAGCACCACAACAGCTAATGGTAAAATTGTCTCTAAGTCTTTTCTCCTACAATTCTTTCTTGGTTAGCTGGCTTGGAGGTAGGGGAACCTACAACATCATCATGGAAAAGTGCCCAATAGAAATACTAGCCATACTTCAGGGTATTTGTACATGTAAAGGGTTACTGCAGTTCCCAATGTGGATATACACACATCTCCCACGTCCAGTTTAAATTTTCATGTTTACTTGTACTGTGTGCCAGAATCCAAGCAAATTAAGAGCAATTGCACCCAAGTAGAAGCAGTCTGCAGGCAGAGCAGAGCTCAGAGGCAGTACTCACAGACACAGCAGTGCCAACAGAACTCAGGCTGAGCACTCAGTTTTAACAGAATAACATGAAAAGAAAAATGTATAGCTATTACTCATGTACTTAAAAGGTGGAAGGAGAGGGCTCCCATGTAACCTAGAAGTACTGCTGAGTTTGGGAATTCCGTCTCCTCACATGATGGATACATTATGCCTCTAAGCTATAAGTGCAGAAATCTTGTGGCTGGATGCGCTGCTCTCGGAGCAGCATGGAAGGGGCTTGCCCTGCAGTTTGCCTGGGTCCTTCATCTCACTCACACGTGGACACATCAGTGCTGAGACCAGTGGTCTCAACTCAGAGCCAGCAAAGAGACTTCACAGCTCACAGGTGATGCAACATTAGGTTTTAAAGACCATTATATCCCAGCTGCTTTTTACTCAGCAAAAAGATGCATTTCCAGGTACTACATTGTGTATCAGAGCCACTAAGCACTGTCTTTCAAAAACTTATTTGCCAACATATGCAGGACCAGGTGGTACCAGCTCATCGTGTGTCCCTCTGCAGGGGCAGCTGACCAAGAGGATAATTAGTCCCAAATCTAGTGGCTTCTTGATGCAGACACGAGACACTGCATTCAGACCACCAGCTCTCTGCTCACAAACCACCAAACATGCACCAGAGGGAATGATGTTTTGTTCTTAACACAGAGACAACAGGCCCCAGATCCCATTACAGATTCTCCAGGCCAGCTAGTCTCCTTGTTTACATTTTTGTCAGAAAAAAATCAAGGATGTTTTTACATTTGTGAATGGAAAGGCAGTAACAGAAGTATGTGGAAAGTGGTATTTCTTAGTCCTACATCAGATTTAGCTTTGGATATAAGCCAAGAAAGCAAGGTAATTGCCAGCTGTACAGCTGCGAGCATGGGTTTGCATTGAACCAAGGCTTTCCCTAGTGTCTAATGAAAGTGATGGGGCATCTCGGTGTTCCTGAGGTTATGTTCAGAGCTGACTACTACATCTTTGCAGCTCTGAGCTAACACCACATACAGGACTGCCAGTTACCAGTACATGTGTATTATTGCTGTTATACATACTTAAAATAACCTGGGAATGATCCTTCTCATGTGCCAAAGTAAATCATTAAGAATATCTAATGAAAATAGCATCAGTACTTGCACAATGGTGAGCTGAACAGCACTAAGCAATGTTCCTAGGCTTAGTGGTTTAACCGCCATGCTGTTCAGCCAGTAGACTAGCTCTTGGCATGGCTTTTCCTGGGCCAGCTAGATTTTTTGCCAAGTGGTGAATAATCAGAGGTGCAAGCACAGGCCTGGAAGCTTTGCTACTCCAGTCTAGGTGCAGATCTTTGCTTTGGGAGACAGGAGAATCTCTTTGAATCTCTTCTGTAGGATTTTATGTAGATTTTGAAAGATAAGAATGTATGTGCGCAAGCCATTGTGCACCAGCCAAGAACAGTCCCAGGCTGATGTCACTCAGTGTGACAAATACAGCCTAAATGCCTGGTTTCAAAGACCCACATAGTGCTGTGGTTCCCTGTCACTTTCTGCTGATCAGGAAGCCTCACAGCAGCTTGCAGAGACACACCTCTTCTCTCACATCACCAGATGTCCATCTATTTCCCACTCACCATGCAGGTGTTCTTCATCTTATAGCAATGGTATTGCAGACAGGTGGATCCCGATTTCTTCTCTTCCTTCTTACAGGGAAAGTCTGTGTTTTGGTCACCGGATGCGGTGGGTCATGTGTTATATGTTGTGTGGTCCTTAAGACCTGGAGCAACTGTGCTAAGGGCTGTCCTTTTCTGCTCATCTGCCTCATGACCCAGTCCAGCTGCAAGGGTTACTAAGGAAATTTCCCTGGGTGCAGGCCAGAGGTGGGATGAACTGTTCTGGCAGGGATGATTTGGACCTAAATACAGTGCAAGATTTTTGATATGTTTTCCTTCTTAAGGCTTTTAACCCTTTCAGCTCACCCATGACAGCACAGTGATATTATTTCTTTAAGGAACTGATTTAAAACATACCCTCTTCTTTGGTCTAAAAGGCAGCATCCTTATTTCAGCTCTGCTCTGGGTTTTCTGCACCAACTGGGTGCAGCCTCTACTAACTCTTACTTTACTTTGCCTCTTCTCCATATTCTGCCCCCTCCATGTCCTGAGCTTATCTGCCTCCTCATACACATAGCTGACACTTCTCCATCACCTCCCAGAAATCAGTTCCTTCCTCCCCATCTCTCCTTAACCAAACCATTTTTCCTGTGTCATTGTTATAATTGCCTGTGGCAAGATCCCAGACTTGACTCTGCTGAAGCACATGGGAGTCCTGCCATTGACTTTAGTAGAGCCAGATTTCCCTTGAAGGGTTTAGACGATTTCCCATTAGCTCTTCTGCAACATGCATGCGAAGCAGATCCTTGGTGAGATTCACAGAAGGCCAGTGGTAGCTGATGAGTGAAATGCAATTAAGATGTGATTATAGTATCAAACTTAAATTTTAGTCAACATCCTCTAAACAGGCCTATCTTTCTGAACCTTCAAATTGATTCTCTTCATATGTATATAGTTTGATACTATGGAACTCATTTCATATCATCTGTTTAGTTTGCTTAAAGTTACAGGAAAAGCTACTTGAAATGATGGTTGCAAGCTGCTCCTTTGGCCCCAGTATCATCTGCACTGGATTGCCTGAGTTTCTGTACTTTACAGCACCATAAATCTGTGTAACTATAAACGTAGAGGCAAGAAGTATGTAGGCTCGGTGGAAACATCTGAATTAGCATCATGTAATGATAAATAGATTCCCATAAAATCTTCTGTAGAAATCTCCAAAGAGTAGCTCTTAATGACCAGCAAAAAAAAAAAAAACAAAAAAACAAAAAACAAAACCCTATTTAGTTAAAAACTCTATACAGTGTATCAGGATGTTTTTGCTTTTTAAATGGTGTACATCAGGGTATAGCTATGAGATCTCAGAGTAGAACTGTTTAATGCAGGAAGTGTCTGAAGTGAGCCTGAGAATGAATGCAACCCTGAAACTCCTTAAAAGAAGGCTACAAGGTTTATTTCACTATATTGGCACTAAAATACAAAGTTAATCAGCAACAAGAAAAAAGGTAAGCTATTATAGTACCTCTTGGCTCGTAGAAAACATTCAGCTCTCCGGCTTCTTAGCCTGTGCAAGTTGAAGAACTTCATCTGCTCCAGTTTAAGTCAATGAATACGTCCTGATTGACTTAAACAGAGGAAAGACTGGGCCACAAATGCAGGACAGGAGGGAACTGACTGGAAATGGCTTCATATTTCTGTCAAAGCAAAGGAAAATATCTGTAAACAATTTCCTTCTATGGTGTTTTAGAAACAGAATGATAAATGAAAAGCAACTGGAAGAACAGCAACTACCAACCAACTGAATGGAGCAAAATAAGCAGAACATTTACACAGCTGTCTTCCCAAAGCAGCTAACGTGTTTCTCACACCTATCTTTCCTTTTCAGTGCATCTAAAAGCGAATAAATTGAACAGATATCTTTTTTTGCTTCATTTCATAACATGATCTTCCCTATCTTCCTTTCCAGCATTGTTAGGGCTGCACAGCACATCGAATGGAGCTCAGTAATTTTCAGCTACTTCCACAGACATTTAATCTTCTATCCTTCAGTACTACCTGTTAAAAAATTAAGGCAGAAATAGTAATTGCAAACACATTCTGTTTATCCTGAAATGTGTAAATGAAGAAAAGATAGTGCTTAAAAGGAAAGCGATCTTTTCTTCTGTAAAAATGAGACCTCTAATGTTCTTATCATTCCTGCTCTTATCTGGTACAGAGCACTTTCAATCCATCAAGACAGTGCTCTTCTTGTCTAATCGAGCTACTGAGAGATAAGAGGTTTTAGGGTTTCCTGACCATTGTTTGAACCTTTTTCTTTCTAGCTAAAAGAAGAAAGTCTTGAAAGTTACTAAAGCTCTGACTGTAACTAATTAGGGAATCTGAGGCATATTCAGTTCAATGCAGAGGTTAACGAATAGGAAAACTAAACCATTGCAGAAATGACCTTAATGGGAGATTTAGATTTGAATTAAAGCTGTAGTAAGCTAGTCAGTGGCGATTCGGACTTCTTTTCTTCTTGCTTGGAAAAGCTCAAAAGCCTGCTGTTAGGCATAGGAAGAAAAAACAAGCAAACCTTAAAGGGTTTGCCCACTTGTATTTATTTTTATCTGAATATTGAGCCATTTTAATGGAGATGAACAAACAGTGGGGCAATTAGCAGGGCTACTTGTGTAGACTTATAGTTGGGATCAACATGGGCGAAGGCTCTGAGTACAATGGAAAAATTTGCTGTTTTTTTTTTTTAAAAAAAAAAAAACAAAACAATTTACAAGCAGCACTTACAACTTAAAGTTAAATACCTCTCACATCATTATAATACATTCCAGAAACAAAACATTGCAGTCACTCATTTTATTCTTTTTTGTTATAATGTCATTTACGTAACAGTTATGTGAGAACTAATTTTAACAAAACACAAAACCCATGTAAAAGTAAAGCACGCTTGGCAAAGACTAAGAGACGGTGAGCAACAGATTCCAGATAGTTGCCTGTTTTTGTTTTATCCCAACTGGCTTTCAACTCCTCCGTCTACAATAGACTACCACTTAATTACATATCCTTTAAAAAATGATTAAGTCTCTCTTGATGTAATGGCAAATTAAGGAGGAAACATTTCTCAGAATTTTGCTTCCCACTTTTAAAATTATAATTCTACGTGTTGTCTGCAGTTTGTTACAAATCACGTAAACCTCTTTCAACATAGCATTTTTTCATCATGTCTTATGTATATTAGTGAAATCATTATGAACGTGTTTCAATAAATCACCAGATCAACTGCCATGGCCAAGCCAACAGGAGAGTTGAAATATAATTATTCTTTTATGGTTTCCCACAGTAATGGGACTGTCTCAAACTCCAGGCAATTTATTTATAGTCCCTTTTTAATAGTAGCTACTTACTTGAGTTTCCGCCTTCATATTTGGGTTGTTTCATCTAGACATGGGTATCAGTCCCAGCCTGATTATTTGGATTCAACTCTAATTTCTCCCAGATTGTCCATGGAGAGTGTACATTACAGAGCCGTATGGCTAAGAGGAAACACACACACAAAAACCTATCCCAATAACCTGCACTGAGGCAGGATCAAGTAAACTAAACCTTTCTCAGAAGAGAGTTATCTGCCTGGTCTCGAAAACATTCAATGAAAAGCTTCCATACGTCACTTTTCATCCAATATTTCAGAGTCTTTTTATATTTAAAATTTTCTTCTTTTTCAATATAAAACTTTTGCATATAATTAGACTTATTCTTTCCTCAACCAAACACAGAGAACAATAATTCCCTGTCCCTCCTATAGCAACATTAACATACAAGAAGTATGCAGTATTCTCCTCAGTCGTGTTTTCTTGGGTATTAAACTAACCCATTTCCTTCAGACTTTTCTTATATGTGCTCTATAGCCTTTATCACCAGGCTTAGAACCATAGAGTTTGAGTTGGAAGGACACCAACGCATGTACACTATCTAAGCTTTACTCTATTACTCCTAATGAAAATCAGGCAACAAACAGAAATAATTAGAACAAGAAGGGTGATGATTTGCTGTACTCTTTGCATTGCCAATTGCTCCAGCCCTACTTCTGTGGGTTTGATCTTCACCTAGAAGTGTACTTATCACTCTTGTTCTTGTAGAGCTTCATCTGTCTGTTTTGAGCCTTCTACCCAATTTGACAGACTTCAAATTCTCACTTGGTCCACCAAAAAAGCTTTGGCTGAAGACTGGTGCATCCCCCAAGGACTGCAGAAGTGGTCCTTTATGTATGTGCTTTTCCCTTTACCTGCAACAGACGTGGGATGCAGAAGATGTTCCTTTCTACAGATAGGGCAATACTGCAAATTCTTATTTTTTGCAGTATAAAGCATACGGGCTAAGACAAAATGCTTTGAGGATCAGGAAATGTGAGCTTATTCCATTAAATATACAAATCATGTAGATCTTTATGAAAATGTTTAGAGAAACATTCTGGCTACAGGAAGTTACTAAAGGACTTTGTCTTTAATTGGAAAAAAAAAAAGATTGAGACATAAAAGAGATGAAACTTGCTTTTGCTAAATGCATTTAAGCTGTCCTTTTAATAATAGAAAACAGTTGTCCTCAAAATGGGATAATTTTAAATATAAAAAAAAAAACACACCACAGGGAACTGAAAAGAAAAAACAAATTTAATGATGTATTCAAGGCCATCCAAACCACCCACCCACATATTAAGTGTTTGCTGGCTACACAGACACTATAGTTGCCATGGTTAAACCAAAGATCTTCTTCGGAAAAGTAAACCCCTTGGTTGAAAAAAAATAAAGCAAAATAAAATATTGCATGCGGTGAATAATCAAACTGTTAGGGCAACATCCTGCTCCCTCTGAAATCAGCAGGCTCTTTTCTGCAGGATTGGTGCTAAATTTTCAGCTGCCTGATGGACCAAAAAATAGGGGGGCTGCAGCACGGAGATGGGAGCTGCCTGGTGGAGGAGAGAGGAGACTGAAGCTGGGGGTGGCAGGGTGACTGCCCTGGTGAATTAAACATGGAATTTAGTGGTACAGATAACATTGCTTTATTTTCTTATACAGATGTAGCTCTGAAGAGCTGGCTGTCATTTGAACAATGGGCTTGAAAGGAGTGAAGCAAACTGCCTCCAGCATAGTGTGGCAGAAGCCAATGGCAAAGCTGCTGTAGAGAGACACAGCCTGAATGAAACGCTGATTGATATGCAGTCCATGTGTCATAATATGTGGCCAAGCCTGCTGGTACCTCAGAATTACAAACACCAAGAGGCTGAAAATTTCAACTGGCTGAAGAAAGAACCTAGCAGGGGTGTGTACAAGAAACCTTTCCTAATACCTCTGAAACAAGGTGTCCCTGCAGTCAGAAAAGATTGCAGGTGTGTGGTATGGGGGAATTCATTGACTGGAAAGAGACAGCTTTGCTGCAGCAAGAGAAACATAGACTTTGCTTGATATAAATAAATATACACGCATATAAGAAGTACATATAAGTAAACACGTTTATACATAGATGTAGATGTAGATGTGGATGTAGATTTGGACATGGATGTAGACATAGATGTAGACATAGATTATATATGTGTATATGTGTATATGTATTTGTATATTTATGCATGGTAGCAGTTCTTTAGTAAATGAAAAGTAGCACTACTAGAGACTGATAGACCCTTTGTCATCTCAGAAGGCTGCTTTGTTATGGTACATACAGACAAAAGAAAGCCCTTTGGAGCATGGAAACATAGGAATCAACGTAAAGCACATTATCTCAAGGTCACTGGCAAATTCTGAGAAGATACTAGTCTAAATTCATCACAGAAGTACATTTCCTACTATCTGATACAGTCTCCAGAGATGGCAACATTAAATGTGACAAAAGCAATCTATGAAATTGCCTCCCATGAAGCTGCAACTTGCAAAAGTATGGAAGCTGAGAGGGCCTATTGCTGCGATTTTGGGAGCATGAGATTTCAGAGGTTTGTGAGGATGCTGCACCAGATGAAAGGCAGAAGCTGCAGCAACAACAGCACAATCTTGCAATGGCATGCATTCAAAAGCCCCCATGCCGAGTGAGAGAGACACCAAGTCCATTTGAAAACGAGCAAAGGTAGCTGGCTGCCAGCAAAAATAATTACTTTGCAAAGACGGAGACAAACTTTGGAAACAAACTGACAGACTTCTGAAGGAAGAACCCGTTTTAACTTGTCGTGGCAGAGGAGTATATACATATTTTAAAAAGCCTTTACAAAGTTAATTGCTTGGATAGAGCCGGGGAAGGGGAAAGCACGTATGAGCAGCAACAACATCCTTGCACCCCCACATCTCTAAGGACATAGAGGGCTAGGTTAGATGCTAGATAGACACAACATTGACATGCTGCCAAATCTAGCTTTCGGCTGAAATGAAAATACACAGTAACTCATTAGGATGTAATCATTTCAACGAGGAAAAAAAAAATAGCCTGAATATATGGAATACAGTGGAGTTAAGGTCTATAGGTCTATACGCCTGTCTTGAGCAGTTGTTCAAATGGTTGCTTCAGAAGAAGTTAGAAGAATTAAGGGTCTTGAAAGGAAATAAATGAAGGCTGATAGGTACTAGAGGCCTAGATTTGCAAATAAGACAGTGTGATGCTGATATGGCAATGACTGCATTAGGAAAATACTGTGGACTGAATGTGTCCATGACAATCAATGTTCTCCCAGAAGCCTTAACCATGTCAAGCTGAGGGCATGCCATGCTCCTTCTGATTTATCAGATCTGCTTGTGTCGTTTTAGGGGTCTGCAAGAACTGAACGGGTAGCTGGTGGGATCCCATAGAGCTCAGGTGTCTGCTGAAGTCCATTCATGTACAGGTATTTTGCTACTATCAGCTTGGGGTTTTCATGCTTCCAGAACTCCAGATAAATGTAAGGAGCTGGAGGGTGAGGAGCACTTTTAGGGAAGTCTTTTCCATTTGTCTGAATGAGTTTTCAGAGGTCTCAGGAGCACTGCACAGACACCTTTCTGCAGGCAGACCCTGTTCTTCTACTGACCTCCAGAGAACTCAGTTTATATTAGCAAGGGATTTTGCCAAATTCAGTTCCTCATTAGCAAGATCTCAGTTACTTGCCAAAATCTTTCTGAGCTATGTACACAGTTTCTTATTCCAGGAAATGAGGATTTAACCTGCAGACATACACATTTTATGCCTTAAAAACAGAGATTTACTTGAGAGAGAGGAGAGGGGGACACTTCACATGAGAGGTGTAAACAAATATCTAAAGAGCCTGCAATCAGGGTGCATTCATACATAGATGGAGATCCCCCGAGGAGTAAGGGAACATCAGTCTGCCGCTGTTACATTCAGTGCCTTCTTTACATTAATGCCATGAAGCTATGAAGGCCTTGATCAAAACTGGGTGAATGTGCTTTAAAACAGGTAGGATTGCCTGGTGTTCAACCAGGCATCAACCGGATAGTTAATCAGCAGAGTAACACTAGATAAATTTAAAACTTTAAAAAATCTTTTTATTTTTTATTCGTTATCTATATTGGGAAAAATAACCCAACCCAGGGACCATATAGCAGACTACCAGAAAGATTCCTGATTCCATAATAAGCCATTAAAATCAATTTTTCCTCTTACTAACACTAGTTGCGGATATGACTCCTGAATGATCTCCTAAAATCATTGTGATCTTAGAGAGCAGTTACTATCTCTTGATATCAAAATATCTTTGATGTTTATCGTAAATCATAAGCTGGTCTGCAAGTGGGAAGAGGCTGTCTCACAGCACAGCTCTGGAGAGCTGGTCATATCTTTTAACCCACAACCCCCTTTTGCAGAAACTTTCCTTATGATTTTTCTGCCAGGAATGTCTGGGAACAACTGCATGATTTCCAAACTGGGAAACCATAAACGAAGAAGGCATATGGCCAAGCTGTTATGTGTTACAATGAGTTATAGACAGAAAGTGCACTGACGCTCAGATAAATACGATGCAGGAGGAATGTTAGTGCAGAGCACCACATTTGCTTACTGCAAATCTAAAACGTGCCCTTGAATGCAGAATGACGAGTGTTTGAAGATAGAGAATGCTTAAACCGTATGACTCCTCCCCACACTGATGCAGGATTGCAATTTAAAAAATGAACAGAAATCTGTCAGCATGCTGACTGACAGCTGGACTTGATTGCAGTCCCTCCTTTCAGAGAAGGCCACCTCAGCTCCAGATGCAGCAGAGCAGCCCACATGCTCCTGGAGTTTGCCTGGCAGCCCTCACAATCCTAGATGCTGTGTGTGTCATGACTGGGCTCGTGAGATTGTGCAGAACAACCGCTATCTTCCACCCGCCAGGCCACACCTCTTCTAGCAACACCAGTAGCAATTCTAGGAAGGATCCTGTGTGTGAATGGGGAGTTTGCTCTTGCTGGGAAGCAGGAACCATGAAGGGATTTACAAGGAGGGGCAGCATTATCTCAGTAGGGAAGTCATCCAGGAAGTCTCCTTTCCAAGAACCGGCTGGTAAACTGTTCAGAGCTCTCCATTCACATCTGTAGCATGCTGCACAAACAGTGAACACCTATAGAATCAGCAGTTTGGTCCTGTTTATTTGTGCCACTGATTGAGTGCTTTGTCACTGGCTTTAAAGAGGGAAAAGGAGGCTGCTTGAGTGCTTTGTCACTGGATTTAAAGAGGGAAAAGGAGGCTGAGACACAGCTACAAAAACAAGGAGTGGTATGTTGGCACCAACAGGTGCCAGCATAATAAGAAATAACAACATAAAAAGAAATAGCCACAGCCTGAATTTAATATCAAAGGCATTTGAAGCAGTCATTAACAGGTAATTAGTAGCCTGAAATATGTTAATATATGAGACTGCCTAGGTTTATCTCACAAAGATGCCGAAGTGTTTACCGGACACCTCAGCTGTCAGCACAGGCACACACAGCCTCCAAAACATCCCCACCTCTTTTCTCACACAGTGTGTGTGGTGCCTGAGCCCACAGCAGGAAGCCCTGATCAGGCTCTGAAATGAGATCTGCTTTTCCAAGCCCGCCCCAGAGAGTCACTGTGCAGCAGCGACCAGCGCTCTTTGGCGTGGTCCACATTAGAAGAATACAGCTGCTCTTTTTTCAAAGGGGGGAAAAAGGAGGCTTTTATGGCTATCCCTGAAGCGAGGCCTCTTACAATGCATCGCAGTGTCTAAACAGACCTACATGCCGTGATCCGACTTGGCAATAATGAGGGACTTGTATTCCCCGGGCTTTGCAGACACAGGCACCGCTCGCAGTGGCGCTCTGAAACGTGTGACATTTACGCAGGGCTGAAAATGAAAATTATCCTTTGCTATTGTCCGTGTGTTTACCCTTTGCTTTGGTCAGTTTCCATAGCAATCCCAACCGTGCATCTCCTGTGAATGGAGCAATTCGGGTGCACACCAATGAGTCCCTACGAGGCCCCGCTGCCTCCTGCTGTCAGCAGGGACAGCATCCCCGTGGGAGGAAAGGATTCACCGAGAGCACTGCTGGACACAGATGGTTTTCATGACACCATGAAGTGGCTTGTGGAACTCCTTGCTATCAAGGTATCGAGGTATTTAGGGGAGTGTCAGTTGTTTTCTCATGGGGAGGGTGCAAAGCTAAATGAAATGAGAGCTTGCAAGGGAAACAAGCCTCTCTGAGAGGGTAGGTAGATACCTGTTCAAAAGGTAGCTCCCAGAACAAAGGAGAAGCTGAAGACAAAAGGCTCAGGATAGTGCTTTCTTCTTCCCTCTCCCTGTATCAGCTTTCAAGGGCATATACACAAGGTGCAAAGATAACACACACACTGTGATGCTGGGTTTGCTCCAAAGGGGCAAAACCACCACTGAGTTCAGTAGATCACATTTTAAAAGTCTGAATGTTAGGTCTGCCATTAAGCATTTCCCTGAATACTTGGTGAGCTCAGGGGAATTTCTGCCTTTCTGATCTCCAACAGAGCAGTCAGGCCAGGCAGCTCTTCCTTTTCCACATTCATCCCATCAGAAACCATATTATAGGATTTTAGGAATAGTACATGGTACTTAAGACATAGAAGCTAGCAGAGAAGTTAGGAGAAGTTTTTCTCCTAGGAAAGTCAGGAAAGGTTTTTCTCTCAGGGAAAGTCCTAGCAGAAGGACAGAGTTGAAGGAAACAAAGCCATTCCTCAAAACAGTGCTTACAGTATTTAGAACCATTCAGCGTTATCAAGTTTCAAATTACTAAAGCAATTCAGTTGGAAGAGACCTCTGGAGATCACCTAGTACATTCCCTACCCCAAGAGGGGGGTTAGCCCTGTAGTGTTGCCCTGGGACTGCTGCCCAGGATATTCTGGGAAACCCCACCAATGGGATTCTTTGTGCACCTGCTCCACTGCTGAATCATGCTCACAGTAAGAGCCTTTTTTGGTATGTCCAATTTGAGTTTCCCTCTTGCTGCACACACTCTTTACCTGCCTCTCCGAGGAGATACGGGCTCCATTTTTTATAGATAGGGAATGGAGGTTTAGGTTTTCTACAGGTAAATAAGTGATTTAACATAAGAAAGTAAACTTTCCTATTTCAGGAAACTCATTTTTGGTTGTTTTTTTTTTTGTTGTTGTTTGTTTGTTTTTTGCCTCAAAGGTATAGATGTGCACACAGTGGACAGCAACAAGGAGTCATCTCTGCTTGCTTTCAATAACATTATTTGAGTACCAGAAGTAGAACAACTTCTCTCCTCTCTGAATAATTTGTTTATTTCTTGGGGAACTAATGCAGCCTGCAGTGAGCTCTGTGCTGTCAGAGCCAGACTGCTTCTGGTATCCCAGCCAGCTTTTTCAAGGCTAACATGGGCATCCTTCCTAACTTATGCAACATCCAATAAATCAAGTGCATTGGTGGAAAGAGGCAAACCATGTACCTAATAGAAAAAAAATTACAGAGGCAAAAATTAAAACTAATGCATTGTTTGGGGCGGATGGAGAATTAGCTTCTAGGTTTGGGGCATATTTAAGTCGTTTGGGGTTTTAGAAGAGACATTCTATTACAAACATACAAGTACGCCTCAGGATCATTTTTGTCTTAGACACATCTCAAACAACATATTGTCAGCACTTTTTCTTAGCAAAGGGATGTGGCTTACCAAAAGGGGAACCAGGGTATTTTCCTCACTATTTTCAAGTGGGGAACTCATAAGGGTATTTTGTCAGTTGCAAACAGATGTTTAACCTTTTATTAGCCAAAAGTCTTGAACAAGCAGCCATATATTTTGTTTGTATTTTAACAATGAGAAAACATTCAAGCTACATGAAAAGTCTTTGATTTTCTCTTGAAGAAATCAGTACTTTTTTTCCTGCAAACAGCAAGAAATTTTGCTGCAGGACATGATAAATAAGGTAATTAGGTTTAGTGAAACTAAAATTTTATTAGTTGATTGAGAGTCCTTTTTCCAGGATTGAGATAGTGGCACATAACATTTGTAGCTCTGTGATTTATGAATATGAATTTTGTAATTTTGTGTAATGTGTAATTTTGTGAAATGTGTAATTACATGTGAATGTAAATGACCTGGGGCTCACACAATGAGGATATATTTAAACCATAAGCCAAGTCCATCTTTCTGTTTCTGCAGCCCTGTCTGATGCCGATGTTAGAGTAGTGCATCAAGCTCATTGACTAGTTTCATGTGTCCTGCTATTACAATAGCCCTTCTTCATGAGGACCTTCTGGATGTACGTCTAGGTCTTCCAGTCAGGAACTAAAGAAAACCTCTGGATTTCATTAAACATCAGAATTAACACCAAAACTTGAACAGAAATCTACAGAAAATCAGCTATGTCACTTCAACCAAAATCTGATGCTATATTTTGAAGATGATCTGTAAGGCTTTGGCACAGGATAGGAATCCAAGAAAAAAATTATGACATACCCCATTTGCTGGCAACATGCAATAGAGAGATTAATAGTTCGCTGGCATTTTTTTTTCTTTTTAGAAATATATTTTTCTGATTTCTCAAACTGCAACACAATAATAGAAAAGAGGAGAGATGGAAAAACTGTTTTTCTTTGCAAGTGACTTGTTAAAAAGCAAGATATGTCTTGAAAAATCCCAAAGATGACATAAAAGCGCACAGCTGGTTAGGAAATCAGAGTGAAATTGCAGTAAATTCACTATGCCTGTATTCCATGTGGGCTTCTTTTTTCTCTGGACACTAAAAATATATATACACCTCTGTAAAGCTGTTGTTTCTTTAACCTTATGGTCATTCCTGCAAGTTCAGAGCCACGTTTCTGAAACTGAAGACCTAAATTTCTGGAATTTATCAACAGAGTTACTGCACACTGTGCAAAAGTTCATTGTTCACACCTTATCTGTTTTGCAACAAATTACAATAAGTAGAATCTGCTAAAGATGCGGCACTCACTAACACATGGAATAATTTTGGGAGAAGTCATGAGGGACTTGATTCGATTGGAATAGTTACGATTTTGGAGGAGAGCTGGTCACATCAGTCTTTCCTCCTTTCCCCTCCATTCCTCCCTCAAACATTCAATAAAAAGACTCCAGATGAGGGCTTAGGAGAGTTCTGGACTATTAGAAAGTGGTCCCTGTAGCAGGAAGAGTTGAAAGAAAGATATAACAAAGCTCAGGCTCTTTCTTATTTGCAAGGAGTTAGAACGGACCCAAGGTGCTTGTGTTTAAATCCTCAGAAATATGTGGAAACTCTGACTGAAGTCACCCATGCAAATAGGAGGATTTTTAAAATCCGTTTTGAAGTTCTGGATGCAAAAGGCTCCTCAAACCAGTTTTCTTCCTCCAATTCTGATCATCACAATAGAGAACCCTATGTCAAGTAGGCCTGAAGTAACACATAAGGGCAAACGTTATGACAAAGATGCTAAATTTAGAAATATGAGGTTCTCAACACAAGTTGCCTAATCATGACAAGCTTGTTAATTTTAGTAGGTTAATTTGAATATGACATCCAGATCATTTATACTGAGAGTTTAATAATGTATATAAATTATGAAGTTCCGTGTGCAATAATAATGTATAGAAATTATGAAGTTCTGTGGGCAATATATGAGAAATTTTGATAACTGAATCTGAAAAACAGTAGAAATTATTTCTGAAACAGTTTATAAATTGTCTAACTTTTGGAGATGCAGTTTTCTGGGAAAAGGGAATTTTTGCATAGCACACTAGTAGGTAGGCAGCAAACCAAAGTGAGTATTTCCAACAGGAAACTGAAGCCCATATGAAGTCACATAAAAGGAAGTCATGATAAGAGAAGTAAAACACCACCAGCTGGTGGAATTCCTAAACTACAAGTATAAATGAGTACATGTGTGCAATTGCACAGAGCCCTGTAACACAGGTGTTAGCTGAAATTATGACATTCTTGTATTTCTCTAATATAAAGATATTAGTATTTGAAAGGCTCAAGTAGCCCCAAACCAGAACAGACTGTTTTTACAATCACTGCTCAGGTTAAACCAGGAGCAGTGAGATATTCCTGTGTACAAGTACACAGGCACAAAGGTCACTCTGTGGATCATATCTAGTCTCCTGCTATCATGAGAAGTCATGCTAACAATCTCTCTCAGAAACAAATTAAGTCTCTTCTTCAAAGAATTACAGGAATACTGTCCGGAGCTAGTGAGTAGGACAGCAGCTGGCTCACTCTTGCCCAAGAGGACAGTGATCTCTGTTCCCCAGAGGACACTCCTCCCTGGAACTGACTGCAGGACATGGGCTGGGGAGAAATTCCAGTGTCTGAAATAGCCAAATTCAGCTTGAGACTGACTTCTATATATCTCTGTATATCATTAGAATGGGCTCACCGTGTGCAAAGGGAGCAAGAATACTACAAATCTGTCAGTTTACCCATCTTGTTATTTGAGACAGGAGATTGTGCATATAGAGAATATTGCACATTTATTTTAGCAAAAAGAATGGTTACATTCTCAAACTCAGGAAAATGAATTCACAAAATTAAAACTGTAGACCAGACACCAGATCACTAGTGGCTGCCAGTCACAGTATTTAAGGTGTATGTCAGCTGCAATAACATGGGGAACATGACATGCATTTACTGGAGTTTCATTTATTTTATTAGGTATAATGAGATAGAGCACAGCTAATGCCATGGCACTTACTTTGTTGTTGAAAAAATGTGGATGGCTCCGTTGATAGCTGCACCAGTGATATGCTTCACCTTAAGTAATTGTTCAACTTCCTGGATCACTGTCAAAGTTTGCCTAACAAGAAGAGACACATAGGTCACCTTCTATTATTTTTAGGACTGAACATCCATACACTGAAAATAAAAATCATAATAAGTACTTTCTCATATTTAAAAGGTACTTTTTCAACTTAGAGAGCATGATATCACTACACCATACAGCATTTCAGTCTCCATGGATATGTATTTATAACTCATACAGCCAAAAACTGTAGTTTTCCATTTTACTCCATGGTTAGGATCCCTCCATGATCTGTGTTTTATGTCTCATATGTGTCTAAAGGTCACTGTAGGAGTGAAACTCTCAATTGCCCAATTGGTTGATACTGCTACTCTAGACTGAAAATGTAATTTTCAAGCAAATTACAGAATCATAGAATGGCTTGAGTTAGAAGGGACCCCAAAGATCATTTAATTTCAGTCTCCCAGATGCTCCAGTTTACTATGCTTGAGTAAGTCTCCCAGTGCACACTCTTCTTTTGGGTGAAACTGAACAGAAAGTGTACATGCCAGACATCTCAGCTGCAAACAGAGTTTCAGTCCAGAAGTAGTCTGAAAGAAACGCCCTGAAATGTGCACAAGTTGGAGATGAAGACCAACTGTTTCACTGTACAGATTCATCACTACTGATAGGCATTGCCAGCTAAAGCAGATATAGCCTCTGATACAAACTCAAGATACATCTCTGGACTACTCTTCAAGCAAGTAAACAATGCACTCACATATATTCATATAGAGGTGTACAGATGTGTTTGTATGGTTTGTCACCATCTTAGTGCAGCAGTAAACAGTACTTCCAGTATCATCAAAGAAAGCCTGGCACTCTCATTATCTTTGTACTCCCCTATTGCAACATCTCTGTTTTATGCCATCATCACTCTCCAGAACATATGAATTTAGTAGAGGAGACTTAGCCAAGAGTGTCCACAGTTGCTTTTGATATACACAAAAAAAGATCTGTCAGTGAGAGATGCTTTTTTGTTGGAGAAAAATAAATAATCCTACAATCCGAAAGTATGTTTACTTTCTTGGTTTTTAACGTGACAGAATCACAACCATGAATCAGACAAGACCTAACTACCTATAAATAAAAGTAAATATCTGTCCAAACAAGGCTTCTCATTCACTGTCAGAACTCAGTAGACAGACACCAGTTACCCAATGTGATTAATCTCTGGGGGTCTGTGTGAAACAGACCTTCTCAGAACTCTTTGCGAGTGGTGATTATTTCTTTCTCCTTGAGTCCATTCTGTTTACATTAGCAAGCCACAGACAAAGACTTAATTTTTGAACAGATATGCTCTGTGGCTTTCATCTTCTTTGTTTTTATCTCATTTGGTTCACAACCTGGGACTGTATCCAGAGAATGATTAAATGAACAGACTTTCTCTTAGGTCCACATGGCTGGTTCATTCTGAATTGATTTATATCGGATAAAATAATATATGACAAAATACATCAAAAAGAGTCTTCTGGGGCTGAGGAGATAAACCAAGGTAAAGAGAAACTGGTTTCATATCCCTCTTTGCCTGCACCCCAGATACACAAATTCTCTGTTTAGCATCAAGTTCAGCAAACATCTGCATTTTCCCAGGACACAGAGCTGAAGGCTCTGAATCTTTTTCTTCTTTTTTTTTTTCTTTCTCCGAGCATGTTTTTTTTTTGTTGTTGTTGTTGTTGTTGTTGATTTGTTTTGTTTTGTTTTGTTTTTTAACCATAGAAGTATTAGAGTGTTTTCAGTAGACTGTTGTAGATATATGTGCAGATAAGCCTAGGATGAGTCTACACACTAAGATCTCTAGATGCTGTCTTGCAAATCAATACTACCATCTCTAGCATTGCCCACACCAATTCCAAGTCCTTCAAATATCTCCTGTCCCCGATGAGGAAAGCAAGGGAAAAAATATCCTGGTGTTTGTCACCACCTTCTGTGGGTGTAAGGTATAGTCCATTGGCATCATGCCGATGCCTCCCCAGCATCATCAGTCTCAGTAATTTTGCTTGGGTTGTCACTGCACCCGTGTGCATTTCCAGCAGAAGCACAGCCTACAGCCCATACAATATCTCTGCCTCTCCAGGTTCTGCTGATGCTAGGGTGCTCGCTCACCAATGCAAAATGCAGAAGAACAGTCTGTACAGAAATTAACATTATTTGTTATCTCCACTCTTATTTACCCTCTTAACCTATTTAACATCAAATCTGACTGCTAAGAGCCTTGTCTCACTGCTGCCTCTTATCTAAATTATGATCCTTCCACATAGCTTCAGGCTAATCACAGCAGCTCTGTACTCCAGAAGGAAGAAGAGGAACCTTCCATTTTGGCCCAAACATGAGCTACCTTGCTAGAAGACATCTCAGTAAAATATATGCTGAAATGTCTGTTTTTGGGAAGCAGATCTACAGTTCTCCTCCCCTCTTCTCAACGCATCTTCACTATATCCATGGTTATATTAAACATACTAATAGTTCTTCCTTGTCTGTGGAGACATTTCACAGAGATCTGGAAGTGTTGATGCTGACGCTTCAGTGGTTTGAGCACCATTATTTCTAACCTCTACTGGAAAGCAGATCCACTCCTAGTGTGGCAAATAAATATCAAAAGATCATTTTTTGTGCTCTTAGAATAGAATGGTTTGTGCCTCTCTCCCATTGCACCACACAGCAGTTTTCTGTCTTCAACAGCCTCTACCCTTAATCATCGTTGCATCCTGTTTTTAGATTAGTTCCTTGGTTTTACTTACTTCATATCTTCATATAAAGACAAACGTCTTCTATTTCCAGGATACTTGGTAGGTAGAAATAACTAGTCTGCAAGTCTAAATGCTTTTGACGTCCATTGGACCCATGTGCTCTTAGGTGCCATTATTCCTGAGCGAAGACCACAAAATGCATCCCTCTAGCTGTAGAAGTAATAGGAGAGCAATTAGCACATATTCAAAGGTGCCTAAAGTAGTAACAATCCAGCAATTCAGGACTTGTGCATTTGACTTTTATTATTAGCACTAGACGTAGCTTTAAAAATATTTTAGAACTGTATTATAGGAAAAATACTTCTTCCTACTGGTCCATTTCACCTTCCAGTCAGTGTTACCTATTGACAAAGCACAATCCCCTCTGCATTCTTGATCACAACAACTCCATTTAAAATTTTCCCTAGCAGCTAATACACATCAGAAAAATGCATAGCATTTGAGACTGAACACTAACTCTTAGGACTCCGTGTTTCAGGGCACCAAAAAATCAGTAAAAAAAATTAGTCCTTATTTATGTTGTTGATTGCAAGCAGCAGACTAATTTCTGACAGCAGAAAAATGCAGTCAAGCGTTAGAGAGGGATGGAGACATTAGGGCTTCCCAAGGTGGTAGAGTATTTTCATCACAAACCAAAATCATGCAAGAATTATGAGCAAGAATCATAAGTGATGATGAAGAGAGTGTTCCCTTTGGTGATAATCTAATTCAGAATTATTTCCTGTGTTGTCATCTTCTCTCTAGCTCCAGTATGAATCAAAAAGCACATTTATAAACTTCATTAACGTCTGACTGTTGTATCATGTCATAGGGAAGGAATTATCAATTGCTCTTCTTTGTCTTGTGCAGTAGAGGAATAAAGGAAGGAGACAGACTCTGCTGCAAACTAAAATGAGAATGCATGGACACAATCTGCAGCAGACAGACCATGAGGAACACGGGAGTAGATGACACGAGAGTAGCTGCTGCAATAATGAATCACACATAAACTAATTATTGTTTGAAACTTCAGTGTATACTTTCCCCAGCATCCAGGCCATATGGACACAGTTCAAAGAAACCCATCAGATCCCTTAGGAACTCCAGCAGGCAGACCTTGTCAATAGTTAGAGCAGGAAATGTGCTCTGTTGAAGAAATTCTCTTTGTCTCATGTGGGCAGGCAGACTGAGTAGAAATAAGGTGTTCTTGTCCGTCATAGCAGTTGGACCAAGGTTGGACCACAGTGAGGTTCCTGCTTTTGCAGCAAGGAGATCTTTGAGACAATTTGGATGACACGTCCTATGACACCACTGAAAACCAATGTTTAGTTAGGATCACAAAGAGAAGGTCCTTACTACTGCTGTGCCAGAGCAGTCACAGTCTTTGTCCTGGCGTCATACATCCCTTCATCTTGTCCTTGAATCCTGTAAAAAATGAACATAACCCATAACAATTTGGTCAGAACATAATGCACAGAAAAGAGCTCAAAGGGACTCAGATTTCTCACAGTGAAGTTACCCTCAGTTGTAGCTCTGGGCTTTGTAATGACAGATGATGTGCGTGGATGAAAAAGGACAATCCTTATCTCCACCCCCAAAGAGAAGCTGAATAAAGGATAAGAAACAACAACTTGGTTGCAATGCCTAACAAAACCTTCACACCTTGCTGCTCAGGGTATTATGGCCATGTTACCTCATTTGTGCAACAATGGTCAGGATTTAGGGAGCTTGCTGACTTGGTGCTGGAGAATTGCCTAATATGTAAGAGATGAAACTGAGAGATAATCATCAGCTATTTCTAAACTCAAACTACAAAAATAGCATGGAAATGGTTTGGAAGCACAAGCAATATTAACAAGGAATTTCAGAAATCTTAGATTTCAACATACTTGCTGGTAATTCTTTTCAAGTCATTTTGGAGAAAAAGGGAATTGATGGCAACATCATAGCATAAAATTGGGAGAGAGATTGAATTAAAGCTTGCTTAGAGATGTACAGTGAAAAGCTTTTATTTTTGCTTATGAAACACAATTTTCTGATTAAAGCTAAAAGGTCCTGTGAGGCTCAGAGGAGTAATGCGCTAGAAGGTCAAGGCACTCTTTTCTCTAGCCCTAGGTGATGTAAATGTTATTTGCAAAGGTGTAATCCTGTATCCCTTGGAGTCAATTTTTAAATGTGTGCTTTTCATAAAATGAAAAGTGGGATCTAGACAGCTGGTTTATGCTCTAGAACAGCTGTTCCGTGTCAAATGTTATGAATTGCATCCTCTGGAAAAGGATGGCTACCTTCAAGAAATGTAGGCAAGGGGCATTGGGAGATCTCTCAGATTACCACGAGAAGGAGTTGCAGAAATAACATATGGGACAAAAGCAGGTAGAAATGTAGTGAAGGGAGGAGAAATGAGTGAGTGAGAGAAACACAGGTTGTCTGAAGACTGCATATGAGGCAGATCGGATGAGGTCATGGAATCTTGTAAATTTGGCAATGAAAGGTGGGAGAAACAGGAAACCTGGTTTTGATAAACTGAACATAGTAACAGCTCTTCCCACTCACTGGAGTTGGGACCTTTCCTTTGTGCACTTTGGGGTCTTTAGAAACTTCTCACGGTGTTTGAAGACCCAACAGATATTATCTCATAAAATTACATATAATGGAACAAGCTAACTCTTGCAGAAAAGAAGAATACTGTTCAGAAAAACAAAAACAAAATCTCAATCATTACAGTAACTTGAAAGTGTTTGGGAAAAAAATGAACCATTGCAGTGTAGGAATGGTATTTGAGGGTATATGCTAAGTATACTCAAAGTACACAGTATTGGCAATGCCTTATATCTGGCATATCTATATCTACAGTACACAGCTATGACAGATAAGTTCCTTTGATGAATTACTGAAAAGCTGAGAACTTCAACATTGCGTGGTGTTACAGCAATACAACAGAGGACTGGTACAACTTAACGCTAAACTTTACACTTTCTTACAACGAAGAGTTCTACATAAAATACAACAAAGTGTTGAAAGACTGGTTGGCAAGTTGGCTTCAAAATGAAGAAAACAGCTTGGTTCGACTGAAGCTTGTCAAATATTTCAGCAGTCCTTTACTGAGAACACTGAGACAATTTTTTTCTGCACAGTTTGACACTCATCTATGCATAGTAATATAGAGAGAAATAAAGCAAGATCAATTTTGACCCCAAAACTCCTGCTGTTAACATGAAATTATTGGCCCACCTCTGGTAGAGAGTTGGAGATCAGCAATGAAGACAAAACAAAGTTCCTGCGACTGCAGCAACACCATAAAACCCCTGATTTTTGACTGAAGGACAGATGACTAGACCACATGAAAAGAATATTTGTTTTCTATCTACTTAGAAAAAAAAACACTTGTTACACAGACAGAAAGGAATTTTCTGTGGTCCTATCATAGCCTCTAGTGGATACATATCTGTATCGCACAACCACCCAACTGTTCAAGATTGTGGTCTCTCTTTAACAGAGGCCAAATCTCTGCTTCTGTAGGATGCAAGCCATTCACAGTGAAGTCAGGAAGGCCCAGATTCCATCTCAGCTAATTCTGCCTACTTAAATGTTAGTTTTCCAAGTTTCCACTGCAACCAGTTGAGAGGGAGGTGGGAAGGCACAGTCTAAAATATACCACTGTATGTTCATAGCACTACTTGTTTCTTTTAGGATGGGAGATTCTCCTGGAGGTATTTATTTATTGACTAAAGAGTAAACCTGGATGTTTAGCTCAGATTACAAGTCTTAAGTTTTAAACAGATTGAGAAAGGTGAAGTGATTTCTAAGGGTCATTAAAATCTTCTGGGAGTGAAATGCCCTCCAAATATCTCATGAGAAGAATGAACGAGTATTTCTTAGTTTTTGATCACAGAAGACTTGAAACTAGTAAAATGGATCTCTTGCAGAGACAAACAACGGCACAATCTATCAGTATGGGGAAATCACGTGCTAGGACATCATAAAATATTCTCTCCCCATGGTTACACTGTTAACAGCTATGTGCACATATTTCCAATTATTCTGGTGCAGGGAGAAGGATAGCTCCTCCCGTGCAGGAAGAAATATGTGCAAGTAGAGCACTGAGATATTATACAGTTTTAGTTCAGTCTCCAAAGGGATAAGGTTTACCTGATCACACTCTGTATGTCTGTCCCCACAGCTAGCTTTTGAATCCACAGAAGATATTAAGAGAAACTGGCAAAGTACTAGTTCTAAGAAAATAGGCTAGTAGAGGAATTCCACTTACAGAATGGTTTCGGCAACATTTCAACTGTCGTTAATTGTCAGATCCAGACAGAACACATTTTGAAGAACACAGATGAACAGCTCAATAGTGAGAAAAATCCTGTAAAATATTTCCCCTTTAAATAGAAGTAAAGAATGCAGCCATGAAACCAGCTGTATATGTGGGGACTAATTGGAGGGAAATCAAATATATGACTCAATATGAAAATATTCATGCCTTCAAATTTGAAGACATACCTCTTAATACATTAAGAATTATGGCTGTAATACATTTATGAAGGTCGCCACTACACTTGTGAAGAGGAAGTTGTTGCTGACAGCTGCCAAATGTGTGCTGGCTATGTAAAACCTGCTGCATAGTGTGGTGCATGCAGGCATTACCCATGATGATGGATTATTTCCATTGTTAAAAAAAAAAAAGAAAGAAAGAAAGCAACAAAAGAGAGTTTGAGGCAAAGTCTAACTTACACGGTCTCGTGTTGCTCTTTTGCCTTTAGATTGAATCCCAAGAAGCCTTCTGTCCTTACAGAGGTGGAAGTCAGAAAAAGTATTTGTCTGTGCAGCTGTGACTTGGTTAACAAATCTTTAAACAAGCAACGAGTCAAAACCACAGTTTTGTTTCCTATCGTGTTATAGAGGCAGCTCTGGGAAACCCATTCATGGATGCTGGATCCATGAGAAGAGCTGAGGAAATGCATACACCTGCACATGGAGAGGAATGTGTTTTGATGGAAGTGTAACAAATCCAGCCATGATTTCCTTTGAAGCCACAGTTCAATAAGGTTTTGTATTTGTATTTGTGTTTTCCCAAACTTTTCAGAACCAGGAAGGGAGGGACCTCTCCTGCTGACTGCAGAGCCTCCTGCCTGCATCCCTGCTACTGGAAGGATGGATGGACAGTGAGCCAAGAGCAAGTATTGGAGCTGAAATCCTTTTGTAACTCTGTAAGAGGACAGTGTTTCAAAGTAAGACCTAGAAAGCATGCTTGTTTGCGGAAGATGTCCTCACAACCTTCATGGTACATACCAAGAACTTCAAAAATTGACAGAAAATGAAGTGAAAAGGAAAAACGATACTTTTCTGTACCTTCCACAGAAAGGAAAAAGAGAACATTGACTTGATCTTTATTTCTTAGTTTACGTTTAAGACTAAACTGCATATTTTGGTCAATACCTGGAAAAAGGCAAGTTAGAGGATTATCTCTTGTAAATCCATCTATCGTTTGTTTGTGTCTAATGCTTTCTACTAGAAGTGAGAACAAAACAAAACAAAATAAATTACACATTTTGAGTAAGTCTCTTTTGCATCATAATGTTCCCACTAAGACACTTTTGGCATTTTAGGGCATGTGAATAAAGGAGTGCAGACGAGGCAAATCAAGTTCTGCTGCTTCAGATAATAAATAGAGATGAGGATTTCAAAATCAATTCTTAGATATTCAAGTATCTTTACTCATAAAAGTCTGTCAACCACGAAGGTCATAAACAAAAGCAAAAATAGAAAATTCATATACATTTTTACCAATACAGTCAGAAATATCTTTTTTTCTGATACTGTAATTCCAGCTGTCTATTACATATTAACTATCCCCCCAATTTTAAAATTACATGGACTTCATTTGACAATACAGAAATGATTTAGGACATAAAGCAGTTGTCAATACTGTAAACATTTTTATTGAAAATATTGCTTAAAAGAAAAACAGCACCAAGATCTGAATGGTTTTCTTCACTGCTCCTGATGGCAGTTAGCAAGCAACTCACATAACACAGAAGACCAGGGATTTCTACCACTACTGGATTATTACCTGATATTTATATAAAATTTCCATTGTAAGTAACATTGCAAGTCTGTTCCCAACTCTTCTAAGCATTCAGTGAGACCCATGACAATGGGCATGCTTCCCTCCCAAAGCACCATCTTCCCAAATCAAAAGATTAAACCAGAATTCTAGCTACAAAAAGAATAAAAGGGATTTACATTTTCAGGCATTGCAGTCGCTGAAGAAAACTGTGACCCAAGTGAAGCAGCAAGAATTCAAACAAATGAATCAATTGGCAAGCAGTTGTGTTCTTTCGTGTTGACAATGCTTTGGAGGACAACTCATAATTTTTAAGAAGCCGGGGTTGGCAATGCCATCTATGGGATACAATATAAGCATGAGGAAGTGTGGGTATTGTCTATATAGTCATGTTCTGGTTGTGTTAACAGCAGCACAAACAAAGGAAGGAAAAGTATTTCAGTGTTGAGAGCCTAGAGCTTTTGCATAGTAGACTGAAATGTAGCTAGGGTGTGAATAATTGCAATAACAGTCAGAGACGGCTCGGGTAATTGCCTAGAGCCCCACTGGGTTGAACTATGGACATGCACAAGCCATCTGCTGTGCAGATGGGAGTAAGGAAGGGCCTGTACCCTAATCTCCCACAAATTTAAGACTATCTCTGGTCACTGAATAACATGCACAGCCGAAAGGATGCCTTCAGCTATTCAATGTCACAATCCTGGTTTAAAAACTAGGACAAAGTATTCAAGAGTTGAGGGTCAAGAGAGCCATATTTTGGAATTCTGATAAAAGAATACAGCCACTGAGCTCTGTCCTCCTTCCTAGATGTAATGAGAGAAGTTTTGATCAACACATAACTTATCATTACCCACTTTTTAGGCTGGGATTTAGGCATTTGTCCTTCCTTCGTTTGCATTCTGCCAGCAGTGGTCTATTTAATTTTAGCCAACTAGACTCTTTTGATAATCACAGCCCAAACATCACTTCTGCAGAGGTCAAAGGCAGGAGATGGCTCTGTCCCACCACCCTTTCCATGGACTATAGGCACAGTTAACTTGCACAGCAGCCTGCAGATGAGGGTGCTGCTTTTGGTGTTAACTAAAAAAAAACATTCCTTTTACAGACACAATGAAGCACCCATCTCCAAAAAAAAAAAAAAAAAAAGAGATTTTTGAAGAGGAAGGAAGAACAACCCCACACAAGGGCACATGACCATGAGCCCAGAGATATTATTTCCAACTCCAGCTCACACCAGCTGAGAATCAGGCCCCAGGAGCCATTCCCAAACATTCCATACCCACCCTGGCACAGGTAGTACATTTCTCCAACTCTGCAGACCAACATTTCCCCATCTAAAATGAAAACTGTGATCTTTACTTAGATTTCTAGAGCTTCTTTTTTGAAATAAATTTGCTAAATGCTTCCATAAGCAAGTATTAGGAACAGGGAACACACGGATGAGAGAGCACAGCTGAAAACAAGGCAGAAGAGTTACAAATGAGGATAATGCAGTAGGGAAGTGCACAGCTGGGAGAGGGAGGGGGTGTGGGTGAAGAGAAGATAGCTTTTATTTGAAACACATGTGTGCTGGTTAATCATGGCTGGAACCTGGGATCGGGTGAGACTCTATCGTGGAGAGGAGGTGGCAGACACAGGGAAATTATTTTTTATTTCAAACAGATGTATTAACAATGGCCTTATGCTGATGAAACTCAATAAAGAAGAGATTTAAAGAGGGGTATACTGCGATGGGAATGTGTAGCTGGGAGGCAGAAGGGAAAATGATCATTTGCAATCGATGTATGTAATCACTGTGTATGCTCAGTGCCGAGACAAGGGCGGGACTGCAGCTGCCAGAGCAAGTGGAATAGAAAAGCCCAGCCACTGCTGCAGCACAACATGGGAAGAAGTGTTAGGCTGGTTCAACAGGAAGGGAGGAGGACATAAATGACAAAGGACATATATATACATTTTAATTTGTAACTTCTAACAAAACTAAAACTGTTCCTTTAGTACATGACACCTGTAGCGTGTCAAGCATTCTGCCCAGCCCTGCAAGTGTTGTTCTTGTTGGACATCTCATTCCCTCTTGACATTTATAACAGGAAGAATGAATATGATAATGTGTTTACCTCAATAAATTCATGACATTTTCCCTCAAAACAACCTCAATACAGGTAAGACCTGCACAACAGCAGTAGTAAATTGGTACAATCACAATTATATAGACAATAAATTAAAAATAAAAGCTTAGAATCATGTAGAATCATAAAATGATTTGGGTTGGAAGAGACTTTAAAGACCATCTAGTTCCAGCTCCTCTGTCATGGGCAGGGATACCACCCATTAGATTGGTTTGCTCAAAACTGTGCCCACAACATGACCTCAAACACTTCCAGGGATAGGGCATCCACAAATCTCTGGGCAGCCTGTTCCAGTGCCTCATCACTGACAAACTGGAGTAAAAAAACAAATAATTATATCTAATCTAAATCTATCCTTTTAGTTTAAAACCATTCTCCCGTACCTGTCACTACTTGCCCTTGTAAAAAGTCAGTCTCCTTCCTGTTCTAAGTTCCCTTCAAGTTCTGGAAGGCCATAACCGGTCTCCCCAGTGCCTTCTCCAAGCTAAGCAAGCCCAACTCCCTCAACCATTCTTCATAGGAGAGGTGCTCCAACCCTTTGATCATCTTCATGGCCCTCCTGTGGACATACTCCAACAGCTCCACATCTTTCTTGTGCTGAGGGCCCCAGGCCTGGACACAGTACTCTGCATGGGGCCTCATGAGGGCAGAGCAGAGGGAGACAATCACCTCCCTCTCCCTGCTGCAGCCCAGGATATTGTTGTCCTGGGCTGTAAGTGCACACTGCTGGCTCATGTCTAGCTTTTTATCCAGCAGGGTCCCCAAGTCCTTCTTCACAGGGCTGCCTTCAGTATGTTCTTCAGTCAGTCTGTACACATATCTGGGATTGCCTTTTACACAAGTGCAACACCTTGCACCTTATATCAACTGCGCTACTCAAGTTGGTGTCATCAGCAAACTTGCCGAGGTGCACTCAGTCCCACGATCCAGATCACTGATAAAGATGTTAAAGACCACTGGTCCAAAGACAGTCCCCTGGGGGACACCACTTGTCATTGGTGTCCACCTGGACATAGAGCCATTGACCACAACCGTCTGGCTCTGAGTATCCAACCAATTCCTTATCCACTGAATAGTCTACCCACCAAATCTGTCTTTCCAATTTAGAGATAAGAATGTGTTGTGAGACCATATCAAATGTATTGCAGAAGTACAGGTAGATGATATCAGTCAATCTTCCTTTGTCTACTGAGGCCGCCAGGTGAGTGAGGCAAGTAATCCTTTTTCAGCCAAAAAATACTTTTCTAGACCTAATTTAAGGATAACCTTGGGAATTCCTGCAGTCAAAATGAAAGGGAAGACATATTCTCCAGGTATGAAGAATTCTCAGAGGTAGGCATCTGAATGAAAGTGAGGAATCTCAGCTTTCCACCACTATACACGATGATCTCATCAATGTTATCACTGCACACCAGGGTGGGATGCCTGGACCATATACAGGTGTTTAGGACAGGATGAGATGAATCCCATCCTACTCCTCATCACATGCACTGTCTAGTTCCTCATTCTTTACAAAAGACTCTGTCAGCTGTTCTTGCCTGCATTAGAGATGCCCTTCCTTAATCGGGCAAATTTGAAATGTTCTGCTGTCCCACAATGGAATTTTTTTTGTAGGATATAAAAGCACAAAGCTAATGCCTCTGAGGTCTCAGATATACAGTCAGGTTCCAGTAACAAACACGCATGCTCACTCAGCTACCATGTCTTGCCAATATATAATGACTCGTAAATCCTATGAAATTCATTTCATCCTGAATCATCATAAAAATAAGTGAACTTTCAAAAGCTTTTAAGCATAGCCTTGAAGCTTCTTATAAATAAGACTGTAGTCCAATGAATCCTACTTTATTCATATACATGGGTGAAAAGTGCATATTTCCAATGACTTGCCATGAGCACAGAGGAGGTGGAGGTGTGTGGTGCTGGGTTGTTCTGCAATGGAAATCACTGCTCTGACTCCCCAGAGTGCAAACTTCCCCTCTGGAAGTCCTCTGTTTTGCTCTCTGCTCAAAACAAAGTTGTCCAAAGACTTTTTTTAACAAGGTACATTTCATTTCCTTACTCTTTGGATGTAGGGAGGGATTAGAGATGATGCAAATAAATAAATGAGTGGATGAATAAGTGAAATAAAATCGGCCAGTACGCTAGTATTTAAGGCAGTTTTCTGAGTTTAAGTTCAGTTCTGTCTTTTTAAATAGTGTTGCCAATGTGCAACAAAAAGCGAAATATAAATCCATGGGAAAAAAATTGAACTTACATTTTGAGAAAAGCTGTTTGCTATCAGCTTCTGCTGGTTTCAATCCACTGCATGACTAGAACAAGGCCATTTTATGCTCTAGGTTTTTCTTTCAAAATCCAGACACAAGGGAAGTGCTTGTCAAAAATTATTAGCATCTTAAACAGGGTTTACGATAGACAAGGACATTAAGACACATTTGAAAACACCCATATACATTATAAAATTTGGAGAAATGTGCTTTTTCCAGTTCTCTTGTAGGACAGAAATAAGAAATGTGTGTTCCATGTTTCTCTTGGGACAGTTTCACTAGCAGTGATTTGACTAGAAAGAAGCTTCCTTCATTTTTGCAACGTATAATGAAGGAAAACTGAGCTGTGAGTTAAAGATGAAGGTGAAACCTTGACCCCAGTGAAATTAATGGGAATCCTGCCATTGATTTCAAAGGGGCTAGCAGCTCAACTGGGATATAAACTTTATTTCATTCTCCCTTGATCTGAGAATTACTCCAGAGTAGTGATATGTATGTAATACATTTTTTTTTTTTTGGTTCTCTGTCCAAAATGAAAAAGAAAAAAAAAAATGTGAAACTATCTCAAATCAACCAAAACCCGTTGTTTGCTTTGCTAAAACAACAAAGACTCAGAACACACTTTTTTTCAGCAGAGGTATTTCTTATGACACAAAGTGTATTGTTTGTGAGTCTGGAATCTCTCAAGCTTCTGTCTTCATTTATTAATGAAAACAGTTTTTCAAGCAAAAACAATTAAATGTCTCTGTTTAAAGATGTCAAAACAAATTGTTCAGGGTTTTCTAAGTTTCATATTCCCCAATGCTTTTGCCCAAAAGCACTCACCAAGCTCAAAAGCAATTCATTTGAATTCTTCAAGAACATCACATTTTTGGAATAAAACTACTTTCTTGGGAAAAGCACAACAAAAGCCAAAACCAACACCAATCTCTTCAGGATATTAATATGATCAAGACTGTAAAGAGAATGTAGATTAGCTTTAAAAGAAATAATCACCATATTAAAATTAGTGAACCACCTCTACTGGTAATAAACTAGTGAACATAATACCTTCAACATGAAAAGTTAGCATTTATTTTTTTTGTCAGCAAGTCACAAGTAAGAAAAGTACGGACCAACATTTTGATGCAAATGACAGAATCAAGTACAGTCAAGGTCCTAGTGTCTTTACCTCTGCAAACTCAAAAGCCTTTCTTAATAATCTGTCAACTCATCCAGCTGTGGAGTTGAAGGAGAAATGTCATAGTAGCACACAGACACGCACAGAGTCATAGTCAGCATTATATCATAACAAGCCAAAGGTATGAACTGTTAGAGTTGCAGAGGTCAGAACTGATTGGGTTTTGGGGGCTTTTTTTTTTTTTTTTTGGTCAATATAATGTAGATTTGAGCACTTCAGGCTTCATGCAGCTCTAGTAGAAATGGAAAGTCCTAACCACAGATTAAATCATCTGTATTGTATTATGAATAGTCAGCTCTGTTGAGAAAGGACATTTGACTTTGCAATGTGGTAGATATTAGCAAACACTTAAGAGAAACCACAAAACCTCATGTATTTGCCTGGAGTAAGCCTGCAACATCTGCTCGAACCCTTCTGGGTCTACACTGTTAAGAACATAAGTCAGCTTGTTGGTCATTCCTCTGAACTTGAAGCCAGATGAGCAAATCCAAGCCATTTCATGGTACAATCACTCTAATCATTTCAGCATGGTTACTAGGCTTTTTGCAGAGGACATGAGCTTCAGAAAAATATTAAGCAGCATTTGCAACACTTCCCTCCCTTACAAAGATTAAGTTGTGTGAGTTGCAGAGCTCTGGAAAAAAAAAAAAAAAAAAAAAAAAAAAAAGCTTCTTATCTGTGTGGCTGTTTTATTATTCATTTATTAGGTCACTTTCCCAGGTTCAGTTTCATGTAGTTACCACTACTGTTTTTTTGTTCATGACCTGAAGTTGCCTGCTTTGTATTTTTACTCAGTAGAATGGCTACTACATGAATATACAAATTTGAGTTTATAATGGTGCTTGTCTTTATTGTAGAATATTTTAATAACTGCTCTGGATGTATAAATTCCTCCATTGGGAGGAAGTGGATTTGTTCTGCTGGCACGGTCACTGTAGTCAGGGGAGCGAACAGAGAGGATTTTCCTGAGCTATTAGTGTTGTTATATGCTGTGCTTTTGAAGTCATCGTGTGTATGCAGGTAGCCTTGCTGTACCATGGTAACAATGGTGAAGGTACAAGAAGCCATAAATACGCGGCCATATTTATACAGACCTACATATATCCATGGCAACTTGCAAAATTGTGAAGACAGGTCCCAGCCCTATCCATTTCACAACACAAAAAAGACACAGTATGGTAAGTGATGACAGCAGAAAATGGTGTATGACAGGAATGAAAAAGAGAAACATTACAGGACATAAAAAACAGATTTCTTTGGAAGGTTGCAGCTGTCTTGTTAGCTATGGCTATAACTTCCCCTTTTATTCTGCTAATGTTTTTGCAATAATTAGGTTTGTTCATTGTGCTGACGTGATTTAATGACAATGAGAACAAAATTTGTTGTCCACTTAAGAAAAAAGATCTCTGAATACAAAATGATAAGTTTTTCCAGTTCTGTGTCATTTTGGAAATAATATTTTCCAGGTGTCTGCATACAACTTTCTGTTTTGAAATGAGGTAGATAAAGTGATGCCTTTTGAAACCCATGTATTCATGTGTATAAGCTATATTCTTAGAGGGAAATATAAAATTTGTTCCATATTTCATGTGGGAATTTGATTAAGGTTTCTTCAGGGGCTGAAAGCAAATTAGAATTTGTTAAAATTTTATGAGTAAAGAAATCATTTTTGTAAGACTTGGAAATGTCTGCTGTATGCCCCCACCTCCCCACCACACCACATTCACTCACACACAAATAAAATGCATAAATTGATGTTTAAGTGTGTTCTCCAAATGCATTCTTTTCCAATAATTGTTTTTGGAACTGAATATAAATAAATAAATAAATAAATAAAGTGTTGTCTCATATAAAGTACAAAGAATAGAAATAGCTGGGTATGAAAGAAAATTGAATAAAGATTTTCCTTTCTTCATCAAAATCTAAAGATTAGCATACCTTTTAATAAATTGAGAAGTCTTAGCTCTTCCTATTAAAGTTTGACCCAAACTTAAGCAAACATGTTTGTGTCTACAAGGAACTGAGAGAAGAAGTGGATAAATGGCAAAAAAATGAGTTAAAACTCAATTTTTCAGATGGTTCTTCATCATCTGAATCAATGGTGGAATTCCTCCTCAGGCAATGAGTACCAGAGAGGTGGATAGGACAGTTCACCTCTTTTCTTGGGTACTATCAAATGTCAGGAACTGAGAGAAGGCTAATTTAAAATTAAAAAGAAATTCTGTGGGTTTTGCAAGAATCTTGGGTTACATTTCTAGTAGAATTTCTGAAGAACTGGTCAAAAATATGCACATCCTCATCGGTTTTGTTTTGGTAAGATCTGTTTCAGTTTTCACATCCTATGCCCATGTTTCTGTTGTCTAAAGGAACTTATTTCAGATACAGCAATTAGTTCTCAGCCCTTCACAACTAAACAAAGAGAAGAGGAGGCCATTTCATCCCCACTTTTTTTACCTGCAGAAGGGGATTCCCCTGGCATATGTGGAAGGGTAATTTCCAGACATTCTTAGCAGTTAGTATTAGACCTACAATAAGAACTTGATTTTTTTATGCACAGGAAAATGATACAAAACATGAGTGCAGTGAGTTAAATGAGCTGATGTTTGGTCTGCAGTTCTAAAGGCACCTCTCGGCCCATTGCTCATTGTTTCTGGATCACTTTTTTATCTGTTGCTGTTATCACCAAGGCTAGGATGGATGGGGCTTTCTAGCCCTTGGTCTAGAGGGTGGTGTCCCTCCCTATAGCGGGTGGTTAGAAGTAGATGACCTTAAGGATCCCTTCCAACCCAAACCATTTTATGATTCTATGATTCTATGATCACCTCTTCACCACTGAAAGGATATACTTTGAGAGCCACAAAAATGATCCAAGGGATGGAACAGCTACCCTATGAGGACAGGCTGAGAGAGCTGGGGCTGTTCAGCCTGGAGAAGAGAAAGCTCCAGTGAGACCTGATAATGGCCTTTCAGTATCTAAAGGCAGACATGTTCCCAATTGCAAGAAAAATGGGAGCTATAAGAAATCAGAGAACAGATGCTTTAACAGCGTCTATGGTGAAAGGACATGAGGAAATGATTTCAAACTAACAGAGGGGAGATTTAGACTAGATAAGGGGAAAATACAGTGAAGGTGGCGAGGCACAGGAACATGTTGCCCAGGGAGGTGGAAGATGCCCCATCCCTGGAGACATTCAAGGCCAGGGCTCTGAGCACCCTCCTCTAGCTGTAGGTGTCCCTGTTCATTGCAGGGGAGTTGGAAAAGATGAACTTTAAAGACTCCTTCCAACTGAAACAATTCAATTGTTTTATTATCCTTGCAGTCAGCTTGAACAGCCTGTACTTCCTCATTCTGCCCACAGCTTCAGATGAAGCCAATTCCTAGCAGCTTACCCTGAAACCCAAAACTTCTTCCTCCAGTGAAATGATCCTTAAATGTAGCTACTAGACCTGGAGGTCTAAATCAGAATGTAAAGAAAACCACCCCAGGAGACATGTCTAGAAATGTAATGCTTGATTAAAAAAGTGGAGTGGATGCTCTGTCTCCAAATTAGTGATATGATCCGCTCACTGATTGCATATATCCACAGTACGTGCTTATGCCGTGCATATGTATGCAGCCCACATCGTAGTATATTATTGCAAGGGAATATTGTACTCATCTGTTGCATGCTGTAGGAATAAGTTACAGGCCACCTACACGTAATGCTATTTATCCACAAGGAATGGCCCTCCTGGTTTCCTAGGGGCACCCCGGCTTTGGTTTCCAGCCACTGCCTTGCTCAAGTGCCGGAAACTTCCTTGAGCTGCAGGAGGGCTTTTATGGGTACAGTCCCCTTTCAGTTCAATGTGATTATTCCAGCAGGTCTGTGTTTAATTCAGCAGATCTGCTCTCTTTTAAGGTAATGAGGTAACTGCTCACCATCCACTTTTCACAAAGCAGACTATTCGCTTAGTATAAAAACAGTATAGTAAAAAAGATTATAAAATACAAAGTTCAAATGCATGGGCATCTGGTACGTCCTTCAGCACAGGGTTCTCCAAAATACAGGACAGAAATTTGTAGGTACTCACAGTCAATAAAATCCTTGTATAAACCCCTGTAGAAGTCTCCATTTTTTTCCTTTTTTTTTTCTTTCATAATTGTTGTTTATTTTTGTAAAAAAAAAAAAAACAAAACAAAACACAAAAACAAACAAACAAACAAACAAACAAAAACCCACCAGTATTTGTTCTTCCCTTATTTCAGATAGAAATTTCCACAGTGCGGCCATCAGTGACATGAAACTCACCACCTATGAGGTCAGGAATGTACATCTCCATTTGACATTTATACCATTGACGCATTAATCATCAAAGACTCTTTTGTAGAGCTGGCAATGTGTCTGACCCAGGAAACATGGGTTTCTTCCATATGTATTTATATATATATTTATATATATGTTTGCTTGCAGGCCAAAAAATAATTAGGAAATCTTAAAGCAAGTGTCTGGAAGATTTTATGGACTGTTGTTGTAAATTAACAAGAAGTCTGCTTCATTTGGGTCATTCAGACCCAAAGTAGGGTCTGAAGTAAGTGCCTGAAGTAAGGAGGAAGCATTCACCAGCCTCTAGAAAGAGGCCCTGGCTGCCAAGCTTAGGTGCCGCATATCACTGACAGTAGGACCAGATCCCAACCTAGATTTCCAGTTTCATTTTAGCATAGCCCAGAGAATTCAAAATTTTAGTACATTGCTTAAAAGCAGAATCTAACCCATTGCCTGTGCTACATCCTTTGTATTTCGCTTTGTTGTAAAAGTCGTTTTACAAGAGCATTATCTTCTATTTAAGCACCATTAAAAGCCACTAGATTCTCAAAAGACCTAATTAATTTAAGCTTTAAAAGAAATGAAAAACTCCGGTCTGAGGAATAGTATGAACTTGTAACCAAAAGTTTCTGAAATGCAACATTTAAATTTACTTGTCTCAGAGAGAAGACCTATCTTCTTAAAAGTCTGGTCTATGAATTATTCATGATAAGAAACTCATTTTAGCCAAACCATAGTTCTTAACACACCCTAACTTTGGCTGGTTTTGCAATCCAACTGATCTCAATATCTGTTTTTGTCCTAATTCCAGTGGAATATGTCCAACTTCCTTTTCTAAAAAGTTCCAGGTTAAATTCTGAGGTTTAGTCTGCCTTTTACTTCTAATGGCCATGGCAGAATGAAAAACACCAGAGAATAAATCAGATTTCTGCAGGGGTAGACACGATGTAACCAAATGTTTAAAGGAATTGATTACTGAGCAAGCACCACATGTTTCAAGTAGCCATCACATTTTACTTCTAAGCATAAAAGAAATTGAGGGACAAGTTCAAAGTGAGACTTGAGTGTCTATAACAGGATCTTGGTAGACTTCAGGTGCCAAAAGCCAAAACTGCAGTTAAAAATCCCCTCTCATTTAGTGTTGTTTCTAGCTGCTGCCTTCATTGACCAACTTGAAAGCATTAGATTTGTGCTGATCTCTACCAGGCATCTGTATCCTGCAAGAACTGCCCCAGCCTCGAGCAGCTGGAGGGATACATGACATAAAATCCTCCAAAATGGCCATCATACTGCTTTAGTCCATCTCCAGGTGAAGAGTGTAGAAAGGTAGATAAAGCAGGGAGCATTTATTTCTGAAATCAAGATAGTCCTCTAGGTCTTGTGCAGGAAAGTGGGAATATTCTCATCTGCAATACACACAGAATAACAGAATTGCAAGGGTTGGAAGGGACGTTGAGATCATTGAGTCCAACCCCACTGCTAAAGCAGGTTCCCTACAATAGGTCACACAGGTAGTAAGTCCAGACTGGTCTTGAATATCTCCAGAGAAGGAAATTCTACAACCTCTGTGGGTAACCTGTTCCAGTGCTCCATCACCCTTCTACACATTTGGTCTTCTACACATTTGTATGAAACTTCCTATGTTCAAGCTTTTGGCCATTTCTCCTTGTCCTACCACTACAAAACACAGAGAAGAGCCTGGCCTCATCCACTTGTCTCCCACCTCCCTTTAGATATTTATCAACACTGATCAGACCCCTTCTCAGTCTTCCTTTCCTGAGGCTGAACAGCCCCAGGTTATCCCCTTTTCTCACAGCGGGTACACTCCGGGCCCTTTATCATCTTTGTGGCCCTCTGCTGGAAAGGATCTTAGCTGGTAAAATACTTCAAATCCTTTATTAATGAGTTCACAACAAGTACTAACCATCATGTTCTGGTGCTCATCAGTGCTGGCATACATTTTTTGAGAGACTATTCATCTTTTAAATACAAAACTTTCCAACCATCATTAATAAGTCCTATGGCAATCAATTGAATTGCAGACACCTGTGTACACTAGGAGCTGTAGATAAAAGGGGCAGCCAAGACAGGCCTTTGTAACTGGAAACATTTTCAATAGAAATTGTACTATTCTTGGACACATCTACTTACTTTGACTGAAGAGACATTGTGCAATTTCCCTTTCAACTTTCTTTCATCTGTAGACAACTACAGCTTCCATGCACAACCCGTTATCAGAAAAGTGCTGGCACAACCTGTGTTATCACAGATTCAGAGGCTTCACTGGCACGTGCACTTAAAAAAACAAGCAAACTTTTAGCTGAAGTGCTTGGGTTGTCATGTAACAGTTAATAACTTAAAAGTGTTCCTCTTTACCCAGTCACTTGTAAAGTTTGTGAAGGTCCTCTTAGATGAGTTTAATTACTTTTAATAGTTCTTTTCAGAAAGTAATTGAGCTACACGTATGAACCCTGGGAGTTTGGCAAGTACTAGGCATACATTCACTTGCTAAACCTTTTAACTTGCCTTAAAAGAACCAAGAGAGTATCAATTCAAAAACTTCCTTGTACCCTTTCTTGAGAGGGTTTTATTTTTTTTCCAGACTCCACTGGGCTAATGAAAATCTACAGATGTTCTGACAATATTTTTTAGTATGAGAGGTTTTTTTGAGTGAGATCCAGGCAAAGATAATATGTTTGCATGACTGAAGCCAGTACCTGCAGTTTTGATCACCGTAGTAATTTTTGTAAGGCTCAGCAATCCTTCTGCTTTCTGGCATAAAGTGGCTCAATAAAATCATCATTTAAAATTCATTGGAAATATTTTCAGTGACTTCAGCTGGGCTTAAGGTCCCAGACTGGTAAAGACTTTCTCCTCCCCAACCTAAATTAGTGCTGGGCTGGAGAGGAACTTTACTAGAAGATAATGTTTCATCATTTGCACTTACTACTACTGATTCCTTGATATTCGTCATTGCTGAAGAAAGGCTCTGGAGCTAGATGAATCAATAGCTTTATTCAAAAAACATTTTCTTTTTTCTAAGTAAGAATGAAAAGACTGTATCTAATGTAAGCTAGAAAAATGCATCATTAAATAAAGCTATTTTCTACTTCATGAGGTAGCTTTATTGAAAAAAATGTTTTTCCTCCTATATGAAAAAGTAATTCTGAATAATCAAGAGATGGCAATTATTTTTTAGTTATGATTATCTCTATCATCCCTATGCCATTTTTTTTTCCATAATAGACACTATCACAGGAATAACAAAAATTAGTACTTAGTGATCTAATCAGTTTGTTAGTATTCTCTGTATTTTTTCAAAACAAAGACTTTTAATGAGGATGGACCATGTTCATCTCGTTAAGTCTCATATACTGCTCAAAGATGCCAAGTGCGGTATTCATTGGAACCTGAGGGAGGTGCAGATGGGATACTGGGAAATTACAAAAGAAATGTAAACTCTTCAACCCAGAGACTTCCAAAAAGACAGGATTAGTGTCTGGCTTGTGTCTGTTTCATGATAATTTAAAATTTCTGTGATTATAATGTGTGTTAGCCATCCAAGCACTGCAAATGTGTTTCCTGTCAAAGCAGGAACATGCTGTTTCTGTGCTCTGTATTGGAAGACCAGACCTTACCAGAGCAGAGAAGGCAGAGTCCAGGCCAACCAGCTTCAGATGGTGGATGTTTCTTATCACTTTCCACACAGAGCTCTTATACCAAAGCTAAGCAGCTCAGGAAGAGGTTAACAAGGGCTGTTTGTCCATTTTTACCTTTAAACTTAAGGTAATAAATCAGCTTCTTTGTCACATCTGGATATGATTTTTAATCAGCTTAAAGATATCCCATTCCCTGTAGATTCAGAGTATTTTAGATAAAAAGAAAAAAAAGAAAGATGCAAACAAACAAACAAACAAACAAACAACTCCAACACATGAAGTAGGGGGGAAAAAAAAGCAAATGAAATCTGCAGATAAAACTTTTAAAAAATATTTTTCTCCATAATTTAAGACAGTTTAGGCTTTTTCATTGCGGTATTCACAGGTATATCAGAAACCAGAACAACCAATTGAGATGAATCTGCTGGTTTATGCTACTGATAAACCAGGACGTCTTCTGAAATCACACATAAACCCCCTTTTCTACCACAGAGATAACTGAGCTCCTTCTAACTGATTTTATATTGAGAGATGGAAAAGTGCAATCTTCATTCTTTAAGTGGGTAATTGCAGGACACAGTGAAAGAGACTCTTCCTAAGAGGACCACATTGATAATTCCCTTTCTAAATGTAGGCATTTTTAGGTCAGCAACCCAAACATTTCCAAAAATGCAGCATGTGTGTCATTGCTTAAGTCAACTGGGACCCAGAACAGCATGATACCAATATTTTCATTCTGGATCCTTACCCTAGAAATCATCTCTGTGGGACAGGTCTAAAATATACCATACTAACATTTGACTCTATTACACTGAGTTGCTGATTCAACAAAACATTTGCAAAGGGTAAAATTAACAATCATGTTTACCATCACATGGGAATACATTTCTGGTCAAAAACAAGTAGCAGTTCTATCAGCATTTACACCTTTAGAAGTTTATACCTAAATACAATCAGTAGGTACCATGCAGGTTCTCAGGAAGTGCTGTTAAGAACTTCCACAAATACAGACCCATCTGTCACCAGCATGGTCTCTTCTCCTTCCAGTCAGTCAAGTGTTTACAAAGGTCTCTTTCTGCTATCCTAAATGTTCAGAATATTGTGTAAGACATCCTTCAATATCTGAATTGCACTTCTGGCAAACATTTAATGAATCCTGTGCACTGGGGACATTGTGCAGACAGTCTTTTCAAAAAAAAAACCTCTTCAAAAGGCTGTGACATGAACATCTATCTCTGTGCATGACAGAGACTGATGGTATTGCCAGGGCCAGGGTCAGACCCGACCAAAATGCACACTTACACAAAACCTCCCTCCAACGCACTCAAAAAATGGCAGTTCCTTTCAGATTTAAAGAGAATGCAGGCAGACAGCAATCCAGACTTTTAAGCCTGAAGGCAGGTATTTATTTATCCTCTGCATTTTAATTATAATTTCAACAAAATCTATGAAAATTATTGGATTCCAGCTCTACTTCAAGAGCACTTTGCAAAATTAGCATATAAGCTTTAGAAATCCCTTAAAAATACCATGTAACAGCCAAGGTAATGGCCAATTTAAGAGGCTCACAGCATGACTACTGTCTGTTCACCACTTGGAAGAACAGACACCTAATATGAACTACAAAACTTTGCAGGGTGCAAATGCAAACAAATCTATACTCTACTATCTCACTTAATGGTCAGATGAGACAGCTACCCGTGCTTCTGTTCTCATCAAGGCAAAAAGCTGCACTGCAATAGACAAATACTATAAACTGACTATTTTCCTTACTGATCCACATGTATGGGGTCCACCTGGCCAGAGGCTGTAAAAGATACATTTGCAAAAAAAAGAAGCTGTTATTCCAAACAATAGTTTGCAGAAGAGAGATCATTTGCATTGTTCTGTTCTGTTGTACTTTTTGTGTTATCAGTTGGAGCCTATTTCGATTTTGTATAACAACATAGACACTCACCATCCTCCTTCACCAATAAACAGCCCAATCATGTTGTATTGGCAGAGCTCATGGTTTACCCGAAGGATCACCCATGCAAGAAAGTTGTGTACCCTAAAGAATTGCTATGAGCAGCAGCAAATATCCTCAAGGATAGGAGCTACTATAATATACATGTGCTCTAACCACGTAAAGTACATCTAACCTAAGGGTCCCTTCCCAGTTGCCTTTGGAGAAAATCTGTTCTTTTATACATGCATTATTCCAAATTCTGGACAGAAGTGTTGCTGTCTGCGGGTGATGCAATCAGGCAAGAAATTGACATATTTTTTCAGACCAGATGGAAGTGACATTTATGTGATTTAGTATAACGTAGCATTGTAAAAAAAAAAAAAATAGAAAAAATGTCACAATGTCTGAAATATTTCTATAATATTTTTCTTCTATAGACAATGTCTCTCATTTGACCATTTCCCTCCCCTTTCAGGCTGCTTGTAATGATTCCATCTTTTGAAATAATTAATGTGTGATTTTATCCCTCTTAAAACATTTCAAGAAGGAGAATTTCTTCTTAGCTGTTTTAAGTACTCAGAAGACCTAGGAGCACCAACTTAAACAAATAGAAATTTGCTGGAGATGACAAATTCAAAGCAGTGGGGATCTGCTGGGGTCATTGAAGAGGAAACAAAAATCCACACAGGGTGTTTGGACACAGCACAGTGCAGAAACACCAGATGCAAGTAGGAAAAGCTATCTTAGCTTTATCTGCCTTAGGACCACGTTTGTCTGTGGCAGACATTGCCAGCTTTTCAGTTAGTTCAGCCCAAGCTCAGGTGTCCCTGCACATACAACTTGCATTGTAACGTATAAATAGAGCCACAAAAGATCTAGAGATGGATGTTGAATAAGGACTAAGAAAAAAAACTAAGAGCTAATTCCACGATTCATTATAAACCTTCCATATGAATTTGGGCAGAACAGATGTTGGAGGTGAAGAAATTCACATGGCATAAGTTCAGGCACCAGCAGTCTTTTCTGCTAGCACTGTCTGTTGCTCTTTTTAGCCGCACATGTAACTGGTAGAGGCTTTACCACCCCCAACATTGTTTCATGCTAGAGAGCACTCAGACAGGGGGTACCTTCACAGGTCTTACACCCACAGGAATATCTGGAGAAGAATGGCGCTCAACTTCGAGGACTGAGGACCGTTGAGTTCTGAACATAACTTGTAGATTGGGTATGAAACTTCTCAATATGCTTCCTGTGGATCATCCCAGTGTTTCACTCTTTCCTGTGATCCTCAGTTCATAGAAGCATCAGATATCTAAATTTTAAACCACATTAAAACAAAACAAAACAAAAAGAAGTGTCCTAAAAGCAGCATGCTTTGGGCAAATGCAGAGAATCTATCTGCTCTCTGAAGAGAGTAGGCAGTGAACAGAGTATTATAGCAGAGCATGACAAGTCTTGTTTGATTTCCACAAATATTTGTATTGAATAACTAAGAGAAACTGGGGGAAAAAAACAACAAAACACCTCTCTAAATACCTAAATAAAAAACCTCTCTGAATCATCTGAACTTCAACAATACACTCATTACAAGCTGGTAAACCCAATATAGAAATGTACACCTCATCTTAACAGGCTAGTAAATCAATGTGGCAGAAAGCTCCCTGCTTACTCTACAATATAGTCTTAGCTTTTCCCAAAAACTGCTGAAGTGAGGGAAACATCTAAATGGAAACCTCTATGCTTGCCCATGGTCAATTCACTGTGATCTCTTCAGCCCAAGACACATCTAAGATATCTTTCCACTATCCTGTTATGTAGAGGCCTTGGACTTTTCTAAAAAGATTATTTGGTCAGAACAGTATGTACGACAGAGAAAAGATACAGTTACCAGACATTAAATTTATGTGAATTCTCCATTTCCTTACAGGAAAGGCTGTAAGGAATCTGAGGACTCTCCAAACCATGTGGGGGTTCTGGATTGAGATCTGAACATTCAGGCTCAGACCTGCCTTTCCTGATAATATTTACACTGACATAAAGCACATATGCTATGTATCTGCCTCCTTTTCCCCTGTTGAATTCACTTATCTGATCACTGGAGCAAAGATTCAAGAGGAAATTCATCTGCTGCACATAAATGACCATCAAGGTATTTAAAACCTTTCCCAGATCATAATCTACACAGGTATGAAGATAGGCCAAACATAAATCTCAACGTGTAGATTTGTGAGTGAAAATTTTGAGAGAAATGAAACATTAATTTTCTTCTAGCTTGTTTGCTGAATATTAAGTTTCTTAGCTCATTTTATGAAGCTTGGGACGTACTGCTCACAGTATTATCATCTATAGTCACAGTTCTCAATTTGGAGGTAACATCTGTTTCCATTGGGAACTAAAACCACTGAATATTCTCAAAAAATCTTATTTAAAGTAGGGTGGTTGGGTCAATATTGCTGTATTCATACCATATTCATTAAACTTTGAAACTGAGGTTTGTTGGCTCAAGGTGTATTTTGATAAGCTATCTAAACCCGGAATTAAATCATTCAAAGCTATGGAAAAAAAAAAAAAAAAGGTTCCTGATTTTCCCTACTTATTTATGAAACTGAAGGCCAAATCTCCAACTATATGAATTAAATCCTTAGACAGAAATGATTAATAATATCATAATATCAGAGATGGACTGTAATTCTCTTTTGAGGTTAGAGTAGGGATTCCAGGTGAAGAACTGAAACTGTTCCTTTTACCTGTACTGGTAAGAAGTTGATGTTGAAGAGTATCAAGAAGCATTTTGATAATTCTTTGCTTAATTGCTGAATTAAACACTGGAATGTATGTACAGTTTATTATCTGAGCAATTACCAAAGAATTTGCTAGAACTTCTGCAGGCAACACTCTGAGATGGCTGGGGATTGTTGAAATTCACATGGAAATTGTGGTAGGGATCTTTTATGCAGAGTGACTAACTAACCCCAAAAAACACTGTGTATTTACAGATGTGCATAAATCTTCAGTGACTGGAAATAAGTGCTCTTCCTGTAATTTCTGAAGCAACGATTTATTTGGAGACATTTTTCCCATGACAGTCAATGACTGCTTTGTTGCTAATTCTTCTTTCCTCTTTACAGAAAAATGAAGGATGAAATGAGATATTAAAGACAGAAAAGTAACACATGTAATGAAATATCTGTTCTGTAATCTCCTATTGGAGTGGGAAGGAGCAAAGCTTCTACCTTTGGCAAGAGAAGTACAAAACACAGCATATAACTTTTATTCCAAGGATTTTGTAGATATGGAGAACACAGGGAATGCTTTGATATATTTACTACACAAATGATGATGCTTGTACTAATCTGTATTTGCCAGCCAGTTCTTCCATGTGTATGTTCCTTAAGTAGCTGCAGTTAAGTCTCCAGTCCCAGACTGCTGTGATTAGATCTGTGGAGACCATGGCTGTCTTTGGTCAGGCTGCAGAAACAGGGATTCAGGACAAGTATGAAACTAATATCTGATTAATAAATGAACTCATAGTTCCCCTGCAAATATTATACATACTACACAGTAGCTGTAGAAATAGTTACGTAATGAGTTACCAAAAAAAAAAAAAAAGTAAGAGAAGAAACAAACAAACAAACAAAAAAACCAAATAAACAAACCAAGAAACTCAGTAACTCAGTCTGGGAGATGTGCTAAATTTATGTTTTTCTTTAAACATGGCTTACAAGAAGGGACAAGTTCCAGATTCCTTTGTACTGGAAAAAAGAATAAAAATAGGATCTGTATTAAAACTAGAGTGAGGGCTAGGCCAGTGAAAATAACTTCACACATCATCTTTTAAAAAATTTTCTTGCAGTTTTACACTAATAATGAGGGACTTTTTCACACTGGTTAGGACACTAGGCACATCACATTGCTGAGAACTCCAAGTGACACCCACTGAGTCACTTCTGAGTTGATGTTGGCATGAGCTTACCACTGCTGCATTGACCAGTTCTGCTGACCAGGAAAGGGAGTAGGACAGGAAATGTAGACATTTACTGATGAATTTATAAATGCCAGTTCTTATTCCAATGATGGTGTTTGTAACTGCAGAGTAAAGAGATTGCAGAATTTTGTTGGGTAAACACAAAGTAGATTTCCAAACAGATAATATACCTGTCTCGAGCAAGGGATGCTGCTCCTATGACATCTAAGATCAAGATCCCAACAGATTGCTCAGGCCTCTGACTTAGTTACCTGAACATTTTTATGCAGTCCAGAAGAATAATGACTATGATTTGGCTTGGTTCATCCACCACTTCTACAGCTTTATCTCATCTTTACCAGTATGCAGATCCATTTGTCCACCAGCTGAAAGCACTGTACAACAACAGAATGGAAGTTCTAGGTCAAAGAAATGCACTGCAAAGTCACTCCAGAGAAAAACATCTGCTCCAGGTAAAGATACACAGTAATAATTCCAGATCCTCACAGTCTGCTGGACAAAGTTACTTGCTAGACTGCCACAGATATTCCTATCTTGAACCTAACAGTTTCTCCAATTGCAATTTTATTCTACTCTAAGTTAATATTCTACAAAAAGCCTATTCTTACACTTCCTCCTAGGTCATGCTGCTCCTAGGTCAAGAACCAACATGAGAGCTATTCGTCAGTCACTACTTTTTTCATATGTTGAAGTTTGTTATCACTTTAGAGATGCATAGGTGGGATAAAAATGGTCCTGATATGAGTGAAAACTATGAGGTCAATGCAGCAAGCAAGAAAATTCAACATCTGTACTTACTGTGCTTACATTGTCATTTCTGAGGATGATACAACTTTCAACAAAGCAGGCAATGGAGACACAGTGGGGCATTTGAATGGGGTCACCCCAGAGTGTCTGGAGTGCATACATGCTTATGTGCATATGTATGTGTTGTGGGGAAAGGGAAGGAGTTAGATAAAACACTCGTAAGTAATACAAGCAGCTACAACAATTTCTGCAGAACTCAGATCAGGTGAATTTCACCTCCTTTATCTGAACATATGCACACCACTATTAATTTTCTTATTAGTCCTCCAACTTGTTCATGTTCTCTTTGACATTTACCATTTTGTCTGTATGCAGACAAGACTCATAAAATGTGCATTTATAGACTCTGAATAGCTGAGTGCATTTCTTTGCTATGCAGCTTTCCCTCTAATGTATACAATTGCAGGGAACTAATTTTTTTTTTTTTTTTTTAAAAAAAAGGTAATAAAGATGTAAAATGCCTGAGATCACCATCTGAGAACATTGCTTTTTTGTGACAGTCATCCAAAGGCTACACCATATGCACAGATTACTAGAAAAAAATAATTGTCCTGTTCCATGTGATTCCTTCTGCTTTTATTGATTTCTCTCTTCAGAGTACTTGTCAGTGGTGAGAAAACCATAGGTTATCGCTAAAGTCTTTTATTACAGGTAGATATAAATGAATAAACAAAGACTTGCTATATTTATTTCTTCATCTATCTTATCTCTTCCACTTTTTGGAGCCCAATATCAAAATTCATCCAATTTCTGAGGATATGTTTGAAGAGTCATCAGCCCTAGTAATGTCAATCATTTGTCTCCTAAGCTGTCAAAAAGCGCTCCGTCGTCACAGGTAGAAACGAAGCTGAGAGCTTTATGTGCTTAATGCTGAAGTTGTCCAAAAGGGATCAGTGCAGACAGATTGAAGTAATAAGAGAAACAGAAGTATGAAACATTTTTGAAATGTGGGCTACAATTAGTGTTTACTAATGGGGCAGCCACTGATAGAGACCAGTGATGTTTGCACTAAAGAAATAAGAAAAATAAGGTCAATAACTATTATCAATAGAATTAGTCTGAACAAATACTGATGGCTACATCTGCAATACTCTGCCAAATTCATTTTAATTAACAAGAGGCCAGATGAAATAAAAGTTTGCTGAGAGTGTAGCCAACCCCAGAGAAGTCAGGTGTTGTGAAGTACTATGTAGGTATCAAATATAAGATAAAAGGAAGCTCACTCCGTATGTCTATGAAATTGAAAGCAAAATAGGGCATCTCAATTCAAGATTTACATGAATAAGATTGTGAAGTTTAAATCTGGGGCAAGTGCTCTGACTTCTAGAAAATCCTGGTCTGTGTCTCCTTAGAAATCCAGCCAGTATTGCTAGATAGGCTATAATGCTTTCTATGGAGCAGATTCTTCTGGCCTTAGCTATGCTAAAGCATATGGAGGATAGGGAGGTGACATGGGAGAACCAGCATGGCTTAACCAAGGGCAAATCCTGCTTGACCAGCCTAGTGGCCTTGTATGAAATTTTCACTGCATCAGTGGACAATGGAAGAGCCACTGATGCCTTCTATCTGGATTTCAGTAAGGTCTTTGACATAGAACCCCACAACATCCTTCTCTCTGAACAGGAAAGACATGGATTTAATGGGTGGACTGTTCAATGGACAAAGAACTGACATGGGGATCGAATCCAGAGAGTGGTGGTCAACAGCTCAATGTCTGGATGGAAATCAGTGATGAGTGGTGACCCACAGGGGTCAGTACTGGGGCCAATATTCTTTACTATCTTCATCAATTACACTGACAGTGGGATTGAGTGCACCCTCAGCAAGTTTGCAGTTGACTCTAAGCTGTGGGGTGAGGTTGACACACCAGAGAGATGGGATGCCATCTAGAGGGACCTAAGCAGGCTTGAGAAGCAGGTCCAAGTGAATCTCATGAGTTTAAATAGACCCAAATGCAAGGTGTTGCACCTGGGTTGAGGCAACCTCCACTGCCAGTACAGGCTGGGGAATTAAATGATTGAGCACAGCCATGCCAGAAAGGACCTGAAAGTACTAGTGAATGGCAAGCTGGACATGAGCCAGCAATGTACCCTTACAGCCCAGAAAGCCAACTGTATCCTGGGCTGCATCAAAAGAAGCACGACCTGCAGGACGATGGAGGTGATGATCCTGCCCCTCTACTCTGCACTGGTGAAACCTCACCTGGAGTGCTGTGACCAGATGTGGAGTTCTTGGTGCAGGAGAGAAATAGACACGTTGGAACAGGTCCAGAGGAGGGCCACAAAAATGGTTGAAGGGATGAAACACCTCCCCTGTGAGGACAGGCTGAGAGAGCTGGAGCTGTTCGGCCTGGAGAAGAGAAGACTCCATGGTGACCTGATAGCAGCCTGTCAATATCTACAGGGGAACAACAGAAAGGAAGGGGTCAGGCTCTTTATCAGTGTCTGTGATAGCACAAGGGGAAATAGTTTCATAGAGTCATAGAATCGCTAAGGTTGGAAAAGACCCACAGGATCATCCAGTCCAACCATTCAAACTTAAAGAGGTTGGATAAAAGGAAAAAATCTTTTACAGTGAGATTGGTGAGGTACTGAAACAGGGTGCCCAGAGATATGGTGGATATTCCATCCCTGAAGACATTTAGGGTCTGGCTGGATGGGATTCTGGGCACACTGAACTAGCTACTCATGTTCATTGCAGGGGAGTTGGACTAGGTGACCTTTAAGGGTCCCTTCCAACTCTGAGGATTCTATGATTCTATGATACAAGCAATTCTTTCTATAAACTATACAACAAGAACTTAATCTCCTGCATACAAAAAAAAGTACAGTATGCTTTGTGATTCCAGTCCAAAAACAATTATCAAAAGATCAAAACAAATATTTCCTATGTCTTTTTTTTTTTTTAATAGAAAAAAAAGAATAACATCTGGTTATCAATTCTGGCCACATTCTCTGTACAAGATTTCTGAAGGAAGCAATCCAAAGACTCCCAGAATATGGTGATGTGGACATTAACTGTTCCCTGTCAGTGTCCACTCACAGGGAATCAGAAATCAGAGGTCTGATGCTTTGGAAAAGCTCAGTGGGCAAGACTGAGGCAGAAACAGAATCTTAGAATCACCAAAAACCTCTAAGATCATCCGGTCCAACCATCCACCTATCACCAATATTTCCAATATAAATAGCTACTGGGCGGATATGTTTTAGGCAGTAGAATAAGAGAAATACTGATATTATTACTTAGTATTAGAGAAAACTTTGCTATTGAAAGTTCTGATTCAAGAGCAATATAATCAACTGCAACCTCTCCTTGAGGCAGAGAGACCAAAGGACAGGGGGCACAGGGCACCATCCATACACACAGGAGTGAAAAAAACCTTCCAACCTTCTCCATTACATATTATTTGTACATAGCAGATAGGCTTTCAATTGCAGGCAAAATGTAGGCTATAAGACAGAAGGGAACAAACTTTTTAGGAGGATCTGCTGTGATAGGTCATGGGGAAATGATTTCAGATTAAAAGAGGGGAGATTTAGACTAGATATATGGAAGATGTTTTTTACAGTAAGGGTGGTGAAGCATTGGAATAAGTTGCCCAGAAAGGTGGTAGATGTTCCATGCTGGAGACATTCAAGGTCAGCCTGTACAGGCCCTGAGCACCCTGCTCCACTTGTAGGCATCCCTGTTCATTGAAGGGCAATTGGAGTAGATGGCCTTTAAGTGTCCCTTCCAAGTCAAAAAATTGTATGAAAATTAAATAGTGTTCTCTCAGGAAAATGAGTCCGGAGCTGGCTGATCCTGTGCTGGGAGACAGACCACTGGGTGGGAAGTCCAACAACTTATAGTTTCAGTCCCCTAGGGATGTACTTCTCCAAGATGCCCTTTCTTCGGGGGCAGCCTTTGTCCTCTCCACATCAGCTTCAGAGTGGCCCCCCAGCTCCTCTTTTAGGATTGGCTCTTTCTTTTCACTGTGCATTTGATTATGCCAACAGCAACTACCTTCCTCTTAAAAATGCTCTGAATAAAAATTAAGAAGTGGTCTGCTTGAAGCAAAAGCTGTGATGGTTTTTTTTCTATAGTTTATTTTTAGTGGACTCTAGCTTATATATATTCTGAATTTCCACAGAACAAAGGTCCACCTTCACTGCTTTCTTCTTTCTGTGCAGCTCTATCAGTGCTGCCTTTTCTGTGCACTGGATGACTCTGAAGGAGAGATCACTGTGCAAGCACTGTCATTTAGAAAACAGTATTTTAGGAAGCATACTGAGCTGGTATTATATAGTACTGATTCATATTTGTTAAGCCCTCTTCACTTGAAAACTGGCTATTTTCATAAAATAAGAACAGTCTGAGTAGGTATGTCTTTCACATACATGGGTTTCTTCATAAACAACAGAAATGTTTGCAATATTTCCTTAGTTGTCTGTATCAACAGTGTTGTGTGAGGAAAGGGGGGGGAAAAAAAGCAAATACTTGTAGCAAAGTTCAGATTTAAAACAAAATGACCTAGAAAAAGGGGAAAGTACTGTAACTATACAGACACATTTTGATGGGGGAGAATACATTCTTTTAACTACTGCATGGTTACATCATGCTCCACTGCATTTCCCAGCTCAAGTTTCTTCCATCAAAGAACTCCGCACTTATTCTACATAGTGTCCAAGGATCAGCAAAAACTAAAAAACTTCCAACATTCAGCAAAGAATAACGATGGTCCAAAGTCATAAATTTGTCAATGAAAAATTGTCTTGGTAGCCAACCTCATGCATGAGAAATAAGACCATCATCTTGCAAATTCACCACTTAGAACTTAAGGAAATAAAAAGGATGCTTTTCATGGCCAGGTCTGGCTGTCTATTTCTCATCCTTCATAACAGTCTGAGAATATACCCTTCAAATGCAGTTAGAACACAGCTAAGGTGGAATGGTTAATTAAACTTTTATGTTTTCATAATGCGTTGCTAAGGGATGTCACAACTGGAGACTACCTGAGCGGTCACCACTTTTACAACCAGAAGAGAAAAATGATCAAGGTCTTTCTCCCAAGTCCCCTAACCAGATATAACAAGAAACACCAATAGCATTGCTTGCTCTCAGTACATTTATATCCCCACATCGCTGTGTTATGTAGACATTAAATAGTTTATCTTTGCCAATTTTGATCTTTTCATTTCTAACAGTGTGGACTTGGTGAAATCTCTGTTGTGAAACTGCCTTTTGCTCTGTATTGCAGAAACTTATTTAAAGCCAACCAAAGTGCTGAACAATTCTTTTCCAAATGCAGGTCACTTTGAAAAGATATATTGGTTTGCAACCTGAGACACGACAGCCTGACATCAGTATTCAGGCGCTTTGTATTCTAAGCACTTTCTTTTGTGTTTAGAGACTGCGTGATGTTATGCCAAGCCATAGAGCAAACACCAGATTTAAGATTGAAAAAGAAAGAAATTACATCAATTAATTTGGCAATTTTAACATATCAGTTTACACACACAGTCTGCAGTCCAGATTGTAACAATAATCGTCTGATCTCTTGGACTAATTCCCAAAGGCAAAGATTTTAGCTACAGAGAGGAACAATAGAGAACACAGTTCAAGGAGATTAAGAAAGTTTTTGTTTTGTACAGATGTAAAATCTAAGCAGAAGATCTTAATTACATGCCAAAATATCAGTTAGTGATTTTCCTTTTCACTGCCTCCTCTTTTCCTTCTCTTCATTGTACTTAACACTTTCCCATGTTCTCACCAGGCTTTTATCCTAGCAGAGAGGGAGGGGTGGAGCACCCTCTTCAAGGAAACACTCAGACTGAGCTGTATGTTGCGTGTGCAACTTGCTAGCCAGCTGGTAGCATACAAACATTTGAGGTCACACTCAATCCATGCATATGTGACCTTGGAGCATTCTCTAAAGCCTTCTCACTGACCCCAGGAGTACCAGTTCCTGATCTAAAGTAAGCATAAAATTTGCATTTAAACTTCTGCCATCTACCTTTCACTTTGATTTGATTCATCAAGGCACATGCTCTCCCACAACTCAACCAAAAACCTGCAGTCCAAGTGAAGAAACAGTGTACTTAAACACACTTCATGCAGAGTTGGTTAGATAAGTTTCACTTGGGTATTTAGGAGGGAAAATGTAAGAATTGTGTTTGCTGACTAACTTGCATTGTACACTTCACAAAAGAAATTTCCAACAGCCCAGTCATTTTATAGAAAAATAGATAATAACGGCCAACAAGGCTGATCCCATGAGAAAAGGGACACCGACTGAACAAATCTTCTCTTACACCATGGAGGTGCAGGGTAGACAGGGAACACATGAGATCTTTAACCTTCCCTCCTGGACAGTCACTAGAAAAACACATCAGGGACCTCAGTTCGTAACAAACAACTCCTCCATATTGCACAGCATCGAACAATACAATGCACACAGTGCTGCTGCTGCTGCACTGAAATGTCATTATTGGTCATGAGCCCAAATCCCTCTGTGGGACCTGACCATGTGGTACAGATAACAAGAGTAGAGGGAGCTGGCGCTTAAATGTGTAATGCCAATGAAGGAGAGACATGCCAACTTGATCTTTTATTTCATCATCTATTAGGTGCGGAGGAGACTTCCTTGTCCTGAGCCTCATAAGGAGCCTTTGACATCTTTTAGGATTTAGATCTAAGCAGGGTGGATGTACTAATATGTGTAGGTTTTTCAACTCCCAGACTATTATTGAAATATCTTGATTTGCAACTGGCACTTTGTAAGGGAACATCCTCTTCCAGAGCATGGAGCCAAGTGAGATAAACAATAAACTAAGCAAGTTCAAGAAAAATTGATAACTGTTTTATTTGGACTTTTGAAGGAGGAGATGGGAGGGAGAGTTGAAGGGCGTTTTTTTGTTTTTGGTTTTGGGTTTTTTTTTTTAGGGTTTTTTGTTGTTGTTTTGTTTTGTTTTGTTTTTTGAGGTTTAAATCACGCATTTTTAATGTGAATTTAGCACAGCCATCTCAACAGACTGGTAGTTGTTTTAGAGATAAATAGTCATTGTTAGAATAATGACCCAAAAAGTCACTCTCCTGAAGGAAGGATGTTGATTTAGAGCACTCTCCTCATGTAAGGAACAAGAAATCAGATTTCCTTGACTACTTTTTCAAGAGTGCCTCTGTACAGCGATTCCAGCTCAGCTAAAACCAAAATTGCAAATACAGAAAAGTGATATCCAGTGCAAAGCCAAGATAATGAAATATGGAAACACATCTCAGTTCTGTGATGCTTATGAGGCTGAAAATGTCAAGAAAAGGAAGTTTAGCCATAATTAATTTGCATCATGCAACACTAGGAGTAAATACCAAGATAATCCATGTGGAATAAAGAAATATTCTTCCCTCTCATTTTTGTTTCAATGGCTTTTAGTTCTTTTTTCCTCTTAGTCTATGGCCAAGTTGAACACTGATTTTAGCTGATTTGAGTTTTTTGCTCTCTTAATTTAAGAAGACAGTAGCATTTTAAAGTTTGTTGCTCAGCTGTATTTCCCTATTTGAATCCCATGGCAGGCTCCATGTCTACAGCATTGAATACTACGATAGGACTTCTCTAAACAGGATACAAATATTTCCATAAGTTTTCTACCAGAAAACAGAGTTCACCAGTGTGCTTTAAACATGATGTGAACAGCTTTTGAAATGTTTTCCCACTTGAAGTGGGTAAACAGGCTCAGGAAAATAAAGAAGTCCAGCTGCCTCTCTTACTGGGAACTAATCTGGAAAGACAACGGAAATTTAAATGAACGAGTTATGCTTTTTCAGGTTTTGAGTTTCATGTGATTTTCAGACTTGGTCATACACGTTTTCCTCTACAGCTTTTAAAAGGGCAAGGATCTGTTGATCTCCTAAAAATCTTTGGCTTGGCTACAATGCTTCAAAAATATTAGCAAGTATTTAGAACAGGCATAGGACTTAAAAAAAAAAAAAAAAGAAGAGAGATCTGAAAATTATTTCAGCCTTCTCTGAATCTGGTTTGCCCTTTTTGATTTTTCTCATAGAAAAATTACAGGGAAGCACTCATAGCTCCTGGCATTGTAGTGTGCTGCCTGTCCCATGCTTCAAGCACAGGAGCTGTGGAGAATTGTTTGCATTGGAAAGGACCTGAAAGTCCATCTAGTTCAAACCCCATCCCATTAGATCCTGTTGATCAAAGCCACATCCACAGCCTGGTCTTGAACACTTCTGGGGATGGGGCATTCAAAGCTTCTCTGGGAAACCTATACTAGTGCCTTACTACCCTCATCTTGAAAAATAAAACCATTCCCCCTTGTGCTATAACCACAGGCCCTGGTAAAAAGTCTCTCCCCCATCCTTCTTCAAAGTCACCTTTAAGTATTGGAAGACTGCAGTGAGGTCTCCCCAGAGCCTTCACTTCTCCAGGCTGAACAAGCCCAGCTCTCTCAGCCTGTCTTCATAGAATAGGTGCTCCAGGCCTTTGAGTATCTTCGTGGCCTTCCTCTAGACCTGCTGAGACAGCTCCATAACTTTCTGTGCTGAGGGCGGAAGGTGTAGATGAAGTACTCCCAGTGAGGTCTCACTAGCACAGAATAGAGGGGCAGAATTACCATCCCATCCCTACTGCCACCCCTCTGTTGATACAGCCCAGGATACGGTTGGCCTTCTGGGCTGCAAGTGCACATCAACAACTCATACTGAATTTTTCATTTACCAATACTACCAAGTCCTACTTTGCTGTTCTCAATCCAGTCAACACTCTTGCCCTGATATAGGTGCAGAACTGTCCCCATTTTGGTTAGGATAGAGTTAACTTTCTTCCTAGTAGCTGGTATGGTGCTGTAGTTTGGATTTAGAATGAGAATAAGGTAGATAACACACCCATGTTTTGGTTGCTGCAGAGCAGTGCTTGCACAGAGACATGGAGTTTTCAGCCTCTCGTGCTGCTGTGCCAGTGGGGCCTGGGGGTGCACAAGAAGCTGGGAGGGGGCAGACCCAGGACAAGATATGCGTTTGCAGAGAAGCCATAGCCAGGGCCCATAGGAGTAGAGTCCTCTTTGAGCTGTCTTGGCCCTGGTTCAGCAGCCTGGGGTGGATGTGGGCCTGCTCTCACAGAGCCTGCCTTGGCTCCTGCAACACTCATGGGGCTCCAGCCCCTCATCAGCCCCAGGAAACCCTGACAAGTCACGAATACAAGCCCCATATTCTTCTAGCAGTGCTGCAACATTCATTCATAGATTTTGTGTATTTTGGAGCTGATAGCAACAACAATGAAGCATTGCTCACACTGAACACTCGCTTTATTTGTACAGGCTGTCATGGAGGGAAAAGAGTCCTTGCTTGATCCCTTTTGTGCTTACTTTAGTATTTCTCTTCATTCTGTTTTTTTCTTGACATTCATTCATTTAAACAAGTTACTAAAATAGGGCTACAGGCCAAGGAATTTCATTTCAAGTACAGAAGTTGCAGAAAAATAAGGCAATAGTGCAGGGTGAGCACTTTCCATCCTGCATGGTGTAATTAAATTAAACAGCAGACAGTAAAGGGGAAAGGCCAGTTTGTAATCTCAGATGCATGCTTCAAAGTCTCCAAATTTAGTTTAGAGTCATTTGAAGGTTATCACCTATTCAATATACACCTCTTCTCTACACATGTGTGCACTGCTAAATACTTCTATAGCTAGCAGTAACTAGTACACTGCTGGTGGACATGGCAGTGTTAGGTAATGCTTGGACTTGGTAATCTTTAGGGTCTTTTCCAACTTCAGTGATTCTATAACTAATTTACAGACACAAACTTAACTGTGTGCCTACCTCCCTGCTGACATGTGCCTCTCCTGCTTGAGGTTTGAGTGCACCTGCCTGTGTGTGCCCACACTGATTGCACAGCTCAGCAGGATAGACACCGGAGGTCAGACATCTGGGTCCCCATCTGCTGCCCCAACCCAGCCTTGCAGATGGGGGTAGGCTCCATACAATGTCCCTGAGGAGGGTGTTGTGTCTAGCTAGGGCAGTGCTGTGATACTGGCTGTGCAACCCACAGTGATGTCAAAATGGGATGCTACCGCAGTTCCCTTTCCAGGTTCTCTCTACCTTTCACAAATGATCATCTCTCCTTATCACATTTCACATTGATTTCTCCTCTGTTTCTAAATATAAAAATATAAACATATCTATGCATTTTTTCCTGATTAATATTTAATCCACCTGATGATCATTTTCCTTTTGGACTTGATACATTTTGAACAGCTTTGGGTGTCCCATTCACTCCTAATTTACAAACAAATTGTTGCCTTAACAGCTGTTATTATTCAGGCCATTTTCCCAAAGGCAGACCACATGGGCACCGCTATAAGAAGATCCAATTCAGAAGGTTTGTTGTATTACACATTACTTCTAAGCACACTGCAAAGCCTAAGAATGCTGCTGTCACTTGCATTTTCTGTTGCTTGCTCTCCAAGATAAGCGTGGCCTGCAGAGAATGATGTCGAAGTAAAATTGCTGTGAGATTGTATGCAGCATGAGTAGTTTTCAGAGTATCTGGATGTTTAAATGAGAATAACCACTACAACAACTTACCTACTGATGTTGCCTAGGTCAAATAAAAATTATCATGTAGGATACAGTTATTTTTCTTGACCTGTATTAAAGGAGTCAATTTAGAGAAGAATAAGTACAGTTACCACATTTCTGTGCTTTCTGGATATGTGATATTTTCCACCTAGAAAATAAGTGAATTCCTACTTGGAATGAAATGATTTTTTAATTTTTTTCTGGAAATCCACATTACGTGTGTGCAGAAGACTGCATGCCTGTATGCATGCCACATAAACCAAAAGGGCCCTTTTGAAGCCTGACTTTGCAGCCCCCAGTAAACAATGCATCTAACTACAGCCCCTCTCAGATGTGTTGTTCTCACTGCACACATGCTGTAATACACATTTATGCCTAGAACATATCAGAAAAAGTGCAGCAAAAAATCTTAATGGTTATTCTCAGCTTAAGGTTTTTGATACTTTTCATTCGGTCCTATCCTTGGATGAGAAACTTGCCTGAGTCTGCAAAAGTGCTGCTGACCATAGGTGAGAGATTACAAGGAGCTACTCCATGAATGGAGTAAAAATTTGAAGGATAGCATGATCAGGTCATTTATCTAAGTATGAAGCAGGGAAGTGAAATAACACTCAACAGACTACAAAAACACTACCTTTCCTTCTAGTCCCTTGCTTAGCAGACATTTCGCTTAATCTGTTTACTGATGAACCTTTAACCTGGCTTCATTTCCTCCTGGTTGGCCCTGATCAGGACAGTGCAGTGCTCTAGAAATTGTGTGAGGATACTCAAATGGATCTGATTCTCCACAGTAAGTGGATATAGCTATTTGACTGGGGGTTTTGTTTGCTTCCTGTGGTTTTTTCTTTCTTTTTTTTTTTCTTTTTTCTTTTTTTGACATTTGCAAGCTCTTCATTCCAGCTGTGCCTGAAAGTGGAGGGGACAGTTTAGTCCCATTTAAGCCAAGTTCATGTGTGGTTTTGACTCCTACTTTCTCTTCTCAAAATGGGAAGATGGCCAAGGGACATCCAATCAGTAGGAAAACGATCTTCAGGGATGCTTGAGTGAGGATACGTCAAAGTAAAGAGCCAACACAGCTGGAAAAGATAGGAGTAAGACCTCACTGAAAGCCAGAACAGAACAGTTTAACAACAGAAAAGTATACTGTTTTCTTAAAATTCGTGTAGGAAAGAAGACAGATTCTGAGTTCAAGTAAATGTGTTTTATTGTTCTAATCACTTTGAGATATGTTTAGATATGTTGTTGACTGGATAAGGAACATATACTTCTTGGCTTAGCAGTGATCAGTGCAGTCAGTGTTAGATTTGTTTTCTGTCTGTGCACTTTCACGAGATGCTTGTTGTTTTTGGATTAGTTGCATTGTAGAATTAAATTTATATATGAAGGGATTGAGCAGACAAAACAGAAACCTTTTAAAAAAAAAACTGTTTTCATGCAAATTTTGATGGAAGAGATATGAAATAATGGGGAAGGGGTTAGCTGAAGAATGAGAACTCTATAGGGAATGTTCCCCTGCACAACTTAAAAGCTTGGTAAATCCAGCATTGAACGAATGTAAAAGGGGCTATGACTGAAGCAATGCCAAAAGGAAGAAGGGAGGATCAAATGTCAAAAAAAGCCAGAATCATACTGAGGTAAATCTGGGGGTAGATTGGTAAAAGGACTTGGAAAGAAAGATGCATTGTTCAGACCAGATGTCTCAGTGTCTCTGTACAGGTGTGACTGATATTTCCCCTGATACACAACAAACTTGAGGAGAAAGAGCACTCAGCAGGGATTTGAGAGTTCAGCTTTTGACCCTGTTATTGATGTTTTCTGTGTGTACAGCAAGTCCTAATTCTCCTTCTTTAAGTCAGTTTCAACTCTGAGCTCTCCTAGAAAAGAACATCCTGTTGAGTTTGCAGCTACCACAATTAATGGTGCAAAACTGAAAATATTCCTTAAAGGTTCCACTGAACAACAAAAGGTATCAATTTTTAAGCGTATAATGACAAGTAGGAGCTCTTATAAAAGGAGATAAATTGTCGCTGTCTGTTAGGAATAGAATACAACAGTCTGGAAAAGATCATTTGTAGGGAAAATGGTTAAGTAGCAGTTATTCTGATAGTCACGCTATGGAGCAAAATGCTGGATTCAAACCTGTGTAGAGACATGACTTACCACGGGAAACTAAAACCTCTCTGATACTAACTGGAGAATAAATGCTAAGTAATGAGCTATCCTTCATATTCTATTTCACAGATAGATTTTGATTTTAAAAATCTGCTAAAGCTCTAAACAAGTTTTACAAAAGATTTGTTCTGAAAAAATGTGATAACAGTTAAATGATTTTTCATGCAATACTGGACATCCCTCATCTACACAGATAGCAAGCAATACTCTGAAAACTTGCAAGTAATATCTGAAGGCTGCACAGGAAAGCAAAACACAGTTTTGAAAGCCAGGAAAGGAGTACAGCTGATTTTCTCAGCCAACTCAGGGCAAATTTGCTCAATCAGAGCATGAATATTCTCACTAATGAATTATAAGAAAGTTTTCATAAGGTTTACTAGGGATGTCTGCAAGTTTTGTATCAATATGGACACGACAAACATTGCACCAAAAGCTGATTGTGACTAATAATCACAAATAGAGAAATCAAATCATTTAGTACTACATGCATCATTTGGAAAGAGCTGAAGATGAGGGACTAACTACACATTTTATCAGTAGATAACAATGAGCTTATGGGACACTGCTGTAGAAAGGCAATTTATCTCCTGGATAAACTGAGGGACTATTCTGGGAACACATCGGAGAGTGCTACAAAAAGTGAGTAAGTTGCTGGTGATGTCTCATTTAGGAGACTGGAGTTAAATGCCATTTTCTTACTTTAAGATTGATTGGAGAGGAAAAAAACCAGAAGCAAAAACTTCAGGCGTGATATAGGGAACGCACAGTTCGCAAAGCAAGCAACAGCTGAAAAGCTTAACTAGTTTACTCTTGTAAATGAAAGCTGAAAGAATACATCACTCCTGGCTGAAAGATTCTTTGCTTTACATTATAAGAACTACTTGTATTAAAATCAGTTTCAGTACAAGAACAGTTGTGCACAAACTTGCGGAGAATTGACAGAATATTCTGATTTTAGAATTCAGTAGAATTACAAGTTGGAAGGTGTTTTCCAACAGTCAGAAGGGAAATTTTAGCAAGTCTTTTTTTTTTTTTTTTAATATTATCTCTGTAACCACTAGAGACATTAAAAGTTGTAATGTATATTTTATCTGCTTTAAAGATATAATTCAATACATTTATCAAATGGAATTGAAAATGGCTGAGATTAGAGTAGAAGACCCAGAAGATCCCACCCCACATTATGTTCTGGCTTCCTGTAACAGCTCCTTGTGCGCTCCAGGAAATATTCCACTATCATCTTATCTTCAAAGCCATCCAACTCTTAAATTATATTTGGCTTCTGTTCAAGTTCTTTTATAGCCTTTTCCTCAAGCTATACAATTACTCTTCCAAGTTGTCTACCTTGAGAACTTTGTAGTCCTCCTACTTTGGGTGAACATTTCCAGCCACAGCTTCTCCAACTTTTAACCCCACTGCAGAAGATAAGGAGCTTCTCAGCTGTTCCCCTGAGGCCTGTATCATACTGAGGATTTTCCCCCTCAGCAGCTGTCAGACTGAGCTCAGATTCTCCTGGAGAATCACCCACCCACTCAGGACTCTTTATCTGTCCAAGATGAGCCATCTCCCCCAAGAAATTCTTCGCGTGGCCTTCTCCAGAGGCTTTAAAGGGGCAAAGGGTTTCTTTTATTTCTGAAGAACCATATATTTTTTTTTTCCTTGGGAATAATTTATTATTTCCCAAGATTGCAGTTTTCTCTTCAAAGATACTCCCAGAACAAGAAGTTTCTTTCCTTAATAAGTCCTTCCAGAACACACGGAGTAGGAATCATGGAAGATGCAGACATCCTCTGATTTCAGAGGACCAATATCCAATTACTGTACACTGAGAAATACATTTTGTATTGACATTTGAGATTTTGCTCATAACTATAAAACAGGACTTTTCTTCTTTCAGCCTCTGAAGCGATAGAACTGCTTGATTCAGAAAAAAATATTTTGACTATCATTGTCCAGTCAACACTTTTGATAGACTCAGAGTTGCAATCCTACAAGAATGCATGTTATGGTTCTACTTTTCTTTAAAAAAATATAGATTTAAAGAGTGGGGTAAAATCCTTCTATTTAAGATCAGTTATTTCTAGTAATTAGAGTTCTGTTCTCTAGGGTAATATATAACTAAAACAGTAAATGATAGCTTTTGTTATAGTCTCATGCACTCTGTACTGTATTCACAGTCACAGAATCGTTAGGGTTGGAAAAGACCTCTAAGATCATCTAGTCCAACTGTCAGCCCATCTCCACCATGCCCTCTAAACAATGTCCTTCAGTGTCATATCTACACAGTTCTTAAACATCTCTGGGGATGGTGACTCCGCCACCTTCCTGGGCAGTCTGCTCCAGGGCATTACAACTCTTTCTGAGAAGAAATTTTTCTGGTGGAGAGTGGTGAGAAGTTAGAAATTTTATGAAATGAGCAGAATTACTGTATTCGTACAGTCAGGCTTTGGTCTCAGTGTTTCTGGCCAATAGCACCAAATAACACCATTAATCAAAAGCCTCTCTACTCTGTTAGTTCTGCTGCCTTTTTATCTCTCTGGCCAGAGTCTAGTTCTCACAGAATCACAGAATCATAGAATGGCCTGGGTTGAAAAGAACCACAACGATCATCTGGTTTCAACCCCCCTGCTATGTGCAGGGTCGCCAACCACGAGACCAGGCTGCCCAGAGCCACATCCAGCCTGGCCTTGAATGCCTCCAGGGATGGGACATCCACAACCTCCTTGGGCAACCTGTTCCAGTGCTTCACCACCCTCTGTGTGAAAAACTTCTTCCTAATATCTAACCTAAACCTCCCCTGTCTCAGTTTAAGACCATTCCCCCTTGTCCTAGTGGATAGTGATCCACCCTCATAAACAGCCATTCCCCCTCCTGTTCATATGCTCCCTTCAAGTACTGGAGGGCTGCAATGAGGTCTCTCTGGAGCCTCATGTAGCACTGCTATTTCTCTGTGCTGTTTTTATTTCAATGGCAAGATATTGCCTCAATCAGCAGAACATTAATTGCTCCAAAAGATTTTTTTTTTTTTTTAATAAAGGACATAGAAGAAAAGAATGTACAGAATAATACTGTCAGCTACATGCCAGCAGGTAGGCTAGAACACAGGGACCCTTTGCTGAATCTCGTGTAGGCTGGAAACTTAAGAAAGTCACCTAGCTTCTCTGTAGTTCAGTTTTCCTAATCTACAAAGTAAGCACGATGGTACCTATAATGAAACCACATTTACATGAAGAATAAGTGTAATATGTGACCTTATTATGCCCAGTTGTATAAACTGGAAAAAACTTCATATTTTATTGGTATAATCAATGTCAAATCAACTGTCCTTATGGTGCTCTCTAAAAATATGGGATACACAAAGGACAATATCTTGTTTATATATCAGGTATGAGCCCTAAATTTGCTATTTAAAAAAGAAAAACTTTCCACTCAAAGGGACAGGACTAAAAGAGGATGAGGAAGGGAAAGAAACAGCGGATCCTCTAGCAAACGTCAGCTTTACTCAAGAAAAGTAAGTAGTCCAGGTTAAAGAGAAATATATAATGGGTCTCTCCCACCCAGCATAATTGTTTCTAGAGAATCTGCAATTTCTCTTCACAGGAAGACATGTGACATGGTCAGTCTGCTGGCAAATTGCTCCTGTGCAGTCTGGCTTTCAACCCTGCAGTCTTCAGAATTTCAAGACTGTCCAGTTAAAGGGCTTTCAGTCTTAGTTCTTACTTGGCATGACTGAGAACTCACAGGCTAGTCTCAAATATGTAGCGTAAGAAGATTGTTATCAAACACAAGACCAAGAATCACACCCTGAAGTTACCAAAATCTCATGTGCAGACCCTGGTGGCAAGCTGGATTTGATCCTGTGAGGACTTACACAGTTCTAAGCTCCAATGCAAATAAAGATAAATAAAAATCCAGAGAAATATAACTTCCATCATATGCAGGACCCAATGGTTTTAAACACAAATTGTCTTATCAAGTTTGCTGAGGGATTATTATTATTATTTCTTTTGCCATTTGTGAAATATCAGTGATATCATTAAAATTAAAAAATATTGCAGTGTAGACAAGAGAAATGTTTGCATCCTGCTACTTATAGTGCAATATTTTGAGAGTGCAAAATCCCAATTCACTGAATGAAGAACATCATGATGAATTTTCTCTTATTTTATTTTGCTTATGTGATTCTTTCCCAGTGCTGAAAGCTCTCACTGACCCTGTAGATTTGGTTCTCTTCAGTGCAATCATACAAACGTGGTCTGAAACACTGCTCACTTGCCTAGAACCTTGGCAACAAGGACCTCTCCTGGGGTGAATAAATGACTGCATATGATGAGATAAAGGGAAAATACAGGCATTTCTTTGAATACTGGTACAACCTTTACAGGATCCAAGGTACTCCAGTGCCCACAATGAGGCTGAGGCTCAACTACGCTGCAAGGAGCAACCCATGCATTCTGCCTAATAGTTAGGACCTTAAACCCTCTCTAGGAAGAAGTCTGATGATAAGCATTATACCATGGGACAGTCCCAGCGATTCTGATATTTTAGTGAATAGATTCTGTCCTGGAATATTTGGGATACACAGACTCGCTCAGACTCCCAAGAACAGCTGAGATCCTTCTAGGCCTTCATGCATAGGCAGAGCACGGCTGACAGTACTTGACAACATTGACTTCAACACATGATACTATAGCCTTACTCTTCCTCATGTCAAAACACAAAGGGAAGGATTCAGTTCAAGTCTGCCAGTCACCACGCAAACCTCTGAGTTTCTGTGAGAGTCAGGATTGACTTGAGATGGTGTCATCCATGCACCTTAGCAGTCAACCCTTTTTGGTTCTGAACCATAGGATCACATAGCTGCAAAAAAATCAGTGCTTCATTTCAGTACTAAAACATAGACACATGCCATTTCTAAATATTTCTTAACAGTTCACCTATTTATTCAGAGAACTTAGTGATACAAATAACACCTAACCATCAGATGGTTCTTGTATATTAAGCCAAGTGTGTTTTTCAGGCTCTGAGTCTTGACCACCAAGGAGCTCACCTTTGCACCCAATAGCTTTCAGAGGGCATCAGGACATCCTGATTACCATGCTCCCAGCCTGATCTTTCTATTCTCCTGAGACAGAACAACAGTATAAAAAGCAACTATTTTTATTGATTGCAAGCATTTATGCTCATGAGGGAACTGCTAATTACCTTTAACTGGCAACAACAGCTCACTTTGGGAAGTAACCTAAATTTACATTAGAAGTTAGTACTTGCAGTTGTTTTTTTGCTCTCTGCTGCCCTGGAGGAACTAAGGTTTTTCAGCAGTTTTTCCTGGCCTGAACTGACTTCAAATTTAAACTTGAATATGTGGGGAAAATTCTATGAAGACACATGATCCGAAAGATCCTTGCTTTCAAAATCTGGAAATACACTGTTCCAGAGAACATATGCCTTTTGAGTGGGATTGTAAATTCCATCACCAAAGCAAGGTTGATATAGCATTGCTAAGGTTATTATGTCTAAATCCCTTTATGAATCTGAATTTCTGTGCCTAAAATCTGTCACAAATAATAAAACTGAACATTCTTCAAAAAAAAAAAAAAAAAAAAAGGGAGAAAAGTCTGAGATTTCAACTTACTCTATAAGCAGAAGACCCCCAAAGTCCTAACAAAGGGCAATTCTGTTAGATAATCTGGTGTTAATGACCAGAATGTTTCACCGTCCAAAGAGGAAAACCACAAGTGGACTATAATTAAGTAAAGATAGTCATTTGCTCCATCAGGTCAATTCAGAGGTTACCATTTATCATTTTAAGCTGCAATTATCAATTTATAATGGAAAATCAAATGTGTCTAAGTTACCACATGGGAATATCTTTTTTCACAGAAGGCATGCTTTTATAATTATTTTATTATATAGTAATAAACCATGACTATACCAAAACATTCACATAATAGAATATATACACATGGCACTTTATAAATGGCAGTTTGAACTCTACTGTTTTCCTTGTTCTTCTTAATGTTTGCTGTATAATCAGCCCAGACAAGTTTTTAATAAAATTTCTATTAAGGAAAGAAAGTCATGCTGAGGGCTGGTTTTGACTAATATTTGAACACAGAGGAATCAGAATATGTTCATCATTATTTCCTGAGTAGATTTATTGGTCTTAATATTGAGGTTTATTACTGAATGTTTGGTTTGTACACAGAGAATTTGGATCCCTCAACTACAACTGAGATTTTAAGGGCTAAGGGCACAGCTAAAGCTTCAGAAAGATCAAAGTATAAAAATGGGAACATCCCCTGCCCTTTCTGAAGGCCTTCTTTCTTTATAACTTTCTTCATAACTTCCTTGCATAACTTTGTTCTGAAATGTAAAACGTACAGGTATTATTTTAAGCCACTGCTTGTGCTGAATATCACTGTCCTTTTCTCATCTATAAAATATTTTGAACTCTCTGAGTTTGGCTACTGTACTTCCTCTATGGAGAGCTTCCATCCCAACAAGAGTGTCGGTACAGAAATAACCACCAAGAGCTGGGAAGTTCCGTGTCATTGCCTGTTACTGCCTCTGAAAGGAGTTTCCAGCATAAGGCAAAGTTGACCAAAAAGGCCTGAGGCACCCTGGTTGCTCTTACATTTAACGTTGAGGTGTGGGTCATACAGCTCTAGAATAATTGAATTCTGCTGTATTTAACACAGGTTTGTGGCTCAGAGCTCATCATGCCTTCTTAAACTGGATAACAGCGTATGTTGTTGCGTACTCAGTGCTCACTGAGGTAGTCTTTGTATCAGTTATTAAACTAGTGTTACATGGATGAAAGTTAGTCTGTCCTTAACATAAAGGATCATTAAATTTCTTCTATACCTCTCTCACCCTATTACCCAATGCGGGATACTGCAGGAGGGCAACTCAGCTTCATCCTTCAAGGTTCTCATGTGTGTACACCAGCCTGTAGTCCTCAAAACCAGAACTGATCCTATCCATCCCTTGCTAATGTTGGTGTTCAGCTATACAGTTCAGCAACAGATAGTTCTATCAGCACAAAATGGCGCTGAGTGACAGTTTAGTGGGCATGGTGGTGATGGGTTCATGGTTGGACTAAGTGGCCTTTTCCAACCTTACTGATTCTATGATTCTACGAAATCACATTGAAAAACCACCTTAAGAGTAAGAAAAAGTTCTTGCAGATTCAGAAGCCCATGATATAACTACTATAATAAATAGCAAGAAAGCTGCCTGCTTATACTTAAAGCTAAACTGGAAAACAATAAAATATACTAAATGAATGGCTCTTCTCTCTCAGGGCTTTTCTAACAATGACCCAGGGAGGCTAGGATTACTGTACGTTAGATTCTTTGTTAAATATTTTTTCTGTATTTGGAGTCTAACTTTATGGTCTTTGGATTTTTTTCTGGAATCTTGAATGATTAGCCAGTTTTTACATAAAGTGACAGTGAACTGTACGGTGCTATGCAAGATGTCAGCAATAATTGTGCTCCTCTTAGTATTCCCAAACTGAAGCTCCCCTTTAAAACTATTTCCTGAAGAAAAAAGGGGGGGAAAAAAAAAAGTACAGCGCACATTAAAAAAAAGCCAAATCCACAAAACCCATCCACAAAAACAACAATAAAGCCTCATTTGAAAGGGGATGCAAACAGCAGTGGTCACTGGAGTTTTCTTCTTATCCCAAACAATTCCCCCAGAGGCAATTTCACAAATGAGTCAGCAGGCATTATAAATCATGAATGTTCAATCACAGAACTGAAAATCTGTATCGCAGCTTGAAGAACATTAATCTCTCTGTCTGAGTCAGAACCAAGCAGTTCTGGAGGAGCACCAAGAACACAACCTTTAATCATGACCTAAGATTACTTTTCCCTCATTTTTTAATGCTGCAAAAACTCAGTATTGCTACAAAATACTGAGTACGCTACTGCTAAAGCATTTGTTGGAAAAGCTGATGTTAACATTATTTTCCTCGTCCTTCTAATTTTTCAATTAAAGTGAAATTAAAAAAAAAATAGATTGATTAACATATAAAACAATTTTAAACCAGTCTTAAAAACTTGGACATCTTCCATAATTCAAAACAGTAATTCTCTCCATCATGTAGAACATACTTATTAGCTACACTGAGGCTGGAGAAAATATGAAAAGAGGTATATTTTTTTCCTATTATTTTGCAACAAACAAAAAAATAATGTAGTATCTGCCAGTTTCTACACAATGACATTTTCTGCAGTTTGTATTCTGTCCTTACTTCTGGCTTTCTAGGGTTTAATAATTAGCTTGTACGACAAATTAGCTTATCCTACACATGGGCAGCATTATTAACTTACCGCTCTGTTTCTCCAAGTGGTGCAAATGATCTGGAAAAGTATCAGAAGAGTATCATGTGTGGGCACCTTCATGAAAATTCAGCCTTGGACAAAATGACAGGATGTAGGAGGACTGGAAGCCTTCAGAACCACAGAGTTTATAAAGGGAAAGCCATCAGACCAACTGCTGTATCTGGAGAAGCTGTATATTTTTTGGTGCACAGACTATCAGATCTGAAAGGAAGAAGCATTCTTCTAATCAGAAAGCAATTTTTCTGAGACTAATTAAACCTATCAGTCAATCAGAGCTTAGGGGAAGTGGAATACATGGTATCCGTGGAGCAGAAGGAAGCACTGACAAGAAGAAATTGAAAAAAATGATGTTTTATGAAGGAGACAGAAAAAGAACCAGAGCTGTCTGTGCAACACAGAGGGCTACAATTTGAAAGTCAAGTAAAATTATGTGCAGTAAACCCTGCACCTTTGCTATACCCACATTTTCAGTACCCAATTCGGTTGTGAAACCTTATTTGGAAATTTATCTTTCATCCTGTTTTATGGGATCTCTTATGAAGATAAGGATTCAGATATCAGAGACAGAGCGGGTAGCTTTAAGAGATATTTCCCCACATTTATACGGGCATATTTAGACCTTTTCAGTTGTCTGAGTAACATAACTCTGGGACACTGTGGTTGCTCAGTTCTAGTCACTTGGATTCCATGAGGTCTTTGGGTGACTTGGGCAAAATACTTCATGTGAAAATGTACAATAGAATAAGAGTAGACCTTGGTAGTTCTCTTGTCATGGGTATTTATTGGGGACGGTTGTGGAGGTGTCTTAGAGGTTTATCTATTATTGTTCAGGTAAAGTCTAAAGCAATTCTGTGTAAACATTTAATGTATGGACATTTGCTTCTGATTTCCAGTCATTCTGATTCCACAGTCCTACTCATTACTGCAATTCATAACAGCTCGTAACACTATGACATATCCATTATTTAAAGAAGGGTACTTTGATCATTTTTTAATGTTATGTGTTAACTACAATCAACTTCTGCATGAGCTTGTGAAATGCAAATAGAATAAGTCTCTGTTGTGGTTGTACAACAAATAAATAACATTAGAATGTTATAGGTATACATGCTTGCAGGCATATGCTTTCCAGTTTGGAGATGCACACACGTGGGACTCTCTTCCTCTCCATTATCACTGTTCTTTCCAAAGGTTAAATACTTTGTAATAGAGATCACTACTAACACTGTAAATGACCAGTGGTAGAACTGTTGGAAGCTTCCCCACTTGATAACGCTGTTCTGTGCAGCTCCCCTCAGCACCTATGGTAGGTATAGAATAATGTTACTAAGATTCCTTTGCCTCTGGTAATTACTGTTGGGCTGCTCTGTCAAAAAGATGTAGAGAAAGTATGGAATGTATGTGACTAAACTCAAAGAAATAAAGTGAAAGGAAACATAAAGTGCACTTTCTGAAAAATGTACTTTTGTCAGCCAGTACTCAAACAATAGGTCTGTATAATGGAAGGATAAGGTGTAATAGGAATGAATGTGCATACAATAACTTTAAAGTGTTATTAGGCTTGTTCCTTCTGAAGTGATAAATCAAGGGCTAGTTCATTACGCATAATTTGGTAGTAGTCATAAGTACAGTTAGCCGTAGCAGCTAAACTATTTTCTTCTCAATAGTTGGAATCAAAGAAACTATATTCTCTGTTCCTACCTTATTAAGATAACTTTTCTCCAGTAAAGTGAGTGTGCAGGTACAGAACAAACACAAGGATCAAATTGCTGCAGACAACCCAGAGCATGCTGAGTTACCATAGGACAGCTTGGGAAATTTTCACAGCCAAAGAAAAATTTACTTCCTGAAGAACATAGTGTGATATGTAAAGGGGATTCAAGTACAAACATCCAGGAGCATAATGCATGAAAGCCTCACATATTTTAGCAAGTTGAAAAGCAAGAGGCATCTAAAATTCTTCCTCCAAAACTGCATAGGCATTTAGCACCCTCAACACAAAACCTAGTAGCCACAGACTGACCTTTCTGCCATGCACACTTTGTTCATCTTTTGTAGGCATCCGTCTCACTCAAGCACCACAAAATGTCACTAATGCGTTCTTTTGGGGTTCAGAATTCACTGCTTCCATCTTCCAGAAATCTGTGCTAAAGGTAAGACTAGAGAAAGCCAAATCACATCCCCTCTTTGGAGATTTGCATGTGCAAAAAAAGGGACTGGACCCTTTCCCCAGAAATATGATTCTTTTCTAATGAGTTGTTTAACAAAATGAACTCCACTGAGAAGTGGGAGATTTATGTTTGAATTGGCTCTGTCTCATAAAGCCACAGACATTAAATAACATTCAACAGACTTTGGAGCAACGACAGAGGATATATTGGGGTGAATTGGAGAGAATGCAGTGAGTTTTCTTCCTCTTCTCCACGTTCAAAGGACTTTATTGAAATACTTTGGAAAAACTCCCACTGAGATACACTGATGCTCATGGATCTTGTCATTGGAGGGATTTTAGCCAGACAGCTCCACTTCACCTCTGATATATTTTCCCATTTCCCGAAGACACTTCCAATTGTATGTGATCCTACTTCAGCCTGTAAAGATATACTGGGTAAAGAGGATACTGTGTGTCTGAGGGTAAAGAGAACTCATTTGTGGAGTGCTCTATAGACAAAGGAGGACAGATACTTTGGGTTCTGTCATCAAATGCAACAGCAAAAGAGACAGGACAGAGAACAAATTTGTCACAGATAGGACTAAAGGCCATTTATGCTAAAATCAGCATCAATAAATTGATATTCTTGACATAATGGCTGGTCTAAAAGAAGAGCCAATAATATTCTGCACTTTGTGATCACAATTCTAACATTTCACAAAGCACGATTAGCAGGTTCTGTCTTTACATGTGATCGACATCTCTGTCTGAAAAAAAATATACTCTCTTGGGATGTTAATATTACCCCATCTCACACAGAGGTTAATCTTGCAATGAATTAACAAGTAACTCATGTCACAGCCAAAGGGAGCAATCCTTAGCCAAAGGGACATTTTTTTTCCAGCTCCGGCTGTAGGAGGTGCTGCTTCAGCACTTCCTGACTGAATCAAGAATGAAGAAACAGGGAGGAGGGAAGAAATTCTGAACCTCAAGAAACCCGCAGACATGGTTCTAAAAAGAAAACATGGGATACAAATGGATATTGTCTCCCAGGAAAGCAAAGGATACAAGGATATAGTCAAGAAGTACACCTCAGCTAATAAGAAAATAAATAACTTTTCAGCTAAATGTCACAGAAAGAGACTTCTAAGCTAATCTCAGTGTTAGAGTGTGTAGGATACATCAATTTCTTCTCGTTCACTTTCACTCTTTCCAAAATGTTTTCAACAGTGTTCTTATTTGAATGTGTATGTATCCCCCCCCCCCCCCCCCCCTTTTTTTTTTCTTCTGCAAATTGCATTGGACAAAGGAGAAATTCCTGGTAATAGAGAAGTTGGAATAATGGATAAGGAGCAAAAGTGCAAAACAAGAACACATTAAGCAGAAATGGCAAGGTAGTACTGATAAAATTCAAGGGTGAATAAGATTTCAGGAATTAAATAGGAAAACTCAGTGAACCTTGTTCTAGCAAAAATCAGAGTAAATAAAAGGAATATTAGCAATGTTAAACCTAAGAAGAGAATTAATAAAGAACTAATTACTGTAATAATTATTATCAATTAAAGAGATACAATAACTTAGATATTTGCTTACCATTGATCTCATTCTTTCTCTTATGGGTGACTGGTCACATTTCTCTTTCCACTTTTGCATTTCTGTCACTTCTGATAGTTCTTTAGGACATTAGACATCTTTTCAATTGTAACTGAAAACCCCTATATTAGAGGAATACAAAGTAAATAATTCCACATAATTTCATTCTAAAAACCATATAATTTTTTTTTTTAAACTATAAAAAACCCTGATACCATGAACATCAAGGCAAGCATTGTCTTTGCTTTCAATAAAAGCTTTAATTTCACGTTATTTACTTGATAAGTAACTAGTTCTGGACTCACCCTAACGATGATCTGTTCATAAAAGAGTGCACCTGGGAGGCCGAGAAATATGACCACAAATTTCCTATGCTTGTGTTTTCTGATGAAGTGTCAGAAAGGCTTGACAATGTTGCAGTGATCCCCATACTCTATTTGTTCTGAAATGAAAAGGGTGTTGGAACGAGTGGGCAGATTTGCTGACCCGTGCAGTACTGGAGTACTGTATCTCCTGCGTTTGCAGACTCCCAAATGAAAGTGAGCTGTCAAGGAATGTTTTTAAGGGAGGATAAAGAAGTAGGATAATTTGGCCAACCTGAATGTGATCTCTCTGTAATCGTGTTCTAAATTACTTTTCTATGTGCATGAAAAGACACAATGGCATTACTGTTCCATTACATCAGCAACCTAATTTTTCAAGGCAATATTATCCATTCAAGATTTTTAAAGTTGCTCAGAAATATTGAATAAAGTATTCCATTTAAAGAAAGAAAGAATCTTCCAAATCCCAGAAAATTAGAAAGAAAGAAAAAAAGAGGGGGATTTAAGATAGAACTTCTCGATGTTAGTAACCTCATCCACCCACTCTCTATTAAATTGGTCACCAATGTGTTAGAGGCTGTTTGCACGATGGTGACTCTCCAACTTTCTGAACATGTTTCTTTTGACACGACAGGCTGTTCTGAGTGATCAACATACCTAAAAACTCAAGTTACTTTCTCCTGATGGCCAACTCAGTGGCTAAGATTTCACCCTTGTATCTATAAAACAAAAAGAATACATGGGACATCATCAGAAAGTTTTCAGCTATACCTGAAATGACATTGTGGAAGGAATCCCAATAGTCAATCTAGTCCATTCCCTGTATTAGCTGCACCAGTTATCCGTTTGGCTTTCCCCACGTTTATCCAAATATACTTAAAATCTTTTCATGATGGAAACTCCTCTATCTCTTCATGCAAGTTATCTCAGTGTTTTATTATCTTTATCTTAGAAGTCTGGATTTTCATTTCCTTGTGTATTTGAAAACGTTAGAATGCTCCCTCGCAATCTTTAGACTAAACATGCTTTTTTTTTGTTTTCATTTTCCTCATAAATTATGCTCTTTAGACCTTTAATGACTCAGGATTGCTCTAATTATTAATGTGAAAAGCCCTAAACTGAACACAGCGTTCCAACCAAGGCCTTACCAATGCTGAGTACAGCGGAAGGATTACATCATGTGTCTACAGACTGTTTATGCTGTTTGCATATCTCAATGAGTTGTTTGGAGGGCTTAGCAAGAGCATGACATTTTTAAAGTAGAGTAGGTATGTGATTGTCTATAACCTCTGATCTTCCTCTGAAGAGCCACCAACTCACCAGTTTTTCCCATCTGCTTTTTGTGCTACTTTATTTCAATATAAATATACTGTGTGGAAATGGCCCCTCTTTTTTTTTTTTTTTATTTTCTTAGTCTTTGCAGCATTGTGTCTTCTCTATCCCGTCATCTAGGTCATTAAAGAAAACATACAATGAACATACATAGCCCCAGATTCCTGCAGGTCCTATTTTATACAAACATATATAATAATAATGAACAATTTGTAATTATTCCTACAGTACAGTTTTCTAACCAATTTGGTGTCCATCCAGTAGCTGTTTCTCCAAGAACATGTATTTCACCTGGCTTTTTCAAAGATCACATCAGACGTGCCCAAACGTTAGTAAAGTCAATACCTGGGATTGTCAGTTTATCTATATCACCAGGCTTATTTGTTAAGGAAGGAAAAGTGAAATGTGCTTAAAATTGTTTGTCTTGAATCTTTATTCTTTCAAACTCAGTTTTTGCAAATAGTTGGATCCTTTTTCCTAGTATTTTTCTAGAAATTCAATCTCTGATGACTGCTCCATAATTCCATGGTCTTCTTTCTTTTCTATTTTAAAGATAGGCTTGATACTTGGTTCTACGGGTTGGATTTATTTGTTTCCTTTTTTTCCAGATTTTCTTAACAGTTCTGATATTATTTCCAATAATTCCCAGGCCTAGAATTTTCTCTCCTCCTGCTGCTTTACTACAGGCTCCAACATTAGTTATAATTGTCATTGTTCCAGCTCCCTGCTTGCAGCCAACCTTTCAGAGGTGACTAAGATCATGAGGCAATAAATGTCTGATCTGCCTCTATACTTCCTTCTGTAAAACAGGACAAGTCCCTTCCTTGTCTTTCTTCTACTCCCGAAAAACATACAGGATGATTTCTTCATTTCCTGGCTAGATGCACCTCAGTTTTGTGCCTTTTTGGTTTTGTCCCTCACTCTCCCTTTATTTTACTTCTTATTTTTTGTGTGACCCACTTTCTGGTTTCTCTGTGCTTCTGTCTTGTAATTGAGGTCAATAGATTTAGCCAAGTTGGTCTCATCATAATCTGCTTCCAATCCTCCCTCCACTTTGAGATGGTTTGTATTTAAGTCCTTTACTAAGGGATTACTGCCAATAATGGGGAAAAAAAAATACTGCCTTTCAGTTGCTACTATTTAATACTTTCATCTAATATCAGTTTCTCTTTTGAATGAAGCCTCTCATCTGGTGCCCTTGTTGTGGCAGATCCAGATAGCTGTCATTATCTTTTCGTATATCTTTTGCCATATCTATTTCTGCCAAGTTAAATTAGGGAAATTTCAGCCTGCTGATTTCCCCTTTTTCCAGCGCCTGCCTTGCTGACAGGAGTTTTCCTTTTCATTTCATGAAAAAAACAACATTTCAATCACCTCTTTTCTATCCTGCAGTTGAACAACTAGTTCCATTTCCCCCTTTGAAAGAGTGGTTTCAAGATACAGCAATGTTTGCTGCCGGTATCTGGTATTATCCTGGAACACCCTACAAACCATCAAAGGCAGGCACAAATGTCAACAACATTTTCAGATGTTTACAGAGTCTAAATCTGGAGCACTCTAACAGGCTTGCTAATAATTTGGTTTATAATGATCCAGTGGCACCAGCTAAGTGCAATTACCCACAGCCTCTCAGGCTGCACGCAAACCCAAAAAACTTAGTGGGAAGGAACCAAACATTCAGTGGGGAAGAAGCAAACCACAGCAGTTATCTGGCTCAAATAACCACAAAATCAGTATCACCCTTTTCCTCAGGGAGTTGCTGAACTGTTCTGGAGTAGGATATTGACCGTCTGCATTAAAGGACAGAGTTGGAGCCATCTGCCTTTGACAAGTTGACTCTTGAAATGCGTGCAGAAATGGGTATAGGATCAAGACCTCGGAAGGACAGAGATATTGCAAAACATAACACAATTATGAGAATACAAAAAATTAGAAATTCTCTAATTCACCAAACCAGTGTTTATCAATGAGAAGACTTGCAGGGCTTATTATTAGTTTCACATTATAGAATATAGTTAGGTTTTACTAGAACTGTAAGTATAGAAATACCCATAGGAATTGGAAAATTTTCTTATTCCTAGTAAAATCGGTGGGAGTAAGAATATATTTCAATTGGATTCCAGCAAAAAAATAGAATCGTCATGTCCCTAGAAAGGGCACCAAGTGCATAAAATGTCTGTTCTCACTATTTTCTATGCTTCCACAGTTTTTAAACAGTGGCCAATTCCCACAGACTTCAGTTGCCTGTTTCAGGAATTAATCACAAAAACTATCATAGGTATAGTCAGTGCACAAGAGCTCACTGATAGCAGTTATTCACTGGTCAGTCCATTAAAATAATATATCTTGGGGGAACCTTTCAATGCTTCAATATTATCTTGTTTCTGACAATTTCCTTATGATTAAATATTTTTAATTGGATATGTTTCTAAAGCTGTTGAGAGAGGGAGCCCATTTAAATCCCTCTGAGCATCTGGCCCTCTAAATCCCTATCCATGTATAGTTAAATTGGCTGAATCTCCACAAAGAGCAACAAGTATATGTTTTAGAGAGCTCAGAGGAAGATAACATAATGTTTATGTCACTGAAAATATTGTAGATATGATATCCGTGCTTTTAAGATGAGATACATATCACAGGATGGCCTGGGTTGAAAAGGACCACAGTGATCATCTGGTTTCAACCCCCCTGCTATGTGCAGGGTCACCAACCACCAGACCAGGCTGCCCAGAGCCACATCCAGCCTGGCCTTAAATGCCTCCAGGGATGGGACATCCACAACCTCCTCGGGCAACCTGTTCCAGTGCGTCACCACCCTCTGTGTGAAAAACTTCCTCCTAATATCCAACCTAAACCTCCCCTGTCTCAGTTTAAGACCATTCCCCCTTCTCCTATCACTATCTACCCCCATAAACAGACGTTCCCCCTTGGCTGTTATGATAATATTTTTAGACACCTTGGACTTTTTTTAGTCTTCTTTGATACTGTTATCAATTATGTTGTGGAAATGCCTTTCCTGAAAAATAAATCTTTCTCTGAACAAGTGTTGTTAAAGTGCCCCTTCCTTTATTTGAGTGCTGCTTATGATGCAAGTTGTGAAACCTTAGGATTTGAGAGTCTGATTTTTATTACCATCTTCTGCATTCCTAAGTATCATAATGTAGACTCAGCCTGCTCGTAGTTGTCCAATAATATTCTCTGTATTGAACATTTAAATACTTTTTGAATGCACATAATTTGTCTATAATCAGCAAAGAAATTTGATTTGACATTAAATTTGACATTTTTCCTCCTATTTCCATGAGTTAAGCTATTTGGCAATAATATTTTCCTCACATTAGCTTTTAATAACAGTAATTAAAATTGTGAATTTTCTCTTTCCTTTTCCTCCAACAGTTAATCAAAAGCCACTTCCCATCTAGAGAGAGAGCAGTGTTTGCACAGTTATACTGCAGCTGTTTCTCATATGGGCGAGCTCCAGAGATGTTATGAGGGATTCAAGCCCTGCCTGGGAGGAGTCAGGCAGAAAAGGAGAAAATTCTGTCTCAAGCTACTTTCTGTCTTTCTAGTTATTAGAAAATCCTTAAATAATAATAATAATAATTATTATTATTATTATTATATATGTAAGTATTTTTTCTTAAGGTTTCTTTACATTGCTGTTCTTTTCACATGATTCACATGCCTTTTGATTTTTTAATTCAAGAATTTAAAATGCACACAATTTTTTGTGATTTTCAAAGGGAACAGAAAATGACACACAAGAATATCAAGAAGGAGTTGAAGAAGAGGAAGCAAGATATAAACCTGTGCTTACAGGATTGAAGTTTAGTCAGAAGCAGAAGTGTAAAGCACAGCCTTTGAACCCTGGGTTACAGGCAAGAAAGAAAATGCACGTAGGCAGACAGACAGGGCGAGTGTCATCACTCTTGCCTATACCTCATTTGCCAGTTTGGGCAGATTATATCTACACACTAGTGTGTCACACACTAGTGATGTGCCCAGCCTTCAACCTACAGTTATGAAACACTGGTTGAACTCTATCTTAAAGCAATCAGGGACAGGATACTGATCAATCCAATCAGATAACATCATTTACAACAGTTGGCTTTCTGAAGCGAAGTTTTAAGTTAAAGTATCATAGAAAATGATGGAAGAAGCCATTCTTCCACCTCCTTCCACTTCCCTCCATTATATATTTTTCTAATGAAGACTTAGCACTGCTTTGTCTGCATGACTGTAAGAGTACTGAAGGACTGAGCTCCCAGCATTTCCCTTATTTCCCTACTGGCCAGTGACTTCCCTCACCATCACAAATTTTACACTCAGTTTTCAGCCTTTTTTCCTTCTTTTTCTTCCATTACTGTATAGCAAATGCGTAATTTCCTCTAACTTGTGTATAGTCAATGGAATTAATATGACTGAATTATATGACTGAATATGAACAAGGGAAAATAAGTGTTAATGATGTCAAAATAAGCCTCAAGTTTTTAAAAATATACAACAGAAATTATGTGTGGGAAGGCTTGTAGATTGCTGGCTGCCCTTGGAAGTCACTGATACTTAAGATACCCTGGCATATCTCAGTTGAAGTCTGTATTATTTGAACCTATTAAAATGGGTCCTGGACCTGTTAGAGTGGGACCAGAGGAGGACCACAAAAAAAGTCAAGGCTGGAACAACCATGAAGAAAGACTGAGAAAAAAGTTGTTTAGTCTGAAGAATAGAAGGCTCTGGGTAAACCTCACAGCAGATTTTCAATTCTTAAAGAGGGCTTATAAGACAGATGGAGAGAGAATTTTTATCAGGGCCTAAAGTGGTAGAATCATAGAATTGTAGAATGAATTGAGTTGAAAGAGACCTTAAGGATTATCTAATTCCAACCCTCTTGTGTAGGCAGGGTTGCAAGGGCAAGGGACAATGATTTCAAACTAGAAGAAAGTAGTGTTAGATTGAATACAAGGAAAGGGAGGATGTTACCCAAAGAAGCTTGCAATTGGTTGAACATGTTCCATGTTAATGCTTCCAAAAAATATTATTTCCAAACCAACTGGATTCCTGTACTCTCCTTTTTCAGCTCAGAATTTTCCCCATGAGAATATAGAAATCACTGATACTGCCTTTACTGTGTATCACTTGCGTTAAATGCAATAGAGTGCCTAGAAGTAAATATTACTGAATTGCAATACCTAAATCTTCTAGAGAATATGCTCCTATCTTTTGAAAATTGATTGATATAATGATTCTATCAAATTCTATTCTATTCCATGATTCTATGAATTCTATTTTATGATTCTATGAAAATTCTGCAAGCATGTAGTAAACATTAGCACAAAACTGTGACTCTTATAAGGCAGAATGGTTCTGAGCAGAATTTTCTGCCTTATGCCAGCATGAAAAGCCTATAGGGTGAAAAATTTTGTTAGCTATTTCAGAAGTATGAGCAAAATACAACATGTAAGAGCAAGAAGAAAAGAAAAACTATGTATTTTAGATACTCCTTCATACAAGGAGTGACAAAAGTGGAAGAAAATTGATATTCTGATGGAAGGGAAAAATAAATTCTACAAGGAAAGGGCAGAGGGAGAGTCTTTTCTGGAGGTTGGTGGCCCTGCCTGTGGCAGGGGGGCTGGAATATGGTGATCCTTGAGGTCCCTTCTAACTCAAGCTCTTCTATGATTCTATGATTCGATGATTCAGTGATTCTATGACACTGTGATTCTCTCTGGAAGGACAAATTTTTCCAATTTTTTCCACAGGGCACTGGAATGCTGCAGGATTGCCTTAATTCCTGCCAACAACATTAAGTTTCTTTGGAATAGTAGAATGAAGTGGGAGTAGTAAGAGAGCGCAGAATTGAAAACGTTCCTGGATCACTGAACTTGCACGCCATTTTCATGGAATATTCTGCTGCCACACTCTTGTAGAGAAAGGTTGAAATTCAGGAACTGCTCTACATCTGTGCCAACATATGCAGAACAGACCCTTGAACAAAGGAGATTTGTTTGCTAGCTAGGAACAGAGCTGTTTGCTGGTTAACAGCTCTCTGTGTAACAATTGGTTATTATTAGTACACTATAAATCCAGCAGGTGACTTCGACACAGAGTATAATGGTCTATGAAAACTCTGAAAAGAACCACATCTAGGACAAGCAAATGCCTTGAGCCCCATTGGATGCATATTGACAACAAACTATTGCCAGTGCCAAAGCTACAGTGCTTCTGTTACATTAGAGGTAGCTAATACATGCCTACCCACACTGCAACAGTTTTAAATTGTGATGCATAAGTGCAGTAGGATTTGACCAGGTAAAACTCAGGTTCATTTCTATCAAGAAAATATATGACTTCTCCTGATTTTCTAAACCTTTCTTCATTTCTAGGTAAGTCACATCAGGTGAAAAGATGTTCTTTCAGGGTTGTGTTAGGAACCTGCACCCTCAGGTAAGGGCTGTGCAGAGCTCCTGGGAGTCAAACTTTCAGAAAGGCACAAAGCCAAGTAAGTAGCAGGAGACCTCAGACAGGTCGTGCCCCTTGTCAGTCCTGTGTAGGCATCTCTGAAAGAACACATATTTGTCTTACATAGATTATAAGTTCCCAGGGCAAAATAAAGCCACTGCTCCTTGCATTGGACCAGGTTGACGGAGAAATATGGATACATCCAGTTGGCTAATTTCTAAAGCACTCTGGGGCTATTCAGTGAGTTTTCAATTTTAAAAGTCTTTAAGTGAAACTGGATGCGTTTTGCAAGTATCTGCCCCATGCATCCCATTACAGTGTTCTCCATGAGAATGCAGCTGTAGATTAAAAATAAATGTTAGTGTTTTAGAGGATGTTTCAAAGGTTAAAAGTCAATTTATGTGCTAGCAAACCCATCCATTTCTTCCATCAGGTGATACTACCCATGGGATTCTCACCTTCGTTTTGAATGTTGTGGGTTTTTTGTCTGGTAGGGATAAAAACACCATGTGGTTAGCCTTATGCATACAGTGTAGGACAATAGGCTCTGTAAATTACTTCAGGAATTTTGCTGCTGGGACAAGCATGGGATATAACAGATGTGACAGTTATCTGTTTTCTTGAGGAAGAATCAAGAAGCTTTTGTTGTGCATTACCATTTTGCACTTTCTTGCAGCTGCAGCACAGAGCAGCCTGCTCCTCCTCCTTGAGCAGCATGGAATGCTGCTGCATCCACTGGGAGAAAAAGTGTTATATTTGTGTTATATTCCCAGATCAGGGAAGGTAGAGACATCAATACTTCTGCTCTGATTGCTCTGATCTAATTCATGATGAGTTACTACTTGGTATTACAAAACAGGCTTTTGACAGAAGTTTTTAAGGGAACAGGTGGGAGGGTGTTGGGGGCCAAACAAGCATTGGAAACCTCTGTCCTAGAAGAAAATAAAGAAGAGAAAGAAAAAAAGAAAAGGAAGAAGAAAATTAACAGGAAATAGAAAAATTCCTCTTTTAGAGGTTGTTTAATTTGCTCCTTAAGACAAAAAGAAAGAAAGAAAAAGGAAAAAGGAATAGCCTAGAGCAAACTACCTACCATACACTTGAAGTGACAGCAAATAAGTTCTGTACAAATTTAATATCACATAATTGCTGAGCCAACAATTAGTGACTCTTTATGCAATACTTCAAAACATCTTTTTAATTAAGAGCATTTCTTTGTAGAATTTAGTCTGCCTTTCCCTTTCAAATCACTTGGCTTTTCTGACACCTTTAGTGGGAGCAATAAATCCATTTTTTTTCATCTGGCAACAAAGAAGAGCTGGAAAAAAGTAAACCTTCACTCTGTGAGGAGATGGAAGGTTGTTCCTGTTCTAACACAGGGAACTGATCCAAACACGTTAAAAAACAAAACACAGCAAATATTACCATTGACTCCAGTCGGCCTCAGCCCAGCATCCTAGTGCTGGCAAGCTCGGCCCACCCGTGGCTTGGTGCTACTGCCCAGAGCCTGGGGAAGGCTCCATTCACATGTTCTGCAGGTGTGAGCTTCCCAAAGCTTTCCCACTCCAGTTTCTTCTATCTTTAATGTATTCTTGCCTCCTTGGAGTGTGCAGCTCTGCCTCCAGGAGCAATAGCAAATTGGCTCATGATCAGATATTCATCAGTATCAGTTATGAAGCCTTCCAAGACCCGAACTCCCACTAACTCAGGGAAAGCTGTGTTCTAGAAACCACATGAGGGAGCAGCAGAGGGATGTATGCTACCCTACTTCAGTGAAACACAGGACAAAAAAGTTTCCCCAGAAAATAAACAAGAGGCTCCAAACTGCACTTTGCCATGCATGTATGTTCTCTCACCCAGGAACTGCAAGCTATTCACATCAGGAGGCTTGGGGCAGAATGGCTGGAAAACTGTAGAGGAAACAGACCTTTGGGTGTTGGTTGATGCTCAGCTGAACATGAGCTAGCAGTGTGCCCAGGTGGCCAAGAAGGCCCACAGCATCCTGACTTGTATCAGAAACAGTGCAGCCAGCAGGAGCAGAGAAGTGATTTTCCCTCCGTACTCAGCTCTGGTGAGGCTACACCTTGAGTGCTGTATTCAGTTTTGCCCCCTCACAACAAGACATCAAGGTCCTGGAGTGTGGGATCTGGAGCACAAGTCTCATGGGAAGCAGCTGAGAGAGCTGGGATTGTTCAGTCATAGAAGAGGCTCAGGGGAAACCTTGTGGCTGCCTACAACTTCCTGAAGAGAGGTTGTGGCAAGGTGGGAGTCAGCCTCTTCTCCAATGTAACTAACAAGTAGGACAAGAGGGAATGGCCTCAAGTTGTGCCAGGGGAGATTCAGGTTGGATGTTTGGAAATACATCTTCTCCGAAAGAGTGGTCAGGTGCTGGAAGCTACAGATTGCTGCCGTCCTGTGTGTCTGTGGTCTTAAGTCCAAAGGACCAAAATTTCTGCTTTAGAGATTTTCTACTTTTCTGCCCCTTTCCAGGGTAAACAGAAATGCTTGGTTGAGGTGTTGGTCGGATCGAATCTGAAGAATCACACACTCTGATATATGAACAAAGAAACAGATTACAGACTCTCAATGCTAATTATCCAGGCCTCGAAGTTACAATTCTCAGTGTTTTGATGTATGCAGTAGATTTATGATGGCCAAGGCCCTGATTCTCATTTACATCACCCAACACTATAAAGTGAAATGAAACCAGAATAAAGGGATGTGAATACAAGCAAGAATCTGGCCAAATACCTGTATCTTTTGAAGTTTTGGCTGCCACTCAGACCTTATTTGGAAACTGACTCTTCCAGATGTGCTTAAACGAGGGAGCAAGCCTCCAGCTGGGAGACAGACAGTCCCCAGAGGGGTGATGAGCCTGGAAGAAATCTATTAATCTGCTGTTTGGCTGGTGAACCAGAGGTGGGGCTCGCGACCAGGTGTGGAGAATGATCAGAAACAGATCTGGTCAGAAACGGTTTGATGATCAGAAACTTGGACAGGTCCTCTTCTCACATACAAGAAATCAGATCTAAAAATACAGCCTAAGGTCCACATTTCTCCGCAGGAAGGCTGGTCTTCAGAACACAATGGAATCAAGCTGTACTGCATAATAAATTTCTCCAAGAGTCTGTTACAAAAAGAAAACAACAACAGTTTATAAACTTGCAGACGCCTCATTGTTGCCAACCATGTTGCTTTGTTCAGTTGGCCATAGCATCACTTCAGTATTATCAAGGAGTTCTCACACAGCAAAGCAAAATGACCAAGTGAATACAACCTACATCAGTTTCCTGTTCTACAGGTGATTAGATGCAATGTGTGGGAAAGGTTGAAGAGGCTCAATTCACAAATTGGTGCACATGGTTTCCCCTCTATACAGCCATAGCGATGCCTTACCCAATTTTTAAAGTGCTTCCAAAACAAATTGCTACATGCTGTCGTATGAGACAGCCTTTGCAATAACTGCTTGCTCAAAGGATGCTTTTTCTTTCTCTATCTGTCCAAATGTACATAAAAACTGAATCTTCCAGTATCAAACAGGAGTTTCACATACATAGCACTGCCCTCATAAGTTGGGAAAGCAGAATACTTTCTTCAAGGTAAGATCTCTGTGAATTAAAACCAACTCCAGGCTCACAATTCCATTTGATAAGGCTCACATTACTCTTCTGCATGACAAGGCAAACACGAAAGATTTATGTGCTCTATCTGGCTTGAATTTTAGATCTGAAGAAGAACCCGCACACACAAAAGTTTATCTGTTTTCCAGCTTTATCCAATGCTGTCAAGAAAGATACCAGCTCTCTGTGAAAATCTTCCTTTGAGCCCTTAGGCCACCAGAGGAAAGAAATAATACTATTAGTGTTCTTGAATAATCTCTCTCTCTCTCTCTCTCTTTTTTTTTTTTTTTTTTTTTTTCCTGGAAAAAGTGTGCTAAGTCCTACAAAGAATGCCATATAACTTCTGCTATATTATCTTGATCGCTTCAGCTCAGCTTTTTCCTGTTATGTAATGTTTAAGGATCACTTTCTGTTTCCTTCATCATACTTAAGGAGCCTGTGAGACAATACAGTTGCCTTTTCATAAGCTAACGTTACAAGACAGAGATTGACAATGTTAGGCAGTCCTAGTTTGTCTGGGTCAGAGTCCCAGCCCTATCTGCTACACTCCACACAATGGCAACCACATTAAATATCAGCCTGTGTACGTATGCCAAAATTAACTGCAATTTAACTTCTCACTTAGGAACAAGTAAGAAAGGGACTGTTAATAATTATTCTTCAGGGGAAATAGTATTGTTGATAAAGTATTTGTTTGCACTCCTTTCGTCCATTTCTAAGAGTGTTTACTTTTGTTGTCATCTGCAGTGGTGATGCACACTACAGTCTGAAGCAATTCACCTTAAGAACTGTGTTTCTAATTTTTCTATTTGCATTTTCTACTTCCAAATTTTGTTCCCAGATAGTCTTACTAATGACAAACTACTCTAACCAGTCTTTGTAGAGGGGTAGAATATGAGGTCTATGGACTAAATCAACCTCAGTCCAATAAGAAGAAATGTCAAGACCCTGGTGCAATATTAGTGACTACAAATTCCATTAATCCCTTGTTGAGGGACAGCATGCGGTGATTGAAAAGCTTGAATTTTCTTGGAGTTAAAACAAAACATTAATTTGTGCTCATGGATGACTGTAAGCAACTAATGTGAATTCCCAGCACTAGCTTTAGTGACTTCTGCTGTTCAGAAAGTCTAAGCCGTAGCCTCTGAACACCAAAGCACATACCTTACCTCTTGGGGTGATGGAGCTGTGTTACTTTTCATGGACCACATTGAATAACCAGTCTTGAAGGAAATACTGTGCTGCTTTCTAGGAAGTTAGCTTGACAGTGAGTAGGTCTGAAGAACTTGGAATAACTCTTCTAATAGATCAGAAAGAGTAAGTTAGTACCTTGGGTGGGATTTCGTGACTGCTAGTAGAGCATGACGTGTAATGTCAGATACTTTCCCACACCCTACAGTAGTATGGCTAGGATCATAGAATCATAGAATGGTTTGGATTGGAAGGGAGCTGTAATATCATCTAGTTCCAACCCCCCTGCTATAGGCTGAGACAATTCCCTCTAGACCAGGTTGCTCACAGCCCCATCCAACCTGGCTTTGAATGTCTCCAGGGTGGGGGCACCCACAGCCTCACTGGGCAAACTGTTTCAGTGTCTCACCACCCTCACAGTCAAGAATTTCTTTCTAATATCTAGTCTAAATCTACCCTTTTCCAGTTTAAAGCCATTTCCCCTCATTCTGTTGCTACCTGCCCTTATAAAACATCCCTCCCCAGCTTTTCTGTAAGCCCCCTTCAGGTACTGGAAGGCCGCTATAAGGTCTCCTCAAAGCCTTCTCTTCTCCAGCCTGAACAAGCCCAGCTCTCTTGGTCTGTCCTCATAGGGGAGGTTCTCCAGCCCTCATCTTTGTGGCCCTCCTCTGGACCTGCTCAAGCAGCTCCATGTCCTTGTGCTGCAGGCTCCAGAACTGGACACAGTACTCCAGATGGTGTCTTATACGAGCACAGTAGAGGGGCAGAATCACCTCCCTCGACCTGCTGGTCACACTCTTCTTGATGCAAGTTGGGACATGGTTGGACTTCTGGGCTGCAAGCACACATTGCCAGCTCATGTTGAATATCTCATCAATCAACATTCCCAAATCCTTCTCCTCAGGGCTTGCTCTCAAGCCATTCTCTGCCAAACCTGTATCTGTGCTTGAGATTGCCCTTACCCAGGGACATGACATTGCACTTGGCCTTGTTGAACTTCATGAGCTTGGCATGGGCCCACCTCTCAAACGTTTCAAGGTCCCTCTGGATGGCATCCCTTTCCTCTAGCATGTCAACTGCATCACTCAGCTTGGTGTCATCTGCAAACTTGTTGAGGATGCTCTCAATCCCACTGTCCATGTCACCTACAAAGATATTAAATAACACTGGTCCCAACACTATCCCCAAGGGACAGAACACCAGTCCCAACACTGATCTCTGAGGAATGCACACCAGCCCCTAAGGAATCTCTTCATATGTGCTGCATCACTGTCAAGCCATATATTGTAAGCTCTGAATTAAAAAACAATGTGTTCTTGCTGCATGCATATAAAATCTACAAAGACAATGTAGAAGGCAATTTTATTGACAGTTGAACAGTTTCTTCTATAATGCAAAATAAGCAAACATAAATACGATAAACATGCATGAAGGGTATTTTCAAAGGCTACTTCTTAATTTACATAACAAATGGAAACAGATGGAATACATGAAACGTAACATATGGAATAAGATTTCCTTTTTGAAAATCCTCAGAGTCTGAGTGGGAGCCCTTTTTGGTCAGTGACAATCTCCTCATTAACTTCTATATTTAATTTAACAGATGTTATTTTGGGGGATCTCTAGCAGAGACCTCTGATTTTACCAGCTGTATCTTTTCATCGATTATGAATTGATTATGAATGTATACTTTCTTCTCCAACACCACCATTAGGAGTGTATGTTCATAGCTTATTTATTATAAGTTAAGAGACCATTTACAAAACTCAAACACTCACAAATAACAGAGCAATCTAAATCTTGTTTTTTTGTCCATGACCAAGTTCTTGTTTACAGAAGGATATTACATACAGAAAGCTGAACTCTGCTTTCGTGTTCAGAGGGATAAAAGAGCAGAACTCTGTTTTGCTTTAGGATAGCATCTGTATGCTCAACCATTACTGAATGGATACATAAGACAAATCTAGCGACCATTGAAGAGGAATCTAGAAGAATAGAACTTCAATGTTTCTGGCAACAATTTATATCTAAGTTAGAACTAACTTATAACTAAGTATAGAACACTGAAATACACTTAAAAGATAGCAAAGTATACATTTTGATTTGCAGTTCTCTCACTTCCATGTAGTTTTACAGACAGTAGCTCACACTAATTGCTGCAGTTCCAGACCAGCTTGTACCTGTGTAAAGTGGTTGTATCTTAATACTGAATGTGGGTAATTTGACAAGGGTCATATCTTAACTCAAATTAAGGACCTTCACGCTGTCTGGAAAACTGGACATACCTTTGCATGAAGAAGAAAAGAACAAATAAACTAATTATAAGTTGCCTAATATCACCTCATATTCACACAAGTTTCTCCTAATAATATTAATCTCGCCTTATTTGAAGTGGTTTTGTAATGAAGAAAAAGAGACCCTAAACTCCATATCATACTTAATGTAGGATCATAGAGGAGGGAAACCTTCTAGGAGTCGTTTGCCCAAGGGGAAACCAGCTCTATCTGTGGTAACTGTACTGACATCTCACCAGTTATTACAGCCTTTAATGCCGAAGTCTCAACATCCTTCTCAGATAACCTTTCACTGTCATAATTGTTTTCTTCATTGATGATGAAGAGATCATATCTTCTAAGATACAATCAGAATCTTGTGTACTGTATTTTAAGCCCTTTATATATTCTTGTATCCTTCAGTCATGAAGAACAGATTGATCCCTTTCCCTTGGACACAAGTTTATAAGACTGCTGTCATTCCTTGTCCGTTTTTTTTTACCCAGGCTTCTCTTCTTTAGCTCATTAACCTTGGATCTGTTTATCTTTCTTCATGGACTGTGCAGTCTGGTCCTTTCATTGCTGTTGCTGTTTTCTTCTATCTAACTTTCTGGAAAGACAGCACTAAGACCAGATACATCAGCTTATCATTGTGAAGTGAAATGGAAAGATGAGTTCATGGTTTTACTTCTAATTCCCCATTTCAGATACTTTCTTTTCAGCAGCATCAGGATATGCTTGTGATGTACATATGGAATGCAGATTCTTCACCAAATTACTGCTTTGTCATTTTTTCCTTCCTCTACTTGTATGGCTGAACCATTCTGCTGAAGAGAAATACTTTGCTATTGTTCCACCAAGTTTTGCCCTATAATTTTCCTGATTATTTTTACAGCTTATCAAGACCATTCTGAACTTCAGCTCTGTCTTCCAGTCTACTTGAAGGTCCTCCTTGATTCTGTATTGACTGTAAATATGCACCCTCAATATTCAATCACAGAGACAGGTACAAAAATATTGAACATAGCCAAGCCCAAGGGAAAATAAATAGATAAATAAAAAATAAAAAAAGCTGAATATTGAATATGAGATTCATTGTGAACCATTGAAAATAGCTCTGTGAATGCATTTTCCAAACTGCTCTCCTTGTCTCATACAAGCTCCATAAAAATCACTGAGAGTGACATTTGAAATTTCAAAAGCCTCTCACTGCTTATATGACACTTCTGCTTTTCCCACATTCACAGTCTGTTACCTTATCATCTAACAAAGAGATTGTTATGATGTGAATCATAATTGACAAAGACATCCTAGCTAACAGTCATCTCTTTGAGCATTTGAATACTCACCTCTGGTATTTATCACTTCTTCAGCTTTTTCAAAGGCTCTCGGCTTGTTTGACTGTTCGTGAAATTCTTCCAAGAAATGAAGTCAGACTGATACATTCCTTGTTGCTTTTTCTTTTTCATAGAATTATAGAATCAAAGAATCATTAAGGTAGGAAAAAACCACAAAGTTCATGTATTCCAACCACCAGCATGTCCCCACCATACCACTAAACCATGGACCTCAGTGCCACATCTCCACATTTCTTTAATACTTCCAGGGACAGTGACTTCACCACCTCCTTGGGCAGCCTGTGCCAATGTCTCACTGTTCTTTCTGAGAAGAAATTTTTCCTAATATTTTTAAGTTCCTTCTTAAAAAGTAAATGTGTTTTCCCAGTCTTGTGATTTCTTTCCCAGCTATCACAAGTTCTTAAAGGTGGTCAGTGGTGGCTCAGAGATTGTTTCTGACAATTTTAAAAGTATATTGTGTAATAGAAGCAAAATTCAGTCTGGAGGCTTATGCTGATGGTAACTCCACACACTCATTACAAAAAGAACGAGAGCCCTCTAAACACTAAATCAGTGCAACGCGCAATATTTTCTTACTTCTTTCTTTTCTGAACATTCTTCCCTCCATCTATGACTTAAGGTTAAAACCAGCCCAGATAATTACAGCCTGTGTTTAAAAATACCCTTAACCATTAAATTTCAGCACACTATCACCACATATTTTTTATCTTTTGTTAAAAGTGAAATGTCCCCATCTCTTCATATCAGATTTTGAAAGAAAATCCACAGGCTGTGATGCACAGCTAGAAACAATAATGGGCTATTCCCAGTGTTTTTATCCAACAAGGAGGAGGAATTGAATCCACATCCCTGGACTTTATGTGCTGAGTAGTAACTGTGCTCTCTGCTGGAGGTACCTTGTTATGTGTGTCACACTCAAGATACCCCATGCACACTCTTGTGGTCTTTGAACACAGTTCCAGACATTACTGTTGCACTTAGATGACTAGAATTCATATAACCATACTTCAACCAGAAACATTCTCATAACACAGCAACAAAAATGCTTTCAGCCTGGAAGTCAGCCTTTCACATTCTCCTTTCTGACTTCCCTGGTTCCCTCTACTTGCCTTTTGAAAGAAGCTTTTATTCACGCCCAGTCTGGTTCCCAGTTCTGCTAGGGTTTCTGTTTCATTTTTCTCCACATTAGAAAGTAAAAGTCCTATTTAGAGCATTTCTCAGTCTTTATTAGCAAACCTCTCAACCCTATCTTTGACTCACACCTCTGATATAGAAGTTTTTCCTAGCAGATTTGCCCCCTCTGCACTCTTCCATTCCCTATAGATTTATTCTTTTCTTGCTCCATACTAATATCACATCATCCTTGTGCTCATTTTCTTCATCTGGGAACAGGGCCAAGGCTGGCTCAGGTGCAGCTCCCCCAGGGATTGCCCGTCCTCCTCCTCCTGGCTGATTCATTCAGGACACATCCCAGTCCAATGTTTATGAAATCTTCGTTTTGCAATCGCCATGGTAGCGAATCAAATGTCACTAACCCTGCATCACGAAATGAATCAGGCAGGAGAAGGATATAAAAAGGGAGAGCTGCTATTTATACACAGATATTGTGGTAATCAGCGAGGATGAGAATGCACGTGGAAAGTGACCGCTAAACAGTGTGTCCATCTCCTCGGGGTCCTCCACGCCACGTAGCAGCACTGCGTGTGCAGCAGCAGAAGTGCTTCCCTCCCACTCTCCAGACTCCACATGCAGCATTTATTTAGGGAATTTGCACATTCCTGGGAGGGAAACCTCACACACTGGGAGAACAGTGAGAAAGCAGCTGCTCCAAATGAGCACAAAGGGCAGGTTGTGGGAGCGCATGGGATGTGTCCCAGGGAACCCACATCCCTTTTGTGTTACTATATCTGACTCTGGGTCGTTTGTTTCAATTTTGCGTGCTCACTGATCCTGATGGAGGGAATTTTCTCTCTTGTGTAATCATCTTTAATGGTTAATGGTTAAAACATGTAAGGTTGACGAAATGAAAGCAGAGCCTCATTTCAAAATCTGCTCTTCTCACTTAAATCACTGTCGTAATGGAGGAACTCCACCTGACTCGGTGAAATTATTTCTGACAAACCAGGACAGAACAGAATCAGGCCAGCAGCCAGTTAACAGTTCAGTTTCACACCTTTTCTAAAGTTTCCCTTATTTCTACAGTTTCTCTTCTCTTCTGAAACATGCAACATGCAAATCTCTATGACAGGGCACCACAGTAGCCTGGACCTGACAATACAGATGTCCATCCCAGTCATCGGTCTCTGTGCTAGTCAGTGCAAGTGCTAACAAGAGAAGACTAAAGAGAAATAATAATAGTCCTATCTTATGTAGCCAGTCTCATGGGAATCTATCGGAAACATCCTTAACAAGGGCAGCTATCAATTACAAATAGCAGTTAAAATAGATAAAAGTTGACATTTTTCAAAATTAAAATATGATTCTGATAATGATGTTTCCTGACACAAACAATAAAAGAATCTGAACAAAATTAGGAGCTGACTTTGCAATAGCCCAAAGCAGAAAAGTTAATGTCATTATTCTCTGATTTAAAAAACAAACACATCAGAACCACATCTCCAGCTTGAAACAAAATAAATTTTCAATTTAGACATGTGCTAGTGAGACCATAGAAGTGGTCTGTTCTAAATTCAGATGCAACATTTATTAAAACAAAATATTCTTGGATAAATAATACAACTTCTATGCTTTTAGGCAGACAACATTTGCCCTGAATTCCAGGCAGAAGAGCTCACTTAGATGTAGCGTAAGCTGTCATTGACTTGAATGGAGCTTTCCTTGCTTGTAATAACACTCTTAACAGCTCTCCTATCCAGTTATGTTAAATTATTTTAGGAAAAATTAAGTCAGTTCAGATAAAAAGTTCTTTAGCACCAAAGACAAAAGAGTCAAACCTGCTGTCTTTACCTCATGGTGTCCTCTCCCAGTCCCTCACCAAGATTAACACAACTGTATCTTTTATGTGGTTCATCCCAGGGATGCAGCAGGATGGATGCTGCATAGAGGCAAACCTGCCAGCAAACAGTTGTTTTTGTTGTGGCTCAGATGCTAATGTGTAACAGATAGTAACAAACATCTGTCTAGGCCTCCTGCTGTGAACAGAGCAGAAATAAATCACTCTGGATAACTTTGAAGGTGCTGCATTTAAAAAGGCACTAGGCAAGGGGCAAGCCAGTTCTGGCATCTCTGTAAAGGGCTGCTGGTGCAGGGTGTTCCCCATGCACTCCGGGCCATGTCAGCAATGCTGTGCCACAGAAGGGAAGGCTGCAGCTGATCTTAAGGAGCAGCTCAGGCACCTGGAGGTGTGCAGTGTCTGCAAGGTCAGCTTCATAGCTATGTGACGGAGCCATGACATTCCAGATGTGTCCTCTGCTGGAAGGCAATAATTGCATGAAAGCCTATTTAGTGCTGCTTTTAATCCTAACACCTGTCTTGCATAAGGCAGTTTGATGCTTCTCTGAGCAGTTTTAGGGTGTATCTGCATAGTACTCTGCCTCTGATCCCAGGTGGATAAGTGCAAGATCCAGTGAACCTGGTCTATTAGCTGCAAAGAGACAAGTACATTGGCTGGGGCCCACCTCTGTTCTAGCACTGTGAGTGAAGCTGCCGTACCATGGTGCTATACAAAAACTCTCAGCTGCACTGTTGGACCTTGGTAGGGCCTCCTTTTTGTTTGTGTTTATCCCAGTCACAGGACAAGATTGCAAAGGTGAGTGGGGGTAAGCCACTTGGAATGCTACCCAAGAGCATCCAGACCTGGTTGAGCACCCTGTCATGGTGAATGCTTTTAGCCAAGCGCATCAGTCAAGTCTCTGACCCAAAAATGACATGAGTGAAATTGAGGTGCCCTCTCCTAATGCTGCAGCTTGTGAGTACATTTCTCCATATGCATAAGGGCTTTCTTGTTTTATTACTCAGCATATGGAATGTGTCTGTGGGAGACATCCTTCCTGGGAACACTTCAGTGGAGGACATCTTATTCAACCGATGAAATAACAGAGGGCTGTAAACACTGGAAAGAGAGGAGATATTGATCAAAGACCTGGAGAGGTCAGTTCCAGAGAAGAAAGTGAAGGAATCCTCAAGTGGGTAGGAGATAAGAGACTTCAGAGCACTCCAAAAAAGTGAAAAGTGCACTCCAAAAAAAAAAAGGAAGTGGATATGGATGTTTGAACGTTCACAGTGCTTATTTAATGCTTATCTTTTCTTGGCAAGGAAATCCCTACTGATACAAAGCAATGTAGGACAACAAATTTTATCAGTGAAATTAAAATCTATATTTAAAACATTTGTATGGGGTTTTCGACTTTGTACAATAAAACATCAAATGTTTCAGTGGGAAATGAATCCCTCACAGAAGCTGGCAATAAAATTTAAATATTTCTCTGAACTGCTGTGACTTGGACAAATCTGCAGATTATCTTTGCATCTTCTGCAGCATTTCCATCTTTCTACAAATCAGCCTGCTCCTCAAATACAAACATAACCTATCTTTCAGGTCTCTTAAGGAACATCATAGAATCATAGAATCATTTGAGCTGGAAGGAACCCTTAAAGGTCATCTAGTCCAACTCCCCTGCAAAGAACAGGGACACCTACAGCTAGATCAGGTTGCTTAGAGCCTGGTCCTGCCTGACCTTGAGTGTCTCCAGGGACAGGGCATTCGTCACCTCTCTGGGCAACCTGTGCCAGTACCTCATCACCCTTATTATAAAAAAAAACTTCATTATATCCAATCTAAATCTCCCCCCCTTTTAGTCTGAAACCATTTCCTGGCTATGTCCCCTCCCAGGTCCTTGTGCACCCTCAGCCCCTCCACTGCAACTGTAGCACAAGTAGAAAAGTCCTTGTATAAGCACTGATCAGCAACAACTAATACATTGGTGTTATCACTGCTACTTGCATCAGAAATACAAAGCACAGCACCATACCAACCCAGCTGCTATGAAGAAAATGAACTCAATCCTAGCAAAAACCAAGACAAGTTAGCAAATTCAAGGCTTTCTTGGTTTTCTCTGCCTGTTTTTACACCTGATTCTAGGTTGAATTCTCCACACTGCTGGGTGGTCTTCCACATTTCTTCCTCCCTCAATCTTTTTATTATTATTTATCTTTTGCTTATGTAATTTACATATAAATCATAATTGTTTCTTCCTTTTGCTGATGTGGAAGCCTTGTTCTCAGACACTGAGAAGAGTTGTAACTCTATTTAAATAATTTAATTAATTGCACAGATTTTTTTTCTTTGTTTTCCATCTCATTTCAATGAGAAACTAATGAAGACTTCAATATTAAGTTAGTGAATAGGTTATTGCACTACAAAACAGTGAATGCCTTTCTCTACTCAGTTTATCTCTAGAATTCAGATTATTTAGGGATTTCTATGAAAACCACCTCCATTATTGCCTTTATAAGATAAAGATTTCAGTTTAGCTGTCTATTTCAAATTTCCTAGGCTGGGAAACAGTTTATATACATGTCTGTTTTTGCTATCGCTCTATTCAACGTCTGTGTTTGGGAAATAAATGTTAGAACTGTGCACTAAGTACAAAATCATTACCTATTTCAGGCTTGCAGAACAGCACAACAATTTCAGTTATTTTGCTATCCATTTTTACTTGCTTTTTAAAGTCTATTTATTTTGCGTTCCTTATGAGTTCATAAAATGATCCACAATGACTTTTTCCAATTTTTTGACAAGTAATATTTAACATTCCCATCTTTGAACATCAGTGGTATTTTTCTACATATGAGTTGCTTTACTTTGACTCTTCCTCTGCTTGCAGACGCTTGCAATAATAAGAACATTCTGCAGTTTTTGCACTTAGTTTTAGATTTTACATCCTAACTCACTTCCTGAAACTTCTGTATTAATTGTAAAACTGAAAATGAATTGAAAGAGCTGCCACACTGCCTGAGACAAGCAGGACTTAGCATTCAGAGAGAATGAAACTCTTGTTGGAGATGAGTTTCTGCAAAACCAGAGTGATCTAACAGAAATCATAGAATATCCCAAGTTGGAAGGGACTCATAAGGATCATCAAGTCCAACTCCTAGATTTCCCAGGCCACCTGTTTTTTTCTAGACCGGTCCACTAAAGCCCTGCTCCCTCCAGACCAATATTGCTAATAGATCCAGAACAGGCTGAAATTTCACTTCACGTGAATCCGTACACCAATAGTATACATACAGGTTGGAGGGAAATATCCAGCACATGGAATTTGCTTCACAATGAATGTGGGCTGGCATGCACTTCCCTTGAACCCCACTCGGAGAACAGAAGAATTTCAAAGCTCAGCCAGCAACTCGGAGGAGGTGATTTAATTTGTTTTGGTGATATTTCTAAGTTGCCACCTATTTAAGGCTGGCAGTTCTACATGATTTGTGGTGAACAAATGGACTTTAATCAAACTTTCTGTTTAATGTAATAACAGATTCAGGTACAGGAAGTTGATAGAGAAAATATATCTGTTTAAGTGGGGAAAATACTCAGAGTATAATGCTGTCTGGAATTCTTGCTCACTTCATAGCAATAGACTATCATTTCTGAAGAAGTGTTCACAAAGAAAAGCTGTCAGAAAAAAAAAAAAGTACTTTTTGTCAACAGCTTTTGTCTTTTTTTATTTGGGGGGTGGGGAGGGAGGGTGGGGGGAGGTGTTCATTTAAAAAAAGGAGAGAGAGAGAGAGAGAGAGAGAAACATATGTGCCCAAATCATTTAATATTTACAAAATGAGCTTAAAAAAAGAGTCCAGAATCTACAAAGGACACAGACTGGTGGGGCTGGAGCCCTGACTGTGCTTTCTTCATATCTCAAACAACCACAGGGAAGACAAAGTGCTCAGTCCACCAAAAAATAACTGCTGAAACTCACTCAGTTGCTGAACTGATTGGTAAAAGTGAGTGCAATCCACTGAGTGGTGGATTGCAGCTCACTGTTCTGTCCCCAGGAAGATTCACTGTTCTGTCCAGCCCACAGTGAGGCTCCCCTCACTCTTCCTCTCCCAGTTTCACCATGCTCCTGGCTTGCCCTTCCCCTCCATACTGGGATCCTGCCTGCTTTGTGTTCCACAGCTCTGCCAAGCCCCACTGCTGATTGCCCCACCACTGCCCTTAGCCATTCCCCACACTGCCTGGCCTCCCCTCATGTTCTTTTGGCAGGACACATCTGAAGATAGCAGAGGAATTCTCCAGCTTTCTAACTGGAGATTTGACAAGTTGCCTGAGACTTTTCCAGTCTCCAAAATGGCAAATTCACAGGAAGACCTCTGCATCCTATAATTGAAAACAATTTTGTGCAAAATGTAGGTCCTCAGCCCCCACTTCCCTTCCTCAGCAGCTCCCCAGCTCTGGAATTACCTAACACTTCAGAGTCTTCTCCCAGTAAAATTCCCCAGATATCCAACTGCCTATTGCTGGTCACACCCAAAATTGCTTAATTCTTGACAGTACAGAGAAACTAGACACTGAATTCATGGCTAAACTCAGTCAGAATTTATAATCTACTCTCTTCCCCTATGTCTGGCAGCACAGCCAGAGGCAGTGGGTTTTCTGAGTACACATTGCCCGACAATGCCTCATATAATGCAAAGAGAGATAAGAAGGTGCTACACCCCTTCTGCTTGACCCCAGCAGCCAGCACACTTGGCTAAGATATGTGAAGATTTGTCAGCAGGAATGGAGGAGTAGTAATTCCTGCTACTCTGAAAAAATAAAAATAAAAATATAATAAAAAAATCCCTCTAGTATTAGCACCACCCAGTACAACATACTTGCTTCTGTAATATATGACGCTGTTAAGAGCTGAATAGCCACTCCATTCACGTAGAGTCTACAGCTGACTCAATGGTGCAACATAAATCCTTAATCCTGTATATTGCAAGAACCTTCCAGGAAACTTCAGGGCATCAGAGCATAGGAAATACACTTTCTGGCTAACCTCAACATCTCCTGTTGAGATACTAGTGCAGCTGCCTGCTCTGAGGGCCAAGACCTGATAGCACCCTTTCAGTATCTAAAGAGGGGTGTAAGAAAGAAGGGGACAGACTCTTCAGCGATGTCTGTTGTGGAAGGACAAGGGAAAATGGTTTCAAACTAAAAGAGGGTAGATTTAGATTGGACATAAGGAAGAAGTTTTTACAGTAAGAGTAGTGAAGCACTAGAACAGGTTGCCCAGAGAAGCGGTGGATGCCCCATCCCTGGAGACACTCTAGGCCAGGCAGGACCAGGCTCTGAACAATCTTGTCCAGCTGTGGGTGTCCCTGTTCAAAGCAGGGGAGTTGCCTGGTGCTAGGTTCTCCAAAGTCTCCATCCTTCTATGTGCATGAGATGTTTTTGAAAAAGTTGTTTAGATTTTAAATGAAATAAAGGTTCAGAACTAGCAAACAGAGCCTAATCTCTTTCTCTGCTTTTGGAAACTTGACTAGGTAACTATTTACATTTTTACTTGATTCTTACTCGTTCCAAATCTGACTAGGGAGTATTTTTGGAAATGTTACCCAGTCACCTTTTTACTCTGTAGACCAATCCCTAAGCAGGTGTCATTGAGTTATCTAGATCAATCTGTGCCCATGACAGGGGGCAGCAGGCCTGCAAGCCTGACAGACCAAAAAAAAAGAATAGCAGCAACGATCTAAGGAGGAAAGTTAATTTTACTAAATACGATATTGGAATGCAAGATAACACAATATAATACAAAATAATTGGAATTGAGGATAGTAAATCAAAGAAAATGAGAGAGAAGAGTGTCCAAAACCGAAAGCCTTACTCTGAACTGAAGGTGCATGGCTGGGGAGCACAGCCATACACTGCCAGGCAGCAAGCAAGAGAGCCCCACGACTTCCTCCATGATGTATCTTCCTCTCTGAATGCAAAGTCTTCTGGGGTATGTAGTTCTTCTTCTCTTCTGAGAACCAGGTATCCAGAAAGTTGTCAGTCCACAGAACTGCAGTATTAACTCTTTAATTCCCCGTGCTTTACATGATGTTATGATGTGGAATACCAATAACAAGAATCATAAAATCATGACAGCAGGGTATACCAGGACAAAGGTCCTTACGTTCACCTGGGTGACATTAAGCGTGTGAGGACTGACATACCGGCCTGCCTTCAAAGAGAAACCTTTGCTTTCTGCCTCCATTATCTTACTACATCTTACCTTACCTTACAAGAATCAATGGAGTTTCTTGACTATTCCAAGCAGAGATGGAACTGTGGGACTAGGTCTCAGACAGTGTCTTCCACTCCGTTATGCATATGTATGGAAAGACAGTAGTATTGAATGACAGATTAACACACTGAGTTTGGTACACAGATGTATGAAAATGAATGGATGTTTTCTACCTTCCACTTCCAGAGCTGCTTTTCAAGCTAGCAGGGTGCTGGGAATCTTCAAAAGACAAATGTTTACTATTTATGTTTTTAATTAACTTTAACTTATTGGAATCCTTCCTCTTGTTTCATTTAACTTTATCCCTCTCTGTCTTGCATTTTTCTTTCTCTTGCCTGTCTCTTGGGATTCCCCAACAGTAGCCAGAGGGTAGTTTTGATTCCAGTATGAATGAATTTTCCAGCGTTAATTTTATTCAGCTCTGTTCTGTTGTGTATTTGATCTGCCTGTTTATTATCTCTCTGTTGGACCTGCATTGCAGGCCCTGGTCATTTTATGACCCTCTGGTGGACTATCTCCAATAGCTCTTCATCTCTCATGAACACAGCAGCTGAAGAATATATCAAAAACTGACTGCAGTGTCCAAGGTGAAGCCTCACCACTGCTCAATAGACAAGGACAAAAGGAGGGTCAGGGGAGACATTATTGCTCTCTAAAGTTCCCTTAGAAGAGGTTGTAGTGAGGTGGGGGTCAGCCTCTTCTCCCAGGTAACAATAATGGGATGAGAGATAATGGCCTTCAGTTGTGCCAGGGGAGGTTCAGGTTAGATGTTAGGAAAAATTTATTCTCCAAAAGAGTGGTGAGGCATTGGAACAGGCTGCTCAGAGAGGTGGTGGAGTCATCATCCTTGGCGGTGTTCATGAAAAGGATAGATGCGGCACTGAGGGATATGGTGTAGAGCAGTCAAAAGCATGGGCTGACAGTTGGACTAAATGAAATTATTGGGCTTTCCAACCTTAATGATTCTATGATTCTCTTCTGTCTGCTGACAAATGTCCTTGTAGTGTATGCCGGTATAAAGTTTGCTTGCGTTGCAATAAATATAATGGTGGTTTGTGTTCAGCCTGGCAACCCCCATCTTCATTACTGAGCCACTCACTTCCCTGCATCAAAGCAGGGGTTACTCCTGTAGATAAACAATCCTTCTTTACTGAGCATCACAGTTGTTTCATTGGTGCAGTCAACTTTACTAAGGTCACTGGGCTGAGGAGTTGTTTTAATCACTCCCTCTAGTTTAGTGTCCTCACAGATTCACTTAGAGTGTCCTCACTATCCAGGCTGCAGATGATATTTAGGGGCTTGGGCCTCGGTATTTACTCCTGCTTTTTCTGTTACTAATTTTTCTTTTACTAATGCAACAAGATACATGGTGAGACTTCACCATGGTAACTTAAAATCCAAAGTTGAGTGAGACAAATGGGAATGTTCTCATTGAATTTGCCAATGACCAGGTGGTTCAGGTCCCTAGATATGATTTGTATCTGCAAGCTGTTTGAGTATAGGCAGAAGCACTTTCAGACAATTATCCTTAGGATTCAGCCACAGAAAAAACTTGGCCAGAAATTTTACTTCTCTGGGCTAAGGGCCAGATATTCAGTGACTACAGGTACCTTGTGCCAAAACACATCTTTACCTATTGATGATAGGAGGTGATAGAATGAATATTACACTGGAACTTTGCTATTCCTGGTTAAAGTGTGGAATACTGTACAATTACATTTTATTTGATACCATCTTAAGTGTTGTGTTACAATAATAAATGTGTGTGAGTGTTTGGTGGTTCAGTTAAAGGGCAGAGTAAGATAATACCATAAATGAATAAGGTAATAGCTAATGCAACATATCCCAAAGCATCAGTTTTATCATTTATTTTCAATAATAATTTTAATTCCTCACATGTATGTCTAAATGTGAACTAGTTTATTCTGATGGAAGCGATAAAAATTTATTATCATGGGACAGGCATAACTTTTAACATTTTATTGGAAAGAGAATATTTTTCTGTATAGTTCATTCAGTGGGGACAGCCTTGTATTATATTAGGGACTAAATTAGCTGTTCCTCTTTACTATTCTCTACTTATATACTTTCAAATTATGTCTAAATTTGAAAGGATGAGGCTCTGCTTTTTTACACATCAAAACAAAATACTGTTACTGATGTATCATTAAGAAAAGCATGCAGTAGAGTACAGCATCTCTACATAAAATCGTTCTTGTCTGCTTGGGTTGTGAACCTCACTTTTGTCTAAATTGCTTTAACTCATTAACAACAATCTTTCCTATTCCACCATGAGGGAATAGAACAGAGAGTAGTATCTAATCGTGGCTTATCAAGATGACTCTTATCAAAGCCAACTTGAAGATCTCAGTAACTGGGCTAGTGATGTGCTGGAGTGGGCCCATCTGATGGCTGCAATTCAATTCTGTGTCTAGTAAAAAGATCAGAAAAAGATATTAATTTTCACTAAGAAAATTGGACTGACAAAAGAGAGCATCCAGACCGCATGTCAGAAGACCAACCTGGAGGAAGAAAAAAGATAAACGAACCTGCCAGGCCTAGGACACTTTCCAAGGAAGGACTCACAGGAAGAATGAGGTCAGAATTGGAGCAGGGAGTAGGGAGTCTAGGAAAGGGGTCTGTACGTTTTCTAGCATTTTTTTAGTAAAAAGGGAATGATAAATTCTTCTGATATTACTGTTTGGCTCACGTATTCTTCATGTAACCACTGAAAATGTAAATGAAGGAAAGGGAAATACCCAGCTTAGCCTTGTCTTTAGAATTGCAGAGTCCAAAAAGAGCAGGAACCTCCACATTCCAGAAACACCTTGGAAACTCAACAATAAGCAAAACTGACCTGGCTTTTCCCAGGCCCGCTTGGCTCATGAGTATGTGGGATTCAGCAGTGATTCATAGAGCGCTGTTACTCATCTAGAGCCAAGATGCAACTTTTGCACATTGTGTTCTTGGGATGGATACACAATCTACACCAGCCACTTAACAAACTGAAAGCACCATTCAGCTCACTGTTACACTGCAGCAAAATTGGGCGAGGCTTCATGGATCCTTGCCAATTTACAGCCACTGCGTTCTGGCCCCACTGAGGTCACTGGAGTAAAAGATTTTGTATTATATGCTTCAAATCAGCTTAGGATCTTGACTGTGTTCTCATTAGAAAGATTCATTAGATTGAACACCTGGACCTGAAACCAGAAAGTCTTAAACATGTAAGTAAAACAGAATATGTCAGTGTCGCATCAACATGATGGGCAATCATAACCACAATAACACATATTCCCCTCCTTATGCTGTTTTTTTTCTTAGACTATCAAGTCAAAAAACAATAGTAAGGATGGAGACTAGAGAACACAGTCCTGCCCTACAAGATCACAATACTTCCTGCAAAATTCTTTTGACTGAAAAGGATGAAAAAGTCTAACAGATTTTAACAATGCAGCTTAATCCATCTTCAGGTATTCAAGACAAAGGAGCAGAAAGGCTGATTTAGGAGTGTCACTAAGAAGACAGGAAAGCTATCTCCCAGGGTTTTTGCTTTACAGGTCATCCCCTGTAAATGCCTAGAAGAGGTTTCACACTCTGTAAGACAGAGACAGGATGATAAGCAATGCCAAGAGGAGTTTGCCCCCATCATCAGTTGACGATGAGCTTCATCTGAACTTCAGATGTTCTTAAACCCTAGCCCATGGAACCACTCACAGAATAAGGTAGTTGAAACTGGCCATGAGTCTCCTAGATTAGTTTTTTCATAGACAGAGTGAGGTTGTTCAGAATTTTTTTTGTTGGAGTTTTCTTCTCCTGTTTTTATTTTGTGTATTTCCTTTGGAACATCACCAAGAAGGCTGCAAAATACTGCCTGTACTATGTACAAGGAATGATGACTGTTCTCCCTGCATACTTATTCCCATTCTTAAACCATTATCAATGTTAAACTGTCTACCGTATCCAGGTGTTTCCTACAGCAATGCACACCTGAGACAGATCTCTGCTCCCACAGGCTGTCGTTTTTACATCTGCAGCAGAGAGGAAAGCAATTTTCCTGATCTGGATGTAACAATAGAGTTTTGCGCAATGCTCCAGTGCCCTGGAGAAGAAACAACTACGATATAAACACAAAACTGTCTGCCAGTTGGCTCTGCTTGCTAAAACAACAAAAGCAAGTCCTTTATAATATAATCTTTACCTTAGGAAAGGGAAAGAAAGAGAGAAAGAAAGGGAGAAAGAGAGAAAGAGAGAAAGAAAGGGAGAAAGAAAAAGAAAGAGAGAAAGAAAGAGAGAAAGAGAGAAAGAGAGAAAGAGAAAGAGAGAAAGAGAGAAAGAAAGAGAGAAAGAGAGAAAGAAAGAGAGGAAGAAAGAGAGGAAGGAAGGAAGGAAGGAAGGAAGGAAGGAAGGAAGGAAGGAAGGAAGGAAGGAAGGAAGGAAGGAAGGAAGGAAGGAAGGAAGGAAGGAAGGAAGGAAGGAAGGAAGGAAGGAAGGAAGGAAGGAAGGAAGGAAGGAAGGAGGGAAGGAGGGAAGGAGGGAAGGAAGGAAGGAAGGAAGGAAGGAAGGAAGGAAGGAAGGAAGGAAGGAAGGAAGGAAGGAAGGAAGGAAGGAAGGAAGGAAGGAAGGAAGGAAGGAAGGAAGGAGGGAAGGAAGGAAGGAAGGAAGGAGGGAAGGAAGGAAGGAAGGAAGGAAGGAGGGAAGGAAGGAGGGAAGGAAGGAGGGAAGGAGGGAAGGAAGGAGGGAAGGAAGGAGGGAAGGAAGGAAGGAAGGAGGGAAGGAAGGAAGGAAGGAAGGAAGGAAGGAAGGAAGGAAGGAAGGAAGGAAGGAAGGAAGGAAGGAAGGAAGGAAGGAAGGAAGGAAGGAAGGAAGGAAGGAAGGAAGGAAGGAAGGAAGGAAGGAAGGAAGGAAGGAAGGAAGGAAGGAAGGAAAGAAGGAAGGAAGGAAGGAAGGAAGAAATGAGTCTACTAAAAGCATGGTGCGAAGTATCCCTGTGGAGTGCTTCCCAGCCAGCCCAGAACAGCACTGGAAAGTGGACTGTTAGCCTTTCAGATTTAAATACAGAGTAAATCATCACGCTACATTTCATTCATAAGTGTGGAAAATCAATAATTTTCTTTATGCTTTCATTTGCCTCTCAAAGACTACAGGAACAATTGCCCTCCTCATTCAGAAATAACCAGCAACAATCAAGTGCAGGCAAGAAAAAAATGCATCTTGGTTGATAAGTAGTTTTGGAAGGAACAGAGTGTGTTGATAGAAATTACAATGAGGGCATCAAGGTATTTCATGAATTTTCCTTCTGAACAGTTCCAGGCCACCTGTAATAGCTGAAGCACACTGTGTGTATCCTCTATCATCATACACCCTGAGACCATCAAGCAGAGCTCAATGCATCAGGACAACCAGTAGATATCCTTCAAATGATCCTGATCCAAACTGGATGGCAGACACTGAGTTAATTCTGCTGTACCAAAGCATGATGAGGCCAAGATATCCTCTCCTCTCCTCTCCTCTCCTCTCCTCTCCTCTCCTCTCCTCTCCTCTCCTCTCCTCTCCTCTCCTCTCCTCTCCTCTCCTCTCCTCTCCTCTCCTCTCCTCTCCTCTCCTCTCCTCTCCTCTCCTCTCCTCTCCTCTCCTCTCCTCTCCTCTCCTCTCCTCTCCTCTCCTCTCCTCTCCTCAATTTTTTTCCTTTTCCCTTTTTTTTTTTTTTATTTGGAAGGAGATTTTCCTACATTTGGAAAACTTCAGGAGGTCATTCAACTGCTGTTTCCTACTGAGAACTTTCATCTGGCTGATATACTAAAGCATTAATAAATAACACACATTTATGGGAAAATAACAAATAGTGGAAATACCTACTTCATTACTTTTTTGATCTTCTGGCGTAACCTTGTATGATTGTGGCTACCTGAACGTAATGATACAAAGATGTCCTAGTGGGAGAACATGAGTATGATTTCAGTGTTTATTCTTACAATGTTGTTGAACAAGCCAATTCAACTGGGCAGTTCCAGCCAGCCACATCTATGCTATCTCCTTCCTGCAGAGTCCTGACATCTTTATTTACAGGGATGCAGATGTAACTTGAGTTTCTACAAGAGATGTTAATATTTGCTATGTTATTACCTGTGAGCACCAAACAAAATGCAAAAAGGTGATATTTCAATGGCAATTTTGAATTTGACCGATCTGGAAAAAGAAAGTACAAGAAAATCTGCTCCTGGGAAGTTTATGTTCACTGTTAAATATGGAGGATCACCAGTTGGTGAGTACTTTCACAAACTGTTTTCTTGCATATTTTGGTTATATTTTCGTTACTTGCTAAGCTCCAAGTCCACTCAAAAACTAGACTCTTCCCATCTCCTTCATACTGTGCTCTCAATGACCTCCTCCTACATCTGTGTATCTTCTACTCTCATGTTGTGCACTGAGGTAGACCTGTTGGGTCATATACTGCTGTGCCTGGTGATACTTATAGCAGGCTGCTGCTGGCTCTCAAGTCAGCCATATGGACAGAAAATGGGTAGGGCAAGTAGACAAAATAATGCTTACATCTGGTCCAGAGTCATCACCTTCTGTGCAGCGGATGATGAATTGTAGGGAAGAAAATATTGCTGAAGCTTTCTGTCATGATACATAATATTATGTACAGCTATGAGGAGATGGAGCCACATAGGTCTTCTAGATTTTTTAAAGTAGCATCCAAGAGACTTTCACATAAAATTTAAAAATTCCTTGTGTACTTCACATAGTCAACAAAATGTTTGAACTAGTTAAGGTATTTAAAAAATTGCCATCTGTACGAACTTGATGCTTGCTGTCTTTCAGAGGAGGAATATGCTTAGGAATTTCAAGATGTGCAGTGTGATTTATCTTCTGTAAGAGTTGCCGGGTTATTCACTAGTCGACAACAATTTATTGTACTACCATATGGAAGAACAGAATTTGGAAAGAGATAAGAGAAGGATGATCTCAGAAGGGGGCCTGCTAGAAGATAAGAATTGTGATTTCCCCTCCTCCTAAAAGATTTTATTCAGGCCTCCATTTTGGATATAACTCACAGAATATGCAAAAATTAGGTCCAATCCCACTGAAGGAGAGGAAGAGGGAACTGGAGTTTTATCCCTAGAGTAAAATTCAATCTCTCTGGTCTTGTATAGCTTCATTGTACGTGCCAATTCTAGCCATCGTTGATCCCAGCAGGAAAAGGAAGATGAGTATTACAGAGTTAAAGGGGAAAGAAATCAAATCCAGATAGAACAAAATCACACATTTCAATTTGCATCTGTATCATCTTTGAAACTGTGGTTGTGATTATTGAACGGAGATGACTGGAAATGTCTTTCATACCAAAATGACTTCGTTGCTCTGAGTTTTCCTTTTAGCATGTCAAATCAATTAGCTGGTGTTTGGACAATGCTTTGAAAAGAGGAAGCAAGATATTACATGCACACATCCATGCACATGTGCATCTCCACACCCTTCTGTACAATTAGAATCTGTAAGAAGAAATGGAAATCAATGCTTTAAGTAGCAGAAGGAACATACAGTGCAGATATTTAAGACTTATGTTACTTAGTAGAACCTTCTTAGAGGAACAAAGAAATAAAGTCACTTTTGAAAATAAACTTAAAAGAAAAAAAGAACAGTCTATTCACAAATAGAGAATTTTAAAAGTTTTCACTGTAAGTGTGCATTTAAAACTACACAGATTCAACACAAAATCTGAAGTCTTATAGGCATTGGAAAGTAATGCATATGTATCTTATTTCATTTTTCCATTCTGTTACACACAGATACTATATTTGTCAGTATAATATATTTCCATTCATTGGACCATTATTTCCATCTCACTAAGGATTTTGATTTGAATTAAAGCCTTCAAACTAACAATTCATCCATTTTTAGTCCTTCTACCAAAAAGATACTGTAGAGTTTAAATTAGGCAATACAGCACCTATTGGATTGTTATTTTTAATTGCAAAATAAGTGAAGACTATCAGTTCAAGACTGCTGAGGATATTCTACACTTAATTTGCTGGGTATTTTGAAGCTACAACAGAAAATAAATGTTTGTAAGACACGTGCCCAGAATCCTGGACAGCTCTTGGGCAGCAATTGTTATTGATATCACAGTCAAAATGGAATGGCAGTGTGATTACCATCCATGTGTCATCGTAAGATATAACATTTTTTTTCTCTGTTATCTCCAGTATCATTGCCACTCAACACTCACTTATGTAAGTGTCAGAATTCAGAAAGGTCAAATGTGTGGTGAAATAATGAAATAAGAGTAAGATATCAGGTTGTTCCAAAATATGATTCAACAAGCAAAGACAAGGCAAAGCTATCAAAGTTGTTCAGGGTATTCTCGGTTGGCACATTTTAGCATCTTCTACCACAATTTTAAACTGAACCCCCTGGCTCTGGTGTTATTCTACAGGTTTTTCATAATGCTGTGTCCACTGAGCTCCATCAACCTACCCTCATCTGTGCAAACATGTATATGGAAGAAAATCATTTGTCTCTACTGACAGATCCCTCTAGGGTGATGAACATAAGTTTATAACTCAGATCTCAATCACAAAAAATGTCCTACCTTGGAGTAGTATTTTTGTGTTTTGCTGATCCGATGTCATAATGACAAATTGCACCAAAGATAAAACAAACAGTGAGGGTGTGCCTAGATTAGCACTTCAGTTTTGCTCAGAACACTAGTGAAACAAACATCCCAGTAGTGCTCATTTACTTATTCTGATTCACACCACAGTCACAGAGAGCATACACTGTGTTCCCCTCAGAGGAAACAAAAACATAAGGTGAGCTCCAGCTATTAATGAGCATCCAGCTCATGGACCAGGCAAGAGCAAGCTGGAAACAATCCACCAGTATGATGTACACACTTTGTACATTAGATCCTCAGCACCATTTCTCTGCTCAACATCTCCTCCTGGGAAACACTACTGGTTATTATAAAGATAGCGCTAGGGTATTACTTTAATTCCTTTTATTCCTCTTCCTGGCACTGTTTTTAGCTTTCCACTATTGGCTTGCAGACAAGTGGGGAAGACTAAGTGAAGGAAAAATTTTGAGGAAAGGACCGTATTTTGTTTGAAGTGACAGAGTAGCAGCAGAGAGGATAGAAAAAGGAGGTCACATTTATGGTTTAGGCAAATGTGTTTTGCAGCAATACTCTGGCTGGATATGCATGGTGCAAAGCTAAAAAAAGCCACTGTACCCAAAATGCTGAGATTCACATGACCTGAACTAAGGGTAAAGCACAAACCTTTGACATCAGATAACAATTCTTTCCTCTATCCAGAATCACTTCAGAGATGCAAAAGTCCTCTTTAACACTTCCATTAACACTCATATTTCATATTAAAAGCGGAAGAACAATCTTAAACAAAAATAGAAATGTCCTTTTTCAATTGAACTACATGGACAGTGCTGCTTTCAGCTGTAGACATCTTGTGACATAAAGAGATCTGCAAATACTCAAACAAAAATGGCTATGTAGCCAACAAGTGAAAGAGGATATTGATAGAGCCATTATCACCACAGTGAAGTGATTTAGAAGGCATGATTTTAATGTACCAGCTGTTCCATTTACTTTCCCTGCTTTCAACACAGTGTGCAGACGTGAGGACACTGGAAAGCTGTCTTCTCCTGCCAGAATGGGAACACTTCCTATGAGCAAGAGAAAACAAGACCGATGACACAGAGCTAGCTTGGGTTTCCCCTAGTGACTGAATCTGCCTGAAACTTGTGTCTCTTCACCCTGACCCAAGGAATCCTTCAGTGAAATGAGAACTTACTTCAAGTACTCAGTTTATGTCTGGACTGACACAGAAGAGCCTTAGTGCAAGCAAGAATTGGGATTCGAAGTACAAAACACTTAGTAGAATATTCCTTACTTTCAGTGCACTTTAGTGTCTAAGAACCATATTAGCATGTGAACATTCAACATTTTTCAAACGGCCAGAGAAAGTAAGTTCATTCCCCACTTCAAACTCACAAAATATATACAACCAACCTCTTTCATAGAATCATAGAATCATGGAATCACAGAATCATTTGAGTTCGAAGATACCCTTGAAGGTCATCCAGTCCAACTCCCCCGCAGTGAACAGGGATGCCACAGCTAGGCCAGGGTGCTCAGAGACCTGTCCAGCTTGACCTTGTGTGTCTCCAGGTATGGGGCATCCACCACCTCTCTGGGCAACCTGTTTCAGTGCTTCACCAGTCTTACTGTAAGAAACTTCTCTCTCGTATCTGATGTAAATCTCCCCTCCTTTAGTCCGATAACATTACCCCAGGCCTATGACTCTCCTGATTCCTGGAGGAATCCACATTTGAATGCAGTACTCCAGGTTAGGCCTCACCTGGAGTGCAGAGCAGAGGGGCAGGATCACCTCCCACCCTGCTGACCACGCTTCTTTTGATGCAGCCGACAGTTGGCTTTCTGTGTGGTGAGGGCACACTGCTGGCTTACATCCAGCTTTCCAGCCACCAGTATCCCCAGGTGCTTTTTGTCAGGGCTGTGCTCAGTCCTTACATCCTCCAGCTTGTACTGATAGTGGGGGTTGCCATGATCCAGGTGCAAGACCTTGTGCTTGGGCACTGGTATGGTGCTGGAGATGCCAGCTGGTCTCTGCATAAGTGGCACAAGGGATTGCAGCAAGACGATTGCCTGGGATCCCAGCCTTTCTCACATCAAAGCCTTTTCTCAATTCCTTCAGGAGCTTTCCAGGTGGGAATTTCAGGCTGTTCCAGAGATGCCCTTGTGGAGCTTCCGCTGTACCTGGACCATCCGACAGGAATTATTTTCACGCTTCAATGTGTTAGCGTCTGGGATGGAGAATCTGGCAATGCCAGCTACTCTCCAGAAAGTTCCCGCTGTAAAAACAACCCAAGCGTACAGGAATAGGACATTTCTACATAGTCAATAGAAACCATTGCTGTCGGTGCAGAAATGGTCATTTAGAAACGTCATTTCTGCAGTTATGGATCATGCTTGTAATAGTGTAGACATGCAGGACTGCAGCCCAGCAGGACCACTAGCAGAGCAGAAGAGAAGTTTAGTGAGTCAGCTATTCAGCACATTCTGCTCAGCTGAAGATGCCACCAGAAGGACCCTCACAGCAGAGACTCTCATCAAACTCTAGCCAGTGACTGTCTATCCTACATCAAGAGACTTAATTTCTCAAGTGAGTGTTGAGAAATTGTTGATCTTGTGCAGAGATCTTAGTAAATTAGTTTAGCATGCATGTTCTCCACTATTATCTGTGCAGCAACTCAATGTCATTCCAGCCCTGCCCACTCTTATCCTCGCAGCCACAGGATTCACAGGAAGGGACGGTTGTTAGAACAAAAAGATGACTGTTACTTTTACTGATATTTAATGTGGGTTCTTATCTGCTTTCTGCATTCATCTTGTATAAAGATGTGCAGTACTATTAAGCAAGATTCACCTAGCTTCATTATAGCACCTCAGTGAAAAGCTCAGTACAGAATTTCTTGCCTAAACTCCAACTAACTTTCTGCTGCTTTACATCACTGTATTCTTCTGCTGGACAAAGTGTAACATAGCAATCTTAAAAATCAGTAAGTACTTCAGAATTTCTTTGGCAGCTTTAGCTGGAATGCACAAAAGGTGTTTGTTATAAACATTAGAGTCATTATGAATTGTTACTCAGGTTAGATAGAAATGAAGTTCTTTGTCAGTATTACATAGGACATGGCTCCCCAAAGCAACATTGTTGCTGAACTAATGCAGTAGAGACCATTTTGCCTGTGGAATTTGTTTGTAAACAAACAGGGAAAATATAATTCATTCGTGAATTTGTCTTTGCATGGGGTAATTCATTCACCCCACATTTCGTCACAGTGTTACTAAAAGCTCCTTGTCCAAAACTCCACACTTCTACAAAACTCTCCCTAGACTTCAAAACCTGCAGAACTTCCCAGAACTGTCTTTCTCCTTCACACTTGTTAATTGCAGCACTAGCTTCAGTGTTAGTTGCTGTATGCCTGCTGCGATGTCAACTCTCAGCAGTAGCTCAGTGGTTCAATTTGTGTTACAGTGCAAAGATTAAAAATAATAGCTAGTTTTCTAGTGCTAATCTTTAAAAACAACTGCATGAAAACACTGTGCATGAACTGCAGAAATAACATTCTGATGGGTTGAATTTCTTCTGAAATAAGATAAATGTAACCTTTATTTGCCATCTGACACCAAAATTACTGGCTTAATTCTTTCTCTTAGAAGACACTGTATAATTTAAAACCCATTTTTCTTTGTTTTATTTTACACTTTAGAGGGTAGTCACACAAAACTAAAAGTGACAACTAGTGACAATGCTAGGCATCGTTTCCTAGTGTCTCCAGATAGCACATGTATCTTATATTCTTCAGCACTGTGCAATTATTAGAAGAGGTGAGAAATCCATGTTTCCTTTGAAGTTTTATTCCTATAACGGTGTAATGTGGCAAATAATCCAAAAATGAAAGTGAGAAGAGTTGGGATATGATCAAAATGAAGCAGCCAAACAAGACCTAAGGCTCTGTCCCAGGAAAATGACATGGACACTATCAACACAACTGCCACCACCACCCACAGACAAAGGGAGTGTACATGCTTTTATAACAATACACCAATCACTGGGACAACCAGTTGACCAACAATAAGGTAATAAATAACAGATGATCACACAAAATGACTATCACAAACAAAACCTCCAGGGTGATTAATACGTGTAGATTTAAAAGAAACTTTAGAGTAACTATTGAGATGCCACAATTTACTCACCACTGAAGTTTGCTCTTCAAAGACACAAACTACAACACTGAAAAAAAAATCTGTAGAAAATAGTCACATCATTCCTTACTGTTTCTCTCTAGGAAGCGATTCTCCTTTCTTGAGGAATTGGTCAAAATTTTAATTAAAAATGATGCATTATGTAATGTGATTTTTTACTGTGTTTCATGAGACAGTATCTGTCCAAATCACAGGTTACAAATAAATTCACACTGGGTTTAGATTAGCAGCAGATTCAAAACATGAACTCTGGTCAAATTCTCTTATTTTCCCCATGGGTACCATCTCCACTGGACCATGGCCTGTTCTATTGTCCTTATGTTACTGACATCTCTGGTATGAACCAGAAATTTTATCCTGAAAATAAGCACCTTTTTCCCAAAAGTCACTTCTTCACATAGGTCTATTCCCACACACAAAGAGGAAAAAAAAAGCAATTGAGTATCAACATTACTGATTTCACATTGCAAAGAGCTTTTCTTGGAAAAATATCTGACTAGTTCCTAGAATTAGTTCACAGCAGGTGAAAAAATAGCATCATCACCACTAGCCTGGGGTCTTTTTCTGGGCTTAGCAAGCAGCCTGAAAGCAAGCACACCCTTCAAGCTATAAATCATCCAGGCAGACAGCTTAATAATCGTTTACAGCTGATCATAGGAACTAGCTATTACTCTGAAGAAATAGCAATTTTGTATTACTAGAGAAATTAAAAAAGTTAATTTGTAGAAATAACACACACTGTATGACTGTGACTTAACAACAGTTTTACACCAGTGTAACTTTATTTCAGCTCAAACATCAAACAAGAGTACTGGAATAAGAAGTGGCCTGACAGGAAAGGCATCAGTAAATATGGGGAAAATTATACATCTCCTGATAAAAAATCAGTAAAATTAACTTCAGCATACAGCAGGTAAAGGTGCTGATACAGACTCTATTTTCACTTCATTACTGGTGCTCAACTAGAAATCATGACTGTTGACCAGAGTCAGATTGTACTATGGATATGGAAATAAAAGCAGGGTAAAGAGTTCCTCTTTTGCTTTGTACTCCATGACACAATGTCTTCTCATCCTGATGGTCACCTCTAGGCAAGTGCATTGTCACCATCATTCTGGCCCTTTTAACAGACATGGCAGTGCCGTAATGAGCATGATGCACAGACAATCTTGCTCATGGTGCAAAGTGTCACTCAGGCCTTTGTGGCCAGATATCCCTGAGTGGTCCTCATCTTCCTAATTCTCCAGCCTAAGGGTATGTAAGTCCTCTTTACACGTGCATTCCACATCTTCATGCTCTATGCTTCAGTTTATTGTCACTGAAGGCTCAGAAGTGTTGGCCAAGAAAGTGCTGTCAGGCAGAAGTGCTCAACTGTGTATCCCTTAAGTGAGTTTTTGGGCTACCATAGTTCCTTCTCCAACCACAAAATGAGCACTCTTGGGAGCACAACTATAAACATTTGAAGCTCATCAGCCGTTCCACCAACTCACACCTTCTTTCCAAATACTCGTCAAGGTACTATGTCAAAGATACATTTTGTTTGCAATGCAGTGCTGTTTAAGACAGGGAGTACAGAGGAGTGTCCATGTTAGTAGTATATACTGCTTAAGAAGAGGGCATGAGATGGATACTAAAGAGTCAAACATTCCCAGTTCCCAGTATTAGGTTTTATTAGCACAAGGAAAAATTAATTTGAGAAAATTATCTTCTAGGTAAGATACAAAATAAAGGATGTGAAAGCCAACCTCTCTTGCCCAGTATATTACTCTGTGCATTGTTTTCTTTTCTCATCCATTCTCTGTACTCCACAAGTTTTCAGTGCTCTCCTAACTTGAATAAGTGTAATGTAATCCCCACTGTGTTCTTAGAAAAATCACCTCCTCTTAATCCATTTGACCCAAAGATTTCTCTTTTTCCCGAAGGGTTTCCCCTTCTCCAGCTCAGAAATAGGAAATTTCACTGCTGCTTGCCACAACATCTTAATCAGAACATCAAGAATACCACATTCGGCTCTTGGGCCTAAGCATACATTTTGGGGCTTGTTGGAAGGACATGAACCTGTTGAAGAAGGCCACGAGGATTATTGGAGGCTGGAGGACTTCTCCTGTGAAATGAGGCTGAGAGAATTAATGCTGTTCAGTCTAGAGAAAAATCTCCAGGGAGATCTCATTGCAGCCTTCCAGTACATAATGGGGGGCTACAGGAAAAAGAAGAGGGACTTTTTATCAGGGAGTGAAGGGATACAGAAAGGGGCAAAGATTTTAATTGAAAGAGGGTAGATTTAGATTGGATATTCAGAAAAAATTCTTTCCTATAAAGATGGTAAGGCACAGGCACAGGCTGCCCAGAGAAGCTGTGAAAAACCCATCCTGTTCAGGGCCAGGCTGGATGGGGCTTTGAGCAACCTGGTCTCATGGAATGAGTCCCTCTCCATGGTAGAGGAGTTGGAACTGGGTTGTCTTTACGATCCCTTCCATTCCAAACCGTTCTATAATTCTACGATCTAGAATATCATACCTGCACAGCAGGCTGCAAAACGTCACGTAAAACAGCAATAGCAAACCTAACAATATATCTAGTAGCACCCACATGTCATTCTACGAAACAGTATTGTCAGCTAGTTTGGGGGCTGAAGGACCACTCCCTCCTAGTATGAAAATTACATATGCTTATATTTTATATGACGGTGAAGCTCAGCTGTGTTACCCATTTGCAGTGATTTAGAAGACCTAGGTACCAAAGGACACCAGCTAGATATGCATGTTCATGTTTGGCACATACAAACTAGTGTGATTAAGCCTTGCATTTTAAGAAGGAGAATCACTAATACAAACATTCAGGAGGTGTACTGAATTTTACTCACTACCCCATTGTTCCCCAAGTAGGAGCCTTGCATTCAATACATCAGGATGAAATTAAGATTTTGGAAATCATACAGTGAATTTCTTCAGGAGAAAATGGGATGACGAGAGAGATGGACAAGATCCAATGCTATTAGACAGTAAAATAGGATCTGCAAACATTTAACACTGTAAAATAAACATTGAGAGTGTCTGCAAATCTATGTAGCCAAATTAGATCCATTGGTTAAGTACTTGAGAGAGTTTAATACAGATAAATTATTATTTCAGGAGTCACGCTTATGTAAATAGATATTCTTATAACCAATTAAAAACCCAGTTACACAGTATAAAAACAAAGAAAGAAAAAATAATGTTATTCACTCAGGAGGGCTTTGCAGATCTGAAAAGATGGCCATGTCTGAATGCTGTCAGTGTGAGCAGTGTGCCATGTCCTACAATAGATCCCATTTGTTCCTCAGTTCCCACAACTTTCCAGATGTTCCTCTGACTGCTCCTCCTGGCACGCTTGGAGGCAGCATTCGTGGTCTGCAGTTAATCTTGTGTGCAGCTGCTGTGAGCACCACCCCAGGTACACCCTCATGCTCTGCTGCTGACCATAATAACCCAGCATATCTATTGGAAATGTTAATGGCAGGAAGCTTAGGTGGATGCAGTGTTGTATTAGTAGAATAATACTGCCCTTGATAATACAGTAGTAATAAATTCAAATTTGGGGGGAGTATTTATTTGTGAAACCACACTGAGCTACCTCATGCAGATAATGTATACCTAAAAGATGCAGTTCTGTCCTCATCTCTAATGAGCTTTCTACCTGAACAAGTCTGGGAGAAATCAGTGATGTTCAAGCAGAGAAACTGACATGGAGGTAGGAAAACTTCATCACCTTTTGGGTGAGATTCTTTCTTCAACTCTGAAAAAAAAATCTGCTTTCAATCTATGTGCAGCCAAGATATAAAATAGAGTGGACACATTTTAAGGATAATTAATACCTGTATTAATAAAACATACCAAGATTACTGATGAATTCTTGAATCCTTCTCATTTCAAGAAACTTAAATATAAGTTTTGGTAAATTATTTGATAAATTAGTCAATAACTCAAAAGAGAATTCAGTCAGAGAATGAGTACGGACCGTGCTGCTCTATGTAGCAGAGTACATGACCTTAATCTCCATTAAATCCAGAAGGTTGTTTAATGTAGTGATGGCAGAAGCTCCAAGACTGTGGTCTGAGTGTGGTATCAGGAAAACATTAAGTACAAGTTCATTGATGACAGTCAAATGGGAGGTGCTGTTGACTCTCTTGCGGGATGGGAGGTCTTGTGGAGGGATAGATTGGAGCACTGGGCAACCAGCAACCATGAAGTCCAACAGGAAAATGCTAAGTTCTACACCTGGAACAGCATAATCCTTGACACAGACACAGACTGGGAGACAAGTGGCTGGAGAGAAACTCAGCAGAAAGGGACCTGGGGGTGGTGGTGATGGCAGGCTTGGTGACTGGCAGGCAAGAAAGCATACTGGATTTTGGGGTGCATTAAATACAGTATGATCAGCCTGACAAAACAGATGATTCTCCTGCTATATTTGGCTTAGGTGAAGCCTCACCTAGAAGATTTGAGCTCCGAAATATAAAAAGGATGTTAAGTTACTTGAAAGGGTCTGGAGGAGGGCAGCAAAGCTGGTAAAAGAGCTGGAAGACATGAGAGGCTGATAACATTTGAGTTGCCTAGTCTGGAGGAGACTAGAGGCAATCTCATTGTTCTCTGAAACTTCCTGGGCTCTTGTCCGTGGGAACTGATGCCAAGATGTGTGGGAATGGCACAAAGTCATGGTAGAGAAGGGTCAGACTGAACATCAGAAAAAATTTCTTTACTGTGAGGGTCATTAGACACTGGAGCAGGCTTCATAGAGAGGTGCGTGATGTCCCATGGTGGTCAGTGTTCAACAGGCATTCGGACAATACCCTCATTGCTATAGTTTAATTTTTTGACAGCCCTGAAGCAATCAGGCAGTTGATCTCAATGATCTTTGAAGGTCCCTTCCACCCATAGCATCCTATCCTATCCTATCCTATCCTATCCTATCCTATCCTATCCTATCCTATCCTATCCTATCCTATCCTATCCTATCCTATCCTATCCTATTTTAGAAAAGGCTAAAGTGAAATTTTCAAGGCAATCCCAGCCGAAATGCATGTGGGCTCATGCTGCCTGCTAACAGGAGAAATTTGCTTGACCCCCTATTTTCCACCAACACATTTAAATCAGTCCCTTAGTCCAGTCTTTTCAGCTGCCCACATCACTCTACTACTTCAAAGGAAATTCATACTTTTCTGGGGACATCGTACAGTTAGCCTCCTCCCTTTTCCTTCTAGCTCCAGTTCTCCATTTTTTATTTAAAGTTCACCCTGAGATTTTATTTTTTCCAGGACTATCTACTGCTCCATCTAGCTGTGTTATTTGACTGTATTTCAAAACGAAACACACTAGGCTGGAAATGACTTCCAGGCTCTCCAAGAATCAGGTGGCTCAAATGTGTTAAGGGGACTACAACTAGGACTGAGTCAGCAGAAGCACCCGCATTTGTTCCTGGGGGGAGTGCAGCTGCAAAGCAGAACACCAAAACAAAAACACCAACAATAACAGCTTCCATGTCAGACAGCTGTGTAATAGGAACATTTTCACAGCATACAGGACGCTCTGCCCTCATTTAGGGTGTGCAAGAAACATGGTACTCAACAGGTCTCCTTAAACACTACACAATATCTTTACTCTTTGTGTTTTCAAGACAAATGAGTACATTTTTGCTACTTGAATTAAAAAGAGATCCTTAAAAACACAGAAAATTCAAACTTTCCCTCTGATTTTGCAGAGGCCTTGAAAACCAACCTCTGAAAGACACAAGAAGGTTCCTTTGCCTACTTAGCCTTCACTCAGATGCCTGCAGGAGTTTTTAATGAATGTACTAGTCATTGCAATGACTGAGGGGAATTAACTCATGAGGGTCCACACAAACAAGTCTGACAAAATGATGTGTGACATGGAAGTGCATATGAAGCAACAGTGTGTCATTTTATTCCTCCCTACTGAAAAAATGGCTCTCACTGACATTCACTGACACTTAGTGAACAGTTATGGAGGCTAAGCAGTGGATGTGAGCACAGTGAGGCAGTGAGTGGTCACCTCCACTGATGCAGATTGTTACGAGCATGGCATGCAGGCTCCTGTTAATTGCTGGCGAAAATGCACAGGTAGTGGTGGTGACTATGTTGAAAAACAGTGTTTTGTAGCTAAGAATTTGCTCTATGAAACAGTGTTATTGTGCTCTTTGTAGGGTTGTCATTTCCATGGAAATAAATAGGTGTTACTTTTGAAGTTACCTATGTATTTCAAAATTCATGACAGTCAGACATGAAGACGAAGAAAGGCTAACAGAGTTGAGGTTATTCAGCCTGGAGAAGAGAGGCCTTTCAGTAATTAAGGGGAGCTTACGAGAAAAATAGGGAGAGAGGTTTTTTACCAGGGCCTGTGGTGACAGGAAAAGGGTATTGATTTTAAATTAAAAGAGGGTAGATTTAGATTGTATGCAAGGAAGAAATTTTTTACAAAGTGTGTGGTGAAGCACTGGAATAGTTTGCCCAGAGAAGTCGTGGATGCTTTATCAACAGAAGTGCTCAAAATCAGGTTGGATGTGGCTTTGAACAACCCGATCCAGTGAAACATCCCTGGAGGGGGTGTTGCACTAAATGATTGTTAGAGGCTTCTTCCGACCCAAGACATTCTGACTCTGCGATTAGCAAAACTGAATCTATTGAAAGTATTGCATGACTTTCTGTTATTCTGCATGTGTTGTGCAGTAGAACTCAAGATATTTCAAAATACCTTAGTCTGATTACATTTATTTATAATTTATATCAAAAGAAAGTTGAATTATTTGCTATTCACATTATATTAATAGCATATTCTGCATGTTATTAACAGAATGATAGCAGATACTCAGGCTCCCACGAGCTCTGTCTATCCCCAAGATCCATTGTTATCACTGTTTCTTTGGTCACAGTGACAACTGTACAATAAATTACTTGGTTGTAGAAATGAAGCAAGTTAGCCTACCACATAAGTTTGAAGTGCATGAGAAAAAAAACAAGGCTTCAGCACAAATATTTATTCAGCTCCCATGGTTTTTAAAAACATTGACCTAAAAATGAGGCGTTTGCACTGGAAACGAAAGCCAAATGCCACAACAGAACACAGCATACGCAGTGGTCAGACTGCGTTTTGCTTTCTTGCGAGGTTGTAACTGCTGGGTGAGGAAGCCAATATTTGTAAAGCAACATAGATCCCCTGAACTGCAAATGGCTTTGGCATATTTTAGGAAGAGAGAGACATCTCCTGGACAAACTGTAAATTTGCCTTCAGCCTTCTATATGGTTAACATGTGAAGTTAAAATTATCGGAGATATAGTTGCATGTTAAATATGAGGAGTTTTCGTGATTCGATGCTTTATTATTTCAAATGAATTTAAAAGAAATGCATCATTGATATCAAGGAAAAAATAGGAGTGGATCTACAAACAAAAGGAAAATGAGTTTCAGGATCATAGCCTTAGTTCCCAGTAATAAAACAAGGAAATAAACTATGCTTTTTTCCTGATATTTCCCTTTGGAGTGGCTTTTAAACATTAAAGATTTTTGTTTAGTTGGTTTGTTTGTTTGTTTTACAAAGTCATTTAATCACTTCACCTCTTATGGATGTGTAACTCAGTAGATTACGAGCACATCACGTTGCTGTTGCTTAGAGGTAAGCTAGTTATTTAGAATAAAAGGTACTGTGCTATATTATAAAGCAAAGTATTGCTCCTCATCTTGCCACTAAAGACATTACCAGTTTCACAAGAAAATGAGTAGGTAGTCTTCCTCTATGTTTCCTACTGTAGTGATTGCAGGGTGATATCTTCAGTGTCTCCAGTTTCAGACTGACTGAGTGTGAAGAGCCTGGCTATTACTCTTTCAAGAGTACAACAGCCAAAATATTTAATCTACTGTATATTTTTGTTTCTTGTATGGAATTTTCTAGATAAGTTCTCAACGGCACAGAAGGTAACATACACATCTGATACAGAGATAAAGTTGTTAGGCCTTATCCAGTTTTCACTAGGTACTTTGTTTCCCGTTCTTATGCTAAAATTAAAACATAAAAGAAATGTTCTAAGTTTGTCAGCAGCACCTCTTGATGAATAGAAGAAAAACAGAACCACTGCACAATGAACAAATGGCTTCTTCTGTAGGTGAATGCTCCAAGGAGCATATACAGGTGGTTTAGAGGAGCCCTACGTAAATCACCTTGTCTTGTAGCCAGCATTACTGCAGAAAACATCGGGAATATTAATGTTGTATCTGAAGATGACCAAGGAACAACAGTGAGAAGTGATGTGGTTGTATGCGGCAATTACTGCCATATCTCCAGACACTATCTTAAATCTGCTGGGAAGGCAGCCTGGGAGCCCTCTCTTCTCATTAAGATGCCCTGGTTAGCTAAGCCAATGTGCAACAAATCACAGCCTTCAGTGTCACTCAAGAAGTATAACGACACAAAATACAGTGGCAGGAAGATTAATAAACAGAAAGCTATTTTGTCTTTCCCTAAAGATTATGTTGATTTTAATATTTAATTATATTGCCACGAAATACCATTCCTTTGCCTCAAAAGGTATTCCCAAAAGCATTCACAAAATCATACTGGGACTAATTTATTAAGTACCAGCTTACTTTTCCAAGTGCTTTAAAGTCTATGCGCACACTTCAATTGCTCCAATTAGGCTTCGCAGCCTTGGTTTTGTACTATTTTTTTCAGCAAGTTCCCAAAATAAACTTCTCTTTTAATGCATTGGATATCTTTACAGCTGAAATCTCTCCAGTTTTATCACCCACTACGCTTTGGTCTTGTCTCATTGCCACTCAGCAAAATAATTATTTAAAAGGTAACAAATGTTACTGATTTCAGAAGATGATTTTCCAGTAACTCTTGAGACAAACTGCCACGACAGAACCAAGATAACTTGTAAGAAGGCTTTTTTCAAGGTTGTGTATTACAGCCTCTGAGAATTAAATTTGTGTACTGTTGGTGCAATTCCTACCTTGCCTGTACCAGAATCCCTTGTAAATTCTGCTCCTGGAGCAAAACTTCCAGTACAGCTAGCTGATACAACCAAGCAAGGGATTCAGGCTGAAGCCTACCTACTGGCTGTGACCCAAACTCATGAAAACCCCATTTATTCCAATGCTATGTACAAGAACTTGCTTCATCCATAGCTGGGCCTCACTAAAGAACACACAGGAGATGTACAATCCTTTCAAGTAGCTCCTACCAATTCTGTTACCTTCCTGCCATTACTGAATAGGTAATGGAAATTGAACCTAATTTTATAGAACCCCAGAATTCCAGAATGGTTGAAGTTGGAAGGGGCCTCTGGAGGTCATCTAGTCCAAACCCTACTCAGGTAGGGCCACCTAGAACTGGTTGCCCAATCACATTCAGATGGCTTTTGAATACCTCCAAGGTCAGAGTGTCTGCAAGTTCCATTCCTCAGTTTTGAAGTGAGAAGTTATTTTAGCAGTGATGATTAAAATCTGCAACCAGCACAGATGGGGGGGGGGGGGGGGGGAGGGTGTAGAAAATTGCAGCAAGGAGAAAAACAGTGTAAATAAATACATAACCATCAGGGAGGAACTTTTAAAGCCAGCTCTATCTCCAGAATGTTGTTGAACAATGCCATGACTCTGAATGGGAGCCATGTTCCCTGTAAACAACAAAAAGAGAGGGTGTCTTTTTCCCGGCATAGAGGTGAAGATATGCAGAAAAGGATGTATATCTAAGAGCTTGCAGCATGCATTCAGCCTGTCAGGACTACAGGCTGCAGCTGCACAGTATTTCTAGACAAAAGGGAATAACTTGGGAAGGAGAGAACAAGACTTGGGAGGAACTGTCCTGTGCGTTCAGTGTTGGAATGAGCAAGCACCAAGAAACCTCTCCTTTGGTATTGCCTTAGCTCTTCTTACCACTTCAGTCTCCCTCAGAGTCCTCATTAGAAGCACTTGGAAAGGAAAGAGAAGACTTGAGGCAGAGGAAGGGAGCTGGAGAAGCTCCATTGGTTCACCTTGCGGAAGACTCCATGAAGAACTCATTGCAGCCACTCAGTACGTAAAGAGGGCTCACAAGAAAGATAAAGAAAGATTTTTTTACAAGGACTTGTACTGATAGAACAAGGGATAATTATTTTAAACTGAAAGAGGGTAAATTTAGATTAGATAGAAGGAGCAAATTCTTCACTGTGAGAGTGGTGAGGCACAGGCACAGGCTGTCCAAAGATGTGGATGCCCCATCATCGGAAAAGTTCAAGGTCAGGTCGGATAGGACTTCAAGCAACAAATCTGATTGAGGACAAGATGTCTGTGTCTATAGCAGAGGGATGGACTAGGTGATCTTTAAAAGTCCTGTTCAACCCAAACTATTCTATGATTCTGTGATTTAAATCCTTTCTCACACAGGAGCCTCCTCTCCACTTAACCTCTTCCCATTGCATTCTAAGGACTCTCCCTCCCCAACGAGCATTTGTAGAAAAGCAAACTCTCAGGACACAAAATAAAAGTTGATGCAGGAGTTCAGAAGGAGCTTGGAAATGCAAGACTTTTACCCCAAGAGTTACGGTCTAACCAGTATAATTATAGTGGAATTCATAGATGTACTAAATCTCACAGTGTGACTGTTATAGTCTGAGCTCCAGCCTCTCAATGGGACTAAAATGCAGTTTATAACATTAGGATACCAGGAAGCAGTAAGGATGTGAAATGGTTACAATCTATAGTTAAAAAAAAAAAAAAAAAAAAAAAAAAAGGGGAATTTTAACTCACTCTGTTTTTCAGCCTCTATGTCATTAGAGCACTTCGCCTTTCTAGGACTACCAGGAGAGGCTGCATGATATTGGATAGTAGATTGCAGCAAACATGTCACCTTCTGTCCCATACACACTATGGGTTACATTGTATTTGGACCTATAATGGATGGGGACTTCCTCCTGAAGCATGACTTGCCTCAAGAACACATTTGTGTACTGTGGTTCCATGGTGAGCTCAGACTTTGAGACTGGCTTAGAACTACCCTGAGGACTCATACTATCAAGCACTGAGAGTACTTTTTGTATACAGCGTAAAAGAATTGCTCTTGCTGATGTCTACCAAATAACAGGGAAAAATAAAGGTCCCCTTATGGGCAGGACAAGACCCTCTAATACTGGCCACCTTGCATCTGTCTTGCTAGGATTTCTGTCTTTTTAGATTTGTGAAGTCATAGTAGACCTGATAGCAGTTGTGAGAACTGCACTGATTGGTGTTTTTTGTTATTGCTTTTGTATATTTGTTTGTTTGCTGGAGACATAGAAGAGTGAAGGAAGTAGTAGTAACGCATGTGGTTTGCTTTCTTGCATAGCCATTTATCATTTGCACTTTATGAACTTTTTTGATTAATGTTTTATTCTACTTGGCTTGTGAGAAGCTGGAGCAGTTTCCAGATTTTATGTCTCTGTATGCCACTAAATGTCATGCTGGCTTTCCACTTCTGGGCCTGATAATGATGGATGATGGTAGCAAAGCCTCAGAGTGAATGAATACCTTGGCTACATTGGCTTGTAATTCTTAACAGGCCTGTGAATGGAACAACTTTGTTTTTCAATATTATATATGTGACAGGATATTTTTGAATATTAAGCAATCCATGGGATAGTATTTATGTAATTCAGATTAATATGCTATACTGGTCTGCATCATTTTTAACACATGATTTTGAATAGTCAAACCCTTTCTCCAGATCTGTCCAGGAACAAAAAGTGAAAACTCAAGTTCTGAATGAGTTGCTGCTAAGAATCAAGATGGAAAAACATTAATGCTGGAGGATCTGTTATTGTCAATAATCAGAAAGAATATTTGGTATTGCATGAGATGGAAACAATAAGAACTCTTTCCTCATAGTTTGCAGGAGCCCCACCTGATCCCATACAGATGAAATGGAGCTCAGTTGTTGGGGAAGTAGAGTTCCAGCCATTCCTGAACAGTACTGCTCTCATAATGCTTTTTGCATGGAGTTACTGAGGCCCAGCACAGTGTCCTTATAACATTCAGAAGTCTGCAGCCAGCTTTCTTCTCCTCACATACGAGCCCTGGCTCACCATATACAATTGAAACAACTCTAAGGAATATAGTACTACAATGAGAAGTAGCGTGAAACATTTTAGTGGTCACCCTGTTTCTGAAGTGGGATGTTTGGTAATTTTGCAAGGTCTTTTGTTCTAACTGAGGGAATCCCTGGGGCCTGGTTGCACCCAAAGAAGGAGGCCAGGCCTTTGGATCATTTAATTGTATTTCATGAAAAATGGTATATTCTATCTCACAGAAAGCCAATATCCCTTCCAAATTCACTTTCAGCTCTCTCACTTAGCAGGGAAAACAGTTTATAGCAAATATTTCTTATGGTCTAGCACTTTCCACCTAGGAGTAGCAAAAACCTAAGCTGATGTCATTCTGAAGTGATGAAGGACATGCTCAATCATGCAGCTACAGTCTTATCACTGAAGTTTTCCTGGACCAGCTGCTTAAATTCTACCTCACCAAAGTGGAATCTGCTGTCCAGGCTCTCAGGCTGCATTTCATTCCTAATGGTTCTTACTTAGCGTTAGATACAAAGGATTAAGAACAACAGAAACCATGAAGGGATATTGCACAGATCCTGTTACACGCAAGCACAACCCAGCAATTTGACAGGTTTTCTGGTAGATGTTAACTACTCTATTTCATTGAAAGGTTCATTGAAACCTCAAGAGAAACAGACATGATAACTGTCTACTCCCAAAATGTTCTCAAAGGACTTCTCAATGTGAATAGTGATGACCACATCTGTGTTTGAACAGCCTTGTGCTCCTGAAGCTCTCAGTAGTGCTTCTCCAAAATCAGCGCCAAATGGCTGATGTTTCATAGCTATTTCATAGCTGCTGAATCACATTTTCTTGCACATCCTGAGCTACTGTACCCCAGGAGATTTAGAATTTCAGGGACAATGCATCAAGATCTCATTTCTGAAGTTGAAAAAAATTAATTATTTCTTTTAACTTGCCAGCAATTTCAGAGCAAGAACTTCTGATAAATAAGCTTCACAATAAATAAATAAAACCATGTGATGAAATACAGGATAACAAATGCAATAAAAAGAGAAATGGTCATAGCCTTGAATTTCCTACAGAGAAACAATGCCAGACAATATTTAGTACATCACCCAGCAATAGGGAAAGAGATTTTTTTTTTTTTAAATGCATTTGATGTGTTTGTGTATGTCCCTAATTCTAAGTTTTATACCAAGGGATCTATGAAACTCTGATGACCAAGTCAAAGAAAGACCAAGAGTATAGCAGACAAAAAGCATGCACTGGGGATGGTATTGCAGAGTCATACTCATTTCTGTACCGTGGTCTCCAGTGCTCAAGGCTTTTCGTTGGATTTTTGGTTCAGTTGAATGTAATATCCACACTTAGCCAAAGCAAATAAATCAAGCTAGGCCCAAGCTGCCTGTAGAGAACCATCTGTAAGTTTCTTAAAGATGTTCCCTAGTGTACTTTTTTTTTGCTCTGGCTTTGTGCCAAACTATAAAATATTACAGGATAGATCACCTGCACTTCACATCACTGCACCTAAGAGCATAAGTCCTGCAGACCACACCTGCACAAAGCCAATTTATCCATCTTTTCATCTGCAGCAAAATAAATCAAAGACTGGATAAATTTTCCATTCATAATCATGTTTTAACTGTATGACAAAATGCAATTATATCTTCACTATTGATTTGCCACAAGAGAGAGCTATTTAATGGGATTGGTTTTCAAGAATGTTGGTACTTGGTAACAACAACGTTATCGTTGACTTTTGTACACTTGTTTTTGTCAATACAAGAGTCAAGAAATATTTGTAAATTCCCAGTATGCTCGGTTTTTTGAGGATTTTGAGGTTGAAGAAGCACATACTAAATCTCAGGTGTAATCTAGGTCTAGCTTAGGTCTCGGTCTTTGAAGACCGAGAATCAAGTATTTTTCAGATGAGAAATACTACATTCTACCAAGCAAGAAATTGCAGGTTTGACTCCTTCACAGAATGTGAGTATCCAGGTGTGTCAACATTTCCTCTCTGCCCGAGGCAGGGCATATCAATTTAAAGTATCTATTTTAGCATAGTTTAGGAATCATAGCATAGGAGTGAACTAAAGTACGCTGAGATCACCTGAGAAACTTATGATTAATGCTTTCTTACTGACAGTATCAGTACCATCAGACATGATAGTTTATATTATAACCTAATCAAAGCTAACCAAGTTTAATAGAAACACTTCAAAATCTCTGTCCTGCCATCTAGAGTTTATCAACAAAAATGCCTAATCCATTTGTTCTTGATCCTAGAATCAGATCTCCTTCATTTTTCCACCTTTCTGCCTAGTTCCAATGTTGTAACCAAATGGATATTGTGGCTGTTCAGTTTATTTGAGCTAAAGCATGGTCTGAAAAAGAATTCTTGTTTTGTACCTCAGAGTTGTGCTTGGCTTTTCCATTTGGCTTCCTATCCAAGAACCAAGTACACCTAGGGCTGCTGAGGTTGCAGAGTCAGGAAAGGTCAACCCTCATTTACCTTGGTGTGGCAATAGCGCTAAGTATGACAGCTAATTTAAGATCTGTGTCAAAGGTCTACACTAACACCTGAATCCTCATCAAAGTAACTATCTCTGCTGAAATTCAGCCATTGTTTTCCTACCACATTGCTGTAAAGGAATATTAACCTTTTGAAATACCATCAATTAAAGTTTCTAAGCCTAGTGTTGTACTCCCATGATAAATGTAGGACAGGAGATTTTTAACAAGACTTCCAGTGGACTGGTGTACCTAAATCATTTAAATGCTTTTAGAAATTCTCTTATCATCATAGACATTACAACAAATTGATTGGACTTTACTTCTTCCAGCTCCTCTTGCTTATCAATTCTAAACTGTGTGATATACACTAAATACATCTGAGAAACGCTTAGCAATATTAACATGTCGTGACATGATCCTTTGGAACAAACAGAAATGTACATTTTTAACATATTCTTCAGAAAAAAATACACATCAGTGCACTTATTTATTTCATGTCATTTTCTTACTACACCAATTAACACAAATAAAAGCACCACTGGTTTTTGCAGCATCTCCAGTAGAATATATACAAACTTATAAGCAGCGTTTCCCTTGTGGGAAAATTTGATCTTGTCAACATTTTGTTTGTTTTCCATCTTGTGTCTATACAAGTTCTCTACAGACTTGATTAACAGAATAGATTCACGTTTCCAAATGTAAATTTGCCCTTTGAGCCTTGTCATACACTTAATATTTGGGTCTTACATATACCCCAGGTGAAAGAGTGCACATATTCAGGGCTTTAATGTGAGCCTGGCATGGCCAGTAATCACTCTGTACACAGCCCTAGTGAGGCTGAATCTCAAGTAGTATGTTCAGTTTTGGGCTTCTCACTGCAGGAAAGATATCGAAGCCCTGGAGCATGTCCAGAGAAGGGCAGCAAAGCTGTGAAGAGACTGGAGCACAAATCTTATGGGGAGCAACTGAGGGAACTGGGATTATTCAGTCTGAAAAAGAGGAGGCTCAGAGGCTCCTTATCATAGAATTATAGAATCACCAAGGTTGGAAAAGACCTCCAAGATCATCCAGTCCAACCATTCACCTACCACCACTATTTCCCATTAAACCATGCCACTCAGTACAACATCTAAATGTTTCTTGAACACCTCCAGGGGCAGTGACTCCACCACTTCCTTAGGTAGCCTGTTCCAATGCCTCTCCACTCTTAGGAAATTTTTCCTAATATCCAACCTGAACATCCCCAGCACAACTTAATGCCACTTCCTCTCATCCTGTCACTGTTACCTAGGAGAAGAGGCCAACCCCCACCTTACCACAACCTCCTCTCTGGAGAGTTCTAGAGAGTGATTTGGGGGATCAGTCCCAGCCAGCGTGGATTCAAAGGCAGGCCCTGCTTGACCAACCTTATCTCCTTCTATGATTGAGTGACCCACCTGGTGGACGAAGGAAAGGCTGTTGACATAGTTTACCTAGACTTTAGTAAAGCCTTTGACACTGTCTCCAACAGTATTCTCCCAGGGAAACTGGCAGCCCGTGGCTTGGACAGGTATACTCTTTTCTGGGTAAAGATCTGGCTGGATGTCTGGGCCCAGAAAGAGGTGGTGAATGGAGTTCAGTCTCTTCTCCAGTGTAACTTGCTATAGGTCTACTGAACAGGGGATCGCAGCCTGGTCACAGCATCCGTGATAAAAGCTCAGCACACCTGCACTTTCAGAAATGGCAGTGAAGGCAGAATCCTTAATAAAAGTTCTGCCAAAGCTGGACAAGGGGTTTGCTGGACTCTGAAATTGTTATCCTGCTGATAGCCGTTCTCAAAGTAGAAGTGGGCAGCATGTGGGAGGTTCTTTGTACCCCAAGTGACCCTCGGGGTGATGAAACATCTGCCAACCTTCAAGCTGTGTCAATTCCCACTGGTGGAAGGTCAAGTGAGGACTGTTTGGGGTGGAGAGATGTCAGAAAACCCTCTGCTCGCTACGTTTGTCAGGTATTTCTCAGCCACAAATTCCCCTGGAGCTCCAATTTTTAGAAAGTACCATGACTTTTCAAGAAATAATAAAGTTACAAGAGAGCAGAATCAAGCTGCAATGCCCAGAAGTGTAGTACAGTGTGAACTGCAGGCAACAGAGACTACTGGGAAAGACAAATATTCCACACCAAAATAACATATGTGAACATAGCTTATGTCAATAGCATATGTGAATATAAAGGAACAGCTGCAGCCATTTGTACTAAACAAGCTGATGTTCCACTGACTTATTTGGTGCCCAAGTTCAAAAGGTACAGCAGCTATAAGGACGATACGACTGATAGCAAAAAAATAGCGTGAAGGAAGGAGAATACTGGGATGTGAATTATCTCCTTTGCTTAATGAACACAGGTGTTTTAGAACAGGAAAAGAATTGAAATTGAAGCCTTCATGTAAGGTGTTCCACTGGCTTTACATGAGACAGTACCAGTGGTTTTGTATAGCAGCTTTGCAAGACAAAAAATAAATTGTGTGGGAAATGACAGGAAATGACTAAAACCCTTCGGTCTTTAGGAGTAATTATGTTTTTGTTCTAACTTCGTGATTTGGAGGAGATTTTAATTTTGGGGGGGAGAGTTGATCTTTGCAATGAAGGTTCCCACTCATTAAAAAAATTACATTGAAAATTAAATAAATAAATGGAAGCTTATTTAATGACACATTGAAGTATTACAGGGAGAACTGTGATTAATGGTTCCTGCCCTGATGAATAATTCTGTACAATAGCCCTGATGAATAATTCTGTACAATATCTCATCAACTTGCTGTCACTTTTATCAGCATTAGTTTTAGATTCATAAGCAATTCATTGTCATGTAGTTTACTGTACAGAAACTGAGGATGTCTAACTCAATACAGAGAGTTCCATCCAGTTTTCCAATCTATTGTTTAAAGAAAAACCTTGTTTTCATGAAAACCCTTCAGATCTCAGAGCAAATGTGCCTACAGAACTATGAAGAACTTTACAAGATGCTTTTTCTGCAAGGGAAAATAACAGTTGGGAGTTTAAAGACTGTTCTGAGCCCACTGTAAATAAAACAGGAAATTAAATATTGGCCAAGATATTTTTCCAATATTTATTGATGGAAGGGTTTTGACAATGTGCTGTCCCCACTCCAGAAGTCTCCACAGCACAAGGGGTGCCAAACTTATTTTAAAATTTAAATTAATGCTTATTAAGAACTTCAGAATTACCAGGAGAAGCGCTGTGATGAAAGCCTCCTTATATATTTTTCCAAGAAGATTTACAACCTACATTAGACACAGCAGTCAGCCATAAAATCAAGTGAAATTTGCAGACCTGACACACTTCCTTTGCGCAGCAGAAATTAAAATATATATTCCATGAATGTTGTCATAGTAACATGTGGAAAACATTAAAAGTAGTCAACATGATGAACAGGTATAATTTATATCTTTCTAAAATCTCACCCCACACATCGCTCATAAATCATCCAACTCAAGTTTGTAGTACAGAGATGTTCAGCTTTCCATCTCGCTGTCTTGCTGTTCCAACTAACAAAATAAGTGCTGGATAAAATGACGCGGTATCAACTGGGTCTTAAAAACTGCTCAGTGATAGAGAGATACCAACTTAAAACAAAAAAAAAGGCTTATATCAGTACTGTTTCTGATCTTATGCTTTGTATATTGACATCAGTAAAATTACTTGTGTAGTAATAATTAAGTACATACATAATATTTGCAGAACTGAAAATAAAATCAATGTTCTAAGCACATCTAGGACAAGACATTCCCATGCAGGCTTTTGGAGACCTGCACATTACCTATGGTGCATGCTGCATGCTAATGGAATGCTGCTTGCCCCAGTAGTACAGACTTCTGCTACCCACCATTTGGGATCATAGCTTACAGCATAGCCTTTTGAAAAAGGCCAGTAATTCCAAAAGTTTCCAGGTATGAATGTCCTTTCTAAAGTGCCACAATGCTGGATAGTCACATTGCAAGGGATCTCCCACAGGAGGGGAGCTCAAATCTGCATCACTTAAGTGATCCTGAATGATCTAAATCATCATCTTTCCTAAATGGTTCAAACTGAAGTATGGGTTTCTTTAGAAAACCTTAGCCTAATTAAATGTTTAAGACTTCCTATTTTCATGAAAGCCTTGTGGTTCACCAACCTGGAAAATGGAAGTAAAAACCTGGCCACAGGATCCATAGACTAGACTTCTTGTGGCCTTATAACTTCAATAAACTTCAGTAAATTTACAGGATCCACCTGGGGTTTGTAAGGACTTCTTCGGAAATTAAAGCCCATGGCCTATTTTAATGCTCAAAATAATTTACTTCAATTTAATTTTAATGTATTTTTTTTTAGTCTATTATGCCAGTAAAGTAACACTATGGAGTGGATTTACATAAAAATACTTCCTAGACTATCAAATGAATAAAAGATTTAAAAATATCCAGCCTTTATTTCACAATCTGTACCAGTTCCTAAGGAGCTATCAATCAAGCCTTTGACACATATACAGAATTATTTGCACAGCTCTGTGAAGGACGCTTTGCACATTATTTGATGTGAAATGATGTTGATGACTTCTTCTTTTTCCAAATTTTTAAATAGCTGTGGGGCTAAAAAATAAAAGCAAAGGAAATAACCCTGGAGATACAAGAAAGCCATATGAAAGGTGGTCCTTAAGCAGACTGAAGTTTGTCTATTCAAGGTGGAGTCTGAGAATCCAAACTTAACTCATGCCATTTGAGTAAAAGTCATTTTTGTTGCAGCAGAAGGGAGACGGCATGCAAGAGAGACTTCTGGGCCAACCTCTACAGGAGCTAGTGGCACAGTTACAGAGCACAGAATCATAGAATCATAGAATCATAAAATCACAAGGTTGGAAAGGACCTACAAGATCATATAGTCCAACTGTCCTCCTATCACCATTAGTACCCACTAAGCTACTGAACCATATCTTACAGCAATTCATTCAGATGTCATCTGCAACATGGAAAGACACCTGAATTTTCTTTCATGGGGGAGAGAAGAGAGTGATGTCACCCTCGTTCAAGGGTGGTGGGCAACACATTACGCTGTGGCTTGCTTGTGGGGCCAGTAGCATTCAGATATGGTCGTACCCTGAATGTCCAGGCAATTCAGAAAGCAATCCCAAATTACCTGAGGGCTCAGCTACTCAGAATGGGGATTGTAATGCAGACCTCGGCAGGGCCGTGAAGGTATAAGAGCATAGGAGTATAAGAAAAAGGTTAACCATAATGATAATTATGATGATACTCTTTGTATTGCAGTGACCAATTTTCAAAACCTTTATCTATTTTAAAAAAAAGTTTTTGCATAGGAATATTTTAATGTGACCAAATGGCTTTAGATTACCTGAAAGTTCATTTTCTCATACAACACAAAGACAGCAAGCAGAAGTAGAAGAATATTGTAGTAAAAAGCCTTGAGGAAGGTATCTCAGGCTATTAAATACGAACTTAATGTGATTTGGGTCTTCCCTAACCAAGCATCTCCTAAAAGAAGTTTGTCATAAAATCCTCATGCTTCTCAGCAGAGAGTCCTATGCTTCACTGCGTTCCTTTGAAATGCAAAAGGCAAAAAAATTGCTCTTCTGGAGCAGTATTAACAAAAAAAATTATATCTATTTTCAAAGTAACCATAATTCTTATGCTTTTTAGTAGAGTTTTTTAATATAAGAGTTTAATTTCATGGATGGTTTTCTTAAAGGATTATTCCTGCTTTGGAAGCATGCTATTCTGATGGCTTGTTTACTGATTACTTTTATGCAAATACTTCTGAAGAATAGGGTGCTTTACAAATTTTTATTCAAAGAGGGCATGTTTTTCAGGTGCTTTCTTTCCTACGTTTTCCAAGAGATTCATCTTTTCCCAACAGTCCGTATTGAAATGAAACGATTTGCTATATATTTATGTATGTTAATAGCATTTGACCACAGCACTTTTCTACTATTAAAATGAAAATCCTGGAAGACCACATCACATATTCATGACACAAACCATAGTGAAATATTGATTTACATTATATAACTGCTTTGCTGTATTTAGAATGCTTGAGTCCATTTTCAAAAGGTTTATATTATTCCTTTATCTTTCCCTCAGGAATTGTCAGACTTCAGAAATCCCCATATTCACTTGACTAGACATATTAGAAAAAACAGTGATTTGTGAAGCACTGATCACTAGAATCATGCCCCTTGTTGCAAAGCAGTCACACAATTTGGAGACTGTCCAGTGTTAAAATTAATGAGTGAGTGTGTTCCACAGAGAAATAACTCTAACCACAATTTGGCTAGACCTTAAAGTCTGCATTTTTATTGCTTTTGGCACCTGGAACCATATTTCTGATGGATTCACTTCCCTTAAGATAGATAGTGAAGGAAAGGTGCATAGTCCCAAATTGAAAACTCTTGTTGCTTTCTTTTCTGAGATTTAAATAGCATTAATTACATTGTAGGCAGAACAGTCAATTGTCTTACAGTTTGACAGCATTTGCTTGTGTTCCCGAGATGTCAGTCTTTGTGCTAAGAAGAAATCACATTCATCTGGGACCTGCTCCAACATTGACAACAGCCTTGGGATCAATGCTGGATTGCTTTTGGCTCTCACCTCCCTAGAATATGGCTTGTGTTAGCTCAAAGACTCTATTGAACACAAAATAGTCCAGTCTTTTATGCTGGCACTGAAATGAATCAAATGTAACGGAAGAAATCAAAATAGTATAATATTATGTGGTGATAATATGTGTAGTGAGGTCTTAACCTTATCTTGCTGATGGACAGAAAATCTGGCAAGGTAATAACTGCATATTATTGCTTTGTTTGCCATGTCATCTCATACCGCAACAGGACGATGAAGACTTTAGGAAGAACTCTTGTGTTCAGCATCTTACCCATGAGAAATGGACTGCAACCACAGACTAACCAATAGGGAGCTAAGCAGACCTTGGTGAAGTACCTAGCCAGCATGAAGGGCAGTAAGAAAACAAATGTTGTCCATCAAGCCTCACACTAGGTGATTACGGTTTTTCTTTCTCTACATTTAACAGAGCCACACATAGCACAAGGCTGGGTGTTAATGGAAGACTTCCTTCACGTGTCTGCTGCTAAGTGGCAAATAGCAAAATGTGAGTTTGAGAAGTCAGTGATGTTGAAGTCTGTATCTGACCTAGCAACCCAAAATTCTCCTCATACTCAGTGGTAAGAATTGGGTACTTTTAGGGCATGTGTCAAATGATGGATTCAGATATTTACTTAGGATTAAATGAATGATACTTTTAAAAGAGACATCACTATTTACTACTACTTACTACAAATTGCAGATTGCTATTCAATACAAAGAAAATCAGATAATGACTTCAGGCCTGTGCTTACATTCAGTTACTCACGTTCATCTATGTTGGGTTTGAGAAATCTCTCCCAGGCTTCCCAGCAGGCGTTGTGGATCAAGTTTAGAAAAAGCATCTGGAAGACAGTGCTTTGTGGAGCCGCTTTTCACCAAAAGGGAAATAGTGTTAAAAATCATGAAAGTGGCAGACAGGGGCTTTGAGGGACTAGGAAGGGTTAGGGGACTTCTTATAAGAAGAAAACAGAATTACAGAATAAAAGCCTTCAAGAAAGCTAAGCAGAATAAATTCATGGAACTGGCAGTTCCCTGTAGAAATATGTATAAAGGAAAGGGATCAGGCAAGCTAGCAGTTTCATTAAATATCAAAATTAAAAATTAGAAGAACTACAGTAACTTATCTCGAGGCAAAGGAAAAAAAAAAAAAAAACAGAGCAGACCAAGGAAATAAGAGAGCCAAACAGATAAATCAGAGGTCTTCAATAATCTGAAATACAGAGAGAGGAACCAGCAAAGACAACAAAACATAGTTCAAAAAGCTGAAGGTGAGAATTAAAGCTAAGCAAAAGCATACATGAAAATCAATACAAAATGGGCCAGGAGCATCTCCTGCATGAAGAAAGGCTGAGTAACCTGGGTCTCTTCAGCCTGGAGATAAGAAGACTGAGAGGGGATCTGATCAATGTTTATAAATATCTAAAGGGAGGTGGGAGGCAAACGGATGAGGCCAGGCTTTTTTCAGTGATGGGTAGCAATAGAACAAGGAACAATGGCCTAAAATTTGTATATAGGAAGTTCTGTACTAACATGTGGAAGAACTTCTTTATGGTAAGGGTGATGGAGCACTGGAACAGGTTGCCCAGGGAGGTTGTGTCATCTCCTTCTATGGAGATATTCAAGACCTGTGTGGGCACCTACCCATGCCACCTATTGTAGGGTACCTGCTTTAGTGGGGCAGTTGGACTCTACAATATCTTGAGGTCCCTTCCAATCGCTGCAATTCTGAGATTCTGTGATTCTGTGATGGGACCTTAAAGATAACCCAGTTCCAACCCCTGCCATGGGCTGGGCTGCAACCCACTAGATCAGGTAATTTAAGAAGTAGCAAGAAAAGAAAGAATTATTCTAGCTTTTCAGAGGAAGATCATGGAAATACTCTTGCCACTCTCAGTAAAGAGAGAAAGCCAGGAGCAGAAGATTCTAAGAAACAATATATTTTTTACTTTACTAGATCATCCGGCTGTTCCCACACAGCTCAACCACTATGATCATTGTGATGCCATACTAAGGAAAGGCCAGATCAGAGATTATTCAGATAATCAGAGACTATTTTGACAAATTAGGTCCACATAAGTTATGGGTGATTGGGAAGGAGTACACATCTGCTTCATCTGTGCCCTGAACTGGCCCATCATGTGGCAGCTGCAGTCTCCGAGGCTCTGTGGATGGATTGGCTCTGTGGACTGAAAGGCATGAAAAACATATCAGTCCTGTTGCTTCTTCTTATCCAACATCCAAAAGGAACAGTGGAAGTACATCTGTGCTGATTAGCACACCCATACCTAACCACAGAGTCAGGATGCTGAGGTTAGAAGTATCTGCACAAGCTCGCTAGGTCTGTTCTATGAAATCAAATCAATTTCTCAGTCTGGGAAATTTCAGACCCTAGCACATCAGCCCTCGAATACCAAGGTGGTGGCCCAGGAGCATGGGAGTGCTGTGCCAAACCCAGGGCACATGGTGAGGTAGTCAGCCTGGCGACCTTAGAGTTCATGCATTGAGCTGATGCCCCTCTCCTAGCAGTAGTGAAAGAAACATGAATTTCACTTACTTCCACATCATGTGAGAAATTTTTTTTTTTCCCAACATCTCAGGTCATTAGATCCTTTTGAGGAACAATTATTATTGCCTGCCAACTGGAAATTCTGAACTTAGTCCAATTCTGAATAAAACTTGAACTGATTTAAAACCCGAGGACTAAGGACACGTAAGTGGCAAAATATATCAAGGAGGGGAATGCTGGATTAATTCCAAAGGCAGTGGATTGTATGCTTGATGAGAATCATGGCTATTCATTTTTTTAAAGTAGTGGGTGGCTGTTAGTATAAATTGGGCTCTTCAAAGTGCACTAGAATAATTTAAAGACCTTTTTTCCTATAATCTTTCACTGTTAACATCCATTGGCAAAAGTAAGTGTCTAAATGGACACAGAAACCAAATAATGTCCCAGAGTTCATACACAGCAGAGGCAGCACACAATTTAAATTATTAGTTCGGTTATTATTAAAAGTATGAAGCTGCTGTGAATGAGGCAAAGTAAAAATACTCTCACAGACTTCACTTCCACTTCATTCCATTTCCTACATTTATTTTGCTGTTGAATTCTGCTGTGTTTATAGCTGAAACTGACAGATAATTGTATACTGTCAGCGTTCACTTTCATTATTTAGGCACAAATCCTTCTAGCAGTTTTGCATAAGCATAACTTCATTCACTGTGCAAGTTCAGTGGGACAACCCATTTCACCTGAAAGCAAGCATATGAATAAGTCTTCATGGGATTAGAGCTGTAATTTCTCAAAGAATTAGATGTTAGAGAATCTGTTGCTAGTTTACTGAATGTTAAGATTGTCTCAAAATACCAGATGTAGGGAAAAATGCCCAAAGAAAAAAAGTAGATGTGACATCACATAACTGTCATTGTAATAACAACAGCACACATGTAGCATAATCCAACATGTGGTAGATATGTACCATTTGATTTAATCTCTTTGTGAAACCCAAGTAAAACTAATGTACACTGTAGGTATCTAGGCAGTGCATCAAGCTCATTCTTAAATAACAGCACAGATCAGAATTCCTTCTTAAAAGGGATGTTCAGTATTCCAAACAAAACCAGCTAATTTCAAACCAGAATGATCACCTTGCCCAGGACAGATCATGCAGCTATTAGAGGATCCAATAACCTGCTCCCCCATGCAGCGCTGCCTCAGTTTCCTGACTTAGGAGCAGAGGAAAATGATCATGTTTAGAAGTCATGGGGGCCACCATGAGTCCCTCTGTTACTAACTTCAGGTCGCTGTTTATGTTTTGTTCCAACCATGTAATCACTGGATGGACTGACCTTTCCTGATGAGCAAGTTGCACCCAACACAGGTACTACTGAGCCTTAGACACCTTAGAAAGTTGGCTCACCCCACAAGTATTTCTGTCTCAGTAACCAGGAAAAGAAAAATGCTTCATCTATAGCTAAGTCCTGAGAGGAACTGAAATAATCTTCTTTACTCCATTAGCCATATCTTAGATTTTTAGTATACCTCAATAAGGTTTTTGTCCTATCTTCCAATGGTGATGTTTTGCTAATGCAGGATTTGATCTGAGTAATCACTATGCTGTAAATAAAGGAATTGTGCAGTTATTACCCTGCATTTCTCTCCAAAAGTTTTTTTTTTTTTTGCAGTTTTTTTAATAAGTTACCTAACATATCTTGTTTACTTACAAATCTATAGCCATAGAAAAGAAATTGCTATTGCTCTGCCTAAAAGAATCCTGAGAATCATTTTTTCAAAGCACAGTTTTCAGAACTAATATAAACACGCATTGCTCGGTCAAAAGTTCAGCTTCAAATGGCTCCTAATACCCTCACTTAAATCAGGTGGAAGTTTTTCATAATTAGGCAGTATGTGATAACCTTTTGGAAGGGAGAAATAAAAAAATAACGTTATGAATGATGAAAATGTTACAGTCTTACAGACTGTTCAAAGTTGATTGTAGCCTTTTTGAGTTCTAAAAAACAGCAGTTTAAGTCGAGATTTTAAAAAATAATGTAATTAAAACACTGCATTTTTGATAGCAGTCAGAATGAATTTCTGTGAAGCAAAGTAAAAGATTTAAAGCCCCTTTATAAAATATGTCTACATTTATACATGAAATGTTAAGCTCATTATCATATCGATTTTGTTATTTTTTCTGTTTGTTTAGCAAAATATTTATTGCAGTATATATATATTGCAGTATACATATTGCAGTAATGCAATAACCAAACATAGGCTTATACATGCATGCAGTTGATTACCTCATGAGCAAAGCAAAAATGGTTGGAGTCAGAGTTACAATCTCAGCTTGCTGCCTGCTGTGCAAATCCGAGGAGTGAAATTCCCCTTTTTATTCATACACTCACCATTATGACCTCTTGCACCACTTGGTGAAGGGAGGCATTACCCTGGTGGACAATTCTGTCCTCATGAGGTAAAAAAAGGCAATAAGAGGAGGGAAAACCTCTGGGACTACTAATGTAAGTCCATAGAGAAGTTCATTACTGCAACAGCAATTAATTGTATCTGACCTTTGTCTGTGTCTGTAAATAAGTCACATCTTTTTTGACTCCCATAAACTCACCTGTGGGTGGGCCTCTCCAGGCACCCCAGGGGACACAGTCCCAAAACACTTTCCTGCCTGCAGTTTCCTTGGGCTGCTGCTCCTCTTCAGGGGCTGCCTGGCTCTTCCACTGCCAGTCTCCAAAACATTCCCAATGGCCACACATCCTACAAAATAATCCCAATATCTGAATGCCAGGAAAACCTCTTTTCTCCATTTTTCTCATTTTTTTACTTAGTGTCATCCCAAGTGAAGATTTTGCTGGCCAACTTGCCCAGCCCTGGGCAAGGAGGTGCAGTGGAGCACATGTACATTTGCAGGCATCTGAGAGCACCGGACCCCCATAGTAAATAATTACAAGTGGCGTTCATCAAGTCACTGTGCTCTCTGTTCTGGCCAAGTGCTACCTAAAACAGCAGTGTCCCGTGACCATGATGAGCATTACCTCCATTTCTTGCTGACTTGTTTTTCATTTACAAAACTTACAGAGGTGATCTTTTCCTTTGAGGAGAAGGCCTGTGGTTGTGTAGCTGTTGTGAACCCATTACAACTGGAAAGGACAGGCTACCTCTGTTTAATTGATCAGATTGACAGAATGACTCCTTTAGGGGTTCTCAGGAGTTAAAGGGAGATTAATTAGTGACTTCAGCAGTAGCAGGATCAGGCCCTTTGACTTCATCAAGAATGTCATCCTTCTTCACATGAGCAGACTGACAGGACAAGGATTGAAATTTCACAGTCTGTGATATATTTAGAGACTGTTTAGATTGGATTAGGCTACGGAGGAGTACTGTGCTGACCAAGATAATCATCCTTCAGATATTGATCTAACCCCTGTCTGTTCTAATTTGTTCATCCAAATAGCATTGCCTGCAGCCACCCACCACTATAAAACAGCAATATGGCAGTGACAGCTGCTAGGATCCCTGATTTTTCCACAATAGAAATCAATGGTGAAAACCCAACTGACTGGAATGTTGCAGGCTGTTCCCTACTGGCCTTGTTTTCAACACCACATTTCCTGCTAAAACGTGTACATGTTTTGAGCTGCAGCACTGAAAATCAGGCTGTAATTTCTCATCTCATCTTTATAATTCGGTGTATAGCTATAGGAAGGGGAATACAGCTATAAAATTTACTCCCACAACACCATATAGAGCTACCTAGAGCTGCTCTGAACAAATTAGTGGGAGTACTCAGGGAATGTGCCAGATTTCTCAGAAGACCGTACCAAGGCCAGCACACATGGTCCCAACAGGCATAAATGTCCCTGGAAGACTGCTGTACCACTATGGTTGTACTGCTGCCAGCATGGCATTAGCTTGCTCCAAGAGAGCCAGGGTATCTCTGGATGGTAATGTCTTGACACACTATCATTTTGACACATTTATAGACCTCTGCTGAACTGGGCCTAAATATATACTTCTGGAACAGCTCCATACTCAGGTTCTCCATTACGATCATGGATTTGGAATGCAACCCTAAACTCATAGAATGGCTGCAAAGGGCACACAAAAGGGACAAGCTTCTGCAGCCTGGAAAACCAGAGATCCTGCCAGCAAGGCAGAATAAAATCACTGCCTGCCAGGTATAAGGCAGGCACAGCAAAATGCCATTGCAGAAAGCAATAACAAAATGCTGTTAGTTCTGTAAGTACAATTCCTGCACCAGTTTAAGTCATTGGATTTCACATAGTATTTTGGTCAAGTTTACTATGGAAATGAAATGGAATTGAGTTTTTGAAGCACCTTCTGTGATGGTGGGAGAGAAAAGAGCTAAGGTGAACTGAGTTTCTTCTTTTGATACCCTACGCACTATATAAAATAAAGGTAAAGCACTACCAAAGCAATAAAGATTTTGGATTTTGCAATAATATGAATGATTGCCCCCAGGGCAGAACAATAGGCTGCCTGATCCTCCTTCCTAGAATTTGCTGCTAATTCAAACAGCAGTAGGCTCTTGAGTCACAGCATTTTTCCTAGTGTCCAAGATCTCATGTTTAGCAGATCATATAAGAAACTAAATGTTCCTTTTTATTACTGTTTAGCTTGTGGTAACCCCATGAACAAAGCAATGCAGATTTGCAGCTTTATGTTCAACGGGTTTCAGTTTTGATATTGCTAGATCTTGAATGAGTTTCTGTATTAGCTCCTTGTGATCTGTAATTGTTTATTGGTGGAGGTAATGGAGGCTTTTTCTGTCTTTTGGCCTCTTGTTATTGTGCAGCCTAAGCTCCATGGCAGCAGCACACAAAGTACAGTTCAAAGAATTTGCAAAAATACAAATATTTTCAATAATTTCTTCATGTTGTTTATATATTATTAAGCTTAATATTTGAGATAATTGTTCTACAGAAAGTTGAAACTGTATGTTTTATAGAAGGGATGTAACTGGGTTGTAATTCAGGAGGTTATTTGCAGCAGTTAAATGGATGGGATATCTGAGGACAGGAATCAGTCACAACAGAGGTAGATATGGAATGAGAACAGGAGGTTAAAATATGCAAACAGTATAATAAAGATATAAAAACAATATAATAATGAAATTGAGCTTTCCCCTAACTTGAGTTTTAAAAGGGTTGTTTATTGATGGATTTTTTGCTTTATTTTTGCACCAGAGTGCTTAGTAGCAGATATAGGCATCATCCTCCCCCAGAGAAGAGTGTTTCATGGTTCTTGATTTATAAGAAATGGTCCAGAGCTTCTGAACATGTTCTGAACAAGTAAGATACCCAGACACACATGGGATGTTCATGACTTGCAGCATAACATGCTCTGTGCAGTGGAACAACACAAAGCTTGGGGCAAGTATTTCTGAGTTGCCAACATGCCTTGCACATCACCACTCCATCAACCACCTCAGCAGGGTTCAGTACAAAAGCTCCAAAATTCACTGCCTGCCACTGCCTGTTCTGAATGAAACCAGAAGCTGTTCCTGTCACAAGCAGTTTATGCATACTTGGGAGATAAAACCCATCCACAAATGTGACATAAAGCAGGTGCCTTCCTGCAGGCCCTGCCTCTGGCATCCTTCACTACCTGCAGCTTGCTCACAGATCCTCTGAATGTACAGATGACATCTTGGGCCAAGATGCAGCCTCCTGTTCCTTGAAGCATGCGCTGAGAGGTTAATGCCACCTGAAGCCCCCAGAAGGCTGTGCCAGGATCTTTATGGACCAGCAGGCCACAAGGTGAGGGCATTCTGCAAGGCTGTAGAGCTACACTCCTCAGTGGGAGTGTAGTTGACTTGGGGCATGAGGAACCACGGTCACCAGATGAAGGAGAGAAGGAAACATGTCATGTCCCCAGGTCATGACATGACCACGGCAGAGACACAACTCATCCATGCATGGATGGAGTGCTACCACTGTCTGAACTGGCTGAAGGGAGCAGAAGTTAACATCTACTATTATGGCTGAGAAAAGTACACTTTAGGACAGCCATATACAAAACTAGGGTTTGTGCTAACCCTATAAATAAACCCCTTTCTCATTTCCATGTTGACAAACAGATATCAAATTTGAGTGTCAATAAGAGCAGTGTCACACAACATGTATCATGGACATGCTTCAGTAGACAACAGCACAGGTTCACTGCAAGTTGGTTTCCAAATTTTAGGCACTTCACGACGAGCAGGACTGCTACTTCCTTCCCACAAGAGGGCCCTACAACTTCACTCTCCAGAATAAGGAAACTGGTACATAAAGTAGGACTTGTGATAGCTGTAGTTCCACATCAGCTGCTGTACGCAACCACGGTGTGGGTTTACACTGCCACATGCTCAGCTAGGAAACAGCCTAGCCTGCCATGATGGAGTAAGCTATGCTTGTGACTCCTCAGAGCCAGAGGAGTAGCATTTGAGTGGCAGCAGAAAAATAAGCTTCTATGAAAGAAAAAGAAGTAGTTCTCAGCAACTCCTGCTTGGAGTGGAGAGATGTCCATTTTCTGAATGCTCCAGTGTGGGAGCAACCTGTTTGAGCTTGTTATGTAAAGCTGCACACAAAAGTAACCCCAGGTTGGAGGTAAAATGTGATGTAAACAGGATTGATTTCAATAAGGAGTTTTTCAGTAACATTATCTACTGGCAAGATAGCAAGCAGAAATTTTTGAGCCATGAGACAGATGCTCACAACTAGCACTACTGTTGTGTGCTTGAATAGCAGTGCTAACACGTGATTACTTGATGAAAAATGTCTGGAAGAAATGAGCTATCACTCTGGCTGGTCCTTCCCTTCTCATCTCCTACCACTCCTTGTGTGGGACTGAGGACACCATGAGGACCCCTGCTCAAGTTTGCAGAGAAGAGCACCCAGAGAACATCACTATCCTTGAAAAACTCAGTCCCATCTTCACTCAGTATAGAAAACTCAAATTCTTCCACAGGCCCTCAAGAGGCCAGGTTGGAGTAATACCTCAAACAGTGCAATACTGGTAAAATCAATTTCTCCAAGTGATTTTTCACACCAACAGCTGTGTCTACACTTTTCCACAATGAAATGTAAGCAAAAATCAGCAAAAGAGGCATTTTCTCCCTGACTTTTCTTGTCATTGTGTCTTATGTGATGGCACAACCGTGACCAATGCATAAAACTCCTCTTGTTCCCACAGAAGTTATAAGAAGTGTAAAGGAAGACTTGCAACTACTCTTACAACTGCAGATCAGAACAGAACCTTAAGGTGTTTGCAGAACAGATGAACAAAAGAGTCTTGAAGGGTAAAACAAGCAAGAAGGCGGAACAGCTCGCTTCACTCAATACACCTCATTCCTGGGGATAAATAAATGTTTGTACAAAGCTGCACAACCAGTGTGGACACCTGAAGGCTTTTTTAACTTGGGTTTACGTCCAGCTAGAAATACAAGCACGTAGTTAACTCAAAATAACTGGGGGCTCATTTTAGTCTGGTTGAAAATGGTTTCCAATTAATAGTTTGTTTGAAGCTTGCAGAAGCAATACTGCTATCAGAATATTGGTGTGGTACACTTGCCAACTGTTTCCTGCTGCTCTGCTGCATTTCAAGTTACTCTAAAAAATGCACTTTTTCCTTTGTTTATCACTGATTGCAGTGTTAACCTGGAGACCCAGGCTGGAGGAAAATGAGATAATTATAGAATCATAGAATGGCTTGGGTAAGAAGGGACCTTAAAGATCATCGAGCTCCAATCCCGTTGCTGTGGGCAGGATTGCTCCCCACCAGCTCAGGCTGCCCAGGGCCCCATCCAATGTGGCTTTGAGCACCTCCAGGGATGGGGCACCTACGGCTTCTCCAGGCAGCCTCTACCAGTGCCTCACCACCCTCTGAGTAAAGAATTTCCCCCTGATATCCAACCTAAATTTCTCTTCTTTTAGTTTAAAGCCATTCTCGGGTAAAGTGAACATTTGGTCTGGTTAATTTCCATTAGAATAAGTGGATCTCAAATTTTCAGTGTCCCTTTTTCCTCACTGGTTGTAAGGGGAGGCAAACGATGAGATACCATATTCTACCTGATGTGTAGGTCTTTAACATGGACGAGAAGATGCCCAAACTCAGAGTGGCAGTAGGGAAATCATACATTTTAATCTAGGTATAAAGTGCACAAGCACCTACTGAGCCAGCCATTTGTACTTGTTTCACTGAGTCAAAGATGCTATCTCATCCCTTGTCTCACATTCAAAGTTCATGATGAAACCACCTTCAGCGCTTGGAATGAGAGAGTGGGACTAATTATTGATGTTAAAATATATGTAAGGTTCTGTAAAAGGGAAAGAGACTTCATGACATTTTGTTTTTGAGCGCTGTTTTCTCTCAAGATGCTTTCCAGTATCTGCTCATCAGCAGAAAGGACTTTTGGAGACAGAAGTCTCTTTATCCCAATACCGTGCTCGGTCAGTGACTTTTCTCAGGACCTGCACAAAATCCCTTCTGCTTTGCATTACAGAAGTAATGTTTGAGGTAGTATAAAGCCATTGAGGCGTCAGAGAAAGCATGAGTTCGTTGCAACCAAGTGGAGCTGGAGGATATGAAAGCTCTAGCAAAATGATGGGCATCCCTACCTTGTTCACCTAGTTACTATGCCAATAAGCCACCCTCAGAGGGATATGTCTCTGCCTAATGGCTTTATGTGGTTTCTGTTGCAAAACAGAGGAAATACGCGTAACAAAACAAAAACAAAAAGAAGTAACATCTTGTTCAGTGAAAATGTCAAAGGCAATGTGTGTGCTAAGTTGTGCCACTCTCAGTATCGCCTGGTATTTGGCAAGGGGAGTCATTCCCACATAAGCAGGCTGCCCTCCACTGTCGCTTCCAGCTCCCCTTTATTAACTCTTTATAGAGATAACACCATATGTATTACTTGTTGCTGAGCAGTCCTTGTAGAGGAAATGTAATGGGTCACTTTTTGAGGCTGTGATTTTAACTTTCTCCCATGATTTTGTTTTTTTTCTTCCCAATTTTCTCTTCAGCTTCTGCTTCTTTGACTAGGATTTGGAAGCCTCCTGGAATAAGTACGTTATAAAGAGAGATTTGCCTGGTCTGTGATTGATGGATTCAGAGAACTATCAGAAGGGATGAAATCAATTGGTATTTAGAATACGTTTGCAAGCACTTCTGGATATTTTATTACCCTCAGACACATTCTGTCTGCTTTTAGATTCACTGTTGGTTATTAAGGTCAGGTTTATAAGCTAGTCTCATTCTCTGCTCCTCTCAAGCATCCTGTGAATCCTGTGCAGGATTCAATTTGCTAAAGATTTATGAGACCTTCCCATTCCAGAATCATATGCATCATATGGAAACTATTGTGCAATGGAGAGCTTCAAGGTAGTCCCTCCCTGGCTGTCTCCAAAACAGCATGATGAACGAATAGCTTCTAAAAACAACCACTAGAACACTACTGTAGCTCTTTTACTTTTTTTGCAACTTAACTTAGGCCCATTTTATCTTTATATCTGAACATTTTGTAGCTAAGTCCTATAGTGGCACCAACGAAGCAGAGAAAACAAGACAGATATTGTGACTTGTTCCCAGTTAGAGGTAATGGTCTGAAATGTCCAAAAGTGGAACCCTTCAGGTGGTAGCCAGAATATTTTCATCTGGATATTCTAGTTCACAGTCTTCTAAAATGAATATGTACAGCATAAATACCACTTTTCAATTATCTTTCCTTTTGTAACCAGGTTGCTACCTTCTCTGCAAAGAATATACAATGCAAAGAGAGCAACAGATACACTCTATTAAAATGTGCTTTATCTTGTATAAGGATATAAATATATACTAGGGAGAGTCAGACAATAGATTTGGCTGTGACAAGAAGAAAGCATGTTGGAAAACACGGTAAATTTAAATTGACTGTTGCTTGCTCTGCCTTATATCTTCCAGCATTCAGAAAAGTGGTACATAAATACTTTAATAAATAAAGATGAGTGCTTAACCTTCTCTAGGTTCTCTTCTTCATCAGGTTGTACATATATTGGACCTATAGAAATTCATGTGGCAAAGGAGCTCATAGTTTGCCCATGCCTTGGGTGGAAGTATGCTCTTGGTATTTTTAAATTTCAAATTGTCTTGTAGTTCCTATACTGTGAGAAACAGTGAAAAGAGAAGCAACTTTTTCCGTTCATCTTTTTCTCATCATCCAAATTATATCTGTTATATTTGCCACTTTCCCAGGCCGGGATAGATGAGGCCCTTGGTAACATGATCTAGTGCTTGATCTAGCAGTTGGCAACCCTGCCTGCAGCAGCGGACTTGGAACTGGATGATCTTTGAGGTCTCTTCCAACCCAAACCAGTCTGTGATTCCTTTTGCCATTTCTTCCAAGCTGAATAGTAGCAGCCTATTTAGTGTTTTGGATTAGGGAGGATGGGTCAGCTGAGAGTTTATGTATCCGGATTAGAGGGCAGACCAACATGGATGACATTGCATTGGGTGTCTGCTGCAGACCACTGGATCAAGACAAAAAAGTGGATGGAGCCTTCTTTGGACATCTGAAAGAATGAAAATTTTAAATCACAGGCCCTGCTCTTCATGGGAGACTTGAACGAGTCCTGTATCTGCTGGAACAACACAGCACTTCAGGGCACATGGAATCCATGAAGCTTCCAGAGTGCATGGAGGATCATAGAATGGCCTGGGTTGAAAAGGACCACAATCATCATAGAGTTTCAACATCCCTGCTATGTGCAGGGTCACCAACCACGAGACCAGGCTGCCCAGAGCCACATCCAGCCTGGCCTTGAATGCCTCCAGGGATGGGGCATCCACAACCTCCTTGGGCAACCTGTTCCAGTGTGTCACTACCCTCTGTGTGAAAAACTTTTTCCTAATATCCAGTTTAAACCTCCCCTGTCCCAGTTTAAAACCATTCCCCCTTGTCCTATCACTATCCACCCTCATAAACAGCCATTCCCCCTCCTGTTTATACTCTCCCTTCAAGTACTAGAAGGCCACAGTGAGGTCTCCCCAGAGGATAAATTGCTGAAACTGGTGACTGAGGAACTGATCACATACTGTGAACCCAACACAGGTCAAACAAGGCTCGTCAATATGCATTTCAGCTAGTGTTGTTTCTTTCCTTTTTTTTTTTTCTACACATACACATATCACATTGCATTTACTGACATTAAATTTTGTGTGCAATTTTACTACCAGAGCACTCTGTATCACAAAATTAGAAGAATTTCATGACTTCAAAGACTTTTTGAACTAAGGCATTTCGTATTTTCCTTAAGCTTTGCCACTGACTCTTTCTTATATTGTAGATCGTGTTACGGTTGAGCATGACAGCAGTTTCAGCACATTTCCATAGCGGTGACCACTGGTAATCCTCTGATTTATAAAAGTTTAACTAGATATTAATAATCCACGAAAAGGCATCTCATCTTGCCCCAGGATAATTTAATTTCTCTAATAGTCTTTTGAAGAAGACTTGGTCAAAGGCTTTTTGGAAAATCAGTTCAACAGTGCCAGTCTCACACATGGTGAATTCTTCAAAGAAATCTGGTAAATAGGAGAGATTCAATTCTTTTTTTAAAAAGCCCAATTGAACTCCTGCTCAATTTGCAACTTTCATGTATGTCTAGTGGCAATTTGTAGCTGAAACATTGATCTTTCCTAAGATTTGAATCACTTTGCAGATTAAAGTACAGGTGCAGTTTTTAAACTATGACTCTTGGTAGTGCGCTCTTGGAAGCACAGCAATATCTCACTGAAACATTTTATCAGAGTATTTCAAAATATGTTTTGAAAGTATTTTTGAACCTTGTAAAATAACTGCTTTTCTGGGTATGGATAAAATCTTTTTTTTATTTTAATCATTACCATCTCATATGCATGTGAAGAATGGATGCCAGAACCAGGAACAGATATAAGCATCCCACCATTTAGCACCTTGCGCTAGACATTATGTTCCAGTTCAGTACATTGCAAGATAAAAGAAAACTGGGATGCCTTTAATTGTGTCTCTGATTTACAAGACATTTTCCTGTGAACCTCTCCTTATTTTCATTATGTCTATGGATCATGAGAACTGTACAGAAAAAAAGTTACTTTAATTTTATGTACTTAAGATGGTCTCAATGAAATATACCTTATGTTGGATTCACTTTGTTTCCTACTAACAAATTGACAATTTTACATTAGAGTGACCAATGTTTACAGTGCTATGCTGGCATGTAGTTAATATTACCGGAAAATTTGATAGAGAGAGGGTATGAGCTATTTTTTCTTCCCTGACACAGCAGGTGTGGGTGTACACCCACACTGTAACATCAGGGAAGAAATTCCAGAATCCATGTGAATTAAGGTATATGAACATGGATTAGAGGGTCTGATTCTAAGGTCAATGCAAGAAGGGTTCTGACTTACCAGACTTGTAATCTATTCAGAAATATATTCCTACTTGTGTTTGATTTAAGAGGCTTATAACAGGAATTCTGTATCTGCCAGACAAGATCATTTTACATGGTCTTTGCACAGTCTTTAACAATAATGCAGTGCATGTGGAACAAGAAGCTCAGATTGTGTGTTTTCTATTGGATTTTTCTGAATTTGACATCCATGGACCATTTATAAAATCTTCTTTTGATTTCTTCATATGTAACTTACTTCAGAATTTACAGATTCCCTCACTTTTGTGATGGAAAGCTTCAGGTGATCTGCCAAGTACTCCATTCTTTTAATTAACCAGTGGGTATTTACATGTAGTCAGAATGGATGTATGGTGGTAAATTACACCAGTATTTCTAATTTAACATGCTGGGCCTTTTCCAAATGTTATAGCAGTACAAATAATTTTCATATCAGATTTCCATTTTGCCTACTGTTTACATTATTAACTATAGTAATGCTGTTGCCAGGAATAACTGACTGCAAGTAGTACTTGCACAAGGTTTCACAAGCTATAACTTGATGCAAACAGTATTCTATATGATTTTGAATATTTCCTTGCCTCTTACAGCATGAGAGGAGCTATTGCTTTTCACCTTGTTCACGAACAGTAATGAGGCAGTACAAAAAAGGAAATTATTTAAAGAGCACTGCATGTGTACATGTTGTACCCTAAGCAGATTGCCTGCATCCAATGACTTGCAAAGGTCAAGAGCTGCTATGTCAAAACCTCTGGCCTTATCAACACTAGCAAACACTTCTCTTGTATCCCTGTGATATATACATACAAAGGTTGCCAAACACTGTAATTCTATATCCAGTCTCATTCAGTTCGGTAGTTTCCTGCCTGAAGACCCCACTGGTAGAACAGAGATCATCCCCACAGATTCAGCTTTCATTTCTAATGTGAGTTTTCATCTGCAGTAGCTAAAGAAAAGGCTTGAAGATAAAAAGCATGTGCCATCACAGGATGGAGACAGGCTGGTAACTAAACAGACTTTAAGTCTGGACACTTTGATGTGCAACCTACTGTAAGGAACCTGCTTTAGCAGGGAGCTGGACTAAATGATCTCCAGAGGTCCCTTCCAACTCTTGTGATTCTGTAAACAGAAATCAGAATATGCTGTTATGAGAGAATAGCTTGATTCTGCCAGGCTGGGTTTGACCACTTGGCACCTGTCAGTCAGATTGCACACCTCAACAAGTGAGCAGCCCACAGGTATCCATACAGCACTCTTCAGGAGAAATTGAGCCACTCACCCACCAGCGCCCTCCAGCCTCTCAGGGAGGTGTGAGTGGCTCTGCAGACAAAAATATACCAAACAAACAAGCCTCAGGCAAGAAGGATGCTCAGGCCAGGTGACCACATTAAACTTGGTCTCAGGCACATCTCCAAAATGACACAAAACGTAGACATAAAGACTGAGCAACCATGCTTTACCTACTGATCCTCTCCTACTCAGCACATCCATTGCTCCCGTTGGCTATCTCCTAAGACTTAAGATAACTCTCTTTAGACAACTGAATCCGGACTTGTTTGAATACTGCAGAATTAGAGCCATCTAGAAATAAATACAACAGAATACTTTCTTCCTTACATGGATCCATTAATGGAGAATGGTTAATATTTTGCTATAAAGCTCTTACAGCATGAGTAGTCATCCATCCCTGTGCTGTATGTCCCCAGCCGTCCCCTTCTGCCCCCCTGCTGCTTTATCTGCACTCCGTGCAGACGTACCAGGTGCAAGGTGGGGAATATTAGGGAACCAAGCAGGAGAGCATCTGAGCCATTAACTCAGATTTTCTCCTCTAACGTCAGAAGATTCAGCCAAATAATTACAGCACACAGCTGGTGCCTGCTAATACACTTTAAATTTGATAATCTGTCCAGAAGTGAGGAACATTTTTATTCAGTGCAACTTGGAAAGACAAGGTAAGAGAATTGAACGAGACAAGGTATTTTCAACATGCTCTTTTTCATTACTGTGCTTCAACTCTACTGACTTTCACACTAGAGCAACAACTAGGCAAACAAAAGACTTCTGTTCCATCTTCAGAAGTTATATAATTTAACAGTATCATCTTTCTTTTCTTTCCAGACTTGCACAGCTTTAGCAACTCCTCTCTGTCAAAACAGTGTCTGCTCTCAACACCATGTTTTCTTAATTGCCCCACCTGAAGCAGAAATGTGCCAGTTACATTCTTGTCCTGATTATCAGACAACTCACTGGAATGTATCATTCCATTTCACTGCTGAAGTTGAGTCTGTGTAGTGAACATTTAAAATATGTACAGAGGCATAGTTAAGTATAAAAGCATTTATAAAGCAGCTCCGTTTGGGAATTGAGCTGAGTGCTCAGGGAGCTCCGTTTGGGCAGAGAGAACCTCTGTGTCCTCCTGGAGCTCCACCTCACTCATACCCCCAAAAAGCTGCTGAAGGCTTCTACCCACAGAGAGAGTGTTTGAACCACAGATCACCAGAGCTCTTGTCCAAATATTTATCCAGCCTCCTAGCGTGGCTGAGATATGCAAGCTGTTACTTTGCCCACAGTACTGATGGGAAAACAGCATTTAGAGACCCAGATGAAAGAATAACCAGGAAGTTTAGCATTTTCTGTTAAAAAAGAGCATCATGCCTGCACACTATGTCCCTCTTTCTGCATGCCATACCCAGGGAAGGATGCATGCAGGACTGAGATCCACTGGGTGCTTACAGAAGCTTCCTGCTTCCTTCTCCTCACAAAGGTTCATGCTTTTTGAATGGACACTGCAAAGGAATTTTTGACATCAAGTGGCAAGCTTTAAAATTCTGTATCAAACTGTGCTGTCCTCCTTATAAAACAAAATGGCACGTAGCTGTAGTTGCATGCACAGAGAATGAAGTATGTATTTAGAAGAGCTAAATTTACCAGCCCATTAGTAAGACGGTGATAAACAACATAGCTCATCATGAAGACACAACTCTTAAACTATGGAGAAGAACTGATCTGTATTTGGATATCTAGATGCAAATTATACATATTAATATCTCTACATTCAGTGTCAATGGGTTGTGCTGGCAATCCAGTATGTTGAGGACAACCCATTGGAGAGTCATTCTCAGGAGGGGAAGATTAAAGGACAACAAGCCAATCTTTCACCACCTGGTGCCCAGTGGGACTGTCTGTATCTCAGTTGACATTTCTCAAAATGCTCCAGGCTGAGAAGACAAAGCCAGCAGAAGGGCTACTGTGAGATGTTCTCATGAGGTGTATGACGGCCCAGCAGATGCTCACAGGTACAGCAGCCTCTAGCAGGCTTCACCAAGGATCTCACAACCTTGAGCATCACCTGTGAAACTATTGGCAACGTGTGCATTCACTGGGAAGAGAAAAGGAGCACTGTAAAATATCAGCCTCTGTATTCAAGTTTAGGAAATGTTTTAACATAGACCAGCCAAGTATTAAATGAAAGGAAAAAAAAAACAACAAACACAATAAAATTTGTATTGTAAAATCGAGACTCCGTGTGTGAAAAAGACTTGCAAGTTTACAGCTATTTAAAAATAGGGAATTTTACAGCTGAATGAAAATGTTTAAAACTACTAGGAAAAAATAAAGACATTTTACTTCTTTATATGATATATTCAAAGGTCATTTACTAGATAGTCCGTACAAAGTTATTCCAAGTAGCCATGTGAAACACAGGACATCAGATATGAGGGCACAATCTGTAGAAAGGTAAAATGACATCACAGAGCTGCTCAGCCTCAACCATAATTTTTAGATCCTCAGAACTTCTCCTCACTTGAGACAAGCAGATGACTGCACAGAAAAACATTCTCCACAAGGAGTGGTGGGGCCATTTGTAACCTGGGGTTATGAAGCTACACAAGTAAAAAAAAAAATGTGAAGCAAAACTGGAGAATCCAACTTCACAAGCAAGGAGAAGTTATGCTAAGTTCTCTGATCCTACACAGCATGCAGAGACTAGTAAAGCCCAGAAGGAATCGGTGTATTTTAAAATGAACTTACTACAGATCACTTTTTCCTTTGCTTACCCGTCATGATCAGAGATCGGACCTAAGGCCATCTATGATAGTAGAATATATCTTTGTTAGAGTGGCTGAGGTAGCTATGCAGGCTTTGGAAGTGAGCTCTGCACTGCTTTAGGTGTTTTTGAGTTTTCTTTTCCCCCTCATTGGGGCCATTTGCATGTCAGAGACCACACCTGTGTTTTTTCATCTGGGACCAACCATGATCACAAACATCGTTGCTGAGTTGGCATGATTCCTGGTCATAACTCTGCTCTTTTCTGGCCCAATTTCCAGCTGAATTGTGTCATTGTTTTGTATTTGCTGAACTCTCGGTTCCTCCCAAATAATTTTTGAATCTTCTGGCTCACAGCAGCCAAAATTGATAGAGGGGGAAAGGTCTCAACATTATTAAGCTTCTGGCAAGTTCTGGATAAAAACTGAGCAGTCAGAGAGAGAGAAACCTCATTAACTCCCCCATTCAGATGCGTACGCTGTGACCTTAGCTGCTTTCAGAAACTGGGCAATTCCCCCAGCCTCATAACAGAAGCATTTACCTAATGATTTTTGCCATTAGTTCTGCTGCTCTTGTGACGATTTGGTCATGCAAATGCTGATATTTAGCTGATTTGGCACACAAAAAATTAAACAGAAAAGACATGTCATGTTCATTGCAAGGATATGTCATTTTACCTCATCTTCCAGGGGTCCCACCCTTTCTCAAGGAAGATCCCATGTTAAATCCTACTCCTGACTGTGCTAGGACACTCAGCTTTATAGCCGTGTAGCAATAGCTAAATTTTCCCAACCATGAACGTAAAGGTGTACTGGCCAAGGTAAGTATTTCCCAGTAGAGTTTAGGCTGATTTCAGAACATCAAATGAGGACATAGAGTACACAAGGATATACTGTCATGCCTTGCTACCTTACAGAACATCCCAAACTGCATCATATGAAGAGCACAGTGAATACACCCCTGGCATAATGTCATCAATACCACATGCAAACTATCTTCCTCCATGACCAGAAGTGCTGGATATTGGTATAAAGGCTGCCGAACTTCTTTCTATTTTCTCAGATGCTTCTTGTGCAACAGTGAGACAGAAAGGTAATGATTTGAAGAAAGAGACAGATACAAATCATGAAGGAAAATCATGAAGGTCACACAGTTTTCAACATTTATTTTCTTAGATGAGTCTGCACAGCATTTGCTGTAGGAAAGCAACACTAATCTTAGCCAGAAAAAGTCATGCCTTGTGGGTGTGGCTCAAAAAGACTTTGCATATGGGAGCCCTTGAGAAGGAAAGTGAATGGCTGGTATGTCTTAGCACAGAAACAGACACAGTGAGACTATACAGTGATGATTTGTTGGATGCTGCAGCCTTAATGAGATTTTTAAAAAGTTCAGATTAGAAGCAGTTGTATATTATTTCACTGTCCTGCAGTGCTCAACCCTTTCCCATCTGTGCAATTGGCAACCTGGAGACCCCATGGAATAAGCATTTTCTATGCCTGTGCTTCAGGACAGTGGGATCCACCCTGCCCACTCCCCAGGGCACATTGCATTGTGTAGCACACTTTTCCATGCCTAGCTGACCTTCCTCTGCAAAGCACTGTTCTCGGCCAGCAAACAACCCGTTTCATTGCTGAAAAATAATGGATTACACATAGAGAAGGGATAATGAAAAGGAAAGGTGGATGGATTTACTTCTGCAAAACCTGCTCAGCTGGGTATTATCTTTGTTCTTTTTTTTCTTTTTTTTTCTTTTTTTTTCTTTTTTGCCAGAGTTTAGTTTGGCTCCAGTGTTGGGCCAATCAGATGTGCAGTCCATAACTAAGGGATTTGGAGCAGCAGCTCCGTCACTGAGCTGTCTCCCAAAAGCAGTCAGCAGAAAGTGAATTAGCTGCTATACTAACAAACATGAACAATAATAGAAAGTAGATTTCCAGTCTTCCTTCTTTACAGCAGTTTTGTTTTCCCTTGCAATAGCAGCGGTGATTACCTTATCTGTGCACACCAGCCAACCACACAATCCAGGAAAAGCCATCATCCAAGAAATACCCATTTAATAAGTCTTGGCATGGTGAACACGGTCTTAGGAAGGCAGGATGCCTCAAAGAATATCTTCCCTCAGACAGGCTCTGCAGTGACAAACACAAACCTGCAGATATGAGGTAAATGAAATTTCCAGGAGGGGAGCATCTAGTACGACATCTGCTGAGAGAGCTCTGCAGAAGTCCTTGTACCTCCAGTTTGTGGAAATTTCTTACCAGTTACTGGCACTCAATAAACATGAATTTTAATCTCCAAACCCAGAATCCTACATTTTTTGCATGGAGACTCAGTAGATGGGTACTTCAGCTTTATGCTCCTTCCTCCAACCCAGCCCCTCAGCTTTCCACTGGAGAGCTGAGCAATGTCTTCTCCCATAGAACCTTCATCTTTTTCATGCATTCGTTAACTGCAGTACCAGAGGACCTAGAAAAGATCAGCCAAATGGAGACAGAGAAATTATATGATTGCTCTGTATAAATATATCAGGAGGTTAATCACCAGTGGAGAGAGAAAGCTACTTAATTAGAAGATATGTTGGCAAAAGAGCAAATGGCTATGAACTGTATGCCCATGAATAAATTTAAGCTGAAAATTAGACAGAGGACTTTACTCATTAAGGAAGTGGGGATCTGAAACAACCCCAAAAAGAGATGACAGAGAAAAAAATCCCAAGAAAGGGCTTGATCCACTAAGGGGCAGATCACCTAAAATGATAGCTGGCAGCTGGAGTGGACTGGTCCCTGAAGCTCACAAGGTCCCTCCCCTTCCGATGTTTTTGATGCCAGTTTGAAGGGAAAACCAAACACGCATGCTCCTAACTTTCTTATCTTTATGTTAAACCCCACAACCTAAAGTACACCAAGAGGTATGAGCATCTCAACAAGGAAGAGAGAATCACAGGCAAGTGCTGCTGCGCTCTGAGGTTATGCTGGACCTCTTCCTCTGGCTAGATAGAGCACAACACACATTATGGCAATCAGAGACTGCTGTAAAACATCCTAGTACAAGCATTTTGATTCTTGGTGACCCTCTTTTACAGCTGAATACCTATTTGTTGAGTTATAATGCCTGTGTGCCATGATGTGACGTTATCATATCACAGAAGTAGTCATTTTCCTTCTACATCATTTCTATTAATCTTAGAAGGGCACTGCACTTCTGCTATTTATTATTTACACTGCAGTGTCATCTAGATGTCCCCATTATGTCAGGACTCCATGTACTGAGCGCTGCACAAATGCCTCAAAATGTTTAAAAGTTGGATTCAAGTTGGATATTAGGAAAAATTATTCTTGGAAAGAGTGGTGAGGCATTGGAACAGGCTGCCCTTGGAGGTGGTGGAGTCACTGTCCCTGGAGGTATTCAAGACAAAGTAGATGTGGCACTGAGGGGCATGGTTTAGTGGGCATAGTAGGTCGGTGGTTTGGTGGTTGGCCAAGATGATCCTAGAGGTCCTTTCCAACCTTAATGATATTGTGATTATATGATTCTATGACAAAGCTTATGGGATTTTACATCCATAACATTGTACCAGTTTAAGCCCAATCAGTGTTAACAGCTCTGCAGCTGTAAAAATAGAAATATATTTTTATTTCATTGTGGTGTGCCCACGTAGTCACCGGTGCTCTTGCAATGAAGAGCTGGATAACTCCTGTTTCCCAACCTCAAAGCTGACGGCTTGAGACACAATTGTCAAGAAATACTCAGATGCTGAGACAAAGGGGTAAAGGTGCCACTGGAAGGGAGATTTTCTGCTGGCTTGTCTCACACAGCAGCCGACACTCCTGTCGGATGTGTGGAGACTGTTTTTTTTTCCCATCTGGCAATGTCATACATGACCTTGAACTGGAGAAAATGACTGTCTAAGATTAAGTGGAGAACTGACCCCATCAGTGTGTGTGAAGCTTTTAAAGCATCTACACAGTGCCAGCTTGCCACCTGTTATCTGCCATCAGCACCTTTCTACATTACTGCAGAGGTGAGCTTTAAATCAGAGCTGCCAATTCCCAGTATTTTCACCAGCACTGATCACCCCAGATCTCAGTGTTGTTGGCACCAGCTGCCAAAGAGAGCATCTTTAAGGAGCAGTGTCTGAGATTGAAACAGAAAAGCAGATTTCTCAGGCAAAAATAAATAAATAAATAAATAAAATTAATGCAGCTAGTCAGGGAGACAGATGGCAGCTTCTCTCCTGATGGCATCATGGGGGCCAGAGTTGCTCATCTCCCTCTTACTGCACTTTGATATCTTCCAGCAGCGGTACAAAATTAATTCCAATAAATTAAGCCTCTTGCAGGGACAAATGATCTGGATGAAAACTACAGTGCTTGGGGCAATCAGCCATTTGAAACTTGGTGATCTCAGAGGTAGGGAAGCAGCACCCTTTTACCGTAAAGCCCCACTTATTGGCTATATCATAGGCATTTGCAGAGGCAGTCAGACAAGTCATAGTGTTGGGCGCTGTCAGTGACAGAAATGAAACCAGGATCCAAAGATCCTTCTCTGTAACTGCAGCAACACCAGCCCAGCAATTTACAGAGAAGAAAACACACCAGCATAACCAAGCACCCAAAAGCTGGCCTTCCCTAAGCACTCTGTGGAGGCTCTGAGCCATAAATTCCTCCAGCCTGCCAAGAACCACTTCACATCTAACTTGAACAGCAGGAAAAGCAGCTCAGCCTGTTGGAAAGATACGGTTCTGAGACCAAGATTCAACTCAATCTTCACAAATTTAACTTTGCTCCAACATCTCTACTGCGTTTATCCAGATGTTTATGTCAGTTGTTCTCTCTGTTTTAAGGATGCTCAAGTGAAAAATGGCACTGTTCATGTGGCTTGGGGGTCTGAATGATGAAGAAAGAGCATCTGGAACAGGTACATGTGTGCTGTTGCATCTGTGCTGTCAGCACCAATCTCTTCTCAACTATGCAGCAGGCAACTATTACACTCAGCAGGGTTACTGCAGGATGTTTTTCTTCCCAAAATTTAGGATTAGAAGACTTTCTAGGAGCCTGAACCCACTCATTTAAAAACTTATTTTCAAGAAGTGTATAATGGTGTGCCCAAAGGTATAAAACATCCAAAATGAGACAGAAGATTTGAGAAATATTTTTGAGCATTACTTAACATCAACCTGCATCTTTAAGTGTCCTTTATTTTTCCCCTTTACAAATACAGAACTGTTTATCCTCTACTGCATGAAGTGCTTCAAATGGACAATGTGTTCCTTTTTCACAATGAAAGCACTAATGTAAGTTAGCGATAGAGAATGAAGGAGTCAGAAGCATGGGTGCTAGTCCTCTTTCTGCTCTAGCTCTGCTTCAGTTTCGTGGCTATTAACCAGGTGCCAAACATTAACATTCGCTGGTGGGATGTTCCACTCACAGTTATGTAGTTCACTGAGATTAGTGTTCTAAGATGCTTTCAGGGCATATGGTGCTCTAAGACCAGAAAAGGCAACAAGCCGCATGCAGCTAAAGGGGAGCTTGTTACTATTTCCTGCCTTTTTTCCAGGAGAACTGAAACGAATATTCAAATTACTTTTACTTATATCCTGTTTTATAAAGAGGACATTTTAACCCTTTCCTTTCTGCTTAGAATCATAGAATCACCAAGGTTGGAAAAGACCCACAGGATCACCCAGTCCAACCATCCACCCATCACCAATAGTTCACACTAAACCATGTCCCTCAACACAATGTCCAAACGCTCCTTGAACACCTCCAGGGTCAGTGACTCCACCACCTCTCTGGGCAGCCCACTCCAGTGCCTGACCACCCTTTCAGAGAAGTAGTATTTCCTAACATCCAGGCTGATCTTCCCCTGGCACAGCTTGAAGCCATTCCCTCTAGTCCTGTCACTAGTTACATGAGAGAAGAGGCTGACCCCCAGCTCACTACAACCTCCCTTCAGGTAGTTATAGAGAGCAATAAGGTCTCCCCTGAGCCTCCTCTTCTCCAGACTGAACAATCCCAGCTCCTTCAGCTGCTCCTCATAAGGCCTGTGCTCCAGATCCCTCACCAGCTTTGTTGCCCTCCTCTGGATGCACTCCAGGGCCTCAATGTCCTTCTTGCAGTGAGAGGCCCAAAGTACTGGAGGTGCGGCCTCACCCAGTGCTGAGTACAGGGGGACAATTACTTCCCTGTTCCTACTGGCAACACTGTTTCTGATCCACTAACTTTCTTATAACTAAGAAAGTAGAATTGCTGGAAAAGCGTGAGGGAAAGGTCTCTCCAGAACCATCACAGACAAATAAAGTAATTCGACACAAGGAAACTTAGCCTAGCAAAATGGAAACAACTAAATATAAACTCATGGGCTATTTTTACTGTAATTTATCACCAATAAATGTGGTGGGAATCATAAGCACCTGCCTTGAAGAAGCAGAGAATCAGATTTTGTGCATGTTAATGTGGAACAGCATCTGAGCAGGAGAACTTGATGGGCTCTATTCCAGATTACTGTTCCCTGATCCCCATTTTGCATCATACTGGGGAAAAAAAATCACAAAAAATTCTTCTGTGCCCGATTAGCAATGTATTTAAGTGTATTTAACTTTAAACACTGAAGTCTCACTTTAAGAAATGGAGCCCCTGGACTCTGAAGACTTGATTATGATCTGTTTGAAGCTCTTCATATGGCTAACTGAAGAGCTGCTGACTAGAGTGCATTCCTGCTGCACCGAAGCAAATGTCTGTCCTTGTAGTACTATGGAGTGGGTGCAGACACAACGGAAGAAATATGAGTCAGAGAGAAAGCCAAGATGACACGTAATGAGAAATTATCTTGCTCAATGATCTTCATTATCAAATGAACGTGCAGAGAGCAGTGCACAGAGTGTGCTTTTCAAATAGCCACAAATTATGCAACTAATTGCAGGACCAGACAGACAAGCTCTTCACAACACTTAGCCCTGTTCTGCAGCTTGTCCCCTTCCCAGCTGGGGAAGTGGTGTGTAGCTTCCAGGGATCATGTGCCAATGTCCAAGAGCAATGACGCTGCAGGCAACAGTCTTCTTTTCCTTTCGAATCTGCACTGTGACATCACATTTTCTCTCCCTAGAGAGCAGGAAAGAGTGTACCAGCAAACTTCTTTCTGTCTTTTTATTTTATTCCCTTTTCTCTTTTTCTGATGCTTTTATTTGTGTGAGGAGACAGCAGAACTGCACCAACCCAGCAGTGGGAGGTTTGCTTACTCTGGAATATGAGTTTAAGGAGACATAGGCATTGGTGGGCAAATCTTTAATTTAGAACCCTCCTCAACTTCTCTCTTTGAAAGAGCAAATATCTCCCAGAAGCTATTGTGAGGAAAGGCTGAGAGAGCTGGAACTTTTTAGCCTGGAGAAGAGGAGGCTAAGGAGAGGAATCTTATCAATGTATATTAATACCTGAAGCCAGGTTCTTTTCAGTTCCCCCTGAACTGAAGTTTTCCCCCCCAAGTTGAGTTCATGCTCTGGAGGGATATGAGACAAGTGAGGAGTAAAATTAGAAAGCTAAACTTTTTGAACTTCCAGCTTTTCAAAGAGTCAATAAAACACCCTGGGAAACTGTCCTTGTGAGCAAGGGTCTGGAGCAGAGCAGGCAGATCTTTAAGGAGGCTTTCCTCAGAGCACAAGAGCTCTCCATCCCCAGGTGTAGCAAGTCAGAAAAGTATGGTAAGAGACCTGTGTGGCTGAACTGGGACCTGGTCATCAAACTGAAGAGCAAGAACAAAATGCACAGGCAGTAAGAGCAGAGACAGGTACCTAGGCTGCATAGGGATAGGGTCTGGAAAGTCAAGGCCCAGCTTGAACTGAACTTGTCAAGGGATGCCAAAAAGAACATGAAAGGCTACCTCAACCAGAAAAGGAAAGCCCAGGGTAGTGTACCCCACCTAGTGAGTGACACAGGCAAGCTGGTAATAACAAACAAGGAGAAAGCTGAGGTACTTAAGTTTTTTGCCTTGGTCTTCTCTGCTAACTGCTCACCACACAGCCCTCAAATATTTGGTTTGATGGATGGGGATTGGGGAAGCAACATCCCTCCCACTGTAAGTGAATATCAGGTTTGTGACCATCTGAGGAACCTGAATATCCACAAACCAATGGGTCCTGATGAGATGCATTCCAGAGTCCTGAGGGAATTGGCTGATGTAGTCATGAAGCCACTCTCCATGGTATTTGAAAAGTCGTGGCAGTCAGGTGAAGTCCCTGGTGACTGGAAAAAAGGTAGTGTCATATCCATTTTTAAAAAGGGTAAAAAGAATGACACTGGGAACTACCAACTTGTCAGTCTCACCTCTGTGCCAGGGAAGATCATGGAGCAGATCCTCCTGGAAGCTACACTATGGCATATGGAAGGCAGGGAGATGATAAGTGAGAACCAGCATGGCTTCACCAAGAAGGGCAAATCCTGCTTGAGCAGCCTAGTGGCCTTCTACAAAAGTGTCACTGCATCAATTGATAAGGGAAGAGCCACTGATGTCATCTATCTCAACTTCAGTAAGGCCTTTGACACGGTAACCCACAACATTTTCCTCTCCAAATTGGGAAGGTATGGATTTGATGTTCAGTGGATGAAGAACTGTCTGTAGGATCAAGTCCAGAGAGTGGTGATAAATGGCTCAGCATCTGGATGGAGATCAGTGACGAGTGGTGTCCCCCGGGGGTCAGTGCTGGGGATGATACTCTTTAATATCTTCATCACTGACACATTGACACTGGGGTCAAGTGCGCCCTCAGCAAGTTTTCTGATGACACCAAGCTGTGGGGTGCAGTTGATGCACCAGAGGGACAGAATGTCATCAAGAGGGACCTAGGCAGGCTTGAGCAGTGGGTCCAGGTGAACCTCATGAGGTTCAACAAATCCAAGTGCAAGGTCTTGCACCTGGGTCGAGGCAACCCCTATTACCAATACAAGCTGGAGGATGAAAGGATTGAGCACAGCCCTGCCAAAAAAGAACTGGGGATACTGGTGGATGGGAAGCTGAACATGAGCCAGCAATGTGCCCTCACAGCCCAGAAAGCCAACCGTATCCTGGGCTGCATCAAAAGAAGCATGGCCAGCAGGGCAAGGGAGGTGATCCTGCCCCTCTACTCTATACAGGTGAGGCCTCACCTGGAGTACTGCAACCAGATGTGGAGTCCTCAGTACAGGAGAGACATAGACATGTTGAAGCATGTCTAAAGAAGGGCCAAAAAAAGGATCCAAGGGATGGAACACCTCTCCTATGGAGAAGAGAAGGCTCTTAGTTGACCTGATAGTGGCCTTTCAGTATCTAAAGGGGAGCTACAGGAAGGAAGGCGACAGACTCTTTAGCAGGATCTGTGGTGACAGAACAAGGGAAGATAGTTTCAAGCTCAAAGAGAGTAGATTTAGGTTAGATAGAAGGAAAAATATTTTACAGTGAGGGTGGTGAGGCACTGGAACAGGTTGCCCAGTGAAGTGGTTGATGCCCTGTCCCTGGAGACTTTCAAGGTGAGTCTGAATAAGGCCCTGGTCAACCCGGTCTAGCTGTGCATGTCCATTGCAGGGGAGCTGGACTAGATGGCCTTCAGAGGCCATCAGATGGCCATCAGATGGCCTTCCAACTCCATGGATTCTATAAGTCTATGAACACCAGGATCAATTCTATGCTGTTTCAGCAGATGAGCACTGGCACAGGTTGCTCACACGAGGCTGTGTGGTCTTCTTGGAGATTTCCAAAATTGACCTGAACGTGGTTCTGCGTCTGACAGGAATGCCGATGAAACTCATCTTCTGATAAACTCCACAGTTTGCTTCCAGTAGCTCCAGTTAAACTAGAGATGGGAGGAAGCTGAGGAAGAAACTGAAATATTTTTTTAGATTAAACAGATGAAATGAGGGGGGTAGGCAGAGACTCCACAAGAAAATAAAATCTGTAATTCCCTTTATTCCAATTGCTTTTAGGTTGTGGGAACATAAGTATCCTTAATCTGCTCTGAGGTTGCTGAATTAAGCAAAATAAATAATTCCCACTGAGAGAGAGATTCAGAAGGAGAATGGAGGGGAAGAAAAGTGGGGAGGGATGAGAAAAAACAAACAAACAAACAAAAACATTTTTCAGAAAACAATTCACTAATTAAGAAAAATGCTCCCAGCACTGATGGACAAATATTTACCTCCAGGCTCTGCAGGATCTCACCATTGAACAGCTCCAACTCAATAGCAGCATCTTCAAATGCACAACTGTTACAGTTGCAGTGTACTCCAAATCTTGGATAATTTTCTTGTGTTTGCCTCTTCCTGTGCTTTGCTACCCAATTATACCAAGTCCCAAGCATGAATTACCATGTGGGACTGAGGGCTATACAAACCACAGGTGATGGATGGGGAGCAGAGCAGATGACAGAAAGACAAATGTACAAATGTGTGGAGTCCAGTGATCTTTAAAAGGAAACTGAAGTATGAACAGGAAACTTACACCAATTATGTATTTAATATAAGACTGCAGGATCTATTAATGAAATGCAAGAAAATAGTTACAGAATTTATTAAATTCAGTAATTATAGCATTTACTCAGTTCAATATTAAATGAAATTTAACAGTAAATAGTATAATTATACAGCAAAGAAGTGTGGTCAAGAGTTGAAAACTGAAGCCAAAATCAAGATTCCTTGCTTCCTTCTAGTTCGTCACTGACCTTGTTAAAGCTGCACAATGTGGTTCACTTTAGTGACTGCTGAAATGATTTTTACTGATGCTCTATTCTTATACCTATATTATTTTTGCATACCTACCAGAAATATTGCAGCATTCAACTTATTGAAGCAATCACACAAAATTCTGTGCAAATCCTGCCTAAATAAATTCCTCAGGACTTAGCCATTTCGACAGCCTGATTGTGGCATTATAACTCTGACATAAAAACTAAAATTATGTGTATGTAACCCATATAAATGATGTAATAGCAGATGCAGAGAAAATAGAAATGTAAGAAGAAACAGAAAAATCTCTGGGCCGTTCTCCAAGAGAAGTCTCTGTGGATGAAGTTATTACAGGAAAACAGAATTAAATGTGACAAATACATTCTTTAAAACATCAGGAAACTGGAAGAACAGAGATGTCAAAAAAATAACCGTGAGGTGAAAACAGAGAAGTACTTAACGAAACCACGTATGTTTGCTTCAAGTGTGCCCCTTCGGTCTGCCTGTAACTATTGCAACACTGATGTTAATGTTTTCACCCTTGACAAGAGTTACAGAAGACAGGCATGTGTGGAATTCCCCAGCCATCCCCAGGGCACAAGGCTGCCTTGCTTCTTCTTTCTATTTTTTTGTAGACAAAGTACGGATTAGTAACCTTGCATGCCTGAAATTGCCAAATTTAATCCACAGAGCCCTAAATCCATACATATTACACAGTGAGAAAGCATTACAAAATCTTTCTTCTTGAAATGAGAATGGTGATATTTTCATACCATATGATTTATAGCTAGTAATTAAAGGGATCATTAGCAAAGACATGAACAAAAACTCTTAAGTCTCCCATGATCAGGCTGCCTTCTGAACAAGTGGAATTGCCACTTGTATCACCATGTTTAGCACAGGTTGTTTCAGGCATATGCACTCTTTTCTTTCTCCATGCAAAAACATCAGCTGATCAGTTCTGCTGTCTATCCACATGGCTTGAGAGCGAGGCTGTCCATACAGCTCTATAGAGGACTTTCTCAGTTACAGCCTTGGGTAAACTATGCATCTTCTCTGTTCCAGTGCAGCGTGATCAGTCTCTTTCTTCTCACTGATACTTAGTGTGTGCAGAAGAAGCTATTCCAGATGGAAATGGTCTCCTGAAAGTATGTCCTGCACATAGCAAATAGGTGTTGCAACATAGCCTGGGCCTCCAGGCACTCCTGCAATACAAACAGTAATAACTGAACAATCTGCTGATGTGATAATAGCAGTGTCTGTCATGTTTGCTTTAAACTAGATAATGATGGCCCTGTCCAGTGTGAGTGAGAAAGGAATGAAGAGCCATGCTATCCTTATCTGGCAGCAACACTGCTGTGTGTTCTCATGTCTTGCTTTTTCAGCAGCTCTTCTGCCTTCTGAGGAGATGGAAAATAATCTGACTCCAAACCTGCTGAAGTTATGAGAAAAAACTACTATTAATTTTGTCAGACTCTTCAGTGTGGTGAAATGTGGAAGCAGCTACACCAGCTCTCTCCACCACCCTCCACCTTCTCAGTCGGCACATTGACACTGAGGCCACCAAGGAGGGTCCATGTTCAGGCATGCTCAGGAGTCAAGATACACACAGGCTTGCTCAGCACAGACCTGAGTTCAGGAAGGTGTCAATTCAGGATTTGTTCCTCTCTTCGAACAAGAGCAGCCTTTGTCTCTAGCTATGCTTTCATTCCTGTCCTCTCCTCCAACGTCTGGTGGGTACGCTCAATGCTGCTGCTCCACCTGTCCCCCAGATCACCTGCTCCACAGCAGCTCCATCCTTGCCTCAACTCCTTCTCCTTTGGGTTTTTGTTTTGCTTCCTGCCCTCACCACTGAGAACCCTATTCGTGGTTGCTTGTGATACAACAAATTCATGGTGTGAAGAAACATCATTAGTGAAATCAGGATTGAAAGCTGCCTGGGCTGTAGTCATCATGCAGTAGCAGAGTGCAGGTGATGCAGCTGCTGGGTCCAGTCCCCTGCTTTGGTGTTCTTTACCCCAAAACATGACCCATGTTTTCTTGGCCCTCAGCAAAGAACCAACCTAAATGACATCACAGCCCCTCCAGTGTTGACAGATCAGCATGTAACCTCTCAGGAACACTAACACTTTGTTCCTCATCTCAAGAACTCTGTCTTTTTTGGGGGCCTTCCACTCATTTTTAAAGAAAGCTGTTACCTCTTTCTTGTAAGGACATTGGGATATCACTTACCCCAGACTTTGTTACTGGAATGTTCTGCTCAGAGAGCATGAAGAAAGAAACAAAACAAAACTACACAAAAGCTGATTTCAGTACAGAATACAAATTCAAATAATGCCAGCAGTGAACAAAGCATCGGTGAGTAACGCTAATGAAAAAAAAATAAAATCCAAGCTTTAAGAGTTTTTATAGTCTTTTTCTTTTCTTTTTTCTTTCTTTCTTTCTTTTTTTTTTTTTTTAACCATTGTAGGATAATTATTGCTGTTCTAATCTACTCATTTTACCCTGCTTTTTGTTTTTCCTTAATTGCAAGAGCCTCTTTTATTCTTGGCAATTTAAGATTGAAAAACTTGTTTAGGTAAATGGAACAAATTATTTCAGTTGCCAGCCCTGTTCTTTGTAAATATTTGCCTGTGGCACAAAACCAGCTCACATTCTGACAAAGCTGTTGGGTAGGACTGTAAAGAGAGAGTCTCAAACGCAAAAGAGAGTGTGTGAAATACGTGGCAAAGGGAAACTTCCTCAATACTGACTGACGCTGTGCTTAGCCATTTCAGAAGCAAAACCTTGAATTTATACTGAACTCACACACACTTAATACTCAGCAGTCGGACAGCAAACGGTCATTCTGTTCAGATGATTTGGATGGCCATGCTCCAAAAATCTTCCTGCAGCAGCCAGGTCTCACTGATGAGCTTAGCACAGTGGTGTAGGGAAGTAAAAGGCTTGAACTGAGGCAAAATGCATTCATTTCTTAACTGAGGCAAAACTCCCATTCACTTCCACTGGATCCCATATGGCAAAGCCCACCCTGTCCTCACTTGGAGTTCTGCCTGGGTAAAGAGTGCAGGTTTTCAATCTGTGAGCTTGAGCTCCCAAACAGTGAGGAATGACAAGCAGATTTCAGTGATTAACTTGTGTAGTTGATTGCCATGTTCCATCCCCATAATTAAAGAACTATGGATATTATAGCTAAGGAGTGCTTTAGCATAAGCTTAATTGCATACCTTCTCATCAATGAATCAAATACCTGTGATGCAGTGAATAATTTGTCTCCACTTTGGAAATGAAAACTCTGAGGTGTGAAACAGTTTAAGAAATTCACAGACGCTGTCAATATTTCTAGTCAGCTACTTAGCATCCTTGCTTTTTTTTTTTTAGCTCCCCATTTTGTCCCTCAGGATTGAATATATTTCAGCATCTATCAGACTTTGCATATTGAGGCGAAGGAGAAAGAAGAAAAGAACTGATGTTACATTATTAATGTCACTTCATTCCTATTACTGTTGTTCTACTCTTCAGTCTGAAAAAATAGTTCAGACAAGTTCAGAGCAAACCTTTGAAAAATCAGTCTCAGCTGTGTGTCAGCCTTTGGGAGAAAAATGGACTTCTTTCCCGTGTGAGTTTCTTAGCTGTCATATTATATCTTCATTAGAAGCATTAAAAGATCGTTTCAATGATCTCTGGTCTGATGTACGTTTGAAGTGACCACAGAGAACATATGTTTTCCCCAAAGAAAATAACCTGGAAATGAAGGAAGAGTACCTTCTGGTGAATGTTTGACAGTAAAAAATAAATTAAAAAATAATAATAATCATGAAAATGCAGGCACATTTCTGCAAACAGGCAGCAGTGTGTGTTTGTTGTTTACCAAAGGCTACTTAAATAGCTTGTCTAAGGAAATGTATCTGCTCCCACTTGAGCCTGGAAGCTGCTTGCAAACTGACCATTTTTTCTGGGATTCAAGTTTTGCCCTGTCACCTGAGACACAATGCATTTATTCCTTTCCTGACTGGAAAACTAAACCTCTGAAAATCTGTACTCTTTTTATTCAAAATTGGGTTTTTTTCGGTCACAAATATGACTTAAAGCTGTGATTGAACAGCTTCTGCCTGTGACCTCCAGAGCAGGCCCCTGTAGGCAGAGCAGGCCCCTGCAAACTCTTCATCAACCCTGGCCTAGGACATGTTCCCAAAGGCCTGCCTAGAATCCAGCAAAAAGTCTGTGGCAGGATTTGGGTCCCTGTAAAGACTACTTGGACATAAGATCAGGATGGCACTGATTTTACATTGCCATTGAAGCGTACGAGATCATCTCAGTGCTGGCTTGAATTTCTGAGCAAACAGTGTGCCCATTCCCATTGTGGTCCCTGGAGCAGCAGAGGACTGTCACAGCCCACACTGTGGCAAAACTGCAGCTGAGGCAACATCTAACACCCTCAACTCATGGCAGGAGATACATGTGCCTAGTGCTTTTCCTTTTTTGAAGAGAGAGAAAAGGAAGTACAGCTGAACCAGAGTGGTCACTGACCTGAAATGGCAGTTAAAAAAAAAAAAAAAAGTATGCCTGCTGCATGTGGAATCTGAGGGCATGGTTGACTTTGAATGGAGCCAACACCAAACCCAGAGAACCTGCTGCAGAAAGCATCAGGGCTGCCACCACAGGGAGAATTCCGAGGCCCAGGGGCTGGCCTCTATAATCCCTCAGGACACTGCTTTGGGGAAACAGCATTAACACCTGTGCTGCCCCTCTGTGTCAGTCTGTCTTTCCCCTCTCTTTGACTCTTAGAAAAAGTTAGGGCCTTTCCAGTTTCTGGTTTTGTAATTCAAGAATCAACCCCATCAAAGTGTTTAACTCACTGCTTTTAATCACTTAGAAGCCACAGGATTTTCTAGCCTATAAAAGTATGAAAAAAAAAGAAGAAAAAAAAAAAGAAAAGAAGCATGTGACTGTCTTTTTGACTAGCATATGCAGCAATCTGGGACAGATGTCTCAACCAAAAGGTCAACTGGTAGCATTCCTTCACTAAATGGCACTTTGCTAACTGTGGCATCCCCAACTACAAAATGTCACAAGCCACGCAGCTGAAGGCTGTATTACTGGGTAGGGTATAATCTGTAATGCTGTGAAAATAACACGTGGGGGAAAAAAACCAACATATTGTTCTCTAGTGGCTGTGTGGAGTCCATGGTTTCAGTCACAAGCTGAGGGTGGCAGATGACAGCTCTAGTTTCCTGATCCAGCCTCTGCAAATGGTTTGCTTCACAGTCCTCCATACTGCTTGGCCTTTCTGCACCTGCCATTTCTTTTAATGTCTTAGATTTTCATTTTATTTGTTGTTTGCTTATTTCACTGCAAAAGCCTCACAGTCTTCCCATCCTCATCAGGATGCCCCTCTGCTGCAGATGAATACTGGGGTTCCAGTTTCAATAGGATGGAGAAATAGAAGCATGGAAATGAAATTACTAGTCCACAGTCTCAGACCTCCCTGAATCAAAGCAGTATCTTTTGGGGTTGTAGAGCTGTCCTCTCACTATAAGATAATTTCTTTCCATCTAGCTCAGAGATAATAGTATCTCTGTAACTAATTCCTGTGGTTCTTGTGAGAATCCACCATCCATCGAGTTGAAAATTCATGGAAACTACAACAGATATAAAGAGCACAGTAGCACTATTTGATAGAGCAAATTAGCTACAAAACACTATTTTTCAGCATAGTCACTACTATTAGCTATGCATTTTCACCAGCAATGAACAAGAGCCTGCATGCCATACTCATAAAATCTGCACTCACAGAGGTGACTCACTGTTTCACAGCTGCTTTGACAGTGCTGTAGATAGAAAAATATTACCCATGCTGTCCATCTCTCATCAGCCCAAACAAATGGATATCAGAAGATGCCAATTCCGGAATATATGGTGGGTGTGGTAGGACAGCCCAGTCCAGATTGGCAGTGTGCTCCATGGTCTTCAAAATGGCTTTGGGCTTGGTGTTATCATGTTGTAAAAGAAAGATTGTATTCTTCTCTGGCCTAACTCTGGGAGTTCAAACCTTCAGCTTAGTCAGCACTGTGATGTAGAAGTCAGAGTTGGTGGTTTCTCTGGGCTCCAGGAAATCTAGAAGATTCACTCCTTTCCTACCCCAAAAGACAATGCACATCACTTTACCTGCTGAGGGACATGTCTTGAACTTTTTCTGCAATGGGGAATTCACTGCATGAACTGTCATTTTGACTCAGACTCATAGTGATGACACCACATCGCAGCGTTGGTAAGTATGTGACCCAGGAAACTGCAACCTCCAGCTTTTTATTGGTTCAATAGGTCCTGACAAACTTGCCTACGTTGTTCTTTCTGTTCCTATGTGAACATTTGTGTGACCGATCTGATGTAAACTTTGCAATATTGCAATGTTGTCATGCTCATCATCAACACACTGAAGACAATACTTCTCTGTAATCCACTGATTTGCTCAAATGAGCTGATCAACACACTCTTCTTTTCAAGGTATGACAGCTGTGCAGCCATCTAGAATGTGACTTGTCTTTCACATTGCTGTCACCATAACTGAAATGCACCTCACTGTGCTGATATACACTGTTTGGTTTCCATAAACATTCAATAAACGTCAATGAGTGACAATGGGTGCAATTTTTCCACACCTTTGCGTCATACAAGCTTTCATGTCAGATACCATTTTGTCAGATTGCCCCTCTGCTGCCATCTGTTGCATGGCTACAACATGTAATGGAATATTGGTAGGGAGATTCATACTGTACTGCTAAACCACCAACATCTGCCTCTGACATGGTGGGCCAACATAATAAAATGTGAGGCATGTCTTTTGGAGCTGCCCTCACACAAAATGTTGTTTTGAGATTGTTATAGACCATGATAATGAGACAGGAAAAATGTTAGGTTGGTGGGCTTTTTACTGCTTTGACATAATTCAAAAACAGTTTTCCAGTAGTTAAGAAATCCCCTCCTAAGATTTTGTGCCTTTTCCTGCTGTGTCCCTCAAGGGTTAAGCCACCAACACAGCTCCACAGATGGGACTAAATTCCAGGGAGCTTGTGTAAGCCTCTGGAGACCTAAGAAATTGGAGGCAACAGTTTCAAATTCAAGGAGGGCTGGGCTGCATCGGAAGGAAGGGATGAAGGAAGAGGATGGAGCTTTGGATGGCAATTTTTAGATCCCAAACTAGCTGTGACATAGACTTTTTGCAGATGCATCTGGTTCAACAGCACAGAGGACTCAGCACCTTGGCCTGTTTCCAGCAGCCTGCTGTCCCTGTGGCCAGGGACGGGGCCCATGTCTAGCACAAGACATTGAGAAAATCAGGCAGCTTTGTGTACAGACAGTAACAGGCAAATGCACAGGAACAGCAGCATTAATGTAAATCTATTTTTGTAGCCAGCTGGTGCAAGAATTGGCCTTTAAGCCAGACAGATGCTGTTAAACTTGGCCCAGAGTCCAGGACAAAGGTTTGCCTTGTTTAAAGTCAAAATTATTGCTGGCATAGCTATGTTGTTTCAGAGTATGAACAGTTCACACTGCTGAACGGCATACCTATGTATAGAAAAACTTAAATTATTATGCAAGTAATAATCTACCTCACTTAAAATTCGATTTCTTTTTTTTTTCTCTCTCTCTCTTTTCTTTTCTTTTTTTTTTTTAGCCCCTTAATTTCCAAGTATTTTAACACAGCTAAGTGCTCTCCTAGGCTAAGAAGGTATACAGGGATCTTCTGTGCAACAGAGGAAGTTTGCAAGTAGAGTTAAACCATGGAGATGTACCAGCAAGACCTCTTAGTGGAGATGGAGTTTGTAATGGCAAAGGAGATGTATATCTAAATGGCCTACTCATAACTGCAAACTCCTTCTAATACAGACAAAACTACTGTTTATTTTGTTATTCCATTAGCAACTAGCTGGTGATAAAATACAGAAGAAGTACTAGACTTGAAGTTATTAACCTTTGGCCTCTACTTACTGTGCCACTTAAAATAATAAACCTTCCCAGAGATCCTATAAGGAAAAATAAATAAAAAAGGCAACACAACAGTACAACAGTAACAACAACAAATCAGACACCAGCATGAGTTAGGTTCCAAACAGTTTCAGCACAGATGAGATAGAGCCTTTCATCAGTTTTGGAAACCTTCATTGTCCAATTAGAGAATACAGCCGGTCAAATAGTGTCAGGTCTGCTGAGCAAGAAGCAGGCACAATGTGCAAGCACTTGCAGCATCAATAGGGACCATTGTTCAGAAAATATTGCTATTGAAATATTGTAAATGCTAATAGAATTAACTTCCCGTTCATCTTCCACTGTTGCACACTGTTTATTTTACTGCATTATTTGAACAAAAGCGCAGCCTCTCATGTTCCTGTAGGCCCTGTATCACCTAACAAGAGTCTGATTGTTTGCATTTGTTGCTCCTCCTTCCCTGCTGAGTTTCTAGTAGAGATTTGGGCATAAACGAAACCCCTACTCAAATTGTTGTTTCCCTTACAAGTATGTTATATAATGCCAATTTCTTCTGAATAGTATTCCGTGCAAAGCCCTTTATGTCACTGTTCTGTTCTGGGAACAAAAGACACTTGTTCATTTACAGAGGAGAATCAAAAGACCATATTCTTTCAGGTAATGGCACGCTTCCATTGATCAGCTTTCTCCCCTGTATATTGCTGACTCCTGTCCCTGCTTCAAAAGAGAATAAGATGTCAGATCCCAGAAGAAGTTAATCACACTTGACTAGCTACACTGTGTCCTGAATTATGAGTGTCACAAAATAACATAAGTCACTGAAACGAATACTCTTTGATCACTTCATTTCTTTTATAATGTCAACCCTCCTGTTTTCCCATGGTGTCCTTGCAGATTTACCAAAGAAAAAAAAAATTATCTGTAATGAATAGAGTTTCATTGTCTTATTGACAGTAAACATATATCTCCATGTTAATTAATTTATCTACAGTCCAGAATGGCAGATACCACAAAAGTGGTTTTATATGTGAGGGTGAGTGTGTGTGTATGTGATAGAGAGCAGAGGGAGGGTGGGGGGATAAATCTAAGCTGAGCTTTCATGACTCTTTCCACCAGTGCTGCAGCTTTTTAAAATCCTCCTGTTTTTGTGGGACCTACATAACACTCCATTATATGGAAGGGAATCTTACAATGGCCTTCTGTGGGAGGTCTCTTAGATGCAGGTCACTAAACAGTGTTGATGGACATGGTTGTGTCTATTGCTTACTCATTCTCCAGCGTTTGGTAGTAGTAAGGAAGACAAAAATAATAGGGACAGTGGAGAGTGTCTCTGCTGTGACCTGATGTGGCCAGTACAGATCCTTTCCAATCCCATCTTCTCTTCAGCTGACACAGAGTCACAAGATCACAGAGCAATATGAGTACCTCTGGAGATCTGTCTTCCATCCTCCAACTCAGAACTCAGGGCTAGTGGTAAAGCAAGATGCTTGGGATCGCGTCTAGTTGAGATCTCAGTATCTACAAGGATATAGATCCACAACTTTTCTGGCCACTGTAATGCTGCAAGGGCAGATAAGCACATGGAAATAGGTACAACATAGCACAGCTCATCATGTGGAAGGAAAATGAGATTAAAGGATGTTTTTTATAGCCTTCCCTCCCTAAAACATCCCTTGCACACAGTGAATGGGTAGTCCTAAGAACAAGCCAAGGAAATCCTGGAGCAAAATGATGTAGAGAAAGAAATCAGGTCTTCCTTTTGTAACTGAAGCTGATCTAAGAGACAACATAGAGATGGTGCCTTGGTTCCAGGGTCTTTGGCTTTGATCCTATGGCCTCATTTGTGAGTCTGAGATAGTTTACCATACCAGGACTCCCAGGACACTTGCAGTGGAGCCAGAAACCTTGTGTAGCACGAGCTATGTAATTTAAATTACAGAAACTCAAGTTTGACTTATACTTTCAGCTGAGGTGCATCTCAGTGTCAGGGCTATGTGTGGGTGCACACACAGCACATTTAGCCATTAGTTCTCTGTATGGTCCCATCTGATCTCTGCAGAGGTGATACACGGGACAGCACCAATAAAAGGTGACTGCCAGAGCTCGCAGCCACCTTCACAGCAAAGCTTTGACCTAAACTCTGCAGGAGCTTTCACAGTAGAAATTTTTGGAAATTCCCCTAGGGAGATCTTGCTGTGCTTGGACTGTTCTAGGTATCATTTGTGTTAGTACCTAGGGTGGAGGATCTGGCTGCATCAGGGACTCCCACAAGGCGGTTCCTGCTGAAGGACCAACCAACCTCAACTTTTATGAGATACTTCTAAATGGTCATTGAAACTGTTCCTGCAGATGCAGAAATAATCACATAGAACAGCCTTTTGCCCATAGTTAAGACAGTTAGATGTTTTGTTCATAGATTAAGATGATCTACAGCAACTGATCATGTGTGTGCTGGAATGGTCATGTAGGACCCTGATTCAGAAAGACCACAAGCAATGAGCAGGGTGGCATTTCAGGGATCTCACTCAATGGAGCAGAAAGCGTTGCTGCAAGAAGCCTTGCAAGAGGGACCCCCACTGCCATGTGGATAGTTGATCAAACCTCCTATTTACAGGACGCGATTTCCCACAAGAGTATGAATGTATGCCAAGACCCACTAAATTAGGATTTTTTTAAAAAAGAAACACTATCCAAGAAACAACAGATGTTACACATTTGTTGGAAAGATATGCAGGATTTGAAGCCTTAGTTATTTCCACCAAGATCTGTAAATTTGAACACAAACTTTGTATGAAAAAATGATAAAAAATATCCTGCTAACACACAACGTTTATCATAGAATCACAGAATGGCCTGGGTTGAAAAGAACCACAATGATCATCGAGTTTCAACCCCCCTGCTATGTGCAGGGTCGCCAACCACCAGACCAGGCTGCCCAGAGCCACATCCAGCCTGGCCTTGAATGCCTCCAGGGATGGGGCATCCACAACCTCCTTGGGCAACCCGTTCCAGTGTGTCACCACTCTCTGTGGGAAAAACTTCCTCCTAATATCTAACCTAAACCTCCCCTGTCTCAGTTTAAGACCATTCCCCCTTGTCCTATCACTATCCACCCTTGTAAACAGCCGTTCCCCTTCCTGTGTATATGCTCCCTTCAAGTACTGGGAGGCCGCAATGAGATCTCCTTGGTGCCTTCTCTCCTCCAAGCTAAACAAGCCAGTTCCCTCAACCTTTTCTCATAGGAGAGGTGCTCCAGCCCTCTGATCATCTTAGCGGTCCTCCTCTGGACCCGCTCCAAGAGCTCCATCTGCTTCCTGTACTGGGGGCCCCAGGCCTGGACGCAGTACTCCAGATGGGGCCTCACAAGAGCCGAGTAGAGGGGCACAATCACATCCCTCTCCCTGCTGGCCACCCCTTTTTTAATGCAGCCCAGAACACAGTTGGTCTTCCGGGCTGCAAGCACACACTGCTGGCTCATGTCCAGCTTCTCGTCTACCAGGACTCTGAAGTCCTTCTCCACAGGGCTGCTCTCAAGGAGATCTTCCCCCAGTTTGTATAAATACCTGGGATTGCACGGACCCAAATGCAGCACCCTGCACTTGGCCTTATTGGACCTCATTAGGTTTTCATGGGTCCACTTCTCCAGCCTGTTCAGGTCCCTCTGGATGGCTTCCCTTCCTTCCATCGACTGCCCGGCTCAGTTTGGTGTCATCCTCAAACTTGCTGAGGGTGCACTCGATGCCATCGTCTGTGTCATTGATGAAGATGTTGAAGAACATCGGTCTGAAGACCGACTCCTGAGGGACAATGCTTGTGACCGGGCTCCAGCCTGACACAGAACCATTAATCACAACCCTTTGGCTGCATCCAGCCAGCCAATTCCTAATCCATCAAACAGTCCTTCAAATCCACACCTCTTCAATTTAGAGAGAAGGATGTGGTGAGGGACCATGTTAAAGGCCTTGAAGAAGTCCAGGTAGATGACATCCAACCGCCCTTCTCCCATCCACCAAAGCTACCACTCCATAGAAGGCCACCAGGTTGGTCAGGCAAGATCTGCCCTTGGTGAAGCCATGCTGGCTGTCTCGAATCACCTCTTTATCTCGTATGTGCCTTAACATAGCTTCTAGGAGGATCTGCTCCATGATCTTTCCAGGCACAGAGGTGAGGCTCATCGGCCTGTAGTTCCCCGGGTCTTCCTTTCTCCCTTTCTTAAAAATGGGAGTAACGTTTCCCTTTTTCCCGTCACTGGGGACTTCACCAGACATCCATGATTTTTCAGATATGATGGAGAGCAGCTCGGCAACCACATCAGCCATCTCTTTCAGAACCCTAGGATGGATATCATCCGGCCCCATGGACTTCTACATTCAATTTCACGAGGAGGACTCAGACTTGTTTCACTGTTACAGTGGGACAGAAACCACTCCCCACGCCCTCACCTACAGGCTCATGGTCCTGGCAGACATGGGAAGCCTGACCACCTGTGAAGAATGAGGCAAAGTACTCATTGAGTACCTCAGCTCTTTCTATGTCTGAGGAAGCCAGCTTCCCATTACCTTTCATCAGAGGGGGAACGCTCTCCTTGGCCTGTCTCTTCCTTTGGGGGGAGCTGTATTTGCTTTGGGGGGAGCTGTATCTGCTCCCCCAGAGGAGCAGGGGAAACATAGGGTGGAGGTAAGCTGTCTATTCAGCAGCGTGGTACATTTCCCCTTCCCCAGGTCTGCACACTGTGCTTCACGACTCACCTCCCACTGCCAGGATTGGTGGCAAGGGGTGGTAGGTGGCACCCCACGGATTCCAAGTTGTTCTGCCGGACAGCTCCCAGCTCTGCTGGTCCCACTTCCCTACTTTTATTCTACTCCAGCCTGAACAACATTAAAGAGTCTGGATAAAAACAAACAAAAAAAAACAACAACAAAAAACACCCACATAATTCCCATAGGTTCAAAACACTACTATCTTCAAGAATTTTGTCTTCTCTGGCCAAATACATACTCCAATTGTACAGGCTTATCACTGCTATCATGAATGTATTTTCACTCTTATAGTAAACACACAGTGTCTGGATTGCCACCCAGAAAAAAAATGAGAAACACTGCTGTAGGCAACTGGGAATCTGTCCAGGACTACCCTTCTGTGTGTTCCTCGTGTGGGATTTGAGAGGTTTACGCTTGTTTGTCTCGGTTCAAATCTAATAAAGAAAGTTATTCTGTATTTGCATTACCATGAAGGAGCACATTCTCTTAAAATCACCCCCTACTCCTGCATGTGTTGTGTCTCATTATACACGGTAGAATCAGATTCCCAGAGGAAGTGTTCTAGACTAAAAACAGTGGTGACTATCCCACCAGTTGTTAGAAAGATTGTGCAGGTTCTAACACTGCTCTCAATTTTTACAACCAATTTTTTGATTTAAACTGTGTAAATACCCAGTACTTCTGAAAGATTAGCCTTGTAATAGTTTTTCATTAACACTGTGTTTCAGCACTAACGTCACCCACCAAAAGACTGAACTTTCAAAGAGATGCAAAAAATTTGCCTTTTACCATGACTCTGATTTTAAAAAGACCTCAGTTTATTCCATACTGACAGAAAATGATTCAATATGTGCCATGCTAAATATGATTTTATTCAGTGCAGGGGTGAATTGAATATATAAAATACATATATATACAAATATATAAAAGTAGATGTATCTGGTTAGTATGCTATATATTTTAGTCATATAACAGATCCAGGCTCCACTACAGATAGAGCAAATATGGAACTGGAAGCTCTTACTGTCAGGAGTTTCAAATCTAAGAAGAGGCAGGTGCAGTGATGGTTGGGTCAAGTTGGATAGGTGCAGTGACAGTGTCAGTGGGATGTACCCAGGTTAGGTAGGGAGTGGAGGGCAAGGGAGGAGAGGAGAGGAGAGGAGAGGAGAGGAGAGGAGAGGAGAGGAGAGGAGAGGAGAGGAGAGGAGAGGAGAGGAGAGGAGAGGAGAGGAGAGGAGAGGAGAGGAGAGGAGAGGAGAGGAGAGGAGAGGAGAGGAGAGGAGAGGAGAGGAGAGGAGAGGAGAGGAGAGGAGAGGAGAGGAGAGGAGAGGAGAGGAGAGGAGATTCTGTTCCATTTTCACATAGCCAAGAGTGTGCATAGTGTGAAAAGCCTAAAAAGGATGTGGTTTGGCAGTACAGGTTGCTAGGAAGAGATTACATCTAGAGGTTCCTGCATCTTCTGTGACTTTCCCACCTTTTGATTCTTCTCTGAATATTGTGAAATGTCACTGTCTAGCTCTTATTATAGTTTCCATTAAAGAAAGTCAAAGCACTTTATTAAGTCAATGTTACTGTGCCCATTAATGTATAGTGAACAATGGGTTTGCAAAAGCAGGTTTTTTACCAGTAAAAAATCTCTGATTTAAGGAAAGTACAGGTCCATTTGAGAATCTTAGTGGTGAACAGATCTATTGTGTTTAAAATATCTGCTCCTACCCTAATTCACACACTTCCTGTGGCTTCCTTAGGTCTGGCACTAGTTTTCTTTCAGATGAATCCTGCTCTGGATAAACTACATCAGACTGCCCACGCTACACTAAAAAAGACATTTTCAGCATTTATCAAATCATCAAATGGATTGATCTGGGCAAATGAGAACATTGCTGGAATGCCCGTGAATGTAGTAGTTCCCTTCTTCATTAACTGCAGGCACTGTAGCTGTGCATCTTCTCACAAGAAGCATCCAAGAAACAACAGCAAAGGTAATTCTCTCTCCTTTGAGATGATTCTTTCATTGCCTTCCCTGGACCTGTACCCAACATACAAAGCTTCAAGGAGAGAAAGAGCACAGACATCATCTGAAGCAAGTGGAGGATCTGTACCTCTGCACAGCTCAAATGCAAAACCAAAAAGAATACAGCAGTGCTCCACACACATGAAAAAAGTACAAAAGCGTTTTACAGGACCTGAAGGCGAACAGCACTGTTCCCAATGCCTCAGTGATAACTTTATTCTCAGAGGCTGCCTGACCTCTCTGTCCTGTCTAGCAATGGGGACGAAGAAGCAAGATGCTTCTGAAGAACAGTTTGGACATCCATCTCTGTTGGGTTTTGGGGTATCAAACTGTTGTTCCTGCACAGATATGTAGGTAGACGAGCCTTGCTAAGGTCTTGGGGAAGTCCCCAGAGACTCATAGAGAGCCTTAGACCAGCAAGACCATATTGCTCCCTTCTCATGTGCCTCAGGCTGTTCTTGGGAGACAAATCTGTGCTGGGGTCATAGCCTGAGCTCAACATCCTCTTTGCAGGACCAGTCTTGGAGAACTGTCTCTTTCCAAATTAGAAACTCTTCTCTTCCTTTGCCTTCTGCCCTAGCAGACCATCTTTTTTCCCTACTACTCTAGCAGCTTGATTTATGGTCCCAGGAGTGTAATGGAAAGGAGGAAGATGGACTTAATTCACATGTGCAAGGGTAAGGTCAGATGCCAAGGCTATTGCAGGGACAAACTAGCTTTTCTTTCCCAGCTCCTTTGCACAGATGTCGGGGCACAGATAAGCAGCAGATCACACAGGAGTTCTCAGGGCTGGAAGAGCCTGGAGACGTCATGAACAGTGAGCTCAACAGATGGTACAGCATGAGTGGGAGAGAGGCTGGGAGTCTCCATGTGAGCCTTGCAGCCATACATAGGGTTTGATGGGTGTAGGACGCAAGTATGAAGTCTTTGGGATGTGGGGTCAGAGTCACGTGGTTGTAACACACAGCATATAACACCCATGCCATATTAGAAAAATAGGTTAAGAACAGGAAAGAACAAGATGGCCAAAATGTTTTATTTGCTTTGACACCCAACCAGACTAACTTGTTTCTGAAAAACAGGTTAAAAGTGAAATAGAGCTGAAGCATGCTGGAAGAAATATGGAGTTCCATCACCTCCTCTCCTCGTTATTTATTACATGCTCAGGAACTACTGTAAAACTCTGATCTTGGCATTTAAAACACCTCGTGCTTAGTGTTAGGGGTGGGGAGAGACTGGTATGTAAGATGTAAAATCTAAATTAAGAAACAGCAAATTGACAGAATCAAAGAAACTTGGAATAAAAATTAGTTAAGAAAGTAATGCACTGAAAGAGCTCTGCAGAGCAAATGCAAGACATCAAGAAAGGAAAACCTCTACTTCATTATAGTGTCAGCACTGTAGTTACAAACCTTTATTTTTAGAGTTTGTTCGTTTCAGTTCTTCCACAGAACTGCCTGCAGCCAAAGCAAACATTTCTAGGTTTCTGGGCTTGATCCTGTCTCTTTTAAAGTGATTTTCACAGGAGCAAGAGCTAACCCAAGATCTGTGCACACAAGAAACCTGAATACTTCCTGGCACCCACTTCTGTGCTAACTTGTGCCAGAGTTGTATATGCAGAATAGAAATGTGCTCATTTACAGCCTGGCCCATAGCTCCTTGGCTGTGGGAACACTTTCTCAGTTTGCCTAGCTAGCACATGACTCAGGTAGGTGCACATACAGATTTCACACACATATTTCTTTCATGTAGGCACAAGTAGGTTCCTGCTTTGAAACACTGAATCCACAAAGTGTTTGCTGGCAAACAGCTATGCATTCATTTTATTTTTACATGCTGTGATGTGCGCAAAAACCTGGACAGCTTCAAACAAGGAAAAGAAAAACAATGCTTCCATAGTTTCAAAAATAATCCACAATGCAACCTCCAGATTATGAAGATCTTCAGGCATTCTTGACATCTCCATTACCCTGCCAGCACCAGTGAGCAATGATTCCTGAATGTTGACTTTAAAGCCAATAGATTCCCTCAGTGCTGAGGATAGGGTGAATTCCCCAAAGGGATAAAGCAGGTTGCCAGACCCCCACCAGCAATGCCTTTTGCAATGTATCATAGAACCATAAAATCACAAAATGGCTTATGTTGGAAGGAACCTTAAATATCATCTAATTCCAATCCTCCTGTCGTGGGCAGGGTTGCCCAGGAGCCTGGCCTTGAATGCCTCCAGAGATGGTATGACACCTGTTAAGTGAGAGATGTCCCCCCCATGCAATGGGGACATTGCACCATGGCTAGAGCCTGCTCTGCTTCATCCCAGCATGCTTATGCATAGGAGGGGCTGCTGTAGAGGAATGCATAGGGTTAGTCCAGGCACGTACCTCAGACTTACTTAAACTTGGCTCTGCTACGATGTTTAGAATCACTGGAGAAACTGGACTCCCTTCCAGCTCTCATTACTTGTCAGGTTTCCAGCACTGGACTTCCAACACTGGACCTCCTTCCCATCTAGATCCATCTGCTGAGCTGGTTGGTGTCAGGGCAACAAGATAGGAACATCATTATTTTATCCAGACCTGATTTAGCCTAACCTCTGTCATCTGAAATATGTTCAAGGATCACAACCCTGTTTCCAATCTAAAGGAACTTGAGATGAGCTGGCTTTGAGTGATTGCTGTTACACTGGCAATGCAAAAGGAACAACTGCAGTAGTAGACGGATTCTAGTATCTCCCCAAAGTTCAGGAATAATTACCTCTGCTATAGAGTAGCACAGACAGTCGCAACTACAGAAAGAATCTCCATACCTCCACCTTCTCTTCCTGGCAGCTGCATTCCCTGCACTGCTGTCTGAGCAGTGAGTCTGTATACGTGGCCTTGCAATGTTTTTGCTGTCAGGAGGCCAATTTATTTACATAAGATGTGAACGCTGACCTCTGCCTGAAAACAGGAGGTGAAAACACTACAATAAGGCATACTCCAGCATGTCCCTCTGTTCAAAGCTCAGCCTGAAGTACATGCTTAGCACCATGCTCACAACCATCTTGGTGTTGCTTTTCCTATATTTTTTTTCTACCTGAATGCAAGCATGGACAACAAGCCCATTCCCCTTGCTTGGGCACGCAACTGCACCGCACACTGTGACTGCAAGGTGGGCGTTCACAGGTTATGGCAGACATGTGGCCATTGGGAGAAGTTGAAATTAAGAGTATGGATTCATCCATGCACTGAAAACGACTGGAGAACGACAGTCAAGCTTGCACTAACAGGTTTCTCTCTTTACAGACCTGACCATTCAACAGCTGCACACCTGACCAAATACTGTTCCTGTCCTCCTCTGTTCCTGGCCCTGCTGCATGATCCTGTATTCCGGGAGCCGCTCTTGCAGATGTGTAACGTCAGCTGGGGTGCCAAGAGAGAAGTCTCAAGGCATCTTTTCTTCCCCCTGCCTTAGATCACAGCCAGAAAGTGTTCTTGGGGCTCACAAAGACTTGGATACACCAGGACAATTTGGAGCCTGCACATCTCAGGATAGAGAAGCAATACATCAGCTACCAATCTTGCTGTCGCAAGGCTGGAAGACAACCTGGGGACTGTCTGCCTTGGGCCTGTACCTTAGCATCCCATACACTATCTCCTAGTTTTTCTTTCCAAGATTCAAATGGCACGTGTGTCCTCTTACAGCTCCAAAGTGGACCAGGAGAAAGAGGCAACGAACACCACCATAAAGCCTCTTTGATACCAGGGACCTATATATAGGAGAAATATGGGAAATTCTATTATTTACCTCTGTTGTAATGGGAAATGAAAACAGCTGATGCTAGCAGGGCTCTCAGCCACAGACAGAGCACTTGTCAGTACACAGGAACCCCGCAGGACAACCAGACACCCTCAGAAAGCAAAGTGAAGCACACAGTGTGCTGAAAAAGATTGGTGAGGCACTAAACATTTCCTTTCCCTTCTGTATTATCTTCTTGTAAGAGGACAAAAAAACTATTTGATCTTTTTCTTCTGGTAAATTTTATGAAATTACTTAAAAAATACTGTGTGACACATTTCCATTAGCAGCAGCCCTGGTTCTTTAGTAATTAATAAAGGAAATATATGAAAAAAAATTGGCTAGAGCTAATTCTTTGGGAAACAGAAATGCCTGATTTGATATCTTGGCCTGGTCACTGGACAAAAAAAAACCCAACAGGGCACTGTACCTAAATTAGGCAGCAAGGGGAAAAGGGTGTGCTACAGCCCAGTCTGCTCTGGGGTTTAGGTGCCCTGTTCAGGTTCAGCAGGACATGCTTCTTCTCACTCTGGATTCACAGCTCTGAAAACTTAATTATAGTTTTTCACCTTGCATTAATTAACATGAGAAGCGGAGACACCTCTCTTCACGCTACTCTTCCTCCACCCACCCCCTATCCTCGGATAACCCATCCCCTGCGGGTTAGCTCTCCCTGGGCACAGTTTTGCATTCCTATGGGGAGGAGGCACCTGGGCAGCCTGGGTGAGGCTGCTCACGAGGGCTGAGGCCTCCTTGGTCTGCTGCCTGTTGGAGGGAAGGGAATGTATTTTGTGTAACTCCTTCCCCCCTTGAAGCATTGCTCTTGCGTAGAATCATAGAATCATTACGGTTGGAAAAGACCACTAAGATGATCTAGGCTGACCATCAACCCAGCACCATCATGCCCACTAAACCATGTCCCTCAGTGCCACGTTTCTTCAACACCTCCAGGGACAGTGACTCCAACACCTCCCTGGGCAGCCTCTGCCAATGCCTCACCACTCTTTCTGAGAAGACATTTTTCTGAATACCCAACCTGAACCTCCCATGGCTCAACTTGAAGTCACTACCTCTCTCACCTGGCACATGCCAAGTGCTCATGAACTGCTGTACTTTTCAGCCCAGCTGACAAGGAGTTGGAGCCAGCCTGGATGGAGGGGAAACTGAGGTGGTCTCGGTGGCTGCAGAGTGACACTGCTTCAGAGCAGCACACCCAGGCTGGCCGATGACAACTCAAAGCTGCCAGGGTGACATTTTTGGTCCTCTTTCACGGCTGAATTTGGGATTCAGGCCATTCCTCAGGCACCAGATTGCATCTTAGAAGGAGAGAGAGCACGGGAAAGACTGCAGAACGGGACACATGGACTTCACAGGGCCTAAAACTTAGTAAAGAAAGGACAAAGTTTAAAAATTTGCAAAACGGTTCATGAAAATCATTTACCATCTTCAACCTCCAAAGCAGTGAAGCAAGTTGGACTGCACAACCAAAGTAGTCTAACTCTGTACCGACTATTTGTGTTAATCCACTTATTTATGAGAAGCATCTGAGAAAAACAAACTTGTATTTTTTTGCCAAAGCTTCTATGCCGACAGCACTATACCCTCCTCTCTCCCACTGCTTTCTTTCCCCTGAGTGTTAAACAACAGAGAGGCAAAAGATGGGGGGGGGAGGGCGGGGTGCCGACACCACTGCTCTCAGTGGGTTCCTTCGGTGGTAAACGCGCTCAGCTCGAAGGGAATCATAAGATAACGCACGCTTCTGTTTCGCACCAGCCGGGAGCCCCCGCCCCGCGCTCGGCAGCTTCCAGCCCAAGTCGCGCCTTCGGACGGCGACAGCGGGACGAGGAAGGTCTGCCACTCGCCCTGCGCTGCCCATCCGGCGGAGCTGGGAGCGCGGAGCTCCCGGACCCCCCGGCCGCACGCTCGCCCGCACGGAGGCGCGCAGCCGCTCCGCGGGCGGTGCCGCCAGGTGCGCCCGCCCAGGCACGGCCCCGGGGGGGCGGCCGCGGCGCCTCGCCCCACCCCGCCGCGCCGGGAGCTCACCGCCCCCGGCTGAAGTCCGGTGCAGCCGCGTCGTGCCGCGCCGTGCCGTGCCGGGGGTGCCGTCACTCGGCGCTTCCAGCATGCTCCTAAGATGGCGGTAGCGGCGGCGGGCGGCGGCGGCGGGGGCGGCCGGGCGCAGCGCAGCGGCTGGCTGGAAGTTTTGGTGCGGGAGCGCTGGCACAAAGTGCTGGCCAACTTGGGCGGCGAGGCGCTGGTGCTGAGCGGAGAGGAGCGCCCCGACGGCGCGGCCCACAACGGGCTGGGAGGCGATGGGGCGGCGTGCCGCGGGGCCGAAGGCGGCGGCGGGGGCTCGGCGGTGCGCACCGCCTTCACCGACCCCCCCGAGCAGGTGCCCGAGGCCGTCTCCAACAAGAAGCGCTGCGTGAAGGTGCTGAAGCAGGAGCTGGGCGGGCTGGGCATCAGCATCAAGGGAGGCAAGGAGAACAAGATGCCCATCCTCATCAGCAAGATCTTCAAGGGGCTGGCGGCCGACCAGACCCAGGCCCTCTACGTGGGCGATGCCATCCTGGCCGTCAACGGCACCGACCTGCGGGATGCCACCCACGACGAGGCGGTGCAGGCGCTCAAGCGAGCCGGCAAGGAGGTGCTGCTGGAAGGTACGGGGCTGCCGGCGGATGGGGATGCGGGACGCCTCCGTGCGCCTCGCTCCGGGCGCCCTCCCGGTAGGGAGCCCCGACGGCGCGGGGACGGAGCCCCACGGATGGCACCGCGCGGCTGTCGGGGCTCCGCGGTTTGGTCGCGCATCGGACGGCGGAGCCCCGACTCCGGCCGCGCTGCGGAGCCCCGTCTAGTGCCGGCGGCTGAGCCGGGCCTCGGCAGGGGGAGTGGGCTCCCAGGAAGCTGGTAGTGCCTCCTGACACATAAACCATCCCCGCAAATGTTTCGTTTCTGGGAGTGACTGAGTTTGGTAGGAAGCAGCTTTAGAAACTGAGTCTGGAGCATGGTGAGCAGTGTTGGATGGGAGTTGTCTGCGAAACGAGACAACTGTTGGCAAGGGCTGAGCAGAGGCAGAATAACTCCCCAGGACATAAGGAGACAATAACTCCCCACGCTCATAAGGAGAGAGGCGTTCATGGACGTGCAGTCCTTGTGTTCTCCTCGGGCTTTGTGTGATTGCTGGATCTGAGAGAATGAACAGCTTCAGCAGTGCCCTTGGCGCATGTTTGATAAAGTGATTGCACATTAGCCCAGAAGTTCACTTAACCACAGGTCATTGGCATTTTTAGTGCGCTACTGTGCCATCCCCGTGCCTTCCTCCAAGCCCTGGGTGCCCCTACATCGGTGTCCCAAGAGCGCTTTAGGTACCCTTTGAGCACAGTTCTTCACATGTCTCTTCCCTGTTCTAAAAAGCAGAGAAAGTGCTGCTGCCAGATCAGGGATACGCATGAGCATCAGCTGCAAACAACCGTCTGTGGCACAAAGTTATGGGAAAAGCTTTAAGAAGTGGTTCTGTGCAGTAAAGGTAGGGAAGGTGAGAAAATTTAATCTACGGTTGTGGCTGCTGAGAAACTGCTCAGTGCCATCCACACTGCAGTGAAACCTGTGGGGGGACTGCCGTGAGGCTTTAACGAGCGGAGGGCCACCGTGTGCCCTGCGCTCCCATGACCAAACCATGTCTCCTCCCCGCTAACTGCATGCGAAGATTCCTGTGAAGTCCTAATGTAAACTCACCGAGGTCTGAATGGAGTGGTGACGTCGGAATTGTGCCACTGGTTTGTTTGCACAGTGCGGGGCTCCCGGGGTGCAGGCCAGCAGCAGCTGACCTGCGGTGCGATCTAATGAGGAGCGCACAGCATGCTGCCTGTGGAAACAGCACCTGACTGTGCTGCTGCTGCATAAGCCTGCTAAAAAACTCAGGGCTGTTCCTGGTAGGTGCACACTTCAAGCTGTTTGAGCAGGGACTCCTTCTCTCTGCTCCATTGGCCTCTGCAGCTGTTTTCTTGCATTTCTTTGCTCCGTGGAGGTGTAGGCTGGTGTGCTTCAGTGGTTGTTCCCACAATGGAATTTGTAAGTTGTAAATGGAGAGTCTCGTTCAGTAGTCCTCCCTTTAGATGTTTAAAATACCCCAACACTGAAAGCAGTATTTGTCTCGGTTTTCTTCTGCTGCTTTAGCAGAGTATCCAAATTCAGGATTGTCCCCAGTGTGTCCCCAGGAGGTGCTGCTCTATGCAGCTGGAGTTGGACTCAGTGATCCGCAGGGGTCCCTTCTAACTTGGGATTCTGTGAACCTCTGCCTGAGTGCCTTGTGTAAGCAAGCATCTCGGAGCAGTTCCCCAAGATTCAATTTCCCACTTCAGAGACCTTTCTCCGGTAGCACAGTCTAAAATGGTCTTTTTTACTACAAAGGGAAAGAATAGCCAGAAGATTTTTTTCCCCCTTTGAAGTACAGGAGGGAAGAGCGTTGCTTTTCCTCACCTCCCAGACAAGAGGAATGTGCTGCTTCCCGACTTCTTGGAAAGCTGGGCATTACAAGGGGCACTCTGAGCTGGGGCTGAAGTGAATCCCTCCACGGTTCCTCTCTGGGCTGTTGCTGTGGTTAGCAGGGCACTCTCACAGTGCGTTACCAAAATGTAACACACACATTTTCAGGGAGATTCAGAGGCTTGTGCCTCGCAGAGCAGAAAAGCTGAATTTGGCTCAAAGCGACTGAAAAGGCTTGGCGAGGTGCTAAGCACGAGGGACAGATGTCAGGGTGCGAGGGGGAGACTGTGGTGTTACTTGAGGTGTTGTGAGCTCCAGGAAAGGGTTTCTGGGTTGTGTGCGCACTGAAGCGGTCAGCTCTGAGGCTGTGGTCAGCGTGGCTCAGCGCACCCAACGTCACAGCTTTGCGTCCTTCTAAAACTGCTTGCTCAGTGAAACGAGGCATTTACCAGCTCAGCACTAAACTGCCCTCTCTCTTGCATTCCTGTGGGGGGGGACGGGATGGGAGCAGAAATCCCTTAGCAGTCCCTGGGGGGAGAGGCAGGGCTAGCACTGGGGTGGGTGACAGGACGGTGCGTGGTGATAACATGTGTGTCCCTTTTGCTGTGTCGATCCTTCTTACTGGTGTGGCTGAGGTGTCTTGCAGGCAGGTAGGACTTGGTAAGTGGAAGGGAAATAATGCAGGAGGCAGCACTGCCATAGAGGAGCTGGGAGGCAGAAGGTTCAAGAGGTGGCGATGAGGATGGAGTTCTGCTCTAAGAAATGCTACTTTGCTGCTTTCTCCTCATCTGCAGGGATGGACCTCTTCTACCCCCAGGGTTTAATTTCCTTCTGGTCTCCCAGCACAGCCCAGGTGCAGAGAAGGGACAGGGCAGCTCATGCAGCCCCAGCTGTGATTTCCGATGTTCAGTCCATGAGAGATGTATGTAGCATTCAGGAGCATAAAGAATTTTTCTACGTGAGAGACCAGGCAGCCTCCTTGTATGCTGGATGTTGTTTGCAGGCATGGAAGGCAGCTTAAATTATCACCGCAGCTCCTGTTTGAACATATGATTTCCCTACGGTTCTGTTAAATTGGGTCTTCTTAAATAAGCACTTTGGAAAATCAAGCATCCCCTCTTATGCCGTATGAAGCATGTTGCACTCAAGTGAGTCTCGAGGCACAAAAGGTGTATTTTTTTTTTATCAAAGCATCCTAGATGAGAGCAGTCCCTTGGCACGCTCAGGAGCCAAACAGGTTGTGCTTTACTTATGTTCTCTATGTGTTTTGTGGGAAAAAAATATATATATATATAAATCAGTGTAACCTGTGCTAATGTCAGACAGGATCCCCATGGCCTTCATGATGTATTTGGATGTGGAGGAAAAAAAAGGTGTTTTTTTTTGCTAGGTGGCTTCAGGATATACTTTGTAGGTAGTATCACTTCCTAACTCAGTGAAAGTATGCCAACAGGGTTTTGATGGTGGTGGTGGCAGGTATGCAGCAGGAGAAGGTGCATCTTACTGATGCTGCAGAGCTTTTCACTGGTTTTAAGCAATTCTCAATTAAACAAATATAATCACAAGGTAGTGGCTACAGCTCCCTTGAGATGAAGCTCTTGCAGCCTCTATTGGTTTGCAGAAACTTCCCACAGAGCCGCAGCCACCAGTGTACTGAGTTCCAGCGTATGGGCAGTAGACCATAGTTACCTTTTACAGCCCTTTGGGAGGTAATCTGCAGCTTTAAAGCAGAACAAGCGTGGTGTGCGCTGTGCTGCAGTAACACGTGCTGTTTTCCAAGCAGTATTTCTGTAAGAACTGTAGCAGTTCTCCCTTTTGGAAATGTTTCGTGTTTGAAACAAAGTGATTCCAATAGCCTGAATGACTTGTGTGTTGACACAGTGCAGAGCAGGCAGGGGCGGCACGTTAGCTGTGTTTGTCTACTTTATATTTTCATGTTTCTTTCAGTAAAGTACTGGCAGCACGAGATTTAGGGGACTTCAAATACATTATTTACCCAAGAAAATGTGTCCCTTGCAAGTACAGAGGGAAAAGGAGATGCAGGGCATTTAGCAAGTGCCCACCTCACACAACTGCTCACCACAGTCAGGGCTGTAAAGCTCAATGACTGCAAATCATATGCATAGTTACTCCTTACAGTTCCAGTAAATGTATGGAGAAAACTCCCTTCCCTTCCCTTCCCTTCCCTTCCCTTCCCTTCCCTTCCCTTCCCTTCCCTTCCCTTCCCTTCCCTTCCCTTCCCTTCCCTTCCCTTCCCTTCCCTTCCCTTCCCTTCCCTTCCCTTCCCTTCCCTTCCCTTCCCTTCCCTTCCCTTCCCTTCCCTTCCCTTCCCTTCCCTTCCCTTCCCTTCCCTTCCCTTCCCTTCCCTTCCCTTCCCTTCCCTTCCCTTCCCTTCCCTTCCCTTCCCTTCCCTTCCCTTCCCTTCCCTTCCCTTCCCTTCCCTTCCCTTCCCTTCCCTTCCCTTCCCTTCCCTTCCCTTCCCTTCCCTTCCCTTCCCTTCCCTTCCCTTCCCTTCCCTTCCCTTCCCTTCCCTTCCCTTCCCTTCCCTTCCCTTCCCTTCCCTTCCCTTCCCTTCCCTTCCTTTCCCTTCCCTTCCCTTCCTTTCCTTTTCTTTCCTTTTCTTTCCTTTTCTTTGGTGGTGTTGTTGTTCCAGCAAAGATGCAGTTGGGGAAATGCTTTGTACTTAGAGGCCGTATCATATTTCGTAGATCGTGTAGTTGCCCTTGGCATGCATCTGCTTGAAAGTGAAATTGAAAGGTAAAGGAGAAGGTAATCTCATTCCCAACAATAGCAGATCTGAGCAGTCTCTGCAAATCTCAGTTTGGATTGCCTCGGCTGCCTGCAGCTGATGGGGAAGCTTGAGTGGGAGCACTTGATGTGTCTTCCATTGATTAGATTAGATTACAGGCTAATTTAGCAGTCCAGACAGTCTGTATCACCTTTCACAGATAAGAATCAGTACATCCTCTTTGCAGTAAATCTGTTTCAAGTCCTCTTTCTCAGTTACTGTAAAGAAAATAAGGCAGCTGCGGATTTATTTGGGATGAGGGCAGGGTTATCCCCCCACTTTGCATCTTGGGAATCGGTCTTTTTTAGAGCTTAGGACAGTTTCCTTTAAGGATGCTTAGAAGATTAAATACGTCTGGGGATTCGGGATCCGATTGCACATACAGAGCCCAGGTACCTGTTAAGCATCACAAGGAAAAAAAAACCCACCAAAAACAGTTTCTAAAATCCTAGCAGTAATTTTTTGTGAAAAACTAAACTGGAAACTTTGTATTCTGTAAAGAATCTCTAAACTGTTGGACAGAATGAAATTAAAAGGTGAAAGCTTTCGCTATAGTTAATGGAGGAGTGTTTGCTCCTTAATATTGCCATGGTACGGTTTTTCACTGGAGGTCATTCCCAGCCTCCCAGAAGCATAGATGGCATTGGGTGACCGTGAATGGTGCTGTCCCCATCCCTGTCCAAACTCATTTGGATGGGAAGCACCCACTCCGCATGCATCCCCATAATTCAAACCAGAGTTTGCCTTTGGGACAGTCCAATGAAGGCTACATTGCTGTGCAGTTTTACATAGCGTACTTTGCAGCATGATGACAGGTGCTGATCCCAACAGGCTGATAGTTTTTCAGATACAGGTTTGGAATATGTATATATATATATATAAATTTCTTAATCTCACTGTTTTATAACACATGGTGTGAAGCATCTGCTATTAGTAACTTCTCTGTAAATTGGATTTTAATTATAACATTGATTTGTGTGTATCAGAGTTCATAAGCACTGGGGAGTTTAATCTATCTATTCTATATCTGTTCCAGTGGTCACTTACATCTGTGATTTAAGAACAGATTATTTCTATTCGATTCTTCTAATTTCGATTTCTGATCATAGGATTATTTTACACTTTATTCTGCAAAATTATGTTTCCATGGCTACTTGTTAGAATGGTACAGCTACTTCAGTAGAATGGAAATTGGAGGAAACAGTAGTTCAAGAGAGCAATAGCATATATAAATGAAGAAAATGCAGTGGGAACAAAGGTGTCCTGGTGATATACAGGAAACAAGCTTTTGAAGTCTGAAATAATTCTTCAGGCATTTCAGAAAAATAGGTGTTGAAGAACACATGGTAGCTGTGATTTCATAGAAATACAGAGTCACAGAATGGCCTGGGTTGAAAAGGACCACAATGATCATTGAGTTTCAACCCCCCTGCTATGTGCAGGGTCGCCAACCACCAGACCAGGCTGCCCAGAGCCACATCCAGCCTGGCCTTGAATGCCTCCAGGGATGGGGCATCCACAACCTCCTTGGGCAACCTGTTCCAGTGTGTCACCTTTAAATTAGATTATCACACTACAGGCTGCAAAAGGGTTTGTGAGTAGCCTACTTAACACGGTGCTGCTGGCCTGGATATGGTAGGTGGAAGTGAGTTAGATTCATCTCTAACTGCCTCCAAACCTCCCTGTTGCTCTCAACACAGCAGCTGTAGCTAGTGTGAAATGAGCTTTGCTCTTTTGGCTTGGTTATGTTACCACTTCAAACTTTGAACTGTACTGATCAGAAAGAAATCCTGCTGTCAGCATAAGCTGTGTCTGGGCAAAGGGTTTTTACCAACATGTCTGTTTTTAAAGGCAACTGAAGAAACACAGAGTTGTGGGTTGGATACAGCTAGAGTAGCAGGAATAAGATGCCTGTTTTTGTAAGGGCACAAAGCATGTTGTAGGGATGGGAAGAAATGTCAGGGAGTGGCAGGGTTCAGTATATGCTTTGAGGAGCATCATTGCAAGGAAAGGGTGAAATACATTAGCGGTGATGTTTAATTTGGGCTAGGGAAGTTTGTGAGAAACTACAAGGGATGTAGAGATTGGAAAGTGCTGCACATCACATGTGCTACACGTTGGAAGTGATGTGTCAGCCTTCTTCATAGAATCATAGAATGGCCTGGGTTGAGAAGGACCTCAAAGATCATCGAGTTTCAACCCCCCTGCTGTGTGCAGGGTCATCAACCACTAGAGCAGGCTTCCCAGAGCCACATCCAGCCTGACCTTGAATGCCCAAGGGATCCCCTGCAGGGATGGGGCATCCACAACCTTCTTGGGCAACCTGTTCCAGTGTGTCACCACATGCTCTTAAATAGACTGCTGTCAGTTACTATTTTGCAGGATCAAGAAAACTGTTCTATGATGCTTGGTCTCCATGCTTTGAATGTTAGATAACATGTCCCTTGCCCTCTGTGCCTGGCACTTTTTTAAGAAAGTGAATTAACTACGGTTATGGCATCCAGCATCCTACAAAGTCTGAGAATACTGCAACGCTGAGTAATGAAGTAGGGCACAAAAGTCTGTTTGCTAGCTCTGCTTGCAGGAGCAGTTGGGAAAGGACGGAGTTGGTCTGTGCACCATCCACTCAGCTACCAAAGTGTACTTTCCTCCAGAACATAAGTTATCAAACTTGATTACGAAAAGGTTTAATCAGCTGTGAATAGTCCTTTCAATACCTTCACTGCTAGTTGCTGCCTTGCTGTTGGGTTAGGTTTGCTCCTTCATCTAAATTAAATTGAGGGACATAATTTCTGAATAACTATTTGGCAGATGTGAATTTCTGACTGCTGCCACTGTACACTTCTGTTGTGGTCTGGCTTTAATTTTGTCTGTCTAGAACTGCTGAACTGGTTATGGCTCTCGCTGTGCGCATACTAAGGGCATGACACAGTAGGTCACTACCGAAGTAGCACATCTGTATTGTAGCAATTGGGGAAAATGGAGCTCCTAATTGTAAGGAAATGAGCCATAACGGTAGATGTGGAGAAACTGTCTCTGATTAGAAATGATTAACATACGGCACACTCCTTCTAAAAATGTTATGCAGCTTTTTGCTGAACTGCTGGAAGTCATGCTTGTTGGCATAGCTCTCAAAGTCATTGCAAATAAGGCTTCAGCGATGTTTATTTCCTCACTGTTCAGGGATGTTTTGGTTGAAATCTTCAGATGTACTGGAGCAGTGGATCAGCTCCAGGCATCATACACGTGAGTAGCGTGCGTGTGGATAGCTTCTGTTCATTTTAACGGCCTCAATTAAGGAAAGTCAGTGAAATTAGTGCTATGGTGTAAGTATCTGAGAGGCAGGATCCTTTTTCCCAGTGTCGGAAAGTTACAAACATGTATTTACATAAACATAATTTATGAAAATAAATTAAAAAAGAAGAGAATTGGTATATACATTCTCTTCTAGCAAAACAGGCACAACTTGGCTGATTTCTGCCAATAGATAATATGACCTCATGTGACTGTTTGTTGGCCTCCTGTACTCTTACAGGGAAGTACAGCCGTTAGTTATAGTTTATGCTGTTTGCCATAGGCGTATTCTGACAGTGTAATAACAATTTTGGCTTTTAACATAATCGAGTAGTTGTGAGAGAGTATTGAAAGATATACCACAGAAACAGCATATCTCCACTGTTGTCTGACAACAGTTATTTCAATAATATCTCTTTCCAGGATGACTTACTTACTCTGACACCTGTGTTTTTGCTCAAGTTCTGCAAGAGGAGAAAGAGACAGCTGCATGAATGTAAAGATGCTGGAGTGTTTTAGTGTTATCCAGCGTGTGGCTTACGAGGCCGCTTATAAGCGAATAGTTTTAGCTCAGCCAATAAGAGTTTATCTGTTTATCCCAGAGTTTAGGATTTAGTCAGTTCAAAACTGCCTGGCAGGAGAGCTGAGCCCTCGGTGAAGCTGGCAGGAAGACAGCAGACAAAGCGATTGCCCTCCTAGCAGGCAGCTTCCTGTTGGTCTTACTCTTGCTGGGCAGGTGCTGGCAGGAGCCTTCTGTCGCTGACTTGAAGCCAAAGGAGGGATTTAATTATTGGATGTTCAGGAGTATTTTCCAGGAATGAGATGGGTAGGATTTGCCTTTATTGCTTGCTGCTTAAATTGGTTTTTTTTATTATTTTATTTTCCCTGTATGCCCTTACAGTTTGTTGGGGATGCTCTGGACATAAAAAGAAAGATTTCTAAATTACCATTCTTTGCTGAAGAGCATGTTATCACTGTGCCCCTTTTGGCCTCTTTGTCCTGTCTTATGCAGTGGAAGACTATCCTGTTACATGACATCTGTTAGCAAAGCATGACTGGGATGGAGAGAGGTATCTTAAGAGAATGAGCAGGATTCTTGTAGGATTTTGTGTAATACACATATGGATCTATGCACACACTGCAGAATGTTCATAAGTTGCTTTGAAAGTAATGCCTTCTATTTATTGCCACGGAAACTACAGTGGATACGAAGAGCACAATAATACTGTTTGATAGAGCAAATTCTCAGCTGCAAAACAACATTTTTCAGCATAGTCACCACCATTTTTGCCAGCACTGAACAAGAGCCTGCATGCCGTGCTTGTGCACCATCAGAGGTGACCACTTTGCTGTTGCCGCTGCTGAAACATATTACTACTGCCTCACTATGTGTGCTCACATCCACTGTTTGATCTCCATAAACATTCAGTAAGTGTCAGTGAATGTCAATGGGTGCAATTTTTTCCACATGGAGGAATTCAGTGACACACCTTTGCTTCATGTACACTTCCATGTCAGGCGCCATTCTGTCAGACTGCCCCTCTGCTGCCATCACACAGCAACAACATGTAACAGAATATTGATGGGAAGGTTCAGCCTGTACTGCCATACCACCACCATCTGCCTCTAACTTTGGAGGCCATCACAGTAAAATGTGAAACATTACTTTCAGAGCAGCCCTTGTAAAATTAATAGGAGGTATCCTACCTCCTGAGAGCTACCAAATTGGTGAGGGGTATAGAGGTGATGAACTATGCGGTGTGTCTGAAGTCACTTGGTTTGCTTCTTCACAAGCCAAGTGAAGAGGCAGGTGCTGTTCTTTCAGGTGAGAGCAACATTAGGGGAATGTCACATGGGGGTTAGGAAAATGTTCTACAGAGAGTATTCCGGCACTGGAACAGGCTCCCCATGGCAGTGGTCACGGCCTCAAGCTGATGAAGTTCAAGGAGTGTTTTGGACAGTGCTCTCAGACATATATTTAATTTTTAGATAGTCAAGGAGTTAGACTCAGTGATGCCTGTGGGTCCCTTCCAACTTGGGCTGTTCTATGGTTCTGTGATCATGTAATTGTATGCAATTGAGGCCAGTGTGGCTGTACCCTCTTTAGGCTGCCAGGGTTCTGCAGTGGCTGGAAGAGCTGACGTAATACTCCTGTTATCTGTTGGGTCTCTATGGTATGGCAGGCTGTCCTGACTCTGCAGCATGTAGTGCACCATTGGAAAGCATCTTTCACAACAAGGGACACAGCTGGTTGCAAGATCCGTTGAAGGAACTGAGAAAGATATAGTTAGTGAAAGGGAAAGGACGCGAGCTTCAAGCTGGAAAGAATCAGATCATGACAGCAACCTCTTTGTGAAGAGCTCCAGGTGTTATTACTGTGATTTGCCTAAATTAAACCCATTTAGAAATTAGATACTGCTAAACAACCTGTCAAAGTATTCACGTAGCTCAGATTCTTCAGACAGCTGAGGAAATCCTGAACAAGCTGATGGGGAGAGACAGGAGCAGCACAGAAATCTTCCACCAACCTCTTGGTGCTACAGACGCTGCTTCTGCTGCTCCCAGGGCATTTGGTGCCCTTCTCTTCATAGCAGTAGCTGTCGTGTTGCAGGCTGGTGCCAAGATGCTTATAGACAGGGCTCTTGTCTAGCCTTGGGAAGGAAATCTGTATTCCTGCCTTTAAAAAGGTTAAAAAAGCTTAGAGAAACTTCAGTCTTTATATTTGTGGAATGCTGGATAAGTGTCCAGCCAAAAAGGCAATAAAAGAAAACAGCATTTTAATTCAGGAAGAATGCAAGTGAAAGCAGCTAGTTTTAAGAAGTTCCCATTCGATTCAGTGAGCGGCTGTCTGTATAAATAAACCAGACGTATGTGATCTATGAGGGCAGGTCATAAAGAAAACATAAATAAACCAGTAACAAACTGGTGGAATTTCCACTTAACGCATTAAGATCAACCCTGAAAGGCTCCATTAAGGAAAGCCATAAATTGAAGTTTTGAGAGGTGGCTTATAAAATATCCCTGGAACTGAAAATTATCCTCTGTCAGTTTTATGTTTTCCTTTCACTGTGTTATATCTATTTTAATAAACATGTGGGACAGAGTAGGAAAAGAGCAGCACTTTGTCTGTGAAGCCTTGAGGAAATAAATAGTGTGTCTAGGCATATTATAAATTTCACCCTATAAAAATAAACTAAAATTGATTTTGGGATTTGCTTGTGTAAGGACTGCTATGCTAGGACCACACTGTGTTGATCTTATTTTATATATATTGAAGTTTTCTGCCGGGCATACATTGAAATGTTAGTGTTAAATATGTTAGCTTTCATTCAGGTGCTGCCAGAGCTTTCTGACTGTGTGCATAAATAGTATTAAAACCTTAGAAGGGTTTCAAGGTTCACACTCTTAAAAAAGTATTGAGGAACAAATACCTTTTCATTTTTGAGGGACAGAAGGGAGGGTTGTCTTGAAAAGAATATGCTAGTTTATGCAGGAATCCGTATGATGGTTTGACTTGAAATGGCATTTTATATTTAAAAAGAAAACAATTTGCTTTCAAAAGGTTAATGTGAACTTGTTATTAAAAACTTTTCAAACTAGAATTTTCTGAGCAGAGTAGCAGAAAATTACCAATGTATATTCTTCTCCTGAAAAATCTCTGTAACCATGTCATGTTTATCAAAAGGAAATTTTCATGACTAAAAAGTTTTGACTGACTCAGTGCACTATTTAGGTATGCCATTCTCCTAAATCACTTTGTTCTCTTCCTTTTCAATCAATACACAAACTGTAGGAAGTGGATAAGGCTTTATATTTGGTACGAGCCAAGACAGGTAGTCTTCTAGTGGAGAAGTCACAAGTGATGTATTACACAAATTCCTGTAATGCATTTATGTTTGATCTTTTCAATTACTTATAGTTATGGGGGTGTGCTGCTTTATTTCTGTGAAGCTTATGGTAGAAACCTTGAATACAGAGGGAAATGAAGAGGAAGAAACCTCTCAAGTCTCTAAAAGTTGCCTAAAATAGCTATTCCAGATGTAACTTTAATAATATCTGAATGTAACTGTAAATTAAATTAGACTTTCACTGCAGGTACACCATCTTTTTAGCTCTTGTTCTGCTGAAGAAAGTGTGGAGCTGCGTATGAATGTGTGTCTGAATGAATCAAGAGGTGTTAATGAGAAATTAAACGATGAGAAATGAATTCTGTGGGGGAATGTGAGATGTATTATTTTGTTTATTTTCTCTTTGTTTGCCTGCTGCTGGTTGAAGAATGCCTTTAAATCTAGCTGTTTAGCTCCAGAGCTGACCTACCCTGTTGTAGGCACAGCTATTAGCTCAATCACCAGTACTGCGTGGGCACGAGTTGTAATTGTATACACACATGCAGCGTACACCATGAGCTTGCTTGATGTTGGATGTGCATTTGTTCATATGCAGTGCAGAATTTGTTTGTTGTTAATGCCATGCAGATGAAGTTAATTGTTCTGTGAGAATATAAATATAGTCTTGACCATAAATATGCTTTCTGGGTAGCTAAAATAGGTGCTCGCCAGTGGCTCAAGTGAGGCCATGTTCAATGGTGCGGCTTTCCCAGGCCTAGAGAGCCATGCTCCACACTGCCCCTCCATCGCCTTTCCAGCTGCTTCTTCCTCCCTCCCCATTCCACAAAACCCAATGAATAGAAGTGTTGTGAAACAGACTCAGCAGCCACAGTCACTTTGTGTAATAATAGTTGATTAAACAATACTCTGGGATGCAGTGTACACCAAGCCTTGAACCCTTCTGTGTGTCTTCTCCCTGTCCCTATGTCATAATTCTGATTTTTCTAGACATCATTCACCTTCTTTCTGGCTTCCAATGGCATCATTTAGGATATGAGGCAGCAGCTGTAAAAGTCTGATGTTTATCAGCCTGATTATGCAGGAAAATCTGCAGTTGTCGCTGAACTAGTAATTGCATAAAGAAAATGTTAGCTTGTTGGTTGCTTGGTGTACCTGAACACTGGCAGATTCCTGCTGGGCTGAGGGCTGTGTCCAGGCAGGCTCCTGATGGCCTGGCGGGCAGCCAGGCCTGATGGTTTTCTTTATCTCAGAAGAGATGCAAAATTGCAACTGCAGTTTAAAGAGTGATTGAAAGGTGACAGAAGTGGTAAAGTAACTGACACCACATAAACTACAGCATGCTGTGTTTTGTGTCTGTTGTCTTGAGGGTGTGGGTTAGCTCACGAGCCCTGAGGTCTCCGTGCCTGGAATGCAACCCAATTACCTTGGATTTTTTTTCTTTTTATAAATATAGGCATCATTAGAAAATACCGTGAGTTGAAATTAACTCCTAATTTTAAACCTGTAACGATAACAGAAAAGTCAAGTGAGACACAGGTCTGCAGTGCTTTTTGAACATTATTTCATTTATAAGTGAAAGGGAAAAAATAGTAGGTGCCTGATTGATAAGACTCTTGAACTACACTGCCCTGAGGCCTCTGCTCTTTGCTACTCTGCTCAGACCTGAGATGCAATGATGCTGAGCCCTCTGAATAGCCCTGGCTGAGGACTTGCGTGAGTCATGGTGGCAAAGGAGTTTGCTGCCTCCCTCCTCAGTCTGTAAATAAAGATTGTACAAGAGCCAGAGATACAAATATTCCACTCCCCAGGCTGCAGTGGGGAGGTTGGGGGTGAGGACAGCCAGAATGCTGTGTCCCCATCCTGTGGTCTGTGCACCATGGCTGCAGTGTGCCCCTCTCTCTTCACCCCCAGTACTATAACCACTTTGATTCAGACGAGCTTTGCAAAGACCAAATGTCTGAACTGTTTTCATTGAAGCTAGGACTGGGTCAGGCTAGGCAAGAGGAGGACTCGTGGTTCTGTATTCCTGTAATGTGGGCATATGAGTGCTGATTAAGCCAAATAAAGTTGCTTGCTGTTGAGCCTGTCAGAGTTCAAGGTGAAAAGAAGAAGTGTGAACATTTTTATTAGCATTCCTTCCTCTGAACATACGCCACACCAAAACAAGCAAGTAAATGGTACAGTAGCCAAAGAGAGAAGTACTGTTCTGCAGATTGTAGCATTTTCCACTGGAAAAAAATGTAGGCCTGCTTAATTTCTTTTTAAAGAGTGGTAGCATCAAATATAGCAATTAAACTCCAGTTTACACATTTGAGATTTTGATGAGCACTTCATATAAGTGCTCTCAAAGCACAGCATATAAAAACGATTATGCTTTATATGGGCAGTTACTGAGGAGGTGGAACATCTCTTGCATTTTCCCCATTTTTCCCCCTTTTGCTCCATCCTGCACACAGCCAGTGGCCAGAGCCAGGCAGGAGGCCCACAGCCAAGTCTACAACAGAGTGGGCTTTGTGTCCGGAGCACAAACACCACTCTTCTTTCCAAGGGAATGGGCAAAAGGGGGTCTGACCCAGAGCCACTGACTGTTTGTGGCTTGTCTGTCAGCGAGTGCAAGACAAGTGCCTTCTCTGTGTCCATGCTAAAACCAGCTATCCAGCAGGCAGTTGAACAGTTGGGCTTTATTTGACCAAGTTTAACATTGGCCATAGAGGATTTCAGCTGTGTCACAGGACTGCACAAGGAGCTTCCCATGCTGGTTTTCTGTTCTTTTTCTTAATTCACAATTTTTACCAAGCATGGTATAGTTTTCAGCATTTCCTATCATCAGCAACAGAGAATCAAGATGTTCTGGGGCTTTGGCAGTGTTGCTGGTGTGGCTTGTTGTACCTTTACCTGAATTCCCCATGAGAAGAAGACAGGACATTCATAAGTCATTGCCATACAGAGCACTGCTCAGCAGCTCCGCGTCACCTGGCACTGCCTATCCTCACCCCTCAGCCTGGTACCAGCTACAGAGATTAACTGGCCTTAAGCTATCTGTAACAAAGCATGCAGTGTTTCCATCGCCAGTCCACTCTTCATTCAAAGCCCATTCTTTTTGTTTTCCTCTAATTCACTTGTTAGAGAGTGTTACTTCGCTGCTTCTCTGTGCTTGTGGGCTGGGCTTCAGCAAATAAAGCCAGTTAAGACCACTTTGAGGCCTGGTTAGATGTCATGTTGGCTTCTGGGCCATAGCTTTTGACTTCTGTGCTATAGAGGGGACAACAGTGGGGAAGTACGCTCATAAAATGGTCAGGTACAAAATCCCGTGTGTTCTTCCTTTCAGGGCAGAACCCCAGCAGTCTGCCTAGAAAGTCTCAGTCTGACTTTCCAGGGAGACTTGAATTTGCTATAAGCAGCTGTCATATTATGAGATTGATTTTTGGTGAGGAACAGTGATGGGGATATCATTGTTTTGGGACTCAGTGCAGAAAAGAGCCATTTACCTCCTAAATTTTGGAAGTTCTTGAGTAATTTTGCAACATGGTGACAGGGAGTGTATTTTAACAAGGAGGCAAAGCTAGAGGCTATACAAAATGAAATTTTAATCTAGGCTCCTGTCAAGCTGTAAAAAGGCATTTGACTTTATTTTGAGGGATTATGTGTGGGATGTGGTCTTTTTTCTTAAAGGAACATCATCAAACTGATTTGGGATTTTGGTTGAAAGAAGCAATCTTTTTTTTTTTTTTTTCCTTTTTAAAATATATTTTAAAATAAAACAGAATTGCCTGTATCTTTGAGTGCTTTCTTTTGCTGGCTTTACACTATGCTTTTTTACTGATTTTGTAGTTACCTCTGCCACCCATAACATTTTAATTTCTAATCCTCAGCATTAGAAATTAATATGCAGAGGAAGGTACATCTGATTTTTCTTTTCTTTTTCCCTTTCTTGAGGGTGTTCACATTAGGCATTTAGGCTAGGCTGAGCATCCCTGCTCTCAGGATGGGCAGCAAAGAAGGAAATGGGATAAGTAGTGCTCAGGAGATGCCGCTCTGCCTCCTCACCAGCTACAGGGAGACTGGATGGGCATCCAGCTTCATCTTTTAGGTGATTAATGTCAGATGACACAGATCTCTGTAATGTTTTTGAAGCTTTTTCTTTGTAACCTATTCTTTATTTCTCAGTTCTCACATAGTTACATCTCCAGGCTGGAATTTTCAAGGAAACAAAGAATTTGTGCAGAGCGGAATGCAGTCTCCAGAGCAGAAAATGCTGTGTATGTTTGTTGAAAGTAGTATGGAGAGGCATACATGCCGTTCGAGAATATTAGCATGTAATTGCGTTATATGTTGGTCTTGGCCAAAATGCTTGCATAAGAGTAGCCCATCCCTGTGTTGCAGTGCACGTCTTCATAGCTGCCCTAATTTCACTGCTTGCAATGCCATGCCAGAAGCAGATTTTTTTTAAATGATGTGGGCTAAAGGAATGCTCCAAAAAAGATGTCATCTCTAATGCTTGTTGTTTTTGTCAGAGTTGGAGTTCACAGAGCAGACTCACAAGCTGGCAAAAGGGAGCAGAGGACTCCAGCACAAAGCAGAAGTGCTGAGGCTGGAGGAGGAACCCATGGAGATGAGCTGGCTTCAGCGATGAAACCGTGAAACTCCAGCCTGAGCTGAGAGGGACTTTCCTGCCCTCCTCCTGGCCTTGGTGGCTCGTTCCTGCCCCCACTGCTCAGCTTTGACAATTGCTCTTCTTGGGCCAGGTCTCCAAGCTAGTCTACATGCATGGCAACAGGGTCAGAGGAAACTTGAGTCACTAGAGGTCCTTTTTAGGGAACAACTCATGTTCCACGTCTGTGTAAAGCTATTGTGAAATCATACTCATCATACTGAGGCTTGTCTTGTCATTGCCAACATGCAATGGATGAAATCTGGGCCCAAAAAAATCAACTTCAGGCACTTGGTAATGGATCTCAGCCAGGATCTCTCTTAGTATTGCAAATTGTGCTACTGTTGAATAAAAACCCTTTTCTTGGAAGACGCTAGACTTTTACGTGATGGTCTCAAGTTTCCAGTGTTGTTAACTGTGTCACCTGCAAGTTGAAGTATGCTTCTCATCTGCTTTGTATTCTGCATATCCCTGCTTTTATATAACTGTGTTGCTGCAAAAAGGATTGATATAAATCTTTCATACAGGGTGTCTCCCGGATTGTATGTGGGAGTGGGAAATTCTGCCGAGGTTAAAAGTATCTTTCCTGAACACAGGTTGGGTTGATTTGCCAGCAGAAGGCGTGATGTTATGGTTGAAGAGAAGGACAAAAGTCAGAAGACTGGATCCCCAGCTACCATGGATAAGAAAAGGGACAGACCAATCTTGTGCCCAGGAGCAAAGCATTGATATGCTTGAGATTGGAATTGGCATGTTGAAGTGCTGATCTGGATTAAGGGAGAAGGGAATCTGAAGTGCAGCAGCTTCAAACTGTGTACACCTTGCTTGGGGAATAAATGCATTTTAATCACAAGTGAACGTATATACAAATAATCCCTTAGTTCTTGTGCTTACTAGCCAAGCATAGACACGTCTTAGAAGCCTTAAGTTCACTATGTTCCCGAGCATGCTAAATTTGGTGCCTACTGAGCAGTGGAAAAGTGGGACTCGTGATTTTTGTAAGGTGTGCATATATCTTGGATCTAGATGACTTGTTTTCTGCTAACCTGGCCAGTTCTTATTTGCTCTGCCTTGAGGCCATTTAATTACGTTGACTTTCCTACCCATTTTACAGAGCGATAGCTATTTGATGAGTTTTCTGTGCTCTGGAACCTTTCCAAATGCTCTAATATATTTTATCTTGAGATTTTTAAAAATATTTTTGTCCCTGTCCTATTAGTACCAAATGTATTCTTTTCAGCTGCTTCTTATCACTTCTCTTCAGTTGTTCATGTCTCCTTCCTTCCTTCCTTCTCTTAAGTGACTCCAACCCACATGAGCTAGTTCCTTGCACCTTTACCTGTATTTTGCTCTTGTCCAACTTATTAATTAATCTGTCAGTCCTACTCAGAATACCAGGTGTTTGAATGGGGTCTGATATGGAGAGTTAAACCAACAATAATTTGGAGCTGTTGCACTCTTGTCTGCAGCAGGCCATGCATCCCCAACCTGTCCCTTCCATGAATACCAGAGCTTTTCCCGTCAAGCAGGCAGCTGGTTCATGCAACTGCAAAGAAGGAGTATGTTTTCTTGTTATTTTCATCAACAGGGTGAAAAAAGGTTCCCTACCTGAGCTTCTCTTTGGATCCCTTTGCTGGCTCCTGCTCCTCTCATTCTGCTGTGTCAATTTGTAGTCAGTGAATGGCACCTGCCTGAGTTAAAACAAGGTTGTCCAGTTCATGTGATCCTTTTTGTTTTTTCTCCCTCAATATAGTGGCAAAAGCACAGCCTAGGAGGTGGCAAACTTCCTTCACAGGTAGATCTGAGAGGCTGGACAAGCATTTTTTAAACCTGCTGTATTGCTAGTTACTACAACTGCAGGCTAATTATCTTCAGCCTGCAGTGTGAATGCGTGGCTTGTGATAAGTCACTGAACCCATTGCTTTTGGAGGGAGGAAGCATATACTTACTAATACTAAATAATTCTGTTGTGTGGGATTTTTTTTTCTTTCCCTGTAATTGCAATATTTTAGCATAGTAACATTTTAAATTCTGGGAAATTATGAGAAATAGGAACTGTGTGTCTGAAATAGTGGCTGACTCTTTTATCTTGGTCATTTAAAACAGAAGTGACTAAAGAGCACCAGAATAGGGAAACTGTGGAATGCCTTGCTGGCAACAGCTCAGATGGCATTTCACCACCAGCTCCTGGTGCAGATGAACGGGACAAACTGAGACACCTCATGTGTTCCCTTCCACGCTGCATTTTTATGGTTTGTGAGAGACATGCCCCAAAACTTCCCATGCATAAGGGGACTGAACTGCATCAGCCCCTTTCAGAATCAGAAAACCTTCAGGGACATGTGAATATGGAGCAGGTGGATGATGGCACTTTTACTTTGTGTGACAGTTTACTTTAGTGAGTGATAAAGTGAAAATACTGTGTTTTTCTCCTCTCTTTCTCTTCACTTCTCTTCCCTTTTGTTCAGGGATGCAATGGGATGGTGCTGGTGCATTTGGGAAGGAGAGTGTGGTACAGGGCAAAGGCAAGGGACTGAACTGTGTATTTGTGCTTGATGAACTCATAGGAACTTTTTTTCCTTTCATTTTCTTTTGTATGTGTGTATCAAATCTTTCACACTTTTCCTCTGCATGTATTTCTGTAGTTGCTCTTCCAAGCTCTTCCTCATACATCTGAGAATTAGTTTCTCTAGACCTCACAATTACTTGTCGTCCCTCCTTCTTCCTTAAACTTTGCCTTTACCTTTTTTTTTCCCTCCTTTTCTTTAAAGTATCTCTGGTCTTGATGTGTAGGGAGCAGTATTTAGTACAAATCTTTGCTTCCCTGAAATTGTACCTTGCAAAGCCAATTGGGCTGAATTCTGTGCACTTTGCTGGAGCAAGAGCAGCATTCTGGCAAAGCCTTTCTTGACATGGAAACCTTGAGCATTATTTACAGAAACTTCTCAATGAGTTTTAGTGATGGGGACAAACCCTGGTCTTGGCCACACATTTTTGATCTCCTCAGAAAGAATAGAGCTATTGGAAATTAAGAACTTTGGGGTGTAGCAGTTTTGCACAGGGCAGAGGGGGAGGTGAGCAGAGATGAGGAGTCTTCTCCATCTAATCCTGAGGACCTGCATGATGGTGAAGCAGTTGGACTAGCACAGTGGTGAGGATAGAGACCTTCGCTTCTCTTCTGATGTTTTGTGCTTGAAAATACCATTCTTAATTCCCATGAAATGCTGAGTTTGACAATTGTTTCCAATTGACACATAAAATTAGATAAATGGAAATTGCTACTATCCACTAAAGCTTCAAAGGAAGTAGTTATGTTTCAGTAATTAGTTTGGATGTTTAAATACCTGCAATTCATCCTGTTCTGGTTTGTAGTTAGTAAAGAATCCATTGCAGATAGTGATAGCCTGAGGGGAGCATATCTACCCTGTAAACACTTTTAGCTGATAGGTATTATAAACGTGTGTGAGATGTCAGCTTTGCTCAAATGCAGAAGTGAAGAATGCTTTTCTAACATGTGTTCTCTTAATCTGATGCTTGATCGGAGGTTTTGGCTTCACAAACCGAAGTATAGAGAGGGTGAACAGGAAACACTATAGAAAAAAAAAAAAAAAGGGAACCAGAATACGTTATTTGCAAAATGTATGAGGTCAGTGCCTGCTAAATTTGGTGGTCAGGGCATGCAATGAGACCAGCACAACATTTTCTTCATTTGGTCTGTCTGCTTATGTGAAGCATTCTCTGAAGTAAGCCCTCCATTTGCAAGAGGAACCTACTGGTGCCCTCTTTTTCTTTTCTCTCTGCCTTCATGTCTTCTGGGTCACCACTGTTCGTATTTTTTTCTGGCCCCCTCTCTGACATCACACAGCATCATGGCAGTAAAGCACACTGGAGTTCTCTTGTGGAAAATAGAATAAAAAATGAAGCCTGCAAAAGTTGTTCTAGCAAAGCTGTGCATCCACTGGAGTTTACTAATGAAATGATTTCTTCTTAAATTGCAAGGAAGCAAATATTATGACTCAGTTCAGTGGGATCTTTAATACAATAAGTACTAACAAACTTTATTTTCTCTAAAAAATATTTTTTGTTCTGTCTTTAGAAAATATAAAACTGTAGAACATGAAAAAAAAGAAAAGTAAATGTGTTTTCTCGAGTTTCTACCAGGTGCTGTAACTTAATCCAAGATCTTCTAAATTTAATAAAGAAGAAAGGATAGAATCAGTATGGTTGAAAGAGACCTCTGAGATCATCAAGTCCAACCGTCAGCCCATCACCATCATGCTCACTTCTTTTTTTTTTTTTTCATTGACTTCAGGTTTCTTCTGATGAAGCTTCAGAAGAAAAAAAACATTTGGGCAATTGCATTCTTACTAGAAATATGCAAACAGAACAATGTCTGGATTTAAATTTTTATGCATACCTTTGGAAGAGTTTTTTGTTTTCATTTGTGTGGCAGGGACACAAATAAGATTTTCACTGGATGCACAAGAACTAAGTCCTCTTTGCCTCAACTGGTGATTAGGATTTTGTGGATTTTTTTCACTTGTGGCCTTCTAATGTACTGTTGGGAATGTGGCACTCTAATTCCACAGCAGTTACAGTGTTCTAAAACTTCTAATGAAAAGATCTCATGATACTCCTTATTTGAGTGGCTTATAAACTGAATAAAGTTTTGAATAGTTGGACTTTCATAAATTTCTTTTATTATTTCAAGAAAAGATTTGGGGGGGAGGAAGTAGCCCATCTTTATATGAAGCTTCTAAGGGCATTGTTATTTCAGTCACCTTTATGGTGGCTGAGACAATAGCAACTGTGGGACTGGTTTGATTCCTTTTGTCAGAACTTTCAGAACTTGTAGTAACAAGGCGGACCAATGGAAAAATGTTCTGTATTTGAATAGTTTTCAGTGCTGCTGGGAGATGCAGAGTGCTTTGTTGACCCAGCCCAGCAGACGGACCAGAGATGTATTTTGTCTTGATCTCGTTATTGTGAAGGTATGAGATTACCCCTAAGAAGGGGAGAACCAAAGGGAAAATTAGTCTTGGGGCTTACTCAGCCAGCCTGTCTCCAATTGAATAATTCATATTTGTCAGTACAGCGTTGCCTCAGGAAAGGTTTTGCACGTGATAAAAATAAAGACAAACTTCACGGGGGGTGCGGGAGTCTGGACAGCATTGGGTATGGGAACAGCGTGGGCATTTGGCCTCCTTGCAACATCCTGTTTCCCCAAGTTATCACAGCAAGTCTACACTTTCTTTCCAGCCTTCACTTCCTGAGCAATCCTCTCACCATGCCCTTCTGCTGTTAACTCTTTTTCTTCCTGCTTGGCTAGGAAGGAGGATTGAGTGCCATGTGCTAGGTTGCCTTTGGTGCTTTGCCATGTAAAGATGAGTGATGAAGGTCAGAAGGAAGGAAAACCTCACTGTATGAACCCAGAACATGGCAGCTGGGCCAGGCCACCACCAAACTGTAGATCTTTATAGAGAGGGAGACCTCCTCCTGCAGCTTAGCCTGCTTTGGTATCATGTCCTTAAGGAGAGACAGCAGTTGGTGGGCATTCCTGGGGGTGCACATAGCTGGCCTGTAAGCTGATATTCAGGGAGAATAGCCTAACAATATGGATAAGGTTACAAGGTGCTCCTTCCCTTTGTGTCTACTGAATCTGGGTAGCCTGGAGCTAGGCACTGTATCCAGCCACTGCTTTTCATCACCACCAAGGACCAACCACCATTAATTTGCAAGTCCTTTCTTAAACCCAGGAATATGGGTTAATATAAGACTATGTTTGTGACAAGTATCGCACACAAGTATCATGTGACAAGTAAATGCCTTATGTGGAGGAAGACCTCTTTCTTTAAGCCTGCTAGCTGATAATGTCACAGCATGCTCATAGTTCTCTGGTAGGATAAATGATGGAAACCCATTGCTCTCTCCATCATACCTATCATCAAACACGTTTTTTTAACGTGTTTGATAATAGGTACAACAAAATGTTGTAGTACATTTTGTCTCCTGTTATATCTGGAACCTGGTACGCTCTTACAGGAATCCCTTTTATCCTTCTCAGTGTCTTTTCTTGTTGTTCCAAATCCTTTTTCAGATGGGGTGACTGGGAGTGCATGCAGTCCTGGATTTGCAAACATATTATCAGTGTGTTTCTCTCTTTTACAGCCCCTGAATGCTGAGCTGATATTCTCAGAGCCCTTTCCACTAACATGCTTAGATTTCTTTACTGAATTGTAATAGCTCATGTTAATCTCATCAGTAATCCCTTATGGGGCTATCTTGATGGCCATCCAGATTGATCTGAAATAACCTTAAAATGCTTTTTGTCCAGCATCTGACTGGGAGGCAGATACAGTCTCCCTGAAAAGCTAGAACATGAGGGGCTTGGGCAGAGAGAGAACAGGAGAACTGAGAGCTGGTGAATGAATTCTGGAGTGGATCTGTCCTCTGAAGAACTGCTGCCAGCTCTGCTTACGCAAGAAAGAATATGTTTTTTTCACTTCAGCCATGGAATAACTTCAGTGGCCATTGTGAAAGGCATGTGGGAAGGTTTTTAGTAGTCTTCTGTGTCTCTCTGATTTACTTCTATCCTCAGTTTTGCTGCTCAGTCCCTCTGTCTCTTAACAAATCCTTAAATCTTGACACAGACCCATTCCCTGTTGATGTGGCAGCATATTTGTCCTTTAACTGTATTAGGCCACTGTATCTAAATTACATGGGGAACAAAACTGCCTTTGAATTCACTGGATGGGACAGCATAATTTCACCATCTCTGTCTGAATTTCATGGGGGACAAGGATGGAATTACAGTGATTTGAAATAAAGTGGAATCCTTGGGCAGATGGCAGTTGTTGGGAACACAGCGTGGCTTTCAGTGCTCTGGCACGCAGAGAAGTGGTGTCATCTCCATCAGCTTCCAGGGATTTTGGTCAGCCATGACAGGCTTAAATCTTTAAACTTAATTGCTTGATCTAACTGGAGGGATGTGGGGAGAGCTACGTGGCCAGGAGTAGGAGCAGCAGAGTTGCCTTTGCAGGGGTGAGCTGTCTGTTGAGGCTGGTTACATGAAGCTGGTCTCTGTGTAATCATGTTTTTATTCTTGTAAATTATTTTAAATGAGCTTTTTTGGCACTCGCAGAATTAAAATAAGAATCACCAAAAACGGCATTTTGTGCTTTTTGTAGGCGTTTTAAGTAAATTCAGACTTTTGAAGTGGTGATGGTTGCTGGCTTAAGAACTGAACGTTAATCAGATTAATCAGATGCTGAGAGCATATTATATCTGGGATGTCTGCACCATATAAAACCTTTCTTCTCCATTTCTAATTGAATCCTCATTCCCATCCAAAGAGTAACACAAGTCATTAATTAAAGAAAAGAGAAATGAGGCAGTTTTTCCTGTGTTTATCTTCTCACAAGCAGAAATGTTCCAGATGTAATGTCACAATAAGTACTTGCACGTCATATAATTTGATAATTCAATTCTCACCGTTAGATAACTTTAAGTAATAACTTGAAGAAAAAAAATGCAAATGGGATACAAACATGATAAACATTTAAATTGAGGCTTCCTGTGTGTGGATTTAAATAATGATAAAAATCACAAAGCAGCTTTTATACAAATTAAAATGGTCTACCCCTGTGGAGGGGAGTATTAAGAATACGTTAGGAAGTGACTTGGAAAATGCTGGTAGTATCAGGCCTGGAACGAGGAGAATTAAATATAAAAGGTCCCTGAGCGTCCATGCTTGCTATCAGTGCTGGTTTGCTTTGCAGCATTATGATACGCCAGTCACACACTGCAGAGGGGCTTATGGGGGGACTTCAGCTTTAGTATTTAGAAGAGGAGAAGAAAAACAGAAAACGGATACCTGGTTTCACAGGGATTCCTGCTGCCTTCCTTGCACCAGCACCTAGCACAGGCTCTACTCATCTCCTCAGCCATTTGAATCTGATAATCTGTTTGTTGTTAAACAAACCACATTATTTGTCAGCAAACTCTCACTGGCTTGGAGTAGTTTGGCTTTGTTGTTTAATGACATCCCTTAGTTAACATGTTAGCCCTACAGAGAAACTCACCAGCTTATCTGCTGCCTGATTTCTGCCCCTATTTGGCCTGCCCTATTTGTAGTAAGATACATGCCTAAAAAAACAGTTGAGGTTGGGGTGCTAGCATCCAAATATAGGCTGGAGTGTCCCTTCCTCAAAGCATCCATAGTCTAAATAAACAGTGAGGGAGAGGAAAAAGGAATACAGTGTGTGCATGAGTGAAGCAGTGTGTCCCAGCATTGTGTTAGCTCCATGGTTTTTTTTTTAATCCTCATTTTATGGCTTTGCCCTTGAAGACTGCAGGAGCCCACATAGCAGCCAGCGCTCCAGCTGAGGCTTTTATGGGAGCAGGTAAGGCCACAGGTGGTGCAGTGCCTGCAGACCAGGAGGCAGTCACCCTGCTCCTTCTCTTCTGCATGCAGCACCTCACAGCCTATCTGGGACTTTGCTGAAGGACCAGATGCTTCCTTTTCTGTTCAAGGCATATGGGTTCATTACTGGGAAGTCCGAACGCTGGTGATGAAATTATCTCTGGGTTTTTCTCCTCCCCCTTTTCCCTTCTTAGTGATTGCAAAGTAATAGTCTGAAAATGGCCTCTCCTTGAAAGCAGTCTCTTTTTCTTGTAAAAATGCTGAAGAGAGAAACTTGGAAGTAAGCACTGAAACCCCTGCTCCCAGGCCTTTACACAATTACAGTGAGTAAATACACTCTTCATATACATTCTCGAGCGCTGAAAAAAGTAAAAACTCGCAGCTCTATTGCACATTCATTTCTTTTAGTATTAAGCCACCTAACTTTGCTTTTACTCACGGCTGTCAATGAGTTTTTTTTCTGTGGACTCCTACAGTGCTGGTAACCAGGGCTATCATGGGAGGATCTCTCAAGTCTGGAGAAGAGGAGGTTCAGAGGAGACCATGTTACTCCCTACAGTGACCTGAAAGGAGATTGTAGCCTGGTAGATGTTGGCCTCTTTTTCCAGGTAACTATTGATAGGATGAGAGGTAATGGCCTTAAGTTGGGCCAGGAGAGGTTTAGGCTGAATATAAGAGAAAATGTATTCTTAGTAAGAGCAGTGAGGTTTTGGAACAGGCTGCCCAGGGAGGTGGTGAAGTCACCATCCCTGGAGGTGTTGAAAAAACGTGGAGATGTGGCACTAGTGGACGAGGTTTACTGATTATGGTAGTGATGGGTTGATGATTGGACTAGGTGATCTTAGTGGTCTTTTCCAGCCTTAATGATTCTGTGATTCTATGAAAAACAGATATGGGAGTTAGGAGGGTGGTGTGTTGGCCCAACCTCATTTTTAGGATTGTGAGAGCCTGGATCAGTGGAGGACTCTGGACCAAAATGTGCTTGCAAACAGTGCTGATTTGACAGCCCCAGAAGATGAAAAGTTTTACCCCATGAAATGTTACGTTATTATTATTTTTTTTTAAGATTTTTCTTTTAATGCACTGAAGACTTCAGGTGCCCTAACCCAGAGGTCTCTCCTGCTCAGTTTTTGGTGTACCGGCAACCTTGAGAGCATTTGGAGGTTTGGTCATAAAATTAAGAGTACAAAATAAAGCCTTCCACTGGTGTTTGAAATTCAGTTCGTGTCAGTAATAACTGAATCTTGTTATCTGATGGTTGTTCGGTGACCTTCACAAAATGAACAGCTTGTTTGGTTTCCTTGTAGTTCTCAGTAGATAAATACCTTTGTTGCAGGAGTTACTCATCTGTGAAACTTTTCTGGTTGTTTCAGGGTATTGGGGTATGAGTTTTGGGTTTTCTTCTCTTCCCTGAGAATTTCACCTACTCTAATTCTGGAGGGAAATAAGCATTGAACTCACTTTCAGGAACAGCTACTGTATAGCAATTGAGCTACAACTAGGACAAACTGAAGTGCTGGTTAAATTAGTGGGGAGAAGCAAGCGTTTACTAGAGATTGGAAGGCTAATGCAAAAATAATACCCTGCTGAGCACAGGGGACAGTACCAAAAAAGCAAATGTTAGTCTAAGAAGACTTTAATTAAAATTATGTTCAAATATGCTGTACTGGCATTGAGGCAGCTCAGGAGGCAGTGTTGGAGAGTAAGAAGGACTTTTTCATTCCCCTTCTCCTTTTTCCCTTCTACTGTTTTTCCCCTTTTCCTTTTTTTCCCCTTCCCAACACCCCCCCCCCTTTTTTTTCCCCCTTTTTTTTTTTCCCTCCCCCCCCCCCCCCCCCCCCCCCCCTTTTTTTTTTCCCATCAGACCATGGTAAGGGTTTGATTCTGGTGCTCCTTTTCCTGTCAAATGCCGGCATACAGGAGGCAGCCAGATGTGAGGTTGCTGTTCCAGACCTGTTTGCAGCACATTTGCTGCCTGCATCAGTTCCCTGCTCACAGACTTCTTGCTGGGTTATTCAGAGAACAGAAAATCCCTGTTGTTGAAGCATAACAGGTTATGTAAGGGTTTTGAAAGTACACCCTCTAGCATTTAAAGTCTTTCAAGTTTCTTAAAAAAATTACAGGCTTGCCGGGTTTTCCTGCCAGGGTCTTTTATACACCAACATTTAGGATCCTTTGTAACATTATGTTCTGGCCTCTCAAAAGGTGAGTAGCAAGCTTTCTCTGCTGCATTGATCAGTGGTTTCGTATAAATAGCAGAGGGCAGTTGTATTACAGGTGCTGGATAACTTTGACGTGAAACTGTGATCAGACTTAGATCTGCAGTGGGTTGACAGATCACAGGCATTTTAGCACTTCTTTATTGAGAGAGACAGAAGTATTTTTAGTCTTTTGCCCATAAAGTTTAGTAGGAAGTTTTCTACCTGGATATAGAATTTAAAATGTAGTTTAATTCTTCCTGCGTGTTGTGTTTCCAACTGAGAGACACAAGCTTAAGAACAGATAGACTACTTTAGTGCCACCTGCCAAAAATAATAATAATAATAATAAAGCCCTTCAAAACTGCTTTAGTCATTTGATTACCTGCTGTGTATTTAATGTTTTATTCATTTCTTGTGCATGGTGTTCCTTGCTCAAGTAGCAGGTGATACACCTCATATCTTGGCTTGAAATTAAACTGTCTTCAATTCTAGGGACTTCTGTAACTGTTATATAGGTCTGTTATACAGACCTAAGGGTTTTCCTATGAGCTGGTGGTAGTGAGTGTCAAGCTATTTGTCAAAGCAATCCAAGTCCTGCATGCTGTGTTACAGGCCTCATTTCAGAGAGTAGAACCTCATCTGAAATAGACTCACTGTGTGTAGCAGCAATTTAGTGCTGGTAAAGTCCACCACTTCTGTCATATCACCTAACAGTAGATGTAGCTCTACCATAACCTTCCTGTACCATGGTAACTCAACAATCTTAAGATCCCACTGTGAATTTTTCACGAGCATTAAAACAACATATCCCAGACAACATGTTCCTATTCTCTTACACTCTTGTCATGTGAGCTTGAATTACTCAGCTGGCTTCTTTGTAATGCACTTTTTCCCCCGATGAGGAAAGATTAATGAAGATGACTGTAATGAAGTTTAGTATCATGAGGAATGACCCAGGAGATCTCAAGAATTCATCCACTAAAAGCCAACATCTGACACATTTTTTGTCCAAAATAGACTTTCTTGGCTGCACAAGTTTCAAGGAAGCCCTTCAGTATGTCTGTTTTACTCAGCATGTCCTTCTATACTTAAGTTTCATCTTAAGAGTGAGATTGTTGATGTGTTGGCATTTTCAATTACATTTGTTTACTGAAACCTTGTAACTGGACTAAGAAATCTATATTTAGGCAATGATGCCTGTGTAGGCCAAAGACAGCTTGATGCCATTGTGCTGGTATTGCTGAAGCTCCCTTGGTAAAACCAACAGCAGGATTTGCAGAAACCAGCTAATGGCTTTCCTGTGAAAATGGAGAGAAGGAAACTGTTGGGCCATCACTGAGTTGCCAGAGTAACCTGAATCAGTCTGGAGTGCTGGATAGAAGGCTTTTGTTTTGGATTTTTCGTTTCATATGTGAATTCTCATTTCTGCTTCAGCATGCAAGTAGTATAACTGAGTCAACTGATCTATTTTAAGTTTACTCTAAATACAACTGTCTCGTCTGACTGTGATCTTTAACAGAGACAAGTGAAAGAAGAAACAAAAAAAAAACCCAACCCTGTCATACGCAACACAACTGTGTGATACAAGACTTGTATTAAACCTTCCTGATGGGAATGAGGAAAATAAGAAACTTTCTACAGTTGATTTATACAAGCTGGTACATACAGTTTATATACATGATGTCTTTCTGCTTTGGGAAATGGCTTTTAATGTTGTGTTGCTTACTTTCATCCTTATTGCAATGAAGACAAAGTCTTTTAATTTTTTTCAAGAAATAGAGTTGTCAATTGACACAGTCTTGAGATGAAAATATACTTGCATATTTTAGTTAGGACAGTATTACATAAGAAATTACCATCGATATGTAGGCCTTCCGATATCTTTTGATATCCAGGAAACACTCAGGAAATACTTGGCTTACAGCCTGCATAATTCAAGAAAACTTTGGAAAATGTTCGGACTAACTGAAACCTTTTATTAGTCTGTCGTGCTTTTGACCAGAGTTTATTTGCTTTTCTGTTAAACATAGCTTTTTTTAAAAAGAAATAGTTCTTCACATGAAAAGAGAAACATCGGGGACACATTTAATGACGCAGACAATGCAAAAGTATTTCCTGAGTTATTCCATTGCGTCTGTTAGTTCTTTGCATAATCTTTTCTTCAGAAATCTTATCTAACCAGTTGTATCCAGGCAATGTTTTGATTCTTTAATCTTGAAAATCCACAGTGTATGAAAATTGAAATTCCCCAAAATGTGGATTAGTGGTTGGATCTCATACAAAGAAGGTGTTCCTCACAGCAATGACCCATGCTGGGAAGCCAGGGTTGGAGCAGTTGTCCCACACCTTCAGATGAAATAGCTGAATTACCTGTGTGAAAAGTGGGAGTGACCACTTGCATGTGATCCTTGTTCTTCCTTACCAGTTGGTGGAGATAGTCCTCACCCAAGTCCTTTTTTTTTTTTTTTTCTCAGGTCTATTTTTTGCACTGAAAAGCTGGGATTTGCAAGCACCTGCAGTTCCTAAGGCATCAAATTGCCTATCATTGATACTTCTTAAATTTTGCAAGTTGGAACAAGGGAAATTCCAATTCAATATAAGGTAGAAAATTTTCAGAATGTGAGGTCAAGCAATGGGACAGGTTGCCTGAAGAGTCTGTATAATCGCTGTCCCTGGAGGAATTCAAAGCTTGTCTGGACGAGGTTTTGAGCAGACAGCACTGACTTTGAAGTTGGTGCTACTCTGAGCATGGGGCTGCACCAGATGACCTTTGGAGATCCCTTCCAGTCTATCTTGTGAGATTTTGTTCAGTGTTTAATTAAAAATCTTCTGAATACTGTCTTAGTGAGACCAGGATAAGGAAGGTAAATGTGGATTCTTTGGATTCATTTATCATTATTTCTGTAAAAAGCCAAGCATCCTATTAGCAGTCAGAGAAGATGATTCTGAAGAAATGTGTGTGAAACACAAAGAAGTGATAGGAGAAATTGGTAGAAGACAGATTTTTGCTCTTGGAAATGTAATCACAAAATATTGTTGCAAATACTGCGCGTCTTGGAAAAGAAACTCATTGTCTTCCTTATGTTTGCAGCTTTTATTCATTTTTTTTTTCAAAGTAATAGAAGTGTTTTTGTAATTAGTTTCTGCATGTCCAGACCTTTCTTAAGATCTCTGATTTTTTAAGCAAATCCATGCCTGGCAGCAGCCTGCCTATTGTATGTGCTCGCAAAGCCTGTATCAAGAGAATAGTTAAAGTCTTTAATCTTGTAAAGAATTAGTTTACAAATGCATGCCCAAGGATTCCCACAGAAGCCAGCAAGCAGTGTTTCCTTGTAGATTTGTTTGCTTGGGAAAGTTCAGCTTTCTCATTTTAACTCTGACTACCACAGAGTCCTTCATATTAGAAACATATTTGGTATTTCGTGACTTGATGATGATTAACTATTTTTTATCCATGTAAACCAGGATCATGTATTACCTTTGTGTAGTTTAAGGATGACTTTTTAAATCTAAAATGTTTAAGGAAGGAGCAGGTTATATTGAAACAATAGAGTTTCCTATAACTTGTGCTAAAATATTACCTCCTTTCTTCAGCTTGGTCAGAGTAATGATTTTCTTTAATAACTCTGAGACTGAGTTTCTTTCCCCTTAAAACTGAGAAATGGGCAAAATTCAGTCATCTGCTCACTGATCAGTAATCGAGGGACAAATCAATAAGCAATGACAGATCAAATGACCACAGTAATTTGCTGCGTGACTGTGAGTGGCTGTAGGAGTTAGAACAAGGTGGGAGGGATACCAGGAGCAAGGCACAGGCCATCCATAACCAACTCCTAACAAACAATTGCCGTGAAAATAAGTGTGTCTCTATAAAATCATGCTGTGTCTGTGAGCAACAAGGCTAAACAAACTGGAGATGATGAAGTAAATTGGATTCAACCTTAGCAACCCCACTGCGTCCTCATAACTAATACTTCGTCAGCTCTGCTGCTGTCAGCTGGGTTTTCAGACGGTGTGCCAGGAAGGGGGTATACATTTTGATTTAGCCAAGATATGTAGCTCTCTGTTGGAGATTAACTGTGATCTTGTTTCTATTGTAACCAAGAGACTGTCAGGAGAAGGGCTGTGTGTATGCAGGGGAATTTGCTTCATTGTTGAAACAACTTTTGACTCCTGAGTTTCTCCCCTGCAGTACTAAATAAATATCTTGGAGCTCTTGACCATTGTGTTTACCACCCATCCTTGAATGAAATTATGGCAGAAACGTCAATAACTTCTTTTTATTGCCAGGAAATAAAAACAGTTTTATGTGCAAACTAAAATATGCTGAGGTCAGCTTAGACAAGTTTAGAGGTACGGGGTTGGAAATCTTGGAATTTATTTTGGTTTGGTTTATGCATTACCCGCATTAGGGTAAATTTCCTGTATATTATTCCTGCAACGTCAAAGTTTTTGCTTGTTGGTTACCCATCTGTAGCTCTGACATTTGAAGAATCAAGTTCAGTGCTCTCCCTACCTACGTCCACATTTTAGCATTTAAAATAGAAGAGCCTTGGTGTAACTATTGGTTGACAATCAAGATGAATGTGCTTTGCTCACAGAAAATGAATTCTGAAAGACCTTAACTTGTAGCTTTAACTTTTAACTTGAGCCTTGTGATAGTGCATGTGGGACTGGAAAATGTTTCAGCAATGCAAGCCTGGGCAATTAATATGATTGAAAGCTTTGGGTATAGGTGCCATTTGTCTAATGTAGCTGTTCAGAATGCGCCTCCTGTGTGGACACTTCTGTTTCTCAGAGGGAAAGTGAGTTGTCTTTGCTTTGTGGGCGCAAGTCATTATGCTTGAGTACCAATTTAAAGTAAATTCTGAAATAATTTTGTTCTAGGCTAGTGCTTGAAGTAGTGAAAATTAATTACAATAGCTGAAGTGTTTTTGAATAGGGAATACAGCCTTTTAGTTTCTCCTGACCAGCTGGAATTAATTATTGTCCACTAAGAAATGGATCACGGTGGTAGCTGATTCGATGGTCGAGGAAGGCTTCTTTACAGTTTGGGTTTCAGTTGCATAAGGAACATCTCTTTATTCTTTCATACAGAAGAATTTGTCAGTTAAAACACAGGCCATACTATCTAATTACTGTATTTTAAAATATACGTATATATATATTTTTAAGATTCTGAGTTTAATTCTTCCCTGAGTAGAATCCTCACTGTTTAGTACAAATGCATCATTTCTTTGGTTTCAACAGTAAGCTTTTTTGCAATAAATATTTGGCAGCAAATAGCAAGATAAGTTTACTTGGTTAATTTTACAGAACTATTTTTTGAACTCTGTATGTTTTGACAGCTCAGTCTTTGGTTTTAACTCTTGGTAATTTTGCTAGGAAGCAGCACTGAGCAAAGCCATGCAGCGAAGGTAGTCAAACTCACATAGTCCAGCATCCTCCCACAGTGGGCTGTTGTGTTCTGCTTGTCCAGCTCTCAGGTAAACAGTACATTGTTCGTACCTCCCTTATGATCTCTGATCTTTGGGAAGACAAAATGCAGAACATTTGGAAACACTCAGGTTTCCATGAGAGATTTCCAGGGAAAGGAGGGGCTTGCTATAGACCATCTGTGTGACATAGTGGTTCCTGGACCATCTAGGTGTCTGCTGATTGGTGTATATTGCTTGGTGATAGGGATATAGAGCATTGTGTAATCCTGTATGAGAAAAGACAGTGCATAGTTCATTCTTTGATACTTATAATCTCTTAGATTTATCTCTCCATTTAGTTTTCCCTCTCACAGAGAGTTGCATTAAAAGATTATTCAATTTCACACCTGCTGAGAGAAGTAAAAATAAGTGATCTTTTTATTTATTTATTAATTTATTGTAATCTATCTCTTATTGTCTGTGTAAGATGCTATCAAAATAAACCTGCTTAGATGAATGTCTGGATGTCTCTGTCCTGTCTCTGTCGGTACAAGCTCCATGTTGGAAACAAGGTAATCCATACTTTGGGTTTGAAATAGGCTTAGGGGAAAAGGAAGAATGGAAGGGTTCAATTTTCTTGTTTTAAGACTCACTGATTGTGATTTGCAAAACATAATGAACTGCCTTGCCATCTCTGTTTATGGTTTGCAGTCAAAAGAATAATGTATATCCATGTGATTTTGGTATGGTAATGTAGTAATCAAGCAAACAAAAAATCACCACCAACAAACAACAAAACCACCTCGTTAATTTACTCTTATTTTCCTGCCTCCCCAGTCTGTTCAGCACCACTTCAGCTTTTACAAATTGTAATTGGCTAGTATGACCTTGGATTTAAAATACTGAATTTGATGCAAAATCAAATACAGGTTTGTCAAGTGGAGTCACTTGGTCTTCTGGGTGCAGTTCATCCTTCTGAACTTTAGCTAAGTGCTTGACAGCTAGCTGAGACGAAATACTGACTCTTCCCTGTTGATAACAGAGGAAAAGAGGAAAATTGGCAGCTCCAAAAGCCGATTTCTTTCCACTTTAAAATAACTACTGGATGAATTGCCCTCTAGAGAGGTCCATTTATCCCTGTGAACTGTAAAAGTTGCCAATTTCTAAGCTTGTCATTTAAACTGAACAGATCTCTCCCTTTATGCCACTTTGTTGGCTCTTCTATTCATTTTAGATTTTAAGCTGCGTTAGTTAGATCATGTTAAAGGCCTCCTTCTCCCCTCACCCTCCTCCTTGATTTCTAATTTTTAGCCATTTGATTTTGCCAACATGGTCTCTGAAGGAATAGCAGCAGCATGTGTTTACCAAAAGTGAATTGTGCCAAAGCAACAGAGACAATTAAATCATCTCCTTATATCTTGGGAATTCAGCCAGCACCTGATTTCTGTTCTGCAAGAAGACTTTCTGTTTGGTCTTAAAAAACCTGTGCCATCATGCTTGCTTAAGCATGGGGATTGATTATGGTAGTGACTCAAGTCCTGGTGTGATAGTCCAGCTGCTTTAAAGATGTTGGTCTCGCTGCTATTGCTCTGCCTCTGAACTGAAGGGCGCTTCTAGGCAGAAGAGCTTTTACAGCTCTTCAGATCTCAGTTTTCTACTCAGCTTCCATCAAGAGCTCCATCTGGCCTAGTATGGAGCATTGCTAAGTATGGATGTCTCCTTATTCCTGGGTACTTTTGGCTAGGTCTTGATACAGGCTGAAAGCAGCCCCATGCCTTACACAAGGCAGTCTCTTTCCATTGTGAAGAAGCAAGTTCCTGCTTAGACAAGCTGTTATTTGGGGGGTTGGGCACTCTCCATCAATTCTTTGAGGAATACAATGTTCTGGTTTTCTGCTCTTCTTGTAATTGGGCTTTCTGGTTATTTGTAAGAAAAACAAACTCTGACAGGCTCAGAATTAATGGAGACTGGTTTCCAGAGAATCTTATTTTGTGGTTGATTGACTTCTTAATCTAATTAATCAACCAGAAATATTGTAAGACTGCAGTGGGAACTCATGCCTTGTAAAGATCAGAGAGTCCAGAGGCTAGAGCAGCATTCGTAGTGTCCTAATGCAGAAGTTCTGCTGCGCTTTTACAAATCCTTATCAAAGACTTTGCACAGAAGAAGTATTTTGTGCCATTTCCCTTCTGTAGGTCTTATGGTGTCTAAGGAGGACTTTCCTTAGGTTATATCCTTTAGCAGGTCTTTCCGCCATGGTGTGTTTGAGTTCAGCATCAGTCAACATAGCCTTGTGTGTAGCTGCTACGTGACCAATGAGGGAGCCGGCTGTTGATGCTGCCAGGGCACGCTTTGCAAGGATGTAAAGGTTTCCAGCTTCTCTGTTATCACTGCTTTACCATCTCACCTACTTTCTGCTTGTGAGACAAGACTTGCTTTTTTTTTTTTTTCTCAAAAGCAGGGGGGTATTTATTTAATTTAGGGAATTTATTCAATCCTCCCTTCGGCATCTGTTCTCCCAAGAGAGTATATTGTGAAAAATATTACAGCTTATCCTCCAGCTCCTACCCCAAGCTTGGAAATCTTTGTCAGCAGCACCTTGTGTCTCTGGCAGACTTTTTTAACTTAGACTATGACACTGATGTCAGTCTCTCTTTTGCAGCGAGCCTCTGGATTTGGGGTTGTACAACTAAAACTTTTCAGCATGCCGAGTACCCAAGGCATGACTCAGTTTCAGTAGCAATTTCAGAGCAATACCTGGGTTGTCTGATGATTCAGTGTTTCAATAGCATCAGTCTTTGTAAGATTTGTCTTACAAAGGGATACAATCTCCCTTTTGTTTTCTGTGTCACAAATGACATACCAAACTGTCACATCTTTAACTTTTAAAAATCAGGTGGAAAATATATAATGGAGCAGACATATGGTGTATGGGTTTGTTCTTACTAGCTGTGTGGAGTGGCTTTGTTTTCCAAACTGCAGTTCCCATCATCCCATATAATTTACCCTGATATAGTCAGGGAAGTACAAGCTCTGTCCAGGGAGGCGAGGAATGAAAGAAATTGATGTTGAACATAAAGCAAGACTTGTCATACGTTGTGGCTTGGCTTTATGCTGTTTGCCATGACTTCCTCCTTTGCTGTAGATCATACTTTAATTGATCATATGGATTTGTACATCTTTATTTTTGGTAAAGAGAAGGTTCTATATTAAACCTGTTGGGGTTGCTATTTAAAAACTGCATAACAGTATTGTTCAATGTGACTGTTTTTTGTGGAAAATACAAGTGCAATTAGGAATGAATCTCCAAGCATTCAAAAAATATATATCTGTCTGAATTGTCAGAACAGAGTTGAAACTGCTCTAAGTAGTGGGTTAAGCTTCATTAACAAAGTGCTGTGAATAATACATATATACTTATTTGAGCCATGTGTAGCATTTCACACACATGGAGAATGAGAAGAATTAAAGTACATCCCTTAGCATTGTGGCAGTTTTCTGCTTCAGTTTGTCTGCTTACTAGAGGGGAACAAAATACGTAGTGTGATGGTTTGTGGGAAAGGAAGGACTCCAGGCATTTCCTAAAACCTAGAAATTCCTATCTGTCCACAGCAATAAAACGTTGCGCGTATCAGTATGCCTTGTATAGAGTATGCTTCGTTTCTAATCTCATAAACAGACAGTAACTTTTTCAGATGGAGATAAAGGTCCCGCTTTTCAAGGTAGAAATTGAAATCGTCTCCACCATCTCATGGTGCGCCATGGTTCTATAGCTTTCTTAATTTAATGTTTGCAGTGTGCATTGAAGCACACAGTGTAGCACAGGGGTTGTGTTTCTGTACTTTCTCATCTTAAAAAAAAAAAGCTTTAGTTTGAAATTGCTTATTCCTAAAAGGGTGTGCATTTACAGTAAAGTATTATTTTTGTATAGACTTTCCAGGTTTTTTTTTTTTTGATCTGGTTATTCTCAGGGTAAAAGCAGAAGAACATGTTTTATAAGGTTGAGGCTTCAGGTTTATAAACTGCTTTTATAGTCTTTAAATATTATGGGTGTATTGATGTATTTGTTTTGGTGATCCATAGAAATACATGTGCAGGAATATGCTGGCAGAATTTTCTGATGGAATTTTTCTCTAGCACACTGAGCAGAAGCCATCTAAATCTTTCCCGCTGCAAAATATTTGGAGCCTCTGCGTTCCCATTGGTCTTGTCTAAGAGAAACAAGTTTTGTCATTAAAACTGTAAAGAATTCAGTTGCTTGTTTTTTCCTCTTTGGGTCACACGTGAGGGCATACGCGTCTCACAGAAGCTCCTTCTTCCTATCATTCACCTCCCCCACTCCTTCCTCCAAATTTACTTTCATAAGACTTAAGCTGGATTTTGTTGTTTGAGCAGATTGTTTGGCTGCGGTGAGACTTGGACCAGTTTACCCGGAACAAGCTTTATTCTCTCATATTTATCACAGGAAGAATAGCTTATCTAAAATTTGCAGTCTGAACTTTGTGATGGGCCTTCTGACAGTTAACTGTGGGGGGTAGGAATTGAAATTTAATTTCCTGCTATTCAGGTTTCTGGTTGTTCTCATATATTTATCTCAGCTACCTGGGATACAAGTAGTATCCCATAGAAACACTCAGGGAGGAGCATGAAGGAAATGTGCTGGGGATAACTGACAGTGATGGTCTTTATATTACCCAGGTTAGAGGCCAGATCATGTATTTGCATTGCCTGGCAATATGTTGGCCAAATTACCATTATGCTGGAGGAAAAACAAGGTTTTAGGAGCGTGTTCAGAGGCTGTGCTGAGTTTGTTGTCCAACACATTGCGACTGAATCAGAAGTCCTGATCTCTGTTTCCAAGGAGGTGGAATACATTGTCCAAGGCTTGAGGTGTGTTTTCCTTCCTCCTGCCTCTCCAGCTCTCTGCGTGAGGTTGCTTGGACCGCTGCAGTGCTCTCATGGATCAGGCCTGAGTTTAGTGCAACCCAGAAGAGACAGATTTTCTTCATCCCAGCAAACATGAGGTTTATATCCCTGCACTGCAAAAGCAAGCCAGAGGAGACAGAACCGTGCGTGAAGAGATCAGAATTGAAAGACAAGATGTGACAAGTGCGTGTAGCTGTTGATCGGAATAAAATAGGCATGAAAGGTGAGAATAATAGTGAAAGAAAATGAGCAAGCAATTACATAGACTTAGTCCTGTGGAATTACTCAGCTTTGACCTACCTAATTGGTTGATCATAGGAAACAAATCAGAGAGTAAAATGGAGCTAATCTTTGCTCTTCCCCTCCTTAGCTATTATCAGCTGCAAAAGCTGTGTAAGCTTTGTGGCAGAGGCAGAGCAGAGGCAACAGGGGTGCCCTTAAAAAGGGATATAGTCAAGGGGTCACGGGCATGGGACAAGCATTTAAATCAAGTGTTTGAGGCTGCTGAAGGACTATAGAGTAGTGAATGATACACTGTAGGAGAGTTAATAGGAAAAAAAGAATCAATGTTTGTATTTCTGATCTGATATTTGTGTATCTGTTAAATAACTGCAATAGGCAGCACTAATGAACATGCTGTTTCTGGGTGAATAGTCTGAGCACTTCCCTGTCTGTGGCCAGCATGGTCAATAGGAAGGCATGAGGGCACCTGGCACATGGAGTGTGCAGGTACAAACACCATGTGCTCATGTGTTAGGAACAACTGTTAAGTTTAAAGAAAAACAATGGTGCATCTAAATGTGATCTCCCACCTCAAAGGAGTGTGCTTTTAATCTCAGTACATGTTCAGATGGCTCAGTTCATTCTTGGCAAGTGGCAGCCAGACCACACTCTCTGATATTTCCTTTGCACTGGAAAGAGCAAAACATCTTTGGCTGCGTGTTGGTTTGTCACCTGCTGTAAAACTGCCTCCTGCAGAGGCAATGGTGAACACAGCAATGAGACAGGTAGGGGAGAAGCAATTGAGATGTGGAAGGAAGATAAGAGTAAAGGGATCGTTTTTATTATTTTGATCATCTGCTTTGCAGAGCAATGAAAGTCTAGTTTTCTGGCTGGCAAAAGCTGCAGTATTAAGACCTTGTTTTTGTAAGCACCAACATTTGGGAGTTCGCATGGCCTGTAGGCAAAATGGTGTCCGAGGGCCCAGCAAAGGGAGGGGTGGCAGAGAAGTGTTGCTTTGTCCTCATCTTCTTGGGCCTGCCTCCTTGGCCTCTCTTCAGGGAGAAATGGAGGCCCTGGTGCTACAAGTGCATTTTAGAAGGTACAGGAAATGGTTTCTAGTCAGAAGTGTGGGACAGGCCGAGGCAGCAGTAGCGCAGCCCATGTTCCCCTAAGCCATGTCATTCAGGAGGAGCTCGTCTACCAAGAAAACCCAGGTCACACATTTCTAGGTAAATGTAACTGCTTGTTTTTGAGCATGAAGCGTAGTCATACAATTCTGGTGAGTATTTTTTAAGAATGATAGTTTATGATCACAAGAGGGAGATAGTGAGGCTGTTAGAGCTGCCACAGAGATGTCAGGGGGTGCATGGTGTGGAGAGGAGCCATGGTGGCCCTGTGGGTTTGTTGTTCTAGAAGGTGAAACTTCGCTTAAGTACGTGAGGTTTTTTTGTTGTTATTTTTCCTACTCCTGAAGAATCTCTTGAGCTTTCCATCTTTTGAGCACAGCAGGCGCCTGTGCGATTACTGCAGCACAATGCAAAAGGAGGGGGGAGAAAGCATCGATGGGGGGGGGATCCTGGCAAACATTATTTAAAGCATTAGAAGAGCACAACAGAATGACTCCCAGACCATCACTGATGAAAGTGCCACTCGTTGAGCTCGTCAGCATTCCAGCTTAGCATTTTTATTACCATTTAATTACTGCCGTACTGTACTGAATACTGCTGTATTGAATATAGCTAGCATCTAATGCTCTGGAAGTGTACTGTAAAGAAAGTGGAGAATATCAAACAGGCAGCCAGACTGTAATGAGTTTTCTCATCCTGTTAGGTAATGTCTCTGTAACAGCCCCAGTAACTGTTCTGTTCTCTTCTCTTTTTTTTTTTTAGGATACCGCGTCCTTCATTTGATAATGCTTTCTTTTTCCATTTAATCCGCAGTCCTTTTCTCTATATGTAATATTACCATATATTGTTGAATGTATTTTGTTTTGTACTTTCTACTGGCTCTCCGTGCATGCCAGAGGTGTCATAGTGGGCCATGCTTCAGTTTGACAGGGACATCTTGTTGTCATTTCATCAGAGCCTTCTCTCTGCAGGATGGCTGAGTGGTGCAGACCTGCTGCTGCAACTTGATCTCACCATGGTGGGTGTCAGATGGCTGTGAACTGAAAATACTGACGTGTAGGGAATGCTCTGAATGCCGTAAAGAGATTTTGTCAGGGAGGCAGTCTTTCTGTGTAATGGTAGATTGTTAGAATTTCTGGCATGAGCATGTTGGCGTCATTAACCATAGCTCAACACATGCTTCACAGGATGCTTTTGTCTTTGCTGCTGTACTTTCCCCTGGGGACAAGGAATAGCTGTGCAAGCAGAAAAATTCAGCCTGGGAGCCTCCTGCTGTATCAGTCCCAGCGCAAGGTGCTGCTGGATGGGAGAGGTACAGCAGCCCTTGTGCATGGAGCAGAGGAGAGCAGATGAGGAAAACCTGTCCCAGCAGCAATGGTTATCTCTTCTAGAGGGGAAAACACATGAAGAGCAGCTGAAGTCACCTGGTTTACTCAGCCCAGAGCAGAGGAGTTGAAAGGAGGCCTCATGGTGGCTGTAGCTCCTCACATGGAGCAGAGGGGCAGTGCTGAGCTCTGCTCTCTACTGACCAATGATAGAACCCAAGTGAATGGCATGAAGCTGAGACGGGGGATGATCAGGTTTACTATCAGGAGGTTTGTCACCCCAGGGCAGTGATCATGACACCGAGTTTGCCAGAATTCTGGAAGCATCTGGGCAAAACTCTTAGACAAATGGTCTGATTTTTGGTGATCATGTGTAGAGCCAATATTCCCTTCTGGTAACTTTGTTAATTAGTGGGCCATTATTTACTCTTCAGAGAATCATTTTCTGACCCTTCCTATGGTAGAAGAGGTAGAATTATCCCTAGCACACCTCCACCATCAGCAAGCTTAAAATTCTCTCTCATCTTTTAATCTTCTTTTCTAAAATGCAGTAATCAACCAGGCAGATTGGCCTTAGGATTCCTAAAAAGTTTTACTTTAGACATTGCCACCAACTTCACTTGAGTCTCTTACAGTCTCTGCAAAGGATACACCTGCAGAAGTGGTCTTTAAAATGCTGGAGATGAGCATGGTATAAATGAGTTGTTTATCAGTTTCTGACATTTGCTGAAATCTAGAGTTTCAAAGTTGTCCTTTAAACACTGGAGCACAAACCTGCTATGGCAATAAGCCCAAAGGTCAGCTTACTTATGTGAGTGATCTCTGGAGGGATACATTTGTAATATTCTGATGGCCTTTGATGTGCAAGATGAGAGAAGAGTCACCCCGGTGCTGGGGACACAGGCTGGCATGTATGATGCTGCACCGAGCTCTGGTTCTATATGACCGAGGTCACAGTTCATTCCACTGGTTCCAACTGGAGTATCTCTTGGTAATCTGGTGTTGAACACGACTTCCAGCAGTTACTTGTCGGTGTTAATTCTCCTCTCAGTTCCCATTCTTTCCTGGCTGCTTCTTCAACTTTAACCATTCGGTCTGATCTAATTCCCTTTGAAGTTGAACCCACAGACTTTGGCAGAAGTTTTAAGCGATCCCAGGATCAGAAGCTCCTTGAGGCAGAAGTTCTGTTGTTGTTTTATATATCTATATTGCTGCACCCATCTGTACTGCAGTAAAAAATAGTAATTAAAGAACTGATATCATCTGATTGTGCTGTCCGTAAGAAGCAGGTGGGACCTGCCCTTGAAATAAATAAACAAGCCTCAAGCAGGTAGTTTTCCCTGTGTGCATCCCCAGGCCTCTGTAATGGCACAGCAGATCTGGTTGTGAAAGCAATTAATTCACCTTCCCTTTTGAAAGGTACTCTTACACACTGGAGCATAAAGAAAACCAGTTATGCTAATGGTGAGCACGCACACACATCATCCTTTGCTTTCTTTCTGTCTTCTATACTGTCTATACTGTCTATACTTTCTATACTGTCAGACAGTATATGGGAACTGGCCTCATAAGTTCAGCACAGCTCCACTTGATCTGCACAGGTAGAGGGATTCCTCCATGCATCATATGTGCCTCAAGTCCAGTTCTGTCCATACAGACTCTGCTGTGCATCCCCACCTGGCTTGGTGCTCCACTTCCATTTGCCTGAGCTGTCTTTGCTTCAGGCAAAGTGCTATATGCATAAGCAGAACTCTGAAGCAAAGACTCCAGTGCAAAAGCCTCTTAGCCCTGAGCTGGTGCTGAAAGTTTGTGTCTTGATGGAATCCCTACATGGGAAATGTGTGATAGCAACACAGGGGAATTTCTTGTTGCTATTAATTACAAATGCGTCCTAGCAACTGTATTACCCTGCTCATATTTCTTTCTTTTCCCCCCATGTTTTTAGTGTTTTTTTACAAACAGCACCTGCTACAGCTGTCTATGTTAGAAGGGAATACAATGCAACTGTAACAACACAGATACAAGCGTGACTTTTATCATAGGCTTTAATGCCTGCTTATTTCCTTGTCATGTGCTTATTGTCTCTTGACTTGTACTTGATTTCTTAGCTCCTTGGGAGGGGACCATCTTTTTGTTCTGTGTTTGCACAGCATCTGAGGCTGTCATGCCCTGGTTCTTCACTAATCCTGGTAAGTGCTCCAGCAGTACAAATGGCAAGCAAATTTGAGATGCAAACAAATCAACATTCTTCTCACTCATTAAACATTTTTTTTTCTCTGTGATGATTTGAAATGGAGTTGCATTTCATTACAGCTCAGCTGGGAATTGCCACTTTCTCTTCCAACCTCTGTTACCAGCCTCTTGTTCCACAGTTGACCAAGAAGTACTTGGCAGGCAGTTTGCAGAGTCTGAAAAACAATAGGTTGTACTATTTTAACCTGGCTTTGTCCTAACCTGGAACAGGCTGAATTGGCATTTGGGGTAGCAAGGAAATGTGATTTGATGTGCCAAGTCAACTGCACTTACTTTTTGGTGGCTGCTGTGAGCAACTTTTGTCCGCTTTGTCTGGTGGAGAGGTGGAGGGACTGTGCTGGCTCCAGCATCTCAGCAGTACCAGGCAAGTCTCAGTAATTCTCTGTAATAGGGCCTGAATGAAGCAAGGGATTACTTTGCCCTTAAATTGAAGATTAATGTTTTTTTTTTTTCTTTTTCTGGGACAGAAAACATTGCCTGTTTTCTAGAAAGATAAAGTATCCACTGAAACGGGATTATATTTATATTATTATTACAGAGACATCTGTGAAGTAGGCTTTCTGTACTACAGTAAAGAGCCGTGACCCCTCACAGAGTTATCTTTTAAGCTGCATGTTAAACCCATGGAGGCTTATGGCTCAAAGCTAATGGGGATTTAACTTCTCACTGAAAGGAATTTGGAGCCTAACCCTATTTAGATGCTCTTTGCTGTCATTGATTAAATGCTCAGTCCACTGCAAGGAACCTAATGGAATCATAACTGTATGAATTCGCCATCTAACAAAGTGAATGCTGGGTACCCCATACAATATTTATAACAGAAGGAATTTGATCTTACAAGTCAAAGTACTGTTTTGTTTGTAGAGGAAAAAAAAAATGAATTTGAGTAAGATAGTATGTTTTCAGAGTATCCCACAAAACCATTTTGTGGAAATAAATCCAGTTTCTTTATTGTGATCTCTAGGATTTCTATTAGGATTTTCACTGCTTTCCTTGTTTACTGTGTTCCTTCACTCATTTCTGAAAACTATTTTGAAGCACAGTTTTAAATGATTCTATTTAAAAACAATAAAACTGCCAAAAAAAAAAAAAACAACAACCAAACATTGCTTTTAACTCCCAAATTGAACTGTGCACTGGAGATTCAAGAGCATTGCATACCATCAGGGATCACTGGCACTTTCTGAGATGCAGCAGTGACGGCTTCTCAGGGATGAGCATAGGAGAGCGATAGCCTTGGTACAAGACACTGAGCTGTGTCAGCATGTGGCACCGTGTCCTGTGGCAGCACAGCTGGATTCCAGTCACAGTCTCTTTGGTTGCTGCAATTCTGAGAATTTTCCATCTTCAAAATGTTGAGTGCTTTCTGACTTCTGGCTAGTGCTAATGATGAGTGTGTTCATTCTGTACTTCTTGTTGTTGGTGTTAGAGTTTTGGCGGTTTATTCCTGGAGAAAACAGTAATCTCTGGCAGGAAAGAGATCTTTTCAAGTGGAAGCCTAAGCAGTGAGGTATGAGCACCTGCCCTAGTGTTTCACTGTCCTGCTCTTTTCCTAACCATCATGTTGCCCTGCCTGAATGTACGGCCCTATCTCCTTTTTTTACTGAGGGACAAGGGATAGTGTGATGTAGGATCTCATCTTCCTTCCAGTGCCTCAGTAAACAGTCTGTGGACTGACAGCATAGGTTGATTCCTTCTCTAAATTTCCCAACTTTTTTATGTCCAGTTTAGAAGAGAAAGAGAGAGAGAGGTAGGCAAGAACATGGGCACTCAGGAATTTGCACTCCAAGTCACTTTGTTAGTGTTCACTTTACATTTATGTATATTTATATGCACTTGAGTATTCTGGGTGTGGCCACTGATATCCGCAGTTGAAATGGTTGCTAGTTAAAACATCCCAAAAAGAAAAACCTGGACAGGCTGGAGAGTTGGGGTTCAACAAGGTCAAGTGTAGAGTCCTACAGCTAGGGAGGAAAACCCATTCATCGGTGCAGGTTAGGAGCTGATCTGCTGGAAGGGAGCTCTGCAGAGAAGGACCTGGGCATTCTGGTGGACAGCAGGTTGGCCACAAGCCAGCAGTGTGCTCTTATGTCCAAGAAGGCCAATGGTATCCTGGGGTGCATTAAAAAGACTGTGGCCAGCAGGTCAAGGGTCAGTCCTCCCTCTACTCTGCCCTGGTGAGGCCACATCTGGAGTGCTTTATCCAATTCTGGGCTTTAGCAGGGGAACTAGACGATCTCCAGAGATCCCTTCCAACCCCTACAGTTCTGTGATTCTGTGATTTTATTTGTGATCTGATGCCTTTCAGTGGATATTCCAGACACTGAAGATATGTATTCTTATATAACTGATTGTCCTGAATTTGTTCATTTTTTGAAACTCTTAATGTTGTCCATTGGAGAATGAAAAAGATAATCTTTGAAATTTTGAAAACGCTTCCAACCCTGTTCTACACAATAAAACTGGGAGATCTTTGAAGCATTTCAAGTTGTTCCCAAAGAGGAAAGACTGTAGGCAGCATGGCTCCAGTTTTCACTTGTACTGTGATTCCTTTGGGATGATTAAAAATGAAAAGTCACAGAGGGATGGAAATTAAGTCGAGTGCTGAGAACTCTGACATTGACTTACTGCATGACTTTGAGGAAGGCATTTTTACTTGCCTCTGTGGGCATAAGCATCTGTAAAACAGGTATAATCATACACAGCATAATAATTTCCCTCGGTGAGTGCCATTTTCAGTCTATCTTGTACTACTTAATGATTTGTGTGACTGCTGGAATAACAGCATTCTCTAAAACTGTAATGCCCTTATGTATTTTTTCACATAATCACTAGTGGTTGAAATATTTGTTCTGACACTTGAGATTACTCATGTAAACAGGAAAAATTACAGCATGCTGGTGATGCCAGACACCTTGAATTCCATCTGAGCATGTGGGAGACTGGAAAAGGATCTATAAATATTAACAGTGAGGGTAAGCAGCATGCACGAGCAGCACATGAGAAATTCTAAGTTTACTTATTCCTGAGGTTTAGAGAATATATTTTAAAATACTGGTTTGCATATGTCAGCATTAGATGCAAGACAGCTCTTAAGAATCTGAGCGCTGCAACGGTTGACTGGAAAATTATGTGCTTGGTTCCATTTCCCTGCTTCACATGAAGCCATGTTTTTCTGCTGCACTTTGGGCAGTTACAAGGAGTGTGACTACCCAGTCCTAATGTCATGTCACTGTAACCTCTGACAGTGGTCTTTTTTAATTTGTCATTGATTGGGTAAGGGACACTTGTGCAGCACGGCTGCTCCTTGTTCTCCACTGAGTACTATTCCTTCTGAGTCTAAGCTCTTCAAGGTAGCAACCAGCATTTCTTTCTAGATCAAATTGTAGGCATCATGTTTATCACCCAACATTGTACTGCTGGGGTTTAGTGAATATTTACCAGCTAAGATTTGCTTTTCAGATCATGCAGGGGTAGATATGTCTGCATTTATTTTTTTGAATTAACATAATATTATTGGAAGCCTGATGACTAGCATATGGACCCTTGCCACTAGAATTCATGCATTCATTATTCGTGACATTTCTTAAACCAGAACTGAATAGATCCAGTGTATTGAAACAGGAACTGTGAAACTTAAAAGAAACACAATCTATCGATGCATTAGGAGAGAAACCTCAACACATTCAGTGTAGCACACACATCTAGAGGAAATCATAATGGAAACTGTTGAGCAAGATCAACTGTAGGCTCTATCTTTATTTATTATTAATTTGTCATTCTGAAATTTTCTATACTAAATTATTGACAACCCGTGACTTCGTTTGATCACTCTGTTGACTCAGATGCTAGCAATGTGTTATGTTTAGAGATGTGAATCAGGGCAGTGGTCCAGCCTTTGGTTTCATTGCGATTCACTGTGACAGAATTTCATGTTTGTTTAGTTTCCATTGAGTTGCTTTGAACAGAAATATGAAAATTTCTCCTTGGCATTGAAACTGTATTTTTCTTCCTTGCATGTTTGTACTGAAAGCTGAAAGTTGGACTTTATTCATAGAACGTAGTCATTTAACTTGCAAACAATTCAGTGGCTGGATCAGCCCACATGATAGCCTACACAAAGTGGAAGAGAAGAAAAATGGCTCTTTGAAGACTCTTCTTTCAGAGACGCTCTTTTGGACCGAGTGTCTCCTTACCTCATTGACAAAGCTCTCTTAACTACAGAAAGCTGCAGACTGCAAAGTGCTTCAAACAGGAAATGACTTCATTTCAGGGATAGAAGGGTGTGATGAAGCTTACCACTGCTGCTGAAAACAAATTCAATTGTAGATTATTTTCAACCATCCCATTTGCAGCCCACTGGAAACTTGAAATTGAAGGTCACTTACCAGCAGCCTTTTGGCACCAATTGCTAATGCCTTCCCTTCTGGTGAACTTTGTCTAAAGATGTGTCCTTCCCCCAAGCCCTGACTCAAACCTATCTCTTTAAGGAATGAAGGAACATCTGCTGAATTCAGCTGAATTAATTTTAAACCAGCAGAAAGTGGTACATTCAACTTTGTCTCACTGAAGGGTGAGAAATGGCCAAAATGTAAAGTGGATTTGTATTCTCACAAGGTGTTTATTGTAACTAATTTGTACATCACCCTGAAGATCTAATCTCTTGGGGGAAAGCCAGTGGTGTTGCTGGATATTACTTGTCTAAATGTGATAACAGATTTCTGTAGGAAACTGAATGGCAGCACTCACAAAAAGTACTGTTGATTGTTTTTGAGTTTATGCCCATGTTAAAGGTTTTGGAAGGGTCATGTGACATATCCTCATAGGTAATCTCATCCGTAATCTCATCTTTTCTTCAAATATTTGGACCTTCGGTTTGATGATGCCACCAGCAGCTGGACAGGTTTTCCTCTCATTTTTACATGTGTCTTCACTGTAGTGAGTGCAGTTTGAGTGAGTTTCAAAGGAAGCCAATAGGTAAATTTGGAAGTGGTGGTACTAAATTGATTTTAATGCAGTAGTTCTTTATCTCTGAATCTCGATTCTGTTGACAGGAATGTGGAGTGCTCTGCATTCAGACTGGCATAGTTTGGGCACAGCTTGTGAGTTTTTGGCAAATCTTTTCCTTTCAGTTATAACTAGCTCTGAAACCATTTGGGGTACAGTGTGTTGCTCCTTACCAAGCCTACTACACCACAAGTCCCATGTTTTAATATTTCATCAAGCAAAATGACACGACTCTGCAGAAGGATTGACTTGCGCATCCAACCTACCCTTCCAAAGCCCACATTCCTGAAGAGATTTCTTCTAGGTTTGCTATTGCCTATTTTTTTTTCTTTTTCTTTTTACAGTATCACTTTAGCAACTGTCAGATGGCTCTGACTTGTTAACACAGACTTGCAGATGTCCTGGTGCACTCACTTCAGCACTGGAGAGTCAAACAGCCCCTTCAGACTGAATAAGTTGATAAAAGCAATTGATCTAATCACATTCAATACCATGGACTTGAGTAACTTCTTCTGATTCCTTAATGCAATCTTGATACATCTTAAGTACGGTAAATGGCTTGCCCAGCTCCTCTTCTCTACACCAGCTCTCAGAGCAGATGAAATTGGATTTATGGGAGATTTGGAAAACCAATGTGTTTAGGATATAGATATCAGTAGTGTGGAAATAGCTTTAAGAGGCTTCTGTGTAATATTTTCTAGTTAACGTTGGTAGCTGTCTCTGATTGCTTACTTAGGAGAGAATGAATGCATTAAGAGTCTGTTTTTTTCCCTGCAAAGAAGACATCCTGGATCATCTTTATTTAAGCAGATTCAGGCATGTTGTTCCCTTTACTTTCATATTGTAAACGTACACTTCTTGTGCTCATTCCTGTAGTAATGAAAGAGCTTTGCTCTGCAGTACTGGCTTCTCTTCAGCGGTCTTTATTTTCCCCCCTGGGAAACAGTTTCAACGTGTCAGAAAAGTCTCAGTTCCTCAGAACCGTTTGGCCAAGAACCTGACCAAATCTGTCTGTAGTATTTCTCTCATTAAAAGCCTGCTTCTTTCTCTTAAAAAAAAGAAAAAAAAGTCATCTGTGAAGACTAACAAAGGATTAATTGTGGAGACTGGGGACTTGGCAGAACTGCATATAAATGAAGTGCTTTTTTGGAAGCTGCATTGCCTGTCTCGCAGATGAAAAAATAAATGTGAAGTATTCAATGTGCATCGGTGGACTGATTCATTTGACTGCCATTTCCGCTTCTCTTCTCGTTATGGGGAGGGGAGCTCCGGAGATTGGAATTCTAATTGCTTGACCGCAGTTTCTAATTTGTGGTGTACCGAAAGGGCACGGATCATTAATTAGTACTGGATATAAGGATCTCTGAGGTTGAGGTACAGCATCAAACGGATGAATTTAGATAACTCTTTACTGAAGTTACAGTCTATCAGTAAATTGAGTTACAATAATGAAAGCATCCAAATTTTATCTCAGTCTCTGCAAGTTTCTGACTTTGCAGGATGTGTTCTGATGGTCTTAAAGAATGTAACATTTTTACACAAGTATATATTTAATAATTGTGGTCATCTTATATCCATACGTATCCTTTAGGCATGTGTAGACGTGTACAAGCATAGTCACGCATAACTTGGAGTTACTGTTTAATTGCATGCCTTATTTCATTTTATTTAATGTTTTGGGTTTTCATTCTCTTAGGTAGCATCACTGGCACTTTTAAGAAGTATGAGAACGGTGTTATGTATAGCTGCTCGCTTTTTCAGTCAGTACCTGGATTAATGCTGCTGTGCCCAAAGGGAAATCTGGTGCTTGAGTGTAATGGTCTGAAAACTGAACATTATCAACATTATTACTTTAAAGTCCAATAGTCTGTATTATATTTTTAGTAGTTTAAAAACTTGATGGTGTGACTCCAGTTGCACATTAACACTGCTGTATTCAAGATTCTCAGATAGTGCAGCAAGGAACAGGAATATGCCCACAGTACATACTGGTATTAACTTGTTTTCTACTGGCTAGATTAGAAACTGGTTAATGGATAGACTGTAGAATGGAGACCTATGGAGTCACCAAAAATTTCCAGGTGTAGTAGGGTGTCTGGTGCAGTGGTATAAACACAGTGTGCTGCAGGATTTGCATCCAGAGTTGAGAGGTAAATAGGAAATATTTGCTGATAAAATGTGTGAATCATCTCAACAACGTTTTAGTAAGGTCATAAACTGGATCTTAGTTGTGGGCATATAATTATGGGCGTTGATAGGACCAAATGGAAAACAACGGCTCTGAAATTTAAGTAATTAAAAAAAACACAACAGTTTTAATTGGTTTAAGCTCTGCCACCTGCTCTGTTTCTACATTCCATTTGTACATGTACCTGTATCCATGTAGGGGGCTTTTGAAAAATGAAACACATTTGAAAGTGCAGGAGTCTTAAAGCCTGTTCTGTGAAACTATAGAATTCAGCAATGAATCTGTGCTTTTATTTGGTGGGAATTAGCAAGTAATTAGTAGAAATACACTATTTTTTAAATTTTTTTTTTTTGACAGGAAACACATTCACTTAATTTTTTTAGTTCACTTGTAGAATTTCGTAGGAAGGTGGTGTTCAACAGTGGGTTTTGCCCATATATCAGTGGATCTTTAGTCATGTAAGTCTCTGGCGCTAAGTATCCATCTCTTGTTGAAAGTCAGCAGAAACAAGATGTCAGGGGGCTCAGAACTCAACAGGAGCCTTCATAACACTCTTTTCCTCCAGGTAGTCTTCCTTGCTTTTGCTGTATTTGAGACTTGGTTTGTGGAAAGAGGATTACACTTTGCTCTCCGTCTCTCTCCCCCCTCCTGCTCACACTTCCTCTTATACAGGAGTTCCTAAAATAGTGCAGCTGCCTGCCACGAATTCACTGCTGTATCGCATGGAAACTTGGTTTCTTGGCACATGGGAGGGATGACTCTTTTCTGTTCCTGCATCTTGGGAATTGAATTCACATTTTGTGTTCCCGCTTATAGCTTAGGATTAGAGCCAGATTTTTCACTTCAGCTTCCTTCCTTCCATTGCTCCTCTCTCCTTTCCTTAATTAAAAGATGCTCAGGTCTAATGCATAGAGCTGCAGCTGAAAGAGGATGAGAATAGCACATAGGAAATAGTTGCACTGTTGTGACCCAAGCCTTTATTTAGCAGCATATTTGCTGGCATGTCACTGTAGATGAGTTCGAAAGCATATCGGATTACTTTTTTCAAGGGGTTAATTGATAACCCCTAATTTTAAAGGAAACAAAACTTCGTTAACAAAACAAAATTCTTAGAGCTGTAGCTTTCCTCCTTTCCACGTTAATGGCAAAATCATATTAATTCAGAGGAAGCAAGAAGAGATTCAGCAGATCCAAATGTGTTCAGTCTCTCAGATTCCCAAGGTACACCCCAAATGAGATGCCAGCTGTTAAGAGCCAAACCTGAACGGCACAGAGGAAACCTACCCATTATCAACACTTTTGAAAAAGAGATTGTTTATGGAATTCTCAGTGGTGAGCACTTATCTTGGGAGTTAGATGGCCATTCTTGTTCTCCGCTCTGAGTATTTCCATTGCTTTCATTTCAAGCATCGAACAATTCCGTCTGCTTTCCTCCTTCACCACAATGCCCTTTCGTAATTTTCCCATCTTTTTGTTATTAAATCATTCTCAGCCTCTTCAACTGAGCTGACACGGTGACCTGCACTGTTTCCTTGAAATCCTCTCTCATGGCATTTTAATACTGTCCCCAAATAAGTCTGCATTACTGCTGCCCTTCCAGCTCATCGCATCGCTGTTTGAGCAGTATCATCAAGTGACAGCAGCCAGTTAGGCAGCCACATCTGTGCAGGTGGGACATGTTCATTTACACAATGTGCTTGAAGGTGAGACCCTTCCTTGGAGGACCTCCATTGGGTTTGTGGAGGAGAAGGGCAGCTCCCCACTGAGAGTTAATTTCTGCATACAGTACAAGTAAGATTGTATAGGATTACTATATTCACTATATATATTTGCTACTATATACATTGAAAGAGGCTGAGAACAGATCTAATCTGGTACCACAATTATTACAAAAAGCTTGAACTCAATTTTATTTCCCTAGAGAAGGCTAATAGGTGAATTGATTTTTGTTTACTCCAGACATGTACATACAAGTAAGTCAGCTGAAACTGCTTCCCAGCAAGCAGAAGTAGCTCTTGAGATCAGTGACAGGATGCTGACAGGCATGAACCAGGAGTGAGATGTGAGTTCCCAGCACTGGGGTATCACTGGAGTGTTTTAGATATGTGAATAATAGATACACTGTTCCTTCATTGAACATTTTTCTTAGAAACTTTCCTGTAGCTCATCCAGCTCACCACTTCTGTACCTAAAAATTGCTCCACGGGAGTTCGGAGCCTGCTGAGAAGAGGTCAGATGGCACTCCTGACTTTACCCTCCATGGATCCTTATGTTCTTACTTGTCCTATTCTGTTTTTTTCTCCCATTTTGCTCATTGTACTGTGCTGAGATAGGCTGCGATCAAATCCCAACCTTTTGTATTTGCACAGCTTTCAGTGATGTGATGCTAGACATATGAGGGCTGCTCCGAAAGTAACGCCTCCTATTTTATTATGTTGGCCCACAATGTCAGAGACAGATGTTGGTGATACAGCAGTAGGGGTGGAAGCTTTGCACCACTATTCAGTTACATGTTGTTGTCGTGTGACAGATGGCAGCAGAGGGGCAGTCTGATAAATTGGTGTCTGACATGGCAGTGTGTATGAAGCAAAGGTGTGGAACTGAATTCTTCTATGTGGAAAAAATGGCACACATTGACACTTGCTGAACATTTACGGAGACCAGACAGTGAATGTGGCACAGCGACGTGAGGTGTGGTGCATTTCAGCAGTGGCAGCAGCGATGTGAAAGACAGGCCATGTTCAGGATAGCCATGCACAGCTGTCACACCATGAAATAGAAAGTCTTGATAGATCATCCATGAGAATTGTCTAATGGTGGTGGCTTAGTTGAAAAATAGTGTTTTGTAGCTGAGAATTTGCTCTATCAAAAAGTATTATAACTCTCTTTGTATCTGTTGTATTTTCCATGGGAATAAAGAGTAGGCATTACTTTTAGAGTGACCTACATACAAATAAAAAACAGTGCTAAGAGTTAGTACCAGTTCAAAGAATTCCAATGAGTGGAACTACTGAATATCCATTCATTCTTTTCTTTTTCTCCTTTTTTTTTTTTTTTTTTTAATAGTGAAATACATGAGAGAAGCAACACCCTATGTGAAGAAGGGCTCTCCAGTTTCAGAGATTGGATGGGAGACACCTCCTCCAGAATCTCCCCGCCTGGGATGTGTGTCTGCTGACCCACTGTCACAGCTTTCGCTCTCCATCCACAGGGACAAGAAGACGATACCGCTCAAGATGTGCTATGTGACACGCAACATGACGGTGTCAGACCCTGAAAACAGGTGAGCAGGGGTTTTACTGTAGAATCATAGAATGGTTTGAGTTGGAAGGGGCTCTTAAAGGCCATCTCGTCCAACTCCCCTGCAGTGAATAGGAACAACTTCAGCAAGATCAAGTTGCTCAGAGCCCCATCCAACCTGACCTTGCATGTCTCCAGGGTTGGGGCATGCATCACCCAGGTTTTGACTGGGGCTGGGGCTTTGCACTGAATAGCTGTTGGCCTCTTCTTCTGTGGGGTTGGGGAGCAGGAGCTGGTGATGGGCTCTAGTCCTTGCAGCAAGGAGCAAGAGAGCACTGATTTGAGAACAGAACGTCCTTGTGACTGAGCCGAGTGGTGCTGGGTTGAGTGCCCAGCTCTGGGTAAATACAGGCATGTCAGCTTCTGGGTTGTGCTAGAAAAACTCTTGAGAGCAGTAATTCAACATTTTTATTAGAAATAGAATCACAGGTTTTTGTTCTCGTCCTGATGAATGTCTGCATATTCCAAGCTGGTTTAGTCTAATCCCAGTAAATTACATTTTCTTTTTGGTTTTTTAATGAATATTATTTTAAGAACGGGCTGTTTTATCCATTCAGTTCTGGGTATTCAAGTCAAGAATAGGAGAAAAGTTCCACTTACAGGGCATTAATGTGGAATTTCTGTGACTTCTTGGTTTTTTTCATAATGTTAAAAATAGGATGAGCTTACTAACCCTTATTTATAACATGTGTGGAACAGCTGCACACTGTGATAGAAAAGGGACCAGTCAAGTCAGTAATACTGACCGATTCTTCCATTCAAATAATGGCCTTTTTGTTTCTCTTGTGTACTTGCTTATCAAGCAGCAGTGTGGAATGCCTTTGATTCTCAGCAGTTATGTATAGGCATGAGCAAAAAGTACATTTTCATTTGCAGACAATAATAATGAGAAGAGGGGAGAGCAGAAGGGGGTTTGTGGGGATGGGTTCCCCTATATTCTTTTCTGCAGCTCAGAAACATTATTAGTATCCATGTAATTTTTTTTCTATATTTTTTTGTATCTGTTGGACCTTCTTAAGGTTTTTGCATTTCCCTATGCAAGAACCTCCAGCTTTCTTATTTAGTGTAGCTTTGCTTTATCGCTGCTCTTCATCTCGCCGTCTGGTTACAGCCATAGTCAGTGGTAAAGGGCTGCTACAGAAGTACAGTTACAAAACAGCAATTACTGCTACCAGTCTTTCTCAACTTTATATCAAGATGACTGTTGATAAGGGCAGCTTTATTCACATATATCTGTACAGTTTAAGATGTCATGGTTTGACAGCTGTATTGCTATCTGAGAGTTTGTAGTTCTCCATGCATGGAATATGTTGTAAAAAAGCAGGCAAGTCTCATCATTTGAATCAGCACGATGTCTTGATGCTTTACACGTGTTGATGTGATACTTTTAGCATCTTTATCTTCTTTTTTTTTTTTGTCTGTATTGTAATTCCCAACTTCTAGCACTCTCTTGGTCCTCAGCTTCATGTAGAAGATAGGAGGACTGATTGAGAGAGGCAAACACTCGCTGCTGTGATGGTGCTCACTTTTTTGGAGCGTGCTACAAGTGTACATTATTAGGTGTAACCAGGAAGTAGTGCGTGGGAGAGTCACACTGCTTACTGTCATGGTTTTCACTTTGTGCTGCTCTCATTTCCTGTGGAAAGAGTGACTTCTGATTTTTACTGTATTCCGACACAATGGGCAGTGTAAGTTGGATTTTTCCATCTAAGCACATGGTGCTTCAGAATCATGCTAGCTGCAGTGCAGTAGTGGTGTCCCACACACTTGTGTCTTCACTCATTTCAGTTTTTAAACAACTCTAAATACCAACGCTGGTATTTCTCAGTGGAAATGCTATTATAATGCAATGAGCCTTTCCCACTGAAATCTATCCCAAGATAGTAATCTGATCCCACAAGAATAATTGGATCTTTGTTCACAGCAGAGACCAAACCGTGTCCTTACATGCTTACGACACTTCTGTTTTATAACCGAGTGACCTGACACAGATAGATCTTACAACTGATGGTGTCACTTTGCTGTACGGTTTTAGAAGAGCAGAACTGGCAGGCTGCCAAAGCATATGCTGACCATAAAAGGTCTCCTTTGGACTACATCTGAACTTATTTTCAGGGATTGCTAAGACCACATGTGAATGTAGTAAGCATGAGGTGTCCAGTGCAGATGTTTCTCCAGCATTGGTCACAGCAGTGTGGTGGGACCAGGCTTAGCTGGTTTGACTTACAACATGAGAAGGTACCTATTTTAAAGGATCCAGAAGGAAATGCCTGTTTGTTGACAATGAATCACCTTCACTTCTTAGAAAGTTGGGCTGAAACGTGGGTTTAGCAGGCATGGAGGAAGTTAAACTTCTGGCATTCCCAGTAGAGCTGGTGACCTTGCATTGGATTTCTGCTTCTCCTTTTAGGCTAGGCTCAGTTAAGAAATTACTTAGTCTTTATCTACCCTCTGATAGTTTGGTGAGCTTGTTGTTTCAGAGCGGAAGTGAGATTTGGTGCCTTTGGAGCCAGTGGTTCTCAGATGTCTTCTTTGCCCAACCTACCTGCGAGTTCAACCTTCAGTGAGATAAGGGTCATTCTTCCTGTTAGCTGATTAAGACAGCTGTACGATATCAAGGAGAAAAACCCATGTAATACAAACCAGCACCAACCCTGCATGCGTAGGAAATTTTGGGTAGTACAAACATGGCAACAGGAGAAAAGATGGAGAGTGTTTTAGTTACATCTATGTCAGTCTCATCTAGACACAGGAGCTGTTGTTATATTTTAGTCTGGAATAAATAAGGTTAACGCAATTACCACTTATGTCTGTTGTTTGCCTGTGTTGTCACTAACGAGTGTCCTTGGTGGCGGCATTGATGGTTAATGCCAGGACACACAAGGAATCATCCCCCCACTGAGGGGACATGTGGGAATGGTCACAGCTATTAATACCAATAAGCAGTACATCCTCCTGCAGTACAGAAAGTTTTTCATCAACTTCTGGTAATAATAGTAAGGAATACTAGGGGTGACAGTAAGGAATAGGAAGGTGAGGCAAACTGGGATCTGGTTACTGCAAATGCAGCTGGAGACTTGAGTTGCTTCATTGCTTTGATTAAAATAGGGTGGGTTTTTTTGTTTGTTTGTTTTTGCATGAAGAAGTATTGATTCACTAAAGTGTTTGCAAGATTTACTGCAAAAATTGTGCTCTTCAAATTGGTTCCTTTTGTACACATTCTTTTAAAAAAATGTTCTTAATATTGTTTAATAACATGTCAGTAGTGAACAGTGTCAGAGTCAGTGAGACTGAACATAACCCCATCTGGAGCACTGAGTCCAGTTCTGGAGCACCCAACACAAGAAAGACATGGAACTGCTTGAACAGGTCCAGAGGAGGGGCCATGGAGATGATCAGAGGGCTGGAGCACCTCCCCTGTGAGGGCAGGCTGGGGGAGATGGGGACCTTCAGCCTGGAGAAGAGAGGCTCTGAGGAGACCTTACAGTGGCCTTCCAGTACCTGAAGGGGGCCTACAGGAAAGCTGGGGAGGGACTTTTAATAAGGGCACGTAGCAACAGAACGAGGAGAAATGGCTTTAAACTGGAAGAGGGTAGATTTAGAGTAGATATCAGGAAGAAGTTCTTTACTGTGTGGGTGGTGAGACACTGGAACAGGTTGCCCATTGAGATTGTGAATGCCCTTTCTCTGGAAGCATCCAAAACCAGGCTGGATGGGGCTTTGAGCAACCTATTCTACAGGGAGGTGTCCCTGCCTATAGCAGGGGGGTTGGAACTAGGTGATCTTAGAGGTCCCTTCCAACCCAAGCCATTCTGGGTGAACTGTAATCGGTGTGACACTTATGAAGAAGTTCTCTAAACAAAAACAGAAATATCCCTGTGTGTGATTCTGAAGTGAAATGTCAAAATCTTAAATGTAAAACAAACTGGTGAATTTGGATGTATTTACTTCTACTGCGGTAAGGAATGAAAACAGAAGGTGAAACTTTCATAAAAATAAAAGCTTAATTTCAACCAGTTTTAATACAACATTTTCAAAACCAGTCTTAGCACCAAAAGAACTTGAGTGGATTTCAAACATAAGCAAAAGAATGCAAAAATGAAATAAAAATAGAAGCATCTTTAAGTAGAAATCAGAGAGCCGTGGCGCTGTTCTAGAACAGAACTGTCTAAAAAGGAATTACTGAATGTTTTCCTAATGCATTTTTAGCTGTGAGGCTGAATGATTATTTATATGTGTGGTGTCTGGAATACAAGTAAGAATTCCATGCCTGTTCAGTACAACTCTCTGAAAGGTGAATGTGTATCGTTTGGGACCCGTCATTCTTCCAGCACGGCCCGTCTCGCTGTTGATCTAAAACACAACTCTTACACTTTGAAAGGGTCACGGGAAGGAATTACAAGACCTTGAGCTTTTTGGTTCCTGCAGTTCTTCAAGATCCTGCCTGTATAATTTAAATGCAACCACATGGGGGCAGGGACGCAGGACTTGGTCAGTGCAAAAGAGCCTTGACTTGTGGTGGCTCGTGTCTCACCCCACCAGCTTCCTGAGTAGAAACTGTGGCCATGCTGTGATGTTGCCAGGCACGTGCAGCCACTGGTATGCAAAGTGAAGGCTGCCTTCTCCTTCAGGAGTAGTGTGATTTAAATGTGAAACATTGCAGCTTGTGGTTTTTTTTTTTCCTGCTAATGAGGGAGGGGATGCCCCCAGTCACATAGCTGCTGTGTGAATGGTGGAGGGTAGTGCTGCAGGGAGGAGTGACCACACATACAGATTGAGGTATGGCTGCTCTTGTGGAGCGTAATTCCCATTTATCTTACTTTGCTTTCTGTCTCTTCCCCTCTTAAGGAGGTACTTTGATAGCGCTGTGCTCAGTGAGGGGCAGCTGATGCTACATAAGAGCGTGCTGGTTGCTGACAGAAGCACAGGTGGGTGAGGTGCTGAGCAACGGACCCAGGGCTGAAGAGATGTTGAACCATTTTTACATACTTAGCAGGATTGGCCTCGAGTTAGGAAACGAGTCCTTTTCCTGTTACTGTTATGTTGTGTTCTAGATAGGCAAAATAAAGCAAAAAGAATCATAGAATCACAGAATCATTAAGGTTGGAGAAAAGCTCTAAGATCACCTAGTCCAGCTCTCCACATACAACCAATTTTGCCCACTAAACCATGTCCCTCAGTACCACATCTCCACATTTCTTGAACACCTCCAGGGACTGTGACTCCACCACTTCCCTGGGCAGCCTGTTCCAATGCCTCACTACTCTTTGTGAGAAGAAGTTTTTGGTAATATCCAACCTGAACCTCGGCTGGTGCAACTTGAGTCTATTACCTCTTGTCCTGTTGCTGCTACCTGGGAGAAGAGACCAACTTCTCCTCACCACAACCTCCTTTCAGACAGTTGTAGGCAGCAGTAAGGTGATCATTGAGCCTCCTTATCTCCAGACTGGAGATGAGTTCCCTCAGTCACTCCTCATGAGACTTGTGCGCCAGAGCGTAGAAACAGGAGGGGGAACGGCTGTTCATGAGGGTGAATAGTGATAGGACAAGGGGGAATGGTTTTGAACTGAGACAAGGGAGGCTTAGGTTGGATATTAGGAAGAAGTTTTTCACACAGAGGGTGGTGATGCACTGGAACAGGTTGCCCAAGGAGGTTGTGGATGTCCCATCCCTGGAGGCATTCAAGGCCAGGCTGGATGTGGCTCTGGGCAGCCTGGTCTGGTGGTTGGCGACCCTGCACATAGCAGGGATGTTGAAACTCAATGATCATTGTGGTCCTTTTCAACCCAGGCCATTCTATGATTCTATGATTTGTAGAGGGGAGAGCAAAGGTACAGTTACTACAATGGGCATGTTACCAGTTAAGAAACATCCACCCCTACCCTGCACAGAATGTTGGCGTAGCTGCTTGTACTGTTAACTGAGCTGCTCTCTGGCTTTAGAGAAAATCTCTGTGAAATGGAAAGAACACTCAATTTGCAGATTTGTTGTGAGCTCCTTGAGATCCTTGGATGAAAGATGTCTAACACTTAATTATTGTTATTGGTACTGGCGTGTTTTGCTGTTGAATATGAGTAAAGTCATTGAAGAAGTCATTGAGCCTGTGAGAGTCCAAGTGTGAGAGTCCAAGTCCTGATTTATATCAGGATTTTTGTTACTGTTTTTTTTTTTTTCCCCTTGGTAGGCTGTGTTTATTTTATGTTTAGATTAACATTAAGCTGGGGAAGAAACCAACAATGCAACATTAAAGTAAAATAGCTTGAAAGGATCTAATTCAAATCCAGAGGAGAACAAAAACTGTGCTAATCAGGGTGAAATTGTGGCTGTGTGTCCCCTCATGCTTAAAGCACACTGTTGTCCTGGGCTGTCACCACGAGGTGTTACAGAAAGATGATCTGTCACTGTGAAGCCCTTTGCATCCTTGCTCACAGAGGGTAGTGGATTCAGGATCAAGGCATACCTGGGTTTTTGCCCTAAACTCCCAAATTTTTTACTCTTGTGGATCCAAACCCTCTGTTCATGTAAAGCTGGACATGTCTTCCTGTGTTCTTGTTTCTTTATAATACCGTAATTGCTAATCGTCCCACCAGATCTGCTCTTTACTGGAAGGGACAAATAAGAAGGAGGTACTCCAGATGTACTTAGCACTCTCTCAAGGTAGTTGGGGTCAATGCATTCAGGGCTAAGGATGGCAGATGAGAGATCCATACGAGTGTAGTTCTTCTCCTCTCACAGAATTTTGGGCCAAATCCTTTACACTGAGAGTTAACAGTTGGTTCAGGCTGCGCTGTCTTGCAGTCCTGTGTCATTGGCATTGTCAGTTCTTCGTGCATTTTGGCAAGTGCTGGTATATTTTGGAATCTGCAATCATCTGTCCTGCTTAGGGACAGTTTTCTAACTCTATAGGAGCACTGACAGCTCTGTGCAAAAAGGGTAATTTTTTTTTTCATTATTACAGTTATTTTCCATCATTTGTGAAACCCTCAAACAGCCAAACAGGTCATTGGTTTTGCTCTAGCTCATATGAGCTTATACCTCAGTTTCTCCTTAGCCTTCCTGATAGACCTCTGAGATCAGACACCTCTGCTAGGCTTCTTCCTCCTGCAGAACAGCGTGTTTCAGTCTCTTTTGAGTCCAATCACCAGCTGATTTTACTGACAAGAAAAAGAAAAAAAAACAACAAAAAACTAAACCAAGATCTGCAGATTAACCTCAATGGTTTTCGTTTACACAAACAAAACAGCAATTCAGCTTGAACTGTGGATCTTCATTTACTTTTATCTACTGCAATTTGGGATTGCTTTTCCTATGAAGACTGTTTAATTTTTGTTCTGTTAAATCATATTAAAATAGTTGAATAGCTTTCTAGTGTCCCAGAGACCTGCAGTAGTCTTGAGAACTAAATTGCTGGGGGTGCATGCCAGGACTTAGGCACACCAGGAGTTTTTCTATGGGGTATTTGAGACTGCAGTGTAGAAATCAATAGTTACGATATGCAGTGAATGACCTTCACTCTTTACAGCTCCTGGTAGGGTCAGATTAGTAATCTCTCATTTTCTTGATAAATATGTCATGTTTTTTTCCCCTGACATAATGACAAGGGGCTTCCTCCCCTCCCCATTTTCTCTGTTGGGCAGTCAAGATCCTGGTGTCATTCTCATCTCCAGCACAAAGAGAAAAGGCAAAGAACTCCTGCACGTGTTACTGCAAAATAATGTGTGCATAATCAACGTGGAGTGTTCTTGTGAAAGGGACTGAATGTGACCTGACAGAGAGAAATAAAAATGTGTCATGGGGAGTGGGTGGCAAGGAAGGATGTGGGTGATATGGAGGTGACAGTGACTGAGGCTGGCAGAACAACACTTTCAGATAAATCTTTGATTAATAGACTTCTTTTCCGTGGGGAAAAAAGAACAAAACCTTAAATGAGAATTTAATGGGGAAACAAAATGACTTGGTGGATTTTGTGTTATGTTTTTGGTGGCATCAGTGGGTTGCATTTTTTGTTTGTTTGTTGCTGTTTTGGTTTTGTTTTTAGTCATTTAGGGTTGTTTTGAAAAAGTCAAAGCATTTTGATTTTTCCAACCAGTTTCTACTGTAGAGGATTGAGCTGAGGAACAGAAACAGGAGTAAAGTAACTGGAAGTGAATCAGGGGAGTGGGAGCAGTAAGAAGAAACTGTCTTGAGAAATACATGAAGACAAGAGAGAACCAGTTAAGAAAAGGTGATAGAGAAAGGAGCTAACTAGTGAAGGGAACCAAGAGAGTGAAAACTGCCATAAACTTTACTTATTGAATGTTATTGGAAAACAGAGAAAGATCAAATCACAAATGAAATATGTCACAAGTTAAAGGACAAGGAAGAGCTGTGTGAGTGCTGCAGGGCAGGACGGAGGAAGGCAAACAAGTTAATTGTGTTTTGTGTGCATCTGTAAGTAAGGTATGTAAGTGCTGACATCCATGCTGCCCCTAAATAAAGTTGGAGAGCAATTTTAGCACCGCTGAGATCTGCCAAACAAAGGCAGGGGCTTGCCAAACAAAGGAAGTCAATATGTTTCAATTTCCTGTGATGCTCCTTGTCCCCACAGTCTTTATGTTACTGCTTGTAGCCAGCTATCAATTTTAAAACCCCTTTTCTGTCAGGCTGTGACCTTACGCTCTGTGCTGGGCTTTCCCTCACTTACCAGTGGGTCTCCAAATTGGATTTCGGTCTTACATCTCAGGCCTGACATGCTGATAATTGAGCAGCAGGGTTTTCAGCTTCTGTATTCAAAGCTATTCTCTCCTACAACTTCTGTAGTCATTTGTTTTGCAGCAACTTGCAAATTACAGCCACTATGGGCTGCTATCTTTGGTGCCCCAGCTCAACATATCAGTAGGTATTGAGGCTGGGCTGTAGCACGTTAGTTGTATGCACAGGCATTGCTATTTAAATAGCCTACTGTCAATTCCTGCTTTAACACACATTTCCACTAATTGAAAATCCTTTTTCCCCAAGGTAGGAATCAGAGTTACACTGGAGTTGTTATTTCATCTCATGACTTACACAGAGATTTTCCATTGATCTCTGAGTCTATTAAAAGGGAAGATGAGCTCCCTGCCTGTGCTGCCAGCAGTGACAATGCCAGGAGGTGACATGTGCCTGTCATCACCAAAGAGGCCAGCAGCATCTCTGCAGTGCTGCCTCCCAGGTGTTTCTTCCTCCTTAGCTTTCAGAGGCCAATAATTGATCCAGAGAGGATTTGTGGTTCTGTCATAGTGGCTGCTAGTTTGTTTCACTTGGCAACTAAATGGTGATGCATGGGATTTCTCTAAGCCAAAATGTGGCACTTCAAGCAATGAAAAACAGGCACACACTGCTCGATGGAGGTGCACCTGCTGCCTGTCTCTGCCAGCGAGGCTTTCTCCTGTGACAGTGCATCCGCAAGGCAGAAATCTTGACAGCAGCCTTACTCATTCATCTTCTTTCCACAGTAGTTTTCATCCCTGCTTGTAGATCTTGTCCACATCTTTCCCCTGGGTCCTGCTACAGCCTTGTCCTTTCTCAGAAGACATCTAATTCTTCTCTAAGTCTACGATATCTTACTTGTGCAGCCAAGTGAAACTGTCTGCCTTTGTCTCTGAGCTGTCTCAATCTGAAGGGGCATTTGCTGCTATTACCAGCCACACTCAATTGCTTTTTACTTTGTCCAGGTTCAGCTCAGACTGCAGGAGCAGTGTGCTTTGGAGTTGGTTGAGGCTTTACTAGAGGTGCAGCTTTTCCACCTGACAATTATTTTCCTAGCATTAATAGTTTCCCTTTTACTGTCAGAGAATTGCTTCGGTGTAAGATCACAGCAAACTCAGCATCTTCTGGCCTTACATGTCCAACTTGTCAGTTCCATGTCTCTGTTGCCCTTCTATTTTTATGTTTTAACAATAATAACAAAAGTTTTGTTACTTACATGTATCAAATATATTATGTATTTTATATGCTGCCCAAGACTCTTCACTCGGTGCAACCCAGGCAAGCCAAAAGGTTGGACACCCATGTTAGGCAGCATCATTTTGAGGTTAAATCCAATTCTTTCTAGTACTGTTGTGATGAAAATATGAAGGGAAAACACAAGAAGGAAAAATATAAGAGATCTTTTGTGCAATATGGGGAAAGAAATCTGCTCTGTAACATCCACGGACATTAGGTAAGTATTAAATGGCTTTCATCATCATGATGGGTAGAAAAGGCATTTCATGACATGCTCTGCAGGTTGGCATATGGTGATGTCAGCAAGTCCATTGCAGAACAAAATCCTTCCCTTACTTGCATGCTGTGCAACTCCATTGATAGCCCTTTTATTAAAGCCCCATTCACGGCAAATGGAAATGAAATCAACTGCGACAGCTCATTAGTGATATATACACCCTCTGTGTGGACATCAACCTAGTCCAGCTCCCAGGAAGCAAGGAGCTACATCTGCAGTGACTGCTGTAAGTGGAAAGTCAGCAAGTAACTTAACACAGCGAGCACCGTTGTGACAGCAAGGGGACCTGGAGACTTTCACATAGAAAATTTCTACTTGGTTGCCAAATAGTGTTTGCTTTGTAAAATTGCTTTCACCTCCGTTTAAGCGCATCAAACAAACATGCTTCTTGTATGCTGGGGAATTCATTGCACGGCCTACTGTCTCTGTGAAATATTTTCCTGGGCGGCTCAGCTCGATATTTCCATTGCTTGATTTTAACAAACTTTATTCCTGGTTCATCTCCTGGTGCTACATGGAGAATTAAACGAAAACCTCAATGGTTTGGTTTTTATTTTATAAGAAATTGTAGCTATGTAATCGGTATCTTTGATTGTGTTCACCAGATCCCCTCAACGCGGGAAGACTTCCTCTATTTCTACACTCTATTCAACAATCAACAAAATTATTTACCACCGTTTCCTGTGTAGACAATGGAAAGGGAATGGCATGAGCAGTTTGGCCCTCAATCCCTTTTTAAGTTTGCAAAGTCCACAGCAGAGTGTTTTGTTCCTGGCTATATTGGTGCAATATCAAAGAAGCGTGATGGACTTGAATAACTCTGGCTCCAGCTTATCATTAACTTCAAGGGATTTGCTCCATGCTTTAATCAGTCACTGAGTACATAGTCTGACCCAGGAAAAGGCACAAAGTGTAAAGCAGTGCCTGATTTGGTCTGGAGCCAATGGTGGTGGGAGAAGTGCTTTCAAGAGATTTGATAAAGAGTATTTCTGAGATAATGAACGCTTCTACACAGAAGCCTTATCAAATGTGGAATGGTCTATCAAACATTTGCTTTCAACTTCTGATTCTCTGGAAGCAGTGAGGGAGAGAGGTTGGGCTTCTTAGCAAGGTTATGGCGTTGGAGGTGCTGGGTTTTGTGTCACCTCTATGTTCCATGAGTGGAAAATGGGATGCTGGAAATACTCTTCTGCTCAGAGAAACTCTTTGACAAGGAGAGAGAAAATTACTCTTTTATTACGAGGTCTGCTGAGAAAATGTGATATCATTCATATGCATTGCCAAGCTGGAGAGGTGCCGTGCATCTTGGCAGCCATCTAGAGCTAACATATAATTCCTTTGGGTTGGTATGGGCTTTATCAGAAACAGCTCCATATGCAGTATTTACATAACTGTGGTGGAGTGTGAGAATAAACACAGCTGTGGCATTGCCCTAAATATTTCAATTCCGTGGGGAATTAAGGGAACTTTATCACTGAACTGCAGATAAACATAAGTCAGTAAGCGGTGGTCAGTTTAGCCAAGGAACAAATCAAAGCTACAACGGCTGGTCTGCTTGGAAGCATTTAAGTACTTTAGTGTTGGAGTTTACTAAGGTCATTGGGTTTTTTTTTCTTTTTTTTTCCTTTTCAAAAAATATGGAAATACCATCAGTCAGCTGCTAAACAAAAAGCATCACCCAAATGGACTGGTGAAACAAAGCAGCTAGACCAAAGGGCAGAAAATAGGAGAGTTGATAGGGATGTAGTGCTTTCAGCATGTGATTGCAGCAGGAACCCACAGCTTACCAGGAGGATTATAAGAGAATTTCTGTCAGGATCTCCACACCGTGTGGCCGCAGAGATGGCAGTTCTGGATCTCTGAGGGGAAATCTGTAAGGCCAGCTTCTTAAAGATAGTTTAGCGCACTGATCCCATAGCAAACAGTCAGTTGCAGAGTTCAGGCAGTTAAGGGTTTAGACTCTAATCCTCACCGTAGGAATAAAAACGATCCCCTGCCTGGCAGCTTGCACAGGAATGACACTTGCTGACGTATTCCTTAGGCTGGACCAGTGCAGTGGATGACAAGACTCAATTTCAGTGCTGTCAGTGCAGCATTTACTCCTGTTTTGAATTCAGTTTTGATAAATGTAGTGCGTTTTGTCCAATCTTGCTGTCACTCAAGTGATGGAATGAGGCAGTCTGTCTGTAGTTGTTAGTGCGTCAGCATCCAGCTTTGATTGCTGACAGGCAATCCCCAGAATAACCCCATGAGAAGTCACTGAGAGTAAGTATTCTTGCAAGCATGATGCTGTGTGTGTGTGCCTACGTGTACTAGAATTTACACACTGATACATTATGAGCTCTCAAACTGAAATAGCGCACCCTAGTTTTGAAGTCTAAGTGCTCATTATTTTAGGGGACAAAACTATTGCAGAAATAGCAAACAGCCACCATGGAGGGAAATACACTTCAAAGAAAGCTCAAGTCAAAAACTACCTGTCTGTATCCAGTTGCTTAAAGTAAGAGTTGAAGTGTACTCCGAGCTGTAGGGAAGCAAGTTGCCTTTGGAACCTCTTTCAGCTGTAGATAATGTATTTTTAAACCAGAGGTTGCCACAGCTCTAGCTTAAAAGAAATGAGAGGAGCTTGCTATTCCTTTGCAACTGTGAAAGCAGCAAATTCTTCTGTGTCTGTGCAGTTCTTGTTCAGCGCTCTGTTTACAACGTGAGATGTGGTGACTTTGGAGATGGGAGTTCTCTTATAGAAACCACACGCTTTGCGAAGAGCATTGTTTGACAAAATCCACACTGTGCAATAACATTTTTCAGGGCTGCTAAAACACTGTTATGCTGTCCAGCTATTTTTTCTCTTTAAAAGAAGTGTTGAAACGAGAGGCAGAGTGCAGAAAATACTGAGTGCTATTCCTGGCTTGTTCCCTGTCTCATCTGGATGCTTTTCTGGGTGCTTTTCCCCCTGGGTGAAACAGGGACACTCTCACTGAACTCACTTGTGAAACGCTTTGTGATCTTGTGCCAAAAAGTGCTCTGTAAGTAGTGAGCAGCATTTTGCTAAGAACCACAACGTGGTTTGAAAATCCAGGTCTGTGTAGTTTGTTACCATTGCTTAGATGTACAAATTCAAACTCAAGCTCACGTGATGCTGGGAGAGCGATGTTGCTCATAGGAAGGCAAAGCAGTGTGGTGGCTGTGCGTTGTTACTAACAGTCATCAAAGTAAGTACTTATCTGCAAATGGAATTTTCTTATTCTCCAGATCTGCTTCATATAATAAGGAATTTTCCTTTCAATATCTGAAGTTGGACACTCAGTGCATTCTGGAGTGGCTACATGAGAGCTGTTACATTCAGAAAATGCTGAGTTCCAATGCCTTTACTGAGGAAAGTGCCCTATTGTGTTGGCTCAGCAGTTTCTGGAAAATAATCCCACTTTTTTAACTATATAAGCAGTCATTTAGAACCCTGAACAGTTCGGTTGCTTTGTTTGGAAAATCATGACCTTTTCTATCTTTAGAGCAATGTCTGCTTGGAGACCTCCCCTTCCCAAAATGGACAAACAAGAGACGAGCAGCCCTCATCCTCTCAGCCCCAGAGAGCTACACAGATTGAGTTGCCTTCTGTTCTGGATTCTGCTTGGTTTTAATCAATTAATTAAAAACTCTTAATTGTTAGTCAAGCTCTGAATTGCAGGATTTTGTAATTGCATAACAAATATTTGCATTACAGTAGTCTTGAACCTCAACCTGAATAAATTCCACTGAACTAATTACTTTTCTAATGGAGAAAGGAGTCATCGTGTGTCCCAGAGAGCAGGCAGCAATGCACAAGACAGAAGGCTGAGGCTCAAAGCTGCGGTTGAAGTTGTGTGGGTAACATTCAGGGCAAGGCACTGTGTGTTTATAGTGAAAAAGCACAAATTTAAGTGCAGTTCAACGATGGGCAATGAGCAGAGCTTGGTTTTATAATCACTACATGAAGGTAAAGCAGGCTATTATTTAGTGGGTTACTTAGCAAATGGTCAAGTAAAAGTGATCCACAAAGCCTTGAGGAGCACACAAAGCCACAGTACTAATTAATTCCTACTAACTTCACTTCGCTGAGAGCAGTGCTGAAATAGCAGCAATTGTCTCTCAAAGCATTTTTGTTGTTGTTCGTAAAGGTGTTGGCACAGTTCTCATAACCGCAGTGGACAGGATCCATTTTCCTGAAGCTCTATTTGTCTGTGCTCTTGAAACCACAGCTGTGGGGTAGAAGCCCACAGGATGGTCTACTAAACATGTTTCTGGGGAAAAACATCTCTCCCTACAAGACTTCGGAAAACTGTAAAAGATGTGTGCCAGAAGCAATCATATGGCTGTGGTTAGTGCTTTCTTGCCATCACTGGTAGCAGGGTCTAAATGGAACGTTGTGGGTATTTGCTACTCCTGGGTAAGGCCAATGACACTTGGCTTCTAGTTCATGCTGAGTGGTGTCACTGAAACTACAGTGTAGTCCTAAGAAAATTCTGTTGTTTAGGATTAGGGTTTTTTGCTTCCCTTCGTTTTGTATGTATAAAATAAGCATATTGAGAAACTATCGGTGTGCTGCAAGCATACAGCTAATTAGCTATAAGCTAATAATACAGCTTATGTTAGCATAAGCTAACATACCAGGAAGGTGGCAACTCAATTTCAGCTTCTCCTTCTGCTTTTTGATGGGTACCATGGCAGGGTGAAAAGCCTGGGGAATGTACTGAGCGGGAAGGATAGATAGGTAGCCACTTGGAAAAACTTCTGTATTATTTAAAGCAATGAATGAATGCTCCTCTTGCCTTTGTATTTGAAACTCCTATTGACTTGCCAGATGTGGGGTTGGATCAGCATTGGCAGACCTTCTCAAAGATCAGTAATTTGCAGTAACATCAGAGCAGACCTAACTTCAGTTAGAGGATCTCATTCTATTCATATGTTGTAAAGGTAAGTTTTTAGTGCTAGGTCTTGAAATTATTATCCTCCATTTTAACTGGTAGCTATCACTAAGTGAAGTAATAAATGTAGTCATAAACCAGTATCTGAGTGTACATAATGTTTTTCCCCCCCATTTTTCTAGACTTATTGAAGTTCATTCACCTGATGCCAAGCACACCGTGGTTCTCAGGAGTAAGGACTCAGCTACAGCCCAGGCCTGGTTCAATGCCATCCACTCCAGTGTCAATGATCTCATCCCCAGGGTGATTGCAGAGGTCAGAGACCAGCTGGGTAAAGCAGGGATTGCTGGAAGTCGAGAGATTAGACATCTAGGCTGGCTTGCAGAAAAGGTAATGGAAATGTTCTTATTTTCATGTCTGAGTTCTTTGTTGCTGTATGAGGCTCTGGATTTTCATTTAGCTTTCCTTGAAGACCCTTCTTTTCTTAATGTGCCAAATTTCATGTTTTTTTTTTGTTTTGTTTTGTTTTAATGTAACTGGAAAGTTACTTGATTCTTCAGTACACCAAGTAGTAAAGGCTTTCCTGGGAGATCACAAGTCTCATGACCTGTCCAGGTGAGGTGTGGGGTGTGTGTCAGAAAAATCTGATGCCAGCCTCAGACTCCTCTACCTTACTTCTCCTGATCATGTATATGAGGCTGTCTGCCATAGTCTCCATCCTGCTGCTGGCCTGGGAAGTAATCAGTGACTTGGTCTGTGTTCCACCCCCCTGCCTGGCTGCAGGGGTCAGGCATAGTCTGGAGAACAAGGCGTCCCTGCTGCACCTGGGAGCCACATCTGAGCTGATCTTCATGACAGACAGAGCTTGTGACTGCAGTTCTGTTGCCATGTCTTGTACAGTTTGAGTCTCGAAGTATTTCATACCGCAGAGGAAAGCTGGTGTTTGGTTCTGGAGTAGTTTGGATGTAGTGAGCTGCAGAGCTCAGACCTCTGAATGCACAGGGATGGTACCAGTGGGAGATCATCTGGTCTTAAATCTGCACTTTTAAATCAGAAATTATTTTAGGCACTGTACCAACTGTTAGATGTGAATTGGCTTCTGTAACAGCATTAGCATTGTGCCTAGATATACCTTCCATTCAGGTGTTGTGTTGGTGGCCATCAAGAGCCCCTCAGCCTCTCTAACTGGGCTGCATGGAGAAGAGGTCACTATATTGCGTACCACCCTTTCAAACTAAGCCTCCAGCATACGTGCAGAAAGCTGACTGTAATTGTCCTGCAAAGGGTACTGTACCCATTAGATGTGTCTGAGATTTTATAGATGATAACACAGGAACCACAGGCACAGCTGCCATGTTTCTGTTTAGGATCCTTTAAAAGGGCACAGTATTTATTTTAGTCAAACAGGGCTCAGACCATGCTATTTGTAACAAGGCAAAGACTGCAGAACTTTGCAGACAGATTTTATATGTTTTCCTGTCTCTCCGTGTGGGAAACAGCACAGGGCTGCATTTAGTATTGTAGGGAGTGTGAAAATCTGGGGGGAATAATCTCAGCCCTTCCTTAAAACACAAAAGCCTCAGTGAGTAAATTTTCATAGCATTAAACTGGGCAGCTGTAAAGTGTTGGACCTTGTTTTCTCTTTATATCCATTTCTATAAACTTAAGAAGAGCTGAGTGTGCAAGTACTTTTCTGTCCTAAAATCCTTGCCCTTGAAAGGGTAACCACTCTGTAGCAGGTTTTGTATACCTTATACTTAGTAAATTAACAGATCATTTGAAGTGGACACATTACATGCTTCTTATTTGTGAATATCCTGTTCTTATTATCACGTGTGTGATCAATAGTGCTTGGCAGTGGGGTGCATGCAGGGCGCTGTGAGACTGAGCGTGGTCCCTTAGCACAGGCACAAATAGGGTGCATGGATAGGAGATGGGCTGGATTCTGAATAGATTCTGTTGGGACATTTATAGTAATCTATGCTTTTGTTTTAAAACTGTGCAAGATTTCTGTTTTCCTAAAGCTGGAAGTAATGTTTCTTCATGTGGAAGAGGGACATACACTTAATCTGTCTTCTTCTTGACAGGTACTACATGACATCCCATTCACGCACTTCTTTCCTCTCTTCATTCTGCCTTATAGACCACAGTATTGGTTCATGTTATTGAGCGTGGGCCAGTCCAAGATGCTGCTGATTTTAGTGGCAAAACATGTGTGTTGCTTTTAATAGCACCAAGTTGCAGTTCCAGGGTATTTACAACGGCTGTCATCAAGAGCTGGCCTTGAGAGATTTGTAACAGCCTTGTAACCAAAAATTAATGTTTTTCTTAACTAAACTAACCATCCAGAGCTTTGCAATAGTAACGCAGTAAGGTCGAGAGATCCCAGCTTCTTCTTATTTAGGAGACCCATGTAAAAGTAGAGAAAATCCCTACATATGGTAAAAAATCTATGTTAAGTTGCTTTTGTTTGTTACTGAACTTTGGGCTGTAAATTCTGCATGTGAAAGATTACCTGCAGAGTGGGAGAGGAGGGTGCAAACTGTAAGTGGAGCTGTTTCAGGGGTGTTCAAGTCAGCCAGGCTGGGTGCTGACCGTGGGGCATTTCTGTGCTCCACGTGCAAAACCCAAGTTAGCCAGAAACAAAATTCTGCAGTGATTTTTGGAGCAACACCAGGAACACTGACTTCCTTCTCCTGGGGTGCACTTCCCTTCCACGTTCACTGTTCCTTAGTTTTCAAATGCTGGAGCTTAGAAAGCAAAACTGTGAGGGAAGCGACCTCATTATTAGCAGCCACAAAGTAAAATATGTGCCTTGTATTCCTCCCAGTGGTGCCATTAATTTCTCTCTGATATTTCATGGCGTATCTTGCCATTTTTCCATGGGTAGCAGTTGGAAGAAATCTGAACTCAGGTTTGGCAAGCTTCATAGGCTGTAACTTTTAAGACAGCCTATGTGGTATCGGATTATGTTTCTTACACAGCATATCGTCACAGTGAGTTCTCAGTAAAATGGAGTGATGCGAATTGAGATGAATTCCTTTGGCTGTCTGGGGAATGCAAAATGTAATCCCATAGAATTTTCACCGTAATTTGCTGTGATTACTCTCTGCTTTCATTAAACTATTTCCTGGTTTGACATTTTTTATATGCCTCTGCTCTAAACTTAGCTCTAAACTTCAACCTTTGCGTTACTACAAAAATAGATTCATTAGCTGAGCCTCCCTCAGGTGAGTAACATTAACATAAATAGTAGGATATCTAAAGTACTATGCAATTGCATGCTAATGGGATTCTTACACTTTCACTGAACTCTGATAAGACTGCCCTAAATTTATGGGCAGGAACGCTCCGTCCTGTAGGTCAGCCTTGTCAGGAGGCAAGGAACTCCCTGCCTTTGCCCCAGGGTGTGTGCATGTGCCCATCAGCAGGTAAAGAAAACGCCCTGCATCACTTGAAGAAAGCAAACTATTGTGTGGCTTTATTATAGGTGAGGAGAAAAACAGCCAGAAGCAGTCATTAGAGATGCCAAATTCCCTGTTTTAGAGAAACACTAACCTTGTCCTATCCTTGACCTTACAGAAGGGGTTCTGAAGCCAGACAAGGATTAGGGAGTTATGTTAAACACTGGCATCCTAAAACTTGCCTGCAACTAACAGAAATGTCAAGTACCAGTTTATAATGAAATGTGTGGACTCGCCATAACCTTTCTTCTGTTTCTCTTTAACTAGCAAAACTTGTGGGATTAACAAGTGTGTAAGTGGGAGGGAACAGCTGCATGTGGCTTTTAATCTTAACCTTTTTCTGGGGGCTCCCTGTAAAGATACTTCTAGCGACCAAATACAGAAGTAGAAGTAACATAATCATAGAATAGCCTGGGTTGAAAAGGACCACAATGATCATAGAGTTTCAATCCCCCTGCTATGTGCAGGGTCGCCAACCACCAGACCAGGCTGCCCAGAGCCACATCCAGCCTGGCCTTGAATGCCTCCGGGGATGGGGCATCCACAGCCTCCTGGGGCAACCTGTTCCAGTGTGTCACCACCCTCTGTGTGAAAAACTTGCTCCTAACATCTAACCTAAATCTCCCCTGTCTCAGTTTAAGACCATTCCCCCTTGTCCTATCACCATCCACCCTCATGAACAGCCATTTCCCTTCCTGTTTATATGCTCCCTTCAAGTACTGGAAGGCCACAATTACAGTCCTGAGGAGCTTCTCCATGTGCATATTAGTTGCCCCTCTTCTTTCCAGTAGTCCTTTTGAATCACTTTAGAAATGTCTTTTCCACTTCTCACCCACTTTTTTTATGGTTCTGGGCATCCTGTAGGTTAAAGGGGAGCTGAAACAGGCACTTCTGCTTTTCTCATTACACTTACCCAGCTGCTGCTGAGTTCCTTTGTGAGAAGCAAGCTCTGCTCCTGTGCTGGAGAGTCAACTTATCAAGGAAATGATGGTTTATTTTGTCACTTCATAACGTCTGTTCCAATAGATGGAGATACTACTGACAAAAGTTTTATCTCCATTTTTGCGTCTTTAATGCAAACACAGTGAGGTGTTCCGGACAAAGTGGTTTTGCAAAGGTTGTTTTTTCCTATTCAGCAATTGGCTACACGAGCATTGGAACTGCAGTGAGGCGCCAGCCCTGTAGCTAGGTCAGTAAAAACCAAAAAAACCAACCAGAAAAGAAACCCCCACGTCTCTGCCTCTCATTGTTCTTTCTGTTCTGGTGATGCTTTAAATGCAGACTTGGCAAAAAGAAAAACCACTTCTGTAGCCGGAGAACATTCTGCTTTCTGAATGCCAAACGTCTCAGCAGACAATGGGTGTGCTAAAATGGTCTCAAGGCTCCTTTGAGAAACTTGAAAATAGGGGTGGCTGCAAGTTGGCTTTTATAATGGTAATATTTGAAGCAGCGAGAAAAATGCTTCTCTTGGTTTTTCTTGCTGGATCTTAGCTCCAGCGTTTCACTCACGTTCATATAGCTCTGCACACCCCAGGAAAACGTGTCACTGCTCTCAGAAATCTGATGGGGAGATGAGAACGGAAAAGATACCTGATATGGAGGGGAAATAGCCACACGGGCACGATGAATTAGAGGTGTTTTTCAGCTCGTGACGCTATCTCTGAAATGAGAAATGTGTTAATATATTACAGGCTGTTCAGTCTCCTCAGACCTTAGATAACCATATCAGTATATTGAGCTGAAGTGTGGGACATGTCATAGCAATGATCTTCAGTATGGAGCTGTCTGTTTCAGCATTGTATTTATCTTCCCGTTTTCCCTCTAATTCTGAGCAGGGAGTGATAGCAGCAAGACTGTGGGACGTGCAAGCTGTCCAAACAAGATTTAGACAAATGACACAAGAACCTATTTGAAGGTTTTTTTTTTTTCCCCCAGTATGAAATGAAAACGTTTCTGTTTTACCATTTCCTTTGCACCTATGTTCATTGGCTAGAAAAACAAGCAGAGAGCAACAGAGCCACATTGTTATTCTCATCACAGGGCTGTGAGTTTTCAAAGAAGAGAAGAGAAGCTTCAGTTTTAAAATTTTATATAATTCCTGAATTTCTAGAACAGACTTTGAGCAGTGACCTTAAAACGTCTTTGCATGAGAAAACCACCAGCCTGTCGTCGTGTAGTTAAAGCGTTTTGACTTTATTTAACAGCGTGAGCATCTGCTTTTAACCACCTTCCTGTGACACAGTATAAAAGCACAGCAGGTGCTGGACAGCATTTAGAAATCCCTGGCATGGCTGCATCCCTGGCTGCGGTGCCTTTGATGCAGATATGTGGCCACATGTGCAGCTCTGGGCTGGCTGCTGCTGTCCCCCTCAGCTCTCCCAGCCCTCCCATCACTGTGGTAGCAGCGCCCATCTGGCCCTGTAATGAGCCAGATCAAATGGTTATGCTGGCAGAAAACTCATCACTTTGGGGGGAAAATGCAGATTCCAGTGCCAGAGTAGTGAGAACACGTGGCAGAGGTGTAGGGTCTGGGTGATGGGGCTGCCTCTTTGGGCAGCACGTAGCTCTTCAGCTGTGCTGAAGAGATAAATCTGGGTTGTTCTGATCCCCAGCTCTTCATCCTGACTTGAGAAAATACCTGTGTGTGTTTAGTCTGAAACTGCAGTGAACTTTGAGCTGTACTGTTTTAACCCATATTGCAAATCAGTGTATTGCTTAACCAGATAAATAACCTGCTAGAAACATTGGAGTTTGCTAAGAAAACTATAATTCCAGTGTGGGTTTTTTTTTTTTTTTTCTTGTGAGGAAATTGTATTCATGTAGTGTGGTCTTCTTATGGATTTCCAGTCTTTACAGCTTTTTTTTTTTCTCCATTCAGTCTCAGTACTCTTTAGTAGTTATCCATGCATTCCATCTCTCTCTCTCCATCTCTCTCTTTCCTTCTGTCTCTGTCTCTCTTCACCCGTCCGTAAGACAAGCAAAGCAGTTTGGACCTGTCCTGTCCTGAATGGCTAGAACACCTGAATTGTCAGACTGATAACAAACAGATGGTCATAACCTTAACGTTAATCTGACCTTCTGTAGATTACACATACCTCAAATTGGAAAATCATGTGTGTCCTAAATTAGAAATTGTATTTTTAAATTTTGACTAATTACTTGCTGTGGTGCTCTTCAGTAGAAATGAAGAGTCCTGTTTTTTGCCCTCTGTCACTTAACCTCGTAGCTTATTAACGCCAGAACTTATTTGTTTGCTTTGTAAAACACCACAGCAGAGTACTTAATTACATTAACAGTCTTCATTATCTGGGATAGCGATCAGCCTGACCTAAGGAAAGACGTAAACCTGAAGTAGCATGTAGTAATTTCCTCTCTCAGATTCAGTGAGGTCCATACGTCAATTCATCAACAGTAACATCGATCTCTTGTTGTTTTAAGTGCATTCAATAAATGGATATATTAAGAAAAATTCTAGCTAAAAACAGTCATTTCATTACTGTAACACATGCTATTCTTTCACATGCTGATGAGAGCCAAGTTGAGCAAATGATAAACCTAAGTCAGGAGGAAGTGCTCAGTACAGAGGGCTTGGAAAGCAGAGTAAGTGTAAAAATTGGGCTGATAAATCATGAAAATTACAGGATTAGGGTAGTAAATGGAAGGTATGAGAGTGAAAGGTCTGAGCTTGAAAGTTACTCTTCAGTACAGCTTGGTTTTTGTAGAGCAGAATAAACAAAAACCTGTGATCAGATAATTATGGAGCACGGTTGTACAGTGGGTGAATGCTATTGTGCCTGTGTTAGCCTTCAGATGTAAAAGCATTCTCTCAGAATTGGAGCCAAAGTATAAAATGAGGCCCCGCATGTCCCCTTGCCTTTCCCACAAGAGTTGACTTGGCTCTGGCCAGATTCCAGCAGAAGTAATTACACTGTGCCTGTTCTCCCTTCTACATTTTGATCTAACTGTTTCAGCAGGGCTCATTCTGATTTCATGATCCACATAAACCCCAGAAAAGAGGGAAAAAGGTTCTTTCTAATGACATTCTGCTCTGGTTTTAACTTTTCCCTTCCTTCGCCAGGAGAGTGGTGAGCTCTGAGCTGTAATGCCTGCTCCAGCGGGGCTTAGGGAGGACAAGAGGTACTGCTGGGATCCCAGATTCTGCCCCTGCTTCTGGGGCAGAAGGAACACAGGGCTTGAAAGGGAAGGAGGAAAGGATGCCATAAGGAAATGGGGCAGGTTTGAAGCCTGCTGGACTGTAGGAGCTGTTTTTTTTGGCAGGGCTGTGTCTTCAGGAGCACATCCTAGCATGGTCCTGAGCACAGCTGCTTTCCATGGATCAGGCCATTAAGACTCTGGAACTTAACTCTTTTTTGTATGTAACACCACTCTCTATCTTATGCCTTGGCAGCTGCAGTTGGATCTATCTGCGAGGATCCACCACCCTTCATGCAGATGCTGGGTTAGCTCACCTTAGGGGCTGCACAGCTCCGAAAGCCCGTGTCTGAATGTATGTGCATTCAAGTTCAGCTGAGAAAAAAAGCAGGAGTGAGTAGGTATGGTGTGAAGGAAGGCTTTGATCCTCTTCTTCCTGAAGCAGGTGAAAGGCCTCCTTTTTTCTCTCAGCCTCTGACAGTAAATACTGCAAGAAATACAGTGAAAGAATTGGGGACAGCAGTGCTCCTTAGTTCTCACATGTGACGTAAATGCCACAAATAAACCACACTGCATAAGGAAGCAGAGACATCTTCTGAATGCATGTGAAACCTGGTCTTCTGTGGGTACCCTTCTCAGGCCAGGAGTGAGGCTGTGGTGCTCAGGAAAGCTCTCAGCATCTGCTGTCAAATCGATGCCTGCCCAGCTGTGTTCTTTTTCTTCGGTGTTACCTTTATTCTCTTTTTCTCTTCTGTCTCCTGAAGTTAAAAAATCACCTTCAGGGAAATAGAAAGGTCCATTAGAATCATAGAATTATTAAGGTTGAAAAAGACCTCGAAGATCATCCAGTCCAACTATCAACCCATATTCAGTCTGAAATGAGGGGCACTTTGACCTTCAGGCTCTGCCCAATGTGAATTCCTCTTAGCCCAGTCATCAGTGTTTGTTTTTTTTCTCTTGCACAACAATGCTCCCATTTCAGCCATTTTGACTAGTAGCTTAAGTAAATTGATTAGAAAGCAGCAGAATAGGCCATTAAAAAACCTATTCCTTCTGCCCTGCAGCCCCACCAAAACCCTCAGTTAATCCTGAATAAGAATACAGGCAAATATGGTGCTGTTCCTAGTAAAAAGGCCCCAATTTGGAGGATTTTTTTTGCTTTTTCTGTTGTGTTTTTAAGTTGCATTGCCCTATCCTGCTCTCCCTTTGAGCTTCCAGTCAGAGGTGTGTTGTCCCTACCCACAAGTGCTTTTAGGGCAGATGAGATAGTTAATGTTTGAGGGATATTGCAACACAGCAGAGTAGCTGTTGGTGAAAGCAGAAGCAATATGCCTTGTATCCTGTTTTGCCAAACAACTGCTAACAGAGAAAAATAAACAGTTTTCTAAAAATACCTTGAGAAGAAGCTGTGTTCTCTGTTGGAAAGAGGGACTGACCTTTAGAAGAATAGGAGAGTTAAAAAAAAAATAGTGATGAGGGATAAGTTACATGCACTATAATTTTCAGTATGGCAAGACATTTACTCAATGCAAACTCTACAAATCCAGTCCAATTTTAATCCTCAACCTCTGTTTGTGTAATAGGTTCCCGAGGCTATTAACGCCAGCCTTTTACCTTTTACCGTATCCTGTAAAAATAAAATTATACCCATAATACCATGACAGCCCTTACAAAAATGTGCCATTAGGCCATTATATTGCAACACAGCAACTCTGGAGACTGCAAAGAAGTATTTCTCCTACAGCCTAATTGTTGTATCAATAGCATTTTCAACGCACTCGGTTACTGAGAAAGAAAAGAACACGATGATACCATATGTAAAATAGCGTATTTTGAAGCATTGATTTCTGAGCCTGGCTGTGACAAGAGTGCTTGAGTTATGAGTGAAATCCTTGTAAGAACTGTACTTGAAACAAATCCATGGTTGAAAAGGTTTCTTCTATCATTCCTCTTCTCTCCCACTCTCATATGAGTGTCTGTTTTATTTTCGTTATTTTAAGACAGGAGATGTTTTGACACTGGAGTTTTAACTAAAAGAAGTAATAGGGCTGATTAAAAAAGGTTCTCTTCCGCAGATCCTTTGATTCTGAAGATTTATTTCCATCAGCAGAATTACTCTCTCTGTTTAACCGGACTGTAATTGATAGTGCACATCAAGATAATTACTCTAACTAGTCATCTACACCCCAAAACCCACTGCTACCTTTAACCTCTGCATTGTCTATACTGTAACATAAATAAAAGCTTTAGCAAAGGACTGAAATAAAATAGCAAATTGATAGCGCGGGAGCCTCCCTGCCCTCTCCGCAGGGTTTCCTCTTCTCATTTTTAATGAGGCCTGTATTAGTTGTCATTTGTACCTTCCCTGATGAATAGTTTGAAAGAAAAGCTTTCTCTGTGCACAGCAGAATTTGTGCCAAGTTGCTGACCTTTGCTTTTGCTAAGACCTCATTTGAGTCTCAGTCCCAAGCCCAAACATATTGTTGGATCAATCATGTTGATTTTTGGCTCTGATAGTAATGCACAGCTAATGAGTTGTGTGGTGTACATATTAACCTCAGACCTGGCAGAGCTAATGCCAAGCACGTAGCAGAATTGCGCTGGGGCTTCGGAAAAGACATACAGTGCAGGCATCTTAATAGAGGCAGGCAATTAAAAACAGTATCACAGGTTCACTGCTTGTGGGATGTAGGATTTAATCAAAGCAGGAAAAACAAACCATCTTTTGTCTGTTCAGAAAAAAAAAAAAATCTCAACATCATAAAGGTGCTTTATGAACTGTGAAATAGAGAGGAAAGCCTGAATGTTTAAGCAGCAAGATAATGATTTTACTACCAAAAAGGAATCTACTTTGGGGAACAGCCATTGAATAACACTAGATTTAAACCTGTTGGAGATTACCATGTAATGATTATCATGGCATTTCAAGGAATTTGGAAGCAGTGGTGTAAGTTTTGGATTACCAACTGCATAACATGTTATTTAGCAATACTTCAGCAAAGTTCTTATATCCTTACAAGTAAAAGTTCCTAAGATCAAGTGTTGAATTCCCAGAAACAGCCAGCACTGCTGATTTTGAAAGCAGCTGTTTCTGATCACTGACAAAAGTAACACTTCCCTCAAAGGAACAGATTTTGATCTCTTTTTACAATTATAAATCTAGGGAGAGACAGTACATTTCTCACCAACAATGTGGAAAGATGGACAAAAACCTCAACACGCACAGTATCCTTCTCCTGGCTCGTTTCCTTACTTTTAGGATTAGGAAAGGAAGGAAGAGTTGCACAATGGATGCATAAGAAAGCAATATTTTCAGTTTTGATGTAAAACCTAAACAGCCTGCTGCAGGGAACAGGGAAACAAAGGCAGAATAATAGTGATTTCTGGAGGTCGCACACAGGCTATGGACCCTTCTTTATGCAATGAAAACTAATCAATAAGGCCGAAGAAACGTTACTGCTTGAAGCAGAAAATCAAGTGAAATGAATGGAAAAACCTGAAGTACATAGAGCTGCAGTCATAGAATCACAGAATCATAGAATCACCAAGGTTGGAAAAGACCCACAGGATCATCCAGTCCAACCATCCACCCATCACCAATGGTTCTCACTAAACCATGTCCCTCAACACAACGTCCAAATGCTCCTTGAACACTTCCAGGGTTGGTGACTCCACCACCTCTCTGGGCAGCCCATTTCAGTGTCTGACCACCCTTTCAGAGAAGTAGTATTTCCTAACGTCTAGCCTGAATCTTTGATGTTCATATTAGACTTTGGATGAAGCAGTACCAAGTCCTGGCAGAAAGTGGGCATGAGGGAAGAAAAGTTGTCTCACACCCACATGGAGCATGGGGAATATACTGTCAGATGTACCGTACATGTAGAGAAATTGGGTGCTGTTGTAACATCCCAGACCTCGTGGCAGAACCTGTTGGAATGACACTGGATTTTTTTTTTTTTTTGGTGCTACCACATTGCATGAAAGTAATGCAGCTTTATCAGAGGTGTTGTACATGAATCTGAGAAATAGCACAGAATAGGACCCATGGAAAAAATACACAGTCCATTGTAGAGTTTTTCTTGCTGAAAATGTCACACAAAGTCATGTTTTTCTTGTGCTGTAATAGTGATGTTATGCATTTTCCTCTTCTAATCCACTTGTGCTGATACTTTTTATTAATGCACAGCTTAGTCTTATTTCAGTATAGGGGATGAGAAGGGTCAGAAGGTGAAAAATGGCAGCACTTAAATGGCACACTGTTGAGTGAGCTATCTCTCCAGAAGGTGAAATAGAGTGGTTAACTACAGCAGCTTCAGCAGGTTCCAACTTGTTTCCAGCTCCAATTCAAGACTGTTGAGGATCATCTCGAAGATCTCGAAGATCTGGAGATACCTTGGAATATACATATTTCAAGATTTTTAAGCAGAGTTTCCTCCCCTCCTTTGGAAGACTGTGTCTACTTGTGCAGTATGCGTGGAACAGGCTGCCCAGAGAAGATCTGAATCCCTGGAGACATTCAAGGCCCAGTCAAATGGGGCCCTGGGCAGTCTGACCTGATGAGTGAACTCTAAGCCATTCTATAATTCTGTGATTAATAAACTCAAGAAGGCAAAGAGGCCGTTTATTCATCTGTCTACCAGAAGAAAAGCGTGTGTGTGTGTGCTCAGAGCTGCTGTTCCTAGTGCAGTATTGTTTGTGTTGAAGGCAAATGGACTTACCAGAGGTTTGCTCAGATGTTATTTGGATTCCCTGAAGTTCAGGTTCTCATACAGTAGTGGTAGCCTGACTGGAAGGAAACACCTGGGTTTTAATCACCAGACACTAACGATTGTCAGCCACAGTGAGGATTCCTGAAACACAGTGTGAGCACACGGTGTTTTTGTTGGGGCTTTTTTTTATTTATACTTTTCTACTGAGCAGAGGCTGCTGTGTATGCTTGCTTTTACTGATCTTGTACTAAAAATAGTTGCAGACATTGGCCAGAGTGGGTTTCCGGTGTGTAATAATGGATACAACTGCTTTCGTGTGCTTTATGATAGAAATGTCAGTGATGTTTATGGAAACGGCTCTAAAAAGTTCACTTTGAGGGGAGGCCTGCTATGGAAATAGAAGATTACCCTTTCTTTATGGAATGAAAAGAGCAAATCAATATGAGAAGAAGCATTTTGTGGTATTCTCTCTGGCCTCATCTCCTGTCATCCCATGTGTGAGGCGCTGTGCAGGGCCCTTCAGAAAGGAAATGCATTAGAACTTTATATTTAAATGCACATGTGTTCATTCCCCTTAAAAGATGCTCTGCTATTCTGTGTCCCTTGGATCTCCTAATCATAATGTTAAAGAGTCCGTTAACACACTCCTACCTACAATTTCAAAATGGAGGTTTAAATTTGCAGGCCCAAAAGTGCAGCCAGATGTTAACAAGGCCCAGGGAATTGGTAGAGCTGGCAGAAGCTGTTGGTAGCAGAGGTACTGCAAAGAGGAGCAGCATGGAGAGGATTTGTGCAACTGAACGTAATGGTTTGGGAACCTTTTATGTGATGTTTTTCTTGAGGCCCCCTACTAAACTCAGCTGTTTACGAGGGTGGATGGTGATAAGACAAGGAGGAATGGTCTTAAACTGAGACAGGGGAGGTTTAAGTTAGGTATTAGGAGGAAGTTTTTCCCACAGAGGGTGGTGACGCACTGGAACAGGTTGCCCAAAGAGGTTGTGGATGCCCCATCCCTGGAGGCATTCAAGGCCAGGCTGGATGTGGCTCTGGGCAGCCTGGTCTCGTGGTTGGCGACCCTGCACATAGCAGGGGGGTTGAAACTCGATGATCATTGTGGTCCTTTTCAACCCAGGTCATTCTATGGTTCTATGATTCTATGATAAAATATGCTTCCATCTTTTGTGGGAGAGTTGATTATTGAGGATAAGCTGCCACGCTGTTTGCTTCTCCTTTTGTTGCTGCAAGAGGTTGAAGTAAAAAAGATGTCTTAGTGGAGACTGCTGTGGTTAGTAACGACATTAATGGAGGCTATGGATCTATCCAAACCTTGAAGGCCATTGTGCAAGATTGCAACATGAAGAGTACTGCTAGAAACAGAGCCTGCTCCAATCTCAAACCATGTGAGCAGGGAGGAAATACGGAACCATGCATTAGTCACTGTGTTTCTACTGTGATCTTTGTGCCTGTGGGAATTAAACCAAATGGATGAGTGTAGAAGGAGGAATGCAGATTGGGGTAGGGAAAAGTGGGACAGCATCAGAAGAGAGTGTGAGCATTGGTAAGGTGAAGCTGAGCTAACAGGATCCTGCAGGGTGCCCACCATGGAAGGAGTAGCCATGGGATGTGCTGCTGAGACTGTGGGTCATAGATAGATGTACCAAATATTCAGTGGTCTGGGTGGTGTTGGAGCAATCCACTATTGGAAAGGATAAGACCAGCTTTTTCTGAACCCTTTATAACCTTAGAAGGTTGATTCTTTGCAGCTGCAAGGTTTCAAAGAGGGGAATTTTAGCTTCTCTGTGTTCTTTTACTTCAGATTGGACACAAGGGGCTGTTTGAGCTCATCAAAGGTCATGTACATCATCAGTTTCCATTAGCCTGGATACCGTTGAGAAAAACTTCATTCTCAACTCTAAATAATTTTAAACAGCTGCTTGGATAGTTGCAAGCACAAGCAGAAGAAATGAGTTGAGGTTGTAGGGTAGCATCCAAGCGAGTGAACAGTTCTGAAAAACATTTATGAGGAACCAACCACTAACTCTTAGCTGTTATGCACCTGTAGCCCTCTGTGGACCTGTAGAGGGCTTCAGTGTTAAAGGTTTTGGCAGCGGAAGCATTGCAGGCTGCTCTGCTGGAAAAGTGAAATGCAAGAATACCAGTCTCAGAGGTAACATAGATCACTGACTGCTTCTGTACAGGGGAACCAAATAGCCACCACATTCTGTGCCAGCCCCAGAGGTTATCAGTTCGGTGCCCAGGGTTCAGCAGCAGTGAAGGCTGTGTGTATGTGCAGATAACAGCAAAGGGATTTCACCTCTGATCTCTTTCCCTTCTTCCATTGATCTGCTGTTCTCCCCTAAAATTCCCAGTAGCTGACTTTCCCTTCTGATTTTGCCTGAGTTGTCTGAGGAGGCTTGATGTCTGAGGATGTACTTCTGAATAAATGATGCTTTTAAAGAGGTGCTGCTTATATGCATGGGAATGTGTAATGGCTAGCCTGATTTCCATCTGATGCAATTTAGGAGCAAGTCCTTTGATGCCAGTAGAGTTGAATGGGTATAAATATAATTGAAGTCTGGTCCTATATGTTTAAGGTTAAGCCTAGAAAATGCTGCAACCTATTCTCAGCTCTCTCCTTGCCTTGCCTTGCCTTGCCTTGCCTTGCCTTGCCTTGCCTTGCCTTGCCTTGCCTTGCCTTGCCTTGCCTTGCCTTGCCTTGCCTTGCCTTGCCTTGCCTTGCCTTGCCTTGCCTTGCCTTCCCTTCCCTTCCCTTCCCTTCCCTTCCCTTCCCTTCCCTTCCCTTCCCTTCCCTTCCCTTCCCTTCCCTTCCCTTCCCTTCCCTTCCCTTCCCTTCCCTTCCCTTCCCTTCCCTTCCCTTCCCTTCCCTTCCCTTCCCTTCCCTTCCCTTCCCTTCCCTTTTCTCTTTCAAGCCTAGCCACAGATATGAGCATCTTAATTGGGACTCGGTCTATTTCTGCTCAGTTTAATCAAAGATCTGTCAGTAAAGAATTTTTACAAGATGAAAAGGTGACGTCCTTCTGACCCCCCTACCTATCTTTAGAAAATTTCATTCGCTGCTGTTTCTGAAAAATCTCGGCAGCAGTTGTTCTTTTTTCCACTGGTCAGTTATGTTAAGCATTGTATCTGTAGCTATGTTTAGTTCTGAACACAAACAGGCAGAAATGAAAGCTTTTTGGCAAGCAAAAAATATGATTTTCAGCTCATTCTCACAGAATGGTGTTAATTAATAGATTGTTTTCTGACAAATAGTTAATTGTGCTTGGCTATTTTCCATATGGCTAAAGGAAGAAGCCAACAAGGGCATGGCAGTTAAAATCCCAGAAATTTTGGTATTAAACCACTGGTATGATATCCAATCCAATTTGCTGTACTTCTAAAAAGAGTTCTGTGAGTATTAGCATATGAGAGTATCACTGGAGTACATAGTTTCCAGTTTTCTTTTGCACACTCCTATACTGGTGTTACCAGCCGAGTTACTCTTTGTATCAATATATATAAAACTGAAAAAGAAGCCTCAATTAAAATATGAAGATTTATATTCATAGTAGGAATAAAGATGGAATGAATAATTTTACAAAATTTCTCAGTGTCTTCAGTGCAAATACATTTCTAATGCTGAGGGTAGAATCAGGAGAAGTAACTCAGTAATATTCATACCTGTTCATCCTCTTGGGCTTTGCACTTCACTGTAGCAGCGGAAGTGATACTAGATCCCCACAGTTTGTGTTACCCTCAGCCAGTTCTTACTGTAAGTGGCTGGCATTTGCTGGCTGGGGTGATTTATTAGCCTGCAGCAGGAAACATTCTTCCACTGATGAAATCAGTAGGATCTTGAGATTGTGTATCTCTTGTGCCAAAAAGCATTTTTCTCTTCCGATATGTGATGTGTTTGTAAAGAGATATAAAAGTCTAATGCAGTTTGCAGGAAGTTTTTTATTTCAGTAAGTTATATGTTTCAGGAATGCTTAATTCTAAGGAGAGGACCTGTAGCATATTATCTATTTATACTGACTTTGGAAATTAACTTTATTCCTCTGAAGTATTTATTCTAAAGAAATGTTCAGTTCTCAATAGAATCGTCCTATGAGTAATTACATGCTAAGGTTTTAGCAAAAATACGAAACACTGTGAATTAAAAGCAGATAAAGAGCATTAGCTTTCAAAATTGCATAGCTTCTAGCATATAATTTGCTGATATTTGTAGGATTTGGGTCTGTAGATTGATGGCCCTAATTGTCTATCTTGTAGTAATCTCGATGAAATAACATGGCACAGCACTAAATCCATTTGTCCTGTGTGGCTAATTTAAAGCTCAGCATAGATAACTGCCAAGTAGAGGGTTCTTTATGTTTGTCTTGTTCATATGGCTCTGTTGAATATTCATGTTCCCTATTAACACATGCCCTTCAATATTTGCTGCATTTTGTCACAGATCGTAGATTAATTAAACAAGTTTTTTTTGCCATAAACCTCAGGGCTGTGATCTTGTCAGATCTTCTAATATAAGCAGTATCAGGTCTGGGAAGGGGATATTAGGGGGCTGGAAAATGGCAGCTCACATCTTGACTGTAGCTCTAAGCCTCCTAGCTTGAATCCCTTTACTAAAGGGATAGGTCATCTACTTGGAATAGAGAGATTTTATGAAAGCTGAGCTCTCATTTTTATTGTAGGTTCCTGGCTGCAACGAAAAGCTTGAAACTATGGAATGTCAGCAAAACAAAAAGGCTTGATGGATCAGCAAAAATTAAAAATGTATTTCAAATACCAAGCAAACCTCAGACTGATTTTCAAGCCACACTTAGTATCCCCATGGGAGCTTTAGCTGACTAAAGTCGGTAATGCTGGTTTCCCGTTAAAGCTGTTTTGTCATTTATTTTTGCAGCATTTATTTTTGCAGCATTAGCAATGTGTGTGCATTTCTTCATGCACCAGATACACAGTGATGACAGCTATTGAGTAAATCACAGGACTCGGTGACAAACTGCAGTTATTCTCTAGATCTGAACTTTCTCTCCGGCATTCTTCCCACTTGGCCATTTCTTCTCCTGAAATTACTTTGGGAGGGTTAGGGTGATGACTGTATTGAAATAAGAGTTTTCTGTTGGCCTTGCAAGACTGTAGTGACACCTACACTCACAATATTCCCAGGATCACAATACCATGCACTCCAGCATGGGTAACAAAATCCTAATGGTGAAACTTACTATACAGTACAACAGAGTAGCTAAAATTCAATGTTGTCCTGGTTAATTGGATATTAAATGACGTAACTGTTTGTTTACTACGTTTACTGGTGTTCTTGCATCCACCAGTACTGAGATCCACCATGCGGGCCTACAGGTGGTCTCCAGCTCTCCCTGCTGGCTGCCAAAGTGTGGCCAACTGGAAACTTGCTTGGTAGCAGAGGTCTCTTGGAGCCCAGCTGGGATTTGGGGAAAAAAAAAAACAAAAACATCTTGCCTCTCAGAAGCTTTTGACTTTTAATACAGAAATTCTAATGAAAATTATGTTTGTTTTCTTTCCGAGCAAGAAAGCAGATCTGATCTCTGAGGTTTCTGAGTAGTTTGTGAAGGTCTGTGATTGTGCTGACACAAACAGAGGTGTTCTCTTTTTATCTATTTAATACAAGGATATGGACTCTAATAATTGATTTTTTTAATAATACTTGCAATCAAAATTCCAGTTGATGAAGCTTATAGCATATAGATTTTCTCTCTTTTTTAAAGATAATGCATTTTTGCGCGAGACGTTGTGAATTCACTCATGTGCTTGAGGTCAATGCTTGCAATGCAGTCCATCCGTGTTACTGAATATTGATCAATGACACAATAGACTGAAATGACACAGTATTCTGGACTGTCCTTGAGACAGCATAGTAACAATGACAGAGAAACATCTTGTTCTTTCTGTATTGCTGTCTTACTTTTTTTTTTTTTTCTTCCAGCACTTGTGATTTATAATGACCCTTGAGTGAAGTAGTTGAATCTGTCAGTCTTGAAAAGGTATCAGTCGTGAAAGGTCATCATTTCTGAGGCTGAATATTAGGAAAAACAACATGATAGAGAATGGCATAAAATATTTTCTGGGACAGATTTCAGTCACTACCGTTTTAACGTAGACATAGATGATTACCTGTCCTTCACCAAACAGACACTGTAATCTTTTCAAATGACGTTTTACGTGTTTGAACCATCATTAAAAAATGCAAGCAGCTTTCAAATGAAAACTCCATTTCCTGCTTTCGCATTTGACTCTGCTGTTGACAAGTGTTCTTGAGTAGATCATTAGAAATCCAAGCACGTTTATTGAATTGAAAGGTAAAATGAGTATATCTTTTGAGATAATGGGTATTATTGCTACTTTATCCTAATCTAGCACCTACTTGATCAGCTGAAGGCAGAATCAATTGTAAATTAACGATCTTTGAAGACTGAGTTGAAACTGTGGTATCTTTAAATTGATTCTGCACCTGTGCAGTTACCATTATAGCCCATTGATGAGGATGAACTACCTCATAAAACACTGCAACTTGACTTGAACAGAAAAATCTGCCCACAGTTAAACTGCTGTGTAGCATATCAGATAGTAGCGTTTGCTCTTAGTATCCTCGACTGCACCTGGAAGAAGCTGATTTTCTCTAGCACTAAATAACAGTATCCATTCTTAAGCAGTTACACAGGAGATGCAGTAGATCCTTCAAATCTCCCCATCTTTTTTCTTGCCTCTAGTTGGAAGCCATTCACAAGTATGATTCCTTTCTCTTGGGGCTGATCCTGATATACAAAATGATTCCATGGACTGGAGACGAAGGTGCAGAAACTTTTCTTATGACTTCTAAGCCAAGTCTGGAAGAAGAAGGCTGCTCCATTTTAAAGAGAAGTAGTGTTTTTTCCCCAGTACTAGGATTATTGTGCTGTGGATCCAGCCTTTATACTGGAGACAACACAGCTGCTCATTTGTCCTAGACTTGAGCTGTCTTAGAGGTACAGTCCATCCCACATATTGATAGTAGTTGTAGGCAGCTATCATCAACCTTTTAATGATATTTTCATGAATGATGTTTCAGAATGCAGGCTTACAGTCACCCTCATTTGGAGCCTGAAGAGTCCAGATATCCCAGATTTAAGCCACATGTACTCAAAAGACATGAGCACACAACAGCTGCAAAGTTATTTACTAATAGCAAACATCTCGGATGATCTTTAAGGTCCCTTCCAACCTAAGTCATTATATAATTCTATGATTCTATGATCTTCACTTTTATCCTGAACATCTGATGGAAGCATTCTAGATTAGAGAGATGGCTGATTGAAATCCAGGTGCTAGCTGGCCAGGAAGGTGTGTGTTACTGCCTGCAGTTTTGCACTGGTTTCAGCTTTAATATAGCAGCTTTGTGCTCACCCCCACTCTCCAGACTTTTCATTCATTTGTTCAATCCGTATAACTGATAAGAAAAGCCAAGGGTTAATGGTGCTTTCTTGCCTATTTCTCCATTTTCCTATGTCTCTTTTATAAACAGTACTTAAAATATGGCCACTTTGAGCACAGGTTTTCTCCCTGTCAAACTGGCCTTGAAGGTCAGTTGAACTATAGCTAGCCTGTCCTCTATCTCTTTATCAGCCTCAGTTCCTAGTGCCAGCTGGGCTTGTTCTGACCTTCCCACCTGTCTAGCTTGACATTTATCTTCTGTACTTTTGTATTACAGGTTGGGCAAGTTTTCCTTGCCACAGTCCTTGGGTGATGGAATGTCCTTTTCTCTTCCCTACTCTCCCCAGCCAATTTCTGAAAAAGAATACAATGGGGAAGATAAGTAGTAAAGTGCAGATTTTTCTTCAGAAGTCATTTAGTTCAACACTATCTTTTCGGGAGTGGAGCTTTGGTGTTTGCAGTGCCTTTCCATCATAGCCCTAGTAAATTACCATTACATAATTTCAGAATTTCTCTCAGCCATCTTGTGGTCTGAGGAAATCTCTATAGAGGAAAATATCTTTTACTCAGAAAACACAACAATACTTTTTGAGACATTAAAGAGTTTCTTTCATCTGACGTGAAAGTGAGTCAGTGTCTTGAACAAATGATGATCTATGATTATTACATGGTATCTATGATGATACCATATCTGTGCTCTCTGCCCTGGGTGTATTCTTGACATTATCTCACTGAAAAAGAGTTCTTATGGACCTTCAAATCTCTACTATACTATGAAGTATCATGCACATTAGAGTGATCTTAGGTCATGGCAAAGATTTCTGAAATGCACAATCTACCTTTTCTTTTTCTTACTTTCTGTGTCCTCCACAGTTAGACGTCTAGGCATTTATTTATCCAGTTTCCCTGGATTCATGTCTCAGGAGAAGAAAAAGGACATCTTTTATTGAGAGTGGTGAGACACTGACACAAGCTGTGCAGAGCAGCTGTGGATGCCCCATCCCTGGGGGCATTTAAGGCCAGGTTGGATGGGGTCATGGACAGTCTGATCTGGTGAGCTGGAATTAGATGGGCTTTGAGGTCCCTTCCAACCCAAGCTATTCTGTGATTCTAGATACAAGCCAGAGCTGTTTGGAAATCACATTTAGTCTACAGTTGGAACATGGGCTTGTAGCTATCACCATGCTCTTGTGGTTGACTTTGTTATTTTTGACTAAAGCTGGGTTGTGTCTTGTCGTTTTCAAGGACATCTAGAAGAAGTTCAATCTTGAACAAATCTGTCTCATGAATGGGTACCATATTCATTTTCATCAGTGCCTGTAGCTGTAGATGTACCCAAGTTGCACGGGGGATAGCATGAGGGTTGGGATCAGTGTAGTCCTCATGCTGCTCTGCCTGTTCACACAGCATCAGAGCCAAACATATACATCGCTCAGTAGCTGTCTGACACTTAAAGGATGCAATGTTGTGCCCTTTGTGGGATTTTTTGTGTGTGCAGTAACTGTAATCCAAATCTGATAACAGAGAGAGACACCTTTGAGCTGTCGCTGAGGTCAGAGAGAGAAAAGAACAAAACCAGGCATATTTTCATTAGCTTTCTTCCTTTTTTGTTTTTTTTTTTTTTTTAAAGAACAACATTTGTACTATTTCCAGGATGTTCACATCCCTGAGGCTCACATCCCTGAACCTGAACCTCTAGGTAGGAACTAGAGGAGCAAACTCCCTGCCAGTATAAGGGTGAACTAAGTCCAAGACCAGCTCATGAGAGTTGTACAAGTCCATGGGGCTGGATGACACGTATCCCAGAGAACTGGATGATGTGGTTACCAAGCCACTGTCCATCATATTTGAAAAGTTGTGGCTGTCAGGTGAAGTCCCTGGGGACTGAAAGAAGGGAAACATCACTCCCATTTACAAGAAAGGGAGGAAAGATGTCCCAGGGAGCTACAGGCCAGTGAGTCTCACCACTGTGCCTGGGAAGATCATGGATCAGATCCTCCTGGAAGACACGTTAAGGCACGTGAGGGACAAGTGGGTGATCAAAGACAGCCAGCATGGCATCACCAAGGGAATGTCGTGTCTGACCAATTTGGTAGCCTTCTGTGTTGGAGTGATGGCATCAGTGGGAAAAGGGAAGGCAACTGATGTCATGGACTTCTGCAAGTACTTTGACATGGTCTCCCACCACATCCTTATCTCTAAATTAGAGAGATAAGAGATTTGAAGAGTGGACTATTCAGTGGTTAAATAAGTAGTTCAAAGGTTGCAGTCAGGGGGTTGTGGTCGATGGCTTCGTATCCAAGTGGAGGTTGGTAACAAGTGGCGTCCCCTCAGGGGTCCATCTTGGGTCTGGTATTCTTAAACACCTTTATCAATGACAAAGATGATGGGATTGAGTGCACTCTTCACAAGTTTTCTGGTGACACCAACCTGAGCAGTATGGCTGATACAGCAGGAGGGAATGCCATTCAGAGGAACCTTGAGAAACTCAAAAGGTGGGCCCTCATGAACCTAATGGCATTTAACAAAGCAAAATGCAAGGTTTTGCACTTGGGTTGAGGTCAAATATGTTTACAAACTGGGAGAATAACTCCTTGAGAGTAGCCCTGCTGAGAAGGACTTCGGGGTCTTGGTTGATGAAAAACTTAAGATGTGCCAGCAGTGTGTGCTTGCAGCCCAAAAAGCCAGTGGTATTCTGGATTCCATTAGAAGAGGGTTGGCCAGTAGGATGATAGAAGTGGTTGTCCCTCTCTACTTTGCCCTCATGGGGCCCCAGCTGGAATACTGCATCCAAGTCTGGGGCCCCCAGTACAGGAAAGATGTGGAGGTTTTTGGATGTGGTCCAGAGGAGGACCATGAAGATGATCCAAGGACTGGAGCACCTCTCCTATGAAGATACACTGAAAGGACTGGGCTTGTTCAGCCTGGAAAAGAGAAGGCTGCAGGGAGACTTCATCAGGGACTGCCAATATTTAAGTGGAGTTTATAAACAGGAGGGGAATCAACTTTTTACAAGGGTAGATAGTGATAGGACAAGGGGAAATAGTTTTAAACTAAAGGAGAGGAAGTTTAGATTAGATGTCAGGGAAGTTTTTTAACTGAGAGAGTGGTGAGGTGCTATAACAGGTTGCCCAGAGAGGTTGTGGATGCCCTGTCCCTGTAGGTGTTTAAGGTGAGGTTGGATAGGGCTCTGGACAATCTAATCTAGTACTCAATCTAGAGGCTGGCAACCCTGCCTGTGGCAGGGAGATTGGAACTTAATGATCCATGAAGTCCCTTCCAAACCAAGCCATTCTATGATTCTGTGATTCTATGATTTCCTGTTTAAAACTACTAAGTACGTATCTTATCTGTGTATGCGGTGTGGGAGGTGTTGATATCCCCTGCCTATGGCTGTCACTTGCACCCACTCTTGCATGGAAAATTGCCTCCCATCAAATGAGCTTGCAAAGTGTAAGCATTGTTGCATATGCTGCTGTTGGCATGTTGTATTTTTGCCTTGCTGCTGTTCATCTTGGAAAAATACTTTGCAGTCCCAACTGTTATTTTCAAGAACTGACAAGTAGGTTTCTGTAAGAGAATCAAATTTATTCTGAACATGGACGTAGTCCTTCATCAAAAGACAATGAAATGGCAAGGAATACGTAGCAGAACACATCCCAGCCTGTGTCAAAGCTGACTTTTGGCAGCATTCAGAGATTTTAAGTGAAGGGAGGCTGTAAAATGGCAAGAAAAATGTTTCAGAAAATTCTTTCTGGATTGCTCCTCTCGTGCAGTGTGTGCAGGGGTATTCTAACTTCTGGATTGGAGGGATGCAGGGGAGGGGAAAGGGTATTAAAACGCTAAGTGTGAACTTGCTACCTTGCAGTTCTCTGAAAGGGCACGTTTAGAATACCTGCTGCAGTAGAGTCTGCTGTCAATATATAATTTGTTTATTAAACAAAGAATGTGATTGAAATGTCCCTTTTGAGTTAATGAAAATGTAAAGCAGCTTTCCAGAAAAGACTAAGGCCTCTAATGTGATTTTCTGCAAGTCCCCTAGATTAAAGGTATTCTTTCATCCATTTCTGACAGCCTGAAGAAGATGAGAAACTGAAATTCAAAGGAAACCCTTACAAAAAGGAGACCTGTTAGATGAAAATGCAAAGGTCCGAACTGTTTCTAAAAGGACATATCTCCAGTGAGCTGCCTACACTACTCTTGTGCAGCCTCATATGGAGTGCCGTGAGCAGTTTTGGGCACTGCAGTACAGAAAGAACATAAAAGGAGGGCTACAAAGATGGCGAAGGGTCTAGAGGGGAAGGCATATGAAGAGTGGATAAAATCACTTGGTTTATTCTGCCCTGAGAAGAGGAGGCTGAGGGGAGTCCTCGTGGTGGCCTGCGGCTCCTTACAGAGAGTGGAAGGACAGCAACAGGGCCCAAGGGAGCAGCATGGAGCTGTGTCAGGGGAAGGTCAGATGGGGGTTAGGGTCAGGGTCTGCACCGGAATGGGCTTCCCAGGGCAGTGGGCACAGCCCTGAGCTGCTGGAGTTCAGGGAGCATCTGGACCATGTTCTCAGACATAGGATCTGATTTTTGGGTGGTCCTTTGTGGAGCCAGGTGTTGGACTCAGTGATCCTTATGAAATTCCAACTTAGGATATTCTATGATTCTGTGATTCTAAGAATTTTACTACAAGTGACAGAATTCTGCCAAGTTTTGCCAGCCCTAGCCATCATCTAGAAGAGTGCCTCTAAAATTTGTCTCAAATGATACTTAAATATACTCTTGGGGAACTATTTCATGTTATGATATGTCAGATTTTATATCCTTACTATTGGAACAGATCCTTCTCTTAGCTGTTATTAAGCAGCATGCTTTCTCCTCTTGTTTTGAAATTTATTATTTTACTCATGCTTGATATGACCCTGTTGCTTGATCTGGATTAATTTCCCATGCTGATTTGTTCTGAATGTGCCCTGTAGGCTAATGTTGTATTTGCAGACTTTGTTCTTCCTTTGTAAAATTTGCTGTTACCATCTGCAGGACAAAATGTTCTCTTTGACACCTTACAGAAGTGCCGACTGCCTGACGAACAGTACGGCATCAGCTGTTAGAGCCTGATGCAAACCCCTCTGAAATCAGTGAACAGTAATGCAATTCAAGGTTTTAGGGAAAGGCAATATCTTTTATTAGATCAGCTGTTACACTTGGAAGAAACAGACACGCTTTCAGACGCACAAATCCTTCTTCAGGTTTGAAATAGCAGCAGTACTGCTTACACCAGCTTTCCTTATGAATGAGACAGCCATAGTCCCAGCAAGGTTTATAAAAATGTGATTAAAAGTGTGCATCACAGGGCTCTTCTCCTGGGTAGTGCCCCTTGAAGGACATGGGCAAACATTGTTCTCCTCTCTCCCTGGCACCTGTTCCCTTTGGAGGGCCATGAAGGTGTTCAGGGGGCTTGAGCACCTCTCCTACAAGGGAAGGCTGAAGGAGTTTAGTCTCGTTCTGCTTGGAGAAGAGAGGGCTCCAGGGAGACCTCACACTGGCACAGCTGCCCAGAGAAGCTGTGAGTGCCCCATCCCTGATGACATTCAGGGCCAGGTTGGATGCGGCCCTGGGCAGCCTGAGCTGGTGGGTGGCAACTCTCCCCCACAGCACAGGGTTAGAGCTGGATGAGCTGTCAGGTCCCTTCCAACCCAAGCCATTCAGAGGTTACTGCTGTATGCTTTACAGATAAGGGATGCATCCTACAAGGAGAGGTTGGATCGGATCCCTTCAGGCAGAGCTGAGGAAAAGCCTTCAATTCCTTAAGGCAGAGGAACTTCTCCAGTCACTGTGCCATTGAGAAGGACAAAGGCCAACCTGTGGGTTTCGCTGTGCAGGTTGTAAATGCAGCATCCACTCATTTCCCAGCTAGGATATCTGGCTCCTGATATTTACAGGTGTCCAGCAAACAGTTGTGTGAACAGCTGGCAAAATGTGTTGTATTCCCTTTCTCGTGGTTGGTTTGCTGGGAGCAGTGTTTCCCAGCCATTCTGGAGTCACAGTTGGCTGACCAGCCACTTAATCACAGAACCTATGTTTGAAAATACTGCACAGGTGGGAGAGTTCTGTGGGAAAGCTGTGAGCAGCTTCCCGAAGTCTTTGGATTGTTTGTGGCCATAGAATTAAAAAAAGACAGAGAGAAAGAAAAAGAAGTAACGCCCCACACTCTGTCCACTTACTTTACTTTTTAAAATGATATGAGCCAAGAATCTTTGGCTTAGGCTTAAGATCTGCCTTGGATGTTGGTTCTCTTGTGTGAAGCTTTCCTACAGCTGGCTTGAAATCCTCTAAAAGTTCAGAAATGCATTGGAATCTGTCTTCATGTAAAATAAGAATGTTTCAAATGTGCTTCTCAGTCTGAAGCTATCATTCAAAGCACATGGTACTTGTGGATCTGAATCACCATTCCTGGTCTGTCATTCCCAGCCCGGCCAATCTTTGATTTATCTCTTACGTAAAAAAGATAATTTTTTTTCTCTAGCAAATGATGTGCCCACTGACACAAATCCATGCCAAATAGGTTGGCATGAGGCATAAAACACATGTTAGACAGCTGCTTCTATTTGCTAGACAAAGTTTTAATGGAGAAGTTACATAGACAACCAGATTCTCTAGAGAGTCTCATAATTTGTTTAATTTCTTTAATACACAGCCAAGGTGTTTGGGTTCTAGATTGTGGGCTTTAGATTGTGAGCTTTGTAATGTGATATCTTGTATGTGAACCAAAAGAAAAGTGATTAATTTGTCTGTGAAAGCCAAGACCCTTTTGTATTCCCATCTATTTTAAGACACCAGATTAAACTAAGTAAAAACCAGAATACTCATAGTGTGTGGTCATGTGGACAACCACATGCCTGAGCTACAAAACAGAATTCCACATCTGGACTCTGCAGCTGGTAAAGGGCTTTGATGTCCCAGTTATTAGATATTGTCTACAGATGGGCTTGAAGTGTGGATGCAGATCCATCTCTGAGTCAATGCTTCAGATCAACTCTACGCTATAAACTGACATCTGTAAAACTATGGGAAACAAAAGCAATGAAAACATGAACTGCAGAGGAAAGAAGCAAACCCATCTGCTCCCAAAGCAGTATTATTTTACTACCTGACATTGTTAAGCAATAATGATATTGCAGGTTTTTAGTAGTTTTGAACCCAGAAACAACATCAGTAGTGTCTGGCACTCAGGTTAATGTGGCAGTTGCACAGGAACGGTGCTCCTTGTAAATATGCATTTAAGGTCCTTTCATGTGTACCACAGCTAAATAACAGCCAGCTCTGTCTCAGTGTTCTTATACTACTGCCTTTATGGAGCAACCTGTCATGAGTGAAGACTGCAAGGAGGTTCGGAATGGTATTGTCAACAAGAGCAGCAGATTTCATTGTGCTTTACTCCGTTTCTGCTGCATCTGGCTGTAAGTTCATGTTGGAGATGTCACAATGCCAAAGAAGAAAAACTCGCTCACTGTCTTGCCCAGGGCTCAAGATGCTCATGTTGTCAGGCTTTGCACCATGTATCTCTGTTTCATTTCATTGAAATGTTCCTCCTTTTCAGGTGCCGGGAGACAACGAGAAGCACTGGAAGCCAGTGTTGGTGGTCTTGACAGAGAAGGACCTCTTAATATATGAGAGCATGCCACGGATGAAGGAGGCTTGGTTCAGCCCTCTGCACACCTACCCCCTCCTAGCCACCAGGTACCTGTGCTTTTTGATTACAGCTACAAAAGCACTGGGAATGGCTGATCAGCTGAGATCAGGTATAGTGATTGTACATCTATAGATCACATCTAAAATGCCATGGCTTGGAAATGAGATTCTTCTTGAATGGGGGAATGTGCTCAGCCTGACTGTTCCTCCTCCACTTCAAGCTCTGGCCCAAGCAGATTGCTAGAATCGCACTGGAAAGGTAATGAGTGCAGTAGTTTGGTCCAGATTGGAAGTGCTGAAATAGTTGAGAGTTTGATCTCCTGAGATTCTTATCTCAGCATGCAGACCTGAGGAATCTGCAGAAGCATTCACATTTTCAGCTACTACTTCTCCAGACTGGCAAATGGGAAATTGTTGCCTTGGTTTGAACATGCTGATGTGGAAGTACTGTGTCCATGATCTGGGACTCCTGGGGTCTTGCACGTATGATAAGAGAGAATTTCAGTATGACTTGTGTTTTAGCTCTAGGAAGTCTTGGCTTTTTTAGTTTAAAATGGTGAACTTGAAAGACACATTCTGGAATTGAGGTTTGAAATAACCATCTGCAATATTTCGGATCTATCCATCAACACTAATTCAGATGGAGTTTTCCCATGGTTGTCTTTATACAGTGGAAACTGTCTGTGCTTCTTGATGTGAATCTTAATCACATTTCTCTGCCAGTGTGGTCAAAGGGCTTGAGAAAGAGCTGCTGCTGCATTGTTTTGGCTTTGCTACAGCCCACTATTATACTATTTTCAATGAGTTCTCTTTCAGAAGAGCTGATAGCACATTGCCAAAAGCAGTAGGTCTCTTACTGCACTCTCATTAGTTAATTTTTGTTCTCGGTCTCTTCATTCCCTCCCTAAATGAGCTGAGACTTTACTATTAAACCATTGTTGGTTTTTGTTTTTGTTTTTGTTTTTTAAGTTGCATTGGGTGAATCAATGGTTGTTTTGTTCTGATCAACCTACCCATGATGGCGCTTTCAAACTTACGGGTAGCCAAGTTCTGATTTACTCTCTTTTACCTTAAAACGAGGTGAGAGCCCGATGCTTTGCAGTTTGCAGCCTGCTGTGCATTGAACGTTGACAATTCCAATGAAATTTGTCAGGCTGAAAACTAGGTATGGTGTTGGAGCAGGAGATTGTGTCTGGGTGTGTCACTGGACTTTGATGTGATGTTGAATGGCACGTGGTGTTGTGTTACCAAATGGTAATTACACCTCTGTGAGAATGTGCCAATGCCAGCAGTGATTTATTGCTCCTACTGTTGCAACATCCTGCCTTGCCGATGTGAGTTTGGCCCAGCAGGAAGGGAGTTCTGGACAGCATCAGTGTGAGGTGGATGGAACTGAGTTTGTAAATAGGAATATTTCTGCATACCTCTCTTGCTCTTTTTTCAAACTGCTGGAGAATCAGCACGTGGATCATGAATCTTGCATGAGGAGAAGAAATACCGGGAATTCCCTGGGAGTGGTGCTTCAGTGGTTGCTGCCCATTGTGGGCCACGCAGAGGATGGGGGTTGTTCAGCTGAACCTGTTTCTGTTTGAGTTCCCCATCTTGTTTTATAGAGTGTAAGTTATCTGACCGCATTCCTTCTGCCCCAAAACAAGCTTTGATGCTTTTCATGGAAAACCACCAGAAGAACATGGTGCAGCTCCTCCCTATTGCTTCAGGGTATCATCTGCCAGCGGATCTGAGTCCTCTTCATTAAAGTGGCAGAAGATCCTGCCTGTGGTCAGCACAGCTCAGGAACACCATGATTGCCATATCCTGACTTCCAGCCCCTCCTGCTGGCTGGACCCAAGCGGCTGCTGATAACAGCCTGAGCATGTCCTTCAGCGTGTCTCAGGTGTGAGGCAATCACTAATTTCTACATTTTAGCTTGCAGAAAAAGGGAATTGAACAAAGTCAGTTTACTGTGGTGGGTCATCCTCCTGCCAGGAGCAAAGTGTTCTTTGCCGTCAGGAGATTAGGGCTACAACTCCATGGCCTTCTGACCTCCACACACCTGTGGAGCTGCCGGAGTCTTATGATAACCCTTTAGAATTTCAATGTAATGAGGCCTGCACATACCGGTCCTACTGCACTGTCAGTGCTAGGAAACACCTGTGCCTTGCTTTGCCAGTTTGTTCTCTTAATCAGCCCCAGATTGGCTTGAGTTGCCAACCAGTTCACCCTTCTCCTACCTGTCCACACATCATGATGTGCATCTTCATCCAATCTCATCTTGGGCATCTGCAGAGATGGGACATGCACAGCTTCTCTGGGCAGCCTGTTCCCATGCCTCACTGCTTTCATAGTAAAGAATTACTTTGTTATGTCTAATCTAAATCTCCCCTATTTCTCCATCTTTCTTGTAAGTACTTGTTAAGTATTAAAAGGCTACAGTGAGGTCTCCCCAGAGCTTTCTCATCTCCAGGCTGAACAAGCCCAGCTCCTGCAGCCTGTCTTTATAAGGAGAGGTGCTCCAGCCCTCTGATCATCTTCATGGCCCTCCTCTGGACTTGCTCCAACAGCTCCACGTTTTTCTTGTGCTGAAGGTCTCAGTTGGAGACAGGGAATACTTAGGAAAACTTTCTTATCATTCCAGTAGTTTTCAAGTATTCACAGGTGGAACACAGAGGCCAAGGCAGCATGTTCTCTGGATCTGTGGTGGACAGGACAGGATGGGCTGTATTAAGGCAGAGGAGGTTCTGCAACAATGCAATATGCAGGTGAAGCACTGGATTAGATTCTCTAGAGAAAGCATACAGTCCTCGGCACTGGGGCTGGAAAGGATGGATGGCAGCCCCAGGAGTGTGTTGACACACACACAGCATCCAGCCCACTGTCTGGGATTTACAAACAGGTAAAAAGATAACAGAAATACCAAAGACGACATCTAGAACTGAGCCGCAATCTGATAAATACATATGAATACTTGAATCCTCAGTGTCTGCAATAGCCGATAGATTCCCTAAATCATTGCACCTACTTTTGTGGATGCTTTTGATTAAAACCCTGCAGGATTCTGATTTTATGTGCTGTCACATCAGGTACTTACACCAAGAAAATACACGTGGTTTGCTGCCAGTATTGACTGCTGTGTTCATGCTCAGTTGGTTGTTTTTTCATCCCCTCTGTGCATTGATCAGTGCAATTGGGAACTTTTCACCTGGAAAGTTCGCAGACCACATGTTGTAATCTTGGCTGCTCCCATCTTTCAGATTTTTATGAGTCCTTGTGAAAACATTTTTGCTTAGCCAATGCATATTTGAAAAGCTGCTGAAACTGGAAAACTTCAGTGCCAGATACTGCACCGAGTCATGCTTAATCTACCCAAGACAAAATGAGGAGAGAAAATTGAGAAGGGGTGGAAGGATTACGATCTTCTTCTAGTATTTCAATAAGCAGAATTTCAGCATGCCCTTTCTGTTTGTTAATAGTTTGCCTTCAACCTACGGATGCAATTGAGATCTAAAAATATTTTCTAGGCAGTCTTTCCCAGCTTTGTGTGGAATATAAATAATAGCTCACATAAAACTGAGATCAGGAGATGTAAATTGTTCCTTTAAGTCTCTGCACCAGGAGGCACAGCAGCTGGCTCGTAGCCCTGACTCCAAGGACCTTTTAGTCATAATCTGTTTCCATGTTTCCTTATGCCTGAAGAAGGAATAACAGTGCCTCCCTACAGCATGGGAATGGGGGCTTAAGCCTTTCCATCTTAAATGTCTGCAATCAAATTGCATTTTGCATCATATCAGATAAGAAAAACAAGCGCACGTTGCACTCTGGTCAAAGATGAAGTATCTCAAGTAACTATTATGCAAAGCAGAGTTCTGTAACCAGAAAATATTAGAGCAGTTTGATGCTCGATGCCACTATAGATTGCAACCATTTGGTGATTATGAGCACAGGGCAGTCTGGGTAACTTACCTACGTAAATCCAACTTTTCCATAGACGTCCCATTGTTACAAACATTATTACTGCTGAAAGGGATCTGAGAGTATTGGCGGATGGGAAGCTGGACATGAGCCAGCAGTGTGTCCTCGCAGCCCAGAAAGCCAAACGTATCCTGAGCTGCACCAAAAGAAGCACTGCTGCGTGTGCAGAGGTTTCCAAAAGGGACAGCTGCCCCACAGCGGGTTTCAAACAGTAAGTTAAGAGTTAAGGAGTGGTTTCAACCTAAGAAAGGTCAGATTATAGTGGTGTGTATGCGCTTGTAGCACAGCCTCTTGAGATCAGTCTCCAGTGAGCAGCTGAACGCTTGCTGTGAATGTCAGTCCTGGTTTCAATGTCCTTTTGAAGAGGCCGCTGGATTTCGCTGTGTTGCAGCAGATGTTTGAAATTCTTATAGCCTTGCAGTGCAGTGCAGGTCCTGGAGGGTCTCCCCCAGCACATGGTGCTGTACCGCACACTTCTCGCTACTGCGCACCTGCAAAGAGTAATGCTGAAAAGGTCCCCAGAGCCCAGAGAGACAAGGGAACAATTAGAGAACATTAGCAGGTGCCCTGCTGGCTCCCTGGGGCGTGCAGAGAGCTGCGTTTTGCTGTAGGCTGTGCCAGCAGCCCACACCATGAGCAACCTCCTGTGCCCTCTGGCAGCTCTGCGGCTCCGGGTGGGAGCGCTTGGGGACACCTGCATGGAGCTGAGGACATCCATGCTGGTGGTGCTGCAGAAATACCAGCCAATGTTGCCCTGCCTGTTTGTGTAGTTGGGGATAATGTGAGTGAGAGGGCTGCGAGAGAACGGCTCGCATTGGATGTGGCCAACGTACTTTGATTTGTGAAGTACCTCTCTGTTCTATTTGTATGCTGAAAAGTCTGAGTGCAATGGATAATGCATGAAGACCTGGGAATTTGGGGTGTTTTTGAAAGGAAATAAAACCTTTGAACCATCTGTGACGCATTCAGTACCTGAAGTAGTAGAGAATAATTTTTAGCACGGCTCTTGAAGCCTGTACAAAGGAGCTTTATGTCTAACAACAAACTGCACCTTGCCTCCCGGCCCTCCTGCTGGTGGGTGATGGAGGAGGAGGCTCAGAATGCACAGAAATTCACTGACTCCTGAGTGTGAGCAAACCTGAAAGGGGAGGGGATGCCTGCTGGGCACAATGCAGATCCCAGGTATCAACATGGTCTGCCTGGGAACGTGGGAAACGTTTAAATGTCTTAAAGTAGTATCCCAGTAACTGAAAAGATGAAGTTGTTGTTCTTCTTTCCTTTTTGCCTTTCTTTTTCCTATTAAAACAGCTTTATGATGCCAGCTAACCTTCCAGATGCAAAACAGTAATTTGAGGGCAAACAGTATTCAGTAGGTAATGCATAAAGCCTAATGTTCCATGCTTCAGCGTATGTTCTACTGCTGTGTTACGTATGTATTTTATAGTCTCATACAAATATATTGTTTGCCTACAGAAAAGTGAGCAAGGCTAGAAATGAAGTTTTCAGAAGGATTTCCCAGGTCCCATTTTGTGGCTCCTCTGAGGGTTGGTGCCCGGAGCTCACGGTGTGATGAGCTTCTCTATTTCATTACTCTCAGCTGAATCAGTGCCACATCCTGTATTCACAGCCCCATGCTTCTGCAGGAAAAACAACAAGGACCGTCTTTAATAGGAAGGAATTATTCTGAGGTGTTGATTTTCTCTCCCAGAAACGTTTTGTGCAGTCAGTGTTGGCTGTGATGGACAAACCTTCCAAAATCAAGGGAGAAGAACAGCTTGTGCCAGGCAAGGAAATGTTAATTGCAGCAAAATGCAACAGAAGTTTGGGGTTACAAATAGCTGCAGCGTTTTGCATTTTAGAGGTACCTTATAGGAGAAGTATACAGAAGGCAGCACATGGCACCTGCGTATTTTACAGAACTTCAGCCTTCATGGGAATCATTACTTTATCCATTTATTGTAGAGTCTGTCTTCATATGTTTAAGTTTTATGGCAAGAGCAGCTTGACAGTATCCAGCCGCTGTGGCTGAGTGAGAATTTCCATCTGTCACCAAACCCCATCACCACAACCAGAAGGTGATTTCTCTCACTTGCTTATCCAGGAGTGTTGTGGACAATTGGTGAGGAAGTCCTGGCCCTCTGCAGCATCCCCACCATCACCTGCCTGGCTGGCTGCCTCGGTACCCTCTTCTCTGGACCTTCACCCTCTAAGTAGTAACTGTCACTTCAGGTTTAAGTTGAGAGACGTGAGTTCTCATACTCCCAAGGACACGCATGTAGGGATGGACAAAGCAGTTTTACTCAGGGAGTGATTTAGTTACAGTGCTCAGCAGTGATGGTCCTGCGGCCTCTGTGGAAGCAGCTCAGTGCTTATAACATCGTGTTATAGTCACCAACGTGTATCCCAATCCAATTTCAGGTTGGTGCATTCTGGTCCAGGAAAAGGCTCACCGCAGTCTGGGGTGGATTTGTCCTTTGCAACCCGTACCGGTACGAGGCAAGGGATCGAAACACATCTGTTCAGGACGGAGACGAGCAGAGACCTCTCACTGTGGACAAGGAGCATCGTGCAGGGCTGTCACAATTCTGCAGAGCTCATCACAGAAATCACAACATGTGAGTAGCAGACACAGCATAGCTTCTTCACACGTCTTACTCTGTTTCCCAGCCAGCCCAGCGGGTATGATACCTGCAGTCAGTACTGCAAAACAAGGACACAGTCATTGTCATTCTGGCATTTCATCCTGTTTTCCTCACGTGGTCTCGGTCACAAGTGTGTAGTCAGTTGTGTCGGTCTGTGTCGTGGAAAAGCAACTTCCAGAGGTTTGTCCAGAAACCCACAGAAAAGAGCACTATTTTTGAGAGTCAGGAGGCTTCTGAGAGTCTGTCAGAAGCTTTTCCTGCAAAGGGAAGAGGCAGGGGAGGACAGGCAGATTCATAGGCATGAACTGGTTATTTATTCACCCAGCTCTGCACACTTGAAAAGAGTGAAAAGAAATAGAGTCCAGATCGATAGCCAGATTGTGGTGACTGGTCATTTCCTTCCCTGAGCATGTGTCATGTTTCTGCATTCCTCTACTTGCAAAATTAACAAATAAAAGTTAGTTAGCTGCAGACACTCTGGAATAATGCCCCTTGTGGTCTGGTAGCTGCCAGCCCAGAATGGCTGTGGGGCTTTTAGGCTACACCTTTTCCTTGAGTGCCCCAAGGATTTAGAAGTCATGTCACAGAATCATAGAATAACTTGGGTTGGAAGGGACCTCAAAACCCACTGTGTTCCAACCCCAATACCACGGGCAGGGCTGCCACCCACCAGATCAGACCTTAAAAGCCTGTAAAAAGCCTTAGTTATCAAAGGAGTTCACAGGAAGAGAGAGGGAAAGAGAATTTGGGATGTAAACACCCAAACCTTTTTAATTTGGATCATGGTATATTTCGGAGCTGAGGGAAGGATGCAGACTTTTGCTGCAGTTGCTATTATGTGCAGTTATCTGGGCCCTTTTTCAATCACTGTGACACTAATGAGGACTCCAGAGTGTCTTTGTGTTTGTCAGAATTCTGCAGGGACACTCTTTCAAGCTTCTAATTTTGTCACACACTGTGCGACACATTCATTGAGTTTGGCTCTGTCACACAAGAAGAATAGCTGTGACTGTCAAAGTTTGGGAGGAAGAAATGCCATCTCGAGCCATCTTCAGAAAGCTGCTTTGGGTCAGCACGTAGATGTGCACTGCTATAGGAAGAATGCAGTGAGTAAGCATAAGAACTGACACTGGTCATGTTACTACCAAGTAGAATTGTGACCCTGTATGTAGACCACAGCTAACAAAACTTGCCTGGACCTTGCACAGCAGAGCAACGCCAGTTGATTACCCAAATCTGCAGGTTTATCATTAGAACATGATTAACCCAGTTCTACAACAGCTTAGTTTCCACAAGATACCATTGACATCAAATGTAGACTGCAGATTTCTGTAGCCAAATTTGTTACTTCTAAGAGTGCTACGGTCTGAATTTTGTTTCCTTGTTCAGCTTGCACATACAAAAGCCAGGAGTGCCGTTTGACCATCCATTACGAACATGGATTCTCTCTTACAACTGAACCACAAGACGGTGCCTTCTCTAAGACAATTGCACAATACCCCTATGAAAAACTGAAAATGTCCTCAGACGATGGGATAAGGATGCTTTATTTAGACTTTGGAGGAAAAGATGGAGAAATTGTAAGTAGTGCATTTAGCAGAGGGATGCACATTATCATCTCTTTGGTCATCCCTAAGGCTGTGGGGGTGGAACAGCACTTATAGGAGCGGGCCAGTATGGTTCCGATAGCAATACGTAGATGCCATGCTTCCAGTGCAGCATGATGATATGGCTTTAGGAAGAGACAATCTAAAAAGAGAAAAAGGTAAAATAATGCAAGGAGAAATGAAAGATTAGTTATGTTTATGAAAATACCTCATCTCTGTATCGCCAGATGTTAGAATGTTTATATGTATGCATTGCCCTTTTTAAGTGATTGTGGGCAGAACAACTGAAGAATGAGATGTTATTAATAATTTCAACATGCACATATGTACTTCATCTAATGTGACAAACTATGGTTTAGACACTTTTCAACATCTAATTGTGGGGAAAAATGGGGACTACAGATGTAGTGCAAACCTTAAAGTTTAACCCTTAAAGTTGGCTGTCACATAACCTAAAAATGTTTATTCCTACAAACAGTTTAGATACCATAAATTCTGTGTGCAAATATGGTTTTTCCAGGCAAACCTTCTAGTGGTTCCTGAGCATATTGGCTGCTCAGTTCTTTATATCACCTTTGATAATATACATTCTGTGAAGTGCTTATTCTCAGCCTGTTGGAGCAGCCATGCACAGTCAGGTCATGGTACACTGTTTTGGCTTCAGCAGTGACGAAGAGCAGATACACAGGGAAAAGTATGAGGACAGGGAGTTGGACACAGCAGTCACACCACCATCCCTAGTCAGAAACAGAGTCTGAAAACATGGAGGGTTTGAAAGTCTTAGAAAAGGGCTTACAGCACTGGAGTCAGTGTTAGCTGCTCACCCAGGTGGATGTAAGCCCAGGGGCACACGGATCTCATCTGCTCTCAACATGCTTCTTATTTCCTTAGTGACTTACATATTTGCAGCTGCATGCAAAGAAAAAAACAGTATGTTGTAATAAAGGGTTGTTATTAATAGAAGTCTGTTGAAAATACCAAACAGCAGTTAATGTAGTAAACGCTCCATAAATTACTGGTTGCTTGAGCTGTAATCTAGTCTAATTATTTTCAACTTGATTTCTTCCTTTAATTTCAGCAACTGGACCTTCATTCCTGTCCAAAACCAATTGTGTTCATCATTCATTCCTTCCTGTCGGCTAAGATTACAAGACTTGGTTTGGTGGCATAAATGGGATACGCACATCTGTTTCTTCAAAGAAAAGAGGAGCAACCACGCTCATCTGAAGTACAGTCATCACTGACAACCTGTAGCAGCGAGAACCCCGCACCAGACTGGGGTGCTATCCCAGTCCTTGGTCACTTCTGTCAACTTTTCAAGGCCAAATTATGATCAGCTGAAGAGGTGGCATGACAAGGAAAACAATGTAAATAGTGGGATTTTAAAATCCCTTATCAGACAGTAAAAGAGTGTAGTACCATATGTGTAAATATTTCAGAATCATAAATCGTGCTTTTTTCAATGTACTGGCTAATACAGAATAAGTAAAGGGCTAAGCAGAAAGGAGTGGGCATTGGCTGTGATGCAAACTCAAGGTTCTCTGAGTGGAAGTTCTATAAACAAGATTGTCCCAACACCTAGAAGTCACATGTTGGTTCTTCTAACCTCTACACCACTTGTAGAGTTTCTTGTGAGAAGCCATCAGAACACAGTGCTGCATACCCAGCAGAGCATGCAGACATGCCTGTGTGAGTAGTGTGCTCCAAAGCAATACTGAGGTGGTCAGTGACCAGCTGCACAGTCCCTGCTGAGAGGCAATTTCAAGTCAAATGATAGAGACATCTTGTGGACATTCCTAGCAATGGATCTGATGCGGCGCTACCTGTAGGGATGGCAGTGGGGCGTAGGCGGGGGGGGAGCATCCTCTGTATGGACACACGGGATGTGCTTTCATAGTGGCTTTCCAGAATGGTTCTCATGACCTGGAGCTTCAGCTACCCAGGTTCCCAGGCTCAGGTGAGAGATAGCCAAATCCACTGGGATGTATGACCTGAGCTCCTGCCTGCACATTTCCAATTTAGAGTTTTCCAGCAGGAAGTCAGGCTAGGTCATACTAGGAGCTTCCCACCCTCCTGCTCCAACTTTGTCAACCCCACGGCTTTACCAGGTCTGGTTATATGGTCTTGATTTTGCATATTTGCAAGGAGGAAGACTTTCTTTTGCAGGAAAGTTGCTTTTCTTTGGGAAACTGTGTGTTCAACTTGGTCCTGGAACTGCTCAATTGGCTTCATGTAGTTGGGTGGGAATAGAAACAGAACAGGGACTGCATTTATGTTGTTCCTAAATTGTCAACGGAACAGCTTCATGTTGAGTTGGTTTTTGTTTGCTTTTAGAGTTTTGCCCTAAATTCACACTTTGAAGGACAGGAATTATGTAGGAAATAATCAGAAGTTGCAGAAATTTGCTTGTCGTACTACATCTGCTTTATGCTTCAGAAAGCCAGTGAGTTTCAGTGTAACATCACTTGACTGGCAAAGAAGACTGAAGACACAGTTTGGTTCCATATTGCTTTTAAGCAAAGTCTTGAGATTTAAATGTCATAGTGCTTATCACAGGGTAGGACTTAGATTGTGGTGGTTTCCATAGGTTATCTTAACCATCAAAGCTAATTGAAAAATGAAGACGATGGGCTGAATTTGCAAATAGTGAAAACAGCTGCTTCAGAACAACAGCTACATTGACATTTGGAACAGCAGCCCTGCTCCCAGTGCCTCTCTCCAGTGAAAAGTCTGAAGGTGACTTACCTATCTGTGAACTTTGTTTTTACTGTCATGGTACGTGCACTTAAAAATGAATGCCTTGTGCAAAGTCATAAGTTAGGAGCTCTGTTGCATACCTTACCAATAATTTCCAAACGCTCTGCTACTGCTGCCATCCACATATACTCTGCAGCAGCTACTTGGGTCTCCTTTGCTTGGAAGCTTCTGGGATAGCATCTTCTGAGAAGCTGCGAGCAGTCGGTACGCTGGAGGCTGGGGTTCTGGATATGAAGTGGGATCACATTGCCAAGTAAATCGTTGTGTCATGGTTTTAAAAGGTTATTCAGGACACTGTTTGCAAAGCATTTCACTGCTGTTTCAGAGCATAACTTAAAAATTCGGACACAGGCTCCTATAAAGTTCCATAGGTTAGAGCGGGAACTTGCATTCTGTGGGATAGGTTAAATGCATATGTAAACTGTACTGCACTATTATTTCCTTATTCCTTTAACATCTACAAATCACTGGAATGTTATACTTAACATGTACGTGCACTGTAAATATTTCAAATTCCTATACTAGTACCAACAGTGAAATTACACAATATGTAATCTAAGGTGCTCAGTACTATATGAAGTATAAGTGAATAACTAAACAGTTTGCAAAGAAAGTTCCTATTATATATATTTATAGAAAAATAATGATAATTACAGATGCTATTTCTTCATTTTCAGATTTTGGACTGATTCATATTTGGATGGGATAGATAAACAAAATACGGACTTACTCCACATTTATAAGAGTATAGTGAATATTTATATTTTAGAGGAAAAGAATATATTTAATAAAGTCATTTATTGGATTTTTTGTGAGGTGAGCTTGCTTTGTACCCAAACAAGCCGTGTAGAAGGCTGTCCTTTGGGTTGGGGCTGGGGAAAAGATGTTCTAAATCTCAGTTCAGTAACCTGTAAGAGCTATTCGTTACATTGATAGAGTGTTGACTTTGAAAGTAATTTCAACGAAGTATGAATGCAGTGTCAGTGGCACATTGCTTATACTTAACCGGGCTGTTACAGCAGTCATGAAAGACTTCTGTTCAACCCCTTGCATTCAGGGAGCAAGGCCAACGTGTGCCATGCTATGTTCTTAGGGGTGGTTATGGAAAAAAAAGAACATTTTCCTTCCCCTTTGTATTAATTCTTAACCTAGTGGCCCAGATAGCCAGCTGTGGGGCTGTAAGCCTGGTCTGCCAGTGTTACCCGAGGCATAGCACAGCAGCCTCACAGAAATCCTAAAATGGGGTCTTTCTGGAGTTACACCTTTTTTTTCCAAAATGAAGTCTTTCTAGAAGCTTCACCATTAGAAATACTTGGATACATATTGGAACATATATGTTACTGGGAAGCTGTGATATAAGGTGCTTGTCAAAAAAATAAATGAAAATAAAGCTGATCTGCTTCTGGTCAGGGAAGCATACTGGTGTTTCTGAAGAGCCCTGCTCTTTAACTAGAACCAGCATCTCTCTTTAGGTGCTTTATAAATCAGAAACAACTCTGAATGCACTTGCAAGTAAATTGCTGCCATGAGCATCATTAGACTTTGTCTTCACCAAGGAACAAAATGAGTGTTTTCTTTTTTGAGAGGTAAATAGCCCTTCTTCCCACAGGCCACGGAGCTCACTGCAGCCCGCTCTTCACATCCCAAGGTGCAGCTGACTGCAAGTGGAGGTTGCTCAGATTTAACTGCAGTACCAGGACATGGAGCTGTTGGAGCAGGTCCAGAGAAGGGCCACAAAGATGATCAGAGGGCCGGAGCACCTCCCCTCTGAGGACAGGCTGAGAGAGCTGGGGATCTTCAGCCTGGAGAAAGCTCCAGAGGGACCACATAGTGACCTTCCAGTACCTGAAGGGGGTCTACAGGAAAGCTGGGGAGGGACTTTTAATAAGGGCATGTAGCAACAGAATGAGGGGAAATGGCTTTAAACTGCATGAGGGTAGATTTAGACTAGATATTAGGAAGACATTCTTTACTGTGAGGGTGGTGAGACACTGGAACAGGTTGCCCAGTGAGGTTGTGGATGCCACCTCCCTACAGAAGTGGAAGGCCAGGCTGGATGGGGCTTTGAGCAACCTGGTCTAGAGGGAGGTGTCCCAGCCTATAGCAGGGAGTTGGAACTAGATTATCTTAATGGTCCCTTCCAACCCAAACCATTCTGTGATCTGATTTCCATCTGCGAAGAGACTTCTCAGTGTTCTCTTAGCCATACTTCAAAGCTAATTAGTACTGCTTTGGTTTACCTCACAGCACTGCTGATTATTACACTATTATTGATTTGTAAATTTGTTTTTGGGTGTTGTTTTTTTTTTTTTTATGTTTGTTTCTATAAGAGGCAAACAGAAGTTTCTAACTAGCCATCTAGTGGGGCTATTTTACCAGAAAGTAACAGAAAGTAGAAAATAATGGGTAATTTTTAACAGGAGGTTACACTAGTAGAATTTCAGGAAACTGTCATCTTGCTTGATATAAGCGACACCCTCAACTGAAGTTTCAAATCAAACTGTGAAGGAAAAAGTCTCCACCTCATGTGAACACATCAGTGCCATTCCATATCAAGCAGCCATTCAGTTTGTTTACTTCGTCAGAAGTTCTGTGCTTGTATAAGTAATGACAGGCATTAGAAAACAACGCCCAAGAAAGAACTGCAGTTTGTTAAGTAAGTAATCATTCACCATCACCATATCAGAGCTGCTTTACTCTGCTCTCATGTCAGCACGTAGCATGCTTGTGGATAGACCCTCCTGTATGTCGATGACTTACATTCTGATGTGCAGAAACATGACAGCAAACACCCAAAGCTTATGCAGCAAAGCGTGCATAGGTCAGACCAGATTCTGAGTTCCTCTTCCACAAGCAAAAATTCTTCAATATACAGAGGCATAGTGACATCACATTCCATATCACAAAAGTTACTGCATAGCAGCCAAGACACAGGAACTCTTAAATGTGGGGATTAAAAAGTATGATACATGCAAAATCGTTTATTTTAGTGCTGTTATTGTAGGCCAGGACAAATGAGTCTGTGTACTTTTTGTAGGCTAACAGCACGCACAAGGACAGTTATCACAGCTCAAATGGGACACAGTGAGTTATTAGGCCATCATTATGAGCTAGCTATAAACAAAACAAACCAACAACATAATAATGAAGTGAAAATGAGACATGGGCAGCGCTGTATTAGTTTAGTATTGGAACCATGCAAACAAATGATCCATCAAACTGCTCGTAGTTCCCTAACTGCCTTCCTGTTGATTGTTTCAGGCTGGCCTTGAGTCTACAGAATTAATTTGAACAATTAACTGCTGAGTTCTACTTGTTCATGAAGTGAGGTAGCACATAAAGCCAGGGCTCACTGTGTTCATTATAGAGAGGTAAGGGAGGAATGTAGGGAAAAAAATCTGTTCTGAACTGTTTCTAAGAATTGTTAGCAAGACTACACATGAAATTTTACCAGAAATTCAGGCTGTAGTCCTTCTCTTAATTCACGTTTCATGGGATCTTTCATCAAATTCCAAAAGATGTGTTTTTTTTTCCCCTTATATTACAAAACTGAGAGATAATTGTGATTCAAATTCTAATTGTTTTCAGTTGCAGAATAAGAACTGTTGTCAGCTACAATATAAAACGTCAAAGGTCCACACTGTAAACAGTTTTATTCAGTATATACAACAGCAAGTAGTAATAAATAGAACAGAGGTCTTTGTGCAAAAGGTAAAACAAAGTGATTCCATTATTAAAATTAGATCCAGCATTTTTTGTTTTAATGCACAGTAAAAATACACTCATTGAAAAACATACAGAGCTTTATAAAAAACAAGCCAAGCTGTATTCCTCTTACGAATAAAACATAATAAATACACATATAAAATAAAACCTTTCTCATTTGATTTAAGAAATTAAATCTTTCAGTATGAAATGTTTCAAAAGATGCTACTGTGTTTAAGAACTATGACTGTGTCATTATGCTGACCAAGTTCTTCTGGTGCTTGAGTACATGGTTGCATGTGTTACTCAGTATCATGTTTTTCCTGCAGTCAGAAGTGCTGTGTTTCTGCAGTTTCTACTTGCCAGTTTTCTCCAGAACCCATTCAATCACCTGGTGAAAAGAAATGGGAAAATTATTCCCATAACTCCTGTTCTGAAGCTGCTTTCAACGATATCTGACAGACATTATCAATTCTTCTAAACGGGATTTAGAAGGTAATCCTCCCAAAGGAGGAAGAGCTGTTAATAAACTGAGAAGGGTTGTCCAAAAGTTGTATTTAATTCTACAGAACTCACTGTCTTTAGAAAAAGGTGTTTTGAGATCTTGTGGATGAGCTACTTAACCCCACACTGTACATTCTTTCCATATATTCTGTAATACAGGGTGAGGTGGTCAGCAGACAAGATGCTGCTGGCCAAAGGGTTGGAATGTCCATGCACAAACCAAGCCTCTGGTCTCCCCAGACAAAGACCAGAGTGAGAAACAGTGTGCTAACACAATACACCTGTTCAACAACAAACACCAAACCCACTTTGTCTTTGAAACCTTGTGATCTGCAGAAAACGTTTCACAAGAGAACACAGCACAGAACACAATACTGGCAGAATAAAGCCCTGTGAGGATCTAGCAGTTGTACTCAAGAGTTTGAGGGAAGTTTATTTACTAAACTAACTCAGTTAAATGTATGGATTTGACCTATGGTTTTGAAAATAGTATTGTAAAAATGCAAAGCTTTACCTTCTCCCCTCCCCTTTATTTTTTTCATTATGGAGTAGATTCAGTGTGCTTTCTGAAATCTAAAAGTTACTTTGCTCTGTGCTGCTGCTCTTAGAAGTGCTTCCTGCACACAAAAAAACTCATCTGACCTCACTTTCATTTACAGTTATTCCTAAGCTTAAAATCATTAATTTTCTTCGCTTTTAAGAAGAAATTTACTTCCTGTGATACATCCCTGTATGGCTTCCTTAACTTCAAAAAGAAATGTTATTTCCTTTAAGATATGGAAAGAATTCCCCAATGATCCACACTTCTCCCAAATGAAGACCATTTTCATACGTACTTTTCTCAGTTATAACTGAAGGAAAATAAACTTTTCCACATTTTTCTCTTGGACATATCAGGTAGGCAATATTCTGTTTAGAGCTACAAAAATCATGAATGTATGCAACTGGAAATTTTGCCATGGGAATGATGACTTTGAGCTTTTGTGGGATCGGAACGCAAAACAAGATCCACAGCCAAAGGAATGAATGCTTCTCCTCATCTCCTAAAGCTGTGGACCAAACCGTCCCGTGCTCTAGCCTAGCCTAGTTAATAGAAACGAACACACAAATAAGCAAACACTCTTACCTGCTTAGCATTGTTACTCGCTGTTTTCTTCATTTCATCAAGAAGTCCTCTAGAAGTTTTAAGATCCTAAATATTAAAGCACAAAGCCAAAGATATTAGGATGCTCATATTCTCGTTATTAATAAACGATAACATTCAAAGTCCTTGTTATATCAAGAAACCTAACCTGTGGCACTAAGCTATTCTTAAAGCAAGCACATAACTTTGTCTAAGTGAGAACATTTATTCACTTCTTGACTCGCAAGGAAAATGGTATCTACAATATCATGCTTCTGAAGCATGCAGAACAAAGTCATACAGATCTGGGGCTGCAAGACAGCTCAGAAGAACAAAATCCTGCCACAACTGTCTGTTGTGTCTAAAGAACAGGATCACTGCAGCCTTCTTTTCCTTTTCACTCGCAAATGGAACCATGAACCCATCTGAATTCACTCACACATTACATGGTGCTCACCAAGTCAGTATGTGTTACATAGTTGAACATATTTGCAGTGTGTTGACAAGAATTTCCATGAACATATAAGGGAACTGGATTTTCAGTGAATGGCATAAGCTACCTATTTACCCAGTAACCTTAGAACGAGGGAGAAGCTGAGCTGTCTGGTGAAGGACACAGATTACTCAGCATGACGTTTACTGAAATATTTCTTTATTTGTAATCGGTGTTCTTTGTATCCTGACCAGCATGCAATCTTCATTCTGACAGAAGAAATGTGATCCATATTCTACAGTTTTATATGAGCAAAGGTTGGTTTTCACTAATAGCTGCAATCACAGTTTGGGAAATACGCATAAGGGCAAAAACATAAAGTAGACTTCTATGGCTCACTATATCAGACCAAGGCACTAGAGTACTTAGGACAGCACTAAATTGATCATAAATTTGGAGACAAAATTATCTTGAGATATTGCTAAGATAATCCCAGTACGAAATGTAAAACAAACTGCAGGACAACATAGGATGCTAACGTGACTACATCTACATCTTTAAACGATTAATATCTAGTCTTTAAATGATAAACATGCATAAGTTAGCCTACACTATACAGGTCCACATAGCAACATGAACATAATATGATTTCCATTCATCTGACATTCATTGCCCAAGGACTTGCCAAACAAGAAAGTGAAACACCATGGTCTTAAAACAAAACTGCTGTAAAAAAGTTGCCTTAGTAGTTACTCCTCTATCCCATAACTTTGTGTTTTTTTCCCCTGTGGCTTCTCACCTAGTGTCTCCCAGATTTGCTATGCTTCCATAAAGCTGAGAGCAATTCTACTTACCCCAAGTATCACCTCAGATTCTGTGAACAGAAACTTTATTTACAAGTTTAGAACAGGAGCTTCCTTTACAAGTTGAGAACAGCCACAGCTTACAGTGGCCCACACATGATCCCATATGCTAGACTTGTTGAAGTAAGATGAATTAGGAGAAACTGAATTCATGAGCATTTCTTTGCTCATTAAAATAATAAGATAGTTATGGCTGGAAGAGCCACAGTGGTAAGGAAAAGTGTATAATATAAGCACAACCCTGCCTAAGAGACCATTGCTTTAACATGTTATCTAACTCTCATACTGAAAGACTGCTGCTCTGTAAGGTCTGAAAACAAACAGATCAACCACCACCAAAATATATTCAAACACCAAAGGTTTATCCATATTTTACACATATAGATGACACAGCACTAAGAATATCAGCACAATCAAACTTGAATACATCCATCCCAAGGTGTATTCAGGAACAGACTCATTCAACTAAGCACAAAGAACTGTAAGAAAATGTTTCCCAGTTACCTTTAAGTAAAACTTTGATATCTCAAATAGACGTTGGCTGCATGACGCAAAGCACTTGTGATCCTCAGCAATTCCATGTTTTTGTAGAGTCTTGGCTACCACTTCCTTCAGCATCTTGGAAACAATAGAAACACACTCAGAAGTTTGTCCCAATTACTGGCATGAAAAACTGTCCAAGGAAAAATAAGTCACACTTGTTCTCTTTCATTCTTCCCAACAAAGATGGAGACACAAGAGTTGTAGTACAGTGGGAAGGTTGAAAAACATTAGGAAAAATTTCTTCACAGAAGGGGTGGTAATGCACTGGCACGGGCTGCCCAGGCAGGTGGGAAAGTCACCATCCCTGGAGGTGTTCAAGAAACGAGTAGATGTGGCACTGAAAGACATGGTTAGTGGTATGGTGGTGATGGGTTGATGGTTGGACTAGATGACCTTAGTGGTCTTTTCCAACCTTAATGATTCTATGACTCAATGAAACTCAAAGAAACAAACAAAAAACCACTCTGATCTTTTGTGCTCTTGCCTCTGCCATTAATGCACTGGGCAAATGCCATCAACCCAGTGACCCAAGTTGGACAGAGTTATTTAACAATTTATTTTCATTTCCTTCATCTTAAAAATTAAAGGAATGCTTACATGTTAAAGTAATGTAGAGAATCAGGGAATATTCACATGGGACTTCGAAGGCAAAAAAATATATATATTGACTTTAGGTCTGAATGAGTCACAATTAGCACTTACTCAAGTCATCCTGACTTGCCTTTGACACTGTAACAACTACATTCAAGCAGTCCTCTCTGGTACCAATGGATTCACTTAAATAATCATAGCCAAGTCAGAAAGTTCTCTGGACTGCATTTTAGAAGTGGCATTCCCAGTATATACAGCTATTAATAAAACATTATTACATCAATGTATTTAAATGTTAACTCTGTTAATGGACAACTACTCTCTGTTCCCTGAATAGTCCATTCTTTCACAATGGCTCTCATCTTCGCAGTACAGATATTTCTTTGTTGGCTTTGGATTTTATATTTATTTTCTACATTTCTTCACTCCTAAACATTGATATCTATTGCCACCTTTTTTTACTCCTATTTGCTATTTCTGTTAATAACCTTAATTCCTTGGGCAAGGCTTAACACAAATTTTTTACTCCTCACTTTCAAAATGATCTCCTCAGAGCTTTCAGGATTCCATTACAGAAGTAAATAGAACCAAATTTAGTAGTAACAAATAAAGAGGAATTCACAGTTCACATTAAAATCATAGAATGGCCTGGGTTGAAAAGCACCACAATGATCATTGAGTTTCAACCCCCCTGCTATGTGCAGGGTCACCAGCAGACCAGGCTGCCCAGAGCCACATCCTACCTGGCCTTTCCCAAAGCAAAGAAAATAAACCCTTACCCTTGTATGTTTCTGAGATCTTGATTCCTTAACTGGCTTTGAAGTCTCAGATTCTGTTGCACTTACACAGCTTGCTGAGCCAGACCTCGTGGCTGCTTTGTGGGGCTGACCAGACTGTTTCAACACCATTGAAGTTAAAGAAACTGATCTTTCAGAGCGCTTCCTGGTTACAACCACTGCATTATGACTCCCATTTCCCCCACTTGCCTGGGAGAGGAGAGAGTCTGTACTCTCTGATTTCATTAGCCTGGATAGAAAAAAAAAAAAGAGAAAAAAACTTTTTATTTTGTAATGAGTATTCTGGTGGCTTTGTTTCTGCTATAGAGGCTGCTGTATACTTGCTAGGATCACTACACATTCTTACAAAGAGCATCACAAAAGATAACAAGAGAAATTCTTCAAGAGAAATTCTTCAGCACATCATTTCTAACTACTCAGTAAGCTGCAAAATCTACAGATAGGCCCAAAACCATCTCCTTGTTAAAAAGGCTCACTGTAGCACACCTGTGACCAGACTGCAAGGGGTATTAACTGGAGTGAAGGGAAAGTGACCATTACAACAAAGTAAATTCAGTAGCGCTACATGGCAGTTACTTACATCTTCAGAACAAAGGCAAGGTACAAACAGAAGTCTTTAAATAACATTTTCAGAAAAGAATTTAATAAAGCTGACAACTTAATGAGTTTGGATTTTGGTGGGTCATCTTGTACCAGAAGTCCTTTGGACAAGGAATTCAATTACAGTGTACAGTGCTTGGCTTTTTAAACCTATAGTTGTTTATTTGTACTGCAACAGCACTGACAGCTTTGTTTAGGACTATCTGCTGTCTTTACAGAGGCACTGCAGACTTTGCAAGATACAACCACAGGTCTCTTAAACAAAAGGTACCTCTGCTGCATGGTCTAGATTAATTTAATGCTATCAGTAGGAGGCCACACTTTAGGAAAAGCCAAAGTTATAAAAGATGATTCAACAACAAACAGCTGTCTTGGTTGCTTCACTAAGAAACATTTCAGGATGAAAGAAGAGATGCATTTCACAAGAGACCACTGAAATATTTCACATCAAGATGTATTTCATTCAGTTCGTTACCTTTTCCTGGGACAAAAGCAATCCAAGTCTTTCGATCTGCGTTTTAGCCTCAGTACCTCTGTTCTGAATTCACTTTGTAAAGACTCTCCATCGGGGACGCTTCCAGGCTCTGACAAGACTGCAGGAGACGGCAGCGGGCTCAGAACAGCCGGCAGAGGGCTCAAGACGACCGGCAGAGGGCAGCACTCCTTGGTGCAAGTGGTCTGAGTTTCATAGCGAATAAGACGAGCTTGAAGTTCAGCATATCCCAAGTCTCTCTCTAAAGCTTTCCTGTTATCTAGACAGTATCTACGGTTTAAATTTGAGAGAAATCTGTGAGACGGTCCCTTCTTTTTACAGTTAGAAAGAAAGAAAAGAGCAACTTACTTCTGCCTATAAGATAATCTCCAGCACTTTTTTTGTTTGGATTGATGTAGTGCTCTGAAAAATAACCTTAAAATGGCCCCTCAAACCTGATGGCTTTATTTATATTATGTGTAAGTCTATACTATATTTAAGACTAACTCCAATATATAAGCTGCATTATGTACTAATTATTTGTATGTCTTTACCTTATGCTCTTGCAAATAAGATTTCTGTGGACATTAACAGGATGTTTTTCCTTGAAGTAATCCAAGTAAGTAATGAATTATGATGCTGACAATGGATTTTTTTTCTCCTTATAGTCAGCACTGTGTTACATTTGGATTATCAGTCTGTACTTAACAGCTGCTACCTCTATTAATGTATAGTGACGCTCCAGTAAAGCAGTAAAGAGGAAAGCTCTAAAACCAAATATATGAAGCATCCATTACACCGTAACAGATACAGTATCTTCCAGACCTCAGACCTTGCAAGCATCCACTGAAACTTTGAGAACCAGATAATGATGGGATAATACATATAAAATGATACAGTCTAACACGATTCCCCAGGAATCCCAAAATGCAATGATACTGACATAATTTTAGTCAGGTTCTGCCAGAAACCATGCTGCTGTAAAACTGCACGAAGTGAGTATAAGAACAAGAAAGACAGCACATGGTGAGTGTTATAGGGGCTGCATAGTACAGACTCTTTGCTAATTGCACTATTTGGAAACATAACATTTAGCAAGATAAGCACCAGTACATGAGAGATTCGTATTTTTGAAATGCTAACGTTCAAAAACCATCACTGAATGAGCACAAGCTGCCTTAGCCCTTCAGTTTCATCATGATTAGGAGGAACAAGAGGTTTAACCCGCATTCAGAGCAATGTGAGTTGCCTCAGCCCACTCTCCAAAGCATGTAGTAATGTTTCTTATTCTCAGGAACTGTAGACTATTCCCTACTTTTATCTCCTCACACAGGGTTACATTCAATTGCTAGATCTGATTCCTCCTCTTTTTTCAGAGTGCTTTCATATTCAGGGAGAAATTCACTTTTCTAATAACAGAGCATTGAATCCATTTCTACAGCTGATTAAGACTTTCCACTAGAAATAAATTCATTATCTGATAAGAATAAGTTCTCTTAACTCACAAATTTCAAGGTATTTAATTTCCCTTATTTATATTCCAAATCCCCTGAGTAATCAAATCCCCTACAGAGCTAAAAATGTTTTTATCTTTAGAAGTTAAATTACCATTTTACTCGCTCCTCTTTACCTGCAATTACTTTCTCTTTGCAACACGGGATCCAAGAGCTGGCACAGGTTCACTACACTAGAAATTTGATTTAATAATAACTGCTTCTCCTGGTGTTGTTGACAAAACTCTACTTCCCAATAAAAATACAGCAGCTATGCAGATGGAAACAAATCACAACTGCACATTACAAAATGTAACTGCTCCAAAAGACCATAATGGCTGTTTATAAGGTGATAGGACAAGGGGGAATGGTCTTAAACTGAGACAGGGGAGGTTTAGGTTAGATATTAGGAGGAAGTTTTTCACACAGAGGGTGGTGATGACTGGACAGGTTGCCCAAGGAGGTTGTGGATGCCCCATCCCTGGAGGCATTGAAGGCCAGGCTGGATGTGGCTCTGGGCAGCCTGGTCTGGTGGTTGGTGACCCTGCACATAGCAGAGGGGTTGAAGCTACATGATCGTTGTGGTCCTTTTCAACCCAGGCCATTGTATGATTCTATGACAATATGCTCCCTCTGGTACTCCTAGAAGGATCTATTCTGCTTGTACAGATCTATATTCTTCCCTTTTGTGCTAGTTTCCACCACCTCACTCTACTGCCTCCCTTTCTTATTCCCAGCACATTCTACCCTCCCTCCTCCCTCTGTGGTCTCTACCCATCATTTTTCCTATGACACGAGGTAGTACAAGCTGTGCCTAATTTGAATCCTCACACGTTCCCTGCTCAGGTCAAGCAGGTCAGCAAGTGTTCCAAAGCCAATGGCCAAATGCTTTCCTCCTATAGCTGGGAGGATTAATTTTTCCTGTCTGCCTAATTGCCTCTTTGTGCCTTTTGTTAATTTAAGAAAGCTAACAGGGTCATGAGTTACCACTCAGAAAAATATACTATATTTTCAGTGTGGACTTAACTAAATAGTGCGTGAAGTTGATAGGAAAAAAAATAACAGTAGTATAATTAGTCATATGGTAATAATTTTAAAATGGAGTTTTAGAAGGAGGCAGAAATCTGCCTCCTTCTAAATCAAAAATAAGAATCAAAAATACCAACCTTGGTATCCACTTGGTACCCACTGCATTTCTGCATATATACAGTACACTGTGTTAAGACAAAGTTTGTCCACACAGAGGAGTTATACTGAACCACCTACTTTGGTGTTCATGTGTGTCATTTTCCTTTTCTCATCAATGAGGATATGCACAGTTTTCTGAAAAAATTTTAAACAGCTACATCATATGAAGCACATCCACTTAAACCTTTGGTCAATAACAAATAGTGGCTGTCTGGGACTCGGTGCAGTCCTGACCATATTAATCCTTCTGCAGATTCTTACAAGTGACACTTGCACACTGGTGCTGTGTTCAGGTTGCCTGCACATACAGGTGGCTTCACAGTAAGTCTCATACACCTTATGAATCTTAGTCAGAAAGTGCCTACAACTGGACATGGAAGTAGAAACAACTTACGAAGTCTTCACTGTGCTATTTGGGTGACTTGATAAGCATTAATGAGCACTCTTGCCCTTGCCAGTTCCAATTCTGAACTCAAGTTTTCAGAAATACTAATAATAAACAGCAGTAGAACTTAGGAGAAAAGAACCAACCTCCACTTTCCTAAATTACCATGAAGGTAGGCGTGTTGAATTAAAGAAAGGAATAAAATAAAGATAAGAAAGCAAGAGGTGGCATGTGCAAAGTTCACCTGGAAAGTATACAAAGTTTTCCATAAGTACGTTCATACTGCTTGAAATGTTTCTACTTACATCATGCCTGGAAGCTGAAAAACAGAGGAAAGAAGTGAGAACACTTACTCGATTCCATGATAATAGCATCCAGCTGCTTTTTCAAAAGGCAGACCTCTTAGCTTCCGAGGAGTAAGCTCGGGTGTCAAAAAGAATGCACTTTCACTGGAAGGAAAAAAGTATGTGGATACATATTATCTATTTTAAAAAGCAGTATACTATCAATTTTAGAAGCAGCCAGGATAAATTATACTTCCAGAAGTCAAAATAAATGCCTCAACAGAGGAAGACTAAAACAGCATATCCTGTAGCTCATTAAGCCTGTGAGACAGAGCATCAGTGGGAAATTAAATCTTCATTGAACTAAGAATTTAAGCTCAACTAACTACTGTCTACTAAGGTATTGTTATTACACAACCTCTTATATGTTTTACCAGTTTAGAGGTCACTGCCCCAAATAATTTTGCAATAAATCCAGGCAATTATCACATTTCACAACAGGGCACCTGAGTAGTAGGGATGTAGAACAAATCTTTGTAGTGAAAAGAACTATTAACTTCTTTCCTGCGCATGGTATGAAAATACTTTATAATACAGCCAAAATCCTAAATCATCGGCACTTGTTAGCTAAGAACTCTGTAGGAGATTCAGTCTCCACTCTGTATCTTCCACCTTGCTTGAGTTATCTGCTCAGAACATGCTTAAGTTTCAAAACTCCAGTAAGTATTTTACAGATGTTTTCTAAATTCACAGTGCTTAGGGGTTGGAAGGGACCTCCGGAGATATCAGTCCAATCCTCCTGCTAAAGCATGTTCCCTGGAGTACATTGTAACCTTCCCTCTCACATGTCCTCTTAATTTATTACACATAATGAAGTTCAAAAATGTATCCAGGGCAGTATCCAATGATTCCATTATATGTATTATTCAACATTAAAAAGGTCAACAAATATAATAGCAGTAACTGCAAAGATATTCTTGCTTACCTAGCAATTTTTGATGTACTACATAAATACTAGAGGCTCTGATTCTACAGACACCTTCTGACTCTGTTGGATAGGCTAGCCTTAGTCTAACAGGTGGTTAAACTCCGAAAAGTACTCCATTAACTCCTTATATTAATCTTGCTGCTGACATGGGAGTGGTTACTGCACTAACGGTTAACAGCAGTCACACAAAGAATTCTTGCAAAGTAGCCAAAGTACTTTACCAGTTAAGAATATTGATAGGAATGCTGGGTCAGCATGTCAAGAGACACAAATAAATAGATTCAGCTACTGTCCTTTTTACATTTTAATGAGTATTCTTCCTACATAATCTCCCCCTGACTGAATTGAAAGAAATCACACCCATAAAACTGAAGTTCTGCCAGAGTAACTCCTGCTATGCTAGAAATATTAGTTTGGGAAATAGGAATGTATAGTGGCAGTAGTTTGTAGGACAGCCACGGCAAAGTCTGGTGGCACACTTAAGCACATCAGGCACTTATTCCATTACTTAAATGCATACTACAAACATTATCGTCATCTTGGCGACTTCAGACTCAAAGAAATAAATAGCAAGGCCGACCATAACTGGTGATTGCACTGGTAGGCATGTGATGCAAGGATACACAAGTTACAAACTCAAACTTCAATTCTATCACCTGATTTTTACTCACATTTTATCACTTCATCATTACACACATTCCTCACATCAATTCTGAGCACGGGCTGCAGTGATTTTAATATGCTGATATCATACCGTTTGGGAATATGCAGTGGCTGAAGATCACCAACTGGCAGCCCTTCTGGTGTGAAGTATTTCAGTAACTCCTTAGCATCGAGTGATGTCAGTGACTCCCGCTGGCTATCTTTATGTCCAAGCAATTGCTCAGATGAATGTGCAAGCATAGAAGCTCTAGGGGAAAAAATAAAATAACAGTAAAAAACCCTCATCTAAGAAAATATTTTTTGTGAAGTTATTTTGCTCTAGTAAAAACAAACCAACAAACAAAAAAACAACAAAACCACTGCTAGCCTGGAGCTATTAAACACAGATTTTATAACTTAGTTATGGAGTACAACACAAGAAGTATATTATTCATCTCTTTTTTTCCATTTCTAGACCTCAAAGATCAAAATTTAATTCCCATTAAAAAAAGAGACATCCAATATGCACCACAGGAATCATAAAGACACTACTGCATGCAACTTTCCACTTTGTTTTTGATGTCCTCAATCAAGTTTAGCAAAACTTTCTCTTTTCTACTGCTAAGCAACGTGTTTTACGCTAATTCAAGGTAAGTGTAAGATAAGCTAGTTAGAAGGAAGAACTATATATACTTATTTGAGAAACAAAAGCCAAAGCTTAATAACAACAATAATAAATTAAGAGAAAGCAGAGATCTAATGCTAAACTTGAAGTATGGGTATGTTAGGGAAAAAAAAAATACTTTGAATGTTTTTTTAGTATTGTTGAAGTCTATAAGCATCATACTGGTAATTTAATATCAGAACTATGTTATTTTGCGCTGTCTTTTAGTTGTGTTTTGTTAATAATAAATAATAATTAAAAAAAAGAATACTACTCTAAATACTAAGAAATAACCCCCAAAACTACCTTGGAAATTGACAGTGTAATAGAAACTTAGTTCTGGCCTAAAACAAAGCTTTCTTTAAAAAAATATCTATGTATTTGAAAACAGTTCACAAAACAGCCATGAATGTACACAGTTCCTCTAGACTGATGTTCAATGTCCACTACAGAGAAAGTTTTCAATATTTAACCACTACCTCATTTTTTGTTTGATTTTTTCAAAGTTCTCCAAATTCTGAAGAACGTGTCTTTCTGGCCATTCCAATGGATTTGGCTCCATTAAATCAGATTCTGCAAGAAAAATAACACCAAAAAAACACCAAGAAAGCAAAACAATGACAGCTTGCTCATAAGAAGGATGTAATTTGTCTCCAAATGCAAGGTAATTTATACAAGCAGCCACAGAAATATTTGACTTGTGGCTCTCAAGATTGTTCTTTTCTGTCCAGCAGCCCTGTTGTCAACTACGACCCTACATGTACACACATGAACTTTACAGGACTACACGTGAACTTTATGGGACCTAACTCAACAAAACTGGACACAGAGCAACCAAAGACCTTACAGTGGTCTTCCAGTACCTGAAGGGGACCTACAGGAAAGCTGAGGAGGGACTTTTTATAAGGGCACGTAGTGACAGAATGAAGGGAAATGGTTTTAAACTGGAAGAGGGTAGTTTGAAACTAGATAGTAGGAAGAAATTCTTTACTGCAAAGGTGGTGAGATCCTGGAACAGGTCGCCCAGTGAGGCTGTGGAAACACATCAATAGAGATCTTTCTAAATAAAGATACTTACCAGAAGCCACCGTATGTGAACTAGTTTTATTGGCAGCCTTCTGCAGAACAGATTCAGGAAGATTAGTTCTCCATAGGTCCAAAAAGCATTCTCTTGTAAGTTCTAATAAGCTTTTGAGTTCACCAGTAGAAATAACTGGCGGCTGCTCAGTCAATTTCTTTCTCTCTGTTTAAAAAAAAAAGAAAAGAAAAAGAAAAGAAAAAAGAGAATTAAGAAATATTTTAATTTTGGTAAACACGTATTTCTGAGTATATCCAGTCTGAACGCCTCAGAGATCTGGACTTGCCAGTCTTATAGAGGAAAAGCTCCAGTCCTCCTATTGGACACTCAGGTCTATCATTGTCATTTGTACTGCCATTGCAAGAGTACAAATCTTGTGTTCCCTATGCTGGTATTATGTTAATACTAACAGAAATTATGCCATTTGCAACAATCTAGCCAGTCTCTCTGAAGTATTTCTTCTGTTTAAATTTAATCTCTTTGAGTAATAGATTTAGATAGTAAAAATCAGGCCAGCCAAATGTTCTACTTCTTTGCTAAGTCATGAAAATCCATAGAGGACAACCTTCCACTCAGGTTTATGATACAGCATTCACAAGAAAAACAAATGCCCATCACATTCTTCCTCTCTGCTTCTTAAGACTTTTGCAAGAAAGAATAAAACAACAGCAGTGACAACAAAACACACAGTAAGTTCTGTTAGGGAAAAAGAAGCAGGAAGAACAACAAAACAAAGCACAGAAAATGCTAGTTTCAGAATTTTGCTGTGGTAAATATGCTCAAACTTTCCAAGTATTTCTGTATCAAAGACCCACCAAATTGAAGTTCAACATTCTCTTTTCCCCACTATTTAAAAGTCATCATCTGACATATAATCATAGATACATCAACGAAAGTTTCTTTATAACCTCATTTTTTTCTTCACAAACTGGCCAGCTCCCCACAGTTTTGTAAGGTGAGCTGTCACCTTCAGTTTGAAAGAAAAACAACTTAAATACTTGTTTGAGAACTTCAGTGCTTTCTCCATTACTTACTGAGATACTCCTTCAAGGCAGATGCCTGGAGATGTGATAGTTTCTTTTCTCTCTGTACAATTTGCTTTCCACAAAACCGTGGCAGAGACTCAATAAAGTCATCAATAGGAAAGTCTACACAGATAAACAGAAACCCATTAATAAGAATCTATCTTCTTGGGAAATACTGGGTCGTTACCTCTTAAAAAGGGATAGCAAGGGATAGCACAAACACATTGGATGTACAAATTTCAAGCTCAAGGGAAACAACTAGACTATCTGAGTGAGGAAAACGTGGGAAATTCATTTAGGACACTATGGGGATAACCTGGAATAGGTGATTGGCCATTAGTTCTGCCTTTCTATACAAAACCAACGTAATGATAATGCAGTTAGTATGACTGCCATTTAAGGAATGTAAAAAGATCATTAGTTTGATATACTAGGGAAGAAAAGTTTTCTCCCAACACATGGTCAAGGACTTTCAGTCTTCTGACACCTACTAATGGGATTTTAATTAGGACAAATGGTAAGCAGTCAGTCATATCCCACACTGATTTATTTGGATAAGAAGGAAATAAAAGGATGCAGGTCACTGTGCTCTTTTCTTTGTTGGTTATTGAGAGCAGACAGATGAATTCATGTAGATATCTTGTAGCAGTAACAGGACAACTATTCTAAGACAACTGGTACATGTTTTTATCTAGCGAAGCAGCTGATCACCTCCTAGCTCATATCCTAACCATTACGTGTTAATATGGAGTTGTGACAATTTAGTTTCATGGGTGTGTTCAGTCAACTTGCCTCCCTGCCTTCTGGTTTTTATTTTAAATGAGAGAAATAGGGTTGTCAATAATAACCAAATAGATTTTAGACATCAGCCTTGAGACCAACAATGATATTTCTTGAAGTTTTTGTATATTTGATTTGCATGCACTTTACCTTGACCTCCCCATTTGCATTGCTACAACTACTGAAAGTTATGAGAAATGACTGACTACAACTCCAAGAAGTTGATTTACAAAATACTGTAATAGTATGTTGTGTGAATACACTAGATCTTCTTAATCACTTTGAAAAAACAAATCTGAAAGAACAGACATTCATCAAAGTGTATAATGTTTCCTCCCTTTAAGACAGACCGGAATGAATAAAGTAAGCAGATAATGTGTTAGTAGCATTGTTGCCTGACTTAAGACATAAATTAATAAATAAATAAAGCTTACTTGACTCTGTTTCTCCTGCATTTGTCTTCAGCATTCTATTTACAGCAGCAAGAGTGGCCATACCATTGATTTGTGTTGCAGAATGAATTAAGGTTGCTTTACATCCTCCTGAACCATTGCCTTGTAGCAAGAAATAGTACCTACAAGATTCTCCTTTCAGATCAATTTCTGGAACTTAAAAAATATCAAGACATAAGATGGCTCCCTCAGGGTGTTCATATTGTTTAAAATAACATATAATCAAAATTCTTTTTTTTTTTTGGTGAGAAATCTCACTAACATCTTTTTAAGAGACACAGTAACTACAGATGATATTTATCCTTCAAAAATAAACAAACACGTTGAAGAGCATGCAAAATGAATGAGCTACAGAAGCAAAGATGAGTTAGAGTATGCTGCTGGCTTAAAGCTAGCATATTACCTGCATGGAACTTAGCCTGGGGCAGCTTTGTAATGCAGGCTACAAAGTATATCTGGCAACTCTGACCATCAAAGTTCGTTCTTTAACAGAGCTTATTAAAAGGAAAGTCTATTTCCAAAGATATATTTCTACCATGAAACAATGTAGTGTTGAGCAAACAGTGAGTCAGGTATGTAATGGTTAGAGAAGGGTACCTGAAAGTGCCTGTGCAGTGATTAGGGAATTATGGAACGATCAGGCACTTCTGCCTATGCTTGTTGCCAAATGGTAAGTGTTCATTGGAAGAACATACATCTGTAGAATACTGTATGATCTCTTTCCAAGAAAGCACAAATGTTAAATACACATAACCATATCAAAATATACCTGTGGCATCTTTGTTTTACTCACCAGTAATGACCTTAGGTTTTCTAGCCATATATTCCTTCCATTTCTTTGTACTCAGTTGGGCAGGGGATGGGATTGCTATACTGCTTACATTGCATGTTAATGAAACTAAAGCTCCCACCTAAATAATAAAGCAAATATAACAGAAGAAATATTACTGAAACCTACTTTAAATTTTATTTTTGAGCTACCAGTTTGGCATCATTTCAAAGGTGCTTCAATTAAAAGACAAGAACATTTACTCAATGCTTTCTTCCTTCACACTGACTGACTCAGAACACCATTTGACACAAGCAGTAAAAACTGTGCTAGTGTTTTCTCCAGCTGAGATAACTAACTACTGAATTTCTTATTTCATACATAAGATAGGTACTCCCAAGTCTTCCAATAATCTTGCTATAAACAATTCTGCAAAGAAAGATCTAGAATGAAAAGGACTCTAAGAAATAGTTGGAAACAACTGCCCCGCATTAACTTGAAAACGATGTGTGTTTTTTCTCCCTTCAAATTACCCTTCACAATCAGATAAAACTATTTAATAAGATATTTCTGGTACAGTGTTAGAAAAATAACTTCTTTTTTACAGAGCATAATGGAGAATAGAGTGATGGGTTAGAAAAAAAGTTACTGACAACCTAGGTAAAGCAAATGAAGATTAAATATACTGCTGGCTAACAGAACAACAACTGTACAGTAAATAAAGAATATTACTTAGTTATTATATCTCTCTCAGCATTTTCACATTGCAAGTTGTTTTGACTGACATAGCTTTATTCTGTAAACATTATAAAACTTGCTTAATCAAACCCACACTTCTTTAAGCATCCATAAAAAAACATCTTTAAACAATTACTGTGGCTGCAAATAAACATTCTATAATATCCAGGGAAAAAAAAAACAGGCTTGTAAATGTTTCAAGAACTCTTTTCAATCAAAATCAAAACAGAAATGCAGAATACACACTTGCAAAATGGGATATCTTACATTTCAGAAAAGCTATATGCATTTCATAAGCTGTATATAGAACTGTCTTTGGCTAAAAAGTAATGGAATTGTGATAATCTGGAAATATCTGTTGTGATACGACTAAAGGCAACAAAATATTTTAGAAGAATGAAATTCAGAGAAGGTAAAGAGAAAAACATTCAGTGGACTTACAGATTGCCAGATCCTGTACAAGAATGCACTTTTGAAAGAGAGATCTCGCCTAGAATTAAATTTTGAAGGAGCCTACTCAGAAATTAGCTATTATATATTGTTCATAAAAGATAGAAGAAAATGTGTCTTCACTTTCCTGCTGAACTTACATAACAGGAAGCCTTACCTTCCCAGAGAGAGAAGAAATCTGATCTAAAAGCAGTGCAGACATCTCCTTTCTGCCCTTTCTTGCCAGGCTCCTGAGCAGAACAGTTTAAGAAACCTCATCGTCACAAAGAACTGTATTCATTTGGATTTTATAAATCACATTCTTGTCATATTTCAAGTAAGGACTTGCAGCAGTCTAATATATGATACCCCAGTACTGCAAAATATGTTAGAACTTATCAAAGCAGTACAGTTAGAAATGTTAGATGATGAAACATGCAAAGGACACATTAAACATAGGTAGCCATCAACAGATAATCATATATTCAAAACCTTGGCAGGCCTAAGCTACATAGCCTATATCTTGGCAGCCACACATCCTAAGCCACCTTATGTAGTTTAGAACTAGTCTTGGTATTATAGATTCAAATCAACACGAATACACCTTGAAATCTCTGCAGCACGTGCAACTCAAAATTCCTCTGCCATACCTTGTCACAGGTTCTGCATCTAAACAATAAAACACAGTTTATGGAAAAAATGTTCTAAACTTAGAAGGACACTACATACATTAATAAGTAAGGCTTGTTGTTGTTTGTTGTTTTTAAACTCTGCACTTACACAGCAACAAATACTGCACACCAATAAGCCTGCACATATTTATTACATTTACGCACAGAATCATAGAATGCTTTGGGTTGGAAGGGTCCTTTAAGATCATCTGGCTCCTATCCCCTTGCTACAGGCAGGGACATCTCCCTCCAGACCAGGTTGCTCAGAGCCCCAACCAGCCTGGGAATCAATAAGTATCTCTCTATTCCTCCTAACATATATATCCACAAGTAGCCAAAATATATGTGCAATAATGTAAAAATTGACTAGTTATTGTTACTGCATTTTAAATTTCAACATATGAAAAAATCCACTTGTGAAGATACACTATGTGATTATTTCAGCATGCTGGTGTGAAATGAGTCCTTGCTATACTTCAGATACTGTATGCACACTTAACTCCCAATTGTTTTCTTTCTGCTATAAACCATTATCATTAGCAGCTTAGAACCTTGAAGGATACAGCTCAAATTCCAGATCTGATATAAAAAAGGGGGGGAGTTCAGAGAGGACAACCATCCGTAAAAACTCTAATGCAGGACCATAATAATGAAAAACCTGAAAAGAGATCAAACAGAGAATTTATAACACCATATATAACATGATCTCAGTAAAGTTTTTCCAAGTGTTTTGCTGGAGGCATTTGCCTTACAGATACACCTGAGAATAAAAAGAGAAAAATAGTTCACAATATCACATTAAATAGAATTATATAGAAACAAGGAAGGTATTTAGTACTGTTTAATAAGACTCACTTCCTAGAATGCCAACCATGTGCCTCAAAAAGTTCATTTTTACATTCTGGATTAAATGAAGGAAATACTGAGATTGAACTAAGTTTCAACATCCACTTAAAAGTAATTCTGGTATCACACACTTAAGAGCAAACACAAAATCTTAATGACCTGTTTTCTGTGCAGACATGAAATGAGTAGTATTCCTCAATCCTTACTTTCATGTATAGTTTTCAGTTCTGACTAAATTTTCCCCAGTTACCAATTTTCTCAAGCAGGTCAATGGGATGAATTCTGCTGGCTCAAAGAAACGTCAAGAATACAACCTACCTCTGGCAAAGCATCAGAATTCACACACCGCTGCTCTTCTTTAACAGCAAAGCAAGAATTTACATGTGAAGTGCTGAGAGGTTTTGCTGAAGTGCTCTTCATACAAAATTCTGGAAAGCTAACTTCTGATGCAAACTAAAAAAGAGACAGTAATAATACATGAATCTGGCTGAATTTTATTTTAAGCAGTTACGACTAGATTTCTCTCCATCATACCCATGAGTTGAAGTAATAACATTGGATTTAGGTAACCAACTACTAAACCCAAAACCTTAATACTGAAAACGTAAATGGATATCTTGCATCACAAATCTTTCAGTCTCTGCAGAAACATTATATGTGTTCTTTGTCTGGATGAGGAGCTACGAGGTATGGTTTAGTAGCTTGTGGTACCAATGGGAATGGGAAGGCAGTTGGACTAGATGATCCTGCAGGTCATTTCCAACCTTGGGATTCTATGCAACAATGACTTACATAGTTACATGGTAATAATTCGTATCTGCCACAAATCAATCTCATTTTGAACAAGAAGTTCCCAGGAAAGTATTCCAGAAGAGAGTGACTCAGTTTCTCAAATTCACATCCAAATGCCTTCATCTTGTTCAGCTTTTTATCAAGCTGAACAAGTAAGTAGTTCCCAGCACCACCAAGATGCTGCACCAAATATCAAAAAACATTAGCTCTTTGAATTATGTTTTTAAAACCAAATTTGGCTTCAAGCATAAAATGCAGTGTACTACACATGCTTTAAACAATGTGCATAAATGCTTAAAAAAAAACCAACAATAACTGAAGCTATTTTACCTTTCTTTCCCATATCTGAACCTTTCCCCTCCAGAGTTCTTTCAAATTGATAACATCCAGGACATTATCTGAGGAGACAAAGTCTGCCGATAGGTAGTCTGCAATCTTTTGCCAGCTGTTGTAAAAATAAGGAAGAATTAATCTTTCTGAATTTACTATTCCATGTTAACATGAAATGTGATTGAATCCCAGCTCAGGCTCTGTAAATTAAGTGACTCATGAACATTGCAGCAAAGAACTTTGTCAGACAACAAAAAACACTTGCAATGGGAAGCTGTAGGGTGGCTGTCAGAAGCTGAAGGAGACCTAAAATGAACAGCATACCCTTTAGAGTCACTTGTTGCAATGGTGATTTGTGCAGAGTGCCACTCTCTCAGGTGTTTCAGGGCACCAATCACAGGTAAGCAGTCTTTTAATTTGGGTGCATCTCCTTCGACAGCCTGTAGTATTATATCCACCATTGCTCTTCCTGTAGAAACATATATAACTCATACATAACTCCAAGTACCATTATTCAGTAAATCATTCAGTCAGTTGAAGATAGAAAAGTACTGATTATCACCAACCGAGCTGATATCGCCTTAATGATCAACCTTAAATATTTCAGCAAGACTTGAAATACTTCTCACACATTTTAGCTCATCTCTCCCTGCTCCCCTTTGACTAACACAGACTCAAGTTAAATATTTTACCATCCACTCAGTCACCTGTTTCCTATTTCTCCTGTCTCCCTGAATGCTGTACAGACCAGAGTCCTCTATCCCTGTCTCCAGTACAACTGCACTATGTTGACCTTCTTTCAACATCTACTTATTTCTCATTCTTTCCTATTCCAACTCAGCTACTGCTACACTACATTATCCTAACACAGAAGGTTGTATGCATCTCCACTCAGTAAAATTTGAACCCAACAGCTCTCATCTATGCTCCTCACAGCTTCTTGTCACATGCACAACCAGCCAGCTGTTATACCATCAGCTGTAAGTCCGATACGTCAACACCTTCAATTTTTCTTTAACAAAAGAACTTCCCATAGTTGCAAGTTGAGTTCTGTATTGCCTACTATTTCTATTTCAGTGCTCTTTCATATGGAAAAAACAGCTATATAAATAACTACCTTAATCTCTACTGCTGTTTCTTTATAAGAAACAGCAAACTATTCCCTAAGCTAATCTGCAAGACCAATCATAGCCTTTTTCCTTAAACCATTTGCAAGACTTGCATGCAAGTTAATTCAACTAACAAACTCAAAGATTGCTCTTTTAAGAGAGCTTACCTGGGGCAGGCAGTCTGTCAGCCAACTGATGCAGACTTTCTGCAGCTTCATCATAAACACTGAAAGTGGAGAGCAACATGGTTGGAAACTAAATATAAACAACTAAAAACAAGAAATTAGAAGAAGTAAGATATTTACATTGGGTAGCATTCATGCCTTAAAAATTCTACGCAAGTATAATGTCTAGGCAATGAGCTATACTTATCTCCCCTTTTACTTAGGCAGAAGTAAACTCAAAACACTCTGTAGTGAAACTGGAAATAGTATTTCAGTCTGCTTTCTCATGTAACTGCCAGCTGTTAGGATCCTGCTCTGTTATTCTACAAAAAAACATCCATAGGTAAAAAAAAGCAATTAAGGCAATGCTAAAGTAGAAGTACTTCTGGTTGTAGGAGGGGATTGTTCATAGTTAACTACAGCCTTGGTAGTAGCTTGTTGAATTTTCTTGAGTCCTTTGGGTTATTACTGTTAAATGTAAGGTTACTATACTTCAGTAAAGATAATAATACGCATACTCAGCCATAGACAGTGACTCCCTGCTGTTATTGTCATCTTCCTCAAAGTTCTGTATGTTTCCCAGGCACTTCTCAATAGTTGTTTGGAGAGAGTCTTCATTTTTCTGCATGTCAGAATTTATTTCCTCCCAGTCAGAACTGCAGAACTAATAACGAGAACTCTGAGCATCACAGTTTCAACTTACACTAGAGACAGATAGAGAGTTGGGGAACTTAATGTTATAAAAAAATCACCTACTTGATAATAACCACATATAACATGACTTGCAAAGTACCATTTCTTTATGCCTGGAACACCAGCCACTGAACATGCTGAAAAGAGAAAACAGTTATTTAAAACAAACCACTCCAATCTCTTCTCCCTATTACAATGAGGTATTTCTACTGAAAGACCCTACAGAAGTCATTCAGTGTGTCACAGAGGCTTAAGCCCTACTTTCTTTTGGCATCATATTTAAGGTCTAAACATATTAAAGCAAAACTAAGTGTCTAAGTATTAATGTCCCTTCAATTAATAAAAACTAGTAAAGTTTTTGACCTCTTCTTCATTCTGGGCAGTACTGCCATCCATTTGCAGAAGCTGTTTCATACCTGAACCAAATCATAACTTCCATAAATGTAGTAACTGCTGTTCACACAGTGAATTAATTCAACAAACATTGCTTCCACTGAAAAAAATTGGAAGGCATCACAAGTGTAATGAGAAGTGTAGGCAGGACAATATCAAGCTGCCCACTGGTATGAGGAAGAAGACCTTTTCTATTCCTTGTTGCTTTTAAGGTGGATTTAAATCTGTCAAAACTTTCAAAACACTTCTCTTTCAATGGAGCTGCTGAAGTCAAATCAGTTCTCTGTAGAAATGGCAGCAGCAAAAGCAGTCCTGCCTACAGTTTTCAGCATACTGCAAAAACTCAATTTTCTTAAGGTTTTGGCTTGTTTCACCTAGTTCATTAATTTTTTCTTAGGCAGATTCCTTGATATCATTTACTTTATGTTACTGTACATTACTTACCTGGAAATGTCATTGTATCTGCTTTTATAGACGAATTACATTTTTCCTTCAGGAGCTTATAAATATTTGCAACAGTCACAGCTGGAAAAAAAAAAAAAGTTACTCTTAAATCTGATGAATTTCAGAAGTTAAGATTTCACTGCAAATGCAGCTTAAAGTTCAGTTTAATATTAACTAAATTAAAAATTGTCAAACACAGGTCTGCAACAGTTTTAAAAGACAAACTTTGTGAAGTTCTAGCTAAAGGGGTGAATGTTTTACAGGAAGAAGAAATGGGAGAACATGATGAAGTTCCTGCACAGAGAGAGAATCATAGAATTGCTCAGGTTGGAAAAGACCTCAAAGATCATCGAGTCCAACCACAACCTAACCATTACTCCATTACTACAGCAACCACTACTCTAACAACCCTCCGCTAAATCATATCTCTGAGCACCACATCCAAACAGCTCTTAAACACATCCCAGGATGACGACTCAACCACCTCCCTGGGGAGCCTATTTTAGTGCTTAACAACCCTTTCTGTAAAGAATTGTTTCCTGATAGCCAACCTAAACTTACCCTGGCGCAACTTGAGGCCATCTCCCCTCGTCCTATCACCAGTGAGAAGAGACCAACCCTGCTCTCACTGTAAGCACCTTTCAGATATTGGAAGAGAGCAATAAGGTCTCCCCTCAGCCTCCTCTTCCCCAGACTGAACAGCCTCAGTTCCTTCAGTCTCTCCTCGTAGGGCATATTCTCCAAGCCCTCCACAAGCCTTGCTGTCCTTCTTTGGATCTGCTCCAGCACCTCAGTGTCCTTTCTGTACTGAGGGGCACAAAACTGAACACAATACTTGAGGTGAGATCTCACCAATGCTGAGTACAGGGGCAGGATGACTTCCCTAGTCATGCTCACCACACCATTCCTGATACAAGTCAGGATGCCATTGGCCTTCTTGGCCACCTGGGCACACTGCTGGCTCATATTCAGCTGACTGCCCATCAGTACACCAAGGTCCCTTTCCATCAGTCAGCTTTCCAGCCACTCCTCCTCAGGCCTGTAGGGTTGCCTGGGGTTGTTGTGATCAAAATGCAGGACCCGACACTTGGCCCTATTGAAACTCATACAAGTTACCTTGGCCCACTGATCCAGCCTATCCAGGTCCCTCTGTAGCACCTTTCTCCCCTCAGACAGATCAACACTCTATCCCAACTTGATGTTGTCTACAAATTTACTGAGGGTGCACTCAATCCCTTCATCAAGATCATTAATAAAGACACCGAACATAAGCCAGCAGCACGCCCTCGCAGTAAAGAAAGCCAAAGAGTCCCATGGAGGATAACCAAGAGCAGCCCTGCTGTGAGGCTGAGAGCTGACACTGCTCAGCCTGGCCACGGGGAAACTCAGGGTATCTCATCCACACGCATAAATACCTGAATGACCACAGATACCTTCTCCGGCCTCACCCCCCGCAGCAATACCTGCTTCAGTGCCGGCTCCGTGCTCGGCGCCGCCCGCCGCAGCGCCCCAGCCGAGGAGCAGCACGTAGCGCTCCATGGCCGCCGAGGACGAACGGCCCGCGCTGCCGCCCTCGCTCCGCCCCTCACAGAGCTGCGCTTCCGCTTCCCGGTGCGGGGCCGCGGGGCTCCGCTTTGCTTCCCTTCCCGTTCCCTTCCCGTTCCCTCGGCCATGGCCAGCTACACCAAGGCGGCACAGGTGAGCGCGGCCCCGTCCCCTCCGGGCCTCGGCGGGACTGATTTCTGGCAGCGATTTCTTTTCTTGTGTTAACTATCGCTTCTCTTTCTCTTTAGCAATGGGCTACTTTTGCCAGAGCGTGGTACCTTCTCGATGCGAAGATGCAGCCACCGGGAAAACTAGCAGCCGTAACCATAAGAAGGCTGGAAGGCAGGCATAAGCCTATTTACTACGCGCTCAGTGGGTATTACAGTAGGCTGGAACCAATAGCTCTGCTGTGCTGTGCAGGCAGCGGAGCGCTGGCACGGGCTGCCCAAAGGCTGTGGGATCTCCTCCTTGGACGCCTTCAGAAGCAGCCTGGATGTGGCCCCTGGGTCCCCTGCTCTGGGTGTGCCTGCCTGAGCAGATGGACACCGACTCCCCGCAGGCCTCAGCTGTTCTGTGGCCGTGGGACTGGAACCTGTCTCATTTTTGAGACAGGAGATGTGATTACTGTTGGAAGAAATCTTGATCAGTTGAAGAAGTTGTTTTGCCTATCGATAGATGAGAAAATTCAGTACTGTGTGTGCTTTTGATCATCTTATAATACTATAGCAGATGTCTCACAATGATAAGCATTTTATAGATAATATATATATTTAAAGGAAGTAGCAGAACAGTAGCAGAACTTTCAAGAGATCACTGAAGTGGAAAGAAAGCATTAAGCTTTACTCATATACGTTAAATATACATACTAAGGTTGTACTTGACCCAGTTTTCATAATAACAGGTAGCATTTGTAGATTTCTAGAGGGAAGTTTAATACCCAGTTTCTGCAGTTGCAAGATGTGTTGTATCCACGAGATGTCACTGGAGTGTAAGGCTGTCAGAAAAGTAAAGCAAGCACTGAGGGGAAATAGTTTTGGTTGCCCTGTGGGAAAGGTCTTGGATAGTTTTATGTTTGTGAAGCTTTAAAATCCTGGAAAGTCATTTCAAGGTTAACTCTATTTGATCTAAGGTATTCCATGAGTCAGTACCAGACACGCTACACCTGAGACTGATGGATTGCTGCAAATGGGAGACATCTGAGTCTATCTAAGAGCAAAGTGTGGGTGAATTTGCAGTTGGTGTGCTCAATGCTTTCTGATACTTTGAAGGGAAAAACAAAAGTAACAGTGCCTGTGAGATAACTGTTTTTTAGAAGAACACTGTGGAGATTTTATCTGGTGGTTTTTTTGGTCATGTTTGATTGGTGGTGGTGTTGGTAGTCATTTTTTAATTTATCACCTTTCCATAAAATCATCATTACTATTCTGAAAAATGTCTGGAGCTGTAACCAAGCTGTGAGGAGGGAAAGAAAGAAATCTGGTTTTGTGTATGTTTCTTTTCTGTTTTAGGGATAATTTGTCCTTGTTCTCCAAAATACTGTATTTTTAGATGCTGTTAGACCATCTGCCTTAAGAAAGGTGATATGATCTTGTTCATGAGGTTTGAATGTGGATTGCTTGAATTCTTCTGCATCCTGTCCTTGTGAGCAGGTTCACAGTATGAAACCAAAAATAGTGAGCCAGTTTTTTCAGATATGGGTCATTCTGGATCTTTGTACTGAATTGTGGGCCAGTGTAAGTGAGCCACTTCTGTTATTCAGGCAGGGTTTGCTGTGCAGGTAGCTGTGTGTGCATCCTTAAAGGAGAAGACCGGGCTTGATGGAAATGTCCCAAAAGCCACATCTGGCCTAGGTGTTACCTAGTTTGCAATGTTAGCTTCAAGCAGCTGGAAGCAGTAGCTAGAACTTGTCTTATAGTGAAAACACTGGCAAGTAGCTTGTCAGTCATGTGAGCTAACAGTTGACAATGCCTGCTTTCAAATGCAATTTAATCCACAATTAAAATGCAGGAGGAAATTCCATTGTGAGATGGAAATTATGTGAACTTGTAAACATTCAGTGATACAGAATGGAATTACTGGACAGCCTAGTTTCATCTGAAGAGGTGCAATGTAGCAATGTATCTGTTGTATGTAACCAATAGAATATTTCTCAGTAGTAGGATGCAGTTTAACTGTGTTTGTGCAGGTAGTAAATGGTTTTGCTTTCTTCTAAGGCCAGGTATCCCTGAGGTGACAGGAGCAACACTATCAAAAGACAAGTAGCTAATAATGTAATAATTCAGAATTTTGAAGGAGAATCATAGAATCATAGAATCGCTAAGGTTGGAAAAGACCCACAGGATCATCCAGTCCAACCATTCGCCCTTCATCAATGGTTCCTGCTAAACCATGTCCCTCAACACAACATCCAAACGCTCTTTGAACACCACCAGGCTCGGTGACTCCACCACCTCTCTGGGCAGCCCATTCCAGTGCCTGACCACCCTTTCAGAGAAGTAGTATTTCCTAACGTCCAGCCTGAATCTTCCCTGACGCAGCTTGAAGCCATTCCCTCTAGTCCTATCACTAGCCACACGAGAGAAGAGGCTGACCCCCAGCTCACTACAACCTCCCTTCAGGTAGTTATAGAGAGCAATAAGGTCTCCCGTGAGCCTCCTCTTCTCTAGACTGAACAACCCCAGCTCCTTCAGCTGCTCTTCATAAGGTCTGTGCTCCAGACCCCTCACCAGCTTTGTTGCCCTAAGAAGGTAGCTATCAATGATTTTTTTTATCAGCTTTAAAATAACAGGTTACAGTCATTATTCAGGCAGGTGTTGATACCCTTGTTAGTTTTTAGCTTGGTAATTGCAGCCTCTTTGCATCTCACAAATGAGCTCTAAGCTGTAATCACTGAGTAGAGGTACGTTACTTACTGGAAGAGTGCAGTCCTCTGGTAAACGTTGGTACTGTTTTTATACTGTATTTTTGAAATAGAGGTTCACATGCAACACAACACAGCACGTTGAATGAAATAGTATGCTTGCTTGTAGGCCAGACAACTGGATCATATGTAAATAGTTGCAATGGTTTGATTATCCAGCTAGACAGTGTTTTACCTACTCACCTTCCTTCTAACTTGACGTTCCTAAGAAAAATAGTAATTAAATTTAGTATTTAAGTGTAATTTTGGATGGAGTGGCTTAAAAACTCAGATCTTCTAGTTTAAGTTTTATGGAATGTGCTATACATACGTAATACCACATATATACACAACTTATAATACACAATTTAAAATATTTTTTTCTACTGATTACCTTACAGATGACTGTGGAGATCATGTTGTCATAATAAATACGAGACATATTGCCTTTTCTGGTAACAAATGGGAACAGAAAGTATACTCCTCACATACCGGGTAAGTGTTAAGTTGCTGTATAGTAAACCTTCAGGTGAGCTAGCTCTACACTTCTGACATATTTTCTTCTAGAGCAAGGTCTTAGCAGGTTGGTTCAAAATGGAATTCCTGCTTACGTTATATTCTGTTTGCACAGTGTTTGAAATGATGCATGCCTCGTTTTGAAGTGTGTTGGTTGATATGGCAACGGAGCACATTTACAGATTTGGTAAACTAAATTATTTTCTGTGGAGGTAAATCCAAATATCAGGACTACTCTATTTACTAAACAATAAAAGATCTTCCAATTGGCACTGAACATTTAAGGTATATATACAGATACCAGCTTCAACTTTGTTGTCTTACTTAACAGCAGATACAGAGTTTGTATCTGCTATAATCCAGTAAGAAATTAGGTACTCTGAAGGTATACTGGCATATAACATATTGTTCTGGCAGATATAACTTCTTCATAGATAAAAATGTAATGAGCTGTTACAGTATTGCTCAATTCAGTCAAATAAGAACAGTTGCTCTTCATACCATGACAACACTCGATAATGATTCCTTGGGCATTAAAATGAATTCAGTGTGCTTAAATGTGAATTAGCACAACTATGCCATATCAGGAAGACTTTCAAGAGGTGGATTAGTTGCAAGTCTTGATAGTCTTGAAATATTTCCAAATTTTGCATGTCTTACCCCAATGTATTTTGTAACTGTGATAATTTATTTAACAAGCAGTCTTTAGAACACAGTCTATCTGCTCATGCAAGACTAACTTTTTAATATTCAAGTGAATGAATGGAAAAGTGCAAATGGAATTAAACTGAGAAAGATTCTGTTCTATTAAGTATCATAGAATGGCTTGGGTTGAAAGGGACCCCAAGGATCATCAGTTCCAACCCCCGTGCTACCGGCAGGGCCACCAACCTCCAGATCTGGTACTAGACCAGGTTGCACAAGGCTCCATCCAACCTGGTCTTGAACACTTCCAGAAGTGAAGCATCCACAGCCTCACCAGAATATCTAATAAAGAATAGCTGATAGTTGTTGGCCTTGTGAAAATAACTTCTTGTTTAGTGGGCTTATGATAAGACATAATTTTACACCATTGTTCAAAGTTCTTTTGCTATTCCACTTTGCTCATCAAATTTTAAAAGAAGAAAAATATTCAGAGTGACATGAGGGAGAGAAAGAGAGTGGCATTGCACCAGGAGGATTTAGATTGGTTATTAGAAGGAGTTTCTTCACAGAAGGGGCTGCCCAGGGGAGTGGTGGAGTCCCCATCCCTGGAGGTGTCTCTGAAATGTGTGGATGTGGCACTAAGAAATATGGTTTAGTGATGAAACTCAGTAGGTCACGTTGGTGGTTGGACATGGTGATCTTTAAGGTCTTCTGTGACATAGGTGATTCTGTAATTCTAAGATACTGAGTTACTTGTGTTAATGGCATGACTGAGCATGTAGCACTGAGCTTCTATGTTTCTTCTGTTTTTCTAGTTATCCTGGTGGTTTCAAACAGGTGACAGCAACTCAGCTCCATTTGAAAGATCCAACTGCTGTAAGCATTTTTCCCTTCATTTGTAAAGTAAATCATTTCATTTTAATATTTCCCCTAAGCAAAAGAGGTTGTACTTAACCTGTGTAAAGGTAAGTTATGAACATGTTATGACTGGAGCTTAGCTTATGACACTGCTTCTGTAAACAGCATGCTTTAGGGTTAGATTGCAAGTTGCACATTTTCATGATTCTTCCATGCTGTCCAAATGAGCAAATCAAACTTTGCTTTGAGTTTCAGAGGTGTGGCCTTTCTCATTGTCCAAGTGAGTCAAATTAGACTTAACTAAGCAGTACTTGAGTTTAACAACCCTAGCAGTTTAAGAGCCATCGGGAATAAAGTTAATATTAAAAAATGTTAGAAAATACATCTGCCTCTTTCTCCCATGGGTTTTGTCAAATGACTTTTTTAAGATATTATCTGTGGTGCTCTATGTTTCTGGTCTGTGAGAGAACTGGAAAAGGTGGTTAGTAAAGAAGCTCGATGTAAATGTCTATATTTGGCTATTAATAATTCTGTTGAACACTAGTCTTGATTTATTTATTATTACCCTAAAAAAAAGATACTAGACATGAATGGTTTGGGATGTTGACTTAGAGTTACAAAATTACTACTTTTACTGCTGTAGTGAATGCTCAGCTTCACAAGACTGAGTTCTCTAAGTACTATAGTTTCAAATCATGGCATGAGGTCCACTGAGATGACCAGGTTTGTGTGTTTATCTCTGACTCAGGTGCTTTCCCTTAGGTCACCTTATATGCAAAACATTAAAATGCTTCTTCCATTTCCTAGGGAAATTGTCTGCTGCAAAATTATTGGGCTTTCTCACTTTTTTTAAAAAAATCTGTTTTAGTAATCTTAGCTGCTCCCAAGACTTCAGTACTAAACATTGTATAAGTGCTCAATTAAAAAAAGGCTGCATTAAGAGTTTATCTACTTTTGTGGTCTTTTTCTTCATTTTAAATGGCAAATTGATAAGATCTTGCATTTCAATATTCATAGAATCATTAAGGTTGGAAAAGACCCACAGGATCACCCAGTCCAACCGTTTACCCATCACCAACAGTTCTCACTAAACCATGTCCCTCAACACAACATCCAAACGTTCCTTGAACACCACCAGGGTCGGTGACTCCACCACCTCTCTGGGCAGCCCATTCCAGTGCCTGACCACCCTTTCAGAGTAATAGTATTTCCTATTGCCTTCTGTCAGTAATTTTCCAAAACAAATGCTCAAACATAGTTGTAACTCCTTTGGGCATTACTGGTAGTTGAGTGTCTAAAATAGATTTCTTCAACCGTTTATGTTTGAGCTTTGTACAGAGGCTGTGCACTGGGAGGCAGTATAGCACAACTTGTTTGCTAGGGCCTGAGAATTGGGTGTTCTATAAATGATCTTCTGGCATTCATTCTGAAATACCTCTTTTCTTGCCAGACTCCTAGATGGATTTCTGTGCAAGCATTCTTCTGGATTTAATGTGTTGCCAATAACTAAAACATGTTGGATAGAGACCCAGCAAATGGTGATGTGGCTCAGGACGTGGTCTAATTTAGCAAGAGAAACTTTCTTTCTTTAAAAATAAATAAATAAATTCTGGAGAGCCCTCAGCAATTAACTCTTTTGTTGAATTGTTTGTCTGCCTGTCTTACGAAGATATGTGAATATTGCTATAATTAATAGTAGTGAGTGGTAATTTGGTGGTAATTTGGCAGGATATGTTCTTTATGTGTACCTGTTAGGTTTTGAAAAAGGATTTTATTCCTAGTAACATTTGTTTATTGTTTTGGTGTGAAATCCATTGGGGTGTGACAAATATGGAAATTAGGGTGATTTATTAACTTGTTTTATTTTAGAATCGTAGAGTGGTTTGTGTTGGAAGGGACTGGAAAGAGTGTCTACTTCCAACACCATGCTGTGGGCAGAAGCACTTCCCATCAGCTCAGGCTGCCCAGAGCCCCATCCAGCGTGGCCTTGAGCACCTCCAGGGATGGGGCACCCACAGCTTCTCTGGGCAGCCTGTGCCAGTGCCTCACCATTCTCATAGTGAAGAATTTCTTCCTAATATGTAACGTAAATCTGTCCTCCTTTAGTTTAAAACCATTACCCTTTGTCCCTGATAAGGACCTAGCTATTAAAATCAGTACTGAAAAATTATTGTTACGAAGAAGACCAATGCCCAGCCTAAGTATTATTTCCACCCTCAAAATGTTATGGAGATGTATATCACTACTTTGTTTCCCTCTTTTTTTTTAATAAAAATAGGACTACTTTCTTTTTTTTTTTTAAAGTTATGTTTGGTTCAATTGCTGTGAGGCCATTAGAACTAGTTAGGTTGTAGGAAGCTGAAGGCATCTTTCTATGGAATCCAGGTCTTCATTTAAAACATTGCTTTCATCCCAGAGGCCAGTGCTTTTTCTCTGCCTTTGGTCCTATTGTATCCTGCTAGTTCATCCTGGTAGTGCTTCATTAGATGAGTCAACATCAGTTTTGGAAGTGCCATTAGAGAAATTAAGCCATTAAATTCTTGGAAGAGGCTCCTTCCAAGGAAAAGGATGTTGACATAAAACCCACTGCTAATTGTGGGATGTTAATTTTGAAATGGATATGACTATTGTCAGTTTATGTAACAAATAGATTAAAGTTGGTAAGTTGTTTTTTTTTTTGTGTGTGTGTGTAGATACATATGCAGTAAATACTGCACTGTTGCTTAGCATTGTCTTTACTTAAAATAAGTCTAAATTCAAACGCATACCTATTTTTCAATTAAAGTCATGTTTAAATGCAGTTCCTAGTATGCAGAAATACTTATTTTATGAATAATGATACGTAGCTAACTAAAATGGCTGTAGTGAATAACTGGATGCAAAACAATATATGCTTGCATGAAGGCTGAAAGGCACAAGTAGAGTTATTGGATTTAGATGTAACTGCAGAAGGGTTAAACAGTCATTTCCATTTTCATTATACTTCATAAAGTATCAAGACAGAATGTACGTTAATCATTTGATAACCTCACTTAAATGCTATGATGTCAACCTGCATTATCTCATAAAATTTGGAGCTATGTTTTCCTTACGTGTAGTAGTAAGTGCTTGAGAAGGATTTGTGCTGCATTTTGGATGTGCGTGTACATGTCTTTTGTTTATAGGATCAGAGGAGGATTCAGATTTGAGGGAGCCTCAGGAGATGTGCAGTGCCGCCTGCTGCTGGAAGTAGTGTTGGCAGTTCAGATAAGGCTGGTGGAGGCTGATCCACACTGATGCTGAGAGCTGCTAGGGACGACCTCTTTGGTAGCCTTCTCCAATGCCGGACATTTCTTCTTAGTTGGAAAGATTTGAAGTGCTTATTTTTGGTGTCTAGTTTGAGACGTATGATTTAGTGCCCAAGTTTGACAGACTGTTACTATTTTTTTCCCACTTTATATGTCTTTTTATGCTTATATGACACGCTGCATACAAAAAGAGAGCTGCATAGTTGATGTTCCATGTTCGTTGTGCCAATTTTTCAATACTTTGGAAAATGCTGGTTATATGGAAAGGCAGAAGTTACAGCGATGACCAGGAAGATACCAAAAGCAAATATTCTTGTGCATTTTTGCCTTTAACACCTTTGAGTCCCTTCGAGAGGCACGGAGAGACAGATATCTGTGAATCTCTTTAAAATTTCTGTTATTTTCAGTTGTCTGACATTCCAGAGAATATTGGAGAACAGCTCTCTTGTGCTGGGCTTGGCCAAGCTGCTCTAGGAAGTATCTAATGGAGAGAAAACAGCTTCATGTTCCAGCATTTTCTTTTTCTAACTTAGATATATTGTGAATTTTCAGACCACCCATCGACCAGGGTATTAAACTTGTTCTTTAGGCGCAGCTTAACAGCTTCTTGCTGTACAGAAGAGTCTCTATTCATCAAGATAATACAGTACTGATATTCTTTGTGCTACAGCTACTCCTTCAGGACAGCACTGATTTCCATTGTTGGTCGCTAAGGAAAGTCAGTGTAGTGTTCCTCTTTCAAAGAAGAGTCCTTCGGAAACGAAGCAAACAGTTGTTTTATTTGAGGTGCCTGTGTTTGGGATGCACAGAGCTTTGTTGGTTTTGTTTTTTAATAACATTTGCACATATTTGTTTAGGTGAGGAAATGCTAATAGGCATGAGACCAACGTTTTCAAGATGAGGCTTCAGAGTGCTTGGTATGGGAAGAGCAGGAGATGTCCCTGTGTGCTTGTAACCCTCACAGATTTGAGAGGGAACAAAGAATATTTGGAAAATCCTGGGAAGAACCTGGGGCATTAATTAAAATGCCTGCAGGACATGTTGACAGATCTAATATGTAGAACCAGATAATAATCTAGGAAAAACAAATGGCTGAAAACTTTGTCTTATCTGTTTCTGGTTCTAAAAGCAAGCAAAACTTGGCTTGCTTTATCTTTTTGTTTTTAGCTGGAACAGAAACTCCCTCAAAACAGAAAAGAAATGGTGTTTGGCTCATATCAGATACTTGCTGAGAAGACTGACATTTGCAGCCTTCAGAGCCTGTATTGCTTTTGACAAAGAAATAATGGGCAGTAATTATTCAGAATGAATGCTACCTGCTAAGGAAGATGATGAAGCCAGGCAGGGTAGCTCTACAGACACACTGTGAGGAAGCCTCCAGAGGCGTCAGGGTTTGTTCAGCTGCTGGCACTGCTCTGGAGGGGCTTAAAACATTCTAATTCTCCTTTTGAATGCTAGTAGCAACTGCTTGCATGTACAGGCTTGCCATTATACCTGCACAATAATCATCTTCTGAGGAAAAACTTCAGCAGAAAACACACTTAAATCTTGCTGTTGATATTTGAAGACGTGGTTTTTTTTCATCCAGGGAAGTAAGGGATCACTGATACAATGGTTTGTATGCAGAAAAAAATTGTTACTGGAACACTGGATATAACTAGGTTTTCTTTTATGGCTACGAGGTTTGTTTATTTACTTATTTGTCATTAAGGAGAGTGTAACTTCAAAGCCTGGCTTAGTAGGCACTTAGAAGTCAGTGTAGCATGGAGAGGAGCTTATTGGTACAGAACTTGGTATCTGCAAACCAAAAAGAAGTAAACAAAAACCCTGTTAGTGCTCTAAATAAGGCATACAGTTGTGTCGGTCTTTTGCTTTAAATATAAATACTTAAAAAAAAATAATAATCTTAATCCCTTTCTTACATGAATATGCAAGTTACTGATGTTAGTTTAAAGAACAAATTAAACTTCCAAGTTCTTAGGTGCTGAGTAGCAGTAGGAGTTTGACTCCCCTATGTCTGAATTGTTCCTGTGGCACTGTACAATCACTTTTGCCATACTACTCATCTAACTCTGTAGAGGTAAAAGAACTTCACCTTTCTATCATGCATCTATTGAATAAGAGCACTGTTGTGTACAGAACAGAAGACAGCTGGTATTTGGCAGGTATGCTCCTTCTGAGGAGTTGGTACCTGAAATTGTTGGAGTGGTGTTTTCAGTATAATGTAATTATACTGTAATTAATCACTTTGTATCCTTCTCTGTAGTGGCTGCGTCCTTCCCAAGCTCTAGAGTTGCTTCCCGGTGTTTATTGTACTTAACCTCTTTGAGCAGATTTTGTTCTTCATCCAGTTATTTTGCACTTCTCAAGAGTGGTATTGCTCTGTTGATTTCCTCCCTTACAGCATGTTTTCTCTGAGGAAAAAGTCAGAAAAAGAAGTTGATCTCGACTGGGTGTAATCTGCAGTTTGCATGGGAGCTCAGGCGTGCGACAGAAATGGAAGTGTTGGATTCCTGGATGTTAGGAAATACTACTTTTCCAACAGAGTGGTCAGGCACTGGAATGGGCTGCCCAGGGAGGTGGTGAAGTCACCAACCCTGGAGGTGTTCAAGGAGTATTTAGACGTGTTGAGGGACATTGTTTAGTGAGAACTGTTGATGATAGGTTGGACTGGATGATCTTGTAGGTCTTTTCCAACCTTAGTGATTCCGTGTTTCTATGATTCTGTGTTGGAGCCTCATACAGTGTTGCCAGGTAAATATATTCTCTGACTTGTCCATGTTCATACTTTGTTAGGGAGGGGGCTGAAAGTGCAAGAGCTTTACCCAAGATTGTTTTCCTTCTGTATCAGACGTTTAAATTGGAAACTGTTGGTGGGATGTATAAATTTGCCTGTTCCATTGAGGAAATCATGTAGTGCTGCAAGTTAGGTGCCCTGGCCAGTGTGCATAAAGCAGTGCCTGAAGCCAAGGCTTTGCTCCTTGGCACCTACTGTGAGTTGCTGGGCATTGTGGCTGCCCGAATCCGAGGTTATTGTCCTTTTCTTTGCATTGTTCTGACATACAGGTGGCAGTGTTTTCAAGTGGCTCAGATGTTAAAGGCTCTGGCATAAAAAGATGTAATTAAAAATATGAGCTCTTTGAAATGCGTAGTTAAGGAACTTTGTTTCCTCTGAGAATTAGGTTCCACTGAATGTAAGCTCTGAAATGGGAGGGAATGTGCCATGAAGTCCAGTTTCCTGCTCTGTACTGGGCAAACCAGTACCATCTCCCTAGCAGTGAAAAGATGGTTTCTGCTTCACATGAAAGGGATTTTTCTGTTCATGTAGGTCTTGCATAAGTGAGAGGGCATGATCAAAGGAGTTACTGAAAAGCATGGATGATATACCAAAGCATGTCTATGGTTTTGCTTACTGCACTTAGCATGCTTACCTTCCGAAACTGTTCCTGTACATCTCATTATCCATGCTTCATTCTCCAAGTCCTGTTATCTTGTTAGTTTGTTGTCCCCTGAGGTTGTCAGTTCTGCAGTGACCGTACACAGGGTTTAAAATATTTCCTCGCTGTTTAACTTGAAAATATAAAGCAGTCATTCTTCTCGAGAATGACTTTTTAATAGGCAACTTTTTAAAACTGAGTTGTTTTTTCTTTTTTTAAGCAACATTATAAAGACTCACAGAGTCATAGAATGGCCCGGGTTGAAAAGGACCACAATGATCATCTAGTTTCAACCCCCTGCTGCGTGCAGGGTCTCCAACCACAAGACCAGGCTGCCCAGAGCCAAGAAAATGGAGTCAGATTCATCAGGCAGGAGTGTCTACAACCAGAATAGAGCAGCAGTTCATCCAGGTCATTGACTTGTTCCAACAGATGTCTGTGTTACAGGCTGCAGAGGATGATGAAAAATCTGGCACAAACATTTGAAGAAGTTAAATACTTAACTGTTCATTAAAGTATTTTAAAGTCTTTCTTTTTATTGGAGTGAAATCATTAATAAGCTGTACATGCACAGGGTCAAATGAGTGACCAATGACTTACAGATACATGGAGCTGTATTTAATGTAAGGAATTAACACTGATTCTATCGCAGTTTCAAGTAATTTTTATAGAAAGAAAAGGATCCCTGGAGTTGAGGAGTATGGAGCTTCTGTGTCCATTGTTTTAGATGGGATCTATTTTGACCTTGATTTACTTGATTGAGTTGGACGCGATGATCCTTATGGGTCACTTCCAACTCAGGATATTCTACAGTTCTGCTCTTTCTATGTGATATTTTCCTCTTAGCCAAGAAAGTGTACAAAATGAAAATTACTGTGGTGAAAGGGCTCACATCTGGGTGGCTTGGAGCACAGGCAGAGTAGGTTTATTTCTGCTTAAAAAAATTGCGTCTGGTCTACTTCTAAACAACTTGCTGTCCTTCTTTATCCCCTTTGGTCTCTTATGATTGCGTGCCTTGTTTTACATACACAAATGTTCTTATGGCTGAAGTCCATAACACTATGTTTCATATTTAAATTACAGACATCTGCATTAGGGTCCAAGAGAAATCGTGTTATGTTACTTTTCTGCAAGTATCATCTATTGTGGGTGTATAAATTCTGTTCATTCCTGATGCTCTACAGTGGGTTTGTTCATCTGGAACTAATAGCAAGGGAATAAATAATCATAGAATCACAGAATGGCCTGGGTTGAAAAGCACCACAATGACCATCTAGTTTCAACCCCCCTGCTATGTGCAGGGTTGCCAACCACCAGACCAGGCTGCCCAGAGCCACATCCAGCCTGGCCTTGAATGCCTCCAGGGATGGAGCATCCACAGCCTCCTTGGGCATCCTGTTCCAGTGTGTCACCACCCTCTGTGTGAAAAACTTCCTCCTAATATCCAACCTAAACCTCCCCTTAAATCTCCCCTGTCTCAGTTTAAAACCATTCCCCCTTGTCCTGTATTATAAATACATACAGTGTTATGAAGCAGTGTCTTACCAGGTCAGCCTTGCTTAAGATACAATGCATTGATTATATTGAAACATTGAATACAGTGAATTATGGTATTTAAATGCTGAGACCACTTGTAAAATTTGTTAGAGCCTAATTCATTTCAGTGATCTACATATCTAAATGTAAGACTAATATTATGGAGTTAATAGATTCTCACTTTGCTTTTCAGTTCTCTTAATGTCACGTGATCATGTGCAATCATCCACACTGCATAATACAGCTCTAGTTTCTAAGCAGAAACTTTTATGACTGTTGGAGCGTTTATATGACTGAGGTGTAAGTGTTCCTTCTTCCAAAACAGTAAATCAGGAACATCTTGAGAATGTGATGCCAGAGTTCTTCAGTGTGGAAGAACATGACTGAAAAGAGGTCCAGGAAATAGGGAAACACACCATACCTTTTTCATGTTATTTATAGGTGGACTGATTTGTCATCACGTTTTCTTTCCTCAGATTGTCAAGCTGACGATTTATAGGATGCTTCCAAAAAACCTTCTGAGAAGAACTTTGATGCAGAGGTTGCACCTATTCCCAGATGATGTGAGTGGTCACACTGTTACGTTTTCTTCCTTTTTGCTGAGGAGGTGAAGAGTGCTAGCAAAGCTTCAGTCGTAAGATAGATTAAGAAAAATCAAGCTACTTCTTAAATATGTAACTAAATACACTTTACGTGTTGATGCTCTTTATTTCACAAAACTGTGATATTTAAAATATGCATGTGATTGTCTTGTGTATTATGACTTCATTTAGCATGAAGAATGCAGCACTGTTGACAGATTTTGGTCTGGGTTTGGGGAGAAGTGAGGTGTTTTCTAAACCTTCTTTCTAAGGTTTGATTGTTCTCACCCTCCTCAGGTTATCCCAGAAGATATAGAGAAGAACCTTCTACAAGAGATTCCTCAGCCACGTGTAGTCCCCAGGAGGTTAGATGAATATACACCAGAAGAAATTGCTGCCTTTCCAAGGGTTTGGACTCCGTAAGTATATTAGAATTTTAAAATGAGCACTTGGACTGAATCTGTACGATATTGTCTGTTGGCTCTTATAATGTGAATAAGAAAAAAAGGGATTTCTTCATGTCACATTTTTTTGATGGGAGATCATTAAGCAAAGAATGGTCATATTTGAAGGGAGTGGTTGCATGTTTTCTTATTTTCTGGTCTTTTTTCATCAGTAAGACTTGATGTAAAGTCATACTTTTAGTTCTTCGTCAAAAGTACTTGAATAAGTGCTTACTCACTTATGCTATTGTTAGAGTTGAAGGAAACACCATGTGACTGTGGGACTGAACAATTCATTTTAAAAAAGCATAGAAGAATCTTCAGATTTTCTCTAGAGGAAGGGAAAGAGTTCTGTTAAACTGGAACTGGGAGAATGTATCTTTGGCAGGACTATGCCACGTGTTTATTTTGATAATTAATTTATTTTCAGTGCACCAAATCAGTTCTACCGTAGCTGCATTGCATTTCAATGAGTATTTGTGGTTTGTTTTATACTACCACGTGCAGCACTGAGCCAACCTGCTAGTGAAAATAATCACATCTGGGAGCCTCTCAGATTAGTACCAATGATTTGGTTTTTTTTCTTGTGGGACTCTCAAAATGACCACTACTGAGCTTCCTTTAGATGTCAAAGCCAAAGATCTGTGGGGATGAAGCAGGTGGACTAAAGTCTGACCTGGAGTATTCCAGATGATCAGCACTGACTTGTGCACTTCTGCTTATTTTCAGTATGTAGAATTTAACATCTCTTTTGGTAAAGCAAGTTTAAACATCTGGTAAATGTTAATCATGTTGTAGCCGTGTGTGGCAGAGAGCAAGAAAACTTCAATGTCATCTAATTTAGTAATTGCTGTCAAGCTGTCTCCTAATAATTTCCTGTTAGTATTTCTTTGCTCTGCAGTCTCATCCTGATCAGTTTTTTGGGGAAATGCTATCTGTATAAAGGCTTCATACTCTGTGCCAGTTGCAGAGGGTGGGAAGTGCTGCTCACTGAGCAGCCCTGCAACTGCCACAGTTGGGAGGCTTTCAACTGAGAAATTCATTTTGTTCCTTCAATGGGATGAGTGAGGAGAGCCAGGGAATAGGTGGACCTAGAAGGGGAATAGAGCAGAGCTCTGGAGCAAAAGTGTGTCAGAGAGGACTGGAGGATGAAGAGCAGCACACTCCTGTGTGTTCGATCTGTGAGCTTCTGCAGAACACGTGGATAGTTTCCAGACAGTAACTGTAGTACCTAAAATAAACCAGAATAAGAGGAATTCAGAAAAACTGTTAAATTCTTCTTTTTTTCCAGATGGTTTTAATAAGTTTTCCCACTTTATATGATTTTTATTATTATTATTTTTCTTTTTTCCTATCCTTTGTGAAGTTCTAATGGGTGACTTTTCTGTTCCTCAAAGGAGAGTGAATGATTTAAACACAAGGAGAAAGATTGAGAGACACACACTCTGTGTCACTTACACTTTATTTTTGCTCTAGTAGAAAAAGACTTAAATTATGTTAGCCCTTTAAAAGTAGTTGTATCCTTTAGTGGAAAGCATTACATGAAAACCGTAGTTATAGTGTTTAAGGATATAGAATAAAGGAAAGCATGATTATGACAATGAAACTACTGTTTACAATTTTACATTAAAACTTATTCCTAAGAAATGTGTGTTACTGAGTATAAAATGGTCATAAAGCAGATAGGAAATTCATATCAACTCAGAGTATGCTAACAGGCCTTTCTCTCCTTAATCTGAAATAACACATAAATGATTTTCATTCTGAATGTGAAGAGAACATACTGAGCGCTGCTAATGATTTCCTTGGACTTCCTACCTGTGTTTTTATCAAAATGTCTTGGCACAAATGGTTTTGAAAGGCTGTTTTTTCTGCTAACTGGGCACTGACAGTGTAGACAAATAGGCAGTACCCAAGTTGAGTACTGAGGTGAGGAAATGGTTTTTGAGGAAAGCGTGCATCCAATGTGGATACCTATCAAAACTGTGTTGTGCAGGGTGGACAGCCTTCCCATCATCCCTCCTTCCACCGCATAATGGGATGTCATTATGGATCTTACTCTGTGAGAGGAGAGAATTAAATGTCCTAACATTTCCAGTAAGAGAAACTTGCTTGGAATATTCTTTCCTTTTATACCTAACCTGAACCAAATGGTTTTGTGAATTGTACAGAGCTGCTCTCTTACATCCTTGGTGCAGATGGCTGAGGTAAACGTGGTGAAAAACCTTGTAGAGGCAGGGAGGTAAAATTGTGTCTTTCCATACAGATGTAAAGGGGAGGAAGATCAGAAACCAGTTCTTCTGGCCGACTTTGATTTTTTTTGCAACATCCTACCATGAATGAAGCCATTATTTCAAGGGTGCTTGAGGTTTCACGTTGGATGTTTTTAATGAACTTTAAACAGAAATCATCACAGAATTCACCAATCTTGTATGACTAAACAAACAGTACTGTTTCCTACCTCTCTTCTGAAGGCAGGAATACATCAGATTTATGTGTGAATTTTCCTGTTATATGCCACCTAAAAGTTGTTTAGCTGACTGGGAATAGGTGTGTTTGTAGACAGCGAACTTTTAAAGGCAGGAAATTTGCTTTTGAAGAAGTAGTTTGAAGTCATTTGGACAAGAGCGTTCCCAAATATATAGAAGAAATCTGTCTTGTTCCAGTTAGATGGATACATTCCTATGAGTTTCCCTTAAGAAAGCAGAGCAGTTCTGATTTCCAGGAGAGCACTCAGGTTGGTGCTGGTGTGCATACTGAGTGCCTGTTCCACTGCCAGACTTAATGGGAGCTCTCCATGGACCTCCCTAGGCCAGACAGCCTCTCACTTGTCTTTCTGGAAAAGAAGTCCTTGAAGGCTTTTGGCATTTTTAAAACTTAAGGTATTGTAAACTCTGAAACTTGACTTAAGAAAACCAAACACCTTTTGAATGTTTATTTTTGAGTAACCTGCCTGATTTCTGGCACCCTTCTGCACAGCCTACTTCTAGGTAGGGGGTTTATACTCTGAAGCCATAAAACTGTTTCGGCAGAGCAGTGAGAGCTGGTCAGACTCCCAGTTCTTGAACATCAGCCATATGTGTGGCATGGCATACAGGTTCTTGGTAATCCATCAGCAGCATCCCATAGCTTTGAAAGAAGAAATCTGCAATGCACTGGGAAGAAATATTTGTATATGATGAGACACAAGTGTGTTGGGACACCTAGGAATGGGAGATGTGTGTGATAATCCTCTTATGCATTCTGTGTCAAGGATAATGGTGGTCATCTATTTACAGTTTCTCCTTAGCTCTGTGTTCCTTAAAGCCAGTCATGCCGGCCTTAAGCAACCTAAAGTCTGCTGCTGATGTTCCTAGTGAATAAATTTGAAGGCACTGGTAAACAAAAAACTTTTCACATTAAGAGATCTCCTCAGCCACAGTCATGTGGATTAGAGGACTAGAGGGAATGGCTTCAAGCTGCGCCAGGGAAGATTCAGGCTGGACGTTAGGAAATACTACTTCTCTGAAAGGCTGGTCAGGCACTGGAATGGGCTGCCCAGAGAGGTGGTGGAGTCACCGAGCCTGGTGGTGTTCAAAGAGCGTTTGGATGTTGTGTTGAGGGACATGGTTTAGCGGGAACCATTGGTGAAGGGCAAATGGTTGGACTGGATGATCCTGTGGGTCTTTTCCAACCTTAGCGATTCTATGATTCTATGCAATAGCAGTTGTCTTTCCCAATTCTACAGTTTCTGGTATAAGTTCCTACTTTTAGTCACTATATTAAAGAAATAATTTGGGTACTGAGAACTGAAGTAGAAGCCAGAGATGTCCTGGGTATGTGGCTGAAATGATGTTAATAAAAATGCTGTTTATAATGTTAGGTGTTGGCAGTTTCTGTATGAAGTTTTTTGTCTGTTAATGTGCTCAGGTAAGGAAGCCAACACCAAGGGACACCTTGCATTGTATTAGATACACAAATGATATATGGAGTATTTCCAGTTATGTGCTGTCAGAAACAAAACTTGCAGTTAATACTACATCTGTAAAATGCTTTTTTGTTCTGCAATGAAATACGACATATAGTAAACATAAAATTATGGGGTCCTCTACTCCAACTGTCTGCAGAGCTACTTTTGTAAGACCCTTCTTAAGCCTAATATTAGATATAAAATTCTGCACTGAGATAAATACATTCCTCCAACCATTTCCTTAGTTCCTTCAAACTGCAGTGTCTGCAGCTTTGTGGGGCTGGAGTTGATTTGTGCATGTTATGCCCCGTGTGATAGTCCTTTGTTCTTACCTTGAAACACCCCTTGGTTGGCTGTTTCTTTAACAGAAATAAGTAATGCCTCTCCAGCTTGAATGTTCATCTCAATAAGCAACGTTGGCTTGTGTAGATGATCTGAGTGGAGATGGCCAACACAAACTTCTGTGAAAGCCTTGAGCCTGTCTTAGTTTTTCCTTAAAAGAGAAGCTGGAGAGGTGAGGAAAAAGCTATCCTGCCAATACTGCACAGTCCTGTTCTAATGTATGCTTTGAGAAATCCCCCTGGAAGTTCATTTTCTATGGCTTTTTTGGTTCTCAGTAGGAATTCCAGTAACTAACAGTGAAGCATTAACCTCTGTTAAAATTGGAGAACTATCACTGGTAACTTTTTTTTTTTAAATATATTGAGGGCATAAAGATATCCCACGGTTTTGTGTTCATTAGCAAAAAGCTGAAGGTAAATGAGTCTCATATTTCAGGCTACCGGAGCTGGACCTAAACAAGCCAAAAGCCACAGAAGTCAGACAGGCACACAGTTAGATACCTGAGGAGAAAGTTGATCCCTTCTACTTGAGGTTTTAGCCACAGGCAGCAACTGGATACTAACTGAGAAGGGTCAGTGACTTAATCATCTTAAAAATCTGACAAATCCATATTTAGATGGATTAGCCTATTAGAATTAATTACTGGCTCTTCTCTAGCATGTATAAAATATGCTGATGCTACTGATTCTCTTAACTTTACCTAGGGGCAGCTTATGTCGTAGTTAAAATTTGAAGGTAAGATATCTAATAAATGAGTACCTAAGTTTTACTTCAGCTGTCTGAAGAGACTTTCAGAAGGAAAGCTTTAATGCTACTTTCCTTTTCCCCCTAAAATCTGTTGATCTCATATGTGAAGAAATAGGAACTAAATTAATGTGAATTTGACAAGAAATACGAGAATGGTTTTATGTGATACTGTTGAACTACTTGCCCAGATGAAAATGGAATTAGAATTTTTTTAATTACTCCCTTATAAATGCCTAGATCTATTTGCTTTTTTCACTTTTGGTGGTGACAGCAAGTCTGGAAAGCATTTCACTGTGCCTTCACTCACTTCTCTGTTTATTTGAAGAATAACGTAATTCTTTGGACAAAGCCAAGTGTACAGTGCTGTTCTTTCTATAGCCCTATGGTTTTCAACAATATATATTTTTTAAAGAATACCCTTTCATGTGAAGAAAGCATAGTCTTGCTCAGCTGAAACTTAAATGAACATCACATTGAGTTAACTTAAATCATCTTATGAACAGAGTTCATGTAATCCAGGTCAAATCTGGTATCAGTGGTATCTAGAATCATAGAATCACTAAGGTTAGGAAAGACCTACTCCAACTGTCCACCTACCACCAATACTGGCCACTAGTCCTTAAGCACTGCATCAACCCTTTTCTTAAACACCTTCAGGGGTGATGACTCCATCACTTCCCTGGGCAGCATTTTCCAATGCATTACTATGCTTTCTGAGAAGAAATTCTTCCTAATATCCAATCTGATGGTAGATTTAAGTACCTTAGTCAAGTTTTGCTTAATTTGTTTTTTGGGAACCTGAGATGTTAACCAGTTTATTTTAAATTCTAATAAACTACTCCTAATCTCATTAAAATTATCTAAATACATACTGGCATTGGATTAGATAGTGTGATTTATGGATACTTCTAAAATCAAAACAAACACAAGTTTTATATAGAATAAACTTGAGCTGCAGTTGAGGACCCTGAAAGATTGATCTTAAGCTTTGTGCTTGCAGAAGGAAGTTAGGCACTATACTATATTGGCTTAACAGTATTAAGAAGGCACCTTTTCTTACTCTTTGTTATTAAATGCAGCTTCTGTTACTGTGGCTTATTACTGGTTCTCTAAGAAAATAAGCTGTACTTGTATAAATGCTTCTTAACTCAGATAATAGCCTGCATGAGGACTAAGCACATACAGAAGAGTTTGTTTTGCCCCCAGACAGAGCAAGTTCACTGTTTAGAATAGGCCAAAGTGAGATAATTTAAATATCATTAGCAGTTTCACTGATTATTTTACCAGAGCTACTCTGGGACAGTAGGTACGTCTTGAGTAGAGAAGCAATTCAGCTCCCCCTGCTCCTGGTGTGTCTGCTGTCGGAGAGTAAGTGGACCAAAGGCTGACTGAGGACTAAATACTGAGTGGTGTGATCAGCCCACAGCATCTCTTCACTAATTGGTCTTCTCCTATCTGTCACAATCTGTTAGAAACTGGTGTTTATAAACTCATAAAAGATACATTTAGAAGCCAGTGGGATATCATTGGTTGACTACTTAAGCAATTTTGAAGTACTTCAACAGTAATTAAACTATATTTATTTGGCTGAAAAACTGTAAAACTTACAAGTTTGGAAACATTTTATCCCTGCTCTTAAAATTCTATAAATATGTATAGGAAAATCATGCAGAACTTCTTTATAACTTGTCACAGAACAGTCAAGGTTGGAAGGCATCTGTGCAGATCATCTAGTCCAACCTCTTTGCTCAAGCAGGGTACCCTAGAGTACGTTACCCAGGACCATGTCCAGGTGGTTTTTGAATAATATCTCCAGGGAAGGAGACCCCAACACCTCTCTGGGCAACCTGTGCCAGTGCTCAGTCACTCTCAGAGGAAAGAAGTTTCTTCTCATGCTCGATTGGAACTGTCTGTGGTTGAGTTTGTGTCCCTGTTCCCTTGTTGCTGGGCACCGCTGGGTCTGGCTCCATCCTCTTGACAACTTCCCTTTGGATACTCATTGATCAGATCCCCTTTGAACATTCTTTTCTCCAGGGTGAGCAGGCCCAGCCCCCTCAGCTTTTCCTCATTTGAGAGATGCTCTAGTCTCTTCATCATTCTACTAGCCCTTTGCTGGATGCATTCCAGAGGCTCTCTTGTCCTGGACAGCCCAAAACTGGCACAGCGTGCTCCATGTGAAGCCTCACCCGGCTGAAGTAGATGGGGAGGATGACCTTCCTCAACCTGCTGGCAGTGTTCTTCCCTACGCAGCTCAAGACACCATTTGCTCTCTCAGCCACAAGAGCACTCTGCTGGACAACGTGTGGCCACCAGGATCTGCAGATCCTTCTGTGCAGAGCCCCCAGCCTGTACTGGTGTGTGGGGTTATTCTCCTGGTGCAGGACCCTGCTCTTGCCTTTGCTGAATGTCCAAAGGCTCTGTGTAACTGTGAGTTACAACTGATTCTTTATTTTCTGTTAGATAATCAGTGCAAACAGGGAATCCTACCAGACATAAGTTATTAGTAACATAGAGTATTGCACACACCATTAATGGAAGAGATGGGTGTACCTTTTATGCAGGAGGATTTATATACATTTTTAATGCATCTGAAGTGCTTTTTCTCATCCATGGAAGAAAGGAAGCCAAACATACAAGCTAACCTTTTCAACTTTTGCTCTTGTACCACTGCTTCAATCTTTGTGTCAGTTTATTAACGTGCAGCACTGGTTAGCTTTAAGGCACTGACCTTTCACAGTGCTGATGCAAGGTTCAATCCTTTCTAAATAGTCATTCTTCATGTCGATGAGATAGCAGAAAATACAGGGAACTCTGTCTCTCTGGGTCACGTTCCCTAACGTTGGGATAACTGCCTGCAGGTGAAGAGAAAAATGTAATTTGAGCTCTTCAAGGCTTCCAAACCAGGTGTGCATTGCTGAGTCAAGAGCAGGTATTGACAGGTCACTTACTCAGTATTGTCAGCCTTATTCCTCTGCAAAGACAGCTTTAAAATATGAGTTAGCAGTCATGAATGCATGCTTGAAGTCACGCAAATGACTGCAATGACTCCCTGAAATTCGACTTTGTAGAACTTTTTGTGAAATGCAGCAGAAAAGTCATCTGTCTACATAGAGATTACCTATGGAGAGGTGACTTATTTTTTGGAGCTTGAAAGAAAGGAATGTTATCAAAAGACACTTCAACAGCCACATGAGGTTGAGCAAACTGGCAGGTGTGTGACTATTTAATCTCCAAAAAGTACAAGCACTACGTATTAGAAGTTGTTAGAGATAAGTTGAAATGCTGTAGTGGAAGGTAAAATAACTACATACAGATTTGGTAATGTCCTATGTTACAGTAGAACCTTAACCTTATTTCTGTAAGGCAAGTAATGCTGTTTTTCAAGGCAAGTAATGCTGTTTTTCAATGCTGCAAGGGCTGTCTGTTAGCTAGAAGTAAGGCTATGAAGTTGGCTTCTGTATCTCTGAAACCAGGATAGTTTCAGTGTAACACAGATGGGTGAGTACTTAGATGTGACTTTCACAAACAGTACCACCCGCCTCCTCCCACTCCTTTCTTACTTTTCCTAAGGATGTTTTAGCTCCAAACATTGCTAGGCAGAGGGAAACATCTCCGCTGGAATGTGCTGACAAGGATTTAATAAAGGTGGAACTATGTGGCCAGTCTGTTCATACCTGATGGAAATAAATTTTCACTACAGGAGTTAGAAGTTGAACACGTGGAACTTTTAGAAAGGGTCTTTGTTATGTCTCCTTAGACAAGAAAAATACCCTGGGAGGAGGAAATTTCACATCATATTAAAGAATACTGGATGCTGGGAGGGGGCTGTCTCGCAGAGTTGCATCACATAGGTTTCTTTGTACTGCTTGTTTAAGCCAGCTGAAATATTCGGACTGAGGTCGTAGCTCCATGGGCATTCCTCCTGGCAAAAAGTGCTGGCTTTAAGTGGCATCCATCACTTCTGCCTTTTCACTGTGCTTGTGGAGCAGTGGTGTAAAAAGAATCGGGGAACTGGCCTAGATTAAAGACAGCCTTGTTATATGCAGCTGCAGGAACTGCTCTGTGTTTGAGTTCTTAGGGAAAAACCTTCACTCTTCTGCTAATCTGTGTGGTCGCCTAACTTTGGTATTAGTTCAGCGCAAGTTGTTTAAGCTGTGGAAAACAAACAGTTCTTTGGAAAGACAAATAGATCTTTGCTTAAAGTACTCTGGGGAAGCCTTGCCTCTCTTTCAAGATGACCTGAAGAGGCTTACCTCCTTAGGCTAAAGCCTGACAGCATGAATTCTGTCTTTGGTATCCAGGCTGATTTCACACAGTTACATTTTTGTCTGAAAAGCAATTCTAATGGCATCATTATGTTAGAGCAGATCAGACTGAGGTTATATGTAGGTGAATGGTATCTGAAGCATATGCACATCTGAATGAGCCCCTGCAGCTCACCTTTTGAGTCTGTTCATGTAGCTGAATGGTTCTAACCTTGAGAAAGAATGAGTCAGATTTGTGTTTCTGAGACTTCTCTCATTGCTCTGTTGTTTTGATCACTAAATTTAACCTTGATGCATACGATGTCTTTGGAGTCCCTTATGTTTAACTCATTGTTCCTGGCAATGAGCTGAATTGTGTATGGAGAAATCAGGTAAGGATAAATAATTTAAATCCTGAATTCCATAAACTTGAATATTTTCTTCTGCGTGTAGTAGAACAAACATCGACAGTTTGTTCACACTCATGGTCTGTACTTAATTCACGGTATTCATTTGATTCAGACAATAGATATGAGAAGAATACGTGGATCTACAAAGCTTGCTTGGGTATACTAGTCCTTCATTTTCAGAATATGAGACCAACTCCTGATTTTCATAAACCAGTCCCATTCCTATGCTCTGCTGCACATATGCCATGGTGACAACTCTGTGTAACTCTACAAGCAGCGTATGGGGTCCTTGTGGGCCTTGGGGAGCCCGCAGACCCTTCTCTTGGAGGTTGCTCTCTACGTGCTACGTAGCACACTGAAAATAGTTCATAGCAGTGAGCCAGACAGACCTGGCTTCCTGCCATTTTCCTCTCAGCATTTTGTAGAGAATCCGTGGGTACCTCGCGCGAGTTCTGAACAGGCACATCGGGAAGATGAGAACTTTTGCTTTGTATTCTCAGCTTTTTTGAGAGAGAGTGATGTAACATTTTAAAGGGGTTTTCAGTGTAAACTTCCTCTATTCTATTCTTTGCATTTTGAAATGAGTTCTGCCACTTCGGTCTTGTTAATGTGCCGTTGGTTCTGTGTTCTCTTAAGCACCGAATAACCTCCTTTCTGAGCGAATACAGCACACAATTCTATGCTGCTTCCTACAGAACCATGAAGTGGCAGCGTAATGAGCCCACAGTCTAACGGCTGAACTGGGGAAACGTGACGTGGCACTGTGCTTTTTTCCACTTGCAGGACTCACAGCACGTGCAGCAGTAGTGTTACTGCTGTCAGCGATACCGTTTCTTTTATTCCAAATGCACAATTTCAGTGCTTTGCTGAGGGAGGAAGCATGAAAGCGCTGCCATCCGAGAACACCACTCTCGCATAGACTTATGCAGTTCATCAATGAGCAGTTATCCATTGGTTTTCACAAGTGGCTCATAATTCTCTCTGAGCAGACAATGGTTTTTGTGGGTTTATGGTCTTCCTTGGACAATATTTACGACTTTTGCTAGACACAGTGCTTTTCAAGGCTTAGCTTTCCTGGTGCCAAGGGCTCTTTAGAAGCAGAGATTGTGGTCCCCAGACATGGAGCAGCAGTTGGCATAAAAGCCTACTGTGCCACTCAGAAAGGCTTTTAAAACTTTTATGTTTGTTCACACAAGTGTCTCAGTGTAGAAAATTCTGCCTTCAAGCTTCATTAACTTTGTAAGGCTGCAAACTGAAGCCAATGCTTTTTGCATCTAACTTTGAGACGAGCATTAAGGTTGAAATACAAGTTGCAAGCAAGGAAAAAAAAAACAACACAGATTTTCAGCCCTGGAGAAAAGTACTGTGAGATCCCCAGCTCTGCAGCACTGCAGTGCTACCCTCAACTGAGGTTTTAGATGTGGTGTTCAAAGGAGAGTGCAGAATCCTTTCAGCGCTGTGCAGGGGGATGGATGAATTGGCCCATAAAAAGAGTAATAAATACAAGCTGCAAGACAGTGATGTCTTTTCCATGCAGCTTGTCTAGAATCCTCCAGCACCTGTCTAGGATGGATGCAGTGATAACACTTCCAAGTCACTACTGAGAATTTCTTAAAATCCCTTTCTCCCACTCCAGCACTGACTGTGATATAATTAAATGTATCTTCTGGCAGGCAGTGGTGAGATATGATTAACAAAACATGAAATATTTTTGAAGAGTGAAATGTAGGATTCTAGGAAGCAGGGATTGGTTTTGCAGTGCACAGCAGCCCTCACACATTGAGTTTCTTTAAGGCTGACACTGAACATGTAAACAATTTCATGCTGCTTACCATTGTTCTTTTATGCTCAATGGTATGAACTCAAATATTCATATGTCACTTAAATAAAAACCAGAAGCTTTGTGGTTCTGTAGCATACAGACCTCTTGTCTTTGAAGTTGCTCTATTTTTTTTCTCTTTAAAATTCATATAACCTTCAGATTTCATACGCTGCACTTGCCGCACTCACTGAATTGCAGAGCTGCTGTCCCATAAGCCCCTTCAGGCTCCCAGCAGATTTGTATGGATGGTGTTACATAGTGGTCCTGTATGAGGCAGCCGCCCATCCAGCACACACGTGGTGTGTGCCCAGGGCACACCACAGACCATCAGCCTGCACTGATTCTTGGTTTTTAGAGGCCTTAGCATAAGTTCCAGCTTTGTTCTGTGTTTTTATGTAAGCCAGAAAATGTTCGGCAGCATTAAAAGCACAAGAATACAGAAATAAAAATAGATGCAGTGCTTACTGCATCCCTACAGCACCGCTGCTGTAGTTTCCATGTAAATTCTCCTTAAAAGCTTAATTTGTGTTTTTTCTTCTTAATTTGTGTTTTTCAGGCCTAAAGATTTCCGAATGAAGTAAGAAAAGGAGAAATTGCTGTCAGGAACGTCTGTCCTCCTTGGAAAAGAGTTCTTCTTCCATGGCAGAAGAATTCATCTGTGCATCTCAGTTATCCCTTCTATGCAGAAAGCTTCTGGCAGGCATTAGCAAACCTGAGTGGGAAAGATTATGAAAATGGTTGTGTTTAAAGCGATGAAGGATGGATGTTACGTTACTCACATCACATGTACTCCATGTTGTGTGTTATCTGTTTATTAAATTCCTTTATTACTATTATTAAACAATGGCTATGGTGGTTTTTTTGAATACTTACATCCGAGGGCAGCAGTACCTTGAGGTATCTCACTGTAGAAGCTGTAAAACTTGATTTTCATCTGGTAGCAATAGTGGATGGTTAGGGATTGAACAGCAGTGGCTCGAGGTGTTCAACCTTTATCTATCTCTGCAGAAGTCATATTGTGCAGTTTTTCTGAAAGCTTTGTCTGGAACCCAGAGTGCATATATCACATCTATCACATGTATCACATATCATGCAATATTAATGGTGGGATTTGGATGCTTGCATGTCTGTGCCGGCCTTTGGTTTCCATATCCTTTTAGCTGATGTGCCCACTGCCATGACTGAGGTGCTGGTGGGCATCATCAAACTGCTGGAGCCAAATGACATTTAAAACAACAACAAAAAAACAACCTGACAAGACTTGTCTTCCAAGAAAGCAGTGCACATATCCAAACACAAGTACGTGCATACTGCAGTCTTGTTAGACATAAGAGAGCTGTTAAAATCTGCGTCTTGGAACAAGAGGATGGTGAGAAGACAGTGCTGGAGGACTGCAAAGCAGCAAGGACAGTGTGGATTTCAGGGGCAACGCCATCTGACCCAGGACATTTCTCAGGAGTTCCCAATTGTTTTTCTGCATAGACAGTGGTCAAGCCAACGTCATAGAATCATAGAATGGCCTGGGTTGAAAAGGACCACAATGACCATCTAGTTTCAACCCCACCCCGCTATGTGCAGGGTCGCCAACCACCAGACCAGGCTGCCCAGAGCCACATCCAGCCTGGCCTTGAATGCCTCCAGGATGGGGCATCTACAACCTCCTTGGGCAACCTGTTCCAGTGCGTCACCACCCTCTGTGTGAGAAACTTCCTCCTAATATCTAACCTAAACCTCCTCTGTCTCAGTTTAAGACCATTCCCCCTTGTCCTATCACCATCCACCCTCGTAAACAGCCATTTCCCTTCCTGTTGATATGCTCCCTTCAAGTACTGGAAGGCCGCAATGAGGTCTCCCCAGAGCCCTCTGTTCTCCAACCTAAACAAGCTCAGTTCCCTCAAGTCATGTAAATAAACAAATCCCTTCATATTTTCTATACTGATTTGTTATCTTCCAATTTTTACAGTGGTTGGTGAGTAAAATCTGTGTTTCCAACACCCATTATGTTCAGGCAGTGTAGAGCAAGCAAGAGAATTTGTTAGGTATGACCTGATTTTCATATAGGCTTTTCTTCAGCCTTTTGCTTGGGTTTATCCAGTTCCTGTCCAGAGAACATGCAAGGCTTCGTTTCCATATCTATAATGAAACTCAGTTAATTCCTGAAGGCATTCTTCAAAAGTTAAAATAAACACTTTTTGTGCAAGGATGCAGTATGTAATTTGTAGGTAAGATTTGGGTGGCATCAGTCACACATTCGTGTGTTGCAAACTTCACAGTTGGCAACTTAAGTTTCTTAGGCTGTCTGGAAAGATGTGAGGCACTCCTGATGATACAGGGACAGAATTCTGGAGAAAATATCGAGCAGATGTGTCTGTGTCTCACTGTCTTCTGGCAGATGCATAAATCCTGTATATTACTTTTATATCTCAGTAGTAGCCATCAAACTGTTCGTTTGCATCTGCAACAAGTTGACAGGCAGCCATTGCTAAATGAAGCGCTCTGGTTAGCAGCTAACGCCGTTGTTAAAAACATAAAGCACGACTAACTGATATAATTAAAGCTCGTCCTTCAGGATAGAAGTTAGAAAATCATAGTGAGAATGCCTACCCAAGAAACCCTCTCACTTGCTTAATCCACTGCACGTAGCCTCCCATACGCGGTGATGGCGAGGTTGGTTGCATGTGCACTGTGGGGCGCGTGTCCTGCAGCTGGGGGGGACTGGGGGGTAGGATGACTGCAGGAGCTGCTTGGGAAGCACAGGGAAGATGACGCCTGCCTTGCAGCATTGTAAAGTGGGGTTAATCTGCTTAAAGGTAAAGTCAGTAAGTTATCATCTTCTACTTTTTTTACCTTATACTTTAAATGCAAGTCTGTATTAGGAACTCACATTTATGGCAACCTTAATCACCCTTCTGCAAGAAAAGTGGTAAGACTTACGGGTGGGAAAACTAGTGGAAAAAGAGAAACAGCATAGAAAGGAATACAGCCACGTAGCTGGAAATTGCTCTGGGATACACACAGCCACGGGTATTACTTGCATGTGTAAATTGTTTGCGTTTTTAATGAGGCTGACTTCTGGGCCAGAGAACTTGAGATTAATACAGTAAAGGTATGCAGCTGTCTCAACACCAGTTTCTCTTCTTTGTCATGAGCTAAGAGGGCTTCTGGCAGTGGCCAGAAGCAAAAGCTGACACGTCTCCCTCCTGAGCGTGAAGAGGCTGAACTTTGTCAGGGGCAAGCAGGAACCTGGTGCTGAGACCCACAGGTCAGCTTGTCTGGGGCTCTGTAGGGCTGGATTAACAGTACTTAAAATCTATGACTTCAGTGTATGCACATTTTTGACCTTCTGCTTTAAAACTTTCTTTGTTGCTTGGCCTCAGTAGTGTTCAAAGCTGTTCATTAAATCACTTTACAAATTATCTGCTTTGTTTTAACATCATTAATTGCTTTGTTATTCTCAAGTGGTTGGGTTGCTGGTTTTTTTCTTTCTTTCATTATTAGGTGATCCAAGTGGCTTTTGCAACTGTTTCTTCCAGGCTTTTGACTTTGGCACATTAATATCCAAAATCTCACATCCACGGATGACACAGCTTCCTTATCTCATATTTCATCTCCCCACTTCTTCATACATTGTATAAATAAGGCAAAATATTCTTTCAGCTGAGTGCCTTTAACCTTTACAATAAAACCATTGCACAAAAGTACCAGAAAAGGAAAATGTGTTTTCTTCTCTTTACATTCTGTTCTCTCAAGATCTACACAACTGTTCCAAGCTGAAATCAGTCAAATAAATACAGAATCAACACATAAAAGCTTGCCACTTTTATTTGCATACAAAACAGAAATGAAAGAGGTTCACAATAAATTATCAGTGTACTCCCACAGAACATTCTCGAGTGTTTGCATAATGTGGGTTAAAAACAAATACCGTTAAGATAAGACTTCTTTGCGAAAGGTTTTAAGGAAACCTGATTATGTACTTTTTTCTGGTGAATTTAGTAGTGTTACTCTGCTAGTAAAAGCAATTCATCCAAAACTAACAGAACAGTCAGCTGCAAAAACATGGGTAACAAAACATAAACTTTGTTGAACGGTTCTATCTACACCAACTAACCAGATGCATTTTTTCAGGTACAGCTTGAATACTGTACTCTGGAGAAAGATCTGAAAGTGATCTTCCATCATCACCCACTAACATACTAAGTTTCTGGCATGCAAGATAATTTTACCTTTATTTCTTGTTTCAACTGGTCTGGTACATGTATTTTTCTTTAATATAAGAGCCTGTAAACATCTTCAACAACAGATTAGGCACTTGGACAGGGGGCCAAATACAGATGCACATAAAATATTTCCCTTTCTAAACAGTTCATTGAGAGGGCTCTTTTGCATTTTCCCTTTTGTGTTCCAGAGTCTTGATGCTTCTTTTGGCTATCTTCCTTCTGAAGCGACTAATTCCGGGGGATCTCAGCTCAACGGCTTCCATCTCTTCTCGAACTGGAGTAAACTCTGGTTGAGCAAGATGAGGTGATGGATAGGAGGACTGGGAGTATGGGGATGGTAAAGGGTAGGACCCGTGAACTACGTACGGCTGTTGCTCACCATCATAAAGGTCCTCGGGGTCATAGATTTGGTAGGAGTTATGTGGCAACTGCACTACTGGGATGTCTTGATCAGTTGGCTCACCGTATCCACCTTAACCCACCACCACCAAGAGTATTCATATGGTTAACACAGGAGAAGGGGAGCAGAAAATTGAAGCGTTCATTAGCAAACTGACATATATATATACCTTTTATATATAGAGAGTGTGTGTGTGTATATATATAATCTTTAAATACACATTTTTTTATTCACATGAAGGAACAGTGAAAACATTTAACAAAATTAATAAGCTGGAGCAATTGGAAACCCACCAACAGACAGCCAAGTTAGTTGGAAACCACCACCAGAATTTGTCTTATGTCCAGTTGTAATACTGTGCTTATTATACACTGCACAATCCGCCTGCTTTAGCTAATTCCAATTATGGGCTGGAATATATGATTAATGGGTCAGACAATAACTTTTAGCAGTGCAAGGAAGCTATGTGCATGTACAGCAGCTAGCAAGTTCATTAGTGGTAGTCAATATCGTTGATGGAAAGCATAGAGCAGTTCAGCATCCGTATCTGACCTTCAGCCAAATGAGAACTGAACCAGAATGAGTCTTTCACCTTCTGGATTGGTAGCCATTGTAAGGGATTGGGCCTTAAAACAGGAAATGAACAACAGGGAAGGGAAGTGAGGAAAGAGGATAGGAAGAGACGACAACAAAAACATTCACATAAGTAAAACATACAAATCACTTCACGGGCAGATTAAACTGTAAACATCAAACAAATAAGCCTTATGCATAACGTTTGTAGTAACTAGTAACTTGCTAAAATAAATTTCAATTTTAGGCTGGACAACATCACTTTTGATAACTGTGTTAACTTCCTCCCATGGCCTCTGTGCTACAACAAACAAGGAAAGTAGAATACATGGAAGATAGAGAAAGAGTCATTTTCTCCAGATTGCTTCACTTGTTAATGACGGACACGTGCATCCCTGTTCCAGGTTACACTAGGGCAGGTTTAGTAATGTTCATGCTCTCATGCCATTCAGAGGCACACAGAAGAGGAAGTGGAGAAACATGTTTTAAAAACTACAGATGTGCAGCTCTGCTGCCGTAAACATTAGGAGGTGGGATTCAACACACAGAACATTCAGGTGGAGCAGGCTCGCACAGTTACACGCACACATATAAGACAAAACCCAATACACTTCAGCCATTCACAGGCCCAAATCAGATGGTGGACTCTGGTCACTACACTGCGGGCACCTTTGGTTTGTGGGGTCATTCCTCTAAATACAGCAGCACTGGACGTGCGTGTTTTTATGGAGTTAATCGTATTTTAGTGCAAGGATCACCAGTAGCCTCCATCTTACTTTGGCTGTTAAAAGGACGCACTATGTTTCCTTGCCCCACCTCCCCCCGAGCGCAGCCTACTCACCTCCCATACCATAGCCAGCACAGGAGGAGGGGTCACAGTACCCCGGGGGGCCGGCAGGGCCCTGGGAGCCAGGGGGCCCGGTGTGGCCAGCAGGGCCTCGTGGGCCTGGAGAGCCTGGTGGGCCTGGGCTGCCAGTTCGGCTCTCGCCTGGAGGTCCTGCATAAAACAGGGAGATGAAACGTGACTAGCATTTCTCACAAGGCAGTGGGTTGACCTCCTTGGCAGTGCTGCAGGCCTGGTGCTAGGAGACGATGGCAAGGAGCTCGCTACAAATACTCATGGCAGAAAGCTCCAGCACGGGGGCTGGGCCTCTCTGCTCCAGCTCCCCCACACATGCTGAGGGAAAGGCTCCAAACTTTTCCCTGCTCCTGACAAGGCTCCTCTCTGGCTGTTGCTTTGTCTTCCTTGCCAAAGACAGCTCTTAGCCAGACATTTATACTAGTATTTCCAAAGCACAAATGTTTCACCAAGTGTCAGACATTTGAAAAGGCAGTTTCATGGGGGGAGGACCGCATGCTTAGGTCTCCCTTTCACCCACGCTGCTTCAGTTCACCTTCTGGGTAGTACTGTGCCTTGATACCGATACTCCAGTGGAAAGAACATCCTAACAAAGTCAATGCAATTTTATGCATGTTTCACCCTCCTTTATTTCAGGAACTAAATATAACTCTCTTTGATTAATGAGCTAAATTAATACACATTTCTCTGTCAAGTTACAGTTGACCTCGAGTCAATGAAAAGACAAATGCAATTAATCCAGATTAATTCTTACCTATCAGATGTCATCTCTGGAAAGGAAAATTAATGTGACTGATGATACCGTCATGAATCATGTCACAGCGTCATATTGCATAGTATGAACATTACAACAGTAAGGTACCCAATGACTGACTCTTCTGCAACATAAGCCTTAGATGCAGAGGGCACAGCCACGAAATTCTTAGGTGCTTTGCAAATGGGCCAGGGGAGCCTAATCCAAATGTCACGTATGTAACATCTTTACCTGTAGATCCTGGTGGGCCTCGGGGTCCTTGAGTTCCAACACCTGGATTGCCTCTGTCTCCTTTCTCACCTGGTAAACCTAATGAAACAGCACTCAACAGAGTCACGTTTTTGAACAAAGCTGTGCAATGTTTATTATTTAACTGGGCTATGGTTCCATGCACTACTTTCACATAAAAACAGATGCGAGAGAAGAAAGGCGGTAAAAATAAACACCTATTTGGCTCTTTTTTCCTCCCTTCTCTCATAGCCTCACAAGGGAATCATGGCATTCCTGAGGCATTAAACATTCCTGCTGCCATCATGTTTGCTTTGAGGTGTCATGTAGGGGCATAGGCCAATTTCCCAAAGGCACTTTCCTTCTGGAAGAGTGCTCCTGGACTATACCAAGTTACAACTACTGCGAGTGGAAGAATCCTCAGAACTTCAAAAAGCTGTCTACAAACTACTGCACGGCCCAGAAAAACAAACAAACAAAAACACCCTAAACAGATTTTTAATGCTACAGCCTTCTTGAAATCCCTTCCAGAAGTCACCCACCAGTTGTTCAGCAGATGTTTCCACACATAAATGGAGAGAGTTATTACGGGTTACTGAAGGGCCTCAGGCTGCTAAACTGCAAGAGAAGTCTCAGCACAGATGGAATCTGTCCCCCAACTGAATTCCAGTCTAAAAGCTTTGCAGTTACAAAACTTTTGATTTTCCATTTGCTCATGGCCCTGAATTGCTATCATTGGGTCTGATCTGTGAAGAGAGCACAGATCTAGTAATGCAGACAAGGCACTACATTCTTCCAGCTTTCCATCACCTTCTACCCTACCATTATGGCATCCTATAAAAACACTTTCTATATGCAGCGATCACAAAGAGTGGTATCGAACTCAAGTAGGTGTCAAAACTACAAATTCCAGACCATGAGTTTCCACCGGTGATTTGGAAACTCTCATAAAGTCTGTGTTTGATTTGGATGGTTCAAAGACAAAATCCAGGCTGGTTTGTGGGACCTTACTCCCTATTTTCCAAACCTCCCAATGCTGGTAATTTCTCTCACTGCTTCACAGCTTCCACGCTCTCAGAATGAAAGCTGATATAGAGCACCTTCATAAAAACAAAGCAGACAGGAAAAAAGTGCTGCTACCTTTGATGAGACATGGTCTCTAATTTCAACTAACAGGCTGCTTCCTTCCCTCCTACTTTGGTAGCTGTTGCATCTTACGGAAAAACTTCTGGAGAACACCTCCAGGTGACCATGTCTGGACCCTTGTTTATGCAAAGAGCCACGTAAGATTTCTTCCTTCCTATAATAGGTTCTGATGCATGCAAATAAGAATAAACTTTAGATGTGAAAATACTGTAATGAAAGCTCATCACTCACAGTGTGTTGCCCTCCATAAGTTGTCAAAATAAGGATTTACTGAACAGCAACTTGGTGGTGCATATTTGTCTGTCAAGCTGGTTTCTGGGCTTTTGACAAAGGTATAAGCAGAGGGGGAGTGGAAAGCCTAAGTGTGAAAACTGAGTCACTTTAGAGCCCTTTAACCTGCTGGCATTGTCCTTAAGCTGCACAGACCTGCACACTGGAAGTCGGCCCACTGAAAGCACTGACCATACTGAGAACAGAGCCTGCACCATAGGCAGCTTTTACTCCATCTTCCCTCTCCCTGTGTGGTTTAGTCTGGTGCCTCCTCTCTAAGGCAAGCAGTATGCAGGTCTTATACGGGCCTCGTTTCTGACTTTGTTCCAAGCTCTGATACTGAGCACAGGGGACTATCAAACAGAGCCACAACAGCTTGTCCCAGTGGTAGCAGAAAGTGAAAAAGGAATTCAGTCTCAAATGTCCTCTCCAGCTTTGCTGCAGTGACTAGCTGGTTAGAGCTTCATTTCAGGTAATTTGAGTGCATCCCTCCTATCAAGCATCCCTCACACCTGATCTTGTTTGTGCACCACTGCTTTCTCTAAAAACTATAATAGTTCCCTCCTGCCATTTTGCAGGTGGATAATGAACAACCTCTGGGCAAACTGCAAGATTACTAAAATCTCGTTGAAGATGAAGGGTTCTTAAGTGTTTTAATTACTCAGGCATCTTGAAATTTGCCAGCATTTTTTCTTCTGTGGTTCTTAGCAATGTAATACATGAGATTCCTGCTCTCTGAGTGCTTTTTTCAACCCAGTATGAGCTTCTTGTTTTTAATGTAGTATTTAGTTAGTACACAGATTGCAGATTCAATCTGAAATGCTATTCAGAACTTTTGATGAAGTATTGCATTGCACCACACACCATTTTTGTAGGAAGTGGGCCTAGGTGCTAGAGATATGCTCAAATCCACATTTATAACCCTGGGGGAGCCTGTCAAAGCCACATCTTCTGTTACCAGCAATTTAATTCTACCCATTTTAAATATGACATTCTCATGCACACCTCTTATCCTTCACTGTAAATGCAGTTTCCAGCAAATTTGCTTCACCCTGGTTTGCTTTAGACATATGGAAAATCTCCTCAATTGCAATTCCCTACTTTTGTTGCAGGCTTTTTAACGATGTAAATTCATCTAAATTGTATCATTTCATATATGCCCAGTAGGACTTGTTCGGCATTTACAAAAAGCAAAGTGTTTGTGTGGATTGCTTCAAACGGAAAAAGATTGACCCACGATAACCATCTGGAGTCTACACAGATGCTTAGCAAGAGGATCATTGTTTATCTGACTTTGTGTTAACATTAAATAATGACTTCAAAGGCAATTGCCACAATATTTTCAAACCAGAGCCTTCCAAGCACGCAGATATTATTCTTTATACACACAAGTAGACACATCCATATGTGATGTTCCCAAGAGAAATTCAAGTAAGAAATGGTAAAAACAGAACAAACCTACTCAGGCTAATACTAAAATATTCATTCTGGAACAAGTTATGAAGCTCTTGCACAGGGTCAAACTTTCTTTAAAGTCACATGGATATTTAGTTCCTAAAGCAAACGTACTGCAGGCCAGGATACAAGTTTGCATCAGGTTTCTTTCAGTTTGTTTTCCTGAAAAGTTTATCCAAGTGATGGAGAATATAAACACTGAAACAAGAATAACCAGTTCCTAAGGTGAAACTCACATGAGTTAAAACTGAGCACTCTATGAGCTCCACTCAAAGTAGACTTTCCACCACAAGTCTTTAATAAGAGTAAACAAGCATTCATCGACCTCTTGGTCACAGTTATTGGCTCCCTCTTACCAACGACCAAACATTCAAAATTCTCCCATTTATTTATTTATCTATATTGAGGTCCTCTTTGCAGTTTATTACTTATAGAAAATCAACCAGAAAAGACATCATTCTCCATGTATGTTATTTCAGTGGTTAATTACTGTTAGGGTTAAACGTGCGTACCAAAAGTTGTCATTTGAGTTAGAGTTCTTCATATCCTAGTAATTATTTTCATACTATGCTCTGGACATACTTCAGCAATACTCTCTGTCTTTCCTTCTCCCAGTTAACTGTTTTTTTAAGTCTTGTCCTCATCCAAAATAAGCAATGGCTTGGGCTTAGCCTCATGGAGATTGCAAGTAACTGAAATCAATTATTTCCAACTCTCCGCTAAAGATCTCTCTGATAGCATCAGTTATTAAAAACAAAACCAAGATCATGAGCACATTCTCTAGAAAAGAAAATTAAATGTTCATGGTTTCTCCTCAAAGGAAAATCTTAAGTATCCTTAAAGAGAAAACTGTTCTTTGAGGAGGACTGCATACTGCAATTGAGAAAAATTAAACTCTTACCTAAAGTTATCCTCTTTTAAAGCCGTATAATTGTATTCATAATATATAATAAGACTAGCTTTTCTTTTCTTTTCTTTTCTTTTCTTTTCTTTTCCTTTTTTTTTTTTTTTTTTTTTTTTTTTTTTTGTCTAGGGGAAGCTGAAACTGGAAATAAAAATATTTGACTCAACTGGCAAAAGTTTCATTTAATTCCACTGGAAAGCTGCCATCAGAGCCATAGACATGGGCCTTTTGATAACACATGTTTAAGTAACTCTTTCATATAAAGCCAGAGTGCAAATACAGATGAAGCTGTACTTGAGCATTGTGGCTTTCCAAGTGACAGTGTATGTATTCATTGTATTTTAGTAACAATGAGATGGAACTAATAGCCGTTACATTTTGTGCATCATTTCAGCACATAGCACAATAGCAGAAGTCCAAGAAGTGGAAGAACAACTACATTTTCACGGCTTTTGAAAGCTAGAAGTGAATCAGCACTCAGAAGTCGGACTCCGGTTATTTAAGTTCCAGTTCACAAGCACAAAATCAAAACAAAAGCTGTTGGAATTAGTTAAAATAAAAATGGAAAACAGTGTGTGAACTAGTAAAAATAACAGAGATCAGTGCTGTAAATAATCATTTTGAGTATGTTTTTTCTGTACTCCTACGTTTGTGCAAATAAGTAGGGCAAAAAAATTCTAGTAGTTTATCCGGGGTTAGATATTATAACACATAAGAAAATGTGGCCTCCTTCATCACCAATTCAGTGGTCTGTTGAGCCACCACTAAAATATTAATATATTGGGACTGCTAGAGATGTTCGTTTTCACAGTATTAGAAACCTAAGTAGTAAATGCACTACTGTGATCCCAATTCATTCACCAGTGTCTACACTGGAAAAAAATAGAAAAAAAAATCATAGGAGCAATAGACCCTGCAAACAGCATCTGTCAAGAGAATGACTTATCCTTTCTCATCGAGGTGGTCTTTCTTGGAATGACTAGCTCAGTGTATTCCTAGTGAGATAATACATTCAGGAATGGGACACTGTGGACCTAGAAGTTCAAGTGGAGGTTCCTAGCAGAACTCAAAGACTCCCTCAATCCATCTCCCTCCAAAAATGCCGCATTAACACTTGGCAGAGTGACAAGGTAAACAAGGAAAAGAAGCTATCGGCCAGGCAAGTTAGCAGGGAAGTACACTTCTTTCAAAACCTTTGACTGCTGACATTTTCCAGTAAAGCTCTCTTCACAGCATAAATGTGAACCAGTTCCACATGTTGCTTTCAGAAGTTCCCACTTCTCACAGGCCTGGACTGAATGGTTGGTGGGCAGGGAAGGTAAGAGGAAATGTCTAGCTATTCCTGACTTTTTCTCTTCCTGCTAGAACACCTTTCCATTCAGTTCAGAATAGTACCAGGTTCTTGCAGCAATTCCAACAGTTTGAACTCTGAGAAAATAAAAGCAACACCGCACCAGGAAAACAAGTGGGTCTTTTTTTCCTCCTAATGTCATTATAGTATGCTCTACTGACACTACTGTCACTGTTCCAGTGTATTAACTGTACTTAAGGAAGGAGGCTAATCTGGCACTGTTTTTGAATGCAAAATTGACTTCACATACATCCAAAATGCTGGTGACATCAGTAAAAATAAACACACTGCTCACAAAGACTTCTGAGTGGTTGGCTGGAGATCTTCATGGACTATAAATTGTGACTTGCTGAGCAAGTTAAATGCAAGCAATGCTTCAGAACACAGCAAGGAATAAGTTTTGAGTCCATTTTCCCTCCTCTCTGCAGTTACTAGAAACTAAAAAGTTTCCATCCAGAAGCAGAGCAATTTTTATCTACTAGTTCACAGTATGATATATAATTAAAATGAAGTGAGAACTGAGAGCGTAGAAGAAACTTCAAATCAACCTCCACAGACATGCTAAAAAAATAAGTATTACATTTTACTGCTGTGTTTTGGGTTAGCTTAGAGCAATCCATTGGAAAATGGCCAGGCAAGGGCAGGTCCTGCCTGACCAACTTAGTGGTCTTCTATGATATCAGTGAACAAGGAAAGAGCCACTCACGTCAGCTATCTGACTTCACTAAGGCCTTTGACATGGTCTCCCAAAACATCCAAAACATCTCCAAACTGGAAGATATAGGTGTGATGGGTGGACTGTCCAGTACTGGCTAGAGGGCCATGCCCAACAGGTAGTAGTTAATGGAGTTAAGTCCAGCTGGCAACCCCTTACAAGTGGTGTCCCCCAGGGTTTGGTACTGGGGCCCATCTTGTTTAATATCTTTATTAATGACCTAGATGAGGGGATTGAGTGTACTGGCAGTAAGTTTGAAGATGACACCAAGTTGGGAGGCAATGTCGATCTGCCTGAGGGTAGGGAGGCACTTCAGAGGGATCTAGATAAGCTGGATCTCTGGGCTGAGGTAAATGGGATGAGGTTCTACAAAGCCAAGTGCCGGGCCCTGCACTTTGGCCACACTAACCCCATGCAGTGCTATAGGCTTGGGGCTGAGTGGCTGGAAGACTGTGAAGAGGAAAGGGACCTGGGGGTGTTGATTGATGCTCGGCTGAACATGAGCTGACAGTGTGCCCAGGTGGCCAATGGGGCCAACCACATCCTGGCCCGCACTAGAAATAGCGTGGCCAGCAGGAGCAGGGAAGTAATCATCCCCCTGTACTCAGCACTGGTGAGGCCGCAACTTGACTACTGTGTTCAGTTTTGGGCCCCTCACTACAAGAAAGACAACGAGGCCCTGGAACTTGTCCAGAGAAGGGCAACGAAACCGGTGAGGGGTCTGGAGCACAAATCTTACGAGGAGTGCCTGAGGGAGCTGGGATTGTTTAGTCTGAAGAGGGCGCTCAGGGGAGACCTCACTGCACTCTACAGCTTCCTGAAGGGAGGTTGTGATGAAGAAGGGTTTCGCCTCTTCTCCCAGGCAACAAACAGAACCTGAGGAAATGGCCATAAGTTGTGCCAGAGGAGGCTTAGATTAGACATAAGGAAAAACTTTTTCTCTCAGAGAGTGGTCAGGCAGTGGAATGGCCTGCCCAGGGAGGTGGTGGAGTCGCCGTCCCTGGTAGCGTTCAAGAGGTGTCTGGATGAGGAGCTATGATATATGGTTCAGCAGCTTGTGGTACTAATGGTGATGGGAGGACGATTGGACTAGATGATCTTGTAGGTCCTTTCCAACCTTTTGATTCTATGATTCTATGATTCAGTGAACAAGGAGCTGGTTGCAAGAACATACCCACAGAGTTGTAGTCAATGCCTCAATGGATGGAAATCGGTGACAAGTGGTGTCCCTCAGAGGTCAGTACTGGAACCAGTGTTCTTTAATACGTTCATCAATAACATTGACAGTGGAATTGAGTGCATCCTCAGCAAGATTGCAGATGACACGAAGCTGCATCATGCATTTGACATGCCAAAGGCTTGGGATGCCATCTAGAGAGACCTAGACAGGCTTGAGCTGTGAGCTGAGGAGAAACTTGTGAAGTTCAACAAACCCAAGTGCAAGAACTGGCACTTGAGTCACAACTCCTACTGTCAGTGCAAGCCAAAGGATGAAAGGATTGAGCACAGCCTTGCCGAAAAGTATTGCAGATACTGGTGAATGGCAAGCTGGACGTGAGCCAGCAAGGTACCCTCACAAGCCCAGATAGCCAACTGTATTTTTATTTAATCATAGAAGGATAGAATGGCCTGGGTTGAAAAGGACCACAACATCTAGTTTCAACCCCCCTGCTATGTGCAGGGTCGCCAACCACCAGACCGGGCTGCCCAGAGCCACATCCAGCCTGGCCTTGAATGCCTCCAGGATGGGGCATCCACAACCTCCTAGGGCAACCTGTTCCAGTGTGTCACCACCCTCTGAGTGAAGAACTTCATCCTAATATCCAACCTAAACCTCCCCTGTCCCAGTTTAAGACCATTCCCCCTTGTCCTACCACTATTCACCCTCATAAGCAGCCGTTCCCTCTCCTGTTTATATGCTCCCTTCAAGTACTGGAAAGCCATAATGAGGTCTCCCCAGAGTCTTCTCTTCTCCAAGCTAAACAAGCCCAGTTCCCCCAACCTTTCCTCATAGGAGAGGTGCTCCAGCCCTCTCATATCCTGGGCTGCATCTAAATAGCAGGATGAGCAAGTTGAGAGAGATGATCCTGCCCCTCTGCTCTGCACTGGTGAGACCTCACCTGGAGAACTGCATCCTGATGTGGAGTCGTCAGTGCAGGAGACACATGGACCTGTTGGAGCACATCCACAGGAGAGCCACAGAAATGACCCAAGGGATGGAATATCTCCCCTACGCGGACAGACTGAGTGAGCTGGGGCAGGAGAAGGCATCGAGAAGACCCGATAGCTGACATTCAGTATCTAGGGCAACAAAGCTGGTGAGGAGTCTGGAGCACAGGCCTTATGAGGAGCAGCTAAAGGAGCTGGGATTGTTCAGTCTAGAGAAGAGGAGGCTCACGGGAGACCTTATTGCTCTCTATAACTACCTGAAGGGGGGTTGTAGTGAGCGGGGGGTCGGCCTCTTCTCTCGTGTGACTAGTGAGAGGACTAGAGGGAATGGCTTCAAGCTGCGCCAGGGAAGATTCAGACTGGATGTTAGGAACTACTACTTCTCTGAAAGGGTGGTCAGGCACTGGAATGGGTTGCGCAGAGAGGTGGTGGAGTCACCGACCCTGGTGGTGTTTAAAGAGCGTTTGGATGTTGTGTTGAGGGACATGGTTTAGTGAGAACCATTGGTGAAGGGTGAATGGTTGGACTGGATGATCCTGTGGGTCTTTTCCAACGTTAGCGATTCTATGATTCTATGATTAAAGAGGTGCCATAACAAAGGAGACAGAGTCTTTTGGGAAGTCTGTTCTGATAAGTCAGGAGGAAAGGTTTCAAACTAAAAGAGGGGAGATTTAGACTGAATATATGAAGAAATTTATTACAATAAGGGTGGTGAGGGACTGGAACATGTTGCCCAGAGAGGAGGTGGAATCCCCATCACTGAAGAAATTCAAGGTCAGACTGGATGGGGCTCTAAATAACCTGATTTAACCATAGGTGACCCTGTTCATTGCAGGGGATTTGAACTAGATGACCTTTAATGGTCCCTTCCAACTCATGATTCTGCGATTCTAGGATCTAGGATTCTCTGAAAAGGATTATGAAATATCCCGGGATTTGTACAAACTAAAATATATTTTCAGTTACATAAACTTCTACTACATCCATAATGCATCAATATAAAATTTCTATTCCTTCTGAAGAAATGAAATCCTCAAGGACTAATAAATTAATCTGTGTTTTTTTTGTTTGTTTGTTTGTTTTGCTTTGTTTTGTTTTTTGGGTTTCTTTTCCTGAGTTCTGAATGAGCTCTCTTCTCTTCTGTCCAGGTTCTATTCATGGTTGTTATGTGAGTAATAAAAGCCATCTTGTGTTGTACATTTCAAGTACAATTGCTAATTATTTTGTCTCTCTTGATTCTTAAAACAATCTTGTTTTAAGCTGTAAATACAGTAAAGCACTCTCAACTTTTGGCATCACAGTTCATGAGAATCTGCAGAGTTCTGGCTGACCGGTTAAACTTCTCAAAGTAAGCTCGGTAAGTGCTTGCTCTTTACCAAGTATGAAACTCCCCACAAGCACAACCTGTCAAAATCAGTCCCTTCTAACATCAATTATCTACACAGACAGAAACAGGGAACACAAAGACTGCATTGTGGAGCAATATTTTGTTACAATCACTTTTTTTAATGTACATTTTATCTTTTCTGTACTCATTCTATTTTCTGTACTCATTCTATTTTCAATGCTTTTTTCCTAAAGATTAACGTTACCAACAGTGCTTATAATGGAAAATCCATGATAAATGCTGGACAAGTTTCCATTTTCATAGCCTGAAACCACAGTATATTCTGTGTGTTTCAATAGTTCCTGCCTGAGAAGATATTTAAAATGTACTACGGAAGTAAATTCCCTGAAATCTCCATTCATTCTTTGGGTCACCATTTTTAAAAACAGTTCATAACTTACTGCTTCTTCCAATTTTCTTCCATTCCTTTCCCTGTACCCTCTTTCCTCATTCTTTCTGGATTGTGTCTTGCGTTTTGTCAGCTGGAGCAGTGCCATGACTGAGAGACCAGTACTCTAAACCTTGCCTCTTTTAAAGAAGGTAGTTAGAACTATAGTCTTGAGGATCAACATACTCAAAGTCTTACACTAAAGACTTCTTCAAAACAATGCTTTAAGTCTGGTCATCATGTTTACTGAGAACTGGAACAACTAAATTCCTGACTTGAACAACCTTTGTGACAATTTGTTTTTAAAAACCCAGCTGGCAGATTTTGTGACTGCAATACCAATTCATTGCTCTTTAATACCACATTTGTCTCTTGGGTTCTTGGTCACTTCCTCATGTGATGGTTTTCAAAGCACTTTCACAAATACACATCTACTCAGTGCTGAGGTTAGTACCAAAGATTGTCAAGGTTGCACAGAGAAAGAAATCAAAACATGGAACTTGTGTCTTTACTATACAACGCTGGAGGAGGAAAGAAGGAAGGCATATAGACGACAAGTAAGAATATAGAGAATTCTTGAACAGTTAATTGCATTACTTCCTTCTGATGTCACTATATAGGTCTTTGATCCCTTTAACCACTCATAAACTATGATTTTTTTTCTACTCTGATCAACCTTTCTCCATTTAGTTGTTCCAGGAGTCGGACATGATGACTCTTATGGGTCAGTTCCAACCTGGGATATTCTATGATCTTGTCAAACTACATGTGTACAATGCTTTTATGACTTGAGTTTCCAGGCCTTTCACTATGGTCTGTGATGAGCTCAACAATCAAGTAGAGAGAAAACATTATCATCACAAAATGTTTATACAGAATTCACCACAATGGATAAGGAAATCAAGGTCTATTTTTCATAAGTGAATTACAAAGCCTACCTCTTTCTCCTGGTCTTCCTGGTTGACCAGGATTTCCTGGGAATCCTTGCATGCCTGGTGATCCTTGCTCACCCTGTGGCCCTGGAGCCCCTGGCCGACCTGGTTCCCCAGGAGGTCCTGCAATAGTTCGTGTTGAGACAGACTGGCTTGGTATCTGGTTCAGAATGGAGTTATATCTGGCCATATGACCTGTCAAGAAAAAAAGTCAACATTTTTAATACACAGTGGAGAATCTAATTCAGCTAAGTCTGAACAGAGCACTAGCAAGTCCTCAAGGCTGTGGTCTGTCATGCTAGGGAATTTCAACAACATGAAGTTGGTGAAGAAATATTGGTTTAGGAAGTATGCAGAAGATAAGGACAAATATTGTGTACAATTTAATTTCCTTGCTTTTGTGGTTTGCTTTTCCTTTTTTTTTTTTTTTTTTCATAAGAGATATGATATTTCCTAGATAGAGATATCTCCTAGAGATAGGAGCTTATGAACTACAAATGTATTTACCCTGGATGAGTTGTTCACACACTTGACGAGCAACAGCACGCACCATTGCTTGGGACTGGAGATCACCCTGGATAACAAAAGCAAGCACTGTCATATTGTTTTATTCATTTCTGTCTTGAAAGTGCCCAGTACAATGAAATACTTTTATTCTGAGAGATTCCATCCTTACAGATGAAAACAAAGCCAAAGAAGTTTGGGGATTTCACTGGTCCCCACTGCTGTTTTTAGACAGCAAACTGAAGTCTGAGAATAAAACCTTCAAGCAAGATTTGGGGACATGCTTAATTCTTCTCACCTTCAAACATTTGTGTAGCTACATATAAAGCAATGCTTGGAAAAAAAAGTTTGCTTGATTGCACAGAGATAATTATTGTTCTCATATGCTTGTAAACACAGAGAACAAATTATTGGAGAAAGCTTTTTACAGGATACACAGCCAGATCAGAAAAAAGGCAACTAATATGTGTACACAGACTTACCCGTTCACCTCTTTCACCTTTAGGTCCAGGAGCACCCTACAGAAAGATTCAATATAGAATTAATTTTTGTTTTGTTATATCTTAAAAAATTGCTTTGTTATATCTTAAAACTTAAAACCTAAGTATTGTCTCCCTTGCAACATCACAGTAAAATGAACAAGGACAATTACATGGAGAATATAATCTTCTCTGGGGGTTGTCACATACTGAATAATCTTGTTTAAAATGGCCCCAGGTGATTTTTGATGGCTGAAACAGGTCTAACATTATTGACTATGAAGAAGAGAAGGCTGATGGGATAAAAAAGAATTCAGCTTTGTTCCACGAAGGCCTTGGCAGCAACTATGAACAGTCAGCAAAGGAATTAAACTGCTTGGAAAATTAAGTATGACAGTAAAGATAAGGTAATACTGTAATAATGGTAAGGATCCTTAAGAATTCGAACAAGTTGTCTGGGCAGTTACAACACTGCCAACAGAGGCTTTTAGGGTAGGCCAAACAGGGACTTCTGCTGAGGTACTCCTGAAACAAATTTAGGTCTATGTGAAAAGTTTAACTGCTGACTAATTCCTAGCTAAAGCTTAATTTATCCTCCTATCCTAGGAAAAATGAAACTCCTACAAATATGGAAAGATTATTTTTAGGTCTACATTATATAAGTCTACCACAGGGAAAGCCAGTTATTGAAATTCAATTAGTTTTCACACATATAGCTATATTTTTCAGAACTATTGGAGTTTAAACATTTGTATTAAAGCTCTTACATGACTCACAGGAATATCTACATTCTAGGAGATTTAGTTCAATATCTGGAACACATGTTTGGATATGAACCGAATAAGCAATGTCTTACACATTGACAGTAATAATTTCCATAGCTCATCAAATCTCCTCAGTAGATTTCAGGATTACACTTACAAACCATGCAGAATTGTGCATTGGATTGTTACCTTTGCTCATATATTATCAGTTAGTGAATTCCCACTTAACCAGATAAAATGCTTGCTTTAGACTAATCTCCAAACCAAAGTGGATTTTGAAAAAAACAGATCTATCCTAGGAATCAAGTAAGAAGTACACACTGTCACATCCAGGTGTCTTTAAGAATTAAAGAGAACATTCACTTCAATATGTGCAAAAAAAAAATTAGTACATGTTGTAATTAACCAAGTAATGAAATGCTAAAATATTAATGTAAAATATTATCTGAACTATTACAGAGAAGAGGTCCCCTGTATTTCTTCTAGCTCTTTTATGTAACTTCTACACTCACTTTATAATCAGATTACTTTCTTCTAGTTGAACCATTTTATTTTATAAAAAAGGAAACAATATCTGAAAGATAAATTTAGTACTAGAGGGTTTTATACAAATTTTAGGTATAAAGGGTGTGATTTTGCATTCAATTAAGTTGCTGATCAAACTTACTGCAACTGAAATGTATAATTGCGTTATTGGAAAAGCCATTATCATTAAAGAGTTCCTCTGATGATGAAAAACTCTGAAGATAGTTTTTCATTCCTGCAATATTTTTACAGTATGATAATAAGAATAAAATTATTTCTGCAATACTCAGATTAATAAAAGGCATATTTTAACTTAAAGAGCAAAGGAAAAAAGAAAGAAGTAATTGCACACAGACTACAAGATCATACACTATTATGTTTTTATTTTCACTTTAACCTTTAATTTTGACTCTCTCATTCCTATATTCCAAACATTGTATGCAAGATCAATAAATACATTTAAATATGAAAAACAAGCAAAGAAAGACATTTTGCTTAACCACTAACTGCAAACAGATCATGAGCTATAAATACCGAGGAGTTATGAAAACAGTGAAGCCAGCATCAGAAATCAATGAATGCAGAATAACAAATATATCAATATTAATTTATGGTACTCACAGGAGCTCCAACATCACCTTGTGGCCCCTGGCTTCCTGTAATACCTGGAACACCTGGAGCACCAGGTATGCCCTACGTGGAAAAGAGAAAGAAAATATTAGTGATGACAATCAACATCCATGAGGCCTGCTGAGAGAAATAGCTATGATACAGGAAAAGTCCATAAAGCAATATTCCCTCACTTAAAATTCAGAGGGCATTTAGAGTTGCATTATTAAGCACAAGTACATTTTGAAGGAAAGTTACACATATTTTGTGGCAAAGTGTGGTCCTTTACAAAGTCCTAATCGCCAATGACTCAAATAGTAGAAAACAGTTAAAAACTGTTTTTCTATTTTTAAGCATTACTGAAACTGAATAAAAAATATCATCCCCAAAACAAGCAAACAAAGACAACAAAAGCCAACAAAATTTAATAAACAGATTAAAAGTTCAATTTCTGAATTTGAAAAAGAAATATTAAAGTTGCTAGTTTACTTCCTCGGCCTCCTACTCTAAAAGGAGCCAGATACCAGGAACCAAATGTTGGGCATTCAGTTCTATTTATTCTGTGTAAGTAGTGATGCATGCAATGATGCAGAAAAAAATTGGGAAGTGTTTCAAAGCTGTATAACTTAAAAAATAAGGCACTAAGAATTAATTACATTTATGTAATGCCAGAAATGAGTGTAATTTAACTGCAGCAGAAAAAAAATCATCCTCTGCTTTCTTACTAAAAATATGGACACGGAAAATGTTTCGGTCCTGTTCTAATGGCAATCAAGGTAGCTGCTGAGCAGAACAAGTATTGTTCTTCTCCTGCTTGTTGTTCATAAATAAGTCTAGTGTGGAAGGTCTCTTCCAACCCAAACCATTCTACTGTTCTATAATTCTATGAATGGTTTCCATTCAGAACTCAAAAAATAAGTATGTCTTTTACAGTTTCTGAACCATTTTGTTTTGTTTTGTTGTTGCTGTTGTTTTTTAACTTGGGGACTACTAGTATTAAATGTATTAGTTTATTTTTCAGAAAGAGATTAAAAATCAGGATACTGTACACTGGATTTTACTTTTTAATACCAATTTAATTCTATCAGTACAAACTGTCTTGCTTCCTGATCAAGCCAACTATTACAAAATAATTCAATATTTGAATTTAAGGTGTACTTTGTTTGTATGGTGTAATCAAATGGTAAACACAAACAGATGATTCTTCCACAATAACAACAAAACTGCAATTTTAGGTATGGATTTTGACACCCTTATTTTCAGATGATCTTGGACTTCATTTGACCTACTTACAGAGAAAGGTGCTATATTCAAAGTCAGCAGAAATTTGGGTGTTGGTTTTAAATAATCCGTATCACAAAACAAAATAGCTTATGCCTCAATACATCTCTGCTACAGATCTCCCAGCTATATTTCATTGTTCAACAGGCTTCCATGGACTGAGCAATCCCAACAACACAGATCAATTGTTGGGTTGATATATATATATATATTTTAACATGGGAATAATAAAGAATCTTTTTTCCAAGGATTGTATTGAATATGAGCTAAATAAATGGCATGAGGACATAGTGAGAAATGTCATTTCAGCAAGACAACCTGCTAGCTCGTTACATCTCCTAACCACAAACATTTCTGCCAGTCAAAGATGGTGGGAGAAAGGATTAAGACATACATTTTACAGTAGAAAGAGCATCAAAAGCACAGCCCTAGGAGAAGTACCTGAGAAAAACTGGCTTTTGAGTCATGCTCTCTGAAAAAGGCATGGATTGATGAATCATGAGGCTAATCCTGTGATATTAGAACTGTGTTCTGGGGGATGTGTATCTAGCCAGCCAAGAGAAGTGACTGTTGCACTCTGTTCTGGTGCAACATCACCTTGAGCACTGTGTGCTGTTTTGGATGCCACAGTATATACAGGACGCAAAATTATTGGACAGCGTTTAAAGGAGGTCTATAAAGACGGTGAAGGATCTAGAGGGGAAGATGTATGAGGAGCATCTGAAGTTCCTTCGTTTGTTCAGCCCAGAGCAGAGGAGCTGAGGGAGAGCCTCATGACAGCCTACAGCTCCTCACAGGGGAGTGGAGGAGCGGCACTGAGCTCTGCTCTCTGATGACAGTGACAAGGCCCAAGGGAACAGCATGAAGCTGCGTCAGGGAACAGACAGACTGTGTATTATGAAATGGTTCTTCACCAGAGGGTGGTCAGGCTCCCCAGGACAGTGGTCACGGCACTAAGCCTCCTGGAGTTCAAGAAGAGTTTGGACAACGCTCTTAAAAATATGGTTTGAATTTTGGGTGGTCCTGTGTGGATCCAGGAGTTGGACTCAATGATCCTCATGGGTACATTCCAACTTGAGATATCTATAATTCTATGATTCTCTACATGGCGAACACTCAACACCATCAGCAGTTTTACCTAGCGTAAATCTGTCAAAAAGACATTAACTTTGCCTAACCATGCTAGCTGAGAAGTATGAAACTGACTCTGGAAGCAAACATACATCTTGCACTGAAGGCTGAATGAGGTCCCTGCTGTCTTTTTTGATAATTCTATGAGAGCATTTGAATATGTGCACTCACCTTCAGCCTCCAGTCATAGCAAACTGAGCAATTTGCTTTAACTGATAATCCCAAGTGGAACATCTTACAGAAAGAAAGTCTTATCCCAAATGGTAACAACATTAATTTCTCTTACGTAGTGCCGTTATTCAGCTAGGAGCAAACTATCAACCTATTGATGGAACAACTCTCTTCTCTCCAGGGGACACATTTTTTTTGTTGAGCTAAGTGAGAATGGAAAGAAATGACACTGGATAAGCAGCTTTCTGCCAACTTTGTGAATCATGAGAATTTTAGCTTCCAGGGAGAACCTCTGGCTTTGCCTAGATAACAGAGTGACCTGCAGTCCCCCAAAGTTCTGCTGATTTTTACAGTAACAAAGTCAGTGGGTGATACTCACAACTGGGCCAGGTGGTCCTTGTGGGCCTGTGGGTCCATCTTTGCCAGGAAGGCCCTAGAAAAGAGAAATGTATATAATTTTATCAGCTTTTTATACATAAGTTATTAATCTGTTCCAGTTCTTCTAGAACGCTTTTTCTTCTTCTTTTTTTTTTTTTTTTTTTTTTTTTTTTTTTTTTTGCTCTGGGGAGAGTTTATTTCTTCAAAGGAGCTACAGTGTAGTCAGTACTTTAAAAAAAAAATCTACAGTCTCACTGTACTTTTGAAGTAGGAAAGTAATGCAAATATCTTTGTACTGGTGCTTTTCTCCTCTAAATGAATTTCACTTATAATGCTGCTATAATGTCGGTTTGCTGTCCATCTTGTCTCCCACAAGATGGGTCACACTTCCAGGTCTGTTCTCACTGGCTGTGACAGTTCATAGTCCCATGGATTAAGTGCTGAAAGACTGTAATTGCCGTGTATCTCTCTGTCCAGCAACACTGTACATATGTACCAGCTATCACAGAGGTCCTGACTCAGGAAGCAGCATAATGAGAGTTTGATAGGGATTCTCATGTGGTTTACATTATGAACGTGCTTCAGAGCTTCCAGAAATTAGAGCCAGGAACTAAAGATAACTTGGAGACTGGAAAGCAAGCAAATCAGAGAAGAAAGGCTGACCAGATGTAGAAGAAAATACAGTATCAGTAAAGTATTCTTGCAAATTAACCAAAATGCACACTTTGTGTCCACGTACTATAAAACAGATTTCTGAGCAGCCTAGTAATATGTCAATTATTTAATTACTATACAAAGTAAAAGGAAAAGTATGATCTTATTACTGGCTCAAGACCAGAATATGGAGGTAAGAGTAGAAGGAAAGTGAAGTTTTTAGTGTTCATGCTCATGCACAGGGTAAAGAACATTCTAGTTCTTAATAGAGCTAGTCTGTAAGCTACAGGAAAAGATGCTTCTTCCTTGTTTTCTGAAATTTTATTTCTGACATAGTTTCAGTAATTAATATAGCATAGTAGTCATTTTATGCTTTACATGATTTAGAAACTGATTAAAAACTGCTTTCATATGGAATAAAAAAACCTGGTGTGGGAATATCATCTGTCATGTAGCTAGAAAGGATTGTTTAAAAAAAATACACCAGAAGAGTGTTATGATGGTAAAATAAGCCATAATAATCAATCTGTATTCTGTCATCTATGCATCTTTCAGGTTGATAAGGAAATATTTTCCTATTTCATAATGCAGCCAGATGATTTCTGAAGCTCCAAAGTACAAAGCAGGTCCCCCATCACAAAAGCAAAAGTAATATTAAGGTGGCATTGAAATAAGATTACTGTATCACAGTAGTTTTAAGACATACACAGAGAAAAGGTAGCAAGTCCAGCTCAATTCAAATATATGTGCAAAGTGAGGGAAGTGAATTCATTCTTCAAAAACATTATTTCTAAAGGAGACAGGATGGCAGAAGGAGCTTTGAACTGCGATACAAATGATGAAATAGGATTTCTGACACTCAGAAAGAATCAGCATGAACAAGGTTTTGAAAAATTCAGTGACAGGTGTCATTCTGTTTTATGGAAAGATTCTGTAATACAACTCCTTATTTTTGTAAACAGTACAACCTCTGGGAAAATTGATATCTTCGTGTTTACAAGTATATTTCACTTCTAAAGCAAAGATTTAAAATCTGAACTTATCTTTGATTAGTACTAAGGCAAGATGAAAACTGCCTGGACACCCATGAGGGCTTAATTTACCTACTGGGGAAGAAATTGGAGAGCCTTCCATTGACTTCTAGAATATAGCATGAAAATAACACTGCATGATGTCCATCCCTTCTCCCATTCATGTCAAAGTATACAACTAACAGAGTGATCAGTACTATCACATTTTCTTGGAATATAATTCACAATTTATTTCACAGGAGCAATTTTCTTACTTTTGGCTGTTCCCATCTCTTATCTAGGATTCAGTTCTCCTGGCACTGTGTGTGTATCTCTTGGCCACATGAAATCACTTCCTATTATACTTGCTAGCTGTGAAAATTGCTTTTTATGAATTAAGACAAAGAGGTTGCATTCAAGGGCGAGTATGGTAATACCTATTCTCTCATGTAGGTTAAAGACCAAAGATATTTGTTTATGCTGCAATGACATTATTCAGATCATCTGATGGCCAGAATGGATCTGATACGCATTCTGAACTTGGGAGTAGGGAAGATTAGTAAGGTAACAGGAAACTGGCAGAAAGACTCGGAATGCATTTCTTCTGGCTCTTGTTTCTCATTATTATTGGGCTACGTAATGTATAAAAAAATAGAGTACTGTGAGAATTCACAAGCTATGTTCAGGGTACTGAAGCCTTAATGATATAATTCAATCTGCTATTTACTGAAATTTCTTCTTTGCTTCACTATCTCCAGAATGCCTGAAGGAATTACACAGCACAACAACACTTCATATCTTATGCAGCCAAAGCCACAATAGGAACAGCTGCATACAGAGCCACCAAATGAATCTCCTTAGTGCACGATCAAGAGCATTTTGATGTATGACCTCAAATGGACTGCAGTTTAGAATCAAGATGAATATTGTTTAGCATCGTGATCTTAAATTGGAGCACACTATGGTGATAGTATGAAAAAGAGCAACGGAGAAACAGTGTAGCTACAATTGCTTTTTTATTAGAAGTATAGTTTTCTAGAATACAAATGACAGCAGAGGCTGCTGCTGACTTCGCTACAAACACTTAAGCTTTTGGCAGCTCAAACTTTGTTTGGGGTATTTGCAGACAAGTGGTTTTTCAAGTAGGATAAACAATGGCAAAGTCTCAACAAAGCTACTGAGGCTTGAAGGACTTCCACATACTGCTTTTGAATGTATCTAAAAACCAAATGCAAACTGGAACACCTATGACTACCTCGCCTTTTTTTTTTTTTTTTCCTGATGGAAAAATTTAAAAATTCCTCTTGTTAAAAAAAAAAAAAACTGCTGTTGCCATGACATCATCATCATAGAATGGCTTAGGTTGGAAAGATCACCTAGTTCCAACCCCATTGCCATGAGCAGAGTTGTCACCACTAGATCAGGCTGCCCAGGATCCCATCCAAACTGGCCCTGAATGCCTCCAGAAATGGGGCATCCACAACCTTCCTGGGCAATCTTTTCCAGTGCCTCATCATCCTCCGAGTAAAAAATTTCTTCCTACCATCTAACCTAAATCTCCTCTCCTTTAGTTTAAAGCCATTCACCCTTGTCCTGTCATTATCAGACCATGGGAAAAGTCAGTCTACCTCTTGCTTTTATAAGTGCCCTTCAAGTACTGGAAGGCTGCAGTGAAGTCTCCCCAGAACCTTCTCTTCTCCAAGCTAAACAAGCCCAACTCCTTCAATCTTTCTTCAAAGGAGAAGTGCTCTTCTGATCATCTTCATTGCCCTCCTCTGGATCCACTCCAACAGCTCTACATCCTTCCTGTACTGGGGGCCCCACTAATATTAGTAAACACTACCAGCATATTAATCTGAGGTGTAGCTCCCAAAAGATCCCAAAAGCACCAACATGAGCTATTTTTGATTAAAGCTAACCCAGAAAAGAGCAGAAATGTAGCTTTTTGGAAGCTTTGGTCAGAACACCCACATTTTTTTTTAATCACAATTGACTAGATCTGCCTCAACACACAAGAATAAGTTGACTTGGAATTTCCTTTATTTCTTATGAAACTATCAGTGCCATCTATGAGCTGATAGTCTGAAATTAATTCAGCATTAATTTTTCATAGTTTAAAACATCTTTCTTGAATATCTTTTGTTAATTATTCAAGTTGTAACTCCAGTTAACTTTCAAAGAGAAAAATTCTTTATGTCTATGCTACCCTCTGACTATACCTTCACTTCTAAATTAAAGAGATCCTCAGAGCAAAAGATGCAGCACAGCTCAGGCTGGTATGCCTGGAAACATTTCTGCACCTTTGTGGAAAATAATCTGGGGTCCTTAGGGGACACCAGATTGAACATGAGTCATCAGCATGCCACTGCAACAAAGACCAACCACATTCTGACTACAGGAGCATAGCCAGCAGGTTCAGCAGCAGGTGCGTTTTGATTTTGGTCTTCCTAAAGATTAACATACTGGAGCAAGCCCAGTTCAGGGTCACCAACTGGTCAGGACCTGGAGCACAGGACATATGAAGAGAGGCTGAAATAAAATGGTTTGCTCAGCCTGGAGGAGAAAACACTAAGGGGCAATCTTATTAAATTACCTAATCAAAAGAAAAAGAGATGTGACCAGAATAATCTCATAGGTGCACAGTGATAGGACAAAAGGCAGCAGATAGAAGTTGCGAAGTTGCGATAGAAGGGTAGTAAGGCCCTACAGAGGGATCTGGATAGGCTGGATAGCTGGGCTGAAGCCAATGGGATGAGATTCAACAAGACCAAATGCTGGGTCCTGCACTTTGGCCACAATAACCCCAGGCAACACTACAGGCTTGGGGCAGAGCGGCTGGAAGACTGTGTAGAGGAAATGGACCTGGGGGTGTTGACTGACGCTAGACTGAACATCAGCCAGCAGTGTGCCCAGGTGGCCAAGAAGGCCAGTGGCATCCCGGCTTGTATCAGAAATAGTGTGGCCAGCAGGAACAGGGAAGTAATTATCCCCCTGTACTCAGCACTGGTAAGGCCGCACCTTGAGTGCTATGTCCAGTTTTGGGCCCCTCACTGCAAGAAAGACATCAAGGCCCTGGAGCGTGTCCAGAGGAGGACAACAAAGCTGGTGAGGGATCTGGAGCACAGGCCTTATGAGGAGCAGCTGAAGGAGCTGGGATTGTTCAGTCTGGAGAAGAGGAGGCTCACGGGAGACCTTATTGCTCTCTATAACTACGTGAAGGAAGGTTGTAGTGATCTGGGGGTTGGCCTCTTCTCTCGTGTGACTAGTGATAGGACTAGAGGGAATGGCTTCAAGCTGCACCAGGGAAGATTCAGGGTGGATGTTAGGAAATACTACTTCTCTGAAAAGGTGGTCAGGCACTGGAAATGAGCTGCCCAGAGAGGTGGTGGAGTCACCGAGCCTGGTGGTGTTCAAAGAGTGTTTGGATGTTGTGTTGAGGGACATGGTTTAGGGAGAACCATTGGTGAAGGGCGAATGGTTGGACTGGATGATCCTGTGGGTCTTTTCCAACCTTAGTGATTCTATGATTCTATGATTCTATGAAAGAGGGAAGTTATAATTAGGTGTTAGGAAAAGAAGTATTACATTGAAGGTGATTGTATAAGACACAGGTTGCACAGAGAGGTTGTGAAGTCTTCATCCTTGGAGGTATTACAAGATTAAACTGAACATGGACCAGAGCTGAGCACATGGTTGAAGAAATGAATTCTGAAAGGTCCCTTCCAACCTTAATCTGATGATTCTCTAAATCTCACTCAATCAGTGTTTACACAAACTGCAGACTGGAAATAGTCTATGATCTATGCTGTCCCCTGAACTTTGCACTGGAAGAGTTGTAATTGGTGTCAGCCAACACTACCAAGAGGAATGTGCAGTATGAGACCACAAAAAAACATTTTGGACATGCTCAAAACTATGTTCCAGCAATATCTCATTTACTTGTTCAGACACAAGCTTTGTGTCTTACAGCAAGTTTCTTCAACCTCCTGCTCTCAGAGAACGCAGAAGAGAAACCATTAGGAGCTGAAGAAATGTTTCAGATGTTGAATCATCTTCCCTATCAGATCTATCTCACTACAGACAAATATCTGCAAGCAGGATAAAGTAGCACTGGTCAGTGTACTTGGAATCCAAAGTAGCTGCAGCAGCTGAGCAAGGAAAATCAATAACTTCACAGTTCAACTCTCTGGTCACACCTTCAGTAGACATCCAACAGAGATTCCCCCAGAACATATTAACCTGGTAAGGAAGAAACCTACTACTTTACCAAGGAGATGCCCAGCAGAGGACGCCTATGAGGCAGCTGTGAGTAGTGACAATGTTAAAAGCACAGGAGATGCAAACTTGGCTTTCAGAACAGGCGTCATCAGGAGGAACATGACAGCCACTGAGGATAATATATTAACCTGGCAACCATTTCCAGACACACGAAGGAGAAGAAAATCATCAGGAGTATGCAGCACGGAGTCACCAACAGCAACTCACGCCTGTCCATCCTCATAAGCTTCTGTTAATGGAATCACCAACCTGATGGAGGGAAGAGCAGTGAATACTGTCTTTGCAAACTTCAGCAAAGTCTTTCATACTGTTTCCCAGCAAGGAGAAATGCAGAGTCTTGTCTCTGGGGAGGAACATCTCCAGGCACCAGGACATGCTGGGGGACTCCAGCTGGAAAGTAGCTTGAAATAAAAGGCTCTGGGGTGCCCTCATAGACACAAAGTTGGCCATGAGTCAGCAGCGTGCTCTTGCTGCTAAGAAGGCTAATGGTATTCTTGGCTGTATCAGATAAAGTATCACCAGCAGGTCATGAGAGGTGGCCCTTTCCCTCTAATCATGACTGGTGATGCCACATCTGGAGCATTGTGTCCAGTTCTGAAGACATGGACATACTGGAAAGAGTCTAGCAGAGGGTTATGAAGATGATCAAAGAAGTGGAACATCTGTCCCATGAGGAAATGCTGTTCCATTTGGGGAAGAGGAAGATCAAAGGGAATGTTATCAACACGTAAAAATACCTGAAAGGAAAGTGTAAAGAAAATGAAGACAGGCTCTTTTCAGTGGTGCCCAGTGACAGGAGAAGAGGCAATGGGCACAAACTGGAACACAAGAGGTTCTCTCTGAACATCAGGAAAAAATTCTTTTACTCTGCAGTTGATGTAAAACTGTCACAGATTGCCCAGAGAAGTTGTGGAGTCTCCCTGTCTCCCTCCTTGGAGATTTTCAAAAGCTACCTGGACATGGTCTTGGGCAATCTGCATGGACTGGCCCAGCTTGAGGAGGGGGTTTGGGCCAGTTGGCCTCCAGAGATCCCTTCCCATCTCAACCATTCTGTAACTGTGTGATTGGACTTCCCTTGTCGCAGCTGTGTAGATCTGTCCTCTTGAGTGGCCTGAACTTTGCAAGAAATAACAATGATTGCAACTGTGACTTCACCTTGGACAGTAGCCATGGAGATATGGGAAAGAGAAGACTTTTCCCCTCTCTACCTACACATGTAAACAAGGGTCAGTCTCACTCTGTTTCCAAACTTTCTTCTCTTGGCTGAAAAAGACGAACAAAAGCACAAGAGAGTCTAATTACAGCCTACATATTCACCAGGATACATGACGTCAGTTTGGATTCTCCAGCGTGCTATTCAAGCTGTATCTTTCAATAAGATATGCTTGGGAGAAACACAATCTGTTCCCTTTAGTAAAAAACTCTGTATACTGCTAGCTACAAATATAGGACAGTAAGAGAGCACACTAAACCACAAAACCAGCCATAAAATAAAAACAAAAAGAAACCTTTTTGTATTTTATAAAATCTTTAATATCACCTCTTTTATAACTTGAAGCTGATGAGAGGGCAGGAGAATGCTCACACTATGAAGTCTGAAATGTACATCTAAACCAGTCACCAGACAGGTTCAAAAATATTATCAGGGATATTCAGAATGTTTGTTTTATTATCAGAAAACACATTTATTCCTCTAATTCAAATTTCATACAGTATGTTTTATAACATCACACCTTTTTTTTTTTTTTTTTTGTAGAGAGGGTGTTTCATTATAAAAATAATCTGTGTATGAACTCACACAGCAGACAGCAGAGATGCTCTAGTTTTTTAACTAGTTACTAAAATCCATGGAAAGCAAAATTAAACAGGAATTAAAAAGCAGTTCAGAAACAAAGAAAACTGCTTCTCTAGATTAACTGCTAAATTAAAATACGAAGAGTAAAAAATAAAGACCTTTTCTAAATTGATTTCAACAATAAAAACATAAATGATAAATGTTAGAATTCAAAAGGAAAAAGAAAGTACCATAGAAGTGAAGTAACTGGAAGAAAAAAATCCTTGACTGCAGGACTTCTTCAGTCTCTTATCACATTATCCCCAGTTCAAAAAAAGCCTTCAGAAATCTCCCAATTAATATCAGTCCCATGCTTACCTCCCATTAAAACAGATGTGATTTAGTCATCTGCTTAAGTGCTTTGTGGCACTGGTTCTATGCTATAATTAAAATATTTCAATGAACAAAAAGTACTAATGAGAAAATGATGGCTAAGCTAAGAATAATGTATAAAATCTCAGTTCTAGTAGTATAATAGCTGCAAAATAGTTTGGCATCTTGGCTAACAGGAGGAAGCCCAACGAAGGGAACATTATACAAAAAGGCAATTTACTTCTTAGGAATTTTCCAGTTCCCTTTTGCTGTTGCTGCAGTTATGCTTTTCAGAATTATTCCCTTCTCCAATGCTTGGTCTTCAAAGAAACTTTAATAATATCACTGGCTTGGATCTTCACTCATCAAAAGCAATTTTATGTTGTCATAACTTCACAGTAATCAAATAAGTTACAGCACCATAAAATTAATAAAACACCATTGTTTGTTGCCGTAGAAATAATTACTGCTGCACAATATTGCATAAGGTCACACAGAGACAATAAAGGTTAACAGACCTATTTCTGTGAGATCTAAGCTATTTATCCAGCTACTTTGATGAACACCAGAAGAAAATGAACACATGAGCCAAGCATGATTACTTCATCTATAACAACTAGCTATTTATTTACTTGCCCTTCCTTATTACAGACAATGCTGGGGTCTTCTACAGAAGCAGCACTGCACGCCCCTTCCAGACTGTATCAAAAATGTTTTGCTGCACTAGTCTTACCCCATGCTTTTCTCAGAAACATAATTTCTCTGTATCAACCAACTGAGTTCCATACGTAGGAAAACTAGATTAGTCTGCTGGCTAACACAGATAGGGCTGACTGACTCTACTGCAAAAGATGTTATCTATAGTATAAAGTAAAAACTCTGAGTATTTTTCACCCCGAATTGCAAAATGCTCAGTTTAACTACTGATCAGGAATGAAAAAGAGAGGGTACATGACACACACATAAACAATTTCTAGAACAAAATCTCTTCAACTTGGCTATGACCAAGATTAGACAAGCACTGTGGCAAAAATCCAAACGTCCGTCAGGCTCCAAGTCTTTACTAACATGGAGATGAATAGGTGATATCAAGCTCAGAGAACATAGGAGGAGAAGATACAATACAGCCAAAGAGAAGAGATTAAAATCATGTAAAAATTGAGCTTCTATATAGAAGGAAGCATTACAGTAGGATAAAGTAGGAAAAGGAATACATTTATCTTCATATTTCATTACAAGTTAATTAAAATTATAAGTCTATTCATCTGATTAGAAAGTTATTCATCTGAAGATAATGCTGTGCAAATCTTTATCTTAATAAAATTAATTTCTTTATTTTAGAGGAAAAACATCCATTCATTGCCTAAATTCTACAGTAATTTCAGTGGAATAATTTACATACTTAAATTACTTGCTTAAACTCACAGTAGTTTAGTATTTAAGCACACGTTTAAATTTATAGTATTGAGCTGAAGTACACATATCATTATAGAGAGACGTATGTATTTTTATAACATGTTCACTGGTAAATGCCAGAAATCCAAAAAAGGTTCAGATCTACCAGAAATGAGTTACGCTACAATATCCAAAAAAGGAACATAAATACATAAATCTTGTTCAAGGGTAATTGAAAAGTCATATTTAACAGTGAACTTCCGCTGTATACAGTAACATTGTTCTATGCCAACTATTACCTTCTAGGATCTAACTAATAATGAAAGTCTTCCCAAGCAGAAGGGTTTAATTTATAGTTTTAACTATACACATGAATATGAAGATTTGTTTTTTACCTATTCCTAGACAGAATGTATTTTCATTTGTTCTACCAGAAGCAGAATAAGGTTGACCAAATTTTCATATTCAAATTTTCCTCACATCAGTAGTTTCTAGACATGTTCACATTCAATATAAGATGCTCTTCCAATTGTCTTCATTATTCAGTAATGATCTAGATCACTTGATTGCATGCTTATTGTGTAACACTTAACCACCATCTAATTTCAAACATATAAAGCAAATGAACTAATTAGCAGTGCTGGACACAAGCAACATCTATTCCTATGAAAGGCACTAAGTGCAAACACGGTGCATGGTTCCCCCATTGCTCACCTAGTATTACTCAACCTTGATTTAGCAAATGGAAAGATACTCCACCCTGTCTCTGCCGTCTCTTCTGACTGGCACAGAGATACAAGTCTCCAGAAACAACAGAACTTAAGTGACATAAGCTGCAATAAATCAGCCATGCTAGGAAACATATCCATTATGGAATGGCATCTTTTAAAACAAACACAAGTTAATTTTACCTTACCCTTTGACCTTGAGCTCCATCTCTTCCAGGTGAACCTGATGCTCCTGGGACACCCTAGGCATTATAAAGGGAGAACCAATGATCAACTCAACAGAATGCAACAAAATCACTTTCAAATTTAGCTGTATGGCATGCTTTTTCACAAATGAGAGGAACCAGGGAATTGATAATGGGTGGGGCCATAGAAGAGTTAGTAATGAAGGTATTTCTGTGAAATGAGGGATGGTTAAACACAGTTCAAATGCACACTCATTCACACTCCCTCAGTACAATCCTCTGTTAAGGACACTGACAATTGAGTCACATCAGCCTTCCCATGCTGCTAAGCTGTAAAGAAATCTGCATGATTACAGTGTTGTGTCAGTATGACTCTACTGCATGAATCAGTATCTTAACCTGAAAGTATAAATGCTATTTTTCTTTCTCTTTTCTAAAACAGAGCCTGGTACTATATTGTTTGAAATCGGTGTAGCAATATGAAATGGCCTGAGTATGATTATGTCCAGCACAGCTCCACACTGTTCAAAAGAAATCTCATTCTCTGGCTCATGAAAGCAGTAGAGCAGCCATTACTGTAGTGGTCCAGAAGACTGACAAAACTGAATTATGAAGAAAGATTGCATAAGTTTACTATCTCTAACATATATAAACAAGAAGGGGGACCCTGGTAACAACCAACAAATCCTAGAAGGATATAATGAGAAGAAAACTGTTTGAAAAAGAAAGAGCAAATGATCCTGGGAAGCAGCAATCAATTGGAAACTCCTTTCTAAATACCAGACATGAATTAAGTTAAGATTCACTGAAAATTACAGTTTTTAATATGCTGATCTTGTGAATGATACCCTAAAAAAAAAAAGAAATTAACTGCCTGATATGTCCTCCTATATAATTCCAGAAGGAATTTACTATGCTCTAAGTGAAAATAAGCAGATGTTATCAAAAATTCACTACACAAGCAGAAATTCAAAAGTCAATAGTCTCTAAGTTGTTACAGACCCAATATTCAGTGTTTAACAAGGTTGAGAAAATAGCCAGTTCTTCAGACCCTGAACAATTTGGTCACTGCATACCAGCATACCCTAGATTCCTGCTTCTAAATATCCATTCGAATTTGCCATGACAACACACTTCTTAGCAGTTTTGCATATGTGCCTTAAATTCACCATGATGTCAATTCAACACAAACTTAGTAAGTGACAGCTCAAACAATAACAGAGAATACCTGCAGGCCAGGAAAACCAAGATCTCCTTTCTCTCCCTTTTCACCCGGTGGCCCCTGCAGATTAAGAAGCACCCATAGTAACTCAAATATATGGTTATTTTTCTATTTATAATAGTTCTTATCAGCATCTTTAGGAAACACAAAAACAAAAACAAAAACCAACCAATAAGCATACAAACAAACAGAAAACAAGGCTACTTTTCCTGCTGAAAGCAAACCTTTAAACTCGATTTGAAAAAAATATAAATGAAGAATTCACAAATATAAAAAAATAAAGACTATATGAAATTCATTTTAAAAGACTTCAGAATTAAGCAGACAGAAGTATAGCCATTATGTCACAAAAAATGTAGTTGTTTGTTCCTTCCTTATGGGTATCTATTTCGTTTCAGTACTCAGGAGTACTTCCTTTAATGATGAAACCAATGGATTTCTATCGAATACATGTATGACAAAGATACACTTTTCCAGATCATAAGCTAATTTTAATTAAATTCTGTCATAACACATTTCCTCTGTGAAATAACTGATTTTATAATTAATGTATTCTGTATTATTCCCTGATGACAGCATCAAGAATATGCAGTTTCAAGAAATTACTTTGTTATATCTTTACTGTAGTGCAGTAGAAAAAAGAAAGGGTGTTATAACAGTAAAATTATGAAACAAGTCTAGCAGAAAAAAAAGACATGTATGTGATGCTTTTTAGGACTTGTGTGTACCTATCTACAGGAGATGGATATAAAACAAATTTGTCCTCTCGATTCATTGTTCTGCCAATGTGTGTTTATGATGAAATTCTGATACTTATTTCACAACAGCTTTGCAAATTCCAGGCCTAATCATCTCCTGCGATGACAGACTCTGTAAGTGCAGTGAATACTATTGCTCAGCTTTGGCAGCAAATACGGTATTCTTGCTTAGGTATACCTTTCAAGTCAGAACTGATCTGAAATGAGCAATACCACAATTAGAAGAAAGATTAAATATTAACATTTTGGTTCGGGGCCATGTTACTCCCCTACCATGATTCTTTTTCTTGTTTCAAGGCTTGGATCCTCATACCTGAGTCACACCAAACTGATTAAATTCCTCCAGCTAACCAGAAGTCATATCCAAGTTCAAACTGGAACGCTGGCATTAAACACTTTCCACTGTACGTTAAACCCAAATATGCAACTTCCCCTCAAATACTGAAATGCAGATTCTGATCAGGACACCAAAAGATATTTTGTTGTCATCTAAGATATATGCTGTCCAAAACACAGAAGAAAACCCTATTGTTTTGGTAAGTCTCACTGGAAGGCCTTGAATAGAAAGTCCACTGGGTCCTTGTGGTCCTGGAGGTCCTTGAGGTCCAGGAACACCAATTTCACCTCGAGGTCCATCTGGTCCCTAGAGTGGCACAGGACATAAGTTAAACTCCTATCATATGGACAAGGGCAGCTTCTGTTTGAAGAATTAAGTACTGATAGACTCAGAAGCATCTGAAATATGAGTTAACATTTGAGTGAACAGTTAGTGTTCAATTTGCAAAAGGCACGGCTACTTTATAAATATATATATAAAAAAATTATGCTGCTGTAGCAGTATTCTGAATTTTATTTTTTTTATCAAGAAATACACATGACAAGTGATTGTTATGAAAAGAGAAGCACGAAACCCCAATGGCATTTCACTATGCATTTTCCCCAGCAACAGTAGAGAATCTGGGATTCATTTCATAGTTTACATGCAGCAGAAATAAACCGAGAGCCTGTGCATCTGACAACCGTAAAGTGTTGTATAAAGTACCTTTGGACCTGGATCTCCACGATGACCTTTGGCACCTCTGACACCTGGACCACCCTGTAAAGTACAAGCACGGGACTTTCTGAAAATCAAAACTATCAAATAAATAGAAATGAAATCCAGAGAAGCCCGAACGTTTCTTTCCTGTTCTTCAATCATAGTGAATATCCTGTCCAGATCCTTCCACTGGAGTAATTAAACTGAGAACATACTTAAGTGTGATCATACATGGAAACAGATTTAAACGCAGATGTAACTAATTTCCAGAGCCAAGAATGCACAAACAGTAAGTATCAAAATAACACTGAAAGCTACAATAGGGATAGAAGTGCATGTGGTTATGGGTTCCCCTTCAGTTGCTGAAACCTCCTGCACATCTGTCCGCTCTCCTCAGGATCACCACATTGTTAAAGGCTGAGTTTTCAATTACCAAGGAATATTTTTCACCAAGGACAACTCCAGTATCTACTAAATTTACAATGGTCAAATTTAGTGTTACACTTAGGCAAATAATCTTTCACCTATTTTTGTCTTTCTTACTTTCTTCAGTGGTGCCTACATCTGTTAAACATTTATTAACCAAATGTTGCCGTTCTTATTAGTATCATCTGAGACACTGGAGTTGCATATACCTATGGATGGCTGCCATGAATGTGTTTTGTATATACATGTTGGATGTGCTTTATCCTCCAGGACAGCATAAAGATTGTTTTTCACATTTTTTCAGGTCAATTTCCCTCTTCCTTCACTCGAGTGTATTCCTTTATCTCTTGGGATATAAGCATTACAGAGACTGCCCTTCTTTGTAGTCAAAAAGGACTGTGTACAACTAGGCACCGTAACTGAAACATATGCTTTAAGATTCACAATGTGTCTGGTTTTGAACCCAGTAATCCTAGCATGGCAAAAGCACAAATTCCAGAAAAGCATTGATATGAGTTGAAAACATCACAAGAGCCTCCCTTATTTTTCCCATGAACTAGTTTTAGTGGTTAAATCCCAGCATTAATAAGATTGTATAATAATATCAAATTTGTCATTACTTTGACTTCTAATTCTAGCCAAGATTTCCTGTTATGTCTTTTCTGTTATTTTAAAAAACCTCCTTATAGCCAGTACTTCCCCCAGAAACTATTCTTAATCGACTGTTATGAATTCACCTCTTTAGCTTTTTTGGTTAGTTAAAACCAATGAAGCGCTGAAAGCTTTTCATTACAATTAAACTTCACCAAGTGATCCAATAATGTTTTGTGTCTCCTTCCTCACTTTCTCGAGTTCTGCAGCTCTCCTTACACAATGCAGGCATCAGGTTTGTGTGCTATCTTAGTTCTATATGCAGAATTTCAGACAGCATGATCAAATTCTGGCAGATTAAGGCATAAAAAAATGTAACCCATAATGAAAACTTCCAGATAATCTTAACTCTAAACAATACTTCGTCTTATCTAAAATGCTTCACTTTCTAAAAGATCTTAAATAATATTTCCAGAGATACAGTCCCAATCAAATGGAAGCCTTTTATTATGAGTCTTTTTGGTATAATATCTAAAACTGGCTGCATGGAAGAATTCTGATCCCTAAAACAGAAAAATCCTTGGCTTTGAGAAAAGTCACATGATATTTTAATGGCCCAGAGCAGTACTGACCAGACAAAGCAATGTGACTGACTCTTGGTTGGCTCAGAAAAGAACAGTGAGTTGGTTTTTCTTGCTTTGCTTTTTCCCGAACCTCATACACTTTTCCTGAGCCATATGCCATGTAACTGTCTGGCAAAAAAAGAAAATAAAAAAAATCACTCAAAAGAGGCTGAATTCTAGAATTACATTCTCCCCTGTCCAGACAATAATAGGAAAGAAGGGGACAGACTCTTCAGCAAGGTCTATTGTGATAGAAAAAGGTGAGACAGTTTCAAACTAAAAGAAGGAAAATTTGGATTGGAGATAAGGTAAAAGATTTTTTTTTTTACAGTAAGGGTAGTGAAGCACTGGAACAGATTGCCCAGAGAGGTGGTGGATGATCCCTCCCTGGAGACATTCAAGGTCAGGCCAGACCAAGCTCTGAGCAACTTGTTCTAGTTGTAGACATCCATGTACATTGCAGAGGAGAAGGACTAGATGATCTTTAAGGGTTCCTTCCAATGTAAACAATTCTAGGATTCTATGACTTTTCTACTTGATTTTAAACCTCCTCTTGTAGCGAATTATCTTACTCAAATGATTGTTAATCTTAGATATAATAAATAAAAATAGATTATTTATTGCTGAATTAAGCTTTGGCATTTCTTGATCTATATGCATTTTGAACTGTAGCAACACATACCCTTCCATTCAAATAATTTTTAAACATTTTTATTTTCCTGAGAAATGTGGTAAAAGGACTCGTGTGAATTATCCCACTGCAAAAAAACACACTGGAAATCTGTATAAAGGAATTAAAACCTTAATCTATATGTGATTCATAACCTATACTCGAAAAGGAGAACACAGTAATTTTTTCCTTGTTCAAGACACACATCTTCAGTGAAATTTATCCTTTTTAAGTTCCTTTTCAAGCTTTTGTACCTAAAGCTTGAAGAACAGTTCTTGCAAAAAAAGACGTAATGTCTGAATTATGTAATTTGTGTACTTTAAAATCTTTTCAAAACACTTATTTTCCTTTACATTCTTCAACGGGTCTATCCCTTGAAAACATGCTCTTGTATCATTCAGAATGGTATGAGCTGAGAAACATGAAATTTGTTCATAAGAGGGCCTTATGTCAAGCTAACTTAGCAAGCAGCCCTAAGATGTCAACCTGTGAAAGAAAAAGCACATGAATGTTCTACAGATATCCTAGTTACAACTATCTTACACTAAATCAATAATATATTATTGTAAATAGAGCCTACAACTTTTCTAAACTGCCAAAAATCAGCCATGTGATGTGAGATTGAGTTATCTGAATTCAAATAACCCACATCTCAGTTGTCTGGTCTGATCCATTATCTGAGTTCTTCCATAAGTCAGGAGAAAGACTGATTTTTTCCATCTTCCTAAGATACTACACTGAGTTGGAAAGTAGAATATCTGTCTTCTAGACAAGACTATCTAGTTCCACTTGTTACATAAGAAACATAGGACACTTGCTGAGCATTTATATAGTAAACGCTTAGAGGAGTGCTAGCAAAGTAACATCACAAAGTACAGGGAAGATTTGAGCTTGTATATTTCATCATTCACCGGCAAGCTAGTAAAACTTCCAATTCCCTAAATGCTTCAGGCCTTCTTAACCATCAGAAATTTGACTTAGTGATAAGTTGCTTTCTTTTTTCTTAGCATCTTTACTCTAATTGAATGTCAATGAATCACTTTACTGATACTTGAAACTCTAATTTAATCTTATTAGTTACACAATTTCAGTATGTTTACATGTCTCGGAATAAAGGTGGCACAAGGACAACTTGGTACAGTTGGCTAAAAACCTGAATAATGTCTTACCGGAGGTCCTGGAGGTCCCAGAGGACCCTTATTAGCTTCTGAACAGGAACAAGCATGAGGAAGGGCAGGGCAATTTTCCTCATCTCTCTAAAGAAAGATCAAGATAGGGTGAGACTTATGTACAAAAATTCAGAAGTAAGAATTTTTTGAATTGAAAATTAGTAGTACACGGGTGCCTTAAAACAGCTTACTTGATTTAGAAATATACATCGTGTTGACTTTCAGTAGGACAAGTAATCCAAGTACACCCGGACTTTTTTGAAAACACTTAACCAAACATTTCCTTTAAAACATTTGTTTCAATAAAAGGAAGAAAATAAGTAAATTTTACAGTTAATGACATAAGTTTCTTACCAAGCCAGGAAGCTCACAACATTTGTCTCGATTGGCCCATGAGGTAGCACAAACAATGTCAAACATCTGCAATTGCAACTGTTTCAAAATAAGGATGACATACAAGATGATTGTTAGTTGTAAGATCAGTGCAAAACAGAGCCATCAGCAAGAAAAGCTTCCTTCAAGCTACCTTCATTCAAGCACTCAGACTAGACAGAGGAGTGGCCATCAACTTAGAGCCATTAGTCACAAATATGCTAACTTAAATTGTAAAAAGACTTATGTTCTAATCAACGTGTCCAACTATCAGCTATGCTATTGATTGAGCAAGCTGTTCAATGTGAAATGCTGTAGGCATTTGATTGTCTTCACCTCCCTGACCCAGTTCCTGGTTTTGTCCAGTGGTGCTTTCCAATACTTGGTTCCAGCAAAGGAAGCATGAAGAGACAGGTGTAAGACAGCTGAACTTCTCAAAATATTCAACTTGTCTGGTGCTCAGATTTTATCTGGAACAAGATCTCCTGTAGCATATTACTTACACTGGAACTGAGCCACAGATAATATTTATCATCTTCTCCAGTTTTATTTTATTTTAGAATGTGCCCGCTTTTATCTATATTATCCTCAGGCAATGAAACGTTATGAATGGTGAAAAGCTTGCTGCATGACAACTGTGGTCAGAAAGGAAAATTCCCACCTCACGGCTGGGAACATGCTATGGACAAGAATTTAATCTACAGGAACACAAACATTTGGTAAAAATTACAGCTGCCAGGTAGTCAGAAACAATATACTAAATAGGACTCAATGGTAAAACCAAGTGCCTCCATTACAGCCTTGATCTGAATAAAAAATGGGTCTAGTGAGATTAAGCTTTACTCAGCTTATATTTCCATTCTTTCTCCATGCCTCATTTACTTGCATACTGAATAGAGAAGGGAACAGAACAGAACACCCCATTAAATTAGCCCCACATGTTAAAAATATTGAGGAATGGCTAGAGATAGAAGAATGATCTTAAGTTTTGCTATTATTTTTATTTAAGCAATGGTAAATCATTAATTTCAACAGCATTATTTTAAAACTAGAACAGAGGAATAAAGAGTTTTAAAACTTCATTGCTTCTAGAGGTGTTAAAATAAAATAGAAATGGGTACCTTTGATTTTGCTTCATTTTTTTCTTACATAAGTCAACTATTATATTTTAAACAAAGGAATATTTCAGTATACATAGAATTTCTCCTTATCTGCCAGCAGATTAGCTGTTGAAGTGCAACATGAAGGGAAGTTCTGGACATTTGGGTTGGGTCTACAAAGGTCTAGTCTGAATCAAACAGTTCTGTGTCCCTGGCTATTTCAAATCCATGCTGGCTCCATGTGGAGCCACTTAGATATCTCTTCATTACACATCTCAGGGCTACTACTTTCAGAAGTCTCATTAATTTGCTTAACTCAGAATGACCCTGGGCATTTACATGCTACTACATTTAAGCAAATCAGACATCTCTGAAAAGGACTGCAGAAACACCTCAGCCGGTTGTGCAGAAATCACTTCAGGGTCAGACATAAGCAGTATTTCCACTTTTTCCATAAATCAGTCTGTCCCAAGCTATTCTGTTATCCTAAACAATGGAAGTCTGACATTACTGGTTAAATTTATGCAGTCCTACACAGGACCGTATACGCATTCATGTGCTCGGTTAAACAATCCGGAGATCCATAGTGATAGAATATGTTGGTGTAAAATAAAGAGCAAATAGACGTTCTCTGAATTGCTGTATTCACCATCCAAATGTTGAATGACTCAGTACTCCTATTTTAAAATATTATGTGGGTTGTTCTGACTCAAGCTAAATAACTAAACAAAGCTTTCTTTGCTACCATTAGCCTTTTATTCATAATTCTGAGTATTCATATAAATTTTGCTTTCTAGATCTCCAATACTGCAAGCAAAGTCAGCAATACAGAAAAGTCTACTCATCCTTATCTGATCAGGCTACAGTTCTGCAAAGTATTCCCAACAGTAGAACACATCAGATCTTAATTCTTTTAACATTACACACATGTGGAGATAAAACAAGATAAATATTGATGAAAACGAAGCATGAATAAAGAAAAAAAGTTGTTATTTGTAAGTAAACTACATTTTAAAGCAAGATTTCTTATTCAATCCCACTGAAGGAATAAAGAACAGTATTTGCTTCTTGTCAAGGTTAGGTTTCTCTGCTCTAGCTGTTTGGAACTTCTAACCCAGAGATGTCCCACTGTTAAGGGCTGTTGAAAGGGCTAGGTACGTTTAGCCTAATTCCCTTTCTATTCAGCCTGTCTCAGATAAATGTTTGTCTGTTCAATGAACTGTAGTATACCATACTCATCAGTGGACAAAAAACTCTTATTTGGGATATATTCCCTCAAAATTGTTTGACAAATCACAGAATATCTTGACTTGGAAGGGATCCACAAGTATCACCAAGTCCAGCTTCTAGATTCACATAGGACCACATGAAAATCAAATCATATTTCAGAGAGCCATGTTCAAATGCTTCCTGAACTCCAGGAGGCTTAGTGCCATAACCACTGTCCTGGGGAGCCTGTGCCAGTGCCTGACCACCCTCTGGTGAAGAACCTTCTCATAATACACAACCTGACCCTCCGATGACAAAGCTCCATGCCATTTCCTTGGGTCTTATCGCTATCAGCATGAAGCAGAGATCAGCATCGCCCCTTTGCTCCCCTTGTGAGGAGCTGTAAGCTGCCATGAGGCCTCCCCTCAGCCCCCTCTGCTCTGAGCTGAACAAACCAGGTGACTTCAGATGCTCCCCATACATCTTCCCCTCTAGATCCTTCACCATCTTTATAGCCCTTCTTTGGACTTCTTCTGTTAATTTTGTGTCCTTTATCTATTGTGGCATCCAAAACAGCACACAGTGCTCAAGGTGAGGCTGCATCAGTGCAGAGCAGAGTGGGACAATTCCTTCCCTTGCCCAGCTGGCCTCATGCACCCCATGACACAGTTGGCCCTTCTGGCTGCCAGGGCACACTGCTGACTCATATTCCACTTGCTGTCAACCAGAACTCCCAGATTCCTTCCTAGAAAGGTGCTCTCCAGTCTCTTATCCCCCAGTCTGTGCATATATCCAGGGCTGCCCCATCCCAGGTGCAGAATATGGAACTTGCTCTTATTAAACATCATATGATTGATAATTCCCTGTATCAATCATATGATTGATGATTTCTTAAGATCTCTCTGCAAGGCCTCTCTACCTTTGAGGGAGTCAGCAGTTTCTCCCAATTTAGTGTCACCTGCAAGCTCACTTTACAATACATTCAAGTCCCGTGTTCATGTCATTTATGACAATATTAAAGAGAACTTTAAAGAGAACTGTCCCTAAAGTGGAGCTCTGCGCAATCCCAGTACTGACTGGACTCTAGCCAGATGTTACTCTATTTCTTATAACCCCTTTGAGCCTGACCAGTCACATTCACCCATCACATTATGAATGTGCTGCTGGACATTTTGTGTGGAGGATATTATGAGGAACAGCATTCAGAACTTCAACATTCATGTTATTTTGTTGGCTTCAGTTATATTGGCTTTTATTGACTAAAAAAACACACTAAAACCATTCTAAAAATGTTAAACTGTTCTATGTAGACATGGTCACAAGCAAGCACTAAACTAGCCAAAAATTCCAATTTTCATATCAAATTAAAACTATTTTCACAATTTTTATTTTTGTTATACACGTGGCGTTATAAACCCCTTAAAACTATGAAGCTACTGGGACAGACTAAATCCCAATACTCAATTTTCAACAGTAGAACATGTGAAATATAACGAAGCACAAAGATCTAAGCCTCCCATACAGTCTACTATCTTCCCATGACATTCAGATCAGGGATTCCCTGCCCAAGATTTGTTTTTTTTCACAATTAGTAACACCCATTATTTCCTTTCCACTGATTTGCCAAGACATCCCCAAAATCATAAATATTTGGCATACACAGAATTCTACATAAAGAAGCAGCACTGGGGTGTGCTGCTGTTGTGTAAAGAGTTACTGTCCTGCCTCCTACTACTTTCCTTTGATATCCTCTAATTTTTGAAGAAGACACCGCTTCATTCATGTCTTAAATGTGACCATCCACACAAGTTCTATTCAGGATTAATACAGTGTGCAGAACTGAGATTTTAAAGAATGTTATTTGTATGCTTTCTTGACCTGCCTGTAACTTGGTAAAATTTCAAGGCATCTACAGTTGCATGGAGTAAAGAAATTACATCTTCAGCTGCACATTTTTAGTCTTACGTAAGCTTTACTGTTCATTTGAACAAAATCAAATTTTTCAGTGAGTGGGTAATCCAACTTATCTTTTATAGATTCCTGGGTTCTAACAAAAGACACAATTTCTTTCCACTTCTCTTTACAAAGCCTTCTTTAATTCCAAGTTTTTCTAAGTTTGCCTTTTTTCTGTTTCTATTGGGAAGTGACTACAAAAGTTTCTCTGTATAATTGTCTTTACAGGCTTGATATAATTATTATCTGCAAGTTTGAGCACTAAGAGTTCTTTTTTTTGTGCACAGAGAGGTATTCTGAGGGCTCATTTTTGACTAAAAGAGTACTTGCATATAATAACAAGTAAATACGTTTTTGAAACTTCATTCCTATTCAAATCAAGCCTTGAGTTCAAGGTTCACATTCTATGATAACGTCTCTCTAGAGTCAACAAAGTTCAAAGAAAATCAGCAAACAATGCTGCTCAGCAAAGAAGCCTTCCCTTCTCACCAGCCTGGCAGTTCTCCCTCAGCAACTAAATCTACCTAGAATAATAAACAAAACTTAGAGTTATCTAAGGCAAAATGGAAAGAATCCCGTAAGTTGCCACGCAAACAGAATGACCAATTATTGTTTCTAGGATGACAATTTCAGAGGAATTAAAGAGATAATTTGGGCATTTTTAAATATCTTAATATTTAGATATTGAAGTCATTAAGAAATAGATAAACTAACGCAGAGGTTTTGGGGGGCAATCTGTGTCAAACCAGTTATACTATTTAATGAACAGAAAGCGTGCATGGGGGCAAAAAGTAGGAGGGAATAAGAGACACAGGGCACTATTATTACTGAATATAAAGTTCAAAAATTCCAGGTAAGTGAGTTATATATTATATTTCTCTGTGTAGTACAATTTGGAACACAAGTCATAACCAAATATATTTGACTGTGTTTGTGTATGTGTTTGTGAATAATGTCTGATCAGATGTAAAATATTAAAAATAAGTTTTACTCAAGCAGAGAATTGTTGCAAGCTTTTGCAGAATTTCTGAAATTATGGAGCTCTTGTATTTCAGATATAAGTTCATTCTGCTTTAACTTAAAACACAAATATCCCAAATGCTTGTTTTAAGGATTTTCAAACGGTTTAAAGAATTGTTCTTATTCTACTCACTGGTGCAGAGTTGTCTCTTGGTCCTCTGGATCTCACCATTCTTCCCAGCACTTCTATGCCATCAGAACTAATGTTCCCTGCTGCATTAATGGTTTTCTCACCTGCTTCTTTGCAGTCAATAATTATCTTGGCTGTAGTCTTGCTGATAACAACATGCAGCTAAAGAAAAGAAAATATGCTTTAACATACCAAAGGAGCACACATAACATATTAACGTGTGGGGCATTTTTTTAAATGAGTTCCTAATTTCATGTTTGCTAACCAAACCGAGACTAATCCATAGCAAGTAATGTAGATGGCCTCTAGAGGTCCCTTCCAACCTGAATTACTCCGTGATTCTAATCTGCTTAATGAATTTAGCTTATTTCTCTGCATAAAACATCTGCATAAAAACTGGCAACTTCCCTAATTTACTCAGAAGAAAATCATTTATTACTGACAAAAGGACTGCATAAGGTTCATATATCACACAGATCTCTCACAACCTTTGATTTATGTAGTCAGTAATATTTCCTGAACCCTGTGTGATTCTTCTACATAGTATTGGATTTCACCTTTATAGCAGCTTGCAAAGCCAAAACTAAGCAGTAGAAGTTACTCTGCATACTATACTTCACCATACAGGAAAACCAGTGAAGGTTTTACACTGCAAGAATATCAAATCCCATCAAGTGCATTACAGAAAAGCAGAGCATAGAAACCTTATTCCTTCTGCCTTGACTTGCACTCTGCTCTCCACCACTGATGCAACAAAAAACTTCCCCAACAGAGAGAACAATCCTTGTCACAATTGTCCTGTCACCGGCAAAGGCAAAACTCAATTAGGCAAAAGAAATAGCAATTTTTTTGGCATGGAAGAGTCCAGATGAAGAGCTGGTAAAAATGCAGTATCTGCTCCATATCAGTACACTATATGAAGTTCAGAACCTAAGGTGGAGGTGAGAAATCCATGAAGGACTCCTGCAACTGCTTTGCTCTGGGCTCAGCAGGAGCACTGAGTTTGGTCTCATATCTTTCAAGCTCATATAACAAGGATCATCATTCAAAATGCAGAAATATATTTAAGAGGAAAATTTGCTATGATCTTATATATTCTTCCAAAGCAAGACTTGAAAAAGTCACTGTTAGACTTCTGCTCTGACCTACCATCTCTTTCTTGCTTTCACAGGTAAAAAAAAAAAAGAAGTCTAGAGTAGTTAAAGAGAAATTGAGCTCTATGAACACTATCCCACAATCCATAGTCATCCCTCCCTCCCCCTCCCCCACCCTTTTTCTTTTTTTTTTTTAAGAGAAAGATACAGAAATCAGGAATAAAATTGAACCACAAAAATACCATCCACAACTAACATGCTACAATCCCAACATTACCTCATCTGCTTTTGGAAATAATGCTACAAGATCTCTTACAGCCAAGACAAGTTAGACACATCATACCCCCTTAAAATATGTTTAAAAATAACAATTCAGGTCAATAGAAGCATAGTTTTTCTTTTGTTTCTTTGTTTGTTTTTTGCATAATTTTTTTCTTTACTGTTTGGTTGACATTTCCAACCTAAACATTAAAAGCAAAAGCCAATTCATTTCTACATTCTACATATAGCTCGAGGCAGGTATTTTTAATCAAGTCTAAAATACAGGCGTAAAGCGTGACATTAAAATTGACCACATCAGCTTCATCATAGAAACAATGATTTGTTTAATGTTGATTCAATATAGCAAAGAGACTTAAGTTTAGTAAATGGTTCTGAAAGCACAAAATACATTTCTTTTTGCGGTGGATTATCACATAAAGGAAGATTTCAAAACATGAAAATTTCCCATTCCGAATGAATAGGAATTTATTATTATTATTATTATTATCATTATTTTACTATTAGCATTACTAACCTTATGAAAACTTCCATAAAATATCTTTCTTATTTCAGGACCTTCAAAAGTCACAGTTTGAAAATCTCCTTTGTAGTCATAGTTAAAGAAAGTCAGAGTTTTACCACCATCTGTACAAGAGTAAGAATAAGAATTTGTTGTTAGAGAAAGAAAAGGCCCGATACATTATTTGAAAATGTTAAATTTTTATTTAACAAAAAAGATCAAAGATGTCTGTTGTCTAAGAGAAGATATTTTTAAAAAGCCACACACACACACACACACACAAAAAAAACCCACACAAATAAACAGCTATTTGTAGAACTGTTTCAAAAATTGAATTCCATTTTGTTTGACATTTTGAAATTTACTTATGGTATGAACTAGTGCGAAAGTCAATACTGTATGTGGAAAAATGACAATGTTAATAACATTTTCAAAGTCGTTACTCTCAGTTTACACCAGTGTACTCAAAATTTTACTCCCAACTCCAAATTAGGCTCAGTTACATTCAGTCTATAAAATAACCACCAGAAACCACAACCTTCAGAGATTCAGGCAGTTGTTCTAGCAGAAGATTAAAACATTGGCAATAATCAACCTAGAAAATGAATGAACCATTCATACAGTTAAGGAATAAACCACAGATATGATACAAAATACATACTATCTAAAATAACTCCAACCAGTGGTTCATATTGTTCATTTAAAATCTCCCAAAGAGCAAATGGTTCCTGAGGTGTATCGGGAAGTATACGAAAGAGAAATGTAATGGTGTAATCTGAAGGGAGACCTTCAGGATGCAAATATCTGTAAAACAAATAAAGTTTTTTAAACCAAAACAAACATTGAATCTTGTGATTTACATATCAAGTGTTCACTTAACACATTTTCCACAAATCTATATTGGTCTTTGGAAATCAAGAGTGAGAAACAATATGAGCAAGCATTTCCAAAATCTGTTCAACTAGATAACAATCATGGAATCATAGAATCAAAAGGTTGGAAAGGTCCTACAAGATCATCTAGTCCAAACTAGTCCTCCCATTACCCGTGCTACCAAAAGCCACTAAACCATATCTCATAGCTCCTCAAACAGATGCCACTTGAACATTGCCAGGGACGGTGACTCCACCACTTCCCTGGGCAGGCCATTCCAGTGCCTGACCACTCTCTGAGAGAAGAAGTTTTTCTTTATATCTAATCTAAATCTCCCATGGTGCAACTGTGGCCATTTCCTCGGGTCCTAAATCAAAAGAATGCTCATGGAAATTGGAGTTTATCTTCTCCTTTGAAATTTACAAAGATGCCATTATTTTTTTTTTTTTTTTAATAAATTTGAAGATCAAACCAGGTGTCAGATTGACGTGAACCTGAAATTAACTATGTTAAAAGGTTTTAGAATAAATAAATTGCTTGATTCCTTAATTCATTTTAAAGGGATCTGAAAGGAACCTGGAAGATTCATTTAATCAATTTCTTTTCCCAAAATATGACCCTTTCCATCTAAAGTTTTTCTTACACTTTTAATATGTATTGATATGAAACATACTGGAAAAAGCGTTAAATATGATATACAATGTATATATTCCCCACAGTGGTCTGTAGATGACTACAGTTGACACTACACTGTACCTTCTCCAGGGAGAAAAGAGAAAGAGAATTTAACAGGTGTAAGAACAAAGCCTTAAAGTACATCCATTATAAAAGAACCAACAAAAGAAAATTCAATAAACAGGTAGGGGAAACACAAGGTTTGGGGATAAAGAAATTAAAAAGGAGAATAGCATTAATGATACTCAGTGTACATATGAGATGAGAAAATAAAAGCAGTATTATTCAGACGTACCTGTACATCATCAAGAGAAAGGCATTCTCTGAACCACAAAAGAGACTGAAAGCCTAAAGTAGTGAGATTGGGCTGGATTGGGCTGGGGTGGCAACCAGAGAAGAGCACATAAATGCAGCAGATCCAATCAGAAAGAAGCAGGAAAGGAAAAAGAAGTGAGCAGTTCTAATCTCCACTCAGCGTAGACCCAGAAGGAAACTAAACAAGTAGAATGTGACATAGCTCCAAGGATGGCTCCAACTGGGACACAACAGGGTAATCACACAACAAGAATAAGAAAACTTTACTAAAACGTTTATAAACCATTTCACAGTGTTATTCTATCTTGTTTGCCTCAGCTAAGAAACCACTTTGTTAATTCTTCTCGTTTAATACACTAAAGCCATTGCTGTTGTCTGGTGCCATGTAACACAAACTAGGGAACTGGGCACGAAGGCATCAAACATAACCTACACATTGCCGAGAGAAGAAATGAAGGTTTTCCCATTGCTTCCTGTCTGAGGAACTAAAGGTAAGTTCTATGGGAGGTTTCTTCACTGTCTCTTCCACACCTCTGCCAGGACACAGTCCTTGATACTGAACTGCACCCTGACTCTCAGGAAGGTACAGTAAAGTGTTTAGAGAGACTCATTTTAGCATAAGGAGGATAACCTTCCTCTGTATTTAATACATAGATAGACTGAATCAGAAAGGCACCTAAAGCAGCTTCCCACTCCCACACTTGAAAGAAGCTCTCTACTTTTCCACTCACTTCAGGCAAAGTGTACGAAGATAAACCTTACTAGATTAACAATAATTTCAAATACCTTTCCTAAAAATAAGTCATTCTGCACTCTGGAAGACCTCAGTCTTTCACAAAGCATTACTGATATAAGCCTGCATGAAATTGCTAGATGTCAAACTTGCATGGACCTGAAAGTGGCTCATATAGGAAACCCCAAATAGGCACGGAGTTTATCTACTTTTTCCTACAGCTGTTATTTTTGAAGGAAACTCTGGACACCAAATGCTCTATTAATTACCATAATGTAGATATGAACTAGCATCTCTGTTCATCTGACGTAAAAACAGCAACCCTTGAAATGAATAATTGTCTGCAGTGGACAGCTAACTTCATGTGTTTTACAAATATTTATATATTAATACATACTTTGTAGGCTGGGACACCAGGGCATCCTTGTGCAGTCTGTAACATGGGTAAACATTAAATGTACCAGGTTCCATTGAAACTCCATCAATGGCTGAAAATTCCTTCTCAACCAAGCCAAACATTTCCATCATTTTAAATCCTGGAAGACACCAAAATATACATTTTACTAATTTAAATAAAATTAACACCACATTGCAGGAGAGGAAAAAAGGACAAAACCAGTTGCATCAATGAGTTTCCTATCACCATCTGTAAAACAGATGTTAACGTAAAGTTTACTTTATTACTTATATTGTGAAAAGTAGGTAATGAAAAAAAAAATACATAAATCTGGAATAAAACCAAACACAAAAATAGCTTACCTGCAAAGTTGTCGCCATCTTTAAATACCAGTGGACAAGCTGGAGGAAAAAAAAAAAGGGGGGGGGGAGGATACATTTAAGGATACAAGTGTGGTCCCATCAGTTCAGAACAACGGTCTACTCAATTCAGTACTCTATCTTTAGAATTAGCAAAAGGAGATGCTGTCTAGGAAAGGCATGCAAGTCTGGCCACTTTCCACTCATTCAGTCTTGCTCCTCAGGATCCACAATGACTGTAGTAAAGATGCCAAAGGGTACAACCCTGAACGTTCCACATAAGCACCCTTTATACAACTGTTGTCCGTGGATTGGTTCAATCCTTCTAGGAACCTAAGATATGCGCACAAATATTTAATAACTGTGAATCTGTTTCTTCTATCTTGCTTCTTGAAGGGAAGAATGCACACTAATCTCCTCCAGGAAAGGTGCCCTAGGAAATCAATAAGTCTACATGCGAGGTGTCAAATATGACACTCCACAGCACTTCCATTTAGAGATCACTTTTGGAATACAAGCACAAGTGACAAATACTACTGTTGAGTATTCTCAACATTTTAAGTTCTCTCTAACACTGAAAGTAGATACTGGTCAAAAACAAAGAATTGAGGGGACACAAGCAGCATTCTTGCATTCACCAGTTCAATGCCTGCTTCCTGCACTCTTTAGAGTGATTCATATCAGCTATACACTGCCTACTTCCTGGTTTATGTATCAGAAAACATACTGGGGGCACACACCCAGAGCCATCTGAATTATCGGCCTGTAACCATCAGATGTTTTTCCAGAATGTCTTCTACTTTTTTTTCTTAAAGAGCCCAAACTGTGGCATTCTGACAGATTTCTAAGAATTTGGGCCTGTTTCAAAACTGAAAAACTTTTTTTTCCCCACAACCAATGGATCTATTCTAGACTTTTAGAAAACAACTATTAATTATATTGAAATTATAATACCTCCATCTCCTTATTTTTTATGGAAATAACATTACAGTTAAAATATCTGCATGAAATTATATTTAGAAGATCAATTTTCATGAATCTCTTAATAGAAAATTGTTACCAAAAAACCCATAGTATTTAGCACTTATTTTAGAAATAAGAATAAGTCAAATGGCTAACTTGCTGATGCAGTTTCACAAACAAAAGTAATCAGCTCATCTTCAATCTTTGTAAAGGCATCAAAGTCATCCACAAAGAAGACGTGTCTTTCACTGGGCTTGCTGCCAATATTAACTAACTCTGAGTAATCAGCATCAGCAACTCCTATAGCAAAAAAGCTGAAACCTGTAAAACAAAAAAGAACACTTTTGTGAGTTATTCATTTAAAGAATGGAAATGAAATACAAACACAGCTAGATTTGCACTGGCTCCTCTCCTGATTAAATACAGTAGTGGAAATTTTATTGCGGTTCTATCACACAAGATCACATGTGATCAAAATAAAGGTGATACATTCTCTATGAAATATTTCTTTTGGCTATTTATGCTTCATAAGTTAATTAAAACTTAATGTTTAAGTGTTCTCTTGAAGACATAAAGACTAGACAATTGTTTAAAGTTTTAGCACGTTTGAATTCTTTTTTAATTTAATGCTTTACTGTATCATCCATAAAAATTTCCACTCACTTCAGGCAAAGTGTAGGAAGACATATTAAGTATACCATAAATATAAAGCTCAAAAAATAATTTCCTATGGGTCTTCTACAGATTTTGTTCTGTGCCATATATTAATCAGAATGTTCAACCTACTGCTGTCTCATGAGTGAACACTAAAATGCATTCTTATATCATCAGCAATTTAACTGCACTGATCAAATCTGTTCTATGCAACCTGCATGAATATATATTCTAACCTTTGAGCTAGGCTTCAAAGATTTAAATGAAATTAGAATCACATCCTGTATCTTCGAAGAGCAGCAAATTAAGCAAAAATGTTTCTACATTTTCCTTTCCACAAAAGATAAAGAAAGATAAAGGCTGAATATTGTTGATGGACATACTGTTCTTGAATACCTAAAGCTCGAATTTACGCTAGTCAAACAATATTTTCTTTAAGTTTGAATGAGGCCCAGGGACATTTATTACCTTCTGCAGAGCTTTTTATCATAACAAAACTTAGATTTAATATATTATAACAATATCTTCATGTTCAATCCAACATCAGCACCTCTTCCTCCTAGTCTCTATCACAGGTAAGTCTGTACTTATCTGAGGTCTAAGCAGACCACATGCAAAAGGAAATGGAAGGCAGGAGGTTTTTTGTCCAAGGTAACTGTGATGACATAACCAGTCAGCAGCTGAATCCCCATCATACACTTTCTCCTCTGGAAGTCATGGCCAGTTTAATAGGTAATATAAGTAATATATAATAGACAATTGCAAAACTTACTTGACAGATAAACATTTTTTTGTTTAGTTTAGACTCCAATTTAATGTCAAATATCATTTTCGTTTCCTTGATAGCTGTTTAAAACAATGTATCCATACCCTACTATTTTGTAACATATTATTTTAAAAGGCACTGAATTCACCATCTAAGAATGATGCAAGCAGGCAACTAAGTTCAGATGACTACACCGGATTTCGGGAATCAGTAATATCCACTGGTATCTTCATAGCTGCCAAAGTCTAAAGACTAATCACAAAGCACATATTTAATTTCTTCTTAGACCTTCTGACATCAAAATGATTATAGCCTTTATCTTCTGTCCTTTAGCTTCATTCTATATGACATTTGGTGTCCTTAGGATTTTGATACAAACTTCAGTCATTTCTACGTGTCTAACCCTGTTCTTACCTCTAGGCATATAACGTGTGTCTCTTTAGTTAAAATTGGTGTTAAAAAAAAAAAAAACAAAACAAAAAGCAATGATTGTAAAATGAGAGCAGATCAGAATCAACAAAAGAACATACTGGAGAACTTCAAAGGACCTCTTGTATACAAAATAAAACAATTCATTTCGCTGGTAACCATAAGACTACATTAGTCTTATACAGTAGAACTATACAGTAGTCTATACAGTAGAACAGATTCATATAATCATGTCCTCTAAATTCTTCACCATGGGAGCAATTTCATTAACTGCTATGTTTGCTGGTTTATTTAAAGTTGGAAAACATCCTGGAACAAAATTTACCCTATTTTTTCTCTAAACATAAGTAGTTGCAATGAATAGGAAAAAAAAAAAAAGGAAAATATGAATAGTTCTTAAAACTACACGTTACCATCTAGTTGCATTTCTCTGGAGACTTTGTTCACATCGTCCTGTGATCGCCCATCAGTAATGACAACCAAAACCTTTGGAATGCCCTTTCTCATGCCTGCCTCTCCAGTAAACAAGACTTCTCTTGCATGTTTAATGGCTTTGCCTGAAATAGAAAAAGTTGTCAATATACTTTCTCTGTGACATAAATCCAATTTCTACTGGCTTTTCATATCATATGTTAGATATCAAAGAAAGGAGAAATCTCCATATGCTCTGTCTCAAAAATGTCTGCCCAGATGTAGGTTTTAAGACCTGAATAATTATCATGAGACTGCACTAAGCTGACGACTTTGCTGTAAATGGATTTTGGTAGGAGTTGTTGGATCCTTGGTAGTCTGTAAAATACTGCATTCTGTTGATATTAAAATAGAGATTCAGAAGTTTAATTTTGACCATAAGTTTTGAAAACTTGACAGCTTCAGTCATCAGTTTCTTCAGTCCAGAAGCTGAAGTTGAGGAACATCTTTGAAAAAGGGTACTTGGGGCTGGTTAGAGGTAACAATAAATTCCCTTTCTGGACTGTAGGGGCACATCCAGGTAACAACCGAAAGTACCATGGCGGCATTTTTTTGAGTAAACCGAAAATGTGTCATTTTGATACTACTGAAATTTGATGCAATGCAACAGCTGCAAGAAATTTCTGTGCCGTCTGAGAGTAATAAAACATATGGTTTCCAACTTAAACTTTAACCCTTCCAGTACTCATCTTTAATTTCTTCCCATCAGAGAGATGGGAATTAAATAAATTAATTAAAACATAACTGCATTCACTTAACTGACCTGTTCTCCCAGCTCAGTTTTAACTATACCACTGCGGCTTAAGTGTTCTCCTCCTCCCTCCCTCCCTGACTGTTTACCTCACTGTTGGGCAGAGGGGTGCATACTCAGCAGTAGAAAGTGAAGGGTGTAAACTGTAAACTTTTTAACTTCAAAGCCCAACTTCTCATTTCCAGTGTGGAGATACCACATTCTCACTGCTTCTATACTGATATCTTAAACTATTTAGCAAATGGAAAATAAAACAGAATCCTAGAATCTTTTGAGTCAGAAGGGGCCCTTAAAGGTCATCTAGTCCAGCTCCCCTGTAATGAACAGGGACATCTACAGCTCCATCATGCTGCTCAGAGCCCTGTCCAGCCTGACCTTGAATGTTTTCCAGGAAGAGGCCACCTATCACCTATCTGGGCAACCTGTTCTAGTGCCTCACCACACTTACTGAGGCTAAATGCTTTACAGAGAGAAGCAGGGACAAAATCTGCATCACAATTGTGACCTTTCTCACCTGTTTTGGTATTTCCTCCTTTGTAGGCTATTTGCTGAATGGCCTCAAGAAGAGTCTCTTTTGTTTTGTATGCATTCAACTTAAATTCTGTCCTGGGATCATCACTGAATTGAATTATTGCCACCTGTGCATACAGAAGATGTGTTCATTATCAGAGCACCATCCAGTGTGTATAAGCAAAAAGCAAGTGAATTAGAGCATTTAAAACAAGGATTTATCTTGTAATTTTGCTTCATCCTTAAATTGAAGCCAGAACTTTCTTCTTTTAAAAAGCATTCAAAAAATAAAGTTTAATTTTACTCTCCAAAGCTTTGGCAACCACCTAATACTTTCTGGTTTCATTTTGCAGCAAACAGAATGAGAAAAGTAATACCCACTTTGGCAAAAGTACTCTCAATCCAGACCAAAAGTAAAATCCTACTCACAGATGCTCACACATGTACAGTTACTCACACGTGTACAGTTACTTGCACACAGAACTGCAAGGACTTTATTCAGTCCCCATGAATGAACAGCTGCACAAAAGCAACTTACAGCTGGGCAGCAACCCCGAAGCAAGCAACAGAGACATGCAAGAATATGTTCTGATATATGCTGTTACTTGAGTCAAGACTTCATAAAACTGTGTATTAAATCTCTACAACACACAAAACATATTAAACTTCATATTCGCTAAATGGTGCTCTTGAGCTGAAAGGAGCTACTTTCATCCTTAAACTAAGCATGCATGTCAGATTCACTAGCACCACGAGCAATAAATGAACTAAATGAACCTTTCATTTTCCTTATCAACACCACTTCTAGATATAAGATATAAGATTAGATAGATAAATATAGATATATTTAGATATAAACACCACTTATGAGTACTTATGCAATAACATTAACAAAACAAATCTCATTAGACTGATTCAGAGGTGACTGATGAGATACTTCAAGCTTGCAAAATTAATACCATAAATTTTACCATATGCTGTGTGTAAAATAAGATATTAAAATAATAGCTGCCATAAAGCATATTATATATTCTACATAACTATGAAATTATGTTAATAACTTTTTGATTCATCTCAGTTCTGGTGCCCCCTCTGTCTCCAAATGTTGATTACCTGTGTTCCATCAGGGCCAATCTTATCCAAAGCTCCAACAGTACTATACAGAAAGCTTATTATTTTATTGAAATTGTCATCTCCAATACTCCATGACCCATCCACTAGGAACACCAGGTCAGCTTTGGCTGCTTTGCATACTGAGAAAAAAAAAGCAAGTATTCAGGAATTAAAGGAACTCATCTGAAAATCTCATAAATCACTTTAGACAATAAAACTGTCATGAAAAGTCTGTTTCAAATGTTAATAATGCTTTAGCAAAGTGACCTGCTGGTATTGATTTCAGTGTAAGTACAGAATCAGCTGAGCTCTGCAAGGGGTGAATTATCTGCACTGACAGAAGACACTTAAAGGCCATAACAGTTATTTAAATCTAGGCAGCCACTTTCATTTTTATTTAGGCTGTTAAATAAAGTCACACATGCACTTTGCATGACATAGCAAGAATCTGTATTCCACTGTAGAGGTTCTCTTTGGAATCTTGTCCACACCTTAGCTCCTCCCCTTAAATGAAGTATTTGGGAACAGTGCAGTTTTCCCCAGATCACCTTATTTTAGCATGTTCTTATGCAAAATAGAATGCAGAGCTTCATGCATGCCCACAAGTTGTGCACTCTTTTACAGGAACCAGGAAGCTTCAAAGCACAACGGAACAGAATTCTATTGCTCAGGGTCAGAATATAGCAAGGTTAGTTTTTAAACATATTTCACCTTGAAAATAATTGTTCTCCTAAATCCGGAGAATGGGATAGAAAGATAAATATCTGTGTTTAGTTTGTTGCTGATTACACCTTGAATAATTAAAAATAAAAATAAAAAAATAGCATGCACTTTTTCCTGTACCTAGGGATTAAATTCTCAATTGCTGTAAATAGATTTGGTCCTCAGTAATGAGTGAACAGTAATGATCCCCCTCACAGAAGTATTCATGTGACTCTGTACAAGACACTACATGCTCAACTGATAAACAAAAGGAAGCCTGCATTTAAAGAACCTGAACACTGCCAACAATTTTGTCATTAACTGAAGTAGACATATTTTTTTTACATCGTGCTGTTTTAGAAGTTTAATTATCCCTAGGATATCTGCTTCAGTTGCAAAATATGTATGGTTTAAGAGTTCTGGAAAAAGAAAATCTCACAGATGCTAACTTTCCTTTCTGCAAATTTCAACAATACAATAATGATGTCAAATTTTTGGCTCATTAAATTTAAGCCAGCTGCCTTAACAGTGTAGTCGTAGCAAATGCATTTTGACATCTGATCTCCACAGGTCTAAAAGAGTGTCAGAAGCAGAAAATCATGAAACATCTTGAAATTATTATAAATCCACACATGCAGCACTTACCTTCTTTTGCAGGAGGGATTGTAGGTGGTGGTGGTGTTGTTGAAGGAGAAGTTGGTGGCTGAGTTGGAAATGGTACTGAAGAATAAAAGAGAGGTATGTAAAAATGCTTGAAAGGGAAGCCCAACTTATTTTACTTACATTAAACATAGTATTTTCTACTCATCTCCACATTCCAAATTCATTATCTTTAAGCAACTAGTAATGCAATTGGACAGAAAGATAGATGAGCGTGTCTTCCTCTGCTGGTCACCTGAAAAAGGACTGTACTATTAGAAAGCAGTTAGTGGGTACACTTCAGTGTGAATGACAACAGGTTGCTGAATTACTACAGGAGCTGTCCATTTCCGTGTTCCCCAGTGTAGCAGACCCTGTGGTAGCCCCATTATTGACATATTATCCTTAAGTCATTTCGTAAAACATCAGTGTTCTTTTCCTTTCTGATAACATCTAGTCCTTAACCACAGGAAGTATATCTCCACCCACACTGAAAGGAAGAAGGGATTAGTCCTGCCATCCAAAACACTGAGACAGACAGTACAGGAGCAAGCCAGTGTCTGCATCCAGAGCAAAGCGCAGCCACATTTTTCTGAATTCTATAAAACACCCTGTTATGTTTACAGCTAGAAATGCAGTTCCTAGCACAACTCTGCAGGACTGTGGATTCAGTGTTTGCAGCAAAGTTTTAGTAAAGGTTGCCATACATAAATTTGTTACTCTGTCTTCACCTGCTCCTAAAAATAATGACAGACTCTCAGAAACCTACCTAAATACATGATCACTGGTTGAAAGCCTTGCTGCGTGCAAGAGCTCCATTTAGTTCATTTTGATATAGTTTTGGCTGAATTCTCAGAGATAACAACCACATGTTTTGACATCAGTAGCTGAGGAAAAGCTTCCACCTTGGTTCAATAGCATTCTTTTTGCAATTTTTGTCAAGGCAATTATCATAAGAAGCAACAGAGGACATAGAAACATTATGCCTGCAAGTAAGATTACTTAGTATTTGCTATAACTTATGTGATGATTAATAGGCAGCAAATGGAGTTAAATACAACAACTTCACAAAAGACATCTATCCTTGGGAATGCTTAGTGCAAACAGGACTCATTACAAGTCCCATGTCCACATCGATGTTTACTCCCACTGAAATTGATGTTTTTCCATTATCTTCAACAGGAAAAAGGACCAACACTTTGAAATATGTGCAAAGAAACTAACGTCCAGGATCTCCATGGACTTGAACAGGCCAGGAGCTTTCATTTAGAAAGAGCTACAACTTGCACTGCCCTGCTCACAGCACCACAGGTAGATGTCATAGATGTCATCGTGAAACAGTGTCTTTTCCTGATGTGATACAGTAATTTGTTTGCATGAGAAATCTACATAGAGGCCAAAGTGTCCTCTTGCCAATTTATCCTACTAACTTCCCTGAATTGCAGAGCATACAAATGCATTCCTCATGCACCTGAGCAAGTTTGTCCTACATAAGAACCCAAAGTATGGGCAGGTGAACTTGTAGAGAACAATAAATGTTATCAACTATGAGAGAAGGGTAACAGTGCTGTGATATATAGCAGTATAATATGAGAAGCGTATCATCTAGACTGAAAGTAGGCTTGAAGAAAGAAAGACAACATTAAAATATGTTTACTTCATTCTGCTAAACCCATATTTTGTTTCATGGTATTTTGGATGCATGAGAGTAGGGTCCTGCCTTCAGAAACAGCTGCAAGGGGACTTTTTGTCTCATATTACTGAGAATAACACTAGAAAAGGGTTTTTTTTTTTCTTCTTTTCAGGTATATAGGTAGATTGGGTACCAAAGTCTCATTCAACTTTATGTTACAGTGGTGAAAATTTTACTAAATGACAAGAACTGGAGCATATAAAACTTTCTCTTTTTGCTTCATTTTTCTGTTGTTGTTTTTTTTTAATCTTTCCTAACCCACCATTCCTGTTTCATCCTCATTAAAAAGTCCAGTAGCACTGGGGAATACGACTTCATAAATGACACAAAGCAGTGGAGTAAGAATCCTCTGGAGAAAGCAGCCTGTTGTGCACTTCTGCGGAGGAGTCACAATGTAGTCAAAAAAATAAAAACTCAGCTAAAGGAAACAGCATAGGAATAGCACATTTGTAGGCAATCAAACAAAAAAGTAGAAGAAACAAGCAATACTGCTGCTGGCTGAACTCATATCTGCTTTACTCACATGTTGTCTCCATGATGCTTACAGCAGGGCCCTCTATCTCTTGAAGCTGTGCATGGACACTGATTTTATATTCAGTTCCAGGCATTAGTTCAAAGAAGCAATGTCTGGGCACCCCTCCACCAAGATTTACCTCTTGTTTTTTCCCATCTGGAATAAAAAAAAAATAAATCATTTGAATCACACAGAAGCACAGAATCACAGAATGGCCTGGGTTGGAAGGGACCTCGAGGATCATGAATCTCCAACCCCCCTGCCAGGCAGGGCCACCAACCTCCCCATTTACTAGACCAGATTGCCCAGGGCCCCATCCAACCTGGCCTTGAACACCTCCAGGGATGGGGCATCCACAACCTCTCTGGGTAGCCCATTCCAGCACCTCACCACTCTCACAGTAAAGAACTTCCCCCTAACATCCAACCTAGTCTTCCCTCTTTCAACTTAAAACCATTCCCCCTTGTCCTGCTGTTATCTATCCTTTCAAAGAGTTTACTCCCTTCTTGTTTATAGGCTCCCTTCAGGTACTGAAAGGCTGCAAATGAGGTCACCCCGCAGCCTTCTCTTCTCCAGGCTGAACAGGCCCAGCTCCCTCAGCTTGTCCTTGTAGGGGAGGTGCTCCAGCCCCTTGATCATCTTCGTGGCTCTCCTCTGGACCCTTTCCAACAGCTCTCTGTCTTTCTTGTACTGAGGGCTCCATGCCTGGACATAGTACTCCAGATGGAGCCTCACAAGAGCAGAGTAGAGAGGGACAATCACCTCCCTGTCCCTGCTGGCCACCCCTCTCATGATGGAGCCCAGGATACCATTTGCTTTCCGAGCTGCAAGAGCACACTGCTGGCTCATGTTAAGTTTGTCATCCATCAGGACCCCCAGGTCCTTCTCTGCAGAGCTGCTCTCAAGGACTGCTCCTTCCAGTCTGCATAGATGCCTGGGGTTCCTTCGGCCCAAGCGCAAAGCCCTGCACTTTGCTGTGTTGAACCTCATTAGGTTCACCCGGGCCCACCTTCCAACTCTGTCAAGGTCATTGCAGTTTTACTGAATAACATAACAGAAGTCTGAAATTAGAATGGAATTTGACAGCCAACAAAGGGCAAGTAGTTGACAGAAACTTATAAACCATATGCTGCCTTATTCCTTGAGATTCACCTCTCTGCAGTGATCTATGGCGGACATTTCTTGATACATCCTTTGTATAAAGTAGCAGCTGAAGGATATGTCAGATGTCTGCAGGAAAAGAGATGAATTTTGCCCCTTTCATTGAAGTTAACAAAAACTCTAACACTGTCATCAATGGGCTTTGGATCTGGTCCTAAATTATCAGTCTAATGAGGAATTGTTGCATTATGCAATTCCATGGCATCCTTTGTCTATGCCTCTGGTTCTCAGAGTCTATATAATGTGCTTAGTAATTGCAAGAGAGACTGAAGTACACATTGTACTCCAGCTTCCACCACTACCCACTTTAAATGTTGGTTAAGAAATAGAGTTTTACAGGATTTTCAGATAAAGCCTGTTAAATTCTGAACTGGAGAGCAAGCTCACAACGGAAAAAAGCCTGGGTACTGCAAATAGCACATGGTGTATAACAATAACAGTAATAATAACAAGTTGTCAGCAAAATTTATAATTTGTAGCAGAAAGTATTAGAGCAAAATATAAGTAACTGATCTCACATTCTACAGAGTATAAATACAAAATGCTAACCATTCACTGCCAAGGAAAAAACATCTGATGCTTGTCAGGGGGTGTTAGATTGGTATGAAAATAAATGATGACTGCCTGAATGAGTCAAATACCCTATCTGGCTATCAAAACTCTCCATGATAGACGTCAATACGAAGCACTTGTTCATTCTTAAGCTTATTCTGCTCATACTTAAGCTCTGTTGCCTCAGATAAAACAATTCTGTGAGTTCCATAAGATGAGGAACAAGATACCAAAAATGCAGAATACTAGCTAGCTAGAAAATTTGCTTTGTCTTTTACCAGTGAAGACTGCTGCTTTCTGAACAGCTTATCTGTATTTCAGGCTTTCAGATAAACCGTATCACTTGCCATAACACAGAAAGACATTAATCTTTTATAATCAAATTAGAATTACTTTTCATGATATCTTTGATAAATGTCATTAAATGTTATTAACTACACTTCTCCCAAGTTATCCAAGCTTCTAATTTGTTACCACTCAAAAGATAATATACTGGGGATAAGAGAATAACTGCACAAAATGTGACTTCCTGCAATCTCTTCTGGCTACACCTGAGAATCACAATGAAAAAGAAGAGCCATCACTGTCTATATAATCTGTGCTAAAAGCATCAACCACATGTTGCCACATAAAAATATCTCATGCTTATCTAACTCATGTTAGATGAGTAACATTACTATGAGGTATAATTAACAATCAGCTCAATGAGAACAGACAAAACTGGACCCTGTTCCAACAGTGAGCATGTTCTTTCCTGGCTGGGCACTGGAACAGGCTCCTCAAGTGAAGCAGCCATGGCAGCAAGCCTGCTGGAACCCAAGAAGCATTTGAACAATGCTCTCAGACATCAGGTTTGAATTTTGGGTGTTTCTGTCTGGAGCTGGACTCAATGATCCTTGTGGGTCCTATCCAACTCAGGACATTCTATGGTTGTATGGATTTATTGAGGGCTCTCCCCTACTTTACTGTCCTCCCCTAATCACTGTGATCAGTAATGGGTTTATTTACAATCTTAAATGTATTCTGTTCATCTTTTACCCATCTTTTGTCCCTCACAACCATGAACATCTCATGTAATCATCCTTCCTTTACAGATAAGTAAAAAATTCCAACCAAAAAAAGGACAAGTTAACATCTATTTGATATAAAAGGATGGAAATGCTACTCCTACTCCTGAAACTTCCAGTGTATAGACAACTTTTTCATCTGCTCATCTTTTTCAGACTTTTGGGAGCCAGTCTACAAATCTGACCACATACAGTTTCTTAACTCATGCAATCCATCTCTCTGGTGTAGGCTGCAAATTCATATCTAATGATTTAGTAACTTACCCACAAGTGATTCTATAACTACTCTGTATGCAGTAGCATGTCTGTGAAGCTGCCACTGAGCACAGAGACTAGTCATGCGGACTTGATATGTATCCAAATTTGTCACACCGAGGTACACTGAAAATTAAATATAAAAAAGAAATGAGATTTACTCCTCCATCATGACATACAAGAAAAAGCAATGAAAAAATTGTAGTAAAAGAGAATTACAGAATCATTAAGGTTGGAAAAGATCTCTAAGATTATCTAGTCCAACTGCCAACCCATCCCCACCATGCCCAATAAACATTTCCCTCAGTGCCACAACTCCATGGTTCTTGAACACCTCAGGGATGGTGACTTTACCACCTTTCTCAGCAGCCTGTTCCAAGGCATTACCACTGCATCTCACCAGGTGCTGATGCCCCACTGCTCACTCTGCTGAGAGGGGCTGCATGGAGAACAGCAACACATAGACAGCTCCCAAATGTGATGGTTTCTTGCCAGAATCCCCAAATATTCCTGGTATCTCTTTAAACATCTTATCTGTTGGGTCAGCACCCTTTGCAACAACCCCCAGCAGACCTCTGTTTTCAGGGTGCTATAACACAGCTGCAGAGTGCTCACGTTCCCTAACTGTAAGCCACTATGTATGGGGATTAACTGTTGTATTTTATAATGACAATAAGCGGCTTTTATAGCTCTTCTTATAATGCATTAATTTGACTTATCAATGATGAAAGCATTGTACTGAAGAGATCCAATAACACTTCTTTTTTTTTTTTTTTTAATTTTAAATGCTGCTTACAATAAAACTCAAAAATGGAAGGGAAAAAAAGCGCATTTTTAGATCAGAGGTTTGGAGCTAAGATTAAATTATGAACATTCCTAAAATATCAGTCACTACAAATCAGTATAAAATGTCATTATAAAAGCAGTACATCTGCCAAAAATTCTATTTTAAACTGAGGTTTAGATATATAAAGACTAATTCAGGCTATATATAGGGAGTTAAAGGAAGAAAAAAAAAAGAGTAACCATACTTTCCATGAAAGAGATTTGTAAATATTATAGGAAAATATTTGGCTGATAAATAATAGCATCTGTTTAAGACTCCAGTTTTGTTAATGTCCAGTAGTTTATAAAGCATTACATATTTTGATAAGAGACTTCAAAATTCAAGAAAACAATTTTCACACAACTGGAGAAGACTTCAATGTGAAAATTTACTCAAGGAGCTGCACAAAGCTGTATTTAAAGTGATAAACAGTCTGCTGAGATCTGAAAAGCATGAAATCATTCTTACAGGTTTTGGCTACGCCTGTTAGGGCATCACTGAAGCCTGTTGAGTATGAAGCAAATACTTTCACACTGTACTCCGTTCCACTGAAGAGATTTAAAATGAGAATGGTATTAATATCATCTCCTACAAAGGTCTCCAATGCAGGACCAGGGACTGCAAAGAAAAAAAAAAAGAAAAAAGAGATAAAGAAAAAAATTAGAAAATTAGCTCATCCACTCTAGTAACAGGTAATAAAAACGAATCTTAAGACCTATCCAAAATTACATGCAGCCCTAAAGTTACTATTTTTTTTGTTGTTGTTGTTTTTACCATGCACAAAGACAAAGACACTGCTCAGAAGAGTGTACAGTTCTTGTATGGACAACACACTTGGGAAATTCAGCAGTGGGATTCATTATGGCAGGGTTAGACATTGGCATCTGTAAAAACTCTTTTGTTCTGCTTCAGTGACTTACTACTGCCCTAAATAGAGTGCCAAAGATCTTCTCAGTTTGATGGTGTGCCAGGAGCAACAGGGGACAGCAGACACCAGCCAGAACAGTCCCTAAGGGGTTCTTAACACAACAGCATCATTTAGTACTGTGCAGAAATGATAATGAAAATAGAAAAGAATAAAACTATACCAAATCAGAAGCGCAAACAGGTCCTTTCTCACCTCTCCTAGATGTACTGGATAGACTTCAGAAGCCAGATGAAAGTATTGCCTTTAGATATTGTTTTAGTCCCTTAATGGTCACAGTTTTGTTTGCTATCAATAGAGGACATTTTTCTAAAGAACTCTGAATGAAAATAGGTTCCTTGTTTAGCTGCAATGTGCAGGTGGTCAGATGCAGTATAGACAAAATGATCCATGAATAAAAAGGCAATTATCTGGGACAAGTAGGGTAGCAGAAGTAAGTCAAAGAAACGAAAGCTTTGTTTGTGTTGTAAGGGGATGGAAGACAAGGACAGGAGAACTACAGAAGAGAGGTACAGGACAAGAAGAAATGTAGTTTCTGAAGTAAATAGGAATTGGGAAAAAATGACATAAAAAGACAAACTGAGAGAGTTAGGTTTGATCAACACTATGAAGGAAATTTTATGGGAATCTTACTGCTGCCTACAACTACATTATGGGAGGGGAAAGCAAAGATGTGTCATTCTCCTCTGAGGCAAACAGGAAGAAGACAAGAGGAAACTGCCAAAATTTGAAATGTGGAAAATTGTGATTAGATATTAGGAAAAACGATTTCAAAGTGAAAGCAGTCAAAAACTGAAGCAAATGCCTAGAGATGTTTTGAAATCTCCATTCTTGGAGATATTATGAACTTGGCTGAAGAAAACCTAGCGACACCTCTTCCAAGTTGGCTCTGTTTTGATCAGGGAGCTAGAAAGAATGATCTCCAAAGACCTGCATCACTCTGTAACTACAATTTTCTCATATTCAAAAACTGAGACATCAAGTTAATATTATTTTTAAAGAGGTAACTGCAACTATTAGATTTAGTACAAAACTCAGAAAAATACTGTCAAAAGCAAATGACAATTAAAAAAAAACAGTTTAAAAACTCACCATTGATAGATTTGTAGACAATTCTGTAACCCATAGTTGGTGATGGTGGGGCATCCCAACTAATACGTAATCTGTTGTACCATTCATCTGAGACACGTAAATTTCTAGGAGCAGATAAGGGTACTAAAAGGAAATGAAATAGTCTTTACAAATATAATTTGTACAAACACATGCATAAAACACACAAACATGCACATGAAATTCATGAAATATTCAGTTTTCTCAAATTTATGGGCAAATCTGCCAGAAAGAAAGGTTTGTATCAAATTCTTCCTTGGAATTATGCTGATAGATTAATGTCAGTGTACTTCAGAAACTCATATCAAGTTATACTAAGAACTAATCTGGACCTTTGTTCAACAAACCAGGAATTTCCAGATAAATTCCCAACTTTCTTCACAAGGTTTTTTATTTAATATAAGGCAACTCAGAAATAATGTTCTTTCATTTATATAGTTTATCTCAACACAATTGCTTTGAAGTTTTCCAAGTATAAATCCTGCTCTTGTTTCTACTTTCTAATGACCTTTCAGATGTAATGTTCTCACACACACACACACAAAAATTAACACATTAACAGTACAATAGCTTGCTTGATACTATCCCAGCAGGCACTATTTACATTATTTTCTACATTTGCTGGATTGTCCTTTGTGAGCTATCTCTCCAGTATTTACCAGTTTTACTACTCAGTGAGTTTTTCTGAAGACTCACTACATTTAAAATTTGATCTGTCAATTAGAAGCAGCCGATTGCTTACAAGCCAATGAATGAAGATTAATATAAAGCTCTTAAATCATATTCATCAAGCACAGTAAGGCCATGTTTATACTAAAATATACCGCTACAGGCAGGGATAAAAGACCAAAAGAAAGAGCCTTTGTTCATACATATTCTGGTTTAAGAAGAGCAGAAAATTCACACTTACACGTTTTGCCAGGAGCTGAGACACTGACTCCCTCACCATCAGCATAGATTGGAGTAATTGTAACTTTATATTCCGTATCGGGTAGCAGAGGCTGAAGCAGAAGAGTGTTCTGTCTCCCAGGCACCATTATCTGGATAGTCAGGATGCCAGAAACAAGGTTAATGATTAGGGCCAAAACCTTCTTATATCATAGATGAACTGTGATTCCATTAGTACTTGTCACTAACATTTTAAACTCAGTGAGATTCAGAAGTATGAATGGGAGCTGTCTGGCACATGAAGAGGACACAGTAATAAACAAACAAACAAATAAATATGACCTAGTACTTCCTGTACCAAACCTGTTCTTTGAAGTGATATTATTGGAAGCAACTGTCCCAAGGTTCAAACTCTTTATTTTGGATCCTTACCATCTCAAGGTAACACCGCCCATTGTGTGAATCTCTCACCTGAGCCAGTAACCTCACATACTTGGCAAGAAGCTGACAGACCTACAATAAGCCACTTCAAATCAAGAGGAAGAAGCAGAAAATGAGCCTCCAGGTGTTCTGTTATTTTAAAGAGAAATGATGTATCTGAGGATACTGCATCTACATTTTCTGAAGCTGATACACAGAAAAGAAGAAAGCTCTCATCAGGTCTAATGCTCCAGGACACATTTAAACTACCTCTAATTTTGGCAAGGGATACACAGAACGACATTAATCTAGTACACCCAGGTGCTGAGACTTGTCAAAGAAATACTTAATTTGTTTTTCAAAATTGGAAATAATACTAGGACAGAACTTTTAGGTGTAAAGACACATGCATGACCTTCTGTGTTAAGGTCCTTTGTACATATACACCAAACATACAGTCCACGTTTCTGAAAAGACCCACCCAAATTTTAGGTTTTTAGAAGAGAGGATGCAAGCACTGAAAATTCTCATGTTTCACAAGATCTTCCACAGGACAACATGGGTTTTAACCGTGTGAAAAATTCTTGGCTTGAAGGAAGCAAAAAAAATGTAATCCTTCCAGCAAAACCAAGAACAAACAAGTAATTTAGGGGTTGACGCTTCGAAAAGTATCCTATTACACTTTTTGTCCTTGATTTTCAGCCAACTGCATCAAGGATTAAAAAGTTTATTAATATTTTTATGGAGAGGGAGGAGTAATTGGAAATTACACAGAAATCAGAGCCAAAAAAACTAAGTATCCACCATAGAATTGTCACGCTATAGTATATTTAAGCCTACATTCCACAAAATTTTGGGTTCTGTTTAAGCAATGTAGTTAAACATATGAACGCTATTTTTTTTTTCACATCTATATTGCATCTCCCAGGTGCTTGAAACCACAACAGAACACTTTTCTTCAGTTTAAAATGTGCTTAATTTTAACTATGATCTTAAGTAGTTCTTTATTAAGTACTTACACATATGATTAATTCCAAAAAATGAAACTGAATTGTGACCAAAGATGATATGACTTGAGTGTGTACTTAAAATTAAATTATTTGTGCAGTTAGAGCCAAGACACCAACCTAATCTTAAGAGGTTATGAGTCAATTCATCATTCCTTCTGGTAGCTGTAATTTAACTACCCTTTCTTACAGTTATAATTTCATTTTAAAATAATAGTCATTGAATATTAAAACAATACTACAAGCTTAAGATTTAAAACAAACAAACATACAAACAAAAAGCATATATATAAATAACTTTTTAAAAAAAACAACCTGGTACACATTAAAAAAAAAAAAATGGAAGGGGTCAGACAGTCTTTTAACCTTCTTAGGTTTGATCCTGCGTTTGATTGTTTGTCTATCATGAATCAGGTGCCACGAGCATTACAATTCTGAAGTTCTATCTCACAGTAAAACCAAGTACAAATCATTTACTGACCGCAACAGGAGTGCTTTGCAAGAAGAGATTGTGCCTTAGCAATTATTAAGCAACCTTTTCAAGTTTATGAAGCCACTCATAAAAAGCTATACAGACCGTTCTTACCGCTTCCTCGGCACGGTCACCTTTGGCTGTGAGATAGGTCACTCTGAACTGCTGAGCATTGTGATCTGAAATGTCCCACACCACCCTCAGACTTGAGGTTGTTTCATCATCTATAACAAGATTTCTGACTCCTGTTCGAAAAACTAAAGCCAGAAGTAATTTTATTAGCATTTTATCCCTTCTATTTTTAGATTTAAATTGTGCTAATTATCACTAAATCTATTCTAGGACAAACCCATTCAGTTCAGTCATACTTGCGCTTAACCACATACATTAACAATGCAATTACATAATAGCTACTATAACAGGATAACTACTATACTGCCATTAACATGTATTATCCCACTTGCTTTATTTATATTACTTAGCTAATGGAGCATTATAATAATAAAAAACTAACTGCAGACAATATTATGGAACAAAAAAATGCAGAACTGTTGATTTATAAACTTCAGTTTTTTAAGTCCCAAGTAGACAAAGAACCCTCAAAAATTAACAAAATTCTGAAGAATATTCAAGTTCATATTTATGTTAATGCTTATAAGAGACAAGAGAGTCAGATTTTCCAAATCAGACTCAGTTTCTGTTCCTATGTAGCATCTCTGGAACCATTCAAATTTCTTACACAGCATAACAGGCTGACCCCTATCCCACATGTGGCTTGTACAGGAAGCTGGCTACACAGAGAAGCGTGGTAGAAGAGCACAATAGCATGCACCTTCCACCAGTGATGTCCCTTGCCTGTAGTCTACACCTCAACAAGATCTTCCATGACAGTGTGCTGACCACAAAAAACATGAGGATTTGGGGTTACCACCCCTCAGTACTACCACAGCTATCTGCCCCTAGATCTGGGTGCGCTAGCTTGCAGAAAACCTCAGTTCTTTGCTTTCAGCATATAAACTGTTTACATTAATTTCATTTACCTGCTATGGTGGGCTTAGGAGTCGTTGCAGTGGTAGTAGTTGTAGTAATGACGGTGGTAGGTATTGCAGTAGTTCCCACAACTGAAAAACAATACTCAGCTCACAAGCAATTCATCAAGATAAGCTACAGTATTAATCTTGTATTTCTAACTACGACAACAAAAGGTGTGTTCAGACCTACAAATATCCTACTTCTGACATTTCAGAGATTACAAGAGAACTACTTATTTCATTTACTTTAGGCACATAGAGGTGCAGTAGTAGTCCTTAGATCTAGAGATATGGCATGATTATAAATTGTACAATTAAACAAAAATACATATAGTCTTTCACATTTCTGGCTTAGCTGAGAGTAGTGGCCTCCACTTCGATGATTTGTTAGGGTTGTCACATTTACGGAACTGAGGACTCTGTGAAGGTGTTCACTATTGTCCAAATAAAAACTGAATGTATGCTCAGTAACAATAGGCAATGCCAGCATTGTTAGGATGGGCAACGACTTCTTAAAAGAGGACTGAAGATTAAGCTTGTAATTAATAAGAATCAATTATATTTTTGAATCTACACGTGAAAAATATAGTTGTTTACTTCACCAAGTCACTATCCATCAAAGGAGAATCTGCACATGAATTTAAGAAATATTTTTTCCTCATTGAACAGAACAAAAATGATCCGTATCAGTTTACATCATGCCAAAGAGTATCCTAAGCTGTACTTCAACAGAAATTTAATGATACTTTAGAAATAAGAAAATCAAGCAACGTCTCCCATAAAAGCTTCCTTTATAAGCCAGAAATAATTTACTGAATAGGTGCATCTTCCATAACCTTCCAAGAGCCTCCTTTTGAAAAAAAATCCATATCTTTATAGTAAACCCACAAAGTTCTCATTTCTTAGAGAAAAACAAAGCCATCAGCTAAGGGCAAGATGTTTTTCATATCTCCCAGTGCCTGATATAGAGAGAAAGGACACTTTTATTTTTTTAATCCATGTGACTGTGTAATGCAAATTTCCACAAATGGTGCACTGCTCTAGAAATAGACTTAAAATATAAATACATTTTCTGTTCCTTGACAAAGGACAGAAATAGATGAAAATCTTCAGGGCAAAATGATTTTATCTCATATTATTCTAGCCGGTTTATCAAGTGCAGAAGATGAATTGCTATGCACACACAGAGCAGCTTTCTGGCCCAAATCAGAATTCTTACAGAAGCTCAATGTTAAGAATACTTTACTATAATGCAATGGGTTTAAACATACGGTTAATCCTAAGTATATAGTCCTAAATATATGACTGACACTGAATCAAAGACTTCAGCAATCTAATGAAATTGCTGGCTACCATTTTGCTTACAACTATAAATTATGCTGTATATGATTTATAAGTTTTATCTTTTTTACTTCCATATTAATTTCAGAGGATACCCATGTGCAATTTCTGGACACTTATTTCAGCCAAGAGTGAACACCTCTCCAGTGAGTCTAAATTACATAAATAGGAAAGAAAATGGCATAACAGAAATGCCAAACGTTTTCAACAAAATTCCTGTTAAGTATTAACATTAAAATATTTATTGCCTCCCCTCAATTTAATATATGTCTTAATGAAAAAGTGTGTTCCAAGACTAGAAGTTGAAATGTCAGATGGAGGAATATATTTCTAGATCCTATGGTTATTAATACTACTGCTCAGAGAGGGAGCCAAGCCATCACTTTGATTCAATGCCATCTACCATATAATATTAAATAAGGAAAGTGAAAAATATTGTCAGCAAGGGCCTGGTGTAAAACCAACACATTCTTCATTATTAAAGCAACCCAAAGATGGACTGTGTTTTAAGTATTAGGTTTAGACTTTAAATTTAAATCATTTGAATGTCTCTAAAGATGATGTTCAAGAGTTTGTCTTACTTGTAGCTCCAAGAACAGCAACAACTTCACTTTCGGTTTCATCATCAAAAACTGCCAGCAAAGAAACTTCATATTCTGTGTTGGGCAACAAACCCTCAATAACATAACTGTCTGCATCTCCACTTAAAACAACCTAAGTAGCAAAGCAAGATTAAACAAAATCACTCGATTAATTTACACAAAGTGACTGAAGTCAAAGAAAGATAATAAATTCTGCTTTAAAACAACATAAATCCAGACTCAGGTATGCCCAAATAATTTATTATCTATGTTAAAATTAAAAGTATCACGAAGTAAGATTGGAAAAAAAACAGTGTTAAGAAAATTTTAAATGTATTTATTATTTTGTGGCTGACTTGATTACCTTAACATGCAACCTTACTCTTTCACATACGGTTGATGAACTGCTAGGGCTCAATATACGTATGTATTTCATTTGAAAAAACTTTAAAATTCAAAACATTCCTCATTGAAAGCAATATAACAGGGCAAGTTAACTTTCATCCATATTTCTACCATTCAGTCACTATCATGACAAGCATACTTAGTATCTCTGTAGCTTTACAAAATGCAGATTAGTTTTATAATCTGAGTTATGATTCCATGCATTTGAATGGAACATGAAGAATACAGGTAAATGCACTCTGAAACTAGTTGCAATAAATGTAAAAGGTTACTATTAATTCCACCAAGCCCTATTTGCCATAAATCACTACACTCTCCCACAGACCAACAGCACATCTGCTCATTCTGGGGTAACCACTCACAAGAATGAACGTGGTTACCTCTGACAGTTTAAATAGAGGCTTTTCACTGTTTTTACTAGGTCTGCTTCATTATGATCAAGCAGGGTAAGGGACTGCTCATACAGTTAGCATCACTGATGGATTTAATGTGAGTACACATGAGATGCTGATCTGTTGCAGGAAATTGGTGGCAAACTGGCGGATGGTGTAATTTTTCCATCTAACAAAGCTGGATCCAGAAAGGATGTCCATAGCCAAAGAAATCAAGCAGACAGCATGCTGTTTCAGAAAGAACATTTGCAGCAGACTTGGAGATTTATGGGAGATGTGCTGTTGAGAAGTTGGTTATATGTCATGGCATTTTAAAAAGTAACTTTCCTTATTTCTACCTATGACAGCAACAGAAGATTCACATGTGCTATGTTAACTGTAAGAAGGCTTTTCCTTGTGATTTTTGTGTTTCATAGATTTTTATTGGAAGGGTCAACAGATGGGTAGGAACTGGAGCTAAAGGAACTGTGAAGCAGAATAGGAGGAGGCGGTGTAGTAATACCAGTGAAACTGGTTGACTTGTCTGGGGAATAATCACTAGCTTATGCAGATAAATACTGTCACAAAACAACCTTTCTTGGACAAGTTTTTATAGGTGGAATACACACGGGAAACCAAACAATATATAAATGCTGCATAACATTTACTACAGCAGCTAGAAGAAATAGTAAACCACACTATGTTCTATCCATGATCCAGATTTCCTAGGTTGGCAAACAGGCACAGTCCAGGAAAAAATATATATATATCCTTGGGAAGAGGGACTCTTTAACTAATCATAGACTTTTTGAACTCTGATACAGAAAACAGAAGGAGAAATGAATTAGATGGGCCCATGCCTTCTACAACTATCAGATAATGAATTGGGCAGCCCATACTGTGCACTCTAGCATCTATTTTCCTGGGAAAAATTCAGACATCAGCTTCAGTGGGTCTAGCTGTATTCTAAGTAGGTATAAGTCTTTCTTTCCAGTTCCCCAGGCCCTCTAGTCATATGTGAAATTCCTACACATAAGCAACTATCATGCACATAACTTTGGCAAACTTTCTGCAGCATAGCTTCTAGCACTCTCCACTCCCTGCTAACTTAGCCCACAGAGATGAACACAAAAAAGAACACAAAGAGCTGAACTTTCAAGTGGGGAGGCCAAATAACAGAAGCAAAAAATAGTAACAAATACAGGAGTAGAGCAGCATGCATTTTCTACTTTAACCTACAAATAAAAGGTCACTTTTAAATAAAGTGTTCCAGTTCTTTTGTGCTAACATCCCACTATACTCTCCTCACACATCAGCAGTGTTGGTGAAGTAAGTTGAGGTGTCTGTAATTCTCAACACCATTCCATGACCCCACTCAGCTAATTGGCAAGTTGGGTCTTGGGAGAAAGAGAGGGAGTGCATGTTTTTTCTCTGCATGACTGATCACTTAGCTGGGAAAGAAGCTTAAAGAGGAAGGCAACAGCCCGGAGGTATTGTGCTATCCTAGGCACGACCCCATTAGAAAGGTCATGCAAGGAGAACAAGAAAGCAGCTTGGGTCTTTTTAATATTTTAACACAGAAAGAATACTGAGGCCTCCAGCAGTTCTTAATGAATACACTGAACAAGTGAAACCATACAAGTTCAAATATTTTCTGATCACTAATTCTAACAGTCAAAGGACACCACAGACACCACAAATCTCACCCTTCCAAAAAAAATCACAAGGCTTAAAGGGTTTCACTGACAACTACTCCTTGGAGCTTAGCAGAAACATATCAGATCACTACTGTGCAAACAAATCAGTAGTGCAGGAGGATGCCAGGGAATGACCTGTGCCCGCTCTCTCACCGCCAGTTCCTTCTTTACTCTGCTCCTTCCTGTAATTTCTTTCACCAGTTTGCAGGACTACCTCTTGCCGAGTCAAATAACTGTCCTCAACTAAGTCTACGGAAAATGACACTTAACCTAATTTTGGAAAGACTGCTTCCTGTCCTAACAGATGAAAAGAATGATGCATGAAATCTAGGCACAGGTCATCTTTCCCCAACATGCTTTCCACCTCAATCAACTGTTTTCAGTTTTTAAATTAATTAAAATTTAATTTAAATTAAATTAAAAATAATAATTTAGACTAATGAAAACAGCACTATGGCGAAGATGTACAGGGGACTATAGCAAAAAATATGACATAAACAGGTACACTTTTACCTTTCAAACCTTTTGTAACTAGGCTTGGTGGTCAACTGTAATGTGACCAGCTTATTAGACAAACGTGGATCCTTATGTGATCATATCACAGCTCTGGCTGTGTTACCACCATCTTCTAGTAAAATGAAGAATATAAACCACTAAAAACTGAAATAGCACCAAAAATCAAAGCTAGCTCTATGCAAGTGGCACAGTATAGGCTATTATTCACAAAATATGTCTTCTCACTTCATCTTCAAAGATAAAGTGGAATATTGCTTTGATTATGGTTTTGAATTGCTTTGTAGCAGGACTGATCTTTTTCCAAGCCAATTGGTCAGGCTTAATCAGCAAAAGTTGATGCAAAGGACCTCAGAATCAAATTTCTTGTCCTGTTTCATACCCTCAAAGAATCAAGGCAACTCACCTCTTCAGATTCCCCTCCATCCAAAGGAATCCATGCCAATCTGTAAAAAGCAATATCTGAGGAGGTGGGTTTCCAGCTGACCCTAAAACTATCTGTTGATGCTTCATCAACTTCCAAATGCTGGGGAGGTGGAACTTTTCCTGCAAAATATTAGGCAAAAGAAAAGCGAAAGTAAATTATTCTCTAAAATTTATATAGCAACATCAAGAAAGCACCATTTCATTTGTAGCTTGTTACCAAGAGTAAATCATGCAAGAAAGATGACAAATGCACAGCGGATTCTTTGCACACCCGTACACTTGGGGAAGTTTTTTTTGTAATTGGAAAGGGAAATACACACAATATATGTTCTTTAGCTGCTCCAACTGTACAAGTTTCCTAGCTCTTTCTCCACTGGAGTAGCTTCATGCAATCCTAACACCCTTTCCTTTGCCCAGACCTCTGTTTGCCATGCTTCTTTTTTTTCACCTCCACCTCAAACTACATTCCTAATCTCTGTCCGTTCTACACACTGTCTATCACACCATTTCCATTTGTTATTTGCATGTAGGTACCAGCTTCTTTCCTGTTACTGGTCATGTTTTCCAGTAAAGGATGAGAGCATCAAAATTGTTCTTGGAAATCCTTCAAAAGTTTGGACATACTTACTTGTGGTAAAGCTGCCAGTAAGTGGTTCAGATTGTCCTTCATCATACAGGGAGAAAATAGCAACAGTATATTCTGTAAGGGCCGTCAGACTTTTTAAAGTATGTGTTGAAACAGGACCAACTTCCACCTAGAGGAAGTATAATATGCAATACATGTTGATCACACATTAGGAATAGCTTTGCTTAGCACCACAGGAGAAATGTGACCAATGTAGAACAAACAAAAGAAGTGCCACCTGCTTTTTAAACAGACATAAAGGAATAGCTGAAAGGTAAGTAAAAACCTGCCGAACATTCCCACATTATAAATTATATTACCACAAGTCTAATATACTCAAAACAATTATCACAGAACCATAGGATATCCAGGGTTGAAAGGGACCCACAAGCAACACAAGACCAGATATGTCCCAGAAGAAAACATGATTACATACTGACACACAATATTTTTTTTAAGGCTTAAGTTATATACTATCACTTAGAATCATAGAATTGCTAAGGTTGGAAAAGACCCACAGGATCATCCAAGTCCAACCATTCACCCATCACCAATAGTTCTCACTACACCATGTCCCTCAGCACAACATCCAAACGTTCCTTGAACACCTCCAGGGTCGGTGACTCCACCACCTCTCTGAGCAGCCCATTCCAGTGCCTGACCACCCTTTCAGAGAAGTTATATTTCCTAATGTCCAGCCTGAACCTTCCCTGGTGCAGTTACTTATTTTGTAATGGAGCTGGCCTGTCTTAATAATCAGAACCACTTTTTGTGTTATTTAAAAAACTTTTTATGCATTCTTTTGGATTTCTCTATTAATATAATTCCATCCCATCTTTCATTCTGTGAATGATTCTTGATGTTAAAAGATATAAAGCACCTTTGGTAACTAGTAACAACTAAATATTGCATAACTTTTAAAATGCATAAATTTAAGTCAGAAAAACTGTTACCATCATTCTGTTCAAGTCAGATCCTGTTTCTAGGAAGCAAATTTTTAGAACATAATTACTGCAATATATGTTAAGAAAATGTGTGGAAGCCTTCAGACAGTCTTTTTGAATGACCCTGTGTGCATGCCATATGACACTGAAAATCTTGTTATCTGGACCAAATCAAGAATAAATGTTTCCATACTAAATATACAGTCAAGATCCTGATCCTACAAACCATTATTCACTTGGGTATTTCCTTCAATTTAAATACATCAGCAAGGACCAGTCTCATACGTAGGAAGCAATATAGCACTGCATCCCACATGATTCCTTCCAAATGGAATTCAATACTAAGCAAACTCTTAATAGCACTAAGTTTCAGAATTCTTTAGCAAAGCATTTGTTACAGCTCACAAAGTAGCTGTAGTTCACAAAGGTTACACTTTATAATTACAGAAGTCTATGGAGGACTGAGATTGGTTAAGAAAAAGGAGGAGCTAATAATTTACCTCATTGGTTTCTGTTCCATCTGTTTTAACGTACATGATGCGATAGCCCTTCACATTTTTGGAAGCAGGATCCCATGTTAGCTTAGCACTATTGTGTCCAACATCAGAAAACTTCAAGTTTGATGGGGGACTTAGAGGTACTTGAAAAGGAAAGAGAAAAGATCATGGTTATAGTTGCGAAACTTTTCCTATCTTTAAACTAAGCCACACATTTTCCATTTAAAAACTATCAATATTGGTCATTTTAATTAAAAGATACATTCTCTTCATCAGTGGAGCTACATGAGTGCTTCAATCAGGTAATATGGCTTAGCTCTTTGCTGAAGTGGAAACACAACAGGTGTATCTTAACTAGAACTGAAAAAGAAATTATGCTCCTGTTCATAGTGAATATAAGCTACATAATATTTATAAATACATTTATGCTTATATTTTTATATCAACGTAACTCAAGTAGATCTGTACCCATATGCAATTGTTTCTCCTAAGTGTTCCATCAAAAGATTTCCTGTCAGGAACATTCTGACAAAACATTTTCTGAACATAAAAGTCTCTGACATAATAACAAGTTTGTACAAAAGCAGATCTCATTTAGAAGATTTCTGAAGTTGCAACCTTTTTTTTTTTTTTTTTTTTTTTTTTTTTTTTTAATATCTGCTTAGCCTTTCCCCTTTTTTACACCTTCTCTATGTAGAATCTACGATTCTGTGACGGCTGTATTTGGATGAAGCTGTTTCCTAACAGCAACCTCAGTTAAAATCATATTTATAAACTACGCATTAATTGACTGTCATGAGCTGGAAGAAAACAAAGTCAGGCAGCAGTCTCAGTTTGCTTTAATTTTCCTGTCATACAAAAGGAAGTAATTTGGGTTGTCTCTGCTACTCTGTATTACCCCAACATCTGTTAATTTTATCTGAGTTGTGAAACTTGTCTCTACCCTTCACACACACACTCCACACCAATCCACACGGACAGATAAATATCATCACTTCAGAAGTTGTTTCCCTCATACAAAATCACATGGGAGAAAGAAAATATTATATGGGCTTAATATTTACTGACTTGGAATCTGTAAGCAAATGCCTAACCACCTTAGGAACTGTCAAGTCAACTTGGTTATGAGGAAAGAGAAGATGAGAACAGACTGGAATTATACTACATGGGTTTGCCACACCTCCTGGCATTCAATATATTCCTCTGAGTCAAGTGAAGGGAATATCATCTGCTGGATTTCCTTCCTACTTTCTGTCAGTCATTGAATTCACTTCATTTCACCAGCCTGGACATATCACACAATGCTTTAGTTTTACCTCTATCTTTTTGGAACATAACTGTCTGACAACATTGCTCACAACCAGACATACAGTCCTGCCACCAGAACAATCTGATGTTTACAGTGAGAGCTGGATAAATCCTGGCCCCTGAAAAAACTCCACCCCAGAATAAGAATACCAATCATGCCTGTTTGGCACAAAAAAAGGTTTCACTCCAGTCACTGAGATGACACAGCAAGTAGGATAATATTTTTAATAAATACAGACTATCTGATATTACATGTAATGCTACTGCAAATTAGACAGATCATTTTGTAGGCAGATATATATGGTCCAGGAAGAAAATACCAGGTGGCCTGTTCTTCAGTTGGAAGACAGAAATAATCCCAGAAATTCAAAAAAATAAAATAAAAAATTGCTAAAATCTGAATCAAGACAGGGAAGGCACTATCACTGGGCACTGACCATTTGTGACAGGTGAGCTCATAAATAGCTCTCTTTTCGCACGGACTGCCAAATGCCTGAACAATCAAAGCCTGTTAGAAGATTATTTGAATAGCTGCATACAGGAGATTAGAATTAATCCTATTTCTTATTACAGTGCTAAAGATGAGTTGACATCACTGAGTCACCTTAAAAATAAATGAAGGTTGCAGGGTACCAATTTTTTATTCTGGTCTGGTAACAGCAATGATGATGGTCTGACTAACACATGCTACTAGCTCCTGTGATCAAACACTGAGGTCATGAATTCTCAGCTCTTGCCAACGTATCTGGAATTTGTATGTGATCATCCTTCCAATATGTTAGCCAGGTTTAGAGCTGAGCAGCCTCCAAGATCATGAGACATGAAGTGAATTCAGACTGGCACATTCACAAACTACACAAACTACTGTTTAGGATAAATGAAAAACAGATACTGGGCAGATATTAATCAAAACCAGGAATAAATAAATTTTAAAGAAGGAGAAGGAATGGGAGTCAAACAATAGGAGGGAGAAGGACACAGAGAGAAACGTCAAAGACTTGATTCTCTAAGTGTTAAAAATCTTCTGCGCTCTTTTCAAGCCCACAAACATACCCAAGTGGAATTAGCTCTCTCTGTGCTTGTCTGTCTTCAACTGTCCTCTTTGTCATAGTTTTATTTTTTTTTGTTATCGGCCCAAAACCGTTGTCATTCTCAAAGAAGACCCAGTTCACACAGCACTCCCGGAGCTTCTTGACCAATCCTACAAGGCCATTGCTCCAGCCCTTCTTTATCTTAGCACTCACATGCCTGAACTTCTCTCACCTACTACATGTAAGTCATTTCCACACTGTCCTACTAAAGGCTGGAACACAAAACAAGAAGTAATCACTCCCCCGCTGGGAACAATAAAAACATCACTGAATGCTGTCCCAGAAATACTCCTGCAGCACAATTGCTTATTTTCAATTCCTTTGTCTTTCAAATGCTGAAGCTATTTAGAGAGTCGTACAGTGCTCTGTACAGTTAGTAAAGGACAGGATTTAGCTGGCAAAAATCTTACCGCTTATTAAAAACACGTCATCTATCATGAGTACACAGGCACTTTCCAATCCCTCATTTACCAGATGTTAGGCAGTGGGGGTTGCACAGAAATCTCTTCTTGCTTCTTTTCCATCTGTACTGTTTACTGCTGAGCCAGAGGAAAGAATTTCTCCATCTGAGCATACTCCCCGCCCAGACACCTGGTTCTGTGGCTGTAGGAGACTAAACAGTGGTCTCAGTTTAGCTTTACAAGGTGACCTTCATTCAACTTCAGCAAGCTCAGGAAACTATCATTAGTTCCACTGAATCTACAGGGATACCATAGTATAGTACCACTACCAACAAGAGAAAAGAGTTCACAATCCTGTTCCATAAACTATGTTTTTTTTCAGAAACTCACATCCTCTGCCTCTATAAATCCACAGCATTTGCATTAAGAAACAAAAGTACAGTTAAGACCTTGTCCTATGGACTATTCAAATCAGATTTTAAAATCAGATGTTTTTTCTAATATGAGCAAATGTTATTCTAAAATTTTATTAATACTGAAGTGAATATAGGTATGTACTACCCACATGTTGTTTCTTGTCCAGTAAGGGGATCACTAGCTTCTTCTCCAAACATGGCATAAACTGTGACTGTATATTCTGTATTCGGCAATAGTCCATCCAGTTCAAGTTCAGTTGAGGCCTCACCAATTTTTATCTAAAAACATCATAAAGAAGAGGACAAATACTTCTGAATTAGCTCATGATGGTAAAGAATACTATTTACACACATTAAATTATGTGATCAGGTGCTTTACTGAGCATTTTTCTGATGTTGTGTAAAATTTTAACAAAATTGTTAAAAGGCCAAAACATGAAGGTTAAAGGACTTTAGAAGTAACTAACTTGTCTCATCAGCAACGACACAATAATACTCTTTAGAGTAACATGCAGCTACTACTGCCCTTTTGCTCCCAGCTACACTTTGCTTCGCTTTCAGCCTTTTAGAGAACAAACTTATTTCCATGTGCAGCAAGGCTCAGATTTTCTGTTTGCTATTTAAGGTGTGTATCGCTTTCCACCTCTTCAATGACAGACACAGAAACATAGCTGACTTATTTATTGGAAAAAAGTCTTTCCTCAGGTAAGGCGCAGGCCTCCTGATTCAATTAGGTTTCAGGGAGAGACTTGTTTTGCAGAGAGCACAAGTCTATGCATGTTTTTGGTAGCTTGCTGCACTCTTCCCACCAGTTTGCATGCCCTAGAATGCTTTGTAGCATTCTTTCTTCAACAGAGTTGCTATATATAACCATATATATAGAAACTTGAGCATAAAAACTTTTTAAATCATGACCCAAAAGTTTCATTGGAACTATGCTAAAAACTGTTTTTAGCCTACTTTAGTATTTTACTCGCAGTGGAAGACTGCACTACTTTATCCTGCCACACTTTATTTTCCCCCTTAAGACACCTGATAAAAGCACATTTCTGAGGGAAGGCATTATTTTTAAATTTGAAAAAAAGCAACAGTACAGAACTAAAAGAAAAGCAATAAATGTGATATTTACTAATTCAATTTACTTCCATGAGATCAAAGGATAAACTTCATATTCTTTTGATAGCACACAGGAAATGTCTTCTTCTTCCTTCCTTTCTTCCTTTCTTCTTTTCTTCCTTCCTTCCTTTCTTTCCTCCCTTGCTCCTCTCCTTCCCTCCCTTCCTTCCTACCTTCCTTCCTTCCTTTCCTTTCCAAGTTTGCTTTATAAGATGATAAAGTATTACATCATATATTATTTCAAGAACGTTACTTCAATTCAGCTGAAATTGTTGCATTTTTTATGACAATGACATATAAAAATAATCAGCTGGTACTTGGCCTCTCTTCGTAAGGTCTAACACAGAGTACTTACAGCAGTAATGGAAAAAGAAAGTATTTGCTCATAAAGTTGAATGTTAAAGGCCAAGTACCTACTTTACTCTTTAAAATACTTATTTCTTGAATAATTGTTATTCAGATTAAAGCTCTACACATTACCTCCTTTTCATCTGCAGCCAACCCTTCTGTCAGGGGAGCATACAAGATCATGTAACCTGTGGCACCCGCTACTCCATTCCACTTAGCTCTCATGCTGCTGTGTGACACATCATACAGTTTCAGATCTGATGCCATTGGCAAGGCAACTACAGAAGAAAAGAGACAGACACTTCAGTTATCTCACCTGAATGACCAGATAGTTTTCAGTTTATTTTATCACAGAAAACACAAGGAAATTTGGCAATCTCCAAGCACAAAAGTGCTGTCTGTTTCCCACAACTATGAAGAGTTAATTAGTACATAAATGTCTGCAGAATTATAGAAACAAGGAAATTATGATCTAACCAATTCTAATGCCATGGCAGAGCTAGCCCTTACAAATCACTGCAGCTCTTTGTCTTAGATGGTTTTGAACATTTCAAGTGGGAGGATTTCTGTTCTTTAAGCACCAAATCATTCTGTTCAGATCTTACCCCCCCTTCTCCCTGATTTGTATTCAGACAACCACTTGCTATTCAGGAACGGGCAAGGTTGCTAAAACGAACAAGCCCCCAGAGGTGACTTTTTTACAGCAATAGTTCCCAAGCCAGGGTGTGGGAGAAACAGCCTTGATGTAGGACACCCTGGAGGAAACCCTGAATGAGTAAATTGCACGCAGCAAAATATGATGACCACAAGCTGTTGTGCGCTTAAATCCTGGAGAGTACAAACTGACTCCCAGGCCTATGTCAGTGGGATTATGCAAGACGAACAAAATCATCCATCACAAATCTTGGTGAATGCTAATCTAGTGAGTATGACTAAGCAGGCTGAGTGAAATTCAAACATTATTATGCGATTTATTTGTGGATTTATGACACTGGTAAAGCAACACAGCGCTAAACCATGTCCCTGATTATTTCTTTGTATGTCTGTAACTCTATAGAGTAGTGTTTCTCTGATTGTCCTCCTTTTCTTCCCTTCACAGGGCAAAGTCCCAGGGCCTCTCCATTGCTTTTGATCCCATCAATCCAATCATATATTTCTCTAGTCATTGGAGAGATATAAGGGAACTTCGTCTGCTTCTTTGGAACATATATGCTGAAAATAGTCCCTGAAATGAATTAAAGGGTTTGACAGGTAAAGAAGGAAATTGGTGATTGATATTACTCCTTTTCTACTAGAAACTCAAAGAGACTATAAAGGATTGCATGTTAAGGTTCCAAAAAACTCTACTTTGCATTTTTCTGAGAAATCTGATATGCAAACACATATTCAGCAAATAATTCTGACTACAATTCTAATAGTTCAAAGTTCTAATCTCCTTGTCTAAAGAAAAAATGGTAGCCTGTCTGTTTTACACTTCCAAGGAGGTGTACACGTATTAGATTACGTTCAATGAGCTCTAACAGAGATCATGTTTTCCTGCACACAAAACGCAGCAGCCTCATCCTTTTTTCTGCATTGTGGCTGTTCACTCAGTTTGTTGGTAAACCTGGACAAAGGTTCAACTCAGGTCTCTCTTTAGTTTTCCACTTTCAGGTTACCTACCTTCACTCCCAAACCTTTCAGACTACCTGCTGTCGATGCTTAGACTCTTAAAGTCTACCTCCACCTCATAGTCTGTATTTCTAGGTTTCATTATAAGAAGAAACTACCCACAAACATTTTCTAATTTACTTTGGTTTCCTCCCTCAGAGGTCTACTCAGATCTCTGATATGCTATAGAAAGAAAATAATCCTGCTAAAGTATTCTGAAGGTGCTTTTCACCACATTGTCTGATTCCTGTTCAGATTGCAGCAGTCATACAGACAGCAACTATCACCTGTATTATTGCTTATTTTGATTGTACAAATCTTCAAGAGAGGCATTCTCTTTATAACTCATGGTCTTGACAGGAACTCCTAGATACTCTAGTAATACAAATAGCGTTATAATATTAATATTATAATATAAATAATCATTACAATAATAATTAACAAAGAAATGACTGGAAATTAAACAATGGATTTACTGGAATTTTCAGCTGAGGTGCTCAGAATCTGAAATATAAACAGAGAATGCCAATTTGCATCTTAGACAGTTTCTAGGTTATCCTCATAAAGCCATGGGGATGAACTAAACCATCAGTATAGTGAAAAACAACTGGAATAAATTAGAACAGATAAAAATATATTTGTAACAAATTAAAATGCAATTACAATTCATATTTATTTCTAGCTAGAAGTGTCCCTTAAGTCACTTTTACATATTAAGTAGTAGCATTATGCATATTTTGTGTGTCTGTATACATTTCACACACCTATGACTCTCTTTTATTCTTCTGTATAGCAAATGGGCCAGTCTTCGTATGAGTGGCTTATTTTAACCTGTCAGTTTCTTATACAAAGGCAGGAATGCAAATTATAATTTTCTGTCGTTCTCTATTAGGATAGTGAAAAAAAAAAAAACACTTTTAAACTGCATGATTTCTATCATCTGAAATGATTAATACTTGCACATGTCAAACTATTACTTCTAACACACTATCAAAATGGTTCTTGATGCTACATGACCTCGGGGCATGATCTGATCAGATCTCAAAGTCAGCAGGGCTGGGCTCAGTCAGAACTTGATTTGGTGACTTCAAAGAAATACCAGGTGAAATAGGAAATGATCCTGTTAGTTCAGTAAATGTCTCTACTTCAATAAATAAAACAAATCCTAACACTGTATTATTGAGATGAAATTTTGGGAGACTGAGACAAAAATGCAAGCCTCACATAATGTTATATGATCCATTTTTATGTTACTTTCAAAATGGCAAGATTAGATTTACAGAGAATTGAAGAATTACTGAGGATGGAAGACATCTCTTGAGACCATTTAGTACAGTTTCTCTGTTCAGTCAGGCTCGGCTACAGCACGTTGCTGATGACCACATCCAGTTGGGTTTTAAATATCTCCACGGATGTAGACTCCACAGTCTCTCTGGACAGCTCCATCCAGTGTTTGACATGACAGTAAAACAGTGCTTTCTTTTGTTCTTCTGTTTCTTTCAGTGTTTTTTAATTTGTGCCCATTGACTCTGGTCCTGCCAATGGGCATCACTGAGAAAAGTCTGGCTTCCTCTTCATTCCTTCCCACCAGGGATTTTTACACATTCCTAAGATTTTCCCTGAGTTGTTTATTCTACAGGCTGAAGAGCCACAGCTGGCTGAGCCTCTCATCTTATGAAAGATGCTCCAATCACTTAATCACCTTTGTGGTCATTCACTAGACTTACTCCAGTAACTCCATGTCTCTCACTTACTGGAGAGTCCAGCACTGGACATAGCATTCCATATGTGGCCTCACCAGTACTGAGCTGAGGGGAAGGATCACTTGCTGGCAAACTTCTGCCTAGCACAGCCTGGAGGGCTTCTGTAAGGGCACATTGCTGGCTCATGCTTCGCTTGTTTACAAAGACAATCAGGTCCTTCTCTACCAAGCTACTGGTGCCTGGGTTTATGCCTGCCCAACAGGATGACTTTGCACTTCCCTTTTCTGAACTTCATGAGGTCAAACATGATTTCCCCTTCATAAACCTATGTTGATAGAAAATCAATGGAATCATCAAGAAAGTAACATACAGATGTTACCTTGAAATATTTGGTACTAGTGGGAATCACATACAGGTACTTCTGGTCCCACCTAATACTCCTCTCATTAGATAATTTTCAGCTACAAACCTTATTTATAAAGCTTGATTCCCACAGCCAAAACTTAGGAGTGTTCTAACTTAGTGTTCAATACAACTGACTTCAAAGTTCAGACCAGAGATAAATAAAACCTTTCTCAGTGTTCCCAACTCAGAAACTCAGCCCAGAATTAATTCAAACAAATTAATTTAAAATAAACGCATTAAAAGAAGTTAAACTTAAAAAGACTCCCTTCTCTAGCTCTTCTTCACAAAGACTAATGTTTACATGGTATGATTAAATGCAGCCAGTCAAATCCATAGCAAACATGATTAGGATACTCACGTGTAGTTTCAGTTCCACGGAGGCCCTCACTAGCAGCATTTGAGTATATTGCAAATACAGCGATCTGGTATTCGGTTAAAGACATCAGGTTTTTAAGAACTGCCGTTGATGAACTTCCATCTACCACAACCTGTTCAGAAGAAAGTTCAACTAAATACGCATATGGCAAATTAACTGTATAGCTATCAAATCAATACATTTCTCTTTTACATGATTTTTAAACTTGCAGTTAAGCATCAGTGTACTAGAGTTCAACGAATATACTGAATTTGCTTTTGCTACCTTTGTGTACAGTAAGGCATCTGAAAAAAAAAAAAGTATGTGCATCATTCAAATGTTTAGCTGATGGAAGTAGCCATTCAGAATAAAGATATTGTTTAGATGAGTGCATGAAATGCAGTTTAACTTTGTGTATTGGTCACTTTTTAATAAGATCACTACATTATCAGAAATATTCCTTTAGTACTACATACATAAACACTGTACTACCAGTTGACACTGATGTATACCCATGCTAAATCCAGTGTTTCTAGTGAAAAAAAAGTGATTAAATATATCCTTAGCAAAATCCTTTTCTTTTTGAGCATTTCCATTTACTTTCGTGAGTTGTCAGCCAAAGCCAAAAGCTTGTTCTACTGCATTTTTTGCCCACCTCCAGAATGCCTCTAATTCCTATGTAAATAAGCATCTCTGTAAATTTTCACTGATTGGATGCAGACATTCCAACATATAGACCCACATTTTCTTTCTTTTCTGAATTATTTGTTCTTATTTTATTATTCTATTTGTTCTTAGAAACCAAAATCTGGCTCACCATCACCTCATACTTCTGTTTTTGCAAACAGAACAGAATGGAGGAAGTTGCTACAGTTTGTTTCAAGTATCCATATGTGCAAATAAAAATGTAGGCACCTTACTGAAGGCATAATTCACCCCTCCCCTCAAAAGTACTCACACATTTATAACACATTTACTTTATAATACATGACACAAAAGCAACATGGCTGCTGACCTTCAGCCCCATCATACGTGACCAGATTTATAGTGTGCCTCAAATCCCATACAGGGAATTTTGTGGTAGATTTAAATCAAGCCATGGATTTTTTTGTCTGGTTAGTTCTTCCTACTAAAAAATTCTGGGAAGCCTATATCATCTTACCTCTTCAGGCTGTCCTCCTCGAGTGGGATAATACACAACTCTGTATTTTTCCACTTTGCCTGGAGAATGAGTCCAGCTAACACGGAATCCTCTAGCTGTTATATCAGATGTGACCAAATCTGTGGGAGCTCCAAGTGAAGCAGCAATTGTTCCTAGGTTACAGACAACAGAAATTTCTTATTCTCCTCTGCAAAATAATTATCTGGTTTGCTCTATTTGCTGAAGCTGCAAAGATCTTTCCTCATCAGTAAATCTAACGATTGGCTTTATTTATTTATTTATTTATTTATTTATTTATTTGGGTAAGTTGCAATGGAAACAAACAGCCAATAATAATGAATGCTGCACATGGAGCTCCCACTAGAACTAAACCTCCTTGGTACTGCAAAAAACTTTATATGAAAGGGGAAGAAAACACAAAATTAAGCCTTCTGGCTCTTCCTCCTATCACTCTTTCAAACCTCTTTTCTTTTCTTTTCTTTTTTTTTTTTTTCTTTTTTTCTCCCAAGGTGCCTTCCTCACAGTTGTGAAAAACATCCATGTATATATACAGCTGTGATCTCCTGTGTTCCTCTGCAGGTCAGAAACTGACATACTGGCTGTCAACACACTGAAGAGATATACTGAATGGCCATCTTCTCCAGCAATCATTCCTTTCCACAAAGATGTCTCATCTATTCATGCTTTTTCCATCATTTCCCTCTCATTTTCTCAATTTACTGCTCATTCCCTTCACAAGACAGCCCTAATATTTTGTATTTCTTCCAGTCTCAAGCTGAATTAAAAACTGAAAAACAGAGTGAAACCACACTAACATACGTTTTTCACTGAATTGGGTAGAAATGTGTGAAAGACAACTTTCTGTACTGATAAATGTTAGAAGCTTACTGAGAAATTATTCAGTGTTTGTGTGATATCACAGAATCACAAACCAAGCAATATGAGCAAATTCTCTGAAGCCATACAGAAAGAATTTTCTCAGGTAGGACTGTTACTCTGACAAATTGCAGCATTTTCTCATAGGCATTTCTTTTGTTCAGAAAAGCAAAAAATATTGTGGTTGGAGAGGCTTTTTTGTCTTTTGAATATAAGAACAGTATTGTCCACTACCACCTTTTCTTACATTCTAAAATACATTTGAGAAATGTACTAAATGAGTAAGAAAAACAACAATCATCAGGAAGGTACAAAGCAATCTTAAAGCCTGCAAATTTCAAAAACTTAGGCAACAATAAAAATAGCAATTTAACAGATAGAAAGAACAGCACAGATGCAACAATTCAATGCCCAGCTGTTAAAGCAATTCACCTCCAAAGCTGTGTATTACTACTTTTTTCCCCTTGCTCACTACTTGGAGATAAATATAGCAGGATGAATTATTTATTTATTTATTTAGCTACAAAATATTACAACATTTACCACTATCAAAGAAAAAGAGCCAAAGAGCAAAGATATCAAAACAAGAATAAAACATACCTGGCAAGATAACTCCCCTGACAGTTTACCTTCTTGTGAGCAAAGGAATATACAGCTAGACTCAAATGCCCGAAGCCAGCTTAGAACTACAGATATTCAGAAAAGGATTTGTAGCTGTAAGTTGACACCAATATAGATTAATTCTTATTTACCTTTGATTTCCTTTTCCTGTTCCTCTACTCGTGAACACACTGTTCTGGTAAGCCCTTCGACAATAGAATTCATGAAGTTGAAGTCAGCAACATTGTAAACGTGTGTACTGTCAGGTTCAGAGGCAATTTCTTTGAGTTCATTTATATCTGCATTCTTCACACCTTTCATCGAAAACAAAAACAAAGACAATATTTGAAACATAAAAGGAAAAAACATCTTGCCTGGATAGAAACTCATAAAAAATGAATAAAATCCAATTTTTTACTTAATAATCAACTACAACTTCATTGTTAAGATGTTACTTCAAAATGTTAAATTCTGCCAACATATCTGACATTTTTCCAACTGTCTCTTGATAATGTTGCATGCAGGTATCCCAGTAAATTCCAGCTATAGTTACAATGTGCTGGGAAACATAGTAAAGAAGATTTAAATTAATGATTATTCTGACTGGATATAGATATAAAATAGCACTTACTTAATATACAGGATAACAGATACAAATACACCAAAGTACAATGTAATGTAATGGTACACCATATATAGATATGGCAGAATACACACCAATAGCAAACAGCTCAATGCCTGCATCCCGTAGGTTTTTAGCAGGAGGGATAACATCATCTTGGGATTTCCCATCGGTGATCAATATACCGATTTTAGATACCCCAGGCCTTGCACCAGCTTCAGGCTTAAAGCTGTTCTCCAAAATGTAAGTTAACGCAAGACCTGAAAAGAAGAAACATTTTAGAATGGAAAAATATCCATTATTTTTTTCTCAGATCACAATGTTTATATCTCCACTCAGTTTATAGATCCTGAGAAACCTTTCCAAGAAGAATGAGTATGAAAGAAGAGCTTATTTAGTGAAAGAATACATTCCAATGGGAAACTAAGCTGCAGAGATGACATTCATTTTCAGCAGTCTTTTGATCAGTCAATGTATTTGGAAGCCCAAGTAGACTTTCTTATAAACTAGTCATTTTTAGTTTCTCTGACCCACGACAATCACTTTTACAAAAACAAATGCTGTTGAAGAAAAGCAGTATTTGGATAAGGCACTCTCCTGGTAAGAAATTTACCATTTTTAACAGCTACTTTGATAATACTGGAGTTGTATTGAGACTGTATTTATCCTAGGTAGACAGGTCTTCATTTATCCAACACCGAGTGCCTTCTGGGGCTTTAGTGCTCTAACTACAATAAGGTTAACAGAAATCTAAAAGCCCCAGGTAAACTTATGAATAGTTATTGTTGTCAGTTGTCAGATATTAAAGTAGTATTCTTTCCTTCCCCAGAACAAAGCTTTGTGCAAGAACTTTATGAATGGATTTTGCATTTTCTTCTTCACAGGTAGAAGATTTCACTCCATCCACAAATAGTTCGCATATACTTTGCATTATGAGACCTCTACCTGACTAGAAAGAAGTGGAGCCAGTAAGATAAGCACTTCAGAAGTACGAAACAGACATTGGATAAAGCCATTAGCATGTTGAAAAACAAACATTCATTTTTTAGAAGGATCTAAAACTTCTCAGTTTGTGTAGCTGGACTTTTTTTAATTTTAATAACATGCTAAGGTTAAAATACATACTGTACCTGTTAGCGTATTCCCTCCTTTATATGGTAGATTACGGACTGCATCCAAGACAGCATCTTTTGTGCCATAGGCATTCAAATGCCATTCAATTCGGGGATCACCACTGTACTGTGCAAGACCTGATGTACCAAAATAAAAGTACTCCATTAGAAAATAAAGCAATTTTTTTTTGTCAAGTATCTGTACTATACATACGTGGTTACTAACAGCTTGCAACTGTAAAGAAAAACAACTTGCAACAGTACAGAAAAACTGTACTGCTTGATGCTAAAAAAAACAGTAGTATAATGTTGTTCTTAGCGGCAACTCCTGTCACTTTCAAAACCTTCCTTTTCAAGTGCTAAGATAATCAAATATCATGAAAAAACATGATCCCTTACCTACTCTTGTTTTCTCAGACCCCACATTGAAAGCAGAAACGAGATTTTCCAGGAATAGTCGAACAAGTCTGAAATTGAATCGGCCAATACTCCAGGAGCCATCTACTAGAATCACAATATCTGCAATAGCTGGAGTTTTACAGGTAAACAGGTTTCCTGTAAATCATTAAGATGAAAACAAAATCTTTAATTAAATAATAAAACTGTAGCTACATAGTTTTATACATTCTTCTCAGTAAGACTACCAAGTTGTCTTCCAGGGGCAAAGTGAGAAAAAAGCAAAGTCACTAAACATATTTGTCCTAAGTTCCATAATAGAATAGTTCAGCCATCACTGATTCAGCTGTTCAGAATTACTCTTGGGAGATCTATGAGAAAGAAATGCTGCTACAAAAAATACAGTATTTCAGAAAGAGAAAGTTAAGTATCATATAATGCAACCAAACCAGTTGTTCATTTTCATTCACAAGAATATACACATGTGGTATAGAATTTCTGACACTTTAAGTTTGGACAATGCAGAGAGCTCCAAGTTATCTAGACTCCTTTTATAGTTAATACAGAAAATCTGGTATTTGCACAGCTCATCTCAACAACTCTGCCGAAAACTTCTTCAGCTGTCATTAGAGACTTCTAAACTTAAGAGAAGTAAATCTCATCCTTGGAGTCTAGAGTAAAACTGAAGGCCAATTGAATAAGCTGTATTAAGCTGAAGTAGGATGCATTCAATACAGCAAAGGTAAAATACAATAACCTCATGTTCAAATTCACAAACTCCATATGAACTAGTACCACATAATGATTAATTTGATGCCACTTTTATGGATGAATGGAAATGAAAACAAAAAGAGCAATAAAAAAAATCAACAGAAAAGACCTGATGAAAATCAGCAGAGATGCTAAGTATTAATAGTCTCTATGCTTTAGCTAATCAATGGGGAAAGCTGAGGAAATGGGAGCAGAGTTTATACACAAACTGCAAGATTAATAAGGAGGCTTTTAGGAAAATGAATTGTTAACAAATTGAGAAGCCTAAGAAAATGTTACCATATTCAGCTAGGGAAAATGACTGGAAAGCGAGGAACTGGAATGCATACCATGGAAGTGTGTGAGGAATGTTTTCCATAATCTCAGACAGAATAGCCAAAACCCACAGAAGTGGCTGCATTACTGTAACAGTAAGGTTGCTGAAAGTAAGGTTGTAGTGGAAGGAGGAAAAACGTATGAATGTTGTTACACAGGTATGCCAAACCAGAGCTTATGTTTGAAATATAAAAACAGCAAAACACCTACAAGACTGACTACAGAATAAGGATGCAAGAAGAGCCAAAGCTAAGCAGGCTATAAGAGGTATCATGCATGATAAAACACAGAAAGAAAAAACAACAACAGAACCACGCTGAGTAGTGGAGTAAGCTGCATCTCAACTTCTGTCCTCAGCACCTATTACATAAATTAGTTGACAAAGGATGCTAACATACAGGGTGGTACTGACAGCAATGACCAATTGAGTACAGAATTATTAGACACAAGCTGATCTTGAGCACAGCTGCTCCGCAAATAAAAAAAATTATTCAGTGAGAAATTATCAAAAAGGTGCATAGCATTAACTCACAAGGAGCTCTCCTGTTAAAGAGAGAATAAATCACACAGTTAGCAACTCAACAGTGCAATTATTATTAATGACAATCTTATCATTAAAAGCAAAGCAATAGTCTTATAGGCAAAAATAATCTGATGTGCAGAAGGACTTACAAATTGCTATTTATTAAGAGTTGGATACTTTCTGTAGTGTAAATCCACTTAATGGGAATCGCAATCCATACAGTTGCAGTTAATGTCTTAAACATGTACTAAAAATGTCTTTAAACAAGAAAGGAACATTTCCTACGTGCAGTTAGCAGTGTAGAATGAGTTCTAAACGCATGACAAAAATTCCGCTTACAAAGATGCCAAAATAAATACTTTATTTTAGTTTTTACAGTACAAGACAACGTTATTTGAATTGGCAACACATTTTAAAATGTAAACACTGGGGAAGATTTAGTAAGCATAAGAAAAATCTTAAATTGGAAGATAAATCCAAAGGAGGTCCAAATCTTTCTATCACTGAAGTCAACAGGAAAACTCCCATTGATTTCAGTGGGGCTGAGATCTGCCTTTTGTGATTTAATTGGAACTTACTAGTCATGGCAAAATCTGTGTTTTAAATATCCTTGCCAAATAAACTTCCTCTTAATGAGCCTGCCTTACTTGAAGTACTTCTCTTCCATTAGCCATGAAGTTCAATAATGCCATTCTTGCACTGGCAATGACTAGTTTCTAAAGCTTCAAATAACCACTGGCAAAGTAAAATGCTACTCAGCACCACTAAGAATGAGCCCCTGACACACATCCAAGCAGCTGCACTGCAGCACAGATGTATCTTTTCATTATGATCCCAGCAGTTGAATTGTATAGCTCAGTGAAGATAGCAGGATTTGTGTGGCTGCATAACCCTCCAAAACTCCTAGATTTTATGCTGACTGTGAAACCCAGTTAGCAGCCTAGGCTGTATGGCTGTATTCAATTCTTATCAATCAGTTTTGCGTGCAAAGTTTAATACTGCAGTTATAGCTTTGTGAACAGAACTTTTTATTGGTTCTAGTAAATCCATTCAGTGCAGCAAAGATCGAAGAACAAAGAAAACAATAACCGCATTCCTTTCAATATTTTATTTCCACATCATCAGATCAGTGTAAATAGCATCATTCAATTATTTTTTGTTAGCATGTGTGGTTTGATCCAAGACTGTACTGCAATGCCACAGAATGTGAAAAAACGATTCATTCTTCGTAGATAGGAGATACTTGTTGAATCTTTTCTGCATAAAACATTTAGGTTTTGTTACTTCTGTACACCCACTATTTGCTTATGTTTTCTCCTTGTTGTACTTAATAGAACGGTAGAAAGATCCCTAAAATGGAATAAACAACAGTGAGATATTAAATAGAATAACATCCTGTACAGAAATTTTCATAACCTGATAGGAATAAAAACACCACATATCATCCTAGTTTATGAAGTTATTCTAAAAGACACACTGTATAGCAACTAATTTAAAGACCCCACTGAGAACAGCCAGTTTCCATTACCAGTTCCAACAAGTCTTTTTCCAATAATCTTTTCATACAACCATACATAGTCAAGAATTCTTACAGTGTTTGCGGATAATTATGAACTTTTCAAATATCAGAACATAACTTTAACAGGCAATTTCCTCAAAGACATCTCTTGGATGAGCCTGAAAGCATATAATTTCATATAAAAATTACTTCAAAACCCAGCATTTCAGTGCACTCCAAACTTCGTCATTGTGATCAGGCTGTGCTATTCATTTCCCTTTCACCCACATATTAAGAAAACTAGTAGAACACCAGTTCCAAGAGCAGGACAGTATGGAGGTGACCTGTTGCCCGATTTGGTATAACGCCTCCTAATCTTACACACATAGCATTTTTTTCTAGCTCTACTTCAAGTATGGCAATCCACACCAAACAGTAATAGGGCCTGCAATTTTTCAGTTAAAGAAAATGATGGAAATGACACATCCAAAAGTCAGAAAGCAGGCTTCTTTATTTTACAACATCAACTATCTCCAGTGCATCAGCTGGGGGAGTTTCTCAGGGAGAAAGTAACAAATTCCCCACCCTTCTATAAGAAATTTACAGTCTTCTTGGTATTACTTGGCAAAAGGAACTTGCCATTCAGTCAAGCAGTTCACTGAAGAGGAAGGAGCTCAATCTACTCGCTTCCTCGTGAACAAAGGGAAAAACTTTAGGAGGCTTAGCATTTCACCTTTAAAGATACCAGTTAGGCTTGCGTGTTCAGACAAGTTATTTGCACAAAACCTACTTCAGTATTGCCCACAGTCATGTCACCATCATTAGAAAGAATGAATTTAACTGCTTTTGTTTCAAGGAAATCTTTCAAAGAATAACCATCATAGAAAGAATTTTGCATCTACCAGATGAAGTTTCCTTCCTTTGATCCCTCAAGGCTCCAGACATTAAAGATGACTCACTTGCCTGCAATTCCACTGTTTAAGTCCTAATTGCACTACCAAGACCCATGTCAGAATTTGGCTCCCACTGAAGCCAATGATGGCAATGCTGAGAAAGTTATCCAGCTCGATCCTTCTGAAAAAATGTAGAGTTATTGAAGCCTACAAAATGTGACCCCTGAGACATCCCATGAAGGAAATGGAGCACAGAGTCGGACTGGGAGGGGCCCTGGCAGCAGTGAGGATGCATAGAATAAAGCAGGGTCTGCAAGCTTCTGAAAACACCGACTACCTCTCCGTGGCTACATTTTCAACCTGCTATTATTCCCTTTTTCATACGTGCATTCTGTGAGTTTAGAAGCAACATCAAAAAACAAAAAGCCTTAATCAGAAACAAATAGAAAAATGATGATTTTTAGGTCAGAGTAGTATTAATTCTTGGAGTTAATACTACTAATCTTTGACAGTTCTTTGAAAGACAAAGGGAGAAGCAGCAAATAGAGACACTGCCACACAGGGGGATTCAGTGCCTTAGAAGAACCAGTTCAATTTGCATGTAGCTATGATATATTTTGCAGAAACACATTTGATATTTTTCCTCCCTTTGGTATGAAACTGTTCTCATTTTCAAGAGCCAAAACACACACTTCTGTTAGGACAAGTTAAGACTATAATTCTTTCCGAGTCTGCAATACTTCTTTTCCTTTCTTATTCCTTGTCACAGTGGAAAAGTCAAATAATGTAAAGGAAGAAAGTTCAAGCAGAGGTCAATAATAATAAGGTATGATGGGGAGACTCCTTCATGGGGTAACAAAGAGCAAAAGGCAAGACACTGACAGAAGTAAGTGAAAAATACCCTGTGAATAAAACGTGACCAACAAAGAAAAGTCAGTCCTCTACAATGGCCAACAACACAGCAGCTGAGCAGAAGAACTAGTGAGGACAAGGGCAACATAATTCTACATTAGTTTATTATTACTCCTTTTTTTTTTTTTAATTAAAAAATAGAGGTTAAAAAATAGAGGGACACAAGATAGTGTTCAGTTCCAAAATGCAGCAGCTCACTGGTTCACGCTTCTGACACTGATATTATTGCACTGTGCTGGTGATATCATCATTGCACTTAGACCTCAGTTTAACACATCCCATATGTCAGGCTATGGACCAGACAGATGAATACAGCATAGCTGCTTTTCTTTGAACTAGATCCAAACATAGCTTGAATTTGAAAGGCTCAAATGCTGGAACATTATTAGGTTAAAAGAGCAGCCCAGTGAGGTTAGAAGCTCATCCCTGCTCCCTAAAAAAATCCCAAAATAACATAAAGCAGCCAGCCCTTTCCCATGCACCATGTTCTGTTCCAGAAAATGCCTATAGCCAAATTGGCAGGCCTACAGATTTTTTTTTGTTTTGTTTGTTTGTTTGTTTGTTTTGGAAAGTTTCAACATTAACTTTTACTGAATCTGTTGTCTAATCATGCTTAGAAGATTTTGTGCACATTTGACTGTATATGCCTAGCAGTATTTTACTTCTTTCATGAAGCACACAGCCATATACAAATGTTATTATTGAAACAATACCTTTTAAATATATAGCCACAAAACTAACTAGCAGTAGATGATAAAACACATTAATATGCTCATTGCATTTAGTAGTAATAATTCTCAAGTGTCAGAAAGAGAAGCATACTCCTCTTTTTTATGCATCTTTCCATACACACTGAGTAACAGCTGTACTTCTGCAGCATGCAAGCCCCAGCTTATTGAAAAGTTCAAGGATTTCTTCCTACAAAGCCTTGTAGAACTTTCTTCCTACACCCTAGCTTTTCAATTTACTTGAGTGACAGAAAAATAACTCTGAAACAAAACACTAATGTTTTCTGGCAGATCACTGCTGATTGATAGCAGTGAAGCTCCTTCCTAAATACCAGCAACAAACTCCCTTTTTCTGTGTACCTAGATAGAAAAAATATGTTAAAACTACTCTGCATTTAAAATGAGTTCAATGCATTTATTTTAATAACTCTTCCAACTAGGCAACAGCAATACAGAACAAAGCATACTTCTGAAATCTTTCCTGAAACTGAAGTTCAACATGGCAAGATCCTATGTCCACTTAGTCACAATCATTTACTCTACGGATGTTCCTCAAACCCTCCTATAAAAGTAGATAAAACTAAAGAAACTATTCTGCAGAATACAGAGAGAATTCTCTACTACTGTTTGCTCTCAGTTCTGCATCTGACTGCATTGTTTTAAATGGCATAGCTGTCTGAAAGTCCTAATGACTTTCTAAGACAGAGAATGATGCATTTCTATTATTATTGTTATCCACATTCCCACATAGCAAATACTCTCTAATTTAAGGGTTATTTTTTTTCCATTTGGTTTAGTGAGTTATAAAATCCTTGAGACCATTTTCTCTGCCTATCTAGAAGATAGTTAATCAGGGAACTGCAGAAAAAATTGGCGCTCAGAAATCCTGAATATTAATTAAGCTGTACGTGTTAATCCCTCTAAACCATGATAAAGAGCTGGTCTACTCTTGAGCTCATAAATAAGATACAGCTTTAACATAACAGGTAAGGTACTAGAAAAGAGATTACTTAGTTGTAATCAAAATGAAGCTCCAGGCCCTTACCTAAAACTGTGTTCTTCAATATGCACACATATACTTAAATCACCCTAGTGTCTGAAAAACAGGGTGAAGGCAACCATTAAAACTTCATATTTATCCAAGTAGTTTTATGGAGCTCAATAAAGGATCTTTTTCACTTTTTTCCCCACACAACGTTTATTCAATATTCAATAAATAACTGTTCAGTTGTTCTTGCTCTTTTTTTCCCCCAATAATCACTGCATCATAAAGACATAACTACATTCTATTATATCAGATTTAGGGTTTCCCATCTCCCATCTGTCTCAGATTAATAAAATATTAACAGCAAGGCTTGCAAAGGACCTCCCATTCAGTTGAGACAAAACATGAGCTTCTGAGCGTCATCCTCCGTTTTTAAGAGAGAGGGAAGCAGAACTGCCCCACCAAAGTCATAAAAGTATCTCAACCAAGCTCTAACACATACATCAGCATTGCTTCCAACTGATGTTTATTGCTACTTCTTAACAGAACAAAGAGACACTAACATTATGAAACTTAAGGCAGAAACATCTGCCATAGTTTGACACCACCTGTGTGCCCCCTAGGCACTGAGCTAAACTTGAATGCTGAGTCTGAGATGCTGGAGGCTGGGACAGGAGTGATGAGATATGAGTGATATTTTAAAGGCTACAGCCAATTTAGTCTTTTCAAAGGAGCTACCATCCTATGCTCAAAATTTACAGCTTTACTGTAAATTTACTCCATCATTCTTACGAAAGATCAGTGCAAAAGACAAGAGATTTTTAGTACTACATAAACAAGCCAATCTCAAAGACCCCCCAGGGCTAACATTTACTCCTGAAATAGCTGTTTGCACTACTCAGTAGACCTCCTTCTGCTAACTTCCTGTATACAAGGTAACCTAATATGCTCAGACATTAAGGTTGCACTCCAGAGGAGCAGTGGCTTGATCGAGGATTCCAGGAGAGCAAGGTATGAGAATACCACGGCTCCATTCATTGGAGAATAATGAGCCAAACAGACACATACAAAACCCAGCAGCTGGATAAGGAAAAAGGACTCCCTAGTTATGTGCTGACAGACAAGTACAGTCAGTACTGATAACCAGACAGGCAAGATCGGAGAGAATATGTTTGAGAAGGAAAACAAGGACTACTCTGCCATCTCAATAAATTGTGTTTCAGCAACTAAAAAACAATTTTCAAACCAAGAGGTATAGCTTAACTTACCACCAAGGCTTACTAAGCATACAGGGCACAAGGCAAAAGGTGCTGACAACAAAGCCAGAATCAGAGTCCTGCATTAACAGGTCCAGAAAGAGCACAAAGACCTTTAGATTAAGCAGTGACGGTGGAAATGACCCTGAACTCACCTCTCCTCACTACAAGCTCCTGCTTAACGTTTATCAACAGCGTTAGTATCAGATGAACGAGACAAACTGTGGAACAAGACTTCCCTCTCAAAGAGTAAGGAGCACCCCTTAAAAGGAACATGTACAGCAAACAGCTCAAAAGCAAAAGACTTAGTACTTTCTAGCTGCATTCAAGAGAAGGCCATCTCAAGGAGCACAGTCCCAGAAAACAGATACCAAATGTTAGTCTTAATCTCATGTGCTGTTGCCAAGAGCACAAAGCAATGCAGCTTAGTGACAGATAAATGTGTTGATGCATCGGTCTTTTATGATTATAGCTTTCTTACAAGAGTCTCAGTCCTCCACCACGGTGTTTATTAATGCAGCAGAAAGTGCTGATGCAGTCTTTTACCACCTCACCATAGCTTTTCTTGGCTCACCCTCCCAAGACTGGCACACAAATTTTAAATGCGCTACTATGTAGCTTCAGTTTCAAAGAGGAGGTAGAGTCATCTTTGAAAGACAATCAACACTCAGAGGTACATGAGAATGCACATAGTCAGAAGCAAGCCTACAGACTTCAAATGGAAGAAAAAAGAATTCATGCTGCCACATGATTAAGAATTGTTAAGGAGTGTCTCTGCGTAGTAGCAATGAAAGTATTTAAGTTACGAACATGTCAACACAGACCCTGAATGTGACTTAAGGTAACAGTCTCTTGCTGCCAGCAGAATCAAACCATGCCAGTGCACTCTGACAATTGGATGGATGCTCAGCAGCTAATAACTTGAAGAGCTGAAAAGCAGTCTGAAAAGAATGGCTGTTCACTCACCTGAGCTTCTATTAATCAGTCATTCAAGTATGAGAGCAATCTCCCATTTCAGCTAAGAACTGATTACACAAAAAAGTCGATGCCTTGAGGAAAACTACCAAAAAACCCCAAAGAGCTCACATGTGGCGGGGGTAGGGTGTTCAACTGAAACAGTTCAGACTTACGAAGTCCTTCCTGTGCTAACATATGAGGATACACATCTTATAAACTAAGGGTTATTAACCTAAGATTTTGTAATTCAACGGTTACAAACCTGAACACACTGATATTTGGAGCTGGATCATTTCATGACAAAGTTGAAATTTACATTTAGGCTCTTTATCTACACTGGTTGAGTAGAAAGAGAGCTATAAATTGCACCTTTTTTCTTTTTCTTTTTTTTTTCTTTTTTTTCCTGAGCTACAGGTTCTGTAGATGTCTGTCAACATTGCATCTACGTTTCATAAAGCAGGTGTGTTCAAAGAGAGTTCCTAAAGAGGGATGAGGAGGAAGTCTGTAAATAACATAAAGGCAATCTGCCCAATCTTCAGCTTCTGACTGGTGTGGAACATTGTATGAGAGGTAATACACAACAATAAACATGTACATGATCGTAACACACCAACAGAAGAAAAGCAACAGAGCTAGGACAAGAAGCCATGAGTTAAGCAGAATTCCAGACAAAGAACAGAAACTGACCATGCCTTCTAATACCAAGCTTTTCTTTCCTGAACAAACCTTTGACTCTCCATTTAGCACCTTGGTTTTTCTCAAGAACATACTTCTCCCTTATTCAGATGTCTGCAACACACTTAGAGGCAAACTCATGGCCATTTACCTCTTTACAGATACAGATGTTGAAAGGTGCCATATCTCAGGGTCACTAGCATATACTTTCTCCTTGACATGAAGGGAAATAAAAACTGCTCTCTTTCATATCTTTCCTTCTCAAGTGGCCAATAGAAACCTGTGCTAATAGAAACATAATTCATACGGACTTCCAAGATGCAGAAATAGCATAGAATGACTATCATTACAATGGATTATGGGCAACATAACATAAGCCTCCATCCTTCTTCTCCTAAGCCTATTTTTAAAGGTTCTTGTGGCCATAATGACAATGGTGTTACAGAACCTAATGCTGCATGCACAGCTATAATCACACACTCAATGGACCTTGGAGTCTGGGTTCTGTCAAGACAGTTAGGCAAAGTCACCCAGGGTACTGTACTCACAATGGCAGAAGGGGTCTGATAAGGGCCCTGATTCCATTTATCTGATACTGGAAACAGTCTCCTGTACAACTGCTGGAAACATAATATTAAAATCTGTAAATGTAGTAGTATGTTTTGTTTTCTCAAAATCTCAGAAGGATGGCAAAGAGAAAGCATTTAAGAGCTCTGCTCATCTATGTATTGATTCATTCTATCAGGTTTTCCAGTTGTGGGAGGCAGGAAGCAGGAGTCTGCCGAAGGACTGTGGCCAGATCCATAAAAACACTGCCATTGAAAAAATGAAATCCAAGTTGCAAGTAGTCAGAGGATTCAAAGGTTTAGCTATGTCCACCCCAGAGAAATTCATAGGATGAACTCTTGGAATAAGCACTGATCATCCAAACCACAATGAGCTAAACTTTCCAAACAATGAGGGAGTTGATTCAAGAGTTTCCTTGCAACAGAGTCCTCCTGGAAGTCATCCAGTGGCTAGCAAGGAGTTCCTCATGTACAAAGCTCTGTACAGTGGTTCACAAGTTTATGGACTGGCATAGAATCTTGACAAATACTTCTCATCAAATTACACCTGGCTTGGATGGGATATCCTAAATCCATATGTCAAAGACGTATTCGGTTAAGTCTTCTTCATGTCCAGTTTTTAAGCAGATATTTGCATCACCTGAAATTGAAGAATAAGTCATCTCTTGCACAGCATGGGTGAAAAACAATCACTATCAAAAAAGAAGCCATGTCTCGCTTACGTAGCATGGATGGAGGCCTGCAGATACATCTGCTGGACAGATTCTAAATGGAGTCCAGAACAGAGAATCATAGAATGGCTTGGGTTGAAAGGCACCCCAAGGATCATCAAGCAGGGCCGCCAACCTCTACATTTAATAGATGGACCAGATTGCCCAAGGCCCCATCCAACCTGGCCTTGAACACCTCCAGGGGCGGGGCATCCACAACCCCTCTTGGCAGCCTGTTCCAGCACCTCACCGCTCTCTTGGTAAAGAACTTCCCCCTGATATCCAACCTTAATCTTTCCTCCTTCAATGTAAAACCATTTCCCCTTGTCCTGCTATTATCTACCCTTTCAAAGTGTTGGCTCCTCTCCTGTTTATAGGCTCCCTTTAGAAATTAGAGAAATTTTAGTACTACCTCAGGAAACCACTGACACACCTGGATTCAAGTGAGAATCTTACTGGCAAAGTCTGATGATCAGATGCTGTTTTCACTAGTGGCAGTTGAGATAAATATATCATGGATTCTCCACTAGGTAGAAAAAAAGAAAAAAAGACTCAGAAAGGAGCCAAGTATAAAAGTGGGAGAATCTGAAATCAAAATCGGTCTATAAAATTGTCCCTAGGGCTGAGCCATCTTAGAGTAGTCAGAAGAGTATGTTGAGGGAAGCATAATTATAAATGCCTGACAAGGTTTTGTGGCTTGTCCAGAATGTTTTAAGTATGCTAGAGCATGATCCAAGCACTCCTCGGTCTGCTATCTGCTCTAACATAAAGGAGGTCAACATCCACGTGGCACATAAAGGAAAAAAAAAACCTCCAAAAAAATCCTATTTTTTCTGTATTGTTCTGATTGTAGCTGGTCAGACATGGTCTAATATTGGATGAATACCTTTTGAGACCTGTAAACAAAGATCAAACATGAACTAGTAAATAGGTACCAGCAAAACAGTTTAACCCAGAGTGGGACATTGCATTTTAAACAAAATTCTGTCATAGTATTAATCCTAGAATCACAGAAAAAAACAAAAAACAAACAAACCTCTCAGACTGTAAGACTGCAGGAAAAAAAATAAAAGAACAAGAAAAAAGAGCAAAATGAAAAGACAGGAAAGAAGTCATCTGCATTAAAAAACAAATACAAGAAATACAGCTCATAAACAATAGTGCAGTGAAAAAATGCAAGTGCCTTTCCTCCATTTGCTGTGGTTGTTCTGGAGTATTAATTCAGCCTCATGCAATAAACCCATATTTTCTGCTGTCTTGGTTCAGGCACCCAATCCAGCTCCAGAGGGAGATACAGTTGCTAAAATACAAGCAAACCTACGTTGTATTAGGTTATGTGATAAAATGCTTGCCTTTGTACACAAAGGAGCACAGAGGAACAATGACAGTTGGGAGAATCTGAATAAAACTCTTACAGGATTATTCTCAAGTCCATCAGAAGACATCCATTTGCTCAGGCTCCAGAGGTAACATCTGTAATGCTGAGTCAAAGGAAAGATGCCCAGAGCACTTTACAGACTGACGGGGCTACTGCTCAGAGGATAATGAGACTTATTATGAGATGCCCCATCTGGAGTACTGCATCTAGGTTTGGGGCCCCCAGTACAGGAAGGATGTGGAGCTGTTGCAGAGGGTCCAGAGGAGGGCCATGAAGATGATCAGAGGGCTGGAGCACCTCCCCTACGAAGACAGGCTGAGGGAGCAGGGCTTGTTCAGCCTGGAGAAGAGAAGGCTGTGGGATGACCTCATTGCAGCCTTTCAGTATTTAAAAGGGATTATAAACAGGAAGGGAATCAACTTTTTACTCGGGTAGATAGTGGGTTGGAACTTGATCCTTTGGGCCCCTTCCAACCCAAGTCATTCTATCGTTTCCATGCAGTATTTGAGGATTGTCTAAGCCTTAGTATGATATGCTTAATGGAGGAACCAAAGGTTGGGAAAGGGAGAGATCAAGGTAATTTGTAGAAGAACTAGGGTGGGAAAATAAAAAGATAAAAGTCCTATGGCCAAATAATCACACACTGTCCCATCTTCTCATTAAATTCCTTTTGTAACTATCATTCTGTGTGAGAAGCACACTACTCTCTGTACATGTGTGTAGCTCTGAATGCCAGCAACTAAAGTCACTGACACAAGCTCGCATACCTGTGATACCGACGAGAGCAAGTAAGATCTACACTATCAGCAACTGCAGTGGGGATGACAGTTCATGAGCTCTCACATATCCATGATGCTAGCAACAGAAGACGCAAGGGTACATGTGTCACTATATAAAGTCTAATGAATATCAAGCAAAACTACCTGAAAATAGGGAAAGCAGCTTGGGAGCCAGGTACTGAAGCAGTTATTAGCCTGGGCCAGATATCTATGAGACAGCTGGAGGAGTAGGCTACAAGAGAGACTAGGACGCCTGAGCCTGGAGGGATTCTGCTGTGAAGGTCAATTGAGAGACATGTCTGCCTGTGTGTTTGTCTGCATGACACAATAAGAGACAAGGGGATCCCAGCATCAGTTACTGAAGGGCCCATATTTTATTTCCCACTTGTTGGCTTTCATCCTGATCAGCTAGAGAGGTAAACATGAAGAGGCCACTGATGTTTTTGTTGGTGTGTACTCCTTAGAGTACACTGATTCTGTTGATCTTTGTGGCCAAACGTGTCCGTGTGCCCAAGAACACTCAACTAGGAATACATGCTGAGCCTTGCTGTTGGTTGAATATGGGGGCATGGAGCTATGGCAAACCTGTCTGACTGTACTGGATGACTGGATTCAGCAGTCACTAGATAGGACAAAAGAATTCACACTGACAGTGAGAAAAAAGTAATTTCCAATAACCTTTACTTTTAGCCTAAGATTGTAGAAACAGACTAACATACAAACTGAGAAGACAGAAAGCTTAGAAAGAACAGAATGGCATCGGGAAATATGCCCACACAGAACAGTCATAATCTCTTTCTTCTGCTTGCTCATAGTGCAAAAGCTGAAGTGCCCTCCAGAAAACACACTGCTAATATGACCAATTATAGGTTGCACAAAGACATGATTAATGAGTTCTGTAGCCTTCAATTCAGCAAGTAATTTTTAAAATTACCACAGAAAAAAAAAACATCATAACTAAAACCAACATCTGCAGTTATGCTAGCCAGGATGAAGTGAGCAAAATTAAGAAACACAGCCAACAGAGTAGTGTCTCAGAAGGCACTCATTCCTGGTGCTAAGTAAAATACCTCACAGCACTGACTTCACACTATCTAGCAGTACATACTGAAGCAGCTGACATTAACTAAACTGATTAGCAAATTAGATCATTAGTCTCTTCTGCTGAACAGCATCTTAGTATACCTCTCTGGATTTTTCTCCTACAATATGCAACATAGTGCCATTCAGGGTGAATGCTAAAGATTACCTGCAAAGGCGACAGCAGAACTGGAAGAAGAAAACAAACCAGTGTTTTTCCAAGTTTACTGCACCTCTCATTTCTATCAGCGTCCAAAGACCAGTGTGATGTTACTGCAAGAGCTATTATAATCCAAGCATCAGAACCATATGCCAATACATTTTGTGGAATTATATGCATTTTGCATTACTTGATAATGTGCACAGCACTGGAAGAAGAAAAAGCATTATGAAAAAGCATTCAGGGAACAGAGGAAGGCAAGTTTGTTTTAATGCTCGTGGTTTTGTTTCCTACTACACAATTAGGGGTTTGTTTGTTTTGTTTTGTTTTTATTTTGTTAATTATTTTAACTGGCAATAAATGAAGTACTTTTTCCTCAAGTCTAGTCTGGTGACCTCCCCAGCCACTTCCTTTTCTGTCTTAGTAAAAGAGTTTTTATACCAACTCACAAGTTTTACTTTATTGTTTGTTCTGCCTCCCCCCTGCCTCAATTCTCTTCCCATCCCACTGGGAGATGAGGAGAAGGAAACAAATGACTGTGTGGTGCTTAGCTACCTGCCTGGTTAAACCACAACACTTTCTCATTTCTGCTCTTCCTATTTTCTCCCACTATCCTCATGGAGAAAGCAACTAAGTGGGAGTTTGGCCGATAGCCTAGGCTAACCTGCAACAACTCCCATAGAAAAAAAAAATCCCAAAATGGAGTTTGCAAACAAAAAAAAAAACCAACAAAGTTTCCCTCTGTGTTTTGTTATTGTCATTAAAATCATTGTCTAAAAATTTAATAGGCATGAACTGAAGCACTTGAAATGATACAGTCACGTCCTTGCCACAGGATGTAGTCAAAACACTGTGATTCTTCCCTCCCTAAAGGGATGTGACTACAAAATCACTCCTAGAAGTTCTTTGAAAAACTGTAAAACATCTGAGAAGGCAAAGAACGTATCAATCCCTTTCATTGTGCAGAAAGGAGCTTTGTACATGACAGAACTGGAGAAGTGCCAAGGTACAAGTACTCAAATATCAGTGCATGCTGAATGAAGGTGAGTCCGTGAACTTTATCTCAACAGAGAGGAAGAAAAAAGGCTGCTGACATTACTGAGTGTGTAGCAGTGATAAATCTATCACTAAGCTGAAAACTCACAAGTTCTGAGAAATACAGGAACAAGACTCAACACTTGAAATTATTCGTACGGAAGAACTAGAGGAGCTTTCTGGAAATCAAACATATTGTTAACATTTGATGTATAAATTAAAAGGTGAATTAATTTGGCACAGTGATATTACTGATACACACCAAAGGTTTATTTGAGATAAGAGCACAGTACTCAGAGCAGGAAAGAAAGGAATAAATCTTTTCAAACTATCTGAACAGGCAGGACACAACACGTGGAAAGTTTTAACCTGGGTTTCTAGAGCTACGGAAAAAATAGCTGATGAGCCACACAGACCACTTGACAGAGTTTCTTGAAGAAAGTTATTAGTTAAGGATTTACAAACAACAAACTTCAATAAAGATGTACCCGTGGTGCCCTTCAGAAAAAGCAGCATGATACACGTGGATCAACTGGTAAGAGCTGTCTTAATGCATACACTGTCATTATGGACTGCGTTCACATACTTTCTGTACATTTTAACAACTTTATTGCTGTGGATCAGTGACTTTGCCCTAAAACATTGAGTTGGGATTACACGATCTATTAAAATGCCAAACGTGTCCTAACATTCACATCAGAGAAGTTTGAGAGAGAATTTTTCATATGCAGAAGAATGAACGATGACCTTTGCCTTCGTTACACCTGCAAAGATCATCCAGTCTCCTCTAATCATCCCTCAGTAAGAAGTGGAGCAGATGTTCACAGAAGGCACGTTCTTACTTCAAAACTTGGTTCTAGTACTTGCAGAAATAGTTAAATAAGCTTTTGCTACCCTTCCAGCTAAGAGAAGAACAGAAGCAGTGACCATTTCCTGACAATACCAGTCTGAACAGTGGTTGTTTTCAATTTGTTTTGTGGGCAAAGATTGCTCCATTTTCAGGTAATATAACATACTACCCAATTGTTGGAGGGTGTTTTTTTTTCTTTTTGTACTGTTAAGTCTTACGGCATCACCAACTTGACTAAAGATATAATGCAGCCATAAAATGTATCAGAGATGCTATTAAACGCATCAAATACAGACATAATACCAAACTTATGAAACTAATTAAGTGTCTAATTCTTTAGGTCTAATTAAGTGGCTAATTCTTTAGGTCACACTCTGATCATTTCCTGTCAAACATCTGCAGGGGATCAAGTTACTCTTCACAGTTTTACCATGAAATTTTGCTCTTATTTCTTTCACAGACACTTTGTGATTTATTTTGTTTTTCATTCAATGATCCAATTTCAGTTTGAGGCAGACCAGCCCTTATATATTAAGCTAGAAAAATTTTGATACCATTATAAAAGCTTCATTTCTGAATTCACTGCTAAGCATTTTTTGCTGACATTGTTATTTCTGTACAACTTTCTTGCCTGGACTCTCAATCTATTCTCCCTGAAGTCATTGAGTTGGAATCTCCATCACTTTAATGAATCATTATGCTTTGCATAAGGAAGAAATATGCAATAGCTGGACAGTAAGAAAAAAGTACATTGCATTTCAATATAGCTGCAATTTGGTTTAAACAAAAGCAAGGATTCACACAAATCAGCATAATTGGGTCTTGGTGTTGTTGGTGGGTTTGGTTTTTTTTTGTTTGTTTGTTTTTTTACCCCTTTTGGGCAATTTCATTGATTGAGACACTTTGCCTTCCCAGTTTTCTAGCAAAAGATGTTACAATAAATGTATGGCAAGAGCTTCCCACAAGCGCTAGATGAAAGTGTATTTTGCTCTGACACAAACTACACTGATATAACCAATGAATTTAAAGTTTGAAATAGATGTTGCTTCCCATTCTAGATCAGTTTCTCATGGTAAGCAATATTACATTTTGCCAGAAGATTAACTCCCCACAACCAGACAAAAGTTTTTTTTCCCATCAAAGTATTTCACATTCTGTCAAATATAAGAGCCTCATTAGGACAGAGATAACTAGTTATGGTATCATAATTATAGAAGAATATCCATTTCATCTTAGGTAGGAGTTAATACTAGCTAAGTCTGTCTTGCAGGCAGGATGACATGATGTCACACACACATAAATGCATTAAAACAATTATATGAAATAAGATCTACTTAAATATGCCCCCACCCACACAAATACATGCACAAAATTTTATTTCATTTCTTTAACTAGTGCACCCAGTGGGGAAGTAAAGGTAGTATGATTTACTTTATCTTTTAAATGCAGACTCAAAGCCAGCTTTTATGCTTTTCATAGTGGTAGTTAGTGCTTACTGTATAAAGTGATAAAACAGAATACAGAACTAGAAGTGATCCTTCTGTTGTAGAAACTCTCCAATATTCATGGAAATACTGATTTTTCCCTTCTGTTCAACTCAACCACCCTGGAAACAAGATTTAAAGTAATGATTTAAAGAAAATCTATGCAGTGGCCAAGTTAAACAAAGAAGCTGGTTATTATCAGAATATCACCCAAGTCACATCTGACCTTCTGGAGTTGGTTTACTCGCATTTGTTTTTTCTGGATCCTTCACCTTGGATTTACTTGTTTCTTTTCTTCTCTCTATATCTTTAACTAGAAAAATAAGGGGAAAAATAGATCAATCAAATGAGAAACGGTGAAGCATGTTGCTTTCCTCTTTCAAATAGAGACATTTCACACAGTATCTTGCAATACACTTAGGTAACAAGTGACTGTTGCTCTCAATCTCTTTGGGTTTATTACTTCATGATTCTGCCCCCCCCCACTCCCTTCTATCCACATTAAAGCTCTCAAAAATGATCTCCTCATTCAGGAGAGTCCAAATACAGTGACATCACCATCTAAGCCTATAATAATAGTCAGCACTGGAAATATAACTCCAGAAGTTGGCAAAGCTAGTTGGGCAAAGTCCAGTACTGCAGAGTTCTACTGCAGGTCATCCAGCACAAGATCACATAAGCCAGCTATTACATTATCTTCTTTGCAAAAATCAGCTTAAATCCTATGCCCAAATCTGTGTTCAGGGCACCAAGTATTCCCACAACAGCAGAGTTGTTCCAAAGCTTACACTTCAATAGTTTCCTGTCTTGCAAGCGGGTAGGATACCTCTGCTTCTAGGTCTTAGATTTCTCATAAAAGCCTAGCAGAATCTAGCTTGATTAGCTACTCTTTAATATTTTAAAAATCACTGTGAAAGTCATATACTAGGGAAAGGAATCATATATATATACACACACACACACAGACATACATACATACACACACACATATATATTTGTGTGTATATATATATATTTATATCAATCAGACAAATAACTATATTATTTCCTTAGAATGTTAATTGGTATCAAAACCCCTGCAATCTACAGTGGCCAGGAACAGCTTGGGAAAAAAAAAAAGAAAAAAAAAGAAAAAAGGTATTCCATAGAAAGCAAAATTTTACTCCAATTAAAACCCTTAGCCTATGTAGACCTGGATTATGACCAACATTCATTCAAGTAGGCACCAAATCTTAGCCTGGATCAGAGTCGCTCTGTGCTATGTCTTTCCCAAAACATTGTGAGACAGTGAAAGACTATCTGTTATCTCTTGAAACACACAATATGAAAAGGACAACACAGGTATACTGTTTTACAGAAGCGAAACCAAAGCCAAATGGATTACAATGATTTAAACCAACTGTTTATGGAGTATCTGAAACAGCATTCTATCAAGTCTCAATCCAAAATATAATCAGAAGACCATCTTAAGGTCTTAGGAAGACAACAAGCCATTGTCAAATCTTTCAGTACAAAAATCCTCCACAGAACCAACAACATTCTCAATCCAGGTACAGAACTAAGGATACTGGTCACAAATATATATATATATTTTTTTACTCTATTCTAATTAAAAGGTAAAATAGCCAGAATTACACTAAACTAAAAGGACGCCACTGCTTAGCAAGTAAGAGCGTTCCTTCCAATAACGACTACAAGTAAACATCACTAAGGAGTTGCTGGTGGCCCCTTCTAATCCTAATGCTGTAGAGGAGTGAGTCTGTAGAGAAGTGGAACAGAAGTCTAAAAATTCTCCCAGGAGATAAATTAGTCACACCCTGACCGACTTTTGGTTTGAGGAAAGCCCTTTCATCAAAATAATAACAACAATCTGAATGCATAAGAAAGTTACACAGAAAGACTTTTTTTTTTTTTTTTTTTTTTTTTACATGTTCACACAGGCAATGAACTTACCAACTACATTTTTATAGATGCATCTTAAAAAGAAGAAATCTCCCGGTGATCTTGTATAATAATTTACAAGCAACAACAGAAAAGGAAAGCATATCTAACTATATAAAAGGAATACTCTTAACCATAAAATTTTATTGTGGCATCAAGAAGTCTTTGTACATCAAACAATTCCAGTGCATCCGATACACATTTCCAGTGCACTAAAATCCGGGATATTCTCAAAGTTTTGAATTTGTTTGACCTTTTCTCATCTCTAAAGTCAATGACCACTTGTCAGAGAAGGGGAAAAACACGGAATACAGGATAAGAGGAAGGAAGTTTTTGTGTACACATTGTTTCTGGTTTTATTTATGTAAGGCATCATTCATATGGTCAAATGAAATTCCCATCTTGTTAAGTTTTACATGTTTTCATTGGCAGCAGAGAAAGTATTCTAAAACAGAACTTGACTCTCACATCAAACTACCAGAGCTAGTTTAAAATAGAACCACACCTAATATTATAGAAGCTGGTATAGCTTTCTGCACGCTGCTCATTAGTGCTGAAGTACTCTGTGGTTTTGTGGGTTTCCTGACTGGGATGGTACTTAAAAGAATAAATACACAGTAGCAGTGATAAAAGCTAGAAAGACTCTGACACACAGCACATCAAGCAGTCAGAATATTTTGTCTCGTGTTCATCCTAAGAGTAAAGTGATTTAGCAGTCAGAGCAAGCAGCATCCTTCACAGTTATTAAAACATTTAGCATCAAGGGAATTAATTCAGCATGATTTCAACTACACCTCCAGGCTGCCACATTTTTCTCTTCATTGACCAAATTGACAGTTCTACTTAAGATGCAAATGAAGACAAATCAGTGTTTTGTTTGAATTTCTTATAACACTATATTTTCACTTGAATATATATATTAAGAACACGAATAGGTCAGATAAGATCCTTAAGCATAGTTTGTAAACATATCTGACAGTTTAAGACCAGTAAGAATGTAGCCTTTCACAGTATCATAGAACAAATAAATATTTGCCAGTTGATACAGCTACAGAAATCTTTAATAAAAACATTTGGAAGCAGGGAGGGAAACTTCTTGATATATCAGATTACTACACTTCCTTCTCATTTATGCTCACTGAAGATTCTCTTCCAAAAGACACTGGCTAATTTCATAAAGGAATGGCAAAGACAGGGATTCCAAATAAAAATAAAGATAGCCCAAAGCAAGAAACTCCTGTGCAATTGCATTAATTCAGGCCTCCAACTGTAGCTGTATTAGATAAAGTCTGTGGTTCCAAACAGCCTTCTACCAACAGAAGAAACTGTATTTTCATTATTGCTTTCAATATCAGTTTGTTACAGCTTCACAAATTATGCTGAATGGTTGATCTACTCTGCATGTCATGTATAAAAGATACATACTTCTGAACTGGCCTTGGGCTGGCTTACTCTCCTTGTCATCACTGAATGCAATGATCTGAAGGGCATAGTTTTGATCTGGAATGAGACCCTGAATAATTGCTTTGGTTGCAGTGTTTTGAAGAATTAGTTGATTGGTTTTTCCACCTGTAACAGAAAAGACCAAAAAAAGCAAACGTAATTATTTTCTTGTAGAAAGGTAAATGTAGTGAGTTAAAAGCACCTCAAACTCTAACAAGACCCAAGTGTACTTTATTGTCTGCTTCTGGAACTATCCAGACAAATAGGACAGAGGACATCACTGAAAAGCAAGAAGTCATACAGCCTGACCAGAAAGAAACCAAGATGTTAGATATATAAACATTCCAATCAGCCCCTGCATCCGTATCTAGGTCTCATGGAATAGCCAACATATCTAGCAAAACTATTAAAAGAATGCCCAAATTATATTTGGGCAATGAGATGAAACACTTCATTAAATAAAGTGCAAAATCAAATAATCAGCTCACAAAGCAGAGAAGTACTTTTTGCAACAAAAATTACAGGCTTAAGATTAATGATATGAAATCATGGAACTATGCAGATTGAACAGAATCTGTGAAGTATCTCAGAATCACAAAATGGTTGATGCTGGAAGGGACTTGCAGGCCCCATTTTGTATAACTCAAGCAGGGAAACCTACAGCCACTTGCTCAAGCCCACACCTAGACACCTTTCTAATATCTCCATGGAAGGAAGCTCCACAGCTTCCCTGGGCCACCTGTGACAGTGTTTGGTCACCCACTCAGTAAAGAAATGTTTCCTCTTGTTCCTAATGCTACACCTCCTACATTGCAGTTCATGCATATTGTTTCTTGCCCTGGCATTAGGAACCACTAAAAACAATCCAGTTCCTTTTTCTTCCCACTCTCCCTTCAGGGGTTTCTGCAAATTTGAATTTCCATTTGTTTCATAAAATTTTTATAAATTTCTTTTATGAAACACTGTAAGGCTTCTGTCAGCCCAGTTCTCAGCTGTCCCGATCCCTTTGAACAGCAACCCTGACTTCTAGCCTGTCAATCATTCCCACCAAATTGATACCAAACTTGATGAGAAGATGGTCTCATCCATCATCCAAGTGAAGTATTATGTGATACCATTAAGGAACACACTGTCTGATGACAAGAGGCTCGGAAAGCATAATAAAATGAAAAGTAATTAACATAGAAATGCACACAACAGCATAGCTGTTTTATAGACTTCCATTTTGCCTTTCTCAGGAGACTTTATGTAAGAAGAGGTATATACTTATGTATTTAAGCTACATGTAAGTATGTATAGAAATAGAACCTCCATAAGATAGCCTTATATATCCACTTCATCTTCTGTTTTTAAAAACGTTTTTGAATGAAAACCTGAAAATTTTATGCTCATGTTTGTTCTAAAATCTTGTTTTTTTCTGAGAAGTTCACCATGGGAGAAGGCCTTAGGGAGATCCATCTCAAAGCTCTGACTGAAATAGCATTCCTGTGTTCTCCCTCAAGCACTTCCTATAGTCTTCCTTAAACTCCACTGGAAGAAAGGCCAAGACAAACTATCAGTGACAATCCCAAGGACTGCATATGAAGTAGAGCTACCATCAGTTCCCATATTCTGTGCCTATGAACACATAGTGCTTCGATAAATTTCACTCTTCTGTTGAATGGTCAATACTCTTACCCACAGTTTGCTCACAATTCCTTATTCCTGAAAGGTGACATTAGCCTCAGGAAAGCTGCCTAACCTTAAGTCTAGATGCCACAGTAATTTCACCTTACAAAAAGAATATATAGATTTTCATTTTACCTGAACTTGGAGTGACAAGCAGCTTATATCCACTGAATTGCCCTTTGGGGGCTTTCCAAGAGATCTGTACACTGTCAGGATTGACTACATTATACCTTAGCCTTGTTGGTGGGGACACTGCAAGTGGGGAAAGAAAACAACATTTAAATTCAAATAAAGGAAATAGTCAATTTTAAACATTAAAACAAACATGTAGGAAGACGACACAAGATTTTAACAGTAAAGGATGCAAGTTATTCCAAATGTCACATATCAGTTTATTAGTTTGTAAAATGACGTCCCCAGGTGCACTACTTCCCTCAGACATACCTTTTATTTAACTGTTTACAGAAACAATCTAACAACTTAGCAGAGGACAGGAAAACAAACAGTGTTAGATGTTAAACTCTAGTTTAGCAGGCAAAGCTGGTAATACAAATGCTCTTTGTTAATACAACGGAATTTAAATTGCTCTCCCTGCTTATGCTGACAGTGTGTGTTACATAGACAGCCTCCTTTACTTCACATTATTGTGGGTGTTGCCCCACATTTGAAGTCACTCAGGGCCAAATTTTCAAAGCCTTGTGAAGGTACTGTAACCAAGAGGGAAGACAGGCACACACAAGGAAGAAGAAGCATCAGCTGCCCAGTTTACAAACATAGCCACAGGGACAAACATTTGCCCAGTTGCAAGCACTGCTTTGGCCTCATCACTAGAAGACATGCGCAGGATAGCAGAGATTTAGGCAGAGGGCAATCTAGAAATGGTAAAAAAATCTGGCCTTCCCTTATCTTGTGCCATCACATGGATTTCAATCAGAAGGAGCAGATGAAATGAATAAAAGCATGAAAGACATGACATTTCAGTGAAGTAACACACAGAGGAACAAATAGAAAATCCACCCTAGACTGTTATGCAATATCAGCAGGATGGTGCACATGTACATTTACTGGCCCTTCACAGTGAGCATCCTCCTGCTTTGGCAAGCTCCACCGTTGTTTGACAATACCCTACAGAGCATTTCTCTCCTACTCCAGGGAGCCACATCCCCCTTTCACAGCAGACAGCTAAAGCACAGCTGCTAGTTGTGATATTCAAGGTTGTCAGTAAGGGGGAATCTTTATATATTTCAATAGGTTTGGGCTCATACAGAACTAACTGGCCTACAGTGAAAGGCAGCCAGAGAAGCCATCTGGAGGCTGAGCAATAAGAAGGGTTAGAAAAGCTTACTTAAGTCCTCCACAGACATTCCCCTCCTTTTCCTACTACCTCCACAGCCCACAGAACTTTTTCCTTTATTTTTCAGTCTCTTACACATGCCTCTTGTCACTACCACCCTTAAGGTTTCTGTTGGCACACCTGAAAAAGATGAAAGAGTTGGGAGAAGTGCCAGTTTCTTTGCCCTAGAGCCCAATGTAGCTCTCAACTGATCGGGCACGTGGCCATGTTTTTTTGGTCCACTACACATAGCATGCCAACAGTTCTTACAATATTTCTGAGATTTAAGGACTACAGCATATGGAGCATCTGAGTCTACAAGGCAGAACGTGCTATGCAGGAGTCTCTGGCCTCTCCATTTGACCTGCTGCAGTCAATGTAGATCTGGCAACAAAAGCAGCCAAAGACCTGTCCTCAATTGATTACTTTTTCCTACTCATTTCTTTTTCCAAGAGCTTGCAGAAGAAAGGAGAAGGAAAGAGGCAAGCTGTAGTGTTTTTGACATCTCAGGTAGGGGTTTTTTAAATATCATCTAACAAAAATATTTTGTGTCCTAGAAGTCCGGAGCTTTAGCACAAGATATTTATTCCTTGTATCCAGCCTAACAATCCATAAGGGACAGCTTTGTTCTGTTCCTCTCTGCATTGAAGGATTTCACACCAGAAGGCAGAAAAAGAGGATGTAAGCATCAAGAGCAGCTTAGTAACACCTCAGCACTCCCAAAGATTTGAAAGAACAAGCTCAGGAGAGAGGCAAGGGGACAGAAACAGCAGGTAGTGCATCAGTTCCACATATGCAAAATTGTTCTGATTTGCAGCGTTGGGCATATCTCCAAACAGCGCATTTCCTTATTTGCTGGGCACAATCTTGTCAGACTAGCCTTCAAACTGCCTGCCACCTCCCAGGGGTTTAGAAGAGAGGCGGCAAGTAGGAGCACGTGCGGGAATCACTGTGAATGCAGAATCGGTTCTTTGAAAATTTGGCCCTAGTACTGCAAAAATATTTTGGTGGGCAGGCTTCTGCAAGAACATTCAGCATGCTATAATTGTAATAAAATGACAGAGACTATGGCAAAGAGTTTCGAAAGCCAAGCAGACTGTAGTTATGGATTACAGCTTATAATTCATTCTCAAGATTCATTCCATCTTTTGAACTATACATAAGTCATACTGAATTGGTGCTGAATGAACAAGAGTGACAAACCATACCTAGAAATTTGGAAAATATGCAATTCCTTTCATATTTATTTTGTCTGAGAAAAAAATCAAATAGACTTCTTACAGTTGCATACTGTCTGCATTTATTTCACTAGGATTAAGGGGTAAATTTGTATGGGGCTTAAGAGGCAGAGCTGAGAGCAATCATAACCAAAAAAAACATGTACTGACAAAGAAAACCAAACCTCATGTCTTTGTATTTCAGGTTTTTATTTTTATTTTTTCCTCTGCCATCTTCCTCCTTCCCCTGTCCTTCCATCCTGCTTTCAACTTAATTGATGAAAGCACTTTCTAACAAAGAAGCATAGTCCTGGCCTAATTGCTATTAGCCATCACCAAACCCAGTAAATTTTGGGAGCCCCTATAAACCAATCACAGATCTTACAAGGAAAGAAGGACACAACCACCAAAGGCTTTTCTGTTTACTACAGAGTTATAATGTGAAAGACTAGAAAAGTTGTGCCACAATAGTCTTTACATAACTAGTCAATTTTCAGTGGGTATTTTTTGTATCAAAGGTGGTTCTGCAGAGGAATAGATATTCCCATATAGCAATGAACCATAAGGAAGAAAAGAATTTTTCACCAAACTGAAACAGATTCAGCTGTGTCATAGCTGTGCAAAGACTAATGTTCTGGCACAGAGAAGTACATACAGCTAAGGAAGTTAAAAATCTAACACTTGAACAGACAACAAAATATTGATGGGAATTACTACACATTCACCAACCTGAAGAGGATATCTTTATTTCTTTGGACCTTTATTGTCTGTGGAACAAAATCTCACTTCTTGCAGAGAGGGAAAAAAAATGAATCCAAGCTGAGTCAGTTAACTGATAAAAATCAGTAGCTAGAGCTTGTTAAGTGGCTTTACAGGAATGCAAAAGTGAATGGCCGTCAGCAACATTAGAGCAGTCACCCAAGAGAAAATTAATGACAAGTTCAAGGCTTTGGTTTATGGAACCAGATAGATTAGTGCTCCCAATACATTATTCTTACGGACGAGTCAGGAAAGAGCATTCTGAACTATTCAGCACTTTAATGGAAATGAAAAATACCATGAGCTGCATATCTGCAGCTGTCTCAGGGACATCCAATACTCTAAAACTGGATGTTAACTAGACCTTGCAGCTTCCAATGTACTTTCATCTTAAGAATTGAACCAAACAAGTTAATATGCATTGCATTTACATTAGTAACACATGGAAACTTGTCTGCGTAGCAATAATTTCCATCTTTACATGAAGAAAAATACCTAAAAAAAAAATGTTATTTTATGAATAAATGGAAAATTCTGAAGCTTTCTCTTGCCTAGAGCCTTTTTCCCCTGTGTACTATATAAAAAATTAAGCACATGAAATCTGGAATGTTTGTGGCTGTTGTTTATGTGACATTATGCTGAAGAAAGAAATGGCAGTGATGAAAGAATACCCGTCGCTGAGGAAAATTGAATATGATAGTATATATGGCATTCAAACAGTAAATGAGAAAACCATGTAGTTCAATGTAGGTAACTCCTCAGCTGAAGGAATAAGTTGTAGCTTCAGGCATGTTCACTTGAGAGTCCCAAACATTTTCTCCTTTCCAAGAAGTCACCAAGTTACACACCTTCAATAGAGCATCTTTGCCAAAGGAAGAAAACACAAGCTGGGACTAATACCAGCTCCTCCTATACCATGGCAGAGTGTACAGTTTCTTAAATCAGAAAAGCATACAGTAGGTGGTGCATTAAACTGTAAATAGTTAGCCAGAGTTATTGTAAGGAGTTGCAACTTTAAGGAAAGGTATTTGAGAAATATCTTACTAACTTCATTGTAAGAAGAGACGTTTTTATTCAGTGAAAATGGATTCGAGATTTCATATCACCTCATTCAACACCACCACAGTCACTCTGGGCCAAAGCAATACTCCGCTTAGCTTAGTATGTAGCTGCTGACAGCGTTCAGTAGTTGATGCTTGCTGAAAGAATATAAGAACAATGGAAGCATTGTTCTTTACTCAGCAAGTACATCAACTCTACTGCTGGTAGAGTGATTGTGGGGGGAAAAAAAAAAGTCTCCAACCATCATCTCATCTTGTACTGATAGTTAGAGAGTTTTCTCCCTTATCTATGATTGATTAAACCAAAGCTTGGGAAAAAAAAGTAGTGTGAAGAACATGGCTTCTCAAGTTCAAGGAATTACATACAACTGTATGGAGATGAACCTCTATTACCAATCCTGTTTTACAAATCTTAGCCATATGTATTAGGACTGAAATTCACAGACAGAAGAATAGTGACCATATGATTTGCTTTACTGGCTCATTAACTCAACAATGTTCTGAGCCTTATTTCTGACCAGAACTGTTGCACTGAACATTGGAAAGGCATATTTCTTCATTCAGTTCACATTGCCACTTTAATATTACTGCTAACACATGTCCCTAAATTCTGGAAGAAGCTTGTAAAACACTCTCAGATGCCCAAACATCTATGTCAGTATGTTTCCCCAGCACCCGAGTGCCACGCAGACTGGACAGCACAGCTATGTGCTTTGATCAGAAGTCAGAAAGCTTCAGGTTGCCACCAGTTTGAGTGTGTTCATGAATAATGTATTACACAATAGCCCTAGAAGAGCCCCAGGATCAAATTCTGCTCCCACTTATGCCTCAGCAGCCTCATATCAAAGGGATTACATAAAAAATAATTTTGAGATAAAGTTATTTCTTGAGAAATTATAGAAACCCATTGGAACTGTTCCTCCCTCCTTCCCCATGCAATATGATAAGTTCCCTCAGAAATCAAACAACTATGCATCTGATCTAACAAGTATTTAAGCCTAACAATCTCAGCAGTATTTTAATATTCATAAAGGAGATTTGAAAAAAAAACCTGCAGAAGCAGTGTGTGACATTTAACAGTACTGTGTGATACTGTATGATACTGTATGATGTGTTGCTTCAGTAGTTGTTCCAAAGACAAGAAGTAAATTCTATATGAGTTTAACATCAAAACTGGTCCTTCAAACTTTCTTGATCACATAGAGGGCAGACACAGCAATTTCTGATAAGTAGTTTCAAAATACTCTTATTTACAAAAGGCACCCAAGCTTGCAAACAGAATGGTTTATGATATTTCAGATACCAGGTTCAAGAAGTACACACAAATGCACAGTTCTTCTGTCCCCAAAATCAACAGCAAAACTCCTGCTTTGCTTCAGTAATAGCAGATCAACATCCCAGAGGGAAGCAACACTCCCAATTGGAATAAGGAAGTCTATTTCTGCACATCAGAGTGACCTAGTAAAAAGCTCCATCTTTTTATTTATTGCTTACCTTGGCCCTGGGCATCACTGACAGAGTAAGCTGCAACAGCTAAAAAAGCCAAGAGGAAGCAGCTCTGTACCTCATTCCAACACAGCATCTTTTCCCACTTGATGTATACAGTATCAGTGGGTCTGAAAACACAGAAAAGAAATATTTAATGAACCTCTAAATCTACAGTATATGCTTCAATGAAAAGTGTGGGCAAAAACTGATTCCATTAAACAAAAACCACGATATAGCTAAGAGCTTGTCACGGATATCAGTGAAGCAAAGATTTTGTCCTGAGAACAGCTAGCAACCAAATTATGCTTTGCTTGAGAAAGGACACTGGACAGTTCTCAAAATTGGTCCCATGCAAAGAGAAAATAGTTATTCCTTGCAAGGCTTGCATTAGTATTAGAAGTAATGTTTGCTATGTATGTATAACAAATCAAAATGGGTACCTCTACACAATCTAGCACTGCAAGTCCCTTAACAAGATACCTGTGGTAGAGAACTCTCAATCTCCAGATAAAGCAGAACTTAAAAAGACTAACACAAATATCAAAAATGTATATAATATCCCCAGTTCAACTAAGCAAATTTATACATCAGTTGTCAAAAAAGGCAGAATTTTGTTCTGATGAAACAAGTTCTCTTTTCACTGTGCATAGAACCTACTCTGTTTTTCCTATTTTTATCTTATTCTGCGCTCTCTGTTGTACTATCTGGTGCTTGCAGGGACTAAAGCAGATGTTACCCAGAAGGCCTGCAGGATATCAGTTGAGTAAGTATAACTCTATTTGTAGGCAATGCCATGGTCAAAATTATTTACTCTAACTCAACCCATTAGAAACATCAACTTTCAATACTTTCCAGTTGAATTACTCAACATACATAGATGTACCTCTGAAGATTCATAGACACTTGAAAGCATGATACTATGAACATGTTTATCTACCATTCAAGTAGTTTTAATCAAGACTCTTAACAATTTTTGCTGCCCTCTCCTGTTAGTATTTTACTGGAGAATTAATCTAAGCTTAGTAACAGTAATTCTGTTGCTGTCAAAGACTCAGCATTTGAAGGTTTACTTTAGTAAGCTTTGGTTTACATATTTCTTTTTTGTAAGTCCCTCTCTTTCACTTTCCGTGTCACTTTCTCTAATATCTTCAAAATACCATCATTTAATTTACTTTCCCTATTCCCATCATGTTCTAAGGAAAGCATAACAAGTGGTCCAACTACTAGCTAAGAACACAAGAGGCAGACCGAGGTACCTCAGCCAACAGATGACAGACATGTATGTCCTTCTCTCTCCAAACATTTACAACTCACATTAGTTATCCATGCACTTGGTAGGTCTTATGTCACAAATGTCAGTCACGGACATTTGGTATATCACCTAGAAATATATAGGCAGCTTGATCATCTGAAGTTCTAACCCCAAAGGAGGTTAACTAAGTTTTAGCCAAATTATCAACAAGTTCCGCACTACTTAGATCCATGTTTTGAATCAATCACTTACATTGAATCATAGAGGTTAGAAAAGACTGCTAACATCATCTAGTCCAACCATCAACTCATTAAGATCATGCCCACTAAACCATGTCCCTCATTGCCACAACTTCCCTTTTCTTGAACACCTCCAGGGAGCCAGTGACTCCACCACTTCCCTGAGCAGCCTGTTCCAGTATCTCACTGCTCTTTCTGAGGAGACATTTTGCCTAATCATAGAATTGCTCAGGTTGGAAAAGACCTCAAAGACCAACAAGTCCAACCACAACCTAACCATACTATCTTAACTCTAACAACCCACCGCTAAATCATGTCCCTGAGCACCACACCCAAACAGTTTTTAAACACATCCAGGGATGGTGAGTCAACCAACCACCTCCCTGGGGAGCCTATTCCATGCTTAACAACCCTTTCTGTAAAGAAGTGTTTCCTGATAGCCAACCTAAACCTCCCTGGTGCAACTTGAGGCCATTTCCCCTTGTCCTGTTACCTGTAACCAGCAAGAAGAGACCAATCCCACTCTCAATCTCACAAGCTAGAGACAAATAGATATATTCAATGACAAAACTGAACTAAACAATAAGGTATTGCTATTTCATCCTCCAGATGGAATTCAAGAAGCCAAGCAAGATGCCCAGGCTTCCTATACACAAATCCAAAGACTGAATTCAGATGAGCCAGCACAGTCAGCCTACTGACAGGCAACAGTAAAAAGGAAGAGAAAATCTGCATCCCTTGTGCAACTTACACTGAATACTGAGGCTTCTCCTTACCTTAGAAAAATAGCATGAAACACATAAATGTTGACTCTTCAAGGAGCAGCATGCAGCTCATTCTTTGGTGCAGCCACACTGTTCAACAATTTCTTCCCATGTAATAACTCAGTACTGAAATATTCACTCCCAGCTGTGAGTCAGCTCCTCATTTGCTAGATTTGATACAAACCCTCCTCTCAAATAACAGCTATAAATACTGAGCGGCACGCAGCCCTGTGTGGGAACACTCCTTCCTACTTTTTAGGAGAAAAGCCATTGCACAGGGAAGGTAGGATTTATTGACAGAAGTGTAACTGGTGCTGGACAAAACAGAACCAAGGCACCAGCTGACTTCTTCACATGGGGAGGAGTGGCCCACAGAGGCAGACACGATTCTGCAGCCACCTCGTGGCTGACATCACCGGGGAACGAGAAGAAACAGCCTTCAGCTTTTTATACTTTTCTCCTTTTATTAACTATTGGTAACAGAGTTATCTGACCGAATAGCTCTGACAGCAGAGACCAAACTGCAGCCCCCACCCCAAGCCAAGAGCCCTGCCTCGAGCACCGCTGCTCCCCACGCGCTCCGTGCCGTGGGCTGCCCGGGCTGTACGCGCCTCGCAACGGGGCACCTTCCTCAGCGGAAAGCGGTAGCTGTGAGGCCTCTCAGTCCGAGAGAAACCTGATGTACGCCCACCTCCCATAGGCAAGACCTGCCAGAGGAGTGCCGTGGTTCTGGTTACCACTTAAATACAGCCAAGGAACAGGGACCAAGCCACCGCGGTTACATCGCGGTGGCTTCTCACAGAGCAGCCTGACCCAGCACCCAGCCGGAGTCTGGGAACGGCAGCAGGCTCAGTGAGGTCGACGTCCCGCAGGCGAACAGAGCAGCGTGACCCGCCCCAGCCCTCCGCCGCGCTGAGGGAGCCGCAGCCCCGCCGCCATGGCGGCCGCCCCCGAACGAGCAGGGCAGGAAGGAACGGGGGGCTCGGCAGGGCGCCCCAGCCCGGTTCCGGCAGCCCCTCGGCGGCCACGTCCCGCTCGCCTCCCGCAGCCCTCGCGGCGCGGCTCAGCCCGCCCTGAGGGGCCGCGGCTCGGCGCCATCCACCTGCAGCCCCACCCCGGCCCCCTCTCGACTCTCTTCGGGGCGCTGTCCGCTATCGGATCCTGCGAGCACCCCGCTTGAAAGCGCCTTCCAACTCGCACGACAGTGGGGCAGCGCGTTGCCTCCGCCGAGCTGAAGCACGGGATCCTGACGGAGACAGCGGGAATCCCCTCCGCGCGTGCCCGGGCAGCGCGCTCACACCCCACGGCAACCGCGAGAAAAGCGACGTGCCCGGCCGCGCTCCGCAGCAGCCGCGGGAAGGAGAGAAGCTGCTCTCACGGGTGGAAACCCCTGTTCCCTCTTCCCTTCTTCGCCCCGCACTTCACAGGTGCCCGCGCAGCACTCCCGCTCGCAGCCAGCCCCTGCCCGCCTCACCCCGGCCACGGACGCACAAACGCGGAGCTCGCACCGACCTGGGCGGGCAGCAGCGGGTGAGTCGGGGCCGGGGGTGCTGCCGCTCGCTCCCCTCCCTCCGACTGCTCTTCCCCTCACAGCGCCGCGTCCGATAAGGCGAGAGGGACGGGAGAGGAGGCGGGCAGTTATAAAGCAGAAGGTGGAAAGAAGGGGGGAAAGAGGCGCGCGGAGCCTGGCAGCCAGCGCCCGCCCCCGCTCCGGTCCCGGCGGTCCTCAGGTGCGCGGGCGGGGCCGGGCCCGCAGGTGCTGGGCTGCTCCTCTCAGCTCTTCTCAGCTCCTTCCCCTCTTTCCTGAGTCGCTCGTTCAATCCGTTGTAAATGATTTAAAAGGTGCCTGCTTCACGGTGCTGCGAGGAATGTGAGTATTTCTCCAGTGTTGCTCGTTGTGATGCTCAGATCAGTGATTCATTGGGGAAATATTTATATAAAAATGTTCCAGAGCTTGTCTGGCTTCGTTATAAACCTTGATTAAAAGCAGCGTAGTACATAAGCACGTTTTTGCTGTCTATATGGACACAGCGAAGGGAAAGTGGAATTGCAGAACCTGTATTCGTGCAAAAACTGTGGCTTACCTACAGTATGCCCTGCTGAATTTACAACTGAGGTACTACTCATGAGGTTTGTAAGTCCCAAGAATTTAAGAGGTGAGGGAAAGTATTCATTTCAATGTGCCTTGTCCTCCATATGAAGTTACAGATGGAATGGTGGAAGGATTGCAGTTAAGAACTGCGAGGAAAGAGGGATGTGCATGCTTTGTGAATGCAGCAGAGCAGGACTGCTGCTGCTGGGTTGGGCTCCCAGTCCTGCAGCTCTTGTCCTAAGTCTCTGTGTGCAGATATCTCACTGCTGAAACTGCAGAAATGTTTAAGCTTTAGAGGCACTCACCTGAGTCTGGCTGGTTTCTGGAGCAAAGGTTAAGGAGCATTCCTAGATCTACCCGGCACATCCCGTTCTCTGCAGCCGAGATTCTGTGGCACCACCAGATGTGTGCTGTGATGAACACTTAATACTAGCTGACAAGAGAGTCACTTACAAGATAACGTTCCTTCTGAAACAATGACGCGTTCAGCTCATTGATGCTAAATGGGATACATTTTAGAATCATAGAATCACCAAGGTTGGAAAAGACCTACAAGTTCATCCAGTCCAACCATCCACCTGTCACCAGTAGGTCTCACTAAACAATGTCCCTCAACACAACGTCCAAACGTTCCTTAAGCACCTCCAGGGTCAGTGTCTCCACCACCTCCCTGGACAGCCCATTCCATTTTGTACCTTTCCAGCCCCTAATTTATGGATTTAGCTAAATAACAGTAGCCAGAAGTCAAGGAGGCAGATGGATAAGCCAATCTGAAATACCCTTAAAGACTTGGTAAACACAGAGAGATCAATCAGGCTCATCCATGACTACTTTCTGGCGCACGTACTTGAGGGCATGACAAGGAGCAGCATGCCAAAGGGAAAGTCAGTATGCCAAAGGGAAAGTCTGGCTCAATCTCTCTCATTTCTTTTTTTTTCTCTTTTTTTTTTTTTTTTTTTTTTTTTCCTCCCTGTGTGAACGGTGCGGTATGCGAAGTGCATGAGCTCCATCCTGTGGCTGCATCTGGTCAGTGTGCAGGGACCTACACAAAGTTTGGAGGAGCCCACTGCCCGGAACTCCCCAGCCTTCAAATGAATGAATGCTTTACTTCTCAGTCACCTCCATGCATCAGGAATGAAATTAATATTTTACATTTAGGTAAAGTATGTGATTTCAAGGGTAACTCTTCTGGGTTTATTTTCTTGATTCACTATTCTATATTTTGCACCATTTGTCTGCCTTGTAGAGTATATAATGCTTGATATCATTGAGCTTTACATAGTTTGCACTGGAAAGCACTGTGTAACTTCTGTGCAACTACAAGGAAGAACTAATGCTTCTTTGAAAGAGTTCATATGAGCTGCACATCTGGAAATATACTTAGAAATACAGTACATATGTACAATATTAACATGCAAATGATTTACCAATGTTTCCTTCTTGTCCTCTTTCTGAAAAAAATACAGTTTTGAGAAGACATGTACTACATGTGAATCAGTACCGTGGATTGACCTTCCACTATTTTGAATTGGCCACACTTCTGTGATTTGGAAAGAGCAACAATGATTTACAGCCAGCATGTTTTAAAAATATTCAAACCAACATGATATGACCATCCTTTGCTTGGCTAGTATAGATTCCACAAGGCTTATATCAATAGGATTACATGGGGAATTATATTGAAAACACAGCTGGACACAATTCCATGAATACAGCTTAAGTGCAAACAAAGAATGGAATTATCACAGACTGGTCAGCTAAAAGTGCACTGAGCTGAACGACTGTACAAGTGAAGCCAGTAAGGAATCACTGACAGCATGATTTGTGGGACCTAAACGAAAACCAAGGTGATGGATAACTTTGTTGGTCCTGGGGAAGAATTGCTTTAATTATTGATCCTCTGCTTTTTAGTATTTATTTGGAATTTTTGTCTGTTTTTTTTTTTCCCCAACATAGTAATGGTTGCAATTTAACCACTGTGCCATTTTTTTCACAAAACTTTCAGTAAATATTAAGTTTGTGTGGTTTTGTTACATTGCAAGTAATTAAAACCTAATTAGATCTTGTATTATTTCATTACAACAATGTTTTTAAAAGTGACTGGTGGTTTTATCTCCTAACAAAGAGATGTATATTTTTAAATGCCCTCTCTCATGCAGCAATCACAAAGTCCAGTTGCATTCAGAAATGTTGGCTACAGAAGATCCATCTGTGTGACTACACTAATTCCCTCGGCCTAACAACAGCTCATAGAATTTTGTTTTGCTATGGAAAGAACAGAAGAACATAAAGGCAGAGGTAATACGTGAAGTAAAACTGAATTTTGTTTTAAATTTTATAGTCCTTATTAAATACAAAGGCACATACAGTGTTCTTTGGAAGGTGCTTTGCCAGGATCAGTCTGTCAACACCTGAAGTAATTAAGTGATTTATGAATTCCTATGCTGAACAATCTGAGAAGAACTTAATAATAATAATAATAATAATAATAAAAAGTAATTATGATACACTATCTTTAACTCATTAGCCATGCTTGCTTCTTAAAGTTTCTTGTCTTTAGTAGCTACGACTATTTCATAGATATTTGGTTATATGAATATTCAATGAAGCAATCTCTAAGGAAAATAGCTATTCTTTGTGAAATATTTTTTTCTAGTGACTTTTTTGTGCAACAGCTGTTTCTCTACTATCAGCCTCACAAATGCTGATTTTTACTACTCTGTTTTCAGGCAAAAACTGTCCTGGTAGTCCAGTTTTGCCTCATTATTGGTTGGCATGTCTGATGAGTCATTTTCATTTCCTTGTTACTTTCTAGAAGATTTCAATGCTGTCAGCACGTTAGTGAGCAGCTAGGTTTATTCATCTGAAGGTTATTACACATAATGAGGTAAGCGAAAGGGATATGTACGAAGTCAGCTTGATGACACAGCCACTGAAGTGTGGAACACTGGAGTGTTCATGATTACAAATGGTCCTGTTCCTCCAAACGTGCAGAAAGGGGAGAAAAGCTGGGAAAAGATGAGCACAGGGATGTGGAAAAATACAAATGCTTTTTAGTCACATGTTTTTCTGTATGAAGGTTCCAGAAAGTAATGGGAAGCATGAAGAGTTCAGTGTTTCGTAGTTAGTTTTTCATTCTGCAGTCAAATCAGATACTTTTAGTTTCACGAGGCAAGGTTCTTTTGTCCTTTGTTTACACTTCAACATCTCAGCTGAGTATAAACCTGGAGATGTGGCCAGGAGCTAAACTCTCCCTTCCTATCCTCTGAAAAGTGCAGCTCATTCAGATCCCTCGAGGGATCAGCCACACACTACAGTTCCAGGGAGCAGGAAGGCTGAGCTCAGCCTGCAGAGAAATTGGTGTCCCTCAGCTAATTTGTGCACCCACAGCTTCCTCACAGCAGCACCCTCTCTGATGAGTTTATGTGCTCATATGGTAGAAGTCCACTGTACCTCACTGGACAAGGGAGGGCTTATGGGTTCATTCTCCTTCAGGCTACAAGGAGCAGGATGTCTGAAGGAACAGCTTCTTCTTTCTGCTTTCCATTCAGTTGGCCACCAATGTGAACTGATGCCACAGGGGAAGGACTGTGCTTCCTTCTGCTGAACTTCACAAAGTCCCTGTTTGTCCATTTCTCCAGCCTGATAAGGTTGGCAACACTGGTTTACCAGCCATTCCTCCCAGTTTTGTATCACAGAGTCATAGAATCATTAAGGTTAGAAAAGACCTCTAAGATCTTCTAGTCCAACTGTTCACTTACCATAATATTACCCATTATCCATGTCTCTAGAAGTCCAGCCCAGGTCCACTGCCCATCCACCTCCCTACACATGGGGCATCTATTATATTTAAATGGCACTCTTCACCATCAAACAGTTTATTAATAAGTATTTTTAAAAGTATTAGTCCCAACATCAACCCAACCACTGGGGTACATCATGGGTGACTGGCCACCACGTGGACTTCACGCTGCTGATCACAATCCTCTGTGCCCAGCAGCGCAGTTGCTTTCAGCTTTCTTCACCATCCACCTTTCTAGTCCATACTTCACCACTGTATCTATGAGGACATTATGGGAGGTAGTGTCAAAAAGCATTACTGAAGTCAAGATAAACAACATTGCAGTCAACATGCAAGATGTATAATCACTGGTTCCATCTGCTCTCAGACTGAGTGCTGAGACTGCACCAACCAGCCTGAGAGCACTGCCCTTGGTGGGCAAATCCTGGGATGCTGCCAGCACTGAGACGGGGGCATGCAGAGGAAAGAAGACAGAGCAGACTTTGTGATGTTTGGATCTATCACCAGCTGGAAATAGGCAGGCAGAGATATGGCTTTAGGCTGGCAAGGTAAGCAGAGATTTCCTTTCACTGGATAATGCCATGGTGAAGATTAAGTTGCAGACCACCGATGGTACAATCTAACACAGTGAGTGAGGGGTTCTCCATGTCTTACTGAATAAGCAGCACACCAACAGTTTCTGTCTGTCTGTGCCAAAAGTAATTCTGTTTGGAATGAAATCCAAGCTGAAATGCATATTTAAAGCTGGAAGCAATACCAGTGTGGTCTCTGTAATATATACCTTGAGTTATGAATACGGGAGATGTCTGGAACAAGAATTCCTTTCCAAATAACATATATCTTAAGCTAAAAGAAGCAGAGCTTCTTGCCTATGTCCTGCTGAGCTTCTTGTCTGAGCTCCTGCCCTATGCACTCCAGGCCACTACAATTACACATCTGTGATCTGTTTCAGTTTAAGTATTTTTCTAGTACACAGCCACAAGAGCGAAATCCTTAACAAGAAGAGCAAGATTTGTTAAATGTTGCCCAATTATCTTTTTCCATCTTGTTGATTAATAAAAACATTATGCATTTACAAAGGTTTATAATTTGCAATTTTTAGAAAAGCCAGTCTGTTCGTTAGACTCCAAAAAATACTTACTTGGGGTTCCCCTGGAAGAGTATCACATGGCAACATGTGGTTATGTTTTGCGGCTGAATGATCTCCTGAGCAAAACTCTCCTTTAATACAGCAGTTTACGTTGCTCACCAATTTTCTTCCCCAGAAATGTGGGGGGAGTTTTGTTCAGTTCTAAAGAGTCGCTTCTGTTTGCTGCTGTTGGGACTGAGGGTGGGTGAAAAAATTCAGAGCAGAGTATTTTGCTCCTCTAGACATTTTTAAGAGTTATAGCTGGAATTTTCAAGATCAGACTTGGTTATCCTATACTTATTTAAGCATGTGTTAAACATATAAAACTGTCTTTCCACAAATAAAATACTGAATTGGCCTTAGCAGAAAGTTTATGAAAGAGAAGTGGTACTCTGTTTTCTATTTGCCAGAGAAGAAGCTATTATTGTTAAAGAAATGTAGCTCGTGTTTCAGAGTAATTTTATTGAAAATAAATTGGAGGGAGCCAAGAGAAATATTAATACTTCCATTTGTTGAAAGCAGTTCAATAAAATTGCCCCATTCAAATAGTCTTAGGAGAGATTCAGTATATCTTCCACTTCTTTATTTCAAAGGCATTTAAGCAACTGAGATAACTGTCAGTTCATTATTCCAATAAATGTCTATATCACAATATACGTCTATAAATACTACATGTCTGTAAATACTAAATATCAACATCCTAGAAATCTCACTTTATCATGGAATTTACTGTTTTAACCTGTTTGGTTGGGTTGGTTTTTTCTCATTTAGGGAGCAGTAACAGACGGGGGCAGTCTTGGACAAAAATCTCTCTTGTGTGTTAATGTGCCTCAGTCTTTCTGCTTCTGAGTATCTGCATTCAAGTACTTCGTCCCTTAAAGACAACACTTCAGTACTCCTCTTGTTTTGATCTTTCTTGTGAGCATCAAGGAATGAACAGTGATGAAGACCTGTATTACTCAGCTCCCGAGCAAAAGGGCTCCACTCAGCCCAAGGCAATTTGTGGAATGCCTCCTCTCAGCAAAACTCCTCAGGCCTACTCATCTTTTGATCACTGGGAGTGGAATCTGGCTGTGTAAGCTGTGCCCTGTTTAGCAAGCAGCTTCCAAAGCCAGCTAGCCCTCACCTCCCTCTGGACAAGTACAGATCTCTGTAGTGCTGATGAGAAGCCTTCCTCCCTGGAAGCAGGCACCATGGGACGGATGGGCTGTGGTGCTGCACAGGGTTACTGCAACATCACTGAGCGGGATCTGAGCTGCGAGGCTCTGTGCAACAGTTGGCAACGAGCCCTCCCAGGGCTGACATAACCCTTTGCTGGCTCAGGATTTGCCAAGACTGTTGAGATAAAGCCAGGGAGGTGCAGTTTTGGTTTTGCTAGCAGAGCTAACTCTGTGTTGCATAGGCACCTAAGAAGTGCTGAGGCACTTCCCATTGAACATGGTCTAAGTGCCTTCAGTACAAAGCCAAAAACAACGGGAGACTCCACAAGAGGAAAGCAAGCTTCTGTTACCAGTTTTAAACAAATAGCCAGGGGTGATTGTGCTCCAAAACATTTGATTTTATGACTTAAAGTATTACAATGTATTACGACAAAAAAAAATGTGAAAGCTGAAAAAATAAAGAGAGGCAGTAGTTTCAGACCACAAACAGCTGATAGCATCTTGAAAGTTCTGGGGTTAGCTTTGCTTTTCCCTCACCCTGCACACTCAGAGGCTACATTCGGTGCACTTGTGCACATCTGCAGCATCTAAATCATGTGCTAGATGAAGTGAGCATCTCCTCAGTCCGCTTACTTCACAAAACCCCCGTGCAAATAGGATGTTCAACCACACGCCATGCATGCTGCAGCTCCGTTTTCCAGCGATTGCTTATTTAACTGTGGTGACTGGCTTTTCGTCTCGGATTCTTTGACAAAATACTCAGCATGTAATCTCTTTTCTTTTTGCTGTTTCCATTAGATTATCTGTTGTCTAGGGGCCTGTAGCAATCTTTAATTTACTGATGGCATCTTTCATAAATCCTAGTTTAAACATTCTTGTAATACTGGCACTGCCCACAGTAACATTCTTTATATTATGGTTCATGGAAAAAGAACTTGTCCTGAGCCTGTTTAAATTAACAGTGCTTAAGGTAAGTCTGTTTACAACAGGGCCACAAATAAAGCCTTGAAGGGTGAAATGTTTCTTACAGTCTTTGGAGGCCCTGGCAAAATAGTAGTTGTTCTTCATTTTATTTTGAAGTATTTTTTCCTTGCAGATTAGCGGAGGTCTTCTCGGACAGCTTCAGTAGGAGCACAGGGTTCTTCTTACCCTGCTCCCATTATAACCCCTTGGCACCCCCAGGACACGCTGCAGGACGGGTGCATGCGGTTGGGCTACTGCTGTTCCAATGAAACATGGTGCACAATATAATTCAGTGCTATTGTGCTAGAACAAGTCACCACTTCATCTTTGCCACTCAGTGCAGAATGGAAGGTAATGAGAGAAGAAAGAATAGGCTACACTGTTCTCCTGTTGCCTTTGAAGAAGAATTTGGGGGGAAATGCCTCTAAATTTCTTAGCTGCTGCACCTGGAGCCTAAGCCCTGCTTCAGGCCACTGGGCATTTGACAGTGTTGATGGTAGTAACACTTCAGCACACAAAAAGGAGCTACTGCTGTTTGGAGTGTCTGCCATCTTTCAAATATTGTGAAGGTTTGGTGTGGAGAGTCAGTCTTTAAAACGTAGGTGCTCTGAGTGCTTTGAGCACGCAGCATACACAGAATAAGCATTGAAGTCCTTGTGACAACAAGTGTGTTGGCACTACTTCTGCATACACTGATTCGTTACAGCTAATATTAGTGTGTGTAAGAGATCTAGAACACAGACAATTAGAGATCTAGACAATTAGACAGCAGTTAAAGATGCATCATGATCCTATTCTATCTTGTTCAATTGTTCTTCCCAGCAGCAGCCAGGTGAATATCTCTCCTCCTTGTGTCTCATCCCACACAGGTAGCATTTAAAAATGATCGATCTCTACCTCTAAAGGAGAGTCAGCTTGGGCTTTGGCTGGCATTACTATTTTGAAAGCTCAGCTTTCCCTCTGTTTTCCCTGCCTTCCTTTACTGCTCAGACTGCAGCCTGGAGAGCCTGGCTGAGAAGCTCCATAGGAGGACAGTTGTTCTTTGGCCAGTTCTTCAAACAGAACTGGATGTAAGCTATGCAAACCACAGGAGTCTACAAAGGTGATTTGCATCCATGTAATGATAAAAGCAACCTGGAATCTGACAGAATTCAATTAAAATCGAGACCAGAAGTCATTGGTAAGGAAGAGAGAGGATAGGATCAGCTCATTTCAAAGGGAGCTATGAGCACCTTTGAAATTTGGTAAGCTTCTCACAGGCAACTGCTCCACTTCTCCACCAGTTCACATGGAGCCCTCTGCATACATATCCATCAATTGGCTCTTTCTGTACTACACTGGGAGAAGAGGAACAAGCAGTGTCAATTCTTACTGAAATCACCGGTGAATTACAAAGATATAATTCATGAAATCGTGTTCTGCTCTCCCCCGCAGTCTAAAAAGAATTAAAAAAGAAAGAAAAAAAACCCAGAAAAGTAAAGAGCTTCGTTTCTCCAGTGTGCTACACTTTTCATATATTTTATCTTTTTAAGAAAATTCCACCCCTGGCCTTTTGCCACATTTAGAAAGTATTACAAGCAGAAGGCAGGGCAAATAAGTTCAGATTGCTCTGTACATTCTGTTCTTTTTCAAAGGCTTCCCTCATAAAACTTTCAAAATATTTCATGGTATATAAATTTTTCTGAATAGAGGAGCAAGCAAACGAACACCATAAGCATGCACTGCTTTGTTTCTGGGTTTGCAGTATGAGCTCAAAGATTCATGTGTCACATTTAAAATATTGCTTTAAAATAAGAGCCTGAGCAAGGCTGGGACTTTAATGGAACAGCCAAATTCTGTACTGGCAATAGGCACAATGAGCATCCACTTGCTTTTTGGTCATCATTTGTTTCCAAGAGTGATGTAGAGAATCCCTGTAGTCAAACCAGTGTTCCTCACATTGAATAATACTCCTTACTAAGGCCACTTTGGTGGGCAAGTCTGGCTCAGATTTATAAAATAATTTCCTAAATATTTGTCTTTCTGCTAATAAATAGTCAAATTGTACTTTTGTTTCTACTCCTATATTCGTGTCATTTTTGTATAGTTAAGGCAGTTCCCAAGTAGGTAAACAAATTGGAATCTCTCCATAAACATGTGTATTCACCACTGTCATTTGCCTAACTGCATTCTTAAAGAGTTTTCACCACTATTTGTTGAACTACCATTCATTTTCTTCACTTGACTATTTAGTGTGTAAGATTTACATGGCTCCCTATATGTGACTGATGTCAATTTTAAAATTAAAATTGCTGATGGATGTCAGGATGCTGTTGGCCTTCTTGACCACCTGGGCACACTACTGGCTCACGTTCAGCGAGCTGTCAGCTAACACCTCCATTCAAAAGGTACTGAACTGGCATGCCTCCTTATTTATTCTCACTTAGGTTATTTTCCTAAAAAATACAATGTGAGCCCCAGCAAGATCCAGGATTCAGCTGCAGTATACTCCTTGAAAAAGCCTGATGGTTTAGCAGCGTGCAGGAATGTGGGGTATTAATCCAGCCCTATGGTGGGCATGCTGCTGCTTTGCATGTGACCACAGAAGAGTCCCTATGGACCCTATGGCTTTGGGCCTTCATCTGGCTGATCATCATGATCCTTGCATGGCACCACCCCCACTGCACAACACCGGGGCTGAATCTAGATCTCAGTGAGCTCCTCTGGCAGCTGCAGGGCTCAGCACTGGTGCTTGCTCAAAGGGAGCCACTCACTTGAGAAGACTGGGAGGAAAAGGAGCTCTGAGAGGGCTACAAAGCTGTGGATGCAGGTTGATCATCCGTGACCGCTGTCCAATGAAGCAGGATGAAAGTCTGCCTAAACTGAACATGTGGGCTTGCAAATAACAACTCTGTGGCTACAGAGGATTAAAAATGCAGAAAAAGAAATATTTTGCAACAGCTACAAAGCCTGCAGGTTGCAGTCAATACAGGTGACAGCTGCCTTTCTGCACAAAAGGAGGCAGAAGAAGCCCTGATTCCCACCTGGAGTCAGTGGAGCAAAGGTTACTCCCGTGGGCCATGGACTGACCAAGGGCATGACAGAGCAAGTTCCAGCTCTGCTTCTCTGCAGAATTCTGGGATGACTTTACATATCCAGGCAGCCATGTAGGGTTTTGACCTCCTGTGGATCTAGAAATTTATCTGGTCACATTCAGAGAATGGCAGACGTGGGAGTGAGGGTCCTGTGGCTGTTCTGCTGTTTGAAAAACCCACTGAACATGAGGATCTCTAGGTAAGCTGGTAGGACGTACACACGACATTGGGTAACTGCAGACGATATCTTCAGTGGTGGTCCTCTGAACACCTCTGCAGCTTAGCAGTTACTTTTAATGGGCTGTTTTATATAATTATATATATATCTGCTCCCAAATTGTCTATAAATTTTAGTTTAAATTCCTTATGCAATTTTGGTCTCTACCTCTGTGCCCCTTCTGCTACAGGGGGTCAGCAGAAGCTCCCCCTATGCCAAAGACTAAGCAGTCAAACCCTCAGGTACTTGACTGACTGTGACTCAGGGACAGCAATCACTGGAACATATGGAGTATATATAAGTACTTCAGGGCACCTAAGAGCTACAGTACCAGCCATAATTGCAAGCAGTGGAACAGGTTTATTGGTCATATTTAACTGCTGCTCCCTCTGGTCTCATCTTGTTGCAGTAGGTGACAGTTTCTTCTTTTTGTCTCCCATCCCTAACAGCAGCGGGATGCTGCCTTGCTGGGACTCCAAGTGGAATGAGCTTTTTTCAGGACAGTGTAAGAACAGTAACAGCCACAAAGCAGGAAGAGTCTGCTGAAGCACGCAGAGAGCAATTATGTGTGACCATTTGTACATATATGTGCAGATTACAGCTCAGCTGAGAAATGGCTCCAGTCTTCTTGACTGGCTACGGGCAACTCAAAAAGCAAGTTATCCGTGGCTGGGAGGCCACTCCGCAGCTTGACAAAAGGTGTAAGAGAGGAGGAAAAGAAGACCCATTACACTGGACATTTAGTAATAGCACATCATCACCGTCATCATCCCTGCATGATACAATTGTGCAACAACTTCCCAGAGAATTGGCTGGATGGCCAGGAAGTTCTTTACCATCATCAGCACTGAATGAATATCCAGCTGGGTAACTCCAGCAAAATCACCAGCAGTAAGACAGTTAGATTAGCTGATATTAAGAGGTTGTTACTCAGGGTGTGGTTCTTTCAGTTGTTCACACACAGTTATTTCATGCCACTTGACGTTTTTAAGTCATCCATATGGATTTAGTCTCTAGAAATGATTCTGAGAAGCCTGGCTTTTCCCATAGGTCCTCTCCGCCTCATGGGATCCTTTCAAATACACAAAAGCATCTTCAGTGTCACTTGCTATTTACATGCATGCGACTGAATCGAGCCCCTAGTTTCTGAGTTCAGATTCTAATGAAGTAAATACAAGTAGATGCCACCACATTGCTGCAGTGCTTTTTCAGATAGATCATCTGCAGATCAGGAGATTGAACAGTGCATTAAACCCCATGCCAAAGCTTATCTGTGTAATTATAAGTTCACTGCTAGGATTTAATCATTATAACTACTGGAGAGGAGGTATCATCAACTAACCTTTAAAACATGGACAATTTGCCCTTCATAGAATCATAGAATAGCTTGGATTGGAAAATCATGAGAGCTCCATCTCCCTGCCATTGTCAGGGCTGCCACCTTCCAGCTCAGGCTGTCCAGGATCCCATCCAGCCTGGCCTTGAGTGTGTCCAGGGATGGGGCATCCTCAGCCTCTCTGGGCAGCCTGTGCAATAGCCTGGGCAGGGTTGCCTACCACAAGATCAGGCCAATGCCTAAAAAACAAAACAAGCAACAGGAAAAGGTAACATCGAGATCTTAGAGACTTTCATGTTTCTTCTTTTCCAAGTTAGCCCACAAACGCAATGGGTTCCATGTGCAATATTTAAAAGTTTTAAGAAAATGCTATCTTGCATTGCATATCCAGGAATGCTATCCAGGAATACTTTGTTGGTAAAGCATGGATATAAGGGCATTTTAAGGATACAATTAAATCCTGCATACTGCTAAGCACTTCTCCCAAGTGGACTCACTTCATACTTCCTAGGCTTTGCTCAACATCTCACTTAATTAAACTTTGCTAATAAAACTGAAGGTCTCTATTTAGCTCCATAACCAGACTCTATTGATGACATGGTTGTTTAGTCAGGCCCACTTATCTGTGTATTTATTTTCAGTCAAGAAATGCACTATTTGTAGATGTATAAGTATATATATGCATTTTGCATATGCATACATTCACGGCAGGGCAGTGTCACCACACCACTCCGATGGGTGCTCTTCTGAAGTCTGTGTTCCTTTTGCTTTCAGTTTTGAACCACTAGCAATGATTTGAAAACTTGTTAAGTTGGCGTTATGCAAAAACAACAGCTGGTGTGTGCGAAGTATTTTCCAGCTGCAGTCTTGCAATGGGCACCACATTGCAGCTTTTGCTCAGTTAAAGGTTTCCCAGGGAGACCCACTGGGTGTTTCCCAAAGATGTGCAGGTAAGATCTATTCAGCCCCGAGTTATGGTTGGGTGCAAACAGGAAAGCATGAGAGCATGAGTTCTGTCAAATATCACTGGAAAAGTAAGGAGGAGAAAGAAACCTTTCCCACCACTTAGCTGCAAAGGAGTTTTTCAGAGGGGAGGAGCAAAGGGGCTGTATTAGGGGATTAGGGGATGAGCAGACAAAGAAAGCAGGGCTGTCTGCACCTTCAGGAACCCATTTTTAAGCTGGGACAGAAAGCATTACCATTTTGGCCATGTGGCAGAAGAAGTGGAAGAAAAGGAGAGAAAACTAATTATGTCCATCCATCACTGGCAGAGGCAAAGCAGCCTTGTGGTGTTCTTCGCCTCAGTGACATGCTTGAATCTGCAGACATGAATATTCAGAATATTCACACATTCAGAAGAGAAGTGACAGTGATCGCCTGGCAAGACAACACAACAGCCAGGAGGTAACTCTGTGCTGTTTGCCCAATGAAAGCTACAGCACCGTAGGACGGCAGAGCTGGATGTTCTGGCAGCATTTCTCCACAGGAGACAATTTGTGTCCATTTGTGCACCTAGCATACAGTGCCTGCTTGCAGTGCACGCTCTTGGAGCCAAGTATTTAATTGTGTAAGTGCGTGCTTGGACAACTGGAGTTCCAGCAGTGCTGGAAATGCACAGTCCCCATGGACAACATGTGCACAGATATCTGACTGCAGAGCAGCAGCCATTTTTCTCATGGCATTCAGTTTGACAGCTACAGCTGCTCCCTTCTGAATACTTTCTGAACTCCGGTGAGGAATTGCAAGTATAAAAACTGAGTACAGATACACCAGAATGTGTCTCTGTGGCATAAATTCATTGTATCATCGACTCTCTGACACTGATAGATCCTTTCTTGCAGCAATGGCTCAGTTTAAAAATAAATGTGTAAATATTTATTTCCATACAAGTTCGTAGAGAAATGTAGTGGCTTTTCTGTAAGGGCAATGATATCTTTATCTGCTCTTCGCATACACTAAAGGAATTATTACATGGGCAGTTACTTTTTCATAAGGAAGACATCTAAGTAAGAAATACAGACCACACTGCTCACCAGATGAAGGCAAACGATCAATAAATCAAGAAGTGAGATTGATGGAAATCTTTAGTGACTGTTTAACTGTAGAAGGTTGGAAGTTCTCTCACTTGAAGGGTAGTGTGGTCGGGCTGTAGCTGTACATGTGATGTACGCATGCCTTTTCACTCACACAAGTTTTAATTATAAACTGGGAAGAAAATACTCACACTGGCAACAATTGTTTTCCCACTCTGTCTTACATTAGCCAAACATTTTGGCAAACCATATTACCTCATCTTTTCCTATCTCTAAATTCAGAATAATTCTATTTAGCAAAATTATCTTTAAAAATTAGCGTTCAATTCCCAGTTTTATCTGCAATTATTAGAGCATTTCCCCCTCATCTGATTATCCCATCTTCATCCACAGGGAAAAGGAAACCTCCACACGCATGTAGCAGTTGGTGCAGATGGAGAAAGCAGTCACTCACTCATTCCTTTCTTTCCTACTCCCTCATATACTTTCCTTGGCTATGTCTGTATCAGCAAATCAGATCACCATAGGGACCATTCTTTGGACGTATGGCCAAGGGGCTCCAAACAGCCTGCCCACTCCTCCAAACTCTGCTCTGGACCTGTGTTTTTCTCCAGCTGTCCTCTGCCAATGTTCTCATGGGTGCCTACCATTAAACCATTCATTGTGGGGCAGTTGTTTGACACATCCCTGGCACTCCGTGGTAATTAGTGAAGACTAATCACAGAAGGAAGAACACATGAAGAGAAATATTCCTACTGGATGTTTTTTTCCTCCCAGATCTCCTTCTGAATGTAATCTCGTAGCAGAGGGCAGTGCCCACAGTAGGACTGGCCGTGGGACACGTTGTGTCCAACAGTACACACATGGCATTCAATCTGGATGAAGGTAATCAAAATTATCCATCTTTTAGGAAAAAAAAAAAAAAAAAAAAAAGGAGAAATATGGCATAGTTAATGCTCCAATTAGCCTAAACACTTCTTGAACTTAATTAACTGTTATACTGCTTGAAGATGTTCCATAAATGAATTACAAATGGGCATGTGCATAGGAGTGGCACTAATCCATGTTATTAAAGCACAGAGATTTATTAAAAGATCTCACAAAATCCACTGTAGCCGTAAACGCAATCACATATGAGAGAAAGTCTTACTAAAATCTTCTAAATAAAGCTATTACTGTTAAAATCAGATTTTTGTTGTTGATGTTGTTGTTGTTTTTCTTTTCTTTCTGGCTTCTTGTTTATAATCATGGTCATGTCTTGAAATTCCTTACTTCTGTGAATACTCACATTTCCACATGTCCTTTGCAGGGAGCATGATTTTCTATTATATGCAAAACTCTCTGCCCTCTGAAATGCATTGGAATTTGGTGCTGGCTCCTGGGGGATGTCTTGCAGGGTGGGTATCACTGGGTGTAGACAAATTGCAGTTTAACTGAATCAGAGAATCAGAGAATCACAGAATGGCCTGGATTGAAAAGGACCACAATGATCATTGAGTTTCAACCCCCTGCTATGTGCAGGGTCACCAACCACCAGACCAGGCTGCCCAGAGCCACATCCAGCCTGGCCTTGAATGCCTCCAGGGATGGGGCATCCACAACCTCCTTGGGCAACCTGTTCCAGTGTGTCATCACCCTCTGTGTGAAAAACTTCTTCCTAATATCCAACCTAAATCTCCCCTGTCTCAGTTTAAGACCATTCCCCCTTGTCCTATCACTACCCACCCTTGTGAGCAGCCATTCCCCCTCCTGTTTATATGCTCCCTTCAAGTACTGGAAGGCCACAGTGAGGTCTCCCTGGAGCCTTCTCTTCTTCAAGCAAAACAATCCCAGTTCCCTCAACCTTTCCTCACAGGAGAGGTGCTCCAGCCCTCTGATCATCTTAGTGGCCCTCCTCTGGACCCACTCCAAGAGCTCCACGTCCTTCCAGTACTGGGGGCCGCAGGCCTGGACAGAGTACTCCAGACGGGGCCTCACAAGAGCCGAGTAGAGGGGCACAATCACCTCCCTGTCCCTGCTGGCCACTCCTTTTTTAATGCAGCCCAGAACACAGTTGGCCTTCCGGGCTGCAGGCACACACTGCTGGCTCATGTCCAGCTTCTCATCTACCAGGACCCCCAAGTCCTTCTCCTCGGGGCTGAATGATACATTTGAACACATGATACATCAGTGATACGTAATTGGCAATGATACATTTCACCCTGCATTTGTTAAATTTCCATCCTTTTTTTTTTTTTTTTTTTCCAAAACACAGCACTTCATTGCACAGATCATTTGAATACCTTTGTCGTACTGAAGAGGGAAAGAACTAATTAAATCCTGGATTGCTAATCAAGTTGAGAACGCAATATGGAAATTCCCATTAAACAGCAGGCAAGTAATGGCGCTCAGATTTTGATAGAGACTAATGTGTCTTGCAAATGAAAACGCCATATCCAATCTGCAATACAATGATATGCACAGATTTCTCCCTGCCCCCACTCCCACTCTTTTTACTGAAGTCGAAAGTGCACTCTGTAATGCATTATTAAGCTAAATTCTGACCCAGTTTCTTAATTATCTGTAAGCTACAGGGAACTTGTAGCAGAATATTAACTAAGACAAGAGATGTAAGACAGGAGAATTTATGATGGTATTAGAGAGAATTATTAACATTTTGCTAGGAAAATCCTTCACATTTTAATATTTAACCTAGCCTAACATGTAGAATTTATGTTTTAGAGAGGTACGAAGTATATTCCAACCAAGCCACCAAAACAACCCAGGAAAAAGAGAAAATAAAAGTATTTGGGGAAGCACTGCTGGATTCACAAAACCAAAACCCTGTATCGTGCTGGTATTTTTCTGGGACAAAGTATCTTTCCCAGCCACCTCTTGGTAGAGAGCTGCTACTATCTCATGTAACACGATGTGCTGAACTATTTCTTTGAGATGAACTGTATAATATAACCTGATAAGGGTTATATAATGTGTACAACAATTTGGGCATGTATTAAGAATAAACAACTGCTGCACTAAATGACAACTTGGAAGAACCTTCCAAGCACATTTGTGCCTGGTTAGTATCAACTCACCGGTTTCATTTATATAACTCCCTGCAAGGGGACATATTAGTGGAATATGAGAAGTTTCCCTGGTTAAAAATCAACCATGGCTGTACTACACCTGAAACAAAGAATACATGGACTTCTACCTAGAAAGCTGCAGACGTATGTGGTTTTGAAGACTTACTGTATCTATGAAGAAATACATAGAAGTGTTTGAGTGAGTGAAAAACATACTGCAGGAGCAATGTATTCAGTGAGAACAATTTTTAATATAAAACATATTTCAAAATTATTCGAGGGAAAAATACTTTCCCCACCCCAAAGATGAAGGATTTTTGGTATACTCATATAGAAGTTCAAGCTTTAATTGCAAAATTTAGACAGCAGAGAAAGATTGCAATGTATACCCAGAATTGTGTGGACAAGGATGTACATATTCGGCTCAAAGATCAAAGAATGTCCATGGAGTCCAATCACCACAGGGTTAAGGAGTCACCTCGCTCAGTAGAATCTAGAATTTTTATATATTATTTTTTTAAAGATTTGTTCCATAAATTCATCAACGAAGAAACCCTACAGTTTAAAAGCAAGTAAGAGTCAGTTAAATACTATTTTTTTATTAGTAATAGTGTCAAATGGAACTTATGTGGCAAGTTTGTAGTTTGCTAAACATCAATGATTTGAAAGTGCTAATGAGCTTAATGTACATTCACATACACTGCTTCAATTTGAAGTGTAATTTCTCTACTGGAGCACCTGGATGTGTCATTGCTAATGCTAACACTGGGAATTCCCCACCTCACCCCACTAAATATTATTCTTCTAGGAATAAAGGTGTCTGAAAATTCTCCAAAGTGACAAACAATGAGATTGAGACACCTTTCCTTTCCGTATAAGAAAACAAACAAACAAAAACCAACATTTTGTAGTTGAGTACCTACATCTGTGCTTCAGCTTCTACACAAATTGCCTGATTTCCAAAGGCCTGATTGCTTTACTTTGTAAAAGCAGCACATGCTCTCACACTTGCATGGTGTTTTTCTTTTAGAATAATCACTCTGCTCTATCAGGCCCAAACATCCACCCCGCAGTATCCTCTACAGAACACGAACACATTTGTTTCACAGAGATGCATTCACAGCTCCTTTGTGTTCGGTGGCAATAAAGCCAGCAGTCAGTCAGCTCTCCACGACCAGAGGATGTTTACCCACGTCAATATGTCCCGCACACCGTCTGTGACATCCTGGCTCACAGTGTATGTGGTTCTTTCATCTCCTGAAGTGTTTGATCCAGTGGTGGACTGTGAGGAAATCTGCACGGCCTCTTAGGTGGGAAACCATTCTGACGGATGCAGACTTGGCTGGAGAGACGACCCAAAGGCCTTTCCTTTGTCTTTGACAAGCAAAGAGAAGTCCTTAGTGAAAATACGCTGGTATCTATTGCTCACTTCTTAGCATAATAACCAGTGCTATTATTGTTAAATGAAAGAGAACCCCCCTTCCCCAAAAGCAAAATCATCTACTTGGACACAGAAAGTGGTGCCTCTGTATGTCATGCTGCCTTGTGATTGGCTGTTTTCCCACAAAAACGTCCAGTAAGAGATCCCTTCTTCTCAAGACTCTATTTCTTCCATCACTTCCATGACAATCGTTCGCGGGCCTGTCAGGATGAGGTTGCTCACTGTCCTGTAGTCCACATGGAGAACGTTGAGACCGTTGACGGAGACGACAAATTGGCAAACCTGAAGGAAGAGACAAGCAGCAGAAGTTGCAAGTTACACTTTTTGTGTCAGGTTACTCACACATCAGCCTTACCCCCTGCTGGGCAGGCAAAATCTCCACAACTCTTCGTGCTGTCTTATTCAGTACTCCTAAGAAAAATGCATCCCCTAGAGTTAATTTGATAAGTTACTTTTCCTTCTTTTCTTTTTAAATACTACTGCAGCTCTGAATCCTGTGGCTTTTCATTCATTTTTTGCTGATAACACCGCAATTTCAGTTGTGCTGTGCAAACAACATAGGACAAGACAGGTCTGGCCACTGCAAACAGGCTGCTATCTCTAGCTTGAAATGATTTGGACAGCTCATGATAATCACCATTAAATGAGCATCACGATTCCAGGCCCAGGGCAAAGCCTGGGTCACCGGACTGTGTCAGATTCTCTACCAGTGCACACTGAACCCAAAGGAACCAAATTCCAGGACATAATACCATGGAAAATTAAGTCAGTACTAAGATGGATGAAAATGCTACTGTCATTTTCAGGAGATATTCCTCCCCAGACATCAATATTGTAAAAAAAGGCATCAAGGAAAAGAAAGATATCCAAACTTACTCCTCAAAAACATTGAGCCTTTTCTGGCTCTAGTCATAATATTACAGTATTTGTTTAAAAGGTCAAAAGTGTGTGAAGTCTAGATCTGTGTTTTTAATGATAAAAATAAAGAGCCTAAAGCAAACAATAATATCATCCTGATGTTTCAATGGAAACAATACATTCCTTAGAAGATTATCTTAATCATAAGTGATCTCAAGCCTGTATAAAAGAAGTCATGAACAGCATGTCACTATAGAAGTTCTTATATTTTATTTTATATTTTAACTTTTTCTATTTAGGCAGAAATGCTACACAGAAATGAGTGCAGGAGAGGTGGGAAACAGCTCTGCCAGTTTAGATGCTAGCCCTTAGCCAGACTTTCTCACATCATCTCATTTAACTTTTGTGCATCATCAGCTACCTTCCTCCTCAAGTAAAAGGGATTGAATGTGGCAAAACTTCTGAAAAATGTACAGAATGCAGTTATCAGTGTTCCATTTAAAGAAAATTATAGAGGAAGCAAAGCCAATCCAAAAATAGAACATTTCATCAGAAGTGCTACTGATGCTTTTACTCTCTGCTCCTTTAAGCCTATGCACATGGACAGCAGCAGCAGCCCCCAAAGGGATGGCAAACCTCTGTTTTGCGCCTCACCCCATCAAACTCAGAACTCTTCAGAGCTGAAGACATGGAAGTCCACCTTCCTGGTAGCCTCAACAAGCACCAGAGCATGGCAGTCAGTTCTACCACTTGAACACTTCCATGGCAATACGGTTGTATCTTTCCTATGCACCCCCATGCTATTTCAGCTGCAAACAGAACTGGGAAAACACTTCAGATTTTGCATGCAGACAAAGTTTTCTGAATTTTAAGGTTTTTGACTGAAGAGGCAACCCATCACCCTCTTCAGGGTGCCTCAGTTAGCATTTGAGATACGTCTACTTAGTTTAAAATGCAAATTCTTGCAATATGTATAGGTGTCTCAGCTCCCAGCAGTATTTCCTAATGCTTTGGGATGGCTTTCCAAGATTGTATCAGGTTCTATTGAATTATAGCTCTGGCTCCAAAACAATATTTTGTTTGATTTAAAACAGACCTGCAGAAATAACATTGTCTCTTCTGGTTTAATGCAGGTTTTGGAAGTTGAGTGGCTGATGTTTGTTTTGCTGCTGCCTATTCTCAGACTTCTCGAGTTACTGGAATCCTAATGCATGGGACTTGTGTTTGGCCAGAGACAGGCACGTAGGCGTATGATGGATACATCTGCACTCTGGATCCTATAAGGGGCACTCATGGGCCTTCAGGAAGGTTCCTGGCAGTGGAAAAGACCTTCCAGACCAGCCCAAGTCTCACACCAGGGCTGCAACCGTATAAACATGGATGGGCACTGCCGCAGAAAAGAGCAATCCACATGGCAAAGAGTTGCAAAAGACAAGAGTTGACAAGCCTGCATTCCCAGTGTGTTTGTTTTAATGGATGCTCTTAACAGTAGTATGGCAGTGGGCTGTAGGGGCTAAGAACAGTGTTCTTCATACCATCCTTCGCACTGGATCCAAGTAGCATTGTACTCGTAGTTTCACCATTTTTAACAGATAGGTTTAGATACAAAAAAGGTCCACCCAAGCCAGATGAGAAATGTAGAAAGGAGGCAGAGGTGTGGAATACAGCACATCTGTCCTAAAATTACATGAGATAAAGAGCCAGTCACCCTCGGGGCAGAAAGCTCTCTCCATGGCCATCATTTCACCTGTTCTCTCAAGGGCTGAATCTGCACATTCCAGTTCACTTGTGGGATGAAGAAATGTGAAGCCATTTGCTAGGTCCTACAGCCAGGACAAGGACAGAGGTTTTCATAATCCTGAGCCCTTTAAGGTTGAGGGAAGGAAGCAGCGTCCTCAGCTCAGCCCATTGTGTTATCCCATCTTAGCTGTCCATCTAGTGCAGCATCCAGGATGGGAAATGGAATCCCGCACAGCTTCATGCACATCGCCTATTACAAGTCCTGCCCCAAGCAGGCCAGCACAGTGCGCTGCTCTCTTGGTGGAGATACGAAAGCAGTGATACCCAGTCCAGCTGAGTATGGCAACCCACATATTATCCCAGGAATTTTCATAAGGCGGCCAGTTTACAAAATCTCAGTGATTTAATGCTGCATTTTTAAAAACACATTTCAAAAAGCTCTAAGTGCTCAGCTCATAACTACAGCTGCTAAAGGCTTTGTAACTACAAATATGCACAATTTCTCTGTTGGTTTCCACACATTAGTAACTATAATAGATGATAAACTGAAGTTAAAAGAGTCTCAAAGAGCCTTTTATTGCTCATTTCCACACAGCTCTCCAAGGAGCCTGACGGGAGATAAGCATCCATTTTTATCCCTCAGACTTCCAGAAATGACAAAGCCTGGAGTAAATTCCAACCATTCTGTTGGTCAAGATGTAATGATACAAAAAACCAGATAAGCAATTGTAGTTAAATAAGGTAGTGTTGAAATGAAAAGATTGTTGAAATGAAATTTTTTTTTAAATTAAATTTTACATTAATAAACATTTATTGTTAACTATTTCTGTTTCCCACCATACAACAGTCCCCAGCAGTATGGACAGGAGGAAAGGTACCTACACTTCTGTCTTTCTGTGTTTTCACTGGCTCATACAGAAGATTTAACCAAATCTAGGTGTTCCCAGGAAAAGAAAAACTTCAGCATTGGACTTAAATTTGATCTAGAAACTTTGTGTTTAAAGAAGCTGGCAAAGATATGACGTGTCATTCAGCAACAAACTAAAGAGAGTGAAAAAAGGAATTACAATTACTGTAACCATAATTTTTAATGGCCAGAGTGAGAATCCTGCTGTGCTGGGAGCTGCACAACCCTCCCTGTCTCCCCTCCATGGTGAGCTTTGGCTGTCAGCCCATGCTGGGTTGTGCCAAGCTGAGGTGAGAAGAACCGTGAGATGCTGCAGGGGGATGTCAGAGACCTGAGAGTGCAGCTTGGAGAACAGGAGCTGACACACGGAGCTTGGACCATGGACATGCACAAGCTGGGACAAAATAGTTAATAAACAAATTATTCGATAAAAACATTGTATGGCTGTCAGTAACCATCTGCCTCAGGATGACCCTAGTATTTATAAATACTACTGGAATATTATCTTAAGACTAGCAGCCACCTAGATCCCCAGATATTCAGGGGCTGTTTGTGGTATAGGTTTTGGTCACCTGTCCTTGTGGAGCTAGGCCTTGATTTCTGGACTTAAAGAAAAATCCTTACCAAAATTCTTTATTACTTTAGGTACAATTAGAGGGCATTGTGAAAGACCATAGAATCACAGAATCATAGAATCACTAAGGTTGGAAAAGACCCACTGGATCACCCAGTCCAACCACCCACCCATCACCAATGGTTCTCGCTAAACAATGTCCCTCAACACAACGTCCAAATGCTCCTTGAACACCTCCAGGCTTGGTGACTCCACCACCTCTCTGGGCAGCCCATTCCAGTGCCTGACCACCCTTTCAGAGAAGTAATATTTCCTAACGTCCAGCCTGAACCTTCCCTGGCGCAGCTTGAAGCCATTTCCTCTAGTCCTATCACTAGTCACACGAGAGAAGAGGCTGACCCCCAGCTCACTACAGCCTCCCTTCAGGTAGTTATAGAGAGCAATAAGGTCTCCCCTGAGCCTCCTCTCCTCCAGACTTAAGAATCATGGAATCATAAAGGATGGAAAAGACCTCTAAGATCATTTAGTCCAAATGTCCACTTGCTACCAATATTGCTCACTACACCATGTTCCTAAGATCATGCAGAACGTGGTAAAGCTCTTTTGAATAGATCTAAAAAATGCATTTAACTGTACAGATTCAGTGAGTGCATCTGCAAATCACTAGTGGCAAAGCAAGCAGCAGCCACACAGAGTCCACTGTCAGAGTGTTAGCGTACCTCAAATCAGTCAGATAAGATTGTGGTTACAGTCACATTAACTGTACGTCATGTCAGACTTAACACTCCGCTCATGATCTGTAAGCACACTGATTTCCGTGTCAGATAGCTTAGGACATGCTGGCTTGATTACTACTTCTTCTTATGACCTGAGGTGACACCAGTGCCACACAGATAGCTTTGAGATGAGCCATTCCCAAACCACATGGAAAAACATGTTAGGTTTGGGGTTGTTTTTGAAACCTTACTAGCATCAAATGCAAATGATGAATTCAGGCAAATGTAGGAGTTATTTTCAAGCCTGGAAAATTCTTCAGCAATTTTCCTAAGAACTAAAATAAAAGCTTCTAAATATAACTTATTTCAGAGCTTTCTGAAGAAAAGTGTATTTTGACAATTTCACAGAATAAAATTGATAGCAGAATTTACAGTGTAACTATTTCAGAAAGAAAAAAATTAGTCCAACAGAGGTGGATATGCTTTTCTTCTTGCTAAAGAAAGTTAAAATCAAATCCATTAAAGAAATAGCTGGCTTAAATTTCTATTACAGAGATATCCTAAATAACTATAAATAAATGCTTTGTTTTTTCTTGTCCTACCAATCCTATAGGGACCAGGATCAGCTGGCCAGTTTGAGTAGCTCAAGCCTGTAATTGTTCCATGATGGTATTCTGCAACTTGCTGTGATCTTCCAGAAGAATAGTTCTCCATGTGTTACTGGGAAAGCCATGCATTAACTATATGCAATCTGTAGGCAAGCCCCGCTCAGTACTTGCCTCTGTTAAACATCAGTCCATGCCATCAATGGATGTGATGCTCATTACTGGTACTTAAACAAATTGTGGCTGAAGGAGCAACGTTTTGCAATGGTCAGGAGCATGGGGATGTCCTAGGCAGGATGCCCATCAAATCAAGCTCTTGACACTTCACTTTTAGTAACTCCAAGCCCAGTTCTAAGATAGAAGCCTTCCTGGTTGATTCCTGTTGTACATCAAAGGCTATTGCCTGCAAATGTTGCTAAGCTGATGAACCTGAGAAGGAAAAAGCTAAGCAAAAAGAAGAAAACATATTCTTTACTTCAGTTGTTTAAAAAGGCAACAGATCATACTTGGCTTTTGTTGTTTGCTGACAGATTTCAGCAGGAGCACTTCACTGCTATGAGCACACAACATCTGGAATTCAGCATTTCAGCCTTCAGCAAGGCAGAAGGGGACAACCAGGTTTCCAGCACTTCAAAGGCAGAGCTATGTCTGAAATGTGATTTTCCCTCCCTTGCATTGCCTCAGCTCCATCAGGGATGCTGGGAGCTCCCATCTCCGCCTCCTGCCCATGCTCCTGAGCAAGCAGATGGAAAACAAACTGTGTTTTAAATCAGATTTAAATGTGAAATATGAAAGAGTTGTGAAACGAAGGAAAGTGAAGGCTATCTAAAGCTAATACTTTGTAACGGAGGAGCAAGATGCAACACTATTTTCACTTCTTACTCCATTCACCATTGAAAAGCAGTTATTTACAAGCAGAAAACATGCAGGCTTGCCATGAGTCAGTGGATTTCTTGAATAACCCCTGGAGCTAATTACTGCATTATCGCCTCCCAACACACAGCCAGGGTTTGGTACACAAAACACGTGGTAACATCACCAGAGAAAGAGATTTCCTTTATTTAAGGATTAGAGAACCAAAGAAACCAATGGCGAATGGACGCTAAGGCAGGAGGATTAACTCCAGGGAAGTCTGAGGCCACAGAGCAACGGTGGAGCACATGGGGATGGGCGTCTCTTACAGCCCTACATACACAGCCTGCTGCAGGTGCTCTTCCTGTGCCATTAAGCACAGGAACACCTGTGTGCAGCAAACAGCCCAGCCCGTGGAGATGCTGAGTTTCCTGCCATGGAAGGGCACAAGCACACAACTCACCTCCTCAATAACCAAACGCAGATGGCACTGATGTATTGCACACACTCACCTCTCCATTGTGACACAGGAATTAGGAAAAGAGATGGAAATCATAGGTCCTACATTTGCATTTCGATTTTTGTCTTTTTTTTTTTTTCTTCCTCTTAGGAATTCATACATTCTTGCTAGAATTAGTGAATCAAAGCTGGATGCTAACATTGCAGATATGACTGCATGGCACTGGAAGGTTAAAAAACAGCACCATGCCCTTTTTGACATAGCTGAGGTTATGGCATGAAACAACAAATTGCAGCTGTGTGCTCTGCTCTGCAAATATGTCTAGCAAATGTGTAATTGGCTGTAGAGTGGGTTGTGTGGGAGTAGGCAAGTGGCCAGGTCTTGCATAAACACTGCATTTTCTCTCTAGAGAGACACATTTCTTCTTCAATCCTTACACCAGCGTTAAGTTGGCCTTCTGTCCCAGCACTGTGGAAGAAACTGATGACCAGCAGAGCACGGGATGGCACATGGTAGAGAAAACCAACCATGTTACAGCATTGCAAACAGAACCATGTAACTCTGGCTCCATATCTCCATCTGTGGCTGCTGTCTGGTATGAATGGTTTACTTGAGCAAAGCTTCACTACAGGCTATCCTAGGGATGAATTTCTCTAGTGGGATGTTTACAGAAAGTGTAATGTTTTTTATGGAAACAGGAAAAGGGACCTGATTTTTATGGTATTCCCAACTCTTATAAATAATCAGAAATTAAACAACATTGATATAAAAACTAATTTAGGTACGGAGTCTAATCAGTGGCCCTAATTGGAAAGTGTTGGCAAACGACCAACCCAACCTGAGTCCAAGCAGGACATCCCCATGGGTGAAACTGAGCTGGACAGAGCTGCAGCAGCAAAGTAAACCGGCGACTGCATCCTTAACCACATGAGCATTTTTACCAGACCAGCCATGAAAATGTTAAATAACTCAAACAGCTGAAGGCGGGTCTGGGTGAAACACTGCATTGTTAGCTAAAGCATAGGATGTCTTAGCTTAGAAATAGCTTCTTCTTATGCTTCACTTGAGCCTTTAGTCCTCTTTTTTCTCTGATATCTACACTTACGCTAGAGGTACAGTATAGATGAGCTACAGAGCTAAAAGAAAAAAACATCTGATGAGTTAAGAACTTTATATATCATTTTACTTGCAAAGTCAAATGTAGTTGGACCAAATGTTAGACCAAGTGTAGTTAGTTTAGGGCCCATATTAATTAAACAAAAATAGACCCATTCTCACCCAGACAAAGGAGTGGAAGGGCGGACTGATCTGTTGGGTACCCATAGCACCCTCCTTTAGTGGGACTGCAGTGAACACGAGTGGTCGGCGCCATTTGAGGCAAACAGCTGCTCTCTGTTTTCATGGACAACAGTGCAATTGTTTCTCCATGTGTTCGACTAGCTAAACAGAGCCCCAGCTTTAATGCAACATGTTTCCCTAATCATTTGCTAACAGCAATAAAGGAAGCCAGCTTGTGTCATGAAGAGGAAGAAAAAAGCACGGTGAGAAGGGCAAGGAAGATGCCTGCACACCACAAAGCAGCCAGGCACCAACACTGCAATGGGCACAGTCAGTGCACCATCAGCGAAGGACCTCTTCAAGGCTCCAACGGGAATGGGAATTACTCTTTACTATGAGAGCAAAAGGAGTTAAAAAAGCCAACGTTTTGCTGTACTGAGCTCTTATTTTATGTCTTTTTATAGACCTATGAAACCTTTTCTTTCAGAATTTAGCCACTCTGCAGACACCCTGCAGCACTGGGTTAAGTTTTCGAGATAAGTCCACTCCTCGGAGAGCCTTGGCTACCTAGGAGTGACATGCAAGATCCTAAGAAGGCTCCAGCAAGGGTAAGATCACAGCTGTTCTGGCTGGCACTAAATCTCACCATTAAATGGGCTATAGACCCTGCTGGAATTTGAAAGCTGTATCAAAACACAAGCACAGCACTGTTTCACTGTGCAGCTGAAACCAAGGCTGCTTTCTCTCTGTCTGAATGGCTACAGCTGTAAGACTTCAGAAACAATCAAGAAAGCACTTTCATAAATGCATGGTGTTCAGATATCTGGCTTATCCTGCCATAAGACTCCACTTACTCAAAAAAAGGGTTCTTAAACCTACTTTTTATTAATGTGACTCAATTTAGAAAATACACTGACCTCCAATTATGAGACTATACACAAGTTTTTTTTTCTGAATTGTATTTGCTGTTGATGAAAAGAAGCCAACGTGCAGATGCAAAGTACAGTAGGTCACTTGTTGCCCAGCAGAGGTTTAGGTCACCAGCCTACGAACACAGTCAATGTTAACGTTAACTCCACCAGTGTTGAGGTAGAAGAAACAACTCTGAGATATTACGAAACTTTCCAGATTTTGCATAACGTTTCAGTTGTTGCAAGGAAAAAGAATCTTATTTTATTACCTAGTGAAACTCTCTCTCTGTGTTAAAAGAGTCTTTAGAAAAAAACACAGTTATTGGAAATGTAATACCAATTCAAGATGTAGGCCAAAATTCATATCTGGGGTGAGCCAGTACTAAACCTGTAAGTTAGGGGGGGGAAAGGAAATTCACTGTTAAAGGTGAAATTTGTACTGAAAAAAAAGCTAAACCAACTCCTTCCTTGATATTTTTTACATAGTAATTCCCATTGCCTTAATTCTTGTAATAGATTAACAGTTTCTCCAAAGTGACTAACATGGGTCTTGTTCTTCAAAAGCAAGACTAAAAATCAAGGGAACTGGGAATCACACCAAGAAATTCTCTCTTTTCATTCGTGCAGGGAAGTTTGCAGTTTACATCATGCCAGAGCAACACTGGAGTACTTCTTCCAGAAGGGAATAGGAAAGACAGAAAGGAATAGGAAAACAGAAAAGGAATAAACCACACCAAGCAGCTGGTGCAATAAAGAGGCAGAAGACAGACTGCTTAGCAGCTCTTTAAATCCTGCACTGGGATTCCCCATGACAAGGGAAAAGCAGGATTGTTAAGAAAACATTCAATGATTTCAATCAACCTAAAAACATCATGCTAATGCTAGGGATGACCAAGTCCATGAGGACTTTGTTGTTGTAATTGGAGTATTCTGCAATGAAAGCAAAGATTTGCCAAACCCTATCTCCCTTTGGCAACCAGACGAAGTTCTGGCAGTGACACAATGCAGCTCCCCAAATCACATTTTCCCTCATTAAGAGAAGCCCCTACTTACACGAGAGGGCTGAATTCACTCTCAGACAAAAGGATATATGTTAGATGGAGCCTGCTGCCCAGTACTCAATTTTAAAAAAGATTTTCATGCTCTTGAAATGTTCTGTCCAGCATTTAACTACAGTTACTGATATTCACTTCATGCAGGTAGATTTCAAAACCCATGATGGCTAAATTAGATCTCGAGGCTCATGTTGTTTCCATGAACACACAATGCAATGTTAAGATATGCTTCTCAGGAAGAGAACTGCCCTCATACTTTTGTAAGGCAATAATCCTGGTATAGTTAGATTACCAGGGCTTTAGGGTAGACCCAACCTATTGGAAAGAGGTCAGTAAAAAAATTGGGAACTATTCATTTAGGCTAACGAAATACACCCCCTGAAGATGGAAACTTTGGGACAATCACAGATGCATCAGCTCAGCTCACCAGCTTTTAGCTTCAGCACATGATGCACACAGACCAAACTGAGGAAGGCACAGAGTAAGAAAACCCAGGCACCGATTCATGCATTGATCAGGAAAGTAGGGTGACTGCAACACATGCTGTTGTCAAGGACAGCATGCCACTAACCCATTTCTCATGTTGATGGCGGAGTTGAGTATTTTCAAATTCACAAATATTTGATCTCTTCCAACTTCTGTTGAATCATCACGTTACTAACACAGCTGTCTTATTGAATTTTCCTTCATTTTTTTTTAGAGTGGATTTTTGCTAAAGACTGAGTGGTGTAAGAAAAGCGTCCAAAATGTTGACCACTATGTTCTCACCAGGTGCTCGAATAAAGCTTCTAGATTTCCATGGAAGACAACAGACCTTTCTGTTATAGTTTATAACTACATGTGATCAAAAATTAAGATATTCACTTAGGGAGACATGTTTGAAACTTACTTACACATCTATTTTCAAGCACTACATTAGTGGCATTCATCACACGCACATTTAGCTCTGATTCTTCTCTATTTATGGACAAGTTATGAAAGCAGTTTGTCAGCAACTTTTTTTGAGTGTTCACATTACTAAATACACTCATTCTGAATGCACTCTAATGTAATTATCAAATTCAGCAGCTAGCTGATAAAACCGCTGAAGGAAAATACCAACCTGCCTCAGTGTTTTCATGCTGTAATTGAAAACAGATGGCAGCTTGTGTAATTTATGCTTTTCTACAACCAGTAACATGTTGGGATAAGATAAGAATTCTTAGACTGAATTGCATCTGCTTCAACAACACCATATGCTAGTGCACAGCATAAATATTTATCCAAATCTACTTCTTCTTGTTTAAAGCTCAGTCACATGAGATAGTAGAAGTACCCTTTGGATACCTTAAATTAGCACTGAAGCATCTTTCTGGTGCTTAAAGGGTTAGAGCCACAGCAACAAACACCATGGTATTCTTCTTCTCCTAGGTTTTATGGAGACATTTAAGTTGGAGGCATGTTCATTGTACCTTCATTACAGAAGTCTTTAACTTCAAGCTCCCACCAGGCTGCCTTCAGGAGTTACGAAGAATTTTCTCACTCGTGATATCCATCCTCTTCCACTTTTCCCACTATTCTGTAAAACACTGGAGATTGGCCACAGCCAGAGATGGGCTATTTTTTTCCAGGGGGAATAAACAGTGGCAATTTTTAGAATTTTTAGACTGGTTATCTTGTCAAATAGCTAAGCCATCACCACTTCAGTTTGAGGTCAGACTGGCAAGGACCATGGAGCAGGTTTTGCGTTTCTCTGGCAGCCCAGAGTTCATTCAACATGCTGAGAATTTCACAGTTCAAATTTCTTGCTGTTGCAGGAATAGAAGACACTGGCAGTTCCTCTGATACCACATGCTTTTCACTCATCTCTAAGCTGGCACCTTATAATGTGTAACTTTTAGTTCTTTTTTGTAGCAAGGCTGTAATACGATTGCTGCTCTGAAAGTAATGCCTCCTATTTTATTGTATTGGTCCACAACGTTAGAGGCAGATGTTGACGATATGGCAATAGAGGCTGAACCTTCCCCCCACTGTTCCACTACATTTTGTTGTAGTGTCACATGGCAGCACAAGGGCAAGCTGACAAAACGGTGTGTGATATAGAAGAGCACATGATGCAAAGGGATTTCACTGAATTCCTCCACGTGGAAAAAAAGAGCACCCATCGACATTTATCAGTGTTTGCTGGACATTTATGGAGACCCAGCAGTGGATGTGCGCACAGAGATGCAGGTGGGAGGTGCGTTTCAGCACTGGTGACAGCAACAGTGAGTTACCTCCACAGGTGCAGACTTCTTCAATTGCAGCATGCAGACTGCATTGCTGGTGAAAATGTACAACTAATGGTGGTGACTATATTGAAAAATAGAGTTTTGTAGCTGAGAATTTACTCTACCAAACAGTGTTCTTTTTCTCTTTGTGTCTGTTGTCATTTCCATGGAAATAAACAGAAGGCACTACTTTTGGAGCAACCTATGGATTTTTTGACCACGGCAGTATCTGGATTCTGAAAACTAATCAGGCAGTGTCTATCTGAGTACTGGACTTGATGGCCCCAACAGACCCTGACAGCAATTACATTCCATGAAACAGTGGTTACTCAATAGCACTTGAGATTTGGCTCTTAGCCTGCCAGTGAATTCATTTGAGAACCCGGCCTTGAAATAATCATTTGAGAATGTAAAGGACGATGGCACAGACCGAAATTTATGAGGCTGACCTCCTCACTCTGCCAGCTTTAAAGATCAGCAGCAGAACAGAACCAGACTGAAACGATCCTGGCTGTGTCCCGAAACCCCCCAGGCAGATGCAGTATTGGTGACCAACTAATACATACACCCCCAAAAAGGAAGAACTAGAGTAGGGTAAAAAAGATTGAGCGGCCATTGGAAATGTATGTGATACAAAGACCTTATGTGTAACATCTATAAACATTATTTGTTTATTATCAATCTAAGCAGTTGGATATTCTTTAGCGCTTGGCGAAGGTTAGAATGGGTCAGTGATTTCTCCAGCTAAAAGCATGAACAGCCCATCAGCAAAGTTAACAGTAAACTTGCCTTTTTCCTAGGCCTCCCACCAAGCTTGGGCTGCTGCACAGCTCGCACTCTGCTGCAGTGCTGTCACGCCAAATAACAGTGTGTAACATACCACTTCAGCCTGATGGTTTGAAGTCAAGCCGTGTAGCTCTTCAAAAATACTTGAGCCTTAAAACCAAAGATTAGCTTAAAGAATTAAAGTGAGAAAAGGGGAATAAGAGTTCTCCTGACAACAACTGGCAATATTAAGCAGAGACCTGAATTTTGCAGCCAGCCAATCGGGAACATTAAAGCAACCTCGGAACTTCAAACTCCTGCTGTTTCTGTCTTCTCTTCTCAGTCTGTTGACGACAGCAGACAGTAAAACAGAGCTACAAATAACTTGGACGTGTGCATTGCAACACTGATTCTTTTCATAGCCCCGCATCGCCTCCAGCTTCTGCTCACTAATGCGCTTACAGCCGTTACACTCCTCCAACGCTGCCACAGGCAACTGCACTTCAACAGATCAGGTCTAAAAATACTTTCATAAAGATAATTGACAATATATTTATTAAATTATTTGCACTGCTTCAAACTTGTAACCTCAAGCTGTAAATGGCAGTCCCACTTTACAGGCCCAGAAGAGATGTCAAGGCTTAACATCACAAAGCTAATATCTGCTCTCACCTCTTCAGTAGGCTGTGCTTGTAATTTTCTCAGAGTTAAATTGCCTTAACAGTGCCCCTGAAGAGGCTGCTGCTGTAAGGTGGTGGTGAGTGCTTCCACACCAGCATATGTATGCATTATGGATCCCTTCCAACTCAGGATATTCTGTGATTCTATTTTTAGGTGGTCCTGTATAGAGCCAGGAGTTGGACTTGATGACCCTTATGGGTCCCTTCCAACTTGGGATACTCTGTGATTTGATGATCCTATGATTATGGAGACCCAGGCATCCCAGCCACTCTGCCCGATGGGGACTGCAAGATCACTGCTTGTGGCCAAGTGCTCTAACCCAGTCTCATTGAAATTTCTGCTGATACTCTCCATTCACAGAGCTCTGGAACAGGCTGGGATCCCAGCCAAGCCCAGACTGAAAGCGGGACACCACAGAGTCCTTCAGGTAGATTAATCCTGGAACAGTTACTGCTTTATACAACCTACAGTGGATTTTAAAGTGCTCAAAGTGAGATGCTACAACGAGATGGCAGGCAGCAGTCCTCTCAGAACAATTTGTCCAGCATAATGCAGAGACAGGAATATAATGCTATCCAAGAGAGATAAGTAAAAAAATCACAAGCTTTACAAACAAAGACGCTTCCAGAAATGATTACACTGGATTCATCTCCTTAGGAGGAAAAGCCCTGCTGCTGCTGCCAAAAACTTTTCTACAAACTGCAACGCCAAGACTTGGCTCTTCTTCAAATTCTTGCCCTTTCATCATAGCCAACTTTCCGTGTTAGAGTTTCTTTGGTGCCATGCTCAGAGCAGTGCTGGCAGACGAAAGCCTCTGTTGCTCCAGGCCACCAGGAGTTACCGTGCTCAACAGCCTGTCTTCAAAGTGCCCCCACCTGCAGCTTCCACCCAGAGAAAGTTTTATGTTCAAGGAGCTGTCACGGTCATATGACTCCTTTAAATGTGCCAGATTGAAGAGTGCAATAAACAGATGGATTAAGAGACACAGACTTAAAAAAAAACATCAAATACTGAACTATAATTTACATACCTATTGCCATTGGAGCACTTCGAAAAAAAACAAACCAAAAAACAGCCTTATTTTCAAAGGAAACTGGCATATCTTCACCTGGGGCTAAAGGCATTCAGCATTTCTAAAAATGCAACTTCAACTTTGGTGTCTTCTAATACATGGCCAGAATGTTCCACGCACAATTCTGTTCTCACAAAGTGTTTTATACAAATATAGCACCTTTGCAAATAATCAGATCTACCCTTTGTGAAAAATCAGGGTGATATATTCCAGTCTTACTTTCTAAAATACCATTTACTCCACCAGAACAGGGCAGTCTTCTACATTCTTATGTTGTGAGTGGATCAGTTAAACCGCTGAAATCCCACCAGGGATTGCACAAAGAGTGGGAGTGGAAAACACAAGGACACGGTTCGTCAAACAAAACCAATTCCAGAGATGCAATACACATGCAAAACCTGGTTTAACTCAAATGTCCAGCTACTGCACAGTTACAGGGCTGTCAGCACAAAACCAAAAGCAAAAACAAACCCAAAGCCCACTATCAGAATCATAGAATCATCAACGTTAGAGGAGATCTCCAAGATCATCCAGTCCAATCATTCACCTACCACTACACTACTTTCCTGCTAAACCACATCCCTTAGTACAACATCTAAATGTTTCTTGAACACCTCCAAGGTACAGTAACTCTATTCAGCTCTAAATGTAGCTCTAAGCTGCAAAGTTCAGAAGCAAAATCTCTAAGATTATACCTAAGGTACCACAGTGTTATTTTTATGAGTCAGGTTTCAGAAGAGACCTAATCTAAATTCTGAGCGTAGATGATGATGTACATTACTAATACTCCCAATTTCAGAAACTAGAACACACACATGAATACATTTACCATTTTTAAATTTAAGCCCTGTATTTTAGACAAGATTACTTGTAAGAAAGATAACATCTTACTTCAAAAATGGTAAGAAAATTGTAAATGCATGTTTAATTTATGTATTTTGTGAAACATATTGAAAAATCCAGTTCCTTTACAAATTGAGCTGTTTGCCAGCGGAACGTGCCAGGTGCTGCCGTACCAACAGGCTCTGCAGCCTCCAAGGGTTTTGGCTGCCCTTATTCAAGAGACATAAAAGCTTCAAAGACAGAACATTCTTGCAAGTTTCATAAAAAATCAACATCCAAAGAGGAGAAACTCCTATTGTATATTGCTTGCAGAGGACGCTACGGTGCATCCAGCATTGTGCAATGAGCAGATCAGGAAGCATATGCCAAATGGGTGGGAATACATGAGTGAGAGAGATGGGAAGAGGAGATGGATTAGAAGACAGGATAAAATTAAGGGGAAACTGAGCTACTCATGGAGTACATGTGAAACCTTTGTTTTTAGTTTTATTATACAAGAAAACATGATGTAAGCTGCTTGTTTGCAGCCTGGACACTGGAGTAGGTGTAGCAATTATTTTCATAGAATCAGAGAATCCATAGATTTGAAAGGGATACTTACAAGTCATCTAGTCCCCCTAGACTCCCCTGCAATGAACAGGGACATCCACAGCTAGATCAGGTTGCTCAGAGCCTGGTCCAGCCTGGCCTTGAGTGCCTCCAGGGACAGGGCTTCCATTACATCTCTGGGCAACCTGTTCCAGTGCTTCACCACCCTCATTGTAAAAGACGTTTTCCTTATATCCAACCTAAATCTCATCTCTTTCAGTTTGAAACTGTTTCCCCTTGTCTTCTCATCACAGACCCCGCTAAAGAGTCTGTCCCCTTCTTTCTTGTATTTCTGGCTCCATCTTCGTACACAGGCAAACCAGTAAAGGGCAGGGAGACTACAATCTGTACAAAGTTGGAAAGAGGTAAAAATAACAAAAGCAAAGAAGAAAAGAAGAAAAAGAAAAAAAGATCAAGAAAGCCACATTGAAAAAAGAGTTGAGTTTCATATGGAAAAGTGACTTGAAGACTTTCCACCTCTGGAGTTTTTCAGTGCCAGGTTGGATGAGACACTAGGAAATCCTGTTCTACTGAAAGTTATCCCTGCCCAAAGCAGAGGGGTTGGAACTAGCTGATTTTAGAAGATCCATCCAATCCAAACCATTCTGTGATTCTATGAAGAACCTCAAGGACAGAAAAAATGAAGTAGGAAGAGGACAAAAAGCAATTGAATTGAATGATTATAAACACTTAAATCTGAAAGGCACTCAGCTCAGGAAACAAGAGTACCTCCCGCTGTCCAAGTACAGGCAGCCCAAGACCTTCACCAAGAAGCCCAACCACCACAGTGAAGCATCCCTCTTTGAGCACGCACCTTCATGCCAGCTGCAGCTGCCGGCCCGCTGGGGTCCACAGCCTGAATGTGGCATGGCTTGCTGCCCCGCACCACGAAGCCCCAGCCAACTGCATCGCCAACGATCTTGAAAGAGAAAAGAAGGAGGTGAGCACTACTAGCACTGTGATACATCTAAATTCAGGACAACTCCTTTTCACTGGCCACTGTATGATAATATTTCATCAAAGACTGTGTACGGTCTCTTATATAAGATATGGGAAAGGCACTATGCTTTTTGCTTTCAATGAACTTTTCCTTTGTTGAACTAGGAGGCTGCAAAATGCAATGCTTTCCAATGACTGACTACATACAAAACTATCTTTTTGCAAAGACTTTCTCTAATACTGAACCAAAATTCCTTTCCCACCACAGTCTAAGAAAAAATACATCTGAGTAGAAAACTTCACTTTGGGTAGTTAATCCACACCTAGAGTGGATGTAGTACCAGGAGCACAAAGTTTAGATGAGTTTGCATAATACAAATGTTAGTGTCTTTATGTAGTTTCACAACCCATTTAAGTCAGCAGTACTGCAGTGACATAAAGACAGGATAAACAAGTACAGAATCAGACCTGAAATGTGTGGCAGTACTGATAACACATTTTGGGACTTAAAAGAACAAACCTTAGCAAGTGCAAATAAGCAGTAATTATCCCTTCAGAAAATGTCTGTTTGGATTACCTTAGGCATACAATGCACAGAAACAAAGACCAGAGACATACTGTAAAAGTTTTTCTGACGTATGGAGCTCCAGGCATCAAAAGCTCATCGGCAGTCACCGGTCTCTTTAATACTGTAGGGATACATAAATAAATATTCAATACAAGCATTCATCTGGAGCTTCTCCTAATAAATAACAAACAATGTTGGAACATAATGTCCTTCTGTCCCACATCCCATACGCACTTCATTTCTCGTAGTCTTACTTGAAAGAAGTAGAAGAGCCAAGGAAAAGTCTGCAGAATGACTCTAAGCACTAATGATGAGCTCTTTGGAAAACAGGGGTGTTCAGGCAACAAACTTTGTTGTCTGCAATCAGCATCCACTGAACACAACCACAAGCATTAGAAGTGGCTGTTCCTGTGCCCAGTGTTGAAACAAGTGGCCAACCTCCCAGCATGAAGCAGCTTTTCTCACAGGCTGTCTCTGCACATTTCATCTGAGTCAGTTTGGAATCCCAGATTTCAGTAACAAGAAAATTCAGACAGGTCATACTGCATGCAAGAAAGCTTGGTAACCTGTCCTTCTTTTCCCAACACAAGAAGTCTTTGTCACTTCCAAATCTCTACTTTTTCCACCAACCTTTTTTTTGTTTGTTTTATTTTGTTTTGTTTGGGGATAAGAGGGGATTTTCCCTGGCAGAAGACAGGGAATATTGGCTTTGTCGTGCAGCACTGCTGCTTGTTGGTTTAGGAATTATCCCAACAAAGAGGTTTCTACAATTGTAAGCAGAGACATCCAATGCCCTCCTATCCAGACAGAGCCCAGTTAGTCTATATCTGGCTGTGATTTACCAGTGACTTTCTGCAAGTGATTCTGCACAACCTCGCTGTGCAATGGAGTAATTTTCCCCTAAATAAACTAATTATAAAGTTCTGTCAAACCAAATCAATACCATTCTGCATATCATTCTTATCTCTTTGTACATGCTTTACAAGATGGAAGGCAATGGAAAGATATATATAGTTCACTGTATTTGCCTACTTCACCTTCCAAATTATGACCGCTTTGCCTATAGTAATTAGTGATTTTGATGATGCCTGCCTTTTAAACCACAGGTCAAAGTCAAAATTTCTCCTAGATTGTATTCTGAGACATTCATGAGCTTCTCAATGATGCTCATGGAAATAGGAAGAATTATTGCATACAAACCAATATGTCATTTTTTCTTTCCCATGGATTTTGGCAAGTGTTCATTTAGCCAGTTACAATTTACCGACCATGTCCATTCAACTTAAAAAGCCTGGATGATTGTCTTCAGTCAACAAATCAGCATCAGATAAACCATCCACGCAGGACACCCTTGCGTGCTTCCCTTCATTATACCCTCCGAAATCTTGTTTGGTAATTGTTTTCCTACATGACTGGTCAAGTCATGACCTGTTTTTACAAAAGGATTTCCCTGCAATGAACTCATCTGACAAGACACCTCTGTCTTCTATTTATTAACATGCAGTTCAGCAACATGCTCTGGTCCTGGGTAGCAGGAAACTGTTGGTGAAAACGCCATTTTATAGTCCAGCAGAGGATTAAGAATCCCTCCATAACATTTACATCTGCAAGCCTTACGCTAACCTATGTGAGGTGATGAGTGGATCTGTAGTTGTGCTACAAGAGGAATTACCCTAAGGCAGACTGTGTTTAAAAAAAAACAATAATTTATGAAAGGGCAACATCAGCTTCTTCTTTTTCTTCCAGTGTTGTACGATCAGTTGCATTAAAATAAACTTGTTCTCACTACTCATGGGTTGACACTTCACATACAATTAAACTGTAAGTGAATGGAATAGCTGACATGCTTCAGATATCGCACACGTTTAATGGAGAGCACATGAATGCTGCTTTATCTGTCCCAGAAATGTTTCCAGGAAGTAATTAATGGTGCACTGGGGCCAAAGGGTTCAGACAACCAACGTTGTCAGAGCATTTCTGGGTAACATACCCAAGAGATATTCTGCCAAGAAATAACACTGTGGCACTTTTAATAGAGGGACAAACACGTGAGAAGGTGGCACTGAATGCCCAGCAGCAGCTTACTCTTAGCAGTGACTTTAAATGGCAGCACTCCTTTGAAGGCGACACAGGTATGCATCCACTGAAGCCTTCCCCTGTGCACAACGCTCCCCACACTGCTGGCAGGGATGCAGCAGTCAGCCCTTCACTGCATATATCTGCCTGTGCAACACCCACACCTTCCCACCTCCTGTAGGACAGACCTAGGACAGACCAACCTCCAAGTGCCTCACACAGTGACAGAAGTGTCCCCATGTCCAAACACACGGTAAGCCCCAAAATGACCTCCTGCCCACCAGTTGTATGCTCGCCTCCTCTCAGAGTACAACGGGGACATTCATACTGAATCCAAAATAACAGCAAGCACAAAAGGCAGCATGGGCTTTGAACCCCAGGGCCTTCTGAGGGAAATATAGGGGTTGAAACAATATCTATTGCAGTCTGTTTTCCTCTCCACAGATGTACAATAAGAAACAATTTTAACCAAGCTGTGGAAGAATGGGTGCATTTAACCTTCCTGTGTGGGGAAGGAAATCCTTTTGAACAGAAAGCAAGATTTACCTCTACTTCTACCTTCCCAAACAGAGATGTGTAAGACCTAAACAAATGAAAGCGTTGCAATGGCATCAGATAGGCACTAACAATGCTTCCTCCAGCTCTAGATGCTGCTGTGTTCTGAGCTGTGTTATTTCATAACAAGTGCTGTGGCCACTGGACAGTTAAACACTCCCATGACTTACAGCAAAGGAATGTCTCAAGGAGGAGGTTTGGGTTGGCCCAGGGCTTGGCAGTGCAGAGGCGAAGCTGGCTCTCTGGCTGCATGTCCTCCTAGGAGATAAACTGCAGCTCCAGCCACAATTATGGGCTTGGTGCTGAGATTACAGGAGGCAGATGTCTGGCTTACATTCAGCAAGGCTGGGTGATGCTAGTAGCCCCCCCCCTTACTCATGATGCAGTGAATTTTTAATCTACCCTTGAAAAGATAAAGTTAGATGAGACGCTGAGCATTCCTCACATCCCCTTCTCCCAAACAGATGCCTGTACCCATCTCTTGTGCATCAGAAACTGACGCTGGTGCTTACCAGACTTGGGGTTGCAGAGCACCGGGGGGCTGCTGCTGAGCGTGGGGCTGCTGCTGAAGTACCCACTGCTGCCACAGCTGCTCATGCTGCTCCTCCGCACCGCCGATACGATCTTTATCTCCTTGGTGGGGCTCACTGCAAAAATGCAGGGGGAAAGGAAAGCGGTGTCAATTACTGAACACAACTCCTTGGATTCTTTAAAACACCAGCAACAAGCCATGCTTCCACCTTCTTAAGGGGTAAACGTGTTACACATAGAAGGGTAACTGCATGAATATCGTAACACCTTAGCTAACACGATGGCCGAACTGTTCCCACTGCAGGATCTTATAGGAGGCATTTCAATATAGGGAAAAAGTTATTCCACTTCCCACTTAATTCTTTCTGTTCCTGCTTGATATTTCTATGCAGGCCCCCTTCCCCTTACTTTTCTCAAAACCAGCATAGAATGTACAGGGCAAATTACTTTGGGCTTGCGGGGATTTTAACGCATTCTGCTTGTTCACGGACACTGATCAGCAACTGAGGTGCTATTGATATCACATCAAAAGCTACACCAAGAGCTAAAGATTGGGTAAATTGAGACACACCCTGCAAACAGGGATACACGACTGTTTTTAGGTTAACAGTGAAACCCCTTGCACAAAAAGGATGCCAGAGGACGTTTAACACCCCATGCAGTCGCTCTACAGAGAGCAGCGTAGCTGATGAGTCACCTGACAGAAAACTGGTGTGTTTTCTGTTGTCATGGTTCTGCTTGCGCAGGCAAAAGGGGCTGTCGTGGCTTTCTGGCACCAGGCGAGACTTCTCGGTGAGCAGCTCCATCAGCCGCCGCCGCCGGCGGAAATTCATCCTGCACTGGTAGAGCAAATTGCTGTCCATAAAGTGGTGCTTGTTGGACACTGGAAAAAGGAAAGGATAGAGGTGTTTCGTGGGACTGAAATCTGAGCATACCCATCCGCAGTGTGCCTTGGAGACTTGTATCCAAACATCCTGTCCCTCTCCTGTCCCTGCTGTAGGCTCAGAAGAGGAGCACGCCAACCCCGTATGCCATGCAGTGCTGCTGGTCCCTAGAGCAGACTTAGCTCCCTCACTCAGATCTGTGCCAATGCCTCAGTCTCAGAAAGACACTCTGCCTGAGTCCTTCAGAGCCATGAGCAGCTGAAAAGCGAGACCCGTGTATTTCCTCTGTCTCAGCCACCACAGACACGGTGTCCCAGATGCTTCCTGTGTTCCGCTTCCTCTCCTTTGCCCGGATACGCAAGGTTTGGGAACAGGCACTCGGCCAAAAATCATTTCTAAAATAATGAACAGGAGTCTTAATTACAACCTGTTTTGACACCAAGAGCAAATCCCAGGTTGCTGGCGAACACAGCGTGCCTAAAGCCTGCAGCAGCACCACAGCGTCTGTGCAGTTGCTGGTGCTGAAGCTGCCCCTTAATAGCAGTGTGAAATGCAGCAGCCAGAGGAGCTGGTCCAGGTCCCAAAGTGTACTGCCTCCTCCAGGGCCGAGTTGTGGAAAAGCTCCCCTGAGCATCCCCTCCAAAAAAAAAAAAAAAAGGAGGCAACAAAAACATAAAGCGAGTGGCATTTTGACTCTGCTTTTGTGAAACCAATGCATCAATATCTGGATTGATGGTAGTAGTCGCAATTCTTACTGAGTTCTGAAGGTGTTGGTCAGAGATTTTTGACCTAATTTCACTCTTCCTGTGCTTCACCCTTGAAAAGAGTTCTTCACAAACAGCCAAAAGTGGTGTCGTGAATAAGGAGTGATTGTGAAGTGAGGGATATCTTTCTCTGATAAGAGAGGTCTCATGAAAGTCTGGTAAAGAGACATTATCAATCTTTTCTTTGAGTTGAATGTCTGATTGCAACTCTATGCACGCCATTTGAAAGTTCACAGGTAATGTATTTTGGTTGACTGAAAATGCCTTGAATGTCTCCCTGGAGGCATTCAAGGCCAGGCTGGATGTGGCTCTGGGCAGCTCGGTCTGGTGGTTGGTGACCCTGCACATAGCAGGGAGCTGAAACCAGATGATCACTGTGGTCCTTTTCTACCCAGGCCATTCTGTGATTCTATGATGATTCTATGAAATGGAGTCACAAATATACCAAAAAAAATGATGTGGGGTTTTTTGAAATATTGAAACCTATTCTCAAATTCCTTTACCAAACTGGAAAGCACAGCTGCCTATTTTTTGCAGCTCCCAAGACTGTGTTTAGCCAATGTATCAAAATGCATAAGATTATTTGCCAGACCTTGAGCTCGTCATGATTTGAGTTTCATTTTGAACACTGCTGTGGTTTGAAACTTCGCACAGATAAATTGATTTTCACTTTGAAGACACAGGTTTAACTCATTCAAACAAGCAGTCGAATCCACCAAAAATGCTAAATCTGTGAGCCAGCTTTCATCTTCAAGTTCTGGTGTAAATTTTCCTTTTGATGCCATAAATGACTTGATTTCATTTTGCAGATCATAAAATCTTCTTAGCGTTTCACCCCAACTTAGCCAACTTACTTCAGAAAAGTAAATTACATCCCCCAAATTAGCATCCAAACATGTGAGGAACTCCTGGAACTGGCAGAAGCACAGATCAAATACAGAATAATGTTAAAAGCTGATGATCTTGTGGGGCTGCATTACTAGCTCTCCAGGGTCACACGCAGCCCATAGGCTGTGAGTTGGACACACCTCATCTGGATTCTGGATTCACCCGGTTTATAAACTGCATCTCTTCCAATACTGGATCACAGAATCATAGAATCACATACCTGGGTTGCAGGTATTTATTTACATGGAATGCATAAACAACAACATAGGTACACGTTCGGAGGTCAACCACGCCTGACACCTGCAGAAGACTCAGCCATTTGGCCTCAGCCTCTGCCAGACACTATGCTGTCACTTTGCTCTCTGGGCTCCAGATGTCACTTTAGCATCTGGGATCCAAAGGCAGCAAAACCCAGGGTGCTGCACCAGATGTGCAGCCCACAGCTCTCTGCACGGTCTCCTGAGCTCATCCCTTCTTTCACACTCCTCAGCATGCTCCTTCTTACATTCATCCTTTCTCAATACCTTAAGATTTTGTTCCAGGAGCTCCACATATGTTATAGCCTTGGAAAAACGGCTGTATTTAGACATACACTGCCAGTATGTCATCTGACACTTATGGGCTGCAGGAACAGCCTCAAAGAGCAAAAAGCCCAGACATCTGCAGCAGCTTCTGGTCTCAGAGAGCATACTGCCAGCGAAGCAAAGAAACCTATCCTGACTCAGACAGGAAAGAAGAGGCCAAACCTTGCTGTGGTGCTCAGGGCTCAGCCCTCCATACGGACACAGAAGCTGCCATATGGGGTCAGACTGTACGTCCATCTTGCAGAGAAGCCTAGAGGAGCCTGTCTCTTGCTTCCTGGGCCACTGCCAGAGACAGGACACTGCACAGATGGACATTGTGCCTTCGGGACACAAAGAATTATCAGGACACGGGAGCTTTCCAAATGGCATGTGCTCATGTTCAAGCTGCCATAGTGACCTTCTGCCCAAGTCCCGCAGTGTGCCATAGGCAGCCTGGCAGTTTGCATATAGAGCTTTGCAATGCTGCTTTTGCTCCTCTTTTGAAGCTCTACTTTTGTTTCAGGAGTAAAGACAAAAGGACGTGCCAGGCAGCTAAACTGTGATGTTTCAAGCACCATGTAGACAACAGACCTGGGTACCTGGCCCGGCTCATTCCCTTTGAGAACATCAGAACAGTCAGTGCCACATGGCTTCACTGGGCTTCATTTCAGGGCTGAACCTGTTGTTTCCTCAAATCAGCCATTTGTATCCTCGGGGGACCACATGGCTTCTCTAAGTCCATTTACCCCTAGAAGCAATTGATTAGTGCGTTCTGACACCTTAATTAATTATTGCAGGCACACAGTGCTGCTGTGCTTCTCGCTTTGGACACACATAGCATACAACACTATAAAACAGCACCTATGGACAATCACTATCTTTGAAGAATGGAAATAGAGGAGGAGAGATTTGGAGACTTGCCTACATCCACAAAAGGATTTGCTGTCAGAGTTAATATGTAGGTGCTCCCAGCCAACACTCACTTTCAGACCACTGACACAACAAGTATTCTAGTAATACAACGCTGCAGTATTAGAATAACTGAATGCAAATCAAAAAAAACCCACACGTTTGTTTCTTATTTTCTTATATTGACACCTCAAAGAGCTGCCTGAAACTTCAAAAGACAAGCACCATGCAGTCAGCCTGATACTGGGTTCATAATATCGAAAGAAAGGGGGCCCTACAAATACTCACCTGGCAGCACAATTACTGCTGCCAACTGTTTGCCATCTAACAAGTATCAGAACGGTTTCTGGCTCATTTTAAATATTATGACACCACAGCTCCTAAGTAAAACAGTTCAATTCTGTTTGTGCCGTTCACCGAAGTGCTCTGACGGTCTTCAGAAATTACAATGACTGTAGATCAATACACACTTGTGTTGCAGACATAATAAAGCACTCAAATTCAAGAATATTTATTGACCATGAAATTACATAACAGAGTCTATTTTATGCTATGACGCTGGAGCATATCTTAGAATAACAATACCTGTTTTGACTCAAGTACTGCAACATTACGTACTTAGAATGGTGAAGCTTAGGTCTTACACTGATGTAATTCATCCCTCCTATAACTACTTTACTCCACAGAAGGATGAATTTTCATGCAGTAAATGAAGGTAAGTGGAAAAGATGAAACCAATTACTCTGTGCTGTAGTATTTTTGTATGTAATTTGCATGTCAAATGTTTTGTAGCCCCAGTGCTTATGACAAATAGTATCAATGTGGAGTTCTCATTGATCTTCACAGTTTAATTCTCCATTTCTACTGATAGTTCACATTTCATGTGAGAATGTTGGAACAACAGTTTGCAGCCTCAGTTTGAGCAAATAATGCATCTGTAGCACTGTGTAACTACGCATATTCCTTGACTAAAATGTAATACTTAAATCTTAAAAAATAAACTTGCATACTTAACTCAGACCACTTCCTTGTACATACAACATCAAATAAAATATCTCAACAAAATTTACTGCTGTGATCCATGGGACTTCTGTGTGTGTGTGAACTGTCAGCTTTCTGACTTATTCACGAGGAGGGGGAGGCAGGCAGCAGTGCTGTCTCTGAAGTGCTCCTGGATGGACATGTGCATGCCTTCTCCTTAGGGGAAAGCAGCTGGCACAAGCCCCCACGTATAGGAATGCTGGACATTGAGCACAGAAGGCTGGTTTTGTTGGGCTTGGTACACGCTGGCCAAGAGGCAGCAGAGCAGGCAGGGGTGCTCACTTCCCTGCCTCAGCAGCCAGCATTTTGCTGAGATCAGCAGAGAAAAGTGGGAGTGGAAACATTTTCAAAGCTGACTGCTGGAAGCTCGGGGGGCTGCACAGACTTGCTCAGAAGGGATTTCTTTAAAGGTAATTTTAAGGTTGTTACCTCGACTGTTTACTCAGAGACAGCAGCAGATAATACTACCGAGGCTGACAAGGTTCATGCTCCAGGCTCCTGTGCCTCTCATGAAAGCTGCTGCTGCCAGATAGGGACCCATTCCCATACCCATTCAGGTTTGTCTTAAAATATCAGCATCCGGTTTTGTATGTGATGAAGGTGATGTAAAGAGGAAGGTGTGGGGTGATATCATGGGTTTTTCATTCCATTTTAATTCATCAGTGCTCGTGTGGCAATATGCTCATGCTACCATGCGCCCTTTATGAAACAGAAAGAAACTGTACCAAAGAGTATAGAAAATATGTATGGTGACTGGCAACCTCCAAAATCATAAAAATGGTCCAAGAGGGAAGGGTATGAACATTACTTCATGGTCACAGCTGGCAAGCTTTGGAGATTCAGTCACAACTCACCCGTCTAATCTCCCGCACACACAGGGCACAACATTTCTCCCAGAAGCAGAATTATAAAACTGTCTTCTAATCTCACAAAAATACAGTTTAGTCTTACTTTGAAGCAGCCTGCAGCGGTTACTCACGAGCAGTTCCCATAACTTTCCATGCCAGGCAATAAAGACTTAACTCAAGGTTGATGTTGTAGTAGGCGCTTGGCAGGGATACGTGCTGTACGGGATAGGCCTCTCCCTAAGCATAGTGAAAGGGTGCTGTTGTTCTCAGACAGACTGTCCTTGCTAACAAATAAACAAGATAAGAAGAAGGTGAAGGAATGAGGAGACGATAGGAGCCAATAAGGAATTGTGGTAAGGGGCTAAGATCCAGTATGGATGAATCAGGACAGGGCACGATAGCTCAAGTAAGGTATATAAGCTGTGTGTATTAGTGAATAAACGCCATTTTGCAGCATCCCCATATTGGTGTCTGTGTTGCTATGGTCCTAGCGAGCTCTGATCGCTAGCCCATGACAGCGGGGCTTGGGACTACCGTGGTTGCCGGCAGAAATAGGTTGAACACATTTAGTTTCTAATCCCTGGAATTTGTAACATCGTTGCTGGAAAGTTACACAAGGTCCTCTCAGCAACCTCTGTAAAGAAGTCTGTGAAGTGATGAAGCAACACTCCAACATATGGTTGATTTGCATTATCAGTTCACAGTGATGAATCACCTGTGATTGCCCCTTAAATTAGGGCTAATTTTTTACTGTTCCTCCAGTTCCCCTCATAGCTTCTTCACCTAACTAAAACCCAGAACTCACAAAATGCTCATCCTCACAGCATCATTCCCCTTCTTCTGCTTACAGTTGTCCTTTCACACACCTCAGCCCCTAGCGATGGTGACTACAATCACACCGTGCTAACAGCATAGACTCAGAATGATGCATCTAGCTGCCCTGTGCATCCTCCTCCCCCTGCACTGCATTGCCTCACGCCAACAAGCAGAGCTGGTATTCTCATTTCCTATAAACTACCCTCTACTGAGTTACATGAAAACGAACCTCTTCTTGGATAATGACCAATGCTGACCACCTAATTAATAGAGTTCAATTATTTGTATGCTGCCTCATTTATCCATAGTTTTCAAATTCAGTCAGCGAAGTTTTTAGATGGCCATTCCATATTTGCATCACCGTTAAGGAGAGAAAAATCAGACTATTTATTTTGGCATTTCTCAGACTGAGAACACCTGATGTTGCAACTTTGGCAGTCCCTTTGCCTGGCTGCTCTGCAGCTTCTGTCCAACTATTTGAATTATAAACTGCAATGTCCACGCAACTCTTCTTTCAGCTTCTGATTCCAAGATAAAATCCTGGGATCTACACAGGGCCCAAATGGCCTTTTCTTCTGCAAGCAGACTGATACACAGCAGAGATAAAAACATCAGCTTTAAGTTGATTGCATGGAACTCAGGAGACTCAATTACGAAACCCTATTTTAAAAAATGGTGTGATTCATGCCGTAAAAATCAAACCATTTTGATATCTGGCTCTTTCCCCAGATCCCTCCCACAACCTCAGTTCTCCATGATTTCCAAAGCTGATAATCCACGCACATCTCCAACATGGTGATTAATGTTTGCTACCAAACACTGCAGTTCCAGCAGACCCCACGTTGCAATGCACCCAACTGCTCTGCTTGTCCCCAGAAACATGAAGTCGTCACTCACTGAGCCCATGGCTCATGGTGAGACACGGCTCCTTCATGCCAAGGAGCTGAAGAGCTGTTCTCCCCACTGCAGTGGAGGACACATTAAGTGTGTGCTGGTTTGAGTGAGTGTGTGCCTGTGTTGGGGCTAAGAGGTTAGAAAAGTTCTGTCAACGTTCATGGGGTTTTCAGCACTGATACTTCACGTCTTTTCCTACATGAAGCCACAAGCACGGAACCCTTCCCTGCAGCACACAGCACACTTCCAATTCCTTTGGTGTAAGACAGCAATTCCAGTTTATCCTGAAGTGGATTTTACCTTTCCACTGAGACAGTTTGCTCTATTAAAAGCGGACATAAACCTAGCCTGAAGCTGCAGGAGACCACTCTGGACCTTGCCCACTACTGGCTGCAATGCTCTGCCCTTTCCTGTTGTAAGTCTCAGAAGACCACATCAGTTTTGACCTCTAAAGATACACAACTTTCCCCCCAAAAAACTGCCATCATACTGAAAGAAAAACGTGGAATCGTGTGAAACATCAGCAAGCCCTCTGCCAGGCCATGGGGAGGAGTGGGGACTGCTGATTGCCAAGAGGGTGGGCCTGGCCATGCGCTGCCCCTCCCCTTGCCAAGGGCTCACCTCCAGCCCTGCAGCCTTTGCTTCCTCACTCCCCTCTCCTAAGCAGATGCAGTGTTCAGAAGGGAAGGAAAGAAACCAGCTCGGTTTCTGTTAGGAGAGTTTTTTATTAGGACGAAGTATTTCACACAGAGGGTGGTGAGACACCGGAACAGGTTGCCCAAGGAGGTTGTGGATGCCCCATCCTGGAGGCATTCAAGGCCAGGCTGGATGTGGCTCTGGGCAGCCTGGTCTGGTGGTTGGTGACCCTGCACATAGCAGGGGGGTTGAAACTCAATGACCGCTGTGGTCCTTTTCAACCCAGGCCAGTCTATGATTCTATCTATGATTCTGTCTCTTAGCAGTGGAGCTGTACATCCACTTTGGTTCGGGAGCCTTCAGGCCTGGAGGAGGCAATCTGCCCAGCCCTGAGCTCCCTGCCTTCAGCGCCACTCCTCTTCCTGTTTTCCTAAAGCTAATCTGGTTTCTGCAAATCCATTTTAATAAATAAATTCATATTGGTTTCTTTTTACACATGAATGTTTTCCACCTGCTTGGTGCTCCCTCCAGTCAAGGCAGAGGCAGCACAATGATGCCCAGCCAGCAGGCAGCCTTGTGACATTGATTCTCTGCAGCATAAAAATACAACACTTGCATTGCCATCTTTTATCAAAGTATACACGCTCTGCATACACCTGTGAATGCACTCACCCTGCATTCCCAGCTCCTGGCACTGCAGCTGTGCTTCGTGGGATTGTTTTCTCATTTGGATTATGAAGAGTTCACTGGGAGTAGAGAATGGAGCTCAGTTTGAACTGCTCCCACTGTAAGTAAAAAGCTGTAAGGCTGATCCTGTTGCTGAAATACGGAATCCAGAGAGCCATTCCAGCTCAGCCCAGCTAAGGGTGAAGGCAGTGAGCGTGTCAAGAGAGTGACAAGTGTCCAGAAAAACAAAGTGATAGAACCATCTGAGCTGCTTCTATGAAATACGGTATATTCATTCAGTGAATTAATATACCATATATAGAAATATCTAGGCAACTTTTAAGCTGCCTTCTAAACATCAGGATTAGAATACACAGGTCTCAAAAGTCCCTCGGGGGCTGAAATGCACTGAGTCTCCAGCTTCTATTAAAGCGGTGTGCTCTGCTCAGTGCATTAGCATCTTATTTTAGCTGCCTTAAAATAGGTACGCAGAAAAATGTTTCTATATACATCTGCTCTTTCCAGCAGGTTTACAGTCTATTTCCAAATACACGCTCCTTACTCTAGAATGGGAAGCCGCTGTTGAATCACACTCATTTCAGCAGCCTTTTCAGTTTGTGTATGAGGATTTATCATCTTTAATTTAGCAAGTTTACAGAACACAGCCAACTGCTTTTCTCTGCTTCCAAATAAAGTATGGAAAGTGAAGGCTGTGGCAAGGGAAGCAGAAGATGAAAAGGCCCATCTGGGTATCTTTTTTGTGTTGCAGCTGTTAAAAACTGAAACCCATTCTCTGACAGAACGATTGAATTTGGTAGTTAATGTGAACAGAGTCTTCATATGTTACTTCGGTAACATATAGAGATACGGGTGCCTTTTGCAAAGAAACAAACACATTTCTGCTTTAGATAAAGATTATATAGGCTGAATGCTTTCGGGACTGTATAGAATGAATACTTGGATATATCCAACACCTGATAGGCTCTGGGTGTTAGATCAACTAGAAAAAATATACAAAAATCCATGTGTTAACTTTGGGGGAGGAAATCTACGGCCAGTTAAGTCAAGGATGTATGGGATGGTTCAACGGCACTTAGAAATTGCTCACTGTAATTAGTAATTTCAAGAGAAGGGGCTCCAAAGTGAAATCACAAATTAAGAAAGAAGTCTCTGTTTCACGTACACGGTAAATTTTCACTAATGAAATAAGAAACGTCAACTAATCATAAGCAACAGAGGATATAAAGTAGATGTGACGTGTTACAATCTACAGAAACTGTAGGTGAACATTTCAGCAGTAGCAATAGCTGAAATAGCAAAAAGCAAAAGCAGTGATACATTTTTAGATACCTAATCCACTTTCACAACTCAAGGAACTTTCAACTGCATCATGTGTCCGGGTGCTTACAACTAAACGCAGCAATCAACTTGCTAAGGGCAGTTTTGCTGAATAAAGGTACGCAATCCCCACAGAGAAAGTCCAATTCATGCTTTAAGACTTCTCCACAGAGAGATAGCATATGTCAATATTTGCTGTTCTCACTAAGTCACTACAAAATGTTTGTTTTCATCTCTGAAAGTAATTTCCACAGTGGAGTTTTGCTGATAAAGGATTAACGCTTGAGAGGAGGCCAGCACGGGCTTCTGTGCTAAGCACTACATATGCAGGGCTGGTGAGTCCAATTAAACTTTTTTAACCTAAAAGGTATTGTTATTGGGGTTGGGGAGGGAACATCATGCCTGGGACAACTTAACACACATTTACTATCATTATAAAACCCCAGCACTGATCAGATGTTTCAAGCAAGGTATCTGCTAGCCCGTCACCTCCAAAAGAGATATTCCCACCCCTCAGTCATTCAGGAAAGCAAAGACCCTGTCTTTTCCAACATCCATCAAATGTGTTCCTCTGCTGGTCCAGGGCTGGGAAGCTGCATTTGGACCCGCTGTTGACTTACAGCAGGTAGGGCTGCAATGCAAACCACTCCTGCTAAACCATGCTGCAGTCACTACCTAGGGAAGATGCTGAGCAGATGTCAGATCCAGTGCATCAGAGAGGAAATCACACAAAGCACATGCACTCAAAAGCAAGAAGCAGCTTGGAAAATAGCAACAGCAGAAGAGACAGAATGTGAGTCGGCATGAGAGGGTGAGCACTGCTGCGCCACCACGCACCTCTTGCATGCACACGCTGCACTGAGCTCCCTGCAGGATGAGCACCCTGTATCTGCACACCACAAAACACTGAAGAGGGTTTCAAAACGTTTGGTGGCTGCCACAGGGGAAATGTAAATATTCATCTTGTGAAGATGCTGACAATGGATAAGTCCCTCTTATTGGTATTAATCAGATTTTAAAAATGGAAAGTACTTATCACTTGATATTCCAGGCCTTAAAGTTTTCTGCAAGATAGGCAGAGGTTTCTTCACCCTCCCTCGGTTCTGCCCCCAGTCAGTCCTGGAAGGAGGACCACAGAGCTTAGTCTGTGTCAGCACTTCTCTGCTGCTGGGGCTATAGGCATGGAGTATGTGCCACAGAAGATGCCATAACCAACTGGCACAAACCCAGAAATAATGCCAGAAAGAACCCTAAGCACATTCTCTTTCCTCCTTGGACATCTCAGTATCTCTGTTTTCCAGACTGAGCAAGGGCTGTGACTGTGCGTGGATGCTCATGCTATGCTCTGCCTGCCCCAGCCCACTCTCACTTTTGTCTCATCTATCCCAGTGCTGGCAGAGAGTTTTCTTTGCCTTTCACTGCACGTGAATTTTGACCACAGCAGTTAATCCATCCCACTACTTCCCTCTGAAGAAGAACTAGGAAAGATCCACCTTCCTAGAGGGAATTCTTACCTGTTAACACTGAACAGCTCAATGTACCTCAGCATACCAGAAATGGGCTTTCATACAGTTGCCAAACGTGTTCTGTGCCCTTTTGTCCTTGCTGTCGCCAGCACAAAGCCATGTTTATAATTCCTCCCACAATCTTCATTCCTGTATTCTGGCAAAGACCATCAGTGTTCACAAATGCAGAATAATAACTACAGGCAATTACACTGCCAACACAAGCCATCAAGAAACGTACAGTGCACAATGCCTGCTACCTATAATGCTTTTATTCTGCGGTACCTGGGGGTATCAGTTCATAGGAAAGGACATCTGGCTCCTATTTGTGAAAACAGCAGTTTGTGGGTTACCATCTGTATGCGCCAGTGGAATTCTCAAAGGAAACAATTCAGAACTTCAGCACATTTCATCGTTTTCATTTATGAAAGGGGAAATATGTGCAGTAATACATGCCCAAAGAGATCAGGAGGATTATTTTGAAACCAAAACGTCTGATGTTTTTACTGCATTTACACAATTCCTCTTAAATCAATGTTTTCCTTTTTAAAATTAGCATCATTGTTTGTTTCCTATGTGAAACCTGGTTTGTGTCTGAGCAATTAAAGTGAAGGCAAATGTGACAGGAAACTACTTTGAATACAGTACCTCAGCTGCAAAATGCAACTTTTCTGAGTAATTGAAATGAAAGTCAGGATCAGTAAAAACAAATTGCACAATGCAGTCGTGGCTGGAAAATTACTATGGAGACCGGCGACTTGATACAACTGTTTCTATTACTTTGTATTGCATTAGGTAAGGTAATAAATACTTAATAAGAATAGTAGAACAAGATTCATTTTATTCCACATTGTGCATATCAAACAATCCTGCTTGCAAAAGATTGCCCTCAGGGCAGGAAAATGTTTCATTCTCCACTCCTGTTCCGTCAAGAGCTGTTGTGCTGGTTCTGCCAACAAGGATGCCAATTAGTGTCAAGCAGCGTTTTAGGACTGTTGATGCAATACACAACAAAAGGAACACAGCGTGGTGAAGTGGACTTGCTGCACTCAGAGACAGAAAATACCACTTTTATTTTGGTAACTGGACTTAGAATTCAGTGAGATGGAGAAAAGAGAACACCATTTCCACTACGTTAGGGTTTACATCCCCAGTTGGGAACAGCGAGGTCTCATTTGGAGCTCTGTTGTTAGAGAAAGGAGATACTCTATAAACCTTCAAAAAGCACAGATCACATCCACTTGCTCAGGTGAATCCTCCATCAGCTCAGTAATCCTTCAGCTTGCTCTGTCACCAGTATTCTTAATGCTACCTAGGTAAATTGTTTCTGTGAAATCCAGGGGAGAACGAAATCTGCTCTGTGTGCACAAAGCATGTCTACTAAAGAGAAATCCCAGGGAAATTACTCAGGTTTATTACACTTCCAGCTTTCTCAGCTGGTCCTACTAAGCCACCTCTGCCCATGAACAGCTGAGTGAGGAAGACAACAGTACTGCGGGGCAAGAAGGCGACTTCCTTCAACAGTCAGTCAGACAGTTCCCAAAGCCCCTCGTCATCCTCACATCGTGACTTTCAGACCTAGCAGAATGCTTTGCACGTGATGTTGACATTAGAAGAGCATGGGCAGGAGATGAAACTTCAAAACTGGTCAGGGCAATCCCATATGGTGAGCAAGGCCAGCACTGTCAGAAGTCTCCCCAGAAACCCTGCATGACAGAGACAAAACTACTTCCCTGCCAATGGCACAATGAGAGCAACGTTTGATCTGCAATGAGTTTCACATCCTGACTTTCTTAGCTCTGCAAGGATTTCAGTAGAAAAGTAAATCCAGCTTCACACTACGTATCAAGTCCTGACTTTATTTCCTCTGCAAAAATGCCAACAGCAGCATCAGCCTCACTCGTGTCTTTTTTATTCTTTATCTTTTTCAGGGAGGTTTACCTTGTGTATAATACACTGAAAACACTCCAGTAAAAATAGGAATTAAATCATCGCTGCTATAATGAGGAGAGGTGGAATACCTTCCCTCTTCGACAAGCCCCAAGCAGTTGGCACCCTATAAATCATAGGAAGCAGAAGGGTAATTATAGAACTGGAGGCTGATTACTGTAAACATTCAGAAGTAGCTCCTAGTAATCGGAAACTAAAGATAATGTGAGCATGATCACAACCATGAAGGAACTGTGCAGCTCACTATAACCCATCTTTTCTCTATTCCTTAAGACTGGGTTGTCTCACAAAGCAACAGACTACAGAGTCAATCTAGCACCTTGTAAATTAACAGCCTGTTAATACTGTGAATTGTTTGTTCTCTGTCAGAATTAGTGTTGATTTGACAACATTGAAAACATCAGGATCTGATTACTTTCCTGCTGTGCACTAAGCAGCACTGCTAACAGCCTCCACCAGTCCTGCCATCTTCAAGCACCCTTTTCATCACTGTGTGTGATGCCGGTGCATTTATGGGGGAAAATGTCCAGTCAAAGAGGTGCAGCTTGCACTGAGAATAGATGATGACAGTAAGTGAAATGGATTTTAACACCAGGGTTGTTCATTTTTTCCACTATCGGGGCCACACAGTGAGAAAACTCTCCTCCACCATTGATAGAGGGACCTCCTTGATAAAAGTGCACTTGCAGTCACATTGTGCTGGACCACAACGAAGTATCAGATTCGCGCCTTCAGAGGAGTTATCCCTCCAGGACCAAACATCATAACACTTGAGCTGAAAGTGATACCTTCTGTTTTACCCAAGCATACCAGAAAGATTACACAACATGACCAAGAGGGAAGCTTGTTTTCTGACACCAGTGCTCTGCTCCTGTCCTTAAGCAGGAAGAAATACAAAACCTGTCATTTTCAGTCTACACAGAGAATGTAGCTTACTGGTGGCTCTAATCCCTATGTGATCCTCACAAAGCAATTTATCTCAATTACACTTACTGCTGATAACTAAGTCTACGCATTAACTACTAAAGCATAAAAGTGTTTCTTTTCATCTGCATCCTTGTTATGGTTATATACCTCCAAAGTTTTCCTCTGTACTTGACGTAGAATTTTCAGAACTAAGACAAAGAGCTTTGGAAAAATCCACCCTTTCATTAAACAACTTGAAATTATCTAGAACTTGGGTATATGACCAGCAAGACAAAAGCACCTTTACGCGACATTACCTGAAGAAAGCAATACCAAAGCATAGCTTTAGCTAGGTAGCAGCACATATCTCACCATGCTGTATAATCCCATGCTCCAAAAGCCTGCGGCCAAGCTGCTCAGCTTCGGTCCGTGTCGTGGCCTCTCCTTCCTGGATCAACCAGTCAATGAACTCCGATGCCACAAAGGTTCGTTCGTACTTGACCCCTTCCTCTTCCCTGGCTTGCAGAAGAGTATTTTCAGAACTCATCAACCTGGTTTGGAGGGGAAAAAATTGGTAAGGAAATTGATGCTTCAAAACCAAAAACAAAACTCCTCCAGATCCCTTCTGGCAAATTTCACAAGCAAAGAGATGTGAACCATTCCCTGACTTATTAAACCTTTCCTCAAGCTATCAGTCTAAACTTAGATGTGAATAACAGCATCTCAGGCAAGAAATTAAGGTTTTATGCCCCTGCATGAAGTTAAAGCTTTGTCCTTTCATTCTTTACATGAAAATAAGGGGTTTCAGTTTCACATTTCCCATATTTAGTTCTTTAGTTTCTCTAAAAGTTAACATATAATCCAATTCCAAATAAAATCAGCCTAAAAACACCAGATCATAACTAACGTGTTCAGAAATCCCTAATTAACTTTTACAGGTAGCAGGACTATGCCCCTAAGTCCTTTAGATGGTTTTGAAAATCCTCCTCTTAAGCTTTATAACAGCTGCAGAAAAATTGAAGAGGAAGGAGAAAAGGTAATTCTGTGGTCTGGGTGGCTGGTAAATGTTTGGCTTCCAGCACTCCATGATGCAGCTGCAGCCAGCCAGGTTGCACACCTGAAAACATTTTCACATCTGAACCACCATGTCTCAGTCAGCTCTGCATAACACAAGACTTAAGAGGAACGTTGTATGTGCCAGCAACTGGAGGTTACGTAGCTTAAATACGCTAAGAAAATTATTCTCCATTCAAGTAACCTAAACAAATGGTGCAACATAAAAGTGAAACAACAGCCTCAGTATTTTATTAATACAAAAGTAAGGTTAAGGCTTGGGAAGAAAAGAAATGAGAATCACTCTTTTAATACAGAAATCCGCCTTTCTGTTGTTGGGAAACTGAGCAACATACATTCCTTACTCATTGATTTCATTTCTGTTCCTAATTTTTATATTTACTACAGACCAATGGCAAGATTTTCACAATAACAGTTCAAGAATGGCATGGTTGAGGTTTTTTCCATGTAATACTAGCAAGGCTTCTCCCCTCACCAACTATTTGGAAACTAAAGGCACAACTGGTCTACAGCATGAAAATTGAAAAGCTCTCAATCTTGTCCCTTATCATGATCAGAAGTTTGAATTTCCCATAGATCCATATGTGGGAAATCTCTTCCTTAAACTGTCAGTGTGTCCAGGATTGATGGAAACTGTGGGAGGCACAATAAATATATGTATCACCACCTCTCGAGGTCTTCTGAGTTCTGAAGTCAGGCATCAGAAATATAGGTGCTATAGGAGCACAGAGAGGAAAGTTTCAACTGAAATTACAATAAGGAGCTTTGATGGGACCTGGCCTTTGTTATTCCCCCTGAAGGAGTTCTTGCAGTGACTTTAATGAGAGCTAACCAGGAGCCTGGGCTGAGTGGATCTGACCCCAGGCAGCAGATCAGCAAACCAAGGGCTGCTGTGCACCAGCTGGAGTTGAGTGGTGGATATAATGAACTGCTCCTGTCGGTGTTGGGGTGTCATTGCCAACACCTTCAAGATGAGTAAGAATGCAGAAAGTCAAAATTAGCCAAAGTCAGGGATGAGGCTGAAAGCAAGAACACGTGTAACAGGGGACAAGATAATGACTCCAGAGCTCCTGCAAAGGCTTTGTTCTTTTTCATATTTTGATTTGCATATGTGTGCATGGAAAACTTATCTCTTTCTCCCACACAAACCACACTTAATACAGAGAGAGCTCTAAGGGACCATCTTTAACTGTCTCTCACTAACCAAGCATTTCCCCCCCAGAAAAAAACGCAAACCCAAACTCGTGCCCCTTCATACCATCTGCTGCATGGTTACCCAGAGCTGGTTACCCAGGCTCTGCGGGCACCTAACAAAAAAATCCCAAGGATTGCGCTAATTGTTCTTTGATGAGTCTATAATTAGTTGACCAGCTCATTGAAGCAGCAGATGAAGCTCATTGAAAAAGAGATGCTAATCGTTTGATTTTTACAGAGCCATAGAAGAAAACTGGAAAAATATCAAGTGGAAAAACACTCAGCTTGACATTTCACACCCTTCTACATGTGCCCAGAATAGCACTGCAAAGGACTTGGGCTTGTGAACAAACAGACACGACAAATTGACAGTTTTAAAACCCAGAAACAGTAATCCATTGCTAACTGAAGTAAATCACTGTAACTTTACTGCTGTCAACAGAACAGTACCAATTTCCATCAGCCAAAATCTGGTGTTTCGTTGGTCAAAACTGGAAACTGCCTCCATCTCTTCCATTTTCTCATATTTCAAACAACTGTGAGTCCATTCATGTCAAAGCATATTATTTGTTGAAACTTGTGCTGTCCTACATGGAAGGAATGTATTTGGCCAAACACTGACATTCATACCTTTTTTCTATTTTAACTTAGTTTTATCTAAATTTGAGTCGACCACTGAACGCAGTCTCAGTATTATGTGAATGACTTCCTGAAACTAAAAGCATAAGATTGCATTTCTTTCAATGTGAAATCTGGTAGAGAATACCAGTTGAAGTCAATGTCATGAGATGATGTGTATGACTGACTGCACCAGAAAGACATCAGTCCTGTGTACCTGGCCTACACCTGTGAGAACTGCAAACGTAATCAAAATATGGGGCGTGCACAACTTGATTTAAAAAAAACAAAGACTATGAAAAGTCCGTGTTGGATTTATTTAAGACTTGCAGGGAGGATTTTGCCAAACAGGAGACATGTTTATCATATCCAGCCTCTTTGGTCAGCCCCACAGAGTATGATAACTGACATTGTCAATGGCCCTAATAAAATCTTCAGGGAGTTTGAGGAAAGCTTAAAGCGGTAGGAAACCCATTACGTTTCATCTCTAGTTGTAAACTTAAAGCTCAAAGCAAGGTCACAGAAAGGATTACCAAAGTTTGCATTTATGTGCAGGGAATCTGAGCTGTCTATGGTTTTCAGTGGAAATGAGAGGAAGATACAGTCAGAGACTGATTTAAAACCTTTTAATTAGGCAACTACAACCACGGAAGACATTCGCAATAGGTAAAGGAGGTGATGCCACAGAAGAGGAGAGTACAGAGTACAGGGACCTCTATGGTCACACAAATTGAGGACAGGGAAAGGTTGCTCCTTGTCTGGGGGACAGACCTGGTGTCCCATGTCACAGAGAGAGGACAGGGCATCTTCACTGCTATCTGAATGCTGGGAACCTGCCATCTGCTCCTCTGTCCGTGTGACAGTCTGCTGATCCTCTTAAATATTTTTGCTTAGTTTACACATTTAGGTTAAAATCTGCATGAATGATGTTGGGTAACGTCTGCCATTTTTGGCAAGCACAAACTATGCTGGCTTCTAAATGTAACAGTACTCCAGCCCTGATGTGATGGGAGGGGAAGGGCAGGAAATAGTATTACAACGCCTATCTTAAATGAGCAAAGCCTAATGAAGGCAGCAAGAACTGAAGGGCTGAGACACATTTCTAAAGTATGTTGCATGCAGACAGATTTCCTTTGTCATAGTCACATTTCTCTTGAAATTAGACCTATGGACATTTTGATAAACAAGTTGAATATGCTGGTAAATGATTTCACATCTGTGCATAAACACTTTCTCCTGTTGTTGCCTTTTAACTACTATTTTAATTATGCTACATTAGTATTTTCTTCCCCAACAATAGAAGAAAAGATATATTGCCCATATTTCACTGACGAACTCTTTCCATACTAGTTTGACTTTCAGCATTAGATTTTGAGTTTAAATGCACCCAGTGAAACTGCAAAGGTGATACTAACAGGTGTGCATGGAAAGCATATAATCATAGAATCATAGAATCGCTGAGGTTGTAAAAGACCCACAGGATCATCCAGTCCAACCATCCACCCATCACCAATGGTTCTCGCTAAACCATGTCCCTCAACACAACATCCAAACGTTCTTTGAACACCACCAGGGTCAGTGACTCCACCACCTCTCTGGGCAGCCCATTCCAGTGCCTGACCACCCTTTCAGAGAAGTAGGATTTCCTAACGTCCAGCCTGAATCATCCCTGACGCAGCTTGAAGCCATTCCCTCTAGTCCTAAATAATGAAATCAGAACTGTGCCAACTGGCTTTGCTACAAAAGCTAAGGTGAAACCCAGACAGCCCAGGTATGCAGCCTTATCTCCCATGAACAAAAAATTTCCAATGATCCATGGCAAATCTTCACTAGCTTTGACTGTCACAAACTGGTTTTGAAATGGCACATATTTTTTAATCTATACAAGCGCTGGAGATGGGTTTTAAAAGCTTCAAAACCCTGCAGAAACACTGCTTAGGAGCAGCCACCTCATGAGGATGAGTTAGTCTTAGATATAGGTGCTGCTTTTGGCACTAGCTCCTTTTCCAAGATAAATACCATTATAAACATTGTTCTGCAGGTGTCACGTAGGACAAACTGGACACTCTGTATTGGTTTGGGGATGGCTGCTCACACAGAGAAATGGGGATGGAAGTAGAAACTCTGGCAGAACAATTTTTCCTGCCTTGGCTCGTTTCACGCAAGGTGCTGTTACCAGCCTCACCAAGAAAGAACTGTTTTGCTCACAGTAGCCAAAAACTGAAAACAAGGTTGCAGTCCAGACACACCAATCAACTTTTCATAGCATGGGCTGTGCCTGGGGGCAGCGCGTTGCGGAGTCTGCAGGAGCAAATGCTTTGCTATGTAGAGCACAGGAGGTTTTGCAGAAAGGCATTTAAACTGATCATTCCGTGTATCCAATGAAGAATGTTTCCCAGCAGTGTTTTGCCTGATTTGTTTTCACGTTAATAGTCACAATCATGGAAGATTTACATGGCAAGGACAACAAAAGGAGCAGCATTCCCAACTGCTTGGGGCTTTTTTTTTATTTCGGACTAATTGTTCTTTGACCAAACTGCCCTTCATAGCCTTCTAACCTGATAACATCATTTAACAGCTTTTAAACCTGGCGTCATCCTGGTACCAGGTATAGAGCTCCAGTAAAGATACCCAGCCCCCAGTTTGTGGAAAGCTGCAGAGCTGGCCAAGTGTTTGGAAGGCACTTCCAACAACACACCCAATCCTCTGGCAGCTCTGAGCTCTTGGCTCTTGGCAGCCCTCCCCTGTTCTGCACCTGCCCTCTTGTGCAGGGGAACTAGAAGGGGTAGGCATTGGTCTGGCATTTCAGAAAACCCTGGGACACACTAGTAATAAGGGGCTGTGCAGTGGGGGTTCATGGCTGTGGTATCAGCCTTCTGCTTATTCATTCATTATAGACTGGGAAGTACAGTTAAGCTGCCTGGCTATCTGACAGAAGTAATCCAGTGGGATATTCAGTATCCCAGCACAATCATTAATTTCAAATCTTAATTAGATGTTCTTGGCTTATTTTGGGGGGCAACTGTTTTTAGTGTAATTTCTCTGATGCAGAAGCTCTGCAGGCTGGAACAGTGAAGTTTAATTTCACTTATTGTATAAAATCATACCTCCCAGTGAAGTCTCAACAGATATTCAGCCACTTGTTCATTACATTTTGATCTACTAAAGTTGTGGGGTTTGTGATTACAGTTTTACAGAGCCAATCACTTGTGACTATTTTTATAAAATACAGTGCAAGGACTTAAATGTACTTTGGGTTTTCCTATGGCATGTATTTACAACTGAGAACATAAAAAATGTCATTTCATCATAAACAAAATGCCTTAAGTGAACATGGCAAAAAACTGAAAGGGAGATGGGAAAGAGAGAAGTGTTACAAAATAAAGCCATGGGACTGCACAGCCCCAATGCTGCATGATATTCAAAATTCTATGATTCTATTCCATGAAAATCAGATGAATGAACACCATTTGCCCCTTGTAGCACTGTTACTGACAGCTGAAGGATACTGAATGCAACGTACTTTTCATACAGTCTTTGTCCTCTCATGAACACCTTCACCTCATTATCCAGCGGAAACGTCCCATCGTCTTTTCTGAAGCGGTAGAACAGTTTGGCATCCTTGAATTCTTTATGCTCATCACAAACTGAAACATAAAATAAAGAAAATCTTCATCGGGATGTTAAAGGGTTGAGAATCCATTCAACAGGTTCACAGGTTCACTGGTGAACTTCAAAGCAAGCATGATTGGAGCCCAGCCCCCTGTACTTAGGATAAAACCTAATAAATTAGGTTGTATTTAATTAGGATACAACCTAATAAACATAATAAATAGGCTGTACCACCTAAATAAATTAGAACCTGAAGTATGCAAGATTCATGTTCACCAGTTTCATGATTATTAGTGTGGACACCAATAGCAACAAAGCATCCATCTGCTAGATACCTGGAAAACCTTTTGATGTAAACTGTTTAAAAGATACCACTGTAGAGCAGCCAATAATTTAAAGATTGGCAAACTGCTTAATGTTACTTGTACTAGTTAAACCATGTGGCAGGAAAGCTGAGACTCACTGCAGGATCAGTTAGAACCAAAGCCTTCTGCCCTCTTAAAATCATCTCAGTGGCTTTGCCATGCCAGCTAGCAAATGGGAGGTACAATAGGAGCACACTGAGAAATGCTAAGTAAGGATTTACAAGAGAGCAGATGTCAGTGGGTTCCTACAAATGCCAGAAGCAAGGATATGCATCAAGGGAAGGCTGCCCAGGCAAGGTGCTGCAAAGAGCTGTCAGCCTACTGGCTTGGGCTCACCTGCTGCACTGCCGGCACAAGAGCAGTGGCTGGCATTGCTGCCACTTGGCACTGGTATGGAAAGGATGCTCTGAGAACCCTGCAGAACTGATTAAACCTACCCGACTGAGCCCTCACTCACTTCACCAACCATTTTATTAACTTCAGGAGTAATGGATGAAAATTTTCAACAGGCACCTCCTTTATGTGTGATAGACACGCACACACATGTATATAATTTATATCAAAGCTAGAGTGTGCAATTGGATTCTAAAGCAAAAAACATTTGAAGGCTGTTAGAGTTTTAAACAAGCACTTGGAAATAAGATATCTATTGCTCAATTAAATTAAGTCACTCAGACATCCATGCAACTCTTCACTGACATTTTCTCAATAGAGGATTAAGTAGTCAGATTTGAATACCCTGTAATTACTTTATTCTTTAACTATCTGTCGTGAAACCCAGTTTCCATAACAACCCGGAATTTTAATTTAATAGCTGAGCAGAAGCTGTAGAAGTGGCACACGTTCGGTTCAGTATGTGCATTTCTTCCTTTAATTAAGGTGTTGTTAATGCACTGCTGATAGCAGCAGTATTCCTGCACAGACAGTGACCCCTGCACAAATTCAACAGTCATCTGCTAGCAGTTGCTCTATTTTCTATTTAAAAAGAAACAAATGGTACATTTTGTCTTCTTGAAATAGGCAATACTATGCGCCTGGAATAGAGGACTTGGATCTTCTTTGTTTGTGTGCTTTCCAGACTCTTCGTGCACTAAAAGGCAACTAAATGCTGCCACTGATTTGGTAGCCTCCTTTTCATAAGTGTAAATTGTTATTCAAGGCGCTGAATGGAACAGGTCTCAAACACACAACAAGTTTAGGAGAAAATTAATCAGGGCGCAGTCGGACATCTAACTCTTGCAGCTGTAGCAGCACAAATGTTTGTGCAGCTGGTGCAAGGAAGAGAGCTGGAGAACAAATCCCTGTGAGAAAGATGACGCTTTTTTTGCTGGCTTATTTTTCAGATGGGCTTTTCAGCTGGAAATGGAGAAAGGGGGTGTGCAGGGAGAGCAGGGAGGGGAGGGAAGGGCAGACAGTGGTGATGAAGGCACTGGTGAGGACAGTGTGCAGCTGAGGATGCTTGGGAGGCAGGGAAGCAGCTGCACGGTCTGCAGGGACTTCCCTCCTGTAACGACATGGGGAACACAACTCTTCACCCTGATGGCCTCTTGGTGTCCCTGGGGACACAGGGGGCCTTGTGGGGCAGCACCCTTCAAGCCAGGTGTCCTCTTCCTGGCAGGGAAGGAACCTACTTGTCTTATATTTGAGTGAAGAACACAAAGTGAATTTCTGCTTGCTTAGCTTAGAGCTGATATTGCACTTACCATGATGGATAATGCTGTGATCCAATAACTTCTGGACAAGTTTAATTGCTGTCTCTCGGTCCGAGGCCTCCTTATGGTCAATCAGCCAGTCAATCAGCTCTTTGGCAACGAAGCAGTTGGGATACGTCTTGAGGTGGTGCCTCCGGTCTTTGATGACCTTCTCTTCATGCAGTCGGAGCCTGTGGGACCAGAATCAACCCATGAATTGGGTGTACAAAGACCCTCAGCCACCAGCGAGATTGGGAAAAGGGCAGAGCCAAGAAGGCACACCCAGGCCTGGCTCCACAGAAATGCTCTGCAGTTGTTGGGTGCAGCAGAACAGAGCCTTCCACCCATGCCAGGCAATCCACACAAAACATTTGCTACCATGTCAAACCCCGTAATTGAGAGCATTGTATTTCTGTCCAGTGGAAAAGACTAGGAAATGAAGAACAGCAGAGCATACAAAGCCCATTAAATGCCTCCTGTTTGCCCATTAAATTGTCAATAAATTGGAATTAATTTTCCCACACTACCACTAATATGTTCCATGTCACTGAGTATCACTGCCATATATTTTTTAACACCATTCATCTTTTCAGTTTCTTCATTGGTTGGGTAACTGCATTTTGCCTTCAGTTGCACAAGCACAGCATTTGAGATTTAAAATTCAGTCACAAAGCTGTTTCAACACAATGTTATCTAACATAAAAAAAAAGTTGCCTCCTGCTCTTAATTAAGGGAAACTGATATCTCACTCTGCAAACTGTTGGTAAATGCTATCTATCTGCAAAATCTCATCATATTGAAAGTAAGTAGGTTGGCTGTTTTTGAGATGTTTGGGTCAGAATGCAAAACTCTAATTAGATTAGTAAAGGTTTTTGAGTTCTACATCTTTATTTCTAAAATGGAGGAGATTTAGATTGGATATAAGGAAGAAGCTTTTAACAGTAAGGGTGGTGAAGCACTGGTACAGGTTGCCCAGGGAGGTGGTGGATGCCCAGTACCTGGAGACATGAAAGCTCATGCTGGACAGGGCTCTGAGCACCCTGACTGAGCTGTAGGTGTCCCTGCTCACTGCAGGGGAGTTGGACTAGATCACCTCTAAGGGTCTCTTCCAACTCAAATGTTTCTATGATTCTATGGTTTTTATTTTAGCCATTTTTTTTTTTCCAAATAAACATCTTTATCAGTAAATTAATGGATATTGATTTTTTAAAGTTTAAAAAGGTTTTCTGTTTTCTTGTTTATTTCTTTTCATTTTCTGTTAATAAATTTAACAACTCCATTTTTACAATGCCACGTATATACCTCAGTTATGAAGAAAGCATGGAAACCACAGTTCCTGGGCTTCTACCACGAAGAGAAATGTTGTCACTCATTTCAAAGTGCACAGGGTCTTATCATGTAACTACTCTTGCTGACTTCAAAGAGGTATCAAGTAATGCTGTAATAATTCTAGGGAGCACAACTATCTCTGGTTTTCAAATTGGGAAGTAGAGCAGAGTGTCAGCTTGAGTCTTGGGAAGCACAGAGGAGCCCAGCCATTAGACCAGTTGTCCTCTCCTTGTGATTCCAGCATAAAACAAACATTTCTCTTTAAAATCCAATCAAAGGAGAATACTTGGCTGAAATTGGCAAAGACAATGTTACTATGGCAGTAGACAAGACTTCGATCTAAAAATAGTAGCATAGCCATGTTTTTGTTTTGCAGCGTTCGGCTTTGAGTACTGGAATGTCCAATCAATAATAGACATTCAAAACCATATTTTGCAAGCATAAAAAAAAATGAATACTTTTATACTAAAAACACCAATAAATCAGATTAGGATTCTGGAAAGAAGTACTGGTAAACGTCACATGCATTGTGAAATTCTCTGAGCTAAAATATCTTTGCTTAAGGAATATTTTCCAGATGTGCTTTAGCAGCTGTTGCCATACTTAGAAAGAAAAGCCTACACAGCTCTAATTATAGAATGCACAATTATCATTATTTCTGACTGAGATTTCCATTTTAACTATATTTCAGGTTTTTTTAATGTTCATTAATTTGTACGTTACGCAATAACCTAGAAGAACAATGATATGGAAATAGCAATATAATATGTATGTAGATGGCTTGACCTATCTTCCAGTCATTGCTGTAAGTCTGAATGAACAGGGCTCATCTGACACCAAAGGGAAAACCTGTTCTATCAAATTCTTTGCACAAACTCTGTGCCAGAGTGTGTCAAGAAGGCTACGGTATTCCATAAACAAGCCAGTAGGCAAGGGCACCACAACTGAGTGTTTATGTCTTAAATTCTGACCAAAGACTCTCCTTCAGTTGGCGGACTCGTATCTATTTTAACTTCTTTAACATGCCGTAAGATACATGGTTTCACTACAGCCCTCTGCCTTACTCCAGGCATTACAGTGCCTCTCTCAATACCCTTTTGCTTATATTCCCATAGCTCAATGAAATTTCATTGTCTTAATTATCTTCACTCACTTGCTAAAGTGGTTCCAAATTTGCTAAGAGGTTACAAAATCATTAAGCCAAGCAGAACATGATCACATAAGCCTCAAGATATCATAAAAAAATATATTTACACACAATTTCCAAATGGAAGTAGGAAATTGTTCTGCAGTTTATGGCCACTGTATCCCTATTGGATTATTTCCAGCTAATTTATTTGAAATAAAGATCAGAAAGAAAAACTTATACTCTCCCTGGCTGTGTATGCCCTTCTCTCTGCTAGGGCTTCCTCGCCCCTATGAATCGGCTAAAAATCAAACTTTATGGAGGAATAGTTCAATAAATTGAAATTGTGCCTAGCATACAGTACAAATATAACAACCTCAGATTAAGTTATTGAGCTAATACTGCAGTACATAAATCAAAGGTTTAGGAAGGAATTCTATAAATATGCCAGTATTCAGCCCTATTTATCAAGAGCCAAAACAAAAGAGATAAAAAGGAGAAAAAATTGTGGCAGAGAAGGCAATTGTACACTGGGACCAAGGATCAAGTGAAGTGGTAAATTCTTTACCCCTTAGCATCTGGAAAGAGGCTTCTCATCAGAAGACCTCAGGATTTTTTCTACAGAACCTTAATCACATTTTGTCAGCTCATCCACATTATGGCTGGAAAAGACATCACTTGACATCAGGCATATTTCTCTTGCTAGAAGTTTCTCTCAAGAGCTGCTTAGGAAAATTACCAAACCTGAGCAGTCTGAGGAGAGACGAGGCAGAAGAGAAAGGGTGAGCAACTGGGAGCGATGGGGGAAACCTTGGTTCAACAAGCCTTTGGACTACTGTCTGGAACTTAACTCCAGAAAAGAATCTGGTGTACACCAGTACAACATCCATACCTAACTCCCTAATTTATTATGTTGTATCAGAAACAGTGTTGCCAGCAGGAACAGGGAAGTAATTGTCCCCCTGTACTTAGTGCTGGTGAGGCCGCACCTTGAGTACTGTGTCCAGTTTTGGGCCCCTCACTGCAAGAAAGACATCAAGGCCCTGGAGCGTGTCCAGAGAAGGGCAGCAAAGCTGTGGAGGGGTCTGGAGCACAGGCCTCATGAGGAGCAGCTGAAGGAGCTGGGATTGTACAGTCTAGAGAAGAGGAGGCTCAGGGGAGACATTATTGCTCTCTATAACTACCTGAAGGGAGGTTATAGTGAGCTGGGGGTCAGCTTCTTCTCTCGTGTGACTAGTGATAGGACTAGAGGGAATGGCTTCAAGCTGTGCCAGGGAAGGTTCAGGCTGGACGTTAGGAAATACTACTTCTCTGAAAGGGTGGTCAGGCACTGGAATGGGCTGCCCACAGAGGTGCTGGAGTCACCAATCGTGGAGGTGTTCAAGGAACGTTTGGACTTTGTGTTGAGGGACATGGTTTAGTGAGAAGTACTGGTGATGGCCGAATGGTTGGATGATCCTGTGGGTCTTTTCCAACCTTGGTGATTCTACGATTCTATGATTCAAGGTAACGTGCCAGATCTTCACACGGGACCACAGTCTACACTACCTATGGAACTCAATGTGAGAACTGTGAACAGAAATAGGCATATGCAACCCTTTAGTATTTACAGATAGATATTGATGGCTCATATTCATGCCTGAAACAAATAAAGACATCCTGTATTTGCATATATGCATGCCAGAACAGTTTTCTCGGGGCCCTGTCTAAGCAGGAGTTGTTCCTAATGAACAACATGCAGGGACTCTTGCTCCAAATGAAAGTGTCTTCCTGTGTAGCTTGGAAAGGGCTAACCCAGAGCACTGTGCTTCCATTTCACAGAGTGTGTATTCAGAGCTAGCCAGGAACAACACTATTTGTTGAGAAGCCATTAGGCATTTTCTTTAGCAACTGTTTGAAAAGTCATGATAACAGAAAAATCAAAATTTTTGCTTGAGAAAGGAAGGATCAGGCACTCCTTTGGGAAGAAACTGCTCTCACAGCTACATGAAACTTGCATTTTGTTTCCCACTAGGAGAAAAATGCTTTCTGAAGTCTACTGCATCTCTCTCTGAACCAGTGGGATTTTGCAAAGGCAGTGACTGCACATAAAGGTAGCTTTGCTTTTAAACCCTACAGAAGGCCACTGTGATGGCTGAAGGCAGTAGTGATGTCACCAACAATCCAAAGGATGTAGGAGGGTAATTCCATTGGAAGTTAGTCCCCACAGGTCACCTGCAGACTGTTCATACAAAGTAAGTGATCATATGGCAAAGTTTGCATATATATACACACACAGGAAAATATGGAACAACATGAAATACTTAAGAATTACAATTCCCTATACAATAATCTTCTGCCTTTTCATTGACAGCATAAGAAAAAGAAATAGGTCAGTGATGATGTAAACTTTGTACACAGAGGCAACCATGAAGGTCCTGTGCAAATGTGATGTATGTTGCTGGGACAAGCATTTCCAGACGGGCTTGCCAAGCTTCAGCTGAAATGTCAGCAGTTTGCTGCTGTTCCTCTTTCTATTTATGCTTCAGCTCTGCAATCACTTAATTCTGTTACTTGATATTCATAGGAGCTAAAACACCCTTTACAACACGGGGTTGTACTAGAAATAGGATGAAGATATTTCTAATTTGGTACCTGCAGCAGAGAAGAAACTTCCATCTGAAATAGGGTTATAGAGGGGATCTTCAAAGAACCTCCAGTTATCAGTTCCCATCACTGTGTCTATTTCTGCTTTTTTGCCCACAGCCATACAGCCAACATGAGGAAAAGCCAGAACACAGAGCCAGATAGGGATCTCAGATAAGCTGTCTCTTGGCACACAGAGGAGGAAAGTCCAAAGCTTCCAAAGAAACAACAATCTGCATCTGGGGCTGCCTCCTTTATAAATTGAGAAGGTAATGAGGTCACTGAGAGTGCACAGCAATGTCCTGAATACTCACTACGCCCTTCTGACATGGTCAGGGGTCAAAACAAGCTCTGGGGATCCAACGCTGGCATGGTGCAGGGTCTAGGATGAAATTAACATGACACTTCTTGGAGATACTCTTTCAGCCCACAGATTCAATCCAGAAATTCAGACCCAGAGCCTTCATGGTGATTATGCCAGACTGTGTGTCTGGGAAATGCAATCTGTGTTTTTGTCTCGATCTGTCATAAAACTGAAGACTGCTTACAAAACCAAAGTTGTGTTCCTAAAACTCAAAGGTGCAATAATCTGACCTTGTGCCTGGTCTTCATTTAAAAGAGCACATCATAATATTGTTGATTTGTTTAAACAATGAATGTAAATATGCTTTGTAGATAAAATTTATGTCAGCTCTGTTTGGTTTGACCCTATAAGGTAAAGGAATGTGTAGAGAGGACTGCTGACTCCCTTACTCTTCTATTCACACTGTGATAAACCCATGCCTGAAGGTAGTAACAGCATCACCTCTCCTCTCTTCTTAGGGAAGCAGGGAAAGTCAGTATCTGGCAAAGCTACAGTTCTAATGACACTTTCTCCTCATGTCCATGTGAAGCTGTAAAGCTGCTAATCTCCCTGCTTGCCAAATCGTTTCACTTGCATATCACTTTTTACAACTAACACTTCTAACTGCCTGCACACTTTAACCTTGAACACTTCTGCCTCACTCAAAAGCATGAAACTGGGTTTTACAAACATGAAGTTTGTAAAACATTCAAGAAAACATCAAGTGTAGGTGAGTTATTATTTCACGTGCCTCAGTCACAAGGAAAGGGAAATCTGCCTGCTCCACGCCAGCTGGAGTGGAAGCTCTCAAATCTCAGGAGCTCACAGACCTCCCTCTCCATAAGAAGGTCAAATCTAACTGTGTTTATCATAGAATCACTTAGGTTGGAAAACACCCATAAGATCATCAAGTTCAGCCATCACCTAACACTACTAAGTCCACCGCTAAACCATGTCCATAAGGGCCACGTCCATACATCTCAAATATACCTCCATGGCTGGTTAACCCACCACCTCCCTGGGCAGTCTGTTCCAGTGCCTCACCACCATCTCCGTGAAGAAATTCTTCCTGATGTCTAAGCTAAACTCTGAGAAAAGAAACCAACACCCACCTTGCTGCAGCCTCCTCTCAGGTACATTTAGAGATCAGCTATCCCCTTCGTCTTGTGCAGATGAGGTGGGATGCATGCATGGGGCTAATGCATTCAGGTCAAGGTCCATGTGATACTGCTATGTGGATCCCCAAAAGAACCAGTACACATTTCACTTGACAACAAGCTATCTTTGCTTATATTCATCAACTAGGTTTTATTCACATTGTTAGTCTGTATCCATTGCAAGGATATTCTAAAGCTAACTACATGAATAAGTACAATGGAAACTAATCTTCTGGGGATAAAAGTATCTTCCTGAATCTAAACGGAAGACTTCTACCAAAACTGAGAGGGAAATCACAACAATTTCGAAGTTCAGATCAGGAACCATAGGACAACTGTTACAGACATTCCTTGGTGAATTAACACGGTAACTCCCTGAAAGAAGGCTGTGGCAGGGTAGGTGAAAGCTTCTTCTCCCATATAACAGCAAAAGAACAAGAGGTAATGGCCTTAAATTGCACCAGGGGAAATTCAGGTTAGATTTTAGGAAAAATTCCTTCTCAGAATGAGTGCTCAAGCATCGGAACAGGCTGCCCGGAGAGGTGGTGGAATCACCATCCCTGGAGGTCTTCAAGAGAAACGTAGGTGTCACATAAGGGATGTGGTTTAGAGCTATCACCATGCATGGGGTGATAAACAAGACGATCTTAGTACATTTTCCAACCTTAACAGCCCTATGATTCTGTGAATAATCAAAAGCCCACCAGTTCTCATGGACCTTTGCCAAAAGTCACTCTCAATAAAGGAAGTATTTCACAGACAGAAGTCTGAGGAAGGAAAAACATAGGATTCATGGAAGGTCAATGAAAAAAAAAAGCCAAACCAAACAGTGAAATCTGTGTCAGGGAATGTACACTTGTTATCTTGGTAGCACGTCAGGGAGAGGCAAGTGTTCCTTTGAAATGCCAAATAGGACAAATGTGGGTTAAACAGCCTATGTCCTCCTGCTACAACTATTACTGCTGTCACTACCTCTCAGAAACCTGAAAAACAGATTGCAGAATGTAGAGCGGGATGCTGGACTGCAGGGCTGTGCTGCTAGAGTCAAGAGGACACAAGGAACTGCGGGTGCAAGAATGCATGGCTGGGTTATAATCCTTTTCTTGGAAGCATGTGGCATCCTGATGGGGTAGGGGAATCAAAAAGCAACAATTCCCTATACATCAAGGCTGAGGTCTTTTTTACGCTTATTCTTGGGGTAAAGCTGAGCATGAGCTTGCTGTGCTCTTTTACTGCATCCAGGAGGTTTCAGACCTCTCAAAAACAAACTGGGTCCTCCCACCACCCATCTCCCACTGCCAGGAACAGCACCACAACACCCACAAAGCCCAGCAGTACGGAACACATCTGTACTCTAGCCAGTGCAAGTATTGCTATCTGCCAGAAGTAACCCAAGAACTCTGTGGGAGAAATGAACTCATCTCATCTCATGTGCAGCTGTGGTACCTCTCCCACCCTGTCAGTGAGTGACAAACAGTTCTACCAAGAGATTTTATTGCTTTGGGTGTCCCCTGCTCTCAGAGCCCCTACAGGCAAGGCTGTTCCTGCTCTGAGCCCCACAGACCTGCAGGAGCTCTCCTCAATGGCACAGTGGGCAGACCAATGGCTGCTCTACATTCTGCCCTCAGAGGGGCACCAGCTGTTTGTGCTCCTTTCAGTAGTTCCTAGCAGGCTGCTGAAAGTAAGCAAAAGATCATCTGCCTTCATCGTTAGTAGTAAGTCATACTGCAGTATTGTTTCAATTCATTCTAGCAATTTTTCTTCCCTCTCTCTACAAAACTCTAAATAGCAGCCAATGAGGTATCCAGTGTGCTGTGCTGCGTAACCATGAACATCATTAAGCATAAATAGCCAGTACCTGACAGGTGATAAAATGAGTAATAATATACTTTGTGCTATATACCACGGATAGCAATCAGATTTTAATATTCAAGCTATGATTCAAGACTTTGTATCCACTTCCAAGAAGTATGTAGGTTCAGCTTAAAATAACCATAGAAGCAATACTCTTTCAGTATACATTACGTTGTATTAAAATCATCACACTCTGTTTCTCTCTTCACATTCTAAATGAATAGCCTCCTTTTTTCATGTTTAGTATAACTGTATACTGGGCTTCATTTTTATTTTGAAAGAAGCTATGAAAGCACTAAGTGAAAAAATAGTGAATAGAAGTGGTGATCTGAACAAAATTTCTTCAAAAAAATCCTTACTATATTTTGATACCAATTCATGCCACTTTTTTTTAATCTCCTACACCAGGCAACACTGCAATATCCAAGTTGCAGCCCTAAAAGAAGACATGATTAGAGCGATTTTTTTCTCCACAGATCTCCAGGAGTCTGTTGAAATCCAGTGGTTGACCACTAACCTATAAAATAAAGCTTAACTGATGCAACAGAGAATAATAAACAGTGGAATACACAGAAGGATGCACTGCTGCTGACTACAAGTTGTACACACTCTGAGACCACGCAAAAACCAACCACATTCACAGGTTGTAGTAATTGAGATGTTTCCAGAAATGATGGGGAACTGCTCCTGTCATTGCATGTGACACTTCAAGACACCATCTGAATACTGCATGTCCCACATGCCATCATCATTCAAGAACTGTAAGCTCAAATAGACACAAAGAAGCAGCACTGTTCTGGTATGGGAAATGGTTAGCCAGTCTCTTGAGAAAAAAAGACATTGGCATGGGAGTCTGGCCTTACTGAAGCAAACTAGGAGAGGAACATACAATCCTTCAGGTGAGTTAAAAGCAGAGGGCAAGAAAATCTACCCAAGTGATACGGAGGGAAGCTAAGGTCAAAATTAGACAAAGTTTTGGAGCAAGATTTTTAATTTCTTACTTGAAGTAATTATTTACCTACCTTTTGGAGAAATGTGATTAAGGATCCAGTCAGAAGACCTTACAGTCCTGTCTTCTATACTTGAAGGACTTGTGCTGATTTCTGTAAACAACCTTGGGAGTATTACAGGTAGGAAGAATATCTTGGAATGCTCTATACCAGGAATCGTGGCCTACTGAAAGTCCTGTTCCAACTGAGGAAAAAGATTTCAAGTCCTGACTATACTGAGGCATTTGCTGCTTAAATTAAGTAGAAGTGGTTATGTAGATAAATAGACGGAAACTGTCTTGAAAGGGCTCACTAAAATTTGTATTAGTTTCCATGAGCAATGAGTCATAGAGGTTTGGCTTTCACATAAGTAAGGGCGTGTGGTTTCTCTTAATGGACTAATAGATGCAATTGGCTTATAACACATTAATTGCTAAGTGTATAAACCGAAGCGTGCGCACAGGAGGCTGGGTCTGGGTATCAGGGAAGTGTCTGTGAGACAGCAAGGGAGAAGCCAAGAAAAATGCTAATAACACGCCACATTGTCTTAATTCCATTCTTGATTTTGTGCAATGATGTGAATGCAGCATTACTCAATGGACTAAACAGTCCATATACATGAAGTGTGTATTATGAGATATGTAGTCATAAATAACTCATAAAAACATGCTTTATTGTTCTTAAAGAGAGAACAGGTTGTGTTTGAGGGTTTTGCTTGGGTGCGTATTACTTCCATGTAAACCTCTGACACCTGTTGTTCTTGCTAAAGCATGATGCCAATACGACAAAAGATGTCCACATTTGTAAGTATGCTTCCTTGTTTTTGCAGCAGAGTATTACTTGGTTTTCATTTTTACTGTGCAAATATGCACTGGTCCTTACATGGCTGACTGGAAGGACCAGTATTAAAATGGTCTGTCAGTAGTTTATAGTCAACATGAAACTTGTAACATGTTTTCCAACAACATCTGAGGAAAATCCTATGACCTTTGTGACATATAACTGTGTGAAAAAGTGGCTGTCTGCTGTGAAGGAATCCCATCAGTTGGCTGGCAGCATCCATAGAGACCAAGTGGCAGACATGCATCCTTGCTAAATCAAAGCAGAGACGCCAGGAGCGATGGCAGAGGACCACTTTGCCCTCTCCACCATCCAAATCTGCATTTACTCTGGGTGAAGCCTCTGTATGTCTGTATCCTGTTGGCTTTCCTGCCTCCACATACAACACCCATTCATCCTGCCAAGACTCGGATCACTGGGTTTGTAGGCACCGTTCAGTCCTCAGCTGAGAAGCTACCATGAATAGCTAGCTGGCTGTAGAGTCATTGTCACCCTGCTCTATTTAAGCCTGGAATTCTCCTCATTTTACATAGTGTCATATGATTTTTTTTTTTTAACTGAAATAACATAAAGTGTGTAATTATTGAAGTAAATATATCAAAATGGGATGGAGGAGACTCATGTTACAGCCTTTTTCAGTTCTCTTAAGTTGTCATGTTTGCTTAAGAAAAACATTGCCTTAAGTGTGAAATATGACCTTCACTGCCAGCTAGAGGCAACAAAGCAGTATAATCCCAATTAACATTCTGCTCATTTATATATTTTTTTCTTCAGGAAAAAATTGTAATATCTCACAAAGCTTTACAGGAAGTGACAAATGAAGAAGAAATTTATCTCCATCTACAGAGAAGAATGCAAAATGTGTTAGAAAACTACTGATTGCTCCAGAGTACATTAAATTAGTTCCAAATGTATCTATGCCAAATGATAAGCAATAATTTTACTCAACAATTCTGAACACAACATTGCAGTATTTATTTTTCGAAAACAGAAATGATCATATTGTGATAAACAATGGTTTAATGATAAAGAATGTTCCTATCTGGTTTAAATCACTTTCTTCATCTAGGCCATACAAGCACCTAAAGGGAACAGTTATAGTATGTGAATTTAAGGAGATTAGTGAATGACACAAAGTTACTCTTAAATTTTAACTTAAATTTTGGCAGGCTGATGAAGAACCCTATCACTAAGGAAAATGTATTAATAACAATTCATTTAAAGACTAGTTCTATTTAGAGGAATTTACTTCTACAAAAATCTAGCCTCGAGATGGCTTCTTTGACTGAGCTCAGCACTATTCTACATCAGATACTTGACACAAACAAATACACAGCTGCTGCATAACCACTCTTTATGAGCAGCTCCTTCTGTCAGTCTGCTATGAAGGATCTTGTCATGCTTGATTAGGCCTTGTTAAATGTTCAGAAGTAGATGAGCTTTGAAAAGATAAACATTACAGAAGCATTTTTCCTCTGCTCTTAAAATTACATGGAAAATTTCCTTTAAAATGATAAATGAGTAAGTAAATAAATACATAAGGAGCCTAGAGAAGCTCTGCTTGCTTCACCAAACAGCCTGCTCTCATTGCTGGGCCATGTGTTTGTCATTTCTCATTCCAGGCTAAATTATCTCTCCACACATGCAGAAAGCTCAGTGAACAGGTATTTATGCGCTCTGACAGTCAATTCAGACCGTGACTTATTATTGCTTTAATAGCTCAGAACATGCACCCTGATCCTTATTCACCAAGTAACAGCATTGGCTTTACATATGATCTCAGCCATAGTTGAATGCTGGTAGAATTAGATTATAAAAATATGGTTATGTTTACAATGTGCTCCAAGCTGTGGTTCAGGCCTGAACTTGAATCCAATACTGACAATCACACACACACGCAGAATGGCCCGGGTTGTATGGGACCTCAAGGATTGTGAATCTCCAACCCCTCCGCCACAGGCAGCACCACCAACCTCCACATTTAATACCAGACCAGGCCGCCCAGGGCCCCATCCAGCCTGGCCTTGAAGCCAATAGTATAGGATAGACTTCAGATGGGCAACAAGATGGAAACAGACCAGAAGTCAGGGCCTGCACTCTGCCTTGACACAAACTCAGATATTCACTCGCTGTCAGCGTGAATGGCCCAGTTACTCCTAAATCCAATTTATTTATTCAGGTCATCCCAGGTAACCAGTGATAGGACAAGAGGTAATGGTGTTAAGTTGCACCAGGGGAGGCTCAGGTTGGATAATTAGGAAAAACTTTTTCTCAGAAGCAGTGGTGCAGTATTGGAACAGGCTGCACAGGGAGGTGGTGGAGTCACCAACCCTGGAGGTGTTCAGGAAATGTGGAGACATGGCACTGAGGAACATGGTAAGTGGACATGGCAGGGATGGGTTGGGATTGGACTGGATGATCCCAGTGGTCTTTCACAACCCTTATGATTCTATCATTCTATGATTCGACATCGCCTGTCCTGAATAAAGGCAGGATCTGTGAGCAGACAGGGGATGGTCGCTTGCACATGATAGGAAGACCACAGCTGAGCAGTTAGGTCATGGGCACAGCTCACTATAACCACCCAGACCCACAGGGACACGCAAGCAAGAATGCCATGGTTTAGTCATTATTCCACACTCTATCCTTTTCTGAGGTGAAGTAGTGATTTTTTTGCATGAAAAGATGTGCTGTGTACAGTCTTAAGCCTGCAACAGAATGTCATAATTCAGTCCACTGGAAGTTTTCCCCAGCTACTATAAGTTTAAGAAAAAATGTCTTTCTATGTTTATTCCACAGTTTATGCAATCCATTTTTCTTCCTCCTTTGCCCCAGTAATGTCTCTCCCAAGAGTGCTGTTGTTACTGGCCACGTATAAACTCACATGTTCCGGATTCATCAGAAAAGAAATCAACATGAAGCACAAATATATTTCATATGAAATTATGTCGAATACACTGTTTCATCTGGTGTTGATTTACAGATTTAAAAAACAAATCATATGAAGTTCTTAATAAGTTCATTTGGAGCAGCTCTAGACCTGCTGCAGCCAAACAGAGTGAATGCAAGCAATTATTCTGCAAACACCACTGCTGGATTCATTATAGTATGCCCAAAATACAGCACTTGGAAAAACCACCACTTTATAGGAACCATTATGAAATATTTCAAAGGACCTAGTCCTTATGTAACTGTGATAAAGCAAAACGGTACAAAGAGGAAAAGACAAATCTCATTACTTTCTATGTGTTGAGAGAAAAAATATTATTAAAAAAAGTAACCAGGATAATGATGGAGCATGTAACTGATTTATTAATAGGCTTTTCACTACATCCATAAGGGCAAAGGAATACATCTCTTTACCTTCCAAACAGATTATCAGATGAGACAAGGGAAGAAAGTGTTAACAGCTCTTATACCTCCCTTACCTTTAAGGTCGACTGAAACTGCATTTTCCACATGCAAAGTTGTCACTGCAGGACTATGGAAATGCAATAATTTATTTATGCACAAAAATAAACAGTAAATTGGCACTTTTTACACAAAGTCTCCATGAGATGATCTGAGAGCACTTGATCTTGTCCCATCGCTGTGCTGGCAGTAAGACAGTAGGAGCAGGTGGTTTGCCCTGAGATTACTGCTCTACTTGTAATGCCAACATGACACAGCCAATGTGATTTCTGGCATGAAGGTGGTATTTCAACCTTCAAGCACATATTACTCTTTATATAGCCCTTGTTCTTCTCTCTATCATAATCTTTCAAGGACTGATATAAAACAAGTATGTCCAAAGTATGTGCACTTTCATTTCCACTCCTAAATTCTTAAGAAATTGATCTAAAGATAAACTTATATTCACTTTGAAAAGCTCTCTTGGTGGTGGAATGAGTTGAAATGTTAGCACCTAATGAATCTCACATAATCTGGGGTAAAATCCTGGCCTGAATTAAGACAGCATGGTCAATGAAACCACATTCTCACCTTCACACTCATCATAAAAATCCAGATTTGGGGACTGAGAGATTTGAAAAGTTCTTGAACACTTGTTTGGAACTAGATTTTTTCTAGCCCTTAAATTTGCTTGAAAAGCTGGACACAGTGAAAGAAGTGGTACTGTCAACCACCACATCACTTATACAAACCAACCCAACTCATTTTCCACTGAAGAAGGTTAGGAAATATTCTCTCAAGCCCTCCCACCAGTACAACGGATAGGACGGTAATCAGTGGTTATTAACCAGTAACAAAATCTTGATAATATCATTTACTACAGCTAAAACAATATGACTTCATGCCATGTTTTCATGAAACTGAGAGTAATTCAGGTTGGAAAGGAGGACTCAAGGTCATCTGGTCCAGCCTTTGTTCAAAGCAGGTCCGGTTAGTACAAGTTACTCCAGTTAGTACAAGTTACTCAAGAGTAAGTCATGAGTTGAGTTGAGACTTCAGTATCTCCAAGAATGGAAACTCCAATACTTCTCCAGGTCCCTATCCATTTTCTGACCTATCCTGATGGCAAATAATTTTCTTCAGACATCTCATGAGACTTTCTCTTGCTAATTGCACTCACTGCCATTTGTCCTATCCCTGTGGAACTCCAAGAAGTCGGTCTCCTTGTCTTCCCTACTACCTTTCATAGGTGCAGCCAGCAGTAACCAACAAATAATTCTCAAAATAGAATTTGTACAATCTCTTTTTGAATTTGTGCATGATAATGCTACTTACGGCTTCTTCATATCATAATCTCACTCTATTTCCTCTGACTGAGCACCAGAATAGCAATTTAAGCTAGAAATTATTCTTTCCATGTCTTGTTAAAATTGATTTCAGCTAGAGAAAAGTATAAGTTAATTACATCCTGAGAATCAGGAAACAATTAACAGCTTTCTATTATATCACCTTGATTTCTACACTATACAGTTTTACACTTCTGCAGAAAAGGATGTGTGATTATCAAGAGAAGGATCTTTTTTGCAAGAAATGAAAGGAAATTGTTCTGCTGCAGACAATCAGCACTATAAATAATTCTTAGCTAGTATCTCTTCAGAAGTCATTTCCTTTATTTGCGATCCTAACTTTGAGTGATGTGTTGGCCATGTGCTGTCAGACTCTCTTCCCAGAGTGGATGTGCGTAAGTGTTGGGCTCTGATTCCTCAGGCAAGCTCTCACAATTTCAGCTTCCTGTGAATGTTCTGCAATGCTCATTTGAATTAGATTAAAAATCATTGTTTTTATGAACCATGTTGTAATTATGCCCTAAGTTTGGATTGCCTGCTACATCAGAGCTGAGAATGGCTTGTGAAAACACAAAGGAATACACAGGCCTGCTGTAAGAATCCCCAGTGCTTTGCTTTGAAGATACAAATCACAATGTGAAGAGCAACAGATACAACATGCAAACACTTCTTTTTAACTCCTGCCAATAAACACATTTGGCCCAATATAGAAAGAAAGTGGTGCAAACACAGAGCCAGTCGATCATACAACAATTCAGATGAACAATAATGGGAACATTATGGCAATATACCAGTTTTGGCAATAGCTCTCAGTGAGACAAACAAGGAAATAAAGGCAGGGAAAACTCCACAATGCAAGGTGAAAGATCTCTGTGCAAGATGACAGCTGTGTTCCTAAAGGATGGGAGAATCTTCCCAAATCAGGTAGATTTTATGAGATCCATAAATTATAGATATGATAGTGTTAGTGCTGCTTTTCATCAGAAGACCTCTGGATTTCTCATCTCTGGGGCAGCCACAATTCTCCCCCAGAAAGTTCATTTGTAGTTCCAATTTCTCCTTATTATCTCATACCTCAAGACTTGTTCTGTGCTTTGCCCTTGGCAAACATTATCTTGTTTGGCTCTTATCCAGCTGGAATGCCCTTGGATAGATAATTTCCTCAGCTCTTCATCTCAATCACATTGCCCATCTCCCCTATTCCTTCCCTTGCTCCTCCTCCTCTTCTGTCACATCAAACATTATATTACTGTGCTTATCCTCACTTTCAAGATCCCATCTCTTCTATCACCACCTCTCAAGCAATGTTGGCTTTTGCTCTAGCTGGCCATTTGGCTCCATCTTTGCCATTAGATTTTAAATCTTGAAGCAAGCAGCTTCTGTTTGTTGTCTCAACAGGAGACACTCCCACCCAAACATCCACAGAGATACCTGGATGCAATGCCCCAAATCCTGCCCAGCATTGTTGTGATCTCTACCAAAAAGCATAACAACTAAGCAGGTGGTGTGCTGAAGCTGCACTTCCAGCACAATAACCAGAAGTTTCAAAAGTCATGTTATCTCTGCACATGCCTGTATTCATTTGCTATCCCTTTATTCTACGCTTGGACTATAAGCAATATGGTAGCGAGGCCATCTTTCCATCTGCTGCATTGTGCCTTGCACCGCTCTGGGATCTGATCTTCAGGATTCCCAGTATAAATGGGTTCTTTATTCTTTGTAGGACTGAAAATCAGCAGCATGTGGCTTTTGGCAGCCCAATGATGAGACAGGCCTAAAGATATCTTGTCCATCCAACAGCAGTGTACCATGACCAGAGGATGTCTGTCCAGCTGCAGGCATGTTTGAAGTATATGAATCAAATATGGAACCTCTCATGTCCAATAAAAGTTCTGACAAACCAGCTGAGCCTACACAGAGGATCTCACCTTAAGCATTTTAACATTTCAAGTTCTAATTGTAACAGGGACTCCAGTGACTGGATAACTCATTGGTTTGCAAAGTGTGCAGTTTTATTCGTCAGAATAAACACAGCAAAATAGGGTCCCACTCTGATTTCAGATACACTTCCAGCATTTTTTGGCAACAATCTTTGCTCCTTGCTTGGTCACTTCCCTGCGAAGCTAGTAAGTGAAATGCATTCAGGGAGAGATGTAATGAGTTCTCAGGATGGCACAAGGTAAGTAGGACATAGCAAGGCAAAAATGGACAAAAAGAGTGAAAAGGGTCTCCTGGCCTGGCACAGCTGTATCATACTTCGACTCCATCAGAAGTCAGTAGGATTGTGGAGTCTCTGGAGCTGCTCACCTCTGACTCCAGGCCAGTTGAACTTCTCCCTTGCACTGTCATTGGCACTCAATATCAGGAAAAACTTTTTCTCTGAAAGAATGTTCAGGTATTGGAATGGGCTGCCCAAGGAGGTGGTAGAGTTGCCATCCCTGGAGTGTCAAAGAAAGGTGTAGATGTTGTACATAGGGACATGGTTTAGTGGGCAATGTTGCTGGTAAGCAGACAGTTGGACTACATGATCTTAGAGGTCTTTTCCAAACCTTAATGATTCTATGATCCTGAGATCACTGTAACCTGGCTGAGCTCCCCAGGCTGCTACCGTAGGGTCAGATAAGCACTCGTGCAGCCCTCCAGCAGAGCAGCAGCCCAGCTCCCCTGCCTTTTTCTGCAGTAGCAGCCTCACACACCAGCTCAGTTCTGCTGTAAAACCCACTGCCGACAGCCCCTGGTGCTCCACATAAACCAGAGAGCTCTCTTCTTGCAAAACCCTGTGACACAGCTGTGGTATCTCATGTTATCAGCCACACACTTGCAAGGAAATGAAGAATTACGGTCCCTTATGCAAAAACTAGCTTCTGTACTTTCTTCAAATTAGGAAGCCCAAACAGGCATATTTTTTAATTATTTGTAAGTGCACCTCTGATACCTGAATGCATTTACTGGATTGAGGCACTCATAAGAAATAAACTAAGACTACAAAATTATGGAGATGATAATTAAGATGGAAGCTGCATTCTGAAGCAATGCTGTTTACACTGGTAGCACTATGATGTGCTGGTCTTAGAAACTGCATAGTACAATCTGTAATACATATATCAACTTTTGCCTCTGCTCATGCACAACACCCTGACAGAAGCACAGAAGTAAAGCTAAAAACCTTGAATGAGAAATAAACCCAAGAGAGTGCCAACAAGTGGTTTCTGGGCCACCTGTTTTTTCTTTGCATCAGGCACTTAAACTCAACCTTATTTTTATAGTCTGTCTTCCATAGGAGTCTGAAGTTAGCAGGTAGGAATCAAGCAAATGTCTGTCCTCAGTTGTGTGCAGGCAAATGAAGTCCTGAGGGGCTGTCCAAGCAAACCCAGCAGTAGCTGTATGGTGCCTTCTCTCTGTCCCTGACCATGAATTTCTGTCTGTTTCCTCACCCCAGCACTGGCACTGCATGCTGAGTCTGTTCAGAAAGTTAATCTTTTCTCCCTTGTCTGCAACTGATGTAGTTCCCTGAACTTTGGATCCCATGAACATCAGTGAGAAGTGCAAGGGAAGCGATAAAAGAAGGGCAGAGGCAGCCTGCAGGTAGATCTGCTGTATCAGAAAATCACAGTCTTAAACCGTAGCTGAGTGAAATGGTGTAAGGCTGTTTCTGCCCCCATGCTTCTCCAGAAAAAGCTTTTATGTGGTCATGTGGTGAATCGGTTTGTAAAGACCCAATTGAAAACCCAACAAAAAGCCCTTCTGATCACTGCCATGGTGCAGGTCACCATGTGGGGATGGTTCAGAGATGCTTAAGCCAGTCTAAATGAAGTGAAGCCTCAAGCAGGGAACCAGCACTACTGACAACCACTGCCTGGAGGCTCCTCCAACTTCACAGGCTCCTTCAGAGCCCGAGTGAGCCTCTGGGCTACCTTTTCCTTGCTCTGTGCTTCCATGAAACTTGTTCCCCCTCTATGCTTCAGCATTTTCCAAAAATGAAGGACAATGGCTACACATTTTTATACTTCCACTCCCAGTGTAGAGCACTCTCCTAGTAGTGCAGTTTTAAATACTTTATCCTTCTTTAAGATCACTGTATTTGTTCTGCTGCAAGGAACAAAGGCACATTCACAATACAGTCAAGTCTCCTTAAGACCACAAGAAAAAAGGTGAGGTTCAGGACAATCCTGCAAACAATTAAAACAAAAACAAAAACAAAACAAAAAAACAGCATGACTGTTGCTGATATTTGACAGGAAATTGATTAAAAATTCCTCACCTTTCCTTCTGCTGAGGCAACCTGCCTTTACAAAACTGCCTCACCATACTATTCATACTACTAATGTGTCTGAGTCAAACCACAGTAAGTAAGGACCCTTTTTAAGGTTTAAGCCTTGCTAAGGTTTTAAATAAAATCCAAAGGTTTACTCATAAAAGTTATTTAGAATGTATAATTCTATGCCCTGCTCTTGCTTAAGGAAAACCAGCAAGCCAACCTATGAAGTGTTGTTCACCCAATGAACGCCATCGTTTCTGTTGAGATCTCCAGCTTTGCAGTTCCCATCATTATGATTGCGTTATTATTATTAGCACCGCACTGCAGTTTCTCTTCAAAGACTGCTTCTGTACTTTGTTTTGTGTTGCTTTTTTTATGGGGTGTATTCTTCTTTCAAACCTAGGCACAAGTACTAAACCTATTTATGTTCTTACCATGACTTTCATTCCATTTGCCTGTTCTTCATTGATTTAACCTCCTCCCACAGAAGTTTGAATAGGTGACTGTATTCAACCCTTGCCTTCAACACAGAAAAATTAACAGCAAATGTGGCCACAAAAACATGCTGTGCCAGGAAGAGAGAGGCAAAAGAGTCAACCACAAAGCAGAGGTTTCAGATATAAACAGCAGAATGAGCAGTAAGAAAGGTGGAAGGGTCTGGCCCTTCGGGAGGGACTGCTTGTTTCTGAGAGCGGGCCCTAAGCCTGGAGGTATCTCCAAGCCAGCACTCAGCACCTGGACAGTTGATAGTGGGGATGAAGAAGCCTATGGCAGGAGGTCAACTGGACTGCAAAGAAGCTCACATTTGCTGCTGTGACAGCATCCTTCAAGTTCTTAAATTTTACATTATGGAAAGCACTGAAATTCTTACATTTTTACATTTCAAAAAGTACCAGAGTCTGCAGATAAAAGGAATAGCTTGATTGGGATGCGGTGCACAGATCACTGCCTCATCCTTGTCCATTTATCCAACAACAAAAGCTGGCTAACCTCTTTCCTGGCTTCAGCCAAGTCTTACTCTACAGATGAGACTCAGGAGGGGGAAAGGAGTGGGTTCCTTCTCAAACACTGTCCACAGAGATTCCCCCATCCCATCCCACTCTGTCCCATCCCATCCCACCCCGTTCCATCCCACCCCATCCCATCCCCAGCACACACACTGTAAGTTCTGCATCTCCCCACTGCAGCGGTACTTTTCTCTGTGCTTTAGGGATGTCACTCTTAGGCTCCATGTTTGCTGCAAAAACCTGCCACAAACTGTGGCCAAGATTTGTGTTGCAAGAACTTTATCTTTCTTCTGAGCACACAGTGCCTACCCCTGCAGGGATGTAATGAATAGCTTGAATTCCTAGGCGCTATCACTATACAAATAGTAAATAATAATGACAAGTGATAGGAGCACTCCTGTCATGCTGCCAGCCTGTGGCCGCTGCCCCCACAGGAGCTGGAGTTGTGTACTAAACGCAGCACACAGCAAAGTGAGGCTGCCTATGGAATATTAATCCTTTCTTCCCTGCATGAGCATTGACATCAGAGTAGTCTCCTTTACCTGTTCATAGGCAGTTCCTATGATCTAAAATAAATAAAACCCATTCTTGTGCACGCTACACATACAGTACCCTTTGCTTCCCTGCTAATCTCTGCTAACCTGAGACAGAGGTTAATGATTCACTCCATCTGGAATGGAATACACAAAATATACAGCCCAAACCACTCTTACAACATCCGCCTTACTGTGTACATAGAGCAAGAGTGATCGCTGTTTGCACATGCATTGTTAGCTACTTTAACTCAGAGCTGCTGACTGGAGCGACTCAATTATTGAAACAGCTTAAGGGAAAGACCTGAGCAAATGACAGCCTTCCATCTGAATTTACAGAAATGCTGAAAAACCAGAAGTTTTGCTGAAAAACAGGAGAAACTGAGATTCCTGGCCTGGGAACCTTAGGTATATATATGTGTGTATTTGTATACGTGTATTTATATACACATATATGCATATATATGTATATATACACACCCACGTGTATCATAGAATCATAGAACATCCTGAGCTGGAAGGGACCCATAAAGATCACTGACTCCATGTATGTATATGGCACTACTGACATAAGTAAAATTAGTACAAACACACAAGATTTGAGGACATGAGAAGGTAAGTTGGATATCAGAGATTCCAGAAAAACTGAATGTATACAGTTATAAAATTAATTCACCTGAGTTAAAATGTATAACTAAATGTGCTATGATAGTATTGATTTAGCAGGAAGCTTCTTGATTTCAAAGCACACAGTTTTGCAACCTTCCCAACCTTCACTTTGAAGCCCTCCTTTCAGGGCATTCCTCTGGTGGAATTTCACAGAGAAGGCTGACAATTTTTTGGCTGCTTGATTTTGGAAAACAAATTAAGGAAAGTGAAATTAGTTGGGCAGAAAGCTCTGGAGCACTTTGTTTCTGATCTGATGATATAACCTCCCATGACCCATCTGCCCTGAAGAAGTAAGCAGATACGAGCCTTCTCAAGTGAGACAAATGAAAATTATTTTTTCAGGGTCAATTTTGAGCCCAATTAGGACGCTCTTCACTAATGGAAGTGCAGCCACTGGTGGAGAACTCAAGTTGGAGCATGACCGTGGTGCAGGGGTTAAAAAGTACATACAGTATTGGATAGGCTTAGGCAGATCTCAAAATCTAATCTCAAAGAATTCTATTTCCAGAAGTGGCATGTAAGACTGATTGATATCTGATGATCAGTCTGGACTTGTCTGTTGGGGAATAACCCCTGCGTAGTTCTGGATCTTATCTCCTCACACTCCTTTTAGTGTGTCTCTATACTGTCACAGGTGTGCATCACTGGAGTGTTAATGCTGTTTTAAGCACAGTGATAGCATTTGATAAATTATGTAACCATATGCTTAATATATTTCTATAATACAGCAATACATTAATGCCATGATCTCTTGATTGCATTTCTCTAGTAACTGTTACTGCTATGCGCCATTGGGTTAATTGCATCTTCGAATGCCAATGAACTTTTGACCCTTACCAGAGTGAAAAAGGTTGACTGTTTACTGCTCCAAATAAGAAACAAGTTTATGGACCTGTAAGAGCTATCATACTGCAGAAGTTCATGACTCTGCTAGTTATGCGCTCCAATGTATTATGAAGTTTTCGTAAGTGATAATTTTCCTGAAGCAAGACCCGTGGGAGACCACTGAGAACTGATTCTGACCTTTCTCTCACAGCTTCAAAATTTACATCTGTTTACCATGCAAACCTCTTTTGTAAAACGAAAGTCATGTGCAAACCCTGATAGTAAGGCAAACAAATTTCTGTTGAGCCGTATCTTACATTTTGTCTTTCCAGGAAGAACATAAGAAACATGTTTCATTCTGCCCTAAGCGGAAAGAAAGAAGACACTGAACTATAGGTACTACTCACAAAAAGCTCGTCTAAAAAGCTTCCTAAATATTTATTGAAACAATTAACTGAAGTGTGAGTTGGGGAAGGTGCTGCCTCCCATATAGGCTTGTGAAAAAGGCACATCTAAAAATCTGCTGAGAAGAAGCATTAAATGTCATTACAGTAACACCTAATTCAGAGAGCTGCAACGCGTACACAAAGGCAATTTCTAACAAAATAAAAGTAAGTGCTTTTTAAAATCTTGGTTTTTGGTCAACTGGTGCCTGAAGACACTCTGAATGATTATGTACATTTATAAGAGAAATGAGGGCCTCTCAGAAGACACAACAGAGTTCAGTGGCAATCTGGGATCAAGAAGTAATTAGTTGCTGAGTGAGGTATCAGTCAACTCTGGCTGTAAGACAGGCAGTCAGCAAACACATCAAAACAAACCTGTTGAAACCACTCTTGTTTGCCAGCTGTAACTAAGTCAATGCTCAAACTCCAACAGCAAGACTTCAATCATTACACCAACCAGTGCTGAAATGGGCACAGCATGTTTCCTTCTGCTGGCAGAGAAATGAATCTAGAATTCCCCTGCTTTGGACAAAACCATTACAATTTCAGTAGTGCTGTTACACCCCCCATGGATTACTGTCTCGTTGTGACTATCCTGGGCTGCATCAAAAGAGGGGTGGCCAGCAGCGCAAGGGAGGTGATTGTCCCCCTCTACTCTGCCCTCAGAGGCCATGCCTGGAGTATTGCATCCAGGCATGGGGCCCCCAGCACAAGAGTATGCAGAGCTGTTGGAGAGGATCCAGAGGAGGGCCATGAAGATGATCAGAGGGCTGGAGCACCTCTCCTGTGAAGAAAGGCTGAGGGACGTGGGCTTGTTTAGCTTGAAGAAGTCTCCAAGGAGACCTCACTGCAGCCTTCTAGTACTTGAAGGGAGCTTACAAGCAGGACGGGGACTGACTCTTTACACAGTCTGATAGTGACAGGACAAGGAGGAATGGCTTTAAACTAAAAGGGGGGATATTTAGGTTATATGTTAGGAAGAAATTCTTTACTTGGAGGATGGTGAGGCGATGGAACAGGCTACAGAGAGGTTGTGGATGCCCCCATCTCTGGAGATATTCAAGGTCAGGTTGGATGGGTCCCTGGGCAGCCTCATCTGGTGGCTGGCAACCCTGCATGTGGCATGGGGGTTGGATCTTGATAATCTTTAAGGTCCCTTCCAAACCAAGCCATTCTAGTATTCTCTGACTACCCAAAGCACCACAGCTGAGGCACTTCCCTTCAGGCACATCCATAGAGGATGGACTGCATGCTCAGTCCCCAGGGCTGCACCCAGACAGGTGTCTGAAGGTGGGGACTCAGCAGGGTTGAGGCTTCTAATGGCTCTCTATGCCTCCAGGAAGACAAACACCACACACTCCTTCTGAGTACAAGTTTCTTCAGGAGATCATTCTTTGGATCATTTGTAACCTATTGAGGACATCTGTACTGCATGATTCTCAAATGAAAGAGCTCACCACTGAATAGCCATAGGGTATCCAAAAGTGTAGCTAAGCCAGGGAAGACTTGATGCTGGGGCAGCTGGCACTTTTAGGCAGCCCCAGCAGCCTGTCCCCTTACAGAGCTATCAGTGCCTGGAGAGCCAGACCATACCCATACAAGCACTTGACTTTCTCATTCTGGTCTTCTGAGGCTGCTACAGGGTCCTTTCTGAAGGGCCACACTGCTGGGATCAAGAGTCTTCAGCTTTGTTTCACGGCCACCAGCCTGGTAACTAAAAAGCCTGCCACGACCCAAACTTCAGAAGTCCTCACTTTAAAAAATCTGTTCCCATTAACCAACAGAAAGAGTTGGTTAAGTATTTGCTTAGCCAGCTGCTGGCTTTAGAGGCAGAGGACCTTACCAGATGTGAAAATTTACCATATCAGCTAACCTACAGCTCAAGGTCCTTTATTTTTCCTTGTGTCATATCACCCATGGACCACAGGCCAGGATTTACGTCACAGCCTCATCTCCCACGAGCTGCCGGTGACCAAAGCTGCTGTGTGACAGCCCAGTGCCAGCACCTGGTGCTGCTCTGCTGCAATGAGCTCAGCCCTCACTGCGTAAAGAGGTCACAACTGAGGAGGGTCACACAGCAACCAGGCCATGGGAATGGGCCAGTGAGACAATGCACGAGACTGGAGTGAGACGAGCAATAAATAGGACTTCATAAGGAATCTTAATCAAGCAGCTATCATAAGCATCTGCATTTAGACATGTTGTTTAGTCTAGTAGAAGAGTATTTATACCTACATTTTCTTATTTATATGTAAGCAACACCATACTCAGTTTCATCTAACACTTTACTCCCAAGGTATGCGTTCGTCTTGCAGCATGCAACACCTGCCCATGTGCACTTTCACCCAAATACACACAGTCACCTGTCCTGCTGCATCACTCCCAAGAGGGCTTATCTAGCATTTGCAAGCATCACTAAGAATAGAGTACAGTACACTTCCTTGAATGCGCGAGCGTGTTGGTTTTCTATCATCTGTTTGTCAGCCCCGGAGGCTTCTGAGGTAACCAAACTTTGATCTTGAAAGCCCTCCACGTCTTCATATAGCACTAACAACTATGCACTTATCTTGGACAGGAAAAGGGAAACTTTAAATGTATGGTTAACCAAAACTTGTCTACCAGCCAGTCTTCTGTCATCTATTCTGCAGCTGTTACTGTTTGGAAAACCCTTGTATAGAGCATCCCAACAGAGAAACATAAAGAAGCTACCAGAGTTAGGGGAAGAGAGTTGTTTTAGGGTCCAGTTTCCCAGGACAGCTCCAGCTGATCCAACAGATCCCTCCTGCCAGAATGGGAGATCTGCTTCTTCCCCACCACCTCCTCTCCCTCCTTCTGGCTCCATATTCCCACCACTCATCCTCCGCAGATGCTGGCAGTGATCATCTCACAGAACCAGCATGCTCGCTAGGTGGCCACAATGGAAAGGATGTGAGCTGGCACTGCATAGGACTACAGAACCATGGACAGGAGGGGGAGGGGAAGCAGATCTCTACTGCAGTAGCTAGGTGTTAATGGAGGCTGTGCCATCAAACCAGCCCAGGGTGATCTAGGCCACTTCCAATGTACTCATAAGGGAATGCCCAAAGGTACCTTCATGGGACCAGGAAGTGGAATAATTATTTTGTAGACGATATTGGCCAAAAATAGCATCACATTTAATTACCTTAATAAATAAAATTAGGGACATGGTTTAGAGATCAAGGTGATGACGAGTCAACACTAGACAAGATGATCTTAAGATGTCTTTTCCAACCTTAATGATTGTATGATTCTACGATTCTAATGATTCTATGAAATTACAAGTGTCATCCTTGATTGTGACAGTAATAAGCTGACTGTGGGAGCCAGACTTATTGAAGTTCTTCCATCTTCTCCTTAGGGAATGATTGCAAAGCTTTTGTTTTTACATTTAACTTCAAGGAATACAGAAGGTCTGAAGCAGATCTCCATATAAACTTTATATTACAATTCAGTATTCAGCTTTTTGTGAGGTGAGTTGGAAGCTGTAGGAGTCTTGTCAGCACTTTAACAAACCCTGTAGCACCAAGTCCACTCTGCAAAGCCTGCATGCTGCTGTGTCCTAAACAGGCCGCCCAGGGAGATGGTGAAGTCACTGTCCCTGGAGGTGTTTGAGAGAACCTGTAGGTGTGGCCCCAGGGGACATGGTTTACTGGGCATGGTGTAATGGGCTGATGGCTGGAATAGGTCTTAGTGGTCTTTGCAACCTTAATGATTCTATGAATTTATAATCCTTTCACTCCGGGTTTCATTTCAAGCTGCTCAGATGAGGAATGTCAAGCATGGAGAAGTAGTCGAGCCAAACCACAGAGATGTTTACTGCCTGAATACGGCTATCACTGATGCGCATTGCACAGTGCCAATGGTGCTTGCCATGTCAGTGCTACCAGTACCAATGTCAGTGCCTGCAGCAGCAGCAGGGATGGCACCTTCCCAATTGAGCAACACTGCTACCATCCTGCAGTGTTTGTTCGGCACCTGAGCAAAAAGTTCAAAGAAAATTCAAGCAAAAGCCACCGAGCACATCTTTTTCCATTTTCTTTCTAGTTACACATCTAACACATAGTAATAATAATGGGATATTTCCTCCTGAATCACAAGATTCAACGACAAGCCAAAAGCCTTACGATTTCTGGTCTCCTCCGTAGTGTATGGGTTCAGACGGCGCACCGAACACATCCCAGAAATTAAAAATTAACTGAGTCAGGCAGTTACTGCAGTTAACAGTTTTGGCGCCGCACAGCCCCGCTCTCCCCGCGGGGATCCCTCCATCCGCCGCCACATCGCAGCGGTCCGAGGGCTGCGGGCTGCGAGCAGCCGGGGCCGGGCGGGCAGCGGGGCAGGTGCTCGGCTTCAGGGGGCACGTCCTCACTCCCACCCCTTCCGCCGCCCGCCGGGACCCCCGTCCCACAGCACAGCCCGGGCAGGGGTACGGCACCGCTTACCGCAGCTGCTCGCCGGTCAGCAGGACCTCGGCCATGTGCTCCAGCTCGGTCGCTTTCTGCTGCATGCTGCTCATGCCCTCCTCCATCGCCGCCGCCTGCGGGCACAGCGCCGCGAGCTGAGGGGAGCGGGCTCCGACCCCCCGGCCGCAGCTGCCGCCGCTGCAGCCCCGATCCCCCTCTCGTGGCCGGGGGCACCGGCAGCCTCCCCCCGCCGCGCTCACCTGGAGGAGACGGAGCGCCGTTTCGGTTCGCTTCCCCCCCCCCGCCCCCCACCCCCTCCAAAACCCGCCCCGCTTCCCGTGTTATTGTGTCACGGGCGGGGAGAGAAACACATGGCTGCGGCCGCCGCGGCACGGCTCGCCGAGGCAGCAGCGGCCCCCCCCGGCTGTCACACGGCAGGGAGTCACCGGCAGCCCCCGGCACGGGAGCGGCTCTGAGGGGGAGCTGCGCTGCGCCCCACGCCCCGGCTATGGGCTGCGCGGAGCTGCCCCCGGCCGCGCTGTCACGGCCGCTGCCTCCCTCCGCCCGGCTCCCCGCGCATCCCCCTGCGGCCCGGGGGCCGCTCTCACCCGTTGCCCCCGTGCCGCCGCACCTCTTTGTCCCTCCGGCGACGGCGGCCGCAGAATTCCTGGGGGCTGAAAAGCGATTCTCGCAATATTCAGTCTTTGAGATGGGAAGTGCGAGGTCGTGAGCGCCTTTTGTCAGCACCGCTGGCGGAAAAAAGCACCAGAATGGAAACAAGTCCAAGGCCACTTCTGCAGTGGTCCAAGAAGGGATTTCATTTGCAACAACGCATGATTAAGATACACCTCGATCTCATGTGCACTCATTGCCTTTCTCTCTGCCTGCACACACTGTGTGCGTGGAAAACTGCATCTGCTTCATATTTGCAATATTGTCATAGTTTGATGACCAAGACTGTGGCTTCAGAACAAGGATAAGCACTAACAAGGAATCACGTGAAGGAATCGAACCCAGTATAAAGCAGGCTGAAAAGAAAGAGGAGGTGGATCTCCAAACAGCCCCGGTAGACTTACAGTATTTACGACTAAAGGAGGCTCGATTAAAATAATAATAATATTAATAATAATAATAACTTGGAGTCAAAGAAAAAATGGACAAGTAGTTGGAAAATAAGCCCAAGGAGGCTTAGTAAGCAGACAGCAGCCACGTCCAGCTGTGGAAATTCTCTGCTAAAAATAATTGGAAGCTAGGCACGCACTTGCAAGAAGTTCCATATATGCCTTCTCTGCAGTTCCCTAGCATCTGTTCATAGCCACTTGTGAGATGAATATTGGACCAGGTGCACCTCTGGTTCAGCCCAGCACAGTCACAGTAGGGAATGTCTCAGTGTGTCTAAAAGAACCCCACTGACCAATGGGTGGTGAGTGAAGAAAAACCGAATCTGCCTTCATGTCGATCATAGGCCAAGGAGGGAAGACTTAGGAGTGCAAACACTGCAGCTTGAGTTTGCCTCTTGCCAATCTGGAAGACATACATTTATGTCAGTACTTGCAAACACCCTCTAATCTCGCTCATACTATAAGTACATGAAGTACACATTCACGGAGCTAGAAACAAAAAGGGAATTGAAACAACCATCTCATCTGACCTTATATTTCAGATCAAGAATTTGCACAATAATTTGTGTCAAGCTCTTTATCATGTGGCTGAAGCAAAGAAATCTCAAGAGAGTGTTGTTGTACATTTATATTATTGTGGGGCTTTATCACCTGAGTTTGGCTGATTCAGCTGTTCCCCACCTCTAAAAGGGTGAAATGCTGCCCTGCTCAGCTCTGGCTGCACATCCTTGCAATGGGTCTTATGCTGGTTTCCACACCTTCAGCACCTCTGCTGCCACTGGATTCGCTGAATGGGCAGAGCAGTCCACAGAATGAGGCTTCTACTGGGCCAGTAAGCAGAGCTGTGCAGGGGGCTGTGGATCTCATGGGCCTGGAGCTGACACAGAGGTGGAGTGGGCCTGGGTGACCGAGGGCAGGAATAGAGAGGAGGAAGAGGGAGGGGAAGAAGGGGAAGAAGCTGTCTTTAGGCAGTGACAAGCCAGCAGCTTGACTCAGGGTGCTTGTGGAACTGCAGCCTGAAACACATTTCTTTCCTTGCATATCAGATTATTCTCTCAGGTCACTGCAATTTCCTGTACTGAATTATTTAATGCTCATAGGCTGCCATGTTTGCCTTTCCACACTGATATCCCATTTGTAATTTGTTCCACATGTTCACACTGAAATATCTTACAGCTACAGTGTGCTTCAAAGGAAGGGATTAGGTATCAATCATCCCAAACCTGATGTCTCTCCTCGACGGTTAGCTGACATAACCCCAAAGGATCACATTTCAGAGTCAAGACCAAGAATTAAGCTACATAAATTGACCTGTTTGGATATTTCTAGCTTGTATGTTTTCATTGCACAGACTGCTATAGAAACGTGAGATCTAGCAAAAGATTAAACTGTCCTGGTCCTCCCTCCCAGGGCACACTGACCTCCAAGACCCTGACACTGCGCTGAGAGGTGGGAAAGCACAAGAGATCCTGACAGCTAAGTTACTGAGAAGGAGAAAGACTTTCCTCAAGGTAAACTCTGGGAAGCAGATGAATATATACACATATATTTTGTATAAACATAGGAACAATTTCAGGAGCTGCTGTTTATTTTATATGTGAATGCATGCTTGGATTTTACCTTAGCATGACTAGAGTTAAGTGATAAGAGCTGAACTTGGTGATCCATATTAATAGTAGAATCACAGAATCACCAGTGTTGGAAAAGACCTCCAAGATCACCCAGTCCAACCGTCCACCTACCACCAATATTTCCCCACTAAACTACATCTCTCAGTACAACATCTAAATGTTTCTTGACCACCACCAACCCAGGCAGCCTGTTCAAATGCTTGACCACACTTCTGGAGAATAAAATTTTCCATAAAATCCAACTTGAATCTCTCCTGGCACAATCTGAGGCCATTCCATCTCGTCCTATCGCTGTTACCTGGGAGCAGAGGCCAACCCCCTCCTCACCACAACCTCCTTTCAGGTAGTTGTAGAGAGCAATAAGGTCTCCCCTGAGCCTCCTCTTCTATGACTGAAGAATCCCAGTTCCCTCAGCTGCTTCCTGTAAGATCTGTGCTCCAGACCCTCCACAGCTTTGCTGCCCTCCTCTGGACACGCTCCAGGGCCTCGATGTCTTTCTTGTAGTGAGGGGCCCAAAACTGGACACAGCACTCAAAGTACAGCCTCACCAGAGCTGAGTACAGAGGGATGATCACTTCCTTGCTCCTGCTGGCTGCGCTGTTTCTGGTACAAGCTGGGATACCACATGAACCCTTTCCAAGTTGAGATATTCCACGATTCTGTGCTATTAAGGTAGCTAGCTAAGGTTAAGACATTCCTCATGCAAAAGTGTGACAAACCTTTGAGCTGGAGCCCAGCGACGTCCTAAAACTCATCCTCCACAGCATCCAGAGCAATGAGAGCTGCATATGTCTGGTGGAGAGTTGGTAGCACAGGCACTGGGGAAACTCAAGTCTTCCAGTACCTGGTGCTGACAGCAGAGGCTCTCTGACATACAGCAAGGCACAAAGCCACACATTTGAGCCCCAGAGTTTGTGGCACTGGGACATGACCCTGTATTCAAGTACTGACTTTAAAAGCATTCTAGTGATTTGCATAAACTTTGTTATTGCATTGAGTAAACAAACAAATGGTAAAACATAAATACCTACAAAGTGAAATGAGAATATTGCTTTCGGAACAGTGTTTATAGAATATTACATCTATACATCTGTGGCCTAAATTTTGACTTGATAAATTAATTTAAGGTTAGATAAACTAATTCCTTAGTCCAACCAATTAATTTAATGCAAACTTAAAGTGAGACATTCATATGAACAATTTACCAGTGTTCTTATGTACACTTCTCCTTCCTTCTGTGGCACTGTTCACATAAGACTGATCTTTCCTTGCTGGGATGACTAGATCTTTTGGAATAGGAAAACGATGGAGAAATCATTAAGGCATTGATTAAGGCATTGATTATCACATGCAAAAGATGGTGAAGCACTTCAGGGATAGAAGGTACTGGCAGATGAGCTGTTCAGTTGGTTTGCAGTTCTGGTTTTCCTAACATGTTTTGTGTAAGAGCCAGCATTATGTAAACATCACATTTTAAAATTCCTGGTTCTTCTCATACTGAGAAAGCTAGAAAAACATACGGTTTTGGCCTTTAATTGGTCTCTCTTCTAAGTAGATTTTGCAACACCCTGGAGATGGAGTGTGTGTGTGGTTTTGTGTGGTTTTTTTTGTTGTTTGATTGGGTGGTTTTTTTTTTTTTTCTATATCCCCATGCTTATTTGCAAAGAGATCTCACTTGTCTTTGTGTTTCAGCTGGTTAACTTCCTCAGTACCAGAGGTCTGGCAAAGAAAAGCAGAGAAACTACCAGGTATTGTCCAGCCCGCCCTCCTCTTTTCATGCTATGTACAATAGCATTTTCCATTCTTGGCAGTGCATAGATTACATTCATTGCTGTTCATTTGCTGCTCTGAGCTTGAACAATTTAAGTTGTCTGTTGGAAACTGGTTAGAAGAATCAGTGCTTGTGTGATTCAAAGGGCTGAATGCATCTGGCCAGGCTAATTTTAGTCTTGTGATAAACCACAGGAAAAGTCAGCAAGTTTTCACACACACACACACACACAAAAGGGGGGGGGGGGGGGGGGCATGTTTTATACTTCTCTTTTTCCAATATAACATCCAAGTTCCTGCAGAAGCCACCATGATGAGATAACAGGAGGATCTATCACAATTAATTAATTTTCTGAAAGCAAGGCTATGAAATGTCTAACATTTCAGCACGAGTGAGACTTGTATCTGTTCAGATCCTTACATTTCATTATCGCTGACTTGGAAATCGTTATAATAACAAGATGAAGTATAGAGAAAAAGACATTTTGATCCCGAGAGATGCAGAGATGATCTAAAAGGGGCTTTCCGAGCCTATCCTTACTCAGCTTTTCCATTTTGTGTTAAATACCCAGGTTCTCTCTGGGTCAAACGTGCTGAGACTCATATGCATGCTGATGTCTAAAGCACTACCATGAGGCAGATACATGTTTTAGGCCTTGCTCCTGTCAATGGAGAAATATTTCATGGAAATGAACAGCTTCAGTAAGAAAAAAAAAGAGAAATCCATATCAGACCTGTAGACTCAATAACTGTTGACAGTGCACTCTGCTAAACTCGCATTTTTGTTAGCCAATATGCAATTGATTTCTGCACTCTCAGTGATGTCATTTGTTCTGTTACTCTGGAGTCCCTCTATGTATCTAATATGTATCTGGAACAGTTTGTAATTTGTCTCATTTTGCACCTTCAGCAGTTTTGTAATAATTCCTAATTTTGAGCATCACAAGAATATTTACCTGTAAAACTGGTAGGAATGTTACTCTTTGAACATTTCATATACATTTCCATTAGTTCTTTCATTTTTGTTGCTTTGTTTTCTCTTATTTTATCCTGCACTTCATTGATAGTAATTACAAACTCATGCAGCCTGAGTTGTGCCACATCACACGTTTAGCCCAGGTTACAGTTCAGGACTTTTGTAGTAACCAGGCTGGGGCTGGGAGGTGTGAGTCAGCTGGCAGGCATGACTAACAGCTGAGAAGGAGCTTCTTTGTAAACCACATCTCAAGTGTGAAGACAACTCCTATATTCTAAGTGGTAAAAGACAGCTTCTTAGGCTGTCCACCACCTCGGTGTTAATATGCCCTGCTATCTGGCTGTGAGATCGAAAACAGTTTTGCTTAAACCATCGTGGCTTCAGCTGGCAGCTTGACTTTGCATTGAACCCAGCCTTAAAGGCTTATGCACATTTAAATAAAAATTGCCTTCTCTTGGGAAGTAACACCTGGGAGTCCAATCCCCCTGCTAAAGCAGGTTCCCTATGATAGGTAGCACAAGTAGGCGTCCAGATGGGTCTTGAATATCTCCATAGAAGGAGACTCCACAACCTCTCTGGGCAACCTGTTCCAGTGCTCCATCACCCTTACCATAAAGTTCTTCCACATGTTAGTACAGAACTTCCTATGTTCAAGTTTTAGGCCATTGCTCCTTGTCCTATCGCTACACACCACTGAGAAGAGCCTGACCTCATCCATTTGCCTCTCACCTCCCTTTAGATATTTATAAACACTGATCAGATCCTCAAGTCAGTCTTCTCTCCCCCAGGCTGAACAGCCTTTCATCATACAGTCACCATTAACCACACTGTGTCCTGCCCTCGGGTAGGGCTGTGCAGCACATGGCACTGAAGAACACAGGCCTGCTCCTCAGGTGGAGGGAGGGGCCTCTGGGACACAGGCACAGCATGCTGCAGTCATGCCACCACTGCTACAGGATAGCCAGAATGCTAAAACCTGAGGTATAAGATCTTCTGGAGCATCCGCATCCACCAACAGCTGTTCTCTCTGGCCTAACTGGTCTCTGTGAAACGCTCTATGCATTAAATACGTGCGTGATCGCTCTGCCACCCAGTGGTCCTTGCAGGAAATGGAGTATCGAAGTGCCTGTCAGAACATCGTTGCGAACAAAGGAAAGGATTGTTAAAAGAAGCAGTAATTTTTGAAGGGAAAAATAAACAGGAGGGTGAACAACTATTTACATGGGTTGATATTGATAGGACAAGGGGGAATGGCCTTAAACTGAGACAGGGGAGGTTTAGGTCAGATATTAGGAGGAAGTTTTTCACACAGAGGGTGGTGACGCACTGGAACAGGTTGCCCAAGGAGGTTGTGGATGCCCCATCCCTGGAGGCATTCAAGGCCAGGCTGGATGTGGCTCTGGGCAGCCTGGTCTGCTGGTTGGTGACCCTGCACATAGCAGGGGGGTTGAAACTCGATGATCACTGTGGTCCTTTTCAACCCAGGCCATTCTGTGATTCTGTGATTCTATGAAAAATCTTTAGACAGTACAATCTTTGCATAGGATTGCAAACACAAACATACTCAGCTGTCATTTATTTTTCTACAGACTGAACACCAGAATTACTATTCAAGGTAGTAAAAATAAAGCCAATAAAATACTAGTAAGTTAATATTCTCTTTCACAAATGTGTCCCACAAGTAGGTGCTTGTGTTGAGTTCTCAAAATATTTGAAGATGTCCTGGAGTGCTGAAGCAATGGGATAAGATTAGGAGAGCATTCTTCTAAAACAAACCAGATACTGCATCATGCTGAGATATTTCAAAATGATCGGCTATGGCCAGTCCTTTTATTGCACTGCAGAGTACCAGAAATCCTTACAAGGAAACAGCTTTGCTGTAGCTCTGCAACCAGGAAACCAGGTGCCGTAGGAGCTGGTGGAAGGAGGCACGTAAAGGGGCTGCCGGGATGAAGCAGGACAATAACAATCTTCTCACATAAGAACAGATTCTGGTCTGTTGAAATGTAGAACCTAATAGCAATATTGTCCAGGTTGAACTGCAGTGGGAGCACTGTCCTGCTCTCAGTAGCTCAGCAGATGAGAAAAGAAACAGTGATTTTGTCTGGAAAGAAAACTTCAGCAAGGCATATACCCATGAAAGTGGGGTGAAGTGAGGAGAAAAGGCACATGAAAGACTGTGAAAAGGAATGGGGAGAAGATACAATAAAGAGGAGAAGTGAGACTTGAGCTGAAGAAAAGAGGGAGAGAATCAAGCAGGGATGAGAAGCTGGAAGAAAGACTGAAGCCACAGAGCCAAGCTGAGGCAGAAGTTGGAAGGAATAAATTTTCTTTGTGATGTCCATCAGAGCTTTTCCTGCCTATATTATGCTGTCTTCGCAGTGGGATGCTGCCTGTCTCCACAGCAACCAGCAGCCAGGAGACCTTTCTTCCCTGCCCGCATTGACTGCCCTCTGGAGAGGTGCCCTCAAATTGTCACTCTTAGAAAAGTCAGAAAAGAGAACAGTACAGAAAGCATTTCAGAACACTCTCTCACTGAATATCTCCAACACAGAAGTGAGCTGGCCACACCTGTACATTTCTTACAACAAATTTGGCAGACCCCAGCACCCACTCGCTCAGGAACAAAACTTGCACAGACTCCTAATTTTCATAATTGCTTTTGATGTTTCATTAAAACTATTTTTGTTAGATCTCCAAGGAAGGCTTGACGGGCAGCATCTCACCTCAGGCCTCACATTGCATCACTTCTCAAGCAGTTCACAATGAGAGCAGCTTCATCATCCACTTACTCAACAATTTCCTAAGGAAATGCAATTCAATTAGGCAAGGCCTGTGCCAAAAACTGACATGTAGATGGGAGAAGATGAGATTACCAGGATCTCTCCTAACTGTACAGGCAATAAATCTATTTTTTGAGTTGGCCATAATCGCAGATCTCCACCAACACACCTGTGAAATGAAAACAGAGTTACTCTTGTTCTTTGGTTATAGCTTACCACGTGATGGCAAACTGTTCAGTATCTCAAGACACTGATGCCCCTTGCGATACACTCACTGTTAACCTCACAGAGTTGTACGAAAATTCCAGCTACTCATTGACACAATGGGAAAACAAAATGTTTCGTCCCACAACAACCTCTGGTATTCAGCAGAAGGAAAAACAAATTGCAGACAGTTAGGATTTTCAGAATAAAATGTTGGCATGTTTGCAGAGTTTTTTGCAGTTTCTTGTCAAGCACGTTGTGTGGGACTAAAAGGGACAACCTAGTCTCTAGATGGTCTCCTAAGTGCGTTGGGGAGCAGGGTGGGAGGGGAATAGTTCTGCTTCTCCAGACATTCAGCACCAAGGGGAAAGCTGAGAAGGACAAGGTCAAGCTAATGTCATTCTTGGAATTCTTGGAAGGCTACAGCCCAAGGTTTAATGAGGGTGATGATAGAGAGTCAGGGGTGCTTTGTCAGGTGCTGCAGCTCACTGCCAACACATTCAGTGGACAATAAGGAACAGATATGCTACATGTATGGTACTGGTAGAGAATCAGGGTCATTGTATAAAAAAGACATATGCAGTACACAGTGTTACAGCACAGTCATGAACCTAGGTTAAAACTGATTAAATTCTCAGAATTCTTCAAAGTAATTAAAAAAGATGCTAATAAACTCCTCAGCTTTTCCTAGTAAAGGTCTTCTGGGACTATGAGCCAGAGAAGAAGGATGATTTATGAACCAGGGGACTCTAATCATTCTAAAAAGCTTCTGTCCTGCAGAACAATGAATCGTAGTATATGCTAATTGCTATAAAGGGAGTTTCTAGGCCGCAAGAGGAGAAATCTTTCATTATTATTATTTTTTAATTCTTCCAGACCATGGAATATTCTCAACTGATAATTTCCATTCACCCTGTCCTTCTTATTCTTATGTCATAGATTTACCTGAGTTACTTGAGCACTTCACAAACGTAAGCACTGGATGTTCTTCTTCTCCATACTCATCCAGTTTCCTAGGGATTTGCAAAATGGCAAAACCCTCTAATTTATTAAAAATAAAAATAAAAGAATTACACAGAAACAGATTCTTGTTCTACAGTTTCTTGATCATGCCAACACTGATTTCGACGGACAGATATGCTCATCTGTGTTGTTTTAATTTGCCCTGTGTAAGGGTCTCCTATGTAACGCCTTCCCAACGTTGTCTTCATGGTACTCATCTGAATTTTCATCCTGCTGTTTCTCATTGTCATTTTCCTATGTTGCTGCACTTCTCCGTTGCATACTCTCCCACAAATGGAATATTGGAAGCATATTCCTGACTATTTTATATTTTGTAAAATATGCTGTATTTTACCTGGATTTTCTTCTCACATTGTTTTATTATTTATTAATGTATTTTTAATTTCAGACTCATGCAGGTGTAATGGGCACATCATCTGCAGAACGTTTTGCTGTGATGTACTTGCAATGCTTTGCCCTAGCGATGTCTCAGAAGCTACAAATATATAAACTGCCAAAATAAAACTTTCTGATGTTAGTACATACTGTGCAGATACTGGTTAATCAGGAAACAAGGCCATATGTGATAACTTGCCAGATGACACACAGTGATGTTTATTATGTCACTATTAGTAAGATCTCCAGACTGAAATTTAGCCACAAAACACTATGAAACACTACTGAAAAAAAAAATACATAATAATTCCATGTGTCTATTATATTTTCTCATGCTTTATTGCTTGTGGCAAGGGTTCTCTTCATGAACACCAAATAAAGAGGGACACTGACCTAGGTCATTGCATTGCTTACACTAATATTTAGGTCTGATTACATGTTTATCTTCTCCTAATTTGAATGTAACTGTTTTGAACTTCTCTGTTTTCCCACTGAGACGGGCGAGGAAGTGCTTATCTCAGTTAGCAATGAACTCTCTGGTTTCTCTAATAATTGTATGAAATATTCCTCATTTGAGTCTTGGACTCATCTCCTGCCTTGTGGTGCTTTCCTGGCTGACATTGTCAGATACCAGTATTTTACAGGGACGTGATAATACACAGTAATTAACTCCTACAACTCAGAACATGTGAAGTGCTGTTCTCTGTTTTAGCTATCTATTCATTTGGTAAAAAAAAGAAAAAGAAATATATCTAACTCAAGAATCAATTCCAGTGGAGAGCAGAAGAGTGATCCAAAGAGTCTCAGTTTACGGAGGGTGCTGAGTTATGACTTAAAGCCAGAATGCTGTGATTAATAGATGAATACATCACAAAGGTTAACCTTTCTGATTTTTTTCCAACTCTTCTGTGGATCACACTCATTTTGACTTTCACAGAATCTCTCATGTTCCACAATGTGTTGTATAGAAAGGTTTTTTCTCCTGTTGTCCATAACTTGTTCATTTCAGTGGTATTTGCCACTTCTCACAGAATAGATACACATATTTCCTTAAATTTATAATTGCTTACACATCTATTGTATCATCTTCTAAATTTGTCCAAACTGAAGTGATCGAACCAGGTAAGTCTCTTTTCTGTGAAAATCAGATGTCTCAGGAGGCCCTTTTCTGTATCTCGTGTAGCAGCTCACAGGTCAGAATGTCATGCTTTATTCAAGGTAGGCGTACACAATGGATTTATACAGAGGCACAGTTATAGCCTGGTATCGGGCTGTTGTTTTTTTCCTTGCTTTTATTTTTCTAAGACAGAAATGTAGCACACTCAGTGTAGACAGTTATTCTACTGTTGTCTCACAGAAGTCTATGAAAAACACTGAAATATCATTCAGAGGTTTGCAGCCACATCCACTGATCCAGCTTCCACGACCACCTTCTGTGTTGAAATACGATGGATATGTCAATTGATAAATAATTCCCAGCAATGAGGAACTGTTGTTTAATAGGCAAAAACGTAATGTTATCATTAAACCTAATCCTTGAATTAAGTTTTGCAAAGTTTTAATCAAGCTGAGCCTCTCTTGTGGAGTAATTTCCAGCAACTGTAACTGTGAACTGTGTAATTATCAGCAGGCTGATAACTTGTTACTTGTTACAGTATTCAGCTTCAGCACTGAGCCAATTTTCCCAGTGCTGCCTTTGCTATCTTATTTTCATAGCTACCTATGCTGTGCTTTGAAGGTCACTCAGAAGTTTCTACTGTGTGCATCTTTGACATTTAAACACCCCATTACAAGTAGCCCAAGCTTCTACCAGATTTTATTATAGTTCCAAAATACGTGAATTGAAATCACACCTAGAAAGTCATCCTCCTAATGTCAATCTTGATGTCTAGAGCTTGATACTGATGATGTGTAGTGTTACCACAAATGTTATCTCATAGTTCACTGCTTTGTATCTTAGCCGTAGAGCTTTGGAGTTATCAGAACCTACTTTCTTTAATTTGTCACAGCTGTCCCTGATTTATTGTGCTGTTCACATCCTTGATGTTTATATCCTTGTTGAGCCCTTGATGAGCCCTGGGAAATGTAATACAGTGCCAGGAACTTCAAAGGCAAGACTATAATAATCTTCAGCAATCCATTTTGTGTTTTGCTAACTTCTGTCAATGTTTGTCGACAAGATTCTGTTAATACTAATTTCCATTAACATTAGTCACTTGAAAAACTATACCAAAACTAATCTTGCTTGGTAGCTGACTTAACTCCTGCCTTCCCCCCCGAGGTCTGCTGAGGATGCAGGCTGTTCAAAGCTTCGCACTGCTGTGAAATCACATCCAGAGAGTAATGTTCAGTGGCTCAATGTCCAAACGGAGATCAGTGACGAGTGGTGTCCCTCAGGGGTCAGTAATGGGATTGGTGCTCTTTAATTTCTTCATCAATTACAACAATAGTGGGATTGAGTGCATGCTCAGCAAGTTTGCAGATGACAACTGAGGGCTGGGATGCCATCCATAGAGACCTAGACAGGCTTGAGCTGTGGGCCGAGGTTCATGAGGTTCAACAAATCAAAGTGCAAGGTCTTGCACCTCAGTCACGGCAATCATGTTGCCATCAGTACAAGCCAGCGAATATAAGGATGGAGAACAGCCGTGCTGAAAGGGACTTGGGGATACTGGTGGATGGTAGGCTGGACACGAACAAGCAATGTGTCCTCACAGCCCAGAAAGCCAACCGTATCCTGGGCTGCATCAAAAGAAACGAGGCCAGCAAGCTGAGGAAGGGGATCCTGCCCCCTCTGCTCTGCTCTGGTGAGGCCTCACCTGGAGTACGGTGTCCAGATTGTCCAGATGTCCCCAGATGCTGAGGACTACACAGTAGTAGTCCTCAGCATGAGCAAAGCCTCGTACAGCGGACTTTAGAAGGGCGATTCCAAGCAGCCCCGTGTGGAGCTGCCCGCCCCACCAGCTACAGCCGGGCGCTCCACCGGCAACCACAGAATCAACGCAGACCGCCCGCGCCGGCGGCGCCCGCCTAAACGCTCCGCCGCGTTGCACCGCCCCGCCCCGCCCCGCCCCCTGTGGTTTGGCGCCGCTTTCGGACAGCGGCGGGCGCCATGCGGAGCCGCGCGGAGGTGGACGCTACGCTGCGCACCGCTAAGCTGAACCCCGCCGAGCTGCTGCCTGCTGTGCACTGCCTCAGCTTCGGCCCGCAGGGCGGCGCCGGCGAGTGCTGCCTGCTGCAGCTGGAGGCGGGGCTGTGTGCCGAGCTGGAGGCGGGATGCAGGTACGGGCCGGGGCCGCGCGGGGTGCCCGGGCACTGCTCGTCTGTCGGCATACCTGTGGCGGGGGCGTGAAGGGACGCGGCTTGTTCAAGCGCTCCTTGACGGGAGTCTGGGACGGTGCTCTCAGAAAGATGGCTTCGTTTTGGGAGGTGTTGTGTGGAGCCAGCGGTTGGACTCGCTGATCCCTGTGGGTCTCTTCCAGCTCGGGGTATTCCATGATTATTTCATTGAAATAGCTGTCCTTTCTTCCTTTACCAGCTGCAATGCCACTGATGTAACACAAACGTTTGAAGTGATGTAACGCTAGAACTCCCCCTAAAGTCCTCAGAGATCATAGAATGGCTTAGGTTGGAAAGGACCTTAAAAATCACCAAGTTCCAACTCCCTGCCGTGGGCAGGGCTGTCACCCACAGCTCAGCTGCCCAGGGCCGCATCCAGCCTGGCCTTGAGCACCTCCAGGGATGGGGCACCCACAGCTTCTCTGGGCAGCTGTGCCAGGGCTTCACTGCCCTCTGAGTGGAGGCGGTGATGTCTGTTAGTAGGGCTGGTCGTACCCAGGGGAAGGTTGATGGGGTGCCACTTGTTCCCAAGTCCTCAGGCTCAAGTGGTGCTGAGGACTCTTAGGGCATAGCTAAGCTTTGTTGTATTGGTGTTGTATCCTCATTAAGAAGCTCTGTTTGTAAGTATGTGAGCCGAAGAAGGAGCTGTGCTTTGATTCTTGTCTGGAAGTATTAGCTGATTATGGTTTTTTTCTGCTTGGAATTAGTTGTGAGAAAATATGCAAGTTTCTCTAAGGGCACTGCACAAGAGACAGTTTCTATTTGCTTCCCGTTCCACAGTGGGCTAGTTTCAGTCCTCAGTACAGAACAACTTTAGCCATAATCTACTTTCTGAGGTTCATGAACTTTAAGCATCATTAACCCCTTGTTTTGAGGATTTTGTGTGAATAGACAGGTGAGGAGGTGAGTCCGTGAGCTGTGTAAAAGGCCTTGGATGCCTGTCTTTCAGAGTGGGAAAACTCAAAAAGAAAAAACAGAAGATATTTTAGATTAATTGACAGTTACGTCTTTACATTTTGGTATAACATGACTGCCACTACTAAGTAGAACTGCGGTTTGTAGCTTCTTTACCAATTTGTAAATGTGAAAAAATATCAGATGAGTTTACTAGGTGTTCATCCTCAAATAGAGGTACAAATACATGTTTTTGTGTTTTTTTGTTGGTTTTTTTTTTTTTCCAGCCTGGTAATCCGTGGTGAAAAGGATGAACAAGCAGTGTTGTGCAGCAAAGATAAAACTTACGATGTGAAAATAGCAGATACCTCAAATATGCTGCTGTTTATTCCTGGCTGCAGAACTCCAGAAGAGCTGAATGCAGATCAAGCATCTTGTAATATTATTCATTCGCAGGTATGCCTTTCTGGGTTTATTTGCTTGTTTGCTTTAATTCTTGAATCCCTTATTCTCTGTAATTTCTTGTGTTTTTTTCCAAGATGCTTACGTGAAACCTTGAGTGGGATTCAGTTGCCTAAACATAGACTTGCCGTGCCATTTTAGGTGCTTTGTGGTATTGGTGTAGCTGTAAGCTGCCACTCCAGAAGGATGCAGATCTCCTGTAGCTTCTTTGTATATCTGACAGCCTCAGGAGATGTCTTTACAAACATGCCTTAAACACAAGGGGCACGCTATACCTTTGGGTGACCAAAATGGCTCTAGGGCTCTTGTGTAGGCAACTGAACGCCATCTGTAATGTATGTTAATTATTGTTTCTAAGAAGTTCAAACTTACGTTTATTTTGAGTGGATAGTAATTACTTGTGGTAAGTATTAAAAGATTTCAAAGAATATCTGATTTCTCAGTGTTGGCAGCTATTTTTAAAATAAGCTGTTTGCACATTGATTCTTATGAGTGCTTTCCCCAAAAGGCAGATTTTACCATGTCATTATTATGTCTTAAATACAGATATATATTCAAAGTTTACTCTTTTTTGCAACTAGCATGTGGGGAGATTTGTTGGAGTGGGTGATTTTAGAGCTCTGAGTTCAAAGAATTCATTGTTCTCTGCTGTTCTGAAGTGTAGTTAATAAAATTCTTCTGAAAATAGTTCAGAAAATATTATTACTAGCCCATTATTTGCTCTAATGGATATAATGACATCATTGAGGAGTAACCCTGCTTGTCCTTAGATGAATATAATAATCACAACATTAATATCATCATTTCTTCCATGAAGTCATAAGTTCAGCTAGTGGAAAAAGTTAATTCAAACTAAAATAGATGAACGAGAAAACAATTTTCTTCCATATTCTTCTTTGTTGTGCTCAGTGATCTCACTAATCTCTGAAGTCACATCTGTCAGCTTAATGGAAATGTGATTTGTATAGGAGTAATTTCTTGAGTTCTGTTTCTGAAAGCTTTTTTATGTTCTCAAAAATGTTAAATGGTGTATTAAGAAGGCAAACTGTGAGACACTGCAAAAGGTACTGTTTGCTCAGTAGTTTGGGTGCTTCGTTGCCCTTCTCTTGGACTCTCATGGTCACTCTTTGTACCACTTTACAGACTGATAGTTACAGCCAGAGCATCAGCCATTTCATTCAGCTTACACAGACTGGCTTTAGTTATGAACTTTGAAGTGTAAATTGGAGCAATTTATTTTCTTTTCTAGGCAGCGTGTCTGTAATTTATCTCGATTGCTCAGAAATGAACTTGGCAGGAAAAGAACCTGAACACTTACAGAAATGCTATTTGACATGGAGGAGGAAAAACAGAATTCTATTAAAAAAATAGCTGAAATTTGTGTTAAGCAAGCTACATCACAGTGGGTTATAAACTGAGTTTTCTCAGTGTCAGAATTTGAATGGGATTTGTTCTACATGCAGATTGTTTACTTATGGTTGATTTAAATGGAACATTATTTCAAAGTTCTGTTTTCTTGTTTTGTGGTTTTCTTTTTTAAATGGATGAGCTTTAAAAACAAGTCTGAAAAAGCATTTAGGATATTTATTTGACTTTTTCATGGAGGCTTTTTTTTACAAGGGACTAATGTTTGGGACAGTAGTCATAAATCTGCAGCCTGTTCCACCTCTGCCATTCCGTACCCACTGCTGTTGCAGTGGAATCAATACTGGAAGGCTTTGATACTCTCTGTTCTTAAAAGAATCTTCTAATAAAAGCAAGCTGTTCCCTATGAAACACCTCAGGATTACTTGTAAGATCAAGATTTGTTAGATTAGTGTAGTTGAATTGATTACACCTCAGCTTCCTGCTGGACCTTTTAAATCTGTGTGGAACCAGAATAACAAATAGCTATGATGTGTTAATTGAAACAGAGATGTTGTGTTTATTGCATGGAAGTATAGCCTACTGTCTTAATGTCTGTTTTACTTAATCTTAATGATGTGAAGTTTCATGTATTGAAATGCAAAAAAAAAAAAAAAAAATATGAGTAGATCCCACTCATGGAAAGAAGGAGGGAAGATGGAAACAGGGTAATATAGGAAGGGTTTTTATCTTAATACTAAGTTCTAGACAGCGATTGTGTGACAGCCTATCATTTGTATGTAGAGATGAGTTGGTCCCTTAGTCATCTTCACTGCAAACATATATATTATCAACCAGCTATGGGCTCATTCTTTGTTACTATTGGTAATCTTTTTTTGACTGAAAATATTACAATGATTGTTTCATCTTTAAAGTAGTTTCTCCATTAATATATTATTTTTTCAGTGACTAGATGAAAACTTTCTGCTGATGTTTTAGTTAAGCTCCTTTGAATCCAAATTGTAGATTAAAATGCTGTAAGAGTCCTTGTGTTTTCTTGTAGATCGCTGGCTTCTCCAATAACTACTGGGAATTAAGGAGATGTCGACCTAAACTGAAGAAACTGAGGAAGCTTCTGATGGAAGATCCATATGAAGGGCCAGATAGTGCGAAAGATCAGACTTCAACAGTGTCAAAAGTAAGTTATCAGTAAGTCCACTGCCTGGTAGTTGGTAATGGACAAATTAAAGTGAAGAAACATTCTATCATCTATCATTCTATCATCTATCTATCTATGATGATGATGATTCTTAACTAGAAAAATAGCTTTGCTGATGTTTTACAGTGTTGCTTTGAATTAATTTTTAAGCCTACTACACATTAGTAACTTTTAGCACTTATACTGACTATCTGGTAAGCTATCGGTTTTCCAGTAATAAAAGAATCAACACTGAAAGAAATTTGTAATTTCCCCTTTTATGTGGAGAGTTTCTTGAAGATACATGGTTTAGGAAAGATAGAATACATTCAATTTTCAGTCTTGCTGTGAAAGTTTATTATGCCTGCTTCAGCTAATTTGACATCCTGGGAATGCATGGCACAAAGACTTCTCCCTAGTTAGACTGGTTTATATATTAATCATCCTTTGAGAAACTGCTGTAAATTGCAGAAGTTCCAGAGAGTGGTAAAACTTAGAAAACTCAGTCTTGGGGAAAAATGTCATCAGTCTTCTTTCTTTCATTACAGCGTAATGCATTTTACGTGCTTGCTGAAGCAAAACTGGTGTAAGAACAACCTGTTTTATTTCCTTTATTTTCCCTGTTGCAGTATACAACAGAAGATTTGCTAAGTCTGATTCAAGCAAGTGAAGAGGAAATACTGCACCAGCTGCAGGTTATAGGTGCCTGTGTAATTGAAGGTATTTGTCTCTAAAGGATCTTCATTACTTATCATAGAATCGTAGGATGGCTTAGGTTGGAAGGAACCCTAAAGATCATTCAGTTCCAACCCCCCGCCATGGGCAGGGTTGCACCCCACTAGATCAGGCAGTTTTCTGTCTAAATTATTAGTTTTTTCCACATCTTATCTCAGGATGGGAATACCCAGAGTCCTGTAATGTTCCTCTAAAGGAATAAAGTATTTAAGTTTCCTTTTAACACTGATTTTTTTTTTTTAAATTTTTTTTCTGTTTGGCAGGATATTGGAGAGTTTTAGAATTTGACTATGAGATGAAACTCTTGAATCACGTGACTCAGCTGATAGACTCAGAGTCCTGGCCTTTCAATAAGGTTCCTTTACGTACGTGTCTTGAGGAGCTTGGACCTTTAGAGCCCACGTAAGCAGTTAATTTTGGTACTTAAAGTTGTCTAAGCTGAGATTAATGATTATTAATTAATTCATTATTATTTATTAGAATTGTTTTATAACTCTAGATTCCATTTACTGGGGCATTAATGATAAACTTTCTTTGGCTCTCAAATATGCAAATGGCATTAGTAGCTCTCAGCTGTATCTACCTAGGAGAACACTGCTATTAGCTTTTTGGAGGACGGATTAGTTCCAAACGTAATGTCCATCTAGTTGATTCCTTGACGTAAACCAGCACCATAAGCTGTTTCCTTACTTCTTTTAAATGTTTTTCATGTACAGACCCACAGACTACAATTTATTATTTTGTAATATCTGAGATGGGTTGGTGTTAGGAAGAAGAAAACATTTTGGACCATTCAGTTGCCTGCACCTGCTTATGGATTTTGGTTGGTTGGTTTTTCAAATGCTGTTGTTATTAATTCTTCATAGTCATTATGTAAGGAGATCTTTATTTATTTGTCTTTACACTGCGATCTGGGATTGAAAGATCATGTTGGTAGAACAGATAGGTTAGTAAACCGATTTAGTGCCTATTGGCAATGTTTACATTGGTTCAAAAGCAGAAACAATCACAGAATGATCAGGATTTGAAGGGAATTCTCAATCATCTGCTCTAACCATTAAATGTTACTGCTGAATTGCAACTGATGGAAGTACTGTGTGTTTAAAACTTAAGTTACTGACCATGTAAAATACTTGCCCTGAAGCTATAGCTAGCCAAAGTTGTTTCCCTCTCCTGTACTGTCACAGATGATCGTATTTTTCTTGTGTAATACTAATTCAGTTAGTGTTCAGTTAGTATGAGCTGAGTTTCTTTTACAGGGATCAGGAGTCATTACATAATTTAAGGTTACCATTTAAAGTCTTAAGTTTACAGTAGGTTGTGTTTTATGGTTTTTTTGCTTGATCTTGCTCAAAAAGAAATTTTGCTTTGGCGTTAATATCTGCAGCTAGACTGGAGTTAGGCTTAGGTTGGGGGGAACCTTAAAGATATGTTAATTCTACCCCTCCTGCCATGCGCAGGGTTGCCAGACACCAGATAAGGCTGCCCAGGTTCCCATCCAACCTGACCTTGAATGTCTCCAGAGATGGAGTATCCACAACCCCTTGGGGCAGCCTGTGTCAGTGCCTCACTGCCCTCTGAGGGAAAAGATTCTTCCTAACATCTAACCTAAATCTCCCATCCTTTAGCTTAAAGCCATTCCCCCTTGTCCTGTCACTATCAGACTGTGTAAAAAGTCAGTCCCCTTCCTGCTTGTAAGCTCCCTTCAAGTACTGGAGAGCTGCAATGGGTTCTCCTCAGAGACTTCTCCAAGCTAAACAAACACAACTCCCTCAACGTTTCTTCACAGGAGGGGTGCTCCAGCCCTCTGATCATCTTCATGGCCCTCCTCTGGATCTGCTCCAACAGCTCTTCATATGTCTTGTGCTGGGGGCCCCGTGCCTGGATGCAGTACTCCAGGTGTGGCCTCTAAGGGCAGAGTAGAGGGGGACAGACCTTCGCCCTGCTGGCCACCCTTCTTTTGATGCAGCCCAGCATACTGTTGGCATTCTGAGGCACAAGAGCATACTGCTGACTTGTGTCCAGTTTTTTGTCCATCAGGACCTCCAAGGCCTTCTCCATAGAGCTGCTCTCAGTGTGTTCATCGCTGTCTGTACTCGTATCTGGGATTGCCTCAATCCAAGTGCAGCACTCTGTACTTGGGCCGTGTTAAACCTCATTAGATTCTTGTGTGCCCACTTCTAAAGCCTGACCAGGTCTCTCTGGATGCCATCTCTCCCTTCTATTGTTGTCAACTGCATGCTTGCTGAGACTGCACTTGATGCTATTGTCTATGTCACTGATACACATGCTGATGAGCACTGGTCTGAAGATGGACCGCTGAGGGGCAGCACTTGTGAAAAGTACATGAAATGTATGATATGAATAGGAAATGATAACACAGTTTTAAAAGTTGCCTTTTTTTTTTCCTCAGAGAGATGATAGAGCATATTCTTTCAAGCTATGGAAGGAAATACAGTGATGATGGTGAGTTTGGAAAAGCACATATGTTTTAAATTTGAAAAACAAAATAGTTCCTGAGTAACTGAAAATTTTATGAAGATGGCTCAAACAAATTAATGTGCTACACTAAAAGTAAACACTGAGTAAAAGGAAGAAGTAAATAGTGAGTTAAAAATTAGTAAAATTGTTAGAGGAAGTTCCATAGGATAAAGCTGCTAAGCTGTATGAGACACTGGAGAAAATTAATGAACTGACGGACCTGAATTTATATATTAGATATTCACAAACAATAGTTTTGTGATTGAAGATAGATTGCTTGTAAAAATTGAATGCAATCTCTTTATAGATACTGTAGGAGATCTTGGATGTCACATATTTAAGCAATTGATAGTGCTATTAATTGTGCAGTGGATTGTTCATCTCCCTGAATTCATCTTGTGCGAAGCAGACACCTTACGTTTCCTCCCCTGACCTGCACTGCAAGATCAATTCATGTTGGCTAAATCTCCATTGCTTGTCTTACATATAATATACATACATATACGTACATAATATGTCAGTGCCTTCATTTAAATTCTTTTCCATGGCTGTTTTCATCTCACCTTTGACCAAAGTTGAAATTGCACACCACCTTACAGGACACAGGAGAGCAGTTCTAGTGATACAGATTGTCCTTCTCTGATTAGTATATTGAGGCACATTACACACAGAATAGTTTTGAATTACAGGGAGATTGAAAGGTAGAAGGCAGTGTTTATGGCTGACTCTCAGAGAACTTCAGCCAAGTAAGTGAGAATAGAAAGAAATTCTCCTTATTCCTGTAATCTGATATTACAAGGATGACTGCAGAAATAGAAGTTTCAGTTGTTCAACTAAGGCAGCAAACACTTTAATACAAGACATGCAGAGGTAGGAATACTGTGGGAAAGTATTACTGAGAAAAAGAGAAAAGATGATTTGTTCTTCAGCATGAGGAGATATCGTTGAAGAAGACTACAAGAGAATGGAAATTTGAGGCTGTTCTCCGTTCTACTATCAAAAAAGCAAGAATCCAAGCTGTTGTGTGTTTTGTTTCTCAGCAGGGGAAGTTTACTTCGAAATGCGTGAAGATAAAATATGCAGAGCTATAGCACAGATGCTTTTGAAAAATGCAGTTAAATTCAATCTGTCAGAGTTTCATGAAGTCTGGCAACAAAGTGTCCCTGAAGGGATGTCAACGAGTCTTGATCAGCTTAAGGTAAAAGTATAAAGTATAAATTATTTAGTGTTATATCTAGATTTTATTGACTGGGGATTGATTGTATTTCTGTCAGCTTTTAAGTACTATTTATGACATGCTCCTTGCAGCTAGCAGTGAGTTCTAGGAGGCTTTGGAGATACAGAGAGTAACTTCTTGTGGATTCACTGTAGAGCGAAGAAAGTTAAATTGTTTTCATTTTAATTAAAGCTTTTTCTGTGATGCTGATCTACAGGGTTTGGCTCTTGTGGATAAAGCCTCACGACCAGAGACCATCTTTCTGCTAAAAGTAGAAGACTTACCTGAAGATAATCAAGAAAGATTCAACAGCTTATTCAGCATACGGGAAAAGTGGACAGAAGTGGATATTACCCCTTATATCCAGTAAGGATATATTAAAATAACACTGTATTAAAAAAAAAAAAAGTAAATTCAGCAGAGTTATGCTATAATTAGAGTTCATATTCTTCCCTTTCTGCATGGCTGACTTTCAGCTATGTAGTTATGTCTGAAGTACTATGTTTTAAACTACTACAAATTCTACATGAATAGAATCTCCACTCATGGGAGCTGTAGCTATATTTGTTCTAGACAAGCTATCTTGTCTAGAAAGCTGATCCCACTGAATTTAAACGAGAACCGATTTGCTTGAGGCAGACTTGAGTTAAAGAAAATATCCTGAACTTTTATTTAGTCTCCATATTTACATCTCAAGAGATGTATAGCAGTAGTGCTTCCTGTACTGCATCCTTTGTCCTTTTGTCCCACGTTACAATGCTATGTGGAAGACCCAGCCAGGATGTGTGTGGACAGGCATAAATGGTAACCCAGAAGTTACTTGCATTAATTTTTCGAGTGGCTCTAAATTGAATATAATTATTTCAAAGCCTAACTGTTTTTGCTAGTTCTAGAGAGCAGCAATAATAATTTAAAACAAAACCAAACCCTTGCTTCTCAAGGAAATCATGGTCTTTGCTGTTCCTTAGATTTCAAGCTAAGTTCTACATTTTAGGTAATGCAAAGCATTCAGAGTTACTCTTGTGGTTTTCTTTTCTCCCCAATACCGTAGTCCAGCTTATGGCCATATTTACAGTGATTTTGTTGAACATCGTGTATGTGAGCATGCCTAATGCTAATGTCATCTACTTTATTTCCTCTGTAGAGACTTATGTGCAGAGAAGCAGACAGTTGGTGCGCTTCTGACAAAATACGCTCGCTCCTCAGTGCAGAATGGTATTAAAGTTTATAATTCCAGAAGACCTATCTCATAAAAAATACTGTGTTAATAACTGAGAATATCGTATGGAGTAACAGCGAATGTTGCTTCTTCCTCCCCCTTCTGGGGAAAGGAGTTGTCAACAAATGTTATGTGGCATTCTTGAACTGAAGCAGCTGAACTTTGTGAACAACTTTAGTTTCCTGCACAGATAAGTAGAATGAGAAAGATCTTGCCTCCTCTTAGAAACCATAGTGTCTGCAGCCCATTTCCACCTTCCTTTGTCCACTTTCCTTTTTCTTTGTGTTTATAGTTATGCTGGAAGTCAAGGTTCTTGAATATGATTTAGTTGTCTACCCATACACTGAAGACTGTCATTTAAAAATTAAAACCTTAGTAATACTTGAATCAAATTGATTTTAACAGCAAAGCAAAATGTTGAGTCTTTTGTTCATTAGCAAGCATTTTTAAGCATGCAGATTTTGTTGCTATATTGACATTTAGAATACCCACAGCTTCACAAGCTCATGAATGGATTACTTTTAACTGAGACTAAGCTGGTTCTTTTTGTGGCCTTGAACAACACAGATGCAAATTGGTGGTAGTTCAACACTTGGCAAAATGGCCTTTTAAATATTACAGAGAAAATACATTATCAGGTTTGTAAAATCAAGTCTGAAGATATGAGAAAATTGTGTTACGAGGTTCCTATAAACTGTCATTAGAATGTAGCTGATGTAAAATTCATCTTTTAAAGAAGCGTGCCTTTTCTTTAAAGAGAACTTGCAAAACTTAGTAACATGAATTCTTACAGTTTGGTATGGAAAAAAACTGCACATAAAAATTGTGCCTTGAAAACTTAGGGTGGAATATTATTTTGCTTGGAGCAATTAATAAGAAATTTGCTATGATATAGCCATAAAATTGAGTGCCTGTAATTGAAGTTTCTTGATTATTAAAAAAAAGTTTGCATTTGTCAATGAAACAGTCTCATTACTAAATGTACAGTTACTAAATGTAAGGTGAGCAGTGGAGGGGGATGGAAGAATCAAAACCAAAGAATTCTACTTGTACATTTTCTGGATTTTTTTTTTTTACAAATAAAAAGCTGAATAAAAGCTACTTCCTGAGCTTTGGTTATTCATGTCTATTGATGCAGGATTGATTCCTTATGTTCCATATTTCTAAAGCACACAAGTGTGCTATTTGACCAGTTGCACAGAGGCTCAGCTGCGCTCAGTTCCTGGAAAAACTGCCTTGTTCATTGGTTTCAGCAGCTGCGGTCCTTTCTTTTAATAGCACTGGTGTTCCCTCTCAGAGATCAACAGCAGTAAGAATTTGAAAGCATTTAAAACAACTTCAATTTGACCATATGTGGTTCTTCAGCTGAAATACTAAGACAACTGATAGTCTTGTAGTCTGTGATATAACAGTATATTTATGCTAGGCCTTGTTTGTGAAACAGGATTACAGGAGTAGTGCTGTATCAGAATAGTTAATGTAATGATTTAATATTATCTAGAGTGTTTTTCCATGCGTCCATTTTTTTTCTGTCTGTTGTTGACAATACTTCTGTTTTGTTAGAGGTTCAAAATGAGATGCTGCTGAAGAAGTGAAAGGAATAACCGAATTAGCTTCTTCGATGCTGTAACTTTAACATAAAGCAGATGAATTGAAACTTACTTATAACAGAGCTATTGCAGGTTATGAAGAAATTAAATTTTGTGTTCTGGTAATTCTAACTCAAATCTCTCCACAGGGCAACTAGAGTGTGAGGGAACAGTGACAGACTGCATCACTGCTGCCAAGTTTCAGGCAGCATTGTTACCACCTCCAACTGGTTTTGGAATCAAAAGGCAGGACTGCAGTCCTTTACTATCTTCCTATCAGTCTTTGCTGGGTATGTCCTTGAGTTTGGCCCATAGATAATTTAACTTTGTGCATTCCAAGTACCTATAAGCACTCATCCAGCACCGTCACTTCCCTAGTGAATATACACAGCGAGAGGTTCACATGTGTGCGAGCAACCAGGTTTAGGGGGTGAGGTGCTGGCTTTGTGCAGCTGGAGCCCTGCCTGAAACGGGTGGGGCACGTCACTGCCCCCACCGCAGTAGTGCCTGCCCTTGCTGTACCTCACACAGCTAGCAGCTAACCTCGGCCTTCTGCTGTGAGGTACAACACGCCGCCAGGGTTAACATTTCCCTTGGGGCGCTACTGCTGTTGAAACAAACCCACACTGCGGGTGGGAACCAAAAAAGGCTGGCTCTTCGCTAGCACGGGTTTCTCTATCCAGCTGCAGCGGATTCCCGTGGTGCCCTGTGATGCTGACGACCAAACGCCGACCTCCGCCATCTTCCCGCCACAGCGACGCACTCCCCTCCCCAGGGTGTGCGCATGCGCACGCATCACGCTCGGGGCTGCGCCAGAGGCGCGCAGAGCGCATGCGCGTGGACAGGGCCTGACCTCCGCTGTGCCTCTTGGATTACTTTCGGTGTTTTGTTTTGTTTTCGTTCTTTTTTTTTTTTTTTCATCTATGGCTGCCTTAGAGAGTCACCGGGGTGCCGCTTTGAAAAACGAGATGTGTTTTCGAAAGATTTTACCTTCTTAAAGAAGCAAAGCGCCTTCGGGCTGGCTTTGACCTTTCACCCGGCGGGGTGAGAGGTTGCCGACAAAATGGCGGCGGCTGCCGCGGCGGGGCGCGTTGGCGGGAGGCGGTCGAGCTGCTGAGGGAGCCCCGCTCGGCCCTGCCCGGCAACCCCGGACAGGAGGGAGCCCAGCCCGGAGCTACGTCCGTAAGACCGAGCCGTGGGCGGCCTCTCGCCGCCTTTCCCCTGCCCCGGCCGGGTGTCCTGTCAGCAAGGAGCTGCTGTGCCCGTCCGGCTGCTCCGCAGCCCTCTCCGCGCTCAGTGCTCTCCATTAGTCCGGTTGGTTCCCGTAGCTGCTGTGTGAGCTGGTGTCGTACACCAGCAGACGGAGGGGTTGCGAATTACCTCGTAAAGGGTTATGTAAAAAGACAGCGTTGTTGGCGTTATAACCATGGTGCTGACCCGAGCTGGAGATGCCTGACCCGTCAGTCACGGACCCGCTGTGGAGATGAGGGATCACCTGCGGCGTTGCACGGGGAAAAACCACGGGAGCCACCGAGCGGGGAGGATGCTGATGCCCTTCTGACGGCCTGTGGTGTGTCGCAGTGCTGCTGGTCAGGATGAACAGGAAGAAAGGAGACAAGGGATTTGAGAGCCCAAGGCCGTACAAATTATAAGTATCTGTTTCTTAAAAGATCGTTATACTTCAGATCTTGATGCATTTGGAGCGGGCCCCAGGCTGAGTAGTGGTTGTCCACCCGAGGATGATGAAACTCCAGTCTGGAGAAGCTTGCTCTCAATGCATGTGTGTAGTGGGGTTTGTCTTGTGTGTTCTCATGGACAGCAAGGCTGTAAAGCACGCAGTCCCTTCTTGCAAAGAAATTTACATTGTGCTTCTCAGAGCTTAGAGATCTTTCCAGACAGTATCAGCACCACAGATCATGCTATCATGTTTCATTCTTACTGGTGTGTCAGGCCCTCTAGTCTCACAGGCTTTTTAATGTATAATCACAAGTATACTTATAAATAAAAGCAAGTGTGTGTGCTGAGGAGGTCTGAGCAAATGATCATTTTTTACAGGTAGTTTCTAGCCAAACTGTGAAGAAATTGGTTGTGGATGGCAGAGATTCTTTGTGTCCTTCTTTTTATAACTTTCTGATTTCCTTATAAATCTGTATATTTTTAAAAAGAACTACTGATGCTATCATAGGAATTTTGGTATGTAGGTGATATTTGAATTCACTGGATACTAGATTTTTATAATTGTCTTGTAGGAGTTTTTTTTGAAGTCTCTCAATTGAAGCCAAGTCCTTTTTTAATGTGCAGTCATGGGTATGTTTGTACAATGTGTGACATGGCGTAAAAGTTGCATTAGTACAAGGCTGTATCTCAAGTCAGTACTCTGAAGTGTTGGATAGATGTTGTCAACTGCAGAAAATATATAGGAATAAGTTCTGAAAGTTTAAAAAAGTTGGAGTTATCATTTTATCTCTTACTTATGAAATCAAAGTTTTATTTACTAAGAGTTCTGATACGCAACTCCAAACTTGAGTGAATGCATTTGGCTTGTTTACAGTACTGATCTTGATTAATATATCGCAATTGTTTAATACATTTTTATAACATTCTAATTGTAAAAATGCATACTATGACTTTTTTTTTGCACATAGTACCTACTTATGTAAATGACGTAAGAGAAGCAACTTACCAGGTTCCGCAGATTGCAGTTGTTAGGGCCGCATGCCATTTCCAATATTAGAATTATAGAATCACAAGATTCTTAGAGTTGGAAGGGACCTCTGTGGGCCATCTAGTCCAACTCCTCTGCACTGAACAGGGACGCCACAGCTGTTTGCCCATTGCCAAAATACTAGAACTTGATTTCAAGCTATCAGTAATGCTGTATATTTACGTACCGTTACACGACATTCAAAAGCTCATGGAGTTACCTTCTTACATTATCAGTGCCATTTATACTGATATGATGCACTTTGCCTTTATTGGAGCTTTTCTGACCTTGCACGCAGCATAAATTATTTAAGTGAGAGATGCAGGCTGTTGCAAATTCTCCCCTTACAAATATATGCTGTATGCAGAATTTTTCTATACCATATCCTGTATGATCACTGTTTATTTATAACTGTTGAAATACTATATGAAATACTGATAATTGTGCAAAACCTTAATTTTTTATTATTTTTTTTTCCAGCACGACTCACCAGGTAGTTTGTATCAACAACATAAATTTTCAGAGAAAGTCTGTTGTAGTAAGTATGTTTTAATAAAATATGAAAGAAGAAAAGGAGAAGTGTGGGTTTCCTTCATGATTTTAGAAGTAACAGCTGCACACACAAGCTGATTATGTTCTTCAGCTTCTTATGCTTTCTCTTAAGTCTGTCATTTGTAGAGATGCCTCAGATGAAATACCTTGTAATAGTGGTTGCTCTAACCCCTGTGAGAAAAAGCTTTTTAAAACAAAGCTTTCTAAAGGAAAGTGGATAGTTCCACAAATTAATCTACAGCCAAGAATTAACTTTTAGCAGTGTTAGTTGATGTTAAGGATAAAGTTATTTGTAGCTTGCATGTGAGTTCCTGAGATTTGAAGAGGCCTCAAGGCTTTGAGTGAATTCGTGACTGTAGATGTATGACTGAATGGAATCTACTTAGATTTTAAGAGTCATTGCTTCAAGCTTAGATGCCAAAACCTGAAACATGGGGATGAAAAAGGTTAGTAATAAACTTGATATCTAGTGAGCAGAGGCAAATATTTTCCAGTAAAATAAACATAGTTATCAGTCCTTTTCAAGTTCTGATTCTTATTATTATTTTGTGGCTGGAAAAATTCACCTGTTAGATGTCCAAAATACATTTTATTTCATATAATCTACAAGGAAAATACAATTTTTTTAGGTAGAAAATATTTTATCCATGCTTTTCCTCTGAAAATGCATTAAATTTGTTTTATTTTTAATATATCTTTGTGTGGTGAACTGGCAAAGATTTTAAAGGAAGTGTTGATTTGTGTTTTCATAGGGCTATGTGGAACTGACCATATTTCCCACAGTTGCAAACCTGAATAGAATCAAACTGAACAGTAAACAATGCCGGATTTACAGAGTAAGGGTCAATGATTTGGAAGCAGCTTTCATCTATAATGATCCAACGCTGGAGGTTTGTCACCATGAGTCAAAGCAGTAAGTGATGTGTTTAAAACTCCGTGGATGTTGTGTTTCCTTTTGTTGTGAAGCATCGCCTATTGTATGAGCTAGTTTTATTTGTTGATAAAGAAACTTTGATTAAAAATCTCATGTCCATTTCTTTTTTGGTAAGGGAAGCATAATGGCAAATGTGTTCACTATGTGTTCTCTTTTGACCTTGCTGAAATGTATGTTCATGTTTTCACATATTCTTTTGGATGGCTTGGTGGAGTTCACAGTTCTCAGAATTGCTAAAGGACTTTCACTGAACCTCTTGAGTTTTCTGGGCATCGCTGCTTTTTTAACAGTCAGTAATGACTGTCTTGACAAAAACGTTGAGAAGTTATAAAGTAGTTCACTGTAAAGTGCAGAACAGTGTGTATAAGTTTGCCCTCTGTACACAAGGTGGCAGAGAATCCCATTTAGCTCATGCATTTAAGGAAGAGTTTGGAATCTTGTAAGTACTGCTTCCAGCCTGCAAGTAGTGTTGGAGCATGTCCGTTTGGTTCTTGTCTTAGACCTGTTGCTGTAGTGTTACAGCCACTTCTGTTGTCCTCTTCTTCCCTGTTTTCACTGTAGATTGTAGCCTTCTTGATTCTGTCAGTATAAGGAATTTGTTTTTCCAAGCTGTAGTATGCAGAAATCCCACAGCCTGTATTTGACTACTCAGACAACCACTCATGTCTCAGCCCCTGTGCAGTTAAAATGAACAAAGGAGATATTTTATTCTTCTGCATGTTTGTTTTTTCTTAAGAGTATATACTGTTAAATAGTTACAGCAAAAAGGACTTCTGTTTTGATCTGATAAGTGAAGTTTGTGGTTATCCTGCTCTTACTGAGATAAGTGCTTCACACATTTGTGGTAACTGTGGTGCATGTTTGAGAAACTGTTGCATTTTAGTATTGCTTTGATATAAAGGAAGACATACCTTTGTATAGCTCGCTAATGGACACATACATCTTTCCTGTGTGTATGTACTCTATTCAGTATCATTTTAACCTTGAGATGAATTCATTAATTCATCTACTTGTTTTGTTTTTTAACGTGAAGCATGTAGTTCTTCAGGATGTTTTGATATCCTCCAGTTTCACTGTTGGTTTAGATGAAAGCAGCAGTAAGCTGCAGAAGAGATCTTTGTGACAGCCTTTGGGGCATGTGTTGTAATGTTCTTTCATCTGAGAGGTCAGGGATCAGCCTTTAGCCTACGCATAAAACTGACAAGTTACTGGTGAATTGGGCATGTGCCGCTTTGCGATTTGCTGCAATAAATAACCTTCATTTCCACTGGTAGGGTTCTTCCTCTAGTTGTAAACTCATGATGCACTTTATCACTGCTTAATCTTTTTCTAGCAGAAGTGTAGAGAAGTTTCAAAGAAAGGGATGGCAAGCACTTAGCTGTGGGCAAGAAAAGTTGGTTTTTTCAGTGTGACATAGGTTCAGATTGTTGTTTTACTGATAAATTAATAAGAAATGTACATACATAACATATATACATATAGCGTGCAATATATGTAAGTTCTATACTATATTTTAGAGTTAGACTCCAGAAGTACTAATTTGTAGTTAGGAAGCAAAGTACAAGAGTAGAAGTAGTAATGAATTACATGTGGATCAAAGATCTTATTGTATGAAGTTGATGCTAAATACTGCAGAAAGAAAGTTGTTTATAAACTGTGTGTTTGCTCTGCATAACAGTCACTTAGCATTGCTGCCTCTAGTAGTGAGAAATTCTGCTGAAAGTTGACATGGAGGTATTAGGAATCAGTGAATAGCTTTAAAGAAATGTCTTTACAAGATTGCTCATTTCCAGTCAGTGAACAGCACATTCTTGGTCAGTAATTAACAGTGTTTTGTGTCTATTCTGTTAATAAAGTGTCTCTACCAGGAAAACTCATGAATTCATACCTTTTTCACTGTCAGTGCACACTTACCGTTAGGAAAACTTATGTTTATTTCTTGGGATGTAAGTTCTGGCTTATGCTCTGTTTTTTGTTTAATGGTCATATCCTGAGAGTAGTGTAACGTATGAAAAGATTAGTCTGTGGTACTAAGTCTTTAATGGATTCCTTTTACAATGAATCACCCATTTGAACTGGAACACTACACAAAAATAGAAATATCAGAATAGACTGTTTCCCATAAAATGTTAAGCCCTCTGGAGTCTACTTTTCATGTTATAAAATCATAACCTTTTCCTGTCTATGAATCCATTGATGTTTAAAATGTAACCACAAGTTCATCATGAGACTCAAACTTGGAAAAAATCCTTACTGATGTACTGGAAAAGAGTCTCCTATTGACAGTCATGAATTTTCAGAACAAGTTTACATTAAAGTGAAAAAACTTTGAGACCTTATAATCTAATGAAGTGTTACTATGTTCTCTTGCTAATTTCTTTAATTAAGAAGGTAGTTTTCAGTCGTGCAGTCTTCTTAAAAGACGGTTTTTCCAGTGATTCTTGTTTGCCTTTGTCGGATGCTGTTTCAAGTTAGGTTACAACAGTGTTAGTTGGGGTGGTTTTGATGCCACTGGTAGTCTCCCGTACCTCAGCATTAGCACTGCTCTGAGCCCTTGGTGAGTCAGATCAGGGAGTTAAACCAACTGAATGCTCTCTACCAAAAAAATTTAAGTTGGCTTGAATTCATCTGGAACTGTAGCTGAAGTATATTCCAGCAGGCACATTCAACTATCTTTATGTGCCCTTGAACTATGAAAAAAAATCATGGTTACATATTAAAACTTAAGATTTAAGTATTTCCATATTTAGTTCCGTTTACTACTAATGTTTTATTTTCAGAAGCTTTCAAGCTAAGTAGACAAGTTGAGTGCTCCTACCATTCTCGGTCTTGGTAGTGGTACCAGGGAATGTGTGCGTTACCATTGCTTAAGAACTGGATCAGGAACTGGATCAAGAACTGGATGAAAATATGTCCTCATTGTATTTTAGTGTTTGGCTATGTTTTTCAGATGAGTAAGGCTGAGAATGTAAGCACAGTGTTTGACATATATAGACTTCTAGGATGGTCTTGGCATAGCTAATTACTCTTTGTACTTCCAAGTCAGGTACTGTAGTTTGGGTTGAATGCCATTTTCTTGGTGGGTGTTGAATACAGAGTGGTTAGATGAAAGTAAGTAAAATCCTGAAATGAGATCATGTCTGCTTTGTGTAGACTTGAGATTCCATGGAAGAATGGAGTCCACAGCCAAAAGTTAATTTACTCCATTGTGGTGGAGCACCACTGCGGAGAGCTTTATGCTTGACTGCAGCTCTGCCCCCACAGTTGCTGGATTCATCAGTGGTACACAGCTCGGAATTCCTTCTGGAAGAAAGAGATGATGAGTAACTGAAATACCTTCTCCTCAGAGAGAAATCAGTGTACTAGAGGATTAGAATTAACAGAGATGTCATGCCTGTGTTTTGTAGAGTTAAAAATCCATTTGGAAAAATATGAAAGCTGTAGCATAAAGATGCAAAAGCAAAGTTATTTCTGAACTTGACTGGTGAATCTTTCAGTATGTGAATATAATACTGAACAATAAGAAGATAGCATTCCGCTTGTAACAATAAGCACACATACATCCCTGTTAATTTCATGGGAAAACAGTTAATCTAAGTTGCAGCTAAAGTAATGATACTGCTTCAGAATGCAATGTGCTGTCAGCTAATATATAGTTGCTTAAACAGCTGCAACTCTATTGTAGAAATTTGGCTGCATCCTAAATAAATGAATGATTGCAATCTTTTCTTCTTAAATTGTTTCTAAGGACCAAAAAGTATTTTCCTTTTTACCCATGAGATTTGGTATAGAAATCATGTCACTATAAAAGTTGGGGTTTTTTTGTTTTGTTTTTTTGGGGGGTTCATTGTATACTTTAAGAATTAAACGGCTATTTCTGACAGGAGGAATCTCAACTATTTTTCCAATGCCTATGCTGCTGCAGTCAGTGCTGTGGACCCAGATGCTGGAAATGGTGAACTCTGCATTAAGGTTCCCTCAGAGCTGTGGAAACATGTTGATGGTAAAGAGACTGTTTACTGAAAGCTTAATTTAAGATGCCACAGAATTGTTATCTGCGAGTTTGTATAGGAGGGTAGGAGATCTAAATAAATAGAAATATCGCTGTGTTATTTTATTAAATGGTGATTACTGTTTTCTTTTGTTGTCACTCAGCTAAAGGTTGAAAAATACCTTTGTGGTTCTTGGTAAAATGGAGAAGTGGTTGCAGCACCCTTTACGAACTAACTCTGGGTAGTACTGAACCCAGAAGTATACATGATGTTGTGAGTATAATGGAGTATGGTGGCTGCTAAATTATAACTGTTTGAAGCTGCTTAAAGTATACGTGAGTCAACAAAGAAAATAATCTACCAGAATCTGTCTATTTATGTGTTGTTTATAAAGCTTCATTTTTTTCCATCTCACTTTGAAAACACTTGTGCAGTGTTGTCAGTTATATCTTACTGGGAAATACTTTTGTTATTTCATTGTAGTTTTAGTTAAAGTTCCTGTTGTGTTATTTGCAAGCCTAGAAAGGAAAATATTCCAACAAGTATATTTTTTTTCTCAAAGTTGCAGTGCCAGTATATGGTTACGCTTCTTGGCTAAACTTCACTATTTGCTTGAATTTCTTGTCTTGCCTGTCTCTTCATAAGTGAGATTTCTGTGAAACTGAACCAAAGCAAAGACACTTCGGTCACAGGGAAAGCTTTAAATATAATAAGAGGTTTTAATAAACTGCAAATCATAATAGCATATCTTTTTAGAATGTGCCTGTTACATGCAGTTTTGGTAGAAGATTATTTCAGTAATGTAACTTCAGCAATGTACAGACAAAATCACGATAAGGGTACAATAACTGTATAAAGATTCTTTACTGTTGAGGAGTAGGAAGATTAAATGCAACTCCAATCGAAGTTTTTATCAATTAATAAAAATTCTCATAAATTCATATCCTGTAAGTTAAGCGTAAGAGGTCTCAGTTTTGTAAGCTCTTGTATTGTGCTTTGTAAGGTGAATGTGCACGTTGAGGAGAAGGAAGTTAACAGATAATCTTGAAAGACCAGTAGTCTGAAACTGAATGATTATTCTGAAATAACTTTCACATTAGTTATGTATGTACTCTAATTTCTGTCTCGATGCTGCAGAGTTGAAAGTCCTAAAGGTGCACATAAATTTTTCTCTGGACCAGCCAAAAGGAGGTCTTCATTTTGTGGTACCCAACATGGAGGGCAGCATGGCAGAAAGAGGTGCTCATGTCTTTTCGTGTGGTTATCAAAATTCTACAAGGTAAGAATACTCTCTTTGAATGTTAGACTGCAGTTCCTATTTAATCTCATAGTGTAGGAAATACAATTTCCCTGAATTCTTGGTAAAGCTGAACATTTGAGAACTTAATTTCTGCTTGAAAGGAGCTCACCAGTGTGAAATAGCATCTAGCAATTAGGATTTCTAGTCATTATAGCTCAGGAGGTAATGGCAAAGTAATTTGCAGTGCTTTGTGAAAGCAGTGTATATTAATACCCATTACCATGTAGTAGAAGTGTGTCAACACTGACAATGTTAAAAGATATGGTTTGGAACTTGAAAGAAGTATCATTTATGAAACGTAAGCATAATTGTTAACCATCTTTCTCACATGCTGACTTTCCTAGATTTTGGTTTCCTTGTGTTGATTCATATTCTGAGTTGTGTACCTGGAAACTTGAGTATACCGTGGATGCTGCAATGGTGGCTGTTTCAAATGGAGATTTGGTGGAAACTGTATATACCCATGACATGAGAAAGAAGACATTTCATTATATGCTGGCAATTCCAACTGCTGCTTCTAACATCTCCCTAGCCATAGGACCTTTTGAAATTCTTGTTGATCCATACATGCATGAGGTAATAATCTACATAGATGTCTCCTTTTCTTTTTATTAAAGAGATAGCTACTGTTTAAAAGAAGAAAAAGAAAAAGAAATCAGTCCTCGAGATTTGAGAAGAGCAAACTGATAAATTTCTATAGAGTTAGACTTGTATAAAGTAGACTTGAAATTATGAATCATTCTGAACTTCATTTCTGTGCTGAAGTTAACTTTTGGAGAAAACAGTAGTACTGAAGGTGACTCATGGCTTCAGCTCTATTAGGTCGTCTTGTAAATGATAACACTGCTTCCCTAGCTGATATGTGTCTCGTTCATTATTATGTAAGAAAAATAATACTCCTGAAGGCACTAGACTACAAAGTCACAAAAAAATGTCATGTCATGTTAAACAGTAAACTAGGTTAAATGATAGACTAAATGATGATCACTAGGTAGATGTCTTTGAACATATTTGTAAAAACAATTGTTCGTTGTTACTCTCACAATTTAGGTAAATATCCTGGTGCACTTTTCTGTCTTTGTAATTGTTATCACACCAAGAAAGTGCTTTTTTTCTGTTAATTTGTAGTAGTCATACCATTTTTTGGGTTTTTTTTCCTGTTACATAATTAATTTGATGTAAATGGATTTAAACACATTCACCAGTCCTGTATCATTTTTTTCCTTTGTAGGTAACTCACTTTTGCTTGCCACAACTACTTCCATTGCTCAAACATACCACGTCATACCTTCATGAGGTTTTTGAGTTTTATGAGGAGATTCTTACCTGCCGCTATCCATACTCCTGCTTCAAGACAGTTTTTATTGATGAAGCGTATGTTGAAGTAGCTGCCTATGCATCCATGAGTATTTTCAGGTTAGTATTTGCGAAAATTATACTTTCTAAATCCATGAGTATAGAAACTCTAAGACTATTGGGGAATACCTGATGTTATTATGTTTATAGCCTGAGTTTCAGGTTTCCTAGTATGAAAAAGCTGTCTTCTGTGACATTGCAGACTTCTAACAGCATTTTTAATTATATATTTTTTAAAGATGTTGGATTTGCATCTTCAATAAAAAATTGGCAGAGGTTTTCTGATTTAGAAGCACCGTACATTAAATAGTTAAGATCAGCTTAAATGTAGACATTTGATTATGTTTTGTTTTTCTTCAGCTGGGAGAGGGTACTATGAATCCAAAAGATTTCTTCACTGGTTCAACTACTTTGGCTCTATAAAGGAAAAGTTGTGTGTATTTATAATAGCAGGAGATCTGCCTAGATTAATGTTATTAAAAAAAAAAAAAAATGCTGATATCTTGCTGAAAAACCAGTGAAAGAAATACTGTATTTGTTTTGGCTTTTAAAACAAGGTCTTATTTATTTATTTGTTTGTTTGTTTGTTTGTTTATTTATTTTGGGTGGGTGTTTTGTTTGAGCTTCTGCTCATACTGTGTTATTCTCTTTTTGTGGGGGTCCAGCACAAATCTCTTGCACAGCGCAATGATTATAGATGAAACTCCACTAACAAGGAGGTGCTTGGCACAGGCCCTGGCCCAGCAGTTTTTTGGATGTTTTATATCCAGAATGTCCTGGTAAGTATTTTACTGTGGTACTCCCTAGAAAAAGTGGGAAATTTAGGGAACCAAACTTTATTTTGCAAATTGTATTTTACCAGAAGTATAAGTGAAGAAGTAACTGTAGAAGAAGCAGAAGAGTAATAAAACCATCTCAGTAAATGAAATTCTAGGATAGCTTTTTTTTTCTCTTTGAACAGGGATGTGAGATCTGTATGTTCAGAAGACTGTAGTGGTTGAATGTGTCTTCTCTCAAATTACTGTTACTCGCTGTTGTACTGTGCTTTGGTAGCTATAAATTCATACAGGATTATTATCAGAGAATTTCTATCATATTTTGAATGAAGGAATGTAACTTGTGCAGAAAGTACTTGTTGAGTGCAGAGCTAATGTATTAGAGGGAAGTATGTGAGAAGAGAATGCAGAAATCAGTGTCAAATTGACATGTTTGCTGGGATGGTAAGCTCCATGTAACTTTATCGCTCAGAAAATATCCCTGAACTTTGTCATGTAGTTCTGATTACTGTGTATTTTAAAGCTTTTGGCGTACACGTTATGTTTCAGAGACAAGGGGCCCATTACTTTTTTTCAGGGTAAAATTGTAGGTCCTAGAATACTCTTGACTTAAAAAAACCATGAAACTGATGTGTTTTTACTATGATAATTTCCATTGTTCTGCTGCTTATTCCTAGTTTACAACAATGGTCGTGACAGTTTTTTTATTTTGTTGTTTTTTTTTTCTCTCATGATGATTCCCTTTTGTCTCCTCCTTATGTTCACCTCATCATACTCTATCTGCCATTCTTATACTTTGGATTCTAGCTCATGTTCAATTTGTGGTTTTTCTCCATGTTCTTCTCTCTTAAGAGAGAAGACTCTTAAGTCTCTTAACTTTCTAAAGGTGTTTTTAAGTGAGTGTCCATTGAATTGTGCAGGTAGATATTTTGTCTCGTTGCTGTCCAAATGTTCTCCACCACATTGAGAGAGGTATCGAGAAATTAAGATCATGTAAATTAGGAGTCGCTTTAACTTTCATATCTATTTCCATTGTTTTGTTATGGTTTCAGCTAAGGTAGTTTGCTTTTATGTTTTAATCTGGACTTCTGTGGTAGAAGTTCAGTTTTCACTGGCTCTTCAGTTTCATCAGTCCCATCCAGGTGCCAAGTTACATAAATTGGTTCACAGCTCATCAGACTTCTATTGACTTAGAGAATGTTATATAACCTGCTGAAACCTGTGGCTATTTTGAGCTAGTTAAAAATATCATCCATTATGAAATACCTTCTGAAGTGCCATAATTCATGATTCTTTCTTATTATAGGTCAGATGAATGGGTGCTAAAGGGAATCTCTGGTTATATATATGGCCTTTGGATGAAAAAAACCTTTGGTGTTAATGAATATCGCCACTGGATTAAACAGGTAATAACATAATTGTAGTATTTTCTACTTCTATTATAATCTGTGGATATAGTATCAAAATTTAAAGCTAAAAACCAAACTATGTTTCTGCAACTATCTTACGAATAATGATTGTCATCATCTTTTTGTGCATTTGGTTTTTTCTTGAGTTTTTGCTTGAGTTTTTGCTCAAAGACAGGAAAAAATTAACAGAAAAACAGTACTTTTTAATATTTAAAATAGAATGCAAAATTCATAAGGAGATCTCTTTTGTGAACTAAAGCTCTAATACTGTGAAGACTGTTCCTGTACCTTAGAAGGGCTCTGGTGTTAGCTTGGATCATCAGTGGATCAGGTGTTTTTTGGCCTCATTTAAGTACTGACTTTATAATAAAACAGTAGAAAAATACCTGTTAAAGCTGTCTCAAGTCAAGGGGTCTCAAGTTTCTCTCAAGTCAGTTCATAGAATCACCATAGCATCACCAAGGTTGGGACAGACCCACAGGATCACCCAGTCGAACCATCCACCCATCACCAATAGTTCTCACTAAACCACGTCCCTCAACACAATGTCCAAATGTTTCTTGAACACCTCCAGGGTCGGTGACTCCACCACCTCCTGGGCAGCCCATTCCAGTGCCTGACCACCCTTTCAGAGAAGTAGTATTTCCTAACGTCCAGCCTGAATCTTCCCTGGTGCAGCTTGAAGCCATTCCCTCTAGTCCTATCACTAGTCACACGAGAGAAGAGGCCGACCCCCAGCTCACTATAACCTCCCTTCAGGTAGTTACAGAGAGCAATAAGGTCTCCCCTGAGCCTCCTCTTCTCCACACTGAGCAATCCCAGCTCCTTCAGCTGCTCCTTATAAGGCCTGTGCTCCAGACCCCTCACCAGCTTTGTTGCCCTTCTCTGGACACGCTCCAGGGCGTGGGTGTCTTTCTTGCAGTGAGGGGCCCAAAACTGGACACAGTACTCGAGGTGCAGCCTCACCAGTGCTGAGTACAGGGGGACAATTCCCTGTTCCTGCTGGCAATACTGTTTCTGATGCAAGCCAGGATGCCATTGGCCTGCTTGGCCACCTGGGCACACTGCTGGCTCATGTTCAGTCTAGCGTCAATCAATACCCCCAGGTCCAGTTCCTCTACGCAGTCTTCCAGCCACTCTGCCCCAAGCCTGTAGCATTGCCTGGGGTTGTTGTGGCCAAAGTGCAAGACCCGGCATTTGGTCTTGTTGAACCTCATCCCATTGGCTTCAGCCCAGCTATCCAGTCTATCCAGATCCCTCTGTAGGGCCTCGCTACCCTCAGGCAGATTGACACTTCCAGCCAACTTGGTGTCATCTGCAAAATTACTGAGGGTGCACTCAATGCCCTCATCCAGGTCATCAATAAAGATATTAAACAGGACAGGCCCCAGCAGTGACCCCTGGGGAACACCACTCGTGACCGGTCGCCAGCTGGATTTAACTCCATTCACCACCACTCTCTGGGCCCGGTCCTCCAGCCAGTTCCTTACCCAGCCAAGAGTGTATCTGTCCAAGCTACGGGCTGCCAGCTTCTCCCACAGTATTCTCCTGCAGACAGTACACACTGTGGATGATTTTGGAGATTAGAAGGGGAACTTGTTGGAGCTGTTGGACCTGAAACTTTTGATGTCCATGGTGAAAGTTGGTAGCTTTTTATTTTCATTAAGATTATTTTTTCCACTAAGAGTCTCCTGTACTGGAAAAGAAAGTTCTGTCTGTTGATTATTTCCTAAGTCTAATGTTATGAGACAGGAGCTTAATAGTCATAACAGCAGTGATTCTTCACTCTTTTCAGTGATATTCATTTATAGAAAGATATGTATCTTCTTCATCGTGTCACATTTTTCTTAACAAATGGCTTCAATTACTCCTCTTACTCCCACAGGGACCCAGTACCCTATCCTTGTCTGAATAAGGCATGTTCACCTCACGAGTCCTGTGCTAAACATGGTTGTACAATAGAGAATGCCAGAGTCCAGTGCTGTGTGCAGAGTTGCTTCTGAGTATTAGATGTTCATGTTCTCTCCCTATGTGTTAGTTATATGCGGAGGCACTTAACTGAGAAGTGCTTCCCTTAGTGTTTTTAACATATTGTCAGAATATGAAAGGGTGCAAGTTGATAGGAATCAATACATATCAAAATATGTTAACATTGGAAATTCCTTGTCTAACATTGGGTTGCAGACAACAGTTCACTCTCCTTATGCTAAAACTGACCTGATTTGATCCAGAAGCCATGTTGACTGTTGGATGACAGTGAGCAAACATCCTGCCTTAAGTGTGCTTGTTAACATGGGCACAGCAGCACACAAATTCAGACACAGAGCCTGCTTCTGTCTGGCTTGAATGTAGGTCAAGGTGAGGTGAGCTTTTATATTCTGCAGTCTCCTATATAGCTGTCCTCAGTATTACTTTACTCGGAATGTAAACATTCAGAAAAAGAAAAAAGATCAGAGGAAACTTACGCAGTGGACAACAATATTCTTTAGATATGTTGATATTAGACTTAGATTATTACAGATTTAGATATTGTAGGTTGACCCACAGTCCAGATCCAGAGCAAGAGTTAACTTCTAGTTTCAACTGTGTTACTATTGCTTGCCATGCTGAGGGAGATGGCTGGTTTTAAAATATTAGTTTGTGCTTATAAACATATTTCTTTAGGAGGAATGGCTTGAACAATGATGTTAAAAACTTCCCTATCTTCTACAACTAATTTCTGTGCTTTCCAAAATTGTGCTCGCTTACGTGTGTTGTACTTCTTAGGAGTTAGATCAAATAGTGGCATATGAACTGAAGACCGGAGGAGTTCTGCTGCATCCAATATTCGGAGGAGGAAAAGAGAAAGACAAGTATGTTTATTTAAGCCGCAAGTCATTACAGGGTATGTTTTTATGGGGCCATTAATATATGCCTTGGGTGTGTTGTGCGGCATAAGGCCAAAGGCTGAAGAACTTCAGCTGCCCAAGGCATATATTACCAGTCTCATAAAGTATCTTGAGTATATTGTATCACTGTTGTTTTATTTTTCTTTCAATTTAAATCTTGAAGGGAATTAAGTATAATGAATGTTTTTCATACTGTTACGAACATACTTCTTAGTAAGAGGATGAGAGGGAAGATGGAGCCAGAATTTTGGCTTGAGCTATTTCTAGAGTGGTTAGTAATCTTTTTTAGAGTACCATTAGCTTTTTTAGAGTACCATTAGCTTTCTTTTTCTTTGCTGTTTTTGTGTTCAACATATATTTCTTTGTTATGCTTATCTGCTATGATGTTTCCTGCCAAATATATTTGCATTATTATTGCAGTCCCAATTTACAACAATAAGAATAAAAATTAGATTGGTTAATAATCCTATTTTCAACTAAATTAAAATATGGAAAGAAATAACCAGAAAGAAATAACTTTTCATACAAATTAACTTCTTCATAGAAGAGCTACCACAAATTCTTTCTCTTCGTATGTAGTGCAACAGAAACATTGCTCTCCAGAATATTTCTTCTGAAAGTAAAGAAATCCCATAGCCGGGGAGAATGAAAGAAAATAAACTCCAGGTTAACACTTCTATAGATCAGTGTATTAAAATGCTCGTTACATTTTCATGTTGTGTTCTCCCTCTCTGATTTTGGTTTTCTTCAGTGTTCGTGGTAGTGCCCTGCTACTGTAAAAATTAAAAGCTTCCAGAAATGTTAAATAGATGTTTATCAAGTGAGAGAAGCATATTGACAGGATTAGGGCAGGATTAGGGTTTGGGTTTTTTATCAAATGATTGACCTGTGTTTTGGGTATGGGTGTTCTAAATTTTAATGGAAGGGCTAATTCACTTTTCACTTCAACAAAAGTTCTAGGCTCATATTGCTAATTTTAATTCTTGTTTGATGATAATTTGATAACAGCTTTAAGAATGTAATGATAGATGAAAAATACAATGGGAAGAAATACATTACAATTGAATGAACTACAAATGACAACTCTCAAATTCAAATGAACTGGTCTGTTCTGATTTGCTGTTCAATACTGTAAGCAGTAACAAAATCAGTCAACACTTAGTAAATTTAAAAAGGCCAAGAATGTGGTCCCTGGCTTGGTTGTAGTTTTTAAGAATTTTACCAAAGTCAATCAAGTGTGTATTTTGAAGCTGGATAAATAGTTTTATACCAAGACCAAATTATTATATAATGTCTGAGCCACAACCTCAGTTTCCTTCTTGCATTTCGGTGTCATGGTTGGTAACCCTTCCTTACCCTAGAATACAGAAATGTTCAGAATAACGGGACATTTTAGATGTGGAAGACTTCAGTAGTTTCTAAACAACAGGAAAGAGCAAGCAGTAAACCTAAGCACATTCTTATTCCTATATTCACTACACATAGAATGGGTAGTATTGCTTAAATTCAGAAATACATGTTTTTTAATCTTATGTTTATACTGACATTTGTGAGTAAAGCCAAAGAAATCTCCCATTAAATAAAAGGGTAGGAAAAGAATACTAAGGTGTTGTGACTGTCTTGGTCTTTGCCATCTCCTGAAATCTTAACAGTTGCAGTTAAAAAGTCAAGTGCTGGTATTTTGTGCTGTTAAAATACTTCTTACTGACATACAACGGTGAAGTTCATGGACTTCGGTCAAAGTTAAAAATGTTTGTTTCATAGGTCTTTGAAGGTTCTAGAAGTTGCCTTTTCTGGAGATAGCTGACATGAAAGATCAAGCTTATACCTGTTGTTTTTTTCCATCCTGAAATGGTTTAGTTAGGTTATGTAAAAGTGAGAATCACAGGACAACCCTATTTTGAACTCAGACATGTTAAGTAGCTGCTATTTTCTATATTACAGTGGCTAATTTGTCATTCTCCATCAGCCAACATAAAATGAGTCTGGATTCCTTTTTCTTAAGAAGTTGGCCTGACATAGCATGGGTCCTTTTCTTAAGATGTTTGTTATTAGTTCAGAGAAAAAAGTTCAAATGTCAAGCACAATAAAATACAGTTTCCTCAACTTTGGTTCATCATTAAAATAAACTCAGATTTACCTTCTCCAATAACTGAAAAGGGGCAAAAAGGTCTTATTTTTCTAGGGAGGTACAGTTACTCTTCTACTTTGAAACTGGACTATAGGTCAGCTTATGTTCTGAAAGGTAAAACTTTAAAACACCCCAAAATTAATTTTTTGGTGTTTTATTGCTGTACAGCCACTAAGCCCTATTTTAAAAAGTTTCAGGATTTCACTGTTTGTCTGTCTTCTGATATGGAATGAAGTTAAACCATTTGAAATATTTTGCTTATAGACACAAAGGGTATGTGTGAAGGAGCACCACAGAGAGTTCAAGTTACGGAAACAGTGTGGCAGTGGTAATATGATGCTTTGCATAGTCTTCTTTGGCGTGATATCTAATTTAGAAGGCATCCATTTTCCAAAGTATTGAAAGCATAAAGTTGCTAACAAAAATAAATTAATCAATTCCTTTGGCTCATCACATGAAAGTCTGCTATGAATCTTAAAACTCATCCTCCTCTTTAATTACGGCAATTATTTACCTGATTGTAAATGTTAGTATTTTATACTTACTTTTAAATGGAAGTGGGACAGGTAGAATGTCAAGTCATGTAGTTTCCAGACTCAAGTCATAGATTCCCTGCTGTGTTTTTCACCCCATCAGCATCTTTCTGAGAAGTTACAGTAAGGCTTGTATTACTTGTCTATACAATACTTGCTCGATTCCAGGTATGTGCACCCCCTGCAACCTTTCTGTACAGTCACTTTAAATGTAATGATTAATAGTGTTAAAGCAATAGAAGAGATCCTAATGGTTGCTGTAGCTGTAATTTTTGTTGCTAATAAGTTTTTTGGTTTTCTTTCCCTAAAATGCAAAATAAGAGTGTTTTTTTGTTGCTGTTATTTTTCAGCCCTGCATCACATTTACATTTTTCTATTAAACACCCTCATACCTTGTCCTGGGAATATTACACTATGTTCCAGTGTAAAGCACATCTTGTCATGAGACTGATCGAGAATAGGATCAGCATGGAGTTCATGTTACAGGTCAGTATTTAAATGTTAATGTGACATATAGAGAACTTCCTGTCTTTATTGGTGGCTTCTATGGAGATTAAAGAAGATCACATCAGCTTATGTTAGGATTCCATGTGTATTTTCAATTTAGGCAGCATAGAACAAATATAAAATTGTTAGAATAAGGTTCGCTGTTACTTTTATGTGTAATTAGTAATGTTTTTAATATATTGTTTATTCTCTTAATTAATAATTAACAATATTTAATATTTAATAATTGAGTATTCCATTTCTTTGAATTGTTGTGACTGATTGTAACACTGAGAACCTGTTTTACTGACTCATAGCTAGTCTCTGTGAGTTAATGTAATCAAATTATAAATAAAGTCATGAGAATCCAGCTTTGCTCTTTCTACTATATAAATTTTCCATTCTAGGGGAGGCAGAAATCTTCATACTAGAAGTGGTGGAATAGAAAACTGTAGGTTTTTTTTCATTTTTTGTAGTTTTTCTTGATTTTTTTTTAATTTTTTAATTTTTTATTTATTTTACGTTTTGTGATTATCTTAAAAAAGAGACTGCTACAAATACCCAACTAGGTGAAACATTTCCTATCAGTTTCAGATGCCTTTTTTTTTTCTTTAAGCATATCATGTTTGTGCATCTGGTAAAATATGTCAAACCTGCCAGTTTTATATATATTTTTGTTGTCCTCTTTTTATGTTTTAATAAAAAATAATAATTAAAAAGGAGTTGTGTTACTTTTATACATTAACCATATTTTTGATGTGACCAATGATAATACCTCTTCACTCAGTGCAGTGCAAGCAAGCTGAAGGGTTGGACTCCCATGAGCTAAAAGCTGTTATTAGCAGCTGTTGTCAGGCTGAAAATAAAGAAGATTTAAAGCTTTCCTTAAATAAAATTACATTATTCTTTGTAATAATAATAATAAAAAAAACAGTAGCAAAAAGGTAAACAAAGAACCTGATTAATGCTTTGTTTCTAAAAAGCAGATATATTCCATGATTTGTTTTACTGTAGATAATTTTGGAAAACGTATGGACTCTTAGTAGATTTTATGTTAAACCATACATAGTAAAGTGGTATGTGAAGTGCCAGTTTAAGTTACGGAACAAAGAGGAAACTCCTATAAAGCTGCTTAACGTACTTGTTAACCTCTGCATTATAATTTCATATTATTTTGGAAGTCAGTTGTCAGGTGATGATGAGGTTTTTTTTTGGTAGTTGGTTCTAGTTTATTTGCACCTAAACAGGAAGAAAAAGCTTATTTTGTGCATTAAAATGCTTAATTAAAACAATAACTTTTTATCATTTTAGGTTTTCAACAAGCTCTTGAGTCTGGCTAGCACTGCTTCATCTCAGAAGTTCCAGTCACACATGTGGAGTCAGATGTTGGTTTCCACATCTGGGTTTTTGAAATCTATCTCAAATGTCTCTGGCAAGGACATTCAACCTCTAATAAAGCAGTGGGTGTATCCTTTTTATTCTTGGTCTGGATTGTTAATATTGAGAATGATTTTATTTTTTTTTTAAATTGGCACTACTAAAGGAATGTGAAGGAAGGTATTTCATATCTCTGAACAGTTAAGTACATTATTCTTTGAATTAGAAATAGATGTGAGACCCAGGTTCACTGTCCTTTTGTAGTCATTCAGCATATGCTATCATTTTAGGTGTTCTTTACCATAAGGGATTGCTGTGATTTTTATTTTGAAAGAAGCTCAAGAACTCTGGTGGAATTTAAGGCCAAATTATACTAAAGGGATTCCAGAGGACACTGCCCATAGAAATATGCTGAAGTCTGACATGGAAAATGCTATAGTCTGGTGCACTTTTAGATGTGATTTCCAGTAAATCAGCACGGAATGAGTAACCTAAAGCACAGATTAATAGTTTAATGCATTTAATAGCTTGGTAGCTTGTGTTAGTACAAAGTTGGGTAGAAGTACAAAGAAATAATGTTCATTTTTCAAATGTCTGTGTTACTAATCAGGAAGGAGTTTCTTGTTCTGAGGGCAAATATGAATTTGCTTTATTTAGCTGGTTTCATTGGGAGTTTTAATTACTGTGGCAACTGATTAAAATGGTACATGACTTCAGCAAAGCCATGTCCTATTGTTAAAACAGAAAGCAAAAGTGCTTGTCTTTAGAGTATTTTAATGGATTTTCAACACCAATAACATCCATGTATCTGTACCTAACTAAAAATCAGTGTAAAAGTAATATTTGTAGAGTGATCATCAAAAGTACACAAAAGACAAAGACATTATTCTCAGTTTCATATTTTGATGTGCCAAGCACTTCAGGAAAGTAGATATTTTATCTGTATACACTGACACTACACCTATGCCTAAATGTCTGCATTGCTATCTGAGGTGAGTGGATCACTCGCAGTCACCTTTCAGCCTTCTCTTTTCCAGGCTGAACAGCCCCAGCTCTCTCAGCCTGTCCCATAGGAAAGCTGTTCCATCCTTTGGATCGTTTTTGTGGCCACCTTCTGGCTGCGCTCCAATAGGTTTATGTCACTCCTACACTGAGGACTCCATATCTGGATGCAGTACTCCAGGTGAGGCCTCACCAGAGCAGAGCAGAGGGGTAGGATCACGATCACCTCCCTCTCTCTGCTGGCCATGCTTCTTTCGTTGCAGGCCAGGGTACAGTTGGCTTTCTGGGCTGTGAGGGCACACTGCTGGCTCATGTCCAGCTTTCCATTCATCAGTACCCCCAGGTCTTTCTTGACATGGCTGCACTCAATTCTTTCATCCCACAGCTTGTAGTATTACCTGAAGAGTATCATAGAATCATAGAGTTGCTCGGGTTGGAAAAGACCTCAAAGATCATCATGTCCATCCTCAACCTAACCATACTACCCTAACTCTAACAACCCTCTGCTAAATCATGTCCCTGAGCACCACATCCAAACAGTTTTTAAACACATCCAGGGATGGTGACTCAACCACCTCCCTGGGAAGCCTATTTCAGTGCTTTACCACCCTTTCAGTAGAGAAGTTTTTCCTGATATCCAACCTAATATACCCTGGCACAACTGAAGGCCATTTCCCCTCATCCTGTCACCTGTCACCAGTGAGAAGAGACCAACCCCGCTCTCGCTGTAAGCACCTCTCAGGTATTTTAAGAGAGCAGTAAGCAGTAAGCAGTAAGGTCTCCCCTCAGCCTCCTTTTCCACGCTAAACAGCCCCAGTTTCTTCAGTCACTCCTCCAAATTATATTAAAACATTTCTTAGTGAAATTTCTGAAGATCTCCTCAGTTCATTTCTCTGAAAGCATGTTAAGGATGTGGGAGTGGGGGAGGGCGGCCCAATGTATTTTTATCTTTTTTCCATTATTAACATGTTTTTTTAAATAATTTTCACTTCAGTTTTTTTTTTTTTTTTATGTTATACAGGAATATACATTAAAAAAACATTTTAAAGGGAAAAAAAATCTAAAAATCCATATGAAGGAAATGCATTTTTATTTCCCGATTTTCTTGGGCTTGGAAATTCTAGGAGTAAGCATAAAATAAGTGTAAAAAGTGAGTGAAAAGTTTAAGAACTGTATTTATAGCTGTTGTATTATGCTGTAGATTTCCTATACCGCTTTTCAGAGATCAGAGCGGAGTGGTCAAATTTTATGGTAGCTTTGCGTTTAATAGAAAACGGAATGTTTTGGAATTGGAAATTAAACAAGACTATACATCTCCTGGGACTCAGAAATACGTGGTAAGGTCAATTTTCCATATTTTACCTATACACTTAAGTATGATGAGAACGATAAAAGGTGTTATTTTTAATGTTAATAATCTTTTCAACTTTAAGGGCCCTCTTAAAGTGACAGTTCAAGAACTTGATGGATCATTTAACCATACATTACAGATTGAAGAAAACAGTCTTAAACACGATATACCTTGCCATTCTAAAAGCAGGAGGTAAGAATTAAAAACCACTTGCTGTTTATGTGTGTTAGTATAGGTAAGTAAAAATGTCTAGGGCATTGAGTTCTTTATAGAACTTGTTTGTGTGGGTGAAGTTGAAGGCTCTAATAGTCCATGAAACTATTCAAAGTGCTTTTGAATGGAATGCCTCACCTGGGAAGATCTTCATTCATGAAGTTGAGTCCCAGGGATGTTCTTTAAGCTTGATAGGCAAGGAAAGCTGTACTTTCTACACAGATTTGCTGTTTCTTGATACATTTTAATAACTACCTCTGACTCTATTTTGAGTATTTGATGTGTACTTGTTAACACTGTGGGAGCTGAGTTCAAAGCAACTAGAAAGTATCAATGACTATTTTCTGAACAAAACCAATGCACAGCTCAACTGGTTTTTATGTGTGTGTTGGGGAGAGCATTATTTTTTGGTGTGGCAAAGCGTTTATAAGTATATCTTATCTAATACGATAATTTTTTGAATATCGTTTTTGTTGATTATTTTCCCCCTTTTTTTTGTAAATAGAAATAAGAAGAAAAAGATTCCACTGATGAATGGAGAGGAGGTGGACATGGACCTTTCTGCTATGGAGTAAGTTTGTTTGCTGATGTTTCTCAGTGTGAGACAGAGCCTTGTTCCCATTGTGTGTTTTTTGCAGGATTAAATAGTAAAGTTGTGCTTCATTATATGACTGGCAGATTTCAAGTCGTAAGTCAGATCACTTGTTGGACCTTGATAAAGAATATTTAACTAACTCACACTAAGGTAGACAAGTTCCTGAATTCTTTGGCTAATTAAAAAAAAAAATCATTTTAGATTGCAGATGAATGGTGAAATGCTTCATACTGAAAAGAATCTACTGGGTGAGGTCAGTTGGAAACGTTTAGCTCTATGGAAGCACATCCTTGCTCAATGTAAATACTTGTTCTACCCTACTGGATTTGGAGCAGTGTTGCTTTCAGAAGCACTGGAGGTGTTGATACTTTGTTTAGCGGCTGATCAAAGTAAACTCTTTTCATGGGAACTAATGGTGTCTCATTGAAGAAGAACAGTTTACTCTTTGAGTTATTCCTTTTAAGATAAACCTCATCTAAAATATGAATAATTTTATAGGGAATCATTTCATTGTGCAAATTGCTGTTATAACTTCTATATTAACAATGGACATGTGAATAGATTTTTAAATTGTATTTAACAGCCTTTAGCATAAGTTTTTGTAACTTGGTTTTGTGTTCAAGTTACATACTATATTGTACTTAGATCCTAATTATCTTCTTAGAACTGCCTTTGAAAGGGCATATGATTTTATGCAAGGTACTTATGCTTTATCTGTTAACATTCTCAGAAAAGTGCTGCTCAGCTGTGACAGTTTTGGTGTCTGAGGACTAAGGTTGAAATGTATTGAGATTACACAGTAGTTTATCAGGAATATATGTCTGTTGGTTAAAAATAGTGAAATATGGCATACACTGACATGTTTGGGATTTGGAGAGTTGCCCTGGGAGACTGTAGAATTGCCATCTTAGGAGCAGTAGACTGGGTGAGGTGACTTCCAAAAGTTCCTTCTAACCTTAATTCTTTTACAGTTCTTGGACATTTCGAATACACTAATAATTTGAAAATAATTCAAAAATCAAAACATCTTTTGACATTGACAGCCTTGAAATGTTGTAGGCTATTAACGTTTTTCATGTCTGTCTTAGTGCTGATTCCCCTTTGCTCTGGATAAGAATAGACCCTGATATGTCCGTACTGAGGAAGGTAGAATTTGAACAATCTGATTTCATGTGGCAGTATCAGCTTCGATATGAGAGAGATGTGGTTGCACAAGAAGAAGCCATTCTGGCATTGGAAAAGTTCCCTACACCAGCATCACGACTTGCACTGACTGATATACTAGAACAGGAACAATGCTTCTATCGAGTGAGAATGTTAGCCTGCTTCTGCCTTGCAAAGGTGAGATTGTGTGGATGGGAATAAGGAAAGAAATCTGCTAGACACTAAAGGATTTGAAAATGGGTCAGAATTCACCGCAGTACTTAAATTGGCTTGATTATGTAGCCTCTTAAAAATGTTTGCCAGGTATTTTTAACTTGACTGATTTGAAAGGAAAGCAGTATTATTTTAGTCTGTAAATGGAGACTGCAGAAGGCTTTCATAATTGTTAAAATTGAGATGTCAGACATGAAAACCACAAGAGATTTTTCCAGATTTCATTAAATGGCAGAAATAAAAGACTTTTTATTTCATATTTTTCAGAGTCAAAATGCTTTTTTTTCTTTTTTTTCTTTTTTCTTTTTTTTTGTTTTGTTTTGTTTTACTGGGTAGTTCCTTGGCCTCTCTGTTGAGAAATCTGAAGTTCTGAAATTCATCTGTCTGCTTTACATGAATTCAGATTCCTGCTCTGTATTGTGTTCAGTTGAATAGGGTGCAAGATAAATACAGTGTTGGTCTGCAATTAAATATTCAACAGCCACATAGTTGCCTTCCTTGAAAAAGGAGGATATTTTTTGTTTAGATACAAAATTAACATTATGAATTTAAAGTAGAGATCCTTATAAAACATCTGGATGGAAACAGAAAAGAATAAATAAGAAATTTTGAAAAGGCACATTACTGGCATAACTTACTGGCATACTTTTATTGGTACAAAGGCATACTAACAGACAGTTTCTAGAGGTTGGGTTATTGCTATATAACTTTCTTTCTGCTTTATACTCATATAGAAATGCATACTTTGGCTATATTTTGAAAATCAAAATCCAATAGATGCTTGAGAGAATATTTTAATATTATGAAACATTGATGTAATACTACCAGTTTTTATGCTAGAATCAATACTGACACCTGACTCAAAATATGTGTATTTCATAATGCATTCATTTGGAATATATAAAAGTGTAAATGCCTTCCACAGGTGAATATTAGAAGAGCAATTGTCAAAGTGTTGAAATGCAACGTTTTTTCTGTCTTTACATTGAAATCTTATGCATTTGCCTGCAGATAATCATAACCAGTTTTTGTTAGTTGTATTTCTATGAAAATTGTATGAAATTGTAGTCGTAGAAGAAAAAAGTAAATAAAACAGCTGGGGTCTGGAGGTAAAGGTGGTGGACTCACAGAAATAAATGATTAAAATTAGTGAGAAGTATGGCTGTGATAGGAAATCAAGGTGAAGAGGCATGGAAGGATGGGTAGGATTGTAGGTACACTTGTCCAAGCTACCTAGATGGAAAATGTAATGCGATCTGTTAGTAGTTCCACCATCAGGCTGCCAGTAAGAATTGCTTCGTATTGACTCAGTTCAATTTTCAAGTATGTAAAAATTCAGAATGTCTAATCTTTGTTAGGGAAAGACAAATCTCCCATGTTTCATTAGTGAGAAGGTTCTTTTTCTTAATTTGCAGCTTTTGGCTGGATTGTGGTTAATTTTCTGAAACGTTCTAGATGAACTTACATAGATACAGGAAAATGATAGGTGGTAATCCAGTTATAAAACCAGATTTATTGTGCTTCCTAAATGTACTGCATGCTTTGTTGTAAAACAGCACTTCAATCAAGTATCCAGATAATATAATTAAATCCTCATTGATGAAGTAAATACATGCATATGTGAGTGTGCAAACACTCACACACTGCTGAGTAAATCATGGCAAATGACCCTACAGGGAAAGGTGAAGGTAATGATGTTATGATATTAATTCCAAGTTGTAAGCAGGCGGATTTATCCACCTGTAGGTTGTGGCCTGCTGCAGTGCTGGGATGTACTGTGAGGTTTAAAAACAACCACCAACAAAACAAACTCCCAATAATGAGGATTTCCAGAGCCATTCATGATAGTTACTTCTTAGGTCGAATAAATAGCCAGTTTTTGTGTGAAAGATGCAGAAATAGAGTTAAGATGGTGATTTTACCACTGTTGATTTAAATTGAAAGTACCATTCTTTATCTGTGTATTTTGCAACATGAAACTTTAAGAATTGGAAAAAAAAAATTAGAACATGTGTACCCCAATTGTAATGAACTGGGAATGTCTCCGTACTTTTTTGTTTGCATTTTTGTTTGCAGTTTTAAGTTCATCATCATGGTTTCTCAGTAGCTTTTGTGATTACTTTTTCTCTGTGGGAAGATTTGTTATGTAGGTTATAGGAAAAGCTACACATGTACCTATAGCGAGAGAACCTCTTTTTTTTCGAAAGGGCTGCACTGTTTTGTTTCCCCTTAGCTTTCCTTTAAAGGCTGACGTGAAAGGAAAATGTCTTTAATAGTAATGCCTCCACCTTACATAGGAGAGATGGTGATTTTGCTATCCATCTTCAAGCAACCGCTTGCTTTTCTTACTGCATGTGTCATGCCCTTTGGAATGAGATTACCTAATTTTGGAAGGAAATCATCAAAATCATTTTTCTTCCGTGTGAAAACATGTTTCTCTTAGTTTTTGGAGAATCTGTGTAACACTGTAAAGTCCTAAAGTGTATGATCTATTGGTCCCATTTGTTAATGCACTCACCATGCTCAGATACTCTACCCTGCACACTTTCATTTCACAAATACACAAACCCCAGGGTGCTGGGAAAGCATAATGACAGTTTGTCCTTGTAGAACTTCTCTTCCTTACCTCAGAACAGATGATAGCAATAGATTTGTCTCAGTACATTCTTTGATTGCAAACTAAAATTAAAGCTGAGCGGTATTTGCAGTGTTCGAAAGGCATCTGGATGAGATGCTACAAGATATGGTTTAGTAGCTTAGTGGGTAGTGACGGTGATAGGAGGATGGTTGGATTAGATGATTTTGTAGGTCCTTGTGATTCTGTGGTAGCTAACTTACATTTTGCTTTAGGGGTGGTCTTTTAGTCTTAGAGTGGCTAAGGACTAGTTGAAGCCTAGGCTGAGGTTACTGGCAGGGTAAATCTGGGACTTTGGTATTGTAAGAACCTTTTCCATCACTGGCTTCTGTGGAGTCAGAAAATTTGGCTTAATAAGCACAGAACATTCATCTAAATAGAAAAGATGAAATAATTAAAAGCAGAAGTTTGTCATGGAAAGGTGTTTAGATGCAGACATCTTCCAAGTGAAACAATTACATAAAAATGTACATTTAATGTAGAGAAGATGTATTGGGGATGGCAGGGTAAACTTAGCTAATGTAATGTAATATATTGTTGAAAATATGTTTGTATTTGAAGGGCAGTACATTCCTGACAATTATTATTTCTTATTTGGGGAAATTTCTATTTCTTTACAGCCAATTTAAACTTACAGCAATGATGGTAATGTGATTTCCCTTTCCCATAATTATATAGATTGCAAATTCCATGGTAAGTACGTGGACAGGACCACCAGCCATGAAGTCACTCTTTACCCGAATGTTTTGCTGTAAGACTTGTCCAAACATTGTGAAGACCAACAACTTTATGAACTTTCAAAGCTACTTTCTGCAAAAGGTAAAATTTGCTTTTCCACTGAACTCTTTAAATTAAATGTCAAAAAGAAAATGTTCCTATGGAAGATGACTGCTGGAACATTCATAGCATAGTTTCACTTTACCAATTCATTAAAAGATGAAAAGTTGAAAATAACTGGTTCTTTCCTATTTCCTCTTTTTCCCTTTTCTTCCATCTTCATTAAGAAATAGTTAACAGAACTTCTTAGCACTTTTCTCTGAACAGCAGCAGTTAAATTAGCAATTTCTTCAGAAAATTATAGTACACGTAATAATTAGTTGTAAATATTTGAGTTAGTTCTTAAATAGAATGTACTGCACAGTAACAAAGCTAATCATCAGGATGATCCTGTCCTGTGAAGATAGGCTGAGGGAGCTGGGCTTGTTCAGCCTGGAGGAGGGAAGGCTGCGAGAAGACCTCATTGCAGTCTTCCAGTATTTAAAAGGGATTATAAACAGGAGGAGAATCAACTTTTTGCAAGGCTAGACAGTGATAGAACAAGAAAAAAATGTTTTAAGCTCAAGGAGAGAGACTGGATGTCAGGGGGAAGTTTTTTACAGAGGGAGTGGTGAGGCGCTGGCACAGGCTGCCCAGAGAGCTTGTGGATGCCCCATAACTGGAGGTGTTCAAGACCAGGTTGGATGCGACCCTGGGCAACCTGGTCTAGTACCAGATCTGGAGGTTGGTGGCCCTGCCTGTAGGAGGGAGGCTGGAACTCAGTGATCCTTTGCGTCCCTTCCAACCCAAGCCATTCTGTGGTCTGCTCTTGTAGTTGAATTTGTTAGCCATCTTCATTAATGGCGTTGATTTCATTATACACATAAAATCTTATAAACTTAAATTGATGGCCTTTTTAATTCAAGGCACTATGTAAATCTTCTTTCTGCCTCCTTTCCACTCGTTGTCAACATCACACTGCTGCAGATTCTTTTCATGTTATGCACTTTTTGTCTCTGAGATGTATAGTTAGCAGTGTACAGTGAATAACAACTAAAACAAATGGCAGTGGTTTTTCTCTCGAGGCTAACTTTATAATTACTGGATGATTGAATTCTTAGTTTACAGATATCATATTACTGATCAGAGAAAAGTTAAATTTTATTTCTCTGTCCAAAACTGCTTCATCCTTCTCCCCACCCTTCTCTTTTTTGAACAGTCATTTGTCGTCTTCCTCTCTTTTTCTCATTGTTCATTCTCTCCCACTAAGTCTTAATGCTTTTGTCCCTTAGATTTTTAATCTCATGTTTCAAATTTATAGTTCTATGATAAGATTCCTGAACTTATTCGAGTGGATGCTAAAAGAAATATCTAGTGAGATTAATACCTATTTATCTAATAATTGTTTAGGCACCACTGACTGTATTGGGTGTATACCTCTTGAGTGTACATATCAGGCGTAGATACCAGGTTCACACACAAACACTCAACTTGGATGTCAGTCTCAGAATGAATATCACCATTTTCTTTGCTTCATTATTTTCCATTTCTTACCTTTTAGATAGTGCCTTGAACTGAGTCATTTCTTGCATGTATAACTTTTTCTGTCTGCTCTGTGACTGATTATTGGGCAGTAATTGCATGGCTTTTTGAACTGAAAGTTACGTAGCATATGGTAAGTCTTTCAAAAAGAATTTAAATACATTTTTTTCGGAGATTTGTTTCTACAAATCTAATTGCTTGTTTTCAGGGTATAGCTCTTTTCAGGGTGTAACTGTCATTTCACTGTTGTAAGAATGATAATAGTATTAATTTTATTACACAGACTATGCCGGTTGCCATGGCTCTTCTGAGAGATGTTCACAACCTCTGTCCCAAGGAGGTTTTAATGTTTATTTTGGATTTGATCAAGTATAATGATAACAGGAAGAATAAGGTAAAGAATGTGTTTATTTTACTCTCTCGCTTTTTTTGGAGAATCTTAAAGTGAATACACTGTATGATGTATTATGCCACTAATGTAAATACCTAGCTAGGAGAGTTGATAAAAGGTGATATGCTAAACTAAACAGTACATGTTAAAGAATATTCTATAGCTGACATTTGAGGTGACATTTCTTGGTTGTTTCTCTTGGAGAAAGCTCTGTGCTTGTTGACTTATTAAGGACCTGCCTGTCTTCATTTGGACACATACTTTACTTGCTTTGTGTTTTTTTTTTCTTTAAGATCCTTTTTTTTTTTCTTTTTTTTTTTGAGAAAATGTGTTTGAAGGTTAATGTTTTCTGCATGAATGTAGCACTGGAAGTTAAGCACTTTTTTCGCATTTGAGAAGAATGTCTAAAAGGAAATAATCTTCTGTTAGTGATAGAATGACCTACATCTAGTTAAGTAAAAGATGAAGCTCAGTTTAGTGTTGTTTCATCATTAAACTGAAGCCCCTGAGTTGAAAGTATCATCTTAAGTTCCTCAGCATACAGAACACATCTAAAGGATGATCCTTTAAGGATCCTAAGGTGATAAGAGGTTTCACCTCCCTAGTTTAAGAAGTCCAAAATTGCAAGGATGATTCCAAAGGATATGCTGAGTTGTAGCAGCATCTCTCTACCACCAAAGGAAAGATCCCACTTCACTTTTCTGTATGTCCCTTCTAAGCATACATTTGAAACCTTCTGCTGTATCCGTCACTCTCTCAGCTTGCTTAGGTTAAATTAGCTGATATGCAAACTCAGTACTTCATTCTGCTTTTGTAATTTTTTTTATAATTTCATTTCTATACTCTTACAAATATTGAAAAATCAAGTATTACTATTAATATGCTTGTATCCCAGAGTGAAGATTAATGTAGTAGAAGATAGTTTATCTGCTTGCTAAAACTGAAATCCATTTTTCAGGACAGATTTATTTAACTGCTTTGCTTTCTCACAGTTTGTCACATGGTTTCTGTTTTAAGATCTTATTCTGTAACAGTTCTTCAACATTACTCAACTTTTTAAGAATATATTTTGTTATATCTTGTGTTTAAATGCTGTTTTTGTCTAGTTTTCAGACAACTACTATCGTGCTGAGCTGATTGATGCCCTAGCCAACTCTGTGACTCCTGCAGTCAGCGTGAACAATGAAGTACGAACACTGGATAACTTAAATCCTGACGTTCGACTTATTCTTGAAGAAATTACCCGTTTCCTAAATATGGAGAAGCTTCTTCCTAGCTACAGACACACCATTACAGTCAGGTGTGGTTTAATAATCACTGAAACATAGAATGGCTTGGGCTGGAAGGGACCTCAAAGATCACCTAGTTCCAACCCCCCTGTAGTGGGCAGGGTTGTTAACCACTAGATCAGACTGCCCAGGAACACATCAAACCTGCCCCAGGGATGGGACATGTACAAGTTCTCTGGACAGCTTGTGCCAGTGCCTCACTACCTTCTGAGTGAAGAATTTGTTTGCAACATCTTACCTAAACCTCCCCTCTTTCAGTTTAAATCCATTTCTCCTTGTCCTCTCACTATCTACGTGCATAAAAAGTCAGTCCCCCTCCTGCTTGTAAGCTTCCTTCAAGTATTGGAAGACTGCAGTAAGGTCACCCTTCACTTCCCCAAGCTAAACAATCCCAGCTCCCTCAGCCTTTCATCATGGGAAAGGTCCTTCAGCTCTCTGAGTATCTTTGTGGCCCTCCTCTCCAACAGCTCCACTTCCTTCCTGTGCTGCAGGCCCCAGCTCTACATGGGGCCTGACAAGGGCAGAATACAGAGGGACAATCACCTCCCTCTCCCTATTATCCCCCCCTCTTTTGATGGAGCCCAGCATACCATCAGCCTTCAAAGCTACGAGAGCACACTTCTGGCTTATGTCCAGTTTTTCATTCATCAGAACCCATTTTGTTGTACACACACAAGAGAGTAGTCACTACTTTTATGGTTTTGTGTACTCTTCTGTTACTGAGATTTTAGCTTATGTACTTCAGTTTTAAATGACAAACTCTTCACGGTTTTCAAAAGTTGGTAGTGTAACTTCGTCTTCACTGCTCTGTTGTTCAAGATTAATCTCTAGCAATGTAGACTGTTAAGAGCAGACATAAATTGATCGTGCTTTTGCTTCTTTAATGAGAAATTGATTAAAGTTTTGCAAAAAGTATTATTGTAGCAATATCTATAGAGCATTCAACAGTAATCTAAGCTATTTTTTTCTGTGCAAGTACAGTTCTATTTAAATCAATCTGAGTTTAACACAATGAATTTTTCTTCAGTGTTTCTGCTTAATTCATAGTTACTCAGTGCTGTGTGTTAACATTATAGAAATAATTGTTGATTGGGGTAACATAATACTGGAGAAAGACTACTTGATTCCGAAGGAAGAAACTATATACTTTTTGGATGGCATTTTGGAAGCCTAATATAAATTTCCTTTCTTCTGCTTCTAGCTGTTTAAAAGCTATTAGAGTGCTTCAAAAGAATGGTCATGTCCCAAGTGATCCTGCTCTCTTCAAGTCATATGCAGAATATGGGCACTTCGTAGATGTCCGAATAGCAGCATTGGAGGCTGTGGTTGATTACACAAAAGGTACTCTTCCATGTATTTTGACAATTTGTAACACTTGTGATGTAGTAAAATGTTTAATAATTACCTTGTTAATTCTAGGTTGAAGTATCCTCTGGAAGAGCTTATGTTAATGTGTTGATCAGAAAGGCTGATAATGCAAATGTTATGAAGATGTGTATGTTGTTTCTCAGTGTTTCATAGGTTGAATCAGACATCTGAAATTTTGAAATAATGAGTAGGCTGTATTATGAGTAGTGATAAGGGATGCTGAGGAGTGCTGCTGATTTATTTTAACACCATTTGTAGTGGTTTTGATTCAGTTGAGTTCAGCAATAATTAGTAGTCGAAGTTCTTGGTTTTGCTTTATCTTTTTACTATTCTCTATTCTTTTCATGTGTGTGTTTTATAACTCTACATTTTGGGGACTTAAATTATTCTAATGAATATTGGTTTGTTCTACCTCGCCATTCATTATACACAGCTGATGTGAGATGTTTCTGTTTTATAACATGATAAATATAGTTGACTGCTGGAGATCTTTGGGGGGAAAAAAAATACTAATAGCTTTCTTGAATGTCATTTTGAAGTTGAATGTCAATTCTGATATATTTTCTAGAGGGAATTGGAAACTAATGATTTTTGTGTATAAAATTAAGTAGTAGGTTGTAATTCACCAGTCATTCTGGATCTATAACACACTGTATATGTACCATTTGATACTCCTGTGAGTGATGGGACAAGGGAAAGTGGTTTTAAGTTGAGGGAGGGAAGATTTAGGTTGAGTATCAGGGGGAAGTTCTTTACTATGAGAGCAGTGAGGTGCTGGAACAAGCTGCACAGAAAGATTGTGGATGCCCTATCCCTGGAGGTGTTCAAGGCCAGGCTGGGTGGGACTCTGGGCAGCCTGCTCTAGTATTAGATATGGAGGTTGGTGGCCCTGCCTGTGGTGGGAGGGTTGAACCTTCATGATCTTTGAGGTCCCTTCCAACCCAAGCCATTCTGTGATTCTATGAGTGATGCCCAGATAGAATTCAGACCTCTGTTGATACTGTGCAGCACTCTTTCTGTTATGTTCCTTATTTTGTTCCTTCTTTCATAGAGTTAGTGGAAAGATTTGTTGGAGAATGGAAAGCTTACTCATCAGCCTGCTTCCTTTAGAGTAACCTTCTCACTAATTCATCCCACCCTTTGGAAAGACAAACTGATAAAAATAATGTTTTCTTATTAAATTCTTGACCTTTTATGGTTATTGTTTATATGTAATGGCTGACTTGGGTAGGAAAGTGCTTGTATTAGAATAATAGAATCACCAAAGTTGGAAAAGACCTCCAAGAATACCTAGTCCAATTATCCACCTACCACCAATATTTCCCACTGAACCGTGTCCCTTAGGACCACATCTAAACGTTTCTTTAATGTCTCCAGGGGCAATGATTCAACCACCTCCCTGGGCAACCTGTTCCAGCACCTGATCACTCTTCGCAAGAAGAAATTATTCCTAATATTCAAACTGAACCTCACCTGGCCCAGCTCGAGGCCATTGCCTCCTGTCCTAATGCTAGTTATGTGGGAGGCCAACCCCTGCCTCACCACAGCCTCCTTTCAGGTAATTATAGAGGGCAATAAGGTTGCCCCTGAGTCTCCTCCAGAATGAACAATCCCAGTTCCCTCAGCCACTTCTCATAAGAATTGTGCTCCTGACTCTTTACCAGCTTCATTGCTCTTCTCTGGACATGGTCTTTCTTGTAGTGAGGGGCCCAAAACTGAACACAGTACTCATGGTGCTGCCTCACCAGAGCTGAGTACAGAAGGATGATCACCTTCCTGCTCCTGCTGGCAATGCTATTTCTTATACAAGCCAAGATGCCATTGGCCTTCTTGGCCATCTGGGAACGCTGTGGCTCATGTTCAGCCGAGTGTCTGTCAACACCCCTAGGTCTGTTTTCTCAGCACAGTCTTACAGCTACTCTGCCCCAAGCCTGTGGCATTGCCTGGGTTTGTTGTTGCCAAAGTGAAGGACCCAGCAGTTAGTCTTGTTGAATTTCATCCCATTGGCCTCAACCCAACTATCCAGCCTGTCCAGATCCCTCTGTAGTGCTTCCTACCCTCAGGCAGATCAGCACTTCATCCCAACTTGGTGTCATCTGCAAACTTAATGCCTTTATCCAAGTCATCAATAAAGATATTAAATGGGACAGGCCTCAATACCAGTGCCTAGGAAACACCACTTATGACCACTCACCACTGGATTTGACTCCATTCACCACCACTTTTTTGGTCTGGCCCTCCAGCCAATTCTTTACCCAGCAAGGGTATGCAGCATGGCCTGCCAACTTCTCCCTCAGCCTCTCCTCATAGGAGTATTCTTCTGGAGCTGGGACTGTTTAGTCTGAGGAAGAGGAGGCTGAGGGGAGACCTTATTACTCTCTTCCAGTACCTGAAAGGTACTTACAGTGAGAGTGGGGTAGGTCTCTTCTCACTGGTGACAGGTGACAAGACAAGGGGAAATGGCCTCAAGTTGCGCCAAGGCAAGTTTAGGTTGAATGTTAGGAAACACTTATTTACAGAAAGGGTGGTTAAGCACTGGAATAGGCTCCCCAGGGAGGTGGTTGAGTCACCATCCCTGGATGTGTTTAAGAGCCGTTTGGATGTGGTGCTCAGAGATATGATTTAGCAGAGGGTTGTTAGAGTTAGGGTACTATGGTTAGGCTGCGGTTGGACTTGATGATCTTTGAGGTCCTTTCCAACCTGAGTAATTCTATGATTCTATGAATACTGTGGGAGACAGTGTCAAAGTTTTACTGCAGTCAAGGTAGAGTACACCAACAGCCTTTCCCTCATCCACCAGGTGGGTCACTTATCATAAAAAGAGATGAGGTTGATCAGGCAGGACCTGCCTTTCACGAACCCATGCTCACTGGGCCTTACCACCTGGTTGTCCCACACACGCCCTGTGATTGCACTCAAGATGATCTGTTCTATAACCTTCCCTGGCACTGAGGTCAGGCTCGCAGGCCTATAGCTCCCCAGATCCTCCTTACAACTCTTTTTGTAGATGGTATTCACGTTGGCAAGCTTCCAGTGCTCTGGATGTCTCTGGTTGACCTGGTTGACCAGGGCCATTGATAAATGCTAAGTATTGTGAAGTAATATATTACATCTTTAAAAGAGCTGATCAAAATTGGACGTTGTGTTGAGGGACATGGTTTAGTGAGAACCATTGGTGATGGATGAATGGTTGTACTGGATGATCCTGTGGGTCTTTTCCAACCTTTGTGATTCTATGATTCTATGAAAATGGGATGAAGTGTAAGTAAGGTAGGGTAAGTTGCCCAAAATACTCTACAGATACAGGACAGGAAAACAAAAATGGTAAAAAACAGTAGAAAGATTACTTGAAGAAACTGAGCTAAATGGAAGTTTTGAGCTTGCTGTGAGGTCTGGAAATAATGGGTTATAGAATTCCAGCACTGTACTACATTACCAACAACTTCTTCTCTGATGAGGAAACATCAATAGATATCTGCCACAAAGTCAGTACAACTCCCAATACAGCCTACTATCTTAACTGACTATCGGTGTTGTTTCTCTAATACAACCTCAAATAAAACAAACTTAGTCCTTGCTCCTGCTGTTAGACTAGGTAGCTTTCAGTGTAAAAGTAAATCTGAAAGCTCAGTGTGCTAACAAAATCCAGCTACCCATGTAGAAGTTAGAAGGGTTTGTCTAGCAAGGCCCAACGTCTCTGGCTTTGGAAGAAGAAAGGATGGGCCATCTTGTGCCAAGATGTCTGATTCTCGTCATTCCTGGTTACCTGGTTTCCAGTTCATACTGGATGTGAAACAGCAGCTATCAAATGCCTGTTGCTTGTGCCAAAGCTGCCTTTTTAACAGTTTGTATAAAGGGAGCTGACCGATTTTGTTATTTCCATAAAAAGAAAAGTCTGTATTTTCTGGGGCAGTGTGGAACTCCCATGTTTTTCTATCAACTCTCAGGGCAGAAATAGCACTGCTTTTTTTTTTTTTTTTTTTTTTTTTAAGTTACTTTAGAAGAAATAATTTCTCCATGGAACCGAAGAAGTTGTTTGCTTTGCTGTTAATAGTAGACTTTTTCTGAGACATGGTAACTCTAAAATGCTTGAGGCAGCATATAAGGACTTGGGCAGTTAATCTAAACTTGAAGTGTACAGATTTGATTAACATTTTTAAAGGTAGCTTTTGATAGTTCAGTGACTATGAGCTGTTATGTATATACTTCCAAGCAGTTGCATATTCTAAAAGGTAACAACAAACTGTCCTCAATAAATATCCATGGCTACCCAATTGCACGAATGAAAATTTCAAGTCTCATAGGTGCTCTGCTGCAACTGAGAAACTGACATCGGGCTAATAAGATTTATTTTCCTAAAGATCAGGTTAAATTTATCACTGCTCTCCAAAATGTCACGTTGATATACAGATTTGAGGAGTCGATTAAAAGCATTAGTAACAAAGCTTTGGAAGTCTAGCAGGCCTGCTTTATAAGGCAAGTGTTAGAGAAGGCATACTTTATTTCAAGCACGAGTAGGTTTAGGAAACAAAAAAAGACTTCTCTAACCACAAAAGCTATTGTGCTTCTTGATTCTGTTATCCAGTACTATCAGCCTAAAGGATTCATCTCCTAAGTGGCTCATTCTCTTACCACAAACCATTTAAAAATCTTTTTTTTTTTTCCAGTTAAAATGATTTCAGCTTTCTTATGATTATGATTTAATGTGTTTGCACATGTTCTGTTTTTCTTGCTGCATGGTTATACAATATTATTTTTCTTCCATGCAAAACAACTTCTGTATGCAGTGTTCTATCTGCCTCTATTCCAAGCAAGGTAGCTGCCAGGAAAAGCACTGTGCGTGGAGTTAAGCGCAGGCAGCCTCTAATCCCTTCAAAGCATGTCCTGTGCATAGCTTTTTAAAGGTTTCCCAGATTTTTAAGGCAAATCTGCAACTGTGGTCCTGGTCTGTTCAGCTGCATCATTCAAAATCAACCCAAACTGTGTAACTGTGATCTGAATGGTGCAGAACATGAGCTAGTAAATCCCATTTAGAGGCAGAGAATAACAGCCCGGTCCTATCCGTCATCAGTGTAAGCAGTTCTGTTGTGGCTAGATTGCAGGAAGAGCAGAGCTAACTTTCAAGCTGCCTGCTAAAGACTCTGTTTAGCAAAAAGGACTGTTTAAATAAGATGTTTTTGTCTTTGTGTCAGGCAGCATTTTCTAAGAAGCATATGCTGATAAGACTCAAAATGTATTTTAATTTCAGAGTATGCTGATTTTTAAAAAACTAAAGAGGGCTTCAGAGTGTGCTTGGAGCTTTATGTAAGCCCTATCGTCTTCCTCTTTGTACCTGGTTTACAGTCACTGATTGTTTTGTATAAGAATTGTCTGTTCTCTGTTCAGTGTGGGAAATACAGTGTCGATTGTTGAAAGGATATTTGGATGTTTGCTCCCTAAAGTGAAGAAGGTTGTTTTCTCAGTGATCTTTATAACTGACACTCACAAAGTCATGTGCTAAAAATCAGAGTTGGAAGTTACTGAGCAACTTGGGCATGAAGGAGTTATGCTCATATTTCTATTTTGCTGTGAATTTAAGCCACGTAAACCACCTTTTACTTCAAATTTGCATTATAATTAATGAAATTTCAGCTGCAGTAATTCAAACCTCATGTGCTAGCTAGTACAGGAAGCCATGACCATCTTGTACAAACTTCTGTTTTTCAGTCTATTTATAGCTATTTTATTTTATTGTTGCAGTTGATAGGAGCTATGAAGAACTACAATGGCTGCTCACAATGGTTCAGAATGATCCTGTACCCTACATAAGGTTAGTGAGTTGGTGTTTTTACTAACGCTGGAACAACTACTTAAATTCTTGGTTAGGACTTCCTAGAATATATCCAGCGCTTAGCTGCTTGATACTTCACAAAAAACAGTTTATCTCCTTGTTGTTTTACATAAATGAAGGTGCATTTTGATGCTTCAGCAGTTGCTACCTCAGAAGTTAATGTACATGGATCTTAGTCTCCCTTATATTATTTTTACCTTTCATGTTCTGTTCCTGTGGTGGATATCAGAAGTTAGAAGACATTTCCCAATCATAAATGACATGTACAAGTCTGATGTTGCATATGGCAAGAAGATATTCTGATATTTATGCAGTGGTTGAGACGTACTACATACGATGCTTTGCCAGCCATGAGTGTAGAGCAATTGTTAGACTGTAGATGGGGTGAAAGGATAACCTATGAAAATACAGTGTAACTTCTAGTATTTCCTATTTCAACTTCATTTTCAGCATTGAGTGATTGTATATTATAGCACATTCATTATGAAACTTATAACATCTTAGTTCATAATGATTCTTCTTCCACAACACTTTCTATGGTTACCACTACATCACTGAATTTCAGAGATTAATAGTATTACTTTTTCTCTCAGTTTAGCTGCTAGCTTAGAAAAAAAAATGTCATAGTTGTAAGATTATCACCTATTTTTTTTCTATCACCCTTGTTAATAAAAGTAGGTACGGTTCGAGTCACTAATGGAGGCATAGCTTCAGTCCAGGGAGAAAATTTCATTTTGGGTCTTATTAAAGAGGATTTGGTTTAAATTTTGAAGAGTGCTATGTATAAGCTTCTTCTGAAAGGGAGAAGAAAAAAACAGAACTGATAGAGTTTTCTTGTCCTAAATATATAACACAGCAAGGGGAAAGCTTCCTATACAGAAAATACAGTTAAAATTGGAACTCACAATTATTATCATTGATAAAATGCTTCTGAGGCTAGGTTTAAAGTGAAAAACTCTACCTGCTTTCAGTTCAAGCGTATAAATATTGTAAATAAGTACAGTAAGCATGGAATTATTATACACCCATGCAACATAAGAGTGACAGTTTTCCTTTCCAGAAGGACGTGCAAGTCAATGGTTTTGTTCCTGTCATTTGCATCACAGTCATAAAAATTTAAAATATGTATGTGAAGTATGAAAGCAGTTTATTTGTCAGCCTAACTCCATCTTGTCAGCATGCAACAAAGACTGTAGTTAAACTGAATGGTATAATACAGCCTACAGTTTTGTACCTAACTGTTAAGAAATGATGTCTAGTAATAATGCGTTGTTGTGGCTTCCTTTTTGTTTTGAAATTATTAACTAATAAATCTATCTGAGCATATTGTGTGTTTGGGATGTCTGGTTTGTAAGAACATTGCAAACAGAACAGACTTTGTATTCTTAATATGTTTATTTGGATTTAATAAAAATCATTTTTATTTTAGGCATAAGATTCTGGATATGCTGACCAAGAATCCACCTTTTACCAAGAACATGGAGTCGCCTTTATGTAATGAAGCTTTGGTAGATCAGCTTTGGAAACTGATGAATTCAGGTTGGTTTTCATTTATTCAGTGTTGTAAGATTGATAGAACTGGGAAATTCAATTTCTGCAGTTCTCATTCATATACCTGAGCTTCCTTAGTGATGCAGGGTATCAGTGAACATATTTTTCATTATTTTCTTTAATCCTGTAGTGTGCTTTGATACACTTTGGAATAAAATTATTCTTTGACCCAGATGCTCACATTAATTGTTTTCCTAAGTGAAGCTGTATGTTTTTCCTTTTTCTTTACAGTTAGCTCTAGATCAGGCAGTCTCTTTGTCCTGTTTTACCAAATTCTAAGAGAATATGAGAGGGTATCATTTGCATGGATGATTTATTAGAGATTTTTAGAAACATATTGTGAACCTCAAGCTTAATTTGCCTTCTGTGATTAGGAAAGGTGCTAATGAGATAAGGGTTTACATCTTTACCATTGGCCTGGTTTTCATTACTGAAGCAGTTTTATCCAGACCTGACAAACTACCCGTTAACATCTGTTACATTTCTACAGATTACATATAAACATATAGGTTTGTTTTTTAGGTCATTGAAGGCTGTCTGTTCTCTGTATATCGTTATTTTGAGTGTTTAAAAGTTCACAGCAACGCTCCAGGGGCTGAAGCCAGGAGACTACCGGTAGTTCAGTTTTGTAGGATTTGCCAAGTGTCAGGCACAGAAAATAAACAATTTTGATGTTCCCATTAGTTTGTTTTTCCTTTTTCTTGAGAGAAGAGTGTGTGCAGTGTTTCTTACAACCATTACTTCTTTTCACAAGTAACAAGCAGGGTATACATTCTTATTACGATTCGTAGGACTTAAACTACTTAAATTTCTATGTATCATGATGACATAATGTTTCAATGTATTTTCTCTCAGGCATAAGGTTGGCATTCCAGGGTGTGCAGGAAGGTAATTTTAATGTGAGACAAACTAGTAGCCAGGTTTAAAACTGTATGATTCTACAATCATGAGTTGTTTTCATTTAAAGTAATCAAGTACTAGAAAATTGACTCTGATATATGTAGTTTTTTTCTTCTGTATGAAACATCATCAATTTAATGGAAGTTGCAATTTCCAGTGATTGCTGAGAAATTCAACAACCAATTTTACTTGATCTTAACTTTTCTGCTGGAAAAGGAAAGAGATACTGAATGGGAATTCATCACATTTTAAGAAGTTTTAGTTTGATAAGTTGAGCAAATTATTTAATGTTAAAATATTAGAATAGTTTTAACAGTAATATCTGTGAATGTGTCATTCTCTGGAGATTATTTTAATCTTAGAGATGTCTAAATTAATTTTCTTTCACTTTCTCCTTACCCAACTGTTCATGAAACTTACGAGAATTTCTTGTACCTGGGTTGTGTGTGTACAACTAAGCTTACTCAAAACACTGTTTTGTCCCATGAAACTCAGTATCCATGAAACATCAGGGATAGATCTTAGAATTTTATTTTTTGATGTCTTGAACAGCCATGTTAACATGGCAGTTGGCACATCTGTATCTTGTTTACCAGATATAGTTCTATTCCTGCTATGGAACAGTATGTCCAATAAGCTTGCAGTCAGTAAAGAGCTGGGCTGAGTTAGCAGCAGAATCACTGTGTTTGCAGCATTGCACCAGATGTTACTTTCTGTTCTGATGGGTGCCAAACATGCTTTGACCATTTGTGTATGAAGATGTAGAAGGAGTAAAGAGCTCGTAGTGAAAAATAAATCAATGAAGCAACATATCTCCAATTTGAATACAAAATGAAGTATTGAGTATCCAGTGAAGTAAATGACATAATAGTCACTGTAGTCATTAGACATTAGAAAAGATGTTCACGCGTTGCTGGTTTGTGCTATCCGTGTGGTTTTCAGAGGTTACAGATCACTGTCATATTTAAAGCTCCTACTAAATTTCATGGAATGCATGGGCAATTGTGGCCAAATCTAGTGGTGTGTGAGACTATGGTTGGGTTTAAAAAAAAAAAATAATAAAAAAAATTAATTTTAAAAAGTTCTACTTAATTGTCCAATAGTAAAACCTAAAGAGAAACTTTAAAAATAAAAGCATTATATTTCATTTTATTGAAACCACTTAGTTTTCCAGCTAAATATTGAATCTTGTCATACTTAAACACATTCAGCTTATAACTTACTGCTTTATTTAAAACAGCATCTAGCAGACGAATTTGAATAAACAAAAAGAGGCAGGAGTGATGAGGGAGGTGTGTCTTAGGCCCAGAAGATGTACATACTTCGTTGGTTTCAAGTTGCTTTAAACTGTCTTCCTTGTGGCATGGAAGAAGATTGTACCTTACATTAACAGTGATCTCTTCTGGATTTTAGGAACTTCCCATGACTGGAGATTACGGTGTGGTGCTGTAGACCTCTATTTCACGCTTTTTGGCCTCAGCAGACCTTCATGTTTACCACTACCAGAGCTTGGACTTGTTCTTAATCTGAAAGAAAAGAAGGCTGTGCTTAATCCAACGATTATCCCTGAATCAGTGGCAAATAATCAGGAACCTGTGAATACTACTAACAATCACGGACAGCCAGTAGTATTTCAGAACACCGTAAGCACAAGCCATCTGCATACGCCTCATTCAGTTGTCTTTAAGTCAATGCATTGGTTACTGATGTCATTTTGTATTGTGCTCAAGCTGTCTTTGCACCTTGTTGTTCTTTATTCCTTCCACTTAAAAAGCTGACACATTCCATACCTCTTTTGAATTAACTGTTTTGCATGTAGTATGCAAACTTCTTGGTTTTTTTCACCTCTTGTCATTTGTATTCTTTATAAAACTATATTTTTCCTGTATTGTTTATGAGACATGAAGTGGTTCACAGAAATGTTTGATGCTGTTATGAAAGTTTTTAAATTAGACTAAGACTATTGCTTATAGGCAAGTTATGTTTTCCCAAACAAAAGCTTTTATCAGTAATTCTGTTACAGCTTAAAATACATAGATACACCTCTTTTTAAACAACTTTAAGAGGCAGGAAGTTGGAACTTTGAATAGTTCTTCATTGAACACTTGAATCTGCCTACCTGGTACTGTGCTCTGAAGGATTTGTAGCAACTTCTGCAAAGCTGCATATATTCAGTTTGATATCTCTCAGGCTTTTGAGGTTTCAGTTCTAACACTCAGTCTATGATGTAGCTAGAAAATGGATCTTGCAAGCGGTTCAAGTTGTCCATTTTTTCAGAATAGTTGCCACTGCTGTAAGACTAAGACATTTTGTAGGGCAAAGTTGATTAGGAGATAAAAATCTCAATGTATATGGAAATAATAAGTAGTTTTCTTAACAGTTTCAAATTTCTGTTTGATAGAAACTGCTTAGGAGTAAATCCTGAAAGAGAACGTGAACATGTGACTAGCACATCTGAAACTACTCTTTCCACCCCTTTGAATGGGACTTTTTTACTATTGCTGTTTTTATAATTATCAATCCCATAGTTCATGTCTAAAATCACTTTTCTTCAGACGTATACGGTGTGCAGGTTATCATAGTACCATGCCAGCTATTTCCAGTAGGGGGAGAAAATGATGATGGAGTCATATCCTTACAGCTACCCTACTTATTTGTAGAACATGTAATAAGTCTTAAGTAACTACACACGCACATCAGAATTAAATAATGGGACATTTTGTTGCCAGATTTTAGGTTGCAGTTCAATGAACATCCAAAATTTCTTTAGGAGACAGTCTGTCTTGATAGAAAAAAAAAAAAATCCTCTCAATGCTTCCTCTTCTTACACTTTCCCTCAGTACAGTTGTTACTGCACAATGAACTGGATCAGGAGATGATCTGGTTGAAAAATACTTTATGAATAGATATTTCCTTAGTCCAGTTCATCATGCTTTTATGCAAATGCCTGTGACGGCCCACGACAGAAATGTGAGAAAGGGAAAGAAGCTCCTTCTTTGAGTTGTCACTGCTGGCTTAAACTGAAAACAGAGTGTTAGTGTAAGCCTCAGTTCACGCTTCATCCCTCCTATCTTTTCCTTAGCCTCAGCTCCAGTCTCCTACTTTGCATAGATGGTCATATTAACACACCTAGAATTGAATTTCCTCATTAAAAAAGAACAAAAGACTGTCTCTTGCACCAGTCAAAGTTTACTCTGAAGTATTTCACAACTGTTATGTGTTGAGTTAAATAGTAAGGTTGAAAAGAGGGAAATACCTATAAAAATTCACAGGTTATAGAATACATGAGACTAACTAGATTCCTTAAAGCAGTGTATTGTGTGTGTTTTGAGAGCACAAATGAGTTAAAATCAGTGCTGACAGACTGTTTTGATCTTGAATGTGCTGGGGATTGTGAGAATTACCCACTTCATGAAATTCAGTTTCAATTGGTCAGGGCAAGAATTTCTGGGGTACCCTGTGTATAACAGAGGAAGAGCAATTCAGCTGGACAGCACATACTCTTTAGAGTCTATGATATGGCTTCTGTTTAGCTTTTAGTGAGCTTTTAATAATGCTTACTTCTACAGATACTTATTTTTTATTCCCTATTTTGTGTATTAGACTTGTTGGAACACCTGTCTCCTGTTCTAATGACTATATGTCTAACTTACTGGACTCTCCTGTTATTTTTATATTCCTCTGACCCTCGTTCTGTTGCTTATCCTAGCAGTAATTAACAAAACAGTTTAATTTTTTTAATAAATCAAAAAATAGCAGGTTATTATTACTCATTCCGACTTGTATTCAACAAAGGAAACATTAGTTTTTAAAGCAAATCAGAAGAAGATTTAGCAAAATCCCATGTGCAGATGAGAGGCTGTCACAGCTTTTCAGCGGAGATTTGGAATGAGGAGAGTCTACGAGGCACAGATTTATAGAAAGGCCATTCAGAAGCAGCGAATGTTGTTGCACACCAACAGTACCATGATTGTGAGAAGGGACAGAAAAGATGCCAATGCTAGATATGCAGAGGGAGCAGGAATAGAAGTAAAGAGAAACCATGTTTGTAGGAGAGGTTGGCACAAATCCATACAGGGTTTTAGAAAACACTTTTTGCCAGAACTACAGGGAAAACTTTGTTCAAATCACCCACTTACTCAGAAGTGCTTTCAGCTATCAGGTCTTTTTTAGGCTGAAACGTGGCTCTTGCTATCTTCTAATTTTGATCTTTTAATGCTGCTTCAGGAGGATGATCATCTTATTAAGGAAACAGCATCCAGCATTTCTGGTCATCAGCAGGGGGTGAAGAGGAAGGCTGATATGCCACTCGGGTCTCCATTGGAGCCAGGGCAAATACTAGAGAAGAATGAAGACAGTAAAGTCAAACTCAAAATCAGAGTAAGAAATGGAAATTCAACTTGCACAATATGCAGGGTATTCAGAATAACAGCAGTGGCTTCTGTTGGCTTTCCTTAAAGCTGTGTTCAAACAAAAGACATGTTGTGTATATGTGTACAGTAGTTGTTACGCTTACTTTGGCAAAATCATTTCCCATCAGATGCTTTATTGGCTGGCAAGAACTAAAGCTGACAGTTAATGTTCTTGTTCATACAGCTTCACGGTGAATTAGAAAGAAGGGTAGGCATTGACACTTTTTAGTTTTATTGAATTTTTATTCCTTTGCAGTGGTAGATATCACCTTCTTTCCCTCTCACCCCCAGTTTACCTCAAAAATAAAATAAATTCTACATAGTGATATCCCTAAGAATTTATTATTAGCATCTACTTATTTTTTTCCCCAATATCTTAGTTCTCAAACTCTCAAGAAGAGGAGGAGATTGATATGGACACGGTTCATGACAGTCAAGCCTTTATTTACCATCATTTGAATATGTTGGAGAGACCATCAACACCAGGTATGAGCAAATTTATTGTTAAATGATAATATAAAATTCTCAACTTAATCAGTTGTTTTTGATTAAAAAAACAGTAAAAAAAAAAAATCAGGGTTTTTTACTACTACTTATTCTCATATATGTATTGTTGGTAAGTGATAAATGTTGGCCGAATTCAAGGAAGTGTGTAGAAAGTGCACAAGATATTTTTAGCTTCCAGCATGCTTATAGATAACTGTGTACTTGTGTACCTTTGTACGTATCTAAGTAAAGAAAGTGTGCATCAGGTTTATAAGAGTAAAAAGCTTAGAAATGAATTAAATTACAAAAATTGGGATAAAACCCCATAAATATGCAAATGACTAAACTTTGCAATAGTTGTGATCTTAAAAAATAATAATGTTAATGATTGTCCTTTGGAAAAAAATAACAGTCTCTTTTTCTTAACAACTTAATGACTTAACTTCAGTAGTTGGAAAACTTGTAAGCCTCAGAGGGCTTTGTAAAGTTGAGAAGACTGCATCTACAAATATATCATTACTGCATCTTTTTGCTATTATTTCAGTAACTTTGTCATAACATATTTGACAAAACTACGTGTTAAAAATGCACTTCTTAAATACCTTAAGGCTGACTGAACTTTGTTTTGCTTCTGCCTTCTTTCTTCATCTGTCACAACTTACCAGTCAGTAGTCTTTGTTTCTCAAAATATTTTAGCCGTGTTTATAAGTTCACGTACCACATACAGCAGTGGAGCTAAGCTGAGGTTGAGTGGCTGTGTAACTAATCTTCCAAGATCTTGGGCAGTACACACCCCACACTGTCTCATGACTTTCAGATTGCAGTCTCTGCAGTGTGTAAAAGTTAGATGCTTGATCCTAGAAGTCAGATTCAGAGTAGTTACCCTTTCACTTGTTTTTCTCTTTTTATCCAGTGATTGTCTAATGTAAAAAGACACAAAAGAAACCTTACCAGCAGGATCTGGAACATTAGTTCCCAGTTCTGTGTTCTATGTCCTTAGCTTTGCTGACAAGTGACCTCATCCACATCACCCCTGAGTGTTTCTGGCATTTTAGTGGCCTTATTTTAGAGAAGGGCTAATGGATGTTCCTGCGCGAAGTATCCTGCTGAGGCTGGTGCCTAGGGTGCTGGCCACGGATGTGGAAGCTGTAGGTTCATACTCCCTTTGGGCCCAGAACTTACGTTGTACTTCCTTGGCAGATGCTCTAGCCAACAAGGTTTATTTTTTAATAAAAGGTAACTGCTGTCATTGCTCAGCTAACAAATTAAGTTCATATGGGGACATAAAACACAGGGAGGTCTAGTTTCTGCATTCCAGATGGCCTTTGGTTAATGTGTGCCTGTACAGCCAGTTCCACCAGGATGGATTTTCTGTTAGGTACGTGGAGTAGCAATACTCACAACGTTTTGCCTAATTCACAACCATCCTAGGAGAGAAAAAGGAAAATGTACTTTCCTCATGAACTTAGGAGCATAATGCTGCACAACCTTTGTTTTAAACCTCTCAGCTGCTTTGAATTTTGTCCTTAGTGTTACAGTCATTACATTTTCTGTTACGGCAAAGAATGACATATCCAGAGCACTCAAGCGTGAAGCTGATCCACTGAGGATTAGTATTTATAACTCTTACATGATATTTTGCAACAGATTTACTAGACTTACACACTCTACGGGATATAAAGTCATAAACAAAACTCAGCCAAGTACTTCACAAATAGGACTTACGGGACCCTCTGTCAGCCAGCTCTGTGCTCCATGATTATTTCATATTAAGTTTGTGCTTTAATTCAGAATGGAGTAGAAGTGGAATAACAGCCCGTTCACTGCTGCATTTGTAGACCTACAGCATATATAGGAAAATCCACTTTGAGTGTCACTTACGTACCTTCTCACCTCTGCTGCTTAAGCATTCGGTACACTGCAGTACATTTTCTCATCTAGGTAACAAATGAGACAAATGCTGATTTTTTGTTTTCATTTTTAATGAAAGCATTACCTTGAAAAACCTCAGATTAATTTCTTCTTGTGTGTGTGTGTGTGTGTGTGTGTGTGTGTGTGTGTGTGTGTGTGTGTGTGTTTGACTTACGCGCTTACAAACAGTTCCACTATAGATACTCTTTGCTTCTAAAAGTTCACCTGTTTCTTATTCATAGCATTTTTCTTAGAAGCAGAAATGTATGAATTTCAGACTGAGTACATAAAAACAGTTCAATGTTTAGGAAATATCATACTTGGGGGAAAGAATTTCAAACAGATGGGGAAAAATAAAAACATACATAAATAAGATAGAACACTTGTGTGTGAATGGTTTTACGGAGGAATCACAGACAGTATTCCCTGAGGACCTTTGAATTGTTAATTGTTTGCAGGCACGACAAAGAATGGGGGTACACTTCAGTGAGTGGTTATTATGAAACAGATTTATACAGGTTCTGAAATGTTCTCAGGATCTTCTTAGCAAATCTATAAAATCCTGTAATCTGCCTCAGTACTGTGACTCTTACTTGGAAAGCAGTGAGCAATTAGTCCATACTTAATTTTCATCTCACAGCTGTGGGTTATGTCCCCTCATGTCACATGAAGTGTTAGGTCATCAGCCAAGCACATCCCGCGAGGAGCAGCTGCAAGGAGGAAGCTCATGTTGGCTCTAAATGCTGCTATATCTGTGTATTCTGTTTTTACTTTCCTTGCACTGCCCCTCCCTCTGAGTGATAATTTGGATTTGTTCAAGTTGATATAATCCCCATAAAGCCAATAAAGTATTATTTAAAAGCATTTTTTTTCTGTGTGCTTCTGCACATGGATATTTAAGTTTAAGGTACAGACCTGCTGCAAGGGCAGTAAAAGAAGCCACATACTACAACTCTCTCAGGATTACAGGTTTCAGTACTATAATTACAACACCTTTGTTCATACAGAAAGTGGTTTAAATTCTACTAAGGATAATAGAACTGTAGACTCTCATAGTTACATGGGAATCTGAGCATTCTGCAAATTATTTTATTTAAAATTATTTAAAATTATTAACAAAACTGCATTTTTCAGACAGTGCACAGTTCATGTTGTGTTCATTGTTTTTGAAGTACCAAAAACTTGGTAGCTTCTTTTCAGCCTCTAAAACTGCAAGGTCACGTTTCTAAAATGAAAACAGATTCTTATTTGCTACTAAATCATCAAAAACAGTAGTAATGCTCCCTACCCTGTCTTAAGATAGAAGGATTTCAAGACCAGGTTTCATATATGCAGTAGATTTAACATCATATTTCAGGCTGTGAGGTGACTTGTTGTCATGCATTGTTGACTTCTGCGAAATTAGATTAAGAGATACTTCTTCTGTTAATTCAGTATTTCACTCATCTCAAAGTGCAACGCTGCTTCCAAATGCTAAGAGTGGAGCAGTTAAATAAGCAATGTCATCTTTCTGCACTGACACCAGCAGCCTTTTTCCTGGTCACATTCAGCAGCAGTGGGCTTTGAGAAGGCATCATGTCATTCAGAACTCACATCAGAAAAACCTTTAGACTATTCCATGTATCTATTTGGTGTTCTCAGGAATAATTACACTTGAAATTTCCACTGATGATCTTGCAGATCTCTGTTTTACCTTGTAGACGTACATGTAACTTTGAACATGTGTAGGCCACAGTCATACACACTGATGGGTTATCGTAGGTATTGTCTGAAGTTCCAGGAAGTAATGATTTGGCTGGATTCAGTTGTTTCTGGTATAATTTGAATAGAATAAATACTACTGTAAAAGTGTAGAGAGAAACTAGTGATTCCATTTAAACAGCAGGCATGAACCTATGGTGTGAATCACCGTATATTAAGTACAGTTGCCAGAAATTGAGGCTGAATCATAGAAAAAGTCATTCTCTGCAGTTCAGCCAGGTTATCAAAGTTAGCTGTAAGAACACCATTACCTCAACGTTTAGACACTAGTCCATGGCTTCCTGTCAAAAAGGGTTACCTAAACATTAGAATTACAGGCAAGCATGTCAGCAGGCTTCCTTTCCTAGGATGGAAAGAACAACACTGACAATGATGGATTTTTGCTATGCTTTTTAAGGACGAGAAGTTGTTTTAACTCTTCTGTTAGACTGCCCTTTAATAGCTTAAAATATTAACATAGTATCTGTTTGATAGTATCTAATATACATATGTTGACTTTACTGACCAAAATATAACTGCTTCCAAACTGGTAACTCGTAAGTTTGGAGGTTCTGTAGCTAATTTTGCTTCACTGAAATAGCATGTGGTTAATTTTGTGCTTCACAGGAGAGGGTGTTTTCAAGGGCTTTATCCTAAAGTGCATGAAAGCAGCTTTAATACAAATATAAACCTTGTAGAGAAAGAAGGTGGATTAAGGCTAAATTTTCAAGTGAGCTGAGTTGACATATTGATTTAAATACGTGTTTTCTTTTGTAAATTTTCTACAAGGTTAGAGTAAACGTGGCAGAATATCACCAGAGTCAACCTGTTGTTTTAATGTGAGGACAAAGCAACATGGTTTTTAAAGACAAAAGAGAAAGCTAGTTAAACAATCATCAGTTACAAAGATCTTTTATGTGGGCTTGTTTTTTAGTACTTTAGCAGAGGCATCCTTTTTGGTTATAAATCTAGGTAAAAATTGCATGAAGTCAAGAGAATCTGTAAACTGGAAGTAGTTAAAATTTTTACATCAGGACCAATTGAACTGATTTGTTAAGCACAACCTCAGAAAACGTTTCTGTAAGTAGACCTCTCCTCACCTGAACTCTCAGCTTTACAGTACGATCGTTAAAAGAGCACTCTACTAGACACAGTGGATAGCTTTTTTTTCCAGAGATGCATGGTTTGAAAATCGTGCTTCTCAAGACAAAGTGCTTCAACACAGAAGCTTGGGGTTGTCTATATTCAGTGATTTCTTAGTATGCGCTTCATTGATGACTCAGGAGATGCGTAAACTAGGCATGAAATTAAAAAATGGTGTTGGGTGTTTCCAGGGCAATCCTAGGATGAAAAGTAGAAATAAGGAGAATCAATATTTGTCAAAACAGTTTTCAAAGTCTTCTCAGCATTTTTAGTCTTAGCCCTTTAGAAAAAGCATCGGCCAGAGCTGCAAACCAGCTGCTAGGCAGAGAGTGCATGATTTTTCTCATTAGAAAGCTTTCTTTGGGTTCTGGGAGAGACATATTAAGTGTTAGCATACTTGTGTTGATGTCACCTTCTTCCCAAAGGTGGTCGGTGTCAGGTTCTGGAACACCAGGCTGTCCTCAGCCAGAACACTGGACCCATGGGCCTTACCCTTTGCTGTGATTTGTGAAGTTAATTTCTTCTTCGGTGACATTTGAATAAATGAGGGTGCCAACTGGATCATTTTTAACAAGTGTCCATTTGGAAAAGTCGTACTTAAGCCAGCAGTTTTAAATAGATTGTAAATGCAAAGAAACACAGACTGTAAGTCTGTGGTGTCCCACCCTCTTCACACACAATCAGAAATATAGGAGAGGCCACTTGGAACATCTCATGTAAGTTTGTTGCCATGTACAAGTCTCAAGTTATATTTTACCAAATAGTAAAGGTCCAGTATAAAGCGGTATAGCTAAAAAACTCAACCCAGTGGCATTGTTCATGCACTCATCATTCCTGAAAAAAACAAACAAACAAAAAAAAGCAAAGAAAACAGCTTTGCCCTACGTAGTTGATGGACACGATATTGTAATTATCTGACAGCAAATTTTTATTCATGACAGAAAATACTGCTTAAAGCTTATCAAGACCTAAAACCTTTTCATCCTAAAACTAAACCATGAGATCCATTTTTATATTTTATTCTCCCTCACACTATCTCCAGCATGTGTATCGTTCCATGTGACAAGATGTGCACAATGTTTCTGATCTCTTCCCCCATGGGAGGGTAATGCTGTCTAATTTTAAACAACTACCAAGCTCCCTGGAACACCAATAAGCCAATAATTAGATTGGAATCTCTACATTTGAAACAGGAGGAGATCCAAGTGGACGGACACATGCATGTGCATTCTTTTCCAAGGAATGCTACTACCCACTTCAAAAACGAGCTCCTGGGCTTGTCCTCTCCTATTATTTGGGAAAGGTGGGTTCCCATCCCGCTGCCTGTGCCATGAGGAAGTGGGTTCCCTGCAGGAAGAGGGAGTACTTCATGTCTCCTTGCGGCAGCCTCAGTCCTGGTGGTACAAGAGTGTTTCTAATGCCCTTAATAGCAACTCTGTTTAGCCTTGCTTTCCCACTTGGAAAGGAAGTATTGTGCAACTGTAATACTAGTAATAATACAGAATGAATTTGACGGGTACAAAAGTGTAAAATCTTTTATAGAGTGTTTTCCTGGCAGTAGAGTTCAGCAGTCTGTATGCATCCATTCTGAGCCATCTCCCAGGATCGACGTATTGGTATCGGTGTATATCAAGGTTGCCCAGGGAGGTGGTGAAGTCACCATCCCTGGAGGTGTTTAAGGAAAGGGGAGATTTAGTACTTAGGGACATGGTTTAGAGGGCTGTATCAGTGGTAGGTGGGTGTTTGAACTAGGTGATCTTAGAGGTCTTTTCCAATATCTGTTTGATTCTATTTGATTCCTGATTTCAAAGCACGCTTTAAAAGTAAGAAGACATTTTCCAGGCAGCTTACATTTTTACTTTTAAAAAATAAAGGAAGCACAATAGATTTTGGCTGTCATTGACCTCACTGAAGAAAATATATGTATACCTCCTATTTGCTCAGTAAAAGTAGATTTCTGCAATGAATTTTTTCATATCGACAGTTGTACCATATTGCCATTATTGATTGTTTCCTTAAGTGTCTGTAGTCTGAGAGCTGCAGTTGGATCGGAATTATCTCCTTTCTGAAGATCATCTTGCCTTTCAGTTTCCAGGTGTTCATCTCTCCCTCTTCAGTCAGTGGCTTACACTACTGTTGTGTATACTATCCAAGTTGCTGCAGATAATGATACTTTACATAACAGCTTGAAATACAAGTTTTTTATAACCTAGCTGGAATAAGTTACAGAACAATCATGTGGACTGTTTCTTAGCATGGCTGGTAGTGCAGTAAACAGCAGGAAACCTGCATTGGTGTCAGTGCAGCAGTGTTAAGAGTTTTTTTGCATCCTTGGTATTCAGTGGCACTCGGCAGTAGAGCTACTGCTACACCATCCTTGCAAACTTATACCCATATCCTTATATAGTTCTGGGTAATGTTTTTAAAGCTCAAAGGCTTAACTTTGATTTGAGGTTGGTAGAAAAGTAGCATCTAGACTTACGGGTTTAGTTTCCATGTCAAAGTGATTTCAAATTCTGGAACTAATGGAGCTGTGAAGGTTTAAAGGTTTGTGTCACAGATGTGGGTTTTTGTTTTTGACTATAGTCTGCCTCGTGTATTTTAAGACATTTGCCTCTAGCTTGCTGTGAGATCATATTCTGTACCTTAGATATTTTTTTAAGGATGAATGCTGACGGGTTCTGTTTTAGGTTTTTTTGCTATGTTCTTTATTTCTGTGTAACTCAAAGTAGCATTGCCAGGATCCACCTTTAAGTACTGTAGCATATTTTAATGAAGTCAGATAGTGCCCACTTTTGTTCTCTGAGGTCCTTCTCTGATGCTCAGTCAGATAAATGCTCCTTTTTCTACTGTTTTGCATACTGTCTTTTTTGCATGCTTGCAATAGCTAAAAGCAAAATGTTCCTATTTATCTAAGAGCTGTATGCTTTAGGCAAATGAGCTTAGGATATGGGGATGAGCTTAGGTACAGGTACTCCTGAAGGGAAATAGAATTAGAATTAGTTGAATTGTGAAGCAGGTTTCTTACGTGTTTGCTTGCTGTCTGCATAGTTGAGAACCACTCCAGATAAAAAAGAGTTGTAATAACTGCATTGTAATGACTGCAAAGTCAGAAAGCAGAAGTTTGAATTTGTGTGCATACCTTCTTATCTGCTGCAATACACTTCAAAAAATAGGGTCAGTATGAGCTCTGGCAATAAATATTTGCACTTACAGTTGCTTATTGCATCATTCTGATGAATACAGAATTAATTTTTACTAAAAAAACATTGGTGTATTCGAGATTTTAAGTGCATGGGAAACTGTTCTCCAGTCTGACCTCCGTAACATGAGCAGAATTCTATAATGCACCAAATTCATATGCTGTATTTGAGCCCAAACATATTTCTAGAAAGGCATCACTTTTGATTTTTTTGAAGACTTCACACAGTAGAGATTCTGATATCACCGATTCTCCAAACTGCATAAAACATTTCATGTTTCTGATTTGAATTTCAAATGCTGCTCACAGGTGCAGATTTTGTTTCTTCCACCTTTATTAGAAAAAGCAAACAAACACAAACAGCTGAGTTGTACCCTCTGAAAACTTTCTTCCGTGTATACTCGATTGAATCCATTGTTAATCTTTGATAAGGCTACAAAGGTTGCATGGAAATCTTCCACAGTGCTTGTCTTAATGCAGCGAGCTGGTTCTTCAGACTTCCTGGATTAAAGCATTACCACAGAAGAATCATTATTGCTCTTTGAGGGACATGGTTTAGCGGGAACCATTGGTGAAGGGCAAATGGTTGGACTGGATGATCCTGTGGGTCTTTTCCAACCTTAGCGATTCTATGATTTTAAAGTAAAATGTAGAAGCAAAAGAGACACTGGGAAAAATGCATTTGCAAATATACAGAAAAAGACTATTATAAGGTATATAACATAATTCCCTGTTATTGAATGGAGATATTTTCACCAAAAATTGGAGGGAATAAAAAAATACCTAAACAAATAAACAAGATAACAGTCACGGCAGCTGGGAAGAACATCCACTCAGTAAAAGCTTTGAGAGTCTGATGGTGCTTTTGTACACATCCAGTAGTTAAAGCACGTCCTTGCGCTGTGAGTGCTTTGATTGAAATTCTACCTAAAGGACTTCAAGGCTTTCCAACTTCTAACTGTTTCCACTAATTAATGGTGCTATTCTTAGGTTATTTCCCTTTCGCTCCTCCTCCTGGAGCCTATTGCATTTGGTGTGAATAACGAAATTTTAATGTGTCCTGATAAAGATGTTGTAATTGTCTTTATTGAATTTTTGTTTAAGAACAAAACTTAGTATAGTCTTTCGGATAGACTGAATTGATTGTAAAATGCAGTTTTGAATCATAGAATCATAGAGTCACAAGGTTGGAAAGGACCTACAAGATCATCTAGTCAAACCACCCTCCCATTACTGTTGCTACCACAAGCCACTAAACCATATCTCGTAGCTCCTCATCCAGACGCCTCTTGAACACTGCCAGGGATGGCGACTCCACCACCTCCCTGGGCAGGCCATTCCACTGCCTGACCACTCTCTGAGAGAAAAAGTTTTTCCTTATGTCTAATCTAAACCTCCTCTGGTACAACCTGTGGCCATTTCCTCAGGTCCTGTTTGTTGCCTGGGAGAAGAGGCAAAACCCCTCCTCATCACAACCTCCCTTCAGGAGTTGTAATTGAAGTGTCAGTTTAATTACGCTGTTCAATATCAGAAAGGTTTCTATATTGCAGGGAGTTTAGTTCTTGACTAAAAGGAGTTTACATCCCAAAACTACTCTTTAATGTGTCAGTTTCTCATAGTTTCCATGAGCAACTATATTTTGATTTAATCTTGGTATAGTGACCTTCTAAATGTGTTTTAGGTGTGATTTCTGGATGCCTATCTAACTTGCAGTTACTGATCTCTTTACAATTCCTAATTATCTGGGATGCATTTGTACTTTTGAGGGAGGAAGGAGTACCTTCCATCGGTAATATAGAAGTATTAAGTGCATCTTCAGAAATGTCTCTGAACAAAGAAGTTGTTGATGGCACTGCTATAGTAAGGGGTTCTGCGTATGCACATTCAAATGACAACGTAGATCTGACATAGTAATTCAGTACTTCTTCTGTTCGAAAATATTAACCCCATTGTATCAATTTGGTTTTTTAGGCAAAGAGCAGTCTTCGGGAGAGGTGACCATGCACCCTGTCTCAGCAGCTCCACTCTCTGTGTTCAGTAAAGAGTCCAACTCCTCAAAACACAGCGACCACCATCACCACCACCACCACGAGCACAAGAAAAAGAAAAAGAAACACAAGCATAAACATAAGCATAAACATAAACATGACAGTAAAGAAAAGGAAAAGGAGCCCTTTGCTTTCTCTAACAGTCCAGCCAGTGCACGATCAATCCGTTCCCCATCACTTTCGGACTGATACTAATGGCTTCTCTGGAGTTCAACTTGCAGTATTCTCTGAATGCTTACAAGGATGTATATAACTGTAGCTTCTATCTTTTTTTTTTTGTTTTTTTTTTAATGGAAATAGGAATACGTGCATTGCCTCAGCAATTCAGAAGCTCTGCCACCATTGTCTGAAGCCTTCCATTTGCATATGCAGTTGTTGAAATAATCTGATTCAAAAAGTATGATTGAGTCATTTTGTATCTCACTCTTCTCCGCACCTCCCACTCTTTTTTCCATTTTAAACAAAGAAAACAACCCTTTTTGTAAGCACCCCACATCCACTGGCAACTCCCTGCACATCATGATGTCCATGTGTACTGCCAGAATCAATTATGTTTTAATCCTTTGAAGAATGTTATGAGGCAGAGTATATACAGAAGCCAATTGCCAGACCTCTGGTGAAGTGCTGTTTCCAGAGTAGCATTGTATAACTGAGTGTAGACCTCCTGAGAAGACAAAGTTTTTCTGTAGTCTTCAGTTGAGCTGTTTCTTGCTTTAACGCCTGCAATGTGATGCCCACTTTTTAAGAACAATTTCCTTGTTCAGATGCTAAAGCCCTTGAAAAAAAGTTCTGAGCTGCTTTTGAGCTGCCGGTATTTATTATGGATGTGAACATTTGACATTCTGCAATTATGTTTTTGTAATTTGAGCAAAATGCTTCATGCGTGTTTTGTCCTGCAATTAGGCTTTTAATAATCCAATAAAGTTTGCAAATCATTTTGACAAAGGCAGAGTTTTCTTCAAGCTTGACACTGGGATATGCTTTTGAAAGATGTCTTTGTTCAAACTGAAAATATTTTTTTGGAAGCTTAAGAATTAAAAGATTAAAATATATTTCCTCCTTCTGAAAGGCGTTTTCTTGGAAGCATTCTGCAGTATCACTTTGTGAATCCACAGACACAGTGCGCTGTTAGGTTCACCTCGGTCTGGGACTTGAAATGATGGATGCATTCAGATCTTTTTAGCTGTGTTTTATGCAGTGTACTGTTTACACTCAGCGAATGTTTTATTTAAAAACAGAAGCGTTTAGAAGTTTTGCTGTTAGAGATAAATCATCTCTGCCGCTTTTACGTGTTCTCTTTATTTGTACGTAGAGGCAGGGGTTTTATTTCCTTGTACCAGTTGACTTTTATTGCCCAGGTTTCGTACCACATTTGGTTTCTGTAAGATGGTTGTATGTGAGTTAAGGATTTTCTCCAGAATTTTCCCCATATTCCTGTGAGAGATCGATTCTCCTTCTAAGGCAAAGAGAGAGTTTTCAACAGGGACCCACAAAGATTTTTTACAGCCATATTCTGTTTCATGGAAGTTAATAAATGCTTTTATATTGTATACCTGCTGCTGAATCCTGTACTTCTTGTGATAACAAATCATTTGTAGAACTGAAAGACGATAGATGCATTTTGTAAGACACATACATCGATTTGTTACTCAAATGCCGTATCCCTTTTAATACTGTGTGAATAGTGCTGCTAGTTGTTGTACTCAGAGCACGTGTTAAAATACATTTGAGCTGGATTTGGCCATGGTGGTGTGGGCAGCATTGGAGCCTTTCCATGCACAACGCATTGGCTGCCTGCTGCCATGCAGGGCTCTTCGTGCTGGCGTAAGCCCAGGTTGGTGCAATTTGTGACCACTGTCGCCTGCGAAGCTTACAAGCTCTTGCAGTCCGGGTGAACTGGAGATGCAACAAGAAAAGCTCCCAGCATGGGTAGAATGAGGTACTGAGCATCTTTTGGATAGGCTGACTACAAGCGCTGTTCAGCTGACTGGAGCCAGAGAGCTGTTCTGTTAGCATCATGAATTGTGAATCACAGGGAGAGGTTCGGGAGGCTATAGTAATAGCTCAATGGAAATATTTTTAGCTATTTTTTCCCTTGGCTAAGGAGTGAGGTAACAGTGCCAAAGGTGTTTGTGGGAGACCTGGGCTAATGTGCAATGAAAGGTGGCATTGTTTGGTGGAGCGAAGGCAGAGGCATTTATGTTTTAAAAATGAGATCATAGGTAATTTAGGCTGGTGTTTCTGCTTCTGGAGATGTGGATTTACACCCTTATACTGAAGGGAAATGTATTGTTCAGTGATACGGGCACAGAACTGGGAGCCGCCACGGTAATTCTAGCGTCATCTATTTGACTCCAAGCAAATTATTTAATATATGGTAAGGAAACGTGGTGAAGACACAGTTCCTAGCAAATTAGAGGAAAAAAAGCTAAGAGGACTTTTCCAACACGGTTTCTGAGGTTATGTCATGGTCCTGGTTCCATCAGCATATCCACTGGTGTGGATCCTTCAAACATGTAAAATATTGCTTGAAAAAAAAAGAAATCATCAGTTTTTCTTATTTCCCATGAGAAGGAAGGCGTTGGCTGTATTTGTAGGAAAAGATATTTTTGTGGAATGATAAAAGTTAAGGTGGAAAGTGGTGTAGTAGTGTGGTGAAGTGCCTCTTCTTGTAGGTTTGTAAGCAGCGAATTGGAAAACACCTGTAGAGGGTGGTTGGGGGAAGTTTTGCCCTGCCACAGTGCAGGTCTTTGGGTTAAGATCTCTTGTTATAGTTTGCTTCCATGTTCACTTCGATCTTCTGTTTTTCAGCCAGTTAATTATTGTGGTGACTCCTTGGGTGTGATGGGGCTTACAAACGGAGCTCTTTGCTTGCCGAAGATCTGGCTGTGAATGGGGCTCAGCCTGGGTTTTTCTTCTGTTTAAAAACTGATGACTCTTTCAAAATTACAACTTTGTGGATTCCACTTAAAACTGTGTATTTGGATAGTGATTAACTCTTCATCCTCTCCACCTTCAGAGTTGATATGTTGGATGTGTCACGTAGGGTTTATCTGAGTACTCATTTTTGCTTCAAACTTCTGGTGTGTAGCTCGTGGTGAAACAAAACAAAAGCAGAAGCTCAGGGTTGGCCTCTTCCCCCAGGTAACAGTGGTAAGAAGAGAGGTGACAGCCTCAAGTTGTGCCAGGGGAGCTTCAGGTTGGATGTTAGGAAAGACTTCTTCTCAGAAAGTGGTGAGGCATTGGCACTGCTGCCCAGGGAGGTGGTGGGGTCACCGTCCCTGGGGGTGTTTGAGACAAAGAGTAGATGTGGCTCTGAGGGACGCTGTTTAGTGGCAGTGATGGGGATGGGCTGATGGTTGGACTGGACGATCTCCGTGTTTTTTTCCAGCCTTACTGATTCTGTGATTTAGGTGAGTGGTATCAGAGCACTGGAAGAAAATGCATTGCACGTACAAAGTAAAAATGCGCAGAGGTCAAAGTTTGGAGAATTTAATTTCGGCATTTTGATTTTTAATGTGAACTTTTTGATCGCTATAAAGAACTGTTATGAAAATGCCTGCATGCAGTTTTATCACAAACTGCTCATCTTGTTTTTCTTAGCATAATTATAGAATAAGACATCCACAAAGTAAGTGCTGCTGTTCCGAGCTATCCGAGCACGTTTACAAATCTATTTAGGGCACAGCTTCTTTCCGTGGCGTCCGAGTGAGCGTTCATTTCAGCTTTTTTGGTCTTGCCCACCTGTTCTGGTTCTGTGGAGGAAAGAGCAGAGCACGGACCCCTGAGCTCTCGGGTGGGCTGGCAGAGAGCTGTGCGCTCCCATAACGCGCTCAACTTCACATCAGGGTCGCTATCCAGGACAGCAGCGCATCCTTGCACTGTTTGGCTTTTTAGAATACAAAAGCTATTTAGTTTCAGTTGATTTTGTATTCGTAGAAATCTGATAATTTGTGTAACTTTTTCATGTAAGGAAATTCAAGGCACGTCAGTATTTTCAGTTCCCTGGGGCAGTTTATTCACGGAAAATTAAGAACCTGATTTTTAACAGAGCATCAGTATTGCATAAGGGGCCTGAAAAATATACAAGGTAAATATAAATGTTTAGAATGAAATCGGATCACTGTATATATTTACATTTCATACTAATATAAATAGTTATATGAATACATATTCATAAAATATGTATTTATATTTATTTCCTGTTTTTACGATGTAAATGTGCGACCCTGCACATAGCAGGGGGTTGAAACTCAATGATCATTGCGGTCCTTTTCAACCCAGGCCATTCTATGATTCTATGATGAAAATGGCAATAATAATTTGAGTGTTTTCGTGCACATGTTTTCATACACAGGAAGCCATGGCAGCTAATACATAAAGCCTGTGTTATTCCACAGCCATCTGATATCACTTGGAGACAGCGCAGGGCTGGGCTCAAGGTCTTCCATCTTGGGGACGTCCCCACTCTTTGGCAGTCCAAACTGCACTGTGAATAGGTTCAGAGATGTTTGGATGTTCTGAACCAGACTCACACTGAAAGCTTTGGAGCACTGATGGGAAACAGACTCACAGACTGGCATTTATTTTCCGTGCTGCCTTGAAAATAAAAGGGGAATGGTCTCAGGAGTAATGCTCAAAAGCAGCTCTTCAAAAATGACTCCGAAGGGTGATCATAGGTCAAGTAGATCTTTTAATCATTATTTTTATTCTTTTAATTTATTTTTTCCTCTCTTCTTGCAGAAGAAGTACCTCATTCTGAAAATGTGCTTTTCATTTCCTAAATGGATTCCTATTTTTTATAAAGCGTAAGTGTTCGATAATTGAAAACAAGCCCCCGAAGAAGGGAGAAGTTGAAAGCTGTAGAAATGAAAGCACATTTCAAGGGCCTTCATTTCTTCCCTCTTTCAAAAACTTAACTTCAGGAAAAAACACCCTTTTGGAAGTCATCTGTCCCTCACCTTTCCAGGAAAAGGAGGGACGATGACTCAGGCTCGCTGCCGGTGTCGAAGCTGTGAGTAAGGCTCTGTTTGGGGACGGCCGTGCCAAGCCCCACCGCCTGCGGCTTCCAGTGCAGGACCTGAAGGGATGCAGTATGAGCAGCAAGGGGCTCACAGCTCAGCACAGCATGGCCCAAAGCAGTGGGGGCCCAGCTGACCTACCATCAGAAGGTTCTGCTCAGCATCTGATCGCTTGTTTTCCTGAATCTTTGAGTTTTTAACGGCATAGAAGTTTGACATTCTGAACAGGTGTTGTGGTGGCTCACCTCCCATCCAGAAGGCAAATCAAAGCCTATGTGGGAAGAAGGCGTTTTTAGCAGTTTGGGAAATACTTGAGGACAGCTTTCCGAGGTGGTATAGCAGTCACGAAGGTCCCTGGCAGTGTGTTGCCAGTTCTAGTTGCCTAATTGCAATTTTTTTCTGTGCTCTGAGAAAATTGAGGTAATGAAGGGGGAAGAGAAGGGATGGAGAATTGTTTGGTACCACGGGGGAGATGTGGAGAGACAAAAGGGCTCATCGGTTCTGTCACTCACCTTCCTAACACTGTTCCTACTGCTCTTAGAGGTTTTGGACTCACACAGTACACTTGTTTCTCTCCCTTATCTCTTTATTTTTAGTTCTTCTTTCAACATACTGATGTACTCATCATCTGAGAGCTGTCCCAGCCTCAGGAGAGGCAGATCACACAAAGGCATCCAGAAAAGCAGGGACAGGATGATGCTCTGCACTGTGGCTGGAATCTCCTGTCTCAGCTTTCCATGCTCTTTTGCCTGCTTTATGGCTGAAGGCAACCACAGCATGTTTGCCTTCTTGGAGGATCAAGCATAATGTTCCTCATTCCCTATGAATGCACAGAGTCCATCCAAACATCTTATTGTTTCCTTGCATTTGGAGAACTGTGCACAGAAGTAGTTTCTGTCTCTCATATTTCTACCAGAGGATGCAGTCATTTTAAAAGGTTGAGATTCGTGTATTTGTTATGGAGTACTCGACTAATTTGATAATACCAAATACATTCAGTTGCATTAATTTTTAAAAATATGAATACAAATTTGTTTTTGGAATCATAGAATCCTTAGAGTTGGAAGGGATCTCTGAGGGCCATCTGGTCCAACTCCCCTGCAATGAACAGGAACACCATGGCTAGATCAGATTGCCCAGGGCCTGATCCAGCCTCGCTTTGAAAGCCTCCAGGAATGGAGCATCCACCACATCACTGGGCAATCTGTTCCTGTGCCTCACCACCCCTATTCACGTGCCTATGAGGATGTTATGGGAGACAGTGTCAAAAGTCTTGTTGAATTTCAGCTGGACAACATCCACTGCTCTCCCCTCATCTACTCAGCCCGTCACTCTGTCATAGACTATCAGATTGGTTAAGCATGATTTCCACTTGGTGAAACCACGCTGACTGCCCCTAATCACCTTCTTGTCCTCCACATGCTTAGAGATGGGCCTCCAGGATGGTTCCACCACCTTTCCTGGGATAGAAGTGAGGCTCACAGTTTCCTGGGTCCTCCCTTTTACCCTTTCTGAAGACTGGAGTCACATTGGCAGATACCTGTCTGCTGGAGAAAAACAAGGACACTGTGCATCTTAAGGCATTTCTTTAAACTCTATTCAAAGTAGACTTTCATCAGCATCCATAATGTGATTACAGTTAAAAGAAGTTCTAGATGGAAGATTTTGTGTGTCCGGTACCTAATATTCTTGGGGGTTTCACACTCATTGGAGGGAGATCCCAGTATCGTTCAGGCTAGGGATGTTTATTCATCTGCAGAGTTCCTCTCTGGGCACCATTCCCCTCTTCCCTCAAATTATCACTCAGGTCCTCCACCTGCATGCAAATAACTCCCCTACCCTTTCAAGGAGGCAGGAGAAAGTGCACGAGAAACACGTGAGCTCAACCAAGCTGTGGTCATACCTGGCGGGGCTATTCCTCCAGCTCCTCCTTCCACATTATATCTCCTGATTAATAAGGGCACATCTACTGTTTAGGTGAGCTGCTCAGGACGTTTAGGTGCTCATATCGTGAAAGCACCTTGACAGGGTGGGGAAGGGGCAAGGACTGGGATATGAATTCACGTCATGGACAAGGGCCACCACACACCCTGTCTGTTCTCAGGTTCCTTCTCTTCTCCCCATACCCACCCTATGTCTCCTCACTTCCTTTTCCCCAGTTTTCTTCTCCTCTTCTGCAGTTTTGTTTTTGTTTGTTTTTCCATAGCTTCAAGGAGGATCTGCTGAGGGTGTCAGGGCTTTAAATTCCATTGAGATGACGAGCAGAACTGGGAGCTGCAAGTATTTTTCTACAGAAGGTATGAAATAGTCTTTCGTGCCCCTCAGACAACTACAGAGATGGCTAAAATTGTACACGTACATGAGAGCCATCTGCTAATTAGATGCTGCCTACTCTCATGGTTTGTTGTTTTACTTTGCCACAGATTTTGACTTCCTCTTGTAGGTTTTTTTTATTGCCTGGATCAATGGTGTTCTGCGCTTGGTTGTCTGCATCACCTCTGAAATGTTGGAACTGGGCTGAGAGGGCGGACCTGAGCAGTGATAACCCATTTGTATGACCAAAGCTCAAAGCACCTCTGCTCAGAGCACACTTCCAGCACTGCATTTACAGGAAGGTCTGTCTGGGCAGCATTTTGGACTGAGAGGAAAACAGGCAGGTTTGTTCAAGGTCAGATATACATATATTTCTTTTTAAAAGATAAGCCTTCTGTTAAGCATACGAAGCATGTGAAGCTGAACCTGGTCATGCATTATGTCCCTTTCATACAGAGCCTAGATTTTTTTAACAACATTTTTTAAATGATTGTAGGATTTCTATGTGTACACATATACATAATATTAGCTACATATAGTATTATATTTACATATTATGTATAAAGTATGTCTAGTTTTTTACATATTGCATATACATAAATTGACATTATACAACACTGATCATGTTCAAAGCCAATAATGTCCATATTAAGGCTTGATTCTGAAATATAGCAAAACCTCAGTAAGGCACATGGAAATGAGAGGCCTCGCTGTGAGCTCTGAGAAGTCCTCTGAGAATGAGTGAACATGTCAGCACCCTGAAGTGAGATACACTTAAGAGCTTTTTACAATGGATGCTTGTACATGATACACATCAGTGTACTGTGAAGTGGCTTGTTATGGTAAGACCATAATAGAAAACTTTTCTGTTGAAATGGTTCTCTCTCCCTACTTCTTGGGAAATATTTGTTCAAATAAATACATGGGTTAGTAAGGAAACAGATAGTTATTTGTCTCTCAAGTGTGAGTAATGTAACATGAACAAGCATTAATGACCTAACTCCTTAATTCAACAGGAGATCCTTATTTTTCTTACACGCTAGCTTATTTCTTAATACTTTGGAATCCATTGCTCAGTGTGCGTTGTGTGTTCCCAAGGGAGCTGAGCACAAGCTACAAGCTTTGGATAACTTTCAGCTCTGTTCAATTTTATCATCTCTTGGACTGTCCCTTGGACTTCTTCTCAGTGGCTGGCAGCTATGTGTATCTGAGTCCTGAATCATCCACTGACATCTGCCTGAAATAATGACAAGACTTGCAGTTTTCAGTGGATGTTAGAGGTAGAATTGCCCAAACCATTCACGTGGTTTAGAAGTCTTCACCCAATTTCCAGAAAAGTCTTAAGCGTGGTGAAATCTAAACCCCGTGAATTGCCAGGAGACTTAGATCAGTGGCTGAAGAAGTTTATGAAACCACTGCCTGCAGGGCAGGGCCAGCAGATGGGGATGGGTTCTTTGGCCTAGGTCGTTCTGGAGAGAAATCTGGTGGTTTAGATTGACCTCTGCCAAAGGTGAGTCAAATGTGAAATTGAAAGTCAAGTTAGCTTGGGGAGTGAGGGAATAAACTCATTGGGCAAGGAGCTGGAACAAGGAACAGCTGATAGAGAATGGAAGTTAAAGAATGGTCTGAGAGAGAACAGAGGCAGGGTGGAGAAGCTGAGCACTGAGGGACAACAGGAGAAAGTGACTGGACAAAATCCCTCTGAGTCACAATCCCTTACAGAAATTGGGCTATAACTGGAGATGCAGGAATCTCCAATGCCCCTTGGTAGCGCAGCCATCTGCTAAAATGTTTGATGGTTCTCTCTAAGTGACTGCTAGCAAAAAAAAAGATGGCAATCAGCTGTGAGCCGCCAGTCTCACCTTGTGCAGTCCTGCTAAGTTTCAAACTGCTGCTGTTGAACCACACGAGGGGCAATTTGTGTCACATCACTGAGACAGAGTAGAAAGTCCTCTTCCTAATCCAATCTTTGAAAGAAAACAGAGCAAACAAAACCAACAACAAAAAAAAGCACACCGAAGTATTCTCTTTGGAGAATATGATTAAGGCTGCAATTCAAGTGGACGAGAGACCACCTGGGCAACTTTACTCAGCCCCTGGCATCAAATTTTGACGGGACGACCTGAAAGCTGTGTCGTGTGGGGCAGTGCAGTCATGCTCAGCTGAGTCTTGTTCTGGAAAGCTGTATCTTTTTAGTGTATCATAGACAGAATTGTGCTGCCAGGTCACTTCAGCTATAATTTTCAGAAAAGGTCATTTCTAACTTCTTCACTCAGCGCTCAGCTTGAGACACACAGTCCTGATTTGGTGAACCCAGCAGCTCTGATAACTCTGACTGGAGACAACGGGCGTCTGTGCTTAGCCCAGCACAGCTCATCTCTGCTTGTGCTCGTTATGGGATGTCACAGAACTGTTACATACTGCTATGCATTCTAAAAACTGGGAATAGTAATGCCTTATGCCACGTTCTTACAATTAGTTTGTTAATATCTCTGTGTCTCATCTGAAAACGGTGATAATGCTGCCTTTTCCCCAAGGAGTATAGGTATAATATCCTGAAAATCACTTGGGTACTTCTGCAAAGATATCTCTTGAAGCACAGAATGGTTTTGAATAGTGTTCCATAAATAAAGTCAGGCATTCATAAGCAGAGACCATGCTGGGCACCCCTGTGCTGCTGTTGGCGTCACATTTAACTGGTCCTGCCGCCCAGTGTGCAGCTGTGCAGCATAGGAGCAGCAGGGCTATGATACCATGCCCCTACCTCCTCAGAAGCACTGAGCATTGCAAAATGGGTTTACTGAAGGGTGTCTGTACCGGAACACACCCCTCACTTGGTCTCCAGTGTGGTGTGGATGAGGGGAATCAGATGGACCAAGGGGACTGTAGCACCACCTACTTCGCTGTGGACAACATAGTTGGAAACAAGGCTCCACAGCTGCAAAAAGCACCTGAATACACAGAACACATCAGGGTTGGAGCAGCAGAGTGCATCAGTGTCTTGCCAGAAGACAAACTCCAGTAGGAATGGGGATACACCCTGCTCTGAATGATGGGGACTGCATTTAGGGCAGTATCTAGGTGCATCTAGGTTACCATATCAGTACTTCTAAGACCAAGCTAAGCTAGCTCTTGCAGAGGTATGAACATCCTAACATTTTCAGGAGATTTATTGGCGTGAGTATCTTCTGGCAGCGCAAAATCGGTCTCTGTCTCAATCAGGTTCTCCGTACCAGAGAAACACCTGATCAGCCAGGAGCAACTCTGCAGAGGGCAGGATGCTGTCCCTCAGCTGAGCTACGAGCTCCTTCAGCCTTGTGCTGCATGCTGAACTCTGTGCATCCTCTCCAGATTTGATTACCATTTGTGTTTGACAAGCAACCTTGGAGCTGGGATGCAATATAATTCACGTCAGTGGCTACTTGCCATCCCTTGTTATATCTGTCTGCTTTAAGGTCATTGCAAAACATTAGATGGACTTCTGGTGAAAATAACTGGTTTTTTCTTTGGACAGCTTTCCAAATTTAGCACATCCTCTCTGAAGCTCAGCAAAACCCTTTCTTGGAGCTGCATCAAACTCCAGTGTTCAGAGTTTAGTGTTAATGTCTGTTGGAGATGATTTTGTAACAATTTGAAGTCTCTGTCATCTTTTGAGTGATGGTCTTGTTTTCTGAAAGCTCTCTAGCACCTTGGAGATGTCAAATTTTGGAATCAAATGCTGACTTTAATGCAGGAATGTTTCCCATGGGCCCTGCTGTTTTATCCAAAAATCCAAACCTTTGTATACAACTGTTGCTGTTATTTCCAGTCTTATGGGACTGGCTCAAATTTCCCCTTGGCCCCCACAGAGTTTGATGTCACCAAAAAAGCTCACATCTCTTTATAGTTAATCAGATAGAAGGACTGGGTATTACGAGATCATCTGAGTCCGAAGACATTAAAGGAACCCTGGATTAGTGGCTCTGGAACTGAAGATTTATAAAGTGGCTTTATGTATTTTATTCCTTTGACTGGGTAGATTGAATCCCTCTCTGACACAACGAACCATCCCTTTTTTGCATCTCCATTCTGTGCAGTTCATGTTCCCTGGGGACGGGAGGAGTTCCTACAATGAAATATGAACGAAAAAAATGAAACGAAATGCTGGTTGTCACATGGAGATTAACAGTTAGCACTTAAATGGTGAACTTTGAAAACTCTTTACATTTATTAAACCTCTTTTCTTACAGGTGAGGAAATTGGTTTGGTTTGAAAAGCTGAGAAAGGCCTGGGTAATCCTTCTACTGAAACACGGAATTTCTTTGTGGAATGGATAGAGCACAAGGCTGGGAGCCCGAAATGCCAGCTCACAGACTGGCTCTTGAAGACTAGAAATGGATATGGATTAGTTGAGGGAACTCCTTATTTCTGTTCTGAAGTGTAAACCAGCCAACAAACTGCTGTTTCTCCAGTTCAAAAATATTTAGATAGAAGCAAACCCCACGTAACACATCCAAGTTGCTTTGCTTTGCTGTGCAACACAGGGTGGGATATAGTTCCAGGTAAAGAAAGGAATCCCTCTTCTGAATGAATGGCCCAGCTGTGCCCCACTGCAGAGTCTGTTGTTAGTGTTATTCTGATGAGGCCTGTTTACTTACTTTCACCATGACTGCCCAGAAATCCCATGGCAAGCAGTGTCAGAACATTTGCCAAATCACTACTTCACCCATTGAGCTGATTGTTTCATGTTATTTGGTCTGGTTCACATTAAGGGTTTGCTCCATCGCTGCCTTTGCTCTTCTGGGCTATATTGATTACTTGTGGTATTTTATAACAAACAGGCTTTTTTTTTTTTGAGGGATTACTCCCCCCCCCCCTGCCTCTCTCACTCAGCCTGTGCTGTGTTAGTAAATATGGTCCTAATCCCTTCTGCTTCAAACACCAAACACATGGAAACCAGCGCGCAAACAAGTATGGAGGAGGATGTTTTGTGCTTAATTTTACTTCTGCAATTTGTATTGCTCCCCTGGAAGACATACGAAGGCTAACAGCTCATCCCCAGAGTTCTCCTTCCATAGTAATTACACGTTTTCTGAAGGTGGTGTGAGCATTCTGTGAAAGGCAAAATGTGGTTTTTGCACCACAGTGTTCATATGCTAAACAGTATGAAACTCACCATAGGTGAGAAGAGAAAGTGAAAGATAGACTGGTGCTATCACCTGTTCATCTGGGATTAGCCTAGGTTAAATGTTTCATAAATTCAAGCACTGAATTTATGGTTATTTATATTAATAAGAAGCATAGGAGGCTGAGGCTTTGTGTCTCGGTTTTATGTGCTCTTCTGGTAACATGGATATGTTGCAGAGGTTACAGCAATATCAACTGGACACACTCACAGCCCTGATGTTTGCTTTTTGAAACATGGAGGAAGATTATGCTCTGGGAACATGTTAAAAAAAGAGAGGGAGTTGACAGCATTTTAGCTCAGTCTGAGCTTTTGTCAGCTAAGAAATCAGCATCTCTGGTAACAGGAAACTCCTTGTAAGTGCTTAGACATTCTGCAGGAGCTCCTTGCTGTCCCATTCCCCAGTGTGCCCGCCATGAAAGCAGCTGGGAGCCATCAAAACCACAGTGCCAAGGGACAAGAAGCACCACGTAAGAAAATAATGAGCTCTCACCCACCCCAAGCCTCACAGCCCATCTCCCCACTCCAACCTAACCTAGCTTCATCCTGTGCACATAGAATCATAGAGCCATAGAATGGCTTGGGTTGGAAGGGACTCCAAGGATCATCAAGTTCCAACCCCCCTGCCACAGGCAGGGCCACCAACCTCCAGATCTGGTACTAGACCAGGCTGCCCAGCGCTCCATCCAACCCGGTCTTGAACACCTCCAGGGACGGGGTATCCACAGCCTCTGTGGGCAGCCTGTTCCAGCACCTCACCACTTTCTCTGTGAAGAACTTCCCCCTGACATCCAAATGGGGACTGCAAATATACAGCTTTGGCCCCTTTTCTTCAGTGAAGAAATTCCTTGTCTTCATATCCTAGCCTGACTCCCACGGGATTGAGCCCTCTTCTGGTCTGGTAGAAATGTCCTGGAGTGGCGCAGCCCTGAAGAACAATAGCCCTGTGCTTCTGTGCACTCTGATCATTAATCATTAGAACCACCCAAATAAATGGATTTCAAGCCTTTTGTTGATTAAGAGCTGACTTAACAAGCCAACGTGATCTCTGCATAAATTCACTGTATAGGTCCTTGTCTTCACTGAGAAGCCTGGGCAACCAGTTGAAAACGAGTTGACAGAAGTAGCACTGATGGTAAAAGATCCTGCAAGAAGTAAAGTGAAACCTCAGGACATGCAGATGAACATCAATTTATTGGTCTTCCCACGCAGTTGCTTGCTGCTGTTTGTGAGCAGTATGGTGCAGCAAAGAAATCTGATCTCATTGCTCAGTTCCTGCTTACTCTTCACCCTCCTTGGTAGGAATACAGTGCCACTGATTGCTTCCATCATTTAGGCCGCCATTCTGTAGTATTTCATCTCATCGTGCAACTAATGAAGTATGCAAACACTTATTATAAATTATAGCCTATCAGTGGGAAAACGCTGTCGCAGATAAGTCTCCAAATTTGCTGCTGAACATTTTGAATGGCTCATTGACGTGCGGTTAAAACACAGCAGTAAATCTCTTTCTGAGACGTGCGGTGAGGAAGGAAACACATGAGGTTTTTCATGACAGCAGTGAGAAGGCTCAGAGCACCTCGCTGCTGCCAACCTGACCCCATAGGTGTCTGAACTAATTAACAGATTCCTGTTTTTGTACCACAGCTGGAAAATGATAAAAAGCAACAATCGGGTCGCTTTTACCTTGATGCCCGTCACTGAGAAGTGCAAACACCAATAAAAGCTGTCAGATGTTTTCACTTGAGTTCAAGTCAAACACTGCAAAGTTTACAGTTCCCACCCCTCTTTTTGATCTGGAGCACTACATTATCAAGCTGTTTGCATCTTTAATAGTACTGGCTAATAGCTAATGCCTGCTAACTCTGAAATATGTTTAAATGCAGATTAAAAATCCACCCGTGTGCAAAGACTGCCTCTGTTTTCAAGAAGTCTTCGACAAAGTATTTTCTCGTACCTTTGTATTGTGAAACGCAGACATAAAGGAGAATGGGGGAGATAGATAAGTTGCTCTGTGCCTCTTTTCTCTTCAGGGTATGATTTTGGAAAGAGCTGATCCCATACTGCTGAAGGTGGTAATCCTGTCCTCCTCCTGCTCCACTTCTGGGGATTCCCATGCGTCATCAAACCAGCTCCGGCCTGGCAAGGTGAGTCAGCTGGCTAAATAGCCAGAGACCCAACCCAACTAAAAGCAGATAGGAAAGAAAAAAGTGTTTTATGCTGATTGGGCAGCCAAAGTCAGTCTCCTGGAGTGAGTGAGAGGCAGTGAGGCGCAAGGAAAGGCAGAGGTACCAGGCTGGATGCCAGCCCAAGACATGCAGGTCTGTGGGTGAGATTCCACTCCTGGGAACCAGAGGTGACCAAAGTCCAGGGGAGTTTAGGCACGTGGTGGTGTTGGATACTCAATGGTTCTTTGCAAAACAGCCTCGCTTGCATCAACGAAATCAGCAGAGATGTGAGCTGGAGGATTGTGCGTGCTGATTTGGAAGAGAAGGCGAGCATGTTTGGGAACTACAAGTGGGAGGCTGTTCCATGTGTGTAGTGCGGGGCAGCAGCTATATGAAAGGAGGCATTAATCTGGAGTGCGGCTGCGGCACCGGCTCAGAAAAGCCGTTGGGTTCTCGCTTACATCTCTTCCATTTCATCAAAGATTGAGCACTTCGCTGAATAAAGGCATATGGGACCAATAAAGCATATTTAAGGAGATGTAGTCCAGGTGGCAAAAGGGTATAATGGGAAGTGACTTATGGGAAAATGTTGCATTCAAAACTCTTCTGTTGGTTTAGGTGACCCTGTAAATTCGCTCCCTGCTTTTAGTCAATGGGACTACTCATGAGAGCTAAATTGCTTATGTTGCAGGATCGAGCCTACTGAAAGGAAGACTTTTCAAGGAGGTCCAAATAAATGTTGTAAATCATGCTTATAGTGCTCTTGTTTTTTGCACTAGCACGGTTGTGAACGCAGCCAACCAATCTGTCATAATCTGTGTATTTGTTTGGCATGTGTTTACGGAGTGGAGATCTGTTTTTATTTTAAAGAACTACTTTACCCCTGGTTTCCATATCCTTACCTTAATCCTTCTCCACAAAAGAAGCTCAAACAAAAACCTCCCAAGCTCCCTCCCCCCACTTCGCTGAAAACTTAAAAGCAAACCCTGCACAGCATACCTTTCATATGCACATAGGTACCTTGCAGTGAAATGAGAAACAGCACAAGAGCTTTGCAATACCCAGGACAGAGTGGATGAGGGAAAAAACAAAAAAGCCTTCAGTAAAACACTGCTTTGTTAGATCTTAATAACAGAAAAATTCCCCCTAGAAATAAATCCTCAACACGATTCTCATATGAAAGAGAATCCTTCCACGTTGAAACCAAATGTTCAAAAGCTCAGCGCTTTGTTTTATTAATGCCCATAATTTATTCTTCTTAGAAAACAGCCCTCGCAGGCTGCCAGAGCACTCAGCGTGGTGTGCATCATAATAAAAACAACTTAGAAGGCAAAAACGTTAGAACAAAAACAAAACTCTTAAAGCTTTTGTGAATAAAAACCATGCAGGGGGGTCTGGAAAAAGGACACAGATGTGAGGAATCAAAAGCAGAAGATAAATTATAAGCAGGAGTACAAACCAAGCTTTGCAAACAAACTGGAGTCATATTAGGAGTCTCAAACAGTTATATGGTACAATTCATGTCAGAGACCACTTGTACAGTCTAAAAGCCTTCACTTCACAGCAGCTCCTCCCTGCAGTGGCCCAAAGTGAGCAGGCCAGAGAGCTGTCTCTTTTTCCCCCAGAGCTGCATCTTGGTGCAGGAGTGGCTGCCACCATGCTACTCATTCTGCCCAGCACTCAGAAGGCCCCAACCCACATTGCAGTGGGCCTCGTAACCGCTTTCCGCAAGGGCTTTCCTATAGGCCTCAGTCAAAAAAACTCTTGGGAATGAAGGTACGAGTTGTCCATTCACTTGTATACTTTCTTCACAGAATGGTGGAAATCTAGGGCTTCAGTAAAGGCACAAATTATTGTAATAGTGGCCAGGCTGTTATTCTTGTGTTATAAACACTATATGAACAACCCAAGTCATGCCGTGGCTGGTGGGCCACCTGCTTCTTGCTGGCACAGCAGCTGGTGGGTGGCCGAGATCCCTTGCCATGTTTTGAAGGCTGGGATGCTGTATGACCTACAAAACCAGCTGTGCATTCAACCCTGTCCCGCAGTGAGACCTCTTGGGTGCCATCATCAGCCTTCCATCCCTTGGCCTCTTCTGGATTTTCCTCAGTTCACAGCTCTCTAGGGCATGCTGGCTTTGTTTGTTGGCTGCTCTCACCTGGGCTTTGTGTTACCTGGTGCATTTCTCTGTCAAAGAGGAGGGAGTCTGTGGGGAGCTATAGTACTGGTTCATAATTTTCTAAGATTTTAACTCTGTATTCCTTATTACTCATGAAATAATTATTTTCAAACCCTGACAGCCAGCTTCTGACAGTAGATTTTCTGTAGCAGATAAGAGCAGCCTTGAAATTTGTACCGTTCCCTTCTGGGATAGATGCACGTCAGGTTTCTTGAAGGATTTTATTAACTCGGTCCGTAGTTGCAATTTGTGACTTACTGTTCCATTTAAGAAATTCGTACATTTCATTCAGGATGTGGAATCTGATAGAACTTGGATGTACTGTGCTAGACCAAAAACTTTAAAACGAGATGGAGCGGTTTCTTCTGTGTTAGATTACAGACGTTCAGGACAGGACATCAGGCAAGAAAACAGCTGTGAAAGGAGAAAGATTGAAGGTGTAGAATGATATGGAAACAAGACAAAGGAGTCATGGTTTCAGCCCTTGAGCTAAGGAGCAGGATCTTGACAGATGCCAGTGATACTCTGTTCTTCCCTACATCCTTTTCTGGCCTTATCTGGAGTCTGAAGTACCTTGTGTGATGGCAGAGAGATAAAGCTGTAAGCTATTTCAGCAAGTTCACACTTTCTCAGAATAAGCCTTGCAGACCATTTTTCACGCCAGCGAGGGAGAATTGAATTATAGTTGATGATCTTTAAAATTATTCTCATCTTTGCACCTTGTCTCCCTGCATGAGTTGACACAGAGCTCCTGTTCACGGCCATTTTTCTTCCATCCCAAGTTCTCTGTGGGCAGATATCCACAAGGTATCAGAGAGGCAGATCCCAAGATAATGCAAATTTGTAAAGCAGTGTTTCTTCATAGCTGTGCACAGCCTGGCATACTGTGATTAACAAAGCTCACAAGTAGAAGGTTAATGTTTTGACAGAAACTCTTTAGAAGTTGTGGATCCGATGACTTTTCTAAGTGAAGATACATTTTTACATACGTTGAGGATAAAGGATGTCATAATATTACTGCTAATGGACAAACTGTATTGGAAACAATGACAAGGGAAAATGTTGATTCCTACATCTATGCAGGAAAAACTGCATGCATCAGTACAGGTTAGGGGCTGACCTCCTGGAAGGGAGCTCTGCAGACAAGGACCTGGCTGTCCTGGTGGACAACAGATTGACACGAGCCAGCAGTGTGCCCTTGTGGCTGAGAAGGCCAATGGTATCTTGGGGTGCATTAGGAAGAGTGTTGTCAGCAGGTTGAGAGAAGTTATCCCCTCCGTCTACTCCTCTGTGCTCCCTAGTTCAAGAAAGATAGGGAACTCCCAGAGAGAATACAGTAGAAGGCTATGAAGATGATTAAGGGCCTGGAGCATCTCTCTTATGAGGAAAGGCTGAGAGACCTGGGACTGTTCAGACTAGAGAAGACTAAGAAGAGGCTTATAAGTGTCTAAAGGGTAGGTGTCAAGTGGATGTGGCCACACTCTTTTCAGTGGTACCCAGTGACAGGACAAGGGGTAATGGGCACAAACTGTAACACAGGAAGTTCCATACAAATATGAGAAAAAAAAGCCTTTAATTTGAGGGTGACGGAGATCTCGAACATGCTGCCCAGAGAGGTTGTGAATTCTCTCTCTCTGGAGATATTAAAAACCCTCCTGGATGCTTTCCTGTGAAGCCTACTGTACAGAACCTGCTTCAGCAGGGGGTTGGACTGGATGATTTACAGAGGTCCATTCCAGCTCCTACCATTTGTGATTCTGTGAAACAAATCATTTCACTGCAGGAAAAATGTTGAACAGGAGGGGTGGCAAAGCTTTGGAGCATGAGCAAGACTGTTATGCAGCCATAATACTGTAAACTAAGGGTTAAAGAAATGGAAAACATGCCAAAGCAAAGCCAGAGATACAAGACCACATAATCCATTCAGGTTTCAGAAGGGATAACTCCAACCATGCCTTGAAGGTAGTCAGACAAAGTATGGTTTTTCCATTAGCTCAACTCGTGCAATTAAGCTTGCTCAGAGTTACATACTTCTGCACAGTTCTGGCCACAGAAGTCATTTCTTCATGCTCAGACCTGTTTGCAGGAGGTGAAACTGAGCTGGGACATTGGAGCTGCAGAGAAAACTCCTAATGAAGCAAAACCGCATGAGGTTGTTCTTTGCAGGGGGTGGACGGCTGGATTAGGCAGTGTATTAAGTAATCCCTTGGGATATTTTTCAACTGTAATTCACGTTCAATCAACAAATATGGAATAGATTAACTGTAGGAGGGGTCATATATTTCTTGTAAGTCACAATCTTCTTTTATTCGTGACTATCTACAGTACAATATTTTTGAAGCACTGTTTTTTTTTTTGTGGTTGATTTTAATGCTGTCCAACCCATGGCAGATTTAACTGCCGGTTTGATTTTCTGATGAATTTATTTGCAACAGTACTGTTTAAAAATGAAGGGATTAAAAGGGCTAATGTTGAAAAGACCTTTATTTCTAGGAGGCTGGGATATATGTAAACACAGATTTTAAAACCAGGATCTTAATATTAGCTCTGGAAATCCATATATAGGTGCTCAGTGTTTGGCTTGATTTAAGTATATAGCTGCTCCCTCTGATTTCACAAGATCAAGAGATGTTCAGACTCCCAGACTCTGATTCTGGTGGGTAGGACAGTTGCTTTAAAGCACAGCCTCTATGACATTTTCTTCAGGTTCAGTCCCACACAGTATCAGACCCTTAAATTCTGAGTCCTGCAAAGGAAGGGGTACGTTTTGTTAGTTAATCTTCCAGCATAGCCTGTCCTGTGATGCAAACAGGAGCACGAAACCACGTCGCTCAGAAAGTCTTCTCCTCAGTGCATGTCTTGTAAAATCAAATTCCTGAATACTCATTTCTGAACCTAGTGTATCCGGAGCTTGTACTTTTTTATTAGACCAAATGTTTCAAAGGTTTTGCATTATAAACATAAGACTTGAGTGGATTTTCAGTTCCTCATTCAAGGCTTCCAGTGCCTTGTCTCTCCAGCTGAGCTGCTCCTTCACGTGGGAAGTACCCGCCTGCCACACGTGGAAATTTCCTATGTGTAGCAATTACATTCCTGAGGATGTCCAGCATTGTCCTGAGCTGAACCGCTCGTGCCTTGCTGCTGCCTAAACCAAGTGCACAAAGCAACTCCAGCAGCTCTGCTTGCAGCTCATTGGAGATGATGCTGAAGGGAGAGGACATCTGATAAAATGCAGCAATGGCCACAGGCTTTGAAAGAGCGGTGGCCTGAAAGCCTCTTCCCCATACATCCCCCCATGTGAACCATCCTAGTTCCTGGCTATTAATTCCAAACAAGCTTCGTCCAAACTGAGCCCTGCTGCTCCCAGTGACATTCTAGAGATGGCAGCCCCTGAGTTTCTTTATACAGAATGAGAGAATTGGCTAAGATTTATTTTAATCGAGTGTGACTCAGAAAAGTAGATAGCTGTGTTACCAAGAATGCTGTGGTGTTGAACAGAGGTGGGTATCTACTAAAAATATTTTCAGATTGCAATTGATACATGCTGGGGAATGTTAAATCATGCTAGTACCCACTAACAGTGCTGGAGGGGAGGTTTGAGATTGCCTCCAAATGTTGATAAGACACATAAACATAATAATAATTAAAAAGATTAAAGTCAGACGGGGATCTGGGAATCTAAGGAAAAAACTGCCAGTGATACAACAAGCTGCACAGCAGCTTCTAGGAGGGAAATCCTCTTTTAAATGGCATTCAAACAAACATTAGGGAGTAGGATGCTGGGAACAGCCTGCTATGAGGTGGGAAGACCTTGTGTCAGTTTGCTAATTTGTTTCTTCTCCCATACTTTGCTTGCTCCCTCGTGTTGTGGGACATTCAAATATCTCGCTTCCAGACCTTGCAAAATATTCAAATGTTTGCACTTAGCACTCATATAACTCTAACTCTGCAATTATTGGATCTGACATGCAAAGATACTGACACTGCATTTTAGGATTTCTAAAACAAACACTTGAAATCTGTCCACTCTCATGGTCTCTGTGCACTGTAACATACCTACACCTGGTGACGCAGTGTCTGATCAACAGTAGCCCCATTCTGTGCATGGCACAGGACCCACCACTTTTCCAGCAGCTGCTCATAGCATTGATTTTATCCACTTTTTTTTGTGTGAACACCTCAAAGGACCAATGGTGAGAGAGGGGGCTTTAAGAAGTAGGGAGGATGGAGTGGAGGGTCATGGGGAGAGTTCACAGAAGGATTAGATTTAGTTCTGGGGGATCTACAGAGCGAACAAGCACACAGTTTTTATGGGGAAGATGTGGGCAGCTTAATCTGAAGCTTTGCTGGCAGTGGGTGACCCACTCCTGGATTCAGCTGTGCGTCTTTTACAAGTCCTTTCCCTTGACATAAACCTGCAGTGCACCCCAGGCTGTAAGGGGCTCAAAGCCAACCGGAGAAGATGACCTCCAGAGAGCTCAGTGGTTAAAAGTGTGAGCGAGTTGCACACAGTGCTGAGCATACACAAAGATCTCTCCAAGATTTATGACCTGACCAAACCCAGCTGGAATTTGGTAGGGATGGATGAACGTATTCACTTTAAAAAAGCCTTTCTTCCCTGATCCCCCAAATCCAATCTCTTGCTTCGAAGGTATAGTATAATCCTGTGATTTGTTCATGGAAAGGACAGAGGAATGTGTATAACATCAGTACAGCGCAGTATTCACCCTTTGTTTTATTCTGAAAAAAATGGTTGGCATATTTTGACTTAACTTAAAAATAGATTTAAAATATCCATGCTTCCAGCACAAAAATGGCCACTGAAAAGTAATGAAGTAAAATGGCCATTCTGTCAGAGCAGTAGACAGCAAAAATGAAGACCTTAGAATGGAAAGTGTTATTTAACTCTGTAATGAAATAAAGCAGCCCTCCAAGGGAGCTGCCTTTGAGCAGCTACAGCTGCAGCATTTGCAGCATCCCTGTATCACAGTGATAAACTCCTTCATCCCCCTATCTCCAGCACAGCTACAGCAATATCTAGATTTCAGGTGTGCTAAATATTGACACATCCTGTGCTAAATATTTTATATCCCGTCAAGTAGGAAACTTCAAAAACACTTTAAAAATCACTTTAAATTTATAATACTGAATTGTGTTTAAAAAAGTATCCTACAGACCCATGTCAAAAATGAAAGGCTCTGATGTTCGTATCTGGATGCACATATTGAAAACTACCTGTGCTCTAGCAAAGCTGGCCTGGGTTTGGAAGTGGCTTAGGGCACCAGATTGGAAGTTAGGGCTCTTTGGATTTGTAGTTAAATTCCTAACTGCAGATGAAAGCACTCCAGCTAGCAAATTCTGGTGAAGGACTTTGAAAGTGAAGAAAATAACCCTATCCATTACTGAATAGCACTATTAGATGATTAGAAAGGGCTCAACACCACCTTGTTATCTGCACATGACCTCTCCTGAGGCATTCGTGGCCAAAAAAAAAAAAAAAAAAAAAAAAAAAGAACAGATTAGGCAAGAGCATCAGTCTGCTGCATTTGAAAGCAGATCTTCGGGACAGGGAAGCTTTCCATAGAGTCATTTCAGGCAAAGGTCACATGTGTGCATATAAAATCAATCCTGAAAGCAGTGCCTTTGTCCCCAAGCCCTGTCCCAATGGAGCCATTGTCCTGCGGGGCAGCTGGCACCCTGACTCCAGCTCCCAGCCCAAGGCGGCCGGGCAGCTCCCAGCAGCCAGCCCGGGGCCGGGGCAGCCGCTGCAGGGGCCGGGGCGAAGCGAAGTTTCCACGTCAAACCTCAGCCATGGAGAAAAAAGACCCGCTGGTACGGTAGGCACATCCTCCCTCCCCTTCTGCCCCGTGTTTTTCTGGCTTATGGAAGTAGGCTGAAGTAAATATAATTACAAGCAAAGACAGGCTGTGAAGCGGCGTGAGTGTATTTCTGCCAAGCGCAGCTTGGACTGGGACTTGGCAAGCTGGAAGTCCTTTCGATGTGCATTTAGGGGTGATGATGGAAGTCCTCTGAGTCAAAATTAAGGTAGAACACGTTATTTAATGCACAGGGCAGTAAGTATATTTAAAAAATCATGGTAGATCTCTAACAGCTTGTTCTGCTCTATGTAGATATCCTTCTCCCTTAACCTTTTACATTTAAACTGCCTTTCATATCTTATTACCTTATAGCAGTGTTAAAATTGGCATCCAGTACAGACACGAGCAAAGAAACGTCTGTTTTGTTTGTACTGACCTCCTGCAATATTAATGTCACGTCAACAAGTGACGATGAGTTTATCTCCACATCACCTGGCACTTGATTTGTACTAAAATCTTCACCATCTGTTGGGTGTAAAGGCAATCTGTTTTAAATGAGGTTCCCATCACAAGCACCTCTACCTAATCCTTGTTCTCCTGAAAGAAATGCATGAATTTCTTTAATCACGGCAGAATTATAATAATTTGTGTTTGTTTGTCCTAGCTCCCCATGCCAAAGATGCAGAGTGCTGATTAGAGGTGTAAGTTGATAAGGAGTTAACGAAACCATGCATGCCTTGCAGTGCTCAGTATGGTTGGAATTGTAATGATTTTTATTAGTTTGATTCTGAAGTAATAATCACTGGATCCCTCTTCCAAGTCTCTTTGGCTCCTGATTTGCTTAGATTTTAACTGTGATTTCCTCTAATTACTTCTGTGTCTGCAAGCCTCCTTTCAGCATCCATCAGCACTGAGTGTGCTGGGTAGGGAGACGTGGTGGGGTGGGGGCAGCTGGGGCTCTGTGTACCTAAAAGAAAACAAAAGAGGCTGACTCTGCTCCGAGCTGCCTACGAGTGACCTGCTGAACTGTTTAGAGATTATTATGGGCATTTTTATATTAAGAAGGAGCTTCTTTTGAAGTGCATGGCTGTAGAAGTGCCTCCTCCTAGCAGGTTGACCTGTATGGCATGTTAAGAAAACAGGACTACTCCATTTTGCATGCTACAGAATCTTGCCTCACTTTAGAGGGTGTAATACAGTGCTTAAACTATGAGTTTATGTCATTGCTGTTGCTGCAGAAGAGAAGGTTGCCAATTACTCATACAGGATGCTAGCTGAGTTTGAATGCCAGACAAAGATAGGTTAGCGTCATTCTTGAAAGCTGTAGCTGTTACTAGCAATGCTCACATAGCAGCCTTAGTCCAGGGGGGCTACTTTTAATCCTTTCCACGTCGAACTGAAGGGAGGTACTGAGTAGTTCTGAGGGATCAGTGACAGGTGGTGACACGAGACCACTCCTGGCAGTGCACCAGCACCACCTTGTCTGAATTTCCATTTTGAGTGCTCCTTCATGGTGCTTCACCAAATTAACAATCACAATAAAGACACAATATGTGTTACTGCTGACACATCAGTAACACAAACTCATTTTTGTGTGCTTGTGAAGATGGAGGCATACTTGACCCCCATTGCACCTCACTGAATGAGGGTTCAGTGCTCCCAGTGCAGCACCAGCCCATCTGGGGTGCACAATCTTGTGGGCTCATCACCCTCTGAAATGGTGACTGTGTTCATGGGATGTCAGATCTCACAGGCTTTCACTGTCTCAAAATCCATGAAACTATGTGTGCTCCACTCGCTTTGAGTGATGGATGACAGAGTCACTGTCACTTCAGTACACAAGGAAATATAAATGCATAATTACACGTGGGCCCTGTTGGCATTGGAGAATCAGTTTGCTCTTATGTACTGTTTGAATTCCAGCAGGAAGATCCATAGTCAGGGATCTTTTGTCCTAGCAGTCTTCATATTTGAAGACACTGATTTTCCAGAAATGAAGAAATCCTTAGAAGTTCCAGTTGCTGAATATACAGGAATAATTCAGTTCAGTACATGAATAATTGGATGAAAGATTTAAAATGTAGCAAGTACGCTCAGCTCCTGTGTTCTGCTTCTGTTTGAGCCAAATAGAGCTGTTCTCCTATTGCAGATGGATCTTCCTCACTTATGCAACTGGAGAGAAATTTTGTCTCCAGCTGCCTCCTCAATACAATTCCTGTCCAGTCACTCTCTTTCCATTTCTGTAGGAAACCTTATGCCTTCCTTCCACTCTTTCTATTGTGAAGTACTGCAGAAATCTGCAAGATTTCTCCCTTGTTTATCTAATTTCATACTATTGTGTGAAGATTTTTTTAAGAGGAAGCTGTGGTGGGTTGGCTTGGCTGTCTGCCCAGGACCCACCAGGTTGCTGTATCTCTCTCGTTCCTCAAAAGAACAGGGGAAGAAAATAGGATGGAAAAGCCTGCGGGTTGAGGTAAGGACAGGGTGGATGAACGTGCTCCATTGCAGGTTTCTTCCATGGGCTGCAGGGAAACTCCTGCTCCAGTGCCTGGAGCACCCCCATTCCTTCCTCCTTCACTGACTTTGGTGTCTGCAGGGCTGTTTCACATTTTTCTCACTCCTCACTGCCTGTGCAACATTTGTAGTCCTTTCTGAAATCTGTTTTCCCCAGGGTGTCACCAGCTTGGCTGCAGGGCCCAGCCATGCCCTGTGACGGGGCCTGGAGCTGGCCTGCAGCCACATCCTGTGTGGGGCAGCCTCCGCCTCTCCTCACAGAGGCCCTGCAGCACCCCTGCTACCAAACCCAGATTTTAACCTTCTCATTTTGGAGGCCATCTCTGCCTTAGCAATCAAGCAACTCTTTGCTGGCTTTTGCTTTTTATTTTTATTTTTTCCCTAGAGGGGTGCTCATCCTTTAATGTAACCTTACTTTGTACTCTCATGTCATTGGGTGGAAACCTGCACGTTACTGGCAGAACATGGCCAGAGCTATTTGCCATTCTTCTGCAGAAACCCTCCCTCCTGCAGCAGGCTACATCCCATCTCCATTACTGCAATTTCCTCTTTTATTCTCTTCATGTCTCTTTGTAGAAATAAAGAGACTGCTGCCCGTTCTTAAACAGTACCTTCATCTGAGGCCCTTCCTCTCATCTCTCTAGTGCTTAAAGAACTCAGGATATATAACCTATCCTGGATAAAAACACTTTGTGCAGGCTTTTTGACCTAGTGCATAATGCCAGTTTCTGGCTTTGTATTGGCACCTGCCAAAACCAGACAGATGTAGGACAAGGCCAGGGCACGCTTCCTACACTGCTGGGCTGTGCTGCTTGCACTTTGGCCAGAGGTAGCCCATGGAGAGGTTGTTTACACACAAGCTCACCCACCAGCTCATTCGTTTGCCAATCGCTCCAGGTTTTCCAGAGAGCCCCATGCAAACCTGGGACAGGATCTGAACGCTTCCCAGAGCACTTTGCATGCAGCATAACAAAGCAGAAGGGAGGAATATGGCCTATGGACACCCCATCCCAGCCTTACCTATTAAGTGACTGGATTCCAACAGCTCATCTCTGCCAGGATTGCTCTAAACTGCCCTATTTATGCGTGAGTCCTCGAGGCAAGACAAGGTTTTGCAGATGCAGCAGGAACAATCAGCACTCCTGACAAATATCAGTGAAAAAGGCAAAGAGAATAAGATAATTTTAAAGTAGAATTTAATATCTGCAGACTAGCTGCTTACACCTGCTGTGTATTTTTCCCTGGGAAAAACCTTTTCAGTTGTACTGGCTACATGTGCCTGGTGAATGTGACATTGATGAATGTGATATCCTGAAAATGCTTTCTGAGATGAAGAGAAAGAGTCCTCATGAAACAATGTGTTGTAAATAACTAAGCTGGAATCATCTGTAAATTCTTGCTTTCCATTCTTTACGAGCTGCTGCCAACAGAGCTAAGGTGGCAGTGAAGACAACAGGCAAACTCAAGACAAGGTTGTGCTTAGGGTAGGGCAGAAGAAGGGGATCACTGCTATGAAGTTGGGCGAAATTCCTTTGGAGCTGATAGCCCTTCATTCAGCATAAGTGTAAGAAGTCCTTAAGTGCCTTTTAGATATCCAAAACAATAGGATTCCTTTCTGTGCTCAGGGTAACTGCATTTTTTGGACATTCTTTGTAAACGACAGGATTGTAACAAAGAATTGCTTGATGCCACAATCTAAGGCCTCTGTTAAAGGAAACATGTCCAAAAGGATTCATTATTCAGGTCACTTATGCTTCCCCAAATAAATTCAATGCACTTACATAAACTAATTTTGTTATGTCCTTTATCCTATACTGGACTTGTGCAGTAGTGCACAACAGAAAAAGAGCATTAACAATAGAAGAGATCACAGGGATGGTTTTATCCCCTGTGGTCCCCCAAAACAGAAAAAAAAAAGGAAATATTCCCTCTCTTGGAGCCTACAAAGACCTGTCCTCCTAACTTACCATCTCTTTTCACCCCCAAATTCAAGGTCAACTTTTCTGCACTTGCATCGCATCAGATGGAAAGTAGACATTCTTTGAGGTCCTTTCAACCCAAGCCACTCTATTGTTCTATGATTCTCTGCCAGCCAGCCCAGCATGTCCTCAGGGGTGCTGGGATACAGCTCTGACTGTAGTGCGATATTGGGTGCCTCCAGATATTGCTGGCAGCATTAAGTCTAGCTTATTTGCTGAAGCTGCTGCCTCTCCAAAGTCCTCCCACACCTCTGCCCTGTGCCCTCTGTCCTGACTCTGTAACAAGCAGTTTTCTTTGGGTTTTTTTTATTATTTATTTTTATTATTTATTTTATTTTATTTTATTTTTTTGCCTTACATCTTCTGAAAACACCTACAGAATCAAGCAGATGTTTCAGCAGGCACGGGTTGCCTACAAACAGGGTTATGAACATGAGGTTTGGTCTGATACTCATTTGCGGAACAGCTGTTGTGACTTAAGCTACTACAGAGGAAGCATGTGCGTGCTCCTGCTCTTGTCATAATGCAAAGGGATTCAGGTTTGCCCCAGGGATAGAGATCCTCCTTTTATGACTTCAGCAGTGTCACCTAAAGGTATTTCTGCTCCCTGTCAGGTTCCACTGCTCATCCCTGCTCCTTTATCCAACATCTGTTTGTTTTTCATTTTATATATAAGGTGATTTAATCATAGTATTCCTCAACAGCAAGCTGGAGGGAAGATTAGATGAGCAGTGAAACTCCTTTGGTTGTTGCAGTACAGTGCAGAGCAGACAGGGAGAGAGAACTGGAGTGGGCGACGCTTCACCCGAAAGGAATAAATGCTGAGCTTACAGACATGAGCAAGGACAGCGGGCCTTTCCTTCAGCTGGCAAAGATGGGGGAAAAAAAAGCTGAAAAAGCTGGAAAAATAGCTCTTCACCAGAGCTCTGTTTTACTCAAGTCCACTCTACATTGCATTAGAACAGGCATTGCTTTCAAAGGTGTTATGTTGCAGCATCTTGGAGAAGGGGCAGCAATGAACAGAGAAAGAACACAAAATTAAACAGCCCCAGCTGTTTTGCAACCTCTATATGAATGCCCAGGAACATCTGTCTCTGCTCTGAGAAGCTTCAACAAGTATAATTTTGAGCTGACTTTACTGGTGACTGCTGTGGAAAAGGGATTTACTGGGGTGGGGAGGAGACATGCATCTCTTCTGTGAGGGCTGAGCAAAGCAGGGCTTCTTTTATTGTGCAGCAGTCAGTCATCATTAAATGGAGGAACAGATTATTTCTGAAAATCTTGTATTGTTCAATGGGAAAAAAATGAATTCGGGAAATAAAACCTAAATCTGCAAGATTGCCCACTTTAAAATATTGAAGAAATCTGTTAATAAAGTAGCCGGTTTCACTGCAGTCACCTTGTTTAATCCATAAAAAATGCTTCTTTGTTCCTTTCCAAAGCTTTATGCTAAATAGATGAAAAAGAATTTACAACAACAACAACAAAAGGCTGATAATCCTTCAGCAAACCTATGCTAGCACAGAGTTGCATACTTTTGCTTTCTAGCACTTTCCTTCATGGCTTTTGTTGGTTTTTTTTTTCCATACTTCACTCCTGCACAGCTTGAAATATATTCAGTTACACATTATGATACGGGTTGGAAAAAAAAAAAAACCAGCAACGGATTGCATTGTTATGTTGTTGAAACGTCGCTTATACTTTTCTCACCCTGAGAATACAGGGAGTACTGTTCCAACAGGATGTTTTTCCCTTTGTTCCTACATTTGTCATCTTTGCACTCAGCCGTAATCAGGAAAAAAAAAGAAAAAGAAAAAAAAAAAAGCTGGCATGACACAGTTCAACTTAGGAAAGTTTGTGATGCTTGGAATATGACCCATCTGTCCAAAATGACCTAAAAATAATATCCAATTGTTTTAAGCTTTTGTGCTTTGCTGTTAAAACAGGCAGTGGCAGACTCATGATAGGAAGCAGAAAGAGCTATGAGGGAAGAGACGGGTTGCTCTGTGTTGTCCCCAGCCAAGGGATGCTGCACACTGACATTACCCAGGTTAGGGTTCAGAAGCGGTAGCAGCTTGCAGCTTGATGCTGTCTATTGTAGACAGGCTGCTCCCAGGTCTAAGAACCAGAGCACGAAACTCATCCAACTGCAAAAACCAATGAAAGAAAGGATTTTTTTACCTTTTTTTTTTTTCTTTTCACTTCACGTTGTGACCCTAGGTGGGAGTGGTGGAGTGGTTGGAGTGAGAGGAATTGAAGTGATGGCTAGCCAGTCTACTGGGATTGTTCAAAGAAGGGCAAAGATGCTGTGAAGGGTTTGGAGCACAAGTCCTATGGGGAGTGGCTGAGAGAACTGGGATTGTTCACTATGGAGAAGAGGATGCTCAGAGGAGACCTCATCATACTCTACAACTGCCTGAAAGGAGGCTGTGGTGAGGTGAGGGTTGGCCTTTTCTCCCACGTAACAGTGATAGGATGAGGGGTAATGGCCTTAAGTTGCACCACGGGAAGTTCGGGCTGAATATTAGGAAAAGTTCTCAGAAAGAGTGGTGAGGTAGTGGAACAGGCTGTCTGGGGAGGCGGTAGACTCACTGTCCCTGGAGGTGTTTTAGAAATGTGTAGATTTGGTACTTAGTGACATGGTTTAGTGGTATGGTGAGGATGGGTCAACAGTTGGACTTAGATGATATAATCATCATAGAATCACCAAGATTGGAAAAGGCCTCCAAGACCACCCAGTCCAACCATCCACCTACCACCAGTATTTCCCCACTAAAGCATTTCCCTTAGTACAACATTTAAATGTGTCTTGAACACCTCGAGGTATGGTGATTCTACCAATGGGCAGCCCATTCCAGTGCCTGACCATTCTTTTGAAGAAGAAATTTTTCCAAACATCCAACCTGAACCTCTACTGGTGCAGCTCGAGGCCACTCCCTCAAGTTCTTTTGCTAGTTACACAGGAAAAGAGGCTGACCCCCACCACACCACAACCTCCTTTCAGGGAGTTATAAAGAACTATAAGGTCTCCCTTGATCTTAGAGGTGATGATTCTGTGATTCTATGACTGCTGATAGGTGCCTAACATTTGGACTGTACCTGCTGGTTTTGTTCAAACACCTCATTTCTCTTGATGGCTAGGAACAGATCGTGGTATAAAATGAGTATTTCAACCATGTGACAAAGCATTCCATCTAGAATGATTCTGTGTCTGTAAGAGTGTTAGCTGTGTTCTCATTTTATGGATTTTTCTTTAAGCAGCAGTCTGTGCAATTGCTATTGTATCCTCCTCTGCATGAAGAATCATGGGGACATTCAGTGAGTAAGATGCGGAGTGTAGCCAACTTTTAATAAATGTGTGGGCTTTTCTGTTGTTGTTTTGTTTTGTTTTTTTCCTTCTCCCCTCCTCCCCCTTTTGTTTTTGTTTTTCTTCACCAGAGTACATCACTTCTTCATCAGCTATTCTGATTTCTGATTTCTTCAGGATTTGTTTTTAGTAGGGTACCTTCTCTTTATACTGGATTAAATACACCACTGCATTTAGTACTCCACTTTTGTAGCCCCTTTGCAAATGAAATAGCACTGAGCTGGAATCAGACTTGTGTTCATATGAGGTAGGTTCAAGCTTCAGATGGACCATAGCTCTTTTTTGCTTAACTGCAGCTCTGTCACAGCCTGTCACAGTACTGCAGCACTGCAGTCTTATGTACCTTCATGTATCCGTTCACCGTGCCAAAAAGCTTTCATAGGTACAGGCACTTACAGGTCTCTGTAAGAGCAGCCAGTTCTTCAGTCTTGAAATACCTCCTTGTGCAACTGCAGAAACAAAAGGAGAATGTTCCCAAATGGGGACATGCCTCTGTTGGTTGAGGAGGAATCAAGCCTGATCTCGCTTTGCTTTTTCCCTAGAACATGTATTGGTGCTGGAGAGCACGGATGGCCAAAGCTCCAACTACAGGCAAGTTGAGAATAATATTCTCAGTGACATATCTCTTTAAACTGAAATCACATAGAATTTTGCTGTTTAGAAAATACCTTTTTTTTTTTTTTTTTTAGATTAACCAGAAGAAAAATATCAATTTAAAATACTTTTCTTGATCCAAATGCCAAAAACTTTTTTAAAAAGAGATTTGAAACAAAGAATTAGAAACTCTTGTTTGGAAAAGAAAACAAACTGGAAGTAAACAGTGCAGTATTAATTATATCCACATTTTACTTGAAGGGAAGAGATTAGCACTTGGAAGTTTTTTAATCATAACCAAGCCTTCAGCTTGGAAAGAGTGCCAAAATGAAGTTTGGACTGAGGGTAAATATGCTTAAGTAGGAGAGTTTTGTTACAGGATTATTGTAGAAGTCCTCACAAGATATTTTATATATCCAGGAAGTTCAAAGCTGCTATTCTTCTCAAAAAGGGTCAAACATGGTAAAGGATGTTCACACAAGTTACAGAAAGAAAGTAGGAACATGGTTTGAGGCGAGAAAACCAGCTTTCTTACACCTTTAAGTAACATTACCAGCTTTGCTCTGATTTTTCTTTTCTCTTTTAGCTTTAACTCATTGTTCCTAAAGGGCTGTGGTTTTCACAGAATGGAAGGGATTGTACACTTTGTATAATAATCAGGAAATTAACAGTGATTATGTAGGCACATGTTTGCTACCATGTAAAGCCATCAAGGCATCAAGACTGGTTGTGATGAACTCACAAGTAAAGTACTTGTGCTGCTTCTTAATAATAATGTTATCCAGAAACTGAATTCAGAATATGTTAGCATCTTTGAAAGTGATGAAAGCATGAGTGTTGGACTGGTGTTTATGCTCTTGTTCTTGTATGTGTGATTCGCAAGAACATGTTAACATGTGTTGGACCAGCTGGTCTGTTAGGTGCCATACTGCTGGAAGGAGGGAGGCTCTCAGGTACACGTGGCTTTCTACACTTGTCTGTTTTTCATCTAACTTAGCTGTCTTTGCTCACAAACCTTGCATTCCTTGTGTATGGTCACAAATGTCGGGTGTGTGTGTGTTGCACTAGAGATAATGTCCTGCCATGGACATCCCAGGCAGCTTCAGGATCTGCAGTGCTCTCACCAAACTCACAGCTCTCCCTCAGTCAGTCACTGAAGCTGTCGTGTATGATGTTGGGGTGTGGGGGTGTTTATTGCATTATGCCCTCCTCCTTTCACTGGGCCACCCACTGGGGTTTCAGTCCTCATCCCAGTGAGGATGAAGCAGAGCATGGAACTCAGATCCTCCAAGGTCAGTGGTATCTCTTCTCTCTCAGGGTAGGCAGCATGTGTAGGCCCAGTTTAGGCCAAGTGTGTGGACCTGTTACACTTATGTTTCATGCAGGGCCTTGTTTGGTAGCTAACTCAGGAGGGCAAAGTGAGGAGGACGGTATGTGCTATGCTGCTCCTTCTCAGTAATGTTCTCTCTGGATTTGGGCACTCCCTGTGGGCCCCATATAGGGCGCTCAGAAATGCTGATAGGCCTGTGGGTGCCTCAGGCACTTCTTGTCTCAAGTTGGACTGCAGTGAACTGCAAGTTTGAAGACTTTAATTTGTCCATGATCCTCCCTGAGGGTCTGCTGCCTCTTTATGGATCTTTCTGGCCCAGAAAGTCTTTCTCAGCCTGCTCCTTGGGTGCCCTTGAGCACACAGTTTGCATAACTTTCCCTTCAGGATGGTAATGAGCAGGCACATAATTGATGAGGCATTCATTAAGCCCTCAGGCACAGCTGGGTGGTGTTTTGAGGCTCTTCATAAGCAGGCACTTTCATGAGCGCAGCCTGGCCTGCGGGTCTTCCAGTCTTACAGGGTAGCAGCAGATGTGTTGGAGGAGCCCATTATCCCTTGGACCAGTGCCTCTACCATGGAGATCACCTCCTTGACAAAATGGAGCTTTTAGGAAAAAAGAGAAGGAAAAAAGATACTTGCAGAAGCTTCTGTTACTCTCACCACATGTGGAACAACGCAAAGAAAGGACAGTCTGATTCTTGTCTCTCCTAACAGCTTCTTGTGCTCTACACCCTGCCTCCACCTTCACATATCCACATGAATATCTGTATCCTTACCTACCCTTTATGAATGGATTGCATGTTTTTGTTTTCCAGTACAGCTTGCCAGCCATTTGAAGTTTATTCCTTACTGGAGCATACCGTTCAGTTTCTGGGCTCCCGCATACGGCTGTGGCCTGATTCTCAGGCTAGTCTGTGCTGAGGTGCTGTTCATTGCAGGCTATCACCTTCTCTCTTGGCTCTCCTCTGACCCTGGTGGGCTTTGTCTCTTCATTGTGTTGGCTTTGCTGAAAATGTTGGGGTGTTTTCAGTGAGGTGCCCGCATCTTCTCATGTTTGCTTCGGTTGCTGGAGACTTATTTGTTTCCACTGTACAGGTATCTGAGGGCATTCAGTTTGGAGATTGCTTGAATTCTGCGACAGAGTTTCTGTAGCTTATCAAAAGGTTTTGTGATTAGAAATTTTTCTACCTGACAAACATTTATTTCTTGGCCACAACTATATGTAAAAGATGTATGTGGAGGGAGAGATCAAATTCACTTTTCTGTTACTCATGTAGCTGTCAACTGCACTGGAAACTTTCACGCTGGTCCTCTTACTATTTAATTGCTCCCACCAGTGCACCATGGAGATGAGAAGCTAGAAAGGCTCATTTCTTTAGAGTCTACTCCATCCCCAGCTACTGGCTCAGCCAACGTACTTGATTTCTCTGCAATTTCCTTACTTGTTAAAAAACCAGAAACCAAGAACAAAAACAGACACAAGCAAACAAAAAAATCACAAAACAAAACAGTTAAAGAAAAAGTTAATTTTATATGAGACAGTAAATATTGCCCTTCTTATATTAACTCTGTGGAACAGAGATAAGGTAACTCTGGAACTGTCATAATATGAATTTCTCATTCAAAGTGTCACCTAGTGGCCGGTTGGAAGTTTTGCATTCTGAGTTAAACATTTAGTGCCATTACGTGTGTTAAGCAAATAGAAATGTTAAATCCCCATGCTCATGCACAATAATTGATAAAAATGCATTTCATATTCTGTTGATCTTATTAAAATCCCTTTTTCATGTGTTTAATTTAAGCCCCAAAACTCATACTGACCCACTGCGTGACCAAAGGGTCAGGAACATATTATTTCTATTTCATTCTTTCTTTTTCTGATGAGTAGAATGGAAATTAATTGCTAAAAAGTTAATTGCCAGTGCTCCCAGCAGTGAAATTTTCCCTGAACAAAATAATTAAACCTTGTTTATGCTAATAGGTTCCTTGTGCATCTGCGGGGTGGCTTCGGGCAGAATCCTTGTTACAAAAAGATTATTGTGCATCTGAGGATGTGGTCAGTTCAGAGCTACTGGAAAATGTGTCTTACATAACACATAAGAAAAATATTAGCAGTTTCAGGATCGCTGTCATCTATAGATCTCAAAGGATGTTACAAAGGATGTTAATTAATATAACATACTTGTAGTGTGAGCCAGGAAATTTAAAATGAACTCCTCCATTGAAGTGAAATCATGCAGCTTATAAGCTCCAGAGATGTTATGTGAATGAAAAAAAAAAATGATATCTGTATTTTCAGTTGGAGAAACCCATTCCGCTATATATTTTGGTTTTATTTCTTGCTTTATCTTTCTGGGTGGTCATTTATAACTTTTTTTCAAAAGAGCTAAGCACTTGCACATTAGGAAGACATGCAGAAACTGCACAGGCTTAGCATCTCTGAAGTTGAGGTTGGATATGTTGCCTTGGGCACTCAGTATTGACAACTAGATTTGAAAATTCAGTTGTGTTTTGCCCAGGATCACTTGGTGACCTGAGGGTCCCAGGCTGGAAGAGCTCAGTCTGCTGATTCTCATACTTTGCTCACCAAATCATGAACTTCATCAGCTGTGATAAGTGACACTGAAGAGTAATTTGATGTGTGTTTGCTTTCCTTTCTACTACTGACATGCACTGCTGTACTTACCTAGCACTTTCTGGTGAAGATGTTTAACCAAGGATGTATCAGAGGCTAAGAGTGAATAATGTTATAGGAACAGCTAGTACAAAATTTGGTTATTACTCTTCCCTAGACCTCTGTACACAGATCTTTGGGGGTTTTTTTGTTTTTTTGTTTTTTTTGCTAGAGAAAGACTGACTTCAGCACATTATGCAACCTGTACTTCAGCTGCCTATTTCATCTTCAGCCAAGCTGGTGATGAAGCAAACATTAGAAAAGTCTTAACTTCACACCCCTGATCTGTGCAAGGGGAGGAATACAGTGTCCTGGTATAGCTATGATTGAGGTCTTCCCATGCTAATAACATTTCCCTGAAGCTTGCAGTGCAAAGATGCAGCTGCCCAATGGATCCACTCTTGGTTAAAAAAGTGCATTAGGAAGCATCAGCTCTGAGCCACCGTTGTCAGGCAGATGAGCTGAGAGAAGCAAAGAGGAGCCTCTGCCCTGCAAAGCTATGCAGTGGAGAGGGACAAATACTGCAAGCAGCTAAAAAGTACCTCTCAGCAAAGCTGAAAAATGTGTGCGCTTTGTATTGCAAGGTGATTTAAAGAAATCTGTTACGTATTTCTCAATGCCACTATGCAACATGACAAGGTTGCAAGGGAAGATAAGTCTGTCCATAGGCTTAACAGCCTTGATTCTGTCCCCTTAAATGCCATTGTTAGTAAATACCTTAATGAAGGGAGCTCTCATCAGTAGCAAACTACACGGGTCAATAATTTGCCTTGGTAAACAATATTTAAACAACTGATTTCAACCATAATTCTGCTCAGCGTTATCGTCTGCATTGTAAATAGAAGCGCTTCTCCAAACAGCTTGGCTTTCTGCTGCCGGGGAAGGAAAGGGGAAAATGTGGGGCAGAGGGAACGTGCCACTTCCCTTCCTTTCCTAAAGGCTGTGGTTTCCAGCCCTCCGCATAAAACCGTGTGCGCTGCCATCGCTCTGCGCCTTGCAGCGTGCGGGAGCTGAACAGCCACCCCTGCGCTTCCAGCGCCTCCGTGGCGTGGGGACACTGCGACCCGGCTGGCAGCGCAGAGCGAGAGCGGTGCCCAGGTCGCTGCCCCACGCTTTGTGGCACTGGAGGGTGGAGTGGGGATATTTCCATTTCGCAGCCTGGGCGAGCTTCCCCCCCTTCTTCTTCTTCTTCCCTGAGCCAGATGGAGACGCATTTGGTTTCTCTTTTAGCCATGTTACTTTTGCGAGGAGAATAAAACGAGCAGGAAAAGCTATTGGCCGCAGCGAGAGAAGAAAGCCCTGCTTTGCCAGAGGAAACCACATAAAAGCGTGCGTGTGTGTGTTTGGGGGGAGGGCGCAGCGAGGGATGATGCCTGGAGCTTCTTGCACTCGGAGCTGCGATTTGTGAGTGAAACATGATGAAATCACCCCCTGGACAAATCACACGAGCCTGTCAACCTCACCAGGTGGGATTACTTGTAGCTAATAGCCCGAACTCCCAGAGCAAACAGAGCTCTGCGCTCACTATAAAGCAAAAGGGACGGTACCGCACGGGCTTTTCAAGAATCCTCTAGTATGGCTAAGAAGGGCTGCTTCTACTTCCACCAGGTAGGGGAGGAAAGGAGCGTGTTTGCTTTTAGAGGAGGAGTAGCCCGTCTCTCCTGAATAAGGTCCTACAAAAAGGAGCGTTTCAGCTTCAGAAAGAGATGTTTTATTCATAAACCCCTTCTGGTTTGTGCTACTCTAAAACGGTGACTCTGTCAGCTGCTGCGCCAGTGATGGGAACTGCAGTGCTGGGGAGCTCGAATGTACAGGGACCATCTCTGCCCCTTTAATCGTAATGCTCTCGGCTTGGAAGTCTGGGGATTTGCACCGTCTGATCACTTTGCTGTTTTGCTTTTGCAGGTCATATCTTTATTTGCTTTTGCCTTTGGAGTAAATGTCTGCATGGGATTTACAACAAATCGCTTTAGGAGATCTGAAGAATGGGATGAGGGCCCAATCTCAGGTACAGTAACGGGCGTAAATTGTGGATCACAATATCCTTATGTTATGTGCAGTGGCTAGAAGCCATTCCTACTCTGAAACAGTAGTTTGCTTGTTCCTTTTACCTCTAGGATATAATGAAGAAATAACTCACCGAGCCTGAGTCAGTTGACCTTTGGGACTCACCTATAGGTCTCCTATTTACTTAAACTTTTGCTCTGTGTGCATGCGACTATGGAAAATCTAGCCTATTTTGGGATTGAGCACCATCAGTCTTGCAGAGGTCGGTTTCCTTAGCTGCTTCATCTCTCCTGTGCTGTTCTGTGCTCCGTACGGTTTCCCTTTAGATCTAAAAGAAACAGCCCTATCAGTTTAAGGGTGCCGGTTTACTTTTGGTAACTACTGAAGCGGTTTCTCTAATCTTGAGTAACGCTTTCAAGAATGTGCTGCTGAGGAAAGCTTTGGGGATTTCTGTGGCTTCTGAGGTCATGCTAGCTTGTGAACAGTAGAAGGCAGACATCTGACAGCGGTGAGGCTGAGCAGGTGCTAGCGTCCTGCACCCAGCAGATGTGCTGTCTTAGGGGTCGGATGTTCCCCTTTGGAGGGGAGCAAGAATGTGCCACAGGAGGGACTTTGTGTTTGGAGGCACTATAGGGTTGTGTGAGCTCAGGCATCGTCTGAGTGGAAAAATATATACAATGGAAAACTAGTGTTTTTCTTAACAAAACCTAAAATAGATGCAGAGTTGACTTGTGTCTCTGTTCCTTCTTTGGGGAGGAGAAAGGGAACCTGTGGTTCTTAGGGCTAGCTAATATAACTGAAGTGAAAGGGTTTCATTTTCAGTACCCATCTGTAATGATAGCCTGTGAATTTTCATAGCAAACTTGTTTATGGTGGCCTGAATTTGTTGTGTTTCTGGTGAATATTGTGATCTCTTTTCCCCTTCTGTCACAGGAACCAGCTACAGTCAGGCTGCTGATCACTGAGCAGATGTATTTTAGGTAACTAGAAAGATAGTGGCAGTTGCTTTTGGTATTTATATAATAGTTAAACAAATTTGCTCATAAATCAGATTTCTTTCTAACTTAATCTCTGGTTTGTAGAGCAGCTGGGTAATGCGTGTAACAGTGATGTGAAGGATTTACATTTCATATTTTCAACACCTGACTGCTTTGCTTTCTCTGGTGACTACCTGGGCTTCAGGGCAGGGCTGCTTTGCCCTGAAGTCCCAAAGGTCTGATACTGAGAACCAACTGCAGCTCATCAGTGCCAACTCTGCTGAGCACACCAGCACCGTTCAACACTGCCAGGGCTAGGAACAGCAGCCGTGTGCTGTTTCCAGGAGCAGGAAGGTTAGTTCAGTAACCCAGGAGAATAATATAAAAATACAGGATATCTCCCCAAACGGCAGGAGATAAGGGTTATTTGGGAGCAGTCCGTTGAAGATTCACATATGGTTGGGATTGGACCTGAACCTGGCACTGATGTAGTCTAGTCTAAGTGTCAACAGTGGGAGACAAAAGGTAATGGAGGGTTTTGTCCCATGTGTGTTTGGGCAGCCTCATTACTTTTACTGCAGTAAAAACTGGATTGTGATAACAAAGAAAAAGCTATTGCCACATGAGTCTGAAAGAGAAAATAAACTCTTATGATGGAGAGGTGCATTTTTAACAAAATAAAAACATTGTGATCAAGCAAGCTCTTTAGATTCTTGCAGTTGCATGACTTCCAGTTGTACTTCATCAGAAGCCCAGTGTTAGGAAATATTCAGAATGAAAGATTGCCATAAATTCTTTTTCGACTCCGGTCTGCCTTGGCTTATTTATTTCCAAATTTCTTGGTGTTTAGAATTAATTGTTTTGTATTGATAAAACAGTCTCTTTACCAACCATTGCCACACATTCCCAAGTTTTTACTTCTCTAGGGGTATGCCATGATTGCAGGCAAACTTCAGTTCTCATCTAGTATAGAGCTCCTCTGTAAGTAAAATCCAACATCTGTTTTTTTTCCATAGGCCATTATACATAGTACATTCATGCCAAAGAAGTGCCATAATGCCTATAATGTTTTCTTGGTCTCATTTTATAGTGTATAGATCTCTAGTATGTATAAAAGACAATCGTTAGGTGGTTGTTTTGAGCTTGGTTGGCCAAAAAAGAAGAATGCTTGAAAGGGATGTGGAAAGCTGTATCTATTAGAAAAGAAGAGGAGCTCTCTTCATGTGAGAGGTTCCTTTGCCTGTTGCATGGAGGCAAATGTGATTGTAGAATTTGCAGGCAGATGCAGGAATTTTAAAAGGAATTTTGAAACTGTGTAAGTTTGTTCTGTACAAGGGCTTCTGTCAGTATGAAAATGCTAACCATGAATGGGGCTCTTGATGATATATTTTCAAACTATTCTGCATGCACCAGTAGTTGTGTCATGGCATTGTGCACGACCTGAAAATCGTGGTCTGGCTGTAAAGTTGAGGTCAGGCATGGTAAACAAAGGAACGATCCTAATGTATAATATAGAATGTACACAGAGATCAGGGAGTTAAGCCACATATACTTTTGTGTTGCTATGTGGAAAGTGTCTTACATTGATTCAGGAGGTATGCCTTGTATTTGCTATGGAATTTGGGAAAATTTGGCACACCACTAATAGAGAGGTTGCCAAGAAATCTGGAAAAAATAACAAATGAGGTAGCTAGGCTAAGCCATCCTCATGTGAAATGGAAACCCTAATTACAGTCATAGAAGATGGAGCTAGAGGGAAGCTTGACCAGCTCTGTAGACATTATCCCAATACATGGGTAGTTATTTCTGAAGTGCTGCTGACAGATCTTGGTCTAACCTGTTCTTCAGATCTCCGAGATCAGAGATTGCACAGCTTCTGTTAGCAATTTGTTCTGGTGGTTTCCTGATAAATGAACTGCCCTTTACAACAGCTGGGCATTCCTTCACATGGAATTGATGCTGTTACTTCTGTAATTGGCGGTCAGGTTTACACCTTCTTCTTAAACCCATGTTAGTGTGTGTCTCTTGGCCTTCTGAAATGGTGTCCTTCTCATTCCTTTGAAATGAAGAGAGCAATGCCAGTGTAAGTACTATGTAGTCTATGGTTGTGTTTAATACCTTTGAGTCCAGATTTGCAGTTTATTCAATCTGTGATTATACGAGTATATTATGTAGCTTCCAAAGGGAAAGTAGCAGGAGAGGTTAAATAACAGAAGTATTCTTTAGTAACATATATTCAGGAGCATTTGGCACAAAGCATCTGTTGTTAATAGGGACCAATACTTCATATCTCTGAAAACCTGAGTGTTTACATGCTTTGAAACAATTCTTATGTGATTAATTTCTCACACAGACTTGTGGCCTTTTTGTGTGACCAAAGAAAACACTGGTCTGTGTATTGCCAGCAGAGATAAACTACTTCTGGTCCCAAGGAGGTCCAGGTGACCAAAATATTGAGTGAAACTTAATGGTCCTTCTGGGTCTCTTCCAACTCAGGATATTCTATGATTCTACCTTTACCAGCCTGCAGATGAATGTGCCTTGCTGCTATCGTGATCCATGATGACAGCCATTGTAGTTTTACCTACTTCCCCATCCACCTTTGCCTTGCTGAAGGATTGATTTCCTTCCCAGTTTGTTCCTTGAAGTGTTTATTGTTGGTGTCCCACCCATGTTGTTGCCAGTGCCACAAGAAAAATCGTGGACCAGTATTGCTGGTGATGGCAGCCAATGGGACATATATCACCTTTAACCTTCCTCTCCATCTTCTTTTCTATCCATTTTCAGTGTTGGAATAGTGCCATTGTATTTGGAAATATATATTTTTTCTCAGTTTATGTGGAGACCAAACTTTCAGCTATGTAAAAGAGTAGGGAAAAAATACATGAAAGATCAGAACAGCTCTTTCCCAAAAGTGCCATTGCATCAGTTCTCTTAAAATCATACTGCTAACCATGCTGAAGTTTGCTGAAGCCAAAACATGGTCTAAAAGAAAAAGGCTTAATTTTAATTGGTCCCTCAAAGTACCAGTGGCATTGTGAAATATTCCTTGGAACACTTCTGTTTTTAAGGAATAACATGAATTCGTCTCAGTTTATTTCATAAGATAGCATTAGCCCTACAGAGCAGCACACAACTTTCCTGCTTTATATAGGCTGCGTCATAGGAATCTTTGGTAAGAAAAACATGAGATAATAAGTTTTGAGAAAATAGCTGGGAAACACACATCTGCTCTGACAATAAGGGCCCCAACTAGTAGGTTATTGAAGTCTAATGCATTATTCATAGTTTCAGACTATCAGTCTTCCATTTAGTTTTACACATCAAATGCACAGACCTCTTATATATTTCAGCATTTTGTTTAGATTTTATAATTTAACGCTCTGCAGAAGCCCACCAAAAAGCCTTGCTTTACTTGCTTCTCCATTAATTTATAGAGCATCTTATGGTTTTCACCCATGCTTGACATTGATTTGGCACCTTCCAGTACAGCAGACCAAATCCTGCTGACTGCATGTAGATTAATTGCAGTTCTTTCCTATGCGAACTGCCCAGCCAACCATGCAAATGTCACTTGGTTTTTGAAAACAAAGGACTGCTTCTAAGGAATAGCTGCAGCTTCTGGAATTGGGCCTTGCAAACTTTAATACATTTCTGCTAATGATCTCTTGATTGTTATAGGTAAAGCCAGGCCCATTTCCATATGGAATGTTATCACAGCATGCTGCTTCCTCCTTTATTATTTTTCTTTTCTTTCCAAAAAAAGCTGCCTTTTTGGATTTATTTATTTATTTATCTTTGCTTCTGCAAGCAAACCTTCTCCTCTCCCTGCTTCTTTCCCTTCCCTAAGCGGGCAGCCGAGGTTTCACTCATCCAAGTGGCTTGGGGCTGAGTCACCTGTCCCATTGCTACTGGCCTGACAGATGTTGCCCTGTTTCTTGTTCCACACAGTCCTGTCAGATTCCCCCTGGATCAGTACCTCTGGCTCCTGCAAAAACAGATGCTTTGAACTTCAAGAGGCAGAGCCTCCTGGCTGCCGCTGTGACAACCTGTGCAAGAGCTACAACAGCTGCTGCTTCGACTTTGATGAGCTGTGCTTAAAGACAGGTAGGATGGATCTCCTGCCCCGCACTGGTGGGGGCTGATGATGCCTGGCTTATGTGAATGGTTGGGACTGGCCACTATAATCCAGTGCTCCCTGCCATAACCCAGGTCTTCTGCTCCCCTTGCTGGCTGGGCTTGTCTTGACCCAAAATGCAGCCCGTGTATCCTTGCTGGGAGCAGTAGGGATATGCATCTATTGCTGCTGGGCTTCTGCCGTAGTTTCTGCAGAAGAGGGCAGGGTACTGCTTGTACTACCTGAAAAGGAGACGTTCTGATACTCATTCACAAACAATAATTAGTATTCAGGCACCAGTTGTCCTTCTAGGTTACAGTGAAGAGATGGTAAAGACAGGAGGTTGGTCTCTCAGTGTCAGCCATCCTTTTTTCTCCAAAGTGATAACTTAATAATTGAGCAGTTCATGCTTGCTTTTGGATTGTTCATTGCATTTATTTCTGGAAGTTCCTTGGAAGCTGGGAGTGCCAAAGCAGTGCAGGTCTGTTCAGAGGTGACAGGCCCGGTTTGTTACCATTGCTCCAGACTCTAATTTCCAGATGTCAGGATGCATATAACACACCAGTAAAGATGTTTACCTTCAATTCATTAGACCCTGAGGAATGGAAATACAGCTCTACGTTCACTTTCTGTTTTTCATGACTCATAGGAGAGGGTAACTTCAAAGTGGGTCATGAGTGATGTTTTGTTTCTTAATGTAGTGCATTTGAATTATTAGTTGTACTCATCTCTTTGAGCGTTTGCTTAGCGGTCAGAGTTGACACAGGTGCCTTCTACTTTTGCCATTAGACGTTTCCTTGCTTTATCAAGAAATTACACTTACAAAGCAAATAAAAGAGAAGTCTAATGACTAAAACTGTCGCTGCTCATGGATGGGATATGTTTGAGAGTACTTCCTCTGTTCTGTTTGTAACGATATCATTTCAATAGCTTGGTACCAAAAATTTGTAAGCTAATCCAGTATGAAAAAATGATTTGATTCCAGGCCAAGAAGTTCCAAATTTAAAGCTAAGACTATTTTGTCCCAGTGTAAATGACTGAAGAATATGAGGATCTGAAAACTTTCAGTGCATTGCATGATGTTTGCTACAAAAGAGCAGACTTTCAGTTCCTCAGCCTCTGGTCCACAGGGGTACATTATCCACTTAAATGTGTGGATACCTCCATAGCTCTTAGAATTGTTGTGTACATTTTCTTATATAATCCCATAGGTATTTATTAAGACAATTATCACATGTACAATCTGTAAATATTATATATTTATTGGAAAAAAAAGTCCCAAATCAAGGAGAAATGGGGAGTAAGAAAAATTGCTCTGGTGTTTTTTTTAATTGGTTGTATGTTGTCAAAAGCAATCTTTTAAGTTTCCTATTGCTTGGGCCAGGACATTTGGGAAACTATACAGTTATATCCTCGGGCCCTATTCTAAAATGTAGCCCTGTGCTGTCCTGGAGAGAATACCCTTATTTAGACAGGCCCTCAGATCCTAACCTCGTTTGCAAGGTAAGAAGACTGTGCCATGTTTCTTCACGTTCTTCTAACTTTGTAGTTGGTGCTGAATCTCATTCACTAAGGTGTTATGAAGCTCCTTCTGTCTGTGAGGAGCTGATGGGAGCATAATATCAGTTTCTATCCACATAATTTCTTTCCAGCTTTCTCTCGTTTCCCATTGGTTCACAACTGGGGACTTGAATATTTGGACAAAAAAGAGTGAACTGTGCAAAAAACACAACATTTCTCGTTTTCACTCCAGACAAATCCATTTATCTTTCAACAGCCTTTCTTTTCTTCTCCTCTCCATGTATTTTCTGGCATTCCAGTTGTACAAAGTTTGGACTACAACAACTGTTTGTAGCAGAAGCACTTGTGTGGGTGCAGGAGCCCTCCTATATCTGCAGGACACAAGGGTCCCTTTTGTTTCTGCTTGACATGCTTCAGAGGTCTTGAAATCACAAAATTGGGGCAATAAATTTAAGACTCTATAAAGCTGGATGTAGTCATTATGGCTTGAATGAGTGCTTTTCGTTTTGATTATAATCTTTTATTCTTGCTTGCTTGTGAATATTTTAGCTCGAGGCTGGGAATGTACCAAAGACCGCTGTGGAGAAACCAGGAATGATGACAATGCTTGTCACTGCTCTGAAGACTGCTTAAGTAGAGGAGACTGTTGCACTAATTACCAGGTCGTTTGCAAAGGTATGTCTTTGGTCTTCCTGCCTCTTATCTTTTGAACCCGATAGTAGGCAGCCCTGTTGGTAAAGTCGTTTTTTAGAGAAGGAACCCTCTCCTTGTTTTGTTCTGAATGTTGGGAATAGGGAGGAAGAAAGGGGAGTTACACTGGTGAGTTTTGGACTCCTAGTGGAGGTGAATGCAGCTAATTTCTTGATGGTAGAAACCCTGTAGAGATACTGAAAGACAAAGATTAGGCACAGATGTGCAAAGAGTTTAAAACAAAACACAAAAGTATTCAGGTGCATTTGACTGCATCACAAGGAAAGCTGGGAGATCTGATGGTTTCAGAAGGAACAGAGCATTCCTAGATAGGTTATCTCTGTCTCAAAAACCACTGCCATCCCTACTACAAATGCACCTGTTCAAACTACTTGCATCATGTAGGCTTTGTTTCTTGCAGGACAGTGTTTGTGAGAATATAAAAGCTATAATTTGCGGAGGGGGTAGCGTGGGCTCCTGGTGACAAGATGGGAATGACCATATCATCTTCTAGACACGTGATGTCTGCAATACAGCCTTAACTGGCTGATGGGGGGACAGGTTGTGAAGGCTTAATTATCACCCTATACCCAGATGGTTTGGAGCATGTCCTGCCTTGCATAATGTATCTCCCATTCTGTGGGAGTCTTGGAAATGAGCCTTAGAAGCTCTTACTGTTGTATTTCACCTAATTCTAAATTCTTCATTTGTTTAATGGTGGAGAATTTAAGGATTGATTTCCTCCCCAACCCCTCCACCCTTTTGGCCAACTGCATAGTTTCCAAATGCTGAAAATGGGATTTTCTTTACTTGAATGGTGCTGTTGGGAATCCAGGTGAAATATGCATCTTCCAACAAGACTCCATAGATTATGTTCTTCCTCTTCCCAATGAGACCTAAGGCTTAGACTACTTAAATACTGACATAGTTCTCAGTTCCTGACTTTTTTTTTGTGATCTTCCACTTATAAGGGTCAAGACAGAGGAATTTATATCTGCTGTTTAATGTACATAATCTTTTTTTAATTGCCTAATAACAAATTATCTCAATGATCCCGGTGTTCTGATAGGAATAAGCCTTATATGAGAACTGTGTTTCCTCTTTATTCATGCTTTTGCTTACCTGAGGATAGTGTTTGTTTTTATTTTTCCTTGGAAATCATCCCTCTACATCCCGTCATGGTCAATTGGAATTGCTGCAGGACACATTTCCTGCAGATATTTTCTATGGTGCTTTTTATTTTGTTCTTCTAATTGAGCTACAGTTCCCTTAATAGTGCTAGGTTCAGGAAGTAAGCCTCATTAGCTAATAATTTGTTTTTCAATTGACCTGTGAAAGTGCAAGTCATGAGCCAATCTATAGTCAGCATTCAGTAGTGAAAGCCTTAACAAAATAGTTGATTATGTAAAGTAATAAGCTAGTTCTGAAAGACTTTTAATACTTTTTTTTTTTCAGCTATGCCTGAGTCTCACCTGATCCACGAGCTGTTCAGCTCCCTAAACCAGCTGGAAACTATTTAGAGTTGTTTTTCTTCCCTAGAAAGAGTTTTATTTTATTATTTTGTGTCTTTAGCCAGCTGAAGCAGGTCATGGAGACGTCACACCTGGTGGGATGGAGGGTATGAATTGGCAACCAGAAGCAGTGCTGTACTTTTTTGACAAACTGAAAATAATAATAGAATGATTTTTAAAATGACTGCTGTTGCTAAAGCTTTACTACTGTTTCCTTCCTGCAAAAGAATAGTTTTAGGTTTAGTTTTAAGAGCTGCTCCTAGAAGCGATAGTTTGGATATTCTTGTTGACTAGAATGTAACCAGAACATTTGTTCAGCTTTGTGGAAGGGGCCTGATTGTTGTTTGTGAAAGTATGAGACAGTCTGTTAACAGAATTAGACTTCATTTTTTTGAATTTTTCTTTGAAACCTGAAGTTGTATTCACAGACTTTTTGTTTTCTTAAACTCTGATTTGAATTTCTGGTAGGAGAAACCCACTGGGTCGATGATGACTGTGAAGAGATAAAAACTCCTGAATGTCCAGCAGGGTAAGTGGTTTGCTTGTTGCCCTAAAGCCAAGTACAAGGACAGTGGTCTACCACTCTGCACATCGTGTTTCTGCCTTATCTTTGTAAAGCCTTTGGTGAATGGTTGAGTTGCTTACTTTCCTGTCCTTCATGGTTTGTACAATTGGGTTGTTAATGTGAGCAATGATGTATGATATGGGGGCTTGAACTCTTGTCCTTGGATCACCTTTGATGGGTTTGCCTGTTTTACTTATCTGAACAGGAAAGATAATTAAACACCCTTTAAGATCTTGGGAATCTTTTTCTGATTTCTCAAAAATTTAGGCTGGCTCAGGCCTTTTTCTTTTTTTTCTTTTGATTTTTTTTTTGTTTGTTTGTTTTGTTATTAATATTATCTTACTGAGTGAAGGGATTTCAAAACTGCAATGGGTAATAGGCTTGACTTAAAAAAAAAAAAAAAAAAAAAAAAAGGTACAAGAATAACATTGAAAATGTAAGAGCATCTGAAACCAGTTATCTTGCTATTATGCTTAAAAGCAAACATCTGCTTAGGTGCTGCACTAGACTGCAGCTCAGTCTGTGCTATTAGGAGAAGAGTTTGGAGGAAATAGGAGCTCCTGTTCTCCTGGTGACAATGATGTCTTCTTACCTCTGCAGTGAGTGGCCATCATTAAACGCTCAGGCATGTCCATCCAGGACACATCTATGCCTGCTTGGATTCAAATCCAAGTAGAAGCAGTAAACAAAATATAATAAAATGACATGAAATACCATCATCTTTAATATGTGAGAATGGGCTCTGCCTCTTAGAGCTTGCACAAGATGCCACATGGACTTTTTGCAAAGACAGAAGACCAGCTGTCCTGAAACATGTGGTTTTTAACTACAGATTGTGTGTTAGGGTGGGTACTTGTGCATACAATTTGTTTTGTAGGGTTTTTTTTTAGTTTTTTTGTTTTTTGTTTTTTTGCTCTTCTCCATCTCTTTCTGTAAGCATTTGCCTTTTTGGGCTGTGTATACTTCTGGGAAGATTTCTTTTATGTTGGAATGTAGCCCTGTAGCTGACTGTGACCACAGTCTGGACATTACTAAGAATGAAGATGATCAGTTTATGCTGATCTGTTGAGTAAGCAAGTAAGCAAAATAAATAAATGAATAAATTAAAGACATATAGCACATGTAGTAACTGTACTTTAAATTCTCTGGAGTCTCAGTGAGCAAGTGAAAATTAAAAAAAAAAAAAAATCATTTTGAAATGCTGACTTATCCTCCTGCTGCTTCTGCTTTTTAGCTTTGTTCGTCCTCCTTTGATCATCTTCTCTGTTGATGGTTTCCGTGCATCATATATGAAGAAAGGGAACAAGGTCATGCCCAATATTGAAAAGCTGAGTGAGTACATCTGTTTTCTTACAATAAACGAAAGACAGTCTCATGCAGTCTGGTTGTTTTCATTGCGTATTAAGTAACAAAAGTCAGCATGGGGCTGGCGTGTAGAAGGGCTCTGCCAAATGTGGGGCTTTTTTGACTCAAAACTCCAATAAAGATTACATTTATTTTCCATAAAAGCAAATTGCATTAGTCCCCTTAGGTTTAGATAGTATCATCTGGTGGCTTGAAGGACCCTGGCTAAAGCAGCTTACAGCAAAGAGTGAGAAGAGAGCCGCTTTAGGGAACACAACTCAGAATCGGTGGTGATAATTTGGTTTGTCAGCAAATAAATGAATCTTCAGTACGTGCCATGTATCATGCCCTTGTATAGGCTAGTTGAGATGTGCCTGCAAAATTTTGCACTTGAGTCACAGATGGGAAAGACGTGGGTCCTGGTTTTGTAGTGTACTGGACATGCTGTATGTTTGAGCTTTTCAGTGTAGTATGGTAGCTTGTGTACGTGCTCATATCCTTGAAAGGTGTTTTTTTTCTCTGTGTGTTTGTTGGCCCTTGCATTTGTGTAGCCAACTGGGGAGCTGTGGCCAAAGCCTGTTGTGAAACTCCCGCTTCAGTGTATTTGTCATTTAAAATTAGTGTGTGATTTCTCACGTTCCTTTACTTAACAGCAAGACACTTCCAATGACTATGAACACTGAAAGGGGGCTAACTTGGAAGGGACAGCACTCCATGGAAATGTAGCTGGTTTAGTAGTACTAGCTCCTCTCTTTCAGTTGTTTACTGTGAAGTGCAAAGTAGCATACATGGATTTAGTACTGCAGGAAGACTTGCCAGTGGTCATCAGAGGATGTTCATTTAAATTGGTTAAAATTTAACCACTTTCTGCAGCATTTTCAGTGAAAGCAGTTGGCTTCTATTTTTTTTTCTTTTTTTTTCCTATGTCTCAGAGCTTCACTTTCTAACGTTTGCATTCCTTACTGATTTTTCAGGATCTTGTGGAACACATTCTCCTTACATGAGGCCGGTCTATCCTACAAAAACCTTCCCCAACTTGTACACCCTTGCTACTGTAAGTCCTTGGGAAGGATTTTTTGTGATAAAATGTTGCTCTTCACTAGAAATGTGGGTTGTGGGAAGCAAGATTTTTTTTTTTTTAAATAAAACTTCACAGTCAGTCCTTTTCTCCCTTATGTTAAGTAGGGTTTTTTTTTCAGTATTTTGAAGTTTTGAGATAAAGCATTTCTCTCTAATATGCACGATGTTACAGCTTTCCTGCATTTTCCTATGCCTGTTTTTGCAGTTATTTGTATTGCTGTATAATTACAGGTCATGGTTTTTCTTGGGGGGGAAAAAAACAACAACCCAGAATACAACCAGCAGTTGTTCCTTCATTGGAGGAGCTGAAGTCAGTAGGGCTGACTTAGCAATCCACTTAAAATTTACAGCTGCTGAGTGTGTCTGGATGCTGCTTTGGCCCTGCAGTAAATGAACCATCACTTCTGTGCTCTGGTGGCACAGCTGGTGGCTAGGCTGCCCCCAGTCTGAGATGCAAACACTGTCGTGTGACAGTGCTCCTGAAGCAGAAACCATGGTGGTTTGTTGTGGTTTTTTTGCCCTTCTTTTTCTTCCTTCAGCCTCTCCACAAACCTTAAGAAGTAGCTGAGTATGGGAGAGGGTGGGAGAGAAAGGGGGAAGATCAGAAACCTCTTAAATCACATTTACTTCTGGAGAAATTGAGGTATAAAGCCTCTGGGTTTATATCACTGTTTGGGTGTCTTGCCTTGGTTTCTTCTTAGAAGTAGGTCTCATGGAGGCACTAGCAAAGATAAACTATTGTAAAATGGGAATGCAGATTGTAACTCTTGCTGCTGTAAAATGAATTACCATTTCCAGAAAGGGAATTCATAAAGAGGAACTCAAAGTTCAAATCAGTCTTCATAATTTTTTTGCTTATTTTTGACGGCCTCAAACTAACTTCTAACCAGTGTGAAAATACTTCAAAGTATCCAGCAGCAGAAGTTTTTGTGCTTTTTTTTTTTCTTTTAGCACAATTCAGTCATTTCCTGCTGTTTTCACTACTACAGCCAATTTTAAATGTGCTTATCTTGAAGTTAAAACCTTTTTTGGTGTGCTGTTACAAAGACACCCATTTTAAAATAATTCAGTGGTATTTGCAGATAGCTATGAGGACTGCATTTATGTGCATTAGGGTTTTACTAATTAATCTACTTCTGCACAAAGGGACTCTATCCTGAATCACATGGAATCGTTGGCAATTCAATGTATGACCCAGTGTTTGATGCCAGCTTCAGTCTTCGAGGGCGAGAGAAATTCAATCACAGATGGTGGGGAGGTCAACCAGTAAGTTTCAGATTCCCTCCTCCTCTCTCCCTCCTCCTTCCCCTCCCCCTGTGCTGTGGAACATAGCCAATAATAATAATTAAAAAAATACATCTGTGAACAATTTGTACCTGATCTCCCCATGGCTGGCCCTGTGTCTATCAATGTAATGTAGCGTTCTGAGTTGGCTTTTGCTTTTCAGAATAATAAAACCATTGATTATGGAAAGGTGCTTGTGTTGATAAGCATAAATTAGATGTGGCTAGGAAAAAACCCTCACTTTAGGCAGCAGTTTAACACGAATTACTGTATTTTCATCACTGTGGCACAGTGTTTCCTTTTCATTATGGGTTTCTCAGGTTTTCGTCCTAGTAATGTTCTTGTGGCAGTTTCATTATTAATGTTCTGTCAGAGTAGCACGGCACAACTTCATAATTATTATTTGTTAAGTCCACAAGTGATTGCTGTTACCTGACATGCTGCAGAAGGTGTAGAAGCTTGCAAATTAATTTCTGCCTAGAACACAGCAGCAATGGCTGAGCGGAGCTCTCTTGAATAAGCGCTGCAGTTGGTTTTCTCCAGGTCTGAATCTTTATTTTGGACATGGAAATAGCTTCTTTCTAAGGATTAAAAGAAGGTTCCTTTGCTTCTACTGAGCTTTCTTCTATTACCACATGCTTTAGTGGCCTGCTTTAATTTGCCACCAAAGATAGTTTTAAATTAAACTAATAAGTTTTACATGCAAGCAGCCAAGGCACATATACTACATTGATTACTTGGGGACCTAGCATGTAAAAACTTCCTGAGCAGTTAAACCAGATAGTGCCATTTTCTACACCAGAAATTGAGGCCATTTTTATAGGAAGCAGTACAAGCCTTCTTACTCCTTCAGGAGCCAGACTGTAATCAGGATGAATGCTTCTGAATGGGAACCAGTGCTAGATTTCTTCATACATCCATACAGGTTACAGGCTGACCTGAGGGAAACGAGCTTTGTGGAGAAGGACCTGGGTGTCCTGGTGGACAACAGGTTGACCATAAGCCAGCAGTGTGCTCTTGTGGCCGAGAAGGCCGGGGGTATCTTGGGAAGAGTGTGGCCAGCAGGTCAAGGGAGGTTCTCCTCTCTCTCTTCTCTGCCCTGGTGAGGCCACATCTGAAGTACTGTGACCAATTCTGGGCTCCCCAGTTTAGAAAAGATAAGGAACGTCCAGAGAGAGTCCACAGAGATGACGAGGGCCTCTCCCATATAAGAAAGGCTGAGGGACCAGCCTCAGTTCCGCCTGAAGAAAAGACTGACAGGGGATCTTATCAATGCTTACAAATGTATATAAGGTAGGTGTCAAGTGGATGGGGCCAGGCTCTTTTCAATGGTGCCTAGTGACAGGACAAGGGGCAATGGGCATAAACTGGAATACAGGAAATCCCATGCAAACATGAGGAAAAAAAATATTTTAAGGATGGTAGAGCACTGGAGCAAGCTGCCCAGAGAGGTTGTGAAGTCCTTCTCTGGAGATACTCAAAACCTGCCTGGATGCTTTCCACTGCAATTAATCTAGGTAACCTGCTTTAGCAGGGGGTTGGACTGGATGATCTCCAGAGATCCCTTCCAACCTCTGTGATTCTGTGATGGAGGTGGCTATTGGAAGGGGATTGGGAATACCATAATCTGTCACTGCTGTTTGCTCAAGTGATCAGTGTCATCCTCCAAATCTCTAAGACGTTAATATCCTAGGAGACAAAAGGAAGTTACTTAGCAAGCATGTGTTATTTGTCCATATGTGGTTTTAGTCCACAACAAATGCGGGACAAGACCATTTAGAGTTGCAGGCAGATGTGGGACAGGCAGATGTCTGGCTGTAGCTGGGCCAGAATTGAGGTATTTGTGCACTTGTAAAATTTGTCAGCAGTAATGAGGGGCATAGTTGCTCCCTCACCCAGCTATGACCTGGGTTAGTTTTTAGCACAGGTTGTGTAGAGTAGGGAAGGTGATGAAGTTATCCATCTAGATCTGAGCAAAGCAGCAGGATCAAAACTAGGAGCAGTGAAAGGCTGACAGCAGGTAGTTTCTTCCTCCATCCTAGCTACACCAAGAGCCACACACTGAATGGCATCTGCAGTGTGCTTGCTGCAGTCAAACATCAATCTCATGGACAGTATTGTGGGTCAACTGTTTGATAGCTTGTTAGGCAGCTGCAATTTTAATTGTGCATTGTGGATTTCATTGTGCATCTCAACCAAGTTTATGTAGGAGTAACTCAAACTTACTTTCAGGGACTGTACAAATGTCTCTATTTTTAAACTGCAATATTTTAATAGCCTGAGCATATTGCATCAGATGTCATGTTGAGTGGGGGATATTGGGTAATTCTAACACCCACTCATTAGAAACACCTCTGCTATTGCAGAGAATATAAGTCATTCTGGATTGTAAACAAGGGTCATGAAAAATGTCAGCTGAAAAGGGTTCAAGGAAATTACACAACTGTGGATGACCGCAGGCTAGAAAAAAAATTCTCAGAGGATAGAGGGGAGTGTTGTATACACAAGTAAGGATGTTAAAATAGAACAGCTGATCCTAGGAAGTGTTAAAAGAAAAAATACAGGAATCAGATAATAAGCTGGAAATCTCCTTGGAAAATTGGGAACGTGCATAGAGGGACGGCTGTAATTCAGTTCCTACATGCTGCTTATGAGGAGAACCTGTAAGCTTTGCAAATGTGACTGAGTGGCCACACTGCCTGGGTAAGAAGAGAACATTTCTGCAAGAAATCTACTGACATAAATGATCCCCTCTCTGCACATGGAGGAAATGCATGCTTTGCATGTATTTATTTGCAGAATCAAGGAGGTGTGAAAATGAGCTACCAAAACTTAAAGGGCAGAGATTTTGATGGGAGAAAAAGTTCTCTCTCCTGTATGTGGGTTAGATACATAGTTCTAATTCATTTCTAATTGAATTTGATCTCTAAGTGAATTTCTAAATAATTTTTATGATTTTACCTAAACATCACATTGATTAAAAACTGCTGAAAAATGATAGGTTATCAAAGAAAAGGCAGTAAAATTAAGGGAGGAAGAAAGAAAACCTTGCCTGCATATCGCAAAGTGTTTTTCAACTGATCCCTTTTAGGTTTTGGTCTCAAAGTATAGTATGCAGCTTCGGAGAGGTACTTGGTTAGCACAGAACAGGGAATTATTATCTAAAACTGCCCACCTTCCCCAGGAAGGAAGAAGTTGTTACTGGGGTCCCTAGCTTCACATTATAGCTAAAAACTGCCCTGAAGAGAATGTCATTTAACATTAATCATTCCTAAAATGCTTCCTTGCTCCTGGACAAGTCTGTTGTAAACAGTTTGTTGAAATGTATGTGGTGTTTTTTTTGTTTTTTTTTTTTTTTTGTTAAATTACTTGTTCTGAAAGTGAGCACTTTGCTAGGAAGCAGCCAAGCTAACACATGCCATCAGTGGGATTTGACAAATGAGTAGTTTGACGTTTTCACACAAGGAATTGTGAGAAATTTATTTTGAGAGTGTTAGGAAAAGGGGAAGGAGGGAGCAGGTAGCTCTGGAAGTGCTCAGAGGTCCTCTAACTGGTGGTGAGACTTCCTGAAACCTGTTTTTCTGACTTAATATATAACCTCTATTTATTATATAAGCTTAAAACCACCTTGTTTTTCAAAAGAAAAGTGTGTGACAGGAAACAGCTGCGTAACCCCTCCTTCTTGTATTGCTACAGCATCTCACAGAAATTGGGAGCATCAGAGCCCCTGTTCTCAAAGGACAAACTAACTTCACTACTCATTTTTCATGACGCTGAGGCTGTTTTCATCCAAGTAACTTCAATTTCTGAAGTCAACTGCCTAAATTAAGACCCCAGCTGCCTTTGGCTTCCATTCAGCAGTAGTTTTCCACATTTTGATTTGGCGTGGTGAGTTTAAGCTTACAATACAGGCAATATGTTGCTTTTCTCAGTGATCTTTCATGATCCTTAGAAATAATCCTTTGGCCTCCTTAAGATCAGAAGATGATAGGTATAAAGTTGTAGTTTTATGAGGGCTGTAGTTAATGAGGACAGAGGGGCCCCTTGAGAAGGCTGTCCAGCTTGTATGTGAGTTTGCCTCTAAAAATGCCTTTCTTTTCAGAAATATCTCAATTATAACAGCATAGAGGGTGGTTTAGGGCGCCTTGTATGACACTTTACTTTCACTTTTAACGTTTCTAAGTAAGAGGAAATACGGCTAAAGCAAAGTCTGTAGGAGTCATGACTCCAACTTTTACCTCACTGGCAGGAAAAGTGCAAATGATGCAGGAAGGTAACGTGTAGCATCACTGTGCCAAGTTAATTCTACATGCCTGAACTACTCCTGTTCATGTTTGCTTGGGAAATAGTTATCATCAATCCTAGACATGGAAGGGATTTCCTATTCATGCATGGCCTGCTCCTAGTTGCAGTGAGTGTCTCTGCTACCTCCATTCCTGACATGGATTTCCTTCCTTGGCTGGCAGCTGTGTTTGCTCAGCTCTCAATGAGGCCTGCCCCTCCTGTTGGCCCTGACCTGAGGCGTGCCACTGCTGTTCTTGAATGATGCAACAGGACACAGGCAGACCTCTAAAATTTATGAACATTCATTTATTCACAGAAGATTAAAAGTAGGGAGATGCTGCACTGTCTTTGCAGGTTTTCAAAGACGATTCAACAGCCATTTTGAAGACCTTTGTAGTATCTGTGCAAACACATAGCTAGCAACTGAAAGAAGGGAGAACTTGGGACTTGTGTGTTGCACAGTCCACTTCCACCTGAAGTGTTGCTTAGCCTCTCTATTTTTATCAGTAAATAAAGGAGGGAAAAAAAAAAGAATTATTGTAGTCTCTCAACAAAGAAGATATACTTAGCTTACAGTAGATGTCTTGTAAGCATCTAGTTAACCATGTATATCATGTCTTGGGATGTTTACCAGTGTACTTGAGTTGAGTCAGTGGTTCTGTAATTTGCCAAATCTTTTATGATGGAAAGTTTAGATATCCTCCAATTCCCAATCTGACACAGTATAAACACAATATGAACACAGACTAGTTAATCTTTTATATATATATATATATATTATAATTTTAAATATGTATTCTTCTTATTTGCTTAAGCAATTTGAATCAGAAGTATCGTCTTCTTATAATTTACAGTACTATAAAATTGTGTCCCATCTGAAAACCAGAGGTGCTCATCTGATGTAGAATTTTACAGGCATCTGTTTAACTAACATTAGCAGTTAAAGCCAATGTATTTATGCATGGCAAATAAATCACATAAGTTCACAAATTGAACTGACCTTACAATGGGTAACACAACATTTATGATAAATGACCTGAACAGATGTGACAGATGTGTATATAACACATTGCATTTACATGCTCAGTACTGGAATACCTAGGATTAAATAACTTAAAGACTGTGAGTGTAACCAACAGAGAGGAGATGAAACAATTTTTATTCCATTCCTGGTTCCGACTGTTCCACATGGACTGTTGAGAGGACATCACCTAATTTTTTCTTTTGTATTGTACACTGATTGACTGCATAGACTCATATTAACCTGGAAGAAGCATGAATGACTTGCACTCTGTCTTGAAAGTCAGTGAATTTAAGTTAATGACACTGAGAGATGTTCATTGGTTTTGAGGCTGTAGTTACAGTTTGCCTTGCTTTTCTGCTGGACTTACTTCCTACCCTCAGCTACAGGATATTAAACTTGTGCGTGCTGTTCCAGCTGCCAGTCTGTTACCTGATTTTAGCTAATCAGTAAAGGATATGGCTACCAGGGGCACTTCTGGTAGAGAAATAGAGACTGCCATCACTGTATTCTGTCACAGCTCCTAAACACGCTACAAGTTTGATTTAAAGTTTGTTTAATGTAGATAAAAACTCTTTCACCTGGATGACTGCTGCTGCTTTAATGAGTACTGTAAGATCATAGAATCATTAAGGTTGGAAATGACCTCTATGATCATCTAGTCCAATCATCAACCCATCCCCACCATGTCCACTAAACAGTGTCCCCCAATGCCACATCTGTAGGTTTCTTGAACACCTGCAGGGACAGTGACTCCACCACTTCCCTGGGCGATCTGTTCCAATACTTGACCATTCTTTCTGAGAATGAATGTTTCCTAATATCCAACCTGAACCACCCCTGGTGCAGCTTGAGGTCGTTACCTCTCATCTTAAATGATGTATCTGCAAACACTTTGTTGTGTGTAGTGGCTTTAGGTATGATGTTGCATCACACTGGACTTCATTATTTTGCTTTTAAATAAAGTAGAGGCACTTTTTTTTTTAAGTCTCCTGTTCAAAAAAAAAAAAAAAAAAAAAAAAAAGGGGGAGGAATGTCCAGTAGTTTTTCTTGTAACCTTGGGTTCAACCAGTCTCTGCCTGGCAAAGTCCCAAGGGAGTCATTTCAAACTTACTTCACAGATGTTGTAGATAGATATGGACCATTTGACTTGTTGGTCTTCGCTTTTAACAAATTGCTGTCTTAGCTGTTTCAAGTGCAGCAGATGCATTTTCTCATTCAAATAGTTAATGCCAATGTAAATTGCTGCATTGGGAGCAGAGGGAGTGCGTTTTTTTCCCTATCTGAAGGCAGTCCAGGTGCTCTTGCTAAGGACAGTGCTGTTCTTTTACTGCTGATGGAGGACAGTACAACTAGGGGTGATCCCTGCTAAGATCACCTGAGAGAGATTGTCAGACCCTACAGTATGATAGAGGAGAAGCCTGAAATAGACATCTGTAAGTGATTTCAGCAGTGTTAACAGTCAGGAGCAGCACAGGACAGCCTCAGCTGCTGTGGGTGGAACTTGGCTTGTTTCATGTTTCTTGTTCAGTTGACAAGATGCAGACTGGACCACCTGTATGTGTGCAGTCCAAAGCACTAGAAAGGCAAACAGATGGTAAAATCCTAAAACTGAATTTCCTGGACTTAGTTTATTGGTACCATCCCAAAGTTATCTGCAAAATTATTTAAAGTTTGCAGGAACACAAACACTTTCAAAGAAAAATAAATCTGTGGCAACTCTGGAGGGACAATGGTTTTCCAAGTACAGCAAGACCAAAGAGCACAACAGCAGCAGAGCTGACGCTCGTTATGCTAAATTTATATTTGACCTCTCTTCTCTGCTCTGGTAGGATTCTGCTCTGGGAATGAATCTAAAGTGCAGTGGAAAATATATTTGATTTAAATGTTGATCCTTTTTCATGTGGGAAGCCCAAGAACCACTAATGAGTATGGAGTAGCTCCTGTCTTAGTTTGACACAGGGTCTGGGTTGGAGTTACATACCCTTTGCTGACATAGATGACACAAACCGGCTTGTGGATATGTCCTTGCATTACACACCTCTGACTATAGCATATGGCCTCCAGCTTGAAGGCACTTTTCTCTCCTCACGTTCACCTGCATCTTTCTGTTCAGTCTTTCTGTTCAGTCAGTCAGTGTTTGTCCATCAGCATTCCAAAACAGTCTCTCTGTTGTTCAGTAGTGTCCAGATTCCTGTGTAAAATCAAACTCATGGACTTCCTGCTCCTCTCCTTGTTGCATTCGTTTAGTAAACAATCATTTCTATAGTTACGTTGGATAAATTCTTCCCTGAAAAAGAGGATACCTTATCAGAACGTTAGGATGTAATGAAAACAACTGTATTTTTTATAGCTGTGATTTTAAATGAACTGGATCGAGTCCTGTCAGATTTGAAGGAGTAAAAGATGTAAAGATAAGGTAGGAGGTACGTTCATGGCACTAGAAAGGAAAATAGGATCATTTTTTCCTTAATTGTGAGCATAACAATATCTAAATTTAATTTCCATTAACTACAGCCCCAGTGTGGAAATAATCTTTCATTAGACTGTGCCAAATTTAATTCAATTAAGATTAATGTATGAATAATTCATGCATGACATTTGAATAATGCATGCCCAGATGACATTTTATAAGTGCCTGATAGAACAAGGTAGAGTGGCCTTGAACATGTTTTGAAGAGCTGATTTAAAGTAAGCCAAAGATTTTTCAATCATTAAGGAAGAGATCTGTGTTCTGGCTTAAATGGCCATGAAATGACTAAATAGTAGAATGCGTAAATAATAACATGGGAAAGCAATTTTCTAGTTTTATTCATAATATTAGCATTTAAGTCATTACCACTTTTGAAATAAGTTTTAAAATAATTTGCTAGATCCTTGCAAAGAAATTCAGTCCCACCAGGCTACAAACTGATTATGGACCTTTCTGATATTCAGTCATTCTCATTCCCCTGCCTTCTATAGGTATTCTTAGAATAAAAAGAAAAGAGAAAGAGGCAATGAGGATAACTAGAGGTATGATGTGGCTTTCACTGAAGAAAGATCAAACAAACCAGGGCTACTTTTGCCTGAAAAGCAATAAATGAGGGAATATAGTTGTGATTTACAAAATAATGGATATTTTATAGAAGCGGGAAGAGAAAGAATTAGTAACGTTTTCCCATTATGAGAACAGCATCTTAAACCCAGTGACATTGCCAGTTTTAAACCAAACAAAACTACACTCATACATTGTGTGTCTATATTGTAGAATGTGCTGCTCCAAACTATTTTATAGCCAGAAAAATAGATGAGTTTAAAAAATGGATTTGGAGAACTCTGCAAGATTGTTTCTGTCATTTCCATCCATCACCACTTTGGGTGAGCTCAAAAATTTCAAACTTCTATGGAGGAAGGTGTTTCTTCACACTTTCTTTATACCTGTGCTCCCTTTTATTTTTGGGTACTCTTTATCAACACATTATTTGCTGATGGCTACTGATGGTAGAAAACAGGCAAAGCGGGTTCTTTATGTAGACCCCGATGAGTAATGAGCTGTGTTCTTTCCTCACTGAGTATCCTTCAAACCTTGAACATTAAAGAGCTCAGGAAAGGTATGTTTGATTTTTGAAAATTAAATGGTGGGAGATACTTCAGAAATTTTGGTCCATGTATTGTAATGCTTTCTCTTAGAAGTAACAAAGATATTTGGGGGTGAAACTACAGAACATCAGCTGATGCGCTGCTACAGAATCTGTGTAGGTTTGTCACTGCACATGTTCAAATTAGGGATGGAAACTGAAGCCTGCAATTTTTATTTCTAAGCTCAAGGTAGAAGAATGTGCCTTGAAAACATTTTCTTTTGATTTCAGAGGGTCATTAAGGATCTGAACACATTCTAATCCTCTTATATTTTCCTCATTAGATTTGGATTACTGCAGCCAAGCAAGGGGTGAAAGCTGGCACATTCTTCTGGTCTGTGTAAGTGTCTCTGTTTTCTGGAGATTTGTAACTAATAAATCTGAATTAATTCAGTGCAAATGTTTATTAATTGTTTTCCTTGCTCTAAACATTCGGTAGCTGCTCAGTTGGAGACTGTACCTGTAAGCCTCCTGTTTCATTTCTCAAATGTTTCTCATAACTAAAGCTAACTCTACAGTTTCATACATGTTTATACACTGATATTTAGCAGTTGTTTGAGCTAAAGAAGAGTGACTGTGTCAAAAATTACTTTCCTTCATTTGACTGTGTTGTTTTGCCTCCTCAGTATTGCTGGCAAAGTCTTCTAGACTTCTGAGTGTTTGTGCAAGTCTTTTATTGTCCTCACATCATGCGACATCAACAGCCTAATTCGCTCCCTCCTTTTATGGTCCAGCCTGGCCCTTGAATAAGTTATCTAGTTCCCATTTATTAAGAGATAGCCTTGAGGATCTTTTCTCTTTATTCTGTTCTTTAATGGTTCTGAATTATTTTCCCTTGTCCCATCTAAGACATATTTTCCTAACTAAAAATGAATGGGTTTTAATAATTTCTGTGGTATTCACATGTATCAATTTCTCCATTTCCTTTAAGTGGCAAGATTACAGGAGTGAAGAAAATGGTCTTACTATCAAGATTAAAAGTACTGATGGGATTTGCCTATTTTTTGGTTCCATTCTGAATAATATTCTTTGATGCGCTAAATATCAACAGCATATGAAGGAAATAATAAATGTTCAGTGTATATAGCTGGCGAGAGGTCGAGATTTGCAAGTCAGTTACCAGGCGGAGCTTTGATCTACTTCTCTACGAAGCATAGAAATTTACGCAATACCTAAGCAGTACAACTACATAGTAACAATAAGCACCTTGGCTGATCCATATCTGGGGATATATAAAACAAGGAAAGTAACCGAGGCTGTATTGTAGATATATATATCTGTAGCAAGAGAGTGAATTCAGCAACTTTACATACAAATGAAATACGTCCTCCTTAAGACTGTATTATTTAATTTGGAGCATGGAATGTTTCTGGTGGAAAAAATTCAGATAAACTCTTTTAGGGAAACAGTAGTGTTTCAACACTTCTTAGTCTCAAGTGATGTATTTTTGAAATAATGAAGATTTTTCAAATTGGGCAACTAATAAGTTTCAAAACAGCAATACCTAACATTATTCTGTCTTATGACATTTCTTTGTCTGCAAATTTTAGCATTATTTCTCATCTTTATAATTGTTCTACAAGTGGAAGTTTTCTGTGTAGATGGAGAATGGCAACCAGTGGTGTTGTACAAGCCATTAAGTAACTTGTTTCAAAATGGCATCTATATTTCTCCATCAAATACACTTCCAAAGAATGCTGAATTTGATTCACTATGGTGAATCCAAGATGGTTGTACTTGACTCTTTTCTTGGGATTCTGCAATTGATCTAAAGGAATTTGAAACCATTGATGCTATCGTATTAAAATACTTGTACGGTCACTGATCTGCAGAGCTTTCTTAAGATGAGATATTTTGAAATGTAACAGCTGTTTACATGTTTAGTCATTCTCATAGCAATAATTTGGCCTCTTCAGCCAAGTGAAACGTCTCAGGATAACAGTGAATTGTGATTTATCTGTTCTGCAGAGAGAAGTTGTAAATGTTGTGCGAGTCACCATGCTGATTGCCCGATGTTTCAGATGGCTCTGGTTTGATTTACACCAGCTTAATCCTTTTTGGTTACTATTAAGTCAATGGGAATTTTCCCAGTGTCTTCAAGACTAGCATTTACACTTGTACCAGTGTGAGAAATGTCATGGTTTCAACTCATGCCAGCTATCCAATGGCAGCACAATTGTGCATAAAAGCAGTTCATCTTGGTTAAAGATACCAGAATGGTTCTTAGTCACTGCTATTAGAATAGTTTGGTTTCCTACATTCAGTTCTTACTCCAGTTATGAGCTTTTAATCCAATTTATTTTGGAATATGTGGACATTCAAGAGATCAGAAGTGACTATTTGCAAAATAAGACTCAGTACCAAGCAAGAAACAAGATGCAGTATACTAAAGGGAAATGACATTATTACGATTGATGACAGTCATGTTAGAATCCGTTCATAGCAAGGCTGTTTTGATGCTTCTTGTAGTCTCTGATAAAAAGGCATATTTTTTGTGTTTTGTGGTCTAGTGTCATCCCCCACGAGCGTAGAATACTAACAATACTGCAGTGGCTGACCCTTCCGGATAACGAAAGGTAATTCAACCTGTTGTTGGTTAATTTCTAGCTTATGCTCTCCTAAGAAATAACTCGAAAAGAGCAAGGGGAAGTTTAATTTTGTTAAACTATCATTGATTTCAGGATTTGGCTTGATTTGTTTTGATTAGTTGGCTTTGTTTGTTTTTTTGTCCTAGCTTTTAACCATCTTCATTTTGATTCTTAATAAATGTATGGTATGAATTTCTTTCCTATCTAGAAGCATTTAATTACATGGATTAACATGGATAGTTCTTAGCCTGCTGAGTCAAATATGGTTTAACAACCTTGCAGGCAGTGGCAGGTGCAGAACTGGACCCTGAGGACTGGGAAAATTTTAAGATTTTAATGATGACTTTTTTTTCCATACACAAGTTTGCACACGCTGCTGGCTGCAAAGCTCCAGAGGGCTACCGTTGTGATCCTGCTTACAGAGCTAAGAAAGTGTGTGTCCTCAGATGGTACCCTGGGTGCCTCTCGGCATGTGTTCTGGGATTTAATAAAGTTGTAGAACAATTAATTGCTTAATCATACCATGGAAACATATGACTGAGAAACAGTTCTCTTTAAGGCCAACCCTCATTGCAAGGTTGGCTCGATTTGGCTTGACCAGGCAGGTTTGGGGGTTTTTGTTGTCGAAGGAGAGCTGTCCTGAACAAGACCTTTCTTTCTTTCAGGCCTTATGTTTATGCTTTCTACTCTGAGCAACCAGATGCTGCTGGCCACAGATATGGTCCTTTCAACTCAGAGGTTAGTAGAGATTTTCTTCTGTAGAAAAAGCACACGTCTCAAATACATTTTTAGAATAACTGCTGCTGCCCAGGAGTAATATTTTTAGCAACTTTTTTCACCCGTTTCTGTAGTATGCATCACCTCTGCCAGAGAAAGCAAAATTATTGTCTAAGGATTTATCTTGTGATATTCAATTCTGAGAAAGAACGGCCCGTGCCTTTCATACATTGTTTCTCTTTGTGATATGAAAATGCAAATGGAAATCTCTCTTGGCAAAGATGAGATTATAATTGGGTGCGACAACAGAATTTAATGTTCCTCAAACAGTTTATCCTTCTTAAACATAATAAAACTATAATGCAGAAAATACTGAGGAAAAATGCAGAGAAGAGAAAGGCTTATTTAAAGCTAACAGCCTGCAGTAGCCAAAGTAATAATTCTGGTCTGTCATGAGCTGTAAAAAGCTGCTATTTCCAGTTTCATATAAACCCTAGAGGATTTCTGATAGTTTTGCCAATACTGTTCCCTCAGGGCTGGGCTGTTGAGTTTGGAGAAGATTTTGAAGCATTGTAAGGTATTTTAAAGAAAAATTATGTGCAAAACACTGCAGTAGCTTAACCCCTTGCTTGGGGTTCAGATTGCCAATGAGTACAGCTTCTCTGCCAGCATGGTCCAGCTTACAAGAACTTAAAGACTGTGCGGTTGTCTGGGATTTGTGGAGAGGGAAAGTAAGTTCTGTGCCCAAATGTCTTACTGCTTGGAGTGGCTGGGGGTTGAACATCTGGCAAAGCTCCTTCAGTCTCAGTGGAAACATATGCCTGTAGGTTGCAGTCACGAGACTTCAGGAGCTTTCATATGTGCTTTTTAAAGGGTAAACAAATGTTTTCAAATCTTTGAAAACTGAGGAGTGTATTCACCCTTTGGAAGGTAATACCAATCTCCCTGAGCAGCCAGTTACCAAGCAGATGGTTCTTACTTGTTTGCTATATATCTGGTAGCTTCCTCTACTGGAGAAGTGAGAAAAGAGAAGCAGCGTTAATCTTTTTTAATATACTTGAATTATTTGGGGCTGTTTAAACAAATTTGCAGTGATCATGGATTTGCTGTGGGTAGCATCCCTGCTGGAGCAGTTTTAGCCATGGTCCCAAGAACAGCATCTGTGAGGAGCTGATTCAAACCATCATTAAAACACACCATACTGGACAGGAAGATAAAGTCCATTTTATGGATATCCAGTGGTTAAAATCTGCCAACACTCCTGCTAAATTGATAGGCATTGATATGTTTTCATGTTGCCATCTGACTCAAAACAGGAGAGGTATCTGACTGGGTCAAGCAAGAGATGGATAATGAGAAGTGTCTGGTTCAGATGCAGTTCAAGGATACACTACTTAATGATGCTTTATAGTTCCTCTTTTTGAAGTATTACAAGTGTGTGGCTTATGACTGACAACTGTAATTTTATTTATCTGTAGACAACCGCTTCTGTCTGAGCAGAGTTATGAGGCTCCTTCCATGGACTTAAAGGACAATATAAAGAAGATGACATTGAATTTGTTCTTTACGTTCCAGTCTTTAAAAACCAGTTTAGCACTTTATGCTGAGTCATGTAGATTCAGATTGATCAGAAGTGTCTAAAAAGCGAAGTGTAATTGTATTATCATAGGAAAAAATCCCTACAAAAGCAAGAGTCCCTAAAGGCTTTTATTGCTTGAGGGCTCTTCTGGATGGTTATCTGAAGGCTGACCTCTAATTCAGGCTCTTAATAAGTGTGAATTGATAGCTTATGAAATTTTTACAAATGAATTCACTTATGCCATTTGTGTTAAACACAAGAAGAGTTGAAATTGATTTCTAGCAAATTGAGAACAGACAATTTAGCAGTTGAGTTGGGTTTGGATGTATGGATTTGGAGTTCAAACAGTGGCCACAACTTTCTGAATGGAAATTTAAGTAAATGAATACAGCTGTGTAAGTATACAGATGCTGAGATTTGTGAGGGGCCTCGTTTCAGGACAGAGAAGCTGGGAATTATTTTATATTGTTTCTCTTGACACTTTGTTTTCAATATTATTTTTAGAAGCTACAAAATTTACATAAAACAGCTGGGAAGGAGTCCTCAAAGGGACCCTGTTCAGTTGCTTCCTAGATACTGAGAGCATGACCTCCCTGTGCAATTTTTCTTTTCTTGTATGCAGCTGGCAGTGGCTGGACAGCTGGAGAAATTCTGGCCACTTCATTTTTCTTCGTGCAAAGGCAGATCAGTCCAGCACTTATGTTTGAAACAACCCTGTAACAATTATCTGCTATGTTTCAGATAGGCTTTTTACTTCTTGTTTGGAAGAATCAAGGTTTCATGCTGAGCTTTTGTTGCTGCACATGGCAGCTTGAGAAATTGTTTCATACCTCAGAATCTTCCAGATCCTACAAAAGTCCATTAGGAAAGTGGGTGTTTACTGGAGCTTCTTATGCCAAATAATATTCTAAATGTTTTTCAAATGTAAAATCTTAAAAGGTCAAATGGCATCCATGGCCAGTAATCTTCGACTTCCAGACTTCAGCTGATAGCACTTAGAGCTTCAGAGGATGTACACAACAGCCTATGTACAGAGTTAAAAGCTAGGATTAAAGGGAAGTAGAAGCATTTAAGCTTTATTGGATGAACTGCCAGCGTTGTTGGTATAAATGGAATACATATTATGGTCACCATCCACTACACTAACTTTGCATGTTCTCTAACATTATGAATTACAGTGTAAATGGAATTGATTGCCAACGTAGGGTTTTTTGTTTGTTTGTTTGGAGGGCCATGAATGAACTTCTCAAGAAGCATAATAATGAGTTCTGCTGCATTTCCAGGGGCAGTTATGCGAGTTATCAAACATGTGCTTGCTCTTCATTTACTCCTGCGATTTTTTTTTCTTTCCCTCTGTGCTTCTGCAGTTGAACTCTGGTATGTTGGTCCATCTGGGTCAAGAAGCAGAGCTTTGGCTGGCTGGTTATTCTTGTGATGTTACGGTCCCCTTCTGTAAGCAGGGAGGGATTTGTTTCCCTCCTCCATAACTCTGTTCTGACTCTTTTCAAGCAAAACTAAGATTTGGCTGGTTAATAAGAACTTGGCTTTTTTTTTTTTTTTTTTTTTTTTTAATCTTAGCTAACTTTTATTTTTGAAAATAAAACTTCTAGATATATACTACTGAAAGAGCTCTAAAACACATCGAAATCTGGCATTGCTACACTGTTCCTGCTGCTCCTCTAACACGCTGTCTTGAGACGGCCATTGTCAGTGTTCAGACCTGGGTCTCCTACGCTCGCGTGTTTCTGGCATACTGAAGCTCTGTCTGAGCGCGTTCAGAGAGAGTAAAATGAGAATCCTTCCTTTCCCTGCCGCTCCTCTCATCAGGACTGCACAAAGCTTGAAGCGTTTTAAAAACAGAAAACTCTGGTGCTGCTTTATTAAAATGCCTTTCTGGAGAGAGACGAATGAGACTGGACTAGAATCTCCTTTCCAGCTGCTTGCCTTGGAAGCAATGAAACAGCATGGCAGATGGTAACATCCCCTTCCTTCCCTTCCCTGTTTACGTTGCTCTGTTACTGAACAACTGTGAGAAGCTGACTAAACACATAGAAGTAAAAAATCATCATAAACCACCGACTCTTCTGAAGCCCACTCAGTGTGCTCCGTTGTGTGCAGCATATCTTAGTAAATATCTCCTTGTAGGCATTATCTGTCACTGCTTTGTATGCAACCCTGAGCAGTGCCAAGAGCCTGTGACTCATGTAAAGTCAGTGAGAGTGGTAAAGTTTTAAATTACAAGTTGATTAATGGGATGGTATTTTTTTCCAGTTATGTCTTACAGGGTTTTTCCCCTTCTGTTAGTATATCCAGATATTTGTGCATTTATGAACAATTACCCACATGAGATATCATAGCAAAAGTACTAAGAAAATTAAATTTTCAAGTTGCCCACAAAGCTGCTAACAAGGCAGGTGCTGCTTTCAAAGGCTCTGCCACTAATAAATATGCCCTACCTAGCTGATTTGAAGGATGCAAGCTCCAAGCTAACTGAGCCTCACCCTTACGGCTTTGTTCTGTAGAACTGCAGTCCCCAGTACTGATTAATGGGACTCTGGTGATTTCGGTGGGGTTTATGGCCTGGCACACAATGCTAATGCTACTGATGAGAATATCTACTGTCACCGATTTGACCAAAAATGTGTATGGAAAATCTTGCAGAAAGCCATTTGGTCTGGACAGGCGCTAGTACTCATACCTGAACTGCCCCCCAAGTGAGATGCACGTCCACCTGCCTTCTGCCCCAGACAATCATGACATTTTATGCAGAAATTTTTACAAAAATTGAAATTAAGTTTACTTTTGATAATACTAATGAGTTGACACTTGATCAGTTTTGAAAAATAATACTCATAGCTATATATTTTCAAAACCAGAAGGCCCACCTATTTTCGAAACACCAATTTCATTTGCTTTTATGCTGTCTGCTCTTGTAACTGCTGTTCTGCTTTCGGTACAATTTGGTGTATTCCTCCTTAAAGAGAGACAGATGCTAAATTGTCCAAATGCCTGAATTTTTGAAAAGGCCTTCATTTATGCATAAGGATTAGCTGGCATAGGTGGCTTTGCTCTCTGATGTGAGTCGAGACAGGCTTTTTTTCTGAGTCCAGACATCTCTCCCCGCCAGTACAGGAGAGTAGTTATGGCTCCCCTCTTACTCCGCCTAAGGGACCTAAGAGAAAGCTTCCTCCTAAGAGGATACAGAAAAGACCAGTTGCAGCTCCAAAGCAAAGAAGAAGAAAAGTACATAGAGTGGATCAATATGCTGCGGAAGCTCGTCGGAAGAAAGTAAGTTTACACATATTCCAAAATTCTATGATGGAAGTGCCACTTTTTTGGCACTTCTCTAGCTTTGCCTTTTTCAACTTGAGAATCACTCCGTGCTTCAGGTTGGGACTTTGCAGACAAAACTTCTGTAAGTGTACTGAAGGACACAAAGGAAAGCAGCCAAAGCAGACCAAGTCTTCTGGGAGCTATGTTTTTCTTGTTTCAGACTGTTTGCTTTAGGGAAAGTCATCTTAAATCCTCTTATGAATCCAGCCATCAGCTGGAGGCAATGTCAGATAAGTCCATGGGAAGGCAGTACTAGTGCTGCCAGCCCTAATTAACTCCCCAGCTCTTGGGAGCCTGGTGACTATTTGAGACTCTATGTCTAGTCGTCCGGGTTCTGGAGACGTCTTGAAAACATGACTGATAAAATCTAAAAGGGAAAGAACTTGTAAAAGTTGTTTCAGAAACAATTACTTAAAAACTAGTTAGTGACTTCAGAGTGGAAGCGATTCTTGATAACGTGATTTCCAAATGCAATGTATTTGCAATGGAAATGGAGCCTAAGTCTGTTTTCACTGGGCAAATGTCAGATGGGAATTGCTCTATTAGGAAAAGATGCAAGAGAACAAAACATGTTCCTTATTAGGCTGTCTTTCTCCACCTGGCAGTAAGTAAACATGCTGTCAGGGGTGGTAGGATGCATCAGTATTACTTTCATTTCAGAATTTTAAGTAAATAATACAGAAACATAAACAACCAAAATATTCCCCCTTTAGGCTTCAAACAAGAACCTTGGCATGCTCCATTGTTTCCTAAAAAAGCTATAGGCACTCTTCTCAATAGCATTTTTGTGGATGTGTTTTTTAATTTGTTCCATGATTGAACTTAAAATAATTGTTTTGAGACAGATTCAGGAAGTGTGAAGGGGCACACAGGGACACACAAAGCTTCAAGAACAGTTAATACAGATTTACTTGAGAAGAGAACTTATAACTGCTGTGATGATATTGCTATTACTCGTTAGTTTACCTTCCCAAGTTTTAGCCCTCTGGCACAAACCTGCAGTATTCCTACTGATGTGAGCACATGTAGCTCTCCTTTTTCCTTCTTTGTTTTTCTTTCTGTGAATGAAAAGGTCATACAAACTTCTTATCCCTCTTCTTATTTTGAGAAACAGAACCAAACAAAACAAAACATGTTACATGATGTTTCTCATCCTATCTGCCAATTCATTTTCTGGTGCTGATTGGTAAGGATGGAATACAGTACAGATCGGATTCTACCATTTAAAATAAATAGTGACATTTCTTCTACCTCCTAACAAGGCTTCTTCTAAAGGAAAACTCAGGAGATAATCCAATTGTGATCTGTATGATTCAGATCTCATACTCAGTGTTTTTGCAATAATACCAACCCTTTAGAACATAGATATCTGTATATCTTGAAAGATGAGATGCTTTCATACATCTTTCCAAAGCCCTGATATCAACATATTGGGTGAAGAAAGGTATATGCAAGACTTACTTGTTCACCAATAATTCTTTGGAAGTTGCACCTGGGGAAAAATATGAGCTGCATTTCAACACAAAAAAAACTTGCCTGAATATGCCACCTACAGCCTTAAGTTGCAGAGACTGGTTGAGGAACAGCCTGAGTGTAGTAGACTAGTAAGAGCTAACTGAACGTAAAAAACAGAGAGAATGTAGTGAGGTGAAGTTATACTACCGAGGCCTGTTTTCTGGGCTACTCTGAACACAGTCAAAGTAGTAAAAACAGAAAGGTGAGTTGTAGATTTCATTAATTTTTTTTTCATGTGTATCTTTGTTTCTTTTACAAATAGATGTTTTCATTCATATTGACTCTTACACGTTTTGAGAAATGTCTCTGCAGGCTTGCAGATGAAACTGGGAAAGAGGGTAGTTAAACAAAATTACCATTAATCATGAATTCTTGAAATCTCAGGAAGCCTGCTGACAAAAGTAAACATTAAGGGGAAATCCACCTGGCTTTCCAGTTTCCCTAAATTAGCTTTAGATTCAGAGTAAAAATTATATTTCCTTATATGACTGATGTGATAAAAAGTGTGCTCTCAGTCACTGAAGAGTCGATAGTGAGAAGGTGCTGCTGCAAGAGGCATTTTTTTGCCATTTTTTCCTTTTATTTTTTTCCTGTTTTAACTTGAACTGTTCCATGGCTTTTACAAAACCAATTACTTAGTCTTTCCTGATTTCAAATATTTCAAAATATCACCTGTTACTTGGACATCTTACATAGCTTATCAAAACTATTCCTCCAGTTTTCCTCTCCCACAGGTCATGTCTTCGTCTACTTACAGTGCCAACTGGGAGATGACATTTCCCATCTCATCTTCTACGCTATCAGACTCGTTTGACATCCATCCCTTAATAATTGAGGCAGAGGAAGAATTTCTGAACTATTGCTTTCTGGATCATACTAAAGTGGTGTTTCTTCTCAGAAAATTCTGCCAAAATTTTGTTTTTTCTCATCCAAAATTTGTCAGCTTTCTGTTTTTCATTGGAAGAATATTTTGTTCTATGTATTTGTACCAGCCAAATCAAACTGTCTGTATATGGTGACAGGATATGTTTTCTTCTCAAAACCAGGGCAAAATCCAAGTCTTCTGCTTAAAATCTTACTTTAAAACATTTTCCTTCTCCATTCCACCCAGTAAAAATGTTTCATTCTCTTACAGCTAAAATCACAATCCTATTAGTATGTTTTGGTGTTTTCTGTTTTCTTTCTTAATGAAGCTTGAATTAAGAAATCACAATACCATATCTGCTTTCTGGGACATACTGACACTTTTGCCAAAACTATCACTGGAAATTTTGGAAACTGTTGGCTTTGAAAATGAAGAATGCTCCCTCCAAGCTCCACGTGCTACTCAAGTGACTTGCATGTTGTCATCCTAGTGTCAGATGTCCTTTGAAGTGAATTTCTCTAACTAATTTGGTATACCTAAATCCAGAGCTTCATTTCATGTTTTGACTAAACCATTCACATCAAATAGCCACTTACAAGGAGTTGTTTATTTATAAGAAACAAACTGAAATTCAGTCTCACATGCATTTTTCTAATATTTTTACATCACTTTACAAATGCATGTATGTCACTGGGAGGCCCAGGATCATCCATAAAGATCTTCTGCTGTCCTGTGACAGCATCTCAACATGTCTTTCTCATGTTGCAATAGATGTTTAGTGCTTGATCTAGTGGTTGGCAACCTTGCCTCTGACAGAGGGGTTGGAACTAGGTGATCTTTGAGGTCCCTTCCAACCCAAGCCATTCTATGATTCTGCGATGAAAATGGAAATAGTACAGTAATTGTATGTGTAACAGCTCAGCCAAGGTTTTGCCTCTTGACCTGGATGTTATCACATCAGAGTTCTGCCAAAGGACCTTCACTTGTACTAGAAGGAGGAACATTACAACGATAGTTAACTTTTTTCTCTCCTTTCTACATATTTGTACAGATGATGGTAAATCCCCTGAGAGAGATTGACAAGACAGTAGGACAACTAATGGATGGACTGAAACAGCTGAAACTGCATCGATGTGTCAATGTCATATTTGTTGGTGATCATGGTAAAAGAAACAAATTCTTCATCAATGCATGAAGGCTTGCACAGTGTAGCTGTACATATAATAGGTAGCTTAAATGAAGTTCAGTTCAAGCTACTTTTGTGCTGATTTTTTCCCCCAGTAGCTTAAATACCAAACCTCAGCCAGTCAGTGTAGACTGATAACTCTATTTTCCTGTTAGTCGTCATTGGAGGACACTTCCCTTTCACATCAGAGATCTGGGTATTTATATCTCCATTTAGAGTTTCTCAAAACTTGGCATTTTCAATATGACATCCAAGCACAACTCTCCTTGCATGTATTGGAACACCATAATGTGCCTAAAATAATCTTTTCGTAAGTTTTTGTAGTAGAAAACAATTTAATAGCATTGATCCCTTTTTTGTGAGGAGAGGAGTGGCACATAAGAGCAAGACATTTCTTGGCAAATAATGAGACAAGTTATTCTAGTAGGAGAAAGACTAATATCTGTAAAAAGCTGTGTCCAGCTTCAATAGAAAATGTCATCATAGTAGTGGAGGAAGGTGAAAAAACAGTCAAAAGTTATTGTCAGATCAGTTGAAGAGTCACCAAAAAGCAGATATATTATTGGTAGGTTTGTTTTGTTTTGTGAAGTCAGAAGAAACTGCAATGAGAATAAATCACAAAGCCAAAGGAAATTTTAAGTGATAAATGTGACCATGTTTGAGAGAAACTTGCTTTTTCGTACCGTTTTAGCAATCCTCCTGAAAGTCACAGATTAATCATGCATTTGTAAGGAATTCTGTTCTGTGTAAGTCTTTGTCTAGGAGCGTCACACAAGAACGGCTAAATGAGCAATAAAATGGAATATGCCTTCTTTCTGGCCTTGGGGAGAGAAGGTTAAGGGGCAGGAAGAATTTCCAGGGGAGGTAGTGTTGTGCTGAACTGACTGTGACTGGCAACACATTCCTCCCCACCACAAGCGACTGTAGGAGAGAATTGTTTATCCGTGGCTGACTTAGAACAGACCACCAACAGACAATACCTTTTGTGTACGACTTCTCTTAAAATCCTTTGTTTAAAAAAAATTCAACAACCCCAAAGTAGTACACTAAACTAAAAACAGACTTTGATTTTTCCATGAGCTCAGTCTGAAGATGTGTCAGTGCACACATGGTGGATGTGGTGCCTGTTCCTCCAGCGTTCAGTGTTGAGACTGGTATTTCTCTTGTGTAGGCAAGTAGTAAAAGCACCCTTAATTTGGCTTCTATCAGTGTCTGACGTTGGAACTAGATGACTGGAAAAAAACAAGAATAAGATTTGTCACCCAAAGGAAAAGAATACACAGCTTTTTTTCTTTCTTTCTTTTTTTCTTTTTTCCTGTGCTGTTTTGGAAAATGTGTTTATCCTCAAGCTGGTTTAAACTTGTATTTTCCTTCTGCAGGGATGGAAGACACTACTTGTGAAAGAACTGAATTTTTGAGCAACTACCTGACCAACGTGGAAGATATCATTCTGCTGCCTGGATCTTTAGGGAGAATTCGCCCTAGGTCTAGCAATAACCTGAAATGTAAGTTAACTTAACTGTACTTTTTACTTTCTGAGAACTAGACTCCATCCTTTCCTTGAGATGAAGTATTCCAAAGGGTGTATGTCTGCAGTATGCTGGTGGGACATTCAGAGTGGAGCTCACTAAAGATCAGCTGTATTTCCCATCTGTAGTTCACAGACCCTACAGTGTCAGAGCTGTGTCAAGTGGGTAGCTGAAATGTTCTGGGTTAAAAATAATCTGTTTTGGTAAGAACAATCTTGAAGCCAGTTTCAGATAGCAGCATACGTGTCATTCTAAGTTTACTTATGCCCTTCTTCCCTCTATCAGTGAAAATGGGACTTGAGGGAGCTCAGTAGTGCACGGTTTGGATATAAGGAAAAAGTCTGATTCCTTTTTTGAGCTGACGGAGAAAGTGAATTACTAATTTTGAACTCACATTCTTCATGCCTTGTGGCATAAGTGAGGAACAGAGCAGGTTGCTAAATAGCAACAGACTGGGGAACTGTAGAGCATACATTCAGACATTATAGTAATAATTAAACTTTTTTTGTGAGAAGCTCACCCTGACTTGGTGTTCAAGGTTATATAGTCTTCAACATGCTCAGGAACCAGTCAGGGGTCCTCTGGTGAAACTTAACTCTATGATTTAAGACAGTACTGCCCCAACTATACGTCTGTTGCCCTGATTCCCCTCCAGGGAAGCAGTGCCACAACAGGCCTTGAAGCAGCACCATGACCACTCTGCTTCTGTGTGCAAACTTTGCTTTGCTAGCATTTTAAGCTAACAATCAAACAGTGAAACTTATAAATTAACCATAAAAACCTATGTTGTTGCAAACTGTGCTACAAGGATGATGACTTTTGGAAGAGAGGAGGTTCAGATAAGTGGGCCATCCTATTGATTCATCATAGCAATGCACATATATGTAGGCTGAGGACAGATTTTACAAAAAAAATGGACTTTGAAGATGAAAGATTGCTGGAATGATGGCAGAAATAATAATAATGTGGTTAAACTGATTTATTTCATTAGAAACTTAATTTATCTGGGTATTTGTGCTCAGAATACAGGAATACAGAATGGGTGTGTAAAAATCTGTTGGAAATAGTGTGTATATTGATGCAATGTACTAGGCTAGCATAAGACTGAATTTCTACACTTCAGTCTACTAAAAATTTTTCAGTTCCTCTGAGAATATTTTTTAGAGGATCTTTCAATCTTCCAATTCCCAAATTGCTGAGCAAAGTTAGTTTTCTTTGGAGGATGAATGGCAGTATCTTTCAAAAAGATCAACTAGACTGATCTCTGACTCATACTTCAGGGTTTCCCACAATACAATTTTCTTCTTTTGGCCTCTGTTCACAGCTTCCTTGTTGGATATTTGCAATCACGTGTAAATCATCTGTTTGAACATAGAACAAAGAAGAGTATTTCTTGACTTCAGAACTGGAGTTTATCTCCAATAACTGCCAAGTCACCCATATTTTTTTATTCCTTTTCTGCTGTCCTATTCCATAATACTGCATCAAGACGTGCAGACACTCCTCTGCCATGGATAAGCCTGTAGTTTGTTTTGAGATTCAGTGGAGCTCATTTGATGCTCAGCAACATGGTGTTTTCAGCAGTGAAACAATAAGAGTTAAGCAAAAGATTTTCTCCTACTAAGAATTTGTCTTGTTTTTTTTTTTTCTCAAGACTGAAGAAATGAGTGTAATACTAACAGACAAAAAACACAATGTATTTATCTTACTGTTCTTTAAGGAAGCATGTTATTGCATTCAAATCTCCTCTCAAAATCTTTCAGGAAGGATGATTTTCTATAATAAAGCAGTCGTAAGACTTGAAATTATATTTTCAGAAAATAGACTAATTGTTCAGCTAAGAGTATCTCAAATCATACAACAGTGAGCAACATTACCTGAGCAACCAAAATATCTTTAAGTAAAGGATAAGAGGTTAAATTTAGTTCATATTCAGCATATCCCACCTGATGCGTTCTTTTAGTAAATATCAGCCAGCCTGTAGGAGGAATCCTTCTATAGAAATAAATTCTTATCTTGTGATATCTTCTGCAAATTTCTTATTTTTTGTAATACTTTTCTCTCTCTTTTTGTTTTGTTTTGTTTTGTTTTGTTTTGTTTGCTTAACAGATGACCCCAAAGTGATTGTTGCCAACCTTACAGTAAGTATTTAGTGCTGCTCACTTTTGTCCTAATTTGGGCATTATTCAACAGTCCCGCCTCACTCTTTAGGTAGGAATATCGGCCATTGACAGGACTAAAGTGTTAAATGGTACCCTTCATGGGTGCAGATTAATGTTACTCATAAATTCCACTGTTTGCTGCTGTAGTAGCTTTTATAACATTTTTGTGCAGCACAGAGCCAGAACCTCCCTGACCGTCATGACTCCCTGAATTGAGTCTATTTATCCATTCCTTCAGAAATGGAAAATAATCTTTTAGGGTAAATATTTTACTAGCAATTTGAAGATGCTGAAAAAGTTCATTTGATAGCCTTCAACCATAACCTGGCTCTTAATGGATAAAGTTGTTTTAAATAAAAACTAATTAAAAAAAAAAAAGAGATTTGCTAACCAGACTGCTTTAAATATATCTGCAGACAAGATGTATTTTCAGCATTTATCTTTCCTCTGAAATTTAATCCTGGGTTCGGTTAGCTCACAGATGAAGAATTTTATTAAGCATGACACTTTACATGATGCTTTCAAAAAGACTTCCATGAGAATGAGATTTTCCAAAAATCTTTTGATTACTCCACGTGCCCTGGTTTTATGTAAATATTGCACAGAAATGACTGAACCACGTACTCCAGATGTATGCATTGTTTCCAAGACATCATCGATAACGCACTTAACAGCTTGACTTCTGTACTTCAGGGTTTCATGTGCCTCTGAGCTAACTGACAGCAGTGTCATCTGTAACCATTTATTTTTCAGTGCAGGAAGCCAGACCAGCACTTTAAGCCATACTTGAAGCATCACCTTCCTAAACGCTTGCACTATGCTTACAATAGGCGAATTGAGGATGTCCATTTACTGGTCGAGCGCAAGTGGCATGTAGCAAGGTAAACTTTGCTTTCAGTCTGGTTTCAGTGTGTTTTTCTTTCTGAGAAAACAAGACCTGGGACTACTTTGTCTGCCAGTGTCCTGCTCCTGCCATCTGGGAATAGGAGGAGTTTTGAACTCCTGGTGAGATTCAGGCACATTAGGTTCAGGGTCCCAGTTTGGAAAAATCAGTAGTTGGATGAAAGTGAGAAACCCAGATTAGTTTCCTTTCCCAAACAACCGTGTTTTTTGACTAATTAGCTCATATATAGGAACTGATAAGCTTTTTTGGTAAGGTGCAAACTTATTCCAACCAGGTAAAGGGGAATATGGGAGGACTGGAGAAGCTAGGGAACCAGAGGCTGGATGGATGTACAGAGTAAATGGGAAGAAAATTGAGATATTGCCATAGTGAATGTAAGCCTGAGAACGTGTGAAAGTGTATTATAGGTTCACCGCTGAAATGTGTGCATTGTATTGTGTTGCAAAACAAATCCACAGCTAAACAGGATGCTCTAGGTCAAAGCAAACCCAGTTTTGGCTTGGCCTTTGCCATTTGCCTCTGAATTTTCAGTTATAAAGCATGGACAGTTTTTAATACTCTTAGTTCAAAATGATGGAGCAAAAACACGGAGTGAGCAGAAGAAGAATTGCCTTGGTTTATGAGTTTCTGATTTAATGTATATTGTTTTTCTTGCTTTGTTCTTTTGCCACATTGTGTATTACAGTAGGAGAATGACTGGGCCTTAATGCATAAAGCTGACTCAGTGGTTCTTGGAAGATGACAGAGATTTTAGCATATGCCACTCTGTTATGGGCTTTAAATTATGGTAACTTCCTTTGCCTATATAGCTGCCAGGCAAACACACGGTGTGTTGTAAGTGTCTTTTGGCATCTGTGCATATCTTGCTGTGAATTATGCAAGGATCACTCTGCTGAAACAGTGAGTGAGAAACTCCAAATGCTTTCTTGCATAACTCCACTAGCCAGTTGGCCATTTGCCTTGTATAGTTTCTGTGGCTAAGGTTCATGTACATCTCAAAGAAGTAGACTGAATTTTAGGCCTACCAAAATTTTAGTTTTAAGAATTTTACTGGAATTGATGGGATTAGTCTGGAGGGCCCAAGTTTATTATTTTTTTATTAATTGTATCAACAGATTTCCCTTATGTATTAATTATATGTTCTGAAATCTTGTTCACCAGTGATCCATTTGTTAGTGTAACTGTAATTAATTGTATACTCACAGACAGAAAAATGGTTGTTTCTGACCTGTTTGCTGTAGTAAAAGCTCTATTAATTTACAAGGTTTGGATCAAATTTTTGCGGGGCATAATTTTCAAACAGATGAGTAAATTAACTTGTAGGATAATCCAGTCCACTGCATGGATTGCTTATACATGGCCCTGATGAAACCAAATGCAAAAAAGTGCTCAGGAGCAAGCTGATAATTATAATTCTTAGGCTGCAATACTTATTTTTCCACATATTTTGTAAAATAGTATTCAGTCACAAGCTGAGAAAATAGCTAATCCTTTTTCAATTTAGGAAAGCTGTGGATGTTTACAAGAAACCAACAGGAAAGTGTTTCTTCCATGGAGACCATGGCTATGACAACAAGATAAACAGCATGCAGGTATGAGCAATGCAGTAATCTTTACAGAAGTGTTGTTAAGCCAGAAGATATTTAAGATCTCTAAAATGTAAATATTCACTGAAATAAACCCTATGATTTAAAGTTGTTCTTCTGTATTCTTCTCTCTCTCTCTCTCTCTTTTTTTTTTTTTTTTTTTTTTTTTTGTTAAGACTGTCTTCATAGGTTATGGACCTACATTCAAATACAAGACCAAAGTACCGCCTTTTGAAAACATTGAACTTTACAATGTCATGTGTGGTAAGCTGCCTGCTTGAGGATTTGTAAGAGAAACATGCTGCTTTAACCACAAGGGTTTATTTAGACACCTGTGGGCTCAGGCCCTGTATCTCTCCCAGCATCCCTTCCCCAGTGTCTCCTTCCTAAACACTAACTGAAGGCATTTCTCAGGGGCCTGGGCTTGCTCTGCTCTAGCAGCTTGCCAATAAAATGTATTAACATAGTTCTGCTGCGTGCAGCTTGGCAAAGATCCTATTTGCGCGTACAGACTTCATTAGTCTTCATTAGGAAGGAGGCTTCTGTACCTCCATGTCTCATAGAGCAGTTCAGGGGCATCACTTAGCTTTCTATGGCATCTCCTAATATTGTTCAATTTCCTAAACTTTTACTGATGTTACATTCTGATATTCTGTACAGTCTTTTATTTAATAATGATTTAACACAGGAATAAAACTTTCTAGCTGAATGTATAATTAACTTATTTGCTCTTTTTTTTTTTTTTTCAAACATGAAGTGTCAGAAAGGCAGTTATCTCATATGTGCAAAGCAAGTCACTAATAACACTCTGTTCAAGATGGTTGGATTGTAGGTTTGTATTGGAAACTGCAGTAGTTATAATAAAATGGTTTTCCAATGTCTTCATGCAAATTAACCTTTTCCTAAAGTCTACCATGGTATTCAGGCAAGATTTGCAATTTTATGTTTTGGATTAGCATTTTTATTACATTAAAAGCATTCATTAGCATGGCACAGATGTAAACAGTATTGCAAATAAATATCTTCGCTAAGTATATTTACTGCTAAATACATATGTTTCCAGTCTAACCATCATTGACTTACCTTGGGTGTTTTCATAGATCTGCTTGGATTAAAGCCTGCTCCCAATAATGGTACCCACGGAAGTTTGAATCACCTGCTAAGAGCCAATGTTTATAAACCAACTGTGCCAGATGAAGTTGCTAAGCCACTTTATCCTGTAGCTCTACCTTCTGCATCAGATTTTGATATAGGATGTACATGTGATGATAAGGTAGGTGTTAGCATCTGTTGATGCTCCCACACTGTTAGCCACAATTGCCTAATAAAGTTTATAGCCATTATAGCTATTTTGAGAGTGTTTGATCTGCAAGAATTCCTCAGATCCTTCCTGTGAAATGTTCTTTGCTTCTGGAACAATTATTGCTTCTTGGAAAACAGGAAACAAAACAGGCGTCTTCGTTTTATAGTGCTAGTTTTGTTTTGCTAGATGCCTAGTACAACAAGATGCTCCAGAGATCCTAATCTTTTCTTTTTTCTATTCTTGAGAAGAACAAGTTGGATGAACTCAACAAGCGCTTTCATGTCAAGGGAACGGAAGGTAAGAGCTTGGTGCCTCAGTTATTAAAAGCTATTTCTGTTTTCTTTTGCAAGCTAGTTTGCATCACTGATACCACACATGTTCCTGTTTAATTTTAGTTAATGTGTTAGTTAATCAACTTTTCAAGTAACTGTCAAAAGAGCACACAGACATATATGAGTTATGTGGGCAAAATTAACTGCTGCTCACATGACAAAGTGCACACTACCTTTTGCTGTGATCAGAACCGAAGAATCCCTCAAAGTGAGACAACTTTTAGTTCTTTTCCATCACTGTTTGGAGGTTTAACCTCTGCTGTGGAAGCAGAGGGAGCGTGAAGCGGCGCTCCCTTTAAGCATAAACAATAGATGAGGTAAAAAACATTGACCACATCTGCACAGTGGTTTACCAGCATTGATCAGGTCTAAGTTTCACCAGGTTATCAGTGGAAAGGACAGTGCAACTTCTTTTACAGCTCCTGATTGTCTTGTAATGGTTGTTTCTTAGAGTGCAGGTTATCCTCTTGATGAATTTTCATCAATCAAGTATATAAGCAATCCCTGGTTCAGGGATGCTCAATGCAACTTTGTCCCTCACTACCAGTGTTTCTCCCAGGAGAGAGCTCCTCTGGATGATTGTTCTTGTGCCCTTGATGCTGAACTTGATGTTCTTGCATTTGTGTTGTCAGCTGTGTGTCGGGACTGCTATCCAGGTTAAAATGTAACGATAATAGTTGGCAGTGTCCCCCTCATCATAAAGATTTATATTTCTTCTTCTCTATCTTAGCAAATTCTAAATCTTTGAATTTAGACTTAAGTTTAGACAGGTTTAGGCTGGAGATACTTCACATTACTCAGATGACTCAGATTCCTTATAAAGCTGCTTTAGGTTTACTTTTGTGAGCAGGCAATGCACCCTATCCTTTAATTTCTATAGGTGAAATTGTTCATTTCTCTGTGAGTAAATTACCTTTTTACAGCTTTCATCTTGCTAAACTGATTTTTACAACTAGTGATGAGCTACTCCTGGCTGTAGCTATTTCAAGCATTAGAAAAAAAAAAAAACAAAACTGTTGTGCTCCTGGATATCTCAACATCTTTATTCTGCTTAGATTTGGATACTTCTTCATTGCACTAGTATAAAAAAAGTAATTTTGTTGAATTTTAAGAAATAAACGTACGTATCTTTTTCAGTTACTTGTTTGTAAGCTGTCAGTTAGCTCAAATTAGGTTTCCCTTATGTGAACAACAAAAAAGTTCTATTTTGTGTAAGTTATTTTATTATATTTTGTGACATATTCTATCACATATGTTCATGGATCTTCCTGCATTTAGTTGGTAATTAACTTCTCCCATTTGGGGAGCATTTACCTGAAGTTATTATTCATATGCAGCAGGAAGAAGTCCTTCAGCTTCTCTTGAAGAAGGGAAGTTTATCATTTTTGTCCTTACACAAGGTTTCTCCTACTTCTCTTTTCTGCATCCTATAAAAATATCTTCTATTTGGACTCAAGCACTAATAAAACATGCCCTTTTCTTTAAGGTTAAATGCCTATCTATGAACAGTGTTTAGGCTGGTTACCTCACTTCTATGTTTTGATTTCCAAAAGCAAGCCGAACCTGTTTCCCACTTGGTTATCAAAATGAATGAATCTTGCAGCACAGTGCAAGATTAGCCAGGAAATTTGTTTTTCCTCTATCTTGTTTAATTTTTGCTTACAAAAAGATAAAAATATTATCAGAGGTATCTAGTGACACTTAACCATAACATATCAGAACAAAAGAAGAAAAGCAAATTGTGTAGAGTTGGAGGTGTCTTTGGTAGCCAAAGTTAGGAAAAGGGTTTTTTGTTTTGTTTTAATTTGATATTGCTGACGGAAAATAGCATGTAGGTCTTCAGAAATCATCTGTATCAGCCAAGTGAAAAAAAAATACTCTTTTATTGAGTAGACTCCTTTGCCTTCCTTTTGTGAAGGACTTTGTTTTTTACAGAAAACAGAGGAAGAAGAGAAAAACAGGAAAACTGACACAGTGAGTGATAGGATGAGGGCAGATTTAAGGCAACAAAGTGATTTTCACCTCACGTCTTCCAAATGTAGGCACAGAGATCCTTGTCTCTTGTGCCTGGAGAAACATACTATGACCCCAGCATTCTTTCAACTGCAGAGAATACTTGTAAGCTCAAAGTGAATTTTGAGCCTGGAAGTGGGATCCCAACCAAAACTACTGAAGAACAGCTATTCCCTCTGTTACAGGATATCCTTAGCAGTTTTTTTCAACTTCAAGGTTTTGAGTGATAAATTTAAGTGTAATTTCTTCTGATCTGTAGAGAAGCATCTTCTGTACGGGCGCCCTGCAGTGCTGTACCGCACGAAGTACAATATCTTGCACCACCATGACTTTGAAAGTGGCTACAGTGAAACATTCCTGATGCCTCTCTGGACATCCTACACTATTTCCAAACAGGTTGGTGCTGTCTTTTCTCCTGGAAATTACTTTAAAAAATTCTTGGAAAGTCTATTTGCTGCGTGTATTCTTGAGTTTGTAGAAGTCCCCTTTCCCAAGCAGATTTTCTGATGGGAAATTATCCACTGAAAATAATACCATTGGAGAAAAGAATTTTTAAGGCAGATTGTTTGAATATTTCTTTCCCTGTTTTCATTTTCACTCTCAGCTTTTCTCAGTGGGAATTTGTCTTCCCAATTTATTTCAATCAGCTACTTCATTTGAATTTCAGCTGCCTGAAGGAGGGGCAGACTTGGTTGTAGAGCTGGGGTGTGGATCACTGTACTCCACGCGATGCCTTACAATCTATAGACTACAAGATGCCATTTTCTTTTAGCTATAAGTGCTGGAATTACATTTCTTGTCACTGATCAATGCAGGCAGAGGTATCCGGTGTCCCAGAACACCTGGCCAGCTGCGTCAGGCCCGATCTCCGCATATCTCCAGGAAACAGCCAGAGCTGCTCAGCCTACAGAGGTGACAAGCAGCTCTCCTACAGCTTCCTCTTCCCTCCTCGTAAGTTCAGTAGCAAGTCTACAGTCTTCAAGGATTTGAATGTCATTTCTATGCATGCCACTTCATTTTATTTTTTAAATAACAAGTGGTTTTATAATTTTCTGTTTAACTACAGAAGAACTTAGGTATGAAAAAACCCTTACCAGATGTAAAGGGACTCAAGGGTTTTTTTGAGATTGTTGAGAAAGAATATAGGTAGGAATCCTCCGATTTCCCAGCTTCCTGGGGTGATTCCTTCCTTCACAGTGCTCTTCACTCGGAGGACCTGGTTCTGCACCAGCATCCCATAAGAGGCCTGATGGGATGGATATATTATTCTTGCTGCATGTGTTCAGGACCAAGGGCTGAATGCCAGAAGTTGCCATCATGACTGTGACCTCTCACTTTCACAAGACTGGAGAGATATGTCAAACTGGTACTTGGCTTCATGCACAAAAAAGACGAAGAGTACCACTTGAGTTAATAAAAATAAAGGTGAAAGCAGAGTTGCACAGAATAGGGGCATAAGCTAGAAGACAGTCTTCAAAAGCTGGCCCTTTAATGTCAATGGACATATACTAGCACATATAAGCTAGAAATCTAGTCGATTCATAATTTTGACTTCAAACAACAGAAGAATAAATATATATAATGTGTAAGTCCATATTAGACTGCTGCACAGTGTAAAAACAAAACAGAATTCTATCATCTCCTAGAAACAGTGGTAGTAGAAAATCTCTGTAAATGACTGTTCTGAGTTCTGGTTCAGTTATATTTGTTATCCTTGGAAAAAAAAATCTTGTAGATTTTGTAAATGTTCATGGAATACAACTTTGCTGTGTCACAGATGGGAACTTCATTGCTCTGTCTTCCTTATAGTGTGGCTGAAATAGTTTAGAATGAATTTCTGATGTAGAATTACTCATGCTGGAGTAATGCTTGCTTGCTCAGAACTAGAAGATAATCCCACAGCCCTCTGCCTATAAATTGTGTGACTGTTTTATGAAAGCACACAAAGCAGCTGACCTCTGTTTTGATGACAGTATTCCTTTTGGTTACTCTCTAAAACCACTTTTGAAAACATTTTTGTTCTTTGAATTCCGACATTTCATCTCATTAGTATTTTTCTTTTTTCAGAACTAAGTTCCTCTGCAGAAGCAAAGTATGATGCTTTTCTAATAACAAATATCATTCCAATGTATCCTGCTTTCAAAAGTAAGTGTTGATTCTATGGCTCTGTCTCTTTTTCCCAAGCTTTTAATATTTATTTAAATGTCTGTTGAACTGTGAAATGAATGGATGAGAGAAATTTAGAACATAAATCCAATTACCTCCAAGCAGCAGATAATATACGTGGGAATCTTAGTTCAAGGCATAGGCTTTTTTTTACCACAAGATACATTTAGGGTTTAGGGAGGGTTTATTTTCCTTGCTGCTGGGCTAAGAGCACAGGCACAGTCAGTTCTTAGTACAGCAGTTTTGTAAGTCAGTTTGTGTAAAACCATTCAGATTTTCTTGTTTATAGCCCCAGTTTGTGCAGAATGTACTTAGGCAACATGTTTTTACTTCCCAACAGGAGTAGTCTGGCAGTGTGCACTTAGCATGTTGTAGTTCAGGGACAAGTGGCATCTGGATCACCTTTGATTTTTCTATCCCTACCCTTAGAGGTAGACCAGAAATTTTTATTACCTTTCAAGAAAAAGGAAAAATAAACCAATTTATGGAAAGTGAGGAATGACTTAAAGCCAGCTGAAACTTTCAGTGCTGCAAGGATATAGTATTAAAGTTCCTTTTGTCTGGACATCACTTTTCTCTCTGGCATTGCCAAGAGGTAGGAAAACCGTCAAACTATTCTGGTGGCATTTTTGGCTTGGCAGGAATTAGGAAGCCTTGAAAGAATCTCAAGAGCCTGTTCTTGTGAGATTTCCAATTCAGATTTTAGGCCAGGGAGGTTTGGATAAACATCAAAGACTATGGAAGGCTTTTTCTTTTTAGCCTAAGAAGAGTGCTTTTAACTGCAAAACCTCTGAGTAGGAACAAATGGTGATGTTTGCTGGAAATATGAAGAAAGGCACACTTAACTGATTATAGAGAACAAAATTATTGGGGATTTCCCACTCTAAAATAGAATGAAACTCTAAAAGTTTCATAAAACTGCTTTTTATGCTAATGTTAGTCTATGTAAATTAGCTGAGATGCTCATCACAGGAGAACAACACACCACCAGCGGTGCTTTTTATCTTGGTGGCCTCCAACTTCATCACAATCGAGTGAAGGATCACCTGAGAACAAATGCTGTAACTTGTAGCACTCCTGAAGAACTATGAACTAACACACATGTGCAGGTTGCAATGCAGAGTTCAGACCATTCATTACATGGAGCTGGCTTAAGCAGTTCCCACTTTAGTGAAGCTGCAGGATCATGCCCTGGGGCTGCAGTGCACTGGCATTGCTGTCTGTGTGGCTGCAAGTGGAAAACCAATGTGGGAACTGATTCAGCTGCAAAAATCTTTCCTTTGGGGCTATTTTTGTTGTTAAGGCTAATGCATCAAAGGAGCGGGCAGCTGGAGGAGTGGGACTGCCAAGTGGTTACTGCAGCTGAGGTTCCTGTTAGACCATCGCTTGTGGGTGCCCCTGCACCAGCCTGAGCATGGAGTTTGGCAAAACACACTGGGGAAGGAAGTTCCTGAGGCTGGTTCTGCTGTCAGTGCTGGGGAGCCATGAGCTAAGCAGTCAGAGCTGGCAAGGCAAAAGTTAACTTGATACAAGTTAGAGCTGTTTTGCTTGCACACACTTCTGTTAGTGTTAAAATGAAAAGGAAAAAAAAAAAAAAAAAGAAGGAAAACAATGATGCAGCTGGAGATCCCAGTGTGTTTCTCAGTGAGTCTCTATAAACATTTTAACTTGGTAAGATTCAGAAGGTTGTAGTGGAGAAAGTGTCATGCTTTTCACAAACATCATGGTTAAAATTCCCTGCTAGGCGAACCTCTGCCTTAATGAGATGCTTTGTTATAATTTGGCCATCCTAGACTGCACCTGATTTAAAAGTTGGACTTTTTGTATTCAAGGAGGATTTGTGAGAAATAATGTGACCTTGACTTTTAGAATATTTGGGCTTTGCTTTTAATCATGGTACTATTTCCTTTTGTGAATTAAAAAAGAAAAAAAAAAGGACAAAGCAACATACCCAGTAACCAGATAAGGAGGACAAAGGAAATGTTTACAGGGACATCAAAAGTGTGTGAATAGCTGCTTCTGCTGGTGGTGAAGGAACAGCAAACTCTCTGTGCAATGTCTAGGGCAATGCCAGGCTTAGGATGGTACCATGCATTTCCTTTATTGCTAATTGGAGAAAAAAATTCAAGAGAGAACAAAGAATTCTGAATAGGCTTTATTGACCAACAGAGAGTGAAGTTGCAGTAAATCTATAAAGCTTAGTCTTTGATTATCTCTTCTATTGTGTGAATGATGCCCACTGGATTTTTATCTTCATGCAAGAAAAGATTATTTATAATCTTAATCTTGACATGTCTTAATACGTTTATCCAAATTTTAGTGTTGTTTTTTTTTTCTCCCCCATAGAGGTATGGAACTATTTCCAAAGGGTTTTAGTGAAGAGATATGCCACTGAACGAAATGGAGTCAATGTTATAAGTGGACCAATCTTTGACTATGACTATGATGGTTTACATGACACACCTGAAAAAATCAAACAGTAAGAATTTGTATTTAAATTGGTTTGCTGATGTTTCTTCTAGTGATAACTTTATCTCAAACAATCTATTGTTTGCACTTCATTTGATTTTGGGAAGGGGTTGAATTTTGTGTCTCTGTCCAAAATGGTTCAGCGAGACTGAATGACCTTGTGGATAAGACAGAGGGAAAATTAAGGGAATGGCAACTCACCATGTAACTCTTCACCTTGGGTTTGGAATGGGGTGTTTATTCATCCTTCATATTAAGCTGATTTATATTCCAAATAATGTTTTCTCTGAAGCTGTCTGGAAGTTTAGAGTTGCAACTGGGTACCAGAGCACACCATACTGCTATTGAGTTAGACACTCTAAGCTTTTGTTAATTCTGTAAAGCTTGCTCTCTGTTCCCCTGAACTGAAGAAACCTTTCAGCATTGGCACGTGGTGTTTCTATGGCACAGTATCAAAACATGAGATAATTGAAATGCTCATTTTCAGATAGAGCTCGAGAATCAAACGCATCTTAACAAGTACATGCATCCTCACACGTAGGGGAGGAAAGACCACACTGTCTGTGTAATTCTTCTTCCAAATGGATTAGTCCTTTGTGGATAAATGTTTGCTTCACTTCCTCAGGTTTGTGGAAGGCAGTGCCATCCCTGTTCCTACTCATTACTATGCCATCATAACCAGCTGTTTAGATTTCACTCAGCCAGCCGACAAGTGTGATGGACCACTCTCTGTTCTCTCGTACATCCTTCCCCACCGGCCTGACAACGATGAGAGCTGCAATGTAAGTTCTGCTTCCTGACGGTAAATGTTCCCTGGGATTTTCCCAGGGAAGATGCTAGTTAGCTGTTAAAGGATCTTAAATGAAAGTACAGGGTATTGACTATTAAGTGTCATGTTCAACTCATGAGACAGGAGTACTCCTCTATGACAAACGGGGGTAACAGAGAAAATGTGCAACTATTACTGCACCTAAAATTGTCTGGAAGAACTAAAACACATTAGGTTGGCTGTAAACAACGTGTGGGCTTCCACTTTTTGGCAGACACTGTCAGAGTAACCTCAGGCTGAAAAAGAGTGTGTGAGCATATGTAATGTGCTGGCAGCCAGCCTAATGTTTTTATGGAGGTCTGTTTCCATATGCAGGTACAATATATAATCTGTCTGCTCTTGCAGTCTCGATGCATCAGACGGCACGATTACATCCAACCCACACAGTGTTAAAACTGTATGCTAAAACCTGCTGAAGGTAGAGTTGCCAGCAGCTCTTGCTGGTTCCAAACCATGTCTTGATTCAAGGGAAAAGTTCAGATTCTCTTTACCAGGGATCAAAGATGATGAGCCACCCTCCTCATTCCTTTTCTGTCTTCCTTTTGGATGAAAAATGCTGTAGTTTTGGGATCTTGGTGAAGTAAAAAGGCTTCACTTTGCTCAGAACTGCAGAAAGCAGCACAAATGCCCTGTAGCTGATGGTGTGGCAGGAGAGCCATTAGGGTCCCCATGAGCTCCAGCACTCCACAGGGACAGCAGTCCTCCCAGGCAGCTGTATTTAGACTTGTCCTTCCTCCTGAACTTGTTCTCCCATTACACAGCTGTGTGGATTCCTGCACACAGACGCTTCACTATAGGCTGCCAGGAGTCTGTTTCCTGAATGAACGCATTAATGTTACGAATTTTGTATTGGCACAAAAAGTTGAGACTCCTATTCCAGCTACAAGCAGAAATAGTAATTCCAACTCTGTACACAATTCACCTGGAACACTGTTTCTTTCTCATTCATCAAACATCGCCTACTTTCAGGTCACTCTTTTCGAAACCACGCTTTTGGAGCAGTACTCCTCTCTTGAACAGGTCTGGATTCCCTCCTTTTAGACTCTTAACTGTTTTGGGCAGAGATGTCTTCTATCAGAAGGCTTGGAAAGTCTTCAAGATATTTCACTGTGTTTTTATTCCGGCCTGCCTTCATCTGAATGAAGGTCTAGTTGGTGATCTGGAAGTTACTATCTGGCATTTATCTGTCCTTGTATTTCTGCCTGTATGTGATTTTTTTTTCTTCCCTCTACTGTGTGTCATTGTGCTTTTAAACTCCTGAAATCTTTCCTTATAAATGTCTTGGAATAATTTTTAGTCTTTGATTTCTTATATTCCAACCCAAGCTTCTTTTCTCTACTGGTCATGCTACTTATGGTATATGTATTTAGAGTCCCTAGTGTGACTTCAGTGCTGCTGTACAAACTCATTAGCAGCTATTGCTCTACGCTTGACATAATAAAGAAGCACTTGAAAAATATATCAAGAACTGTAGTTCTTGAGTGAAAGTACAGGCAAAATTTTGCTATTCCAATAGTTTGTCTTACTTTTGCACTTGGTATTTCATCTCACGTATTCAAAGAAGTGACTGTGTAAAACCTTACATAGTTCACAGATGAAATGCTTGGGATAATATAAGAATTCTCCCCTAGCCTCTCCACAGCTTTCTTTTCAGATGTAAAGAAATATTAGCTTTCCTCAGCTCTGCTCTTGTCACACACTTTCTCTCTCTTCACACAGCCGTTGGAGAACACCGCTACTCTTCTCATTGGAATTTGTTCCATTTCCAAACTGTGTTTATTCATGGTGAGGTTATACCCATTTATTCTTGTGTCAACATTTTTCTATGGCTTAAATAGCCCTTCAGTGGTCTTCTTTGGGATTTATCCCTGCTGATGATTTATGATGATTCTCAAAGCATGTACTTTTCTCTGTTCATGGGTGACCAGGATCTTTTATGCTCTTCTTGTAAGAGAGGAAGAGCATTTTAGTAGCCTTCCTATGCATCTATTCCTGCCTGATTTTTTTTTTCTGGAACATGAATGAGATAAAGTATTCCAGCTTATACCTCAAAATGGAAATGGTTTTCTTTCCATTTCACATGATTCCTCTGGTACTATCTAGAATTTGCTCCTTCTATAGCTGTATTATAAAGGTGGCTCAGTGTATCGCATAATAAACCAGCACACCCAGGACCTTTCCTTCTATCTGCTGTTTCAACTGAAAATCTCCCAGCTTAGCAGAAATTCTTACTGCCAATGTGGGTAACCAAATTTCACACTATACCAGGGACTCCCTCATCTGCATCATGCTGTATGGTATTCCAGTCTTCCTCTGCACTGACAAGAGCTCCCAGTTGATTTTAGTAGCAAATTAATGACCTTGGCACAAAAAGCATGTATGAAAATACTAAATAAAAATCCTTTCCAAAACCAAAGCTGGAGGAACTACTAGAAACTTCCTCCAGTACACAGATCCTTTTTCGGCAGTGAGTCTAAATTTCTCTTTTAACAAGAAAGTTCCTCACCCACCTACGTAACTCTGGTTATCTTGTGCTTTCCAGCCAACAATCTGATATTTGAGAGATGGGTAATACAGCAGTTCTTTTACCTAGTGTATCTGATATCTGGATTTTAGGTTAGTCTCCTATTTTATTGCTTTTTTCTATTTACCTCCATGTTCTCAAGAGTTATTTTTTCCTTCTAAGACTCACTGCACCGCTAAAGTGACACTAACAAGCAAAGATGGAGAAAAACATCATTTTCAAAGTACACACTTCATTAGCGTGATACCACACTAACTGATCACTGTGCTTAAAATCCTTGCTGCTCGAGGTGAGATTTTGTGGGCCAGTTATGAAATGGAAAAATTAGCGTGGACCAGTTGACCGATCTTCTAAGCTCGTGGAAATGCTGTGTCGTTGGATGTGGTTTGAAACAAACCCAAACAGTCCCGTGAGCTCTGTCCAGTGCAGATTTGCTGTTCAGAAGAAGGCTTGAAGACAAGAGAAACGTCACAGTGATTGCATTTAGCCTCGTTGAGGCCTGTTAGCAGACTAGCAATGTGATAGGCTGAACAGGGCTCTTTTGTTCCCGCACACTGCCATGTGGTGTTCCTGGAGCATGGCACCACAAATGGAGGAGAAAGAGCAGGGCATGTTCCTTTCTTTTCCCTCTTAGTTTGGGTCTTTATTTCATGCTCCAGTCATGGTTTTGGGCCATGCTACCAGCGTGGAGGGGAATGTGGGTTTGGAGCTGAAAAGCTTCAAAACAAATGAGCAAATGTCATTTGTTGACAAACAGACGTTTGCTTTAGAGCAGCTGGTTGTGACTTAACTAATACTTTGTGTTCTCTCTGTGCAAGCCATCAAGCTTGCCCTCCTGGGCTTTACAGAGTGACCCATATACTGGTATGTGGGACACCTTCTGTTTTGGGTAGGCTCTGGCATGACTGTACTTAGTGTGAGGGTATGTTTTGGAGGGAGACATCCTCTGAGACAGTCAGAGGCTCACTTGGAGCAAGCCCAGAAAGACGAATTTTATGAGCTAGATTTCTAGGCCGCATACATGAACCTCAATCTGAGACTTAACCTCTCTGTTCCTAATGCACGTCCCCAGATGTACCATCCGACAAGGACAGAGGGGGAAAAGTCCTATTTGCTCTGTTCTTTTTCCAGGTCTGTTCCCCACCATGTCCCCAGGGGTGCCTGGAACATGACACTGGGCTGGTTCAACACACTCAAACAGCCTGTAACTACAGGGTTTTGCAAGGCAGGCTTTTCTGATTTTTTTTTTTAGTGAGATAAATTAGGTTGTGGATGGTTCCAACATATGCTGGATCTGGTACAAGGTGTGCAGCAGGGAGCTGATGTGGTGGCTGCCTGTGTCTCTTGGAGCAGTTCCCTAAGGGAGATTACACCTACGCAGTCCAACCCTGTCACTCTGGCAGCAACACCTTCCTGATTGTTTTTCATGTTGGCAAATGTGTAGTGAAAGTTTTTTGTTTGGCTTTTGGGGGTCTTTTTTGTAATTTTTTTTCCTATCTGTGAATAATATGTACGTTTCAATAGCAATATTTTACAGCTACCAATAAAAGGTGTAGTCCCAATTGTGTAAGGAATCAAAGTGGTCAACTAAAAGTAAGGTGGAGAGATTAAAATAATACTGTGTTAGTTGAATCACAGAATCATAGAATGGCCTGGATTGAAAAGGGCCACAATGATCATCTAGTTTTAATTCTCCTGCTGTGGGCAGAGTCACCAACCACTAGACCAGGCTGCCCAGAGCCACATCCAGCCTGGCCTTGAATGCCTCCAGGGATAGGACATCCACAACCTCCTTGGGCATCCTGCTCCAGTGCGTCACCACCCTCTTGAGTGAAAAACTTACTCATAATATCTAACTTAAGCCTCTCCTGTCTCAGTTTAAGACCATTCCCCCTTGTCCTATCACTATCCTGTGAAAGGCCACAGTGGTGTCTCCCTGGAGCCTTCTCTTCTCCAAACTAAACAAGCCCAGTTCCCTCAACCTTTCTTCATAGGAGAGGTGCTCCAGCCCTCTGATCATCTTAGTGATCCTCCTCTGGACTCACTCCAAGAGCTCTGGGTCCTTCTTGTGCTGGGGGCCCCAGGCCTGGACGCAGCACTCCAGATGGGGCCTCACAAGAGCCAAGTAGAGGGGCACAATCCCCTCCCTCTCCCTGCTGGCCACCCCTTTTTTAATGCAGCCCAGAACACAGTTGGCCTTCTGGGCTGCAAGCACACACTGCTGGCTCATATCCAGCTTCTCATCCACCAGGACCCCCAAGTCCTTCTCTGCAGGGCTACTTTCAAAGAGGCCTTCCCCCAGTTGAGTTGCTAATCAGATGAGAATAGTGTTTAAAAGCAGGGTACACGTGCTAGGGCTTGGGTTTTGCTGATACAGAACAGCTGATTGATATGGAGCTCTTTCTGTGACAATTTTTTTTTATATGGTGACCAATGATTTTCTAAAGGTGTGTGCCTGCTTTGAAATAACTACAACATGGGATCAACTTTTCCAGATGACTGTAGTCCTTGTCAATTGTCCTAATGTCTAGAAAAGCTACCTTTACTTTCAGAGTTAACTTTAGATGTGAAAAGTTATAAACATTTTTGTTTTTTTTTCATTTCAGAGCATGGAAGATGAATCAAAGTGGGTTGAAGATCTTCTTAAGATGCACACTGCACGGGTGCGGGACATTGAGCAGCTCACAAGCTTGGACTTCTTCCGAAAGACGAGTCGCAGCTACACAGAAATCCTCTCCCTAAAGACATACCTGCATACATTTGAAAGTGAAATTTAGCTTTCTAACCTTGCTCAGTGCATTCTTTTATCAACTGGTGTATATTTTTATATTGTTTTTATATTTATTAATTTGAAACCAGGACATTAAAAATATTAGTATTTTAATCTTGTATCAAATCTTAAATATTAAACCCTTGTGTCATTTGTTTTGTTTCTCTAATGTTTAATATAGGTATGTCTCTTGGTTTATTTAGTAGCGCTTGTAATACTGCAGCTTAAGTCCTTACTCCAAGCTTTTATCTGGTGCTGCAGAATTTGATACGTGATTCGAGGAAATATTAATTTCCCATGCTCCTTTACCACACTTTTAGTCCTGTACTGTGTATCAAAATACTGAACATGTAAAATTACATTCATTTACTGTTGACTATGTGACAGACATATTTAAACCCTATAGACAAATAGCATCTTAAATATAATAAACCACACATTCAGTTTTTTTAATGTCTTTTGGTTTCCTTTCACAGGGACTTTCAGAGGGACTTGGTAGCATCTGAATGCTGCTACATCTTTCATATTCAGCCTTCTCAAGAGCTTAGGTTTTCTGGTAAGGTGGATGACAGGGGCTCAGATGTCCTGCCGTGGGGCTTAGCAGTGAGACCGTATAATGGCACCCGCAGTAGTAACTGCTGGTTGGGTTTTGCTGCAGTGGCAGAGCTGGGAGGGGAGGTAGGCTGGTATCATAAGTTCACCAGGAGCACCCCGCACGTGGGGCCAATTGGCTCTGCTCTGGAGCTTGTGGGGAGGACATGAGCTGATATTATCTGATGTTACCCATAAGGCTGCATCACATCCCTTCTCCCCCAGTGCTGCTCTGGGCTGGTTCCTGGGTATACCCGCTCCATTGCCTTTTGCTTTGACTTTGAGGGGAGCTGCAATAAGGCAGATGTTGAAGGAGGTTGCATTGCCAAAAATCCAGCAATGGGTTTTTAACCAGGAGGGGAGGAAAGTCTGATTTCCTGTATCTCACTCTAATGGTCATAATGTGCAGCTTTCTCCTAAGCTGAGACTGAGTCCAAGTCCTAATGCCAACCCCCATTCTCAGGGGAACTTCCTTGGCCTGATTGCATATATGTAACTTCTGTTAATGTGAACACCATACAGTGCATGTGATTTGCAACCATCAGGTGGTCATGCAGGCCAAGTCTCTGTTGGCTACTTCTGTACAGTCAGTCTCATAATCCTGACAAGCCCCTGCACATGACACTGATGGCACAATCCCAAAGCAGTGGAAGAAACACTTGCATACTGATTTCCAGATAATAGCCTCATTTGGCTTGGATAGTTTTTTATGCAAGGCACATAGTATGGAGCATTAATAAAGATTTGCATTAATGTTAGTGTATGAGAAGATGTAAAAGATAATTATTGTGTAGAATACCTGTTGAGGAATTTGGAAAAGCAGTGAAGGCTGAAACAAGTGGTAGCTCTGTTACAAAGCCATCTTCAGGGGTTTCAGAGTTCCCACTCTGCTCCAAAGTGATTTGCATCTGTTTTCTCTTTGAGGGCTGCGAATGTAGGAGGGAAGAGGTGAGAAGCATCTCGGCCATGTACACAGATGAATAGTCAGTTCTCCTAAGTAAAATTAATCTGCCACAACTTTCACAACTTACATCCTTGTAGCATCCATCTAAGAGACAGTGGTAAACTGGAATTAATCATGTTAACACGGATGATCATCGTAATGATTTGATTCCTCTTACCAGTAGACAGTTTTATTATTCCAGGTGCCAAATTCTGTTTAAATTAGAAGTGCATGAAATATGAAAGCTTTAAAATCCCCCCAAAATGTTAGGATGGAAATTCTGATATGAAGCATTGGGAAACATCTTATCCTTGCAACTTAAAAGTTGTCTCTTGTGGTTGTCTGGTAGCACAGAAATATTTTTCTGTGAGCTTTTGGCAAGGCTTCCTGCCGTAATATATTTTACATTCTTATGTCTGATACAAAGAGTATTTCCTCTGTCTTCAGTTAAGACTTAATTTCTCCAGTACTGACTTTAGCAATGATATAAGTTCTGGTTCATAAACTAAACCAAAGACCACCACTACTATTGTTGCTTTGACATTCATCAGTTGCTTTTTTGGTTTATTTATTTGTTATTCTTGATGCAAACGATGTCATTCCATTATTTTCTCCCAGAATAAGATGACATTTATAGCAGCAGAACATTTAAGCTCTGAAAGATGCTTTTTTGTCCTATGTGCTTCGAGAAACTTGCTTTTGAAACACCATTATTGATGATTGTTGGGAGAGAGGCTTTAACTCTATCTCACATTCACGGAAGAATGATTAGTATATAGGGAAATGTTTTGTTGTTGTTTTGAAACACAGTTTCTTGCTGTGAGAATAAATAATGGGAATTTACTTCTGTTCTCCTCACTTCTCTTCAGCCCCGTGCTGCTGTATGGAATTGCTGTTTTATTTCACCGTGCTGGCAGAAGTCGCTGAGCTGGGGAATGTTTGTGGTGACCTCTGTGAATCGCATGTTCTTTTTTCCTGTTGAAAGATGTCTTATCAACACAAAAGCTCCAGTGCAAAGCTAAAGCCTTGTAAATCCCTTTAAGCAGCACGGGCTCTGAAGGAACAACAGACTTCTTAGAGCAAACTTGTAATTTCCCTTTTGTGTTCATTGTGGTAGATGTTAGCTGAGGGCAGCATGTAGGAAGGAACCCCTCTGCTTTCCATTCATGTTGGAGTGTTTTGAAAATCTGAAACACTGTTTGCTTCTGTTGCATGTTTCCTTTCTTGATATTGCTTTGGCTTCTGGAAGAGGTCTGCTGAGGAGAACAAGTACTGAGTTTGTCTGTCAGGCAAACAACCAGTTTTGAGGGTTTGGGTAATTACTGTTTGCAACTGGTGATGTAAATGTGAGGCATGTTTAAGGAGTTGGAGGCAGTTCGGTTGAGCCATTGTCAGAGCAACAAAAACTGTAAGTGTCCTACACGCCTAACAAGGTTCTTTTGCTCTGGGAAAAATTCTCTGGAAGTTGTTACACAACTGAAATATCCCTGCTAAGAGAAACTTACTTTTTTTAACTCCTTTTCCACAATCGCATTCCAGAACAAAATCAAAATCAGTAGTAGCTAAGCACACAAAGCAAGCCAGGTGACCTGACCTATGGCATGGTGTGGTTAAGATGGCAAAACCATAGCAAAAGACACAATGTGAGGACAGAGTGATCTGTCCTGAAGATCTCACCTGAAAGACACAGACCTGTAGCAGCTGGAGCTGATGTTCCACTGGCGTCTCACATCCCCCTTAAGTGTCTTTAATTAACTTCAAATTCGTGTTACAGAGCCATTCAGCTTTGTTCAGCTGCTCTGTGTGGGAGGTGGAGGAGATATTGCTCATCAGAAAAGTCCTTTCTGTGATTCTCCTTTCGATTTCCCTTGTTGCAGTCCTATGCAATTGTTGCACTTGACCTGAGGCACAAAGTACACTCAAGCTACTATGAGTATTCTCTGGTCAGGGTGGAACTTGCCAGCAAAACGATTGGTACCACATTAGCAACACATCTTCCAAGTGGGGCCAAGCACATTTGAAATGTTTAAAGTTCAGTCCTTGTTCAAGAAAGGGAAAAAAAAAAAAGACATTTTCAACATTGTGGAAAAATACCTAATCTCGTTTCTTTGCACTTGTTGTGTAAATATGAGATAAGAGCTCTATTCCCAAGGTTACTGCAAACAGTCCATCACTACAGAGTACAAGCTAACATTTACTAAAATGTATGTTGACATAAAAAGCAGCATTGCTGCAGTCAACTGCGGTAAGTGAAACCACAGCTTTCTTTGCCTTCACAAATCAGAAGTTTGGGTTGTAACCTATTTAGACCTTCCCTCATAAACAAAAATCTCTGCCATACTATTAGCATCCACAGTATATGCACTGATGTTCTGGAGCCTTACCTTTTCCCACTGTTTTCTAAATACTGCGGGTTTCACCATGGAGAGAGATAAGCAGGCGAAATGAGTAATCGTGGATTAGCACTGCTGTAACTGATTGACCCTAAAACTGGAATTTACTAGAAAAGAAGTGGGATTGTTATCATAAACTCTCAACAGAAAAGGAGGAAATCCTTTGCCAGGGGATGTTTTCCTGAGAAGTTTTCTGTTTCCTGGCCCTGTGCAGAAAGAAGGGAGCTATTTCATCTGTTGTATGTAAAGAATGGATCTAGAAGAAGAGGATGGATACAGGGGCAACAGGGACTTCATAAACCTGCCAAATAAATCTTTTCCAGCCCCCGTACCCTTCTGCCAGCATCTCCTGGACCTTCAATGCGTTCTGTGTCTTCTCTCTCCCAAAGTGGGCAACTTCCTATCTTATCTCTTTATCACTACTAGGCTTTTTCTGACCTTCTACTTTTCTCCCAGCTTTGATCTGTTCACCATTTCCAAATAGCTCGAGTGTCAGCATAGCTAGTGCAATTTCTGTGCACATGCATATTGTTACAGCAAGGAGTGTTGCCAGCTCTTCTAGCTCTTAGTTCTGTCAGGTCCTACACTCCTGCAGAGGAGAGGATGTGGATATAACTGCAGTTTCTCCTCTAGTACAATTAAACCCAGGAACCAACTTTTGTAAGTGAAAACTCTCTCCAGTGGTTTTGAGGTAGTGAATTCTACCTATGAGTGGCTCTGCATGGAGGTATCTAATGTCACTGAGGGTTGGATGCCATAAACCAGGAATTCTCCACACAAGCCTTGACCAACTAGCCAGTTAATACTAACTGAGAAAATTCCAGTTTCCTATTCATTATGTCAGTATTTTCTCCTCTGTCTGTCTCAGCATTGACTTCAGTGGGAATTATGGAGGAACATCTCCTCCACTCATCTATCCTTTTCATCTAACGAATTCCCAGGAAGGGTGGTGGTGGTGGTTATTGTTCCACCTGCCATTTTCCTGATGCACATTGTCATTTGTACTTCTATTCCTTTCCGTATCTCTATCTGGTTCTTGGCAGGTGTTTTGGGACGTGTGGTCACAATGCTCTGGAAAACTTCAGTCAATAGCTACTGTACCTTTCTCTTCCTCCCCATCATACAACCGCATGAACACTTGTCCCTACCCCTCTCTCAGGGGTGGCTGTATCAGATTGCTTGTATCAGTGCTTGTATCAGTGCTTGTATCAGATCCTCAACAGCCTTGACTGCTAATCCCTGCCTGCACCTAGGTGCCCTCTGGCTGAATTCTGCAATCCATTCCCTGGATGTATGTGAAGGAGAAAAGGACAGTAGAAATAAAAGCTACGAGGAACCAGCCTCAAAATGCACCAGGGGAGATTTAAATTATATATCAGATAGAATTTCTTCATGCGGCAGGTGGTTAGGCATTGTAAGATGTGATGTGTTGTGATGGTGCTGCCATCCATAGAAGTATATAAGAGGTGTAGTGCTTAGGGACATGGTTTAGTGGTGGACATGGTAGTGATAGGTTGGTGGTTGATCTTTATGATTTTAAGGGTCTTTTTCAACCTAAATGGTTCTATGATGCTATGCAGCAGGTGAGGACTGTGTTTTATCTTCTTTTAGGCTGTATCTAATCCGTGTGGGCTGCAGGCTGGTCAGACATCGATAGTCCTTTACCATGTGAGGAAAAAGTTATTCCCAGACACTATCCAACAGCACAAAACCCTTTGATTTCAAAGAGTCTCCTTATCAGTAACATCAGAAGAAATAGTTGCTGCCTTAGAGACCTCAGACCTGGCATTTTTTAGTATTTCTTTCATGGCAGTAGAGAAAAAGAAATCTGCAGGAAGATAGTACCTTTTGTTCATCTGAAGAAGAAAACCATTATGCTGTGACATGCTCAGCTTGATTAGCAGGCATCCGAGCTGAACTAAGGATGCAGCTCCAAGACTTTCATCTTCCATGCTTCTTGATCCATTTCTAGCCTTTTACAAAGGCTTCCATATGCATTCATGAAACCTGGGAGCCCTCCTGTGGTCAAAATCATGAGCTATTCTGGTTGTTACCCCAAATCTGAAGCAGTCCTTAATCCAGTTCTAAACTTTACTCTGGGAGTATTTGTTGAGAGGTTCACATGGTTTGTTGGGTGTCTAGGGATGACTTTGTTGCACCTCACTCCCCTTGGCCTTTATTTGATGCTGTCCGCGTTTCTTTCCCAAGATCATGGGATTGACCATTTGCCTGTTCTATCTTCCTTCCCTCCGTTCTCCTCATCCATTTTTGCTGTCCTGCATAAATGATCTAGCCAGTTTCTCATTTCTGCATTACATAATGTAGTTAGCGTATATTCCATCCTTATTGTCTCATTTGCTTCCAAACTGGAAAAGTACATGATTTTGAACATAGGAAGTTCCATTAGAACTTTGCACGAAGAGTGACGGACCACTGGAACAGTTTTCCCACAGGGACTCTATGAATCTCCTTCTAAGGAGACATTCAAGACCCAGCTGGATGCCTACCTGGGCAAACTATTGTAGGGAAACTGCTTTGGCAGGGGGACTGGACTCAATGATCTCTTGAGGTCCCTTCCAACCCCTGGGATTCCATGATTCAGAGAGTTTTGGTGTGCTTAATTTTCTTATTGCTCTGAATTTGGAGAAAAGGTTCTGTGGGAAGTTCATTCTATCTCATGGAAAATTACTTGCTTATTAAAAGTGTTTCGTTGTACAAGATAAGCAAAAGTGTCAGCTACCTGGAACAGATTTAAGAGGGATTAAGATAGGTTGAAGTAAAGATGGGGAAGGAACAGAGGAGTAATAGCCCCTTTGGTTTTGCCTTTAACTTATCTGTCTTTGTGTTGTATGTTCTTTCCTGCTGTAAGACTAAAGAGGGGAACAGCTGCACAGCTGGGCTAACACCCCTGACATCATGGCTGTTTGTGGTCTACATCACATAACAAGAAATGCTGAGCCATCAGAAACACTGGAGTCACTGCACAGAGTGACTTGCAGAGCAGGACCAAGAACCTCAGCTCTTCCCAGCACGCTCCCTGCCACTGAATATTTAAAGGCACATAGCTTTATAATACAGAGTTTGCCACAAAGACATTAAGAAGATTTGAAGCTTCTAGCCTGTACAACATTTGAAGATATGGAGGAGCACGGAATGTCCCACTTAGAATTTCTGCACAAACTGAATTAAGAAGGAATTGTAAGGCTGTCACAGCATGGGGCAGAGGTTAGACCTTTTCTTGTACAATAAGCATTACCTGATATCGAAAGAAGTATCCAAAATTCCACAGTTTTGGAGTTTGCACTTCTGAATTTCACCCCAAAGGGTGCACAGTTACTTTCAGAAGTGAGAATCTTCCAGATTACTTGCATCCCAAATTAAACAGTGAAGGAAACTGGCGTAGGAAACTGCTAGCAAGACCTGCAACAAGTTGGATCTACGATGGTGTTGGCTTCACACTCTAGCTGGAAGCTAGATTCAGAACAGTAATGATAAAAAATGACAGGCCTAAATGTGTTCGTGGTCAGATTATACCTTCTTATCCCTCTTATGTCAACATCATTCTTATCTTAACAAGCTCTCCTTCCTTTCTGGTATTTAAATAATACACCCACTCTCTTCCAAAATACATTTTTTTTAAGCTGCAAGCACTTCTCTTCTGAAAAGACATGAAACTGTTGCAACTGATTCCTGGAAAAGGGATTTGTTTAATATTTGTATTTATTTTATGGATTTAGATTTATGAGAACACATGCCTACATTTTATGCCCTGGGTACTTTTGCTTAATTCTAGTTTTAGTCATAGAGAGGATTGTATTTCCCTTTCTCATAATTAAATGTACGCCAGTAAATAAAGCTTGCAAAAAGATAATCCTTCTCCAGCAGCCACTTAGTCCGTCCCCACATAATTTAGTGTTGTTTTTTGCCTAAGGGTATATTCCTGTGGGACTTTCTGGAATGGCTTAACAAGTCACCACCTCCAGCAGAAGGCTGTATTTTCTGGCATTGCAGAAGAGGGTTGTGTGGTGTTCCTGGGCTCTTGACACGGACTCTTTCAACTGCACTGAGCTGGGTGAAGAAATGAGTGCTTCCTCTCCCAGCAAGGACTATTGCTTCCTCAGTGCCTGCAGAATTAAATTACTAACCCACTCCACCTGGAGTTACAGATGACTTCACTGAGCAGTTTAAAAGCTAGAGATACATCTGTGTGGATTGTTGTACTTGGAAATGGGTTAAGAATCAACAGGATGTGCCCAGTTAGATAACCAAAAAGAGTGGTAATTGGTGATGGAGGGGTTGAGTTGGTCTAGAAGGACTAGACATACTTTCATCTGGAACAGAGGGAATGAGGAGAAATGATCCTCCACAGCCTTCATCTGCTTCCGGCACAATGCATCCCAATTATTTTAATTCACCTTTACTAATGGTTCAAATGAATCCAGTTACCCATGTGGGTGTGGGCTTGTCCTGTAGGTGCTTTGAGACAGCTGAGCCTCAAAAGGTCCCACTGCTCCCCAAACCTGTGGCCTTACCAACTTCTACAGCTGCCCCTCCTCATCTCCCAGTGGCCTTGTTCTGGTTCCAGTCCTCATCTGATTGAGCATTCCTCAATTCAGATCACCAATATGCCAAAAGTTGGGTTTCTTTTGGACCAAGCCTCCTTCCAGTTCAGAGTGCTAGTGTGGTGCCTCCCATGAGGAGGCTGGAGACGGACATCGTCTTCTTTGCACTCCCAGCTTAGCCCAACTCCCAGCACCTCATCCCAGGGCTGCTCCCTGAGTGCTCAGCCGTAGGGACTGCCAGCTGCTACCAAAGTAAATCTCTGCTGCAGTTCATGGCAAGTGAAAATGAATACATCTGTAGAGCGTACCTCGATATCCAACTGTATCCTCAGCTGCAGTGGGGCAAAATTAAGCAGTTCCCTATTTTTCTTCTTATCTTGCCTTCCAACTCTCTTGCCTAAGAAAACTTCAGGGAAAAGCATGAGGACTTCACTTGTATGGAAGTCATTATTTTGCAGAGTTTAAGGAAGTTGCTTGGCTACCTGTTTACTCAAGTAGACACACTACTTGATTTTCAGTGTTGCTGGCAATTTTCATTGACTCCAGTGGGATTCATTCCTTCTTCACAAGCCCTGAAAGCAGAGCTCTGGCTTTGCTGAGTTCTCTGTTCAGCAAAGCATTTCAGGACCTGCCTATGTCCAGGTAATGTCAGAGTTTGAGGATACTGCTGGGAACGCTCTGTGAGTGGAAAACTTATTCCTCTTCAGAGTGCCAAGGTAGTTCTGCCCAGCAATGAGATCACACCATTCGTGTGAGCTCCTCCCTTCCACAGCCTTTCTATCGGTGGACCTGTTTCAAACAAGAAAGATCTGAAAAACCTGGGTCCAACAGGTGTTACAAATAGGAGCCACAGCCTGCCCAGAGCTCTGCTTGGGAAGAGGACATCTGCAAATGGGCACGCATGAACTGATGGGTCGCAGACTGATTTGTCAGGAGAAGGCAGAAGATGCAAACACTGCAGGATATGTTTTGGCTTCTGTATGTCCTATGTATGCCTCTTTTCGGAAAGGAAACAACCAGCCGTGAGGAGAGGTGGGGCTGATGAGATGAAGTTTCAGCCTGTTCTGCTGTACCAGACACTACTCATGGAAAGTCCCTGTTAGATCATCTTATTCTTGCCTGTGCAAATGTTCCCTGCTGTGCATTCTCACTTCACTTTCAACAACACGAGGGTTCAACCAGTTCATTAGCAGCCCTTCCTCACAGCACTCCTTGTTGGGAATCATTTTCCTACGCCAATACTTTCCTCGTTGTTTCACACGCCGTTTCCAGCTGAAGGTCCTCTCACTGCACCACCCATTGCTCATTTTAGTCACTGTTCTCTATCAGCTATTGTGCCTTTTCAGTGTCAGCAGGTATTTCCGTAGGGCTTCAGGAACAGGAGGAGCAGTATTTGCAGCAAGCATTAGGATGTGTGGGAGCTCTTCTTCAAGCTGTACTTAACATTTGAATGAAAAAGCTCCTATGTGATTGATTTGTGTTTTCTTTGATACACCCTATTTGCAATATGAAAAGCAGTATTTCCCTCTGAAAGGTGCTTAATCTCTTCCTGCCTTTCATCTTGATCTTATATTGCATTATCTTCAGATCGTGACTCTCCACGGTGAATTACTTTCTGTCCGCCCTGCTCAAGCAGAGGTTTGCCAGGCCATTTAGTAACCACATTTATTGAGCGAAGAGGAGGTTAGTTTTACATTGTGTCTTATATGTGGTCAAAACTTGGGATTCTCCTGGTTACCCAATCTGTACAAGTTAATAAATTTAAGTGTAAATCACTTCCAAGAAGTTCCTTCCCAACAAAAAGGAATTTCAGAGTGCCAGACCTTTCTAGGAAATATGAGTGTTTCATTCTGCACGACGTATTTTATTTCTAGAATAGATGAACACAAACTGTTACAGCAGAATAAATTGAATTATAATAAATAACAGTTACTTCTTTCTAGCCTGGTTAGTTGTCCAAAACCTCGGAGTCATGAAGGCTGGTTAAGTTAACAGGAAGATCTGGTGATGTTTCTCCTCAGATACCATTTGTTTCCAGGGAAGTATTCTGGCAGTGTAGCCAGAGATATGGGAGGGTGCAGTGGGAAACGGTGCCTGTGGTGCACCCAAGGATCATTCCTGCCCCAGGAGTTCTGGCTGCTGTGAGCATGCAGCACCCTCAGGCATCACAGGGACTCAGAGCAGATGCACGGGATAAGCACAGCACATCTGGTGTGTGCTGGGACCCCAGCTGGATCCCGAGTATCTCATAGCTGGGGCTGAAAGGCAGCAGGGACCACGTCTTTGGTGTCTAAGCTGCCTGGGCAAACTTCCTAGCTGGAGAAAGAAGAGGCTCTGTGGGAAGCGTGTTTAAAAAGATGTGTTTTTCTACATAAAGCAGGATGCCAGCAAAGGAGAGAACTCTTCTCAGTGTCTGCACTGTTTTCTACTTCCTTTGTGTAGACATCTACCCCTGTGCAGAGCTACTCCTGAGTGAAATACTGGGCTATTGCACCTGGCGCAATGGGTATGTTGTACCATGCAACTGCCTTGGGTATAAAAATATATCTGCAACTGGAATGTGGATTCAATTGGCCACGTCAAATGTGTCAGTGTGTGATCAGTGTGTGCTTAAATCGCCTTTGTAGATGTAAATCTCTTTAATTTCTTAGGGCACTTGAACGTGTGTTTAAAACTGTAAAGTGTTTTTTTACACTGAGCTTTGCTTTGGGGGAGAAGTGAATTGGGGTTTTAGAAAAAAACGTTTATAAACTATAAACACTTCCATGGCTTTTCTGCTGTGTCTACCTGCTCCCCTGAAAAGCAGAGTAATTCTCTTATGTCCTTCTGCAAGAGTGTTGGGAGTGTTGCACGGAGTTACACTGCACTTTCCTAGTGTAAAATGCTATATTCTATTGCAGTCCTGGTGTAGGTGCAAGATTTAACTAATGCCCACCTGAGGATGACTCCTGTTACACTGCAATAGGAGGCTTTGTATTGAAACATGCTTGGTCTCTTACAGCATGAGTCGCAGGATCGAGCTCCTACATAGTGATACCAGCTGTGACTATGATACATGTTCCCTTTGGAAAGAATTCACAGTTTCCACTTGTCCAAGTCTGTCTGACCATGTCCTTGGCAAATCACTCAATCATTACTCCCAGTTCCTAACCTGCACTAAAAATAATGTAGATTGATTTTCCAGAAATGGTAATGTATGGTTGCAAACAACCTTGATCTTTATAAGTAAGTATTATGTCTGTCATCTGCAAATTACATGTATAAATTTTCCTGCCCATTGCATTTCTGTGTGAGCTCTGAATGCTGGAATAGTAATTGTTAGCTCCATTAGCTTGAGTTTATTTCAAAATTCAGGGCTCTGGGGAGCTTATTGTTTGTTTACTTTCTTGGTTTTAAGTATTACGAACTATGGTAAATTCTTAAATTCTTGGACTGTGCAAAAGAGCTTATGAAAGAAAATAATCACATATCTCTAAGTGCATCTGCAAAATAGCAGTGATTAAAGGCCCTGAAAGAAGGGCTTAGTATTTCATGTCCTATCAGGTAGTGAACTTTCAGTAAAAACAAACAAAGCAATCTTTGAATGTTGTTGTTTGCTATCATAAATGATGAACAATGTAAAAATGGCCCTTTATTTTTGTAAGATAAAGTTCCTTGGCCTGAGGTTGTCCAGGATGTTGTTAGAAGTTTTTCTGGAAGGTTTGGAGGAACAGGGGAAAGAGAAAATAGATTTTGGCATTTTTGAATATCTTGATATGAGCTGTTGACTACTGTAGTGTTTGTTCTAGTGTTGGTTTAGATCACAAGCTCCAAAGCTTAATAAAGCATCTGTTTAACTGTCCTAAAAATAGACACTTAATTTGCCCATGCTTTCAAAGTCTGTTCTATTCAACGTTGTACATTCGTCTCAACAGATTTCTTCTCAGTATTGATGAAGTTTTAAATGTGGAGCCATGGAAGATCTGTAAGCACTAAGCAAAACACTCGGAATAGTTCTTAAATGGTCTTTAAATGTTGAATTAAACATTAATTCAATGATGTAATGAAGTAAAGGATAAAATACATGTGTAACATTTAAGCAGGTGGACTGAAAAGAATTAAACTTGCAAAAAGCTATGCAGTGTCAAGGCCAAAGATAAGAATACCAGCCTTGTACCTATTTGTAGACCACTTACCATTTTTTTACCCATAGAGTTCAGCCCTTTTTTTTTACCCATTGTGTTAAATCTGTTCAAACGCATCATTAACGCTAATGTATAACAAGTACAAGATGAAAACAAGGCATGAAAAATCAAGGAGCAACTCATTCTTTTGTTCTCAGCAGTGAGATCAAATCAAGTCCAAATTTTTCTGAGGTTAAAAGATGAAATCAGAACACCAAAATCTGTAGTTTTTCTAAACATATAATGAGGCAAGTCTCCCATTTAACTTTTCTTAAGCTAAATGGGACATAATTTAGGATATTAAATGTTTATTGAGCAATGTTCCTTGAAATACCTCCCACAATAAGGGATGATTGCATGCCTGAATAGGACTTAAGTCTGGGAATACGTCTGAAGAGTTTCCAGAGAGATGCCCAACCTCTTTCCTTTCCCATCTTCTTGCCTTTTACAGGGAAGTAAAAAGGTGAGATGAGAGTGCTCAAAGAAGAGATTGTCTGGAGAGGTGGAATCATGGCATCAAGCTAAGAGCCATGGGATTCACGTCTTGCCTGCAGATGATGTTGACTGTGAGAAGACTAGGAGATATCCAGAGCTGCAGGAGAACTGTGCCCTTGCTGAGAGCCAACAGGCCCAGACACAGGAGGAGCTTGTGAGCCATGCTGCCAGATGTTGCTGGAAGAGAACAGAAGCCAGAAGAAAGCTTCAAGAAAACATGGGATTAAATTAAGAAGATCTGTAAACAAATCTCACTTCTGCTCATGGTGTCCTTACCATCAGGTTCTTTCTATCGGGCTGGAGCTTAGGTCAGCCACCGCCAAGTGGTATTCCCAACAGCTGCCAACTTCCTTGTCCTCTCTGGGCATCTTCTCCAGCTTTCTGCTCTTTTTTGGCCAAAGGAAGGATATTTCCTCTGCTCACCGCACCCTCCCTGCCAACCACTTGTGTCCCTTTCCCAGGATTTTTGGGGAGGATACCATCTCCCTTCCCCGCAGATGTCTCAGCCTGACCCGGAGCACAGCAGCCAGGCCGGAGCAAACTGGTGGCATTTCCCTTTGTTGTTTGGCCAAATCCTTTCAAATGAACGTAACATATTAACATACAACCAGCTGCGAGCAAAATGCATACCATCTGTCACAGCAATTTAAAACCACTGTTCTCATGGACTGACTTCTTGGAAGTTATTGTAAATGCCATGGATCGAGTTAGTACAGGAGTCTGGACTTTGCAGTTACTTTAGGGATGCCTCTTGTAGGGCAAATAAGTGCATTTCCAGTGAGCATAAGGACTGACGTCAATGATCCTTTAAGGCTGGGGTGTCAGACTACATTAGTGGCTAAATGAACTGGCAGAAAGCCTACAGAGCCCAGGAGGTCGTGTGTATGTGCAAGGTCCCAGGCCCTGCCACGTCAGAGACTGTGGGAGTTGGAAATGGAGGGTGATGGATGCTTTGAGCTGACCCAGTCTTGCTGCCCAGCCCTGCCCGGCTGCTGCTGCTGGCTCTGGGGACCTGGCACTGGAATGCCTTTCAGAAACCTGGGTTCAATTTAGGCCTTGAATATGTTATACGTTGCTTTGGGCTCCTGAAGTGTTCAGAGGCCAACTTGTAAACAAGTACACAACTTGTGCTGCTGTGGGTAGGGTGCATAAAGGTGGAGAAAGCTGCAGCATAACATCCCAATAGGAAAAGAGGAAATTGTTTCAAACCAGAACAGGGGAAACTTAGATTGGATATAAAGAAATAATTTTTTACAATGAGGGTGGTAAGGGCAATGGAACGTGTTGCCCAGAGATGCCCCATCCCTGGACACATGCAAGATCAGGCAGGACAGGGCTCTGAGCACCCAGCTCTAGCTGTAGGTGTCCTTGTTCATTGCAGGGCAGTTGGACTAGATGACCTTTAAGAGTCCCTTCCAACTCAATGGGTTTTGTGATTCTATAATTCTGTTCCTAACTCTGCAGGAAAGTGTGAGGTACTCACACTTGGGAAAGTGACCCCTTGCAGCCCATCTCTGTCAGCCTGCCCTACTGAGCTGAGATGGTCTTCTTCCCCTAGCACAATCCTCCAGGCCTCAGGGGCAGAGTATGGCTGACTTGGGATCTGTGGTGGGACAGGCTTGTGTCTGCAGCCAGAACAAGCACATCTTCACACCTTTCCTTCCACGTGCTGTCCTCTGGATGCTATTGCAGGGGCACTGAACAGTGCTACCTTGACTAGTCATTTTTGAGCATATTCATTGTGCACTAACCTGAATTTCTGCTGTTGCATTACTTTTTCCAACTTCTTCAGTTCCAAACTGAAAGATCCTTATGGAGATCTAAGTAAACGGTGACAACATTATGGTCTTTACCAACAACATTTGTAATCTTAACAGGAAGAAGATGTATGTTTGTTTGATGAGAGCTATTTCTCATGTACCTGTTGCAAATAAGTGTGTTTCCTGCTGCCCCTTCACTCCCACTTCTTTGCTGACTAAGCCCCATTGCAGCTATCCCGTTATTCCACCTGTGCTCAAAGTCAGGCAGGTAAGTCAGCAATTCCTTCCTCCAACACTGCCCTGGTCTCTCTTTCTGAAAACTGGCCAAACTGCAATGTTCTTACAGTCTTGTATCCTTCTCAGTGCTCTGAGTAGCTGGAAATCATAGAATCATGGAATTGCTCAGGTTGGAAAAGACCTTAAAGATCACCAAGTCCAACCGCACCTGTCCCCTGGACAAGACACTTGATACAAAGAAATGTGGGCCTGTTTATTTAGGTCTGATTTTCATATCCTTTTTGTTACTGCATTTCATCAGCACCAAAGTCAGCACAGTACAGGACTAAGACTTCTGTTTTCTCTAAACACAGCCCAAAAAATAGGGGGGAAGGGGAAAACATTCCTAAAATCTTCCGTTATGCTTCATGGTTCTACATTTAACGTTGAAGAGTGAAAAATTAGTGTGCTTAGGGGACCTTTTGCCTCTAATCTACTTTGGAAGAAAGCCCCTTCCCACTGTCATTCTCATGGCCATGCACTCCCATTTGTATCCCGTTGCTTCCCGTTCCAGGCATCTACCTTTGCTGAGGTCTGATACACAGTTGTTTTCAGCAGTTCCTTCCTTATTCATGATGATATATGTGTTTTTGGTTTGTTTAATATTCTGTTGCTGGGAGAGTGGTGGAGGGGGATTGTTTGTGGAGGTTTTTACAAAAGCTGATTTAATTTCCTCTCTAAGCCAGCTTGTGCTTTTGTTTTGTTTTGCTTTTGTTTTTAACTCCGCTTGACCTCTTTTGTGCAATGTGAGAATGTGCCTTTTGGGGCATTTAGAAAATTATGTTTAAATAGTTCCCAATTATCACTCACATTTTTCCTGTTTAAATTCTGTCTCAGAAATAATTTCACTCATAATTGTTTTCAGCTTTGCGTAACTGGACGTCTTGAAAGCACAGAGTGTATAGAATTGCTGGTTAGGATTTCATTTGGGCTGCATTCAACTAATGTAAAGCAGCCTTGCTGATTCCTTCCTTTGTAGCTGTCAGGACAAGTCTAATACTGATGTTTCCTTGAGTTGGCTGCTGCTTTTTTGTGTCTTAGTTTCCGTAGGTGTCAGTACGTGCCCACTCCTGTAAGAGCTGTGTGTTCTCTCATCCTTCACATCATGTTCTCCTGCTTGCACTTGGGGATCTCCAGGCTTCCTTCTCAAGCTGGAGGTGTTTCTTAATTCTCTTTACCAGGATCGAGTGGTAAGAAATACCCCTCCACCTGCTTTTTTTTTCCATTGCTGGTAAGAAGCACTGCGGGAGGAGTGGATGACCTCCAAATCCAAGTTTCCCCTTGCCTTACTGTGGTGGAAGAGCTGTGAATTGGTGACTTCCTGCTCTTTGCGAGAGAGCCCCGGTTGTGCAGAGCCTTTTGCTGCAGGACCTGCCGTGGGGTCACCTCGTGATTATTATCATTATTTTTAACCCATGGACTTGGTTTGGTACAGGATCTGAACCTTCTTCACACTTCCATTTTGAGTGATTATAACCAAAGGCAGTTGATGGGAAGCACGATCTGGAATGACACACTCTACCCAAGGCAAGAACGGGGCCAGTGTGGGAGCCTTGGCCCCATGGAGTGGTGGTGGGGACACCTGGGAGGGCTGAGAGAGCCCATGTTTGATTCACTCTTTCATTCAAGGAGGTCTGTACGTGTGGGTGCCTCTGTCCAGACACATACCTCAGCATTCATGGTACGGACAGATGGATTCAGGGCATTCCCTGCACTCCTGCTGCTGGTGGCTCCCACTGCAGGTAATCCTACAGCATCTCTGGTGCCAGAGGAAGCAGCAGTGACTGCCCAGCTTAGTGCTTGTGCCTACTCCAGTTCCAGCTGCACCGAACAGTTCAGTAAAGGTAATTTATGCTGGAAAAACAAGACCTCATTCTGGAGCTACACGTTGCTGCATTTGGGTTAACAGGGAATTTAAATTGAGTCTCATAAGCCCACCATAGCCTTATTTCCCTGTATGTTCCTGAAGGCTCACACAACGTGACATTTATTTAGCCACAAAATATTTACTTGCTTATTCTTTTTGCCAAGTGATTCAATTGTTTCTCATGTGCTTTTTAACCTTCTCTCCTCATCCGCATTTCATTGCCACGCATCCAGGATTTTAGCTTAATGGTCCCAATTTGGCCCATAAAAATCTGCGTGTTTCATGGGAGAAAAACTTCATGCCAAAAGGGCCACTAATGAAAGATGATAACAGCCTTGCACAATGAAAGGAGGTATGGTACGGGGCAAACAAAAAGCCCTTTTACAACATTATAAGGCTGTTCCCTTCTGTTTTGCTTAAGGCTCTATTCATTTTAAGCTGAATGGTGTCTCTAATTCTACACTCTCTAATTTTTCTGCCTCCGGGAAGGCATTGATCAGTATCATTGCCTGGGTCACCATGTCGGATCTCAAGCACTGCTACTGTTTACTCCTTCCCCAGCGTGCTAACTTTGGTTTATTTGCCCATCATTAGTAATCCCTGAGGTTTGGCTATTTTTTCCAAACCGTATGATGAAAGTAATTTTCAGTCTACTCAGAGTAAGAAGTCCACAACGTCTTTAAAAGCACAGCTGCTGTAGCAATCTGTCCTACGTTTGCAGAGATGGATTGGTATGGTTTAAACATCACTGCACAGCAAGGGCAGTCGTCATAGCAGCAAGCTGATCCATCTCAGAATCTGTTCTTGGTTCCACTTTCTGAACAGAGCTGCCCATGACGCATAAAAAAAAATAGAAATAATCGGTAAGGCATATACTAGGGAAATGGTCAGAGCTTGCTAAACACAGGCAGCAGCAGTAGCTTCTTAGCTGGCTAAATAAGACACAGCAAATATGTACCATGAGGAAGAGAGCTATGAAAAAAATCTTTGAGAAAAGTCTCAGGTATGACCATCTCTGTTTCAGGTGAATCCTTTAATTTCCACCACTGATGTCCCTCAGTCCTGATAACACTGGTTCAGATAGGAAAATCTGCTATTAGTTGTGATTTCCTCTTGCGCAGTTTACTCTGGTTTCAGGCAGGGGAGAGCTGAACCAATGTAAATTGTGGTTTCTAGGACGTTTTCCTGCGTAATTAAGAAGATGGTTTAACCACAGCAGCTGCAGGGGCTGAATCTTGGCTTTTGAGTCCCTGACCGGACACCGTGCCATCCTGGCAGCAGCAGGAGCTGCTGAATTCCTCTGCCCGGTCCTGGAGAACCCAGGCTACTGCTGCTATTCCTGGAGAAGGCACGGAGGGATGGGCAGCTCCTGCTCCACTGAGCCCTCAAGCTGGGCTCGAGGTCTTTCCTACTACCTGGGGTGGCCACAGACCCACAGTGAGACTCAGAGTGAGGGGAAACGCGAGGGACAATCAGCAGGCTTCTCCCTGCACCTGCCCTGGCTCTTTGCTTAGTGGGCACAGCCCGGGGGCCCTTGTTCTCCAGGAGCTGCAAAGTCTCTCTTGAGCACTTGGGCTGAAGAGTGTTGTTGCATTGTTTAATGCAGAGGAGGAGGTTAATGTAAGCATGACCTTAGCAGCACATGTGACAAGATGCTCTGATCTCAGCAGGTTTGCCTGGCTGTTTGGGATGGTGCCGCACCCCACTTTGCCTTACATAAATCAGGAGAATCCTCAGGATTCTTTCCTTTTTTATTATAAAAAATAAAATAAAAACCAGCCGAAGCTTACTCTATTGATTGTTTTAGGTTTTTATTTTTACTGCATTTAGCCCAAATGTCTCTAAACTTCAAAATATTCAAACAAAATGCTTTTTTTTTTTTTTTAAAGCAGCCGTTGATTTGAAGCCAATATGAAATCTCATGGATGGGAAAAATAGTAGTTTTAGCATGGGAAAAAAGAGCCTTTCACTTTTAGGTCATTGGTTCAGATCCTGCAAACAGCCTGCCCTCAGCCCACAGTAGGTTAAATGAGGACTCGTGGGGCCTCTCTTATCAGAGCCAGGTGCCTGGCCCAAATATCACACCATAGCCATCCCATGCATCATCACGTACAGTTGGATGTTCTGGTTTTGCCCCGAGTGACAGACATTTGTGTCAATGAATATCATCACATTTCACAGGACTGTTGGTGTGAGGGCTTCCGGGGTAGCTCAGGAGGATCAGGACAGCTCAGCGATGAAGAAGGCCGTGTTGCACCCCATCATCAGCTTCCTACTTCTCCATTGATCTCATGTGTGATTTCCAGGGAGCTTTCAGGGAGCTGTGGGGACTCGCCCCAGACTGACAAGGAAAACCCAGATGGAGGCTTGACATCCTGCCAGTGGAGGGAGAGAACAAACCACCTCAGGAACCAAATGCGAACACAATGTGGGGTGAGGAGCAACCTCCAGCCAGCCCTTAAGGAGCACAGCACACCATTGGGCCTGATGCTGGGAGGGGTATGACTCCTGCATGGAGACTTGGTCTTTTTGTCCACACAGAGGTCACCTCTGGCAGCTGTCAGGGCAGATGCTAAGGTGATGGCCATTTAGTGGCTCTGCATTTTCACATTTTCAGGCTGAGGAGAGTCTCCAGCCTTAGCCTCCCTGAACACAGGCTTTCTCCTCTGAACAAAGAAGAGGAGTTGTGGTTGTTCCCCAGGCTCATGTGGCCTCAACAGAAAAAAAGAGCTGCATATTGCAAACAAGGCAGATCCTGCTGGTGTGCATTATTGCCCAGATGTCCTTGCTGAAGGGACCTTGGAAAGAACTGCCCCATTCAGGTGTCTGATTTTTGGATCCCAGCAGGTTTTACGTAGGATGTTTGTGATTCTGTGTTGAACAATCATTGCTAAGAGAGGCTATATGGCCGGGCCTGGGCAGCTGCTGACTTGGGTTATTCAAATTGAGAATTGGACTTAGGGCCAGAAGTGACTCTGGTTAGAAGAGAGAGCTCTGTGAGGAGCCTCAGAGATGGCCTTTGCTTTTCAGTTGCCTTGTGGAGAGGGGACAGGTTTTTCCCTGTCTCCCAGGCATGCTGTGCCACAGGGAGCAGAGGTGGGGCTCGGGGTGATATGCAGACCCTCAATAAGCATCTCCTTGGTACTATTCTTGTTTTATGAGAAGGAGATATGTCTGAAGAACCGTGACTACACTGATGGAGACAGACAATCCCACAGAGGAATTTAAAGCGAAGAGTTTTTTTGTTAGCTCTCCAGTGGAGTGAAGAATAACTGCCCCTGGGGAATTCAAGTCCCTTTCCTCTTCTAAAATGGGGTTCTTGTTTGTTTGCTTTGGTTCTTTGTTGTATTAAAACTAATCCAAGAGAAAGCTGCGGTGAAAAATTGAGGCAGGCTCCAGAGGTGCTTTTTTGTGTAGCAGTGTCATGTTCTTTACAAGCAGGCATGGGGAGGCCCTGCTGTACCCTACATCAGCTCCTGATGCAAGGAGAGCTGCCTGATAACACTGCTGATGAGTAGGAGGGAAAAAAATGTGGTTTTTCCTATGAAAGTATCTGCGTTTGCACAGCACTTCTTGATCTGACTCCCCTAAATAGTCCTTTTTTCAGCAGCTGACCCTCTGAGTGTGCTGCTACTGAATGATGCCACTGCTATTCTATGGGCATATGATGATCTCATGCACTAATAATACAGCTTAGGATTTGCTTAGTGAGTGCAACAGAATGTGAGAAGTTTGCATGAGAAAGTGAAGAGTGATAACTGGCTTATTGCAAGAACAACAACAACAACAAAAAAACAGTGGGATCATTTGCTTTTTTCACTGTTAAGAACAATATCAGTACCTCTGATTTGGCTTTGGTCTTTTCAAGAATAAGGGAATGGGAAATTGGACTGTTTTGCAAATAGAGCAGAATATTGCATCCATTGCTTTAAAACAAAGAGATAAATTCAGAGCAAAGAACTAGTTTGTAAGTCTGCTTCTCCTGAAAGGTCACGATGGGCATACTCAGAGATGGAAGGAGTTACTGGTAGGCAGCTGGGAAAACTAAATAAGGAGAAGAGTGCAAAGGGATAGAGACAAACTAAATATGCACCACTTAGTGCCCCAACCAATGGCAAACATCACTTATGTAGCTCTATGAGTCATGAGACATCTGAGGAAATATCATCTCAGTGAGAAGCACTATGCAGTTGAGAAACATGTTTTTAGGGGAAACCCAAATAAAGCTGGATTTCTTTGTCTGTGGGTTCCTTCTCTTTCTCTGCTTTTTTTTTTCTTTCTTTCCTTTTTTTCTTTCTTCTTTCTTATTTCACAGGCTTTTTGAATCCCTCAAGGGGCATCCAGGATGGAATGAGATTAGGTCTGGTCTTACCCTACTTCCTCCAAGCAGGCTCTGAGGTATCATGAGAAAAACAGACCTGTTATTTCAGACCCATAGCCTCCTAGCCATCCTCAGCACTTCCAAAAGCACTCTGTGAAAAACAGGAACAAATAAGTATATAAACACTAGCTCACATGTATAACCCTTACAGGAGCTAGTAATGTCCTCCCAGAGAGCTGCAAAGCTGCAGAAGGACACCGAAGCCATCAGCTCCCTAGGGTGGGTGCAGGACCACATGGAGGTGCGTTCCCAGAGCAGCCTGCCATGGGCTGGCTGTGAGCCCTGGAAGCAGAAGATGACAAAATCTCTGTTTTTTGTTTCTTCCCCAGAGCACTGTAGGATTATTTCATAATATGTCACATTCGTATCTCAGTTAAAGGGAAGAAGCAGTACATCGTGGTGGGATGCCACTGGCAATGGGAAGCATTAGCATCAGCGCTGTGGCTGTGTGAACTGAGTTTATCTACGTGATCTTTGTATGAAAAAGCAAATCTCCAAATCTTCCATCTCAGGAAGCCATGTGCTGCTGACATTTCTTTTTCCCAGAGCAGAGCTGTGCCCGGTTTTACTTTCTTTTCTTCCTCCCTCTCCCCGCCCCCCAAGAAAAGGTCAAGGATAAAGAAGAAAAAGGCAAGTTTCTGCTACAACCAACCAAAAGAACCAGTTGGCATACTGGGTCAAGTCCAATCGTTAAGTAACTTTGTCTCTTTCCTTCACTGACGTTGCTCAAGAGATCATTTGTCTCCTCGGGCTTGGCCTAGGAGTGCTGTTCCTGTGTGACAGCCTTTCGGGGAGGTATGCAATGTCTTCCTCTCTGCAATCTTTTTTCCAGATTTTTCAATCTTACTCTTCTCTTGCTTCCTCCATCTCCTGTGTCTGGCTAAGTGAAAGATGCCTTTTGCAGCAGTGGGTCAGGAGCACAGAACATGTAATCAGCACTCCCCGCTCGGTTTTTGGCCCTGCTGCTGATTTGCTGTGCGATTTAGAGCAGCTGACCCAACCTTTCTGTATCCAAATGATAGCGTGTCGTTTGCTTCCCAAATGGCCAGAAATACTGTCCAAAGTGATGTACTGAGTCCAAATCAGAAAGTGCCAAAGATGAGTTTTACATAAAATGTCCTCTCGGCCTTCAAGTGCATTTGCAAGCGTTCGTGTTTAGCAGTGGTGAAGGAGGTCCAAAGAGGCCCACCGGCCCCTTTTGGCTGCATGAAACCTTCCTTTTGTGCTTCCTCACCCTTCCCATTTTGTAACAAACCTGTTGCCAACTGGGGCCTTTGCTGCTTCATGGCGTTCACTTACCTCTCTGTGACAGAGTGAGGACTGAATGTGAATTTTTCTTTCCAAAAGGCACCAAGGAAGCCTGTAAGTGTGCTAATTGTAGAGAATATGCCACTTACAATATACCTACACTGCTCTGTGAGGTCCTGGCAACACTATTTATGGCATTTGAGCAAGTTGGGTTAGAGACAGCATGTGCCTCTCTGCCTTCTGGTGTACACACTCACACCAGAAGCAAAAAGGCTCTGGCCCTTAAGGTCCTCCAGGTTTCTGTGCAGAGCTCTGTGCTGAGCTGTGCACTCCTCAGCAAGGTCACTGGGAGATAGTTAAGGCAATCCTGCACAGCACCTCACTGTCCTGCAGATAAACCCTCTGTGTGTGTGTGTATGTGTGTAAACGTGTATGCTGCAGCAGATTAAACAAGTATCTGCTATTCAAAGATTGATGTGTATTTAGAGTTTGGATGAACCTAAAAACATAAACCAAGAATTCAAGGATGTCCAAAACATATAAGTAAACTGTATTTGGGGAAGACTTGAAGTAGTCATTTGTGGCTAGGGATCTCTGCTTTTCCCTGCTCCACCTCCTCTATGTGAGGAAGAGAACCAGGCCTTAAAATACGGACCCACAAGACTCAGGGACGTCGAAAAAGTAGCTCGGGCCCATAACTAGTTAAAAAATGAAGCAAACAAGAAGCCCAATTAAACTATTTTATTAGATGTAGGAGAGACACCGGTTGTGAAATTTACTGGTAGCCAAGTTTTCCTTCTGGCCCTACCACATATAATTATTTCTTAATTGTAGCTACTGGCTGTGGCACAAAGATCATGCATATAAACAAATCCCAGGATGTGCTGCAAAAAATATGGGAGGCATTAAGAGGAAGATAATCAGGAGCTGGACCTGTATTCCCACATGGAAAACTGTGGGTGGTTTACAGAACTCTTATCCATATGGGTAGTTATGTATAATGGCTTTATAATGGCATTGTACACTGTCATTGCTTTTTCTGGCATGTTTCTGGCCTTCAGACACTTGACTGATATATACCAAACTGTGGTCCTCAGACCACTGGTGGTCCATGAAGTTATGATGAGTGGTCCACAGGTGGTCTGCAGAGCCATACTGAAGAGTTTTCATTTGGTTTTGCTTTTTTTTTTTTTTTTCCAATTAAAAGATTGATAATATAGGGTTCGTGGTGGTCCACAAAAAGATCTTAGCATTAATGGTGGTCCCATTGCCCTAAAAGTTTGGGAACCATTGACCCAGACAATCGTGTACATCAACTGTATTTCTGTGTTCTGTTACACCAAGTTAAAAGTTACAGCATGCTCTCTCCTTTTGTGTGTTATGGACTGCATTGTCTGCTATACTAATAACTTTTAATAATAATGATGTCATGAGATAGTGACAAATGAGGGCTGCTCTGAAAGTAATGACTCCTATTTTATTATGTTGGCCCACGACATCAGCAGTGGGTATTGGTCATATGGCAGTAGAGGATGAATCTTCCTGCCAGTATTCTGTTACATGTTGTTGCTATGTCACAGATGGCAGCAGAGGAGCAGTCTAATAAAATGGTGTCTGACATGGAAGTGCACATGAAATAAAGGTGTGGAATTTCACTCAGAGGGTGGTGACACAACCTGAAACAGGTTGCCCAGAGAGGTTGTGGATGCCCTGTACCTGGAGGCATTCAAGGCGAGGCTGGATGTGGCTCTGAGCAGCCTGGTCTAGTGGTTGGCGACCCTGTCCACGGCAGGGAGGTTGAGACTAGATGATCTTTGAGGTCCTTTTCAGCCCAGGCCATTCTATGATTCTATGATTCAATTCATACCTCCATGCAGAAAATATAGCACCCATTGAGATTCATTGATACTTGCTGAGTGCTTATGGAGACCCAATAGTAGATGTGAGAACAGTGAGGCAGTGGGCGGTGTATTTCAGCAGTGGCAACAGTGACGTGAAAGACAAGCCACATTCTGAACAGCCATGCACAGCTGTCACACCATGAAATTAAGCATCTTGATCAGCTCATCCACACAAATTGGCAGATTGTGACCAGCGAACTGTGCACAGAGCTGAATATCAGCTTCAGCGCACTGGAAACAATGATGCAATGTTGGAACATCTCAGTTTGCACCAAGTGGGTCCCACAAATGCTCACACAGGAGCAGAAAGAACACCACCGGCAAATTTGTCTGGACCTACTGAACGATGACACTGAAGGTGACAGTTTCCTGTATCACGTCATCACCAGTGACAAGATGTCACTGTCACCACTATGAGCCAGAGTCAAAACAGCAGTACATGGAGTGGCAACATGTGAAGTCCCCATCAAAGAAAAAGTTCAAGATGCAGCCCTCAGCAAATAAAGTGATGTGCACTGCCTTTTGGGATAAGAAAGGGGTGATCCTTCTGGAATTCCTGGAACCAAGACAAACCATCAGCTCTGACCACAGCACTGTGACGCTGACTAAGCTGAAGGCTCAAACTTCAGAGTCAGACCAGAAAAGAAGACAACCTTTCTCTTGCAACACGATAACACCAGACCCAATACCAGTTTGAAGACTGTGGAGCACACTGCCAATCTGGGCTGGGCTGTCCTACCACATCTACAAAATAATCTGAATTTGGTGCCTTCTCACTTCCATCTGTTCCAGCCAACTGCATGGGCAATGTTTTCCTAGCAACAACTCTAGCAGCTGTGTAACAGCGGGTCACCGGCACAGATTCTACAAGCACAGCATTCAGACTCTTGTTCATTGCTGGCAAAAAAACAAACAAACAAAAAAGCATAGTTAGAGGTGGTGGTTATAATGAAAAATAGCGTTATGTAGCTGAGAGTTTGCTCTATCAAATAGTGTTATTGTGCTCATTGTATCTGTTGTATTTTCTATGGAAATAAATTGAAGACATTACTTTCAGAGTGATCTACGTACTTAGTAGTCTACTCTTGCCAAACCTGCAATATTTCAGAAGGGAAAAGGGAAAAGTTTTCCCTCTTGAAATATTTCATTCACTGAAGTGGGAGTTGGGCAGATGTGGGAATAGATATGAGTAGCAGAGAGACTTCTGAGAGGTCATTTCAGTTTGTTGGGGCAGATTAAGCTGAGATGAATAAATAAGGTGATGAATCCTACTTTCTTTGTAAAATTGTTAGTTTAAAAACTGAGCAATTCTCTAAAATGGAAAGTACCTCAGTTTAGGCTGGATGTTTAAGATTAGGCAAAAATTTGATCTTTGCAAGCTCTGCATGAAGGCTCATAGCCTTTAAAGCAAATTTGTCAGCTAACAAGTAGGATTAGCCCAAGGCTATTCCAGTGAACACCAGTTCCTCTTCTGTACCTGGAGGGAGGCTCCAGGAAAACCATGGGAGCATTGTGGAAAAGGCACTTGTGGTCATGCTTTAGACTGAAGTGCTGTGAAAGGTGAGACAGGCTGCCTTGATGCTGGGTACTACCACATTTAGCTGCTCAAGGTCCTGTAGAGCTCCCTATTAGTCTGGAGGATGGTGACTTTCAACCTCATGGAGCAGTGTCACTGTAGATGAGTACCCCCATCCACAGCAAGCCGAAGAACGTGCTGAGTACAGGGGAATGCCATTCCTTGCAGGATATCCCGGAAAGGTTTTGTGATCCTCCGCCTAGAAACCCTCCTGAAGACTTTTTTTCTCTGAGATCTGAGAATGTGGAGATGTCTACGGTATATGACTGCAGGGGTACTGCAGCACATGGCCTGACTGCATCGCATGCTGACAACATACATCTGCTAATGAAGAGAGGAGTAGGAAAGAAATATGTCCATCCATGCTTGTTTTTGGTGGTTGCAGCAGATGTCCATCACTCGAAGCCATGGTTCCTCTCAAGAAGCAGCCTCTCAGTCACCAGCTTTGGCCTATTCGGGACTAGGCTTACTGCATTGTTTGTGGGGAAACTGCAGGGAAGGATTCAGGATGCCTTGGAGGAGAGGAAGAGCATAAACATGACCTTTTAGTTTAGGGCATGGGGTATTTAGCTGGGAAGGAAGTGGCCTGGCTTCTCATCTTTGCTACCAAAGCTGTTTTCTTGTCTTTAACCAGTGTTTGGTAAAATTACAGAAAGACTCCTGGGAGCAGGGACAAGGCCTACATTTCCCTTCTGGACTTTTGACCCCCTCTAGCCTTTCCTGACTCACTGAGCCATGTGGTCCTTACCCTACACTGAGCATGGGTCAGGATGAGTTCTCACAAGGTCCTGGATCCCACTTCCTGGGCAAACATTTTTTCTGCTAGAATGTAACAAGAAGACAGCAATCCAACTTCAAACTCAAGACCTTCGATACTGCCCTAAAACAGATGGTTCAAATGAAATTAACAAGCACTGCCCTGGAAATAAGTTCATTTCATGTTCTTCCTCTTTCTATTGGAATATGCTGTTGACCTCATGAGTAAAGTGCCCTTTTAAAATTTCCAGCCTAAAGTTCTTCATTGCCAGTCTGCACCCATGTATCCTTGGACAGGCTTTTCTCATTTATTGTGTCTTTTAATTCTCCATTGCTGGTCTGTTTTTCTATACTTGTAGAGAGTAATCATAGTTTTTGCCCGTGAATGTTTAAGGTTATTTCAGATTCTTCTAATAGTCTTTTCTAAGGCAGCCTTTCCACTTCTCTGTTCTCTTTACTCTTGCTCAAATTCAATTTTACTCAAGAAAGGTATTTATGAAAAAAAAAAAAGCTTATTAGATACTGCCCCCTAAAAAATACCCAAATAAACAAACAAAAAAACCTCCTGAATTCCAAGTAAATCCTGGAATATTTGGTATATTCTGTAGTCACAGAAATATTTCCCCTTCTGAGTGCCATGACACATCCCTGGCAGCACTAATGTAGCATCTAGGATACACGTAAGTCTTTCTCTGACATTCTCAAATCACATTACCTGGTCTTCTATAAAATGATGCTGTCCATTTCATACACAGCTTTGTATTACATACCATAGCATTGCGTCTCGTTTCTGCTCTTCTAATCTCCAGATTCATACAAGTCTCCCTCAGTATTGCATTGCTCTTCCTCCAGGTTTACTGAGGCAGCTACTACCAAGTTGTCAGCCAGGGCCAGATGCACTGAGCAGCCTGGATGTCAAACTTTGCTTTGATAATAAGTAACATGTCCTAACAATCCCAATTTCGAGGTGGCAGAACCAGGCAGTGTGAAGTCACTCTGTGTGGACTCCCCATGCAAACCAACATCCTGTTTCAATTTGACCTAAACCAGAATTATCTTTGGTTGGCCAAGAAGATGAAAAGTTGGCCAAAACACAGTGGTTTTCTGACTGGGTCTAAAAGGCTTTGCAACATTCAAAGACCAAGAGGTCAGATTGTTGGTGGTGGCTTCACTTGTTGGTGAGACATAAGTGCTATCCCAGTTAGAGGAGCTCCAAGTATTTGAGTGGAGGTTAATTCTGCATTTAATCCATTATTACTCTTGTATAATTTATCATGACATATACTGCATCAGTACAAGCACCACAATGCCAGCTGCAGCTAACTAGGCTTATTTCCAAGCCCAAATCCAAGCTAATACAGTGACACACATATTTGAAAAAAAAAAAAATAGCTACAGAAAGTTTATGCTGAGATTTTCTCACATCTTTTATTCAGAAGATGCTTTCCATGACTCTTACAACCTTTTGTTTCAGGAAAGTGCCTGCTTTGTGTGTGCTGTCTGACACTGCTTCTTGACAGAGGGCTAAAACAGTAAAACTCACAACAGAAGCAGTAACACTGAAAACAGGAACAGTAAAGCTCAAAGCCAAACTGAGTCCAAGTTCAGAAGAGTCTACAAAATGGTCATGTTTGATGCAGTATTCTTTTGGTGCCAACATCATTGCTGTCTGCATAGTACTGTAGGCATTTCAGTTAAATCCTTAGATATATTTTAAGGAAATTGAGGATTATAGTGTTTTTTTAATTTTTTCCTTTGTTAACTGCAATTAATACACTGTCCTGTTCTATGAAGTAAAAAAAAAAAATAATAATTTCTGATTGATTGGCTTTTATTTAGAACTCTTGAATCAAAACTACAGAAACCAGATCCAAAGATCTCTGCAGTGAGAACATGACACAGTGACAGCATTGCATGCGGGCTGGCTCACAACCCAGAGTGCTGTGTGGGCATTGGGAACCAGGTTTTGCATGGCTTTTTGATGTGGGTCAAACTGAACAGTGCAGTCTTTACAGCCCGGGCCTTGGTTACATCACGTTGGAGGTGATTTCACAACGCTGTTCTTTATTTATGTATGCAGTGCCATTCTGAGGGTTGGGAGGTGGATAGAAGGACTGCCTGGAAAAATAAAGTGTATTAAAACACATCTTGATGCAATTTCTTGTGGTGATTTTCTGGATGCAAATATCAGACAACTTCAAAAGCATGAAATCGCACAGTGGAAAACAGACCTGCAAATGGCACACAACAGAGAGAGAGCCCTGAAGGCTGGAGCACTGGTCCTCACCACTTGTGGCTCAACTGCCAAAGTCATTTATGTGAAGTGTCCCCTCTGTGCTTACAGGACAACTTGTGAAGATTTTTATGGTCCTTGGAATCCTTTCTAATGGGTCACGATCCAGATATTTTATTAATATATTTCCATTGCTTCTAGCTTTCCAGACTCCTGTTCTTGTCCTGTGCTGTCTTATTCTATTCCTAGAAGTGAAATGTAAACGACACCTTCATTTGAAATGTAGAACCATCTAAAAAATGGCCCTGTGAAGGTAGAAGCTCCAGGCACAACCTATAAAGAACTCATGCAAATAATAATAATAATAATAATAATAATAATAATAGTAATGCAAGAGGGTAAGAAGAGGCTATGAGGGAACACAAGAGCTAAGATATGACTGAAGTTACAGCTAAAGGACAGCACTCCCCATTACACAAGCTGTTGGATTTTACTCCATACTGCCTATGTTAATGACTGTCAGTCAATGCAAGTAATATCAGCTATTTAAATGCAGTAAAACTGTCTGAAGATGTTCTTTATGATTCATTCTTCCAGAGAGATAAAGTCAAGCCTTAATCTATAGTTCTGTAAGAGAACGCATGTCCCGAAGGGGTAGAATCTTGAGGTGCTTTGAACTGACAGCAAGCAAGGTCTGTGTGTGCATCCTGTGTTGAGGATGATGAGACCCTTGCAAATGAGCTAACTGCTCACTTCCTTTAACATCTCTTTGTTGGGCATCTGTAGGAAGCAATGATCTTGGAGTTTCAAAACTCGGAGCTGGCACAGCTCTACTTTTTCCTATGATCACCCAAAGTGGCTGTGGTGTGCTACAACCTCTGCCATCTTTTGTCTATGGTCACAAATGACATTACCACTACAGCCATTCCATCTTCCACCTGGCTGATCTACATTATGTCAGGAATAGCGTGGATTGGCTCATACACTTTGCTTCTTTGTTTGTCTGCAAGGGAAGACCAGCTTTGACTGATTTGTCCCCTGTCATCTTGGGTTGGTGTCATGGAGCCTCCTCTAGCTACTGTTTGGATTGCATCTGTTATACCCAGTATACCCAGTACACTCCAAGAGAGTTTCTTGGGGCTCACAGTAGTTGTTTTGACCACAGATCCCAGGGAAGATGTGAGTTCTTGGTTGCATCCTTGAATCTTCAACTCAAAGCAAATTAGAAGTGGACAGCACCTCACACAGGCAACGTTACCCGGGGCATTCAAAGACTGAGATGGCTTGAATTTGAAAGACTACTTGTTCTCTTTTAAAATAAATTTCACTTTTTTGATATAGAGCCTTCCTTTTGTGCCAATCACTTCTGCAGGCTGATTCCTGGATGTCCTGTGCATCCGAGGGGCTCTATTGACTTTCCTTAATGTGATTTGAAGCAAAGTTCAACCAAGATAAGTCCCTGTGTAGCTCAGTTCTGTCCCTTGTTCCTGCGTGCCATCTGCACGCCCTTTGCCCTTGGCTACAGCTCCCTCTTCCCCACAGGCTTCCTGCACATTCCTTTCTGTGTAGTTACATACAGCTCCATCAGAAAGCTGGCAGAGTGAGGAGTTTTCATTTTGTGGAAATACAGGAAACTACTGTGCCTAATGGCATGTGACCCTGTCAAGTGACATGAATAGGTTTCCACTCAGGTCTAAGAATTTCTTCCAGGATTTCTTTTCTATGAAATTGAGTTTACCCCAGGCCATGAGACACCATCTGTAAACTGCATGGATCACAGGGGACATAAAATGCTCGTTGTCTGCTGTTGGCTCTGCTGCAAACAGTGTCATGTAACCGTGGGGGTGAAGATACCTTTCCAGCAGGAACACGTTACAAAGGTTGCATAGTTGTACCCCTTCCTACCTGCCATATCATACAGTCCTGGTTCCTCGTGGCCCAGCAGGCTGCTCTTACAGTTATGGCTTGAGTAACTCATGGTCACTAATAGGTGGAAAGCACAGATATGCAGCTCAGCAGGGCACTGCAAGAGCACAGCCCACCTTGCCCACACTGTTAGCACCACACTGAGCAATGCAGCTTCAGGCTCCAGGGACCAGGGTGCTGCAGTCTTCCCTCTCCATACTGCTCAGCATTCAGGCTCACAAACCTCCTGCAATTAAGAAGTGCCACATCTTCCAGCAATCACTCAGTCTGCTGTCCATAGAACAGGGCAGTTCTGAAAGGTGTCCTTCCCCTCAGGAATCTGAAGAACTCAATAATATGTGACGGTGAACATCCAGAAGCTGCCACATTGGACAGTGGTTACCTCCCGTGAGCTGGCAGATGTGCAAGTCGCCTTGTTCTGGGCTTTGCAGCATCCTCCTGTATCGCAGCCCTGTTGCAACCTCTCACTTTCTAAGCCATGGAAACTGAGGCAAACAAAGGCTGTGTAAGTCAACCAGTGCTACAGAGCAAGCCTGTGGCAGAACTGGGAACTGAACGCAGACTTTCTGACTCCCAGTCCTGGGCTTGAGCTACCCACTGAGCTCCAGCGTAGGACGAAGTGAATCTCACCAGAGACATCAGATAACCACAGCTTAATTTGGTTTCTCTGTGCTCCATACCCTGGGGAGATAGCAGACCTCTGGCCACGAAAGGCACATTATTGAGAGATTTACTGTTAATTCCTCCTTATGAGGTCCATCTTGTTATGTTTGGAGTTGCCATAGGTTTCTGTTTATTTTGCCTATTTTTTTTGCGTGTGGGGCTTGTGTATTTTATTAAGCCCTTGGCTAGTGTCTTGCGCATGTTTAAGATTTTATAAGGATTTCTTTCGAGGTTATTCATTATAGTTTTCAAAGGTGACCTATTCTGCGGGCTTGCTACTGAATGACAATCTTTGACAGACTGATGTCTCACAGAGGGGAGAAGACTACTTCTCATATGCTCATAATTGATTCTCCTGAGGGTTCCGTAGCTGCTTTTCATAGCAGCACACTGACATTGACCTTGGGCATTGAGTGTTCCAGGGCTTCTTGAAGCACAGTCACTGGAGAAGCATGCTAAGAGAGAAACCTCCTTTTATTTTCATCACTTAAAAAACCAACATACTAGTTAGTACCTAATACTCTTGGCTCTGTCACTGATCTGCTGGTGACCATTAGGAAGGCAATTAAACCCTCTGCCAGCTTTTATCTGCCCTGCTGCTGGTTCTGTGGGCAGTAGGTTTTGGTAGTCAACTGCTTAAAAAAATTGTTTCAGACACACACACACAAACTGGGTTGGGGAAAAGACTTAGAATGCATCGAATATTCCAGTAGGAAGAGAATTCAACTGTTTTTCCTATTTATTTATTTATTTATTTATTTATTTATTTATTTATTTATGGCATTGTTTCAATTAGCAGATTCCCTTCCCCCGGAAAATGTTGACTTACGTTCTAAATGCAATTATTAAGTTTTTTAAAAATCTCACTTGAAGGGATATGAGCCGATAACAACCGCGAAAAGATTAATATTTCCCTTAAAGTAAGTTGAAGACAGATCGTTTATGCTCTTTTGGTGGACGTTCCTTTTCACACTACGAGCAGTATTCCAAGAGTGGCAGTTTGATAATTTTTCAGCTGCCTCCCCCTCGTGGTCAATCTGGGACATACATGGAAATGTTGAAAAACAGGGTAAAAGCTCAGCTTGTGCATTTAAGCTGACTCTTTTTCGGTGGAGCCTTTCAAATGCTAAACAAATTCGAATTAAGGCAAGACCATATCAGTTCTTCCCAAGAACAAAAACCCAAAGTAAATTTCGATGAAAGACTGAAGATACCACTAAGAATTTGATGTGCAGCTGCAACTGGCGTCAGCATTTTTTGTCTCTCTCCAAACTATACTCTTGCCCTTTTCTCTCCTCATCCCTTCATGTGGGCCTGAATATTACAGCAGAAACTTTTCTCCTTGCTTCTCTATCTGCATGCCAAGTGCCTTGAAAGCAGGTCATTGACTCTTCTTGGCCTCTTGGCTCCTATCTTCATTGCTCTCTCCAGAAGTGGGTCTGTCTGCATATATGATCTGCAAATATTTGATTGAACCTCAGGTTTTGTGATGGATTTTTACTGTGGGTTTGATTTCTGGACTATGATATGGAAACTAAAATGTTCACTACAGCCTGAAAGAGGAAAGATTGACAAGAAATCTGGATAAACGTCAGTGCAAGTGAGAGGTGGCCGTTATCTCCAAAGACATCCTGAGAAAGACAGATGCAAAGCCATATAATAGAATATAATAGAATACAATCATCAAGGTTGGAAAGACCACTAAGATCATCTAGTCCAACTGCCAACACATCCCCACCATGCCCGCTAAGCCATGTCTCTCAGTGCCACATCTACACATTTCTTGAACACCTCCAGGGATGGTTACTCCATCACCCCCCTGAGCAGCCTGTTCCAATGCCCCGCTACTCATTCTGAGAAGAAATTTTTCCTAATATCCAACCTGAACCTCCCCTGGTGAAACTTCAGGCATTACCTCTTATCCTATTGCTGTTATGCGGGAGAAGAGATCGACCCCTACCTTGACACAATCTCCCTTCAGGAAGTTGTAGAGAACAATAAGGTCTCCCCTGAGCCTCCTCTTCTCCAGACTGAACAATCCAATCTCCCTCAGCCACTCCCCATAAGACTTGTGCTCCAGACCCTTTACAGCTTTGATGCCCTTCTCTGGACATGCTCCAGGGCCTCAGTATCTCTCTTGTATTTAGGGGCCCAAAACCGAACACAGTACTTGAGGCCATATCCACCATGCAGTGTGTAACCTGAAATACAATAATAAATAGAATGCAGTAAAAAATATAATACAGTAACTTCATAATTTGCCATCAAATGAAGTAAGACTGTCACAAGTAAGGTGCACATTGTACACAGAAAGCAGTATTTTCACCATGAAGCACGTCCTCATATTTCCTGAGACCATAAATTTACCTGAGCTTGTTGGCCTCTTAGATTGTAAAGATATTAGGCATCAGGCCTGAGACCTCCCCAGTTCTCCAAAAAGAAATCATCTTGCTTTATTTTCTCTGCAATATGATCCTCTGAAGTTCAGGACTGACTTGAAAGCATAACACTAAGAGGAGGAGGACAGCCTGTGTTGTGGCAGAAGTTGTGACTCGCTCACTTCTTGGTTTTACCACAAATTGTTTGTGGTATGAAGGAAGCTGCTCATGTATTCTGAGCTTTTAGTGCCTTGTGTGCCAGCCAGAGAAAAGGGCCTCTCCTTTCCTTCATCTTTTGTGTCTCTCTCACTTAACTGGATCAGAAACTACTCCTCAGCACATGTGTCGACATGAACCCAAATCAGGCCCTGATGCAGTAGGGGCCTGCAGGACATCTGTGTTTCTGACAATAACTCGAAGGCATTTTAAAATGAGTCAGCTACCCAAGCTTCTGCTCTGCTTCATTGTTAATGTTCCCATAACCAGTGATGGCTGTCGTATCAGTTAACGATTTTCAGGATGAGATCCTAAGTGCTATTTATAAGGTGAAATGGCCTGCAGCCACCAGGTGTCCTCCTTCTCCATAGTTTGGAGAACTAGGCTGTTGCACTGAAGTCCATGCTGTATTGCAAATTTGAGATGAAATGCTGCTTGTAGTTCTGGACCAAAATTAGGGGCTCCACTGTGGTGGTGGAGGCAGTGGTTACCACCCCAGAACCCAGGGCTGGAGGTGGGCCAGGGTCCTGGGATGAGAACAACAGCATTTTAATATTCAGTCATAAGCCCATAGAGTAAGAAAGTCACAAAGCACGTAATCTACAAAATATTAAAGGTGCATACTGGTGTAACAAGCCCGATTCTTCTTCTACCCAAAGATGTGCAGTTTGTTTCTGAATTAAGAAGTCTACTATACAGTGTAAAGATTTTGCTAAGTGGAGAGGGTACAGATCCTTGTACCTTTCAGCGCTTTGCAGTTGCTTATAAAGGCAGTTCAGAGGATACAGAGGATATAATAATCTAATTCAAAAGAGAGGGAAAGAAAAAATGATAAAGCAGCAATGCTTCCACAGGGCCTAGCATGCAGATTTTTCCACCCTGATAGAGAATAAACTTGTGTTATGTGTAGGTTCAAATCTCTGTCCTGATGTCTTTTTCCTTTCTGGAATACTCCAGCTCATTTGAGCTGATCTGAGTTCCTAATGAGCCAGATTCAGTGACATCACAGAGCAAATCTTCCTCAACACATCTTCCTCTCCTCAGAGTAACCTTGTACATTGTTTACCTTCAGCAAAATTAAAATTGAATTTGCTTGAAAAAGCATGGATTAGTTCCAAGCTCCAAGCAGTAATGTTTCTGCAACAGCAGTGGATATAACACAATCCCTGAGTGCTGCAAGGCTCATGGAGAAATGGAAGAAGGCAGGATGTGTGGGGTCCATGGGGTGCACCAGGAAGGCCTCTGGCCATGGGATATGCATGTTTAATTTGCCACTTGAGGGCACTGTAGAAGTGAATAATAAATACGGACTTTGAGAATTGGGATGACAACAGCATTTTGTGGGAGGAAATAATGGAAAAGATATGAAGGAGGGTGAGAAACAGAGCCTCAACACATACTGAATTAACAAGAAGTTGAAGAGAAGAGGCAGCCTAAGAGACCAGACATTCCGACCTTCCTCCATAAAATGAAATACAAAGTATTTTTTTTACAATCTTTAATTCAACCACTGAAAATACCAACAGCTTAACAACCGTGAACAAAGAAACATTAAAATAGTCAGTGTGGTATTGTTTGTCACTTTCACATCCAGGACGGATGTCTTGGGACACAAAAAGGTATTTTTTCCTGCTAGGTAATCTACAAATCACTCAAGCAAACAAGTCAATTGATCAGCAATGGCTATTCCTACTGTTTCACTGAGTGAAGAGGCTTTTCATGCGATTAATGTTATGTTATTTTAACAAGCTCCCTGGCAGACAGTCAATCACCTGGGTTTCCTCTACAGTCCATACAGAGTGAACACTAGATTTTACAGATGTGCTTAATCATTCAGGTACAGGCTGCAAGATCTAACTTTGCATATTTATAGGAATAACAGTGTTAACTGCAGTGATTTAAACCACTATAAAGAGTAATTAGTAGATATTTGCAAATAAACTGTTCTTCTCACATCTGCTTGGCAGGTCTCTTGCCTGATATCAGCTTAATAATTTCTGATCAGAGAATAGTTGTTCATACTGGTATAATACATAAACTAACATGAGTAATGGGAAATCCAGAGCAGAATTTTCCCACAGGTCATACAAAGTTTTGTGCCTGCACAAGAGAGCTCATATTAAAAAAATTAGCATGGTAAACTTGACCAGAATGGCTTTCAAAACAGGAGTTAATACTGTCGTACCAAAGAATTATTTTACAGTTGCTTCAAAAATTAAGAAGAAATATAAATTCCAAGGTAGTAAGTTGTCAGAGGGGAGAAATAAAATCCTGTTTTATGATGTTCAGATTTGTCACAAGATAAAAATTAGAGCTAGAAAGAGTAACAGAATTCCTTTCCCCTCTACTTCCCCCCACACTTATAGATTTAATAAAAATACAGTGAAGTCAAATTGTAACTTGGATTAGACAGAAAAATATAGGGCAATTCTATTTTTTACTGTGTTTTTATACTACCTTGGAAATATACTGGAAAACAGAAATGGTGAAGTCATGATATTTCTGAAATTGATCATAAGATTTAAATTGCTGTGAGATTTCCACTCGAACATCAAGCAGCTAATAAAGGAAGATGACAAGTGGTCTACTTATGTAGTCATTGAAAGGAAAAGAACAAGCATATTAGCAATACTTACATTTTATTTTTCATTATTCTTTGAGGACTGTGCAAGCACAGAAAAAGAAATAACAGGACTTGAATTCTGAATGGTAGATTTATTTTAGCAAAATGGATAGCTGTATTTATGCACAATAGAAATAAATTATTTAGAGGAGCATGGGAAATAAATAGTAATATGTCTCTGTTCCATTGACAAAACTCAAAAAACCTGTTAGTAAACTCTTCTTTAGACTGCAATTAGTAAAAACTCGTCATGAGGCTAAGACAAAGCAATCAATTGAATTTCCAAGATTAGCCAAGAAATACATGCTTTGAAGCGTTCTTTGCATATCAGATACATAGAACACATTCTATCTCAGTAGAAGAATCAAAGCAAATCGAATCAAACTGAATCGAATAGAACAGAATATTAGTAATTTGATCTCCTCTTACAAAAAAGGTCAACAATGTGGTGGACAAAGGGATTGTGGCGGATGTAATCTTACTGGATTTTAGAAAGGCCTTCGATGCTGTCCCTTACAGAATCCTGCTAGACAAATTTTCTGGCTGTGAGTTAGATAGGTCCATGCTAAACTCTGTATTGAACTGGCTCAACAGTTTAACTCAAAGTGTCATAGTGAATGGGACTCCATCTGTCTGGTGGACAGTTACTACTGATACTCCCCAAGGTTCAGTTCTATGGCCAGTTCTGTTCTGCTTTTTTATTGATGATCTGAACACAGGAGCTGAATGCATCCTTCACTCAGTGCTCTACTCAGCACTGAGGTGATGCTGAGGTGATAACACCTGATACATGGTGTCCAGTTCTGGGCTCCCCAGTACAAGACAGGCATAGACATACTGTATAGAGTCCAATAAAAGGCCATTGGGGTGATTAACAGATTGGATTACCTCTCCTTTGAGGAGAGGTTGACAGAGCTGGGGCTCTTTGGTGAAGAGAAGGCTCAGGAGGGATTTTATCTAAGTCAGTCCCTGAAGAGAGGGTGCAAAAGAAGACAGAGAAAGGTTCTTTTCAGTGGTACCCCATGCCAGGACAAGAGGCAGTGGGTACAAACTTGCTCAGATGGAAATGTGTGAAGATATGAAAAAAAAACCTGTTGATATTTGAATGACTTAATTTTGCTCAAGCTGAATAATTTAACTTTGTTTGGGAAAATCATAGTCTTGAAACAACAAAACTCAGGATTAGTAGCTGACTGTATTCTTTAATTACACCTAGCTGAGCATTAGTTGGATTTTGGTCATTCAGAGTCTTTAAATGTGGCCAACCAAATGTTGTATTGCTTGGTGACTGATATCTTGCAAATTATGAGGCATGTAATTTACAAGATGATCCTGAGAAATACTTGATTGCTTGTTTTATAGTAGAAAAGCATTGCACAAACCAGCCTGAACCTCAGGGAAGCAGAGATGTAGGGTGAAAGTAATATTTATTCCTCACTCCTAGATTCTAAACTGCTCCTTAGCCACCTACAGGGATCTGCAGCGCTCAACATATCCTGGCACATACGGTTTCTGGGGTGCAAAACCAGGAAGATCTTCATAAATTCTGCACAATAGGAATCTACCAGTGCAAGAACAGAGAGCATGCAGTGTCATGCTCTAACTGAGGGGCAAGACTAAACTTCTTCCAGTTTTTTCAAGAGCAAAAACCTGGCAGGGATGATTTGGCAATATTCTTTGGGTATACTGCTATGAGATCGTAATCGGGGTCATGGGCCTACTTGTGAGGCAGAAATGCTGCAGGATGAAGTTAAATACTTTGTTTAATATTTTACAACCAAACTCCAAGTCACATAGAGTTTCTTCTCCACTACCACTACCTTCCACAGCAGGCTTCATCACAATATTTATTTACATCACTGTCTCCCAGACTTTCTCTGAAAAAAACCCACCCTCTAATTAGAGTTCCTCACAAGTTGTTTATCCTTTCTTGCACCAAGATATCCCATACCTCTTAGGGCACAGCTTAGGAAAGGGTACACTAAGAACATCAAGAGATTGGGTGTTTTGATTTTAGGAGTTGGCAGACTCTTTATCCTCCCATCAGTTTTAGCCATTATAATTTACTGATTTTTAGAAAACAAGCAAGCAAACAAAAATTAAACAGCTTTAGGAAAAAATACTTTTTGATCACATAAAGTTTATTTACCTAATAAAAGTTATATTACAATATATACAGTTTCTATTTACATAAACATCTTTCTAGTAAGTGAAGCACCATCTGATACAGTTAGTATTTTAAAGGAATTTACAGAAATTTTATTTTTGCATACAACTACTTTATCTACAGACAGACACTGGTTAGAACCAAGCTCTTGTAAGACACTTTCTTCAGTAGGTTTTGGATTAGGCTGCTAATAAAGCTACGAATGAGAAATTTGTTATCAGCTATCAATCTCCTATGCTTCAAGATACGAGATCTTAGCTATGTCATTTCTGAGGCTATGTGCAAACTAATCCCTCAGAGAAAGTCAAGAGGTACAGATAGAAGATACTTTATAAGCCAGAAGAATTCAGACTCTCATCAGCAACATTTTCAGTTATCCGGAAGAATTTAACTTGAACAGAAAGAAGAAGGCTGTGTAAGTGTTTGTACACATTATTCAAAGTGAAAACTCTGGAAGCTTTTGTGACATATTATCATGCATTCCCCAAGGAATCCATTATTAAAAAGCCCAGTCTTATGGCTACTGAAAATCATGGCAAGGTCCTCTAAACTCAGAGAGAAAGACTAGCTGTTGACTTTGTAATCGTTATGCCACTGTCAAGAAACAACAGAAGGCTCTGTCCAAGGTACAAAATTTCCTTCAAATGAATAAAAGACATTTGGAGGGGTGAAACGTCATGAGGTATTTAGTAAACTACAGGAAAAAAAAGGCACTCAGACTGTTTAGAAAAAAATCTCAGATATTTTACATATGCAATTATTACATTCACCTGATTGTGGGTCAAGTTTTGTACAAACTACATACCTTTTGGGCCACCTAAACTATACATTTCATATTTTTGCTTCACTAGACATGGGATCTAATGGCTGGAAGAAAGCATTGTTACTCTGAGGACAGTTACCATGACAGACACAGGTATTGATCAACATCATTGGCTTTTTTAGGAATTTGCCCTGAGGACAGCGGAACTCAACTTGAATCGTTTTGGTGTTGTGTGGGGTACAGCATCGCCCATCATTGCAGAGGCCACAGTAACGAGGTTTGTAAGTCTGCACACTGGTGCAGTTCTTGTATTCAAAACGAACAGCTTTCATGGATTTCTTTGTTCGGATACATTTTTTTCCTTTCTAAGAGAAATAAGAAAAGATATTAGAGATATCACTGCATAAACAAGAAAGCAATTAATAACTGACATGCAAGGATATACGTCTACTCGGAAAGCTTCCATTTGTTGTCTTTGCTAGCTCTACATCGGTAATGGTTTCCAGCTACTTCAGTAATTTCTTACCAATCCTCACTCCTGCAGGAACTCTCCTCGACACCAGTATGTTATTAGGATACTAATAATTGACAAATAGTTAAAGCTTTCTTTCTTCATGTGAGACAAGACAAGCTGACATTCTGCTTAGAAAGTTCTCATGCCCTCGATTTTCATGCAGTCTAAACTCACCATATCTCAACATATCTCCCATAGACTCAGGCTGCAATATCTCAGCACAGTTAGGAAAACTTGCATCATTGCTCTTGCTTGCAGTTAAAGCACAGCTTAATCAAGTTTTCTTTAGAACAGATTTTCTAGATCTCCGACCACTCCCGTTAGTCTCCCCAGTCCTTTCCAAGTGTCTTACATCCTTCTCAAAACACAGCATTCAAAATGGCATAGAGAATTCAGCAATGCTTTCCAACACAAGAACACTACAAAACAAATGGTCCTCTTCCCTACCTACATTATTCTCACTGGCAGCAAAACTTGTAAAATGTCTAGAGGCAGCTGAAAAGTCAGCTCTCTTAGAAACATATTTATTGCTGCTTAAGTGTCAGTGTTGGGTTTGCTTTTGGCAAAATATCAAAAGGATTAAGAAAAGATTTAGTTTACCCGAGTAGATTCACACACTTCTCTGCACTTCTACAATGCTCAGCAGACTGGAAATATGATGTATCCATTCTGCATATGCAGTATGTTCAATATCTCTGGGATGCCTCAAACGATGTGCAACATAAAGCTATTGAGCATACATGTCAAATCTAATGCTTTGGAAAAACAAAGGGTTTGCTGCATGTATGCTAAAATATGTATGTATATACACTTGTATCTAGAGCATTCTAGACTGAAATGCTACAGCCTTGGAATTACAGCTGAAGAGATGCTGCTCCTGTCACTGCTCAGAGCATACCTTATCAGATGGCTCTTCGTTTTCACAAGGTCTCATCATGCAAAGTCGTGTCTGCTTCACCATCTCACACTGCTGATTTCTGTTGGTAACACGGGTAGAAAAGCCCATTCCACAGCTTTTGGAACAAGCACTCCATTCTGTTGTCTGTTCAATACAATTGGCACTTGAATCAGACACGTCTATCCCAAGTGTGGCCTCCTGTCTGTATGCTGGAAACAAAATGCCACAGAACTTTGTTATTATGAAAAACTTAAGAGAAAGCAGAGTATCTAATTGATCTCCACCACATCTGGGATGAAAGATGAAACAAATACAGCTAAAAACTCATAGTTCAAGAATTTTAAAATCTGCCTGTTCAGTTGTTCTGGATGGCCACTTCCTACATCTAAAGGTCAATGTAAAGGTGCAGGTCACCACTATCAGTGAAGTTGTTAGTTTAGTTTCAGTAAATTGCAGTACATAATTCTAAGAATTATTAACAATTTTTAAATAGTTTAGAACACTACTTCAGCAACTATTTAGTCTTCAATCTTCCCAAAGGAAATACATCACAGATTTGTTCTTAAGTTGTCACAAAAATATTTATATTAGGTATGATTTAAGAGAGGTCATGAGCTTTATCTAAACTAATAAGCAGTAGGGAAGTAAAGTGCTTTAACTCCCACAGTCATAAAGTCACCCAACTTCGTCAGTTATTGACAGATTATGGTGGGAAGGAAGCAGGGAGGAGAGGAGAAAGGGAGGGTGAGAGGGAAATTCCTAGTTGCTCAAAGCCACTGCCAACTCTGATCAGTGTTCTGCCCTCATGGATGTGTTAAGCTCCATTCTGCAAACACTGCTAACTGTAGGTGGTTCAGTGGTTATCACAGCAGTAAAGAGAATAAGGAAACATGACTGAGCTAGTCACATGAATCTTCCTGTGTCATTCCCACAGCTTTGGCTGTTAAGCTTCTCAAGAAATGTATTTTCACCTTTTGCAAGGTAAAACTCCAAAAGGGTGACCTTCTGCAATGAATGGGCATTGACAGAAAGAATCCACATAATCAGTCTCTAGGTATTTTAAGGACCTAGGATCAGACCCAGAGCCTGATGTAGTGGTTGGGAACACTGCCCACAGCAGAGGGTGTTGGAACTAGATGATCTTTAGGGTTCCCTCTAATCCAAGCCATTCTATGATTTGCCTGTCACTGTCAAAATAAATAAATAAATAAATAAAAATCAAAGAAAATGAAAGACAGTAGAAAGATGGCAAGCTTTTCATTTATATCTTATATGCCTTACATCTGACTCTTTATAGCACTCTGAAGTTACTAGATCTTTTCTTCCTGAATCCTTCCTTAATGGTTTTTCAAATGGATTAGCTGAGTTTCAGCATAAGTAACTGCTTAAGAGCACAAAGAGCAGTGACTGGAAGAGAATGCAGTGCCCTCAAATCTCAGTAAAAGTAGCTTATGAAAATTCATGTTGAACTGATAGACTGCTTTTGAAGAGAACGAAGTGTGATTCAGTAAGAAAATAGGCAAAAACATTACGTAGCTTAATTGATTTAAGTTATAAAAGCATTTGATGAGTTCTGTGTTTTGGAATGGGAAGTTTTTCCAGATCCACTCATTATATTTGTAACTACTGCTTCTCCAAGTACTTCAGAATGCTTTTAATGCCAACAATAATGATGAGAGCTCTAGCACAGACAGACAGGAATTTGCTGGCATTTTAGCTGCCATGCTGACTACTTGTAATAGCTGGGGAATTTGAGGGAGGAGAAAGTCTTCTGCAGACTAAGCTGTAAGAATGGTATTATGATGTAAGATGTTCTTCCAGAGCAAATAGCAGGACTACAGTTTTGATTCTGAGGGGAAAATAACGTTTGGAGGATTATGGCCTTGTTCTACTCCCAGAACTACCCTGTACCAGATAAACAGAAATTCCAGAACTGGAAATAAACTCAGGTTAACTACTGCCCTGTCCCTGGAGACACACAGGGTATGGCTGTACTGGGCTCTGAGCAACCTGATCTAGCTGTGGGTGTCCCATTTAACTGCAGGGGAGTTTAAAGGTCCCATCTACACTCAAGTGATTCTATGATTCTACTCTTTAAACCTGTGATGCAAGTTCATCCTCTGAGTATCTTTTCTTTTACCTGTCAACCTCTGCCTTTCTTCATAACCAGTGGTTCACTGACTGGTCACTCTAGACGAGAAATAAGAAAAACAAAACAACAACAACAAAAGAAAACAGCACAAAGCAGCCGCATCTTACACTTTGCAACCCCACGGATATTTCCATCACATCATCTTCTCCTCCTAACAGCTGCGATAAGGAGTTTTAGTTCCTCACCAGCCATAGCAAAGCCTCCCAGGAGCACTTCATCCCTGGGGTCGCACACCCACTTCTCGCAGCACTCTCCGGGGACTTCGATCTTCCGCGGGAAGGGGCAGTCGGGGCCGGGGAGCAGCAGGCCCAGGTTGCAGCGGGGCAGGCACCCGATCTGCCCGTCCCGGCAGGTGCACTGGTACTTGCAGCTGGGCTGGAACGTCTCCCCGTTGCGGTAAATCATCCCATCGAACACGCAGTTGTCCCCTTCCAGCACTGGTGAGGAAAGCGAGTGCATTTCAGAGGGAGAGGTCAGCCCGCCCCGCCCGTCCCGCCGCACCTACCCATGCAGATGCCGGCGCCGCCGCCGTCCTCGGGGCCGCGGTCGCAGTAGAGGCCGCCGCTCTCGTCGCAGGGCAGCAGAGGGGAGCAGCTCTCGCCGCGCTGCCGGGCGCACACCAGGCAGCAGCCGCAGCCGTCCAGCACGGCGGGCACTCCCGGGGCGCAGCGCGGCGGCTCCGCGGGGCAGCGCCCGCCGCAGGGCCGGGGGCACGCCGCCTCCCGCCCGCTCACCTGCGGGGACAGAGCGGCCCCGAGGGCCTCGGGTCACGGCGCCCGCCCGACCAACGGCTCCCGCCCCCCGCGCCCCCCGCACTTGCCTCGCACGGCCGGAGGAGGAGCAGGAGCAGCAGCAGGACGGGCAGCCCCTGCCCGCCGCCCGTCTCCATAGTCCCGGCCGTCTACCCGCCGCGCCGCTCGGCTCTGGCGGCAAAGCCATTGCGGCCGCTTATATAGAGGCCGGCAGGGACCCCCCCCCCCCCGCCCCCCCTCCTCACGCCCCGCCACCGGCAGCGCGGGACGGAGGCGGGGAGCTGGAGCCGGGCAGGGCCCTACGCTCCGCTCCCCGTTGTGCTCCGCCACCTGCCCGGCGGTGCCCGGCCCTGCCCGCGTCCCGACGCGGCGGCCGGGGCTCCGGGGCTGAAGCCCTGCGGGTCTGCTCCGCGGGGCCGGCGCCTTAGGATCGTAGGATCACAGGATCGTTATGACTGGAAAGATCGCTAAGCTAATCTAGTCCAACCATCAACCCATCCCTACCATTCTCACTAAACCACATCCCTCAGTGCCACATCTACACGTTTCCTGAACACCTCCAGGGATGGTGATTCCACCTCGCTGGGCAGACTGTGGCAGTACCTCACCACTTTTTTGGAGAAAAAAAATTGTTCCTGATATCCAAACTGAAACTCCCCTGGCATAATTTAAGACAGTTCCCTCTCATCCTATCACTGATACCTGGGAGCAGAGGCCGACCCCCACCTCACCACAACCTCCTTCCAGGGATTTTTAAAGAGCAATAATGTTTTCCCTGAGCCTCCTCCGGACTGAACAATCCCAACTTCCTCAGCTGCTTCCAATAAAACATGTGCTCCAGACTCCTCACCACCTCGTTGCCCTTCTCTGGACACACTCCATGGCCTCGATGTCTTGTAGTGAGGGGCCCAAAACTGAACACAGCACTCGAGGTGTGTCCTCACCAGAGCTGAGTACAGAGGGATGATCACTTGCCTGCTTCTGCTGGTAACACTATTTCTGATAGAAGCCAGGATGCCATTGGCCTTCTTGGCCACCTGAGCACCCTGCTGGCTCACGTTCAGCTGGCTGTCAGCTATCGTCCTCAGATCCTTTTCCTTCCTTCCCTCAGGGCATGACCCCACAGTCCAGGGCCCCCTTGCCTCCCCACATTGAGCGTGGACCTGCATGGCTCAGCCAAGACCACCAATGTGCCCTATGAAGGCACAGCATTACAGAATGACACCTGTCATCAATAAACTTCATTGAGGACAGCCCTGTGGGGAAGGACTTGGAGGTCCTAGTGGGTGAAAAGCTGGACATGAGTCAGCAGTGTGCACTTGCAGCCCAGAAGACCGACAGCACCCTGGGCTGCATCAGAAGAGGAGCAGCAGCAGGGAGAAGGAGGTGATAGTCTTCATCTACTCTGCCCTCATGAGGCCCCATTTGGAGCGTTGCATTCAGGCCCAGGGCCCCATGCACAGAAACTCTTGCAAAGCTGTTGGAGAGGCTCCAGATGAGAGCCATTAAGTTGATCAGAGGGCTGGAGCACCTCTACTATGAAGAAAGGCTGAAGAGCTGGGCTTGTTTAGCTTGGAGAAGGGAAGGCTCTGCAGAGACCTCACAGTGACCTTCCAGTACTTGAAAGGAGATTATAAACAGGAGAGGGACTTACTTTTGCATGGTCTGATAGTGATAGGACAAGGGAGCATGGCTTTAAACTAAAAGAACAGAAATTTAGGTTTGATTTTAGGAAAAAAAATCTTTACTCCAAGAGTGGTGAGGCACAGGCTGCCCAGAAAAGCTGTGGATGCCCCATCCCTGGAGGTGTTCAGTGCCAGGCTGGATGGGGCCCTGCTCAGCTTGATATGGTGGGTGGCAGCTCTGCTCGCAGCAGGAGTGTTGGAACTCAATGTTCTTTAATGTCTCTTCCAACCTATGCCATTCTATGATTCTACGGGAAACTAAATCTGTTAGTGTGTCTTATTTGTCAGGAATTGTCTTCTGCCCATGGTAGCCTTAGGTCTTTCTAGGATACAGATATTCTCTATGCCTGCTTGTCTAAGGCAGATCATAGCAACACATTCTGTCGTGGCTTGTTAAAGAGAAAATATTTGAAAAACAAACAAGTTGTGGGCAGATCAGTGAAAACAGGATGCCTTTTCAGCTTAAGACATAACACAAGTGGTACACATGAACTTACAAGGCTGATGTATCTCTAAGCCAAAGCAATACTCAGCGCAAAACCAGCAATCGTCAGACGCAAGTTTTGTTTTGGACAAGAGTTACCATTCCTTCCCTAAAGCTACGTGGCAACAGCCAGGTTTCTGGAGCAGCCTGTTGTCCCCGTGAACAGCAAACTTCACCAGCACAGAAACAAGTCACATGTTGACCATTCACGTTCTTATTCCTAAACAGCAGAGCCAGCCAAGAGGAACAGAGGACTGCTCAATGCTTATTAACAGCGTGGGTGTGGGTTTGAGGTTATTTCAGTTATCCAGAGCTGCACAGGTCATTTCAACTTACTTTTCTCTCTTTTTTTCCTTGCATTTTGCTTACCACCTCTGATTTAGACAGTTAGTGTAAAGCCACTTTTGACAGTGCCTTGCTTGTGAACAGAGTCACTGATGCTCTTGGCCAAGCATTAATTTTTGCTAAAAAGATGCATTGCTACTCCTGTAGTTTTCCCAGAAGCAGGGCTGTAAGCCAGAGGGGCACATACAAGATCTGTTTTTGCCTGTTCGTCTGACGGGGTTTTCAGTGCCAATAATCATCCACAGCCACTGAAAGTTACCTTCCCTTTAAATGAGATTACTTCACTCCTAAAAGGTTTCACCACATAAAACTTTAGAGAGAGTTAAAAAAAAACAGAGAATATTTACTAGCATACTTAATTCTGAAAAATTAACAGCTTTATGTACATTTAATAAATTTATTAAGGCCCTGTGCTCTTATAAAATACCAGTTATAAAAGTAGGATGATGCTGCAGTTTAGCGCAGTAGGTCCAAACACTTTTTTCCAGACATTTCTGCCCCTTCAAGGCATGCTTAATTTGGAGTCTGTTGAAGTTGCCTGTTCTAAGATGCTTCTTCATCTTTTAAACGTGATTCTTTTTGTCTGTACTTGCTTCACAACTTTTTTGAGAGTGACGTAACATTCTTATCATATGAAAGTATTCTTTGTTAACATTCTTCAGAGAGTAAAATAATGTTGAGGTGGAGGGGTATGTTGCTGCCGGAGCTGACAATGAATAGCACTTACTCATGCTTTAAAACTGGTAGGTACAAATGAATGAATAGTCCGGTTTCTCTGGGTTTTCTTTTTTTGTATGACTGTATTTAAGCAGGGTAATATTTGGTTTGCCGCCCTGGCTATGGTTATTGCAAAGAGTAGTTCCTCCTAATATGTAAAGGAATCAACCTCTGCTGTTCACTTTGCAGGAAGATATAGGTGATGAACAGCATTGAGAAGTGTGAGTTCAGGAGCAGAGTCCAGTAATAGAGTTCCAACTCTAAGAATAAACTTAATGGCTTTCCTGTGCCAAGGTCGCAGGCAACGAGAGTCTTGCATGGTACCTAGTAAAAGGAAAACAGGTTGGTAATCTGCAGTTTCTAACTGTTAGGCATATAGCATGCATGTAGGGGCTGTGCAGAACAAATGCAGAAGTGTTTACTAATCTTAACTCTAAAATTCAGCTTCTATTGCGGTAAATGCTTAAGCAAGCAAGATAATGGGTCTTATGTTGTACTTAAACATTGTCAAGACACAACACGCTTTTTATGTCTTTCCTTTCTGGAAGGAGTACAGCTTTCTGGTTTTGTACAGAGAATGTAGGCTCAAACTCAGCCACAGCTATAATCTCCCACCTTGGCCAATATCAGCCTTTGCAGGCAAAGATTTCTCATTCTGGATTTCCATGTCTGCCTTGTGCTAAATTTCTGGTATGGTTCTCTGGACATGACATTTGGCTTATATCTTAACCTCCATAGAGCTAGTAATACTAAATATGTCACTTTCACCCAACCTATTTACTTCTTCAACACCTGATGGTTTATGGATATTTTACCACCAACACAACCACCAGAGTGGAAGCAGAGATGACAGATAATACTGGCTTAACTCTTAGAGAATTTCTAATTACTGATCCGATTCCTATCCAGAAGTGTCTAAGCATGCAGCAAGCCTTAAAACATTCAAGAAGTCATGGCAACATTCCTCTTTTCAAGGATAGCCACCTGTCCAGCTTCCCGGCTTCACAAAAACCAGTTCCACAAAATTTTTACATTTACAATACAATTTTTTACATTTACAAACACTATATTTTTCTTGAAAATATCATAATTGTGGATTTTAGCTAGTTCTTCTCCATTTGGATGACAGCTTTAGCATGCTTTGGGGCTGTGAATGTTCAATGACCGAAATATGGAACGAAGTATATGTGTATAAACACCACAGCAAATTCATGTTATCAGTGTTGTTACCAGTTTTCCATTCACATTGCACTTGATACACTAATAGCAAACCAGCAGGCTTGGTTACAAACTTGCTTCCAGTGCCTTGTTTCCTCCCTACATATGGCAGCAGAATAAGAGGTTCTGCAGCCACAAATGGAACTGCTGTAAATAAAAGAGCCCTATCAGTCTGAGCTGATAGAGATGCTGGAAGAAGATTTGTTAGGTGTTAACTGTGTTGCTCACTTGGGTGAGTGGGTACCTAAACCCCTTACTGCTACTCCCTTACTGCTACTACTTTGAGGTGTGTACCACAGTCATTGTGTTTCGGGAGAGATCTGTCCAAGTGGAATCTCCTACATTTGTCTCTGTTTATATGGCTAGTCTACGTGGCTAGTGTGGAGTTTGTCAGACTCTGATTTCATGAGAGTTTTTAGCCTGCTGCCTCCTTGATTTCCATACAGACTGCATGAAGAGCTACCCAAACCCAAATATTTAACTGGACTTTTGAGTTTATGTTCATTGCTTGGAGCTTTAATATTGATGGTTGCTATGACTGTGAAGGTGGTACTTGCACTGCAAATATTAGATGCTGTTGATAGTATTTCTGATGTCAGTCTTAATGACTTGTTCCATTTCTCATCAAACTATTGAGAAAACAGAGATTTCTTCCTATGAAGAGCTACACAATTTGATAAGCAATCCCTTCAACATTTTATAAAGACTCAGTATTTCCTATTCACAGTAGGATTCTTGTTACCTTTAAGCAAAAGAGCTGTGTTCACAGAAGAGATGAACATATTTATATATTGATATATATATATAATGTTTTTAGTAGATTCCAATGGGTAACTTCAGTGCCCAGAAGAAATGCAGAGTACCTCACTGGAAAGATTCTGAGAAGGAATACAGTACAATAACAAAAAAGCCCTGATGGTCTGGTCACCATGAAAATTCTCGAAGGCGTAATAATCGTTCACCATGAGTAAGACAATCCATTTCTAAAGACATCTGGTCATGCTGAAACAGATCTGCAAATCCTGTTGCAGGGCTGCTCTGAAAGTAGTATCTCCTATTTTATTATATTGGCCCATGATGACAGAAGCGTATGTTGGTGGTGTGCAGTAGAAGTTGTGCCTTTGCACCAATATTCCATTATACTTTATTGCTGTGTGACAGATGGCAGCAGAGGAGCAGTCTGACAAAATGTCATCTGACATGGAAGTGCACATGAAGCAAACGTTTGTCACTGAATTCCTCCATACAGATAAAATGGCACCCACTGACATTCATCGACATTTGCTGAATAGTTATAGAGACCAAACAGTGGATGTGAGCACAGTGAGGTGGTGGGTGGTGCACTTCAGCAGTGGTGACAGTGATGTGAAAGACAAGCCACATTCCAGACAGCCATGCAGATTTTGATGAGCATAGCATGTAGGCTTTTGTTCATTAGTGGCAAAAAAATGTGCAGGTAGAGGTGATGACTGTGGTGAAAAATAGTGTTTCTGTAGCCAGGATCTTGCTATATCAAATAGCGTAGTTGTGTTCTTCATATCTATTATGGATTCCATGGAAATAAATAGGACGTATTACTTTCTGAGCAAGCTACGTATCATGGAACAGATGATGAAGATATGGCAGGCCAGTGGAGGTCAATATGATCCTTTATGCTCTTGCTGAGTAAACCAGGCTAGTGAATCTTCCTCACTACTACATACAGTGAACTGATGACTTTTCTATCCAGAAGAGAGAAGTTTCAGCTGAAAGATGGATACTCCAAAAAAAAAAAAAAAAAAAAAAAAAAAAAAAAAAAGAAAAAGAAAAAACCATTGGGTTTGCTCAGTGTTTAACGCTGTTTGGTGTTTCATTCTTCTAAGTAGGATTTAAGAGGTAATTATTTTTCTAATGACAAAATTTTCAAAATCAATCCCTCAGACGTAAGCATGGTTGTGTTTTTCAGTTGAAATGAAGTATAAATTATCCTTCCTATTCCTACTCCTTTCTACTATAGAAGCGTTTGTCTATTTTTTATTTAGCACAGTGTTCCTCATGTGGTATTTCACAATTCCATGTAGCCTATGAAACAATATGATCTGTTTTGCAATACCTATGAATTGTGTAAGTGACTGTGATGTGGATTCTTTTTTTTGGGGGGGTATGCCTGCCTTATTGAAAAAATAACCAACAAACCAACAGTTTTGGCAAATTAGAAATCTGGAAAAAAATGTATTGGAAGTAAAATACCTTGATTTTAGAGATTCATCTTTTGGATTTTTATATTTTTAGATACAACTGAATACAACTTTGGAATGAAATAATATTTCATATAAAATGGAAACATAATTTAGGAAACATCAGAATGAATTATGCGGGGTTGGGGAGTTGCATCATTGCTTTGGACTCAGAGAATTTTATGTACTCAAAAGAAATTCACAAAATGTTCCAGTTTAATCCAGCCTTCAAATTCCACCAAAAAAGATCCCTTGATTTCTTTCCATCAGACCTACTTCAGCTGTAAGACATGCTGGGAATTCTTACAGCACAGGTCACCAGGTGAATTAGCCACATATGGCTGTGTTATTTTGGAAAACAAGAGGAACAGAATCATAGAATCACCAAGATTGGAAAAGACCTCCAAGATCATCCAGTCCAACTGCCCACCTACCACCCACTAAACCTTAGTACAGCAGTAGGTGCTGGGTGTGCTAGTTCATGGGTGTTGTGTACTGAGCAGGTAGAATCATAGAATCATAGAATGCTTTGGGTTGGAAGGGGCACTTGAGATCATCTAGATCCAGCCCCCCTGCTATAGGCAGGGACACCTCCCTCTAGACCAGGTTGCTCAAAGCCCCATCCAACCTGGCCTTGAATGCATCCAAGGAGGGGGCATCCACAACCTTGCTGGGCAACCTGTTCCAGTGTCTCACCAATATCACAGCAAAGAATTTTTTCCTAATATCTAGTCTAAATGTACCCTCTTCCAGTTTAAAGCTATTTCCCATATTCTGTCATTTTACGCCCTTATAAAAAGTCCCTCCACAGCTTTTCTATAGGTCCCCTTCAGATTCTGAAAGGCTGCTATAATATTCTCCCGAAGCCTTCTCTTCTCCAGGCTGAAGAGCCTTACCCAGCTCTCTTATTTTGTCCCTGTAGGGAAGGTGCTCCAGCCCTCTGATCACCTCTGTGGCCCTCCTCTGGACCTTATTCAACAACTCCATGTCCTTCTTGTGTTGTGAGCACCAGAATTGGATGCAGTACTCCAGGTGGAGTCTCACAAGAGCACAGCAGAGAGGCAGAATCACCTTTCTCAACCTCCTGGTCACACTTCTCTTGATGCCACCCAGGATGTGGTTGGCCTTTTGATCTGCAAGCGCACATTGCCAGCTCATCTAAGGATCTTAGGTTCTTAAGAAAACTTTTTTTTTTCTCATTTACAGTTTGTTCTAATTTTGACAAAGCTGTAACCCTTGTATTCAGAAGACTGCAAGTGAAAGTGTATGCTGTGGTTTCATGTGGTCTGAAATTTCTGGAAAAGAAGACAAACGAAGCACAGATACGATATCCATGTTATTGCAAACATGTACGAACATCACATGTCCGCACAGCGTAGGGCTACCATTCCTTTGAGCAGATACTCTGTGTGCACAAATCTCCATTTAGTTCTTTCTGCTGTGGGGTTCTCTTATGGTCACAAAAAAGCCCAACAATTATTTTGAGGATGATAGGGGATGCTACTGAACAAAGTGCCTGAAGTAACTTGAAGGTTGCACTGCACCCCACCAAAATGATGTTTCTATACAAGGACTTTGGGGTAGATGTTGCAGCTATGGGATTTGGTGTGTATGCCTACTCTTTTTTAGAATGATTTTATGTGTGTGTATACTTAGTGCCCCATACTCACATTCTGTAGTGCTAACTTCTGCTGTGCTTGGAAGAACAGGAATGAGACTTGTGCAAGAAATGGATCACTTATACTTACTCTCAAAAGAAATGAGATAGTGTGTATTTGCTTATTTCATTTGATTTAAAACTTGACTAACCCTATTTGTATAATTGCATGTTGTACCTGACTAGATTGGTATTACAAAGTGGCTAAGTTTGGTTCGTTTTACTGCATAAGATGATAATGGATAAAATGGATTGGGGAAATCTTCCTTTAATTATTCACTAAGTGAGATTCATTTTGGTGCAGATGGCCAATGAAATCTCGAGGAACATATCACCTAACCGATTTCAAGAGCTACAGAAGAGGCACATGAAGAGATCATTTGGAAGGCACAGTTTTTTTGGCTCTTTCTGGACAAAGCAGTTATTAGATGGTTGCCTCTTAGAGTGTTTTTCAGAATAAGAATACATGTGTGAGCAAGATCTGCAAGAATAGGCCGGCATTTTGAAGAACCTAATGTTGACTAAATTGGTGTTATGCCATCAGAAAGTTAGCTCAGCTGAGTGGGGTTTCCCCACCTTTCTTTCCTCTCCAAAGAACAGCCATTCTTTGAGCATGTCTGACAGAAAGGGGTATGGCTAATTGATTCAGCTAGCTGACACCTTCTGACACTGCCAAGTGAGGTTGGTTGCAAATTGCATGATTTAGGGCTGCCCTTCATGCCTGTTTCCCATATCTGTGTTGGTGTCTGCCAAGAGCTGAATAATCTGGCCATAAGTAACAAAAACATATTTTATAGATCTCATTTCATGTTGCAATATGCTTTTGTCATATTCTTCTGTGGCCTTAACTGAAAAATAAAAAACTGGGGAGAGCAAGTGAAACTTACAGTGTGCCCTGGGAATGAGCAGTTCCAGAGCTTTTGAATTGGGCGAGATCTGAATTAGAGGCTTCAGAACTACTGAGAGTGCGAGCCAGTGAAAACAAATGAAAGGCAACTAAATTGGACTCTCCTAGCTCGAACACTCCCTGTGATCTCTGTTGTTGCTTTATGCCACAGATGTTGAGGCAGTCTCAGAAGTAATTCTTACCATTTAAGGCTCTTAAGGTTAAAACCAGCTTTTGCTCATAGAGCAAGTTACTAACCGGTGAAGACAGAGAAGTATGAAAATATGTTCCCTGTAGAGGAGTATCTCATATCAAGCACTGACCCACTGTGCAGCAACTGCACTCTGGTAGGGGTCTGAGAGGTGCCTTACAGCAGTGAGAAGGGCAAGGACGTATAACAGTTACAGGGGGTTATATCAGGAATGCCTGCACAAGGTATTCCCTTCTTCTAACTGGAATGAATTAGAAGACTGTACATTTTGAACCAAACACTTGATTTTGAGCATCTCTCATTTGTCTCAGTCAATAATACATCTGTGTTTTCTCCATCATCTGTTCTGTGTTGCTGTGCTGTCCATGAATGATGTTCAGGGCTATCAAGCTGGATGCCCTTCCAAGGAACTGTTCCCAGTCATGGTTCCTGGATCAATTGTCTGATCTTCCCAAAATCTCCTTGTTGTTCCCTTAAGTTAGAGCTTAAAAATATTCATAAGGAAATACTGAAATTTTGGTCTTGCGATAGCCAAGACTTTCTACTGGCACTTCAAAGATTTTTTTTCTCCTTTTACAGCCATATGATATCAGCATCGCATACCTTGTAGCTGCATGTAATGATTTTTGCCAAAGGCAACATACCGAACCGAGCTTCACCCACCCAGAGGAGTCACTGAGTCCGAGCACTGCATCAACCATCCAGCAAAGGAATTGAAGACGTGAGAGATGGAAGAAACAATTGGTCATCTAATCTCTTTTTCTATTTTTGCCGGTCTTGTTGCCAGGGAGATATTGTATTAAAAGGAGTGGCCTACACAGTCACTTCACTTACAAGCTGCCTCACTGTAAAAACAGCATTTAAAAATAAAGTTAAAAAATACTTGCAGACTGAAAATGTTGTTGTGTCATTGTTTAGCCAAGCTCAAATAATTTAATACTTTCAATATTCCTTGTAAACGATCTGCTCAGTTTTGTAGGGTTTTTTTTTTTTTCTTGTGTTTCTCTAAGTTCTCTCCAGGTTTTCCTACTGAAACTCATAGAGCAGAAAAGGTCTGTTCAGAGTAGCATGTCTTTTTTTTTTTCCTAAATCAAACTCAGGGGCTTGCTTATAGGGACTGCTTTAACACAGTTGATTCCATTTTCCCATTTTCTTTCCTTTGGTGCTTCTAGAAGCATCCAAGAAAGTCTACCTCTGTTTTCCCTTTTGTGGAAATGGGAACTGAAGATGGATTCAAACCCACATGCTTTTTCCTTGGGACAGAAGTGCTTGCTGATACATTTGCTTCAGAATTCAGAATAAACACAGTGCAAATATTCATCGAGGTTAACGTGACATTCACTTGTTTAGTAAGCATTACTAAATTCAAGGAATGGGCAGAAGATCCAGACATCTGCAGCTAAAATCAGGATTACTATTTAGTCTTCTCTTCAAAGCAGTGATTTAGGAGGAATGCAGGAGGTCCCGAAGCAGGAGCAGGAAGCCCCATTCGTGGGTAGGGTTCAGCCTCATGCTCTGTGCATGTGATCTCATCTCATTTTTGAAGAGCTCTGAAGGAACTTCCCCATGAAGCCTCTGTTCCACATCTTAAATGCTCGGAGGACACAGCATGGGAGAACAGCAAAGCTTCAGACAGCATTGGTTCTCTTGAGGTTTGAACACCTCTGAGATGCTGCCACCACTCCCATCAATGTCTGTGGGCCTGCACTGTTTCTTGTTGTACATGTTATGGTTGTTTCTTTGTCATCAGTTGCCTGCAATGATTGTGTTTTTGTGTGTCTTCCAGTCCGTCAAGAGTTTTACTTTTGGTGACATAGTAGATGTTATTTCTTTCAGCTGGTGTTCATAATTTCTTGAACAAGTCAGTTGGCCACTAACACAGGAAAGCCAAAGATGCATATAGTATTAAAAGAAATAAACACAGTCATTTCAGGATGTATAGTGACTACTTTTCCTGGCCGTTGTTGGTAGCACATGGTGCTGCTTATACCATTACAACTTGTGCAGCTGGAGAGCAGTTGTGAAGAGGACAGTGTGATTACCTGGGGGAAATTCCAATCTAGCTACTTAATTTATAAGTTTGGTTCTAGAGGTGGTGTGACAAGAAGCTCCAGGGCAGTGTTTCTAACTTCAAATCACTGTTTCTGCCAAAGCTGGAGAGAGTACTGGGATGGATTTACCAAGGTGAAAGGGCTACTCAGGTGGTAGCCACCTGGTGTGGCACATACGCTGGATCTTGTGAGAACCGAGCAACTTAATCTGAAGGAAATTGGTATTACACTAACAGTGTAAGTGCTTGACAGACAAAACCACCTGTTTTGGAACACTACAGCCTTGATGCTTTTGCAGAAGTGGGTGGGGTAATATATAGGACTATCTCATCTCTATACGAATTCCTGTAAGTCACTTTGCCCAGTCTGGACCACAAGTCCTGTTGGAAATTGAACAGCATCTCATTTGACTTTGCTTATAGCTAAATAAAAGCAAATATTAAGCAATGATGAATGTGATTTTTTTTCTAGATTATTACTGTATATAGAGGAAAGTTTTGTAATGTCTTGAGAGTGTCACTCTACTGAGAGTCCACACAGCTGAGGAAATAGATTGAAAAGCATTCCTGATGCTGTAGAAAATGAAGTGCATTGATTTTCATTAGTGACATTCACATTTCCTCCTGGCTTATAATTTTTGAATGTGAAGTATTGACAAGAAAATTTGCAAGAAGCTGGAGCACCTTGCATTAATACTCATATATATTGGGATCTGTAGCATTTGAACTATAATCATGTACACTGAACAGGTCTCTTGACTAGCTATGTAATAAACAAAACAGCCAGAACCTTTACAATGACATGCAAACAACACTTAGATATAAAACTATAGAATGGGAGTCCCATTGTGTATTTCAGTGATTGGCTGCTCAGTGCCCAGACTATGAATAAAGCTAGATGCAATCATTTGCTCCACTGGAACAGTTAAAAATAAAAACAAAACAAAAAGTAACGTTATAACCAGACAAAAATAAATAAATGAAATGAAATATTTGAATAAATATTAGCCAGACAGTAATTTGACCACTTCCTTCATCTGCAATGGATGATGCTGGGTTGGTGATGTTAGACCCATGACTGGTGCACTAAACATGACATCTGCTATGCTGGGCATACTGTGAAAGTTGTGTTGGAAAAAAAATGGCACTGTAAGTACAGATGGTGTCACCAGAGCCAGGAATGAAAATCATACTCTTTGTATCACAACAGATGATCATCAAAACTGCTCTCTGTGCCATCCTGTGGCCATTATTATTTCAATGAAATGCTAATTCCGAACGCTGTCAGTGGTGATCTGAAGGTAGGTTTCCTTGTTCTTAGAAAATGGTGGAAATTCAGATCTGCCAAGGGATCATACTACTTGCTCTTAATATCTATTGATGTTGGGGAATGATGGTTCTTCAAAAAACATAAATCTAAATGAAAGGGAAAGTATTAAAAGAGCTACAATGGTGAAAAGTAAGAAAGAGTTAAGAAACTTTCGCTTAGTGAAAAAGATGGAAACTTTTGATAAATAACCATTCACTTCTTTAGTTAATGAAAGGAAAAGCCACGTTCTTTCAGATTGCTTGCCACCTGCACACAACTTGATTTTCCTGGGAGGAAGTGAAAGTCAAAAAAGGGGGAGAGAGGAAGGGAGGATAGCAAAGCAAAGCAAAGCAAAGCAAAGCAAAGCAAAGCAAAGCAAAGCAAAGCAAAGCTGTGCTCTGCTCCATTTCCTCCCATTTGCTTGCTCTTCTCTTTAATCTCTGCAGCAGCTCATAGGGGTGTTAACAAGGCTGGCAAACACAGCTGGTGTATCCTGCCTACCGGATCCATTTGTCCTTCAGTACCAGTGCCATGCTATTATAAATGGTTGTAAAGTACTTTTAGTTCATAAAATTTTCCAGAAATATTTGCTTCAGTATAACCTTTCAGTTTAAATACAGTGCAGACAGCAGGCTGGGTATGTGAAATCCATGGCTACAGAAGTATGTTTGAAAGTCTCTAGGCCACAAGTCCATTTCTCATGCCAAGAAGAGAGGAAAAATTTTATAAACTGGAAACAGAAATAAAAGGAGGTCAGGGACAAACCAGGAGAAAAGAAAAAAGGAGGTACAGAAAGACAGGCAGAAAAGAGACATATATTGATTTTAAAAAATGCAGTCTTCTAATCAGCTGTTATTGCATGGGACCTTATCTTCAAAAACAGACACGACGAAATCATGATTTGTATCTTGGAAAGTGCTTTGCAGGAGTAACTTGTTGATATCATAAATACAATTATTATTAATTATTAGTAATTTATATTAAATATGTAATAGGTATTGAGTAAAGTTTTTTAATAGATGTTATTGCAACTTCCTGTAATACTATGTGGTAGGTGCGGTACAGATACAGAAGAAAACATAAGCTCTGATCATGACAGGTTGGAACCTAAATTAAATTATCAAGTTAATTACATCATAAGGAGGTATGGATTAGCTGAAGCTGAAAGCAGAAGTTACAGTGTCTGTGCTCATGGTAAATATTTTCTGCAAGGCATTCTCAAGCCACTGTATTCATCACTCCAGGTTTCATAACATAAGATAAAAAATGTGTATACTGTACCATGAGAGTACATCCAAATATTGTCTCAGCAGTATCAGCTTGTTTTAAACAAATGTGTGCTCTTTGTTGTGTAAATGATCTATTTTCTTTTCTTTCCTTGAAAATACTGAGCCCTTTTCCCCATATAACATGACTTCTTGCTTTTCTACTCTGAATCCTTTGTGACTTGAAATATTTTCATTTGAGTAATTTGATGACCTATTAATGTAATTCAGGATAGTTAATATCCTGCCAGACCATCAGACAACCAAAAGTTTTAGAATTACATCAGATAATCATAACTAAAATAGTTAACGCCTATATTTTTCATTCCGACTTTACGTTAAAAATTGTCAGTCTTACATGTATATTAAATATCCTGCTGATTATAAAGCTTATGAAGGCTTATAATGTTTTGTGATGTAGACAAAGTTCCAGCTCAGCTCTACAGGAAAAATAGACACATCACGGACACCATTAAAATGAATGGCATTGTGACCAACAGGATCAGAACAGAGACCGGGGATCGAAGGAGTAGGAAGCAACCGGAAGACCTATGGATTTCAGCTGAGTAGCCCTCAAAGCTCTTTGCACCTTCTGATATGGTGCTTGCCCAGGAAAATTCAAATGATGACTTTTACTTATTACAGAGTGTCTTCTCTATGTACTACTCATCTGTTTATTTACCTATCAGTGTATGGTTTTAAAGCATTTTAAAGCATGCTGAGTATGAGGAGAGGAACATCTTATCATCAAGCAGTTCAGTTTCTATTGCAGAAGGAGTGAAAAACAGCTCTCCCGAGATTTCAAAACCAGTGGCTTTCTTAATCTTTTTCACACTTCAGCTCAACTTTCAGCCATGGAGATGAGCAAAAAGGTATGCGTGTGTTCCTCTGTGTGTTTTCATTGTGAGTAAGCTCAGTGCTATTTCACCCAGATGTTTCTGTACTGTGATATGGGTGGAAAGTTCACAACATTCACTTGGCTTCAAAGATCCACAGCTTAATATGAGCAACCCACCAGCTGGAGTGTTAACCTGCTGTAACATCTCCCGATCTCTATGGGGAGGTCTGTCCTACTATCAAATTTTGCTGAGTATAGCCCTCTTGGTCCTTATTACCTGGAAAGTAAACTTTGATTATGCTAAAGAAAAAAATGGTGAAATAAAAACAGACAGGAGAGAAAGCAGTGCCAGCAAAAGCCTGAAAATGTCTGTCTGGAGTTCAGGGGAAAAGAGGTGGAAATGCCCAGTGTTGCAATATTGGAATACAGTTGTCTGAGTTTTCCATATAAAAGTCATCAAAACAAGGATATGAATATTTTGTAAAATTCAGACCAATATCAGAATTATAGCAAAATAGAATTGAAGCAAAATATCCCCAAAGATCTACAAGTAATGACTGAATTTGGCCTTGAGGCTCTTTCTTACTTGACAGATGGTAATCCCTGAGCACTGATCTGGAGAAAAACAGCCTCCTTCCCCACTGACATTATAATTCATAGTCCATAAGCATGTTTCCTAACTAATTAACTACTTTAACTTACATGGTTATATTAATATCTTCATTAGATTGCTTTTGTTCCCCTTCTCAAGGTTCAGGCATCTCACATTTCTTTTATTACCTTCATGACTCTCTTGACATTTTCTTCTCTTTCCTAATGGACATTCAGTCATTTAGTGGTATTTCATTCAAAAATACTGCTTTCCTGAATTCTTTGACCTTCTGCCTTTTCCTCTTCATAGCAGGCTGCCTCCACTCTTTCAAATGCACTCTGAGCTTTAACACATTGATATTAATAGAAAAAAAAATCCATTGAAACCAGCAGATTTGGGGCAGGCTTGTTCCTACATCAGGTTGGAAGCATATATATAGAGCAGAGCTATCATACTATGGGTAATATCTTGCCTTTTTCCAGCCTTCCTCTGATCCTGAGCAAAGCACTTAAAATCTTGGCACCTTGAGCTCCTTCTGCTCTCATGATACTCATGAGCTAATGATGGTACTCACTGATTTAAAGCAATTAAAGTCTTACAAGGAAAACGATTATACAACTTCTGGACAGTGTTATTCCACCCCAAGATGGTCCCATAGCATGACCTACTGTATACTCTTAATGTGCACCACAGAAGATGTTTAAAAAGTGCAGCACTAGGTTACTCTTCAGATTAGTGTTGTCTCACAGTACCTAGCTGAGTCTGAGTTGGTGGCCTTCCAAAACCTCAAGGGCCTCTGAGCAGAGTGAAGGCAGTCTGGTGTTATTGATGGGAGGGGAGTGAGTACGGTGTAGGAAGAACACAAAGGCAAATCTGTTGTTAGTACTTTTGAGGCAAGTTATGGAGAAGTATCCTGTAACAAATCAAGGAGTTAATGTTTTCCCTACGAATCATGATGGTATAGAAGTGTACCACACCATGGGTTACAGGGCTATGCAGACAACCCTAGGCTAGCCCTGGAGTTGGTAGGAGCTGACCCATGGATCAATTTCCTTTTCAGTATGCTGGAGCTTCCATGTTATCCTCCCTGTTTTCTCCAGCATGTGAATGAACTCAATCCAAAGAGAAAGCCTCTTGTGGATCTTTCGGCGTCCATATGTTCAAGTGCAAGGGAATCTTTGATAATGACATTATCAGAAGGCGGTAAAGGAAAAGCAAGTAAGATTTGATGAGAAAAAGCCAGAATCCATTTCCTGTTCAAAGGATGCCATTGAAGTCCTGGTATCCATTGCAGTGCTTTTCCAGTAGGATGTCTGGTCAGGGGAAAAGTAGGTAAAGTGACTCTCAGCAGGACAGTAAAGTTCTTTTTATATTCTTTCTCTTTTTCCTTCAGAATGGTTTCTTTCTGTAAGAATGCAAAGTAAAGCCAAATGTCTCCAAGGTATCATTTCAACAGACTTCCAATCTGTAATGATGACTCCAATTGCCAAAATATTTAAAAGACCTCTGAAAGTTAGAGCAGATTTAAAAGCCTTTCTCAGGCCTGAAGAACTAGATTATAGTATTGTTGTGGAAATCTTTAGAATAGGACCATAAAAAAGGCAGGGATGAAATCTTGCCTCTTTTCTACTAAATAATCCCTTTCAGGAAGTCCATTGCAAGTTGCATTTAAAAATATTTTGGCACCTGCCTGTAGCATTTATCTGATTTTCCTTCAAGTTCTTTCTGTCAGCTGAAATAGTCCTTCCAGTGTCTGAAACTGTGCTAGATTCATTAACCTTTCTGTCAATGCAAAACCAAAGTTTTTGAAGACCTTTCCTCATAGTTCAGCTTTTTAATGGATCCAATTGAGGATTTTTTTTTGTTTGTTTTTATTTTTATCTTTCAATCTCAGCTATATTAGTGGATAATAGAAGTTAAGGTAGTGTTGGGTTGCTGATTTCCTTTTGGGTGGAAGATATTTCTGAGACCTATTTGATAAGCCAGTGTACTAACAGGAGGAGGGAGAGGGTAATATTCTGTCATTGCCAGACCTAAGCTGTGGGCTCAGATGGTGCATGTCTCAGTCATGCCTTGGCTTATGTGCACATCTCAGGCATCTTTTCTCCCCTTTTCCTTTGTTTCTAGTGGAAGAAAATCCAGGCTTCTGGGCTGGAAGCATACTGTACTCCAAGAATCCCCACTTGGCTCCAGTAGTCCACTGTGGACCACTCCCTTGGCTTCAGTGGTCAGGAGACCTGATTTACTCACCCGACCCACATGTTAGATATGTGAGGTTAATGCCAACAATCAGGGAGAGAAAACCAAAAATGTCTCTTCTGCCTCCCTTTGGTGTCTGTATAAGGTGCTACAAGATATGGTTTAGTAGCTTAGTGGGTAGTAATGGTGATAGGAGGTCGTTTGGAATTGATGATCTTGTAGGTCTTTTCTAACCTTGTGATTCTGTGATTCTATGATTCTGTATCTCCGTAGCCTCTTAGCTGAGCTTTCTATTCACTGTACTCTTCACCTTCCTCACCAGTATGAATCCAGCATGGAAAACCCATTTTAATGAAGGTGGAGAAGGTGTAGTTTGAATCTGATGTAAATGGGTGATTGGAAGCCACTGAAGATGAGAATGATTGCAGTTAGATAAGGCTGAAGACATCTTCAATTTGGGGATGTTGCTGTTAAAGTCCAGCATATACTTTATCAATGTATTTATGCCAGCCTATGTAGAGGTTGCTTTTTTTCTTCTTCTTCTTTTTTTTCTCTTCTTTTTTTAAGAGTAATATTCCTTTTATATCTTTAATTTGATTGTCCTAGTGCTTTTTCTTTAAAAGTTAATCTGGTACAAAAACAGTGGAAGCACCACTTCTGGCAAAGGATTAAAGAAAATGAAAACAGACTCCACCTTGTTGAAATTGATCCCTTAAAAGAATTTCAAAGGAGTTATCAAAACTTGATAGGAGGCTTTGATTAGGCAGGTCGTGATAGCCAGAAAAAACAGACATTATTGTTGTAATGCAGTCATTTAAAAAATGTAAGAACGGGGAAACAATTAGAAGTTTTGCAGTATAAATACAATTCCTATGCAATTACAGCTATATGAGAATGACATTTTTATTATTATATTTGTTACCCAACATGTTAGTACGAATATGGGGAGTGGAGTGTTGACTAGACATTCCCACCAACACTGCTATAGAAAAGAACAGAAAGTTATCATTACAAGAAGTAAAGGGGTAGGTTCCAACCACAATCGACAATTACAGGATAACAGAATGGTTGAGGTTGTCGGGGACCTCTGGGTCCACCTGGCCCAACCCCTGCTCAAGCAGGGACATGCAAAGCAGAACATGTCCAGGTGGCCTCAGGAGATCTCCACAGAGGAAACCCCACAGCCTCTGGGCAACCTATGTCAGTGCTCTGTCACTCACACAGCACAGAAGTGCTTCTAGTATTCAGGGAAACCTCTTGTGTTCCAGTTTGTGCTCAGTGCTTCTTTTCCTGGCACTAGGCAATACTGAAAAGAGTCTGGCTTCAGGTATTAACATACACTGATGAGATCCCCTCTTAGCCTCCTCATATCTAGGCTCTCAGCCTAGTTTCAGCTTTCTCAGACTTTCTTCACTGAAGACGTGCTCCATTCCATTCATCACCTTTGTGGTCCTAATTAGATCATCCACAGAAGATGATCTAGTTTTGATTGTAATGAAAATGGGAGGAGCTGGCTATGAAGATGTAGCAGAAGGGCAGCAAGTATGGCAAGAATTGGATTAATTCACTGTTAGGAAAAGAAGAAGAGGCTTCCTGAGAGCAAGATTCAATATATTCGAGGTCCATAGATAAGATCTAATAATGGTAAAGCTCAAGAAAAAAGGAGTTAAGGAGACACAGTGGGTCTTCCAAGAAACTCCTCTAAAGTCAGAAGCCAATATGTAGGGCAAGTTTGGAAACCAAGGAGAAGTTATTAATATGTTGAGAGCGATCTTCAATACTGGAATAAATTATTTGAATGATGGAGTAAAGAACTATAGGATTAAGCTTGCCAAAGATGAGCAGCTGAAAGAGACTTCAAGAGTGCTGGAGAACAGAGTTAGGAGTCAAAGATACTGTGAAAAATTGGAGAAGTCATCAAAATGATAGTCTAAATTCAAGGAAAGAGTAGAACTAGTTCCTAGTAGAGCTACTAGCTTCTAGTAGAACTAGGAACAAGCACTAGGGCAGCAGCATCTGGCTAGAGAACAGAGCTTCAAAATGAAGATGTCCCAAAAATGTTATGATATTGAAGAAGGTAAACTGTATTCCGAGATGCGTGAGCAAAATATAATATAATAATCCTGGTACTATGTTCACCAAGTGGAAGACGGCGTCTAGTGCTGAGTACCAGCTTTGCAGAAATGTATAGATAACTGGAGGAAGTTCAAAGCAGCAAGAGTTTATCAGAGAGCTAGAAACAAATATGCATGATGATAAGATGATTTATTTGGGATTCTTTAACTGAAGAAAGATGAGGCTGAGCATGGAGGTAGGCTAATGATCTTCCAAGTATGTAAAATCTAGTTCCAAAGACTGAGGTAATATCTCAAGTGAGTAGGGCAAGAAATGATCAGCCCAAATCACGGCAAGAAAGATTCTGACTAAACAATGGTATGAACTGTTCAGCGAGAAGAATTGCAAAGCATTGGAAAAGATTTGCCTGAGAAAGCGATGAAATCATGGTCAGTAGTGGTCTTTAAAAACAGCTCATAATAGGTATTGATTTCCTCCCTGTGCTTAGGCACTGCTTTCCTTACAACTTGATCATAGTTTTGAAGCTGTAACCAAAGAAAGAATACTTCATTCCTTGTAATACATTCTTAAACAATGTTGGCAGATGAAGTGCAGAAATAAAATAGAAAGTAATGTAGAGAAATACATGAAAATCAAATGAGGATGAAGCACTGAAGGCTTAAGGAGAGAGGATATGTAATATCACTGAAGCAGGGGTCCAGGAAAAGGAAGGGAGAGATTTATTCTTGTGAGTAAAGGTACAATCAACAGATATTTGTTCACAAATGTGCTCTGCTCAGAGATACTTGGAAACACGAGCTGAAGTTATAAAATTATGTACTTGTTGGCATTTTCTCAAGAAGAAAATGCTTCTCTCCTCAGTTTTTGCCAAAATGTTGCCTGCTGAATATCTTCATCCCAAATACTGTAAATCTTATTCAGCGTTGGATGAAAGCAGAGCAAATGAAATCTTTTGAAGAACTTCGTGCAAGGTTTGTCTATTCTCCATTGTGCGATAGATGGCAGAGCCAATGCCTGCTCATGGGCATATTTATGAGAGTTCTGGTCACGTCAGTATGCTCATCAAATTCAAAGGCTATTTTTGTTCACCGCTTCTTTTGGTCCATCTGGCAACTGGAAGGAGCAAGACAGTGACAGTTTCTTTTGTATCTGTGTAACTCTGAGCATTCATATGTTGCATGTCATACATAATGAACATATTAAAAAGTTTAAAACCTCAAATTTGATTTCTAAGCTGGAATGTTCTAACTTGTTTTATATTTAATGTATAAAAACCTGTCTTCTGATATAACAAGAGAAATCCTGTACCTCTTCCTGCCCTGCCTGACATCACTCTAGCAACAGTTGTGCTTATGGGCATACTGCTGAATATACAATTCTAACATTATTGCATGAACATTCTGAGCAGAAGATGTCTTCCTGAAAAGCGTGTTTCTGAAGGGAACTACCTTCAGGTCACAGTAACTTCTTCAAAACAATGCCATCCCACACTGGTTATAGAATTACAATTACACAATTAATGACAGTGAAATAGTAATATTACTGCTGAAAATGTGTGCAGTTAAAGATTTTAAGGATACATATTTTACCTGTTTCTATATCACTGCTTATTAATGTTCAGACATAATCATGTTCTTGGGATTAATCTTCTATTTATTATAGTTTGACATTTAGTAAATTCTAACGAGAAATCTAATGCTAAAGCGCATTGCATCAAGAATTTCACCAAAATCACTCCTTGCTGTGTGTTTGTGTTTTACTTTTGAGTCTTAGATATACATCATCCGTAAATAGTGGGGGGATATAAAATACTTAAGTACTTGCAGTTTAAGTCCCTGGTGGTTAGTGCACATGAAGTGCTTCTGGTTGGGTTAAAAGACACAGGGAGGTAATGTACAAGATGCAAACTCAATTGCAAAGTACTGACAATAAACTTTCCTTTAGCAACTTTTCTTGAAGTGCTGTACAAGACAAAGAAATATAATAGCTGCAAACATTTTCTTTTAATTATATGGCCAATCTTGGTTAGTTTAGGTTTCATTTCCCTGTGCTTTTTTCTTTTCTCTTTTTTTTTAATTTCAAAGACTGATTAAAAGATTGAAAGAAAATGGGAATAAGGGAATAAATGTTGAACTAAGATAAAACAAAAGGTTTATACTGTCTTCCTCTCTTGCATTTTTTTTTCTTCTGGCTCTGGTTTTAACATTTTTTCCTAATGTTCTGATAAGCAAAATGCTACTACCAGTTTGAGGAGAGACAAACTCATTCCATTATGACACAGCAGCTATGACAAGCTCTTTTATTGTTGCTTAATGGTGTGTTCAAGAATGTCAACACAGCTTGCAAATATTTCTGGTTTTGCTGTTTCAGGGACATGAAAACAGCTGCCTCAATTGTACTGAAGCATTGTTCAGAACAGCTTAATACTTTGGGAGCATTTCTTGGCGTCCATGTGCCTGACCATATGCACAGTGATAAACTGACCAATGGTCTTCGAAAAGGTATTTTAAAGCTTTAGTATAGTCAAGTAAGCTATACTCAGTAAGGATGCCATTTAATTGGATATGGAGACTAAATAATTGAAGAGTAGTTGACTTTTCAGTTCTCATTCACAAAAATCACAGAATAGCCCAGCTCACCATGACCTGTGGTTTCCATCTGAAATGATTGTGTACGATTGCCCACTTTGATATGAAATGGCTCCTGAATGGTTTTTGTGAGTGTGGTGCCAAATGCCATAATAAATGACACGCTTATCAGCAGTTTTCAGCAGTCAGAGGAAGGAATTTGCTGGACATGGTAGGTGAAATTTGTCTCTGGAAATAGAGTTTAAAAAGATTAGGGAAACTTGTTATCTGTTCTCTCAAACATAGTTTGAAAAAAATGTAATAAGTCATAGGATCATAGGAAAATGCACACTGGAAGGGAACTCGGGAGGTCTCTAACCTGACCTCGTGCTCAAAGCAGGGTCAGCTCTGAGGTCAGACCAGATTGTTCAAGGCTTTGAGCAAGCACAGTCAGGGCTGAAGCCCTCTTAGGATGGACACTGCAGTCTCAGGGTAATCTCCTCCACCACCTGACTGCAGTGGAGAAAAAGTTCCAGCTCAGTCTGAAATTCTCCTGTTTCAGTGTATGCCCAGAGTCTCTCATCTACCCACCAGGCAAAACTGTGAAAAGCCTGGCTTTCCATCTTCTTGATGGCCATCATAGAAGCACTTGGGACTGCTGTCAGGTCCCCTCAAGACTGCCCCATCTCCAGCTGGACCAGCCCAACTCTCCCAGCCCCTTCTCAAGGAAAAGTTCTCCCGCCCCAATCATCTCAGTCACCTTGAACTGAACTCCCTCCAGTCTGTCAATGTCCTTCCTGTGTTGGGGGCGGGGGCTCAAAACTGAATCTCAGTAACATATCTCAAAATCAGAAAATGATTTCTACATTCATCTTCTCCAGTGTAAAAGAGCAGCACATGAGGTCACCCTCTGAGCCCTTCATGATGTAAATCAAGTCTCAGGTTGGGTACCACAGGCTTTGATTCCTGATCTAGGGTAATGGAGTTCAATGTAATTTTCTTTCATTCCACATAGATGTTTCTTTTCCAATTCTTACACCACTTCATTACAGACCTTCGTTATAAAATCAGTTCAGATTCTGTCTTCCAGAGGTACTGCAAACGTCCACTTTTAATTTTCTTTTCATTAACCCACATCTGTGATCCGAACAGAAGTCTTTCTCTGCATCATCTCACCTTGAGAATGGGAGATGGAGCAGTAGCCAAATAATATTGTTCCCAAACAATGAAAAGAAAGAACTGTGGAAGAGAAATTGCTATTTCCCTTATTGGGAAATAGATGTCTTACTGTGCATAACAGGTTACTGTTTTTTTAATTGCACAGAACCACAGTATGGCTGAGGTTGGAAGGGACCTCTGGAGGTCATCTGGTCCAACCCCTCTGCTCAAGCAGGAGCACCCAGAGTAGCAGGCTCAGGGCCACATCCAGGTAGCTCTTGAAGGCAGATCTCCAAGAAGGTGACTCCATAGCCTCTGGGTACCCTGTACCAGTGCTCAGCTGCCCACACAGCACAGAAGTGCTTCCTGGTGTTCAGAGGGATCCTCCTGTGTTCCAGCTTGTACCTACTGCTGTTTGTACTGGCACAGGGCACCTCTGTAAAGTGCCTGGCTCCATTCTCTTTGCATCCTCCCTTCAGGTATTTATAGACATTGGTAAGATCCCTCCCTGAGCCTCCTCTTCTCCAAGCTGAAATGTTCCAACTCTCTCATCCTTCCTTCACGGGAGAGATGATCAAGGCCCTTCATTGGACTCCCCAATATGACCATGTCTCCCTGGGGGTCTCAGAACTTCATACAGCACTCCAGGTGTGGCCTCATCAGTGCTAAATAGACTGAAAGGATCACCTGTCTTGACGTATATTGGTAATGCTTTGTCTAATGCAGTCAAGAATGCCATTAGCCTTCTTTACAGCAAGGACATGATGCTGGCTTATGCTCAACTTGGTGTCCACCATGATCTTCAGGTGCTTTTGTCAAGCTCCTTTCCAGCTGGGTGGCCCTCAGCTTATATTCATGCATGAGATTACTCCTCTTGAAGGAATTCAGCAATCCTTGATGGATTTTCCTTTGTTATGTTGAGAAATGGATATAGGTATTTCCCAATTCCCTTACCTGATTAAAGTGCCTGGAGGATTACATAGAGCTGTGCAGTACTAGATTCCAAAGCAGTAGTTAAATACAGCTTCAGTTATATTGTTCCATACTCTTCCAGCAGGACAGTTTTCCCCACAGAACTGCAACCAACAGAAACACAATAAAGAGAATTTACTGTCCATTATGCACCTAGTCTACCTCTTTTTTTTTTTTTTTTAAGAATAATATAATACAGAGTGGCACCCACTTTGAACATGTTTTCCCATCACTGCTCTATCAGCTCTGAAAACTGCTTTTGTTTGGATATGGTTATTATCTGCTAGAGACTGATAGGAATGTGGAGTCACTCACTGAAAAAGGGAAACATGGTTCTCATTCAGAAAGAATGCAGTTTCATCCACGCATTTTGCAGCACAGTTGTATTTGAAGTAGAGCCGCGGGATCTCGTGGCAGTAAAAATCATTGTGATTTATAGGAAAATGTCACTCTGGCTGTCTCCTCTATAAAGGCTTTTTACTACTCTTGTTGAATATAAATCAGAATTATATGGCCAACAAAATGATGGTTTTGGCAAAATGTTGTGAAGACAAAAAATAAACGAGTTTGAATTGTCTTGGCTTTATTCTACAGAGAGATATTACTGGAATTTATTGCCTTGCCAACATCAATATCCCTGTCCTTAAAAATAGGTGTGTGTAACTGTATGTCTAAATTCATATCCAAGTTAATTTAAAGATGCTCAGTGTGAAGCTCACCTTCAAGCCGCAATCACAGCAGATCTTAACTGCTTGAAATGAAGCTGACACAGTTTCCAAATCTTTTTCTGAACATAGCTGTAGCAACACACTTTAAACTCTTTGGTGTTTGGGACTGGTTGTTCCAGTCTCTTAGGGGAATACGTGATGGGTCTCAACATATCTGACTCTTGCTTAACTAACTTCACCTAGAAGTTGAAGTAGGAGATGAACCATCCCTCCAACATTATGTATTAGCTTAATTTATAAGGAAAATATGTGAAAATAAATCATCAGTGAACCGGTCTAGTATTAGACATGGAGGTTGGCAGCCCTGCTGTGGCGGGGGGGTTGGAGCCTGATGATCCTTGAAGTCCCTTCTAACCCAAGCCATTCTAAGATTCTACAATTCTATGACTTAGTGGATTGTCACAGTTCAGTGTTTCTCCCTTTGGACTGAAGCTGCTGGGTAAGATGGAGGAGAGTAGGAACAGCAAAAAGAAGCAAAGGGAGTCTGGGATTAGTTGTGCACTGTTTCGTTCAAGGCTGTGGTGTTAGCGAGGGCTTTGAGTCTGTGACATTTTATCCAGGCATGGTTCATGGGTGTGTACTCAATGTGGCTCTGGATCTGGTGTTGGACAGGTGTAGGCTATAGGGACTTTGGGATCCAAGTAAATCTTCAGCTTGGGTCTGTTCCTGGGTGGAGCAGGAGGGTTCATCAAGACCCAGGGATGTCTCTCACTGTTTATTTCTCCCTGTGTCCTGTGGGCATGATGGGTCTCTGTCAAATGAAAGTAGAGTGTCAAAAAGGTTTCCTTCACCTGCATTTGCTCTACCAGCAGTTAGGGCACAGTGTAAGTATTTGGAGACACATTTGGAGAAACTGTGCTTACAGCATGCAGGAGACTGGGCTAGACAGAGGTTGTAACCCATCATTCTGGCCTTTATGTATTTATAAGTTCATAGATCCTGCCGTGTACTTAAAAGACCTTTACTGCTGTAGTTGAGCACTTGTGCATGTCATCTGTTCACAATTAATTGTACAGCAATTGGAACAGCCAGCACACTCCTGACTGGTAAATTTTTCAGCATATCCAGTTCGGAGTGTTGCCCTGATCAGAGGCACCTGCAGAGAATTACAAACCACAGAAGAGCTTAGCATGCAGTGAGAGTGCACACAAAGGACGCTCCTGTCTCAGGCATCCAAGCCTTTCTTGCTTAGAAGTCCACCTCTCAAAGAGGATTTAGCAATATCATAGAGAGGTGTAGAAGGGGAAAATAATCCATCTTTTTCTTTGGTAGAAAATAATGATGTAACAAGTGAAATACAAAGAATAGTTCCAGGCTGGGCCCAACATTGTTGTAACACTTCATTCTTTTTTGTTGTTTGTTTGTTTTTTGGATAAAACATAATCTAGACCAAATTAGTTGAAACAATGGTCCACAGAGAGCTCACAAACAGAGCCCCGAACAAAGAACTGTTCCTTGTCAACTCATAAATAAAAGTGTACTGTGAAACAATTTAATCAGAACCACAACTTTAAATACACTTGAATAGCACATAAGCAAGAGTTGGTGTAGGTGTCGTAAGTACCAAATAATCTGTATGATATTTAGAAGCATGAACATATGTGGTAATGAGCCCTGATATATTTATTTTCCATTCTATTTGCTATGTATGAAAAATGCTCATATATCTCTGTGGAGAGTCGTTATGGCATTCCCAAAGGATACTGATCCATTTTGAGCACGCTAATGAACATTCGGGTTAAGCAATACAGATTTCTGACTTCTGAATTGGGGATATATATATTATATAATATATATATTGTGTGATGTGTGGTATTTCTGCCTCAATCTTCCCATCTGCGCAATGGCAATAACTTTACCTACTTTCTTTCTTCAAGGAAGGGTCGGCAGAATTAAATTGTTAATAGTTATTGAAGATTTTGATTATGAAAATGGAAAAATGAGACAAGCACAAGTTGCATTTCTTGCCTTCCACATACAGTGATGGGTTTTCTCCTTTGCTTCTATCGTCGGAAGACTTCAACAGTCCAGAACATTCGGCCAAAGCAGTCAAAGTTGTACGCTACACCCACATATATCTGAAGCTTTTGGTAATAAGCATGTGGGCTGCAAACCTACAGGAATAAGCACGTACTGGTTAACACAAGAAATGAAGATTCAGCAGTTTAAATCAAGTGCTGATTAACTGTGCCTATCCCCCTCTAGCTATTTACTGCAATTAAAAAAAAGACATTAATTTGAATTAGTAATTTTACTCCTACCTCCATAAAACAACAGACTTCCACATCTCTTTCTTCTATCATGCCAATGTGTCAAAAATGTCAAGGTGATAATTTTCAGTCACTTCAGTAGGATCATACATTAAAAGACCACAGCGAGAAAGAAATTGGAATGAAAACGACTTTGAAATCTGAATAATACAAAGAAGTTAAAATATTAAAACTGTTCAACTCCGGGAAGTTTATAGTCAGGTAGTGTATTTTTCTAAAGACTGCTGTATACACAGTTTGTTAGCCAAAATCTCTGGCAGGACAGGAAGCAGGAATATGAAAAGCCACTATAAGATGGAGAACTTTTGCAAGAACCTATTCAGTCTTCTTAGAGACAGGGTCATACTTAAATTTCCAGTGCCATACACACGACCGTGAAATTAATGTGAGTACACAAACTTTTCAAGTTTTGATCTGTAAAGTCAAGCTCTTCAAATAAAATATTAGAATTCAACCAGATTTCATTGGTTTGGAGGATTGTGTGATGTTTAGACTTTGGGGAACTTAATAAATGATTATTAATTCCTTGATTTGGGAAGAAAATGTTACTCAAAAGTATAAAAAAGCTTGACTATAATGTGAAATTCATCATGTTCTCTGTTGCATAACAGTGTTTGCTTTTATGCTGCGAGCCCCATAAACCCTGTAACTAAAATAATTTTCTAGACTATGGTTGTTGTTATTTGTTTTGCTTTGTTTTGCTTTTTAGTCAATGAACCCTTATTCTGCCCATAGTCACCAAGGCCCCAGATTTTTCCAGTCACTGCTCTGGCCCTGCTTCCTTCGCTTCTGTTTCTGACCTGTACAATTACTAATCTGTTTTGAGCACACAGTTACATCCCATGTGTTTTAAAGCTTCTTCACGCAGCAGAACCACCTCTAGTTTGGTGCTGTCGTCAGATTGCAGAACATCTTTTTCTTTTTCTGAGGGTGAAAAGTCCACAATTGAGTCATTTTCAGAATCAATGAATTGATTGCTATGCAGAGGAAAGTTATATCTGAATCAAATGAATGCCCCAAAATGATTATTTTACTTGCCAAACAAACAAAAAAACAAAAACCCCAACAACAACAAACTTAAATATGCAGATAAAATAATGCAGGTGCTATCACAAGTCTCAGCTTTTTTTTTTTACTACTGGAAAATGTTATGGGACTGTGGATCAATCATAGAATCATAGAATCGCTAAGGTTGGAAAAGACCCACAGGATCATCCAGTCCAACCATTCGCTCTTCACCAATGGTTCTCGCTAAACCATGTCCCTCAACACAACATCCAAATGCTCTTTGAACACCTCCAGGGTGAGTGACTCCACCACCTCTCTGGGCAGTCCATTCCAGTGCCTGACCACCCTTTCAGAGAAGTAGTATTTCCTAACGTCCAGCCTGAATCTTCCCTGGTGCAGCTTGAAGCCATTCCCTCTAGTCCCATCACTAACCACACAAGAGAAGAGGCTGACCCCCAGCTCACTACAACCTCCCTTCAGGTAGTTATAGAGAGCAATAAGGTCTCCCCTGAGCCTCCTCTCCTCTGGACTGCACAATCCCAGCTCCTTCAGCCACTCCTCATAAGGCCTGTGCTTCAGACCCCTCACCAGCTTTGTTGCCCTCCTCTGGACATGCTCCAGGGCCTCGATGTCTTTCTTACAGTGAGGGGCCCAAAACTGGACAGAGTACTCGAGGTGCGGCCTCACCAGTGCTGAGTACAGGGGGACAATTACTTCCCTGTTCCTGCTGGCCACACTATTTCTGATACAAGCCAGGATGCCATTGGCCTTCTTGACCACCTGGGCACACTGCTTGGCTCATGTTCAGCCTAGTGTCAATCAACGCCCCCAGGTCCATTTCCTCTACACAGTCTTCCAGCCACTCTGCCCCAAGCCTGTAGCGTTGCCTGGGGTTATTCTGGCCAAAGTGCACAATCCGGCATTAGGTCTTGTTGAATTCCATCCCATTGGCTTCAGCCCAGCTATCCAGCCTATCCAGATCCCTCTGTAAGGCCTCGCTACCCTCAGGCAGATCAACACTTCCAGCCAGCTTGGTGTCATCTGCAAAATTACTGAGGGTGCACTCAATGCCCTCATCCAGGTCATCAATAAAGATATTAAACAGGACAGGCCCCAGCACCGACCCCTGGGGAACACCACTCGTGACCGGTCGCCAGCTGGATTTAACTCCATTCACCACCACACTCTGGGCCCTGCCCTCCAGCCAGTTCCTTACCCAGACAAGAGTGTACCTGTCCAAGCCACGGACTGCCAGCTTCTGCAGGAGAATACTGTGGGAGACAGTGTCAAAGGCTTTGCTGAAATCTAGGTAGACTACATCAACAGTCTTTCCCTCATCCACCAGATGAGTCACTAGATCATAGAAGGAGATCAGGTTGGTCAGGCAGGACCTGCCCTTTGTGAACCCATGCTGGCTAGGCCCGATCCCCTGGTTGTCCTGCACATGCCATGTGATCTTCCTCAAGACAATCTGCTCCATAATCTTCCCTGGCACCGAGGTCAGGCTAACAGGCCTGTAGTTCCCCGGATCCTCCCTGCAGACCTTGTAGATGGGAGTCACACTGGCAAACCTCCAGTCTTCTGGGACCTCACCCGTCAACAAGGAGTGCTGATAGATGATGGAAAGCGGCTCAGCTATCTCCTAGAAACCTCCTAGACTGCTTCTTCTCTGCTAAATTGTATTCCCAGCATATGTCGGGGAAGTTGAAGTCCCCATGAAGGCAAGGGTAGGCACATGAAAGAGCCTAAATTCCCTCCCCTTACCAGTATCTACAATAAATGGATTCACTTCCAAGGCCTACATATATAGATTTTGGTTTAGTCTGGATTTATTAAACTCAAGAAACATGAATAGAGGCTTCAACAATCTACACATTTTAGTGTTAGGTGGCAGGGGAATTTCTTAATGAAGACTTCTCCACTTATCCTCTTCAATGAATGCCTTTTCTCTCTATTATCATTCATGTGGTATCACTTTATGGGGAAAACCACAGAGGAAGGTTTTCTTGAATGTACTTGAAAGCAGAACAACCAGGGATCATTCCAATTGAAAGAATCCAATTGAAAGAATCCAATGAATTATCTCAGAAAAGAACTCTGTAATTTGCCTGAGGGCAAATAATGTGGATGGGTGTTGAGGTTGGCCTATATCCCAGCCTTACGTCTTCTCTTGCACAACAGAACAGATGTGACCATTGAGATTGGTTAAAGGTCTGTGGCTACTCATATCCTTGTGAGCCTTGTGCTTAGGAAAAGGGTAGATGAAATGGTGACAATGTAGACTGTCAAGATTAACTGTGTTTAATATAGAGATTTCCATTTATTCATGCATTTATACAGGCTTAATAGAATTTGGCTTACTAGACACCAGAAGACACCAGGAACTTCCAGTTAACACTGAGAAGGGTAAGAAGACACAGAGAAGAAAGCAAGGATTTCTGCATCAAGTACTAAGAGAGAAAATAAGTAACTGACATACTCTGGTTCTTTCCAGGTTCGAAATGGCTAATAATTTTTTTTTCTTTTCTTAAACTTTTGGTGGGTCACATAATCAGTGTTTTGAGCTGTCCTGGCATTCCATGCAGGACTGGGTAGCATACACATATGGTCTGCCATTAAAAATAGCCTTATGAGAAAGAAAATAACCTTTTGGAATCTGAACCAAAAGAAAAATACATGGTTTTTGCCATAAGTTGACATAATTTGGCTGTCTTATTAATCTTCATAAATCAAGTTCTACAAACAGATTAGCAACATGATTCTGCTGGTAAAGGGAGTCTGCAATATACCTGACAAGCATCCGATCTAGACACCTGTGTTTTCAATGCCTTCTTAATTAGAAATTCAGTTTTTCATGCCTTCAAATACATGAGCTGTAGCTGGGAGGCATTCTGCCAGCGCTGGGGGCAAACTGACAGCAGTGACAGCATGACTTCAGCTGTACCTGCAGAAATCCACGTGTGCAACCACACCTACATCGCTCTTTCATAGCGCAGGTGATGAAATTACAAAATGCTTTACTTGGCTCGTTCTCAGGCCAGACGTGAATGCAGAAGACTGAATTTTAAAAGATGAATGTTATGAATATACATAGCAAGAGTTTTGTGCTGTGATGCTGACTTACCCTTGAAGCCAAAACCCCAGAAGCAGGACCGAGTTTGCCCCCAGAATGACAGAATCAAGTATCCCAAGATGGAATGTACCCACAAGGATCATCCAGTCCAATGCTCAACTCCAAACAGGGACACTCAAAACTTAATTTCTGAGAATGTTGTCAAAATGCTCCATGAGCTCTGACACCTCGGGGCCCTGCCCACTGCCCTGTGCAGCCCGTTCCATGCCCACCACCCTCTGGTGCAGACCCCGTCCCTAACCCCTACCCGCTCCTCCCCTGACACAGCTCCATGCCGTTCCCTCGGGCCCTGTCGCTGTCACAGAGAGCAGAGTTCAGCACTGCCCCTCAGCTCCCTGTGAGGAGTTGCAGCCGCCATGAGGCCTCCCCTCAGCTCCTCTGCTCTGGGCTGCACAAACCCAGAGACCTCAGCTGCCCCTCACACACTTTACCATCCAGTCCCTTCACTATTTCTGTATCTCTCCTTTGGATGCTCTCTAATAGTTTTATGTCCTTCTTATACGGTGGCACCCAAATCTGCACGCAGTTCTGGAGGTGAGGCTACAGCAGTGCAGAGCAGAGTGGGACAATCCCTTCCTTGACCAGCTGACAGTCATACAGTGAAACACAAAGCAATTATGTGAATAGAGTCAGACATATAACCACTCCTATTGGTCGTATCTATTCTGTTATGCAAGAGTAGATATAAGGCTGGGATTTAGGCCAAACTCAATCACTTATTGCCACAGATCTTTTAACAGCAAACCAGGTGCTGAGAGGTAGGGGAGGACTGCTCTGACCTCTTCTCATTCACTATGTACTGCTTAGATTTGGGGACACAGTACAAGAAGGTCTGTGTGGGGCTTATGCCCTTTTACTACCCTGAAGGCTCTCAAAAGGAGCAGCCACAATATAATACAAAGTTAAAATGCCATCCTAGACATATTTGGTGAAAGTTCTTGGGTTGCTGAGACACTCGTCTTAACTTTACCATTAACTCAAATGGAGCGCCGGGCTGCTTTCTATTTCTACTTAGACTTTAAATCCTCCCTGGATCCTGCTGAAATAATCTCTGCCAGAGACAACTTATCGCTAGGTATTACTGAAATAGTCCCAAAGAGCACATTTCTTTCTTTCTTATTCTTGGCCTAGGCCAGGTCACAAAAATGGGAGGAATTTTAAACAAAATTCCCAGAAATAGATACCAACAATACTCTTCTTTTTGCCCCAGAATCTCTTCTTCCACAGGTTTAAGGTGAACAAGCCAAGTATGGTTTAGCTTCACCCATGCATCTGTCCTGTTGTCCAGGTATAGGGCATGAGGCAATGTGTGTTATGTAGGCTAAGTGCTACATAAGAGGAGTGCTGGTAAGGGGACAGAAGTAAGAGAGCATTTGGTGATGTGGAAGGCTGAATAGACTCTCCAGTTTCTCAGACACCCAGGGTAAAACCAGGTGGATTGTTACTGGGAATTATCTTGTTTAAAATGTTGGCAGTAGGCTTCTACAATATTTTATTATATATAATAAATTTTCCACCTGCTACATTTCTAAAGACTTTCCGGTAACTAGTTCCATCCTACTGTCTCTTCCACATCGAGTCCAAGGCCAGGGAACCTCTGTGAATTTAAGCACTTCTCCATAGCTGCCTCTCCCAGAGGCTCTTGCCAGCCCTGACCGGCCACCAGAGCCTTCCTCCAGGGCAGCACCCCAGGGATGGTTGGTAACAGCTCCACCACTCATCCTACTCCAGCTCTAAATCCCTGGACCCATAGGTAGGAGCAATCTGTTTCCTCCCCCAGCCCTGTCAAGCACCTGGCTTGTGGCTTGGAATTTTTGCACTGAGCACTTAACCAGAATCTGGGATCATGTATTAAATATTTGTGATACACAGGGAATAAATAAAGAGTAGGTGAGGAAAGATTGTTAACTAACCTCCCTCTCGACCACTGGAAAGAAAGTGGCAAGAGTGAGTGAATGATTTTCCTAGACCAGTACCAAAAGCCAGAGACTGTTTGAAGTGAATTGGTGATAAAGGGCTCATTATGAATGCTAGATAAATTTTAATAAAAGAAACATGGAAGATTCTAGCTCTTTAATTTTAGAGTTCAGTCCTGCAGGAATGCTTCGGATTTTATCTTCTTCAATATTTTAGCAGGATAGACTGTATTTGTAATCAATGGTGGTTTGTGTTCCTTGTAAAGTAGAAAGTGCTTAATTTGTTGAGAAAATTTGTTCTCAGAAAAATAGCTATGTGGTTTTATAAAAAAAAAATAAATGTTTTTCTTTGCTTATAGTAAATCACATACAGTAGGGGCAGTTGACATTTCCTCTTTTCCTACCATGTTCTTGAGGTTCCAAGTTTTGACACTGTCAGAGAGCAGGAAAATGTGCCAAACTCTACCATTAGAGACACTGGCTGGTAATTTCTCCCTGCCTGGAGAAATCAAGGACTCAGTCCCAGGTTCTGGTCTTTACACAGCAATTTGCCACTCCCGTCAAGAGCTCCGTGGAGAGCAGTGGGGCCCTTCACAATTGCAGAGGCTAGCAATCACTTCTGATCTAGATCTCAGACTTGCATTTGAGGTAGTCTGTTTAGAAGACCAACATAGGTGCACCCAAGAAACTAAAAGTAGTGATGCATTTTTCCTATTCCAAATAGCAGGAAAAGGAGCTGCTAACTATTTTTAAGAAATTTAATATTAAAATGATCACTTTCGTGATTATTCTGTGGCATTTTTGTTCTTCCCCAATAAGTAAACTAAGATTTAATATGGATAAAATAGATTTTACTAGAATGTGAGTATGAATGGGAAAGTTTAAACCATTTACTGAAGGAAACTTGAACTTCCTATGAAATGGAAACAATTTGAGAGCAGAACATTAAGATCATTCATTGATTATATTCATTGGCCTTAAACATTTTTATTTATGGACAGTTAGAAAAGATGGGAGAGGTGCTAGACATAACCCAGCCACAGTGTATAAATTTCCATTATTGATGCTAAAATCCAAGTTATTTTAAAGAGGATTGCTGCCTTCAGCCCACCTCCTGCTTTTAATAAAAATAGCATTTTCATAGAAGAAGTAATAATGGCCTCCCTTCATTCCTTCAGATTTTGTATTTTGCTATAGACTTCAGTATTGGAGTAGGCACAAGGTACAAGGTACGACTTCCTAATTATTACTTTCATTCCTAGCCATGGCAGTAAAAGACAACTCCTTTTATATATGTGTATATATATGTGTGTATGTGAAATGTACCATATACCTTTTAACAGCTAGGAGAAAATTCCATGTATTATGTGGTGGAGATACACTACATACACCACGTATGTGATCCAGACATATGAAAGTCAGTGGAAAGACTATGATGTTCCTCAGGGGAGAAACTGGATCAGGCTCCACATTACTGAAGAAATAAGTTTAGCATTTCTTCAGCACTAGATGTCAGAAATAAAGAAAATGTGGTCCAGTGTTTTCCTTCAGGAAAATTTCACTTCTTTTTTGCCATCCATCACAAAGCCTCTCAGTGCTTTGTAGGTACTGCGAGAGATCAAATGCTTGCTGGGGTGGGTGAGACAAGTCTTACCAACTATGATGGTGTACACATGGTTTGTCTAACATTGAACTGGCTGCAAATGTATAGAGAAAGAGGATCCTTCAGATGATCTCAGAAGGTCCTTCCAACTTCAACTACTGAGCATTTCTGTGTTTTATGGCTCCTTTCACAAAACTGAAAAATTCTGCACTGTACCAATGAGCAGCAGCAGCTCTTCTTTCTGTTGGGGCTACCTTAAGACAGCACTACATGAGGCCTGCAGTTAAGATGATTTGCTATTGAAGAATCACTTGAGTTAACCAAGCAGCATGCTCTGTGACCAGTCTTATATTGTGCTCCTGCTGCTGAGCTGACTGAATGAAATCTAAGTGTAAGTCAAAAGTCATTTAGACCTTTCTGCTTTTGCAGTTTGCTTTGTTTTTGTTGCCTAAGTCATAGCATCATGGAGTTGTTGAGGTCAGAAAAGAATTCTGCATCTCTGGTCCAGTTGTCCTGCTCAGAAAATTAACTAGTTGGGTTTTAGATATCATCCAGGATGGAGACTCCACAGTTTCTCTGAGCAATCTGCTTCACAGTAAAAAAATATTAAAATAAAATAAAATAAAATATTAAAATAAAATAAAATAAAATAAAATAAAATAAAATAAAATAAAGTGGTGTATGTTTCTTTGGTTGGTTGGTTGTTGCTTTTTTTTTTTTTAATTTCAAACCATGTCCATTGCCTCTTGTCCTGCTTCTTTGCACCACTGATTCTGTCTATTTTACTCTCTCCATCAGGTATTCATGCACACTGACTGCTTTTGCTTTGGCTTCTATTCCCCAGGCTGAGCTGTGTGAGTACTCTCAAATTTTCCCTGTGTGTCAGATGCTCCAAGTTCTTAATCATCATCATGTCCCATCACTGGATTCTCTCTCCCGCATCTTCATGTTTCTCTTGTACTGGGGAGCCCACAGCTGAATGCAACAGACCAGACGTGTCTCAGCAGGGCTGAGATGAGGGGAAGGATCCCCTCCCCTGACCTGCTGGCAATGCTCTGCCTAATGCAGCCCAGGACACTGCTGGACATCTCTGATGCAAAAACACATTGCCAGCTCATGGTTAACTTGATATCCACCAGGACCCCTCAGGTCCTTTTCTGCCAAACTGTTTTCTAGCTGGTAGGTGCCAGTGCCTTGGGTTGTTTTTTCCTCTGGAGAAGGATTTTGCATTTTCTTTGCTGAACACCACAAAGTTCCTGTTTGCTCAGTTCTCCAGCCTGCCCAGGTCCCTCTGGATGGTAAGCACAACTCTGGTGTATCAACCACTTATCCCACTTTTGTGTCGCCCTCTAGGATGGAAGATGAAGCCTTACTGAAAAATAAAATCTGAACGATTGCTTTTTGCCATAAATCTACAATCTACTTCCCCAGATGTTTTCCTTCACTGGATCTTCTAAGAACACTAGCAAATGCCAGGTGCTTTATCTGTAATTACTGAAGACTGTGTCCTGCTGTCACTTGGCTTGGATGTCCTCTGCCACACCATCCAGTACCTGCCATGCTGTCCCTCTGAACTGTTGTTCCTGACCAAATAGTAAACCTGTTCTGGTGTTTTGGCTTATGGCCTCTGTGAATCTTGTCAGCTCTAACTACCACGCTTAATACCAAGCGCCCACAAAATGCAAGATGATTTCAGTGATAGCCATGTGGGAGCAGAACAATGTTGGAGCTGGGATTTGGTTTTGTTCTGACTTGCATGCAGAACGGTTACTGTGAGCCCTGGCACTTGGCAGGGAAGTTGGACAAAAGCAGCTTGCCAGAGGCCTGCTCTTTATGCCTGTGGACATTTCTGTGGTGAAATTTCACACCTGCCAGCCAAGCCGACCTGCCCTCAGCACTCCTTGCAGTGGCACGCCTGGAGCCTTCTAAGATGTCCACATCCCAGCCTTTGCCCTCGGCACCTCTGTCCTTGTTTTTGCTCTGGGGCACTGAGTGCCTTGGAGCATTACGGAGTCAGGGATCATCCAAAAATGTCATTTTGGCATTCCGTTGGAGGCATTTTGCATGAGTTTACATTACATATGGAATTTACAGCAGAAAAATCATGAAGAAACTCTTCATGGAAACACATTTTTCTAACCCTTGTCTCCTCTCATTACTTCTGATTAATGTAGATTGGGAGATACTTTGGAAAAGTCAGAGCACAGTAATGAATGGATTCGCATGCCTAGTTTCTGTCTCTAATAATGAAAACCTACACTTAAAATTATCCTTGAAATAAACGTTTAAAAGCCGGCTGAACAGTGGGAATTTTACTCAAAAGCATAAAAGGGTCTCTGCTAGGGTCATCATGGAATACTCTGCAAAAGAGAAATAAGGGACAAAGGGAGGCACACTACAGAGTTTCTTCTCATCTTTATGAGGTACCGTGGCTGTCGGACAGCAAGGAGACATCCTCCTAGATGTTCCTTTGGGATTTCATGATCTGCTCCTTAGTGAGTCAACAGAGTCTGCAGTGACAAGGCAAGTGTGAGCTCAGTGTATAGGGCAGTACAACTTCAGTGATGGGAAGTGAGTAAGTAGCTGGTGTCTTGCTTCATAGTGCTGGGCTTTTCACAGTACGACTTACAGCTCACTGCAAGTAGCCACTGAGATGGGGACTTTTTTGTCTGGAAGGAATTAGATCCCCATAACGACTATCTGAAAATAGATCCATGCACCATCCCACAGTGTGCCGTAATTCTTCACAGGATAGTTCTGCAGCAGCTTGAGAGAACAATACTCCTCATTACTGGTCTTCAATCCAGATCTTCCACTGTTGCTCAAAACCACAGAAAATTCAGCAGCTAGGACAGAGGCCAACAGGGAGAGCAAAACATGGGGTTGCCTTCTGTGCTGCACCTTATCCCTGCCTGGGCCTGGTGAGGCTGTGGGATCCATTGCCCTGTGTATACTGGCATGTGCTCAAACATGGCTTGCAAACAGGTGTGTGATGCATGAGGCACATCCTGAGCAGAGCATCCTGTGCTATATATAAACTTCTATATAAACTATATAAACTTCTTGAGATTAAACCCTCTTAAGGGTTTAGTGCGCAGGACCAGTTCAATTAAAAACAGAAACAGAAGCAAAAGTAGCAGCAAATTGTTTCCTAAATATTTGATATGTGCTTCTTGGAACCTCTTCCATTATATTGTTACAGGGTACTTGTATGGAGATAGATACCTTCTGTGAACTGGACGCCTTAGCTTCCCTCTCATTGCATCCAGTCAGAAAACACCAGCTTGAGTGCTGAGCCTGAAGATAGGCATGGCAATGTACACAACAGTCATCATTCAGGCCTCTGAGCAGCTTGCTCTTCAGCACTTAAAGCAATGGGGTTGAGACTTTTACATCACATACATGTTTTTAAAACTACAACCCCAAATAATTCATGAGGCATGTTGCTCCCACTGAGACACTGCATTTTCTTGGTGAAGTCTTCTGTTCCCACGTGGATAAACCTGTGAATGACTGTTTGGAAAATAAACTACTGTCATGGAATCATAGAATCACAGAATGGCTTAAGTTGGAAGGGACCTTACAGATTGTCTAGTTTCTGCACCCCTGCTGCAGGCAAGGCTGCCACCCACCAGCTCAAGGCTGGGGGCCTATCCAGGGCCCCATCCAACATGACTTTGAATGTCTCCAGGGATGGGGCACTCACAGCTTCTCTTGGCAGCCTGTGCCAGTGCCTCACCATCCTCTGGGTAAAGAATTTCTTCCCAACATCCAACCTAAATTTCAGCTATTTTAGTTTAAAGCCATTCTCTCTCGTCCTATCACTATCAAACCATGTAAAAAGTCAGTCCCCATCCTGCTTACAAGCTCCCTTCAAGTACTGGGATGCTTCAATGAGTTCTCCTCAGAGCCTTCTCTTCTCCAAGCTAAACAAGCCCAACTCCCTCAACCTTTTTTCACAGGAGAGATGCTTCTGACCCCTGATCATCTTCCTGGCCCTCCTCTGGACCAGCTCCAACAGCTCCATATCCTTCCTGTACTTCCAGATCTGGACACAGTACTCCAGATGGAGCTCTAGAAGGGCAAAGTAGATGGGAGACGATCACCTCCCTTGCCCGGCTGGCCACCCCTCTTTTGATGCAGCCCAAGATACTGTTGGCCTTCTGGGTGGCAAGAGCACACTGCTGACTTGTGTCCAGCTTTTTGTCCATCAGGACCTCCCAGTCTTTCTGTGCAGGACTGTTCCCAATGAGCTCTTGTCCCAGTCTGTACTCATATCTGGGACTGCTGTCACCCAAGTTGAACATCTTGCACTTGGCCTTGTTGAATCTCAATAGGTTCTCGTGGGGCTGCTTTTTGAGCTTGTCCAGGTCCAGTGCTCTACCAATGTAGTGCAGCTTTCTTACAGCATCCTAGAAAAAAGTAGCAGTAAATCTCAGGCCAAGTGTCATGTGAGGTAAGAAAGTCTATCTGACATAATTTCTTTCTTAGAAACTTTCAGTGTTGAAAGTCTTCAAACTTTGGTGCTTTGCCAAAATCCACAATCCCCACCACAAAATTAGACGATATCTAAAAAAGAAGTCCCTTTCCAGGAATGACACAAACAGCAAAGAACACAGTAAGAGGAAAAAAATATCTTTCAGAAGTGTTCAAGATAGATTAGACGTTTAACTTAAAGGGTACTGGGGATTTGGCCATACGCTTTGGTGAGTCTGAGAGAAATTGTTTTTGTCTGATTATAACTCTCAGACCCGAGTTCTGCTTTCCCCACAACTAATTGTTTCCCAGAAATTACATTTTTCTTATTTCAGTTTGGTTTCTTTGATACTGAGCCGCCTGAAACAGGAGTTCTGTTCTGTCTGAACAGAAGAAAGAACTAAAAAAAGTCTGAAAAAAAGTCTTTTTCTCTTTTCTATGGTTACCAAAATTTAGAAATTTACCAAAACTTCTTAAGCACAACATTTTCTACTCAGTCAGATCCAGGCAAATTCCAGCCTGCTTGACTGCTCCTCTGTTGGTAGAATTTTACACTATCCTTTTAGGCCACTTAACCTAAAAGAATCCACCTCTGCAAGAACCACAGTAATGTTTCAGCTCACATTTGCAGTTCATTTGTTCTTTGCTCTGAAGGAGACAAGCTGTTTTTCTTTTCTTTGTTGAAGTTTACTATACTGTGGGCAAAACATCAAAGGGGAGAGCTGGACGGAGCTGCAGAGCAAGCCCCAAGGAGCACACCATTACAATGGAACAGTCAATATTTTTCAAATGCTAAAGATGGGAAATATTTTAAATCTTTTTTCTTTCTCTTTTCTACGGGATGTGCAGCTCCACACAGCCTGCCTGCATTCTGGAGAGAACTGCAAGTTCAGTGGAGCCCAGTGTAGGACAAGAGGTGGTGGGCAAAAGTTGGAGCACAGGATTTTCCCCTTGAACATCAGGAAGCACTTCTGTGCTGTGCAGGAGACAGAGCATTGGCATGGGTTGCCCAGAGGCTGTGGGATCTCCTCCTTGGACATCTCCAAAAGCTACCTGGACATGGTTCTGGGCCCCCTGCTCTGGGTGTGCCTGCCTGAACAGGAGTTGGGCCTGATGGACCCACAGGTCCCTGCCAACCTCAGCCATTCTGGGATCCTGCAGCTTTTTTTCAGTGATGTTCTATAGCCATTTGGTGTAGAAGACAAGAGCACAATGGGAAAACAGTCATTTCACTGCTTCACTGAATCCCGTAGCATCTTGCTACCTTTTAACACATACAAGACAGTCTCTGAAGGATGTATGTTCACAGAATCATAGAATCATTGAATCATTAAGGTTGGAAAAGACCACTGTGATCGTTTAGTCCATCCACCAACCCACCACCAATATGCCCACTAACCGTGTCCCACAGTGCTACATCTACCCAAACCTCTGCAAACTGTTTGCTACTGCAAACCTCCCTGAAACACTTCTGTGAGGAGTCTGTTCCTTTCTGCCTGGCACAGGTCCAGGCAGAGCCAGGGGCTCCCTCCTGATCACCCAGCCATTGCAGGACATCTTCACTTGCTCTACCTACGCGTGTGTCTGGGAGAACCACAGTTGGCAGCCAGTGGGTGTCATCAGAGCAGTCCCCCACCTTCGTGGTAGCTGCTGGGTAAGGAAACACAGAGCAAAACAGTTCCAAAAGAGCTCCTTTGGGGTTGGATGCTCAGCTGATATCAGCTGGCACCACTAGGCCGAAACCAGGAGAGCTGCCCCACAGCGTCAGACCTCGAGGGAAGAAGTAGGTACAATCTGGGAAGGGAGCAAAATACTTCTGTTACTCAGCCAGTCTGAAAAGCAGACAGCACTAGCATTCATTTGAGGAAAACGCCACTCAGACTGTAATTGAGAATATTTGTTTGTAATAATACAAGCATTTTTCCGTGATGACCGTACAGCTGATGTTTTGTCCAAAAAAGGCAGCGTTCCTTTGGTATCAAGAGGACTTGTTGAGTGTGAAGAGTTAAAGATGCTATGGCTAGAGCATAATTGAGGGCGCACATAATGCCTATAATTAAGGAAATAATACTTTCTTTTAAAAGACTTCTTCAGTTGCTTATGAGCTGTTAGATTTTAAACAAATTAGGCTGAAATTCTCTGTGCTGGTTGCTTTATTCCTGCTGAGCTGTCTGGGAAAGATTTAATCAGAAGTTACTAAATCTTTTCCAAAAGATCAATTGGGAAAAGCTGCACTGCTTTGCCTATAACAAAAGAAACAGTCCTGTAATCATATGATTAAGCAGCTGCATGATTTGCTAGGGAAAAGCAGATACCTAATACAATAATGAGTCAGTTAATGTTGACAATAGGGAAGTTTAAAAAAGAGACAAGGAATGGGAGAAGAGGCGAGGACAAGCCGTCAGCAGGGCTTGTTGGGGCTGAGAACGCTGCTAAGAGGAAACGTGGATTGCATTAAACAAACCATGGAGCAGAGGAAATGGATGCTCTGAACCAGAATGCTGGGAGGCTGGGAATTAATGGCAAAGACTGTGAGTGGGATGAGGAAGTGTGTCCGTGTGTGTGTGCATGCATGTGCATGAGCAAGTGCATACAGGCAGCCCAGTCCTCACAGAGCTGTAGAAGCAAAGTAATGAACTGGGGGAGAGAAAAAGAGGACACAAAGTATCTTGAAGGCAACAAGAAAATTCAGTCAATCTCCTCTTTCAATAACCTTGTATGTGTACAAGTTAGATGCTTAGTTTTCAGCTTGTCGCTGCTGAGAAATTTGTTTAGGGAAAGTCAGAAGAGAAGTAGTTAAAGGATAAAGAAACTTTTCCAGCTGACTTGAGCAGCTTGCATTGTATTCATTCATTGTTCCTAAAACTGCATAAAAGCGTGACCTGATTTTACCTCTCGTTCTTCCATTTCATTCTGATGCACCGGAAGCCGATACTGTTATTCCTATGTACCAAATGAAGAAGCTGTGTTTATGCTGGGACATACGAGTTGTACATCTTCCTAAAAATCTTAATTTGGCTGGCTCTCAATTTTAAACTATCAGTTGGCGCTTAGAGTTGAAATGCACTCAGCATTTTGGTGATGAATCAGGGATGGAGTGTGTAGGTAAGGCTGCATCCTGCAGGGCAACCTCCTTTTAAAAGGACACAAACTTCTTTTTTGACCCACAGAATGCAATAAATTCCCTGTGGGCCACACCAGGTGAGCCATCTCACCCACTGCTTCGTTTCTGATGGTGGCAAGAGGACACCCGTCTAGGAGGAACTATGAGGCGGGTTGTTATCTGCAGCCCTTTCCCTTAGCACTCAGCATCCACAGCAGTTGGATGAGGGCTATAAGAGCATTTCCACAAAATCCTGTGACAGTAAGCCCAGAGAGTTACTACTCACTGTGTAAGCAAGTACTTTATTTTCTGCTTTAAGTTCATCTTTTGCTGGTTGCCTCCAATGTTCCTAGATCCTATATCACGATCTGGGAAACAAGATGCAAGAGCAGTTCAATCAGCACACTCATCACTTTGTAAATCACGATTACACCCCTCCATTGCCTCCTTCTCTTCAGACCAAAATCCCAGTGTTTTCAGTCTGTAAGATAGCAGCTTCAGCCCTCCAACAAGTTTTGCTTCCTTTTTCCTCTACTACAAGAACACAGTTTTTTTGTGTGTGTGTATTTAATTTTTAATATAGCAGCAACATTACACCCTCTGTCCTGTTCCCAATAACTTTCTTAGGAGCTCCAACATTTTATTGACTTTTGCTTGCCATCACATACTGAGCTGATGATTTCAGACAGCCATCAGCAATGGCTCCAAGATGTCTTTCCTAAGTTGTAACTCTTTGTTCTAAATTTGGTAGAGATCATTTTTTCCTAGGTCCTTTGCCCTGTGTTTATCTATATTAAAGGTCATCTGCCATCTCAGTGCGAGCTCAGTTTGGTGAAGTCCTTATGGATTGCAGAGAATTTGACTGAAAGAACTTGCTATCATTTGCAAAATCTGTGACTCTATTTCTTCAGCTGCCATTTCAAATGGGATGACTTGGTTAACATTTGTAACTCCCTAGGGAAAACAAAAAATCTCTCCTAAATCCCCTTAAGGTCTGAAAGCTGGTTTCTACTTGTCTAACCAAGCAGAGCCATCATGTGTGATTTACAGAGATCAGTAAAGACAACGGAGTCCTGTAAAGAGGGAAGGATGCTGTCTCCATCTGCCTCCTAGCTCCACAGAAAGGAGACTTTGCTTTCTATCAGATTGCTGGGATTATTCCTGAAAAACACCTGATGTGTAAAATGAACATTCAGACAGATGAATTTAGTAGTTTGCAGCGCTAAGATGCTGCTATGTCTAGCAAAAAAAAAAAAAAGATGAAAATGTGAGCTCTATCCATTCAGATGATTTACTTTAGTTATTAGCACTATTCCTAACTGCACTCCTGGCAGCCTTGCTTATTTAGAAAGTAGAAGGTAGAAGGGTAGAAGCCCTGAAGAGTGAGTGGAAAGGTTATCCCTTAGGCCAGCGTGCAGTGAAGGGCATTCTGTGGCTGTAGCTCCATCTACTGGTACTAACTGGTGTGATCTCCACCTTTGAGTGGGAATGAGTAACGTTCTCCTCACGGGTCTTTTTAAAATGAAATTAAATTCACCATTAATTTCTTCTCCTGATATCCTTTCATCCAGCAGAGGCACTTGGGTCTCTGAGACACCCAACGTGGTGGTACCAAGGAGGTGTTGGTACTGTAGTAATCCATCTTGGGAATTTGATGTGACGTTGAACCTCACAGCTCTTCCAACCCTGGGCCCATCACAGCCTATCAGTCCGCTCTCCTAAAACAATGACAGCCTACAAGTGCTGGATTTTAAACTCGGAGCCTTCATGCTTTCTATTTCCACCACAATCACCAGGGTTATTTTTTCCTTTAATGGCAGCAGCTATTCCAGCAAGAGCTTATCCCAGCAGCAGGATCCTTAGGAGAAAAGGCAAATGACATAAGGCCAAGGAATTTGTAATGCCGTTTATTTCAAATGTCAGCTCTCTTCAGTGCCGAGGGAAAATTCTGCTCTTCTTTCCATCACTGAAATTGCTGGCGACTGGACCCCAAAGGAAGTTTCATTTGTATAGCTAAAAGCAAAATTTGGCCTCTTGATCATCATGAGACACCTCTTCTTCTAAGAAAATTTACTCCAGCTACAACTCAGACTGGTTGACAAAATCATTATTGAGTGTATTTACTTTCTCATTTTAGGTCAGGGACTGAAGCCTGGGCTTTGACCCAGGAACAGCTGTCACTGCTATGGGTCAGGTGAGCCATGCCTCAGCATTCAGATGACACCTTTGTTCTCCTATTCCTCTTTTCTGGTACTCCAGCCCATCCAGGGCCCATGGCAGTTGGAATCATGGAACAGTAAGAGGAGAACTACTCTGTCCTTTTTCCAATCCTTAGAGCTAGTACTGAGTTGGGAAGTGGGGAACACTTCCCCTTCCTCTCCAATTTCAAGAGATTGAAAACATCTCTAGGCCCTTCAATTTGGAAGTAATAAGATCTATGGTATCATTAATTACATTAGTAATTTATACTACAGTATGCTCTCCACTTCAAAAGTATCTGTGAAGAAAAATTGATATAGCACTTGCATGGAGAGAAAAAAGTTGTTTGTTTGTTTGTTTTAAAGAAAACAGTTTTTGCCTCTTCAATTTGCCTCCTAAAGCTTATTGAACCTAAACAACACCTGCAACAAAGTAATCATTCCTGGGCACTGTGAGTAGAACTGTCCAAGCATGTAATCAGATCATTGGAAGCCCCAGCACCATTGTACAGGAAAATAGGGCAGTGTGAGGTCTTGGCTCTGCCTTAAGAAGAGTGCAGAAAGATCTTTTTCTTTGCAAGGAACCCTCTGGGCTTGCTTTCATCTGTTATTTATTTTTCCACATTGTTGGTCCACTGATACAGGTCACACTTTGCTGAGAAGACCAGAAAATGTGCTTGTATGAGATTAAAAGCTCCAGTAGTTCTTTGAAGAATACAATTACAGCTGCAACAAAGTATGAGTGCAGCAGTCAGTCCTTGAACAAGAACCTCTCTGGAGCCTTGCAAAATAGATCTGATCAGTCTGAATCATTCACAATCTCCAGAGTCCATATAGATAACTGCAATAATCCCACAGCAGCTACGGTGTTAAAAACATACCTGTCCACAGCCCAATGACTTTATCATTGTGCTCCTGAAATGTAGCTTTACAAGTCAGTTGCCAAAACTTAGCTCAGGTTTCAGAGCTGAAAGGTGCTGTGCCCTGGCAGGCTGGATGCAGTAGTGTTTTGCAAATGCCAAGGACGCAGAGCTCAAACCTTACATAGGAAGAAGCAGCTGAAAACTGCAGATTCTTCAGGACTTGTTTCCTCTTCTAAGATGCAGGAGATAGATCAACACTTCGAACAGGAACTGTATGTAGCCTATTTATAATTGGACCATCAAAAATTCAAGTCAGAACACTCAGAACCTAGTATCTTATCTTATGCAATTTTTCTACCTTTTAACTCCATGCAACTAATTGCCAGACTTAATACCGCTGTAACAGAGACAAAAATGGGCAAAGCCACCTGCAGCCCATACAAAACTGCTGCCTTCCTGCCCACAGCCAGGTCTCCCTTGCAAGGCCTCCAGCAAACAAGGCGCTTGGTGTTTCGGTGTCTGAGTCTCCCATCTGTGGAAGGAGAACCGCACTTCTCTTCCCAGAAGCACCTTGGGTATAACTGCAGTCTGGGCTGCTCAGGTTGGAAGGGGGTAGACTATTCTTCTGATAGTTCTCTATGCCCCAGCAAAGTCAAATGTGTCATGACCAATAGTTCAAAATGCAAATTATTAAAAAAAAATAAAAAATACATGCTCTCACTTTCCATTTTTCCTTTTTGTGAGATCAAAAAGCCCAATGTTACATTGGCATCTCAGTTTTAGGAATCATGGTTCACCGTTATCTTCAGACAAGCCACAGAAAGCTCTTCTGTATGCAGATAAAAGTGGAGAAAACTAGCTCTCATAGAGTTTTATGCTCTTTTTTTCTTCAAATTCAGACAGGAAAATACCAGTACCTAAAGGCAGCCTACAAGCAGGAGGGGAGCCAACTCTTTGAAAGGGCAGATAATAGCAGGATAAGGGGAAATGGTTACAAGTTGAGGGAGGGAAGATTTAGGTTGGATGTTAGGGGGAAGTCCTTTACTATAAGAGTGGTGAGGTGCTGAACGGGCTGCACAGAGAGGGTGTGGATGCCCCGTCCTTGGAGGTGTTCAAGGCCAGGTTGGATGGGGCCCTGGGCAGCCTGGTCTGGTATTAAGGAGTACTAAAGATGTTGGCAGCCCTGCCTGTGGCGAGGGGGCTGGAACTTGATGATCCTTGAGGTCTTTCCAATCCAAGCCATTCTATGATTCTATGAATGTCACCATTTTTAAGTTATAAAGCAATTGCAAATATACAGTGCTTAGAGGAAGCATAATAGGAGACAGCACTGTGAGGTTTGGTTTTTTTTTTTGAAGCTAACGACATCCACTTAGTGATGTGTCAGTGCTTTTTCTTTTACAGTTTATGGAGGGCACAGATCTGCACAATCTCTGCCTGGTTCTGACTCTCCCACCTTCTACAGATGTGCTTTTACAGCTGCATTTTTATGCAGTATTCTAACGCAGCCAAACTTTACTCACTTTATAGGTTTTAATCCACACACACAGGTGTGAGAAATCACAAACAGACTGATCCTGTACATATCAGCTGTCACTGCAAGGAGCTGCATCACTTCAAGTTATTTCCAGATAATTCAGCAAGGCAGCAGTTTGCACTTCTGCGAAGCACCCTCTGTGCATCATTTTCTGAGCACGTCTGAGCAAAAGTTTAGCTTTGTAAACTGTGTAGTTTTGTTTCTCTTCAGCAAAAGCCAGTAAACTATTGCTTCTCCTTGCATCCTTTGCAAGCTGTCTCTCCTCAGTGACTGCTTATTCACCAGCAGCTACTGAACACTGGTATACAAAATATTATGAAATATTTTCTGATTCTAGTAGAGTAGGTACCTGTATGGTATGTTTGATTCTCCAGCACTGTAGCTTCACATCAGATAGAGACATCTGATGAAAACACCATTTGGCATCTGTAGTCTCATTCCTTTCACCTTGAATTTACTGCAACAGTTAATATCCCTGTCCTCTCCCTGCCACTCTTTGAAGACATTTAAGCTTGTGTTCTTCAGTGTCACCAGTCACAGGCTTGGAGGCAACTCTGAACATATAGGAGAAAAGAAAGAGATGTATAAGAATCAGCCTGCACATATCACCTGCAGTAACTATCACAAGGGTTGTGTTACTCTTCTGTACGTATTTGCATAAAGACTTTGTAGTACATACACACATCCTATTTGTGAGTCACAGCTGTCATTTTAGTTATGTATAAGGTAATACCAAATTAATTACTGGTTGTTGGGCGAAGGTTGTGTGTGTGTTTTTTTTTTTTTTTTAAGAATGCAACTGCTTCCTTGTTTTGCTGTGTCTTTCCTTACATCTGCCTCAAAGACCATTAAGCTTCCTTGAGTACCAGCAGAACATTTATGCCCTTGTTAGCCATGAAAGCCACCTCTTCATTACTGTAGTTCTTAATTCTTCTCCACCCTTTGTTTGTCTTTGATAGTTAAGAGGGAAAGTTTAGCCTTTCCTCACTATGCAAATAGTTCCCAAGCTATTCTAACTGCACTCTATCTGGGTTTCTGTAAGTAGATTAAGAGATTTAAACCAAACCCACCAGCCATCATCTTTATACCTCAGGTTTGAACTCAGAGGTTAGATACAAAAACCAACTAAACCTGGTCAGCTTTTTAACTGACATCATGTGTCAATCCTCCTCTGTAAGTCTAAACAAGCAGATAAATTAAGACCTCTCCCTCATCAACCCAGTTGGTTGCAGGGGCTGTGGCTTGCATGCTTTGTGGTGCTCAGTACACATCTAGGCTGCAGGGTGAGGGAATAACCATATCAAACTGTTGTGCCTATTCACAGTGCTGTTGAAGCTGACCTTGCACTTCTCCTCACTAACGTTAGTGCAAATCGCTATACAAATCTAACACTAATGAAACTGTGCCTTCTTGAGAAACCTTAGCCTTAATTCTATGTGGGGCATCAAGAGCATCTATTTTTAAATGTGCCCTGGAAGCACATTTTCTGCACGATTATGAATATGCCTTATCTTTGTGCATAACATAAGTACATATAAGTACATATATGAGTGTGTATGGGTGTGTGTTTGTACTCACAAGTGGTCTTTCAGAAGAAAGGGCTGGATAGGGCTCTGAGCACCCTGCTCTAGCTGTAGGTGTCCCTCTTCATTGTGGGGCAGTTGGACTAGATGGCCTTTAGGGGTCTCTTCCAACTCAAACAATTCTGAGATTCCGTAAAAGGTCAGACTTGCCACGTCGTTTTTTGCTATCTTCCAAACAGAAGATTAATAACCAGACTGCTGCCATAAACATTTTAAGTAACTTTAATGCTGCTTAGGTAAGTCTGTTAAACATTTTCATCCATATACTCCAGTGTTACTGTACATATTTTATACAATATGAAATTTCTTTTTAAAGTATATGGCTCTAGATAAAACATTCACAAAACAAGTTCCAGTGCAAGTAAAGGATTAGGAAAAAAAAAATAAATCAGGCAGAGTACAAAAATCTTTGGAAGATAAAAATTTCAAAAAACAAGATATACAAAAACATCCCATTGCAGTAATTCAGGACTGAGTGGTTCCAGAAGTTGGAAAGGCTGCCACTCACTGCTGCGTCATTGATAAAAATCTCTGTGCTGGGTCAGCAGGGACTGAAGGACTCCATGAGGATGGCAGCTCTCAGAGATCCTTGTTGCTGACAAATTTGGCAAGTACCCTTCATAACATGCTGTCACATTGGTTGGCTCAAGGAGAAAGAGCAGGTCTGGGAATGAGGAAAATTCTGTCTTCCCTCACCCAACCACTGCTGTTCTCTGTAGAATTCTAAGGTGCAGTCTCTGCAGAAGTGTAAGGTGCAATGGCAAGAAGCAGTGAGCAAAAAGTTTTGTGAGTGACAGGGAACTTTTATGCTCCCATATTATCCATTTGGCACTAGCGACGAGAGTTGTTAAGGAGCAGGGCACAATGCTATCGTTAAGTTAATTCTGTATTTATAATTGTGCCATTACACAACTGGAATATTCAATTAATCTTCCCTTCTGCCAAAAGCCAACTCTGTAATGGGTGGACTGCTTTGCATGTCACTGCTTTCAAAGAGAGTGCATAGGCACAGGCATCTGTCCAAATAAAAACACCTTTACAACACAACCCAACATCAGGATGTACCAAATACTGCATTGCAAGAATTGAGGTCAGACAGTAGTCACCCATTTGGTAACATTCCATTCAAATGATGTTGACTCACATAATAAGTAACAAAAGCAGCACTTAAGTTACAAAAACAAAGCTGTATTTCCACAAAGTAAAACAGTGCAAATATTCTTGTCAAATTTATGCCATTTATGTACACGCACCACACAAATGCACTGTTTGTTTTGCAGTATAAATAGATCCAACTGAGCTGATTTTCTAAACCTAATCAACTACTTACTGTTTGACAATCCCAGACATTTTCCATCTACAAAAGAATACAGTAAGCTGGAATGATCAGATCACCATAGCTGAATATGGTTGTGAAATAACAATAGAAGATTGCACTGGATGGATATTTAAAATATATTCTCTGTACAAAGTTAGTAACACATACTAAGCTGACATCACAGTCAGACTGGACTCTGATCATGCAAAGAGCAGCACACACAAGACCAACGACTCTACAAAGAGCCTTGAGGCCCTACCTGTGTGGAACACACTGTAATGCTGCAGCACATGTAGAGCCCAATCCCAGGCCTTAGCAAGGGGATAGCTTTTTTAGCTGCCTATTCAGGTAACATGTCTGTTTAGTTTCAGTTTTCTTCCTGTTCTTCTGGTTTAGCACCAGAATTCTGTTATCTGCTAGTAACATCTGTTTATCTCTGAACTCTGGATTACAATTCAACGAATAATGTTTCTGAGGAGTTCCCAATGCAAGTAAAAAAAAACAAAAAAGGAAGAGACAGAAACTTGTCTTCTGTTAAAGACATCCTGATTAAGGGTTATTTGCACTTCAGCACTTGGAAACAAATTTTAAGCAAAAAGTATTTTTGGAATTACATTACGGTAAAACAGACAAGTAGTACTTAATTTGATCTGAAGTAGAACACTCAGGAAGCAAAGTCTCTTCAACTGCTATAGCTTCCATCTCCTCAATGCCAGGGCTGTGCTGAAACCATAACAAACAGCTGTTGCGAAGGCAAATATCTATAGGATGAACAGGGAAAAAAAGAAAAAGAAAAGAAAAAAAGTGAATCACACATTATATTGCTCTACATTTTTTTTCCCTATTTTAAATTAATATAACAACACAAATGACTCAAAAGGTCGTTTTACCATTTACCCCGATGGTAAAGACAGATCTGGTATCCTCTGAAGCTTTCTCATAAACTCTACTTGAAGCCCACATTATTGTTTTTAACTTAGTTGCTAGCTGCTGAAGATATTGTGAAATAGGATATAAACAGAACATGTTTGTGGGTTATTGTAGAAATTAATCGCATGTATTTCCATCTTAGATTTCAATTTTCTCTTATCTAGACTGATAGCCTATGATTAGTGTTTGATTAGAAAGTATCCAAATGAGTGCCTCTACTGGCAAACAATGAAGCAGACGTCCCTCTAAACAGCAGAGCTCTTCACTTGCAGAGAGAAAGAAACAGACTGAAGTTGGGCCTCTTTAGCCAGAAAAAAAGAGACATGGCTCAAGAAATTGAAGAGATAAGAACTGTAGATCGTGCCATGGCGAAAGTGAATATGTAAATTAAAAAGGAAGGAAGAAAAACTGAGTTGTTGGAAACAATAGTTTCTCATATTGTCCAGTACTGATCATGGACACTTTCTCTTAGAACACACAGATTCAATCCAGTGATAACAACCTTGCTTCCACACAAGCATTAATTTGACAAATCAAGTTCTGAATAGATGCTAGAACTATTATTCATAAAAGCACAAGATACATTTTAATTGCAGTGTACACAACTAGAAAGTCATTTTAAAATAAAGAAAAAATAACGTGAGGCTTTATCTTGTTTTTTATTCATTCTTTTTCCCCTCATGTAGATCATAGGATTGTTTTACTGATGAGTTTCAAAGGGTCACTTTTTTTTTTGTATGCTCTGACTTCCTAATTAGGTACTTTTGGAAAAAATATGAAGACACTGAAGACTACACCATCTGATTCACCATCTCCCAGCATCTCTTAATTGATAGTTAAGGTGAGTTACAAAATCATGTCCTCTTACTCCATCTTAACAGAGATCTGAGGGTTGTAAAGTAGTGAATTCTCCTTAGGACAAAAAAAGACTATGGAAGGGGTAAAGAGTCCTTGTATTCCTCAGTATTCTGTTGTCAGAGAAGATAAATATTTTTCTTCAGTCACATGAGTTACCATATGTCAAGTAAGATCTGAACACATTGAAACAAGGACTGAGGGGCTACTCTGAAGCATGGAATTTGAGATACATAATTAATTCAAAGCTCTCCATCAGTTTAGACACAGTTGAGAGACATCACCTGTCTACCAGCCATGGCCATACAGGAATTTCATGTGCTGGACTGTTACTGGCAAGTGGGTAATAGTGAGGAACTTGTGACTAGAAGACTGACACGCTCAACTTGCTCTTTCAGAGCTCAGCTTGCCAAAGTAAAAGGCCTTTCTTCTCTTTTCTACTCTTGAAGAGAGGATGTAAATCTTACACCTTGGGTTTATCCATTTCAATCCACTCTAATATGAGCTGAAGGTATTTACTGTGTAAAATTTATGGTTATCTAATTTTGAGGACAAGAGATACTTCCAGAACGATTCAGAAACTTAATAAATGTAAGAAGTTCCTTTAAGTCTGTGAGATGCCCTGAAAGATGCAAAAACAAACAAACCAACCCCACAACCCAAACTCAAAAACACAACAAAAACCAAACCAACCAACCCAAAACACAAAGCAGGCAGTCGTTTCAGTTCTTCAGGTTAATTCTGCTGGCACACCTCTACTTGCCATTCAGGTGTTCAGCTAGGGAGAAAGCTGAAGATTTGTGTATTTTCTGACTCACCAATGCACAGTCACATCATCAGATACAGTGATTCAGTGATGATGCAATTATAGCAATAAAAAGGCGATCTGAGCTTAGCTGATCAATAAAAGCTCTCTAATCCTTGCCACTGGAGATAGCATGTCCCTTGCAGCTAGTTTTTATGCCTGACATCAGAGAATACATATCTGGAGCTTTATAAGGAGCTAGTCCAAGATTTTTCCCTATGGCATGCTCAGGACTATCTAAAAGGTATAAAAAAACCCAAGCAATTATAAGTTTGAGAGCAGGCTTGAAAGTCATACCTGATGCTTTGATGAAGGCTCAGTTTTCATCTTTTACTTCTATTCCAATATCTAGCATTGCCTTTACAAAATATCTCATCAAAAAACTAGATTTTGTAGTAAACACAGACTTAAAACACTACTGTGAAAAGTACCATCTAAGCATCTATCTCATTAGGCTCCATTAATAGATCACTGCGCTTTTTTTGCATGCCACTGTAAGAATGTTTGCTGCTTTCAAAGACTATTTTCTTCCCCACAATCCCTCTTCCTATCGCAGCTCAGTTCCCAAGTTGAAAGGCTGGTTACCAGTGCTTACAACAGAATTCCACTGCCAGACACAAGTTCATGAAATACATACCGAGGCTGCTACGCTTATGTTATACTCATGATCACCTAGAAACGTCACATATGTGGTGGAATTTAATCTGTAAGGGAGGTGATGCAGAGATGTAGTTGCTGCTTGCAGTAGAAAAGCTCCAAAATAAAATACGAAAGTAGCACCATGGAAAAGGAAGTCCTGAAAAGCAAACAACAGGTTCAGTCTGGGCTGCTATACGTACCTAATTCTTCTAGTCTCAGCATAAATGAAATCCGACACAGAAACATGAAACAAGTATTGATAACAATAATCGTCCATAAGCAGTGTTTAAGCACGACATATTTTCATAACTGCCTACAATTATAAGCAACTCAACATAATTAGTAATAAAGGGCAGCCCTCCCTCTTCCCCAAACCCTGCATTCTTTCAAATTAAGAGGCATGCACTCACGCCTCATACATGCACATACGCTGACCTTTTAAGATCACTTTAAAGCTTAAAGTGGGAGCTTACAGAATTCTCCCTTAGTGAGGCTTAGGTTAAAAACAGGGGGCATACAGACCACCTCTATCACAATAAAACAGTACATGTTTGCAGTCTCCAAAATCCCTTCTCAGCTATAACCTGAAGTCCAAAAGCTCCCCCTTACATGCTTTAATTTTGTTTATAACAATGCCCAGAAACACTCCAGCCCTGACACAGCTGAAGTTTACTTCTAGGCACACAGTCCAAGAACTGAGGCACTTCTACAACTCTCTCTCACTTTGCTCATATGCAAAATACAGTAGTTTGGAAGTACTTTGTGATACTGCTGAATAAAATGCCTGGGTCTTGAGAGCAGTTAGGCTTTGCTTTATATTCACATCTCTCCTGGCCTTCTCTAGGCAATTCCCTGCTCTGGGAATGTATACCAGCTGGGATGTATACCAGCTAAATACAAGATTTAGACATCTAACATTTCTGGGCTCTAATACTGAGGCACATGAATAAGCAGCTTTGTTGCCTAAATTGTTGAGTGGGTTGAGTTTTGCAGTGTTCTACGCAGGAAGATCCAAGACCTGTTCCAGAACAGTTTCAAAATGTCCAAAATGTTCTTCAATAATCTCCCTCTGTTCATTCTGCAAAGCACTCGGTTCCTGAGCCTATCCACCACATGCTTTGTGCATGCACATATGCAGGTGTGCAAAAGTACAGACATTTTGAATATTATACACAAGTATAGGTATGCCTGTTGATGACAGTCATGATAAATGTTCCATATTTCACACACTAATGAATTCATTACACACCTGTAATTCACAGTTGGCTACCAGTATGTCAGGAGTGAGAACTCAGGAAGCATTCCACGTGACTCATCCTAACAGCAGTCAGCACTCAGATGCACTGGAAGTTACCGTGCAATATCCTTATCTATTACTATCTGATATCAAGGTAGGGATGTGCTGCCTTCCCCTACGTAGAGAACATTTCTCTGTTTAGATAAATTGTTTCTTCATCGGTGTCAGGTTCTTTTTATTGAATGAATTTCCTCTGCAAATTAATCGGCTGTTCCATATTTGTCAGCAGCTATTGCTACTTAAATTGCACTCTGGTCAGGTCTGTAAGTTATGAAACAAGGTGCTGCTACAGTTTTCAATTCCATTTAGCCAGGAAATAGTTTATTCTTAATAAAGAATCACTTGAGGCTAAGTCATTGCAGTTATTCCCAATTTATGGTCTAATTCCCAACTTCTATCCCAGCTGCCTTTTTTCTTTTGTCCAGTTGGATTTCAAAGGGAAGTAATCAATAGGAGACTCCACTGACATTCACAGAACTAAGAGAAGAAAAGAGGGTGGTAGGTGGCTGGATGTCCTTCACGTGCCAGGCTTGCCAAATCTCAAGCTTTGGGCATAAGACACATTCCCTCAGTCTCCAGGTCTTCTGTAACATCTGTTACCTCATATAAGAACAGTAGGAACCAGCAGCTCTCTGTGCGTGTGAGTGCTGGAGCATGAGAGAACTCCTGCAGCTAAGGAAGCACTTCTCACTACCAGAAGAATCTTCTATGCTACCACCTGCACACACCGTGTCAGAGCACATGCAGGTGTGTCACTGTGTGACAAATACCAGATCCATCATGGCCTGACACACAAATCTCATAGCACAGGTTTCCAACAACACAGAGCTCTGCACAAACCCACAGATGATCAAGGACATTTCCTATTGGTGGGCTACTGAGCACGCAACTACTTCAGTGCTACTGGTTGCACACATTTGGCACTACAGCTCACCAAGAAGCACAAATAGCTGCATGAAGAAGGCAGTGCTGACAGCAGAGGCATTTTCAAAAGACAGACTCTTTAATTTCCTCCACTCTCCTGCCGAGCTCTATAATTTTCTTCTCCTGGCAGCAATCACAGTGAAGCTATACAGCATCAGTAAGATTTCACACTCACATGGTTATGGTTTCTATAACCAAGAAACCCAAGATGTTATTGCTGAAAGGATATTTAAAATAATTGTGAACTTGCAGCCTAACTCTCCATTACATTAACACTTGTATCATCAGTGAAACATCAAACAAAAAATAAATAAATCTGTACCAGATCTGCATGATATGTCAGCTCACAACTAATTCTGTGAACAAGTGCTGTGAGTCAGGTCATAAAAAATGCTATTTGTTCATACCATCTGGTTTAATACAGAGCGATGTACTAGGGTTCATGTTCTTCTCCAACTCTTCACTGTGTAGCATCATATTCTTTTTAAGTTCAGTGGAGCTAATTATGTCATAATGTATTGCAAAATGTACATCTGGAAAAATCCCATGCTGTCCTTCAAATTCACACTTAAACTTCCAGAATCTGAGCCAGTGTTTCCCGGTGAATCTATATATGATACATTAGTACTCCAACATAACCAAACTATGACTCTACCCACTCTGATGTAATTGAATGACCTGTATCTTATGAGTCCTATTGCAAATTTAGTTTCTGAAGTAGCAAAAATGCATATTTACATAAATACATGTCAACCTAAAATAAACGGGTATACCCTTTTATTGAATAATAATACAACATAGTTTAAGTATTTCTGGTAGTTACTTATTTGAAACAAAAGGTAAAAGCCTTGTGAAGTGCTACTAAAGACTCTAGTGTCAAGTTGCAGAGCATTTGTATACCTCAGAACAGTGGTCAAATCATATACCTAGTGTTTTTTGTTGAAGATTGGAAGAGGAAGGATTTCAGCTACCATGCATACAGTGATTTATAATTCACAAGGGGAGAAAATTAACAGTACATCCTAGCACTGTCAGCATAAAACAGCCAATGTATAAGACACAAAGTTGTTTAAAGATGAAGATTTTCAATCTATAAAAGACTATGCCCTCATCCAGCAACTCTTAAGTAGATTCATAGTTGTAAATTGGCAAATAGTTTCAATGAAACCCAAGACACTATTAATTTACTTAAGTGATACACATGCTCAAGGCTTTGTTGCATCATAACTTGTGAGGATGTCACGGCACAAATCCCTGTAAGGCCCTCTGTAATTGTAACTCATTATTAGCTTACTTACTGCCCACATTGTGTTGGAAAGCTGAGATTGAATGCATATTTGTTTTAGTAGTATCCTGTTCATTTTAATGTAATCCAATTTGTTACCATCGATGGCATTTGAAACTGTCAGAGCCACAAACTTATGAAGCTCTATGATTTTGCTTGTAAGAACATTAGTCTCAAGGAGATGTCTGTGAACAACTAGAACACATCGATAAACAAATATACTGATGCCGAAGAACATAAATCCAGCTATGATCAAAAAGTGTCAGTAAGAAAACTAAGGGACCTAGGAGCAAAGTGAAGGTGATCAGCAGTTATAAACAAACATGCTTTAGTATTTAAGAAGTTTTGATACTTTTGAAAGATTTTTTTTTGATGATTCACGCTTTGATGACAGTTTAGCCACCTGTTATTACTCATTCCTAGTATTATTAGAATCATACCACCTTGCATTCAAAACCTCAAAGTAAAAAATCAGTTTATGACAACCAAGGAATAGATAAATTAGCAGGCAATAAGCCAAGATATCTGTGTGGTTGGTGAAAAACAGAACCACAGCTTCCCTTTTTAATAGCAAGGTATAGTCTGTGAGAACTTCTGGCACAAGCCACAATGCTCCATTAGAGCATGAATTAAGTCTTGTCTTCACACTAGACAGAAACTGAGCAGAGCATAATGAAGTCTGTAGTCTCCCCAAGATTTCTCTAACGATGACAAATGTCTTCTACAAAAATGTTAAGCAACACCATGCTGCAGCTCACACCTTCTCTGACTACTTAAGCTGTAACAGCCAGCTGTTAGTGCAGGCCTGGCTTTAAGGAAGTGACCCACAAGGCAGTTGAAGACATTCTTCAGAATGAAGGAGACAACCTGGGTGCTTTGGTCTGGTGCTAACCCAGACAACCACACCAGACAATGTGTTCAAAAATATATCTAATATTTTCAAGGAAATGATACATCTTTATACTTCACATCTCTAGTAGTTGGAAAAAAATTCTAATTTCCAGTTCATAATTATTTCTGACCATTTAAATCAACTTATTTTCATGCCTTACTAAACTAATCCTCTTCCTGCAGCTTATGCCTTTCATATGCTTATAAAGGAAGAGTACACTGCTTCAATCACTTTCAAAAGCTAGGTACTTTCAGCCTCTGATGAAAAAGAGGTCCTTGGCATCCTTGTAGCCCTACTCTGTCCTTTTCCAGTTCTGAATTCCTGTTAAACAGAAGGCCAGACATTCAGACTTTGCTTAAGCACATCTCATTAAAACATTTTCCATTTATAAAACAGAATATACATTTTCTACAAATTTATATGAATGAACACATGTATTATTTACATTTCTATACATTTCTATTAAAATATATATTTCTAAAATATCTTACTGTCTGGTTCCAGTTGACAGCGATTCTATTTGCATAACCGAAGAGAAACACACACAGGAACACAATGGACAGGAACCACGCAGTCACTGCTACAAACATTACCCATCCCTGCAGCAGTGGTAGCGGAACTTGCGTAGAAGCTACCAAAATCCAGACTATTGTTCCAAACAGCTGTAAGGAAAGGAATACAGGTGGTGAACTGAGAAAGAACTTCCAATTTTGTCCTGTCTACCAAAGAATTAGCACTTCGTATCACAAATCAAGCCCTGAGATTGCTTTCAGAAACCTAGAGGAGACACTGCAAGAGTACTCCTAGTGCTTGAAGAAGGGAGCTTATATAAACAGGAGGCAGAGCAAGTTTTTAACACAGGCAGCCAGTAATAGGATATGGGGGAAGGGAGATTTCAATCAGATGTCAGGAGGAACTTGTTTACTCAGAGGGTCGTGAGGCACTGGCACAGCTGTCTGGAGAAGCTGTCAATGTCTCGTCCCTGGAGGTGCTCTAGGCCAGGCTGCGTGGGGCCATGGGCAGCCTGATCCAGTCAGTGGCAGCCCTGCCCATAGCACAGGGTTAAGACCAGATGATCTACAAAGTACCTTCCAACCCAGTCCATTCTATGGTTCTCTGATCTTCTAAGAGCCCAACTGCTGTTCTCACCAACTGTAGGCACTAGGCAGTGGCTTGACAAAGCCTCTACTAAAGTAGTCCTGAAAATGGGATTAACAAACTCAGGTAATTTCTGTGCCACTGCTGAAAATTCTACCATATATATACACACACTGAAGTTAGCATGATAGGGATACACATCCAATTTAGATTCAATCTCATACTGTTTAGTTTTGTAGTTGTAATCAGATGAGACATATAAAGGAGATGAAACGGCATTGTCTTTTTTAATGTATTTGTAATAAAATACTGAAAGAGAATACATTAAGTAATAAAGTGTAAGAAGAACTAGACTACAGAGTAAGATGAATTATAAATAATGATGTGTTGACTAGAAAAATACACAGCTTTCCAGAATTATAACTAGGGGAAGAATTCAGCACCACCAATTTTCTTTTCAGCATACAGAGAATGAGTAGTGAGGATACTGTGCTACGATGGTCTGGATGGAGAATTTACACTATAAGGCCTGCCTGGCTGGCCTAACAAAAGGTACCACCTCTCCCTCAAATCCTGCCTCTTTATGATAGCCGAAAGAAAAAGTAATTAGCATCTTAGGTACATTAATTTATTATGGAAAGGTTTAACATCATAATCCAACCTGCTGCTGGATAGCTACGATTAATTTCAAAGCAAGCTACTACTTTTTTGCTCAAGTCCTACGGATTTAAAACTACAAAGTCAGAGGCTATGCTTTCAGATTCTGAGAACTTTCATTGAATGAAGGTTGGAAGGGAGACATCTCCTAAAAGATGCCTGCTATATTAGTTATAATCAGTGACAAAACTAGTTGGGTCCTCTCTAGCATTACATTACAGCTGCATGACTGTAAAACGCATGGCTAGCCTCAGCTTGGAACTCCCAGCAGTTCATGTATTGGCCTTTAGGTTGCTCTTGGGGGTTCCATTTTTAGCTGTTGTGAAGAACCAACCTTCCTCCAGTTTCACAAGACTGCAGGTGCAGCTCTGTTATGTACATACCAGACAGTGATGAGCAGTGAGGAAGCAGAAAGGACAGCAGGCAGTGTCTGCTAAACAAAACGCAGACACATATGAAGCGTTCCCACTACTCTGAATGTGGAACCTTGTTCCTTCATAAAATGAGCTCTGCCAAGTTTTCTCCCCTCCACACTACTCGTGCCACGGTTCTGTAGAGACTAAACTCAAAGGACCTCAGCCCTACCTACTTCAATACATCTCCAGCACACACTAAATGCACTGGGAGGAGTTCGCACAGAACCTGTAACACAACTTGCGCAAATTTTCAGCGTAGGTTTTTGGGTGCGAGGCTTTCCGTGAACCCGGCGGGACGGGGACGGGGGGGGGGAGCCCCGCACACAGCCGCCCCGGGCACGGCTCCGGGCACAGCTCCATCTTTCCCCACACGGCCGCTCACAAAATGGCAGGTGAGGCGCAGCGCGACGCTACGCGCGGCCGCCCACGCGGTGGAGCCGCAGCCAGGAGGGCGCGAGTGCGGCAGGTGGAGGGTGGAGGGCGGCGAGCGGCGGGCACGGACGGCAGGGAAACGGGCGACAAGGGGAGCCCGGGTCAGCCCGGCCCGCGCACTTACGATCTCCAGGAAGATGAAGGCTCCCGAGTAGGTGCGCAGGATCTCCAGGCCGGAGGGCAGCGTGACCCGGGGGGGCGGGAAGTAGGCAGCGGGGTTGGGAGGCGGCGGCATGGACAAGGATCCACTGGGCATCATGTTGTTGCTGCTGCCGAGCGCGGCGGAGACGCGGGAACGCGAAGCCGCGGGCAGGTGGGCGAAGAGGAGGAGGGGGAGGGCGGCGGGAGGAGGGAACAGGTGCGGGCGGGCCTCCGTGCACCGCCCCGACCGCCTTCCTCTTCTGCCCTCCCTGCGCCGGGCCGGGCCCGCCCCGCCCCGCTGCTGGAGGGGCAGCCCCGCTGCGGGCTGTGCTGGGGAGCGGAGCCGCTGGGGGTGTTGGGAGGCCCGCAGGGTGCCCTGCGGGACGGCTTAGGATAGAATCAGAGCAATCCGGCTTGTCTTCTCCGGAGTGAAAAGACCTGAGCCCTCAGTGTCTCCTCACAGAGCAGGTTCTCCAGCCCTTTGGTCATCTTTGTCCTTTGGACCGTCTCCAATCCGTTCTCATCTTTTTTGATCAGTGGAACCAGAAGTGGACACGGTACTCCATGTGCCACCTGACAAGCACTGGGTAGAGTGGACTGTTCACATCCCTGTCTCTGCTAGTTATTGCCCCACACGTGGAGCTCAGCATCTGATTTGTCTTCACTGCTGCAGCAACAACACTGCTCACTCGTTCACCTTGTCCGCTTGCACTGCAAGGTCCCTTAGAGCAAAGCTGCTCCCCAACAGATCTGAGCCTGTACTGAACTCTGCTTATGTCATCCCAGGTACAAGAGCTTGTTAAGCATCATACAGTTCTTGCTTGCCCGCTCTTCCAGCCTTTCAAGGTCTCTGTAATAGAGCTCTAATTTCTGATGTGTCCATCTCACCACTCAGTTTAGTGTCATCAGCAGACATGATGAGGGTGCTGTCAACCCCAGCATCCGGATCATTTATGAAGCTGTTGAACAGTGTGGGGCCCAGTACTGATTCCTGGCGGATCCCACTTGTGACAGGCTGCCAGCATAAGTAAAAACACTGATTGCCACCTCTGAGTGCAGCCTGTTAGCCAGTTTCACATCCCACCTTGCAGACCACCCATCCAATCTGTACCTTGCCAGTTTGTCTAGGAGAGGGCTGTTGAAAATGATGCTGAGTGCCTTGCTGATGTCCAGGGAAGCAAAGTCCACTGCTCACCTCATGTAGTTAGTAGATGTTATTTTGTTCCAGAAGGTGATAAGGTTAGTCAGGCATGATTTGCTTTTCATAAGTCTATGTTGGGTTTTCCTGGTCGCCTGCTTCTTTTGGTTTGTAATTGTTTCTAGGAGAACTTGTTCCATTATTTTCCCAGAGACTGAAGACTGAAGGTGTCCACTGTGATGACAAACTACTATTTCAGCCAGTGTTACTCCATGCAATATTTCTGGATGTTCATCTTCAATGTCTTCATCTATGATTTGAAAGACTACGTTTTAAGGCTTCTTGCAAGTGTTGCTGTTCTGGAGGTTGAACCTGCAAGGGTGTTAGTGTTCCATTCCTTTATTGTCAGATGCATGATGTTTCTCAGAGTTCTGCTTTTTCAATAACAAGAAACGCCTTAACCTGAGATGCCTGTCCTCCCTACCTCAATCCAAAATCTAGGTAGGGAAACAGTCAACGCCTGTAAACACAACTCATCTGTGCTTACAGCACATCTAGTACCTAGATAGGATGCTTCTAAGATGCAGTAATACTAGCTCAGCTTTGAAATCATGTCAGCTAGAGGAAGAAGAAGCATCAATTTGTATTTTATCACGTTCTCTCTCCTCATTGCCGTACTCCTTGTAGCTGGATGCACTAAAAGGTGCAAGATGCAGATCCCCATTCAGAGCCAGAGAAGCTTGGCCTCCTCTTTTCTGAATCATCTAATCCGTTGGTTGATGATGAGAGGAGTGATACCTCTTATACCTCCTCTAGACATATTTGAAAAATGAACATTATGTTCCATTCATTTATCTTCAAGGAAGGATTCTAGGCTCTGGAGGTGCATGCCTATAGGTCCTGACTTGGTTGTGTTTTGAAAGGCAATAGGATTCAACTAGTGCCTAATTAATGAGGTGTAGGTGGTTCTTTCTTGGGATTGCGTTCTGGAGACCATATGTCCAATTAACTTCACAGTCTGGACATACATCTGTTGAGATTGCCCTGCATGGGGTGAAATCAGAGTGGGTGGAAATCTAGGTTGATGAGTTTATGATCTGGAACAAGAAATGTGATAATGCTTATCTTATACAGAGGAAGTGCAAATAACACTCAGCCATAAACATCTCTATCTTTGTTATCCAGCCACACAATCAATCAGTGAGGACTCCAGCAGCGAGGGGTTTTTTTTTGATGGTTACATACCATGATTACATACAGTATTTTCTTTTTTTTTTCCTTGTAAATACTGCTCATTTTAATCTGCACTTTCCTTCTCACACTGATACTCTTCACTTTTAGTAGGCTGTCATAGGAAATTCTAAATTTCACTGTTAGATCCCTGGAGGTGTTCAAGGCCAGGATGCATGGGGCCCTGGGCAACCTGATCAAGTATTAGATATGGAGGTTGGCAGCCCTGCCTGCTGCAGAGTGGTTGGAACTTGATTCAACAGAGTTAACAAGCGGATGGAAGCATGTTAATTCACTCTACATAAGAATGTCTGTTTATACCACCAAAGGAGCTAAAAAACCTCTCTTAAAATATTACGTGAATATAGGCTGAGCTTTCCCCTTGGTGTTCTTGAACTGCTTACTGTAGCCTAATGTAAAGTTGGGATTGTCGCAGAACTGCAGATCAGTTTCTGTCATTTTAAGATGAGACGAGATACAAGTGAAATAAATTACAGTTCCAGCATTTAAAAAGCCCAAGTGTGTGTAGGTCACTACACAGTAATTACTGCAGTGAAAACACCAAGAGTGGGACTTCTCTACAAGACCGTAGGTTGTCAATAGTCATTTTTCAAAATGAAGAGAGAGCCTTGGTATTTATTTAGCTGGACTTCCTGCAAAGTTTATGGCTGAGGAAGTTAAATAATCTACAAGATGCAGCAAGTATCAAAGGGTAAATTAATCAGCTGAGGATTTAAATTCCAAATATATTAGCATAATATGTGCATACATTTAATATATATTGAAATAGAAATATGTGGATACAAACATCCTAATTATCTTCCTCCCTGAAACAACCAACCATTAGACATAATGCACAAAAACATGAAACTGTATTAAGCTACTATCTTCCACATGACATTGATAGGGATTAGAAGAGAGAAATACATTTTTTGAAAAAACATAGACATACATCATAGTGGATATGAAAATTAATTATATTGCAGTTCTGTGTATCAAGGTTCAAGCTATCTTTTGTGATACCCAAGTGGCCCTATTTACTGACACGTGGAGCTGCGTGAACAGATCTCCTGAGACAGAGCAGAGCTGAGCAAGGTTTTGCCCACAGTACCAGGATATGACTTTTTCTTTCAGTTTCATTATTGATCCAGAGGAAGTTGCCTACCAAAGCCTTCTGTGTTTCTTTCAGATTCGCAAAGTTACTATTTCTTAATCTTGTAGTTAGGTATGTTTCAACGACAGAAAACAAGAAGCTGATTATATAAAATGCAGACTGTTTTGTTTATGCATTAATTTCGTTTACCATGCTCCTGGAAATTGCATGCAGGATTCTGATCTCACAGTGGTGGAAGCTTGGAATTGTTACCCTTTAGCCAGTGTAATTAAACTGACATAAAGCTGGCATGCATAAGATGAATGATAGGGAAACCTTTTAATGTCTTTTGCATAATGTATTTGCCCAGTGGTAGCAGAACTTTAGGGTCATGTTCAGACCAGTGCATATTATGAATTGGTGTACAAATACCACATTGAGGTTTCTTGAAAGTCAGCCTGGCAGTTTTTTTGTATTTGTTTTTTAACATGCTTGGTCAGGATTTTGATTATGTGCTGGCACCTTTTGCATCATCTAAATAAAGGAAAAATAACTACTGAGATAACTTGCCTGATCCAGTGAAACCGTACTTACGATGCCTGCTGTAAAGAGGAGATTATCAGCGACCTGGACTGGAGGTTCATCGACGACCTGGATGAAGGGATAGAGTTCACCTTCAGCAACTTTGTTGATGATACAAAGCTGGAAGGATTGGCTGACACACCTGAGGGTTGTGTTATTGTGCAACAAGACCTGGACAGACTGGAGAGCTGGGCAGGGAAGAACCTGAAGAGGTTTAACAAGAGCCTGTGTAGAGTCTTGCAGCTGGGGAGGAATAACTGTGTGCATATGTACAGGTCAAGGAAAGAGGAGAGGAGCTCCGTGGAGGTCCTCGTGGACAACAGGTTGGCCATGAGCCAGCAGTGTGCCCTGGTGGCCAAGAAGACCAATGGCATCCTGAGGTACGTTAAAAAGAGCGTGGCCAGCCAGTCGAGGGAGGTGATCCTCCCCCTCTACTCTGTCATGGTGAGGCCACATTTAGAATACTGTGTCCAGTTCTGGGTTCCTCAGTTCAAAAAATACAGTGATCTCCTAGAAGGAGTCCAGCAGAGGGCCATAAAGATGACAAAGGGCCTGGAGCATCTCCTGTATGAGAAAAGGCTGAACAACCTGGGTCTGTTCAGCCTGGGGAAAAGAAGACTGAGAGGGGATCTGAACAGTGTTGATAAATATCTAAAGGGAGGCGGTAGGCAAATGGATGAGGCCAGGCTCTTCTCAGTGGTGTGTAGCAATAGGACAAGGAGCAATGGCCTAAAATTGGAACGTAGGAAGTTCCATTCTAACATGTGGAAGAACTTCATTACAATAGGGGTGATGGAGCACTAGAACAGGTTGCCCATTGAAGCTGTGGGAGTCTCCTTCTGTGGAGATACTGAAGACCTGTCTGGATGCCTACCTGTGTAACTTATTGTAAGGAACTTGCTTTAGCAGAGAGTTTGGACTTGATCCCTTGAGGTCCCTTCCTGCCTGTGATTCTGTAAGATGGAGATGTATATGACACCTGTTTGGTCCATCAGTCCCAGGGATGGCTGGTTACCAGAGCAGATTGAAATGGTCTCAGGACTGCTCTCAGCAGTGATTCTGGCTCACTCATAAGCTTGCAGTGGTACTCTGGCTATGACACTTCCCACAGAAGTGTCTTCTGTGCCCAGAGCTGAGAGAGGGAAGGCGCTGATCTGCCTACTTTAGCTGTCCATGGTCCCAGAATGTTTTTTAAAGGAGGGAATCCTTGGCTGGCAGTTAAAGCAGTCTGAGGGTCCTTTCACGCAGCTTAGAGGCTGGCATGGAGAGGGAGACCCTCCCTGGTGGAATAGCTGGTGTTACTTGGAAAGGAATTGGGTCTCTTACCTGCTCCTGTAGCATCATTTCTATTTTCCTAATGATTCCAGCACTTCATTTGTTTGATTCTGTGGCACAGCAGTTCTCTAGTAGCACATGCAGTCAAAGGGCCAATTCTCCTTTCATTTACACTGAGGAATTCCTCTTAGATGCGTGAAGGTGCAGCATAGGTAAAAACGCAAAGTGCCATCACTGATAGAAGGGAGGACTCTGAACACACATGATGTAGGAGGCTGGGTGGATGGAGACTGAAATAGGAGAGCAGAGCAGTTCCCACAAAGTGGCAAAGCGCTGTCAGAAGTCAGCCTGCTGCTCTTGGCATAGGTTAGCCACCAGGGAAAATAGATTGCATGGATGTCCTCAGTCAGGACATGAAAGTCTCAGAGGTGCTAACTGGCACATATCGTGCTTGTAGATGAGGGATGAGTAAATGGCACTAGTTATTTACTAGACACCGACCCTGGTGGTGTTTAAAGAGCGTTTGGATATTGTGTTAAGGGACATGGTTTAGCGGGAACCATTGATGAAGGGCGAATGGTTGGACTGGATGATCCTGTGGGTCTTTTCCAACCTTAGTGATTCTATGATTCTATGATTCTGTGATTTAAGACAGCATTGTCCAGGAAAACTGGCAGAGGAACTGCACACCAGCAGCACTTCCTGTTCTCTCAGTCACCCTCCAGTTCCATGGTGAAAAGGATGAACAGTCCATCTGAATGCAAAAGAACCCAGGCCTGGCAGCAAAGGTGGAAAGACATCATCAAAGCATTGCCAGCACAGGATGCTGCACAGCGTTGTGCCAGTAGGGCTGCTGATAGCATGTGGCTGCTCACTTGTCATCAGTCAGAGCGTGACGTACTGGCCTGTAATCATAACGTGATGGCTTCTGCTCTTATCTCTCAGGTCAGAAGTATATATCTGGTGTTTTGATGAACTGTCTGTGCTGACAGAGTCACTTTTTTTTCCTAGTTGCATTCTGTTTGCTTTAAATTGTTTGTTTTATTGAGCGAATTCTTGGCTAAAAATCCAATAGAAGGCAAAGGATAATTAGGCAAAATACAAAGGTGACTTCATTCTGCGATGAATGAGTTCAGAAAAGAGAAGCAGGGAGACAAATTAAAATATGCTTCTATACAAATGCTCTCTAATGTTTTGAAATAATGTAAAAACACTTGCAAAAAGAGCAAGCCTGTAGATTTCGAAACACTGTGAGTTTAGTCAATTGTAATTTAAAAGGACTAATCTCAGTGTAAGAATTTACATACACACATCATTAGGCCTTATCTGATGACTGTTAGTAGGATGGTAAACATAACTATTTGAATGTAATTATGGGTATTATTAAGTGAATCATAAGTAACCTCTGTATATTTGTAGTTAGTTTCAGTTTGGTTAAAAGAGTAGGATCATACTCTATTGGCATCTTTTGTTACTCAAAGTAACTATGGGAGTTTTAAGGCTGAACGGGACTTCTTCAAGCACTGAATAATGAGCAGACCCACAATCCTTTTACTGACTGTGCTTCATCTCAAAACTGTTTTTAAACCCAGCATCCAGGAATCTTATGCCTCTGATGCTTATGAACTTCCTTGTGATAGTTCATGCAGCATGTAAGTGAGTGTAACTGGGCGGCTGCCAAATGAAGTGATCCTGTTCCCCCAGCCATGATTTCTCTCTGCCTCTATTGCATCAGAGCTAATGTCAATTTAGGGTACAGAGTGGGTCAGAACAAGGCAAAACTGTTCATCAGCTGCGTCACCAAAGTGATCTGTTTCTACTGAAATAATGATTTCAGGGTGAAAATCAAATAGTACACAAACAATTGAATTTTCTTATGTATAGATGATTTTAGTGAAATTAGTGTCAGAAATATATTTTAATGCACCAAATTTATAGTGTTTTATCTCCTGGAAAACTCCAAAGGTCTCAATAGAGATAAACGGGATGTAATATGTCAGCACATGTCTCATTTTTTTGATAATCAGAGTAAGCACGAGATCATAGAATCATAGAATTACTCAGGTTGGAAAGGACCTCAAAGATCATCAAGTCCAACTGCAGCCTAACCATACTACCCTAACTCTAACAACCCTCCGCTAAATGATATCTCTGAGCACCACATCCAAACAGCTCTTAAACACATCCAGGAACGGTGACTCAACCACCTCCCTGAGGAGCCTATTCCAGTGTTCAGAACAGATGTTCTGTAACCTTGAATGTTACTAGCTTGTCAGTCCACTGAGATGATCAACTTTCATAAAGCACTCAGGTGTTTGCAGATTGATGCCTTTTACAAAACATGAACCCTATTTCTAAGAGTTTTATGTCAGACTACTCATTAATGTGCTTACATCTTCTGAAAACAAGCCCCAGTATTGATGGCAGGTTCCAAATAGTAACTGTTCATGATTCAACCAAGTTAGCATAACACATAAGAGCAATATCTTTATTTCTGATCACACTGTGAGTTTAGGAAAATCTGTGATTACTTCCATGTGCATAAGGATTCCATTCTGGGGAATATGCTTGAGGAATCTTGGCTGCAAATTCAATGAACTGACGAGTACTTATAAACAGGGAAGTACTGTGAGTATATATCTTCGGACCTATCTCAACTACTCAGCTCACACTAACCTCTCAAATACTGCTCCTATTGAGCTTAGCAGCATATTCCTACTGAACCTAGCCTATGGTTCTTACACAATGTTTTGGTAAGTTGAAGCATTTGATCAAGTAGGTCTTGATTCATAGGCAAACAAATAGGTTTGAGATTTTTTCTTTTCTTTCATAAATCCTAAACAAGTTACACTACATTCCAGTTAGCCTGGCATCCTTCATGAAGAAGTATTATGCACAGTATGCATGTAATTTTTAGATCAAAAGCAATCTACTGTTCTACTAGCATCCTTTAACTTAGGATTCATAAAGCAAGGTGATGTGGTTTGTGCTGTCCTCACACTGAGACACTCTACTATGATGTGGTTCAGACTATGAAAAATAAGTTAAAAACCAACTATCTCACTTTATGACTTTTTATGAGACAATCACAGCAGCTACTAACCCAGATAATACCGATGAATGTTTTAGTTCATTCACAGCTGCTAGTAAAAGTCTTTAGTTCATCAGTGCTTTTTTGTGCTGTCTTTCCACTTCTTGTACATGCTCCTCCTTTGTAGTTAGCGTTGTCATCTTTTGCAGTGAATCATAGAATCGGTTGGGTTGGAAGGGACCTTAAAACCCACCCAGTTTTACCACCTCTGCCTTGAGCAGGGTTGCCATCCATCAGATCAAGTTGGTCGGAACCCTGGGAAGCCTGGTCTTGAACACTTACAGGAATAGGATATCCAGAACTTCTCTGGGCATCCTGTTCCACTGCCTTACCACCCTCTGAGTGAAGAATTTCCTCCTATCATCTAACCTAAATTCTCCCTCTTTTAGTTTAAAACCATTCTCCTTAGTCCAATCACTATGTGCCCATGTAGAAAGTCATTCTCCCTCGTGTTTATAAGCTTTCTTTAAGTACTGGAAGGCCACAGTGAGGTCTCCCCAGCGACTCCTCTTTTCCATGCTGAAAAAGCCCAGCTCTGTCAGCCTTTCCTTGTAGGAGGAGTGCTCCAGACCTCTGATCATCATCATGGCCCTCTGGACCCATTCCAGCCACTCCCTGTCTTGTGTTGGGAGCCCCAGACCAGAATGCAGTACTCGAGATGGTGCAGAGTGGACTTGCTGAGCTGAACATTGTCCTTGGGGATTCTGAATGAGGGGAGGGAAAGACGAGACGAATGAGCTACCAGAAAAAACTTTGTAGCTTATTTACAAGACTAACTGAAAACCAAAGCCAAATGAACTTATAAGTGCAGTCTCCCTGAACATCTCTTATTCCAAATAAAAATAGTCCTCTACTCTGGAATCAGATTCAGGGTGGGATCTGATGTTCACATATCCTTCTGAGTGTCTAAAGTATGTAGCAGTGTGTTTCAAATACTTGCCTTTCCATTTTCTTTCTAGCAGTAATTTTGTGGAGCTGTTTAAATAGCTTACATTTTAATCCACAGGTATTTAGAGGAAGGAGGAATCAGTGGTCAAAAAACAAAACAAAACAAAACAAAAAAACCCCCAGCTCGTTAGTTTTACATAATAGCAAATAATAAGTAGGTCAGTATCCTGTGCATTATTTTACTAATAGAATAGTCTAATTGGTCTGAAGTTAATGTTTATATGGTGCTTTGAAGATGTAGTTTGTTATACTGAATTAATGTAGTGTTCATACACTTCTACACTTAGCTATACTCCCAAGGAAATTATTAACCTAGCATGAAATCCTTGAGGTTTCTGACACAGTGAAAAATAAAAGAGATGGATTTGACTGACCAAGTGTCTCTGTATCTCTGAACTAGAAAATGGCAAAGAAATGGCTACATTTGAAGAATGACTTTCTTCCTGCTGAAGTAGGTAACTGAAAATACCATTTGTGTCTGATTGTCAACTATAATGGAAGTTTACAGTGGCTGGGCCTGGTGGGGACATTTACCTTGCAGATAATTAAAGTTAGTGTGAAAAAATCCCTGGACTAGACTGCAGTTTTTCTCCAATGTTGTCTGACTCTAGAATGAGTCAGATAGAATTCCAGGCTGGCTGATTAGCGTGATTGACGGAACATAGCTTGAAGAGATTGTGTATGCCATGATTCCAAGTATGTTTGACACGATGGCTGAAAAATCTTGATTTTTATCTTTGCCCTCAAAGTCTGTGTTTTCCTTTCTGTCAACACCTGGCAGGCTAAGTTGCTAGAGCAAGCCCATTCAGGCCTGCTGCTGTATCAATCAGCCTGTCCTGGCTTCCCTCCAGAGACTTCATAGAGTTCATAGAATCATTAAAGTAGGAAAAGACCTCAAGGGTCATGAAGTCCAACCATCAACCCATCACCAGCATGCCCACAGCACAAAGCAGTGCAGGACAGATGTTGCTAGCAATTGGAATCTTTGCCACAGAAGAAGAAGCTTATCTTCCCAGCCTCTTGTGTCAGTAAGCAGTGTGGGTGATGTCTTGCAAACACTTGCATGTTCTGTGGCAAACATGAAGCAAACAGACATTCTTGGATCAACAGCAGACATAAAACCCTCTCCAGCCTCCCCTACACACACTCAGCTGAGTGCATTACTTCTGCCTCAAGTCTTCCCAGCCCTACAGAAGCAGTTGTCATCAGCTGGTGGTCAGTGGAATCCACATCAATCCACATTTGGAGGACCTTACCTTGAACATAAATAACCTTTTTCCTCCCAGTGCTTCTTTACATGTCCCAGACTGGCTCTTTGGAAAATCTCTTCTTTTACATTTTTACTAGTGTAAGACTGTGCTGTGATCCTACAAACCTTTCTCTTTCTTCCTCCCCTAGAAGTGGTCTCCTAGAAGGTCCAACACAAGGCTGGGCTTCTAAGGTACTCTTTTCATATTTTTCCAGATCTCTCCTGACTTTCTGCTTTCTGTTTTTTGCTGAGTCACACAGGTAGCTAGCTTTCATTTCCAGCTTTTCAAGAAAGCCTCGTCTCCATTGGAGTAGGAACTGGCTGATACTGTTATCCATGCACAGAGAAAATTCCTTGACTGCAATGACCAAAATGGGATGTGTACAGGGACTGCTAATAGAATATGCAGTCCGACATCTCTGCCATCTTAATCTTCTCCTGGCTGACTGATCATCACTGCTGGTCCTTCTGCCCTCCACTTAGTACAGTGTCCCATTTTTACAAATCCTGTATATTAGGAAGAACCACAGCCTGAATCTTCTGACATAAACAAGTTATGTGTAATTAGAACAACTGGGAAGGATAAGTAAGGATACCTACCTTACTCCATAACCTTCCATCTTTCTCGTTCCTCTGCTTCCCAAACATTTGTGGCTACTTGTACAGCTTTGATGAAGAGATGTTCTGCTTCTAGTAATAATAGGAATTGGTTAGTTATACTGTTTTTATTTTCTGTTTGATGGGATCTTCTAGTGGCATGTCATGGTAGGGCATGTCCACTCGCTGTCACCTGTTCCACACTGTCCTATCCAGGGATAAAGCCATATGCAAGAGAGTAATATGCATTCCCTGCAAAAACTTTCATATGTCCAGTGGTATATGCATATGCTCGAAAAAGTTCATATCTGAGAAAGTAGGAATGAAAAAGTGTGCTTTTCACAAGGAAACTCTTTTAATTGTCCTTGTTTTCACAGAAAACATAATTCTACTTCTTCAGGCCCTGAGAGGGCTCTGTCAATTACATACATGAACTTACAAGCAGCTCTGAGATTCCTGAGTTACTGAATTTAGATTTCTCCTTGGATCTGCTGACAGCCTTTTAGATTTCCTCAGACGAGCTTTTAAACATTTTCAAGACCTAAAAACTGGCTCACGGTGAAAAACAAGTTCCACAGTTCACATGCTAAGCATCCGCCAACTCCATATTCACATTTTTCTGCAGTGTTTTATGTAATCTCCTGACTAAGTGTTGATCATTGTTCCTCCTTCCACCCTCCGCATGGCGTAGTGTCCCACGTGCTCTTGGAATGTTGTGTGGCAACTGATACAAAGTCTTCTATTGTATGAAGCTGGGGAAACTAGAATCTCTTGCTGGACAATATGCTGCTGAGAGGTTATTAAGATAGCTTGAAACATCTACTAAAGGGAAAAAAATGAACAGAGAATTCATGACTGAAATAAATTTCCAAAGAGACATTACTTATATTTATTTTACTCTTAAGGACTGAACTATGTCTGAAACACTAAGACCAAAGCAATAATTGGCATCTGGCTACTTTTACAAAGCTATGGCTGTTGTCTAAAAACACATAAGTAAAAATTAATACAGCTGTTATCTGGATGGAGAGGCGTCCCTCCTCACACATAGTGAAATGAAATTACAATGCATGGGAGGGTCACAGCTCTGCAGATGGGCCCAGGCTGTTCTGCAGCGTGTTAATAGGGAGCTATAGCCCCTTTACTGCCCCATCGTCAGGAAATCCGCCCTTGTTTAGGCACAGGACCCCTGGGATTTAAGTGTAACTGTGACATGGAGGATGGAACAGGTCTTACAGATCAGAATTCAAAAATGAGAATCATCACACACGCTTCCCACCCAGGGAAATTTCTGCGAGGTTAACTCTGTGCTTTAATAGGCTACTACTGTGCTTTGGTAGGTCATTGCTGTTTCTGCAAAACAGGGTGATGCAAGTTCCCGGCCGCACCCACATAATGAAAATCCAGTGAAACTTTTCCTCTGTGTTGAAACATCGACGTGGAGAAACCTTTCCAGGCCCGGGAGGGCGGGGTGTGGGGCTGCGCCGCCTGCCGCAGGTAGGCCAAGTTCACAGAATTCTTTTATGACTCGCTGTTCTCCCCTCCCACAAATACAAACCAACCCAGATTACACTGCTGCTTTGATCTTCCTCTTCTTTCTTGTGCATGTTGAGTGGATTGTGACTTTAACAAAGGAAAGAAGAAATGGCAATCCATGCCTTTTGTATAAATGTGCAAATGTATTACACCGAGATAGTTATAGAACAATGCCTTCCAACATAACCAGAAGCTGATCGCTCTCCCTGTGGCACATTGACCGTTTTCATCATCACAGGGTGTCAAAGTACTTCTCTTTGCAACTGTTTCTTGTGGCTGAACTACAACTAAAATGTACCATTGAAGGCTGTATATGAACCTAGGTAGAGATGCCTGTATGTTCCTGTGGCTGTGGTCAAGAATGTGGAACCCCATTGCTTTTGGTATTAAGTACATATTTATATTTATTTATTTAAGATATATTTATTTTGTAATCTTTTTAATTTGAATTATTGTTCAAAATATTATACTTACCATGAGTATCAGAATGTTATGTGCATGCTACTCCTGATGCCAGCAGGAGGTTAATGCTTGCATAGAGGTGACAATCTACAGAATGTAGGAGATCATGAAGTCCCAATTTTCTCAGAGCAGGACAGAAACTGAAGTATTCTTGGTATGATGTAGCAAGATCTTATGCAGCTGACTTGTTTGTCTACAAGCAGATATATTAGGAGGTTGGTGTGGCTGAACAGGGGCTGTTCCTGTTGTATTTCCAAAGCAAAAAGGTAGAAAAGAGGAGGTGGAAGCAGGGATGGGCAGCAGTGGAATAATTTTGAAATGCTACCTTAGTATATAGGGCAGCATTAGGAAATTCTAAGCTTAAATGAATTTGAGACTTGCATAGGTGTGGGCAACAAGAACAAATTCTACCACTGTATCAGTCAGAAAAGGCTGAGCAAAGAAAATGTAGCTGAATGAAGCAGGTGATGCAGTGACAACAGACACATGAAAATGAAGCATTCTATGGTCTCCCTGCCTTCCTTATCAACGTTATCCCATTCTTCTGTGCTTAGGCAAAGTGTTTAGAGAATGATTAGCAATAGCTGATGGCTGAGTAAGGGATTTCCTGTGAGAGTTTCATCAGAAAACTCCATGGGACCAGACAGAACACAACCAAAGTCCCGAGGAAACTGGTTGCAAGGCCACTCTAACTTGGAAAGGGTATGGTGAACATAGAAGTTTCCTAATGTCTGGAACAGGGAAATGTTGCTTCCTTCTTCACAAACACCGAAAGATAACCTGGGGAGCTTTAAAATCATCAGCATCACATTGGTCCCTATGGAACTTTGAGTAGTCCTCTTGGAGCATATAAATGAGAAGAAGCTGGCTGGGAACAACCAGTGTGGATTTTCTAAGAGTAAATCATGCCTGACCAGCCAGGTTGCTTTCTGCAATAAAACGACAATAAAAATCATCTGTGGATGAGGGGGAACAGCGGATGTCATTTATCTCAACTTTAGCAAGGCTTTTGACACTGTGTCTCCAACAATATTTTTGTATCTGATTTAGGACATTATGGTTTATACACTGGAACTGTCATGTTTAACATCTCTCATTTAGCTGGAGGAGGTGACAAAGTCCAGTTTCATCAGGTTTCACACGCCACCAAATTGGAGGGAGCAGCCAGTACACTTGCAGGCAGGGCTGCCATGCAGAGGAAGCCAGGCTGGCTGGAGGGTTGGACTGACAGGAACCTTATGGAACCCAGCAAGGACAAATGCAAAGTTTCCTGCAGCTGGGAAGGCAGAACTCTTGACTGATACAGGCTGGTGCTGACTGACTTTACTGAGAAGTCCCTTGGGAAATCTGGCAGATAGCACTGCCTATGACACAGAATGGGGCCTGGCAGCAGAGAATGCTCACAGCACCCTTGACTGTGCTAGCAGGGCACTGCCAGGAGATCGAAGAAGGGATTTTCCTCCCAGTCATCACTCATTAGACCACATCTAGCCACTGTGTCCTTTTTAGCAACCCCATTCAGAAAAGGCATAGGAAACTGTATCATTTTCTGCTGAGGACAGTGAGGAGAAGGTAAGAGAAGTGGATTTATTCAGCCTATAGAAGTCGCTTCATGTGAACCTGGTGGCTGCCTGCTGGGACCTGTAGGAGAGTCTTTGAGAAAATGAAGCAAGGCTCTACACAGTGGTGTCTGGTGTAAGTACAAATAACAGTGGGTATAAATTGAAACAAGAAAGGTTCAGACTGGGTATGAGGAAAAGAAAAACACAGGACACGCATAATATTGGGATTAGGTAAAATGGTTTAGGTACCCTGCTCCAACAGACCACAAATCTTGAATAGTCAGACACCATTTCCTGTGCTCCTGGATCCATCCACTTCATGTAGAAACCTAAGAACCTTTACCCACCACAGTGAATTTCCATTGGCTAGCAATGAAGCCTGTGATGTAGCCCAAATTCTTAATTATAACAGGCATATTTTTCCTGCAAAACACAGCTATAATCCTTGAGTTAGTGCAAACTTAAGCTTATGTCTGCTTGGTACAGTGCTATATGGACTTACCTGCCAGGTTTCCTGTATGCTGCAGTGTCTTATTTGGCTTGGCTTATAAGCTAGACTTCTTGGCAAAATTAACTGAGACCCAGTGCTACAGGAATGGTTTGCACGAGCACATGATCTTGCATATGCCTTGCTAGTTTGAAAACCTGTGCTGTTTTCCTCTGCTGTCCCTCTTCCGTAGTCAGCAAAGAAACAGCCAGCCAGGGTCTACTTGCCCAATGAAAGCACAGTGGCTAAAAGGGTTGTTTTTGTTTATTTTTTCTATTTAAGAAAGAGTGAATCTGATGTGGTAGGTGAGGTGGAGGCTGGAGGCAACAGGCGGTTGCAGCCTTTCCACTGCAGAAACCCATCCCAAGTTCCTCACTTCCCTCAACCATGTGACAGTCATCCCTTCCCATGTGTGCGGCATGGTCCTGGGTTACTGCTAACTCACTGTCTGCTAGAAGGGTCGATGGAATCCAGCTGCATTTATTGCTTTGATTGTAGCTTCAATCTAGGCACGTGTTCTTTGATTTTGTATGTGAAGGAGACTGCCTGGTCAAATCTTAGGCAGAACTTGATCCTGCAGCAGAGTATTTCTGCTTCTGTACCTTCTACTAGCTTTAAGGTTCCTCCTAAAGAACAGGAAAATGGCCCACTAATGATGATTGTCAGCATAAAAGGAATGTCTGGCTTTTGTCAGGCAGTGATCCCAATATGGCCAGACAGTTCCAGAATGTAGACCTCCCCCAAGTATGTTTTGGTAACGTTTTGGGTCAGAGGTAAGGATGGGGAGGGTGGGAAGGTGAGTGCTAATGTGATCGTGCCTACCCACTGGAATGTTAGTATGCCATTTCCTCATGACTAGTAAGAACTGACATACTGTGAGTGTCTGGACCTGACCTTGCAAAAGGCACTACTTTTCCTCAAGAAACTTTTTCCATTAATTCTTTATCATTATTCAATAATGATTCTAAAGCCCAAAACATTTAACAAGTTTATTACAGTAGATTCTAAAAAGCATGATTCTGCTTGATGTTGGAGTGTATAAATTCTCAGGGAGGGAACAATTCAGGATGAGGTACATTGTGCTAAGCAAACCTGTTTGCCGAAGTATGCTCATAGCATAGTTGGGGAGCAATGAAAATATATGTGGTCCCACACCTGCATTCTTGGGACTGAATAGTTTCCTGGAGGGTGTATAACAACACAGGTAATTTACTGCTGGTAGCAACAAATGGTTTTCTGGAAGAACAAGTAGCCGATGAACTGGCTTAGAAAAGTAGCTCTGAGTCACAGAGTTTCCTGAGATGCTCCAGTGTTGGCCATTGCTCAGAGATGAGCTTGAAGGCAAACAACCAGCTGGAAAATGGTATGGAGGATTTTACTGCTGAAGAGCAGGCTGACTGAGTATGACAGCTGTCTCATTGCCTTTGCAATGCTGCATACTGTTGCAGAATGGAGACTTAGAGCTGACTCTCTGCATTGCTCGCTGATGGGGCTGCCTTCACGTCCAGCTCTTCATATATGCAGAGGAACATTTTGCAACCACTGCTGAGAGTGACCTGCAGTATGCATTGGCTGCACTAGTGCCCAGTGTTCTCAGCTTCCAGATAGCATTTTTTCCTTTTTAGTCCCAAGTGGGGGAGAAAATCTACAGACTTTCTTGCAGAGAACCTGGAGTCTTTACTAGCATCTCCTGCTGTGAGGAAAGGTAAGACTTTTAAGCAACATGAGGAAAGACTAAGAATTAACAGGCTCACTTCTGAAAGTAAAACAGATGCTGTGTCTCAGGAGCATCCTGGACTTCAGAACAGTCCTGGCAATGGTGTCGTAGAAGCCACGTGAATGTGAGCTCTTCCACTGTATGCAGGAATGTGGTACTAGCTTTGGTACTAGCAACATTGTGAAAATCTGATCCATTATGAACATGCTGACATGGATAACTGAGGAGCCAGGCTCTGACAGCAAATTTTGCACTGTTTGTTTACAGCCTACAGCAGTGGCATTGCTTCCTTTGTACTGTTTTCTTTATGCTGGACTTTTCTAGATTCTTGCACAGCTTTTTGGAGGCACCAGAGGCTAGAACTGTTCCTTTTGTTCTCAGATTGCAGGCAAGCTGTGCAGACCTGCAGAAGTGCCGTTGCTTTGTTCCTCACACCTCAGCCAACCAAATGGGTAATAGATTGAGAAGCAGAGATAAGTGAGTCCTCCACTGTATTAGTGAAATCATGTTTGACTCTATGTGCTCTAAATTTTCCCAACCACCCTCAATTATACATAAAAATGAAATAAAAATTCACAGTTGGCTGGATGCCCCCTGCAGACCTGAGCTGACCTTATGTGGCATTAGTTACTCCTGGTTAACCCAGTGAATGCTGGATTGAGCCCTATCCTTGTTTGTCAGCATTCCCTACAGTGGATGAACGAGGAGGGGTTATTGTGTGTACAGAAGGTGCCAGACATCTTTTGTGGCACATCTATTTTCTCTTCTTGAGGAACTCACAGATGAAGTAGATGGTGACTTGACACTCAGAGTCATTCCACTCTCCTGTGCTGAGCATTTCCACACAGTCCTCGTGGCCTGTGGAGTCGTGAGGCTCCCCATCCTTCCAGTTACTGTAGTTCTGCAGCGGGCTGCTGTCTGCATATACAAACTGCCCTTCTTTTTCCATGTCATTTAGCCCGATGAATGCCCGGAAAAGGCCACTTGAGGAGATGTAATCAGCAAGCAGGGCGTTGGTCACCTCATCTTTAGGCATGGCCAGTGTTCCTCCTCTGTCCCTGCAGTGCATCAGGGCTTCTCTGTAATTCTTCTCTTCTTTGACAATATAGTAGAATTTTTCATCCGTCTCCCTGATGCCTGCTATAACTTTAAAGGGGAAAAATAAATCTTTAATGGCATTTCAGCAGCTACTGGAGGTTCTTCTGTTCCACTATGACAACAAGATGGTTTTTACATTAACATTAATGAAAGGAAGATAGGGAAATTGTTCCCACCACTGAATTTAAGGTGAACAATAAAGACATGATCAGAGACTGATGCTACCGGTAGGAATGACAAGAAGCTTGCACGCATTCAGTCCTGACAGGCATGTGTTCCCTGTGACTGTTTCGTTCTGGACATCCTTGAAGTTACTAAATCAAGGCATGCTGACTGGACAAGTAGCAGTGAATAACTCTGGATCACCCTGGTTGCTTTGTATACTACTGCCATATTGCATTCTAGATTGTGAACGAGTGCTGTGGGATAGGAACACAGGCGAATTGAATAGCTGGGGCCTTTTCCATGTAGAGGAAAGTCAAAGAGACTGCTAAAATAGGTTGTTTTAAATAGTGGCTGGTGTTCACAGCTGATGTAGCCAATAAGAGACATTGAATAGGAAGGGAAGTGTGGCTGCTCAGCAGCTTTAAAAGGCAAATTTCTCAGGTAGCAGATATCCTAGTGAATTAAGCAGTGCCAAGAAGCGTTCCTGGGTAGCAGCAGTTTGTCCCTGCTCTTGGATTGCTGGAGTAGTCCTGGTCACAGCTTTGGCCTCAGGCAAATAACAATCCTCGAATTCTGGAGCTACTCCAGAAACAGTCAAGGAGTTAGAAGAGAACCACTCAGTTCTGTAGGATTTAGCAATACAGATGAGAGCTATGCCAGTTGCCTCTGGTGCCAGAGAATGGCCTCAGACACATTTAATTTGCAAATCAGACTGATTCCTAGAAGTGGTTGTGGAGCCTTCTCAAAATCTTTGCTACACCAGGAAATGCTCTTCTTTCCTTTCAGGAGGAACATTTTGCACTGTCCTGCTGGCTGCACTGCCTATAGACATTACTTGTTATAAGTATCTCCCTTATTACAGAGAAAGATGCTTTCAGTGAAGGGAGGCATGAGAGGAGCATCGTGAATGAATGCAGCTCTTCTGTGCAGAAGCAGCAGCAAGATGAAGAGGTTCCTAGTGCTTTTTCTGGCTCTATGGAGCAGACTGGCACAACCTTTTCCCTCTTGCTGTGTGAATGGCCACTGAGCCTGAGAGTGAACAGGCTGACAGTGCAGAGGCAGTTAGCAATCTGTGCCTTGTTCTTTCATGATTATTTCTGTTGTGCTATTGATCATTGCTGTACTGTAGTTGCTTTTACCAGCTGCTTATATTCTTACAGGTGCCAGACTCTGTTTTCTGTATGTTTTTGGAGTGCCTCGCACAGTGGGGCCCTCTCTCTTGGCCTGCATGCTGCAGCAGTAGTGGGAGAATAGCTGTGATAAATGTTATAAGAGCCAAATAAATCACATCAAATACATAATGATCCTTACCATTCTTTACAAACTTGATGGATGTGTTAAGCCGAGCAACATTGATATTCAGTTGTCCAACAACTCTGCGGTACCTTCCACAGTCACAGACTGTGCCTGTTGCAATACAAAGGACAGAGGATTTATCTGTTCAGAAATATATATATTTTTTTTGCAGATGAAAGGGTTTACCATCTTCCTTCCACCCGTATCAGTGTAGCGTTTACACATTCTCTGTCCTTCTTATCATCACGTCCATCTGACTGTGGATGTGTGGTTTACTGTGATGATGTAACAGTGTTACATGTGAATGTTAAAGGTATCATAGAATCATTATAGAATCATAGAATGGCCTGGGTTGAAAAGGACCACAATGATCATCTAGTATCACTCCCCCTGCTATGTGCAGGGTTGCCAACCTCTAGACCAGGCTGCCCAGAGCCACATCCAGCCTGGCCTTGAATGCCTCCAGGGATGGGGCATCCACAACCTCCTTGGGCAACCTGTTCCGGTGTGTTACCACCCTCTGTGTGAAAAACTTCCTCCTAATATCCAACCTAAACCTCCTCTGTCTCAGTTTAAGACCATTCCCCCTTGTCCTATCACTATCCACCCTTGTAAACAGTCATTCCCATTCCTGTTTATATGCTCCCTTCAAGTACTGGAAGGCCACAATGAGGTCTCCCTGGGGCCTTCTCTTCTCCAAGCTAAATAAGCCCAGTTCCCTCAACCTTTCTTCATAGGAGAGGTGCTCCAGCCCTCTGATCATCTTAGTGGCCCTCCTCTGGACCCGCTCCAAGAGCTCCATGTGCTTCCTGTACTGTGGGCCCCAGGCCTGGATGCAGTACTCCAGATGGGGCCTCACAAGAGCTGAGTACAGGGGGACAATCCCCTCCCTCTCCCTGCTGGCCACCCCTTTTTTCATGCAGCCCAGAACACCATTGGTCTTCCGGGCTGTGAGCGCACACTGCTGGCTCATGTCCAGCTTCTCATCCACCAGGACCCCCCGTCCTTCTCTATCTTTTGGCACCTTTGGATCCACAGACAGCACTGATTCCCTGGACTTCTGATAGAAACATCACCACTGTTTTCTCAGTAAAAGAGTATTTGAAGTATGCATTGAGGTGGGACTGGAAAAACGTTGGTAGATGGACCATGTTAGCTGCATGAAGCTGTGGTACTGCAGAAATAGTTGATGCCAACTCAAATAATCAATACCTGTCAAGCACTGAAATCTCGGTTGTATTTTTGGTTGTTAAACTGAAATTTGACTTTATATAGTTTGTTTCTTCTTCTCTAATTCCCAGGAAGAAAACAAGTTGCTGATGGTTTCTCACTAAAAACCAATCTGATGAACCTTATGGAATGCCTTAAAAATGAACACGGTTGAACACTGAAGGTGGGAAAACACCTGTGGTTATTAGGACTGGGAGGAGCCTTCTGGGTGATCAAATCCAAATTCTCCTCCCGTAAGCCAATGTGTTGCATTCATTTGACAACAAATCATGCTCTTTCTAAAATTACATGTATTTCTATCTCGGTGCTTCTAAGAGAAGGCTATTAAAGGAGCTCATTCCTTTGGTATTCACAAACTTTCTTCCAGTTTTCAGTATTAAACTTCTGACCTGATGCATTAAGTTTTGTTATCAACCATTGCCCATTAGTTTATAAAGTTTCTCTGTATGCTGTGTAGCATCGCCATCAGTCATGTCGCTAGCCTTCACTTTGCTAAACAAAACTTTTCACACTCTTCCTGTTTGTTTCACCCATTCTGAAGTTTGTCCTCAGTTGGCCTCAACATTTTGTAAAACTCTAGACAAACCAACCCTGAAACTGAAGACCCAGCATAAGCAAACTCAAGCATTCTTCAGAGAAAGATGCCCAGCATACCTGCTTTTCCTTTTTTTCCAGATACCCCTGATATGCCTTTGGCTCCTTTGTCACCTGGATAAAGAGAAAAATATGTTCTCAGATCTCAGATGGTGCATATGTCAGGGGAGCATCTCTGAAAAACCTGTGTAATAATATATTAGTGGCGTGCTTCTAATAGGAAGGCCTAATGTACTGTACTGGCCAATGTGCCAAGTCAAACAAGCCATGATTAATGCTGGTGAATGAAAATAAGGAGAACCCTTTAATAACTAACTTGCCGATAATACTGGCATGTTATGTGCTGCTGGTTCCTGGTACTGCTTTGAATATAAACTGCACCGTGATCCCGAGAGGCTGCAAGCATTCAGGAATCTGCAGCAGGTGACACCTGGCCACTCGCTGCCTTGCAGGACCTTCCTGGGTTTGGCAGCTTCACGTCAGGACAAGGCAACAGATGAGGTCGGTGGGCACTGAGGCTCAGAATTCATGTGTGCAACAGGATGTGTTTGTGGGCAGCATTTAGCACCTGCACAAAATGAGGTCACTAGGGAGCAGTGTTTCATTTCAGATATAGTTTATGGAAAGATGATTTATTTTCCTCTTGCTTTCCTCTCGTTCTGTACATCGTAACAAAATGGTAGAATTGCTTCCCCAAATGCCATGCCAATATCTAAATACAGGTGACCGGCTTGTTTTTTAATGATCTCAGCTATAATTTGACAGCTGTCAAAAAGTCTCAGCTGTGTAGCTCAGGAGCAGACGGACTTTGTCTGAAATTACTGTCAGCTCTTCTTTTATAAATTAAAGCCTTCAGAGGCCAACTAATGTTAATACATGCTCTCCCTCGTTGATAGCTATGTTTTGATGTGATTATTCTTTTATATGGTTGTATTTTTTTAAAGAAAGAAATCAGTACCTGACTGGCATTTCAGTTAGCATTGCTTGGCACCCCGCCATCTTATGTGCTGAAATTTCAGGGTTGCTTCCTTAAGAACTTGAGTGCTTAATGGTAAGTCTAAAGAGCGACTTAGTGGCCTTTGCTTCTGCGCATGAAAAAGGAAATGAGAGAAAAAGACCCATGTAGAAAGGGCCGACAAATTGTTTGGTCAGGTTGACTGACAGCTTGAGTTAAAGGCTTAGAGCACTGGTTTACTTTCAGATAAACAATGTGTGGGATTCTTATATTCTAGTTTCCCTTGGTGATTGAAAACATCCTAGGAGATACAGCTGTGTCTTCAGTTGTCTAGGCGTTTTGAAAATGAATCCCCCAGCCAAATTCTTTTGTTCTTCTCTGACAGTGGGGTTGGCTGGAGGCCATCAGAGGTTTATTAAAAGGTACTGGTGTGAGAAGCTCCCAGGATAAGTTGTTCCACCCACTCACCCACGTGGCTGGATCAATCGCCTGGTTAGAGACCACAGAGTTCCCCATAGGATAGTGGATCCCTGGTGAGTTGCTAAGGCAGATCTCACTGTGGCAGAAGTAATATTTCTTCTGCTGCTGCTCTAGAAGGAATGCCTAATCTCTTCAGGATGCTAGAGCAATAATTTCATGGAATGGTTTCCCAAGTAGAGTTGGAGTCTACCTTCATTTGTGTGGAGTAGTTGTTCTTTGTTACATAAGTTCTCCCTTAAAACTCTTAAAATCCTCTCCTTACCTGGCTATCCTGCACACTTCTTGCTTGCATGTCCCACACAGTGCAGGTGTGGCATCCTGAGCAGCAGCAGAGTATTGGCTCAGGCCCTTCATCATTGGATGCAGGGGCACAGATCTGGCTTTCTCTTTTTGAGGTATCGGAGGATTTGTGCTATTTATTTCACCAGGCCCAGATTTCCCCTTTTCTCTTTTCTCATCTCCAAGAATTGATTTCTTAACTTATCAAGCAAACTATTTTTAGCCAAGCAAGCAATATATTGCATGTGGGAAACATAAATATTTCAGTTAGCTCTAATCACTGATCTTTCTGCATAATTATCTTTGGAGAGCACCAGCTGCAGCCAGTATTTGATGATACTCCATACCTGCAACTCACGTATTTACCTTGAAGAAAAAACACAGGAAAATTCCCAGGCATGGGCTTACCTTTTCCTCCAATCGGACCGATTTTCCCAAGCATTCCCTGGTCACCGACATCCCCCACAGTTCCTTTGTTTCCTGAGAGAAGAAATATGAGGAAGAGTATAGATGACTGCTGTTGTTCCTTCCCTGAGATGCAATCCCTCTACTGCTGCTGCTTTTCCTGAGCATGGCAAGTCTCGGTGTAAGGCAGACAAAACAAACACGCTCGTGTGAGAAAACACATGAACACACTGCAAGTTTTACAGCTTTTGCATTTATTTAGACTTGTTTGTACCAACCTGGGCTGCTGAGACTCTTCTATAAGCCACAGGGCTGCTGGCAGCCCCACTCTTCTGGCAGGGAACAGCAGAGTGACTCCAGTGCCAGAAAACAGCACTTAAACCAGGTCTGCTGTGGCTTCATGCAGCTCAGATCACAGCTGCTGAGGGACCAGTAGGACTCTGCAAGGCAGCTTAGTAAAACTGCCTGTTCATCTGCCAGAAACTTCATATTTTCATATAGAAAATGTAAACTAAAACTGCTAGTGAGTATTCAGATATTGATCTTACTTCACAACTAAACTATACCATCAGCAAGTTGCTTGGGAAGTGTGTCTCTTTTCTGTTTCGTTTTTTTAATTATTATTATTTTACTTTATTACTATTTCTCTACTGTAGAGAAAAGCCTTTGCTTTGTTCTGGAGGTGAAGTTCTCATGGCTTTTCTGGGAATCCTTTTGGAAGCAGAAGTGCACGTAAGGAGCTGCTGCTTGCACTGTCCTTGCTTCCCAGTCCTTGGAACACGAAAATACTGGCTGCCTTTCTGACTGGCTAGCAGTGTAAATTCTGAAGTGGCTGGGCTATAGTATGAGCCCAGCTTAGGAAATCTCAGTTTTCACACTGAAGAGAACATCACTCAGATGCTTCTTAAGTATTTGTTTTTTGGTTTTTTTTTTACCTGATCTGCTTGAGTCTTACCTGATCTATTTAAAGTAAGATGCAAAGTCTTCTGAGTGCATATAAAAATGAAAAAGATTTTTATTATAATAGTAATAACAGGACAATTTTAAAGACTCTATACAAGTAAAAACCTTCATGATTACTCTTAAAATATTAGACCACTGTCAAGGAAGAAAGAATGTGTATATGCATTATCACAGAATCATAGAATCGCTAAGGTTGGAAAAGACCCACAGGATCATCCAGTCCAACCATTCGCCCTTCACCAATGGTTCTCGCTAAACCATGTCCCTCAACACAACATCCAAACGCTCTTTGAACACCACCAGGCTTGGTGACTCCACCACCTCTCTGGGCAGCCCATTCCCGTGCCTGACCACCCTTTCAGAGAAGTAGGATTTCCTAATGTCTAGCCTGAATCTTCCCTGGCACAGCTTGAAGCCATTCCCTCTAGTCCTATCACTAGCCACACGAGAGAAGAGGCTGATCCCCAGCTCACTACAACCTCCCTTCAGGTAGTTATAGAGAGCAATAAGGTCTCCCCTGAGCCTCCTCTTCTCTAGACTGAACAATCCCAGCTCCTTCAGCCACTCCTCATAAGGCCTGTGCTCCAGATCCCTCACCAGTTTTGTTGCCCTCCTCTGGACACGCTCCAGGGCCTTGATGTCTTTCTTACAGTGAGGTGCCCAAAACTGGACACAGAATTCACATCACTGGCACCTTAAGCTTTGGAGTTAATACATGCAAAGAAGGCTGATGCTGTCTTGTCTGGTGGTGCAGAGTGCTGTGCTCAGGTAACTGGGAAGGTATGAGATTTGTTTAATAGAGCTGAGTCCTGAGGCATCGTATGCTCCTTGCTTTCAGCTCTGATGCTCGTGCTTGGTCAGAGGAACTGCATTTCTCAGTGTGTGCCTCAGTTTGCTTTTCTGTAAAAGTGGGACAGCTGAGACTGAGTTTTGCTGAGCATCATGATTCAAAATTGTTTTGCCTGAAAGATCATTTCACTAACATAACAGTAATCTTTCCAGTTATATGTACGATCTGGGAGGGTATCAGTCTTCTGGATCTCACTCATGGTTGCCACTTGAGAGAGCAGCAGTCAGTGTGCTGGTTTATTATGCGACTATTTACATTTATTGCCAGACTTTCATTATGTATTGGCAGGAATTGCACCAAGCTCTCAGAACATGGTTAGATTCACTGATTAATGTTTGACAGGCATTGTGAAATCCACTGGAGCAAAAGGAATGAAAAGCATTAAACAGCACTGATAATAAATGCAGTTGTACGTATTTCTTTACTATGAGAGTGGTGAGGTGCTGGAACAGGCTGCCCACAGAGGCTGTGGATGCCCCGTCCCTGGAGGTGTTCAAGGCCAGGCTGGATGGAGCCCTGGGCAGCCTGGTCTGGTATTAATGCGGAGGTTGGTGGCCCTTCCTGTGGCGGGGGAGGAGGGGGAAGGGGGCGGGGTTGGAGATTCGTGATCCTTGAGTTCCCTTCCAACCCAGGCCATTCTGTGATTCTGTATTGATATTCATATACCAATAATAGCCAACAAAGCGTCATAAATACCTTTAGGTCCTTTTGGTCCAACTTTTCCTTGTTTGCCCACTTCTCCTCTATCTCCTTTTTCACCATCATCCCCTTTCACACACACACAAAAAAAACAAAAACATAAAGTAAAACATCATGATACATTACACCCAGTGTAGTAAATGCAGCTATACATCCTCAGAAAGTCCAGTTTACAGTCACCTTTATTCACAACTAATTTCTTTTTATTTCACATTGAAGGCACTGTAGCCATGGGATACATTTCCAAAGAAAAGCTGACAAATTTGTCCATTAGGAAAAGCTAAATTTTTTCCCTTTTGAAGAAATTGTTCTGGTGTAAGAATTCTATAACACCAACTCCAACTCTTATCCTTTAAGGCCTAGTGGTTGTAAAGCAGATAAATAAACAGGTCTTTACCTATTGGGAAATCTGGGAGAAATGCCAACGGAAGCAATTGGAGTTTATTAATTTTTCCTCATGCCTGTTGAGTTCAAGGTATTCAGATGCTATAGAAACAGGAAGAATGTAAATATATTGCAATAGTTCTTAACATGGACGAGAGCATTTAGTACAGCAGAAGTCTTGCCTTCAGTTTTTTGACAGGTGGCATATGTAAATATAGCAAACATGTTTTGCAGTTACTCCAATACTTTATTTTGAATTAGTCACTCACAGAATATTTATAGGAGGAAAATTCACTGTGTTACAGTAGTGCAGGGATTTCCCGAAATGAGATCAAGGTCCTATTACACAGGTTACTGTATATGCCTATAGAAAATATTGAGCAGCTTACAGTCTAAAAGAGCAAGACTGCAATTAGAAGTGAGAAAGAAATATAATCTACTTTAACACCGCATATAATTTTTTCTTGGGTTGATGCAGGAAAACAGAAAATCAGAGGTACAACTAGGGATGATTTTTGTATCTTCATATTCTTAGTTTTGATCCCAAGAACATCTTTCCTCTTTTCAGCATTACATGACAAGGCCAATGACCTGTCTCACTGAGGACAACGTCTTCAGCCCTAACCGAAGGTGTTTGTGGAACTGAGTGTGTTGAGGGTGACTGTTCCCATCAGCAGTGCCACTGGGGTTTAACTGGCTGAAGGACTGCATCCAGTCAACATGTGAAGAGCCACTGCTTACTCTACCCTGCAAAGATTAGTTTTGTGCCTTTTAACCCCATCTATATTTTTTGTCTCTATAGCATCCTGTGACAAAAAGGTCAAAGATTTAATTACGTGCTGGGGGAGAAAGTAGCTTCCTGTGGTTGCTTTCACACTGATTGCTCCATTGGGTATCCTCTTCATTTCTTGTTTTGTGAAAAACATCACCCACTCATTATTTATTTACCTTGTGCTACTTTTGTAGCCAACAGGCAGCTAATCATGGGCTGCTCCATGGGGTGATTGGAGATGAGAGGCAGCATATAAAACATAGTAATAGCTCCTCTGCATGTTGGATATGGGGACTGGACTGAGTTTGTCCCTGTGTGCCACAGAAAGCTGTAGTGTTGAGACCCTATGAAAGAGATTAGGCTCACCCCATTAGTCAGGGTGTCCTTGAGGGTGGTGGGCAGTGGGCCAAACGGAAGGTGATGAAGGGCTGATGTGGGGGAGGAAACGCTCCTTAGAGGAAGGGACGAGGAAGACACATGGCATGTTGTGTGTGCTGGTACACTCGGCTGCACTGTGTTCAACAACAGTGCCACAGGACAAAACTGGAAGGGAAAAGGTTATGGACAGCCAACAGGAGAATTTTTAAATGTCTTTTTATTCTTCAAAGATACTTGAGAAATCCATATATATTTCCAAAAGCCAAGCTTCTTGAAGCTGTAGGTCTGACCCTCAAGGTGATGGAAAGATGCCTGCTTGTACTGAGTTCTTGCCTAGAGGTCATCAAACAGCAGAGCCAGCAGAGCAGAGAATTTGCTGTTTAATTTTGCTGTTGACCTCAGTGCAAACATCATTTACGACTGAGAAACTGAGCAATTGTCCTTTCCAAACCCAGCTATGAAGCCCTTGAGAAAACTGTAAGAGTCACTTCTCAGTAGGAGAGAAATTCAGAAAAGATTTCCAGAGGCTGACAAAGACCTTGTAAAACATGGTTCCAGGAAAAGGTTAAGAGCTGATGTGATCGTAGTCTGCAAACCCATGCAGGGGAGGAAATGTGTGATAATAGAAAGGAATCAGGGTGTGATTCAAAGACTGGAAAAGCTGGATGAGTTCTGACTAGAAAGGTAACACGAGGTTATTTACGAAGTGGGCTATGCTCTCCAGCAATGGAGGCACACCTAAGAGGCTTCACTTCCACTCCTTACCTATGCAATGAATTCCTTTATGTACGTACAATATGCTGCAATTCTGGCTCTGGTGTAGAAACAGCCAAGAGAGTTCCTTTGGCCTGTGTCATGTGGGAGAGCAAACCAGATTCTTGCAAACCTTCCGAATTCCTCCTGTCACCCTGGCGGTCCTCATCACCTGTCAGCCCAACCAGTTACCTTCTGTGTGTCTCACAGGCTGCTCTGTTGGGTTAAGGGCTCTTTTCTGCAGAAAAGAAGGCCTCTGTGCAAGAAGGATGCTTTTATTTATTTAATAATTCATTTAAAAATACTGCTTAGACAGTTAATCTTAGAGTCCTGGAAAGAAAGTCAATATACCAGCACAGAAGCTGTGATTACTTTCCAAATGTGTTTTCTTTCAATCTCAGCTACAATGCAGAGCCAAAAAAAGCTGCAGTGGCTTTTTTCCGAGAGACATTGGAGCAAGTTTTGCACACACGAGGCTGCCAGAGATGAAGCTCAGTTTTTGTTTGTCAATCATTAGACTGAGAGCTGGCAGGCTAAAGGGGTAAAAGGTGTGGGAAAGTTTGCTCTGGACATTTTGGGAAATTACGAAGTCCCAGTTTTTGCTTAAGCCATGAGAAAGCCTAAGGGACGGGGAAGGAGGATCTATCACCTGTTTCATCTTGGCATAAAGTGGCGTACCATGCTGTGCCTTAGTTCCCATGCTCTGGAAATGGAAATAATACTAATTTGCCTGTCTGTAAGAGAAGGTGAATCCTGCTTTTCCCCCAGTATCACATATGGCTAAGGGTAGGCAAGTGTAGAAGCCAAGAGTATTAATTAGTGGTACCATTTCATTGTGTATTTAATGAATTAAGTCCAATGCTTGACAATATGGTGTTACAGTTATCAATCCATTGTGCCCAACTTTAGGTGTTGTGTGATGACAAATTTTGGCAAGAAATGTGAATTCTTGGGATATGCTCCCCCCTTGTGGTTTTACTATGATTTGCAAGAAGGTAGGAAAGACTGTGAAAGGTTGGTTGACCTTGTTTTGAACGGGGTCGAGTGAGTTTTCTCTGTAATTTCTAGTAAGCATCTTTCCCTTCCTTCTGGGACTTCATGTTGACAGCATTTCACTCTAGTAGACACTTTCAGTATATATATATATATATTTGTAATTTGTCAGAAATCTGAATCTGACTCCCGGCTGTGCTCTGGACAGAGTGTTCGAATTGTACTGCTGTGCTTTGTGCTCTGTGACTTGTCTTATAGGGAAAAAAAACGTTCTCATCCTGACCTCATATGTTTGTAATCTACGTCTGGAATTTAAGTTCTCCTTTGTGCTGCTGTACCTTTGGAGAAGTATCAGGTTACATTTTAACCCAATTAGCAAATTGTAACCTTAAAACTGTTGCTCCAAGGATTTCAGATAATGCATTGCGTTAGCATCTGAAGCATGGATGGAGCACTTGTAGCAAACAGGTGAAGCACGTCCATCACTCTACTTTGTTCATATTCCTGCAAGCTGGTTAACTTCTATGTCACAGATTTAAGATATCATAGAATCATTGAGCCATAGAATCACAGAATCCTTAGAGTCGGAAGGGACCTTTAAAGGTCATCTAGTCCAACTCTCCTGCAGTGAGCAGGGACGTGAACAGCTAGATCAGGTTGCTCAGAGCCCCATCCAGCCTGACCTTGAAAGTCTCAAGGGATGGGGCTTCCACCACCTCTCTGGGCAACCTGTTCCAGTGCTTCACCACTCTCACTGTAAGACATTTTCCTTACATCTTACCTAAATCTATGCTCTTTAAGCTTGAAATCCTTGTTCTATGACCACAGACACTGCTAAAGACTCTGTCCCCTTCTTTCCTGTAGCTCCCCTTTAGATACTGAAAGGCCACTCTCAGGTCTCCCTGGAGCCTTCACTTCTCCAGACTGAACAACCCCAGCTCTCTCAGCCTGTCCTCATAGGGTAGATGTTCCAGCCCTTGGATCATTTTTGTCTCCCCCTTCTGGATGCATTCCAACACGTCTTTGTCTCTCCTGTACTGAGGACTCCACATCTGGATGCAGTACTCCAGGTGAGGCCTCACCAGCGCAGAGCAGAGAGGCAGGATCACCTCCCTCAACCTGCTGGCCATGCTTCTTTTGATATAGCTCAGGATACGGTTGGCTTTGTGGGCTGTGAGGGCACACTGCTGGCTCACGTCCATCTTGCTATCCACCAGTACCCCCGGGTCCTTTTTGTCCTGGCTGTGTTCTGTCCTCAAGTGAGTCTTTTGTTTTCTGGTTTGTATTCACAAATGGAGGAAGTATTCAGGTTGAACAGTTCACTTACGCTGAGTGGCTTCCCAAGTCTTGTGATCAAGGGCTGACCCTACTTCTTAGACAATCAGGATGGATTGTAGTGACCATACCTATCTGTGGATGCAGCCCTGTGACAGCGTGACAGCAATTCTGGAGCCTATGTGGGGTCTAAAGCTGGAACTCCTGAGCTGGATTCAGGCTTATTGTCTCCAGGAGCACACAAAACCCTCCAGCTGGGTTTAACTGAGAGTTTTCTGTGTGTGCTGACAAGTCACGGCCTGAGTTAGCTGCAGTTCCTCACTCCTGACCAAAAGTACCCCATAGATGCTAGTGTTCTCTAAGCCTCTATTTTGCACTGAATCAATTAAAATGCATCCTGTGAAGCAGGAAGGCCAAGCAGGCTGTATGGGTCTGTCTCAGGTTTAATGCCCTATTCTTTGCCACTATCTGAACTTGTTTAGCACACATCGCAGCCCCTGGTGCCTACCTCCATGCTCCAGAGCATACCCACCCTGTATAATGACAGAAAATCCTCTTTTGGGGGGCTAAAGCCCATATGTGAAAAAAGAAGAGAAGTCCTGGGTCATGGTTGATATGCTGCAGGGGGAGAAGGTGGTTAATGTTGTTTTTTTTTTTGGACGTGGCTGCTTTGCACTACTTGCTTTGGATGCATTTAGCATTTCTGGGCATTGAGTCCCACCACAGAGGCTTTATATGCAATCTGTCATATGGCTGTACCCTGTGATCACGTTACAAGCTCTGCTGTTCCCCATGGTTCACGCCTGGATTCCTGCTACAGGCACAGGGACCTTCTCCATCTCTGCAGACACTGTGGGGAGGTGTGGTGATGCCACTGCCCTGCGTGTTAAAATAAAGGAATGAGGACACGTGTAATTCTGAAGCTTTTAAGCTTTTCCAGGAGTAACTGACTGCCTTGGAAAAGCTTTGTGCTCGCTAAGCCTCTGCAGCACCTGCGTGTGTACAATCCATTTGAGAGGTTTGGTCACCAGAGGGAGTCACAGACTCTAAGAAATAAACAAACAGAACAGTTTGTCTTTCCATTGCATAAGTGTGTCACAGCTACGTCAATGGAAAGCCTCAAGATTTCCTCCTATTTCACTTTCAGTGTCCTTTAGATCCTTAGCAAATTTCCCGTAGCTGTGGGGATTCCTGTTTCCAATCTATATATGACAAGTGAGGACAGGATTTCTTGTGCTGTCTTGGAACTAAATGAAGTCATCTGGCTGGAGTCGATTCGACGCAATGTCCCTGCCTCATTCCTCTTCCCGTCAGCCCCCAGCACCGACCTGCATACTTCCCTCCCACTCTGTCTGATTTTGAGCACTCAGCTCACCCTGCATTTCATGAATTATGGAAATGAGAAAGGAAACACTAATAACATACCCATATAACATACCCATGTTTAGTGAGCTGAATTAGCTTAGTGAGAAGTCTGACGAATAAACAGTTGAGCCAGCAGAAGGGGAAGGCAGAGCCCTATGGTCAGAGTGATGGCCCTTCCTTTTTGGAAAAGAACCTGACTGCCTCGTCCAGCTGTAGTGTGTAACTTCAGCTACAGCCACTCATCCCCACGCCCTGCAGGAAGCATGTAGTGCTCCACGGTTTGTACCAGGAGAAATATAAGTGTTCTGCTCACAGGTTCTTACCTTTTTTCACTCATCTGCACGTTAGACAACGGAGGGTCAGTCACCTTTCCTGGTGAAGTGGAAAGAATCTCAAGAATAAATTGGATTCTCTGCTCACTTTTCTGTTTTCTGCTTCTAAACATCCATTGACTTCACTAAAATAGCCCCTCATTCTATTGCATTTCATGAGTCAGAATCAAACTCTTAGTAGCTCTGCTGATTGTATTATTTGAAACTGCGGGACTTTGTGCACGAACAGGATATACATTGTGTCCTTAATAACACAGTAATAATTTGTATTATTTCTGATTCTCCTTTCACTTGATTTGTCCCAATTTAAGGTTCTAAGCCAGATCCCCTGCTGTTATGATGTGATCTCAAAGACCCATGGGCTACAGTGGTCTGAATGAGGAATCACACCTACACTGGTAAGAAATACAAACCCAATGTATTTTGAATTTGCATTTAAGTGCCCTCCTGCATGCTTTGTAACTCAGGCTGAAAAACTTCGGGAACTTAGCATATGCTAAAATATATGAAGGCAAAAATGTGTGAAAGATAGAATTATGTGTTGATTATAAGGTGCTTTTCAGATCAAACGTGAGGCGCTAAGAGGGAAGCTTAGTTATAGGTTTGAGCAGCCTATAGGATGTGGTAAGGTGTTTCTTATTTTTGGAAGGAAATGTGGATAGCAGCATATCTGGTTTCTGAGAGAGTTTTAGGTTTTCCAGGAGTGGAATTGCGTAAGAACAATTAAAGCTAAGAGATGGACAGCTATACCACAGTAAATGCTATTTTGAGGTGCTAGCCAATGTCATGGAGTTTATAAGCACCGTTTGTCAAAAATAATAGTAAGGAAACACTTCACATCTGAATTGCTATGGGAAACTCTCTGTATTCTTCAGTATTCATCTCATTCCAGTTTTTCAACTTGGATCTTACTCAAGCTCTTTGAAGTTCTGTGTCTGGATTTCAAAGGAAATGAGCTGGGACTTGGGACAGATAGCAAGATCTAGAGTCAGACTTCAGGAACACTGAGTTCCCACAAGTCCACATGAAATCAACTGCAGTCTTGTTCCACACTTCTGTAAAGCCATCCCTATTCTTCTTCTACCCATGTTCCTACTTTTAATGAGAGTTTAGGAGTTGAAGTTTTGGACTCTGCATTTTTCCTCACTAATATTGTTGATGACTGATGTATTTGGGCCGAAGCATTCCCGTATCAGCCAGTTTGAGACATACCTCAATGGCTTTCTCATGAAGGCAGGACAAGACAGCCATTGCACTGGAGCTACCTACATTCATTTAAATAATCCCTCCCTTTTTGAGAAGTGACCTTTGAGCATTGCATAGAAAAGGAGATTGGAAGAGAAGTAGCAGCTTTTGCATTTTTCTTATGCTTTTTTTCTGGATTCAAAATATATAAATTTTCTTTCCATAATTCTGTCAAAACAATTTTCATTTTCCTTTGCTTTCACCGGCGATGGCAAAGCAGCAGATAGACGGAGGGGACTGCAGAGTGCGGGGTTTTATCACACATCACCAGCAGAGGTCAGGATGAAACTCCTATTCATTTCTGATTCTGAACTGTTCAATTCAGACAGACTTTCATCACAGAAACTGTAAGTGCAAAAGACTTAAAGGACATCTATTGCCTTCCTCCTATTCCTGGGAGATTGTATCCTTCCGGAGTATTTTCTAGCTGTGTGTTTTCTGGTTCTGCTGACACTCTTCAGGAGCAAGTGAGTGCAGCACAACTGGTGTGAAGACTTTCCTGATAATCAATCTGGAATTACCCTTTCTTTTCATCTCATCACTTTTATCATACTTCCTGTGTGACACCCCAAGTCTGAGCATAAAAGAGGGTATATTTCTGAAGGGGAAAAATTTGGCTTACACAGACTAAGCTGGACAAGATACAAGCAGGTTGTACAATCAGCAACTGATTTTCAGGACACTGAACAGGTGATCTTTAGGGTGAGAATGCAGAAATGTCAAGTGCTTGCTCTTGTAGCAACTGTGAATGCCTAGATGATGAAGTGAGTAATGAAACCTCCAGCAGTACAAGAAATAAAGGGTGATAAATTTGGAATCTCTCCAAACATTCTCACTTCTCCCTCAGCGTTCTCACCTCCCTGGCTGTGTGATAGGTAGAGCAGCACTGCTGCTGTGTAGTCCCAAGGCCAATCTCACTCATAGCCTTATCTAGCCTACTGAACAGTTTGTGCCACCACAGCCTTGCAAAGCTATTCAGAACACTTTAGTTCTTTACAGTTCTAGGTGCTTAGTCCCATTGGATACTAATGCCCATGTAGAAGGAAGAAGTTGCCACAACAGCAACCTGGCTTGTGGTGGTAGAAGAAGCTGACCAACGTACTATGGAAACTCAGCACCTCCATCTTAGGAGAACACCACTGCATTCCACCATAGCTGAAGACCCTGAGCAAATTAGAGGCAAATGGCTAACAATGGAGCATAACAAATAGAGCACGGAAAATAAACCTTACAGCAATGGAAGTCCGAGGTTTATCCATTGTCAGGGTTTAACTATTGTCTGAGCAGCAAAGTGTTGCCTGTGGCTGTTGTGCAGTCCTAGGCTTGGATCATGTATTCTGATTCCTTAGGCACATGACGGTTAGAGGAAAACTGGATCAGGACAGACTTTCTTCTGCCATATTAGGTCAATGTGCTTCATCATCAACTACAGGGAACGCATGAGGAGTAGCAGGGTAGTCACACACCCAGCCTGTTCAACCCCTAGTTGCCCAGATGACTGGCAGTCAATCAGTCTGCCATTGAGAGCTGCTTATAGCTGCATTAGATGAGCTCAGATCTGGTAGGAACTGAAATAAGGCTATAGGATCATGTCACATTAACTGCAAGATATTTTGATGATCTGCAGTGAATTTGAGCCAGTAATTTAGAGTTGATTTGCTCAACACTTTCAGCAGTCATGGATCTTGGCTATGGTAATGTAATTTTAGAGTGGTAGCAAGGACCCTGCCAATAGATGTTTGGCTCCTCTTGTATCTCGTTATCAGCCAGGAAGCAGTAGAACTGATAATGAATGGCTAAATCCTGATTTTCTCAGTATCATACTTGCAGAGAATAATATCTTACCTTTAAATACTCCCTGTCACAGCTAGACCAGAGAAACCAACTGGAATCCCAACTACTCTCACATTGTCCAAAGACCAACTCATTAGCCGTGTGACTTGTTAAACACAATTCTGTCAAACTTTGTTCTTCAGCCTGACATTATTCATATATTAATTAAACAAACTCCTACTTGCTCCCTTGGGGATCATAACATCTCTCTGCATTTATGCTGTGGCAGCAAAAATTTAAGCTTGGATTGTAATCATAAAGAAATTAACTTGCTGATTAAAAATAGTCCTTTAAGCAACATGCATTTGAATAATCCATCATAAAAACAAATCAGTCTGGAGCAATACTTTTGACTTGATAATCTTTTTTTCTGCTTAAAATTTAAATCAGTTGCATTTTTTTCTCTTACTCTGGTGCCTATAGAAAAATACAATGAATTGCTAAAAAGAAAGCAATAGTTCAAACTGCAATAGCTGTAGTGTTGAATATAGATTTTAGATCTGTCGCTGCAAGATAGATTTGTATGTCATAGTTCTAATTTCCAGCTGTGGTGCCTTCAGGCAACTCCACTGACATTAGATGCCTTACACAAAATGCAAGTTAATGCAGAAAATTCGCTTTTATATATTTGCAAAGAATTTTGAAGATAAAAGAAATGCACACGCCAGAGCTGATCGAATTCTTCTTGAGGTCTGTAGTGGAGGTCCTGTTTAATTCAACTGCTGGAACTGCTGGATCATGTCTGAATGAATGCAGCAGAAGTCTGCTTACAGGTAAGCATTTGGAAATAATGTCATTGCAGTCATTTTAAATATTGCATTTCTCTCTCCAACTATATGCAGCTATATGCAGAGTGAGCTATTAACAGTTCAAAATAGGTGCTCGCTTTCAGACAAAGTTCCTTAATTTATGGCTACTAACTGTACTGGTTATGTGAGGAATACAAGAAGTAAGAGAAGATTTATGTGGCTGGAGAAAATTGGCAAAGGACACATTTAATTTATATGAAAATCTGTGAGAATGTGTAACTGAAACTAAAGAAGAAAACAAATTCAAATCTCCCTGCTCTGCCATTTTACCCCGTTACAGTTTCACTTTTCCAGATGCTTTTACAGATAGCAGTAACTGAGATCTTTCATCCACATCCCATGCTGTAAGCCCTCCACTCTCTCTTTTCAAAAAAGCAGCCTCTATCAGTATTGGTCTCAGCATTAGTAACCTGATTTTCCTCACCTTTTGGTCCAGGTAAAATAGTGTGTGTCGAGCAGACATCTGTTGTAGGTCGATTGTCAACATCAAAACCAAAAATCTGAACTTGGAAGATGAAAAGCACTACTAGGGTCCCACATTTCCTTAGCTGTTGTTCTTTCTTTCTGCTCATCCTTGCAGCTTCTCAGGAAATGCCTTTCGTTGTTACAGTCTTAACAAATGCAGCTGAATCAAAAATAAATGCTCTGCTAACTGAAGCAGTGCAAAGATTGAGAGCTACATGCAAGAACAGCTAAATAAAGTGAAGAAAGGAGTTTGACGATGCTGTAGTTATTTCTGTCCTGCACATTATCCAGGATATTTATTTTACACTGACAGCTGTTTATTCCAATTTATCTCTTATCTGTGAGAAGTTTAGCTGTTTTTGCCTTGGAAAATTTCTTCAGTATATGGGGATAATCTCTTTTATCATTCTTTTTTTCCTTTTGGCACTGATTCTCATGCCCAGCTTTTCACTTCAGAGACAAAAGACTATGGTATTTTATCCAAGTGGATACTAACTAGTTATAGGACACTTGTAGCTGTTTTTTTGCTGTAAAAATAGTTCAGATTCCTTATAATGAATGAAGAGACTTCCATGAGAGCTTTCTGCCAAGGAGATCTTTAGGAAGGACTGACTAGCTCCTAGTCTGCTGTGGGTGGATGTCTCTGGTGCAGTTTGCTTTTGGATGCCATCTGCCAGAAGCCCCCATACGAGGGATGGAAGTTTGATGTTAACAACGGATTTCTGAGCCAGAAACCTATAAATGATGGTTTTATGTTTATCAGTTTTTCCACAATGTTTTCTCCAAGTCCAAATTCTGTTTTCAGACACAGTACAGAAGGACAAACTACAGGGTTAAATCCAGAGTAGGATGAGATTGACTGAAGAACGTCCTCCCATACCATCTTTCTCCTCTACTTACAAACTGGGAGAGTCCATATATCAGGATTGTGGTTTAGCACGTGCCTCAAGGCCATACTGTCATTGCTTTTTTTTCCTGGGTTGCCACAGAAGATGCTACTCTTTCAAATCTCCATGAGTTAGCTGTCAGTTTTTCAGCAGGATGCTGGGACTTTGAAAGTAGGTGTAGAAGCCCTCAAGCATATAGGAATGGGTAGCGTGCAACGCCAATATGTATTGTTTTGGAAGGAACTGTCACAGCTATCCATCCATGTGCAATCTCCTCCCAGAGCAATCTCCAGCTTTCTCTTAGGAAGGACACAGTAACAAGAAAGCATAGAAGAGGAGATGACTGTTTATAATCTGTCCAGGAATTTCATTAACTTCTGGTTTCTTACACAATGAAGCAGAGCAACTCTAGTACTGCCTGAGTACTATTAGTGTGAGTGTGTATTTGCTTTCCATCCCAGATAAAAAAACATATTTCCTGTAATAATAGCTTTTGAGATGCCTTTCTCATTATTTTAGACAATATTAGTTCCTTAGTTTCACACGTTAGTCTTTCAGTAGACAGAAAAAGTAGCATTACTGGTGTGAAAGTGGACAACTTTTCTTAAAGGTATTAAAGAAAGGCTTTGATTTCAAGCTTTTATGTGGGATGAAATGTTGGCCAAAGCCCAAGGAAGGGTCAAGAGGCTCCTCTCCCTGTTTCTTTCTATCCTGGTCACAGACTGTTTCACTTTTCAAAACTCTTTTCTCTTTCGTTAAACTGTATGCAGTACTTTTCATAAATAAGTAGTGGTCTCATCCCTAAAGAATGTAATCTAACTAACACCTTCAAATGTGGCCTTGATAACAGATACACCACAGCTAGAGGAGAAGTGAATGCTGGGATTAGAGACGGATAGAGCTGTACCAAGAATAAACTCGTTCCTATGTGATTTGCGCTGGGCACTGTGCCTCTGACTTGTACACTGTAAATCTGCTTTATTTATCTTTTTCTTCTCTTCACTTTCCATTTTGTGAGCAGAAGGTCAATGTAAGAGCAAGAATAGAGAGCGTAGGAGTGGGAAGCTAGTGTACTTAGCTTTGGAGGAGGCATTTTGGGAAATGTTGCCAAAACGACATGAATGATGCTATCTGTTCCACAATACTGAGAGACTTGCAGAGAATTTTTTGTGATATATCACTGATAAAAGGGGTTATATTTAAGTAAGGGAGGAAACCAGTCATTTAACCAGTTAAGTTACTGACCGGGACAAAGCAGATAGCCTTTTTTTGATACTAATGCTGTTAACAATCATTTTCAAATGTTCTCATTCCACATTAGAAATGAAATCAAATCCCTACAATTTTTTTTCCTCCATGAAAGTCACAAAAACCCTAAACACATAGTGAGAAATAAAGTTTAATATATGTAAGAGCTACTTAAAATGTAGGAGATCCAGACTCAATTTTTTTCTCTCCATAATTCAAACTAGTTTTTTACAGCCTTAAGGTTATATAGCCTTATTACCGGGCTGTTAGATAATCAGTTATGTCTTCCTGTATGTTGGACCAGAAATCCTATCCTGAGGCAAGGAAATTGGCCTTAACAGGAAATCCATCACAACATAATGCTAGCACAAAGGCTTGGATTTTGGCAAATCGATATTTATCAAAGCAGTTTCATCGAAAAATCCTCAAGCAGCCTCAGAGCTGATGGAGATTTATTGAGGCACACAGCCTATTGTGCATGTTAATTCTTATCGAATCAGGCTTTGGGAAGTGTCTGTAGGCAAGAGAGAAAAACAAACTAGGCACTGCTGTCCAGACATAAAAGACATAAAACAAACATTTCCTAAGGCGTGAATGTTTTACAAGAACCTTCAGAAGGCAGAAAGAAAAATCCTGAATGATTCTGTTGCTTTGTGTTGCACAGCAGTCAGGTAACCTTCATGTACCACTGTTCCTCCTTGGATCTCAAGTACTTCCGTGGTAGGCTGTATTGCCTTCACTTTGACTATTCACTTGACTATTCAGATGTTAGTAGTTACATTACAATAGATAGAAGGAGTACAGACAACATTCTGAATTGGTGTTCATCAAAAGGTGGCCAGTCAATATACAGTCAATTTTAACAATTCCTGAAGTCCCAGACCCTATGTCACTGAACTCCATGTTAATACATGCTGCCTGTTACCATGGGTTGATCCAACCAGGAGTGCTGGAAGTCTGCTGGCATCCTTTCTACCCCCAATTCAGTACTAAGGAGAACTTTTCTCTTCTGTTTTTCACTATACTGAATAAGCCTGGGGGTATCTGAAGTAAAAGAAAAAAAAAAGGATAACATTTCTCTGCTTTGGGTTCATACATGGTTTTCTGTTCTCCTTATATGACAAACTGATCGTGATGATTCGGACTGTATCAGGATGTCATAGTAGATGAGTCAGTCATGATGGCAAAGCATGAAGAGAATGAAGGAGGAAAAGTGGTACCGTGTAGTTTGCCAAATGTAGGGACAAAAGTAAACCTAAGGCTATTTTATAAAATATCAGTTTTAGTTTTGACACCATGCACTGTCTGCTCAATCCTTTACCACTGTTATTCCTCCAAGTAAGACATAAGCAATGACTGGACCTTAATGTGCTCTCAAATAGTTCCCAAAAAGAACTGAACAAAGACAGTAATTCTCCAAAATCTCCTTGCTTCTATCTCCAGTAAACAGAACTGAAAGGGGGTGATGAGTTGAGGCAATTTTTCTTGAATACTTGAGGTACTTTGTTAGCACCAGCAATGTAGAAATAGATGTGCCACTGGTTTCCTGCAAGTGTGTTTGACTCTGTTGAGTTTGGTACCTTGAGGGGTGGTTGTGAGTGTTCCCAGGTGTGCCTCAGGGATGGCTCTTTTGGAGAAACTTGGGTCTGACAACGTTTTTTTGGGGCTGCTCCTGCCTCTCCTTTACTCCTCCTATCTCCCTCTGCCTTCATCGTTTTACCTTTTAAACAGCAAAGCTGACCAGATTCCAGCTGGAAGAGCCTGTCTGCTGTGAGCCAGGAGGGATTTGGAGACAGCTGGTGCCCAGGGAGCGAGACGGCTGCTCAGTACCAAAATCTCATAAGGATCTTGGTCAGACCATAGATTCAGAGAGCTTCTGGGCTCCTTGTGAGGTGCTGAACAGACACTGTACCTTGTTTTTTGAACATCCCTCAATTGCGTGCAACTTCTGCTTACTCAGGTAGTACTGCATTATATCTTCATGCTTCCAATTTTTGCTCTTTGCAAAAATGTACTGGCTCATGTGTTTTAAACACATGAGAATACTTCCCTGACAGTTAGTCTGCTGGCTTTAATTTTACTGAAGATGCCTTTGACTTTACTCATAGGGCATCAGACTTCCTGAGAAGCCTGAGACAGATACCTATTGTTATTTTCCATACAATCACTCAGAGAAGCTGTCCAAAAAAGTAAGGCATTCAGATACGTATTTAGAGATGCGATAGAAAGTGAAATACTCAGTGTGGTTTGTAATTGTGTTTATCTAAGTGCAGCCTTTTCCTGTGTCAGAACAGATTTTTGCAAACAAGAGGGTAATGATTCAGTTCCAGGGGAAGACTGACAAAATAAACCCCGGCTTCTGCTGACCTGATGTAGTGCTGAACAGTGCCCTACCCTGGGAAAATATTTCCTGCTTCATTTTCATAAATATTTATGTAATTCCTTCTGGGAAACGTCTTCTTCAGAAAACTGAGCACGCTGCTCCCTGACACAAATTTAACTGTTTGTTTACACATGAGTGATTGTGGTCATTTACCCGGCCTTGGGTTTTTACACTCTTATCTCAGGCACTGCTCTTTTAAAACTCTCCTACACTCCTTCTGGAGATCACATAATGCCTTGTGCCGTAGTGCTTAGTTCTGGCTCTGAATTTCAAATATCCTCAGTGCTCACTGTAGGATTGGTATTTTGGGCTGAAGAAAGGGCAGTCAAACGTGATGTTCAGCCTGGAATCACGTTTCTGTCCTACCCAGCTGTGGCCTTCCCGTGCTGCTTTGAGGCTGCTCTCTAAAAAAATTAATTAATGCAAACAATTAAACAGGGAATTGCGTGACTAATGGAAGTATTTATATTTAGAAACAGACCTAAACACATTTATATGAACTGAAATAGAACTGGCATGCAGTCTTTTGCATTTGCTTTCTAAGCTTCTAGCTCAGCAGTAAAATTGTGCATGAGTTGCTGCGAGAAAATAGGAATATTCCCCATCATGACAAGAAAAAAAAGGTTGACGTTGTTCTCTTCAACATTTTAAGAGAACAGAAGAGTGACTGATCTTGAAGCACACACTGATGAAGCCCTGTGTGAAGTCTTGTGTCCGTGAAAAGCTGAACTTTGCTTGCCAGCTCACTGTCAACCCTTCCATGAAGCGGTGAACTCTTCAGGGTGCTGTAGAGAAAGCTGTGTGATGGTAGGAGACATTAACAGAAGGCAAACATCGAGTTTGTGCCCAGGGTAAAATGCACATGAGTAAATGGTACCCAGGTCCTGTGCTGACCTGTGCATTTCATATGAAACTTGTTTGTCTTAAGCACCGACAAAACTTAAAAGCACAAGCTTATCAGTCCTATGGGGGTCTCAGTTCTTAGTCTTCTGCTCCTGGCATTCAGCTGTGGTGGTCTGCATTACTCATTTGACCTTCTAATTGAACATACATATTTATAGATCATACAGATTTATGGGGTATTTATTCCCTCCCATTCTTCACTTCACATTCTGCCACATACTTTCCAAGCACAGCTAGAGCCAAGCAGCTTTTTCCACTTTCTTCAGCACTCTGCAAAAAAAGAGACAAATGAAACCAGGAAACCAGGGAGCAGCTACCTGCCCTGGAGGATTCATGAGCTCCTCTTGTAAAAGGCAAAGGCAAGGCTGCAAGGAAGCTAGCAGGAGGGGGACATGATAAGAAGGATCCACAGGAGGCCAGAGGAAGCTTGAAGACCTCCTTCTTAGCCTATGGGCATGTAATATGTTCACAGTTTAAAACAGGCATCCCTGACCTTTTTTCTGCTGTCCTGCTGAACACCTTCAGTGGTGACAGAGACTGCTTATTGCTTCAGAGTGGCTGCCTTGCTGCTCTAAGAGCCCCTGCCCTGCTCACTGCCTGAAGCCTGCTACCAAATGTGTGCAGACATCTGCTGTCCTGCTCAGTGAACTCTCCCCTGCTTTCTGCACTGCTTCCCTGGCATCTGGGGATGCACAGTGTTGTGTAACATGTATCGTAATGTTGGTTTCATGTCTGTGTGGGTGTGTTTCTGACAAGAAAATGAAAATTTTGAACCTCATTCTCCCACCTTCCTACTTACTGTCTTGGCTGCCAGACTGTTTGGTAGTGGAGGGGAGGAGGGTGATGGAGGTGGCATATTTTCTGCTTCACATCCTAACAAACCCAAAGGAAAAAAACCTTCACCCGGTCCATATTCAGAAAGCAGTACTGTAAAACATGATAACGAATCAGACATTTTACAACTCCAGGTTTTGTGTAAGGAAGAGAGATTAAAAAAGGAAGAGATTTTTCTGCTTGGTTCTGATTACTGGTAGCACCTCTGGAGCATCTGACCATTGAGCTGTGAGAAATGGAAGGCTGCATTCCAGTCCCCACTCTATGTGCAAGTCTCTGAACTGTAGATATTTGTTTACCCATACAGTGTGGAGTTATTAGCACTGGATTTTAGTTTAAAAGTAGTTTAGCATATAAAGTACATCACTAGCCTGGACTGCCTAAAAGGACTCCTGTGACTTCTACCATTTGGAGTAAAACATGTCACTTGCAACTGCTGCTCAGCCATCCCTGGCAAGGATAAATTTGAGCTGTAAGGCTTACAGAAAGATTTCTGAGTAGCAATTGTTCTGCCATTGATGGAACATGTCATGAACCACTGAGTTTCCAGCATTTTTCTCCAAGGCAGGATTCCCCCTAACTTCAAGTTTGCATTTATCTCATCCCCACATAGAAAGTGACATATGCTGGGGTGCTTGGCTTTTTAATCTGTCTTCTCTCTGGCCATAACAATACAGATACAGAGAAAGGCTCATAAATCAGCTCACTATTTCTCATTACCAAAATCTGGTGCGTAGCTTTGTTTAATATGTGGGCTTTTATGACAGTCTTCAAAGGAATTTATGAGTTTAGAAATAACATTAAATCAATTCCAAGGACAATGTTGGACTTTGTCCAACGCTATCAGTAAAGCATTGTGTAGCACTGTCATTCTTCCAAGTGTTTCGGAGTTTCCAACTTTGTTATAATGTTCACAGTCACTTTCAGTTGAAGGGATAGGAAAGTGTCACAGTCTGCTAGGTGTTTGCAGTTTGGTCAGAGCTGCGTGTGGTGGGGTGAAACAGTTGATTCTGGCAGGGTTTTGTCCTGTGCTGTAGTAAAGAGGTCTTACCCTTAGGCCATCACCAGGCAGAAGCAATGCAGAATAAAGCTGAACTTGTGAAGAGCTGGGTTAATGGTAGGAAGCTGCCTTTAATGTTAACTGGTTTTATAGTGCAGAAGAGATTTGCCTTGCGAGCATCCACAGTGCTGCATCATATATCAGATATGTTTTTTTCCCAGAGACCAACAGCCTAATCACAAGAACAAGGACCACGCAGAGGGAAACCAGAGCTTGATCGCACAGTCCACCGTTAAGAAATCTCCCATCCCTCTTCTTCTTCCTTTCTGCAATGGGGGAGGCTGCTTGGCTGAGCTCGGAGGTGCTTCCAGCTTCATGCTGCTGACACGATCCATTAACTGTTGAATCTGCGCAGAGACTCCAGCCATGCTGCAGCATTCCTGTCGCTGGGCTTGGCCTCCTGCCTTGCTTGCTCACAGTCAGTGCATGCACACGGCTGCTCGGCTCCCTGCTCCGATGCCCATGCCATAGGATGGCATGGTGCCTGCTCACAGGAGTGGGAAGCCAACTTAATGAGGGTACAGATGAGTACTGCGAGTGGATTTAGATTGGCATCCTGCTGGATGCTTTTGTGCCAGTTCTCCAGCTGAAACTGGCCTCTTTTCTGCAATAACATTTATTTTTATTTTTATTTTTAAATTCTAGACTGAATTGATCTGGAAAGGAATTACTGCCTGTTAGCACTAGGAAGTTATTCACAGACAGCACGTGCTTTCCTTTAAGGAGGATCTGTGGTGGGGAATGAGTCACGCACTGTGAGTCCTCCCTGTATGTGGATGCCAGGGCCTTGGTGCCACTCTGCTGACTCCATCACATGTGATGACCATCCCCGCTGTCATCCCATACCATGGGTATGCATTCGGCAAGTGTTTCTTCATATTGTAGTGGGGAGAGTGATGGAGGCACGTCCTAAATTCTGAGCCACTGTTTTCCAAGGAGACAAGAGTTGACAATGATTGACTAGAAGGCCCTAAACGTCATGGTATAAGTATGATGGCTTCATATCTCCAAATATTTGTATGAACCAGCAATTCATAAGTAACAACAGCACACAATAATGGAGCAAGGAAAAAAATGGAATCAAGCAATCTTGAAAGGAAAACAGGGATGGGAAAATGAGAAGTTATTATTTGTCTGTTATTCTAATTGCATGGGGTTAAAACCAGACTAGCAACATCTGCTACTTTGACTTTATTGCTCAGCCTCCTCCAAAGTGGAGCACTTCAAGAGAGCAGGATCTGACCCGAAGTAATCCATAAAACTGTATTCATTACTTAGGTTTTCTTTTTGTGCTGATTTAAAGGTTTGGCCATTTTGATTTCCTTTGGATTAGCTGAGCTCAAGGGAACTCTGAAGGAATGTGCCATTGCTTTTTGTTTGTGGCTTTTTATGTGATGCAATGGATTAAAACTTTAATGCAGGCAGTCATTAATTGTCAAAACCAAAGATACCTCTAAACTTCTGTCTATGATTATCCCTGCTGTGCTATATTTGGGACACGTTATGGTTTCTATCATTAAGAAGTCCTCCTTTTAATGCCCCACAATGGGTAAAAGATAGCCACAAAAATGATGCATATGGACAAAATATAAAGTGAAATTACAGGTTTCCATCCCGAAATGAAGCTACTGATGATGCATACGCCAGACAGGAATGACACAGAACAGAGCTGTTAGTAAACTATAAATATGCTTAAGACAGACATCACACATTGTTACAAGTGACAAACTTTGCACTAGAAGAAAGAAAAAAGATCACAAATCTAGACAGACAGCACTACTAAAAGTTGTATAGCTGCATGATTCATTCCCCAAAGAAATCAATGTCAGGATGACATTTTTCTTCAGGCAGTACTGGCAACTGCTCGTAATTTGGGTAAACTTTCTCTGCCCTATAAAAACAAACCATCAAACCAAAAGGTAACCACTGAAACAGCTACCACTCAACCAAAAAAAAATATAGTATTTTAAACAGAGCACAACATAAAACTGCATGAGTCAATCTACCGTAAACTTTTGGCAAATAGGATGTGTCATAGAGATCAACTTTGCTGTTTCCAGAGAGCAGAGACTTATACAGCAGGCTTTTTAGAAACAGACTTCGCTCCAAATAGTAATTCCCTATTTTCAATAAACTCTGACTGGCTGCAACTAGTTATTTCTCCTGATACAGACAGCCAAAATAACGGACTTGTAAATAGAAGCCTATGGAGTTAGATTAATTACAGGGATTACATATAGCATTCTGAGCTTTTAAAACAAGAAGGGATCATTATGATGATCCCTGCTGGCCTCCTACGTAACAGAAGCCTTGCAATGTCACTGAGTGATTCCTGCCTACAGCTGCAGGTGGTGCTGGGAAGTTTCATGTACAAAAATGTACATTTTTTATTTAACTACTTCCAGTGAGTGAAAATGCACCAACTAACTTGTTCTGGGGCCCAGTTATGTTAATTTTATAACCTGCTAGTTCTTTCATTATGCATTCCATTATGTATTTATTTCAGCATACTTAAAACATTGCCAAACAGTTCTACATCTTATATCCTAAAAGGTGATTGATGACACAGTGCATCACAGAGAGCAGCCTTCATCCTGAAATACTGCAGTTCTCACCACTGAACTTTTTTGGCACACAGTTATGCATGTTTCTTGGTTTACTCCTTTACACTAGACAACAGTCCTGAGATCCAATGATTTTATCTTGTTGCAGCATGTAGTGTTCTTGAGAGACTCCACAGCTATTTAAGTTGGTGGCCCAAGGAGGCTGTGGATACTCCATCACTGGAGGTATTCAAGGCCAGGCTGGATGTGACTCTGGGCAGCCTGGTCTGGTGGTTGGTGACCCCACACATAGCAGGGGGGTTGAAACTTAATGATCATAGTGGTCCTTTTCAACCCAGGCCATTCTATGATTCTATGATTTAGTATCACCACAGTTTTTCATGGAAGGAGGTGGCTGAGATGTTGGCTGGGTGTTCTTAGTGACCTTGGTTGGTCTTTTTTGATGTTCCATAAAGTTTTTGTCAAGAAAAACTCAATTATTTGGAACAAAACCTCAACATTTTGCCTGAATATTCTTTTTGATGAGACATACAGTTTGATAAAGGAAGGAGTTATTTCCCCATCGTGCATGAGAAGATGATTTGGTTTGCAAAACAGCCAGTGCACTGGTTAAAGAGAGAGCTAAGATAAATCTGTGTGTGTCAGTTTGGGTCCAAAAAAGCTGAAGAGTTCAAGCTCAGTGCCACAATATTGCTTATGCAATTACTCCCAAGAAAAGTTTTTACATTGCAGAGGCATGTGGCGTGAGGTCTGAGAAAGGTGCATGGTGAAACTGGAAAAGAGATGAGAGCAACAGGGAGTATCCCAAGCTGCCTTTCTGTGGAGATCAGATAGAGAGAAAAGTATGGAGCAGCTACAGAACTAAAAGTGAGCTTCTCCAGTGGGTCTTTGAATGAAAAACTCCAGAGAAGGAGTTTTGAAGGTGCACATTCAGAAAGACAGAGAAGAGTTAAAGATCTGTGATGGAGAAACAAAAAAATTCACATCAGTGTTTCTCAGCTTTGTACTAAATCCTTGTGAATTCTGTAACATGGAAAACGGAATGTGTAAATACATAGAGTCCAGTCCCGCTCTTGACCTGGTCCGCTTCTACAGAAGGGATAAACTCACAGTGTGCAAAGGTATATACAGAAGAACATAAGAGTGGACGTACCGAAGATCCTTCCATTCCAAGTGATTGCCCTTCACCTACTTTGGAAAGCAGAAAAAAAACAGAGGCTGCATTCAAAAAAGAAATTTTATGTAAAGATAGCGAGATTTAAGCAGAAGACAACCCAGCAGTTCAGTTTTGTGTTCTTTAATGTTTGCAATTTGTCATGGCTCATCAGTCTGCATTATGTTTGGTGCTGAAGTTTCTGAAATTTGCAAAAGGAGAAATCACAAAGAAGGCTTGTTACATTTAATGTTAATGAACAGTTTATCTATTGTCAGCATCCCAACAAGGAAGCAATAGAATTTATTCCACCACTTGAAGACTACCTGTTGCACTGTTCAGTTCAGTGAATCATGCTGCAGAACTGTCAAATAGGCCATCATTCTCAGTATTCAGTCAATTCCACAGAATTTTACTAATTTGATTTGATTTTTCTTAAGACAGAAAATTTAATTAAAAACAGTCTAAATGTTGGTCCTCAACTACACAATACGTCTGACAGAAGATCAAAAATCTGGTCCTTTGTTCAGTTTAAAGGCAATAGATGCACTTGCTCACCTAAGGGTGAACGTCACCTCCGTTGACGTTTCCTTACTGCCTCTTAGAGTTGGTGTCTGTGCGAGAGCATGCTCAAAGCTACCAATAATTCGAAGAACTCATTAAAAATCAAAAGCTGATATGGCTTTATAGAACAGGCTCTGGGCAGCCTGGCCTAGTGGTTGGCAACCCTGCCCGCGGCAGGGGGGTTGAAACTAGATGATCTTCATGGTCTTTTTCAACTCAGGCCATTCTATGGTTCTATAATAATTTTGCGGATTGTTGTCTTCTACGTAACTCCACAACTCTTTGTGTAAGAACTGTGTCCTCTTTAGCTTTCTGAGAGAATGTACCATCATTTTCATCAGAGATAGAAACTGCATGTTGCCGTTGATATTCACTGGGGAACTATTAGCATAGCCTCTGTTTTTCTGTCCTTTATTTTTGTAATACTCACTGACTGGAAAAATGAATAAGCATGTGACTGTAAACTGGCATTTGGAAAATCCAGAACTTTCACAGAACAGTCATGCGGATGATCACTTGCTCTCCATTTCTAAACTTTGTGGTGGTATATGAGACAAAAAAGACCTCGTTCTGGCAACCCCCAAAGATGAACCAGTTAGAAAAATAGCTGTACTTGGGTACGTCCTTTCCTGACATCAAAGCTTGTTGAGAGAGAAATGTGCTATTATGATGGCATTATTCTTTTTTCCTTCCTGTATAAGATGTGGCAGATGTTCAGCACTCATTTGCGCATTTAAAATTCTGATTCATTCAGGAAAGCTGGATGACTGAATGAAAATGAAAGAGTTGCCTAGGGTTCCTGTCATCCTGAAGTCAGAAGTAGCATTTTTATTGGGATAATCTGGACCAGCAGTGGCCACCCCATATGTGGGTGTTCACTGGAGGAAAGGATAAAACACAGGAGGAAATTTTCATTGAACCCAATGCACTGAAGTAGGCTGTACCTAACACTGCTTTAATCACTGAGGTGGCAGCTGTGCTACCTGCTCATCTGGAAGCCCTGACCCATTTTGTTACAAAAGGTTCTTGTTACTCCATCCTGAGAAGTTCTAACATCTTTTTTTTTTTTTGCTTCCAACAGGTCTTTGAAATAGTTATGTGAAGGGTGTGCATATACAAATGTGGCAGAAGAAAAAGGAGGGAGCTCTAAATGTAAAAAAAGAAAAAAATACATTATTTTGTTTCACAGAACTGTTTTTCCAGAGACCTTAAGCTTCCCAGAGATCCAGTGGAGCTGAGAAAAGCTGTGACAGCTTGGCAGCACCACAGCCAGTGTGTCTGTAGCTCCGTTGCTGCTGGTGCAGTGGCACAGGGTGAGCCAATGTCTGACGGGATGCTGGAACAGCTGTGAGATGGTCCAGCTCCCTCTTCTGCCCTGCTCCAGGACCCCTCTTCCACCAGCTCTCTCCGCACAGTGTGTGTGGCTAGTAGTGTGGCTTTCTCCATCATCTGGCTGCTGTAGGGCAATCACATGCGGTCAGAACTGAAATCATATTGGTATAGAATAGGCGGGTGAATGTAGGCTTTCTTTAAAATACAAATTAGCAATACACGCTTGAAACGCACACTTCCTTTATTTTTTTTTCTTTCTATGACTGGAAAATCAGTGCTCTGAATTTGGGAAATGCCAGATATTTGTCTGTCTAGCCAGCTTAAATTTAGTGTCGTGTTTGCGTGTTCTGGTATGATCTTCAATTGCCTTCACTGTGGACTCTGTCTTCCCAGGGGCCCTGATTAAGTTCAGTCTGGTTTACAAAATCAAAACTTTGAAATTAGGAAGTACGGAACTTGGGCTTTCCCAAGCATCCTTCAGTCTGCAACTTCTCAGTTTTATTCCTAGCTTCAATAAACAATGTCAAAATTAAGGCAATTGGGTCAAATGCAAATGTCTGATTTCCTAATTTCTGAAAGTTTGATTTTGCAAATGTTGAAGTCTGTTAATGCTCTTTTTCTTTTTTGTAAGTAATGAACAATATAGAAAAATTCCCTTATATTGTAAGAATCTTAAGGGATCAGCAATGTGAATGGATTGTGGGTTACCAATACAACATTACTGCACTGGTGTATCCATACATACATTCATATGCACCCGTCATCACTTCTCAAGTAACTGAAACAAAGGCTGTTACAAACTCCAAGGCATTTGAGTGAGAAAAGCCAATAATGTGTGGGTTATGTGTGGAAATTGAGCCTTTGTACTTAACAAAGGAGTAGAATGATAAGAAAACTGGCAGGTATTTTAAAATCAGTGGGAAGAGAACCCCTCCAGAACCCAAAACAACTTATGAAGTTTTAGAAAACAACTTCAGACAGAGCAAAATCCAGATATTATAGACACTTCCAAATTATTATTATTTTTAGTCTTGCAGCAGGCTCTGAGCTGAGGCTTGGCACCTGGCTTTTGCTCTGGTTAGTGACCAGCTGCAGATCTGGATCAGTGTTTTGTTTATTTGCAGGTTGGCTTTTATTGCAGGCTCTCCCTTTCCTTCATGTGAATGTCTAAGGTGAATCTAATAATAACAATATTCTACAAGTTCTCAGCTCTAATTCATTTTCTGCAAAGAATCCTTTGCTGACTTTTTTGTACTGCCATGCCAGCAGAGGTGAAGAAATGCAGTAGAATTGTAAAGACAGCCTTTCCCAAATGGCTCTTCTCCGTTGTAAGACACTGACTAAATATGACAAAGATTTCTGCATCAACAATACTTTGCTGCATCTGAGCGTGTTGACCCCTTACAAAAAGTAAAAGCTTTTTGCTGTAAGTGCCCAAAGGCATGTGAATTCCTGTTATTTGTATCTATAAACTAAAAGTGGTTAAAAGTGACTTGAGTTTTGAGAAGATATTACTGTGAGATATTTGTTTATCTGAAAGAGAATGGCACTTGATATCATTTTTTGGACTAAATGTGACCAAGCACCATTTTGAGTATCAAAGAAACAGCCTAGCACCCGCAAGGGGAAAACTGTTAGGAGTGGTTTGTATCCTCAGCTGGTTTGTTTGTTACTTTGGATTTGTTTCAGCAAAATGAGTGCGGCACTTTGTTATCTTGGGGATACATCCAGTCCTGAGACTGGACGCAGAACACACAAAGCATGCAGGCTATTGTACTTCTGTAGTGTAAAAAGGATGAGGCTTGACCCAGATTCTTGCCTTATGCTTCAAAGCAGCTCTTGTAGGAGAGGTAGCACTGCTTCCAGTCTCTGTAATAGGTACCACATGCATAAACCTCTTTAAGACTTATTACTAAGCCTGCATTTAAAGTGAAGTTTGCTCTGAAGCGAAAGTCCCTTGGAAAGGGCAGGTGGGAAGCCTGCAACATCTCCTTCTACGCAATTTGGGGAATTTAAACCTTTTAATAGTCCTGCTTCACAGCTGGCTGATTTCACCGACTGTCAAGGATGGGCTTATGTGCTCAAACTTGAACACACAGCCCTTCCTTGTCAGTTTTATTATGTTTTGCTGTTACTTTCAGGTTTCCCTTGGCTAGAATGAAACAATCTGAAAAAATTGATTAGATATTAAGGTGTCTTTTGCTGTTACAGAGAACTCCTACAAAAATTCCTCAGTGACTCCACTTCCTTGAACACCTGTCAAAAGACTGCCCAGTGGAATGAGAGTCCAATAGGAAACGGGTAGATTTAGATAAATTCCATGACAAGAAGGTCTAAGTTAGCAAAATTAAAAACATTCCTCATATCTTTTCCCCAGACATGCATATTCTTCCACTTGCAATCCACAGAGAGAGGTGTGTGATACAGAAAGGGGAATTTGGCTCCAAGGTAAATTTCTCAAGAAATCTTTCTTGAAAATTAAGATCTCTGTGGTATTTTTTTAAATTATTTTTAATAAAGGCTGTAGTTTTTCTTTTCATCTTCATACTTTTCCAGGCTCTCAAGCTTAGATGTTAAACAAAAAAATGAGTCAACTCTGATTCAGTCCCAACACAGCACCTGGCTCTAAGAGCATCCGGTGCCTGTCCTGATTCTTCAAACCATGTGTCCAACAGCTTCACCTGCACAGCTACCTCCTTGATGTGCAGCCTTGTGTATCTTGGTTGGTTGGTTGGTTTGTGCTTTTATGTTATTGTGTGTTTGTTACTTTTTTTTTTTTTTTTTTTTGTCTTGAAGTGTGAAAATATTATGGGCTCTTTTGTAAATTTATTCAAAGTGGTTTTCCAGTCACTACAGCTAACTTGTGGTAATTCTAGCCTTGCAGGCCAAACATATGAAAAAGATTGTTCCAGTAAGGTCTCCATAAGTTGATCAAAGCCTGCTGAAATTGAACATGTAGAGCTGTTTGGTTAGTGACTGAGCTGGAGAAAACTCTCAAAGAAGATTGCCAATATACGAAGGGCTGTAACATCTCTTTTTAGGAAGAAAATATAAAGTAAGTTTCAGAATGCCACGTTATGTAGCAGTTTTTCCTTGACATATAGCTATTTTACACTAAAAATGGGCCTCTTAGGAATAATGTATGGAATGAGGTTGAAGCACCAGGACTGACAGATACAACGTGAAGAGGAGGGCCGAGGGGAGCAAGGCTTATGCAGTCACTTCTCTACATTTCACTCAGGGTGTAAGTATTCAAACCACCTGTGTGGTTAATCAAAGTGTGGTGTAGCATTTTCATTGGCTAGAAGTGCTATTATTCTGCTATTTCTATAGGTAGAATGGACCACACGGGGGAAAAAAAAACAAAATTGCTGTCAAAGTGTAGTTTGAATGGATGCTGTTGAAAGTGGGATTTTTATTTTGGATATGACTGCTGTTGTTTATGAATACCTACAGCTCAATTCAATAGGAGAGGAGAAAAAAGTTGGTAGGCTTGCTTGTTCAAAACCTCCCTCTTTGATTCCCACAGGCATATGCAGTTGGCCTACAGCTAAGTCTGTTGGGCATGGCAGTTTCTTGGAATATTTGATGTGGGTTTGTGGTAACTGCAGTAGAAAATTTAATTAAGAGGCATAAACTCTACAAATGGGTTCTGTATGCCTACCAAGCTCTCTCTTTTATTGGCTTCTCTTCACTTTTCTATGAAATTCTCTCCATTTCTTCCAAGGATTATAATTAAAATGTTAAAATGATAGGAATTATTTTGTCACTATTTGTTTTGTACCCCGTATCTTCGTTTCATCTTGAAGCAATATTGTGCATCTGTTATGCCTAAGTATTTATAGAACATCTTACACAATTTTTGTAGCTACTGTAGAAAGAATCAATATTTTGTTACATTAGATATAGGGTTAGTATTGCAACTATTCCCTTAAAAATCAAAAGTTTCTGCTCTTCCTCTAAAACACTATAGCACTCTAGAATTTGTTTCAATAAGTTGCTCTGTGTCTCAGAAGTTAATAGTTTAGCCTTTACTTTAAGTTAGCCTGTACCTGTGTCACTGGATCATACAGATGCAGTTCTCTTAGCTTTGTTTAGAGAAATACTTTTGACAAAATAGATCCCATTTTGTGAGCATGTTAATAAGAGAAGGAGCAATTTCTACCGCTGAAAGGCTGGATTAGAGTTCTAGCCTCAGCAGAAGGCTTGGTTATCTACAGAAAGGTCATTCAGTTTCTGTCACAGATTAGTCTGCTTCCAATAACTGTAATATATATTACTTTTTCCACTTCCATCTGTGTAAGCAAGAAGGAAGATGCATAAGACTTATTGTGTTATCAAACCAGTCTCCATTAGAGAGTAGAAGACCTCCATTAGGGAGAGTATAGCAATTTATGACAGTTAAACCCATCTTCCTTCACCAGAGAATTTGTGCAGAGTATATTTCTGCTGTTAGAATATGTTGTTATTGCAAATGATAAATCCCTGAGAGAAAAGTTTGTCATGGAAACACTGACTGCTCCTTCAATGATTATGAAACAGGAATTCTAGGCAATGCTTATGAAAAACAAGGGCATATTTTAAAATTACATCTACCATCCCTACCTTTATATGGACAGGAGGAAATTAATAGTTCAGCTTCAACCCAGAGGCAAAGCCAGCCATGCTTACTGTATTGCACCAATCACAAACGTGGTCCAAGAGTTTAGTTACATTCAGCTTTCCAAAGGTCTTACAGTCTAGTATCAGGCAGTCAGGGGAATCATGGAAAGAATAACAGTGCCATAGGATGTGGCACTTGTGATTCAGCAGATGACATTCTTCACCCTGAGTCAGTCATGCAACAACAGCCAGCTTCCCTGCTGGGCTGCTCTCCTGCAGGTGAGTCCAGCACTGAGTGCTGACTTCTGCGTGCCATGAAATGTTGGATGACACTTGTCACAAGAATAGCAGCATCTGTCTTGGTTTTTGGTTATATTACAAACCGGGTAATCACCTTAACGTCTTGCCTGCTCTAATTACCCATGGTTGTTTCTTCTGTGCTTCCTCCCTCTCGCTCTGTGTCATGCTGCTGTCACAGTTGCAATAGCTGCTGTATTTCTAGGGGTGATGAGTTTTGCTTGATGCCCAGTGGGATCTGGCTAGATTTCAGTGAGTGCTGAGATGTTTCTTCTATGTTGTTCCTTTTTAGCTTGTGGCACTACTGAAACAAAAAAATGATCTGTCTTTCATATTTTGAAAGTGGTGGGGTTCGTGTCAAAATAGGGATACCACTTGCCTGAGGTGCACTGGAGACATGTGCTGTGCCAGTAAATAATACATAACACCAGAGGCATCGAAGAGCACAAAGTACAATAGGCAGAAGACTCCATTCCCTTATACTTAGCTGGAGTCAGTTATTATATTTCATTTCTAGCATATACTTGAAGCACTACCAGCTAATTGTTAGCCGTATGTATCTACCTCAGGAACACTCAGCACATGGTCACAAAGAATGAGCACTTCACTCCTTTGCAGCTTATTTTTTAAATAAAGAAGCTTTTTGTAAATATGGAAAAATAAATATTGCAATTAATGTCAAGGACCAAAGTTTGTTAGGTAATAAAAGCCCAAATAAACATAGTTCTGCTGAACTTAAGTTGAATTTTTATCTAGAAGGCTGTAATAATAACTGATTTATTTTCAGTGGAAACTATTTAATCAAATGTAAATTTTAGAATGACTCCGAGGCTCAGAAAATACATAACAAATATCTGTTCTCAGTTGATTTTTATGGTGACATAGTGGAAAATCTGATAGAACTTCAGCCATTGCCTTGCTATCCAATGCTGCTGTAATTCCAAATTAACACGACTCGTGTTATCTGCTTGCTCAGCTGCTTGCTTTGCATTCACTATGATGTGGAAAAATGTTGGTTCTTTGGTAATTTTATTAATTTCACTGCCTGAGAATGTTTTTTTTTTGAAATTATTCTTCTAATCAAAACATGTAGCAGAAAACATTCTTTTATTTGTTGTTAGAAACTGGATCTTGGTGAGTACTGAGTGTCTTTTTGCTTGGTTCTGTTGATCTGAAAGAGTGACTTACAAGACACGTTGGCACCTGGCAGAGCAGTGCCCTTCATCAATCTATGTGGTGCTTGGTGGTTTCAGTTGGCAAAAATCTATGCAAACTACTGCCTTTTATTGTATTGTACGTTCCAGGCTAAATGGCTTTGCAAGCCTTGAAGCTTGCTTTGAGCTTCAAATTCAAGTGTTTCTGAAGCATTAATGTAAAAATTCCTCAAGGTATCACGTCTTGACTTTCACAGTGAAAGCAAACAAACTGTAAATTTCCTAAAACGTCGGTGAAAGAAAACTATGCAGTATCATTATATTTGCAATTCAGAGCAGATTCAGAAGCTATGTCAATATTAACGGTCCTTTTGATACATATGCTGTGAGTTAAGAATCACTTTCTAGATCCCAAACACAGCACACTTCATTTAAACCCTAAAACAAGCAGAATCAATATGGCCACAGTCAGAAACTTTTCACTCAGTTCTGTTAGTAAGGAGCCAGCCTGCGTCTAGCTTTTGCCAAAACTCCCACTAAAGTCAACAGAACATTGAAGCACTCAGCAAGCATATCATCTTACTTCAATTCCTCGGTTATTTTTTGATCATTTACAGATTCTTAATGCCGGTACCTGGGCATTTATGTGGGTCCTTTTAACCACTTCATTCAAACTGGCAGCTTATCCTTTCACAACTATGAGGCAGCTGTTGAGGTACTCCTTTTGTGCAAAGACTCTAAGTGATGCAGATGAAACTGTATCTCAAGGCAAGAACTTAAGCCCTAAGAATGTCTTAAGAAATGCCACATTTTAAAATGGGCCTTGAGTTCCCATTTCAGGTGTGTTTTTTTTCTGGAGATGAGGACTATCTGCATTGCAGAGCTGATTTCAGTTATCTTTTTATAGTTTACTATAAACCCAAGTATACATTATATCCTGACAGTATGCATGATGGTGCTTTTAACTTGAGATATTGATCCATATTGCCAGAGGGGCTAATCTAAGCTTCAGTTAACACAGCTCATTAGTTATTAACAGGACTCAAGCTGCCTCCTTTTCCTTGCTGCTATTCCTTTGCTGCCTTCCCAAAACTTCTCTCTTGCACAAAAAGGCATGGAAGTTCACTCTCAACTTGCACAGGAGCATTTCAGACCTACAAGTCGTATGTCCGAAGTCTGAGAGCATGTAAGTACTGTAGCCCCACAGGGCTTCACGCCATCACAGATGACTTCAATCCAAAGAAAGCAATTCAGGTGTCACTTTGAAGGGTGACCACTGCTGTTAGCATGAGGCTAACCTGAACTTAGATAACGTAATAACAAAGTCAAGTTATTCTCCCATGTTCTTCGAAGTGGTACTGAAAAGTCAGTGAGACTTAATCCTTCTGTGCTCTTCAGCACCTGTAAAAACCAGAGCGCAGCTCCTTCTGTGCTGAAGCAAAATTCACACTTTTCAACAGCAACCTCCAAGTGAGCAACAAACACAGGGAATGGTGTATGCCGGGACCTCATCTACAGGTTGCATATTAAACAGTTTCTAAATGACAAGGTGGTTCACTGTGCTATAAAATAAAGTCATCATTTTGAGACCTACAGCCCACCGGAACGAGGGGACAGGATGGAGTGTGCCTTTTCCAGTATTCTCCACCCACTGACCTAGAGCATAAAACCCACAGAGTTCTTGGAACTGCCAACAGTGTTTGAATTCAGACTAAAACTGGAAAACAGAAACAGGCCTTTTTTTTTTTTTTCTTCTTCTACTTCTTCTTCTTCTTCTTTTTTTTTTTCTTTTGAGTCACATCAGTCAATGCTATTTACAAAATTGGTTTATGGAGACCACAGGTGGACACTCTGACTCATTACACGAGTACTAAATATATCCAGGACGATCTTGGAAAATCCCATAAAGAAAGAGGGAATAGCCGTCTGATTTTTATATTTATAACCTTGGGTTTTGGATGCCAGTAATGGAAATTACATTGTTTTCACAAGAAGCAGGTGAGGGACAGTAAGGGACTGAATGATTGCCAGGCTGCATGTGGCTGGAAGGAGAAGGCCCTGCGCGAGTCACAGAGGAAGGTTTGTCATGCTGTAGTAGTTTGCCATTCGCACTTGCGGCAGGCTGTGGTGAGGTTAGCAATGCATTCCACAGTTGTCAGGAGTTAAGCAAATGTTGTGTCCTTCAGCCAGAGTGAAAAGCACACCTGCCCATGGAGCTGGCATAAAATTCAGTACTGCCCTAGTCCCACTGAGTCCTACATGGAGAATTTGAGTAGTACTTTCAGCCTCATGTCCTGCCACACTTTTCAGTCTCTCTGATCTTGAAAACCAGGGGGTCTGTAATATATGCAGGGAAACAGATAATGGATCACTTTCTGTTTGTCATCACTGACTTCTGTTTTGATGGATGTTTTAGGGCCAAGGCTTCTCTTATTCTCACTGCTGGAGGAGAGCTATTGCTGGACTTCCTACCATCCGAAGGCTGGCTTTGAGAAACGCAACAGGGTGAAACTGAAACAAGACAGCATTTCTAGCCTGTAAGCTTACTTTAAGCGTAAGCTGAGTAACAGTGTATGTAAGGAGGAACTAACTGAGGAGTGAGTTCGTTTTTCTAATCTAGTCAGTTTCCTGAATGACCACTAAAGTAAATAAACCAGATGCCAAAATGCATTTTTTTTTTTTTTACTTATAGATCACCCAAAAGTATATTGTGGGTTTATGATATTTCTTGTTACCAAGATGCTGAGCCAAATTCTTTACAGACAGTGCAGAGCAGTTCCTCACTGCTCCAGTCTTCGGAACAGCTCCAAGAAAGAATTTCTGTCACCACTGCCCTGTTGAAAGCAGCAATGAGTGGGTGGCCACAAGCATGGACACAATAAGAAAATACCTATGCAGACTCAAATTAGCTCATCGTAATTTTTATATTCAAAGCTGTGTAGCAGATAAATATCAGTGGTCTTCCTACTGAGATCCGCTAATTTGGCTCAGCTAGCTGATCCATTAGCAAATTGGGCACTGCTTCAGAGAAGTCACTCTTCTGGTGTCCTGAATGACTAAAATTTAGGAAATGATGGAGATGGAAATACCCAGCTAGCCTATTTGGCTTGCTGTAGCCAGTTTCTAATGAGCTTTGCATTTGTTCTCTGTCTCTGTAATGCTCCTTGCAGCCTGCAACTACAGAACTTGTCCTGAAAGTTTCTGCTTCTTGACTTCTTTTCAGAGGAGTTCATTCTTCAGCATTTTATAATTCTTTTTCATCCATTAGTACTATCTACTTCAATAGGCTTGAAATAAACTAAAATATTTTTTGAAATACTCAGGATGTTGTTGTTGTTGTCTGTTGAATTTAATTCATCACCAGACACAAACAGCACAGCACAAATGGAAAAGTTTATTGCAAAACCAGAGCAATGGCAAAGGAGTATCCTTCCCTTCCCCCCCCCTCCCCCCCCCCACTAGAAGAATGAGCTTCTTTGTTTCAGCCTTGGGGCCAGCAATTTCTAGCAGCCCACTGTCTGCAAATCCTATTTCTGCACTGATCATCATAGTCACATGAAATTATTTAATAAGTATCTTATTACCAAGGTCACATGAAATTAGTTAACAAAAACTTAAAAGTGAATTTGCCAGCTCATCACTCTTTTGGCTTAAAGGAACCTGCTGAGTTGTAAGAATGAGTAGCATTGGGCATTTTCCCAATAATAAGATAGCAATAACAGGGAAGAATGCTTGGCTATGTTGTAGAGTAAATTAACAATGCATCTATGAATTTTATACGTTTATATTCTTAGGCAATTAATAATGATTTAAATCTGTGGGTAGTTTTAAGTTACTCTGTGCAGGAAAATCACATAGGTGGTCTGCAGCCTTCTGATAAGCCTTTCAAAGAGCTCCCCAACAAAAGTAAAGGGAAATGTAAGTCTTTTGATGGAGGAAGGTGGAAAGAAAATTTCAGGGGGCAAGGGATAACTTTGTTAGCCCTTTGGTCCATATCACAAATAAGCAGCACTTCCAAGGATTCACTCACTCTCATGAGGCAAAAAGGTCAAAGACCAAAAAACTTTGAGTGTTTTGACAGTGAACACCTGAAAACTAAGCTCTGCTTCAGAAGAAGAGTTCCCTAACTGCCGTATTGCCAACTGTAGGTCTCCTCACAGCTGTCTCTCTGGTCTCACGGATCTCAAATTTGGGTTGCAGAGCATCCCTGTGTCAAGAAGAAGGGAAAAGGTACTGCTTACTCATAATGTCCCATGGCTCCATGGCTACGCTCTCTCCTGAGAAGCAAGAGCCATAGATTCAGGCTCTGTCATCCTATAGAAGGACTACAAGTCAACTCTCCTTTTTGGGCAAGGAAATCTTGGGGTTGCTGCACAGCTCACTTCTTCTTGCTGTCTTTAACTGAAGGTAGCTGTGACTGCAGATCTTGGCGCGCTCCACTTGTGCTGTGAGCATATCTAGTAAATACTGACGTTTATGGCTGCAGTAGTCTTTTCTATAGATCCCAAACCGCCTAAGGCAGGAGAAGGGCTTCGGTATGCGGATCTCAGTCTAAGTAGTGGTCTTTGTGAGTAAAAGCAGTAACTGGAGTTGCCCAGCCAATTACAGGTGCACGTATGGATTAAATACAGCTTTCTTAGATCACTAGGAGTCAAAATCGTGCATTTTGTTCCATTTTAGGTATTAAAGGAGCTCTTCTTCTTCACTGCAAAGAGGTTTGTTACTGAATGTGTTCTTAAACATTAAAAAAAAAAAAACAACAGAACTATTTTACAAGACTTCTGAGACCCAGAATTCATCTACGTGAGCAAGAAACACTGCATTTCAATAAGAGAAAGCTGAGGCCTTTTCAAGAGGTTATTGTGTCTGTTCATGTCTTAGAAGCAGTTGCTCTTTCATTGCCATGGCTGCTCTGCATCCTTCAAATGAGACCACACTGTGTGTCAGCTAAATTATTGGGAAAAAAAAAGTAGATTCTTTAGCAGTCAGGGTAAAGTTGGACTCTACAAAGTGTTTTAAACAAAGTTGAGACACCACAAAACTTCAGGTCAGTACGAATTGTTCTCTGTGCTGCTTCCACTAAGGAAAAACACATGAAGTATTTCCTTTGCTGAACACAAACATTCTTCTCACATTTGCTGCAAGACTTTTGGGTTTATACCAAAGGCTTTGCTTTTTAAACCTTGCTAGACACAGTGTATGTGAGCCTACGTGTGTGTTTATGATTTTAAAATAAATATATTACACTTTCAATCCTTTAAAATTTACCATAACCGTGTTCTACTTTTATTCATTTGAATCCATTCTAACGAAGTTAGCCAGAAGTCTTTCTTGATCATACAAGAACCTGAATAGAGTTTTCCTTTGCCTAATTAATTAAATCAGGTGGTGTAACATTTGAATTTGTTTGTTAGTTTGATTGGATTTTGCCACTAGCAAGGTAAGAGTTTTTTGATGACTCAACACCTCCTTAACTTGCACAAAGTTATATTGAGATGTTGCAGATCCAAACCTTTGAATCCTCATCCTATAATATAGCCATTATATCACTAGGAGGGAAATGAGAAAATGCTGCTAACAGTTTTTCTGACAAAAGGAGAGCCTGAGAGCATCTCAGGATCTATCAGTATCTGTTGACTCTATTATGACCAACAACGTAGACAAAAGAGGACTTGTAATATACCTCCTGCTTGCCTGTTCCTGTAAGCAACGTTTTAACCACAGAAATGAGAGAGGAAAGAGAAAGGATGTGCTCGGGTATGAGAACCCAATTGTTCACAGGAGAACATTTTAGGTAATTCTCTTAAAAGCTCGTGTAAGTTTGTGAATCAAACTACCAGTAACCAGAAACCATTTCCTCTGATTTAAGAGATGCATTTCTCCTACAGGAGAAAACTCCAGCCACAAGGAGGTCCATGGCTGCCCTCCTGCAGTGCACTCATTATAAACAACAAATGCATCAAGGAGTTGCTGCTGTGAAAATCCCCATCTAACTACTGCGATGGATAATCTTCCCAAGAAGTGCTTCATGTCCATGGGAGTGTGGCATGGTGCCACTGTCTGAATGAAGGGCATGGCAGTGTAAGGCTTTGGGTGGGCAGCCATGCTTCAGACACCAGCATGGGCTACGCCATACCACACAGAAGCAGACTATGGCTGAGCAAAGCAGTGCCTCTGTGGTCCTGCAGTGCAGATGGCTGCTAGACTGGGCCTCATCATTGTCTCCAAGGGCAAAATGTGTTCAGCTGCATCACGAATATAGAACAAGCTGGGAGCTGCTGCCCTGCTGTTTTGTATGAGGCTGTAGCTAAACTGAGGCTAGAATGATACCCTTCTCTCTTCCTCTTTCTACCACTGCTCCCAAGCCATCAAGTGGGAAAAGCAGCTGCTACTGAAAAGCAAAGAAAGCGTGTATGGAACTCATGAGTACTGAATTCCAAAAATTCCTTTCTCTCAAATCCAAGTTCCAGAACTAATGATGAAGCTAGCATAGCAGAAAGGCCAAAACCAGGGGCTAAAGACCGGGAAACAAACTAATCAGATCTGCAGTGTATGTTTTATCCTGCTGTCTCCACAAGGTGGCTATTAAATATCACTAGGCTCAAATCCCCAGGGCCTGATTTACCTTTTCCAGAATATACAGGTATCTCATGAGTGAAAAATGATAACACAATGCTTTTCATTCTCACAGAATTCAACACTAGTTTCCTATGTGTATTATACAACAGAAGTTATTTACTCAAGATTATTGGTTATATTAGGGAAATGCTACACCTTTCTTTTAATCTATTCCAAAGTGATGCTTTTTTGTATTTTTGCATGAGCTGTAGTCCACAATGAATAACAGCTTATGCATCTCATCGGTTTCTTTTTACTTCCTTATATTTTAAATAAAATGCAATGGAAATGATCCGTATTGTATTCTCACTTCTACCCACATAACTTTTTAGAGCTGTCAGATCTCATTTGCAAGCTTCCCTTCTACTGTCATCGGAAAATTATGTCAATATTCCACACCACCTGCTGCCTCCTCTCGCCACTTTATCTAAAGATCAGAGAAAACCCACATAGAGTACTAACCAAAGCGTGAACCACTGTAACAACTGTTGGGCCTGGAAACAGTGCGATTTGCAAAACATGTTTTCCTTATTATAACTTATGAGAATGGCCTCAAAGTGAAAAGACTAGGCATGCGCAGTGATCTCATATACAAGTTATCACCTCTTAAGTATAAACATTGAAGGAACTTTGGAAGTGAGCTATTTCCCTTGGGCACTGTAAATAACATGTAAAGAACAACATGTAAAGAACGAATCATAAATAAGTCTGAATCCAAGACCAAATTTACAATTTTCCAATTAGAAATATATTTGAAAATTGTAAAAGCTGAGAACTTCTATCTGAACTGATACCTGAGCTGATTTAAAAGAATATATTACAAACAAATTGGAAAAAAAACACCCAAATTCTTACAATGGAATGAAATGCACCATTTTTATTTCATTTTCTCTCTAGTTCCCTGGAATGTGGTTCTCAGATGTTTCACAATTAAGAGTCTTCAACTAAAAGATTAAAGCTCCATTGAATTTCTTTACTGGAAAATCCTGTCATCAGTCAAATCTTTGCTCAGAAAAGGAGAAGGCTGTTACGTTCCAGTGCAAATTCCACTGTTTAATGAAACTGAATCCTCAGTTACTGCAAAGTTTAACCTTGGGGTATCTTGAGCAATGCTTTTCTTGTAGATCATAGAATCATAGAATGGCTTCGGTTGGAAGGGATCTCAAGGATCATCAAGTTCCAACCCCCCTGCCACAGGCAGGGCCACCAACCTCCAGATCTGGTGCTAGACCAGGTTGCCCAGGGCCTCATCCAACCTTGTCTTGAGCACCTTGAGGAAGCGTCCACAACCTCTCTGGGCAGCCTGTTCCAGCACCTCACCACTCTCATAGTAAAGAACTTCCCCCTGACATCCAATCTAAACCTTCCCTTCTTGAGCTTAAAACCATTTCCCCATCTATCACTCTCTACCCTTACAAAATGTTGATTCCCCTCCTGTTAATAATCTCCTCTTAAATACTGGAAGGCTGCAATGAGGTCTCCTCGCAGCCTTCTCTCCTCCAGGCTGATAAGCCCAGCTCCCTCAGCCTGTCTTCAGAGCAGAGGTACTCCAGCTCTCTGATCATCTCTGTGGCTCTCATTTGGACCCTCTCCAACAGCTCCGAGCTGGCCACCTCTCTTCTGATGGAGCCCAGGATACCATCAGAGCTGCAAGAGCACACTGCTGGTTCATGTTCAGTTTTTTATCCACCAGGACCCCCAGGTCCTTCTCCACAGGGCTACCCTCAAGGAGTTCTTCTCCCAGTCTGTGTATGTGTCTGGTATTACTCCAAACCAAGATTATGAATGCTCAAAGAGAAATATTTGATATGGTCCACTCTTAGTATCTTTAATATCAAACTCACTGTAGTATGATAAATTGCTGGCAAATGTAGGAAACCAGAAAAGGCTTGCATGGTCACTTGTCCACTTGTTAATTGTGGCGACAACTTGCAATGACTACAGCGAGACTGCCAGCCATTCTTGTAAAAAAACACCACCACAGAGGGCAATTAAAACTGCTTGTTTATTTTCTGGCAGCCTGCAATACATACTGGGCCACTGAGGGAGAGCCAAAGGCTGCTTTAATCTTCAAGAATTAGCAATAACATGCTGTGGCAGGATTTTAGAGATCGGACTGAATCCACATTAGCTTTATTACACTCACAAAACATTGAGACCACATACACACTAAGATTTTCTTGTGCACTCATAAATGCCACATGGATTCTGGCACTAAACATCTGATTTTATTTTATTTATTGTTATTGTTATTATTTTATTTTATAATTTTCTGTCCTGAGTCCTCAAGCCTTTCCTTCCCCTCCCCTCATGCCTGCTCTCTAAATTTCCTGTGACTGAAGAATGCATTTCCTTCTATAGCCCATCTCCAACTATTTGGTAGAAAAAGCTCTAAAATATCACAAAACAGGCAGATGGACTGTTCTTGGTGTGACTCCCAAGAATGAAGGTTTGCTTGCCAGTGGCTTTAGTTTGATTGGAAGAGAGAGCTGCTATCCTACAGCCAAGTGGGAAGATTAAATGATTTGGAGACAGTGAGTTCACTCTGGAGAGAGGGGGTGGAGAAGACTGTGTCTTGGCACAGTGAGTCTCTTTTGTGTTGGGATAGCAAGTGCCTGGACTCGGCTGTGCTGGGAGGTACAGAAATGACTAAAACAAATGGTCCTTGAAACATAATTTGGAGCACAGCCTACAGCATGGCTGTGGCGCACTTGAGATAAATCCTAGAAATGGTTGGAAAGGGCCTCTGACTGTAGCAAAAGGCCGCGTCTTACTTTAAATTGCTTGGAAAAGATGAAAAGGCCCAGTAGAAAATTGGACTGGGTGTTGAGAATGGCAGACTACGTGACAGCTGGGAAATACAGTACCTGGTACTGCCCATGGGACAGGAAGAGAATTTGCCATTCAGAGAGAAAAGCACTGTGGTGCGTTCAAGAGCCCCAGCTACCCTTGAACTTGCTTCCTGATTCTCCAGCAGGGATTGGTGTGATCAGGGGAAAGATTAACATTCCAGATGTGCTTCTGTGTTTCTCTCAGCTCACCTGCATTCTGCTGAACAAACGGTCCCTTAGAAGATGCTTCCTTGCCTTTTCAAAGCAACTCAGAGGCTTAAAGTCAATGTAAATTGATTTTATAGGGATTACTCCGTGTGTGTATTCCCCTATGCTTCCTCAGTTGGCATGATCACCTCCCCACTTTTTTGCAGAGAGCAGACTCCAAACTCAGCCCTGCACTTGGAGCTCCTTCAAAATCTAAGCTTTATTACTCTCTCCATATCTAATCAAGCCTTTCAAACCTGTTCTGCACCTCCTTACCTCCTGTCAGATCTGCTAGGCAAGCACTGACAGGGAGACAGGAAAAGAAGCTCTACTGGGAGAGATCTTTGTTTTCTGTTTCCCGAACAAGGCCTCTGGCTAGTATTAGGAGAAATAGATCATCTGTGTGTAAGACTTCTTCCTGGTTTGCTGGCAAAAACAAGGGGCGGGTTTAAATAACTCCTGGGTGGATCTCCTTTTGAAACCAACATCCCCAGCTGAAGTTCTCTCACAGATTTTGTGCTCACCTGATGTGCCCCTAAAACAAAACACATCCTTGCCTCCAAGCATGAGAACTTACAGGAGATAGGTGAAACTGCGTTCAGAGGAGAAGGAACACAGGCTTACTGGGAGGAAACAGCAATACATCCACATGAGTGATAAATAAAAAGCCCTCTCCTGGTAACTCTGCCAAGAGTTTGTTAATTTGGTTTCCTGTCTGCCGGTGTAAACATCGACTAGCAAATGTCCTTTAACCACATGACTTCATCCTTCCACATCTGCTAACCCTCTCTCTCAGGATGGTGGCAGTGTATATAATAGGCTTAAAGTCTTCAGGTGTGCTTGTGCAGCCTTTCCCTAACCCTTTCAAAAATGTTGCCAGGTTCTTTCCTGAGACCTTTATACGTACTTCTGCTCTTGTGCTTTCAGCATCAGTTGATGGGGAGCTGATGTTGCCAGAGTTTGTTCAGACTGTGGCTGTTCCCTAGAAAGGACCCTGAAAAGTTAGTGGATACCTCTTGCTGCCAACAGATAAAATCAGCCTAATCAGACAAAGGTTTATCTAACCTCTCCTTATAGAATCCTGGTGACAGTGAAGCCATAGCTTCTCCACACCGTCTCTTCTGGTATTTAACTGTCTTTTAAGCATGATGTATTTTCTAGAGTCCAGTCCGTATCTCTCCTGTCAATTAACTTGGTTTCTTCTTTTGTGCTCAGTGTGGGTAGAGAACAGCCAGTTTTGAGGCTACTTTTCACTTTTTTTGAAGACTTCTTCCCTTCATCTCTTTAGATTAAGTCATTCTGTTTTGAGTAGATATATATAGCTACAAAAATGCTCAAAATGTCCCTTGAGGGACTCTGAATGAAAATCTTGTAATCTCAGTAATCATCATCTCCTTTATCCATACTAATAAGGAAAGATGAGGTATGGGTAAAAAAATAAGCCCAAGGCATAGATATTACAAAACATACAAAAAGGAGATGGTAAGTCTCTGTTTTGTAGCACCTTGCAGCATGGAAGGTGTTTTAGCTATTTTCATCTCTGAAAGTCCAGTAAACAGATTTCCACAGAGAAGAGGGCAGCAACTCTAAGGTAAATGAGAACACCTGACTCCGGTACAGCTGGCATATAGTCTCCACCATGTGCTCTCCGGCACTGCACTGTGGTCAAGGGTCAGGGGAAAGAGGGGCTTAGTGCACCCAAAGATACCTATAAGCAGTTGGCATTTGCTATGATTTGTTCCTTTTATGTCAGAGCCTGCATTCCTGTACAGTGGTGGATAGTTCTATGGCATCCTTCCATCAGCTCCTTCAGGGGGAGCTCTGAGGAACAACGTTAACCAAAAAGTGTCTTCTAGAATAACTTCATCTATTTTTCCCATCAGCTTGGGTTTCAGTGGCAGTAGTCTTCCTTGGCCACATGTAGAGCGTGAAGCTGGAGAGTCCATAGCATTGCCTGTGATCCACATCACTAAAGCTTCAGGATACAGAACTTGTGCATGATTTGTGAAGATAGCACAGTCTTCTGAAGTTCTTCCCTGTAGCAATGGGTTTTGTCAGTGACATAAATACAGATGCTTGGCAAGGAATATTTCTAGTTAAGACACTGAAGATGCATGATGTAAACAATTAAATGCATTCCAAGCCCGAATATATAAAATATGTCATGCTGCACTTACCACATCTGTGGAGAAGAAAGAACATTTACCAGCAGGATGAGTAAATCAAAATGCCAGGGTAGTTTTTGGCAAACATTATTTAACCTGCATCATTGCTTATATGCATTTCCAATGTAGTATAAGAAATGCAACCTGATCATATTTCAGTGTAACCCTCTATTAAGGAAATGTTTATAATTTCAACCCAGAATATATGGGTAACAAGATAGCCTTGCTAGTAAGCTGCATGTATGAGTAAGTCACAAGCCTTATACACCATTATAAAGACAAAAGAAGGTACAGATCTGTGAAAATTTCCCTTTGCATCTGTGCATTTTCTGTGTGTGTATCTCCTTCTGATTGCCACCCTCAGATATCCTTGTGGAATAGAAATTTGAAGTCTGTGATTTGAGGTCTGTGGTCCCTATCTGATAGCTTTGCCAGACACCTTTTCCACTTGAGTCTTTTGAGAGGGATGAAAGAATCAGAGAATCATAGAATCACCAAGGTTGGAAAAGACCTCCAAGATCATCCAGTCCAACCTTCCACCTACCACCAATATTTCCCCAGTAAACCATGTCCCTAAATTCAACATCCAAATGCTTCTTGAATGCTGCCAGGGACAGTGACTCTATCACTTCCTTGGACAGCCCATTCCAGCACCTGACCACTCTTTTGGAGAAGAAATTTTTCCTAATATCCAACCTGAACCTCCCCTGATGCAACTTGAGGCCATAGTAAGCTTGCTTAGTCAGTGTGGATATTCTTCGGGAGTAGACACACACGATACTGGAACTTACACTGTTTTGGTCTGTACAGCAACATTAAGAGTCTCTTCCTTTGTCCTGCTCTTTTTGTTGTTATTGTTGTTGTCGCTTTTTCGTTGCTTTTTATTTTCTTCCTGATTGGGAAGAGACACAGTGATATGTATTAAAATGGTCTTTTGAGTATGACTTTGTATAGGTTGACTCCTGAAGCCCACAAAACTTATTTGCAATATGTCTTTATTCTACCTTTATTTTGACATTTCAAAATTACCTAGCATAATGTACAATACTGGCACAAGGAAGAGACAGGGACAAATAGCTGGGCAGGCCTGACCTCTGACTTTCTGTAGGACATCAAAGAGTAGCAAAACCCAGTCTATGTTCAGAGGGAGGTATCTTCTTAAATGAGAACAGTGACAGAAGATTTTCCTCCCTGAGATCAAGTAGAAACCAGAATTGCTCTACTGCCATTCAGTCCTTTACAGGGTTATAACCTGTCCGAAAATAAAGTGCACTGAAATATGTTGACTACTTATATTTGGTATCTAAGACATTTTTTAGCCTTTCTTTCAGGTCTGACTAAACTCAAACTTTTCAGTTCTATTTTGAGAAAAGGAATATCATATCATTAACAATGCACCGAGGGTGAAGTTCCTCTTTCAGTGCAATAACATCATGGGTTAACCACCCCACATCAGAACAGAAGCTTATTTTACAGAATGTTGTCATGACTGCAGCCATAACTATTAAGAAACACCACTGTGCAGACAAAGACATTATTTTTTTGAAAGCCAGCATTGAAAAGAAAACAACGTACCTTTTGAGTAACACATTTTTGGGGTATCCATCTGTAAAATTAAGAGATTTCTTTGGTCAATAAGGTCATAAAACAGTGACAGAGAGATAGACAGATGTCCAGCAATGAGAAGTGAAGCAGAAACAAACACTTAAGAATGAGAGAGATTTAACCTTCACAGACTGCCATTGGAAGATCAAAATTATTTTGAAATTTTCAACCAGTGCTTTGCTGTTACAGTTAAACACAGCTTGTTGGCAGTAAGTGGGTGAAATTCAATGGCTTGTGTTATGCAGGAGATGAAGCTACATGACCTAATGGTCTATTCTGGCATATGAATTGTTTAAATATAACTAGTTATTTTATGCATTTTTCCCATTTCTACATGTCTAAGTAGTTAGTCATGACAGAATTTGGTTATTTCTAGTAAAGAAGTGATAGATAAATCTGGGTGATGTTTTCTTAAAGTTTTCAATGGTCTACACATCTTGATGTGGTTTCTTTCATGGTTTTGCACATGAAGGACTTCGCAGTATGTGGGACATGACTGAGCTCATGGTCTGAGGTTATACTGTATTATACCCAGTTCTTACCAAAAAATAGAAGGCTTCTTTAAATATGCTGCAGAAATCCTTTTCCAGGGAGGTCACTGCAAAGGGTCTTCTCTTTTAATGTCATGCGATTCATAGTGAAATTTCAAGTGGTCATAGAAACAATAATGGTCAAATTGTCAGCTGGGCAGTGGGTGCATATGGAAGGCAGAGGAGGCCAGAGACTGCTCTGATCTTGTGTGTGATCTGAAGCTGCCCTGGACCCTACACAGGTTATGGGTGTGGATTATGCTGGATATGTTTCATACTCCTCAACAGCTATCATGGATGTGTTGCATTTGCTTGCAGTCATTTTATACCTATGTCTGTTCCTTTACGCATGTAAAGGAGATTACTTATTTGAAGGGGAAAAAAGGTTCTAGTAATTGGAGTGCACAGTCCTGAACTTACATACTCTTAAACTAGAAGAGGTCCTCCTGTACGTCCTACTCACAGGTATCCACGGATGCCACTTTCTCCAGCAGGGAAGGCACGGTGCATGAATCGGTTCCTCTGGAGAACAAAGGAGTCTTCATCATGGGAACAGGTTTCTTGGTTTCAAGCATGGGAAACAAAACGAGTACCCAGCTGCATCCCATCCCATTTCAGCTTACAAAGCTGTCTGGAAAACAGTGATCCCAAACTTGTCTCTTAAATCACCCACTGTCTTTGTGCATTGTTACCTTCAGTATTGCTAGTATGGGCTACATTTTCAGTGCTTTTAGATTGTTTATTATGAAAGGAGTTCTGCTTGTTGCATGCTTGCTGTTCAATGCAATATATAAAACAGAGCAGATCAGCATGTAGCAGCCAAAAAATATTATTCTTGTATTTTTAATATATTATGAGAACACATTCATCCACAAAACCGTAAGAGGGCAGCATTCTCTCTATCATTCATATTGTCTCCCTGCTGGAATATTAAGAGAGACTTTCTTTAGCATTCATCTCATAAACCACAGAGATGTGTTATATATATAATTCAGAGCCTCGTTTGCTATTCTTTGTAATCAATAGGAATGTTTCCCTTGATTTAAATAGGTGTTGGGTGGAGGCTGTAGTTGTTCAAAATGACATCAGGAACAACTGTCTGCGTGATTTAAATCAGAAGATACTGAAAATAAGCAGTTAAGAAATAATTTTGCTGGTGGTTAACCATTGGAATAAAATACCAAGAATTCTGGTGTATTCTCCATTTCTTAATGTCTTTGGATACAGACTAGATGTCTCTTTGGAAAAAGTGGACAAAAGCTGCTGAGTTCAATACTGAGGTGGCAGGATGGTATTCCGCGAACTCCTTAAAATGGAAATTGATGCTGTATGTATGTAAGCAAGAAGAGTCACACATTTCTTACACTGTTAGTAATTAAGCAGTGGAACAACAATCAAATGGGATGTATTTCCCCATGATCTTCTCTATGTACGATCTGTTTTGCACAAGCCATCAGATTTGCTAAGCAAGATGCTCCCCCTGGCTCTGGAATCCATTAATGTGGTAGTTCCTTCTAGCTGCTTGAAACCAATATGATAGCTTCAGTGCAAAATGTTACAGCTGTCAACTGATGCTTTGAGCAACATGTAGTACATTATTGTAGTAATAATTGATTGGGTTTTTAAAAAACTTTTTTTTTTTTTTTTTCAAGATTAGAACAGCTTAAAATGGAAGAAGAGACATTTTGAAGAGAGGAAACAGAATTGTTTACTTCTAAATCATTGCTTCAAAAATCACTTAGGTCACAAGAGTCTGCAGCTTTTTAGACAGATGAATTTTTAGACTTCTCACAGTGTCAGTGCAATGTACAGTGGCAAGTGCTAATTAGCATTCTTGCTTGCAATGTCAGCAGACAGGAGTACTTAATGAGCATGGAAACCAAGCTATTCTTTCTATGCTGCTTGACATGGTGACCCAACTCTGACCTCAGAGGGTTTGTGATGAAATTTTATTTTCTTGTTTGTTTACTTAATCTCCTACTGGTGCGGGAAATTCCTCTGCATCTTTATTCCCTGTACTTCAGTTATTTTAACCCCCTAAAATGATGCACAAAGTTTACACTGTGAATACCCTTAGGAGAACAAACTGTGGTTCCACAGAAAAGTAATTAGGACAAATGGAATGGTAGGCAAACATACATGATTCTGTAAGAGTGACATTCTCTCTCTGCTCTCATAAGCAGCCATCCACCACGTGAGAAAGCAAAAGCTCTCTGGAAAAGATGACTGCAAAAGGAAAAACAAAGTTATTTAATGAGAAACACATCTACTGTTACATTTAATTTTCATTTATTTCATGGACATGGAACTACTTAAAATGGCTTCCCATTCTTTTGGGCGAAAGAGTTTGTGTTTATCTGTGATTTTTAGTTAGGACAGTCATAAAGAATGTTAATTTTCTAGTTATGTTTTAAAGACTGCTAAAGAATGTAAGCATTTTTTAGCTTGAAATATTTTCGCATTGTTACCATAACACAGAAAAATGTGAGGTATTATTTAATTTCCCGTAACTCGCAGTATAAAAATAAATTCAATGACAAACAAGCTTTGCCAAGATGGCTATATATTTTTTTGAGGAATAATGTCGCTGATTCAAGCTAGTGCACATTTTACATGGGGTTTGAATTAGCAATTTTTCACTGGATCTTAAGAGCTTTTTCTGTTTCTCAGTTTCGTGCTGAAGCCTCAGTTCAGAAAGGTACTTCATACTATGAGTAATTTAATCCAAGTCAGAGGGCCTACCCTTGGAGCTGAGCTGGGAAACGGAGCTTTAGATACAGTGAAACTTAGTGGTGTCTGTGGGAGCCCCACGTTACTCGAGTTTCAATTAAGTTTTGATGCCAAAGATAGTGCCTGCCACTCTTAATCGACATGTGGGATGCTGCTGCTGTGTGCTTGACCATACTGTTTATTTGGGTGATATTCAATAAGCCACAGCCCCATTGTGAGTAGTATAAAACAGAAGTATAATATAGAAATAGTCAAGAGAGGTCCCAAAAGAAACTATATAACATGCAAGCAAAATGGAAGAGGAAGTAGCATTAAGCAACAGCATAGCTTCATGCTTCTTCCTTTTTGGAAGGAAGACGGGGTAAGGTTGGGGAGGAATGAGGGGATATGCTTCAGGGCTCCTTGAAAATGTGGGGAGCGATGGAGAGGACAAAACCACTGCGGGGCAGTGGAAATCCACTGAAGAGTGTGCAGAGGCCCTTGCCCTGGGTTCTGCTCCGAACAACCAGATTCCCTCTCCTCTCTGGATGAACTCAGTCCCTACCCAGTGGCAGGGAGAGAAGAGATGGGGAGATAACCATCACGGGCTTTGCTGCTGACAGGGTGGCTGATGAATCTTCTCCATCTTTCTGGACAGAATGCCTGGCTTAGGTTTGCTTTTCTGCTTTCTGTGCAGTCCATGGATTTTGACTCATTTTATAGTCAGCTGACTTATTCAACAGGGGACTTATTTTGCTAAATAAGCTACAAAGCAAAACACCAAGGAGCATACTGCAGTGAAACAGAATACAGTCTTTAATTGACACAGTAGTTTTGAATAAATCTTTCCATTGTCACAGTCAGCGCAGTAAATGCCAAGGCCTGTCAGCACCATTTCTTCGTTACCTCCCCAAGGTAATTATATAGCTCTTCTCACTGCATCCAATTCAAAGCATTAATCTGTTAACAGCCCCAGCTTATGGCATTTTACCCAAACTTAATAATAAAAATTAAAAATAAAATAAAATAAAATAAAAAATAGGCATCAGGCTTGATCTTGCAAGAAGCTCAGATCCCATCTCTGCTCGTTGAGCCAAAATAACTTGGACATCACTTGAAATGTCTTGCTGGGAGTGTGCAGAGAGGTGGTGCCACAGCAGTGATCTGAAGTCAGCTCTTTGAAGAGCAGCACACTGGGCCACCCGTCCTTTTGTGGAGAAGTGGCCTTGGGGAACTAATGTGCAGTTTCTTCCTTCTCCTTTTACGTCCATGTTCCCAGTCCCCAAACAGCTCTAGGCCCCAAAGGCACGAGGCTGGCCGTTCAATGCAGCAAAACATTTGCTAACAGCCCAAGCCACCCACATGCAAGGGTTATAAATAGCAAATATGAAGCATTTAGTTATGGAACTGTGATGCTTTTCATCTCTGTGCAACTTCAAGCTCTGCTTGTGAGCAGGAACAGCGGCCGCTTTGTCCTCAGAGCTGACGAAGTCTATGCAGAAGAGAGGCATCCAACGTGCACTTGTACAGAAATTTTACATCTTTCCTTTTACGTTGCTGCCAAAGTGTATCTTCCCTCTGGCTGAATGTGTAAAATCATTTCAGGGGTGGAACAGGTAGAAAAATGAATCCATGTTTCATGAGAAATATGAGGTTGAGGGAGAAGAAAAGGGGGTGTCACTGATTGCAGTCTTCTATCACAAGCCACACAGCATATGATCCCTTTTTACTGAAATGGAATGTTCTGATACCAGTTTGGCCCAAAGCTGTGTTCTGTGTACCTCAATGGCATCTCTGGGTTGTAGGTCAGACCACAGTTAGGTCTTTGAAATTAGAAAAATAAAGAAAGGCCCTTTGTGGCACTTTGTGTAGGGTGGGTTTGGGCTTCCAGAACTGACATTATCTCTGGGAACAATAAAAAGTCAGGCTTTTTATTTTTTCATTTTTATTCTGTTTTTGGGAGGAGGGCCGTTTCTGTTCCCCTGCAACAAAGAGACAAAATTCACCCTGGTAAACTTACCTACTATAATCCACTTAGCTTTAGATGCTAACAGTGTGAAAAAAAATCCCATTATATTTACCAAGAGGTATTCAGGCATGTCCTGTGAGGATGTATTTTTCTTCTGCAAAATCTGCCCTAAACAGCCTTTAGAATTTATTCTTTATAGTTATTATTATTTTTTTAAAACTACTATATGGCAAGGAGAGAATTTTGCATTAAATTCTAACCGCTCAAAATGTGTATGAAAAACTAATCATTTCCTATTAAATGCTAAAGGACTTTTCTCCTTGAAGATATAAGCAAGCCCAACAGGAACTGGTAGTTATGCTGCAGAAGGCTTAGAGAGCTTGGGGGAGGGTGCTCAAGTGCATTAGTATTCACTCCACATTCTTGCCTGCTGTTCCACATGCACTGTTTTGTGCCTCCATAAACTGCTCTGGATGCAGATCAAAATTATTTAAGAGAATTCACAGGGAAAAAAAAAAAAATAGAGCAGCCATTTCAATGTATTTCCACATTGCTTTCATTTTTGTCAACATTCACTGTTAGCCTTTTTATAGCGATATGAAAAAAAGATGGCAGAAGCAGAAGGGAAAGGCTTTCTCTGATAAGAAATGCTTTTACATTTTAGGCAGAAGTTCTCACAACAAATCAGAGTGCTGTTAGCTTTCCTTGTGCAGCCCGCATCAACCACTTAAAGAAGCAGCACTCAATTCTTTAGCTGAGAGGGCACTTTACAATGATTATTACTCTTTCTCATTTGCAAAATCTGCTGAAACACAGGAAGAAGTCTGTTTGTCTCTGCTATGTTGATCCTTTTTGATAGGGTGAACACTGACCTCCCTCCCCTCTTTTCATTTTTCAGTTCTCAAGACTCTTGACTCAGGGCCAGCCCAAGAGCAGACCCAGCCAAGGAGCCACGCTTTTGGCTCCTAGATTCAAAGTCGTGGCTGCAGAAATGTGTACAAAACAATTCCATGAAAGATCAAGTGGATAGGATCATTTGCAATACAAGTTTATCTAACGACTTCTCTCAATTAAGAAAATAAATAAATGTGCTTCTTACTTGCAGGCACGAGGAAGCAGCCTTTGATCCATCATTCACTGAGACAAGTATGGCTCGTGGTCCACCACCATGAACTATGGGCTGCTTCCTTGATATTTGTTTTACTCGTGGCATTCTTGAATCCTGATCCGAAAGGAATGTGCTCAGATGCAAAGTTGTTTCACAGTACACAGCTGGACTGCCTACTCTGATAGCAGACCAGAAGAAAGTATGAAGGTCGCCATACAAAAAGAAGAGTGGAGGCTAGAAAGCTGGGGAGGAGAATCAAAGGTGAAAGCCCCCAAGCACTGGGAGCAGATAAGCTTAGAAGAAAGCACTGAGGGAAGCTAAGAATTTGTCAGAGGAGTGAATAAAGGTGAAATCAAGGAAGAGGTACGTCTTGCACATGCACATACACTGATATCCACTGATTAAAATTAACAGCACATGAAATACGGCATTCTGGCAGTACTAACTGTGGCACAGTGTGGTAGATACAAAATCTTTAAATCAACAGCATTCCCCTGTGGCCAACAGTCACTTGTCTCTGGACAGCCTCCTTAAAAACTCTTGTCTGAAGCCCTGGTCCTTGTTGGCTGATGCACTGGGATGCACTGGTGCTTTTGCTCTCAGGGTATACCACCCTGCTGTGCACATGGTGGCAGGGGATTAAATATGCATGAAGTTGACAGTAAGCTCCACTTCCATCAAAGCTTAATTTTGCTCATTTGTCAGTGTTGAATAACAGAAATTAATAACAATAATTGATAGTTCTGTTAACGCAGTGAGTAGAGAGCAGCACATGATACAAATATTAAATCCAGGGAAACAGTGCTGGGAGACAAGGACTGTTCAGTGCAGTCCACATTGACTTGTAGGTAAAAAATACTTTGCAGGTCACCAATGGTCTAAACAAAAGAAAATGTGTGGTCAGAGGGAACAAAGGAATGTGCTGGAACATCCAGGGAGGATGTAGCACTGTCTATGCTGGCTGTAAGGAATCTTCTGAGGAGGCTGAAATTCCTTCCATCTTCTCTCCCCCTTTTCTGGTTTTGAAGCTTCTCTGCCAAGAAAAGGACAAAAGCTTCATTATGCTTGAAGTCTGGCCACAAGCAAAAGTACCTAAAAGGTGCTTTAGACCGTTTACTACATGAGCTGTGCTATTTCTGAAGGGACGTGGCAAGCTTTCCGATTGACTTGCCATCTTCCAAAAATTGCATATTCCTTTTGTGTCACTTCTCAGAGGTCTCTCCTTTTTACTTGGCTTACACCGTTGCAATTCTTATGAAACCAGAAGCTGTGGAGCTTACATGGAAGCAGGAACTACAAAGAAATTCTGATAGCTCTTTTGAGGAGGAAACATCGAGTCTTCATTATTGATTTTCTTTCTTTATTGTGATTCTATCTGTGTGTAGTCATAAGTGGGGCTTTCTGTAGGTGATACTGCACAAATTCCATGGAAGGCAACATACTTTCTTAAGAAACTTTAAAACTTCTTAAAAATGCAGCACGTAGAAGGCAGAGAAGTGCATTCAAATTTTATAATCTATGCATACATACATATTACATACACTTAAAAAAAGAACTTCATTTATACTAGCCTGGCCTACTTCCTAGATATTCTTCTCTTGTAGGCAGTGGTTTGCTCCCAGAAAGGGTGGGTGGACAAGAAGGAGTCTTTGAATTTCATTCAAAGGGATGATATATGAGCATAGGACAGAACTGATGAAGGCAGGGATGGTTGTGGGAAATCTGACAAACTGAGGGTGGCCTCAGTGGCATGGTGGAGGAAACAGAAGCCACAGAGGGAGAAGGGGAAGGAAGAAAGGTTTTCTGAAAGGTGTGGACAGGAAACTTTAACTCAATTCAGTGGGAAAAGGAGAGGCTGATGGAGAAACTGAAAGGAGTATGGTACTGATAGGCCCTTTCATAATTAAGGGAAAATAGAACAGACTGTGTCTGAATTACTGGATTTGTAATGTTATCTACATGCCTCACAAGACTGACACACAGATTTTCTGGTATTTGCAGCTGGAAAATATGACTTTTATACCTACTATTCTTATTTCATTTCATTGAATGGCTGTACTCCCTCACAGTGCTTTTTCTGTCAAACCTCAGTAAAAGTCTTCACCTGAGATTCCAGTCTCCTGTCTTGTCTGTACTTCATATGCCTCAGCATTTGAAGTTCCTGCTACCCTGCAGAGGTTTACTGCCATAATAAGCAACCAAGCTCCTGGGCCAGGGAGCAGCCAATCTCTCATAGATGACAACTGCCTTTATCCACCTTCCTGGTTGGAAGGAAAGAGCATAGCAATCCACAGGTGGTGGAGGCATTTGGATGTAAATGATGCAGGCCATCCATCAAGCAGTACAATTGGATAGTTGGTTCACAGCTGAATGAACCCAGCCTCTAAGAGATTCAGAGCCTGGAGCAAAAATAATCAAACGTCCGTGCAAAATTCACTGACGGCCGAGCATGGCATCATTGCTGGCCTGACATCCTTGCGTATGTGGAAAACCAGCAGGAGGGAAAATTAGTGCACCCAAATATACACAATGAAGTCAGAGTGAAAGCAATGAAATTACAGCCGCTCCTCATGAGCTAACGGGACCATTTTCCTTAACCAGTGACCTTCAATTACAGAGTAGAAAGCAAATTAGTAGAGACAAAAAAGAAAAACCTGTTAGCCAGAAAATCGTACTGGCTAAAGCTTGTCTTGTTTCAGTTCCAGTTTTCTTAGCTTTCGGTAAAGTGTGTGCTGTCTCCTTTGGAGTACTGGTGTTAACTGGAAATGTTGATTCTGGGAACAATGAATGCCTTCTTATCAAATGGTTGGGTGTTATGACCACGTTTTTCAGAAGGCATTTCTTCTGCCTGAAGGATCTGAATCATTGCATGAAGCCTCCTGGTGCCACAGAGATCGAGTTAGGAAGAAATTAAAGGCCAAAAAAGCCACTGCAGGAATGACTAAATGAAACTGCCGTTTCTCAGTTCACAGCTTTCCAGCATCCCGTTTGCTCACCACTGTTTGCCTGTAGGTGGGAGTGACTGTGAAGGAGGCTGGAATGAATATCTCCAGTGCAGCAGTTTGGTGGTCCCCATTCAGAGTTACGGGGCATACTCTCATCTACAGCCATCTGAAAGTAAGAAGTGTGATCCTACCTGTTTCAGGTTGCTTATGCAACCTCAAAAATTCACAAATCTAGATTAGTGACGTGGTATGAATCCACTTTGAATGGGAAACTGAGCATGTAATGTTATCTGCAAGCTGAGGGTGACCACAGAGGTAACCAGCACTCTTGAGATTCGCAAGCTGGCTTAGTTCACTAGATAGGCAAGCCCAGAAAGGCAAAAAATAGGTACCCTTCTTTAGTCTGAAGTTGGATGAGATTTTTGTACTTAAATCTTTAAGTAACTATATGTACATTCTGTGACTAATTTTTCAGTTCCTCCATTGCAACATTCAAATCCTATAATGCAAATCAAAATGTGTTTTGACAGGATGAGATCTGCCTTCCTTCTCTGGATACATACTCTGACAAATGAGGTTTTCCTTTGGGCATATTAACACCTTGTATCTAGCTCAGATTTATAAAAGGAGCTAAGATCTCAATGGAAAAAAGAAAAGGCAGAATCATTTGCAAAATAAAACAAGCCACAGTTAAAACAAAGATAACCAGGTAGGTATAAGTTTTCTTTTGACAACATTGTGAGCTAAATACCTTTTCCTTCTTCCTGTGTTGGCACAGCCTTTTCCCCAGGCTCCTGAGTTATATGAGAGAACACAGATGGGGAAATATCTGCAGGGGTGCTTCACCTACTTTAGCAAAATCTGAAACATGTTTTCCTGTTACCTATACCACTTTATTGTCTGCAGATTATCAGGTTTCTTTAAGCTTCCATTTTCCAAGTTTTCCCACGATACCTCAGATCATCAGCTCTTACAGTTTAAAGAGGGAGATTAATTTCTAAGGGACTGCTGTAACAGCATGGTAGAATGCCAAATTGTTTCCTTCTTGCAGCTACTAATATGTTTGCTTTCAGAGGCAATCGATCTTCTTGAGATCCCTCTTCCCCTTAGTTTGACAGAAATCTGTTAATGACAAAGCTCTGAGTGTTCTCTAAATGCAATGTGTGGTGAACTCTTGAGTCCCAAGCCTGAAGCCACAGTCTTCCCACTGTTTGTTGCCTGGGCTCAATAAACATCACACTGATATATTGAGATGACTAAGCTATGCAGCGTTCACCTGCCAGCACCAACTCACTGGTTTGGACTTGTGAATTTTTCCAGATAGCAGACTGGCTTAAAGAGCAAAGCCATTTATAGACCTGGTGATTATAATGATGCATGGGAATAAAAATAGATTTATAACAATCATAACATCCAGGATGGCATTATAAATAGGGAGGATAAAAAACAGGGAAAGACAAATACGTGTCTGGAAATATGACTACTACTGAATCAATAAGCTGATGTCTTACCAAAAGCACATCGTTACAGATTGAAAGCCGAGTGGTATCAGCAACTTTCAGTCTTCCCAATAGCAGCAGTCATTTTTCTCCAGCTTTGTGCATGTTACAAGTTGCAGTGCACCATTTATGTTGACCAGAGAGCTGTTTCAGAATCACTGTTAACTAATTATATTTAAAACAAACTACTTATATTCCTGTAACGTGGAACAGGCTACTTAATGCCTATAGTCGCTCTATTAGGTATGTCAGTAAAAAGAAGAAATCATGATATTTAGGTTCCTTTTCTTATTACATCGTGTAAACTATGTTATGCATAATGAATAATTAAAGGAACTTAAGTTTTACAAAATAATTCCAGGCTGTGTCCCTTCCCTGCCGTATGGCATATTGTCATAAACGTGGTTCTTTTAAACACTGCTGAGAACAACTTGGTCGTAGCATGGACAAGTGTTTATTACAGGGTTTGCTGCCTTGTCCTATGATTCTGTTCTGTACAAAACACATCTTTGCTAATTCCCCAAGGCAAAGTGGCAACACTGCAAAGCTCTTGTGAAAACATTCAAACTGCAGTTTAAACCTTGTTAAAGCATAGTTCTTCTCTGGAAAGTGACACTAAAAATGGCATTGTGGGATTCTGTATTTATTGTCTATTTGTGATCTTCAGATCAAACATGCGAAGTACAGCTATATAGTTCCCTTGTACCATTCACAGCCAGCTCCACAAATCCCAGTGGGATTAGAAAGCTGAAACTTTCATATTCATGTATTTTAAGATGATGGTCTCCTTAGCATCTGTCCAGACCTGTTGTCCTCACTGAAACAGGTACACTTCGGCTCCCTTCCATTAAGGTGAATGAGCTCAAGGAAGATTTGTCTTATTCTCATACTCTGTATGCAAATATACAAAAGAAGCAGACTTGTTGAAGAAGATGCCACTTCTTAATGATAGTCACACTTTGAGCTAAGCTATTTCACTGCCTTTTTAATTTTTTCAGTTGTTTCACAGCATAAAACAAAGAAAAAAAATGGATCTCTAGAAATTTCTTATATGAACAGTATTCCCTATAAACATTAACTGGCAGAAGCACAGGCTTATGAGCTGCATTTTTATTTCTCTAGAGATCCAGCTGTTGTATATTTATCGTGGGCACCAGCAATGAGATGACAAGCCTAACTCAAAGTCCACTGAAACTAGCTTACACTGTCAGATTAACTGTGGGAACTTGCTATGGATTTGCTGCTCTTGCTTCTCTGGTATCTGAGTGGGGAGCAATTGGCATCACCAACCCTTCAGGGTCAGAAGTTGACTCTGGTGCTGGGTACTGCGAGTCAGAAGACTGCATTATTGTGTCCCAGCTCTTGATGACAATATTAATTTGGCTTAAATAACTTCTGCTGATGGAGCTGGTGTAGCATTCTTTGTAATGCTTTAGGTTGGCCCCTGTATGGAAAATAATGTACTCAGTACAGCTACTTGTACATGGACATTTAGAAAACGGTCCTTCTCTTCACACCACAAAGAAGATGCCAGGGTAGATCCAGACTATCAGCACTGCTGTCTCTTTAGCTAGGCAGCATGCCCACTAATACACCTAAGAGTAGATATCAAAGTACTAGAAGTCTCTGAAAAGGTTACAGGAACAGTTAGAGCATCCATTCAAGTAATTAAGTGGTGACAGCTACGTGACGGATGCCTGCAATACGCCTCTGGGTAGCTGGATTTCCGTGCCAATTTTCACATTGTCTCTTAGAAAGAACTCATCACTAATTCAAGTATCTTGAATTTTTATCATGTTGACGAGTATAATCAACATCTGTTTCAGTCTCAGGTTATGCTTGATGGGTGTTCTAACCATTACAGATGTATAAGGAGGAATGTGCTGGGCCGTCCTTGAAGACTATGGCTTCCTGACTTAGCATAGCTGGATTTTGTAAAACAATGCGCAGGCTTTTTCCACCTCCCTCTTGCCAATCCCACACAGCCTCGTGACTCAAAGGGGCAAAACTGCACAATTCAGAGGCAGTGTGGGCCCCAGATTTCAAATGCTTGAGAGCTGGAATATCCAGAGCTGAGGTTTTGGTTTGGCCTACGAAAAAGGGCAGAAAACCATCTGTGAAAACTGGATGCACGACTAGGTTTGGCTTCTACCCCAGGATCCCACAGCGTCTGAAATACGGACAGTAATCACTTTCTGGGTATCTGCAGGTTAGGAAAAGGAATACTTTGTTCAGACCTCTGAGGGGAAAGTCACATCCCAGCTCCATGGCCTGGGGCACCAGCATAGAGAAGGCGGATGGGTCAGAGCCCCCACAGAGCTCCAGGCTGGTACCCGAGGGTCTACCAAGGAAAAAGGATGCAAAATCATCAGTGTTTGATCTGCACTGCTTCAGGAAAAAAGGAATGCTCCTTTCTGATTAAAAACACTGCATGGCATGGGGAAGAAGGAAGAAGCACGGGGCCCTTTGCCCAGCGGGCGGCATGGGCACTTGGCCAGGGCAGCAGGGCCGCTGCTGGCGTTCCCACGTCGGCAGGGAAGGGAAACCAGCAGGGTTTATCCTTCCCCTCCACCTCCCCCTTCCCGACCTTTGTTTCCCAGCCAGCCCCGCTCCTGGAAATCCCTGGGCAACCAGGCAGAAAGGAGCCTGCGGGCTCAGTGGGGAATGGCAGCCCTGGGTGAGCTCCAGGCTCCCTGTGGGGGCTGGCTGTGGGGCCGTGGGGCCTGCAGCTCACCCGCTGGCAGTGATTTCTAAACATGTCCCCTGTAAGCCTGACTGCTGAGACATGTTGTCCTGGAAGTGTGTCTCCCCACCAAGCCAGCTGCGTAGGGGAGAGGAGGGGGGGGGAAAGACAGACAGACAGACAGAGCCCAATTAAACCCTCCCCTGGCCAGCCCCTGACACTCCCTCCTGCATTTTCCAGTCTGTGGTTACAGCGCTCAAAGAGTTCCATTAAATCATCAGATTTTACAGGTTCCTTTAAAAAAAAAAAAAAAAAAAAAAAAGAGGGAGAGAGAGAGAAAAGTTTGGTCATAGTAGGGAATGAGTGATCAAAGCTGAGCCAAAGCTTCCTGTTACACCGGGACTATATATATACCGTGTCTTTAATGTTGGGGGATGTCAGCAGGCTGCTAGGAGGCTGGAGCGCTGGCTAGCTCTGCCTGATTTCCCAGCGCGCTGAGGTTTCTTCCACCAACCACAATGAACAAGTTCCTGTGCTGCACGCTTGTGGTAAGTCCCTTCAGAGAGGTAGATAGGGCTCGAGATGGATTGCAGCTTCAGAGATGAGGCTGAAAAGACACAGGGCTTTTCTGCTGTATTTTCGTTGCTGTTGTTTTGCTTTGTTTTTGTTTGTTTTCTTTTTCTTTCGCCTTTTCTCCGTTCTCCTGGTGAACTCTTTTTGTTTGATCACACTGGGCTTTCCTGGTGAGGTTTGGAGTGAGATGGACATGTCTCGCGTCAGGAAGGAAGCAGAGATTTTGATCTCTTTCTTAAGGTAGTGGCACGATTTACTTTTGTTTTGCCTTCTTCTTATTTTCCTCTCACCTTTTGCAAGGCTTCATTGTGCTGTACTAATATAAAGTACTGTATGTAGGAATGAGTTTTAGAAACAGCAGGCTGGGATGTTTGTATTTGACTTACTGAAGCTCCATCCCTGCCTGTCTGTAATCGTTCCTACAGTGGCACAAGGCAGTGTCTCACATACTGGGCTGGCTTTCTTTCCCTGAAAAACCACTGTGGACTCCAGAAAAAAAAAAAGCATGTGTGCTTATTTTGGCTAAGAAAATTCAGCTTCATGTGTAAGAAAATGATGAATTAGGAGCCGTGTCTGTAGCTTTTACAGAAAATAAAATATATGTTGTTAAATCTGGTAAAGTCCCTTATTAAATAAGTTTTTGTTTACTTGGTGATTTACAAAGATACTTCCAGTTGCAAATTCAGAGATGTTAGCAGTGCAATAAATCTTTCAAAAGACCATTTAATCTGTTTAGCTGTGTGGAATTTTATATGACGCCAGTTTAATTAAAACCTGCATACAGCCAGAATCTGTGTAGCATCTGCTTGGAGACTATTCACCTTTTGAATAAGAAAACATTTAAATAAAAACATTTTAAAAAGTACTGTTCAGAGTGGGATGTTATGTGTGTCTGCACAATAACTTGCTTCTCGTTCATTTTGGTGAGTACAGGGACATTAATGTTGTGGTAGAACATTCGAACTGAGTTCCAGTTATTCTGAAAGCTCTTTATAAATGCACCAAGATTTCCAGGATCTGATGAGTAATGCATGTTTATTACTTTCTGTAGGACTTTCTGAAAGAGCTTTTTGAGAAACAAACCAAAGTAATTAATGGTGCAAGAGAAGCAAAAATTGTCAGGCTCGTGGTTGGCAAGCTGAAATGCAGGACAACTTTTACACCTAAGGCATAACAGTGTGCCTTCTTTGTCTATGAGGAAGCACAGAAATCTAATTTGGAAATTTTGGCTTATCTGTGGTTGTCATAAAGTACTCACATCAGCATTTTGGTTCAACTTAAATGTAATGTGCCTATTCATGTTCTTTAAGTCACAGTTTTTGGTGAAGTTCAGCATAACCTTTGGCAGTGGAGTCTCTGAGATGAAATATATCACAGTGACAGGAGTGCATATCAGAGAGCTTCATCATTCAACTCTTTTTTTTTTCTTTGTATTTAAAAGCAATTTCTTTCATGTTATTGTGAAGTTTAAGTGCTGTCGGATGTTCTGTAGGTCTGAGGATATCTTGAGTACTTGTTCTGTAAGAACACTTGTAGGAGGCACAGCAGCAGTTCAAAGTTGTGTGTGTTTGGCTTACACACCTTGGTTTTGGAGTCACCATCGCTGAAAAGGACAGTTTGGACATGATGTACTTTCAGCCTTGGCCTCTTTGCTGAAAGTTCCAGCAAGGAGACCTGCTGTGGTAATGCATGCATGTACGTGTTGTTTGTTGGAACACTAAAACAGCTTACAAACACACAAGCCTTATGAAATAGGCTGAATTGAAAGAAATTCCCCAGAGCTGGATCTTGTTACTTGTCACGTAACTATCTTGACCCCTAAACTTGACCTTTCTCTATTTTGGATCTCTGGGTGCATGTGACATGCTTTTTCTGGCCTGCCTGCTGGGTTTGCTGTGTGTAGGCAGCAGTGGCTTTGCAGCCCGAGAGGGTAGGAGTTATCTTTCTGTCTGACTTTCCTTCTTTCTGTCTGTCTGTCTGCCTGCATGTGTGTTGGTTAAAAATAAAGCACCAAAGTTATCAGAAGAATTTTAAAAATTGTCAGAACTTAAATTAGACACACTTACCTAATCTCATAGAAACTTTAATTTTGCTCCCTTGGTAGTTAACTTTCATGCTAGTAGACTTGCTACATCGATGGTCTTCCTGGAGGAAAAACACCTGTTTGCACATAGTATCAGCCTTACTGTTTTTATAGCTAACTGATATTATTAATTCTGTTCAATGCAGCCTGTAGTCATGTCTGTATCATCTCAAGTTTGGGTTTGCTCCAAGTCTTGATGTCAATCTGATGAATTCTGTTTGAAAATAGGATTTATGGTTAAGATACATGTTTTGGTGAGTAGCTGGTTAGTCTTCCCTACTTTCTCCCAGCACAGTCTTCAAGGGAAGTGCAACTCTCATAAATGAAGGCACACAGTTGCTTTTCAGTTGAACGTAATTTTCCTACCACTGGAAATGAAACAATTGCTTAGACTCCAGAATTGCTCTGTGAGTGACAACTAACTGTGCATCACAAAATTTCTACCAGATTTGAATTGCTAACATATCATATTCCCAGATGAGAGAAAGAAATGAAGGTAGTGGTTGATATCCACAGTTTTTAATACAGACTGCTCAGAAGAGTCACCAGTTACATTTCTTTAATAAAACAGTGGCCAAATAAAACAATCTGCAAAGCATCTTCTATTCAAAAGTAGGTCCTGTAACATGCAAAGTGAATGGATTGCATTGAAACAGCTGGCAGAACAGTGGAACAGCTTTATAAGCAGATCTGAAACCAGCAGAAATAACCATGTTTTAGCTATTGTTGTGTACCTGGTGCTAAACTCTGCTCTGCTGAAAAGTATTTCCCCTGGGCTGTGCTAAGAGAGCCTGCTAATTATAAGCTAAACAGTTATACATGTTTGTCAGTCCAAGTAGTTTACGTTTAGTGATTGCATGGTCTCCCACCCGAAATAGCGGGGTGATGAGGATGAAATACCTCCCAGCTGGCCTGATGGACATGGCTGTTCTTTCCCTAGATGTAAAAAAACCAAACAAAAACAGTGGCTATTTGCAATGAATGGCCATAGATCAGACCCAGCACGAAGTGACTTGTACTGGTTCTGCAGATCCAATCCTTTTAATCTTAATGATTCTATTCTATAAGCTATTGATTAGGTGAACCTCTTTAATACCATTCAGTGCCATATTTTGTCAGTAAGATTTTCCTGGTGTCTGTGCATGGGGCATTCTGCCTAAGGGCAGGGGGCCTCCTGCCCTAGCTTTGTGCCAATACCTTGCGTAAAGAACAAAGTAGGAGAGCTGTGAAATTTTACTTTCAACCCAACGCAAACACTAGGAGCAATCTGACAGATGCCTTGAACAATTATTTATCAAGCAGGAAAGTATGTTTCAGAATAGCTGTGGAATGCAAAACAGAAACAGATTTATCTTTCTCAGAAAATTAAACATTCTCCTTTGGTCTACAACCCCAAACCACAGCACCAAGCTATATAATAATATTTTCATATGTTGAAAAATCACTTTCTTTTCCTTCACAAAGCAGCGATTTAAGGGGATGATGCTTGAAAGATTATTGCTTTATGGGCTTTGTCTTCCGGTTCATTTTAATTCAACAAGAAAAGGCAAGTAGCTCTTTGCCTTACACTTAAAGATGAAAGAAAAGGGTGTGTTCTGTTTTCATGCCATTTTACAATCACATTATTTCTCTTTCAAAAGCATCTTCGAAGGGCTCAAATGGACTGCACAGGCCTTTTATGTGAGGATTGACTGTTTTGTGTATGCTGACTGAAGATAGTATGGAAAAATATTGCTTTAGGCCTAATGTATGGAGTGACAGAATCAAAGAAATGTTGTTCAGCCTTGAGTAACTCATGTTGGCTAAAACACTGTAAGTACCAGTACATAAACCCAGAGCTATTGGAATATTTTAAAACATGAGTCCAATTTTGATATCATCCTCTAAGCTAAAGACTCCAATATGGTTATCAGCAAGTTCTGCCTTCAGTTGTCTCAGCATATACTTGCATGACACTGATTTAACCAGGATTGTGTTTTGGTATTTACAGTTCATCCCAGCTGCTCATGTGGAGATGGACATCTTAAGAGGTGCTCAGGATTTGCCTTATGGAGATGATGTGGGTTTTCCAGGGCTTTCAGAATTGGGCTCGTGGTGCCCAGCTGAGATGAACTTCACCCAATAGGTTGATAGATGTAGTCAATGATACTAGATTTTTTTCTGTTGTTTTAGCAATAATTTTGTAACTGATTGCACTTCCTATTCGCAGAACAAAATAAATGAACAAACTGGGGACTGTTTTCTTAAACTGGACCTTGTGATTCTCTGGCATAGGAAAATCCTTTGCAATTCAGGACGTTCTGAATCAGTCTAAGAGTTAATTTGTTGAGATGGACAAGGTACTGAGTGTTGGGATAGAAAGGATACACTTATGTTTTAAAACTGAAAGACAGTGCCTTTGTCTATTGTGTCCATCCCTCAGCTCTTCCTGGAAACCAAGCAGCTTTCAGAAATGCATCAAGAGCTATACTTAAACTACTTGGGTTTCTTGCACCTGCTTCTTGGCAAAAGGCTGTTCCTGGAGTTCCTCTGACAAGAGAATCCCCTTTTCATCTGCCAACATTATCCTTTAACTGAGAAAATTCTTCTCTTGCCCTGCATTTGCTGTCTGTACTGAATCTATAGGTACTGTTTTAACTTGGCAAGCTAATGAACAGTTAACATCTTCTTAATGGCAACACTCTCCATTTCTTTGTCATCTCTCTTGACATTTCTTCTTATCTGCATTAACCTCTCCTAAACAAGAATGAACAGAATTTTATGCAATGTATTGAATGACAAATCCATAATTCTAGCCAAGTGCATCTTTGATAGATTACAGCTTCAATTTCTTAAGAGTTTAAAAGGTAAACTGAGGCCAGGCTTCCAGTTTCTCACTTCTTTCAAGCTGGAACATGCCTTTTTCTCCAACCAGTGCAAACAGGTCAGTGACAGCATGACTGTAGGAGAAATCTTGCTTTCACTGCAGCTCTCAGGAAGATTGACAGTTCAGGATTAGTAAATTCTGATCGACACATTTACATGTGCTCCGGCAGTGCTGTTTCTTTACAGCAGAGATTCAGGAGTTTAAAACTTAGTGTGTCTTTATGTATGGACATCTAGTTCAATCAGAGGCTTTACATGACTGAGGATTTGCTACCAACTTGGTCTTAGCATGGCTTAGGAGGAGAAATGGCAGGAATGACATAAATACATTTCATTAGCATTTTAATTTGGTCCAGGAACATGTGTTTGAATGGCCTCTCCTGATCATCGTTATTTGCTGTATTTTAGTTTGCACAGCAGAGCAGACTTAGAGTGCACAGGGTGGATTTACAAAAATAACCTGGATAGATGAAAGTAAATCCAGAGAGATGGACTCTGGAGACACACCAGATGCACTGTAACTGCATGGTAGCAGCCTAAAGTTAGTCCCAAACAACCCCCACTGAATCATGCTTCATGTGGATGTCAGGTGTTCAGCACCATCTGTTGTGCACCATAACAGGTGACTCAGCTTGTCAATGCAAGCACAACTGGGGGGATGTTCTTTAGCACGTCTTACACTAGGGGACTGGACAATTTAGCAAAGTTCCCCTCTGACTTATTCTGTGAGCTGAGGGACAGGAAGCTTTTTGTTCTGTTTTGCCATGTTGCTGCAGTAAAACGGTAAAAAATCCTACTTAATTACCTTCCAACACCTTCCTTGCCTTTTTGCAAAACTTCCGAAAAATAGCTTGCCTTTCTTTTGGTGCTTGGTTTAGGTTCAAGGATAACTTCTGATTTTCACGTTGTATATTGAAACTCATAATATTCACACGTGTTAGCTGCTCTCTGTCTGAATAGAAGACAATCTTCTATTATCTAAGCATGTTCAGGGGATCTATAACAGTTCTATGAGGAACGATGATATTGGGGATTGGAGTCTCGAAATGCACTTAGCAACATACTAATGGCTGTGCTGGGTCTGAGAAAAAAATAATCCAAGAAAAATCCCTAAAATGCCCCATATGCTGTCTATAGCAAGGGTTGATACGTAGAGGAGATGTAAGGGAAAGGTGGAAATACAGTGACGCTTTTCCAAAACACTCTTTCAGACTCATGCAATTTGTGGTTTGGGATTTCTTGATTAAGAGGTGATGTTTGTGTTTATTTGAATGTTCCTCCTTTATTCTGCCCTGCTGAATTTTGCACCCAACTGCTTACGGTGTCTCATGGCAATGAATTACACAGGTCGCTATACTGATAGGATTGTAAACATCAAATAGTAGTGGTGTGTAATACAGCTCTGTGTTGAAAATGATGTATGAGATGTTTTGGTAAAATACTGAGATGCTAATTGCATTTATAGCTTTGGTTTGACTGAAAGATCTTTAGCCATAATTATTTATGAAATAAAAGAGTTTCTGCATACATGTGGTTCAGCCTGTGATTGACAGATTATTGCAGCTATATAATTTGTGTTTCTGGAAAGACAAGTGTGATGTGCTTTTCTATTAGAAATGCAAAGAAAAAAATGAGATGCAAAGACTGATAGTCTCGGTGACACTGATATATTAATCCTATTAGCATGTTTATTTGTTACACTCATTTAGATTAATAGTATTTTGCTTGGCAGCTATTTGTACTTCCAGAGTTAAAGCTTAGCACAGTCTCATATATCGCTCAGGTATGTTTTTGTTCCTCTCAGTCCAGACCTTTGAAGTGAAATAATTTTTTTGCCAAATCATACTATAATGAAAACTTGAATCAATTCCTCTCTGCAGCTCTGTTGAATTGACTTTCTTCACATGGCAGTGGGCTCTTCAGGAAGGGAGTACCTCCATTTTCCCCCACAAAACACCATACTCTTACATCTTGATTAATGAAACTGAATTCTTTTAACCCAGGAATCATCCCCTGCAGCTAATCCTCTCACTTGCCTCTTATCTGTGATTTCTAATGTAAATTGCCAAGTAAGAAAAATAGGCACATTGTTGTCGTTCCTACTCCTGCTTGTTACAGAGGCAGTTGATCAGCCTTGAAATGGTCCATCGAACCACTCAGTGCCTGAAAACATGTGAGCAAAAACAGAAGAGGCGTGACCTGCTTGTCTGGTTGCTGTCCCTGATCATTTTCCAAGTGTCAGATCTTCATCTGTGTTTGGTACTGTCTTGGGTTTCCGTGCATATCTGAACAAAATATGGGTTTATTCTTGTCTTTGTGGCATTTACGCTTCGTATTGCAGACGGTTGTGTTCTGCAAATGGAGTGCCTTGGACTGTGTGGGATGCTGTAGTATCTATTACAGAATAAAAGCCATTGAAGAAAAACTGGCTATTCACATCAACAATTGATGTGTTTATCAAGACTTCCTTATTACTAGCGTAATAGACGTAAATTTACCAAGGGTGGGTGCATTTTTCGTAGATGGAAAGCCATTCACATTCAAAAAATGTGCTGCACCCTCTTGTTAAACAGACTGCATGAAACAGATCTAGTCATTTAAGAAAAATGATCATCAGTAAACTTCAATGAGCAATAAGGAATTTCTTACAGTGAGAAAGGCTGTACATTGAAAGTGCCAGAAGAAAAGTGGGTTCTACAAGTGTGAAGAAAAACAATCAACAAACAGAAGAGATAAGTTACTGGGCTTTGTCAAGAGTGGCCAGAAGCTGTGGGGAAAATCCATACTGTGTACATTTCATTCTTTAGCCTGTCTAGGTACGGCTGTGTAACAAGTGCATTCAAAGGCAGCACAAGAATGAAGTTAAGAATATTCTAAATTCCTGTTACGTGGTGCAAATTCAGTGACTCCTGTGAGTGCAAGTCACTGTCCTTTCCAGCCTTAATAAGAATGCTGCTGTTCTGTGGAAGAAGTGAGGCCCTTAGCTGAAACCCCTTTAGAAAATTAGGAATCTGAACAAATAGGAGTTAATTCCACACACACTTTGAGGATTCTACATTGGAAAAAAGAAAAATATGTTCTTGAAATGGAATTTTCGACTCTGTTAGCTCACTAGGCCAAAAATAGCAGCAAAGACCGCCAAAGCTGGATCTTTAATTTGAACAGATACATAGAAAAGTTTCTTCGTTCAGAGCCAGCTTGCTGCATGATTCTAAAATGTACGAGTTTTCATAGGGAAGCAAGAAGTATGTCAGGTTCTCAGTGTGAAGGGCAAGCTCCTGGCAGACCCTTAGGGGCTGTGCTGAGGGAAGTAAACAAGAGAGACCTTTTTTTGGTAGGCTGGTGGGATCACGTAAACCAAAATGTTAGTGACAAGACCAAAATGATGTGATATCAAGGCTGTCTCTACAGAAGGGCAGGGCCACCTCAGACCATTAAGTCCTAAACCATCAAAACAGACTTGGAGGAAGCAGAAGGGCTTTTGGCCAGAGCTGGACTGGGTCCTTGAGTGGTGTTGAGCATTTCCTGCCTGTGCTTTTAGATAGGAAGTGGGAGCATTAGCCAGATCTGTTCTGGTTTGTCTAAGTCCTTACCACACCTTTAACAAATCATAGCATTCTCTACCTCTGTTTGAAGCTACCTCATCCTGCTGATGGGGACTGCCATGTTGTGCCCCCAGAGCTGCCACATTTCAGTTCAAGATTAAATGGAAGGCAATAAAAGTCACTTATATTATTCTAGCCAGGTACCATTACTGCTACTGGTACAGTATGTGTCAGATTTGTTTGCTCAGGTACTTGCTATTTCTTTTGTGTTTGAAGTGATTGATACTCAAGAACTCCAGTGATATTAAAAGGGTATAAGTGGGTGAAGAATGGCTCAGTAAGATCCTAAATTTTTCCCATTATGAAACAGATGTGGGAGAGACCAGAAGCCGGTCTAACAGAAACATATTTTTGAAGATAGTGACATGGTTAGGCTCATAAACTCATCAAAATGTAGGTTTGTAAGTGACTGTGGTGCTCACTGAACTGAAGCAAGCAATGTTTTCTGTTTCTGTGGCTAGCTCTTGGACATCTCAGTCAAGTGGAGCATCCAGGACATCTCTCCCCCCAAGTATCTCCATTACGACCCGGGGACATCTCATCAGGTGATGTGCAACCAGTGCCCTCCTGGGAGCTACGTAAAGCAGCACTGTACGGCTGCCAGCCCAACGGTGTGTGCTCCGTGCCCAGACCAGTACTATGCTGAAGACTGGAACAGCAACGACGAGTGCCAGTACTGCAGTGCTGTTTGCAAAGAGCTGCAGTACATCAAGCAGGAGTGCACGAGCACACAGGACCGTGTCTGCGAGTGCATTGAAGGCTGGTACCTGGAGCTGGAGTTTTGCTTGAAGCACACGGAGTGCCCTCCTGGGTTCGGTGTTGCACAGCCAGGTACGTGCCGCTTGTCAGGAAGCACAGAGTTAATTAGTGCTCTGCAGTATGTTAGAGCTCATGGTGCTTACAGGATTAGGAAACAGACTTGTCCAGGTGAAGTTGCGGGGCAGTAAATTGTAAAGGCAATTGAAGCCTCTCCTAAGCTGCCGCATATGAACTGTAGTCAAAGGAATGTTTCTCAGTGGAATACCTCTCTCCTCTAACTTAATGGCAGTAACTTAATGGCAGCAGCAAATGTAGCAAATTGCACTCTAATGAGAAACATGATGGATTGCCTCTTTTAAAGGAACATTATCTGTAATGTAGTATTTGTGTGTGTGATAAATAATAATGTTTTTCATTGTGAAATCTGCTGTTTCAAGCAACTGTGTGTCTTAACAAACACCAGGACCACTAAGTGTTTGACACCAACTGTATAATTATAACAATATTAATATAGCTCTAGCAGCACAGCAATATATGGTAATAATTAATTGCCAGCATCCTAAGTGGAACTCTTAGGGAAACTGTTACAATTATCATACAAACAACCTTTTTTTGTCAAGCAGACTGGCACTGCGAGGTATGCCTGGTGGGGATAGAGGGTGAAGCAGCGCTTTCCACTGGAGTGTATTCTTCATTTGAGACAGCATGAATTGTTAAACCAGTAATAAGCTCTTCTCCCTAAACAAAATACATTATTTATCATTTGGCAAGTGTCACGGCCCAGTTTAGCTCCAATATTTAATACAGTCTGAAAGAGTTGTATACTGTCATTGTACTGGAGACTGGTAACTGCCCAGACATGAGCACTGAGGAAGGGAATAAGGAAAACCAAAGCATCTCCTATAAGAACCTGTAGGCAGCCAGTCTCCAGCGCTACAGAATGACTGCCCTAGTGGTTCCATATACAGAGTGAGAAACACAAGGACTGGCTGTAAATTTAGAGACTTGCTGAATGATAGCTCAGGAGTCCTTTCTCTGGTTATGAACATCACACTGGAGAACAAGTCTGATGTAAGGAGCAGTGTCACTGATCACTATTCCCTGAGTAATTGGCTGAGCTCTCTACCCTCGTCCCACATCTGCTCTTGCCACCGTTAGGCATTTCTATGCAGTTCCACTGGTAGCGACCACATTTCCATATTATAACCTTATAACCTAGGTCCTTACACCTTGTGGCCTGGCTTAATGAAGTTCCATCGCACCCCGACAGCAAGTCAAAAGGGAACACAAAACCCTCAGAAAGCCCACCCAGGAGACAAAGAAGGAGACAACCCTACAAACACAGTGAAACCATAGTGGACAGATGAGAATTCCCCAGTTTGTAATGAAACAAACTTTAGAAGATATATTGTTGAATCATGTAATTTATTGGAAAGTCGGTTTTCAAAAGCCCATCAGAATGAACAAGCTAAACCTAAGCAGACCTCAAACAAGGAATGAAAACACTATAAAAATTAATTGTGTCCTCCTGTGCCAATAGTCATGTTTTGAGATGAGGCATCGGCTAGGAATTTAGTAAGCATGGACCACATTTTCTTCCCACTTTCTGCTACATGATACTGTTGAACTTTGTTCTGATGTAAATTCAGATGAAAAAAAACCTAAATATAGAAGAATACACGCCCACCGCCACACAGGCTGATAGTGTAGTTCAGAGCCTGGTTCAAAGCATGAAGAATTAGAACTGAAATCTGACTGTTGCCCTGCTGATGGTAGCTACATTGGGAAAATACTTTACTTTGGTAGTCCCCATTTCTGCATATGCATTAAGACTTTGTTCCTTACTGCCACAGTCAGCCCCGTGTGTGGCAGAGCTTTCCAAAGCAATCCACTGGGAATCAGAACTTCTGCCAGGCTGTTATCTCCTGCAGGAGTGGGGCATTCCAGTCACCCTGGAGGGAGCGGCAGAAGGGCAGCTGTGATGCAGCCCTGAACAAGAGCAGCCAGATAAGCAGTGAAGAAGCTGGAAAGGCAGGGGGATTACTTTGTGCTCAGTGATGGATTGCCCATTTATTTCCATCTTGTGCTGCAAAGGTTACAGGGGAACTTCTGAAAGGACCAGCTTACTGTTTGCAGGGACTCTCCTCTCTTCCTCTTCCTTACTGGTGAAACACGGAGTGTCTGTAGAGGGGAAAATTGCTAAAAGTTCAGACTTCTCAGAAAAAGTAATTGCTGCTTGCTCAGGTGCGGGTGTTGGCTTGAGTTCTGTATCATCTGAAGCCTCCAGCAGTGCGTGTTGGGGAAGTGAATGCCAGGGCAGCTGTGTGTGCAGCCTTACCCAGCCCCTCTGCTGTTGGCTGCAGAAATTGGAGGGTTTGAGGGGTTGACAGTATCCAAAGCCTCTGATTTCCAGATGTGCAGCAGGTAAAATTTTCCCCTTTGTTTTCGCCTAGTGTCTGATGGAAGAACTGCTAGATCATAGAATCATACAATCCGTAAAGTTGGAAGGGACCTTTAAAGGCCATCTAGTCCAGCTCCCCTGCAATGAACTGGGACATGCACAGCTAGATGAGACAGCCCATGGCCTGGTCCAGCCTTACATTGAAAGTTTGCAGGGATGGGGCATCAACCACATCTCTGGGCAACTTTTACCAGTACCTCACCACCCTCACTGTAAAAGACTCTTTCCTTATATCTAACCTAAATCTAAATCTACCCTCGTTAAGCTTGAAGCCATTTCCCTTTATTCTACCACAGCAGACGCTGCTAAAGAGTCTGTCCCCTTCTTTCCTGTAGATCTTTAGATACTGGAAGGCCGCTCTCAGGTCACCTGGGAGCCTTCTCTTCTCCAAGCTAAACAGCCCCAGTTCCCTCAGCCTGTCCTTGTAGGAGAGGTGTTCCATCCCTTGGATTATTTTTGTGGCGCTCCTCTGAATGCGCTCCAATAGATCTATATCAGATCAGATGTATGCAAATATTATTAATTATTTCATGGCTAGCTGAAAACTCCTGACTCTTTTCTCTGAGGAAATATCTCAAATAAAATTTACTTCAAAACTAGTGCTGTAATAAGCATCCACGTGTAAATACTACCAAGATACACTAGATGGAGGCACTTTCATATTCAAATAAGGTTTCTAATTATTATCTGCAAATAATTTTAAGCATGTGCTCAAGTCCATGTTCAGTAATGCAATATTATCTAGTTTAGGCACTTGCTTAAGTGATGTCTGAATAACTGAATTAAGAGTGAATATAAAGCAATTATTTGTGCTATGATTTTCAGTGATATTACACTGAAAGTATTGTTTCAAAATACATGTGTTAATTTTTTTTTTCCTCTGCATCAAAGTGATGGAATATTGTTCTATAGTTATATCACATATTTAATTCTGAAATATCACAGAGTCATAGAATGGCTTGGGCTGGGAGGGACCTCAAAGCCCACCCAGTTCAGGTTTTGAGTCAGCTCAGGCTGCCCAGGGCCCTGTCCAACCTCCCTTTGAATGCCTCCAGGGATGGGGCACCCACAGCTTCTCTGAGCAGCCCGTGCCAGTGCCTCACCACCCTCTGAGTAAAGAATTTTTTCCGTGCATCTAATCCGAATCTCCCCTCTTTTAGTTTAAAAGTGTTCTCCCTTTTCCTACCACTGTCTACCCAAATAAAAACTTCATTTACCTCTTGTTTATAAGTTCCTTTAAGTACTGGAAGGCCACAATGACATCTCCCCAAAGCCTTCTCCAAGCTAAAGAAGCCCAACTCTCTCAACCACCTCTCTTTGCAGGAGAGGTGCTCCAGCCCAGAGATCATCTTCTTGGCCCTCCTCTGGACCCACTCCAACAGCTCCACATCCTTCCCATGAAGGGAAGCCCCAGATCTAGATACAGTACTCCAGATGGAGCCTCACGAGGGCAGAGCAGAGAGGGACAATCACCTCCCTCTCCCTGCTGCCACCATTCTTCAGATGCAGCCCAGGATACTGTTGGCCTTCCAGGACTGCAATCACACACTGCTGGCTCATGTTCAGTTTTTCATGCACCAGAACTTTGCACCCAGTCTGTACATATATCCCTGACTCAAAGTGCAGCATCTTGCACTTGGCCTTTTTGAACCTCATTAGGTCTGCTTATTGAGCTTGTTCAGGCCCCTTTAGATGGCATCCTTTATTTCAGTTATATCAACTGAAATATATTCAGTTATATCAACTCAACCACTCAGTGTGGTGTCATCAGCAAATTTGCTGAGGGTATAACTATGTCTTCTAAAGCACCATGTAAATATATATGTATGTATGTATAGTAAATGTATTTCATTAATTGGGTGGTAATTTGAATATTTTATTCAAGCCAAGGAAAAAATTCAAAATGTTGGTGGAATTATGTTTTCCTGTATAATTTTATACTTCAGAAGTGGAAATACTTATTAGAGGGTCTTTAGTCAATATGTAGTTGAGTTATTTTTGGCTAGAGCTGAAGTAATCCATTTGCGTAAGGCTCTCTGCAGATATTACAGAGTACAGCTTTCTCTGCAGATATTACAGAGTACAGTTCAGCAGAGTTTCTTGTGCCATTTAATTATCTTACACGGTATTAGTATGGATGAAAGATGAAGGTCAGACATCAGATAATATCTGAAGAGATTCCAGTAATTAGTGACTTAAAGATCCTTACAGGAGTTGATGACAAGTGCATCTAAGAGTTCTATTTATTCTGTTACTATAGCAGGAACATTATTGTCTAAAAATTATTTGTTTTTAAAACATCAAGTGTTTTTTTTTTCCCAAAATGTGTTTTTTTCATAGATTAGAAATACGAAAATCAGAAGTGATCACAATTTTAGAAAGAATATATATTTTCTTTTTTTTTTTTTACCACTTGAGCTCGCATGTAATTAATTGCATTGTTTTCTTGTTTCCACAGGCACTCCTGAGAGTGACACTGTTTGTAAAAGTTGCCCAGAGGGATTTTTCTCCAATGAAACGTCATCCAAAGCAGTCTGTCAAAAGCACACAAACTGTAGTGCTCTGGGTTTCAAAACAGCATTAAAAGGAAATGCAGTTCGTGACAACATCTGTCAGGAAAATACAGATACGTCACCTCAGAAATGTGGAATAGGTGTGTATCATGTTAAACAGACTCTGAAAACATACCTTTGACTCTCATTAAAATGAATATGTCAGCATTTATGATAAAAATAACTAGCCATTTGTCTGATATGATAGTGGCTAGAGTAGAATCTTAAATCTTTCAGGCCAGACTAAATGGAACTCAAGCACAGAGAACAACAACACTAAAGACCACTTCCTAGTTTTAGTGATTTTTAACTGTTTTTCCTTATTACCCTTGCTGCATGCTGTGTAGTCCAAAGACAAGCAGGGCAACAGAGATGACACCAATGGACATATTATCTTGCTCTGAGCACCCTGATCTAGCTGTAGTTGTCCCTGTTCGTTGCAGTAGAGTTGGACTAGATGACCTTCAAGGGTCCCTTCCATCTCAAATGATTCTATGATTCTATTTTTCTCTTTCTTTTTGTTTCAGATATAACCCTGTGTGAAGAGGCAATGTTTAGGTTTGCAGTTCCTACTCGTTTCACACCCAACTGGCTGAACACCCTTGCAGACAATTTGCCTGGGACAAAGATCAGCACAGAAAATATTGAACGGATTAAACAAAGGCACAGTTCACAAGAGCAGACCTTCCAGCTTTTGAAATTATGGAAGCAGCAAAACAAGGAGCAGGATATGGTCAAAAAGATTATTCAAGGTACCTGATATTGTTAGCACTTATATTGTGAGAAACCTAATTGGCATTTTAAAAATTGCTTGGGATCGAATTCCTCCTGGTGGTATGTTATGCTCTGAGGAGGCTCCTCAGGGCTTGGCAGAAATTTATTGATGCAGTAAGCACAGTGGAGCTGATGGGAAGCAGGAAGGAAACTTTCTCGATCAGCTCAGAGGACTGACTTCTTCACAGACTCATAGGCCCTTGGGAGTACATGTGGTGTCACAGCCCATATTCTCTTTTGAGGCTGTACAGCATATGAGGAATTTTGATTAGATAGGGGGAAAGCCTTTCCCACTGTTACATCTGAGCAGTGGTTAGAGGGAGTAGGATGTGTGCAGCTGAGAGTGCAATTTGTTTTTATTATGAAATGGAGATTGACAGCTTGAACCTGGACATCTATACACAGAATGGGAATGCATGGGAATAAAGAATATACAGACATGCTTTCTCTTCTTTTTCCCTTCCGGGACCTATTTGTCATTCCAACTGACTGCTTTGTTTGTGCTGAATCTGCCAAGACAGGTGTCAAAGTTGAAGCAGTACCGCAATGTTAACACAGGGGTTGTATGAAAGTCAGCCTAACTCTTTTTGTGTAAGCCGCCATCAACAACCACCACATTTGAATGACCTTTTGTCTACTGGGAATAGATTTGAAAAATGTTACAGAAATGTTTTTTTTTGCCTCTCCTTTTAAATATTTATGACTATGTCAGACTGTGAGGTGTCTAGAACACTTCAAAACTTAAAATGACTATTTTAGCAAAGCTTGCCTAAATATTTCTGAGGAAGAATAAATTTTTCATTCACTGGAACCAAATATTAGAAGTCCTACCATGTACACAGAACATTGTACAAGATAAATGAAACAGGCTTATGGAAATAAATGCTTGCTAGTAACTTTGTATGTAATTTGGGGCTGTTTGTATTTGCAAAGTTAATTACATTCTTAAGTTCTTTCCAGTACTGGAGCTTAAAAAAGCCAGTATTGCTGTGAGAACTGCTTGAAATAAAATAAATAAATAAATAAATAAATAAATTGAGAAGGAATATTCACCTTGATATTTTGGAAGCTTTTTTGCAGGTCACTGTGAAGTTATCATGCACTGTAGAATCATAGAATTATAGAATCGTAGAATGGCTTGGGTTGGAAGGGACATGAAGGATCACCAGGATCCAACCCCCCTGCAGCAGGCAGAGCTGCCACCCTCCACATTTAATACTAGACCAGGCTGCCCAGGGCCCCATCCAAACTGTACTTATGTCTCTTTTGTTTTTGCTTTCTATAGATATCGATCATTGTGAAAATAGTGTCTTAAAGCATCTCGGCCAACCAAATCTCACCTTCGAACATCTCAACACACTGATGGCAAGTCTGCCAGGCAAGAAAGTGGGAAAAGAAGATATTGAGCGCACAATGAAACTGTGTCAACATGCAGAGCAAGTTCTGAAGCTTCTCAATCTGTGGAGAATAAAGAATGGAGACCAGGACACCATTAAAGGTTTAATGTATGGACTGAAGCACTTGAAAACATACCACTTTCCAAAAAGAATCATCCAAAGTCTGAAGAAAGTCATTAAGTTTCTTCACAGATTTGCAATGTATAGATTATACCAGAAACTCTTTTTAGAAATGGTAGGGAGTCAACTGAAATCAGTGAAAGTAAGATGTGTCTAATTCTCGTTATTTTTCATTCTCCACTGACACTTTTTCCCTAATTACTGCCAGCAGTAATTAAACTGGAACGTTGTTTCCTTACATTATCTCTTTCTATTTATAGAAATGCCAGACTGGAATAGCTCTAAGTCTTCTGCAGTGTTCTTGGAGGTTTTTTATTGTGTTGTTTGTTTGTTCACTTGGTTGGTTTTTGTTGTTGTTGTTGTTTTGTTCTTAATCACTTTTGTAAAAGCTATTAACCTGTTGATAACACTAAGAGCCTGATTCTGCATTTTCGCACATTCAGAGTTGAAAAGCCCCACTATAGTCACTAGAGGAGAAAAGAATGCTGGACCAGGCTCTAATGCAGTATTTGCTATTTATATTCTTCGAGATATAAACATTTTTGATGTACATATTTATTAAGTTAAATGGAAATTGTATGAGACTGAATTTGGGGGAGAGAAATGAAAAGCACACTGTATATTTTCTAGTTAAACAAAATTGATCCCATATATTTTTCTGGCAAAATTTTGTAGCATGCTCTAAAAAAAAATCTTTATTTCTTTACATTTGGTATTTAAAGAAGTATTATTACTTAGTTTTATTTGTATAACTTGTGTTATCTTTGGGTAGGGATGTTTTAATTTATCCAATGATTTTATCTCAAATGTGGTGAAAATATAAGTGACCTGAATATTTAAATATTCTGTGAGGAAGTGAATGTACCGTATTTAAGAAGCTGGATTTTTACATAGAGTTTCATAATCTTATTTTATAAAACAATTAAATTTTTCAGATTGCTTTTGGACTGATGTTTTACTCCTGACTCTGAAGTAGGAACTACTAACAAAGACATCTCGTGCGGATTCTGATGCTTATCTTGGGCTTGGCTCTCCACTGCTCTCTGCCTGGTCTAGTAGTTAATATGTGAACCAAGTAAATATTGACCAACACTGGATTTTCTTTAACACCTGTACAGTAACCATGAATGTACAAAGTATTAGAGTATCCAAGTTCAGAGGGCCTGGGCAGATGCGATGCAGCCAGTTACAACTCTATGGAGTTGCAGACATACGTGGCCCAGCATCACTCTTGGTCTGGCGTCATTCTTGGAGAGCTCACAACCTTTGCCCTGACCACAGCTTGTAATTTCATGGAGGAAAGATGATGCACTGACCCTGCGGAGCTTGGAAAGCCTCACATATTGCCACTGTGTTTAAAGGAAGGGAGCAAAGAGAGGTCACATATAAAAAAAAAAAACAAACACTTACTTTTGCCCTCAGTGCAGAATGAGGCACCTGCAGAGAGATGGGCAACTAAAAATGGGAGCAGAGAGAATATGAATGCTGTTATTAAAAGCTCAAATAGTTTTAAGGACTTCTGATCTTTCACAGTGCAAGCCAGAGGCTTTGGTGGCTGCGGGGAGAGACTGCTGTGTTTCTTTCTTCAATCTGCACAAACGGAGCTTAGATATTCAACGTATTCCTTTCCCTTGTGTAAAGGAAGGAAAAGCCATTAACCTTGTGTGACAAATATTCCAGTGCAGCAGATGATAGGATTTTAAGCAAAGAATGAGGAAGAGAATCTTGGTAGAAGTGATAGGTTCTCATCAAAAGGGCTCTCTTACTGAGAGTGCAAATGAGATATATTGCCTTAAAATACTTGGGTTTCATATTTCTCTGAATTTTCACATCACTTTTGGGATCCAAGTGCAAGTATTCGGTAATAAACTCCTCTTTATATTTCACATGCTATATATTAGCATCTCATTTATCAGTGTAGCTGAAAAATGATGTTAGACACAGAAAAAATCCTACGTTTGCCTTGGTTGATTCGAAACCAGTTATGTGCTTTTACAACAGGAGCTGTTAGACAATTATATAAACATATAGCTAAACAGATTGAAAGATGATAACAATGGAGGCTCAAATTAGAAAACGGAGCTCAGATTTTTTCCAGGATTCTGCCAGGTGTGCAAGTTTGGGATGTAGGTATTAAAAATAGAATCCTCGTCCTGCTGCAAGCACCATTAGGGTGCTGCAGCACAATGGGGAGGAATGCTGCACACCTCTTAGAAACATTTCCATCTCGATCCTTTCTATGTTAGATCCATCTAATACAAGAATTTAGCAATTGGTAGCGTACTTACAGTCTCAAGAAGCAATGTGGTAAAAATATCTTTGGGATTAATTTATCAACGCTAAAAGGCCAGTGGACAACACAGTTGCTTCTTGCTCAACACTTGAAACATTTTTACTTTTTTAATTAATGCATGTAAATTACCATATTGCAACTAGTTATGTATAACTCATTATAAATAACATAGTATATGTTTGTGGACCTTTGTGAATAACAGTACTGTAGAAGATGCTCAGAGCCACTGAATATGAATAAGTCATGCTGTAGCTGCCTTCTGCAATACTTCAGAACAGCATAACCTTAGTTTTCCTTTGAAACTTCAGTGTTAAACTATTACCTGAGCTTTTTAAAATAAGATTTATATATATATATATATATATTTTTTTTTTTTTTTGCCCAGACATAAAGGTACATTCTTGATGAATTATGCTTTTTAAAGCTGATTCAGCCAACCAGGTGTCCATACCAAGGTAGGCAATTCTCAGCCAGCTATGCCTCATTTATCAATTCAGCTTTGCTCAGCTGGAAGGAATCAAACACTTCACATGGTGAGCAGCTTTAACTGTATTCCCTTTCCCCAAATTGCCTCCAGCCCAAAATAGCCAAGACAAACAAAAGCAAGACCCAAGATAATGAGGGAGAGATGAGGCAAACAGAAGTGGGAGGGCTGCTTGGAAAAAAATGTGGGTTTGGGGGGTGGTTTGTTTTCAAGGAAGGTTGCAGGAGGAAAGAGGAGGTGTGAGGTGGGAAAGGAGGGAGACTTGAGGGATGGGGGCATGTGGCAGCAGCCAGAGCTAAGCCTTGGGGTGTCTGGAGGAGGGATGCTGTGCTCTGGGTGCTCTGACCAGGGTAGCTGTGCCTGTTCCCTTCTCAGCCTTACTTTGGGCCAGGCTCCAGCTAGTGGGAATGTTAAAAAGCAATATTACTGGTTTAAAACAGAACCTTGCAATCCCAAAGTCTTCTATAACCCATTTTTTAAAATCTATTTCTTTTTTTTAGAGACTGTCCTCCTGTGTCTCAGAAAATACAAGGTGTTTTGAGGTAGATGAGAAATTAAAGAAGAAACTAGAGACTGAGCTCTTTAATCATCTGATATTTTACACTGTGCACATCACCGAGCACAATAAATTCCTGGTCCCCGACTGTGACTTATGAATGCTCTCATTGAAAAATTGCCAATCAATAAAATTGTCTGCTATAGCCTGAACATTTTAAATAGTGCTTGATATTTGATAACTCTTAAAAAGCTGAAATGGCTAACGGAGGCTCCAAAGATTGGTCAGGGGTATGTATGCATCTCTAACCAAACGCTGCATACGCACACACACTCCCACACACACTCACATGTACTTGCACTCACACACACCATGAATACAACTTGTTACAGGGCTTTCACAGGTGGCAGTGATGAATTCAGTCCAACCAGCACCCTTCATCACCCTCAGACGCCCATCAACACATCCTGGTACAATGTCAATGTTGCAGTCTCCAAGGCTGAAGTGTCTGATTTGCTTGTAAATCAACTTCGAAGTCCCCAAATTTTGAGCCTTGAATTAATTCCAAATGGTGTCTCAGAAGTAAGCAAATTTTTATAGAAAAAAAGAAGTTTCTGCAAACTACCAGAAATGATTCAATTTTGGGCGTATGTCAAATATGGGAAATACCCACCCTTCAAAATATTTCTTCACTGATACAATGTGATGAGAGAAGAGAAGGAAAGAAAAAAGGGAAAAAAAGAAAAGAAAAGATAAAAAGAGAGATTTACATTTTTCTTCCTTCTGCCTAGATGGTAGAACCAATATCGGCCATCCTTAGGGACAGAAATGTCTATGAAGCAGATGATGTAGTCACTGTGGAAGTGACTGTTCCCCGTGCAGTCAAAGTCCTACGCTATCGAGGGGCAAGGGCTACTGGAGTGGGCTCAGAACTGCAATGAACTGAGTAATTCTAGTTTTATATTAGAACAGAAAAAGTAAAGCAGGTGAATGCAACTTGAACATAGTTTATTCCACCCATCATCATCAAATACAATCCCTTGTATTTATGGCAAGTTTGCGTAGGATTCCTCTGTTTGTCCTTTCACGTTTAAAAAAAGTTCTTTCATACTACCACATTATTTTTTTAAAATCACCCTGACCTCTAGTACCTAGGAAGTTGTTTAAAAGGAACCACATGATGAAAGATTGTGGCTTTGGCAATATTTCATATATGAAGAGAGCTGGGTGGGGTTCAATAACCATGAACACAGAAAGTTCTGGAGAATACTTTTCTCTTTCATTTTTTTCCCCTTAATCTAAGAAGGAAAGCCTTCAACCATCTCTAAATAACTAAATAAACTTTCTGGCAACTAAGACATACATCGTTCTGATTGTGCAGATCTTTCTCAGCACACAAAGCAAGATTTCTTTCTGTTGATAGTATTGATGGATTGGTATTTGCATCATGTCTCAGCTTTGTATATGACACTTAGGATAAGTGAAATGGTGAATCCTACAGGATGAGTAGACCCACTGCAATGGAAACTCATTGTCAGTAAGAGATGGATCAGATCCTTGCCTTGAAGAGAGATCAAAGATCAAGGTGCCTGAATACCATGGGGCTTGCAGGAGCTTGGCCAGAGCAAGGGAAGACGAACATAGATCCACATTTTCGGGAAGGGCGTCCACACTCAGGAGATGCGTCAATGCTTCAAGAAGGGTGTGTTTTTTGGATGGCAACAAAATAAGCTGAGAGTGGCTGGCAGCAGGTGAAGCCAGCGGGAAACCAGGCTATTCCGGTCTCCGGGAGGTAGAGAAGAGCAGCTTGGTTTTACACCGCGTGGGCTGGGAGCACAAGGATTCAAGGAATGGGTAGTTACTGCTGGTCAGAGGTGTTTTGAAAGTCTAACAAGACTGACTTGCTGAAAACTTATAAAAACTGGGGGAAGATCTCCTTAAGAGCAGCCCTGTAGAGAAGGACTTGGGGGTCCTGGTGGACGAGAAGCTGGACGTGAGCCAGCAGTGTGCGCTTGCAGCCCGGAAGGCCAACTGTGTTCTGGGCTGCATGAAAAAAGGGGTGGCCAGCAGGGACAGGGAGGTGATTGTGCCCCTCTGCTCGGCTCTTGTGAGGCCCCATCTGGAGTACTGTGTCCAGACCTGGGGCCCCGAGTACAAGAAAGACCCAGAGCTCTTGGAATGGGTCCAGAGGAGGATCACTAACATGGTCAGAGGGCTGTAGCACCTCTCCTGTGAGGAAAGGTTGAGGGAACTGGGCTTGTTTAGCTTGGGAAAGAGAAGGCTCCAGGGAGAACTCATTGTGGCCTTCCAGTACTTGAAGGGAGCATATAAACAGGAGGAGGAACAGCTGTTTACAAGATTGGATAGTGATAGGACAAGGGGGAATAGTTTTAAACTGAGACAGGGGAGATTTAGGTTAGATATTAGGAGGAAGTTTTTCACACAGAGGGTGGTGACGCACTGGAACAGGTTGCCCAAGGAGGTTGTGAATGCTCTATCCCTGGAGGCATTCAAGGCCAGGCTGGATGTGGATCTGGGCAGCCTGGTCTAGTGGTCAGTGACCCTGCACATAGCAGGGGGTTGAAACTAGATGATTGTTGTGGTCCTTTTCAACCCAGGGCATTCTATGATTCTGTGATTCTATGGAAACACAAGAAGTCAGAGAAATGATGCAGGAAAATTCCTCTGTGCCTCCAAATGTGTGCCTCTCCTGAAATAATCACAAAAAAAAATATCCTCAAGAAACAGGTATACCTTCATCAAAAGGAAGAGATCGCTTTGACTAAGGACCAAGACCTCGTAGCAGTATTAGGGTGATTTTCTGCTGACAGAGCCTGCTCACAGGCAAATGGTAGCAACAATAAGGTAGATCAATGGCAAGCTGTAAAAGTGGGGACCTAGTGATGCTCCCAGATTCTCTGTACCCTGCAAGGGCTCTGACAATTTAAACTCAACACAAGCATGCCCAAACCCACAGAAAAGGCTTCAGATCTGCAGGATGAAGCTGTCGTTGTGAAACATGGACTCATAGCCTGGCTCTACCTCCTGATACAGTGCACACAAAACACCCATCCTTTTGGGTGCAGATGGTTCATAGAATGATAGAATCATAGAATCTCAAGGTTGGAAAGGACCTATAAGATCACCTAGTCCAACCATCCTCCCATTACCGTTGCTACCACAAGCCACTAAACCATATCTCATAGCTCCTCATCCAGACGCCTCTTGAACGCTGCCAGGGACAGCAACTCCACCACCTCCCTGGGCAGGCCATTCCAGTGCCTGATCACTCTCTGAGACAAAAAGTTTTTCCTTATGTCTAAAAGTGGTTGCTCCACTTCCTTGCCATATCTGGTGCTGCTGATTCCCTCCTGCCCATGAGCAGGTCCAGACAGGAGGAGGCTGCCAGGCTTAATTTCCTCCTTCCCAATCTTGAGAGATTGCTGGGAAGAGGCCTGACCCAGCCTGGGACAGAGAGGATGCCCCCATATCCTGCCTCCACCTGGGACAGGGCCCAAGCTTTCCCTCTTGACCTAACCCACCATGCTGCCATCAGCGTGGTGGCTCAGCCTCCAAAAGAAAGATGGGAGGGCCATGGTGGATGATTCTGGCGATGAGGATGTGGCTTTAAGGCTTGAGGACAGAGAAGAGCTGGTGGGTGCCATGCAGGGCATAGAATTATTAAGGTTGGAAAAAAACACTAGGCTCATGTAGTTTGACCATGTCTATGCCCGTGACCACTCTAGACCATGTCACTACGTTCAACACCTACCCTTTTTCTTGAAAAGCTGTAGGCAGGCTGTTCCAATGGCTGACTACTCTTTCTGAGAAATTTTTCCTCATATTCAACCTGAACCTCCCCTGGTACAATCTGCGGCCATCAACTCTCGTCCTGTGCCTGTTACTTGTAAGAAGAAGCCAACCACAACCTCCTCTCAGGGAGTTGTAGAGAGAATACGGTCTCCCCTGAGCCTCCTCTCCAGATTGAACAATCCCAGTTCCCTTAGCTGCTCCCCATAAGATTTGTGCTCCAGGCCCTTCACAGCTTTGGTACCTTTCTTTGGATGTACATGGACGTGAGGTGGAATGTAGTCCCTAAAATGCAGTGATCTGCAGTGACGCCACAGAATTGTATGAGCATGAGGACAATGAGAAAAGATATGTATGTAAAGCAGAAAGTGAGCCTGGGCAGCCAGCAGTTGTTTAAGGGCTGGAAAGATGTCTGTGACCCCAGGAGCTCTGGATTCATTTATCAGCCAGAGTAAACAGTCACTACTGTAGCTAATTTTGTAACCCAAGTATGACAGTAAGCCTGAAACTAGCTCATATATTCCATTTTTATTAATGATACCCTGACGTGCAGCATATCCTGACCAGGGGAGCCTGGGAAGTTTTAATCAGCACACAGAGGAGCTCTTATATCACTAATTTCAGAGCCTGGAGCATGAGACTGAACACAGTATTTTACCCAGCTGCAAGAATCTGCAAGGATTATAAAGCCCACAGGTTTGCCCTTTTCTTTCAAAGAGAAAGAAAGAGAGAAAGAGAGAAAGAGGGAAAGAGAGAAAGAGAGAAAGAAAGAAAGGAAGGAAGGAAGAAAGGAAGAAAGGAAGCAAGAATATTTCTTCTTATTTTAACTGCTATAACCTCTTTTAACTCCAGAAGTTCCTTAGAAGCAGCAAACCTCTCGCTGCAGTGGCACTGAATGCTGAGACACTGTGCCCAGTGCCCTCAGCACAGTGTGGGCCTGCAGTGGGGCTGGGCTTCTGCCTGAGGCTCTATCGGCCCCTTGTTCAGCACTGCAAACATGAACTCAAAATCAGGTGCCATTTGTTTGGGGTTCTATTCTGTTAAGCTAATTGAGCAACTGGACCTACTGAACGCATTTTATCCACGCAGTGCTGCACAGCAGCTTGCAATGGAAGGCAGTGTCTTGCTATTGCTCTGCATTTACAAGGTGCTTTGGAAACTGCACTTCTTCCCACAGACATCTTCCCCCTCCCCCTGACACCACAGTGAGAGGGTGGTTACAGTCCTGAACGGTGTAGGACAAACTCAGACACTCACAGAATGCTGAATAAGAAGAATCTGGCAACAAAGATGCCTGGGTTATATGAAGGGTAATGACTAGGAAAACCCTTCAACTGGGAAAATACAGTCCTGAGAAGAATCATCATCGCTCCCACAGTGCAGGTATTATAAGGTCTATAATATGCTCCAGTGAAACTGGAGCAACAATAAATCCAGCACACACACAAAGCATCCATCCTGTTGGCTGGTTGGCCCTGTTTAAGGTTAAAATGCCTATGAGCAAATACTTAATCAGCAGCTTCCTGAGTTTCCTATCATGCCTCAGAGATTCCATTTCGATAGAATGTTTAATGGTAGAAATCAATGTGCACTTCTAGAGTTGGCTAATTAAGCAGCAAATTAAAAGGATTATAATAAGACAATTCCTACCATTCTTCCATAGTCACCTGTGTTCCTCTTTTGCAGGAGAACACTAGATTTAAAATTCAGCCCTGGAGGCATTTAACCTCGCTCCAGAGATATCCCTGTTCAGCAGGTGGTATTCAGAAATGCCCGGAGGGAGATGGAGCCATTTCCCCACCTCCTGAGCACTTTAGTGCTGCCTTGGTAAGGTTTCCCTTGGGGAGACAATGGGTCCTTGGCTCACCTACACAATGATAGGCAGTGGGTTTTTTTTTAATCTTCTAAATCTAAGGTGTTTTCCAAAAGAAACCCCAAATCATTGAGACATAACAAGGCGGCAGTGTTTCCCTGAAAAATCCCAATTACTGAGCCTTGTGGGAAAGGATGCTGACTCACAGGTCCTGGTGGCTCAGAGCACAGCCCTGCTATCACTGTCGGGAGCTCACTTCAGGAAGGAGGAAGAAAGCTGTAGAAGTAGGAGAGCAAAAGGGAGGAAAGGAGAACTTTGTGTTTTCTTGTGATTAAAGGCACGCTGTAAGGAAGGTGAGTTTAGACTCATCTTTTACATACGTATTCAGCTGATCTGCGTAGGTTTCATTCAGTTTTCTGTGGTGTGTCTGAGAAATATAAATTAAATATTAAATTTTAAAAGGTGGGTCTAGAGCCCTGACCAGTCTTATCAGAGAATCATAGAATGGTTTGGGTTGTGTGGGAATTGCATGTTGTTTCTGCATCAGAACAAGATAAGAATTTTGTTAATTTCATGACCTCTGCTACCATTTGTGTCTTTTATTACAATTAATAGCTCTTTTCAGGGGTCTTTCTACTTTATCAGGATTCTCTGGTAGTTTTCATTGCTCATCCTGTAGATAAACCTTCCCCAACAATGCATACATATATAGGCTAGTAACAACTTATGTATAGCCAGAATAAAAATATGTCACACACATTGCAAGAATATCCTGCACAAATTAAAAGGACAACTTGTGACATGCCTTAGGGAGTGCCTGAAGAACGTATTGAGGAAGATCCGGCACCCCCCCCCTTCGTACTCTTTGTCTAACAAAGACTCTGAGGAAAATCACCATATCAGTACGAATGAGAAGGGTACTGAGACATCTTGGAGACAACAGGACTGCTACTGACTGACACCAGATAACACACGAATTAACAAGTAATTAACAAGTAATTAACAAATGTAAACCTTTTGATAAGGTTGTGAACCTGGAGTACCCAGCCAGTGGGGAGGCAAGGGGGGGCAGGAGGGGGGAGAAACAAGGTACAAAAGCTGTCATATCCATGCCCATAAGTGCGCTCTCCTGCTTGTGGGACGCCCACCATTGCAATCGCAATTAAAATCTGCTTTATCAGAGATACCGTCCTCACAAAATTATTTGGATATTTCCAACAGTTGGAAGGGACCTTTAAGATCATCCAGTTCCAACCTCCTGCTATAGGCAGAGACACCTCCCTCTTAACCAGGTTGCTCAAAGCCCCATTCAGCCTGGCCTACTCTAGAAGTACCCTCTTCCAGTTTAAAGGCATTTCCCCTCGTACTGTAGCTACATGCCCTTATAAAAAAGTCCCTCCCCAGCTTTTTTCTCAGCCCCCTTCAGGTACTGGAAGGCCACTGTAAGGTCTTCTCGCAGCCTTCCCTTCTCTCCTGAAGAGCCCCAGGTCTCTCAGCCTGTCTCCATAGGGGAGGTGCTCTAGCTCTCTTCCTCTCCTTTCTCTCCAGTCAGACTTTGAAAACCACGTCATCCTCCATTCTCAGTGAAAAAAAACCTGAAATGGAAGAGAAAGTACTTATTTGTAATGGATGTGTTAGAAAACTCCTTCTGTGGAGGGCATCTGATGTATGGTGTGGTGTCCGTTGTTGTGTCGGTTCTACAACTCATGGGCAGAAGGATAAGGTAATTTCAACCCCATGAAATGTAGTTCTGCATATTACATTTCTTGTCAGTTATGATTTAAAGTTTATGCCAGGTTTGTAAAAGCTTTAAAAAAAAGAGCAACCGAAAAAAAAAATAAATAAAAGAAAAAGGAAAAACAAAGAGAGAAAGAAAAGAAGAAAAGATTGCCACAGGCAAGTAAAATAGAGCCAATCTGCACCACAGCCAGCACAGATACCCACTGTTGCTAGAGGAAATGCTTGCAGTATGACAGCTGCAGTCTTCAGACGAAGAGTTATACTGAAAAATGCTATCTCAGTGTTTATTCAGAGTAGGAAAATCTTCTTGCTTCTGGAAAGAAGGGTTGAGGAGTAACGACTGCAATTTTGTTCTAGCGCAGCCATACCATTTGGGATGACCCAAGCAATAACCGCAGTGCAGGGAGTCCTCCCAGCCACCCCACTCCACGTCTCATTTCAATCCTGAAAACAGCAACGACCAGAGAAATTCTTGTGGAAGCTCAGATTTCAGCTCCACTGGCTGCTCATTTCTCCCTCCAGGCTACTGTTTGCTGGTTGTGCTGAAGGGGAATTTTGAGCCCACAGGGATGGGCACCTGATTACCCAAAGAATCTCTGGTCTATGCTTGTGTGTCTGGTTTCAGTCTGGTCTACAGAGATGTTCTGCAAGCACTTTTTTTTTTTTTTTTTTTTTTTTTTTTTGGGGGGGGGGGGGGGGGTGAATTTCACTGTGGAGAGAAATTTAATCTTTCAGGGGAGAACTGATTCTGATCTTGCTCCGAACTGGTGTTGCATGGCTGCCCATATTGACTTGGAGTTTTATTTCTTTTACTGAAAGTGTAAGAGCAGCTGGGCTCAGCACCCTGCCATAGGCATGCTTCTCATGCTGCTGCGGCTCCTGCAACTGTAGGAGGCCATGTATAATAAGAAAAAAGTAGCAAATCAGCTACTGGTTTCCTAGAGCAGCACTGTTGGCTACAGCAGAAGATCTCAGGAGGCTTCATATGTAGGTTGCTCTAAAAGTAGTACCTCCTTTTGTTTCCGTGGAAAATACAGGAGATGAAAAGAGCACAATAACACTATTTGACAGAGCAAATTCTCAGCTACAAAATGCTATTTTTCAACATAGTCACCACCAGAAGCTATGCATTTTGCCAGTGGTGGAGAAGAGCCTGCATGCCACGCTCATAAAAATCTGCACTGTCAGAGGTGACTGCTGTTTCAAAGCTGCTATGACAACATCACATACAGGAAAATGTTGCCCATGCAGTCCATCTTTCATTGGCCCCAAGAGATGGAAGTCAGGGAGTGCCAAATGCAGACTGCGGTTGGTGTGGTAGGACAGCGCAGCCCAGACTGGCAGGGTATCCACGGTCTTCAAACTGGTATTGGGTTTGGTGTTACTGTGTTGCAAGGGAAAGACTGACTTCTCCTCTGGCCTAACTCTGATCAAGCTGATGTTTTGTCCAGGTCCCACATCCCAGGTCCCAGTAAATCCAGAAGACTCACCCCTTTCCTATCCCAAAAGACAGTGCACATCACTTCAGCTGCTGAGGGGTGTGTCTTGAACTTTTTGTTCGATGGTGAATTCACGTTACCACTCCATGGACTGCAGTCTTGACTCCGGATCATAGTGGTGACACCACATCTCGCCACCAGTAATGACACCATCAGTCACTCAGAGCTTCCATCAGTCACTGTAGCTGCCATGAGGCCTCCCCTCAGCTCTTCTGCTCTGGGCTAACAAACCCAGGGATTTCGACCTCTCCTCATGTGTCTTCATCTCTAGACCCTTCACCATCTTTGTGGCCCTCCTTTGGATGATCTCTGGTAGTTTTATGTCCTTCTTATATTGTGGCACCCAAAACTGCACCCAGTGCTCGAGGTGAGGCTGCACCAGCACAGACCAGAGCAGGACAACTCCTTCCCTTGACTGGCTGGCAGTGCTAGGCCTGTTGTAACACAAGGTATGGTTGTCACTAGGAGAAGCAATCTGGGAATTCATATTGCCAAGGCTTCCTCAGTACTGACAGTCACTTCTCCAGTGTTTTCTTGAGACACAAGTTTTGTTTCTTTTTAAAGGATGATTAAACCAATATCAGTGTACTTCAAGAGGAGAAATGAAGTGCCTTGTATTCTCTATGTCAACTACAGATAACACTTCATATCTTGCTGCTCAACCCAACACCTTTGTGCTCAAAAGGATTAGGCATTGTGGTTTGCTTAAACAAGCTTTGTCTCAGCTGTGCGCTGTCTGCATGTATCTGGCTGATGCTCTGCTCCCCTCCCACAGCCCTGGCAGGGCCATTGCTGCTGGGAGGGAGAGCCTCCAGTGTTTTGGCCATACGTGACTTCCCCTTACTCTGTCTGGAAGTGCTGAGGGGCCTCCCGCTGAGGAAGTCGATGGGTTTATATCGTTCACATGGGAAAATCTGAAAGAACTCTTGGATGCAAAGCCAGGGGTTAAATTGAGATTTTCCTTCTGAAAAGACTCATTTATTTTAAGTTAAGCAGGTAATTCCGCTCCCCTCATCCCAGCCAAGAAAGAAAAAAAAAAAGAGAGAAAATGTAATACGCTCAACTTAAAGGACTTAAAATTTAAAAAGAGAGAGACAGAGGGAAATACATTATTTTTATTTTCTAAACATAAAAGAGCTGGACTGATTTAAATGGAAGTCAACTCCACTTGAGTACAGTGGGTGGAATGATTCCATGAAAGCTGTGCATGCCTGCAAAATCAGGAAAAAAAATGAAATAATGTGTACTTAAACCTTCAGAAATAATTAAGTCATGTGTTTCTGATTATACAACAAATGGTTGGATTAGACTGCTTAGAAGACTGGGGGACAGAAAATAAATGTTATCTTTCATTGTGTATACATATCGTGGATATATTTTATGAGATTAAAGTGATACAGAAAACATTTCCTTTAGCAGGCAGTCACAGGCAATTTGCAGGGCAGGGACAGAACTGCTTAATTCCTCTGTGTATAAAGGACACAATGTACTGGCCTAAAACTGCCTGCTATGAAGAAAGAAAAGAGAAAATGGGGGCTGAAAGCATCTCTGTGTTCCTGGCTGCAGCAGCTCTCCTCTGTCAGTTGCCTCCATCTTCTGCCAGAGACGATGGTGGGGACCAAAATGGGGAGCAAGTGGTTTATTTTAAGTGAAGCCAGTATTTATGGTTTTCCTCATTTTCCCCTTGGCTTAGATCCTCTTTTCTAAAGATCTGCTAAAGATCTTGCTGCTTTATGACACATTTGACTTGTACACATCCTCATCCTGCTTTCTGCCCTGTTGTGTCCGTGTCTTTCCATGCATTCAGGTGGGTCTGTGTGAGACAGCTGTGCGAGGCCCCTTCATGGAGTCAGGTTAGTGAATCAAATGCACTGATCACGACATCCAAAACAAACAGGGCCCAAAATTGCAAAGTAAGAAGGATTTTGCCTGTAATTCTGCGTCTCTTCAGAAGAGAAGCCAAACTTTGAAGAGAGTTGGCAGAAGGTATTGAAAGGAGCTTTTCTTACCAAGCAAGAAGAACAGTCGGGTGTTGGAGTGATTACCATCACTTCACTTTTTTTCACCTGGATTGGGTTATCCTCTTTTTTTTTTTTTTTTTCAAACAAAAACCACTTGATTTGTATTCAACTGGCAGTGAAAGCAGCTTTTATTTGACATTGTTTAAGACTGTCTGTTCCTTAGAAGCGAAGCTCTTTTCTGTGGCATAAATGAATAATTGTAACTTCCATGGAAATTCTGAAAAGAGCATTCATGGAGGAAATCGGTTATTTAGCCCCTTCTGGAAGAAAGGGCTTCATTCCTTAATAACTACTGATGTTCTTTCTTCGCAGCCTATGTGCGTTCATATGGCCTTAAGTAAAAAAGGACCTTTATACGTGGGGAGTACAACTTGTTCTTCTTCCTTTGGCACTGGAATAGAGTAGAGGGTGAGAAATAATGTAAGGATGCAAGACTTCAGAAGAGGGGACATTTAAAAAGAGCTGAGGTCAGACCCATATCCAGGATCTGATCCACCTCTTTATTCTGGCACACTTCTAGGGTCCAGGCTTTCAGATCTACCTCAGTGCCTATGAGTACACCAAAACCTCTCCATTTGCTCTCCCATCTCCTCCACAGGTTGCCCAGAGACTGTGGAATCTTCTCCTTGGAGATCTCCAAATGTCACGTAAATATGGCCCTGGGCCCCCTGCTCTGAGTGCTGGAGCAGGGGTTGGGCCAGATGGACCCAGAGGTCCCTGCCAACCTCAGCCATTATGAGATTCTGTGATTCTTTGAAAGCAGGCAAGTATGTCTATGCTATGAAACATGTTGAACCTTGTCCAGGAACACACATGTCACAAATGGGATAGAGCTATGTCACTGAGGCCACTGCCACTGATACCACCTGGGACTATCTGCAGAGACACTGTGGCACATCTTAGAGCCCTCATCTACCAGTGGAAGCAGTAGTACAGTAAGGAGATGGAGGCAGCTGGACACTCTTCTCCTCTACATCTCGGACTGTCTTTTTTTACTTCAGGAGAGTCACTTGTATTTGCTTTTCAAGTCTGCGTTTGAAGAAAAATTCATCTGTTTATTGCAACAAAGAGGACTTGAAAATAGACAAGCATGCATGTATTCTTAGGTCAGAAGTGCACTTGCCTCAGATGATAATTATTCTGTATTTTTAGCATCAGGGTGGGCAAATCTTTCTATTTTCTCCATTGAACAAAAAATAAAAATAAGAATTCCTTCCTGTTACACACCCAGTACTCACAACATTTGTTACTCTGACAGCACTGTCTACTTCATTAACGCACGTGCAAAAGCAGCCTTAAAGCAGGCAGGTGAATGCAGCCTGGTTTATTTTAAGCTTGTCACTTTTTTTTTTTACTAATGTGAAATTTTGGCTTAGTTGGACTTTGCTGTCCCAAATTCTTAAGTTCAAATGCTGCAGTTCTAATGCAGATCTAATGCAGTCTACATTCAGCTCAACATTCAGAGCGCACACTTGAAGCTATAGATATATGCAGAGTAATGTCACTGTTTTAATTGATTCTTCTATTAAATAATCCTAATATTTTCAGTTTCAGTAAGCGTATTTTACAAGAAAATCCCTCATTTGCTTAAATAAAGCATATTTAAATAAATATCTTTAAACTGCTTTAATGTTTTCTCTATTTTATTAAGATAGAGTAACGATAAAAATAAATTAAGAAAGAAATTATTTCTCACAAAGGCCTTTTTTTTTCCCATAAAGTAAAAGCTTCTAGAGATTTAAGATGAAGGGATTCAACCTCATTAGCAAGCTAAGTCGTGTCAATCTGTTTATGTGGATAACAAATTAAATTTAAAATGGAATAAGAAATCAAGTGAAACATCTCTTTAAGATGTCACAGAAAGCAACACTGTGGAGCTTTTGTTCACATTTCTATTTATTAAAATGTGTCTAATCCTGTCTTCTGGCAAAGAGATCCAAAGCACAGTGCTCCAATGTGATGATAGACATTCCCACCTGAAAGGAGATTGTAGTGAGGAAGGAGATGGTTTCTTTTCCCAGGTAACTAGTGATAGAACAAGAGATAATAGCTTTATGTTGTGCCAGAGCACGTTCAGGTTGGATTTTAGGAAAAATTTATTCTCAGAAAGAGTGATGAAGTATTGGATTAAGCTGCCCAGGAGGTGTGGAGTCAATGTCCCTGGAGGTTTTTAAGAAAAGGGTAGACGTCACGTTGACATGGTATAGTAGTATGGTGGTGATGACTGGACTATATAATCCCAGTGGTCTTTCCAGTCTTATTGATTCTGTGATTCTGGGCTCCTCTTTCCTTGGCCATAGTAAGTGCAGCCTTGTCTGGGCTGAATCCCTCCACAGTGGTCAGGGGTCAGCGCAGACCAACTGGGCAGATCTTGACTGCTCTTTGGACAGCACACGTAGGTTAGGTGGATGTGAGGAGGTTGGAGCTGTGTCCTGTCCTGTCTCCAAGCTCAGATATTGGAAGAGAACTAGATCACTTTCCCCATCCTTTCTGTATTTTAGTCTTTCCTACATTTCTCACCAGATTCATTTATGAGCTGTATTTAATAACACCCCTGGATGGTTTTTAAAAACATGCTGTTTTAATGTTTCTTTAACAAAACACAAATTCCCATCAGACATAATTTTATAGTCTTATTACTCATACAAATGTTGAATTTCCTCATTATTCCTATTGACCTTGGCTTTACTTAAATCCTGTGGCTGTGCATTAGTGCTTCTGCATAATATAAAATCATTTCCCTTTGGTAGGATTTACACTACACTGCTTTAAATATGATTGAATATCTCCTTGTTCTTGCAAGAAGGCAAATAAGGTGTCCTTTACCTGGCTGTCCGTTCTTATTTGTTTCCAAATTAAACAGCTCTCCAATTATTTGCTCTTTTGCTATAGTGCTTTGCATAGCCCTTGAAGATCATTTGCAGATTATAACAGTGGAGTCAGGCAAGAGGAAAGGAAAATGGACTGGAGAGATTTGTAGTGTGGAGGACAAAGACTGCGGCCATTTCTTGAAACTCTCTTTCCCCATATGTCCTTTCAACATAAAATTTATCCTCCGAGATGACTGCATGGATTGTCAGAGTGTAGATAGCCTTTGATGATGCAAGCAGAGAAGGAAAACAAAGAAAATTGTATTGGAAATTGGACCTACCTGATGCAGAACGATCTGAGAATCTGGTCATCAAATGGTTGCAAAGGGATTCCTGACAAAAAAGGGTGGGAACAGATGAGTGCTGCGATTTTGTTTAGTAGAAGTGAGAATGAAGTTAAGTCAGAAGTGTAACTTTTAACCTTGTCTTGTTGATGCTACAATGCTATTGATTTTGTGTGTTATGAGTGCATCTGCATTTTGCTTTCTTGTTTTTATACTATTTTTTAAGATTTTCTTAAGGTGTCAGACACTACTGCCCTGTCTTCTCAAGCAAACTATACTTAAATGGCAAATCTGCAAGTACAGGACTGGCATGGAATTTTCCATTTTGTTAGAAAGTGTGTATTTGTCAAAACCATCCTATTTTAGTGGGAGCATGTGTGCCAGCTTCCTCAGGAAGAATTTTGCTGTACCTACCTGGACTTTCCAGTGAAAACAGCCGGCTCAGTCTCCACAACAGCCTGTTTGTCAAAGCACATATCTCAGGTATGAGAGAGCCAGAGTAAAGTTCTTGGCTCCAGAAAGCATATCCCATGTGATATGAAGAAAAACAGCTCTAAAAGGAGAGAACAAGAGCCCTAATTTAGGAAAGCCAAGAATGCATCATGAAGGCACTTACAATGGGGACGAATAATCTCTGAGTTCATAGTCTGAAGGCAAAATAAAGACGTCACCGAAACCTGCCACATCTCACATGAGCTCCCTGAGCTCCAAGATGTTGAATTATGGTACCCCATTTTAGCAAAGAACGTTAAAAAATATCAGTACCCCCCATAACTGAATTAATTACCTCCTTGTGAATGACTAGCATTCAAAATAAAGTTTGAGCTGTGCAAAATGATGCTGTTAACACATCTCTATTCTACTCATAGAAACTTCCCCAGCAGTTGTTGATGGCTCCGATCGCGCACTACCACTCTAGGATTAAACATCTTTTCTATGCAAGAACAGAACTCAAATCAGCAATGAACATGAGACTACAGCTTAAATTAGCCTTACCTAAGAATGCAAGACTTCAGAAATTGCATACACTGAGAGCCAAGAGCTAGACATATTTTTTATGACAAAGCTTTTATATCTGCCTTGATGTTACTAATGTAGTCTTTTTAGCTAGAAAGTCCTTAAACAGTGTGTTTCACAAAGAACTGAATTAATTTTAATTGAACTTAATGGCATAGCTGCCAATTAGTAGCAATGTTCATTTCTATTCTACTGAGATTCCCTCAAGAAATGTAGTGCAGCTTAAGATTTTGTTCCTACCTTAGACTGAGTTGGTTGTATCTGCATATTTCTCAGCCAAAAGGTAATTCAGTCAGTTTTTCTGATAACCAAACCACACAGAGGTCGTGATACTATGTTTTGCACTTGTACAATTGTACTCACCTTCAGGTAAAGTACTGATTGCAGTTGTCAGATTCCACATGCCTGCCCAGCAACACAAATAGATTGTTACAGCACCATTTTGCAAAACAGGAGTTTATTAATTTTTCTTCTGATGCAAATGACAATCCTTCTATTCACCTTTACAAAATCTTCCTTTCTCTGGAAGAGCCAAGACTCTCCGTTGGCTCCACCATATTTTCCATTGCATTAATTCCTTATAATATCCATACCTGACTGCTCGGAGAAGCAAGTGGGCCCTGTAACCAGCAGTTAAGATGAAACTAGACCTCAAGCTTTGTTTCCTTAGGAGATATCAAACAACGACTTAAAGACTTTTGCAGTTTCCTTCTTTCACTCGTTTGTTTCATCCTTCCTTTGCTGCTTCTGTTTATGTCATCCAATTCTGTCTGACTCTTTGAAAGAACAGAAGTGTTGCAGCAAAAAGACCAACACAATGGTTTTCTGAGCTGCTGACATTCTGTTACTTCCCTGGATCTGGAAAAATTAAGTTCTCCACACATTCTTTTTTGTCCTCTTGACAGTCAAAGCATGTTCACAATCTACATCGTCTACACCAACTAATAGTCCATGAAATTCTGATCACAAAATCATGTTTTGAGCCATCCTGCAAAACAAATATGTATTACTCCCATAAGAAAGGATTCTTTTTTCTTCAATCTGATTCCTTCTCTCCATTTCAGAGCATGTCAGAACTTCTCTTTGGAAAGATACAATGGTGCATCCTTCTATACACTTGTGTCCTTCTAACACTTGGACCACACTGGAATCAAGAGATGCTCCGGGCACTAGAGGACATTTTCTCCCTTTCTGCATCTCCATCAGGGATGAGATACTGGTCTGAACACCAGTACAAACTGTATTTCAGAAATATCAGGGAGAACAATGCTGGTTTTCCTAGTGGCATGTCATACTCACCTATGAGTATCCTCTTGCAAGTAGACTGAATTATTTTTCTTGAATCTTCATACCAGAAGTATAACTAACGAAATAAAATGGGATTTGTTATGGTCTTATTATCAGTCACCATCAGTGTTACTGAAATCAGTGGGATAACAACCTAAAGGAAGAGAAGGTGCTCTGTTAATAATAGATGTGACCTGCCTCATCCTTTTTTTCAGAATACTCTCCTTTGTAAAAGAAAACCACTGTGTTAACATAGTCACTCTTTCATATAATATCCTTTGCCTACAGTGCAGTACACCTGCACAATGGTGGAAAACGATATGGAAGGCTTGTAACCTTCTGAACCTAACACGAGACTGCTACTGAAGCACTGAGTTACTTGACTTAGCCATTAACTGAGGTATATGCAAACACACATATAGGTGTTGTAACTCTAAATGTAACTGATGGAGTAAAATACCTCAGGTAGGGAAGTTATTTTCATTGTTATCCATGTTTAGGCAGCAGTGTAGCAAGGTTCCCATCTCCACATTTCCTCTCTCTGCCCAAGAGGCTGGAGGGACTAAACATTTCTCATGACCTTTATGTGTTCAGCTCGTTGACCATAACTGTGAACAGGTGCAAATACCAAGGGATTTCTGTTACAGCTAACAAGCACATTAGCTTATGGCTCCTCCCAGAAACCTGGGAAAATTAAATTTTTTCCCTAGACACTTTAATGAGCAATACTTCCTCTCTTACAAGCTCTGTAAGCAAAAGGAATGCTATTGAGAAAAAAAAAAAAAAGGAACCCGGAATTACTTTGGGAAAATACGGTGATGATTAACAAATGTTCCTATCTGTATTCATTCCTGTCCTCCGGTATCTTTGGCAGTTGGTTCCCACGCCGCTACTGGATTGAGTGAATCCCCATTAGAGAAATGCACTCTTCCAGATTCTGTTTCTCAACAGACCAAAACATTTTTATCTTTTATGGAAATAGTGTCTAATCCATGATTGATAATTTACACCCTCCCTTGTCAAGCAACTGCTGCCCACCTGTACTTCAGAATACCTGAGTTGGTCTTGAGAGACTTCCTAGTTCAGGTAATCATTCAACTAGAACACAACATAATCCATGTAATCATTCAGTTAGATTGAAGATGACGCCTCAGCTGCTGTCTCTGGCCGCAATGCCTGGAACTGCCCTAGCATGGTTGAAGTTGTAGAGATGTGAAGTAGAGGGAGGTCATCTTTTCTGTCCTGTTTCCCATCATGGTGTTGTACTTTTTGCCTGATAATGTGCATTACGTAGTTGCAGTAGAAGTGAACATGGATCTACATCAAACTCAAGAAGTCAGACATCTCCTGGGATGCATTTTTTTCTGCCAGTAGCTGCTGCGTTTTCCTTTCTCTCCCATATCCCTCTGACGCAAATTCAGCAGAAAAAGCCCAGAGAAAAAGCAGAAGCAATGAAAAGAACCAGAACAATGAAGATCACACGCTCAAAAGCAAGGCCCATGCCCTGCCCGTCTGGGTCACACTCAGCTTTCCTAGTGGTGGTGTTGTTGGTGGCCCAGCCACAACTCTAATGGGTGCTTGGAACCCTAATGGGGTCGGTACTGACTGCATGCCACCCATGGGTATACAGGTGGTGGCTTTCCTTGGATGTTGAACTAGAGGAGCTGACATTAACAAAGATGGTTCAGGTAATAATTAGTCATATAGGTCTCCAGCAGATAGATAAAAGTGTGTTGCCCCCTGCTTGACAACATCATGGCATGAACGGTGGTGCCCACTCCAGCTCACACGTCAAATTCTCTCCATGCCTCAAGTCAAAGTGATTACCCACAGGAGGGATGAATAATCAGAGCTTGAGAAAGAGGCCTATGTAAATGTGATAATAATTATGATGAATACGTATATATATGAATGTATATAAAAAGTGATGCACAAGCAATTGCTCACCACCCCCCACTTGCTCTCAGCTAACCTCTAAGCAGTGGAAGAGGGCAAGATGAACTCCCATCCCCTTCAAAAGTCCTTCTGTTTGATGTCATCTGTTATGGAATATGTCTTTGGCCAGTATGAGTCAGCTGTCCTAATTCTGACCTCTCCCAGCTCCTTGGGCCCTTCAATGAGAGCAGCCTTGGCTCTCTGCAACACTGTTTAGCAGCAACTATAAACATCGGTGTGTTATCAACATTGTTTCTCTCCTAGAATCAAAACATAGCATCATGCCAGACACTCTGAAGAAAACAATTCCATCCCAGCTGAAACTAAAACAGTCTCTCCAGGGGCTTGGTTCCTCAATGGCTGCATGCCACTAGTATGGTGGAAACAACAACGTATCAGTGTCCAAGCCCTATAAATTTACCCACACAGCCTGAGGATGTTCTGTGCTGCTAATTTCAGTCCTGGCCTTTCCATCTGCATTCCCTCTCCTCCTGTCCCACTCACCCACTGTCATTTTTCCTCCTAGACATGAAGCCCAGGTACATATTTGCAGAGTTGGTGTCCAAGCCCAGGTGAACCCCACACACCTCAAACCTCAGTCCTATTTCATATTTCCCTCACTACACAATGGCTGCTTCTCAGTTCTGCTGAAAGAGCCCTGCAGTGCTCATCAGTGTAAATGTGTGTGAATGTGCAGCACAGACAGACATTTAGGCTGAGCAATGGCTCAGGCTGCTGTTGGCATCCTTCCCCATTTGCAGAATGCTGCTTACAGAGTCTCTGATCACTGTGGCGGGATGCTCACCTGTGCAAACTCTGCAGGCCAAAATTTAAATGTTCCCCCTACCTACAGCTGTGAAGCCACTCTCTTTTTTTTGTTGTTGTTTTTGTTTTCTACAGCGGACTGAACAATTGCTTTTCAGGCCAAAATTTAATCCCAGTTTTGCAACAATGGACCATAATGACCTGAAGGTGCTTTGGATTTGACTGTTGTTTTTTTTCTGGTGTTTTTTTTTTTTCTTCTTTTCTGAAGTAAGCCAGATTTACTAAGAATAGAGATTTTTCCTTGAGGATCTCAAAGGAAAAATCCAATTTTATTAAAGATACCATGGAGAATGATTGCTACTTTCACTTTTTATTGCTCTGCTCCACAACATAAAAATATATGAAACTTGTTCAACCACATATCTAGTCATACAAAGGCAATCAAAAGCACATTACAAATAATATATGATTCAACACAGTGCAATATCATTCATAATACAATTCTAATAATCTCAGAAAAAAATGGAATTCCACAGCCTATCAGATTTTCCTGACCTGCATGTAACAAAGATTGGATTAGTTTTCATCCAGCACTTGTTTCTGTGAGGATGAATTAAGTTAGTGAGGGGAGGAAGCAGAACTTACACCATGTGTCTCTGTATCTACTGCTGTTATTCTAAATGGAGTACAATAATCCAAAGGAAAATAATTTTAAAATGAAAATAAAATTAGTAGAATAAGGAGGCCTGACAACAAATGAGCAAGTTAGTAATTTGGTGTGAAGCCTGTAAATTCAAATATGTGCTACAGCCCAACAAAATTAAAATCTGAAAGTGATGGAAAGTGTTCTTGTTTGCCATCTGGCAAGTTTGGTGTCCAAAGGCAGTCCCAGACCTTACTGAAGTCAGTGGTCTGGCTGGATATTTTTCAAGGTACAACAGAACAGCTTGGGCAGAAAACAGCAGAAATGGATCAAAACAGTAAGAGATCCATAAATAAATATTAAACCATGAGTTATTGTAGAAAATCTTTAGAAATTAGAATCTCTGAATTTCTTAATGTTTTCTTTGAACTGAGTAGTAAATCGAGACAATTCTTTATGTGACAAATCTATGCTGCTCATTTCCTGTATTGGCAAAGTCATGAACAGGCACAATTTCATGGCTATGGGCCCGTGGCTGCATTTGAGCAACATTGTCTATGACCAGTTGGCTTGTAAAGAGGCTTGTAAAGAAGTGGCTTTAAAAATCAGAAAGTACATGGCAGAGAACAGTGGTTCAGTAGGATGGGCAGGCATCACGGTCACACGTTTGAGCAGATTTGTGTTTAATGCCCTGTTCTATCCAATGCAGTGAACGAGTGGGAGGGATGCTCAGGGAATTTGCCACGTGCTCTACCAGGAGAGTGCAGATCCCCAGGGGGTGTGGTGACAAGGTATTTAAACATGAAGGCACCATCCATTCTTTTCCCTGTCTCATTGCTAACGTGACTTTTGCTACCCAGCCCCTCTGAGGTGGGTAGTGACTCAGAGACACAAGTTGCATTGCAGACTGTGCAATGATGGTAGGCTGAGAGGTAATGGCCTTAAGCTGCCCCAAGGGAGATTCAGACTGGATTTTAGGTAAAATTTCTTCTCTGAAAGGGTTGTAATGCATTGGAACAGACTGCCTGGGGAGGTGGTGGAGTCACTGTCCCTGGAGGTGTTTGAGAAACGCATATATATGTTAGGTAGGGACATAGTTGGCATGGTGGTGATGGGCTGATGATTGGACCTGATAATATTAAAGGTATTTTCCAACTTTAATGATTCTATTATTCTATTATTCTATGGTCTGTTTGAAAACCATGTCCTTCATGTAAAGGGGAAGAACTGTAAGACAGGCACTCCTGCACTGAAGAGATGGAGAGAAAATAATAGCAGAAGGCAACAGCTTCATAAGTTAAAACATTCTAACCTTCATTGAAACAAGGATCAATGATCCTTGCCACTTCTAAAAACATCCCAGAGTGTTGCTCCAGACCACGGCTGGATCCAGCAGAATGAGCTCTGTCTGTGCAAGTGACACAGCTGGACTGAGGCCCACATGTGTGATGTGTGGGTGCCAAGCTGGGATGCTGGTAGGGGTAAGTGGGGGTAATGTTTGAGGCTGACTGGCCCAGGGGCCCCATCTTGTTCCTTGTGCCAAAACCCACGCCAATCATGCTGCAATACTACCCAGAAAATTATGTGTTGAAACGAGAACAGAACCAGCTTAATACTGATTAACACAAAGCCTCTGGTTGAAACGATGTGCAGATTTTTAAGCCTTTTTTTCAAACTGTCTAAACGATGAAAAAGGGTACATTCTTTATTACTATCTATCTTGAAGTAAATTAATTTCCATTCCCCTGAAGCAAGCCTTAGGGAGTGAGGAAGAAGCACAAGAACTAATGGGGAAGGCGTCGCCTATGTAACACCACCAAAAATATTCAGTTACTCTGTCCCTGCAAAGCCACTGAGTAATTTAAAGTAATAAAACATCAGAAAACAGGACAACTTGCTTCTCTGTAATTTAAAAGCATAAAAGGGAACTGATGTTGTAATTACAGACTGAAAAACCAAAAGCCCAATTTTTTAAAGTAGTTTCAGAGGATTTTTTTTTTTTTTTTTAAATTGCTATTGGCTCCTTCAAAGGGGACCCAAAGCCTCCAGTAAAGGACTTTGTTCCAATTCGAATACACTGCAGAAAAGACACGTACCCCAACAAGGTCTGTAGGGGACCATGGCAGACCAGAAGTGGGTAGTGTGGTACAAGGCAGGTATCTATGCTGCAACTAGAATTTCCTTACACAGAGGTAAATGAAACAAGGAGATATTTAACGTGTTTATTGCATTTTCCGTTGGACCAGATCTGTATCCTCACTTTACAGATCAGCCACGTGAGGCACAGAAACAGTAAGATCAATAGGAAAAGGGCTGGTGAAGAGTCCTTCAAGATTAATTAACCTATCATGTGTGCCTTTCTTAAAACTGATGACCATTCTCCAAAACAAGCTAATGTAACCTCAAACATTGTAGGACCATCACTACCAGGTGAGAAATAATGTACCATTTCTTCAAACGGAAGAAAAAACAAAGAAGAGGCTTTTCTAGTGAACCTTTTAAAGGAAATGAAGGCAGACAACATAACTTTAAGGATAATGTGGCTTTTCCGATGAAATTCTTTGTTTTGAGGTAAGAGGAAGCCACTTTCAGCAGCTGTGTCCTTCCTTAGCAATTCAAGCTGATGGTGTTGGTCATTGTCCATTCCACTTGGAAGGTCAAAAGCGTTGGTTTCCTCCCTTGCCTCAGGAACGCATTGTCTCCCGCATATGCCAGAACACATTTGCGGGCAAAGCTTCTGACTTTCTCATTTCCTTTCCTGTTTTGTTGTGCTAAGATTTTAAGCTGTTGGCTTCAGAGTTCTCTTTTTATAAGCCTTTTGCCTTTGTTTGTTGTCATTTACTTTTTAGCTTTTTACATTTTAGCTGTTTTTGTTAAGACGCCCAGTATCGTTCAGGCATGGATGCCCATAAATTAAAATACATTACTAATGTAATAAATTTGTGTCACCACTGAAAGCCAAACTGTCCTCTAAACAGAGCGGTAGACCTCTAAACAGAGGAATAATTGAGACTTTGGACAACGCCCAAAAAATGAAGCAAAAGGTATCTGATCTGAGAGATGGAAAGTATGGAGACATATGAAGGGTTGTTCACATAAGATTTTAGTAGACTGCAAAGTTCATCAAAAGAGCTTTGTAAACTCAGATGGACATGAAATGCTGAAAACTTTCATGGAGAACTTAGATGAATTATATGCTTAAAAAACTGTGGTTGTCCTAAACTATTGGGATTAAATGCTAAAACAGGCAGCATATTTTGACTCCCTTAACACATGAGCCAATAAGCTTAAAAGAGCAAAGACTGTGCACTACCACAATTATAGGGAAAGTTTGCTTATTGCGTCATCTACCTATGAAGTGAAGAGTTCAATGATCAAATAAAACAGGCTGCTCTTTTTCTCAAGCCTTTTCTTTGAATATTCAAATGAGGTGGGTTTTTTTTTCACTTTTGGACTACAACTACAGAAAAAAATATCCCCTAGGTTTTACTGCTTGTTATGTCTCAGCTGTGATCAATGCAACTCACAGATGAATCTTCAAAGACTTAGCAGTTCTCTTCATCAGTGTTCAAAAATGCTAGGTAAGATCCATCCTGTACATCTAGGAAACAATGAAATTGTGTTGTGGTTTTAGCACCAAGCAGAGCTGTCCTTTTGTGCCTAAACTGTCCATCAACTGAAGAAGATGTCTTGGAAGGCTTTCAGAAGAATATCTTACTGTGTAATGTTGAAGCATAATGCTAATCGAGGAAGATCCCCACCCAAGGAGTCTTTAAAAACCTGCTTTTGTACAAGTTGAGACCTTAACTACACAGGGAATGTGGTCACTTCAATGGTCCCAACATTAACCTGGAAGTTAAGTTGCCTTATATTATGTGAACTGGATCCAAATCATGAACTCCCATTACATACACTTTCAAGTGCCCCTCATATGAAGAATTCACTGTTTTTATATAAAAAGATGTGTCACACTCCTGTGAAGAAGTCAAACATTATTTCTCCCTAAGAACTGATCCACAGAAAGGAGACAAAATAGGTTAGGTATGCAACACATAATTAAGAACTCAAAGTTGTACCTTGTCTTTCATTTCCAGGACAACCTGCCAAGGAATAAATCCACACCCATGGTCAAACACCATCTGCAAAATGCTGAAAATACCACTGCTAGAAGACATTCTCCAGGCTAATATCAAACTGTATTCTAGCAAAAAGACCCAACCTCCTAAACTGTAAATTCTGCTGTCCAAAATTGCTTGTGTTAATGTGTCTTTTTAATTTATGGTGTATCAGTATTATTGATGGTCCTCTGTGTAAATTCTGCCTCTAGTTTCCTGTAAATCTGAAGTGTTTTCTTAAAATTCCATGGCTGGTTTGACTTTTTAGACTTTTCAATATAATAATTACTGCTGTTTTTTCTTTTCTTTTCTTTTCTTTTCTTTTCTTTTCTTTTCTTTTCTTTTCTTTTCTTTTCTTTTCTTTTCTTTTCTTTTCTTTTCTTTTCTTTTCTTTTCTTTTCTTTTCTTTTCTTTTCTTTTCTTTTCTTTTCTTTTCTTTTCTTTTCTTTTCTTTCTTTTCTCTTCTCTTCTCTTCTCTTCTCTTCTCTTCTCTTCTCTTCTCTTCTCTTCTCTTCTCTTCTCTTCTCTTCTCTTCTCTTCTCTTCTCTTCTCTTCTCTTCTCTTCTCTTCTCTTCTCTTCTCTTCTCTTCTCTTCTCTTCTCTTCTCTTCTCTTCTCTTCTCTTCTCTCCTCTCCTCTCCTCTCCTCTCCTCTCCTCTCCTCTCCTCTCCTCTCCTCTCCTCTCCTCTCCTCTCCTCTCCTCTCCTCTCCTCTCCTCTCCTCTCCTCTCCTCTCCTCTCCTCTCCTCTCCTCTCCTCTCCTCTCCTCTCCTCTCCTCTCCTCTCCTCTCCTCTCCTCTCTTCTCCTCTCCTCTCCTCTCCTCTCCTCTCCTCTCCTCTCCTCTCCTCTCCTTTTCCTTTCTTTCCTTTCTTCTTTCTCTTCTTTTTTTTTCTGTTCTTTTTTTCTCTTCTCTTCTCTTCCCTTCCCTTTCCCTTTCCCTTTCCCTTTCCCTTTCCCTTTCCCTTTCCCTTTCCCTTTCCCTTTCCCTTTCCCTTTCCCTTTCCCTTTCCCTTTCCCTTTCCCTTTCCCTTTCCCTTTCCCTTCTCCTTCCCTCTCCCTCTACTTCTTCTTTTCCCTTTCCAATTCCCATTCATTTTCTTGTTTTTATTTGATAATCTAACAAAGTGAAATCCTTACAGAAAAAATCTTCCATTGGAAAGAAGTTCTAAAAGTCATGTGTTGTTTTTCATATATTTTCCCCTGGATATTAATAACATTTTCACATATATTTTTCCTAGTAGAAATTAATACAGCAGATAAGAGCAATATAAAAGCATATCATAATGACATTCAAACTCCTGGTGTCATCATTTCTTCAGTGGAAAGTCTCAGTTTCAGTTTTCCTAACCAGAAAACCTGTGCAACTAGATACTTCTTTAATAACCATAGTTGCAAAATTTCTACATGAAGAAGTCCTTCTACTGTTAAAATCTGTGAAAAGGTACATTGTCCTTCAGACATACACAAGATGTCTTGCACCACCATATTATGGGAGAGGATGACTATGAACAGCAGTTTTTGCTAAGATGGGAAAAGTTGCATCCCCTCTAATTCTTCACTTTGGATCTTAAATATGACATTTAAAGGTAACTAAGAAATACTGAAAATATTATGGTATTATTAAAGCAGTCTGAAGCTGACTGAAAAAAAAAGCAGTAGATTTTTCAAGAGAAATGAAAATCAGGGCTGATTTTATTGTTGCTTATTCCCTGTATGTGCAGTTCTCAGGAGTTTGTCCAGTTTTCAGTCAGAATCTGGCCACAGGTCAAACTCAAAGGATCTGGATTTTTTGTTAATTTTAATTTGATGGAAAACTGGTCAGCTTGTTACCTCACTCCCTCCCTCATTGCTGAGAGCTGAAATGTGCAGTAGATTCTGCACTTGAATAAACCTTTCTCTCTGGTCCACTGCTTCTGTGCAGGCCATACTGAAGCACAGATAGGAGATGGAGATTTGTGGCTCTGGCTCTGGTCTGGTTAAACCCCCATCAAGTTCATCAGGGTTAAACCTCTTACAAATATTTTTGAGTAAGATAATTTGGATCACATTTAACTGAATCATCTGCCATGATATTTTCCCCTTTTAGTGAGGTACAATTCAGTTATTCATTTGTGCTAATTAATAATCCTTTGAGAGCCCAAGCATTAGTAAATCATTTTTTCCTTGCTGCCAGGAAAATTATATGAGGGACTTTGTATTCATTGCTCTACTGCCAGAGGAACTATACCCAAGAAAGGAAAAAACAGGGAAAGACAGACTGCCCATTCTGTAAAAGCATCGAAGAGTCTTTACTTGGCTTTTTTTCCCTGTACAAGGCACACATCAGGTTTTGCTTCTCATCTCCTTGAAAAAAAAAACAAAACACAAAAAACATCAGGCCTTGCTGACCAAATGGGAGTCTTCTACAAACACATCTCCTATAACCTGTCAACTCATTTGGAAAAGAAGAAATCCTTTCCAGGGCACTTTTTTCTTATCAGATATCAGAGTCATAGAACTGCTCTGTTCCTCTAAGACCAAGGCTTCTTAATGAGGACTACTCGGCAATTCCTACATCACAGCTTTAAGACAATGTGCCCAGCTGTGATTTAATGAGGATGACACGTCCCTCCTGCAAAGATAAACAACATGAAACTTTCCCGGCAGTGTCTGTTCCAGTCTGCTGGAGAGGACATAGTTCAGTGAGGACATAGTTCAGTGCTCTCAAAACTGCTCTTCTGCTGAAGCACCTTCTCAAATGCAGCAGCTGAGCTGAGTGTGCCGTGTCCAGGGTGTTCAGAAACCGTTTGTTGCATGCACAGACCGTGGAGCTAACATTTCAGTCTGTGGTGGTTGCACACTGATGGGCAGCTGAGCTCGGTCATGCTGCCCTCTCACTCTCCTTCCTCAAAACAACATGGGAAGAAAAGAACACAAGAAAAGGCTCATGGGTTGTGATAAGGACAGGGAGATTACTTGCCAATTACTGCCATGGGCAAAACAAGCTCATCATAAAGGAGACTGATTTATTGCCAATTACTAACAGACCAGCACAGTAAGAACTAAAACCAAACTAAAAACATCTCCTTTCCATCCACTCTCTTCTGCCTCCTCCTGTCGAGCAGCACAGGAGAACAGTGGATGTAGTCAGTCCATAGTGCTTAATCCATCTCTCCTTCATGGCCAATCTGCCCCTGCTCCATGGGGGGTCTCTCCCATGGGTTGCCATCCTTCCCAAATTGATCCCATGTGGGCTTGCCACAGGTGGCAGATATTACAGCCTTGATCCATCATGGGTCCCTACCACATCCTTCAGGACGGCACTACTCCAGCACGGGTCCCCATAAGCAGCAACTCCCATGGTCCTCCTGCCCACCACGGGCTCCTCTGCAGGGGCTGCAGCTCCAGCCTGGGGCCTGCACCTGCAGGGGCTCTCCATGGGCTGTTCTTCCTCCAGGCCTCATCCACTGCTGCACCGTGGTCTCTTCCAAAGGTTGCACATGGAGATCTGCTCTGTGTGGTGCCCGTGGGTTGGTGGCTGCTCCACCATGGACCTCTCCTGGGCTGCTGCAGGGAGCTTCTGCTCCACACCTGGAGCACCTCCTGCCCTTCTGCACTGGCCTTGGTGACTGCAGGGCTGTTTCGCACACATTTCTCATTCCTCTCTCTCAGCTGCTGTTGTGCAGCAGGTTTTCCCTTAAATCTGCTCTACCTACCAGTGTCACTTATGACTCAGCTCTTTTAGCAATGGATCCCTTTTGGAGCTGGGTCTGACATGGGGCAGTGCTGGGATCTGCTCACAGAGGCCACCCCTGCAGCTTCCTGCTCCCTAAAACTTGACAAATATACCTAATACAGGTCAATTCATTTCATTGTTCACATCTAACCATTCTTGGATAGTGACTGGTTCTGTTCTCATATTAATTTAAACTGCCTGCTTTTTTTGTGTACACCTCTTTTATCCATTTGTCACTGCTAAATTAATCAAACTAAAAACTTGCCTAAATATGTATTAAAATGTTCATTCTTATTCAGCAAATCTATCTACATATTAATCAAATTTATCTATTTTTTCATAAGGGACAATCTTATTCATCTATATGATGAGCCCTAAGAGATAATGAAACATAATTAATGGAGAGGTTTATGAATTCATTATGTAGAATTCTGGCCTGTCAACAGAGAAGAATAGCTCATCCCCATCCCACAATGTGTAATCCCATCTCCATTGTCTCCAGATAAGAGACAAAGATAGTATGTGGGTTGGAAATCCTTTACTTTAATGTCCAAGTAACTACTTGATTATATAAATATATGGGTTATCCCTCAAGAAAACAATTTCTCCTACAAGATTATGTAGTATTTGGAAGGCACCCAAGTAAGATCTTTATAAAACTGTCTGGTTTTCTGGTGGTTTTGTCCTCAAACGAAACAGATGTGCTCAGGTTTTGCTGCCCTCTGCCAGTGCAGGCACAAGTACTGTGGTAAAGAAAAAAAAAATCTGGTAACCAAGCCTTTGATATAGAAAAACCACATGGAGTTGAGTCATAAACTGTGGACACAAGACAACTAATTATGGGTTATGTTAGGCACGGGGAACAGGTTAACTGCTACATAATTATAATTGAGATCGCTGTGGACACAGTCAAGGAAACCCTGTTAATAGAAAGAACTAAATGAAAATATATTGGTATCTATGAAAGAATAAAAGTCCTGACTGTTTTCTTTAGCTTCTTTGGTGATTGCAAACTTTCTTGATGTCTTACCACTGCTGAAGCATTTTACTTACGGAGCCTGAATAGGATTTTATATTTTTTTAATAAGTTCCCTATGTGCACTATGCTGACAGTTGAGTAAAAGTCCAGATACAAATGACACAAAGCAAACTGGAGGTCTTAGAAATGGAAAACTTCTGTGAAATGGATTGTTGAGGATAGAAAGCAGAAGATCGTACCAAAAGGGATGGCGGTCAAAGGGCTACAGAGAAGTGATATCAGGTTGGATATTAGGAAAAACCTATTCAAAATAGTGATCAGGCACTTGGAATAGGCTGCCCAGAGAGGTGATGAAGTCACTGTCCCTGGAGGTGTTCAAGAAACATGGAGATGTGGCACTGAGGGACATGGCTTATTGGGCAATATTGGTGGTAGGTGGATGATTGGACTAGATGGTCTTAGAGGTCTTTTCCAACCTTAATGATTCTATGATTCTCTGAAAGGCATTGGGAGTGGGACTTGTTGGAGGACGTGATGGGTGACAGAGGCCTGTGGCTGCCCCAGGCATCCTGCTGGCTCGGGCAGAGCTGCCTGCTCAGCAGCCACTTCGTGTGGACAGAAACTTCTGACATCAACAACAGAGCAAGAAATGTGAGGTGAGCAACCAGACAGGTTGTATCCCTGAGGCTTCCCTGAAGTCCTGACTCAGACTGGTTTGCATGCTTCCCCATTTCCTCCTAGCAGGATGGAAACTTTCATCCTAGTTCCTTTAACTTGTCCTCCAAAAATACACTCTATTTCTGTGTGCACACCTATATATAGCTTCCTTCGATGTCACCTCTCCATCAGAGGCTGCTTCCCATTGACACCAGCTAACTGTGGTACTACGTTTGAGGTTGAGGTGATGGGTCTCTACCAGGGTGAGTGGGCAGGCAGCCAAATGGGTGTCTAGTTTTCTTGACCTTACTGTAGCATCACAGTTTGCACAGCAAAGCTGCAGGTAAACACTGTGGCACTCTGGGTTCCTCTGTTTACCATACTGATTCCGCTTTCAGTGCCTTTGCAGGAATCCTGTGGGTAAGACCGGGCAGTGCATGCTGTGCACCAGCAGCCACCAACACAGGGAATTGCTCTGTCCCACCAGGCATTTCCTTCCAGCTGCAGGTCCAGCTCAGTGGCTGAGACACTCTTGTTCCTTGTGTGCTCTTGTTCCTTCAGGCAGAATTCCACACATCTTGGATTTTGATCTGCAGTTATAAAGGCACAGGTCCCCTCTTTATATCATCATTAAGACTATCTTAATGTCCATCACCTTCTCCATAAAAACTTCTGGAAATGTGTAGATCCTATATATACTGGAGAATGTGCATCTGCGTAAATCACGTTGACATCAGTAGCAAGTGTGTATAAAATCTATCTTGCAAGCTTCCATAGCTTTCATTACTGAATACAATTCAGTCTTCAGCAGACTGAATAGCACCAGAGCCTGAGATAGTACTGATCCCAGTACTGATACCCGGCTTTAAAGTGCAATTCATTCATTTCCTGTGCTAAGGATTCTCCCTGTGTAACCACTTCTAAGTCTTTGCCAAGATTTTGCATCTCACCTTATGGCTCCCATCGTTTGCACTATGGATATTTGTAGTGCCTATTAAAAAAATTGTGGAAGGCTTTTTGGAACACTTACATAAATTGCATTTTCCTCCTCACCTTTTCAGCAACTAGCCTGAAGGCTGCGCAATTCCAGTCACAAATTGCTGCTCCCCACTAGCTAAACCTGTGATTTGCAAAGACAGAAGCACTTGTGATTCCCCTTCACACAAAGAAACGTTCTGTCTCAGGACCTCAACCCTGAGTTATGAACATACAGAGTACTGAAGTCACTGCATATTAGAAACAGCAAGTAATTACAAAACTGCAGAAGGTGACAAATAATTACTAAGGAAGCGTATTTAAATGTCACCATAGTTTATTTTGACAGATGAGCCTATCTTGAAGGATTTCCTATGGGAGAATCAGATGGAGAAACAAAGATCCTCCAGTTGCTTTTTAATATAAAGGTGATTTCTGTATTTTCTTTTTATTATCTCCTTTGAAGAGAACTGTGACTCAGAGAGGCACAGGGTTAAGAATGGAATGAACATTAAAGGCTCCTGTCACTGCAGCTGGACTCTGAAAAGGATCTTCAGAGACTCCAAACCTGTGATATTTTTTGCTGTTTCTTCTGGCAGTGGTGTGATAGGATGGGAACCGCTGCTCCAAGAGAAAAAAAAATAGAAGAGATATTTCAGAAATCTTTTATGTAGTATCTATCAAGGGCCATACACATCAAGGCATCAAAGTTCAGGGATCCATTTCCATGTAATCTGATGGACCACATCAGTTTAAAAAAAATGAAGGGAAAAAAAGAGAGAGAGAGAGAAAAAAAAAAGGAAGCAAGAAAGCCAGCACTGTGAGGTGAATGGGAGATGTTAGATTATCCAGGCTACCTGCTGTGTAAGAAGAGAATGTGGCACCAGCATAACTTGGGTGATTGCTAAGTCATTTCTATAGCAAAAGCAGCTGCTTTTGTGTGTATCAGATCTTGGCTGGGTAATTTATTCTGTTTTCGTTGCCTCAGTGTGCAATGCTACCAGCTCTGCGCTGAGCCCCTGGCTTCATCGCTCTTACAGGAAAAGAGCTTGAAATGACACTCCGCTGTAAATGTGTCCCTTTGATTCCATTCACATGAGGTAGTTTATAGGCCATTCCATTTCTTGGTTGCGAGCAAGTGCATGTTAACACTGCAGAGTCAACTGACTTAAACGTTCCCTGTTAACCTTCCACCGAACCTGAACTCCGTAAGTATCACTGATAGATTGGTGCCATGGGCCAGATCTCCCCCTGACAGTCCACAGAACTTATAAATGGAAGTATCATATCCACTTCAGAAACCGTCTTACATCTGCTGATCAAATGTTTCCAACATACCACTGGCACCATCTAATTCACAAGCATTGTTATTTTATTTTATTTTTTTTTTTAACTGACACGTTTCTCTCTTTTATAGTCTTATTTTGGTTGCAGGCACCTATTTCCTTCACGTCCAGTTTAGGTGCGGGCCACCTTTGCAGAACTAAAATGGAGGAATGAGCAAGGGAAGTGGAATGCAGAGTATGAGAGCTCATGAGGAGAAGGTGCCCTCCATGACCACCAAGGAAGCCTTACTATCTACGTGGTGGGCCATTCCAGAGCTGCCGTTAAGGTAGCTCTATTTTGGCATAGGAGGAAATAATCAATCACTTCTTAAATTGGTTTTCAACTTCATGGACTTACAACAAAGAATAAAGAATCCCCCTTTATTTATTTGATCTGGGCACACTGGTGGACTCGTGGACTGGTGGATCTCTTACAGCACAACGCTATGTAATCACGAAGCCTCTTCCAGAAACTCCTGAAATCAACAAGAGTCTTCCCATGGATTTCAGTGGCCTTTTATCTCCAGCTCAGTGTGCCCAGGTGACTAGCAGTGCCAGTTCTGACCCTTTTGAATTCCTTGAGCAACAGCACATTTTATTGATCCGTGTTGCCCAAATGAGCAAATTTTATCACCCAGGCCTCAAAACAGCAGTGGCACGGACACAACCCCTCATATATCAAAAGTCTGGATGGAGAATACAGAATTTGGTACACATAAATTACTGCCAGTTCTGCATCCCACTGGCATCTTCTTACAGTGTTTTATTTTCTCTGTGTAGTATTTTCTATTTTCTCCCTATTAGCCATATCATCAGTCCCACATAAGCCTGATGGCCCTTTCTGTAAGGCAAAATAATGGCAAATGTTGAAACCATATCAGAGAAACAAAACAGTGCAATTTCTAAGGAAGCATAAAACAAAGTGCATACAAGGGCTTATGGGCCGAACTGCTTTTTCTTCCCTTCTTGCAATATTATGTACAGTGCTGAAATATGAAAACAAGGAGTGAGTATGCATTATGAAAAAATGTCCTAATTTTTTTTTCCAAGCATATTTTCCTATTTACTAAAACAAATGGGTAGAACAATCGTCAGGAAAACATCGTTACATGACCATTGCCCGAATTGGACCACTGGATCATAAGTCCTTTTTTTTCCATTCCTTAAAAGTTCATTCAGTTCTAACTTCTACAGTACTGTTTATCCAGAGTACCTAATTATATAGTGCAACCTGCATCTGGAGTGCTGGTTCAAGGTTATTATAGCTCTCCACAGACATAACAAAAATATTGTTTTAAACTTATCCATTGAGGAAAAATGGCTGCATTTCACCACTGATAGAAGTATCTAGATGTAAAATAAAATCATTAGAATTTCAGGAACACAAGAGTGTCCCCTATCCAGATGACTGAATTTCCTCCATGACACTTGACACCACTGAAATACCTCCTTTTTTTTCCTGCAACAGACATAAAATCTGACAAATTTAAATTAAATACGTAAGATATATAAAATAACAGATTGTTCCGATAGGCAAACAAGAAAGGTGAATGTTATGAATGCTGTCAGTGCATATTTCAAATAATACCTGTTGGGAAGATGTGATAAGATTAATTAAATATGAATAATGGAGTAGGAATAATAATTTATAAATTTTCAGCACTCAGAATCTGAAAAAGAAGCTTTTATTTAATCTATATCATAATGATTAAATGCAGAGCACCGTTACTTTCACTACAAAGAGGAAAACTTATTCTTTGGCAGCAGTAAAAGGAAAGTGGGTAGATAAAACAAACTCTTTAATTCATATGCCCTTACTCATAGGTTTCCCGTCAAGCATGGTTTCTCCTTTATTTAGAATCAATACTAAGTAAGGAAAGGATAAATATATAAATCGCAAAACTGTTTCTGTGGGTGTACTGGTAGCCAAAGAAAATTGTCTGAGGTTTGGAGAGACCTTGAGCTGGTTCTGTGTTTGCTCTACAATGCAGAAGTGATGAAGAAATATTTTGTTTAAATCCCTAGAATGAGAGCTGTAAGGACTGCCTGGAGCGCTGGCCGTGTTTATGACACACAATATTCCTGATAGATCCCTTGCTGCTTATTTCTGTTGTATTCCCATTCTCTGTGGAGAGAATGAGGTCTCACACATAGCCAAAAATGGGAAGTAAGGGGCCTCTGGCGAGACTTCAGCTCTTGTTTTTACCATGCCAAACGAGCAAGGCAATAACGCTGTAGGACTTTCTCCTAGGGGATTTATGCTGTGGAGGCCTGATCCTGTTAACAGCTCAGGCAGTCACTTGACTGCAAAGACAGAAGTACTCCCTTTAAAATTAGCACATATTTATATTAGAATGGTGTTTTAAATGAAGATTAACTTCTACTATCCTCCAAATCAGATTTCACTGCTATCCAGCAAGTCACACTCTCTGTGCCAATGCCCTTTTATGAAATGGATGCTGTAAAATATCTGGGTAATGGTGTGACAGTGTTGTGGAGATTCACATTTGTGGCACAACCTGAGAACTCTAGAAAAAGGTGAGTCAAGAGTGCAGAAGCTCTGATTTGTTATAATGCTTCTGGTTGGTTGCTCAGAGACGAGAGACCTCAGATAATGAAGCCATCTGGGAGAAATCGCAGGTTTATTAAAGGTATGATTTAATATCACTTTAAAGCCCCTGGGATTTTATATGTGTGCCAATATATTTTATTCCTAATGATCAGAAACAGCCTTCACTTTTATGTAGGTAAAAAATAGCATCAATATTAAAATAAGTTGGGGAACATGGGCATTGCTCCTCTTAAGTATTTGAAGTAAAGTTTAAGTAAGAGGAAAGTACGAAATACCTGTATATGGTATATGTATTTTCATGCAGCAGACTTCATTAAAGTTGTGAGTTTCTTAAATCCACGGCCCCTTAAGCACTACCTTTAAGTCACTCTCAACATTACCTGGGAAGATAAGTCTGGTCAAGCCACTGCAGAAAACTCCTTCATCCTTCATAAAAGGTTTTAACCTATGAGAGGCTAGACAGCACCTCAGAACTACTGAGTGCAGCCAGCTAGCACTTGCTCAGTAAAAAATAACAAAAATATATCAATATTATGGAGAGTTATTTCTTGCATCATGTTATCGTAGAGTTTGATCAGAACTTCCCTCCCTCCCTCCCCTCCCGTTTCCTTCCTTCCTTCCTTCCTTCCTTCCTTCCTTCCTTCCTTCCTTCCTTCCTTCCTTCCTTCCTTCCTTCCTTCCTTCCTTCCTTCCTTCCTTCCTTCCTTCCTTCCTTCCTCTGTTCATTCTCTCAGGAAATGGCAGAAAAATGCTCTAAGCACTCAAGATGACCATGACAAACATCAGGAGTGTCTTTCTTGGCTCAGCTCCAAAGGAAATGAAATTACTTTGAGGAATTTTTAAATTTTGCATAAAATTAGCTGGATGCCAACCCACATGTTTAGATGTGGTTCAAATGAAAATTACTGTCACAGGAGATGTGGAAGGTCAAAGGATGAGACAACCCGCTCCTTGTGCTTGTGTCCAACAATGACAAAAATCTGGAAGGAAGTGGTAGCATAGAGGGGGCAATCTGGGAATACAAGTTGCCAGAACTTCTGCACTGTTTTTGTTGTGTATCTATTCAGAACTGAGATATAGCATAAAAATGTCATAAGGATGATCTTTATGCATGTGCAAATGGTTCAAATAAATCCAGTTCTGCAGACATTGAGTTTCAAAGGCACTACCACCAAGCTTGCAAGAGAATTTTCCTACTAGGAGAAAGATTGATGCACAGGAACAGATATGATGTGAATGCAGTGCTGGGGCAGCTGAGATAGTGGTGGCACAATTCTTAGGTGACATGCTTCATGCTTTTGATTGAGAGGTGCTGGGAAAAGGCTGCATCAAATCTCTGCTCAAATTATAGAATAAGCATGAGAAACAACTCATCATTCTTGAGTGGAAAGTCTGACAGAGGATCATAACCTTTTCTACCTTTTTTTCCTTAATTATTTCAAACTTTAGAAATATTAGGACATTGCATTTCACAGTACTCGGAAGAGAGTGAATGAAGAGTATGATGATATTTTAGGTACAGCACAATACTAAAGGCATCCACCTGTTTAATATAGAAGACCCCAGCTGCACACTGCAAAACTAAAATGCCCCACAGGTTGTAGGGCGCAAAAAAGAAAGGAAAGCTGAAAGAGTACTGGCAAGTGAGATTGGCATTCAAAGTGAAGCTGGGGTCATCTTCAGGAATAGGACACAGGAGCTGACTAGAAATGGCTGATTAGAGTGGAAATTTCTATGGGTCAGATGTGGAGCATGGCTTGCAGACGTGGGCCAGGCTGGAGCAGGCAGGGTGCAGGGGCTAGGGATTAATTTGTCAGTGTGTGAATTTGTGAAAGAAAACATCTCCAGAACTGATATAAAGCTAAAGCAGTCAGTCCAACATAGAGCAATATGAGGTGTTCTTCGTACTCTGAATGAAACCCTTACAGTTCATACAGTGATACAGCTATCAATACTTGCTCATCATAAGGAAAATGTTATTTCATAAATAATTTTCTTTGAGATGAATGCTTACATGACAGCAAGATCATAGAATCATAGAATCACCAAGGTTGGAAAAGACCCACAGGATCACCCAGTCCAACCATCCAAGATACTCACAAGTACACTGGAAAGGACATGTTTATAAAATAGCTTATTGCTTTTCAACTAAGAGCTCTTCCAGACCTCCCTGACAAGCTGGCAGAGTGTAATGGATGTGACAGACCTTCACGAGTTGCACTTCAGAGTGTACCTGCCTGTTTTTCATGTGTATTCCCTACTGAACTCATCACATCCACACTCAGAATCTCCTGAGACCTTTAGTGAATTCCCCTGAGAGCAAAGATGAAAAAAACAAAGAAAGAAAAGGGATGAAACACCTGTCTTTTATTTTCCATGGTTTTCTATTTCCAGTCAAAGTGTGCAATAATCTTTGGTCCCAAAGAAGAATCAATGTTCATGACAGATTTTGATCCCCAAGATAGGGAACAATGGGCTTTCTGAGGAAAATTTGCCCTATTCCTTTGTTTTTTTTTCTTGAGTTTCACTATGAAAAAAATATTTCAGAATTTGTTTTTTCAATTTCAAGTTCTTGAGATGTTTTTGCTTGGAAAACAACACAAACTCTAAAACATGTGGGTGCGTTGGCAATGCATTTAGGTTTTAATGAGCATCATGTATATTTTTAGTGGGGAGAAAGAAGTTCCTGTGTTTTTTTTTCCAATATACCATTGCCTTAGTGGGAGTCAAAAGCGAAGTGAAACCATTGTGTTAACCGAGAGGATACCAAGATGACAGTGTTCTTTGGTTGTTCCCAGCACTAATACCCACATGAAAGCAGCAAGGAGACCTTATTTCCTTTAGAGGGGTTTATTTTAGCATTCGAAATATGGCAGATAGCATAATTGGATTTTAAATATCTGATCCAAATTTATTTCAGGGGATTGAGTCAAAACAAATACAAATTCAAGTTTGCCTGGTGCATTTAAAAAACTGGCAGCACATACGTTTCAGGACCTCACCAATTACATCACTTTGCTTATTTCTGCAACAGTTGGCTGCATGTTATTTCTATCTAAAACTGTGTCCCACACTTTCAGGCTTAGTTGTGGGTTCGTAAGTGTTTGTTCTATTATTCAATCATATTATAAAATGAACCACATTTTCCAATAGCTACTTCATGTTCCTTATTTCTTTTTTAATTGTGGCGTTTCTTCAAACATCAGTTGTCCCACAGGATTTCATTTTTGGACCACTTTTGCAAGCCACTAAAAATGATGAATTCTTGAAGCTTGCAATCTGAGCTCCGTTTAAGCTCACATACCAAAATCTTATCCAAAACCATGTCAAAGAAGCCAAAACCAACCCCATGCCACTTCCCAGGTCTAAGTTGCATAACCAATAGTTCTGTACCCTCCTTAAAAAAATAAAGGTCCCTGGTCTGCTGCATTTTCATGGACAAAGTTACATCAACATTCAACAGGCATCAATACTGTCATGCACCATATAAACATGAGCCTTGTGCCCTCTATATCTGCTTTTAATTCTTGCATTTTAAATCATTTTGTTTCCAGTGTTCAGGTGATATTGTATATCACTCAGATGCAGGGAAAAAGCGTTTTTGATTACTGACAATAGAGTTTTCATCAGCTAAACCGCCATTTTTTAAGCTTTATTTTAATTTCTGAATTTCTTTTCTGCCCTGTGTTGTACCTGCTAAGACATTCCACAGTCTCCAAAAAGTATATGGGTCTTTCACTCTGGCCTTAAAGAATTTACAAAACAATCTCAGGACAGTAATGCAACTTTGTAATGAAAAAGATAGACCTTGATTACAAAGTCCACACCTGAAGAAAACAATCACTGTCTACAGGTAGAATGAGAAAAAAAAAAAAGAAGGTGAGGATGTGGTTGGAGTACCTGTTGTATGACTAATGGCACCTGTGATCTGAGCCATCATCACATCTCAAATAGGTCAAAGAGGACAAACTTCATCTGCATTTCCTGTCAACATTCTTGTCATAACATATTTTTACACCAGCAAAATTATAAAAAAATAAATTGTAGTGTATTATTACCCACAAAGCACTTTGCGTGTAATTACTTCTTTTTCCTAAACTTTCAGGAGAGTATAAGAAAATGAGTTCATCATTGGGGTGAACTTGAAAATGAGCTCCAGTATAAGAGGAACAATCAGTAACCCTTGACACGGAGCCCATGTAATGGAAGCATCCCCTGTGCTCAGGCTGTGAAGCTCATGTGAACACTGGAAGAAGAGAAAGTGGAGAAATTTGTTAAAGACAAAGATGTAGAAAGGAAAATAAAAATGCAGAGTATAAAGAAACACTGTGTTAGGTTGGACCTACACTCTGTTTCAGTACTTAGTTCATAGTCCTTTGGTGTATAGCACCTGTCAGAGGGCTTCAGCATTCTTCACAGAATCATAGAATCATAGAATGGTTTGTGTTGGAAGGGACATTTAAGATCATCTAGTTCCAACCCCCTCCTATAGGCAGGGACACCTCCCTGTAGACCAGGTTGCTCAAAGCTCATTACCCATCTTCGAGATCAGAAACGACAGGAATGTAGAAGCTGCAAATCATCACTGAACTCATGAACCAAAGTCAGTGGTTAATCCCTAATCTTTCCAGTGCCTTCATACAAAAGCTAAGACAGATTCACTGGGATATAAATTAATAGGGGAATATGAATTGATTCTACAATTTCTTTCTCCCAGATGAAACACGAGTACCAAAAGTCAATTGTCTTCACAGTCTTTTTTGAAGACCTCTCAAGAGCAAAGCCTTGTAACAACAGCAGGGCTAAAAAATCTGTTGTTGAGATAAATCAAGCACTGGTGTTAGTTCCATAATAGTGCATTAATTACCAAAAAAACAAAACCAGCTACAGCAAGTACTAAAAATTCTACTCCATATCTACACATAACATAAGCCTATCCAGGCACAGTGGAAGCTGAGGGCTCAAGGTATCTGACACCGATTTCGTAGAATCGTGGAATCATAGAATGGCTTGGGTTGGAAGGGACCTCAAGGATCATCAAGCTCCAACCCCCCCGCCACAGGCAGGGCCACCAATCTCCATATCTAATACTAGACCAGGCTGCCCAGGGCCCCATCCAACCTGGCCTTGAACACCTCCAGGGACAGGGATTTCTTCCCCCTCTGGAAATTAGAGCTTTCAAACGGCATTTGTTTCAAGATGGACAAATGGTGAAGTTTTCATTTGAGAAATGGATTTTTGAGGAAAAAGGAAAACAAAACTAGAAATTAAGGTATTCATACTATGGATGTTAAATTTTATCTTTCTGTAGCAATATAGCATTTAGTATGCAACTTTGGTCTTATAAAGCAAGTATGTGGATTGAAGATCACTAAGAAACAGGAAGAGTTAACACAGGCACTTACTTAAGATTTCACTTTTGCAGAAAGATACAGTATTTGTGAACTTCTAAATACAGGTACAACAGCAGAAACTATTATGTTATATAATGAATAGCAAAAATGAGTGCTCACTAAAATAATTCTTCCATACTTCCATATTCTTTTCAAATAAATTATTTGCAGTCCCAAGTTCCTTGTGAGCTATATGTGTCTGTATCTAGTTGAGTGTGTTGGACGTGAAAGTGAGTTCCAAACAGAGCCATTCTGTGTGCAGCTACCCAAAAGGACATCATATTAGGCTTCAAGTAAATATCTGTAATGTTGATGCTTCTTAACATCTGAGATCCTGATCTGCAGGTAGCTGTGAAGGGCTTTTTGCTGCACTATTAAAGGTTTTGGATTTTTTTTTTTTTTTTTAAGCCAAGAAAATCCTCTCAGCAGTTTTACTATTTGGAATCATATTGGCATCATGGAGGGGTCATTGACAGGGCTGGTATTCTACCCAGAGAAAGTAAGACTTGACAGTTGCCTTCTGTGTGGACTGACTTTCTAAGGGAATACAAGACAGTCTAAAAGCAAACTTTACTGATAGCTTTTTGAGGCAGGCAAATGGTAACTGGGTATAGCGTCAAATCTTGGCAGTCACAGATCGTACGAACTGACACACAAGTCTTTTTTTTAATTGTTTTTTCCTTTATTTATTTTTTCCCTTGACGTGTTCCTGAGGTTTATTGTTTCTGTTTGCTTTTCTTTTGCCTTGCTCCCTCTTCCTTTTCCTTTCCTTAGTTCTTCCTTTTCTCAAAACTTCTTTTTCCTCTCTTTGTCTAGAAATTCCCATACAGTAGCGTCAACAAAATGCTTAATTTTCTGCTCCCATCCCCAGTCTGCCCTGATTCTGCTCTGTGTCCTCAGTTTCCTCGTTCTTCTGCCACATTCCTGATCATGGCTTCTCTCTCCAAATCAGTTCTGGGTCCAGCAAGCCTCCATCATATCACATCAACTTTCTCACTTGATTCGTTTGCTTTCAAACTTTCCCTTCTTTGAATCAGATCTCACTAAATCAAATTTCTCTCTCTCCTCAGACTGCTCAATTGTCTCTCCTTCCTCAGTTTTAATTCATCTAGACTGGCTTCTCACTTAATCTACCTTTTTTTATATCTAACCTCTCATCACAACAGTGTCCAAAGTTAACCTGTACTCTTGCTGTCATTCTTTCTTGGCTTTTTGTCTAGTCAAAACGAGTTTCTTCACCCTTGACTTTGCTCTGTCCAGATCTTGCCTGCCTTTCAGTTTTTCATATTGCCCTTGCTCTCCCTTATCATTTTTAGATTCAGGTCTCCATGTCCAATGAATTTCTCTCCTATTTTCTTTTTTAGCAAAACCCACCAGCTTCCATGGTTTTTTAGCTCAGCTTCTTAGTCCTCTCTGATCACATACACAAGATCTTGTATTTTTCTTGCCTGGACTCATGCTAGATGGTTTCTTGCTCTCTGTTGAGCTGACAGTGTGTAGGCATGAAGGAAAAAGTCATGTGCCAGCTTGATGCTACTTTTAAAAGCATCCATAAGGAGCTTTTGAGGGCTACCAATCTTACCCTTGCAAGGTGGTTAGGCTGCAGAAGGCTCAAGTCACTTGGACAAGATAATGCAGTTGGCATACAAAAGGTAAAAAATGCTCAGGATAGACAGGAATTTTGAAAAATTTATCTGCTGAACCCTACCATACTACTAATGAATAGGGCTTTAAACCCAGACAAATAAGGGCAAATGTTTATGCATCTGGCACCAGGATTCCTCCAGCATGCCAACCTTCAAGTCAAAGCATAGAGAATCTAGCCTTTCCAAAAAAGAATTCTTACAACCAATTCATTAACATTGGCAAACAATGTCTTCTCCTAACCATTTTTCTGGGAAATAGCAGAACTATTTTTTCTGAAACTTTCCAAAGAAAATTTAAGCAGTGGCAGACACCCAGCATAAAAATTCACAGTTGTAAATAACTAGAAGAGGGGTTTATAATTAGAAGCATCAGGCAATCTTACAGTATTGGATAGCATAGTATCAATAACAACCATTTTTATTACCATAGCTCCAAAAATGCTGCTCTGCGACCACAGCTCCATCGTGTTGAATGTGCACAAACAGGAGCACCTCTAAAGTATTGTCCCAAAGAGCTTAAAACTCAGATTTCAGACAACAGAAAACAGATGGATCCAGACAAATGGGGAGTGCAAGGAAACAATAAGAGAGTATTAGACAGTGTTACTGGCAAATCTTCTCAAGGTGTCAATCTGGGATTGACACACCTTTTATAATGGTTTGGAAAAGCAAGATATTTAAGGGAAATGGGAATTGATTAGAGAATAATAAGGCAGTTTTACAGATGCTCACAGAATTATAAGGTCAAAATAAGAAAAAGCACAGATGAATGTAAATGAAACTTATTAGCCATGTGGTGGATCTCTGGATAGATGACACTCAGCAGTGATAATGGACCAACAGGCAGATGGAGTACAGATTGGAAAGCAAGCCCAAGTCAAGCAGTCCATTGATGTAGACTGCCTGGACTTCAGTAGAGCCTTCAACACTGTCTCCCACAGTATTCTCCTGGAGAAACTGGCAGCCCGTGGCTTGGACAGGTACACTCTTTGCTGGGTAAAGAACTGGCCGGGTGGCTGGGCGCAGGGAGTGGTGGTGAATGGAGTTAAATCCAGATGCTGATCAGACACAAATGATGTTCCCCAGGGGTTGGTACCAGGGCCTGTCCTGTTCAATATCTTTATTGATGACCTGGATGAGGGCACTGAGTGAACCCTCAGTAAGTTTACAGATCACACCAACTTGGCAGGAAGTGTTGATCTACAGAGGGATCTGGACAGGCTGGACTGCTGGACTGACACCAATGGGGTGAAGTTTGACAAGACCAAGTGCTGGGTCCTGCACCACAACAACTTCAGGCAGTATTACAGGCTTGGAGCAGAGTGGCTGGAAGACTGTATAGGAAATGAACGTGGGGGTATTGGTTGATGCTTGGCTGAATATGAGCCAGCAGTGTGCCCAGGTGGCCAAGAAGGCCAATGGCATCATGGCTTGTATCAGAAATTGTGTTGCTGGAAGGAGCAGGGAAGCAATTGTGACTCTGTACTCAGTCCTAGCAAGGCCACATCTTGAGTGCTGTGCTCATTTTTGGGCCCCTCACAATATGATAGAAATTGAGGCCCTGGAGTGTGTTCAGAAGAAGGGCAAAGAAGCAGGTGAGGGATCTGGAACACAAGCCTTGTGAGGAGTGGCTGAGGGAGCTGGAATTGTAAAGTCTGGAGAAGAAGAGGGTCATGGGAGACCTTATCAGCCACCTGAAGGGAGGTTGTGATGAGGTGGGTGTTGGCCTCTTCTCCCATGTAACTAACTAGCGATAAGACTAGAGGGAATGGCCAGGGAAGATTCAGGTTGGACATTAGGAAATACTTCTCTGAGAGAGCGGTCAGGTGCTGGCATGAGCTGCCCAGGGAGGTGGTGGAGTCACCGTTCCTGGAGGTGTTCAAGAAATGTTAGGTGTTGAGGTGTTGTACTGAGAGACATGGCTTAGTGGGAAATATGAGTGATAGGTGGATGGTTGGACTGGATGATCTTGTAGGTCTTTTACAACCTTGGTGATTCTATGACTCCATGATTCTAAGTAGGACACCCAAGAGGTTTTCTTAAGTGTCGGGATTGTCATGTGCATCCATCTCTGTGCGCAGTGTGCCCTAAGGACTGCTATTTCCCTTTCCTCTTATCTTTCTTCCACTACAGAAAGGAGAAAATGTGGACTGCCGGCTTCACTGTTATATGCATAGGAATAGTCTCATGTTCTGATGACCCTGTTATTTCGACCCAGAGAGAGATTGGTTTTGGGGTAAAAGAAAACTCATAGCTGGCTGTAATCAAAGTATGGGTTTGTTTGTTTGTTTGTTTGTTTTTTTGTGTGTGTATGGGATAGAAGTGACCTTATCAGCTTGCTTTTGATGGTGTTCAGTGTTGCTTTTCATCCTCCTTCTCTGCAGCACAGAAGGTGGCTGCAGCCTCAGGCTGCTTTGTGCACATGGGTGGGTGTTTAAGGTTTGTTCTACTTTCCCAGGCAGAGAATTGCAAAACAGCAGGGAGAAGCTCTCAGTTTCTTCCCAGATGGGGGTCTCCCCTTGAAACAACCAGCCTGGAGCCTGTCCTGCCAGCTTAGCTGTACCTACATGCAGGTGCTGTGGCAGTGAGTGTAGCTCAGGCTGTTCCATGGGGCTCTGAGTGCCGAATCCGGCATTTTGGCAGCTGGTGCAAGAGCCGGTAAGTGTGCAGGAAAGTCTGTAATCCAAGTAAAGCTGCAAACAGCCGTGGTTGTCAGCACAGGGGGAAAAAAATGACTGGGTAGTAGGCAGGCTCGGTCACAGGCCCAGTGAGTGCTGGGTGTTTTGCTGGCCAGCCAGGCAGGGCAGTGGAGATCTCTGTGGGATTTGTCTGGCGGTGTGGGGCTGCAGGCAGCAGGAGCATGCAATGTGAGTGCCATCTGCTGGGCCTGGAAACCGTGCACAGTGTTGTGCACTGTCCAGTGCTCCCGCCATTGCTCCTCACCCTGCCACTACCTCTCACCTCACCCCACCACTGCCCCTTACCTTGCCCATCATGTAGTTTCAGCTACGCTGTGGGTATCTCCCATGGTGGCTCCAGACCCAGTGAGGGTAGATAAGGGCCTGCTGAGCCCTCTTCACTGGGGACAGCAGAGTTCTGTGCTGTGAGGGCCACCCTGGAGCCGCCCTAGAACCGCTTTGGGCCCAGCTCAGTGCTGTCCTTGCACCCATGGGTGTGCTTGGCATTTATGCTGTTCAGTGTTTTCAGATGGCTTCAAGCTGATTTCACAGCTTCACCTGCAAACCTGCAGCATCTTAAGCACCAGTACTTTAGATTTGAGTGAGATATCCTCAGAGGACACTGAAGTTTGGCTGTCCCCACATAAAGCATCCCTTGCACTCTCTGTTGAGTTTATCATCTTTGGCAGGAAAGCAAGTTCTTCCAAAAGCCTAAGTCTCCTCTTCAGAAGCAGTGAGGGAGTTTATTACCCCCAAAGCAGTCATCTAGCAGCCCCTGATAGCCCTACAAAGATGTCTCTGTGGGTCATAAATATTCCTTCCTAGCAGCAATCCGCATCTGGGACCTAAGAGGCTGGCCAAGGCAAGGGTGGGTCATTGGAAAGGATGGAGCAGTATGAAATAATCTCAGCTCTTAGTTCATAGTAGAAAACTGCTGGAGAAATAATATCACCTTTCAACTACCAGTGTCCTGGTGTGACCTATTTTGCTGGAAATGCTTGTCTTTGGCTGATACTTTCAGCTTCTCTCCATCACAGATTCATGATGTTTGAGCAGGAAAAGATTCAGATTAGATTATTTTCTGATGGATTTCACCATTATACCCATACTGGGAAAAATAAGCCCTTCAAGAAAGACTGAGGTGAAGAATCTATAACTTTCCTTCAAAGTTTGTTCCAAAGAATAGTTTGAAAGAATAACTTTCCCAATTAAAACTTTATTTCTGATTTCTAATTTGCATTTGTCTGGCTTTATCTATAGTTTTACCTTTTTCTTTCTTTTTACTAGTTGATAGAAATTCAATCATGTATTTTCTGTCTTTTTTTTATAGCTAAAATTCCTGAATATTTTACAGTTGTCAATGTAAGGAGTATCTCTTGGACTTTGGCAATGTTTATTCCCTCCAAAGTCTTCCCTAGTTTTTCAACATTTATTCTGAATTATGAAGAGTTGATCTGTACAAGTATTTCACTCATATCAGAAAGACTATAAACAGAAGAAAATCCCAAGACCCATGACTGTCCTGTTGATATATAGAAACATATCTATGACCATATCCTTTTCTTGAATAATCACAAGACTGCTTTCCAGCAATCTGACTGTTCTACTGCAGCCATTTCTTCTTGATGTATTATTTCCACTTGATTTTAATAAAAGCCAATTGATATGAAAAGGTGTGGCTTAAGAAACAACCTTTTTTTGCCCTACAAACATTATTTACTACCACAAGAAACACTCCATTTGATGATAATTCCCAGTGACAGCTACTTTATGAGATTTGTGGTGGTAATACATGAAGTCAATATGTGTACATTTCAGGTAGATGTGAACATATTTTCTATCCTAATTGTCAGAGGCTGAGGGCTGAGGTACAGCAGTTGTCTAATAGTTAATGGCTTGCTGCATTTTGATGTCTAGCTGTGTGAATGTCTCTAGCCCATAACAAATATAAGGCAAAGCACTTCATCTTTTGCAGGGGATGTGAACAACACTTTACATATGTGCTTTAAACCACTGGGAATTCATTTAGAATTTCCTTAATCTATGAAAAGTCAATTATTTGTCTGGGTCCTGATGTGGCCTCAGAAGTTTCTTCCCTAGCACTTCCCCAGGACTCTATTTTCTCTGGAACCACCAAAGCACAATAAAAAATAGCACAAGGGTTATTAAAAATAGAGAAAAAATATATTTGAAAATGGGAAAGAGAAAATACTAAACACCCAAAACAGAAGACTTCAATAATATCCACACCCACATTTCAAGGAAAATGAATTACATCTGTCTCTTTGGCTATTTTTTGGTCAGGTCTGCCAATACTTCCTGTTATCTAGGCAGAGAGTTGCGTGGCCAGAGATCTTCCTTTCCAAACTCATCCTATCCAGGGTGGCTGCTTGTGTATTTCGAGCCAGATTTCTCTAGTTATTTACACACTGATTGAGGTCTGAGCTTTTCTTGCATCCTGGATCATATTAAATATTTGTGACAAAGCTTAACTATTTTCAAGAGAGGTATATAAAACTGTCTTAGACCATTTGAGGTGATTCACTTTACTGGGGTAATGATGCACTCTACTGGGAATCATACTGCTTCAACTAGGTTGATTTCAGATTAAATTAATTAAAGCTCCACAAAAAATACACATAGATGAGTGCTGAAATATCCCACTGAGATTTTAAAGACTCTTAGCAATGATTAACTTCTACCTTAAAGCCACTTAACCACTCACCTCTGAGACCTCATCCCACAGATCCTTCTCCATATAGAAGACTCAAACTTCCAGTTTCAAACCTCTCTTTTTCTTAATATTCTTCCCAAGACCCTTTTGTATAGTGCATCTCTGGTGGTTTCAGACCATCCATAACAATTTTCATCTACAGCAGAGTTTCCAAATGAATCTTTCCATCATATTTTGAGATAAAAAAGTGTTCCAAATTACTTGTAAATAAATGAAGCAGCAGAATTAAGACTAAGAACTTGGTGCAAAGGACTGGTGCTCACCTTGTTAGGGCGCTACTTCCCAGTAACAGCCATTAAAGCTACCATGTACAAGCTTTCCTTCTTTTTCCCTTTTCCTTTTCTCTCTCTTTATCCTTTTTGTTTTCTTCATTTTCAGAAATAGCTTGATATTAAGCCATCATTGCTACAGCTAGCTCAGTAATTAGCTAGGGTTGTCAAGGTGTGAATATGGTTAGTGACTAACTGGTAGTTCCCAATTTGCCCCTTTCCAACTTTAAAAATGATTGTTTCTGGTCTATGTGTTGAGTCCTGTCAGTCATTTCCCTACCTCCTGTGGATCTACACCGCTCAGAACATGAAGGTGGGAAACTTTCCAAATAGATGTTAAAAAGATTGAAGCCAAAAAGCTATTATTCTCTTTCAAAACGTATCATCTTAAAATCTTAAGCAGAAGGTATTACCCAAGTGATACATTGGGTGAATTAATCCAGACTTTCTTCTTAGAGAGAACTAGATCAATTATTTCCTGTTATGAAAAGATTTTCAGCTGCTTGGCAGCTTTGTCAGCTTTTCTACAGGCAGCCCAAGGCTATGGACATATAGGTGAGGGTAAAGGAGCAATGCACTGCTTTCTTCAATAGAGAAGATTTATCTATAACGAATTTTGAAGAGAAAATGACATTCCATTTAGGAAAATAACAAAACTGCCACTGACCTCCAGGAAATTAAGTCTTTCTCAACAAGGGTGCCATCAGCTAATTCAAATTTCTTCATTACTGAGGACCTTTTGACGTTGTCCTGTGGGTAAAAATATATTTCTGCTTTATGTACTGGTTAATTTTTTCCTCAAGAAATTACCTTTCTCTTCTCGTTCTTCCTTTATATGTAAGTGCTGGGAAAGTTTACTGCTAATAGCTATAAATAGCAATTTCAGTTCTTCTAAATTGCCTTAATCCTGATCCACAGGAGACTCAGTATGCATGTAATGCATACCTTGACCCACAGATTTTAATCTAAATTGAACATACTGCATCTTTCAGTACCTTCCAACAAAGCTTTCGTGGATCATGCCTGAACCTGCCAGAGGTGGGAATTCCTACTGGGATGGTGGAGTGATACTACAGGAAGGAGACATCCTGATGCTCAGCACTCTGTTTTTGACTATTTTGAAAACATGTTTTTCAAAAACATTTAAAAACAAGCATCCTGACAGCTCAAAGGTTTTCTAAGCCAGGTCTGTGATAGAGCAACTGCAATGCTAAGACACAACAGCATTTCCTTTTTTTTTTTTTTTTTTTTTTTGCTTCTATCATTTATATAAACTCCCAGAGGAAAACCAGATGCACTAATTAGGACTTGTGAGTTCAAATGTCAATATGTAACTATGGAATACAAAGAAAAAGGTCTTCAAGAATAATGTCTTCATTGCACAGAAGAAGCCACAGCAAAATACTTATGTAAAAGGTCACTCTGAAGTCAGTGAAAGGGCAGGAAACTACCATTTTAGAAATACTTTTGCTAACATTGCCTGCTGTAGAGTGAATTTTGGGTATTTTCATCTCTTCAACAAAAGCTTATTATTTATTCCTACTTTCAAAATATCCTGCAGTAAATCTGAGACTGTTTTCTTCATATCAGTGGAGAAGAGAAAGAGACAGGTTCTTAAGTAGACTTCTTATCTAATTCATCACATAAAGATTAGACATTCGAGAAAACAGATATTTACCTTTTTTCTTCCCTTTTCACCTTTCCATGCAATTGAGTTATAAAATAAATTACTTAAGAACAGTAAGATAAAAATAACTTCTGATAAAATGCATTTTCATGAAGTGGATGGTTAGAAAAATATTGACGTTTAAACAACTGTAGAAAGAAAATCAATACTGAATGCAGCAGTATGGAGGAAATTCTTTAAAAATAGAATTTCTTTTAATGTCCACAGTGAAGCAAGAAAAAAAATCAGTGACATTATTACCTATCCAAAAAAGCCAATCTATTGCTAATCTTTTTTGTTTGATTAAATATGATCCTGAAGAAATTATTAGTCCTTTATTTGCTATGACATAGCTTGAAATTAGTTATATGTAGAGTGCAATGCATCAGCCAAGCATGGGGCACACTGATTAAATCCAGCGGTAACTAAGGCTCAGGAAAGATTGTGAACCGCAACATTCAAAGATCTCCCTGAAGCTGTGCAGTTTTGCATTCACTGACATTGCTGAAAAACAACCACAACGTGCAGATTATTTGAAACAATTTACTGTGAGGACTTACGTAAGTAAGAGATCAAATTATCCTTTATGAAATTTGGGATATGGATTTCCTGAAACGTGCCTTGTAGCTATGAGTTTGCTACTCATGCTCACCCTTTACTACTCACTGAATCTGGGCTCTCACCTGTGTTGGCCTGTGTCAATAATTTCCTATGGTCAAGCATGATAAAACTGCTTTCTCCAGTTCAGATACACTTAAATTCAAGATCAATTTACCATACGAATAAACTTTCTCAGCTAACTGGGGAAATCCTAGGCTGTCTCAACAGATAGCACACCTAGTTATTCAAGGAGAGTTGTCTATCCTCATCTACGTTAACCTAGATATTCAAACCTAAGTATCTGTCACAGAAACTAAAGCTGAGCTTTATTTGCTCCTATTTTCCACTTGAAAACTATACGCATTGTTGAACACTGTAGGAAAGAACTTCATTAGAGGTTTGATTCTCAAGAAAGACACTGAATCGAAATCTGTATTCACTTCCAGCTATCACCAGACAAACCTGTAACATGGAAGACTGAAGTTTGTTGAGCTTGACTCTTAGCAGGGTGGGAACTTCCAGTTGGAATGGTTTAATAGTAAACATTTTCTTGGCAAAATAAAAACATTTTATGCTTTCCTAAAAAATAGAATTGTTTTTCTTTTGAAAAGAAGAAGAAAAAAAAAACAACAAAGGACAAGGAAAATGAAATATGGGGTTTCAGGTTGGCCTGGACAAATTTGTTTTTGTAACCAACAATGAGTTCTAACATCCATGCCCAGGACCCACAGCTGCTGATGTGCAGGCAGCAGTTCTGGCTAGGGATGTCAGCACTCTATCTTGTGGCAGAAGGGAGATGTTTAATTCTACAAAGAAAGCACAGTGTCGGACATAGCATTCTCTTTGTTGTTCCTGTTGGCTTGTTTGTGGTCTCTCCACCTCCTTCCTCCTCAGTTCAATGCTTTCAGTCCTATTCTGGGCTGCTGGGCTCTTCCCAGCCATGTGTTCAGTGCCCAAGTAACTCCCTGGGGTTACTCAATTCCACCCTCTGAAATGGGCTTTCCTTGCCAGCCTACACTCAGATCTCCAGATCTTTCCACTGTGTTTACTTACCCCAAGTTTTAACCTATCATTTTTGCTCTTGCTCAATTTCCTGCTCTTCCCTCAGTTTGTAGCCTATTCAGTGCCTTCTGGGCATAGTTTTTTCCTCATTTGTATTGACAGTCCTGCAGCATGCTTTGTACAATCAGAAAGCTTTATCCCGTGTGTGGACATGCCTTCTTCCAGGCCATTGGTAAGCACTGGAGGCAATTCACCCAGAAATATTCCCAGGTAGCTGAAACTTGGCTTTAGTTTGATGGAACTTGAAGGACAGAAGACTCTTGAGGAGAGAGCTGACGATAGCAGAAAGACTGGAGAAATAAAACACCTCTTGAAAATACGGAGGAGAGAAAAAAGGTAAAACAAGAGTAAGAGAATCAGCAGTTTTAGAGAGATTTTAATACTGTGAAATGAAAATCAAAAATAACAAAATAACACAGACTTAACCTTCCAAATGACATAGAAGATCAAAATGGTGAGACATTTCCTGCTGTGGTGACAGTCAGTCTTTCGGATATGTGACTCTTCAATCAGCCTAAGACTCCCCAGCTTGGGAACACATTGGAGGTTTCTGATGATCTTTCTAGGCTCAGACAAAATAGGCATTTCCAATATGGTATCTCATATCTGCAAATTCTGCCAGTACATGGTCTTCCAGACTGCAGCAACCATGGGAAAAATCAGCTGGTTTAACCTTCTGTATTAAGATTAAGCTCATTCTGTTGCTTTAAATTTGCACTGGGTTAAAATGCACATACCGCTTCTGTGGTGAGGATGACATGGATTGCGTTACCCAGTTATGTACCATTTCCATGTGTGCACATGCTGTCCTTCAAAGGACCTACAGGCACCTAGCCCTGGCCTCTCAGACTCAATGGGAAGCTTTTACTTGATGTAAACAGTCCTCGGGTCAGTTCTGGAATGACAAAAGAGGCTGCCTTCTGGCTAATGATCCTCTCGCCAAAATACTTATTATCTTCCTATTCCAAATATGAAATCACTGGGATGGTAGACTGGTTCAGATGCTAACATGATTGATTTCACTAAATGATTTCTGCACACTTCTGCTATGCAAGAATTGTGCTGCCAATACTGGTCAATAATAACAAAATAAATAGATGGTATTTGCACATGGTAAGCTCCAGGTCCAGTCTAATGAGTGCAAATAATTACAGAGGAAAACAATTTCTCCTTTAGATGATTTTTAGGTGCATGAGGGATCACAGCTCTGGCAGCCCTGAACTAGGAGAAATCTGGTGAACCTCAGGAGAGGCAGCTTTGTCATCCCTTGTGGCTCTGGTCTGGTAGCAGAATTTTAACAAGGGGTTCCTAAGAGACTCCTCAAAGCACATCCCTGCATGCAATTCATTAGCTCAGCTGCACCTGAGGTCTTGGGTTTTCCGGATGGAGTGTGCTTCTGCAGAGAGGCTATAAAAACCAGAGGCCATGCTCAAGCTCCAGATCTCCAGAGAAAGTCCAGATGGCTATTATAAAAATGCAATCGAAAAAAGGCCTCTGGCCTAGATGGTATGATTTTAATAAGAATTACTAGAGCATTTACTCTCCCAAACTGGGAAAGGACTTTTCAGTACTGAAATAACAATCTGTCACTCAATTTAAATTTGCTTATGCCACAATCCGCATGGAACTTGGATGGTAAAGAATAGAAAGTGTCACTGACATCCAATTCAGTAATTTTCTGATTTGGTTTGGTTTTAACCTCGTATCTTTGCTCTAACTCGCTTAAAAATCTGAACAAATGTTACAATTGTTGTGGGCAGGTTGGATGGAGAGTAATTTTAACTAGATTTGAGAAAGTCAAGGTCTGAGCAGTTAGCACTTCAGTCAAGGCTGCCTGAGGATATAACTCCAAAAATCTTAGCAGGTGCAAAAAGATGCTGCACAGGGAGGTCATGTGCTGTCTCTGTTTTGATGAAACAGTATCTAAACTCTTTTTAATGAACTCGAAGGTGAAATTTGGAGGAAAGCAAGTAAAAAGTGTTGGCATAAACTTTGAAAAATGATTGCACAAGAGACTGTTTTCTAATATTCACACACACTCGGGCCAGCAAGAAATATTCTCAACCAAAATAAAAAGAGTAAAAATGAATGGCTTGCCTTTAATAATGTATAATTAGCTGTGAAACTCATTTTTACAAAACACTGAGGTCAAGAGTTTAGTGGCCTTCAAAGAAAAATTACATTCCATAAGGATAACACTGAATCAAATGGGGAAGAAAAGAATCACAGGTTATACACAGTATCTCTGCTGTAGTCACAGACAATTTGTAATTAATAATATGAATTATTTTCCCCTTGGGTTGCTTATGGTTAACTAATGGGTTTCCTGATGCTCCCACTCTTTGCCAAGAGTGATGTCCTTGCATCAGTGAACCACGCCAGCAATCCACCTGTGCGCTCATTGATCCAGCGTGCTTCCTGAAAGGATGTCACCCCAAGTACGGCCCTTCAAAATTATGATGACTGTAAGTGAAGAAGCATCACCTCCCATGCTCAGCAGGTAACTACTGGTAGGGAACAGGACAAACAGTGGAGGTGGATACTGTCTGTATAAGGTGGCTGGAACAGAGAGAAAGCCAGAATGCTCAGGGCTCTGAAGTTTTCACTGACACACATGGAAAGAGAAATTGCTGTTTAGCTCCTTCCACTGCTTTCCATAAGTGATTCAAAGTCATCAGGAAGGAAAATGTTATGCTTCCAGTTTGTCATAAGATATTATTTCTTTCTATGGGAATGAAAATCTGTTGAATTTTACATTTGGAAAGAATTGTGAGGAGGTGGATTCCAGAAACAAGTGGCACGGAGGAGACAAAAATGGTCTAATTAAATAAAATCACATCTTTTGTTAAAAGTCTCTTCTTTTGATAGGAAAAAAAAAATCCAAAACAAAACAAACCAAAAACTTAATATCAACAGACATGAAAAATGAATACAATTTTTCAGTGGAAAATTCCAGTGAAATATTTCATTGGCTCTGTGTACAATTATCCTTCCAGAGAGGGAGGCTAGCCATGAAGATTACAAACAGGTGAAACTGCTGACCAGGAGGCACTGAGTAGCTGTGAGATCTGGTCTCTTTTGCAAGTGTTGGTCCGCTGTCTTCACGTAAGGATACAACCCCTTCCAACGCCTAGGATCCTCACAGTCACGCTTCTAATTAACTTGGGCTCCAGTTTCACATTTCTCCTATGATAACAGCATTAACATAAATCCAAGAGATTACTTCTTTAGCACAAAGCTCACTGCAGAGCTGTCTGGGAGATGAAATTGCAATGAGTGCTTCAGAAAGTTTCAGTGAAAGAAGAGACACTCTACATGAGAATAAAAGCAAGGCCAGCAGTTACAGCTCCAAGGAGGAAATTCAGTGGGTCACAAAACATTATATTTGAGGGTGTTAAATTGATTGTTAAGTGGGCATTCAGCATTGCAGAGGTGGAAGACTGAAGCAGCTGTCTGACAGAGATGATACTTTTCTCTGAAGCCTCCATGCCTGCAAGAAAGGTGGGACATCTACAGTTGGACACATGTGGGGTCTGATACCATGTCAGAGGCCCAGAGAAAACCCAGCTGCCTCTGCAGTGTACAGGTTTGGGGTCATATCCACCAGCCCCATTCAGGTGCCTCCCAATGCCCCTGTACCCCAGTGTTCAGGTACCTGAACTGAACTCCAAAGCTCCATTGACCAACACTGAAAGTTGCACTTAAATTCAGATGAGGATGTAGCTGAACTTGGCCCTTTTAATGTGTTATCAGTGAACAAATATTAACTGTTCCATAACTAAAGGACGCATCCTCGTAACAGAGTAAGTCCTTGCAAACCAGACTGCAATATCTCAAATGCCCTCAAACTTATGGAGAGCAGTGATAAATATTTGGTCTGTAAATGCAGCTGTGGAGAAAGAAATGACAATGAATCTAAATATAGCTTTTGAATCTCATCCTGTGAATCTCAAAAGACGTGAATGTGAAAACTTTCCCCCATCAAAGTCCCTACTGCTGTGCACAGGATGGGCCCTGGTCATTAGCAGCATTGTGAGCAGGGTGGCAAGGAGCAGAGCAGAGCTCCTACTGCAGGCACTGAGCTGGGCCGTCATGCTCCCCTCAGTCATGGAGAACCTGCTCTTGCCTCCCCCACACTGCAGAGCCGTCTCCTTTCAGTCTCCTCTTCACCATTTACTGGAGCACAAGGAATCGGATTACTTAACCTCTGTGCTCATGCAAGGGAGGAGGAAAGACTTCTCATTTCTCTCCTTCCCCTACTGCACCGGTCTGATGACAGCCTCGCCCCAGGGTGCCGGCCTAGCTTCATTAAATCCTCAATAAGCACAGCCAGATTTGGCTCACAGCTCTCACTACTTGAAGGCATTTTCTAGAAAGGGTTAACAAACAGTTTGAAGATATGACCATATGCCTGGAATCGTGCGGAATGTTTTATTTTCAGAGGGGTTTGCTCCTTTCTGTTTCAATTGTGTTGACCTTCAGGGGATAAAATTTGTTCTAGCTTTTTGTTTATAGATTTTGCATTTGTTATTCGGGGTTAACTTCTTGCTTGATTAGGCACGAGCTAATGCTAGCAGCTGTAGTACCACTGCTGAAATTAAATCCTGTACTATGTTTGGTTGGAAATATCAAGAACCTGGTGGTTACCTGCAGAGAACTCATTTTGTCTTCCATTAGAAGCATTAAGGTAAATCAGGTGCTCTTCTGTTTACACGTTGCAAAATACAAAATGCCATAATGTGAGACGTATGGGATGATTTGAAGATGACTGTTCTTATTTGACACGAGGTGTGTTACTCTGTTTTTAAGTCTTTATCAGTATCACCATAGAACCAGTAGGTGAACCTCCAAGCACTTAAGAAAAATATTTGCGTGTATATTGCCCAGGTAACACTGTAAATGCATGCTAAAAACAGGAGGATTGGACAAAGTAGAAGTCATATTATGTTGCGCACAAGGACAAAAGAAAATAAAGCACATACTCAGGACCAAGAGAAATTCAGATAGAACAGCTCTGTTGTGCCCTGGATTAGGAGCATAATGTGAACTGGCACTGGCACAAGTTGGTCCGGCCAACTGCCTGTGCCAGTCTCTGCTTCCTCTGTATTCATAGCCCTGAGTTTCTCCAGCGTGTGGAGACATGGTGCGTATCCTGATGACTTCAAAACCACCGCAGATTGTTTGACTTATTGTTTCCTTCATATTGGATACAGCGTCACCTGACACTCATGTGAATAGTGAATAGTCGAAAGCATGGAATGAGTCTGCACCTCCTAAAAAATTGAGGTGCTCAGGTTATGACACTGGACCTGATGCTGGCTGCTCTCAGAGACTGCCAGATCTGAGTGTTTTGACAGATGCAGCCTGAGGAAGACACCATTCATGAATGGTGACACCAGCTCACCCCAGGGACATTTCCCAAGGGATTGCCTGAGAGCCTTCATCACCTCACTGTAGCCAGCAAGCCAGCATCCCCAGGGAAATACCGCTGTTACGCATCTGTTTGGTGCTGCCAGCACAAGCATCAGCCTCAAGTCTGACATTTGCCTTACGATGTTTAGTTTACAAATATTATAGATGTCATCTCTGATTGAAGAGGGACAAAGTTAGTTTGCAGTCAAAGTAAACACCTCTGAAATGACCTTGGCTATCACACAGCTGTTATGCATCACTTTGGAATGAGCCTGACAAGAGGATATGCGTTGGCCACGTCTTTTGAAGCACAGTTCAAGTGCAGACTTGAGAGCCTGTTGACTGGGAACATTCAGATATGGATCAGATAAAGAATGTTTTCACATGCAGCTTCCTCCTCCACCTTTTCTTTTCTTCCTTTAATATCATTTCCAGATATTTCCGCAAGGCATCAGCAATAGTGGTTGCTATGTGGCAAGAAACTGTTTAGAGTCTTTACGAGTCATCCTAGACAAGCAGTCAAAAGATTTTTTTGATGCAGAAGGAACATGTGACAATTTTTTCACTTAGTAAGTCAGAGTTCAGCTGAACATTTCTTTTTAGCATTTGCCAGTGCAAACTGGAATGAAGAAATATGAATTAATGTGCTAAATATTTGCTATGTATTTGAAGTCATCTGGTCTTTACCGTAACAGTGCCCTGAACTTTCAACGAGATACATAGCTGTTTATCTCCTCACCTCTTTGTTCAGTAAGGTCCTACAAGCTGTCAGCAGAATTACAGCTGCTCTCAGAGGTCTCCTCAGCATGGGAATGCCACTTCTTTTCTTCTGGAGGGTGAGGATGAGGACAATGAGGAAGGAAAGAGTTAGCTACCATTTCACAGCAGCATGGCTGTTTGGAAAAGAATGGTAACTCAAAATTGGCCACAGACATCAGGGAATGCAAAGGGCAAGTGTGCTGTTGGTAGCACAGTTGAGGCTGTCTCATGCCCTTTAGGAGGTCATCAGCAGGATTGTGTGGCTGTAGGCTCTGCCATATGAAGCATGTGGCTTTCCTGTGCCATCCAAAATCCAGGAAGAGAACTCTCTCACTCCAATGTGGTGTTAGAAATGGCATTCTTTTATTCCTTACAATATATACCAGGTGACTTGACAAATCACGTGCATGCTCTCAGAGTTCAAATTCTACATTTAACCAGTTAAGACATACATACGCAACACACTGGGATACGTATTTATTCTTTTCCAAGAACTCATCAATAGATGCTGATGTCCCTCTGTGCGTGAACAGTAGCGACCTCTGGTGGTCTTCAACCACGTCCTTTCTCCCCCTTTTTTCCACCATCACGGTCGTCACAGTGACTTTTGGCTGACCTCTAGCTATTTTTCCCCAGTTTTGCACATTTTCATTGCTTGTTAGGCCATGACGAGAAACTTTCTATCTTAGAGCACTCTAATCCAAAACAATATATGTGAAATCTGAGGAAGAAGTCTTTGCACCTGGTAGATGCATAGACAGAAGTAGTCCATTGTGACTCCAGTGCTCCTTTGAAGCAGAATTGGTGAGAAAAACAAGGCTGTTCACACACGAAGTTAAAATAGAAAGTTTTGGAACTAGCACTCATTAATTCCTTTCGCTAAACTAATATATTAGTCCTTAAATTAATATACTGATCCCTCTTGCTAAACCAGCCTATATCATCTGAGGCTTACTTTACCACTGTATGTGGAAACAGCCTAGTGACGCTGTTTACTTCTCTTCATATCTCTTTGTACACCAGTGCTCTTCCCATCTCTAAAGATCAGTATATCTCTTCTCTGTTGTGACCCAGATGTCTTCCCCATCCTGTGGACCAAAGGTCTGCCAGCTCAGGGGTACCTCAGCAGGAGCTCCAGGAGCAGAGAAAGATCCAGAGCAGGATGTTCTGCAAACGTGTACTAATGGGGCTGTACCACTGTGAAAGGCTTTACTGGAGGCAATAGGTGACAGATGTAACTTTGTTATTTCAGGTGTATGCTAACCAGAACTGGCCTCTTCACAGCACCCAGGAAAGATGCAACTTGCCTATACCACTGTGCTATTGTTGTATTGTATGTGTGTATTATTGGTGGGGGAGTCAGTTGTTTGTGCTCTGTTGAAAGCAACACTGTCATCCTAAGCGTGAGCTCACCCAAAACTCTTACACAGACCTTCACTTCCCACTGAAAATAAGTTGAAGCATTATACCCCAGTGTCATGGCTTTATGATTTTTGGTTATTGGTATTCCACATCATAACATCATGCAGTGTACTGGGAGTTAAAGAGCAAATGCTCTAGTTCCGGGTACTTGTCCGGAAGAGAAGAAGAACTACGTTCCCCAGAAGGCTGTTTGAGTACTGTTATCATTCCTGCTCAGGGGAACAGATATAAGGCCTGTAGGTCACCTGACCTGAGTCTTCTCCTTCTTCTTGTCTCGTCGTGCTCGCTTTCGGATCGTCTCGCTGCTGCTCCCGACTGCACGCAAGGCTTCAGTATTGGTGTAAGGCCTTTAGCTCTTGGACAATCCTTCTCTCAATTATATTTGATTTTATTAACAATTATATTGACTTATATTGTATTATAGTGTGTTATCATGCATTCCGATACTATATTTAGTAAATTAGTTTGTTTCTCCTCAGATCGTTGCCACTGTTTTTTTAATCTTTTTTTTGGGGGGGGGGCTCCCCTGTTTCCCTTTTCTGGAGGTGTGGATTTTGGAAAAGAAATCCCTCCGCCCCACTAATCACGGAACCGGGCTGGACCAGCCCATAAACCGTCAACACCCAGCAACACAAAAGCAGTGCTACTGGCAACGTGGGCATACCAGCTTAATATGAACAGTGTCCCAAGAGGAAGAACTTGGCCAAAATTCTGTGGAGTTAGCTGGAATCCATGGCCCAAGTTTGCCTTGCAAAATATTTAGTCCTGCAGCCAGTCTATACAGGGACTAATTATCTAGAGCACCATTAATGTCCAGGGAAGGAAATGCACTAAAACATCCTCTGGTCTTAAATGACCAAAACGTTTTTTGATTAGCATTGTCAGAATCCCCAGCACAGGAGCAGAAGCCCATGCACAGATCACGGCTAAACGTTTGGTTTTGTGAAAAGTCTGAAGAAGGGGTAAAGTTCTGGGGAAAAAGATTGGCAACACTGAGCAAGAGAAAAGAAGCTATGGCATGTCATTTAATCCTTTCTTTGCAAAGAGGCTGGGATCCAACATAAACAGATGAAATTTCATAATGAAAATATTTTATGGGACATAGTGTTGCCTAACTCGTTGACCAAAACTTTTTGGAGTATTGGTTTGTGGTTGGTGGCCTGTTGTGTGTACTTCCTGGATGGCCTAATCTACTGGCTCTGGGCCCCGGGGTTCTGCAGCATCTTGTTTAAAACATGATGTGCACTCTTAGACCCAAGTGATTACTGGCTGATTTATGTAAATGTTAATATGAATACAGAAGTAAGGACTTCCCTTTTGCTCACAGAAGACTGCAATATAAATCATGGATGCAAATGCTGATGTCTTGAAAATTAAAGCTAAAGTAAACTGTCAATGAGACTTACGTAAATGACTCTAATAATTTTGTATTGAAGGGAGCTCAAACTCTTAGCATCAGCCAGCTGGCATGTTCAAAGTCTGTCTGTAAACATTAAAAGCTTTCCCTTGGCAAGAGTACCAAAATAGTACTGGTATCTCTGGCATGTAATTCAAATAAAGATGAAGTCAACTGTAAATGTTATCACAAATCTTAAATACTCCTAATATCTACTAAATGAAGAGCTTAATCATGCCAAGCTGACATAATCTCAAGTAGTGCTTGAACTACAAGGACTGCATTGGGTGATTCCTTGTACTGTACATTAAGTGTTTTAGTAAGAGTCACATTTTCTTACATTAATTGGCACTTTTTCTGTGCTGTTGCTGATAACCCACTCCCCTCTTAATCTTTCTGCAGCAAGCCATAGTCTGGATTGATGTATTGCTTATTTAGGTTTTCCTCAGTCTCATCTCTGAAGTTTGATATTTCCTGCACCTTTTGCATTTGACTGAGCTAGACAAATGCCAAATGTCCTCAGCCTTTTGAAGAAGGTTGACCTGGCATAACATATGTGCTGAAGGCTAATGTTGAGGATTTGTGTGGTTGTCCTTGAAAGCCATGTCCAACCCACTGGGTAAGTTTTTTTTCTGTGGCTGCCCAGTGAACACCTGAAGCTCAGACTCACAAGAGATGTGTAAAGTCCTGTGGAAAATCTCTAAAACTCAGTGTCTCACCAGTGGGGCATTGTTTAATGGTGAAAAAGAAATGGAAAGAAGTTGCTTAGTTTATAGTTGAAATTAGGGAACCAAAAGTGCTTGCTGAAGAGGGTGAAGAGTAAATTGGATGATGGATGGCCCTAACACCCACATGCAAATCTAGGCCAGTTTCATTTGTTGCAAGAGACATTTACATGACTGACGTAATAAGGGACAGGGCCTCTTCGACTCCTGATTCAAATGGATGAATGAGTCTCTTCCCCTTTACACACACGTGCAAATGCTGAATCCCTATTGCTTCCATCTTGTGTGAAAACTACAGATACATATGTAAAACACTCCCTTTTTGAAATCAATAAAAAGTACTACAACTCAATCGTCAAGTGTGCACCCACTGCTCGAATTTTACCAAATCAGAGACTATGCTGGAACCAAGAGCAGTGACCCAGATTTTCCCTCCCTGCCTACCCAATCTCTCTTTCCCTTTTCCCCTCCATCTTTCTCTCTCTCTCTCTTTTTCTCTTTCTCTTTGTTAAGTTATATTAGACAGTAACATGGGGCATATCATCATAGCTTATTGCCAGTAAGATAACGACATATAAATATATAATTATTTCTTGTGCTAAGTATGGTAGTGGAATACAAATAAACATTTAACTGTATGTTTGGTGTTGTTTCACCTCAATTTAGCCTGTGGGATTTTCAAAACCTCAGCAACCCTGATCCAATCAGCTTGTGGCAAGAGAACTACCATATGTTTGGAAATCTTGGAGAAATAAAGCATTTGCCTGAAGTACATTCAGAGAAGATGTGAAGACAGCCTGATCTAGTGAGTCACAACCCTGTCCAGGACAGGGAGATGGAACGAGATGGCCTTTAAGTTCCCTTCTAACTCCGGTCATTCTATTATTCTAGGATGATCCTGGGAGAAGCTGGCTGGATGGTAGTTTTATGTCTTTCCAGTTCCTGGGAAATCACAGAATCATAGCATCAGCAAGATTGCAAAAGACCTCTGAGATCACCCAGTCCAACCATCCACCTATCACTAATATTTCCCACTAAACCATGTCCTTCAGTACAACATCTAAATATTTATTGAGCACCTCCAGGGACAGTGACTCCACCACCTGCCTGGGCAGCCCATTCCAGTGCCTGACCACACTCTCGAAAAAGAAGTATTTCCTAACATTCAACCTGAATCTCCCCTGGCACAACTTGAGGCCATTTCCTCTAGCCCTGCTGCTAGATACATAGGAGAAGAGAGATATGAGTCTCTTACAACAAAAGGTAAGGGTGGCCTACTCCTTACCATTACTTGTTGTGTTTGCAGAGACAGCATTTTTCTCACTAATGACTGATGGTGTCTAGTCTGAGGTTCAGAACAAGCTGTGAAACACTCTTTGATGGCTGCTTCCCAACACTTCCACACAGATAGGGAAGGCTGAGAACTGCTGCCTGCCAGCTGCAGCATGCACACTGCTCATCAGCACCAAACCTTTCTGAACTGTGACTCTGCGTGTGCCTGAACTCTTCCGCTGCCATTCCTTACCCCTCCCAGATGACCCCATGTCCATGTCTTCAGTGTAAGTATGCTTATATACAAATTATATGACATGTCTGGAACTGAGAATCATCAAATTCATTGAAGTGTGGAGATGCCCACTCTGTTAGCCCAGTGAATGTGGCAGTGCAGCTAATGGCAAACACTCAAGTGCTGGGAGCCCCATTTGAGCAACTGCATCTGTGCAGAAACCTGGTGGAGCCCAGCAGTGCTCTCACAGCACAGCACTCAGCCTGGGCAAACTGAGACCCGTAGGACTTGTAATTAAAACTTTACAGCTCTGTGCTATGGCATAATGTATCTAGCAAAAATTACAAGTTTTTATTGTTGAAATATCAAAAAATAGTGCCTGTAATGCAGAAAGAATGCATTGCCAGGCACAATTACTGTTAGGTAAAAAGCAATCACTGTTGTTGATTCAGACTTGGTTTTCCTGCCTTTTGTATTGTCAAGTATTGGCTTGACAAAGTGTTAGGTATCCCTAATACAGTATTCCATGGAGAACTTAAGCAACATGGCATCTCATTTTTCAAGGCTACCCAACAACAGAGCCTGAAGTATATATAGCTTTCTTTTCTGGTCATCAGTAACATGGAAGATAATAAAATATTTATGTTACATAACAGGAACCCTCTGGTTATGCTTTATTTTTGGAAAAGTTAAAAAAAAAAGTACAAGGGCTTCTCTGAAATGAGCACTTACAGCTTAATGGGAAATGTGACGTGGATTTAGCAGCAGCAGTGAACAAAAGCAGCAGACTGAGGTAGCAATGGAGTGCTCCAGAGTTTGATGCATCTTGCTTTCTTCAAGCCACATCATGTGGACAATTATGTGCTCACTGCATTTGCCAGCAGGGCAGTTTTTCTTGTTCCCCACACAAATGTGTGTCTCGTGTATAATTCCAGAGCTTTAATTGAGATGGAGTGTGTTTCCGCATAGAATTACCCCTGAGAAGTTAACTCTCTGCCAGGGAGTGATACTGAGCAAAACAGAGCTCAGCCTGAGCATAGAGGTGATGCCCATGCTTTCCAGACCAGGCTGGAGGCTGCTTTTGCTGAACTATGGCAAAGAAGTGGGTGCAGGATCATGATGTTGGAGTTAATGTGGATTTTCTCTCCCCATATTAACTCTACACGTGCAAAAGAGGTGTTGAAACTCATCTCTGATAATATCACATTATCACAGGCATACTTGGCCTTTCTCAAAATGATTCAAAAGTACCCCAGAAAGATAAATACAATGTCCCTGACATTCTGCCTAGATATTTCATCACAGCATTGCTACAAATCAGCATTATATTGCACCATGCCATTACCAACCTTCTGACAGAGTATTATCCTGGGTAAGTGTTTGACTGTCCTGCAGATAGGTCTGGTGAGTGAACAGATGAAAGAAAAGAAAAAAAGCAGGAAGACTTAGTGGACAAAAGGTTGGCTAAGAGCCTGAACGTCAAAATTGAAGCTGTTGGTGCTCAGGTCAGGGAGAATGGATTCACACGCAGTTATGAGTGTGGTTACTGACCTTATTTATCCAATTAACAGTCCTGAAATCAAAACAGCTTCATTATTTGTTATAGCTGTGCTTGTACAAAAATACCTGTACTATGTAAGATAAAGTGTATGGGATTTTTAACACTGGCAGATGTTTTTTTCTTCCTTTCTCACACCAGATGGCCGCTGTCCAGATTGGCAGTGGTCAATGGGAAATCTAAATTTTGCATCTTCTGTGGCCAAGGATCATGCTGGGTACTGACAGCCAGGCTGTGTAGAGTTGCTCTAAGGGTAGAGGTGAAAAGATTGGGACTGTTAGCAACTGTTCAATGTTCTATATGACTTCTTCGCCTCCTTCACCTGTGGAAGCACGTTCTCTGAAGCTGCTGAGACCAGTGAGATTCCTTGTTTCCTTCCATGGTTCCTGTACTGGGACTCAGCAAAGTAGGAGGAAAGCAAGTGGCTGGGGATGGGAGGTTTTTGCTGGGCCTGGTGAATATAGAATCATAGATTCATTAAGGTGGGAAAAGACCTCTAAGATCATCTAGTACAACCGTCACCCCATCACCACCATGCCAACAAACCACGTCCCTCAGTGCCACATCTAACCTTTTCTTGAACACCTCCATGGACAGTGACTCTACCACCTCCCTGGGCAGCCTATGCCAATGTCTCACCACTGTTTCAGAGAATAAATTTTTCCTAATATTGAACCTGGTACATTGGATACATTCAGCACCTGGAGAAGGTGCTTCAGAATTTCTGCTTTTTCTCTGGAATATGAAAAATACCTGCTGTGTCCCAGCGCTACACAAGGCACAATAAACAAAGCACTAGCTCTGATCAAACACCATTAGATTTCCTGCACCCACGAGGAGCAGTTAGCTCCTAGTTATTAATATATGCCAAATATGATAATAACTCAGAAAATTTGCCAAGAGCGGTGCTGTCAATTGCTGCTGCTGGGTGTTGGCAGATGGAGGTTTTGTGGAGGCACAGGACAAGAACAGGCCATAATGCTCTGCTGCTGGAAGCCATCACCCCATGTGCTTCCAGTTCACATCTTCTGCAGCAGGGGTCCTTGCAGATGTGTTACAGCTGGTGAAACAAAACACTCCACTGTATCTGCCCAGCACAGAGGTACAGTGACAAAGGTGGAATTCTTATTAACACACATAAATGCCACAAATCATGCTACTGAAGAGGAGACTGAGGGGAGGATCCTACAAAGAGATAAGCTCTGCTCTGTGTGACAGCGACAAGACCCAAGGGAATGGCATGGAGCTGTGCCAGGGGAGGGGCGGGCGGGGGTTAGGGACAGGGACCCTTCCAACTCGGGATATTCTATGATTCTACAATTCTACGGAAAAACTGGGGATTTGCTGGATAAGATTCATAAAATTCAAAGCAGGAGGATGTTCAGGTGTATGTTCAGCTTCTCATCCAAGATGAAGGACGCTAGACATACACATGGCCATGGATATGTGGTTTTCTGAAGGGAATAGCAGTATTTGAAAAAATATTAAGGAAATACATGACTGCAGCTTCCGACCTTGCATCTGCTTCAGCAGCTCTGGGCAGCAAAGGGCAGCAGAGAGCCCCATTCCCCACGTAACAGAGTGCACCATGTGCAGGAAATATACACATAATTGGTACACATGAGACAGCTTGAAAAATTCCCAGGCAGCTGATTTTGCTTCTAAAATTTCCGGACGATGCAAAACTAGAACAGCACAGCCGTGCTATGCCCTCTCCCAGCTTTCTGCCAGTCCCCAGCATTTCCCATTTAAAAATACATACCTCCCTTCCCAGCAAGTGCTGCCTGCATCCCTGCTACCAGCAGTACGACAGTGTGTGCCTTCAGCCCCCTGCAATTAAAACTTTAAGAGGCTTGTGATACAGAAGGCAAGTTCCTAAATCAAATAGAAATGTTCTCCATTTACTTCAGACTCCACAATAATTTGTTCCAAATTTCATGCTCTCCATTGGTTCAATTTACACAAACTCACACTAATTAGCTGCAGAGCTTCTTTTAAATTTACAAAAGCAATCATTCTCTGTGATAGCTCTACGCAATGCCCAACTCCCTCTGAATAGACTTTAATGACACGGTAACCATGGTTACAGTATATAAAATAGGCTGCCACGAAATGTGGAAAAGTAACAGTGTAATACAATTTTCTCTGGAAAATAAAGGTTTTGGGCATATTTGCATTAATTAGGACATCACATCTGCATTCTTTATGAAAATAAAAGTCAAAATGATTTTTAAATTCTATTCAGCAGCAAACGGCACCATTGGAAAAGCATTTTTCCTGATAAAACATTTTAACTGGACATCTACAAGTGCCATTCTGGTAATCCCAAGTTATAACACGTTGGAAATGAGCCCAGAGATGCTCTGTGAGTGGAGCAGCCATATGTCACCGAGTTGAGGCCTTTCGTCTGAGCAGCGGAGGCTGGGAGGAAGCAGCAGAACCTCTATCTGCAGGACTGAGGAGATAATGGGGGAAATCTGCCTCTCCGCAACAGATCTGCTCATGCTGTTGGGCCAGGATAAAGTGCATTTTATCCCCCCAGCTTACACCTTAGAGGGCTGACATATGAAGGGTGGCTGAAGTCCCTGGGTATGCTCAGCCCAGAGCAGAGGAGCTGAGGGGAGGCCTCATGGCGGCTGCGGCTCCTCACAGGGAGCGGAGGGGCAGCGCTGAGCTCTGCTCTGTGTGACAGCGACAGCGCCCGAGGGAACGGCATGGAGCTGCGTCAGGGGAGGGGCGGGTGGGGGTTAGGGACAGGGTCTGCACCAGAGGGTGGTGGGCGTGGAACGGGCTGCACAGGGCAGTGGGCACAGCCCTGAGCTGGTGGAGTTGGAGGAGCACCTGGACAATGCTCTCAGATGTGTGGTCTGTTTTTGGGTGGTCCTGTGTGGAGCCAGGAGTTGAACTCAGTGATCCTCATGGGTCCCTTCCAACTTGGGATATTCTATGACTCTATGGTTCTTTAGCATCTTCATTTTGGCACTTTGTTGGGAAAAGGGAGAAGGGTGATCAACCCAGAGAAAAGGAGAAGCAAAACACAGCCTTGCTTTAGCTTTTCCCTAATCCTATCACATGCCACTGTACAGGTGCAAATACAGTTCTGTGGATACATCATTCATTGCTGGTTTGGAGTTGCAGAGAGAACCATCTTGTCTGTAGTGACCAAAACCCAAAAGCTTACTTCCAAATTGGATGTTGCCTGCTGCTCTGCTCCCTCCAGGGGACAACTGCAGAGCAGTCCTGACAAGCCTCTGCTCATTCTTACTTTCAGCAGTGATACCTTAATGGCTGGCAAATCTCCTTGAAGTGACAGTTTTCAAGCAATACAAAGACAGTTACTTTATTTTCTCTTGAAGCGTTTATCAGATGACATTAGATGAAGAATGCATTTATAAAAACTGGTCTCTTCCTGACAAACTGATGCACAAGAGAAAAGATTGAATTAATTGAAAAACGTTTATTATTAATAGGTCATTTAGCTCTAGCCTCCAGCAAACCACCTCCTTATCGACATGGAAAGATGCTCGGAGTTCAGCTCTACCTGTTCTCTCAGCTGCAGCCCTGTGAGAGCAGCACAAAGGATGGAAGATTAACCTTCCAAAATACAAAAGGATGAAAGGTTGGTGGAAATCCTTCAGTTCCATTTAGGTCAGGCTACAACTCTGTCCAATTAGACAATTGGAGCGCACTTGTGCTTTGTCCCCATGTCTTGTGCACCCTTGTTGCAGAAACAGAAGTGAAGGATAACATTTTTCTTCCAGCTCCAAAAGACTGATATAACAATATTCAATTTAGAGAAAGGATACTGGGTTTTGAAATTTTATTTCTTTTCTAGAGTCTGCTCCTTTTTTCCTTTGCTCTCAATTGCTTTTGACCATTCAGACAGTATCAAATTCAGAACCTCAATTTTGCTTAGCTAAATCTCATTTTCTTTAATACAGTCCTCTGATAACAACCTTCAAATCCAGGCAAAGATAACTCAGAAAATGCCATTAAGATTGTTGGACATATATTCTTTATGACCTTGGACTCAGTTTCTGATATATATACTGTTTGTGCAGCAGGGACAAGAAGTGCAGGGCTCCTCATTGAATCTTTCACATTTTGAAACTACTTCTCCTCACAGCACAGAACACCTCTCTCAGATATTTACAAAGCACCTGTCACCATGGGAACAAAATTAAACATCAGAAAAGCATGGGGGAAAAAAGGTATTTTCTGCTCTTCTGTACACTTCTGAATTAAAAATGGGACCAAGTAGAGCACCAGCTCCAAACTTCAATCCTGGTTTGAGTCCAGGCGTATATTTGAGAAAGTAATCATACAATCATAGAATCATTTGGTGGAAGGGACTATTAAAGACCAACCAGTCCAACTCCCCTGAAATGAACAAGGACGCCTACAGTTCGATCAGGTTGCTCAGAGCCCTGTCCTGCCTGACCTTGAATGTCTCCATGACTATGTCTCCACTTTGACTAAGTCCTACTCTACACAGTGTCCTTCTGATAGAAAGCATGGTAAAATCCTAGTCCTTGGAGTCAGTACAAAAGCTAGAATGGATTTAAATCCAGGATTTTTATTTTATTTTATTTTAATGAAACACAGGATCGAGATGCTCTCCAGCAGTCAGTCTTGAGGTGAATATTTCATGAGTGTCATCTCTTCAGATAGAACAGTAGGTCAGAGGATCAGGCTCACAGCGTCAGCAGTCAGGATTTTCTGGCCCAGGCTTAGGAGTGAGTTCAGAGGGGTATAAGACTCAAGGACAGACTGACATTGGCCCTGGCTGTACCCACTCAGACTGGCCCCAACTCTGTACCCCATAGAGAGAGATGGAAAAGGTATCTTCTACCTTGTTCTCACCCAGACACCCAACACTGACATTGCTGATTGCTGAATAATGCCCTCAAACCATTCTGATCCTCTGAATAATTCAAACCTACTAAAAATATATGTTATTTTATAGCATAATTACAAACTGTTATTATCCTTTGAAACAAATATACAGAACCAATCCCTTTCTTAGCTTTCATTGCTATGTTTTTGAGCTATACACTTCCAGAAAAATTGAGTTCTGCACCCAACAGCAACCTGTGGTATTATGTACTGTGTTTATTCCTCCAGTACCACGTCTATGCAAAAGTGCCAATGAGGCACAGATTGGAAGCTGGCTGTCTAAAGGTGAATAGACATTATTTGATACTATTAACACATGATTTATGGTTGAATGCATGATTTATGGTTGACCACTGTGCTGATCTTATCAGGGACACTTCCTGAGTGAGGATTACCCCCACAGAAATTCACCCATGGTATTACTGAAGAAACCTTGAGTGGTTCAGTCAATGCAGCAAACATTGCATCCGGATCTGCAGTGGTGTTTAAGTTCTCTCTCCTCCTCAGACAATGTTGAACTGCATGTATCTTTTTAAAAAATAACTCTGATGGGAGATATTTTTCAGTTTCTTGGAAGAAGAATGCTGTTGCACAAAACGGCTGCATTGCAACATTGCTCCTTACTGTCACTCAACTTCCCACGACATTGCACAAAAATCCATGTCAACACAGGCCTACCTTAGAGAGAAATCCAGCCAAGCACAATGTGAGTCATCTTCAGCTTCAGCTGGATGACTTGGGAAGAATTTGCAGGTGTGTATTTGTTTGGATTGAGAGGAGACTATTTCAAGTGCAAACAGAATGTTTCATTTCTGCTCCACACTCCAATATGCACATTTTATTTGTCACTCTCGTCAACAAACGTTTGTAAACTAAAAATAATGTGTTAAATATACATACTACACTACAATACTTTGGAAAACATTGAACCATCTCTGCCTACAGCATGAATTTTGTCTCTTGGCTGCCTCCTTCCTTTGGTAGCCAGCAGTTCTTGCTTCGCCAGTTGAAAATAAAGACCCATCTCTCTTCTCTTGTCCCTTCTGTTTACGCAGTATTACTTTCACAGTTAACATTCAGAAAAGAGCAACAGATTCTGAAAGCCCAAATATTTTGTAGACAGTTTTGGGAAACCGTTTTGAATCACCTTTCAGGGCAAATTTTTGAGACCTTGTTTTTTTTTTACCATTGGAAGGTGCATGCGAGCAAACTGCAGCATAACTGGGAGCCTCTCAGGTTAAACAAACTTGTTGATTCCAATGCAGTCTTTCTGCGCCACGTTACCTCAATAGCTCAGATTTCTGGAATAATTGTCTCATTAGGTACATAGGATGCAAGCTGTAAACTGAATTTTTTTTCATCTCAAGAATAAACTATGCCCAAACAGCTACTGAATAGTGAGTGAGAATAAAGTCCAGCACACATATTTTGCATTATTTTAGGACAAGAAATAAGCATATGTAATCATTACCATCCTGGGAGCAAGGCCAAGGTCAGCTCTTTTGCATTGCTTGAGCTCTTCCAAAGGCCATCCACAAAGGAGTATGATAGTTATCTAGCATCACCTAACAATGCATGCAAATATTTTAATGAGAGTCAAATCTGATTATTCATAAGGTCTTCCCAGTGATCTTCCACAGGCACATGTGAGATAGGGAAAAAGAGAGGTGGAAGAGGCAAAGAAGGAAAAGAGTCTGTGGAAAACAAGGGAAAATGAATGAAGAAAACAAGATAGAACTATATGGATGCTAATCTAGAATTAAAAATAGGATAAATGAGTAAAAATTGGGTGAGAAAAGAAAAAGAACTGTACAAGTGCAGAATGCAAAAATTGTAAATTAAGTAATAAGAAATGATAGTTATTATAAGCAGCTGTCTTCTGTTTAGCACAGACGCCAAGAATCACCTGATATTGTCTAACCTCAATTTAATTGTACTTTAAGCTTCCAACAAGGTGTCCCAACTGGAAATAGAACGCATAATTATTTTCATTTTTCTTAATTAAAGCAAAATGACATTCCATTTGTATTCTGCTTTCTATTAACAGTTGAATAAAAGGTAACCAAAATGATTGGACTTTTTTGTCCTTGATTACTTCCTCCTCTCTCTCTCTGATAATTTGCTCTTAGGTGGTTTAAGTGTTTGATTAATTAAAGACCCCAGATGTAGAAACACACAGGATCCTCATTAGCAGAGCAGAATGAGAGTTCAGGAATTTAGTGGGGATTTGCCTGAAATGGACAGGGCTGGCAAGAGCTTCACTGTCTGTAACAGAAGTACCACACCTTTAATAAATGAGTAGTGTTGGCAATTGCAGGAATCACACAGTGACATATCATTTTGCTCTGAGGCCCTTGGTCCACCTATCCAATTTTCTTAGTTATTCTGATTAGCCATTAGGACTTTCTCTTTTATTCCTGCTTGTCAAAAAGTGTCACTCAGCGCTGACAGGGTTAGATCGTGCATTAAGACACAGGTAGATGGATGGGCATGCTCAGCTCTCCTCACACAGTGCCTATGAAAGTATACCCTGATTCCATTTTATGACTTGTCAATAGCTGACTGACTCAGTAGTAATAGCAACATTTTTCCATTAAACTAGAATAGAGATATTGTCACTTGCTTATTTTCTCAAAGGAAAGAGTTTTTGTTTGTTTCTTTGTTTTTCTTTTGACTTTCCATTAGCTTTTTTGGAACTTTTTTGGTGGGAGAAATTAATTTGGGGTAATGTTAATGGATCCTTGATTACAGTCATACCACTGTTATTAAGGACAAGTTTTTTTTAAAGGCATATAAAACAGAGGCTAATTTTTAAGGCCTCTTAAAGCCATACAGAAATGCTAGTATAGTTTCCTGTTCCTGTAAGTGGCAAACCCTAAGGCTGGAATGAGGCTCATGAATACATCAGAGGGTGTGCACACTGCAAAGGCACAGAGTGATCTGGCTCCTACAAGTGCAGTTAATGACAGCAACGTGTAGCTTCAGGGATGCTTACATGATGCTTTTCAAGCAGGCTTTATTGTACAAGGCCCTGGACACCAAAAGGCAGGCTCATGTTGTTGACTCTATTGGCCACAGAGATACTACGGTTAATGAAAAGGAAGTTGGTAACCTTCCAACTTGTTGAGATGTTTCAGACTGTGGATGACATGTTGGAGAATTCTGGAGGAGAAAGCTTAGAAAACATTTTTGAAACTCAGACACTGGAAAATTACTTCCAAAATATCATTTCTTGCAGGAGAAGATGAATAATTTAAAAATGATGATTTGCAATGCAGACAGCTCACATAGCTACACGGAAAGAAAGAAAGTATTACAAATGAAAGGAACAAAACTCTACTACTGTGGGATTAATGGAAAGCACCAAGGAAACATTAACAATGCCTGCAAGATGTAGTAGGCATTGTTAGCATGCTGAAAAGCATTTCTATATTATTTTAAATAATAGACTGCAGCAAAATATATTGGGGGGGGGTGGGGAGGGAAAGCAAAGAAGATTGAAGATTAGCTTTGACTTGTAGTATTCATAGCCAGAGAAAATAGGTATTATTTTTTAGGTGACAGAGATAGACAACACAGGATTTTTGTGGACATCCAATAATGCTGCTTAATAAAGTAATTTCAACCTTGCTCCACTCGTAGACAAAATAATCTCAAATATTTCTAATATGTAACTGAAAAATAATGAATAAACTAACAGCAGAATAACCTAAAATTCACCCCACCCCACACCTCCCCATACACACACACTCCAGCATCCTAATGTCTGAGGACTAAAAAGGTTTTGGTTTGTTACTCAGCACTCCAGCTATATTTGGAGTTAATTCTGGGGACAGGCACCAAGAACAGCTTAGGCTGAGAGCTGCCTGCCCATGCCCCTGTAGGTGCTACAGGACACAGCAGGAAGACCAGTGCCAGAGAGCAAACACAGTTTAGCCAAGGAGCCTGGTTCACAGGGAAGTATCAGAAAGAGAACCTCTAGGATACAGCTTCTTAGATGACTGTGGTTATTTTCTTTTTTGTTTGTTTGTTTTGTCTTGTTTTCTTAAAGAATCTGGAGTTGAAAATTGATTCTTAGCCAAAAACATTTACTCTATTCCTTTCTTTTTTACTTTCTGCATAGTCACTATTTTCAATTGGAGAGAAATATTTGTTTTGCTGAGCTCTAATTATATGAAAAAAAATGCTTTAGATGAATGAAGAATTGATATTGATACTGTTGTAAGAATACAGTAAAATTGCAAGTGTCCATATCATGAGTCATCTTCAGTAATTCCAGTCATTCTGGATGATACAATTTTAGGCTAAAGTTCATCTGGAGATAAGCACTTCCAACTTGTGTGCAATTCTTGTGCTTCCAGAGATAAATATTGTCCTTCCTTTTTCCCTTGAGGGACAAAATCCTGCTAGGTGGTTGAAATGCCTGAAAGTATAAGGCGTTCTGCTGGGTGAGTGGATGTGGTGCACACTTAAGCACTGAATCATCATTCCTGGTCTTGGGGTCTTTTTTAAATGCATTCCTAAATGTAACTTAAGCCAACTTTGAAAATCATTGAACACTTGGAAAGAAGATGTGAGAAGGCACAGCTCATGGGTGAAGATCCTCTATGTTGCTGAGTGTGAAGCCCTTCTGAAAATGGAGTTCATTTTGTTGGGTGCTTAAATCACAATTTTCCTTAGAAAACTTCATTACTCAAGTTCACACAACATGAGAACAAGGCTAAATGCTTCTACTGCATAAGAATTTGCCATCAATATGCAGATAACAATGAGAAGGGTGCAGGACAGTTATTGGTAGGTCAGTACTGAGTATCATAAAAGCTACAGATAAAGCTGATCCTCAGATTTGCTTAGAACTGCATGAATATGAATTGAAATGACTACTCCATATGAAACCATTTGTTACATGAGACAGTTATAGACCCTAAAAATATATATATTAAAAAAAAATGAGAACACATAATAAATAGAATTTACAGAACATCTCTGGAAATTCTGAAAGAAAATGCATGGTATCTTAAAGTAAAAAAAGCTTAGATTATGGCATTTTATGCTAGACGGAAAGAAACATCTGTATTAAAGCCTGAGAAAATGAGGACTTCTTAGTAAGCAATCAGTGCTTGATTTCCTTTTGTCATATGTGCTACTAAATAGTATTGAAATATTTAAAATTAGAGACTGACGATGTACATATGACAGCCTAAGAGAGACGAGCAGGAAAGCTCTATAAAATTAGTAAATTTCAACTCTAACGAAATAAAGGTGCAATACTATGGTTAAACAAGAATGTCGTAGGGAAAATAACTGTTGTAAAGGAGCTACTTCAAGGATAATACGAAAGACTCCTCATAAAAATTCAGCTTTTGAGAGCCATTTAGACGTATGAAACAACAAGAGAAATAAGTAATAGTGAAAATTTTATACTACTATGTAATTCTTGAACTTCCCAACATTAATTGATTGGAAACTACCAGCAGAAAAGGCTTGATGAGGGTGGAATAGAAATTCAAATATAGATGGCTAATGAATCAATAGGAAGGAGTAGTGATTCAGACTTCGATTCAGTACGTGAAAAGCTTTTGCAGAAAAAATAACAGTAACGATGGACATGTCGATTTCTTCATGTTAAATTGCTATTTGTAATTGTGCTAGAGTAAGAGGATTCCCTCACATCCTCTTCTCCTAAATTGGAGATATATGGATTTAAAGTGTGGACTATTTGGTGGATAAGGAATTGTTTGGATGGCCACAGCCAGAAGGATGCGGCCAATGCATCTGTCCAGGTGGAGGTCAGTCACAAGCAGTGTCCTCTCAGGGGTTCATCTTGGGACCAGAGCTCTTCAACGTCTTTATCAATGACATAGACAGTGAGATCACGAGCACCCTCAGCAAATTTGCTGATGACACTCAGCTGAGTAGTGCAGCTGATACACTAGGAGTGGATGTCATCCAGAGGGACCTGGGCAGGTTCGACAGGGACAGCTCTAGTGAAGCTGTTAATGTTATCTGGAAATTTGCAAACGCAAGACCTACTTCAGAGGAAGAGGAAGCCATGATTCTGAGCAACGCTACGTCTTTGAACTTGACTTTGAGCTTCTGCAAAACTGCATAACAGATTTTGAACGAACGCATAAGCAGAAGCAGGGAGGTAGTAGAAAGCAGACTAAATTGCAGTATGGTTATCAAACATAGATCATGTCTGACTAATCTAATACATTTTTTTCATAAATTCAGTGACTTCCTGCACAAAGGTAATGGAGCAGATATAACCTTAATTGATTATGGTTGAGCATTTGTTACAGTACTTTATAGGAAATTTTTATTTAAGTTGAAGATATTAGGAATTAATGTGAAGTGGATAAAGAGCTGTTCAAGGGAAAATTTGCCCTATGTCATATTTAAAAGTGTTGTTAGGATGGCAGATGTTACTGCCTCAATGATTAGTACTGGGGCCTTTGCTGCTTAGTATAGTAAGTGGCTAAGGGGGTAGAACCAAATTATTTACTGATGAAATTTGACATGAAGCTGAGACTATGATCAACATCAAGAAAGTAGAGGATGATCACAAGACCAACAGTTTGCACAGGATACTAAAATACTTTGTAACATCACATTTTGTTCTGCTCAACTACGTTCAAGAAAATAATGAACCCAGATTGGAATAAGAACACAGAAAACTTTGGGAAATGGAATATCGGTTTTGTGAAGAAAGTGAAAAGATCGTAGTTCATGAAGGTTCAGATGGGATTTACAGCTCCTTATATTCAGGTACAATTTTTAAAAATGGAAAAGAACCGTTTAGGTGAAATGGTAATTGTGGCCTAAGATCAAAAGCTATAAATCAGTAATGAGTATTTATTAGACTTGAGTTTTAGAAAAAGACAGGAATAGTTTTTTCCCCAAAAAAGTCAGGAAATTCAGAGTCTGAGCTTATTTTAAGATGGGACTTGGTAAGTTCAGGGAGCTGATGTTTGTCAAACAAAAATGCCTCAGGGTGGAAAATGAAACCCGTGATACCACTCTTTGGTTGTTGGTATTATTTTGGGAACTCCAAGAAACTACAAATGGTGAATTGCTGTTTGTATCGTATTCATGTTGTATTTTTGTACATGAAATAAATGACGCTATATAGATATATATATCATATTTAGTTTTATACTACATTTGAAAATTATTCTTACTAGGAGAAAGGAAATTGTTGCTATCCTTGAAAAATATAATTCAACTTTCTGAGGTGGAATCAGTGAGAAAGGAGAACATTCCATATTTTTATAAAACTCTGGAGGTTGCCCAACCTAAGAGAATGTAGGCATAAGATACTGGTGGTTCTGGTGTCATTATATTCATGAGTGATTGATGGTTATATCCTGCTCCCCTCCTCACAGTAGTACAATTATCAGATTTGGGATTACATTGGTGATCTGGGGAAATTGGGGCATTGCTCTTTCATCTGTGTTATCAGTAACTCAAGGTAGTAGACCACTTCCTATCATAACCTAAAAGTTTTGTTTATTATCTTTCTCCCAGGAACACTGAGGATGACATTGAATTCTACTTTTTCTATAGCCTGCTATAATAGAATTTTTCATTTTTCATATAATGTAGACTCAAAGTTGGTTTTCAGATGCTGGAATTTGTTCTTACACTTTAGGATATAGCCTGGTTTACATTAGAAGCAAGGAGGTTTCTGGCTGCCATCAAGTTGAACATATATACATCGGATATAAAACTATTGGAGAGCATCCTAAGGAGAGCTGCAAAGACGGTGAAAGGTCTAGAGGGGAAGATGTGTGAGGAGCAGCTGAAGTCCTTGGGTGTGCTCAGCCCAGAGCAGAGGAGCTGAGGGGAGGCCTCATGGCGGCTACAGCTCCTCACAGGGAGCGGAGGGGCAGTGCTGAGCTCTGCCGTGTGTGACAGCGACAGGGCCCGAGGGAACGGCATGGAGCTGTGTCAGGGGAGGGGCGGGTGGGGGTTAGGGACGGGGTCTGCACCAGAGGGTGGTGGGCATGGAACGGGATGCCCAGGGCAGTGGGCACGGCCCTAAGCTGGTGGAGTTCAAGGAGCATTTGGACAGCACTCTCCAACACAGAATGTGAATTTTGGGTGGTTCTGTGTGGAGCCAGGAGCTGGACTTGCTGATACTTGTGGGTACCTTCCAATTCAGGGTATTCTGTAATTCTATGATTCTTCACAACTTAAAAGCTGTTGCACAGTTTCTCCAGTTGGAAGAAACAGAACTGAGCAACCCCTCTCAGTCTTTATAATTCTTTGTTTCTTTGTCCCCCATTTCTGTCATACTTATATTCAGTCAGTAGCAAGGGGAATGGGTGGGTGGGTTGGCTGTCATCCCAGAAATTGCTCAAGTTGTGTTCCTGAAATACCTTTTCTTTTTACATAATAGTTCAAGAGCCATTTGACAATTAGAGTTTCTAAAAGACATTGTAAGAAAGACATTCAATACTTGTCCTAAGCTGAGAACAGATCCCACAAACCCATGCAACTAATGAGGGAGGATCCACAATCTTGATTCCTCAGATAAGTGCCAAAGGCATCAGAGGCATCATGTAAGAACTCCATATAGACAGGAACCTTCTACCATAGAAAGAGTCCCATTTACTTCTATAGACAGCACAAATAAATTATAGATATCTTCGGCGCGTGTTTTAGGGGATGGGAAAGACTAACAGTAGGACTGGATGAGTTCTTTTTAGGAGAAACACAACTGTGCAGAAGCACTGAGGACTGCAGGAATGCCATTAAAGGATACATCCTAAAGCTGTAGTAGCTCCTGATCTCAGAAAAATTGAATGTGAGAAAGAAGGAAGCTCAAATACTGCATTTGAAGTCCTACCAGTGCATGGAGGAAAAAAAAAAAAGAAAAAAGCCTTGTGCTATCATGCTTTTGTATCCTGGGAAGCTAATTATATTTTAATACATAAGATTTTTCTTGATGGATGGACTTCAACCTTTTTTATGCTATGAAGATACATGAAGAATAGCCAGAAATTATAATTGTGCACTGTAAGAAGATATTATAGAAGCACTTGTGACACTAACTACTTTCCATTCTGTATTTTTGGATTGACTCCAGTTGTACTTTGTCCCCAAACTTATAATTATCAATGCTCTTAGTGTGAACCCCACAGTCATATGCCAGACAGGTCCTATGAGATGGTTACCATTTAGGCTAGTTGCATGCCAAGCTGTTTCACAGCTTTAATTACTACTGTAGGCTATATCCTTCCAGATATTTGATGGTAAGATTAATGAGGGAAAGGATACTAGAAAGGTTAACAAAACTGGTCACAGTGCTTGGAGAGTTATTATTGAGGTGGACAACTGAAGGGACAGATGTCCCAGTCCTACTTATCTTAGAAATTACTAATACATTTTGGCAATATTTCAGGATCAACCAGCTGGACAAAATTCAGTATCTTTGCCCTCCTGTAATATTTTATACTCATAAATATTTCTTCCAGTAAATGAATGTTTGGTTTTGAATGGTCTTACAGGAGCTTGCTCTATAGTACAGTTCTTCTACTAACAGTGGAAGGTGGTGAACTGGTTCCTTAGCAGTCCTTACATTTTTAGCTGGAGAATTCAGGAGCATGGAGCTTCTCTGAATCTTACTTTCCTTTTATCACCAGGAGGTCTTATGCTCTGTCAATCCTATACTCATGTAAATCCATAAGCCTAAAGGGGGACATTTACAGGAGTCTGTGAAAGCAACTTTGCAATATTTGCCTGGTTCTGTATCTTATTAGCTTTTGCAGGCAATGGGCCAACCCAGCTTATAGTTACTGCAGTATTAAAAGAAATAACGGTCTTAATAATATACTGAAATATATTCAGAGCCCTATGGTGCAAAATATATTAGATTATTTCAAAGACAGGACAATCTGAATCTCTGCAGAAAAGCAAACGTAATTAAAATTATTTCTACTCCAAAAATTCACTTCTCATTACAAATGTTGCCACAGAGTATTCCCACTGCAATTTTTATTCAGAGCTAGAGAAAGAGATATTAGTCTTCTTGAAAACTGTGTTATCTTGAATAACTGTGTGCATTACTTTGAGTGAAAGAGGAATGGAAATTAGATGCTAGATTGTGTTAGATTGCTTTCTGTCTTCAGATTTATATGGTCTAGGTAGGAAAACATAGCATTTGCAGAGGGAGAGATGGAAGACTTCATCACATGTGACTTCAGAGTACAATTATATGGTATTAAATGCAGTTGTTAAACAATCGTGGAAAACGCTGTGTAGAACACAAAGAAGAATAGACCTAAGAAATGATGAGCACTAAATAAAATCCTCAGGTTACTTACCTAACAGAGAGTATCTTATTATGGGGCATCAGGGCCATCAGCAGCAGGTCATCTCATCTCACTTATCTTTATTTTCTTAATTTAAATGCTCAGGGAAAACCAGAGTGAATTAACTAGATTCACATGGACTGTGAATCCGAAACCCATGGACTTCTCTGAGTTATAACAAAGGAGGTAGTCTGTTGAGGAAGAAATGTGTTTATGCCTTTTACTTGGGCAGGATATTCAGACAGCAGTAGGTAGAGGCACTACTTGGAAAAACAGCTTTGCAAACACCTGGGTTTGCTCCTCAACCATATATGGAGTATTCTTCCTCTGGGTGACATGAATGAGATCATGATTTCTCTAAAAAGAGACTAGGAAAAGGGATGTTGAAACAGAAGGAAAAAGCTACAGGGCAATAATTACAGAACAGTTGATATAACCATAATTGAAATAGTTAAAAATACTTTGCCTGTGGGAAACCTGAACAGGCTTGAGATAGACAGATGGCTGTCTTTAAAAAACAAAACAAAAAAGGCAATTCTGTCATTTCTAGATAAGGCCAACATGCTTAGATTTTTGATGCATAACTGAAACAGTGAAGTGTATCCAAACATGCTAAAAATACCATGTATTGATGCAGAGTGATGCCATACAGCTTCTGGACGGCGGTTTACCGAGGGACTGGAGACAATCCAGTGGTAAACATAAATATAGGCATTATCAAAATGAATGCCAGAGGTCAAACAGTGGATTTATATTTCCTGTTTCCCGGTCAATCTTGTCCAGACAATCACACCTGCTATCGAATTCTGCAGTCCAATGTGCAGTTCTTGACCTTTGCCATCTCTTCACTAAGCAATATAGGTAAGTATTTGATTCACTCTTCCATATAAATGTTCAAGGAAATGTATGGAAGTCTGTCCTTTTCCACTTCTCTTTCCTCCTCTAAGAAGCAAGGAGAAAGGATATTCCATCACAGAAATCATAGACCCACAAAATGGTTTAAATTGGCAGGGACTTCTGGATTCATCAAGAAGGTACACCCAGAGTAGGGGGCCCAGGGCCACGTTTCCCCTTGCAAGAGGATCAAAGCCTATCCTACCTCATGTTTTGCTGCAGCTTTGTAATAGCTGCCATTGGCCACAAGAACCAAAATCTACAGCAAGATAACTCAGAGGTTCCTATTTTATGTGATGGAAGATACTCAAATGTCATCTCATGACAAGCTGCAGTTGGTAGTGTTGCTTTGATGAGGAGGACACTTATCTGGCACTCCTGGGCAGAGAAGTAGAGCTCTTTTCCCCCAGCTGCCCTACCTTCAAATGCTTGGTGTCAAATGCTTTCTGTCTCACAACTACTATAACCATGTTGGTGGTTATGTTGGTGAATTTATACATCTAGAACCAGCTCTTGAAAACCTAGATTTACCTGCTCTCAAGACGCAAAACAACTTAGCAAAAAGAGGATTGCTGCAAATCTTAAATCCATCTGCAATACTTCTCCAAAGTCTGTGAAAACCTTGAATTCCTCAACATTTGAAAAGTACATTCTAACAATAGGTAACAATCTTTCATCAGATAAGAAGACCCACTCTTCTTATGCACTCAGTTGAAATGCAAGAAAGGCTCCAGCCTGTTTTGCTCATGATAAACATCATGCTGCATTTCTGTTGTTACAACACCTGCTGACAGTCACCTGACAGTGATTGTTTGCATGTAGGTTTGACTATGAGTGTGGGCTTCAGTACCATCAAATGTTAATGATGTACAGAGTCCAGGCTCATTTATTATGAAAGTCACTGCTATGACAGCAGAGGCCTTGAGGAGTGGGGAGGGAGATGGTGCTGTGCAGTGGAGGGATGTGAGGGCACAGAGGACCAGTGGAAGAGTGAGCATAATGCTAGGAGAAGGAGTAGGGACTGGGAAATGTGTAAATAACGATTTAATATCTGTGGTATTATTACCATTGAGAATTTTTCTGCATAAGATACTCAATATTTTTATGCTTTCATTCTTTTTTTTTCTGTAATACTTTCCTCTGGACCATTAATGATTCTTGGATTAATCTATTAAGATTTCAGTCATAAAAATGATACATTCTAGTCTTTACATATAAGGTGTGTTTCCTCTTTGTTCACAGACAAGATCTGGAATCTAACTGATTGCACAGCCTTTGGGGGCAATTGTGTGAGAGCTTCTCAGAAACATTGTCCATGTTTCTCAATAACTAGTCCTAAATCCAATGTTACTTGGATGATGTTTTATTTATTCTATTATTTTTTTTATTTTCACTTTATTACTTTATTTTATTCAGAAAGAATACAGAAGCACAAACAATAGAGGCACAGGTCTTCTTATATTGTATCAACTCAGCAAGACAGAAGCTGAACTTTGCCAGGTGAGACTTCATATTGAGTCATCTTTTTCTTGGGAACATAAGTTTTTCAGCAGGACTGGAATCTAACCTTGACACAACAAAGACATAGCTCCCAGGTATCAAAAATTTAGCACTGCTAGAAAAATGACAGTGTTTGTTTCATACGTTTATTGCTTGCAAGTTGTTAAAGAAACTTCATCCTTGTCTCTGTTTGAGGTGTAGATAAGCATCACTTCAGAGAATCTCATGCCTGCCCTGGGCACACCTTGCAGAAACCTGCCCTTAAACAGTCAAATTCTGGATCATAAATTGCCCAACACCTGCCTTATTTCATCTCATGCTGTTGCAGCTTTGACTCCTGATGCCTCAGACTATGAAGTTAGAGCTCTGCTTGCCTAAGCCCTTTGGTGTAATAGTAAGGCCACTACATTTGAGGCAAGAATACTTAATAAGCCAAAAGAAAGTATTTCACTGTTGAAACATTTTTGTACATGAGTAGAAAAGCTACCCTTTAAACCATAGATGCAAACAGCATACAGATTATTTTGCTACCAAAGGGTTGTGAACAATGAAAGTATTCAAATGAGAAAAGATAAAATGCCTAATAGGCAGCCAGATTGTTAGAACTTACATGCATAAATTCAGATCTTACTGACATAAACCTACAGAATTCTAAAGATAACAGTGATCAGTAAGCTATCTTCTCAGCCTGATGACATGGTTTGGTGTGGCAGAGCTGAAGGACGGGCCCATCAGCTCACACACCACTTATCTGCTGCCATGCTCTCCTCCTGATGGAGGAAAATGGCCAGAAATTGCACTTATGTCACAAGTTGCACCTGCTACTATAGCTCATGTTTCTTTCATCTGTTTTCAGCCAAGAAGAAAACCTGAGAGAATCAATATCAGGACAAGGACCACCATTTGCTACCTTAGTATTGAGAACAACTTCCTATGGGAGAAAAGCAGGGACATCTCTGGCAACTTACCTTCAGGCAGACCAGAGAACCTTAAAATCTTAGTAGAATTTTGAAACAAACTCTTAACAGAAGGAAACTGGGAAAATCTTCACTTGTGATTTTCTATGAAGTCTTTAGTGGCGTAACAGTAAGAGACATGTAAAAATGTGGCTTGCCAAACACTGCTGAAAGGCCCATTCAGCCCTCAGTCAGTCCGATTCCTTGCTTCTGACATGGGGTGAATTCACCACTGGAAAGAAGGCCACCACAAAGCAGTATTGAGAGCTCATTTGGAGGCTTTAATTAAAGGCACATCCTTGCGCAGGCTCTCAGCAAAAGGCTAAACTTTATTTTCTGGAAGATACCATGTATTTTCTTGTCTGTGAGATTTGTATGACTTCTCTTATAAAATACTGCCATGTACTTTGTCTTTTTGTCTTTTTGTTATAGCGATATTAGATAAGAAAAGGTAGAATTGTAAAACACACTGGCAAGCGACCTCAGTGCTGTGGTAGGTAGGTAGCTTGCATCTGAATTCTGCAACTAATATGTATCTAGCTCAAAAGGCTAGCTCTCCATTAGACAGAGGTGAAGTACAGAATAAAGGACTAAGAACTTACACTCAGAGACATAAGAATTCACTCAGAGCACTAACAGCAGTGGAGCAGTTCAGAGCACAAAGGGAAAACGCAGCAGTCTTAAGAGAGAAACTGAAGGAAGCAGATGGCAATTAGGTGTCAGTAAGTTCTCATTAAAAGTGGATGGTTTCCAGACTCAATTAGAAAAAAAAACTCTTTGAAAAAATCTTTTGGAGCAGTAGAGAGGAAAAAGAAGCATTAAAACCCTTACAAGGCCATTGTGTATTACAAAATCTTTCTTTTCACTGCTGTTTGGGAAAAGGGTGAAAAATCGTGTTTGGAATCTGTAATTCTGTCACATAACTGAGATTTCTGATCCTATTGGCTTGCAAAACAGCTGTGTTCAAACTCATAGAGAAAAGAGAAGTGGAAGAATAAAAGCATAACTAAAAGATCGTGCTTTGTTTTCTTCCTGTGTATTAAAAATAATGAACTCATTACAACTTATATTCTCAAAAATAAACTGCAGTAGGAATCTTAGGAGAACGCACAACTTTCTTACATGCAATACACGCAGTGAAAGAATATATTTCTCTATTGTCTTGGAGAAACAATGCTATGAAAGGCCCAGGGTATGGTTGCTTACTGCGTTCAGCAGTCATGCCAGTGACGCCACCAGCTCAAGCTACAGTTCCTTGAGTGGGCTGAACAAGGAGCAATCACATAACTGACCTCAGTTCACTTCTGGCTTGTCCATGCTCCTAGTGCTTTAATCAGGGCTCAAGGCGGGTCAAAGCCATACCCACAGTCACCAGGGTCTCCAGCAGGTTCCGGCAGTGCACAGCCCTGCTGAATGCATCCCAAAGCCTTGGCACTGACGATGAGCACAGCCACAGCCAGGCAGTGGTGCACAGGGGATGGCACGCAGACTGGCAAGAAGGCAGAACCTCCCACAGCAGGTCAAGGCGAAGTGGGCTGAGCCAATCCCTGGCCTCTGTTATTCCTGGCAGGCCTTTCCATGCAGCTGAGACAACAAACGGGAAGTACACAGCTGCTGAGAGAAGCCTCTGTCCCAGGGCCCAAGGGGACAGACATGGGAGCTCCTGCTGCTCTGAAGGAAGCCAGCCTGTGATGGGAACATCCACCACGAGGGCTGCCAGAGATGTCACTGAGAGTCAGTAGCTGTGCTCAACTCAGTTTCTATAGGAAACAGGGTTCAGAGATAGGGGCACCCAAATGTTGATGGCTGTGTGTTGTTTAAGCAAGTACTGCATTCAGCAATGACTTAAACGCTGGCCATTTGCGATGCCTGAGATGCAGTAGGACATCTTCCCTGGAAGTGTTTAAGTCCAAGTTGGAGGGGGCCCTGAGCAATCTGATCTAGTATTGGATGGGGCTGGCAATTAAAACACAGGGCCTCTAGGAAACCATCAGCCTTCTGGTGCAGCAGTTAAGAGCCAGAAGGGAAACCTCTGAGCATCTGAAAAGGCACCAGATACCTGTGGCTAGACAGCTGAAACTGATGCTGGAACATCTTTACAAAAGAGTGGGTTTTGGAGTTGCCTTAAAATATTGGGTAAGGAAGCAAACCATCAAGAGGTTGTGGGAAGTTTCACAGTCCTGCAGATGGAAATGAAAGAACTTCTCTCACTAAAATTCCTCCATCTGACTAAATGTTAATCCTGCACTGAAGAAACCCTCTACCCCTGTTCCTAGATAGACCATGTTCACCTCCATTTAATTGTGGGGCAGAGAGACAGCAGGCTTCTTCAGCTCAGAATAACCTCTGTGAGCTGGGCTTGTTGCATCTGCTGCTGGGTAATAGTGGGAAAGGTGCACTTCCTCTTCTAGCAACCAGCACTGCTTATATCCTGATCCCCTCCCACGCAGCTGTAGTGACTGAGCTGCGTATGTAGCTATGTACTGCTCCCCACATTGGTATTTTTCTCCTGCTAGGGTAGGCAGCTAAGTATCATAGGACATCTTTTGGTTATTTACATGCTCCCAGCAGTCTGTTACCTACCTTTGGTCCTGACAGCAAGACTCCCCTGCAGTCATTTTAGCCAGTGCAAAGACAGATTGCTGTTGTCCTGAGCTGTGGGTCAACTGAACGATGCAGCCAGATCTTTCCTGTACTTCCAACACAGGCTAATGCAAAGTAACTGTTCACTTTGCTTTCCTAGAATGAGAAAGTAGAAATTGAGGACTTAGCACTCCTAGAGCTCATCTCAATTAGCAACAATTACTTGAATTTAATATACCTGAATGAATGACCTGAGCGATAGGACAAGGGAGAATGGTTTTAAACTGAGACAGGGGAGGTTTAGGTTGGATATTAAGAGGAAGTTTTTCACTCAGAGGGTGGTGAAGCACTGGAACAGGTTGCCCAAGGAGGTTGTGGATGCCCCATCCCTGGAGGCATTCAAGGCCGGGCTGGATGTGGCTCTGGGCAGCCTGGTCTGGTGGTTGGCGACCCTGCACATAGCAGGGGGGTTGAAACTCAATGATCATTGTGGTCCTTTTCAACCCAGGCCATTCTATGATTCTATGATTCTGTGACTTCAATTGTGTTTGGTTTGGTTTTAGTGAGTGCTGGCACTCAGGAAAACACCACTCCAACTCTGGAGTGATTTGATTAGCAGTGCTGAGTGATTAGATTAGCAGAGTGGCTGGACAGAGCTGTTGATTACTTCTCATTCCAGCTGATGACTGTATCCTCAGTGCACAAGTAGCTCAAACCATGAATTTGTATAGATAAACCTGCACATGCTTATATCCCACTGTTTATTTGTAATTTACAACCTTGCCTCTTGTCAGCACTTCTAGTCTCTCAGCTTACTTAGTGGTCTGTACTGGCTGTAGGCTCTGGTGTTAAACTGCACTGGCGATCATCATATGTTACAGAAAATGTCAGGAACAGAAAGTATTGGTTCTTTGTCATAACTCCAGAAGAGATATATTTCAGATTTTCTGGGTAATGCTCTTTCTAGAATGGTGTTTCTTGCACAAATACTATAGTTTTGTGACGCTGTTGCAAGTAGGGATAGTTTTCACTGTCTTTTCATCTTTCCTGAGTCCTACATAGTGGCAAAACTTCCTAGGAAATAACCCTAATTTAAAGGCTGAATATCTGTGCACGTAGGTTCCCACTTGCTGTTTGTGAGCAGTTCTGTCAAAGGACAAAAGAAAATAAAGCAAGTAGATGGTGAGAGTAGAATTTCTCTTTATAAACACAGTCCTCTCTGCATTACATGTTAAAGCTAGCTGGTCACCTGGGCTACAGCTGTTGTCAGGACAGAAGATGATAAGCACGTCCTGTGAATGCTGCTTTTTCTCTGCTCGGTGACTTCCAGGAAATGTGGTGTTACTGAGTTCATGAAGCTTGATAAAGTTCAGCAAGATGGATCCTACCCTTCCTGCTCTCTGCCAAGAGGAAGCAGACCTATGCTGCTGCTCTTCTGCCAAGAAATAGCAGACGTTATGTTTGCCCATATGGAGCAGTGCTCTAAATTCTTGTGCTTGGAATACAAGTGGAATTCTCTTGTTACTAAAAAGCAAAACAAAGCTTGCTCAGAAACCAGTAAAATGCTTTTAAGAATGTGTGGAATAGACATTCTTTTCTGGATGCCAGGGACAATTTCACGTTCTATTGGATCACTGAACGCTTCTTTGCCTCTCTGGGTAATAAAGGCATGCAAAGAACAAAGGGAAAAGAAAGTAACAATGCATGCATGATCTTAAAGAGTCACACTAACGAGTAAAAGTAATGTAAGAAATGGAATGGGGCTGTAATGCTTTGCATTGCTGATAACAGTTGATATTTGCATAGTAACAGTGTTAAAATCCTTCTAAATTGGACCTTCGCCTCCTCTGCGCTGGGAATTTCACTATGTGAGGTGTGAGGCAATACAACTCGTGGCCCTAATATCTAATATCCCACTGAGTTTCTGAGTCACCTTATTGCTCTGAAATAAAAGCACTTTGGAAAACACAAGCCATCTGTGATGTTAACCGCAATTATCTGATTTGCCTTAATAAATGCACACAAATCACCACCAACTACTTGATTTTTTTCAACGCTGCACTGAGCTATTCACGAGCAGGCAAAAGGTCATCATGCTAAGATGTTATCAGCTCTCATCATTATCAAGTTATTATTATCTGCAATAACACAACTGCTTCCATCTAAATCCTGCACATAAAAGAGTTTTAAAGCAAGAGGTCATTTTTATTTTAGCTCTCACTTTCAGAAGAATGCACAAACTTTGTTATTGCACTAAAGTCTATGCAATATTGGTTATTACTTATAGCTTCATTCTGCTGGCACTGAGGTAGGTGACAAATGTTAGTGTTTTTAAAGATCAGCTCCAAGCTCTGTGTTCCACGTTCCCCATGGCAAGTCTTCAGTATATTGGGAATTTCCCATTTATACCCTTTTTGGTCACTGTCCAGTAATTTGGCCCAAGTGTGATTGGGCCACAGTAACCGTTGTAGTGGAACGTTCTGAACACAAGTCTGGTTTTCCCATGCTCAGTACTACCTAATGTGCATGCACAGATTACGCTCCGGATGGGCTCTGTACACCGGTACATGTCCCATACTGCACAGGTTCATGTATATTTCTCTGAGGAGATCTAGAAAAGCTGTGATAATGCTACCTAAAGTTTCCTCAGATATTGTTTCCACCTGTGCCAAAAGCTACCAATATGAATTCAAATCTATTTGGCATAACTGTAAATGTCTCTAGCTGCCTATTAGGAACAGTGTATGTGTGTGTTACTGATCCAAGCTCATTGAAGCTCCAGAACAGAAACGTCAGTGCACACAAAATCAGTGTGTTGGAGAATGGCAAGCCAGACACTGTCACCTCAGTCCCTCTAAAGGTGATGGAGCAATGAAAACCAGAAAACATTTCCAACTGTAGCTAGGATGGGAATGCCTTTGGGATGGAATCCATGGTCAAAACCAAATTACGGGGGAGAAATCGTGCCTGACTAACCTGATAGACTTCCACAATTAAAAGACCAATGTAATGAACAAGGGAAGGGCAGCAGATATTATTTATCTTGAATTTGGCAAGGCTTTCAACACTGTGTCCTATAACACCTTTTCAGAAAAACCGATGAAGTACAGACTAGATGAGAAGATGATAACCTAGACTGAAAACCGACTGATATGCTGGGCCTAAAGGGTTGTGACTGGTGACATGAAGTCTATTTAAGAGCCAATCTCCAGTGGTATACCCCAGCAGACAACAATGAGGCATTACTGTTGAGTTATCAATGTCCACAAACTGAAATACAGGAAATTCCAAGTACACTTACGAAACCTTGAAGAGTGATTGAACAGTAACGTAAGTTGCCCAGAGAGGATGTAAAGTCTCTACCCATGGAGGTATTCAAACCTGATGGGACACAATCCTGAGCAGCCTGCTGTAGCTGCCCCTGCTCTAAGTAGGGACTTTTAGACTCAACGATCTCCAGAGCTTCCTTCCCACAGCACCGCTTCCATGCTTCTGTGACTGTGGGTTGCTGAGAGCACTGAGTTGGTTCTGCCCACACCAAGTTGCAGTTCTGCAAATAATAGCAGAAAGCAGTGTTGTTTAAACAAGATATCCAACTGTACTGACTCAGTCTGCTGATCAGTCACATGGACCAGCTACAACAGACTGTTTCACAGAAATGTCTACCTCTGTCTGTATACACATTATCTGTTAGGTCTGGCTCTTTCATTTTCTTAAGAAGAATTCTTAAGCGTTATGTCTCAGTAGCTTACACTTCCCAATGGAGAGCCATGAGAGCAGTATGTTCTACTTTTCTCTGAGGAAGAGGGACCCGGGCATTTTTTCAAGTAACTGTAAGTCTCAATCTCTTATCTCACATCTCCAGTACTGAAACTGCCAAGCTCTGCATTGGTCTGAGGAGCATTACTTTACCTTTCTTCTGATGGGGAACGCTAAGGATTTAATATAGTCTTCTAGTCCTTAAGATCCTAGTATAGGAACCTTCTCCCAGTCCTGACATATTCTGAACTTTCTTTGCACCAGCTGCTATTTATGCATAGCAAAGAAAAGGAAGTATGGTCCATGTGAAATTTTCTCTGGAGCCCTGAAGTACAGTAAGTCATAGAGCTCAGAAGATAGAAGGAGATTTCTATATATGCATACAAATCCTCTTCATACTTTATCATTCTTACCCATAATGTTTGTTTTACCACCGTAATTTGTCTTAAGCCATTTTGTATCTTCTCTTGAAAATATAGGCACAAGTGATTTATATAGATCTTTGTGGAGATCATATTCTCAGTCCAAACAGACTCTTAGTTATAATGGGTACCTCACTGAAAAGGAAGATAAGTTTATGAACATCCAGCTGTAGATCTCCATCTGAAAACATTACTCTCCTCAACTCCTCATCAGTAGCACCACTGCTGACCCCCTGCTCGTGCAGTCAAACTCTCATCTGCTTCAGTCAAAATGAGCTGAGTTTGCCAGTCTTTTGTAAAATCTGTAGGTATTGACATAGCTCCATTCAACCAAGAAGCTTAGGAAGCTGCGAATGCCCAGAGAGGAAAGAGAGTCCTAAGAGAACATCAGTGAGAGGATGTTTACCTGCCCCAGGTAAGATGAAATTGATTTACAATATGATGCACCTCTAAAAGCCTGTAGGCTCTTCAAACCACCAGAAGAAACTACACTCCACTTGCTAGCACAAGAATTTGGGCAACCGTACAGTGAATAACAAAAGGTAACTGATAGAGGTAACACTCACCAGTCCTTTTCCAGGTTAGCTTTCAAGTAGAAAGAAAGGCTGTTGCACTTAAAATTTGGCAACAGAAGGTGGGAAGGTTAATCACTGCTTTTCACAGCATTGCTTGATCAGCGTGGTTCCAGCGTTGGTAAGAGTACAGGATAATTCAGAGTGGATGCTGTGATGCTGCTCAGAGATGGGGGTACTTGGTGTCTGACTGGAGGTTCTTGATTTTCAGATCTTTGTTCAACTGTTGCTAAAAGACGGCTCTGTGCATGTGTTCGGGCACCCAAAAGAGCTAATCACACTTGAGTCACACCTATATGGCAGAACTCCCTCACTACCAAGGTCATTAGATGAAGATGACTTAGAATTTAACTCTTTTGCATAAATTACTTCACAGCACAAAGGGATGCTTAAGTCTTAAGGACTTGATTTTCTGTAAGATGAAGGGCGAAAATAAAGGAAAATTGATGATGGATGGCAGTGTAGTGAGGTATACAAGTTCAGTGATTCCATTAGCCCTCTTCTTCAAGTAGAGTTGCACTGTTGATGAATGCACTTTCATTTAACATTAGCTGGTATTAGTCCTACCTAGAAATAATGTGAATGGCTATGGAGCGTTTGCTTATTTCATCTGGAGACCTAGAGAAAAATATACAGGAAATGGACTTTTGCTGTGACAGTCTGTTTTAAGGAAGCTTGCTATACTTTTAAGAGAAAGTTTAGAAGAAATATATCTGGAGAGAGTCAAGGCAAAAAGGGAAGCAAGGAAGCGTGATCAGAAAGCTCTTTCTGAGCTGAGAAAGCTGGTCGTTTTCTACTCTATAATTTAGTAGGACATTTTTAGAAAGTTAGCTAGCTCTCACTGATGTTTTTGAAGGCTATGCTCAAAACAGATTGTACTTCACCGTATATTAATTGAATCAATTTACGGTCTCTTTTCACTAATGAGTGACATACATTAAATTACAATTTGCCTAGTCTTGACCAGAATTGTAGATGTTTTTGATGTTTTTAGATATTGTTAAATACCAGGTTTCACTAGCTATCATGTAACATTAAGTTTCAAAAACTATACCTTTCAACATCTGTCATGCCCTATTTGCTGTCTAGTCACAGCCATAATTTTGCTGTTCTTCATCAGGCACAAAGCTGTAATTAAAAATTACAGGGCTTTTAAAGGGCTTAGTAAAACTGTACTCACTGGGGATGTCCTCAGGGCCCACATCTGAAATGCAGTCAGAAATTCAGCGTACTAAAGGAAGCAGACTCCAGCTCTCCCCATCCACACCACCTGAACTCTGAGCCTTGATTTATTCATAGTATGCCTTCTAACTCATTCTAACCAAGAAAGCAACGCTTCCTGTATATGTTAGAATCAGACAAGCCTTAGAATTGGAAGGGACCGTTAAAGACCAACTAGTCCAACTGCCCTGCAATGAACAGGGAAATGCACAACTAGATCAGGTTGCTCAGGGCCTGATCCAGCTTGGACTTGAAAGTCTCCAGGGACGGGACATCCACCACATCACTGGGCAACCTGTTCCAGTGCCTCATTGGAAAAAGACTTTTTCCACCTCAGTGTAAAAGACCACCCTCACTGTAAAAGTCTTTTTCTTTATATCCGACCTAAATCTATAGTCTTTGAGCTTGAAGACATTTCTCCTTGTTCTGTCATCACAGACTTTGCTAAAGACTCTGTCCCCTTCTTTCCTTTAGCTCTCCTTCAGATACTGAAAGACTGTTCTCAGGTCACCTCAGAGCTTTCTCTTCCCCAGGCTGAATGGACCCAGCTCTCTCAGCCTGTCCTTGTGGGAGTGGTGTTCCATCCTTTGGATCATTTTTGTGGCCCTCCTCTGGACACGCTCCAACAGGTCTGTGTCCCTCCCATACTGAGGACTCTGCATCTGGACACAGTACTCCAGATGAGGCCTCACCAGAGCAGAGCAGAGGGGCAGGATCACCTTCCTCAACCTGCTGGCCACACTTCTTTTGATGCAGCCCAGGATACAGTTGGCTTTCTAGGCTGTGATGGCACATTGCTGGTTCACGTCCAGCTTCCCCCAGATCTTTTTCAGCAGAGTTGTGTTCAATGCTTTCATCCCTCAGCTTGTATTGGTAACAGCGGTTGCCTTGACCTAGGTGCAAGACCTTGCACTTGGATTTGTTGAACCTTATGATGTTTACCTGGGCCCACTGCTCAAGCCTGCCTAGGTCCCTCTGGATGGCATCCCATCCCTCAGGCATGTCAACCTCACCTCTCAGCTTGATGTCATCAGCAAACTTGCTGAGGGTGCATTCCACACCACTGTCAATGTCACTGATGAAGATAGTAAAGAGTATCAGTCCCAGCACTGACCCCTGGGGGATATCACTCCTGACTGATCTCCATCCAGACATGGAGCCATTGACCACCACTCTCTGCACTCAGTCCTGCAGCCAGTTCTTTGTTCATTGAACAATCCACCCATCAAATCCATATCTTTCCAATTTGGAGAGAAGAATAAGGTGGGGTACCATGCCAAAGGCCTTACTGAAGTTGAGACAGATGATGTCAGTGGCTCTTTCCTTGTTCACTGATTCAGTGACACTATCATAAAAGGCCACTGGGTTGGTCAAACAGGATTTGCCCTCAGTGAAGACATGGAAGACATGCTGGTTAGCCAGATACTTACACTAACTTCCCTTCAAATATTGTCATGATTAAATGAAAAATTAATGATTAATAGAATACATTAGCTTACCAAAAATGTCACCAAAATCACGAAACTTTGTACAGTGAAGAAAAAATTGCTGAAGGTTGTGTGTAACATATTTGTACACTGTGAAACCCAAGAACAGCCTGCTATCTAGCAGAAAGTACAGGAGCAACAACCCATTTCATGCATCAACTGGGATTAGGTGTGTGATTCTGTTGTGCTTGGGAATCTGCATATCCTCTTAATTATCACTGATAATGCATTGTGACTATGCATACCACTTTGCGGATACATGAAAGACAAGGCTGCTGCTCCAGGCAGCAAGACAAAGGTTAATAGTTCAACTGCATATGAGAGCAAAGAACGAGCCAGTTCTTCAAGGCAATGTTGGTCACAGGAGGGTTCAGGAAAAAATTGAGCTTTTAGGCTATGCTGTCTAGTTTCTAGTTTTTCTTCATAAAATGAAGACTTAGCTTTATTTTAATTACTTTCGATATTTCAGGAATGTCAGAATTCCTGGGTTTTATGAAGACCTTGCTCATTTGCACAGTACGCATTCTTGCACTCTAGTTTGAACTCATGGAAGTTTGTTTTGCAGAACTAACCTGCCTTGAATAATGCTCATTCATTGCTAACAAATCAAAAGAACATGTGAAGATGTTGCCATGCCCTATCTGTATAAGATACGCCTCTGTACACTCCGTTCCTCAGCTATTGTCCTCCTGGTTTTATGAATGACTTCTGTGGGCAGAGGAGCTCACAGGCTCTTTCCATGTAGATTAATACCTGTTGATGCATTCATTTTAAAAAAAAAAAGTATTTTTGAGGGAAAAATATTTTCAAACTGTTTCTGATATCTCAAAACTAAAACAGGATAGAAATGCAGTGCTGTTTTACAGACAGCAAACATCTAAGGGCAAACCACAAGGATGGTAGTAAGATCTTTCAGCAGTTCAAGGCTCAGCTACTGTGTTGCTAATCTCCTTCACTTGAGTTTTTGGGCGACCTGTCCGTGTGGGACAGGATAAAGAGATGGTAGGGAGAGCAGCGTGATGCAGGGCGGCAGGGCAGCACCTTGCACCTTCAGGCTGGGCACCTGCGGGGCCAAACCAGCACTGCGGGCCTGGTGCCTCGCTCCCGCTCTCCCACCCGGTCGGAAATGGAGGCGCCCGACGCCCCTCAAAGGCCTCTTCGGCCTCGGGCCGAGCGGCACCTGGGCCGTGCGTTTGCCGCGCCGTGTGGGCGGGCAGGCCCCGGACTACATTTCCCGGCGTGCCGCTGGGCGGAGCGGCCCCGCCCGGCTGTCAGCGGGAGCCGCAGGTTGATCGCGGCGGCTGCAGATGAGCCGAGCCCGCGCGCGGGCGGGGGGGCGGCCGGGGCAGCGCCGTGTCGGCGGCCGGCGCACTATGCGAGGCCGGGAGGATGGCGGTGGAAGGTAAGGGCTCCGCGTCCTCAGCTCGCCGTTCCCCCTCGGGGTCCCTCCCCCGTCTCCTCCCCCGGGCGCTCACCTGCGGCGGGGCCGGCCCGGGCCGACCGGGCGCAGGGCGAGGGGGCGGCCCTGGGGCTCCGGCCCCGCTCGCCTCGCCTCTCCGGCTGGCCCGGCCCGGCTCGGCGCCTGCAGCCCCGCAACTTCCCCTCCGGGCCCGCCGCTCCCGGCGGAGCTCCGCCGCCTCTCTCCGCGGCAGCTCCGGCCCTCGTCGCCTCTCGCCGTGCCCTGAGGCCGTGAGCCCGGAGCCCCGAGGCTGCGTGCCCCGCTTCCCAGCCCCCTCTGTCCCCCGAAGCCCAGTGCCGAGCCCGGCTCCTGGTGCGGTGCCCTGCCCCGGGATATTGCCTGCCGAGGTCACCCCTTGGGTGCTGGCCCCTGCAGCGTGTTAGGTGTGTGGTCCTGCTCCGTTTGGGATGTTAAGGGAGGGATGTGGCCGGGTGGATGGGACATGGCAAATCCCTTCCTGCTGTCTGCTTCTGAACTTCTCTCAGTTTTCCCCGAGGCATTGAGAATTCTTGGCTTCAGGTCCCATCTTGCTTTCTTCTGTGACTGCAGGACAGTTCTAGAGGTCTAGAGTGTGAGAAGCAGCCACCTGTGCTCCTCCTATGCATAATTTGGGGTATGTCATTCTCTGGGGGGGGGGGAGTTGTGCTTAATTCCAAGCAGCCTTCGCTCAGCTCCTTCTCAGGTGGGCTGAGATCTGTGCTTCCATATGAGGCCGCACACCGCATCGTGACAGCGATGCTGGAGCTGTCTTTTAAGTACTGAAGTGAGCAGCACAAATGAGGGTCAAGCTGAAACTTGGGCCTGCTGAAGGCGGTATCATCCTTGCAAACTGAGTTGCTAAGCAAGCTCCAGTGAAGGTGAACAAAACCACTGTATCTCAATAGATGTCTGTGTTCATCTGAAGTTGTCCATCCTAGGTGTTCAGCCTCTCTTTAAGATATGCAGATTCTTTATGCTCAGCGTGCATTACTGAATAGCGTATTTTGGTTATAATGATCTATAATGATGGAAAGAAGGTAATGATCCAGAGTCAAAGTGTTTCATCCTGTGGCAAAAACTTAACTATGTGAGCTGAGCATGCGTGCCTGATAGCGGGTAAGTAAGTGGAATGGACTGCCATGCACCAGATGGTTCATATGCCAGTAGCAACCCCTATTTCAGTGTGCTCTCTAATGTCATCCTTCTTTATTCACTTGAAGTCCTCGTCAGTCTGTTTGCTAGATTTTTTTTCAGGTCTGAAATAATTCCTGCCGTATCTGCAGTGCCTTCCGTCTCAGGCTCTAAAAGCTTTGTAAATATTAATGAAGAAAAGCTCTGCTAAACCTTTGGGAAGCTGTGCCTCTCCTTCCTCTTGAGATGATTTGGGATTTGTTTCCTCTTTAACCCCTTCTTCCCATTTCCTTTCTCTAAGATGCATCCCTGCTGTGGGTTCTCAGAATATGCCTTCTTGTCTGTATGTGCTGCTTTTCCCTTGTTTTGACTTTCATCCCTCAATTATTTTGCGTTTGGACTGCTGTACAACTCGGTTCCCCTCACACTAATACAGCAAGATGGCCACTTACTTCTTCAGCACAGGTAGCCATGTGGCTGTGACTACTTTCTGTGAATGTAGTTCATGCAAATCTAAGTTCTTTTCTTATCCCTAGGTTTCTTTGGGGACCACGCTTCTTTGTTGAAGGTGCTTAAAAGCATGCTTTTATCTTAATGCATGCTCCACAGTATCGGGCTCCTGGGTGTGGGCTGTGCTCTTGCTGTGAACCATGCCTCTTGGCAGGTAACATACGAAACTTAGGGAAGCTGAAGTTACTTATCTCTAATGGCTCCTGTCACTGCAGCATGTAGATCATGCTCTCTCAAAAGTCAAGCTGCTGTGGAATTCTTTAAACTGGAAGAGTTTTGTAGAAAAATGCCAGTTTACTGAACTCAAAATGTCTTAGAGTCAGGAAACAAACTGTTTTGTTTCTTTTTCCAGTTGATTTGTTTGTTTTTGTTGGGGGGAAAAATGTTTTCCTGCTTTGCTGCTTGGGAACTTGAGGGCACAACCTTCTGTGCATCAGCTCTGGAAGCTTGGGAATAATGAAAACCCTGAAAACCTGGCTATAATAAGGTTGTATAGCCTTCCTGGTTGGGCTTCCTGGGTCTTCGGTTATTTTTAGTGCCACAAGGCTTGTGCACTGTTGGGCCAACCCACTTCTTGCATAGATTCATGTCTGGCACACAGCTGGCAGAGAAGGTTAGGTCCCTGGGGCACGAGAGAACCACAGGTCCTGGAGCATGGCAGTTCCTGCTGGAGCCAGCATCCGCTGCCTGGCCAGCTCTGCCCCTGCTATTGTTCTGGGGAAAACGCCCATTCCTCAGCTGCGGCCACGAACCCAGGGACAGTTTTTCCCCTTTCAGTTCAGAAATGCTCTATATGGCTGAAATGAAAACACTTTGTGATGATTAGCTTGTGGAGAATCTTTGAGAGAGTCTGATTTCGTGTTAACAACCTGTTGAAGTCTTCCTCAAATTTGACCGTTTTCGGCGCTGTCTTAAAATGAACTGCTGGAGTTTGGTTATGGCAACAAATATCTAGCAGTTTACTTAGAGAAAACAGATCTTTTAGCACGATAGTTGTCAGAGATAGATTTGCAAGTATGAAATAGGAATCTGGAGGATTCTAGAGTCCTTTGGCAGTTACATGATATACATACCTGAGCAGGGGTTGAGAGGGGTTCAGCCAAAATGAAGCTTGAATGTGGGTCACTGTATTTGTCTCAGAAGAGAGTGTGTGGGCTGGATGGTCCTTTGGGCTGCAGCGTACCAGTGCCTCGGGTGGATGTATCGGTGTCTGCATGGGGAAGGAGTCTGTGCTCCTTAGTATGAGCCCATCTAGATGGGAGCACTGCCAAGGTAAGCCTATTTTTAAACCTAACAGTTTTGACAATGTTCCTTTAAGTGTTTTCTTCCCTCTAGTAGGAATGAAAGAACTAGGTCAGAGCCTGTAGAAAAAGGCTTTTGATCCCTGCGACAGTGTTCTCAGAAATATTATTTTTTTTGCTCTTGTGCAGCAGAGGTAAAGGGGAAGAAAGACACGGTGATTTCCCCCACAATGCTTATTGCACAGGAAAGCAAGAGGCTGACAGCACCCAGCCGATAATGTATGCCTGCAGGTAATCCCACACAGTTCTTTCCCATCTCCTGCAGCTCTGACCTGTGCTATCTTTGAGGTTCCTGAGTACAAGGAGAAAAAAAAAGTGTTAATTATATTAGGGAATTGTTTCTTAGCAAATATTTAGTGAAGTTTAGTCTAATGTCTTCTGTGCATAGGCTTTGGAAAGTATAGGGTTTTTGTTCACTGCTAGTCTCCTCAAAGCTGATTAAAAAATAAGTTTTCTACTGTACTATGACTCTTCTCGTGTTATTGGGGCTCTGGATCTGCCTACCAAAGAACATTTTTCACAAAGAAGTGGTGACTTGCTGACATAAAATGACAGACTCTGGCCTTGCCCCCTGGTGATCCTGAAGGAGACTGGAGACTCACAGGACATGGGACAGTTGTGGGGTATGGAGCGAAGGTTAACTGCTGCAGGACTGGAGTTATCTGCAGCCTGTAACCAACTTCTGTCCAAGCAGTCCTGAATTTTAGCAGTTTGATATACCTGGGTGGAAAGCCTCTGGGGCTTAGTCAGCTCCAGCAGATAATCAGAGAATCATATAACGGCCTGGGTTGAAAAGGACCACAACGATCATCGAGTTTCAACCCCCCTGCTATGTGCAGGGTCACCAACCACCAGACCAGGCTGCCCAGAGCCACATCCAGCCTGGCCTTGAATGCCTCCAGGGATGGGGCATCCACAACCTCCTTGGGCAACCTGTTCCAGTGTGTCTCCACCCTCTGAATGAAAAACTTCCTCCTAATATCCAACCTTAACCTCCTCTGTCTCATTTTAAGACCATTTCCCCTTGTCCTATCACTATCCACTCTCGTAAACAGCTGTTCCCCCTCCTGTTTATATGCTCCCTTCAAGTACTGGAAGGCCACAATGAGTTCTCCCTGGAGCCTTCTCTTCTCCAAGCTAAACAATCCCAGTTCCCTCAACCTTTCCTCACAGGAGAGGTGCTCCAGCCCTCTGATCATCTTAGTGGCCCCCCTCTGGACCCACTCCAAGAGCTCCACGTCCTTCCTGTACTGGGGGCCCAGGCCTGGATGCAGTACTCCAGATGGGGCCTCACAAGAGCCGAGTAGAGGGGGACAATCACCTCCCTGTCCCTGCTGGCCACCCCTTTTTTTAATGCAGACCAGAATACAGTTGGTCTTCCGGATGCTGCTTTGTGTTTCCTCATAGACTTGAGATATGGTGAGCTCATAACTTGCAAAACCAACTCTGCAGAGAATGTTAAAGCGAGTTCAGGATCATCAGAAAGACAGCTTTGAAGCAAATTTTAGTGTAGTGGCCTATGGTGCTGTTCTAGGTCATGCTCCAAAGCAGTCTCAGCAAGTATTAAGTTATTTAACATTGCCTTGTTCCTAGGCCCAGTCTAAGCTCAGATTAGATGTGTACACACCTAAGTTTCCATGGAATCTGATCTAACAGGTGGGTTTTCAGCACACTTAATTGCCTGCTGAGCAAAGAAATCACAGACCCTGTCATTCAAAAATAGTTTACCTCCATTGCTCTTGTTTTCTGTAATAGTTTCTAACCACTCCTTATCTTGAGGGACTCAAATGTGGCTTGGAAAGAACTGCCAGTTGGAGGCAGAGCTGTTATGTGTCTCTACCTCTCCATCTGGATTGCAGATTGCAACAGAGATCAGTAGGACCAGAGGTGTAGCAGAGGAGATCGGTGGGGCTGGGATACACAGGACAGCAGGACACCTGAACTGCACCCTTTCATCTTTGTGCTGTTTCTCTGTGTAACTTAGTGACCATTAATTGTAACAGTGCATAAACAGTTGTGAGATTATATGCTGGAACATAGCAGTTCTCTCACCCCCTTTCACCTGGCAGCCCTCCTGCTGGTCTGTAACATCCATACCCTTCTATCTAGCTCAGCAACAGCACAACTTCAGAGGACAGGGATTCCCTTTGTGCTCTCACCCCAGTATGCATGCAGCTTGGTGGCCAAGTGCTCCCCTGCACTGAACTACTGCTTAGATCTTTCTTATCTGAGTTGCTACCTTTGTAAAGTCAACTCCATCACAGTTCATTGCATCTGTCTTAAAAAAGACAGAGTTAACAATCCATTTCCAGAGGAATACTGTAGCAATCTAAAGCCAGAAGTCTGTTTTGGACTGCGAGTTCTCATTCTGAGCAGGTACTCCACTTGGGCATCATACAGAGAGAGACTGCAAGCTGAAGTTCAGGAGGTAAATTCCATTGTGGCAATCAGATACCCCAAAATTAAGTTGTGGCAACAGAAAATGGCTTTATACTGAAGTCTCTTTGGGTGTATTTAGACTGAGCGATAAGTGGATGTGATTGCAGGTTTTGTAGTCATTTTTCTCCACCTGCTCTCAGAAGTGAACCCGTATTAGGAAGGAATCAAGATAGTTTAGCCTTGGTGCCTGGCTGTGTTTTCTTTGGATGAGATTTGATTGTAGCATAAGAGTGTACCTGAAAACTCCAAAGTGCTTTCAGGTCAACTAATGTAGATACAATTTCATGAGTGTTAGTTCTTAGCCTTTAAGATGTCTTGAAGACTCCATAGCTTCAGGAGAACAATCATTGATATAAATTGGCTGTTTCAGTGCAATAGCATCCCGACACAAGGATAAAACTTATTTAGTGGTAGTGATGGTGATGTATGAGTGAAGGGAAGGAAAGGTGCTTTGAAAGTTCACTTTCTCTAGAATAGAAAGAAGGAAGGCTAGTGACAAAAGATGGATGCACCTTACCTGATATCACTGACAAAGCCTGCACTGTAATATCCAATGTTTATTGCTTAAATTGAACTTATCAAGTGAAATTTTTCTTGAGTTATTTTTTTTTTCCCCTGAGATGTCCAAGTAAGGTAGGTAAATAGAGGAGGTTGTGTCACATTGTTCCTCAGTTACCTCAGTGTATGAGGCCAGGGCAGACTGTATAGAGCCACTGTCTTGGACTTTGCAGGACTGTTTGGTCACAAGGGTTATGGAAGGAGGGCAGCAGTGAGGAGCACTTGTAGGTAAGGCACTGTACTGGGGTGGTGTCAGAATTGCAGACCGGTGCAGGTTTTTCAGCTGATAACACCAGAGAAGATAATATCCAAAACATCTCCCAAGGCTTACCAGTGAGTGCGAATGTAACTGTGTGGAGATTGCTTTGAGTTACTGTTTTGTCAGTTGGACTTCTGAAGTGATAAAGCTAGCTTGTAGAGGTGTTAGAGGGCTGCTGCTCAGTGCACTGCACGTTAAGTTTCTAGGCCGGGGATGCTGCCCTGTGCCACCTTTCTGTTCTCTCTTTTTGCTCAAAGGATATGGTCCTTGAGGCAAGGACTCCCCTTTCTGTGAAAAAGAGATCCTCAGAGGTTAGTCTGTGCAATCCTATTGTGAGTTATTTCTCATGAAAGCTGTTGCCTTTGACTGGATGCAGGTATTTAGATTTGAAGATAAACAGTTGAACAACTCATCATTCAATTATTTACTCAAAGCACGCAGAGAATGTAATTCTGAAAGGTGCCAAAGGCAAAGATGGAGAGAAGGGCCAGAAAATTGTGTAATCCTGAAGTCTTCTGTAACCATCTGGTTGTTGTTCATCAAAACAGCAAATAGAAATATGAGGAAGAGCTCAAAACAGAGCAAGAAGCATGTTTTCTTTTGTTATTTTTTTGTTTTTTGTTTTTAAATCACTGCATATTGTTCTTCTTTTTTGAATGCTCTGTGCAGTTTTGCTTGCCCCACCCCACAAAAGACTGGAATTAGTACATAAAAGGCCATTCGGCTGCTTAGAGATCTGGTGTGTGCTTTGAGGGAAGGGTCTGATTCCTTGGCCTGCAAATGACATGGCCATGAAGAGAATCCTTAGACACTGATGAATAGTTTGGAGAAGGTGAAAAAGGAACTAATTCACAAGGCAGGACAATGAAGGCATTGGATTTTTAAGAATAAAAGTAATAAAAAAGAAACAAACAAAACTTTTCTGTCTAACACAGTGCTTTGGGTGCGGCCTTCAGCTTTATAGTCCATTCTTAACCTGCAAAGGAAAAAATAAGTCATACATGCTGCTCTTGCAGCGTTCCCTTAAGCAGACAGAGCTAGACTTCGTCTGATCCTTCCTGAACACTTCTGTGAGAAAGTCTAGCTCATCTTGTAGGCATTCAGAATAACTCGCTACAGGAGCAGTGAGTAACCAAGAGGAGGATTGGTTCAGGGCAGCCCAGAAGGACAGGGAGGAGGTGGGGAGTTGGACACTGAGCTGCAAGAATCTGAACAGATGGCAATGTCTAAGATGTATATTGGGAAAAGGAAGCTACATGAAAATTGATACTGCACCATAACAGAAACTGTCTGCTACATCAGGGCAATGAGATTGGGGTGCAAATAGAAGTGGGGCCTAGCTTTAAGCTGCAGCTGTAGAAGTGGCATTCTGGAAAATACCTGGTTCCCCATTGCAGGTAGAAATGAAAGCAGTGCTGAAGTGAGCTGAAGATGGTCCAGTCCAACAAACCTTTGGAGAGCCTGAAGCAGATCTACTCTATACATCTTAGCCTTACCTGCCATGGCACGAGCCACTAATTTCGTTCCCTCATCTCTGGTCAGTGGCCTCATTCTCTCTCCAGAGACATTTTGTGGCAGAAGGGCTACAAAGTGGATGGTAAGGGAGTTGCTGTCACTGACATCATCCATCTGTCAACTAAACTTGGCTTTGAAGAGCAGATTCATGACTCTGGACAGCAAGAATTCCCCCTCATATGTGCTGCTCCTGGGTGAAGCAAGCAGATGCGCAGCGGGCCTGAGTGTGTGCTGAAGTCACCTCACGCACAATTGAGAATGCTTACAGGGAAAATGTGGCTGAATAGGAATAGGGCTTGAGGAAGATATTCAGTGTGCACTGTAGCCTTTCTTTAGTGCAGTCCTGTCCACTTCTATCTAATGTGGAACCTTGACAGCTTAATACTCTTGAGTCAAACAGTAATATCACTATTTATTTCCATTCTCCTGTGTGTTTGCTTTCCTCTGCCCTGTTTCTGTGGGTTTGCTGCGGTTTTGTTGTTGTGTTTTTCTTTTTGGTGGAGGGGATTTTAGTTGAGTTGGTTTGCTTCTCTGCAAATAATCTAGTAAAAGGAAGAAACAGACTTTTCATAATGCTGTTTCAGAAAAGAAAAGAAAGAAGAATTTTAATGTGTGTAAATAGAAGCTTTCTCCTGGATCTCCCTCCGGCAAAATAATTTCCTGCTTTCATCTAATGGTTTGTTGCTATGTGGACCAGCTGTGGTACTGGAGGGAGTAGGATGCAGTGGTATAGTAAGCAGTAGGAGGTGAAGGATTTTACTGGGGGAAGGAGAGAAGATGCTTCTAGGCTGTTTCACTAAGCATACAGGGGGTGGGGTAACCTTGAAGAACTTAGAGGCGGTTGAGAGCAACCTCTGAATTTCCATGGGTCCAGCAGACACTGGCTTTCATTAGGTGCAGCAGGGCAAAGGGCAAAGAGATATGTGATGTGTGACTGGGACTGTGCACCTCTGATGCAGTAGTACTGACTTACGTGCATCTGAGCTCGGCTCATTAGGCTGCACGGGCTTGATTTGTGGTGGACTGTGACGAGCTAATGTCTGAAGCAGAAATATTTAGAAGGTACTCATCTGGTGGCTACGAGACAAATTTTCTCCAGGAATAGTGGAACTACTGAAGACTTGTATCTCACCCAGCTATGGCATTTGTTTCCTCTCCAAGTTCACTGTCAAGTCATCAGCAGGCAACAAACAGTGCTATTGACTCTGGAGTTTGCACCAGTCTGATGACAGACAGTTGATGTCTGGTGGATGCTTTTTCTCCAGTGTGGGCATTCATGTAGCTCTTCCTCTCTACCTACCCATTGATTTGTGTTCAACATACTTAGGCCTCTCTCCTATAACACTGCCATTGGCTGGAACTCTGTGCATCTGGCAGACCTACCAGCTGTCCAGAGGAGTTGCTTCACTTTTCAGGATAAACTCTGTAGATGCTGGCATAAGTTTTCTTATTAACAAAGAATGAAAGTGGTTGTTAATTTGTTTTGCAGTCATTTGTACAAAATATGTTTTTGTAAACATGCAGTATGTGTTACTTGCATTCTTCTTAAATTTTTACTCTAAGGTTCATTTTGCTCTGGGGTAATTCATTCCCACCAGTCCCCTTCTTTGCCAGTGCTATCTTCTTTATACCCATGTTGGATTTGGGATAGACCTGTCTTATTCACTGAACTGGGCTGTTTTTCAATGAGCCTCTGTTGCTAGTGTGAATTCAAGAGCAGCTTGCACCAATTGTATGTTTATTAAAATAGAATGAGAAAATGCTTCAGAAATAATTTGGCTGCTCAGTCGTTGTCTCTGCTTTTCCTCATGCAATCCTATTGCTGTTACAAAAGGCAGAGCTTGCATTGCTGAGGCTCCAAGGCCTGTCTGGTGTAGTGACAGTACGCAGGCTGTCTCCTGAAGAGCAGGTGGAACAGAAACCTCTTTGTTTAGCAGCATTGCTAAAACCTATGGAATAAGAAGTGGGAAGTGGATATTGCCATATAAAAGGTGAACAGGTAGTTTCCAGTAGGAAAGCTGTCAGAAATGCAGGAGCACATGGAGTGTAGTTTGAGAAGGAATGGTGTGTGGTGGTGCTTGGCTTGGTTACCATGGGGTAATTCCATAGTTGCAGTTGCTTTACACTTCGTCTGGCTGTCCATGTATGAGCTTTGAACCCAAACCTCCTGGCGCTGCTCATCAGTAGCAGCACTTTGCAAAACACCCCACAGCTCAGCCCTGGTTTTTGGCACAGCCTATTTATAGTTGCTTAATGCTGATTTTTGCTGCTGACCAACAGGAGCAGATAGCTAGGTGCCCGTGTTACTTTAACAAAGCCCCCTGGGACTTCAGCCTTCAAAGAGGTTTCTGGTGAACCCACATTACCTGTATTGAAGTAGAAAAAAAGATCCTGAATGACTTGGGCTTCTGGGTTCTGTGTGGGTACTTCTGATGTGCTGACTACTAGATGGGCATGTCAGAGCAATACTAAGGTCTTGAAGGCAGTTTGTCAGTGGGTTGCCTACACTGTTTACTAGATAGCAACATAAGTAGTAGGTTGGATTCCTATGAGGTTTTGATTACAGCTTCAGGTGGTCCAAAGTGATGCGTTAATGGAACTGTGCTAGTTTACATTAGCTGGATGTATGGAGAAGTAATTCCAATAGATAAAAGTCAGACAGTTTCTAAAGCTAGAAGCTGATTGAGAAGGCAGGTGAACCTAGCTTCCAGAAATCTGGGGAGAGATGCAGATCCTTCTGGCTTACTTGGTCAATGTGAGCATCAGTCTCTGTCTGGAAATTTGTTTTCCATATGAATGTCTCACTGCAGCTGACCAACCCAGTTAGAGTGGTTTGTGATTGATACCAAGCAAAAACCCTAGGGATGCTGTTTTTGCAGACAGTGTTGAAATTCAGCACCTGGAAGTATGTAGCAGCCTAACTGGCAGAGCTGACTGCAGGATGTGGCATGGTTGGAGCTTTTGGTTTTGGTGAAGAACCAAGTGAAAATGGAAAGGTTAAATCTAGTGAGAGCCGCTGTCCTGAGGTCTTGCTGGGTGCTCTCTTCTGGAAAGACCTGTTGAGTCTTTGTGACTCTGATACTTGGATCCTTTATATAGGGCCCTTGTGTGTCTGACCTGAGTTTGTTCATGTTCCATCTGTATGGACTAACTTCCGACCTTTCCTAAAGGAGTGGCATTTTATGATGGGAATGGTAGGTGGTTTGTATGGACTTATCTCCTAGCATTGTGCAGCCAAGCCTGTGGCATGAGTACATAAGAGAGAGTTTGCATGTTTGACGTTTGAAAGTTTTCTAAGGATTTAGAGGCTGGATGGATCTCTCCTGTGCCTGCTTTTTGTCTCCAAAGAGAAAAAGCTAGCACATGACTGTGATGCATAGAGAAAACGGCAGATGAGTAAGAAGATGCTATTTTTACTCAATCACTTTTCAGAATAGAGCAATTGTTATTGCATGTAACTCTAGCTCTTGCCAAACCTGCTTTAATGTAGTCTTAATTGATCTGCTTAAAATTTTAAGCAGCCAGCAGTATTCCCACTGAAACAGGTAGTTCAGACACGTTTGACACAGGAGGCAGTGGAGCACGCAGAGGTAGCGGCTGATGGTAGGTTTGATCATCTAAGCCTGGAGCTCACAGATGGAGGGACCGAGACTTCCCATCTGGCCCAGCAGAAAGCTGAGTGTATCAAAGCTGTCTTTTGAAGAGAGCCTGCAGGCTTTCGCAAGACGAGGTTTACAGTGTATCCTCTAGTAAAAGAGAAGGCCTCCCCCCAGATGCCACTAGCTTGCTGTGGCTCTTGGTGACTTTCGTGTACCATCAGGCGTGCTCAGACAAGCTGTTTCTTGGCCGCTTGCCATCTGTGAGGCAGACGTGTATGGGAGGAAGGCAGTTAGGGAGGCGGAGCGTTCGCAGTGCCCTGCGAGCTCTTTCTTAGAGCTGTGTATGCGTGCCCTGAGGGATCTGCGTGGGTGCAGAGCTCTGCTCATGTAGCAGCTTCTTTAGGGCAATGAATTTTCCTGCTCTGTCTGCACAGAAAGGACTTGGGTTTGTGTTCTAGTGTGTGAGAAAATACACTGTGTTGGATTTATTCATTTCCTTTCATAGTTTTTTTGGGCAGATGTGGTTATTTTTCAATTTTTGGGTGCCCAGTCTGCTGTTATCTCACAGTTTCTGCTTCTCGTAATTTGACAGATCTAAGCAGTCTTCAGAGTTATTGGAAAAAGTTTTTTCCTGTAGATTCAGCTCTACCATTGAGCTAGATGTAAAAGAGCACTTGAGTACCTTTGTTTTAAATAATAGACAGTTTTCTGAATGTTATCTGTAGATCTGTGTCATTGTATGCCAACACCATTCATCATGTGCTTGTTGCTGGGCTGTACAGAGCGCCCAGCCTCTCTCCTCAACAGTAGTAAGTTCCCACCACAGAAAGCTTTCAATCCACACGAAGTAACAATTGTTGGGAAACCTGATTAGCTGTTAGGTGGGGTTTTCAGAACAGGGCTAACTGGTGGGCATAAGGGGAAAGGAGAGCTTCGGTGATTCAAAACTGGATGATGAATTGTATTTCTGAAACGAACATATGGATGATGTATGGAAGAATATTGGAAGAAGTCTACTTCAAAATGTGGTGATACTACTGATACAGTGTTAGGCTCGTAGTGATGTAGTAGTAGGAATCTCTGTAGATGTTTATTATCTGGGAGCGCTGAAGTGGGTTCGATCTATCAGAGGGAAGTGCTGAGGCTGTAAGGTTATTGTCAAGGCAGTGGCATGGGAAAGTGACCTGAATGCAGTAGGTGGGATGACCTAGCATTAGCCAAGACCAGGAGGAAGACAAGTAAGAGTCTGCACAAGTATTTTATCAAGAAACTCCTTTGTCTGTATTTAAAGAGAGTCTTTTTTTTTCAGATGAACGCTGCTAATTCCCAGAAGAGATGAGCTTTACAATTAAGAAGAGAGTTAGCTGAGATGGGAGAAGTTCAGTTGTGATAAAGTTAGTGAATTGAGATCTCTATAAGAACTGCTCGGTTTAGTCCTACAGAACCTCAAGCCCCATAGCTGTCAGCCCTCCTGTACCTGTGTATAGCCAATCTTGATGTTTAGAGCTAGTCTCATCTAGATGAAATTATACCAGGTGCTAGTTTAAGTAGAGGGCATGTTTTTACTGACCAAGCCTTGACCTCTTTCCCTTCTTTTAACAAGTCTTGAAAGAGCAATTATGGTTTGTACTGCACATTTAAAGAGACAAGAGTTCCACCTCTGCTTGCTATAGAGCTAGATACATGGACTTTCTGTGCAGTAACAGGAAATAAGACCATGCAAGCAACTTCCCTTCTTTACTTCTGCGTAGCTGAGTTGGAGGTTGTGCTGGAAAAGGATTTATTGAGCTGACCACCTGTCAGTGGCTTGTGACAAAGAGATATTAGCTTTGCCAACTGACTGGAATGATGCTTATTCTCACTTACACAGTTGTTCCTCCTCTGTTGGCCCTCTCCCTTGTGCTGAGGCTCTGGTGTGCCTTCCTGAAGGAATGCAGCCAGCCTAGGCTTAGAGGTAAGCCAAGGCTGCAATGAGTGTAAAGAAAGAAAGAGATGAGCTCTTTCCTTCTCCCCTTGGAAAATAAATGGAAAGAAAAGACAGTTGTCATTTTCTCCCAACCTAATATCAGTAACTTGGAAAAAAAATCTTTTCTGAGGCAGTCCATGCTTCTTTTAAACAATCAGCTCTTTTCAATAAAAAGGTAATGGGGGTGTATGTATTTGCCAGCAGCCTCTCCAATTTATTTTTTCCTGCTGTATCCTGAAGGAGCACAATATAAAGGATTGCTGTAACAGCACTAACATTTGTTTGTCTTGAAAGAATGATAAGCTAAGAGTCAAACAGCATCTTCCCACCTGATTCATTTATTTCTTAAGCCATCCAGGTGATGATACCATGTTATCAGAAATCTGGATCATTTGTTCCCTGCAACATACAGCGAATTGGTGCTGTAACTTAGAAGGCTTTCCTTGTTCATCCCACCTTCCTCCCCAGTGTGTTTTGTCCAGAGCCCACTGGGAAGGAATGAGCAGCTCACAGAAAGCTTGCTGCTGGAGTGAAAGCCTGCTGTGCTTTGCGATTTCTCAGTGGTGAGCACTCAAAGGGGGCTGACAGATGGACATTGTGTGTTTGTGGGTGCTGCTGAGGTGTGTTAACATTCCAAAGATATGTATGGGAGAGTCCTCCTATTCAGCTGGGCAGGATTCTTGCAGAAGGTGGTTTGGTTATTTTATAGATGCAATTCCTTACCAAGTGTCTTCCACATCTAGCTTCTAGCCCCTGCTCGAACAGGCTGCATTGGAAAGGGGTTCTTCTACAGGGTGGTTAGGATACCTCTCAGCTTTGGTGAAGGAAGGGGGAGCTATGGGCTGAAATCTGACTGCTAACAGAACTGCTTCTATGTTCTCTGCACTGTGGAAAAACCTGTCAATGGCTCATGCCCATCTTTTCTGTGGTAATTATTTTTTTCTTTCAGGTAGGCAAATGTGGTCTAGAAAAAAATAATGACAGGTGAGTGTGGCCTAGGAGAGAAGGAATTTTTTGGTATCCATAGACATACAGTAATGTAATTGTAAGCCATAAGGAATCTTCTTGAAACCTCCCTTGGGAACTTCAAATTGCTGAAGAGCAGCTGGACAGGTTCATGATACCTCCTGACGAGGGCTGTGCAGCCAAAGCAAGTGAAGCCTGTTAGCTTCACTGCGGAATATAAAAGGAATTTTGCTTTTTTTCTGATGCAGAAAGAGGTTCTGCAAGGGAAAAACCAAGCAGACGTTTTCAAGTTTAGCTCTGTTACAACAATGGTTACAATGTTCCTGTAGCCATGATAGAAGCAAAATCTGGGAAGGGGTTAGTATGGCATGTGTCTAGAAATACGAGACTCAAAAGTTAGGAAATGCTTCTACTAAGGTTGTTGAGTTTTGAGTGTTGATATTTTGGTATGACTCAGTGGTGTTGCTGGGAAAAGCTGTGGGAAGAAAGGAGTGACTTGAGGGCAGTCATCTGTTCGCCCTCCTCACTGATGAGAGGCAAGGCCAGGAGAGATGAGGAGACCTGCTTTGGCTTTGCCTTCAGCACTGGACTGAATGTGGGAAGAGAGACTTTCACTTGAAAGAGCTCTAGCTAGAGTTAGGGGAGACCACTTTGGAGTTGGCTTGGGAAACTGGGCTCTGTAACAGCTCTGTGGAGAAACTGCGAATGCCTGGCCTGCTGGAACGAGAGGGAAAGATGGCAGGTATGAACAAATGACAGCTGCACATCCCTCTTCCTTTCCATGCTTTTAGGTTCCCTTACAGTCTCTTGCAGTAAGAATGGAATTTAGTTCCCTTTAGTTCTACTGTAATTTACTGTTTTTCTATTGGCCAGTGACAGATTTTTTTTTTCTCTTTTAGAAATAATGACTGCAATTTGTAATAAAACATTACAGTTCTTTACTGCTTTCTATCACTCACTGTTGTTAATGAATTAGCCTTCATAGAATCGTAGAATTGCTCAGGTTGGAAAAGACCTTAAAGATCATCAAGTCCAACCGCAACCTAACCATACAACCCTAAGCTGTTTCCTTGACTTGAAGGTAGGAGATATTTTGATCCTTAACGTACAGCTGTAGTTATTGTGGTCCCTGTACAAGTCTTTCACTGTTCACAAATATGTGGCTGTTTCTGAAAAGCCCAAAGAAAAAAAGGCAAATTTTTGACCCGTTGGGTTTAATTCTGCACCAAGGAATCTCTATTATTTAGTACTTTCAGTTCAGACTCTGGAATTTGAATAATGGATATGCAAAAGGTGCTGTAGTTGAAGGGCCCTTTACTCATTCTGAGGCTGCTGGAGCCTGTTTTCTATGGAAGGCTTTCGGGGCTGATCACACGCATAGCTGCCGAAGCTGGCAGCTCTCGTTCCTTCCCCTGCTCTCCACCCTTTGCACCTAAGCCAAGCAAGAGAGAAAGGGCAGCTTTTATTTTGGCTTTACATTGGTTTTTTTTTGGGTTTCTATTTGGTCTATCAAAGATTGCTCACATGCTGTTGTGCAAAGCTCTTCTGTGTGCAGGGGAAGTTTGGGCTATTAATTACCAGCTGTGCTAGGAGCAGTGCAGGAACAGAAATACAGCAATCTGATGCTTGCATGAAGGAGACGTTGCCTTAGGATCTATACATCTTAAAATCTCTGCATGTGCCGAGCAAGTTGTTAAGGCTGCTCTCTATGTGAGTGCTGGAACTGTGAAATTTCAGCCAGAAAACAATTAAGGTACCATGGTAGTTCTAAAAGTGCATTTCTATGGTATGGTTTGCACTCATTTGGGTTTTTTTTTGCTTTTTTTTTCATTTCCTCTGGCTTCTTTCCTTATCCCGATGTCGTTAGTCCACACCTCATTATATGCTCCTAGAAAGTGCATCCCTTGTGCTTGTTAGGATGGTGTAGGTGGTGATTTGCAGCAGTACAAAGCGCTGAAGGGTAGATAATCAGCTGGGTAAGTCATTACTCTATGCAGAGACTGACTTTCTGACTTGCTGTGCACAGCTTACTTGACCCACATTGTTTGGAACCGTGAATGTTGCAGCTAATAAAAAATGTAATAGAAAAGCTTTAACTTACTTGCCTAGAAAAGAAGAAAAAGGTATGGCTGAAAGCTAAATACAGGCAATACATTGTCCCACACTAGTAAAAGCTGTAAGTTGAGAGTCTCAGACCCTGTAGTGATGCCAGTAGGGTATAGTGTGACACAGAGGCCCGCATAAATAGGCTTATATAGTGCTACATTCCCTCTCATTTTCTTCCTGAAATACCTCACCCTTAATCTGTGTTAAGCTACAGACAGATCTTTTGCTGTAGTTTGACATAACTCTGTTCTCATATGGCATTTCCCAGTACTTTGTGATAACTGTTTGCAACGTTTGGATTCTTCTTTTCTAAGCAACGTTTTCCTTGTCATATTTTTTCCCAGCTATCCATTGCAATCTGAATCCAAATGGTATTGATCACCCTGTCCCCACTGAAGGTATTAATCTGCGACTTGAAGGTGAGGGAGCTGAATCCCCCTCTGCCAAGAACAGCAGTGCTCCAAAAGGACCTGAATCAAAAGAGACTCCCAAAAGGCAACAAGTGGAGCCAGAAATATCTAAGGTAGGTAGGACTGGATCCTTATATATTTTAATTAGTCTTTAATAATCCATGCATTTTCAAGTCCTAACTGCTCAAAAAGCATTTATCATCCTACTGAAGACATACAAAGGTACAAAAATAAGTAGAGAAGTACGTGCTACATAAAGGAGGTATTCCAGTTCTGCTGTTTCTTGTTTGAAGTGCAGGTGAATGTGTGCACTCTGGGCACTTCAGATATAGGACAATAATTTGTCACATTAGATATATTGTACTAATTTAAAACATATAAAAGAATATTTGAAGGGGAAAAAAAAAAGAGATCTTTTAAAGCTCTATTGTTTTCTTTGACCTTGCAAGGTCTAAAACCAGGTCTTGTGAGGAGGAGGCAGGAGGGTTTCTGCAGAATGGAAAATCTTTTTTATTTTTACTGTATCTGACACTTTGGAAGTTAGTAGAACAAATAAAATATTCATGTATTTGTCTCTTTTTTTTAAGGCTTTTTTTCAGGTTAGGTACAGTAACAATTAATTCAGTGACTGAACAAAAAAAAAGGGTATTCCCTACTGTCATCAGTACAGTGAGTCTTACAAATATGTATACAATTGTGATGTTTTATTCTAAAAAGTAAGTACAATGTTAAATGTTTTGAGCATTTCCCTTAACAATAAAGGCTTGATATGAATTCCACACTATATTTATCTAAAATGTCTAGTTATAAATGAGTACAGCTTAAACTCAGTTCATTCTGTCTTTGTCATTGAACTAGATCCAGGTTGAGCTAGAATAGAACAAAATCTCCCATTGGACTCAATTCTTTTGGGTCTTTCCCAACTCAGGTTATTCAACATTCTATGAAAATCACTGCTTTTCTGTGGTCTGTTTTGTGGCCAGTTATCAAGCAAGCTACTGATCTCTCTTGAGCCCTTGGCAAACATGTCTGTGCTAAGTTGACTCTAATCATTCTTATGGTGTAAAGACCACCAAATTTTGAATGGCCTTTTTGACAAAGTTCAGCTACAATGCATTTACCCAGCCTTTTGCAGATAAAGGCAAGCTTGACTCTGCCCTGTTTCAACCTCATCAGATGCAAATGTACCCACTGTTGAAGACTCAGGTATGTTTAACTTGGAGGATATCTTAAAAGCTTGAACATGAGCAAGCTTAATGGCACGTAGGGCTTCCAGTTGAGAACAGGCACGTAACTGTCATGGAACGCAGGCTGATTAAGCTCATCTTTTGCTTACAAAAGGCTCATTCTAGTGGAAAATCAGAATGAGGTGTATTGGTGATTTAATATAATGGAATCTTTCTCTACTGTGTGAGCTGTATCTGTTGGACTGATGAGTAGAAAACCATTTCCAAGACTCCGTGCTGGAGGTAGCCAGGGGAAGAGGGGAAGCATGCTGCTCTCAATGTAGTAAAATCAGCCATTAGCTTCATACATCTGATTGCAGTAGCTTTATGTAGAAAGAGTGGAGCATGCTTTGGATTTACAAAAACAAAACAACAACAGCAACAAAGAACAACTGACCAACAAATTAACCCCGTCCTGAACTAAACATTTTGATTGATGGAATAAACCTGGCGTAATAGCATCAAGCTAATCAAGTGGGCTGCTTTTTTCCACTGTGTTAGTAACTTGGTGGTTTTTCCATGGCTGGTATTAATTTAGTGATGTTTCTCATTTGGATTTATATGTTGCTGCTTGAGATGAGTCTTTTCTGGCTTATTCTCCTTACATTTCAATATCACGTTGTTTTATCCTCTAAAATGAGAAGATACAGTTGGGATTGTAACTTGTGTGGCTTTAGGATTCAAAGTAAGCTGTCTTTATGACATTTGATACATGCAGTCATATCTGTACAGTAGGAAGATAAGAGGGAATAGAGTAAAGTTTGGTAAATAAAACATTTGGACAGATCCATTTGTTTTATATTTCCTCACTGCACAGTTATTTGTAAAAAAGGTTTCTTTGCAATCTTGTGTGTTCAGATAATATTAACACATGCGTTGCATCCACAACAGGGAGACTTACATTGCAGAAAGCAGTGCGGTGCAGTGAGTGCCATTTTTGGATGCCTTATAGAACATCATCTCTGCTTTCAGCTGTCTAATTTATCTTCATTGGGACCAGTTCCAGCACTTTAAGCCATTGGCAATTCTAAGGTTTTGCTGTCCAAAGAAACAAACAGAATCTCCTTTCTAATGGAGCATGTCCTTTTTCTGTCCTCAGCTACGGACTTGGGGAGCAGCAGTAGCTCCTGGGCTGCAGATGAGTTTTAAGCTCTCTTATGTTGCTACTGTGTTGCAAAGAGGGAAGTGCAAGTATTTGCTTCTAAATTTGGGACACAGGCAGCAGAAAGTGTAGCATCAGCAAAGAAACAGTCATTTAGAAGCTCCTAATGAGTACGGAATCTAATTTTCATAGAGTGAGGTGCAATTTAAAAAGGAAAATGGAACAGTGATCTCAGTTTTCCTCGGACTCTGCTAAAGAACCAGCTTGTTACAAATACCAAATATAAGCAAGCCCAAAAAAGTATGATTACTTGTATCTAAATGATGTTCATGATTCACTGATGCTTTAGAAGTACATTTTTTTTGTGTGTGTGTAGACAATTTATTTAAGTAGAACCTTCTACATCTAACCTCTTTTGTGTGTGTTTTCTGAGATCACCTATTTTATTAAGATACTACTTCTGATTCCTTTGTGAGCCCTACTTTTTTTTTGTGAGCCCTACTTCATTCTCAAATGGCCTGCCTCATTGTGTTTATACAGTGTTAACTATATATGATGCTGAAAGTTTTACTACACTTCTTGATACCATACTTCTCTCAGTGGAGGCTTTGACAGAGGAATCCTTTTCAAACCAGGTTCAGAATTTCATCTGCAGCACAAAAAGCTCTATGAAGGCTGCCCACATGCTGTACCCATGAAGTGCTGTTCATTACAAGCAAGAGACCCCAGTCTGATCTGTTGTTTATTAGAATTTATATCACAGAATCATAGAATGGCCTGGGTTGAAAAGGACCACAATGATCATCGAGTTTCAACCCCCCTCCCATGTGCAGGGTTGCCAACCACCAGACCAGGCTGCCCCGAGCCATATATTATATATTATAAGTAAATAATAACTTATAAATAAATTTATAATTGATTCAGGGAGTTTTGTTTCTTAAGTCAGGTGCTTATATCTGATTTGTCTCATTATGTGGGAGCATCGGTAGCAAATAATAAAGGTTTTATAATGGCAACCACTGCAGTTAGATGTTTGTGTGGCAGTTTTTTTTATCTGAATTAGAGATGAATTAACAGTCCTTTGAAATGTTCATGAAAACACTGTAAGGAAGCTGGTAAATGAAGAGAGGAGTCTTACCTTGTCTTCTTTTGATGACTGCTGTATGCCTTCAGCAGAGGACATTTTTTCTTGTAGTATATATAGCTCAGTATTCGGATTGCTTTTGCTTTCTTAAATAGTAGTTTTTTTCCTAGTCACACCAAACAGCACTGAAGGTCTGACTACACTCACTAGTAGGAGGAGAGCGTTTGTTGCTGCTTGCTGGGCCCTGATCAGGATCGATGTGAGTAAAAGCAGCTCTTTTGGCCTCATAGAATCATAGAATGGCTTTGGTTGAAAGGTACCTTAAAGACCTTCTGGTTCCATCCCCATGCCATGGGCAGGGTTGCTGCACACCAGATCAGGCTGCCCATCCAAACTCACCTTGAATACCTCCAGGGGTGGGGCATCCACAGCTTCTCTGAGCAGCCTGTGCCAATGTTTCACCAGCCTCCTGAGTTGAGAAATTTTTCCCTAATATCTAATCAACATCTTCCTTCTTTTAGTTTGAAACCACTCTTCTCTTGTCCTGTCACAGCCTTCTGGAAGGCTCATCACTGCCACAGGAGTGCTTTGGATCTATGTCTGGGAAAGTGTCCCAGCAGAAGCTATAAGGCTTCTGAGTAATGAGGGTGGTTGGTGGATTCTTTTCAGAAGTACAAAAATATTGTATTACTGTCTCCACTCTTCTGAAACTTTCTGGTGACTGTAAGATAAATGAGCAAGAACCCAGACTTGGGCTGGCTGAAGCTGACAAATACTGGCTCTGGGCAGCCCGGTCTTGTAGTATTACATGTGGAAGTTGGTGGCCCTGCCTGCGGTAGGGGGGTTGGAGCTTTGAGATACTTGAGGTCCCTTCCAACCTAAGCCATTCTGTGATTCTCTTGGGAAAGTGAAGATTCAGCCTGATCCTGCCTGGTCTGTTCCACTCCTTTGGGTTTTGCTTTAAAATTGTGCAGCTTGGTCAAAGGGTGTCTGAATTGCAAACTCGTAATTGTATTCCAGTGCAGGTGCAAACCCTGGGTGCTGAAATGGTACCTTACTAATAGCAAGTTTGCTTTTCTAGTTGTATTTTGTAGAGAGGTGGGTAACAGATCTAAAGGTACTACACTGAAAACCACCTCCCAATATTAAGTTGATAGCTCGACTGTTGTTTTTATATTTAATTATTATTATTATTATTTTCTCAATCTCCTCCCTTTGAAATAGTGAAAAAGCACATACAGCTTTTTTTAGAAGGACTTTTTTTTGGAGTCCAAGTATATTTCAGTATAGAGTATTTTTCCCCGCTGCTGTATCTTGCATTCTTTTACGTGATGATCCTTTTTTGTGACATGATTTCTGCGTTCAGCATAAAAGATCTGTCTTCTGTTCACCAGTGCCCTGACCGCATACCTGGGGATTCTGAAATACCACATACCCTGACAGCAGCTGCATGTAAGGAGATCTTACCTGAGTTTGTTTGTTGTGCTCTGGCCAGGACTGTGTAAAGAAAAGAGGGACATCTCTAAGGACTATTTTTCCTTCCCTTCTCAAGATAGGATTATTCTCCTACTGCTTTTCTTTTTCTTCTTTCTCCCCATAGGAATTCAAAATAACTAGCTCAGGCTAATACTTAGCTCTTTAGATGGCTCTACGGAGAGCATAGATGGCTCTACAGAGAGCAGATGAAGTTTACTCAAAGAAGATAAGACCACTATTGACCTTCTGAACTATTTGATGGGGTCCTTTACAAAATTCATCTTTACGAGTAAGCTTTTTGATTCCATCTGCATCACTGATACTAGGAAGAGAGTTTCCTGTTTTTCAACCCTCTTCTCATTGGACTTTTATTTAAAAAAAAAAAAGTCAACAATGAGAACATTTTCAATACTTACATGAGCACAGTGCGGATGTGAAGAAAGGCAAGGTGTTGGCTGTAGGAAGTGGTGCAGCCCATGACCCTGCAGTGTGCTAAGGTGGTACAAACCCACAGCAAAATGGGGGCTCCTGCCCCAGGGAGCAAGTGTGTGTGTGTGTGTGTGTGTGTGTGTGTGTGTGTGTGTGTAGGTTAGGCAAGAGTAGATGGTTACAAGAGAGAGGCAGCAGTGGGAGCATAAGGAGGCAGATGTAGACTGTTCAGGCTCGTATCGTCCTGTGAAAACTATCAATGTGAAATTTGTGTTCTTTCCTGTTATGCTAATTTGAAAAGGAGCAGCAATACGGTATGTATTAGCAAACACAAACGGTAAAAAGCACTCTAAAAATAAGTGAGGTGTTTAATACTATAGGCACATGTAGACACAGACTCGTTGTTTAAAAGTGCTTCTCTTCAGCAAAAGAGAAATACAGATAAAAAGATGGAGCGGCTCTTAGAGGAAAAAGCAATTCCATGCAGTGTGCAGACACATAATGTACTTACACTGCCTGTTCTACTGCCTGCCCTGTTTTGAAGCTGCTCCACAATGCCATCCAATACCTCTCCTTTCACTTTGAAGCTACATTCAGGGTTTCATGGAGATTGCTTCAAAACTAAATCAGTATTTTAATGACACAGATGCCTTGATGGGGAGGAAAAAAAATATAGAATTGCCCTTTAAATAAAATAATAGAATTCTGATTAGAAGGATTACAAAATGTATTATACAACCAATTTAGCATCTAAAGTAGGGAAAGTGCTTTAATGCCTCATTGCTGGCACTGTGAGTTCTGCAAATTGTGCTTCTCATCTGTGCTGTAACAATAATTTCATTAATCTGCCACATGTGTTCACTGGACGCTTCTGACAAAACTGATTAGCAGTTGCTGTTGTCCACCTTTCTCTCTACAAGTGAGAATTTCTTTTCTTTACCATTTCAAATGGCATAATTGCTTAGCCCTGTAAGTAAAATGTGTTACAATCACAAGAGAGGCGTGTAGATGTAATAGCCTTGATAATTTCTGAAGGACGTTTCTTGTGTTATCAACCTGTCAAGCTTTCACTCCGCTAATGGAGGAAGTGATTTCATTAAGAGGCTGGAAAAGGATGGCTGGTCAGTGGTCTTCCCTCAGATACGGTGAGTGGAATAGGGCTTGTTGATGATGAGGGCAACTTAAATGAAGTGCCTTTGTGTAAGCGAGGTATCTCAAGTCCTGTTACGTTTGCTGGAAATCCAGTCAACGTACTTGGAGGAGCATAAGGGAGTTTTAAGCTTGACTTGAAGTGAGCGGAACTCAGCTGAGACTGCCTACACTTCATGGATTACATTAAGACTAGGCCAAAATGTGTCAGTTCTGTCCTCAACCTTACCAGCCAGCCCTATTCTTTGATATTAAAATGGTTACTAATGTCTAATGGAGGCAAAATGTTATGTTAGGAGACTGTTTCAGAAATTGCTCTTAACTCAAAAATTACACATTGAATACTTAGCCATACACACCTGCTTGGTCTATTTCATGATCAATGTGGTCTTCCAGCAAGCAAATGCTGCCTAAGCTGGAAAAAATTCTGTCCTTTGAGTTTAATAGAAAAGACTGGAATGTATGTGTCTTCTTTTCCACTTCCTTTCTTCTAATTGATCTTTTACTTTAGAATCCTTTTATTGCCTAGAAGTGAAGTTCTCGATCTGTGTCTCAGTTTTTCCAGCTGTAGAAAGATGATAATTATGACGAGTTAAAACTGTGGTTTCAGTAGAAAGCTGAGCTTTGGAATAAATCTGCTATCAATGTTTTCTTGTGTATGCATACATGTGTGACATTGATTCTCCAAAGCTTTGCCGTGTATACCCAAAGTGTGGAAAATATTGACGAGGCCGGGCTGCAGCGGAATAAGAAATGTTGTAGTATGTGGCCTGCATTTTCCTCTTCTTGTCCACGGGGACAGATTCTCCAGCTGTTTTCCATGATGGGAGATGGTGAAGGCCTCCATGGGTGCCTTGCAGCTAAAAAAGCAGTTAACCTACGACAGGGCTCTACCATGTTTGGGGCCTGTAGTCACTGTAAAAATGCAGACAATAAACAGTATTGGAGATCAGGGAGTCTTTTTGGTATAGTCTAATTTCACATTTTGCAAACTTCTAGTTTTTTTGGCCATTTCTGAATGTGAATGCCAGTCAGAAGTGTTTCTATTTTATCTCTGGTCCACAGTCAGCTGCAGATTAGTGTGTAGCTGTTGTGCCACTGCAGAATGTGGGAGAACGACTTCCAAATGTTAAAGCAGCCATGTTTGGTGATGCTGTGTATTATGACTTGGGCAAACCAGAAGTAAGGAGAGTATCATATTTAATGAAAGACAATTCTTCCCTTTCCCCTGCTGACTTTTACTTTTTTTTTTTGACCAGTTGCTTGGTAAGTAGCGTGGAGTTCATTGCCTGCAATGCCATAATGTGAAAACCAGACACTGCTTTCACGTGGGCATGGCTTTACATGCTTTTCTGCCACCTTCATCTTGTCTGGGTCAGGGCTGCTAGTTTTGTTAGGGTGCCTTTGCACTGGCATTAACCATTCAGGGAATTTGCAGAGTGAGTCCAAAACCAAGAAGCATATACAAGGATGATGGACTCTTAAACAACTTAAGTTTGCTCCCTCTGTCCCTCATCTCCCACTGCAATGCAGCAGCATGTTCCTTTGAATTTTGGAAGTGTCAGTGTTACTGTGCAGCTGAAGCCTTCAGCACTTGGAAAAGATAAATGCTGTTGGTGGTTGGAGGCAGGATCAAGCCTCAAAAGTAATTTCTCTTAAAGAGAGATTATGGAACATGAATCCAATTCATTCAAGAAATCTCATGAGTTAAGAAGAGAAAAGATTACCTTTTGTTTTTAGGCTATTTACTTATTTACTTGTTTCAACTTTTGAACAGTATCTTGTTCTGTTCACACTAATCTGTGACGTTTTTCAATTCTCTTAAGCATACCAGCTGTCATCTTTGATCTGCTAGCTCTGTGGGACCATACTGACACATGGCCACTTTCTTCTCATGTTTTGTCTTCACCTCCCCTGCCAAAGAGATCCTGTTTACTGCTACAGCCTGTATCATTTCTTCTGATCCATCCACCCCTGGGACTGCTTCTGGAGAAGGTCTAGAGTGTTGCTGCAGGAGCAATTATCTGGGCAACATGAGCCTATGTAAAGAGTGGCAACTGAGGATGTATATGAATGAAAAGGGAATTGCTGGTGTTTAGGTTTGGAGAGGAACTACAGAAGTGTGACAGTATAAAGGGAGTAACAGTGGGTATTATAAGTGTTCAGGAGATAACAGGTGGAGTCTGTTGGACTGCAGGAGCACTGAGACATCTGATTTCAATTGTATTGTAGAGGGATTCCTTTTAGAGTCAACTATTCTCAAGGATTATAAAACAAGACTAGATCCACCTGCATGACAGTAGCATGATTTCAGAGATTACAACAAAGCCACCACTTGCACTGTGGGCAGTTACTCTTTAATTCTTATGTCAAAAATGTTACCTTCCTTCTCCAAGCATCTCCACAAAGAGTTCACTAGAATCAGAGTTAACTATGACCAATTAAGAGAGATGTAGTACTCACTCTTGCTTTGCAAACTGTAGCCTGAAAGAGGAGATGCTGATCCTAGCTCCTGCAGTGCAGTGCTACAAGATTCCACCTATTCCCGATTCTGATTGAATAGCCATCAGAATCAGCTCGGGGCTTCCTAGCAGTCTAACTGAGTTTGCAGCAAAAGCTCAACGTGGCTTTTGGGAGATAGCCATGCCCATTTTGTATCTCATAGCAGCTAACAGATGCGGTCTTTCAACCCTTGCAATCTCAAGAGCTGTATTAGCAGAAGCAGCAGTGAGTTGCTAGGGAAAGGGAGCAAGGCCACCAGTTTGAGTTGTAGCAAGCTGTTACACTGACCATTTTTCATAAGAAAAACATTGAATTACCTCTAGCTTACCTAGAGGTTAGCCACACAGCAGTCCTGATCACCTGCTGAAGTAACATAACAATTCTTTCATCTCCTCTACCCTCAAGTCCCCTCCTAGAGTTAATACACGCTACTGGTAGAGGCAGTTCTCAAAAGATATACTTAATAGAGTGAACATTTCTAATTTTATCAGTGTCTAGGAATTAATACTGTGATGATGCTCTTATAGGGTTAAATGTGTCCTTGACATGTGCATCTAAAAATAGAAAACCTTCAGCTCTGAGCAAGTAGAGTTACTACACATATTGAGGCCTTTTCTTCTATCCTTTACATACAGCATCTCATAAGTGGGTATTATGTTCTGCCTATTTTCCTTTTTTTCTCTGATGCCTGTAAGTGCATCCATCAACTGCTAATGACTTTTCTGACCTAGACGTGCTCTACATTTTTGCCTTTTTTTCCCTTGCTTTAAACAAAAGCATGACAATAGAGTCTGTATCTAATGGTTTTAGAACTGCTATTAATTCATCTTTCATTCAAGGCTGATTGCTTTTCAATCTTAGCAGTACGCTTTAGATTGCCAAGGATTTTCTGAATGTCTTTTCATTAAGAAAAGGTAGATGTGATTGAATTTCAGTATGCTTTTTTCGATGCACTGTCTTTTCTGTAAATACAGCTTGTGTATAAGTTTGATTATTTTAACTAATCATTGTCTCTTATCTATTTTCCTATGGCAGATAAGTACTAGGGGAGAGTAGTTCAAAGTGGGAAATCTCAATGAGAAAGTGCAGTGAGAGAAATGGGAAGAGGTTGGGGTCTGACTGCTAGGACTGTGCTGCTGCTCCATGAAGCGTGTGAGCTGTCTTGTGACCGGCGAGCGGGTGAACGGGTTAAATGGCACAGAAGAGACAAGGCAAGTGAGACAGAAAATGTGAAAAGTACGATACGCCGCTAGGAGAAAGCTGAATTCTTTAAAAGCTACATTATCTGGAAGCCTCATGCGGTGCCTCGGAAAACTGTCTGGGTCTGTCAAAATGCTATCTGTCAGTAGATGGTGCTCTTTATATCAGCTATTTACTCATGCTCCATATGCTTGACTGTGTTTTCGTGTAAAAGTCTGGTAACATTCCTTAACAGTTAATTTCTCAGAATTCTGATGTCAGGGAGATCAGGAAACTTGGAGGCTTTGGCATAACTGCCAAAAAGGAAGATGAATTACTAGATTACTTTGAAGCATCCTCCACCCTTGGATTTTTTTTTCAAACTTCTTTTGCTTGAGAATGTGTATTGTTTTGAACTTCAACAAATAAAGAAGCTTCCAGCAGAAGAACCTTGAACAAACATTGTGGGTTGGAGAATGTATAGTAGACTAAGGCAGTTCTATGTCTGACCTGTGAGATGCTGCAATAATGTGGCTTAGAATAAAATGGCAAGCAGATGCCTGAGGGATAGGATGCCATTCACAGTGACTTAGACAGGCTTGAGCAGTGGGCCCAGGAGAACCTCATGAGATTCAACACAGCCATGTGCGAGTTCTTGCACCTGGGTTGTGGTCATTCCCAGTATCAGTACAGGTTGAGGGATGAAAAGGTAATAAAGCATAGCTCGGCTGAAAAGGACCTGGAGTGGCTGGCAAGCTGGATGTGAACCAGCAATGTGCCAACCGTATCATAGGCTGCATTAACAGAAGTATGGCCAGCAGGTTGAGGGAGGTGATCGTGCCACTCTGCTCTGGTGGGGCCTCACCTTGAGTACTGTGTCCAGATACGGTGTCTTCAGTATGGAACAGACACAGACCAGCTGGAGCGTGTCCAGAGGAGGGCCACAAAAATGATCCATGGGATGGAACACCTCTCCCATGAGGACAGGCTGAGAGAGCTGGGGCTGTTCAGCCTGGAGAAGAGAAGGCTGCCAGGTGACCTGAGAGTGGCCTTCCAGTATCTATAGGGGAGCTACAGGAAAGAAGGGGACAGAGTCTTTAGCAGGGTCTGTGGTGATCGAACAAGGGGAAATCGTTTCAAACTAAGAGGGGAGATTTAGATTAGCTAAAAGGAAGATGTTTTTTTTACAGTAAGGGTGGTCTTTTACACGGAACAGGTTGCCTGGAGAGGTGGTGTCTCTGTCCCTGGAGACACTCAAGGTCACGCTGGATGGGGCTCTGAGCACCCTGACCTAGCTGCACATGTCCCTGTTCATTACAGGGGATTTAGATTAGATGACCTTTAATATTCCTTCCAACTCAAATGACTTTGTTTTGACAAGTCTTCTGCAGTTCTAAAATTCTCTTTTGCATATCAACTTTGCAACTTTACCTGCTGTTTCAGGATAGATAGGAACTAACTTGGTTTTAAATGTAACGCTTCTTAGAAAGGACTTAAATGAATCAATATGATTGGGAGTTTTACCTGGAGTCATTTATTCATCTGTAGTTGGACGGATATAAAAAGCTGCATGAAAATGAAGATTACCTTATTAATGTGATTGAAGTATTATTGGACCTGCCTGCATTTTATATTATTCAGAAAAAATGCCAGCTCTGGAGGAAAAAAAAATTAAACATGTTAATTGTGCACAGAGATCTCTTGCTGAAGGCTGCTGTTGAGATGAAAGCCCTGATCCAGGCAGCAGAACAGCATGGCAGACCTGAAGTGGAATTTGAGATGTTGAAAGTTACTGAAGTCTTTATGCAGTGCTCTGTGTATAGAACAGCGGCTACTTAACCAAAGGGTGCATTTTAACTTGTGAGGTGAATTTACCCCTGGAGTGAAGCTTGAATTCCCTGCTGTTCACTGCTTGACAGTGTTGTTCTCTCTACTAACAAAAATGGAATGATTAGCGTGGATTTTCTGTGTAAACTTAAACTGCAAGCAAATGACCCAAGAACAAGAAGTCAATTGTGTTCCTTTCAGAAATGTAATTAAAATATTTTTGGTTCTTATTCAGGGCTAGTTTTTCCAGCACGTTGATTTAGATGTCCCCTCACGTATCTCTTTCCAGGAAAGATACATATTGCATGTACTGAACACATTATTACAGCTGAATATTCCTCACAATACTGAATTTACCTTCTTGCAGCCCTTCCATCACACTCATCTCCTGAAGACCTAAGTTCCTTAACCTGAGGTCAGGCAAACGTAACATTTGCAGGCAGTCATCTTTATCTTGAAAACCTCAGCTCCCTGTTTCTAGAGACATCTTACAGCTGCCTGCCTCAGGAAGGCACTGCTGGTGCATTTGGGGCTAGATTTACGAAGGGTACTAGGACAGTCCCATCCCATGCATAGCTTGATCTAGGAGGTAAGTTCAGCACAGTAGCCTTATTGCCTTTTGCCTTTCCATTGTTATCCTCTTATCTCTTCTTGAATCTGATCTGCCAAGTCCCATGTATGTAGGCTTTATAGCTCCAAATACCTAGACTCTTGGGTAGAGACAGCAAGGCTAGCACATTCCTCTGTTTCCGTTTAGGATGAGGACAAGCCTGTGACCTTTCTTTTGCTGTGGCATTCATTTGCCTGATGGGAAGAAGTTCTTCCTGTAAGGGAGGGGAGCTGTCTCCCTTTAGCCCGGGTTGGCCTTTGTGCATGTGGGCCTCGTGCTCTGCATGTTCTTGTTGGCTGACTTGGGTAGCTTCCTAGCCAGAGGGGCTGGCCTTCGTGAATCTGTTTGGATGCTATTTGCTTTCCTAATAAAGGAGATAAAAGGGCATTGTAAAGCTTAAGCTCTTTCTTCTGAATATAGGACTTCTTAGTGATGATAAGAGAAAATAGGAATTCCCTCATTAGGGAGCAAATGCTATTTTTTCAAAAGTAATTAGCAAGAAATTAAATTGATGTCAAAAGTGCCCTGCATGCTTTGAAAAATAAGTAGTGTATGTGCCTCCTAGATATTTATTTAAGTTGAGAAATCCGTTGTGACCTTCAGCACAGACATTGCAACACTAGTGCATGAGTCAGATGGCAGGGCTGATCTGCCCCCTATCAAGGCTTACCTCCTTCCTTCGCTGGGAGTCACTGGGAAGCAAGAGGTTGACCTGTCAGCTGAAGCCTGGGGAACTTATACTCACGTACATGTCTGTCCTATAAAGTTGTTCTGCTCAAAATGCATTTGGCTCAAGAGAATGCAGTTAAGAGTCAACTGGCAAAGATATTCAGAAAACTTTGATTGCCGTCGGGGTGTAAAATGCCTTGGCTGCTTCTTTTGCCTTCTGCATATGAATGAGCCTACCCATAAAGACTGAAAGTTGGCATGGTAAGGTTATACTACTTTATACAGTACAATCCTCTTAATTGGCACATCTGCTGGAAGCAAAGGTGCCAAAAATGTGATTCACTCAGAAGGAGTAAACCTTGTAAGAGAGCAACTAGTCATCATTTAATAGGGATTAGGATCCTCTCAGGATGTTAAATGTTCTCCTTGTACAAATGTGCTGTCACTGAGTTAATGACAGAACTAACCTCACTACCTGTTAATGCTCAAGTAACAATTCGCCTTATAGCTCTCCTCATCTGGAAATGCTTCTCTGTACTTTTAAGATCAAAATTTTCATGTATGACATACAGTACACAGCTACTCCCAGACGATAGGTTATGACATGTCAAGTATTGTCTCTGAGAAGTACTGTAATTAAAGATGTGGTCTGTGCTGCACAGCTTTGCTGTCAGAGTAACTCCACCAGCAAATCCCAAGAATAAAAAAGAATCTTCCAGTATCACTGGATGAAAACACCCCCCAGTGCCAGGCACACTGCTTTGGCAAAACTAACGTTCTGCCATAGGTGTGGGGTTTTTTTTAGGTCACCAGAAGGCACAAATTCCACGCTGGCATTAGTAGGCCCACTTTGTATGTGAACAACTTCTTAGCTCAAATATCCTGGATGTTTCACAACTGTAGAAAAATTTATGCTTTTTTTAACTAGATTCACTTGAAATCTCAGGAAGAAGAGCACACTGCTCTATGCAATCTTCTTTTTCACGAAATAGACCAATTTGTATTGGAGTAGTATTCCTCAGCAAAGATGTTAATTTTATTAGCCTTAGAAAATACTACCGTTAAGTTACACTTCATAATTTTGAATTGCCATGTTTCAGTTCATATCCATGTTAGTATGAATAATGTGAATATGAAACAGGCTTGCTTAAAAGTCACAGTCTCACAGTCCTGTCTAACTCTTCTCCTTCCAAGGCAGCCTGTTTTTTAATTCCCCTTGCTAGCTATGGGTAGCCGAGCTATTTCTGGAATTAAGTGACTGAGGAACTGCAGATAAGACATCACCTAAATGTATATGCTTGTGCATGAGCATTCCTGTGATCTACAGAACAAATGAAAGCTGACCAATTTCTTTTAACGCTTACTGGATTTGCAAGTATAAAGTCAAAACTTTGCTCTTTTCAGATCTTTACGTTTTACTCTTTTTTTTTTCTGTTTTCTTTATAGTTTTGTAATTAAAGAGCAAGATTTCAGTGTATCACTGTTACTGTTGTGCAAATTAAATGTTTCTGCAGTGTTTGGCCGGTGGATTTTTCTTACTGCTCCAGGCTGTATTTTAGCTGAATTCTTCTGTACCGCTATCTTAAAATAAGATTGAAATTCCAAGGAAATGAATGGAACTACATAGATGCCTCGTATTTATTTTAATGGCATTGCTAACAGGCAGTCTCACTTCAGTTTGATCCTGGATGCAGCTGTCTGGGATGCAGCTTGCTGAGGTGCCAGGACTGGTTTCCAAAAAGGAAAAAAGAAGTGTGAATGGAGACACCTTTCTAATGATCAGTTTTACAGGCAGATTTGGGGAATGGTTTGTTCTTATTCAGGCCTGGAGAAAATATGTTGTGACAAATAGTAAATTTCCACAGAAGTGGAACTGCAGTTGTGCTGGCAGTACTTCTGCATTCGGGAAAAGGAAGGGCTACATTTCATAGCTGTCTTTGGTTACTCGCTAACTCCTGTTCCCTTTCCTACTGTAGCCTGGGTGGGCTTGAAGTTATAGCATTCACCACAATGGACTGGTCTTCTGTGCCTCCTGCCAGGCTGAGCAGAGTGTTTGGTGGTGAAGACCCGCACCGTAGATCTCCTTGACAGTGGGTGCAGTGTTTAGTCCTAAAGATGGGAAATAAGATGAGCAGCCTGCAGGTTGTGTGCTTTGTCAAGGGTGAGTGCCTTGAGTTTGATTCTCGCTGTAGCAGAAGGTTAGGCACAAAAATGGACATGTGCTTGTAATGAAGGTCATTAATTAATACTTGATGTTGTTGTTAATAGTGGGCTCTTCATTGAAATTATTTGTTTCTTCCTTCACTCATAAAATCATAGAATATCTGTAGTTGGAAGGGACCCGTAAGTAGCCCACTCAAGTAACAGTAGCAAGCAGACTGGAGAAGTTTGAGGAGAAACGTTTTGTAATGATTGGAGCTCTTAGGACACCTGCTGTGAACAGAAATTGTCCCAGCTGTGTGGGATCTGGAGTAGATTTCTGTATGGCAAAGCAGAAGGGTTTATATTTACTTTATGAAGCTTACAATCAGTGATGCAAGATAGTTGGGGTTATATCCCAGAGTGTGACAGGGACTGTGTGGTTTGAATTGTCTCAGGTAGGAGGAGAAGAACCAAAGCCACATCAAAGAAGTATGAAGGAACTGTTGGGTTGTGTGAGGTAAAAATCCCCACCTGACATAGCATCTCTTTGTGTCTGTGTTTTCCCCTGTAAATACCCGAAGGCAAGTATTTAATTTTTGGACCGAAAGGGATCTTCTGCATTGAGTGAGATAGCTTGGCAAGCTAAAAATGCCCAGCGTTTTTAAATGAATTTTAATGTTAAACTCCTTGATTTGGATCTGATCATCAAATCCCAAAGCGGAACGTTCTCCTGGTCCTGTCTGTGTTTTTATTGTAAGCAATGTTGGCCTGCCACTCCGAGAAGTGGTTTTCAGGATGTTGATATCAGAGCTGATGCTGAGGAGTGCTTTGTCTTTGCCTTCTCATCCTGACATGTCAGCTCTTCGCAGTTTGCTGATAATGCCACTACAATTTATCTCAGTGCCAGCATGTGCCATCGTGAGTCTTGTTTTCAGGGTGCGATATCTCACTGGAAGAGTACTTGTATGGAAAGGGTATTGTTTCATTTATTCTTGCTTGTTGTTTTGATACTGTATTCATCTCAATCAGGATAAGTACCCCATGATATTTTATTAACAGCACAGCTCATCCTTTCTTGTTGATGATTCACTTGTGGCAGTTTTAAGAGGGAGTTAGCTACCTCTAACTTGCTTTTACTTCACGGACTAATCTCGTTATTTTTCCTAATTGGTTTCCTTTTTCTGTTTGTAGTACACAGAAGCATGTGGCACACATACCAATGGCAATGGATTGAATTGATCAGGGCATTGCTCGAAAGCTTGATAAAACCTGTCTCTGTGATCAGGTGATGGTGGTGCACTGATCTGGGACCTTGAGGGCGATGTTTCCCCTTGTGCCAAGATGGCACAGAGTGCCTTTCTTCTTACCTCTCCTTTTCTTCCAGGAAGCAAGAGGATAAGAATAGCAAATCTTCTCTATAGGAACTTATCCCCTTTTCCTGCATCTTTCATGGCTTTCCCACCTGTTTTCAGTCTTTCCCCTAGCTGTTTGTTCACAAAGAGAGCTTATGAACCATCACCCTTTCACCTTGTGCTTGGAGCTTGCAGCTGACCCACTTCTGGTGTTGTTTTCCTCTTTTACTCTGTCCGCACTGTGGCAGAGGATTGTCCCTATCCCTTCAGGGGCAGTGTTATCTCTGCAAGTCCAGTTTACATCTGCCTGAACTTCAGGTGTCTTTGACTAACCCTGAGCAAATGGGGATGTGGTTTTGGAACCTCAGGTACCTGTCTGGGACTCATGGTGCTGCTGCAGGCATGGTCAGCTGGCTGTGGAGTTGCTTCTCCTTAAAACAAAGAAAACCACACATAAATCAGCCCTGTATATTCTGACTGTGGATTCAGGGGAATCAGGCTGCCCAGGGAAGTGGTGGAGGCACCATCCCTTTCGGTCTTCAAGAAATGTGTAAATGTGTCACTGAGGGTCATGGTTTAGTGGGCACGGTGTGATAGGTTGACGGTTAGACTTGATGATCATGGAGGTCTTTTCCAACCTTAATGATGCTACAAATCAGATAGCATTACGGCTCTGCTCTGATCTGTCTGAACACCGGTGGTGGGAAGTTACCCACTCTTGCATACACTTGTAACCAGCCTTGTCTTCTGTGGGATCCCAAACATGTACCCTGATGTCAGGCAGCACAGTATAGCTGGACCATTCTGGGGAAGGGCTGCATGAAGGACGATGTGCATGTGAGTGATAGGGTAAGATGTAGTCTAGGTGCTGCTGCCAGGGACAAGCTTTTGAGCATCAGGAAGCCTTAACAGATGTGAGTTCCTTGGGATGTGTGCAGCCTCTGTGCTCGTGTCATCATTGTACGACTCCATTTGCCATGCTCAGGTTATCAGAGATTAGGTCAGCCAGCTGTATTTTGGGTCTTGCTATGTGGATCAAGTACATTTGGCACAGGACTGCAATTGTGAGAGACAAACTTGATACTCAGAGAGTGCCAGCACCAGCTGACTGCATCTCGAGATAATGTGGAAGACTGGGTGGGACTACCATGTCACTCCACTTCTCATTCCAAGTGGCCATTTCACATTCATCATCATAGGTGTGTGACTTGCACAACAGCTGCTGTGCTCTGTCTACTTTAATCCTTCCTGGGTGACGCTAACAACAGTTTAATTCTAGGTTAAAATGGAAGTTGATACGAAATAAACTTTTAAAGTGTTTTTTAGTCTAGAAATATGTTTTTAAAAAAATCATTGCAATTATTTACCATATTGAGTTTGATTGCTTTGCCACAGTGACCCAAATAATCAGTTATGTTGCAACTCTTTGAATTTCTGATCCAATTAGTTTTAAATATTCATTTTTTTTAATCAGTATATAAAAAGGATGCATTACAGTATTTTCTATTTGTTATTTTTAAGCAAAAAACCACATTTTGTTTGTTTGGCATGACCTTTTCTTCTTTTCTTAGCATTAAAATTCTCAATAACACAGACAGGAACCTCGCACAGCAGAGGTTTCAATGCTTTATGGGTTGTCTGCTCATTACTGTTATTTTCTCAGGTTTTTGCTAGAAAAGTCTCTAAGTATGACTACCTGAGAAAATATATTTCTGAATTGAAATGTTTTCTTCTCAAATTCTTCAGTATTTTAAGATACTGTATAAAAGTACGTTCATAACCCTTTATCATTTCATCCGTTCTTTCCAAAACTGAAAACAGCTTTTATGTTAGCCATTGGTTCTGAATTTTACATAGGCAGTTTGGTATTAGCAAAGTAATTTGGAATATATGAAGAAGATTCTTATTTTCTATGATTGAGAAATACGACTCAAGCATCTTCAAAAAAAAAAATCATCATTTTGAAAGTTTTCTTTGGCATTGCTGCTCCTCGTGTCAGAAACTATGAAGGTGATGCTGTTAGCGTTACTGCCTTAACAGCCTGAAAGATGTGGCAGTAACTTATATAGCCTTTTGGAGCTGTGAAGCTTAAATTCACTGCTGTATATATATTTTTATCAAATACAGATAAAAATTCATTTTTTCCAATTTTAAAATATTTCATAGTTTGCTCGCAGAAGATATTTGTTTTCATTTAACAAATATTTCCTTCTCAGCTTCCTGAGTGATACGATCCCTTTTCTTTCCTCCCCTTCTCCCTGCTCCCATCCATCAGTATTTTTTCTGATGCATTTTTATGTTTTCTGCCCAACTGACTGTTATTTTGGGGGGTGACGGCCACCCATCTCGCTCCCTCTGTCCCCAGCTCTAAAAAGACTGCTGCTGCTTTGACTTCTTTGATTTAAACTGCAACTACAGATCAGAGGATGACTTGTGATGTATGCTGGAGCAGAATCTGCCTTAATGCTTGGAGTGGTGCCTCTTTTACTGGTCTGTTTTATGAAACTGATTTTTTTTTTTAGGCATAAGTTGTGAGGTTTGACTTGAGGTAAACACGTGTGAACACATATTGACTTAGCTGAGATGTCAGGAGCAGCGTGTTTTTAAATTGGGTGTTATAAATGGTATTGGGCAGCGTTCTTCCAGCAGACCTGCAGCCTTGTTCGAGTGATTCCAGATGCCCTGTATTTTGTAATCCAGGTAGAGTCGTAAATGCATAACCAAAAAAATATTGGTTTGAGAAGCTCTTTAAAACAACTTGGAACATTGTATATAAAGTCTTTTTAAGAATGAGATTGAAGCCTCTGTCACTTAAATACATAAAGAAATAAATTCAACAGCCTTTCTTTCTGTTCCAGAGTAAAATACCATAAATAAATACAAATTCTGGTGAATAAATTGATCTTGGATACTTGTCAGCTTTAGTAAACTGCACATGTAAGGCTGAAGAGTTAACTTCTATGTCATTGCTCTGGAGGAGCAGGGCTTGGCTGCTGATGCTGTTGTGAATGCTGAAATACACCCTCTAATAACGTACTGGCTACAACCTTGATTTATCTATTTATTCTTGAGCTAGGTACTGTATTCTCTGCATTGTGAAGCAAACAACATAAAATTGCCTCGTATTTAATATGCTGATTCATTTCGTTTCTCTTGGGAGAGGCATTTTTATAACTTGAGATACACAGAGCAAAAAACTGTGTTTAGGTAATGTGAAATTTTTCCTTGAAAAATACAAGAATGCTGAGAACTGTGGTGCTTTTCCTCTTGGCTCAGGTTTTGGCACAGTGTTCTGCAGGATTACGACTACTAAAATACTGCCAGCAAAGGCAGCGAAGGGCAATTTTAGGATACATTTGTTAGGAAAATGAAAGGGAAGGCCAGACCAAGGATTTTTGAGGCTTACTATTTGACTGAGCTGATAAATAGAAATAAAATAAAAACATAATGTGGTTTCTAGCTGTCTAGGTAGTTTGCATCTAGTTAGTGGCAGGGGACCCATTTTGTAGGTATGTTTATGATAAGGGTCATTTTCCTTGGTGTATGGGGAATTTTTTAGTGCAAGATCTAGCTTTAGAACAGGAAAGAAACTAACAAATGAGTTCTGTGGGAGGAAAGTGTGTTTTTTAATAACCCTACATCTAGAGCATCTGGTTGGAAAATATTTAGGGTACGATGTTCCAAAAATGATAGTAGCTACAAGATAGCTATTGCTTTAAAATACCTACATTCCTCTAACTAAGCAAGTCTGTACTAATTATAAAATTAAACATAAAGCTTGATTGTGCTAATATAAGAATGTCCTTTTTGGAGTGGTTATAAGTTAAGCCAGTTGTGTTTCAGATATTGTAATTCTGAATGCTGGACAGTGAAGAATTAGCATATTTGTTTGTTGGGCAGTGATCTGTACGATGCATGCCATAGTAGCTTTGCCATTTGGAACTGTCTTTCATTTCTATAGGCACAGAGGGGAGTGTTAAATTTGTAGTGTAACTGCTGATGAACTTGTTTGTCAGATATTTAACATGATGGTATTTAAACCTCTTAGGAGGGGAATAGCTACTGAACTGAAAACAGCGTCCTCATACTCAAACCAAACTATCGTTACTTGTGGACTTTCAGCTAGGAATAAATAGCTTAAGTCTGTAGCCAGCTATATACATTTGCATGCAAATATTTGCAATTTCAGTATTTTTATGATGTATAGGAGAAAACATTAACAAATTAATTTTTAGGGACTGACAGATTTTCCTCTTCAAAAATTTGGGTGCTCGAGAATTATCTTTAAGCAGCAGCTCATATACCCGTGTCTTGATCTTGTTAGGGAATTTCTGTGGAATCGGAGAGACTGCTCTTATTGTATGTCTATTTTTACTTGTATTTTGCTTTGATGTATTTGTGAAGGAAACTCATATATATGTGCGTAATAAAAGTCAGCTAACAGGTACCGTAATATTGGGCCATTCATTGAAATTCAGCATCCTTTTTGACTCAAACCACAGTAACAAGTAGGCTGGGGAAGTTCAAAGAGGAGCCTTTCATCTCCATAGCTGCACAAGGAGCAGTTGCAGGGCACTTGCTCTTTATAATGAGGCTGTCCCTTCTCAAGATCTGTGAGTGTCTGCAGCAGATTGCTGTATGTGCTGAGGCTGATGATGATCCCAGAAGGATTAGTGGTAAAGCAAGCACCATCCTGCTTACCATGCATTGTAAACGCATCTGGAATTTTATTTTTTTTGTGGATGCAAGTTTGCCAGTCAGACTTCTGTCTTTTGTAGAGTGACAGCACTAGGCGAAAATCAATTATTTGGAATGGTTGAATGCTTCAGTGTGATACCTTTTAAATGTGGATGGTGTCTATTCTTGTTTGAAATGGGATTCATGCTTCTGATGAGTGCACTTTGGTCTATAGCAAAAAAAAAAAAAAAAAAAAAGAGGAAAAAAAGCTAAGCTAAGGGATGTGCATTGTATTAAATATTCAACCATATTCAACCATAATGTTTCTGCTATTTATTTGTATGAACTTCAAGTGAGGCAATGAAAAGAGAGGGAAAAACTGGACATGAGAATTCAGAGGGATGTTTGATGGCACAATCTTTGCTTCACCTTCATCTTCCCTGCACCTCAGCTGGGATCTTCGGATGATGTCATTCATGGACTTAATAGGACATGCAAAGCACTAGCTGAGAACTGCTGTTGTCCTTCAGGCTTCTAGTAATGAAGACTTCAAAGCAACTTTGAAAAGAGATGCCTGGCAAAGTACATGTGCATAAATGCTTTATAACCCTGGGCTGCCATCATGTACGGAATCTGCCCCAAGTCATAATGGAGTTTGGTTGAGGTAACATTCCTTTTCACCTCATATTTAGGCAGAAAAACTTCTCTGGAACCTTCTACAAGACCCCAGGAGCTGGAGGGATAGGTATCCTGCATGTCTAGCGAGGGAATAAAGACTTTGAAAATGATTTCATTCTGTAGACACAGGTCTTTGGCAAAATCATGAAGTAAATGGGTATATTGGTATTCCCACCAACTTACATCAGCAAAGTCTAATGTCAGATGTTCATTGTGGGGAATAATGCTCATTTGAATAAGATTTTTAAGTCTCCTGGACAGACTGTTGAAAAAAATCTTTAAATGTATCAGCTCTGCATTGATATCTGATATCTGATGATTGATATATATATCATTGATTAATATCTTTATTGATGACCTGGATGAGGGCATTGAGTGCACCCTCAGTAAGTTTGCAGATGACACCAAGTTGGCTGGAAGTGTTGATCTGCCTGAGGGTAGCAAGGCCCTACAGAGGGATCTGGATAGGCTGGATAGCTGGGCTGAAGCCAATGGGATGAGATTCAACAAGACCAAATGCCGGGTCCTGCACTTTGGCTACAATAACCCCAGGCAACGCTACAGGCTTGGGGCAGAGTGGCTGGAAGACTGTGTAGAGGAAATCGATGTGGGGGTATTGACTGATGCTTGACTGAACATGAGCCAGCAGTGTGCCCAGGTGGCCAAGAAGACCAATGGCATCCTGGCTTGTATCAGAAATAGTGTGGTCAGCAGGAACAGGGAAGTAATTGTCCCCCTGTACTTAGCGCTGGTGAGGCCGCACCTCAAGTACTGTGTCCAGTTTTGGGCCTCGCACTGCAAGAAAGACATCGAGGCCCTGGAGAGTGTCCAGAGGAGGGCAACAAAGCTGGTGAGGGGTCTGGAACACAGGCCTTATGAGGAGCATCTGAAGGAGCTGGGATTGTTCAGTCTAGAGAAGATGAGGCTCACGGGAGACCTTATTGCTCTCTATAACTACCTGAAGGGAGGTTGTAGTGAGCTGGGGGTCGGCCTCTTCTCTCGTGTGGCTAGTGATAGGACTAGAGGGAATGGCTTCAAGCTGTGCCAGGGAAGGTTCAGGCTGGACGTTAGGAAATACTACTTCTCTGAAAGGGTGGTCAGGCAGTGGAGTGGGCTGCCCAGAGAGGTGGTGGAGTCACCGAGCCTGGTGGTGTTCAAAGAGCGTTTGGATGTTGTGTTGAGGGGCATGGTTTAGCGAGAACCATTGGTGATGGGTGGATGGTTGGACTGGGTGATCCTGTGGGTCTTTCCCAACCTTAGTGATTCTATGATTCTGTGATAAGAAGCCTGCATTGATAAGAAGCTCTGAACTCCTGTAGTTCTGTTCTTTTACAACTCAGTGTTTTTGTATGTTAAAAAAAAAAAAAAAAAGCTGAGTTGTTCAGTTAAATGCAGTGTGACATTATGCATGTGATACTGCAATTGGCTTAATTTATGAGTGTTCTGTGTATAAACTGTTAGGCTGTTTCCCCAGATAATCTACTGTAAAAGTCACTTTACAGAAAAGTATTGGACAGTGGTGGTCTTTTTCTTTTCTCATATAAGGAGGTGACTGTTTGAAGCAGAGACCTTGCTGACTTGGTGTAACAGTGATTTTAGGACAGTTGGATGAAAAATAAAGCAGAAAAGTCAGAAATGCTTGTAATCATCATTCTCACTTGGAGCAATGGCAGCTGAAGTGGTCAGCATGTGACTGGACACCACCCCCTCTTCCTGCACTGTATGTAGTCCCTTTTCCTGTACGGAGCAGCCAGCCCTTCTGCTCACCTGCATTGTGAAGAGTTTTTTGTGAGATCTCTTCTAATCATAGCTGAGGAATACACCTGACGATACTCCTGGTCTTCTGCCTTAATTTCCAAACTGAGACACAAACATCTCTCACTTGTGCATTTTAAGTCTTTGAAGCCACAGCTATTGTTCTTCACGTGCGCAGTCTCACTCTTATTAGAGGCTGTGCCCACTGCCCTGTGCATCCCGTTCCATGCCCACCGCCCTCTGGTGCAGACCCCGTCCCTAACCCCTTTTCCCGCCCCTCCCCTGACACAGCTCCATGCCGTTCCCTCGGGCCCTGTCGCTGTCACACAGAGCAGAGCTCAGCGCTGCCCCTCCGCTCCCTGTGAGGAGCTGCAGCCGCCATGAGGCCTCCCCTCAGCTCCTCTGCTCCGGGCTGAACAAACTCAGGATCTTCAGCTGCTCCTAACGTCTTGCCCTTCAAACCCTTGACTATCTTTGCAGCCCTCTTTAACTTTCCTAATACGTACACATACTTTCTTCTAGACTGGTCATCTGCCCTGCTGCCAGTACCGTGTGAGCAGGTGGGAGAGCTCTGATGTAGGCTCCAAAGTGGTTCTGCTGTAGGAAGCCAGTGCATGAACCTGGCCCTCTGCAGGGATCAGTTGTTCAGTGGTGCTGGATTGTCCAGGCTTCCAACTTTCTGCAGGATTACAACTATTGCCAGTGAAACAGTTAATAAAGGAAGAGTTTGTTCCCTAAGCCAGAATCTTAATTTCAAGCTGACTTCTTTCTGTTAGGACTCTTCAGTTCTGTTATCACTCTGCTGTGCGTAATCTTTACCTTCTCTGTCAGTGGAAATTGCATGGGTCTGGTGAAGAGCAAAAACAGGCTCACAAGTTGTTATGAAACTATTGGTAAAGTCACTGTATTTGCTTTAAAAAACACAAACAAAAAAAGAGTGTGAAGCCTGTATCCTTCTTATGCCAAATATAGTATTGTTTTGAGTAAAATGTCTCTTCAATATGTCTATCTCAGAAGCATTTGCAGATAACAAATACATTTGGTGCCAATAATAGCACTGAGTAGTTCCAAGCTAACTTAAAATACAAGACCATAACAAAACTCAAGAAAAAATGGTACCCTGCCAGGCTGTAATTGAGGTGAGAGCTATAGAGAAACAAAAGAGGTCCCATTGGAGTTGGGAGATGCCAGGACTTTTAACATCTTGGCCATCCTTGAAGTGATTCTCAGCAACAATTAAATCTCTCCTTGTGAATATAAGGAATATGGAGAAAATTACAAGATCATTGCAATGAAAATAATGGGAAAAGGAAGTACTGAAATTAGACCTTTAATGTTTCAAAAGCCAATATTAGCCTTTTGAAATATTGCCTTTCTGGCGATGTTTGCAAAGCATGTGGAAGAAGATGGTCCTCTATGGTCAAAATCTTTCCAGAAAGACTGTTTGTCAAGGAAGACATAGTACGATACATTTTTGTGCTGCAGGGAACACAGATGCGCTGCCCACTACTATTGAAAAAACCTTCCACTGTGTACGATCCCTTCAGTGATACAGTTAAATAGCTGAGTCTTGTGAATGTGCTGGTGACTGCCAGTAACAGCAGCTCTCATCTAGCATTTATTATTCTAATACTGTATATGGATATGGGTGTAAAATTTCTGAAAATAGTTAGCATATGCATTAAATATTTTTCCTTTTGCATTTCTAGTCCGGGACTGTGAAGCTGACCAAACCTGTGGCGTTATGGACCCAGCAGGATGTCTGCAAATGGCTGAAGAAACATTGCCCTAATCAGTATCAAATCTACAGTGAGTCATTCAAACAGCATGACATAACTGGTAACGTATGCACTATCAGAAATATTTTACTTACTTAAGGTGTCACAAATGGTTTTACTTTGTTGGTAATAGACTGTGACTGTACATTGAGGGTTTTCTGTTGATTGCATGACTCCAAAGTTGCAAGGTCTAGAGCAGGGGGACTATCTGCTGATTGATAAGTGATTTTCCTCTCTCTCTAAAATAGAAGTTTCAGATTATTCAAGATTAATATAACAAGGAAAGAAGTCAGTCTTTATGAAGATAAGAGCCACGCCCTTTTCGTTACAAATCAAAACCCCAACCATTAAGAAATGTCTTGTGAGGAAAAATGATTATTTTTTTTTTCACAGAGGAATATTTTTTTAGATTACGTTTATATTCCTTGGGCTGGGAAGTGAGATCAACTGACCCACTCCCTACAGCTTAATCAGGATTAACGCAGCAAGCTTTTTTCTTACACACATTTGTTTAACTTTGTTCTAGAAAAATGACAATTTTTTATCTCGTTATTCTAGTGTTTTATGGTCCTTAAAATTAATAAGGGAAATATTATTTCTGCCAGTGAAACTAATTTCTGTCCCCTAAGTAGCTGGAATACACATCATCATTTGCTTTCTTGCATGTCTTCCTTTATTTGACAAGGAGCTTACCACTTGTATGAATTTTCCTTGACTAGTCTAAAAAGTATTCATTCTGTCATGGTTTTTCCTCCAAATACCCATAAGACATCTAAATCCTCAACACTTGCTGTCTTGTCAGCAAACCATATATTAAAAAGCATTGTCGTGTTTTATTTTCCTATTAGCTTTATAAGTTGATATTGAATTTGTTCCAGTAGTAGTATATTAACTAGCCACTTTGAACTGACATTGGCTCAGCTGAGTAGTTGGACTAATACATATATACCTGTAACTTGGGAGTTAAATAGCATTTTTACTCATACCACAGGAATTACTTAGTCTGTAAAAAGTTTCATGTAGAACATTAATTTGTTCTCTGAAGTGATAGCATACAAAACATAGAATTGACATTCAACCATTTAGTATCAAGCAGTGATTTCAGATCCACATGCAAACCTCAGTGTAAAATAATATATTGTTAACTTTTGCCTGTTCATTGCCTGCTTGTATACATGTACTTGTGGTGTTTCAAATTTTCCATTGATTCCTTCTGTTATTCTTTCCCTTTTGATAATATATGAGTAATTGCAAACAAGGCAAATTAAACTACTAATCTTCAGTCGCTATACAGCCATGAATACAGATGTGCACTAATATGGGAGAGGTGGTTTGTGTCAAGTTGGTAAATGTTTAATTTTTGTACATAATCACTGCACCTATTTCCTCTAAGTCATCATCTGTTTCTCAGTATCTTGAATGTAGTCCTTAAAAATGGAGTCTGCATCTTTGTCCAAATGTGTAGAGCTGATTGCCTCCAAAGAGCTATCAGAAAATTTTGAAATGAAGCTACTTTTTCTTTTCTCTAATACTCTTCTACTATTACGTTGTCTCTTTAGAATTAAGGCTGTATGAGGTGAAGTTGAAGAAAATGTTTTTTTATTTCAACTAAGTGTACGTGGATAGCATTGTAGATAGGTGAAAATTCAAACTTTATGGACCTCAATGAAAAGAGAAAATAAAAATCGATCTTAAGAGAGGTATACAGGGAATATTAGTACGAGTGTTAGAAAATAAGTCTACAGCAAAAAGAAAGAAAGAAAAGTAGGATTTCATGGTCCTTGTGGGTCACTTCCAACTCAGGATGTTCATGATAACAGGAGTGGAATAAGGTTTGTACAGATTTTACAAATTATTGTGATAATGAGTGAAATGAAAACACAGGAGTATACTTGGAGCACTGTGTATCCTGTGACTCAAATTACTTGAAATCTACCAAAGGGGCAGAACAGTAGATTTTGGGCTCAAAAAAAGTAAAACATGAAAGGAACATGAAAACTACTGTGAAGATTAAGCCAAGATAGAGTAACTGTTTCCAGATATGCTTATGCAAAAGTGATGTGATTGTTGAAAATTTCTCAGGAATTAAGTTGACCTTACAGGCTTCTTTGATATGGAAAAATACAGGAAAAGGGGCTTGAAAAAAATGACAAGAAAAGCATATTTATGATTTATTTGAAGATAAAATCTAAGGCCTGGTCATAAGCCAGGAAAAAAAACTTGGACAAACTTATCTATAGGTTGTCACCTTAACCAATGGTGTTGAAAAGTGCAGTATTTTGAGTACTTGGAACATTAGTTGCTGATTGCAGTTTATTGGGTTGGGGCAAAAATGCAAAACAAAATATCCTTTGTAGAGAATTTATAAGTTTATACTACTCCTGACAAAAAGCAGCTGCAGATGTATAAGAAAAAACGATCTGTTATACTAGCAGGAAAGAAGTAAACTTATATTAGTGGTGGTCTCAATTATGGCCTGGATCAGTGTTCTTTCGTTAGATTTGCAACAAATTAAGGGCAATGGCTGATGCTTTCTAGGGAAGGGAAAGCCCCTTGCACCCCATGTAGAATGGGACTTTCTGGCTGGGGAAGCTTTGTTGAAGAGGAGTTGTGGGCCTGGTAGACAGGAAGGTGAAATGAGCCATTAGTGTGCTTTGGCAGATTAATAAAAGCCATCAGAATCTTGGACAGTATTAACAAGCACATAGCCAGCAGATAAAGGGCAGTGGTTGTGCTTCTTAGATTCCAGTTCTTGGACCTCGAATGCTGTTAAGACGTTGACAAACTGAAAGAAGTTCAGATGGGTACCTCCTAGATGCTCAGAGCTGGATCACTTGCAGTGTGAGTGGGCTTGAGTGAGCTGGGCTTGTTCTCTCTGGAGAGTGCCAGGGATAAGATGGGGGACTAGCAGAGCCACAGGTGCATAGAAATGTTATTGGAAAGATGAGGCCAAATGCTTCATGGTGACAGTAGACTTAAGTTGAAGTGAGAGGTTAAAGCTGAATGTATTAAGAAACTTTTGCCTCGTGAGCACCATTGATATTGGAACAGATTGTTCACAAGGTTGTGCTGTCTCTGTCCTGGGAGGATTTCAAGCCCCAGCTGGAAAATGCCTTGAGCAATGTGATCTGATCTCATAGCTGACCTGCTTAGAACAGGAGGCTGGACTGGAAATCTCCCGAGGTGCCTTGCAGTCTGAATTCTCCAGTGATCCTATGATTTGCTAAGTAATGACAAGCACCTCAGAACCAATTAAATGCATTTTGCAGCTAGATAGAGAAGATAAAATACAGAAAGGCCCAGTAAGAAATTGGGATATGTTTTGTAAACACAAAATCCTTGTGATCAGTGAGTGGAGCATCTGGATGACTTATTAAGCAAATGAGTCACAGAGGTTATTTATGTTGTATTTGACCCAAAACCAGAACCAAAACAATGTAAAAGACCAACTCTGGGCAAGATCTAAGGGTTCCTGGTAAGAAAATAGAAAAATAAGACAATAAAAAGGAAGGAACAAAAATGACAGTGGCCTGTGCAACCAAGAACACAATGGTAATGGTATGAGCTTGTCACAAGAGGGTCTTCAATGGATGCTGACTTTTACACCAGTGTGAGGGAGTATAAAAAGTCGTTCTGACTGTACAGCCCTCTATACCTACTTTATACCAGTAGAATCTGTGGAACAAAACTCAGAAATGGACTGAGCTTTTGGTGTTTGTGTATGTCTTTGAATTTGCCAGACAGCAACCGTTCTAAATGACTAGGGAGTTCTTGAGAGGTGAATTCTTCTTTGGCAGTATTATCCTGTAGCATTGAAACAAATTATGATTTTTGCCATGTCTCAGAATTAATAGGAAGACTTGGCTTAGAACAACTAAGGAATAACCATTTTTGGGGAAACGGTTCATTGACAAAGTAATAAATAAGATGTCTAAGGATCTACTTAGTGATGTGTGATTTGTTGAAAGGAAGGAGGGAAAGAAACCCTACTTCACCTCTTGTTTTTACACCCTGTTCCCCAGTGTGCTAATGCATGTCTTCAGAGCATGAGGTTTTAATGCTATGATCATTAAACAAACCTCATTCTGTCAAAGTAATACCCAAGAGGTACCTTGGTCCAAGTGAAGGAATTTGATAGGAGGTACTTGAAAGGACTCAAGCCTTTTTAAATTAAACTTTTAAGGAGGAAAGGAACGGGACTCAAGAAAAACCCTTTTTAGTTTAAAGGAACCAGAATTTTATGAATATTCATTAAGTACCAAATGGCACCTCAGAAAATGAAGTATGAGCTGTTACTGAAAGCCTACAAATAACCACATAATCTGGCTAATTCCATGTCCTTTTAATATGCTTGCATCAACTATTTCCCTTATACAACTATATCAACTATATGCCTTGTATTTTTATGAAATTCCTATAAAAATATTGCTTTTAAAGACTGAAACAATTTTTTTCATTTGATTAACATATTTGCAAATGTTAGATGTATGTCATAGCAGCTGAAATATGTTATGAGCACATTGGTGAAAGGATGATCTTGTGATTTAGGATACTGTGCTGGAATTTGGCTCTATTTCAGGTTATTCTGCTATTGGAGAGGTAGCATTAGAGAATCCTAGGGACCTAAGTTACTTATCCAAATAGAGAAAGGGCCTCTTTTTTGTTATCACAGTGCTGCCAGATACATCTCCAGGATACACAATTAAGTTATACCCTGTCTCACACAACTCAGTGAGTTCTGTGCTACAAAGCATGAAGTAATGGATGGGTGAGAGGCCTGACAAGGTGAGCAGGAGGCTTGGGTCTCATTCCCAGCTCGGCTTCACAGCTCAGTGGGTGGGAAGGGTGATGACAAGCAGGTGGTTTTATTCACCATGTGATATCCTCCTGATCATGTTCATCCTCCCCATTCACATTTTAGTGTCTGTGCAACAGAGATAACGATGGTGGTGTTTTTAAATAATTGCATTGTGATATATGAATAAAAGATGCTTAGGAGCCAGCTGAGTCTTCCTGTTGATGGTCCTTTTTATTTGAAGCAACTTCTCACTTGCTGTTTCTTCCCTTGAGAAGTGATTCCAACTTTGTTATCCTCTCGTGATGGATAAGTATTGCGCTGATTTGAAATATCTCTTGTGCCAGTTGCACAGTGCACCTCACGAGGCCTCATCAAGAAGCAAAACAATGTTCTCTTCAGGTGACCCCAGTGCTTCCCTGTCTCTGGTGCTTGACACCTGACCCTCCCGATTCTTCCCTCAAATCCTACTGTAGTTTCAGTGTAGAAGGTGACACAAACTGGCACCTTTTCTTAGTTTATTTTATTTCACATTGTTTTATTGTCCCTTATAAATGACTCATAACCAACCTTCCAGGTTATTATTGGTTGAGGACTGGTTTTATGATCAGATATAGGACCGGTTCAAAGTAGAGAAGGTCCTGGGTCAAGGCAAGGTGTTGTAGGAAGTACTTTAACCTCCTTTAAAACATTATTCAAGTTTTGTTTACCACTGTTTTCTTTGGTTACAAACCTGTGACAATTTGAACGTTCCTTAGCACACTTGTACATCTCAGAAAGCATTTATTTATAGGAAAAGAAAAGAAATTGATTTTGATAGAAACAAACAAGCAAAAAAAAAACCCCAACCATTGTTGTTTTCAAAGGGAGGGTATTTCCAATAAAACATTAATTATCTTCTTTGTTTTGCGTATGACCATTCTCTTTGGCACAGTGGACTTCTCCTCCCAATCAGTGTTCATCTGATGTAGGTCAAGGCCACCTTGGATGGGGCCCTGGGCAACCTTATCTAGTGCCTGATTTAGTGGCTGGCAACCCTGGCCATGGGAGGGAGGTTGGAACTAGATGATCTTTGAGGTCCTTTCCAACCCGAGCAGTTCTATGATTCTATGGTTTGTAAAAATATCTTCCATCTCCACCCCCCTCTGTGAAGCCCTTCCCTTCTCTGTGGTGCAAGGGGTAAGCTAGCCTTGTCCACAGCCCTTTCTGCCACTTTTCCTTGCACCTTCTGGGAGGTCTTAGCAGCACTGTTGGTTGGTGAGCTGTCAGATCAGTCCAGACTGCTTTCATCTGCAGTTTAAAAAGCAAAATTACTGTTTCACGCTGGAAAAAGCTTTTATTCTGCTCTCTGGATAAGGTCAGTCTTCTTTGCAGCATTCTTCATGCAGCTGTGATGCTCATGTTAGAAAATGTGAGGGACTAAAGAGTTCTCCCTATTTCATACTTGGCTGCGTTCAGACTTTTAACATGTGGAACACATCAAAGAGTGACGAGTTTGGGATAAGGCTCCAGTTTGCATAATATGTGGCAAAATGTTCTTTTTTTTTTTTTTTTGCATGGAAAATAGCATCAGAAATATTGTAATGTAATCTTGTGTTTACATAGCTTTGTATGCATTTAATTGAAAGAAATTGGATAGACCAAATGGTTGGAAAGTGGAAATATTTTCTTTTTTTTTTATACCTGTTGTTGATAAAAGAACTTTTGTTGTGGAAGGTATTGTCTTTCATATCTGAACAGTGGGTCAGGCTTTTCAGTCAGATTATAGCTTGTGTAATATATAAGGAATTCCCAGAAGGCAAAATCATATTGCACCTATGTTGCAACTTCTTGGAATTGTTCAGATAGCGCTCGGATATTAAAATATTTATTTTTTTTCCTGAGAAGTTATCTGTGTGAAAAATAATCTCTGGAGTATTATGGCAGAAACAGGAGGCTGCTTTTAACCTGGCTGCCCGGACAAGGTCTTTGTTGCTAAATCAACTTGATGCTTGAGCATAGAGGAACCAGGCCCTATCTGTGTGTGCACAAACCAAGTCACTTAGTGATGACGTGGAGTGATCTTCTCTTCTATACACAAAGTGGTGGGGAGTGTCTATTTCCATTATTTGTTATATAAAGTCACATGTAGAGGAAGTTGTATGACTTTGTTGTGTTTAATAGGAAAGGGAAGTTGCCAGAGGGCGATTGAGGCATTTTTGGCCTTTCTTGCCAATGGCTTATTAATGTTACTACTCCTCTATATACCAAACTTGGAACTAATGATTTCCATTTTCCTCCTCCATTATCAGATGTGTGAGCTGCTCTGCAAGTCGTTGATGAATGTTTTACACTCTCTTATTTGATGTTTCCTGGATCTGGTTGCTTTGCTTGGGTATGCTCTCTCTCCTTATAACCACCTGGGAAGATCTCTCATGGTTTCAATAAATGACTCCACTACAGCATACTCAAAACAGAATTGCACTCTAGCTGCCTCTTTTTCTTTTCTCTGCCACCATATAGGAATTCAGTAAAAGCCATGGTAGCTGCATTTGCTGTAGCTTTTACACCTTCCTGATGTATGAAAGAATCCAAAACATTTTTAAAATTGAAAATATAGTTTTGGTCCTTGAGCCCCAGGTTTGAAATTCTCTAACAGCTTAGCCTTAGATAAGTTATTCTGTACCTTTTGAGTGTGAGTATTTAGGTGACAGGAGAGAAAAGAGCATTGCTCTTCATTTGAAATAGTGTTTACTTGCACTAAGTGCTCAGTACTTAGTCCTTGAGCGCTGTCAGAATTAATGTTTCATAATTACATACAAAAATAATTGGATTATTTCTTCCCCCTAACACTATTTTTTTGGCATTTTTTAATTTAATCTTGTTTTATTTGCTTTAGTCAATTTCTGCTAACTAGAGATCATACCATCTTTTACTCTTCTCCCTAAAAGATCTATGTTACCCATTCCATATAAACTGGATCCACTGTATCCTCTAAGAAAACACCTATTCACCTATTAGTATCATTTAAACTCACTTCCAGAACTTCTCACCTTGGCAGCTAGTTTCAAAATCACTTTCTGTTTCATACTCAGAGGGGAACTAAAAATATGAATTAGGTAAGATACAGAAAGCTGTATCAAAACCTATTTCAGGAACTCTTGAACCATATTGTAAAGCTTGGTGATATTTCCTAGCTTGCCGATAAGGCTGCACAGTGTGTCTGCAAGAACTGAACACTGATTGTGATCCATTGACAGAGCCAAAAAGCTTAGAAGCTACTGATTTAGCCTTTGGGTTCTTACCCTATCTATCTTAGGTGACTCAGACATCCAACTTAAGTGTGATTTAGAAGACCAAGGGTAAATGAGTAAATTATTGAAGGAATCAATTGAGAGGCAAGGCATGCCTCCAAACAGATGAATTTAGTGAACTTAGAAAAAGGAGTTATAAAAACAACCCTTTTATACTCACCCAATTTCCTTTTCCACTGCCACTTGTTTTGGAGACAAAAAGAAGAAAAAGGCTTCACCATAATACCCTTGACATGTTCTTGAACAAAGTGTGTCTTTTATCAACTGTTTTTGTCTTTAGGTGCATCAGATAAGTATTGACTACTTTATTAATAGTTCTAAGAGTTTGCCAAATACTAAAGCTCTACCCTTTCATTTCATTTCTCAGGAAGTTCTCTTTCTACTGGCTTTTGCAACCATCGCCAGTTGTTAGTGATTAGATTATTACTTTACCATGTTCCTTGATCACCAGGCTGTGTGATACCGAAGGTAGGCAGGGTGAAGGACTGTTATTACCTAGAGATCTCCAAGGAACAGCTTGAAGCCTTACAAAGCAGCATTGTTAACTCTGAGCACACTTCTTTATTTCCCTCTTTTATGTCCCTCTTTGGTTAATACTGATGAAGTACTTCAATACTGTGCATAAATGCTTGTAGTCTTTCACTGAAATGAAGGATGGAGTCCTCAATTAGGAGTTGAGCGTGTAATATTTAGGCCTTCCTGTGAATTGTGCTGATTCCAAGTATTGTGCCCTGACCAAAGTCTCAGTAAGTGTAATTCTTCAGTGCTTTTTAAAGATTTCTGCTCTATCTGTTGAGTTGGGAACTTAACTTACACTTTCAGCTAGGTTAAACTGCCTGTCGGCGCTTCTGGGTTCCCATTTACCATACAGTTAGGCTTTCGTGCAGCATTTTGGAAGTTCTGATTCCTGTTTCAGTTTGGAATCAGGACAAAAATGGGGATGATCTTCTTTCAGATTACTTGGGCTATAGCCTGGGAAGGGGTATTTATCTTCTTGCTGTGCAGACATTAAGTCAATTTTATGGCTCAGTTGTAGGTAAGGAAAATTTAGATGGGGAAAACTTAAGTGATTAAGCTGAGGAGTTGTTAGAGGACCTCACAATTCTTCACTTTGAAGAAGTGAATTAATTTGCTGCTTAGTGGGTGTGTGTTTGTGATATCAGTGAGCAGCTGAAGCTGATTCTTTATTTCAGCTTGTTACTTGCCAGCATGTGCTATTCATGATACGGGGATTTAGTTTTAATGTAATCTTATAATTATTTGGCAGTGTTCCCCAGTCTAATAGCACAGTTAGCCTAATGATGAAACGCAGAAGGAAGCTCTCCTGAAATCCTAAAGTCTTGGATGTGGTGTCTTCCAGGTTTGACTTCTCTACTGGGACACAAACAAGCAAGTGCATGCTCAGTCTCACACATCCGATCTGTCTGTAACTTACGCTGTTCCTTCTTTCACTTCAGACTTCAAGCATTATCTAATCCCCTCTGACTCTTCCTCAGCCAGGAACCTTCAGACAACTACACTGTGATTCCAACTTCTCTGCTCTTTTCTTTTTTTTTAATGTATATACGTAGCCAATGAACCCACTCTTGCATCGTATCTCTAACAGATGAATTCTTATCTTAAATTTTGCTCTTAATTGAGTTTGCTATGTTTTCAGCTGACTACTGTTTTTTGGTTTTTTTTGTTTTTTTTTCCCTCTGGACTTCTTGTCAAGATTCTTGTGGAACTGCCAACAAGAGCTGGACTTGCTCTGTGTAGATGTTCTGTGCCCAGAATTCGCCCAGTGTCACTGGGTGAAGGGAAATGGCCGTATGTAGTCTTTAGTACTTTCCTATATATCCAGGTTGATGTTCACAAAGAAGTGGAAATGCACTTCAGCGAAGTGTTCTATTATTTTTTTTTTTTCTTAACTCCTTGTTATGTTTGTCTTTGTACAAAACTTGAACAAAAGTTTTAAAACAGCCTGAAGAGACTTGATTCTCGCTATCCCACTGTGCAGTGTGGTAGAAATACTTTTTTTCTGTCGTTCAGGAAGGACTACAGTAGTTTATTGACATGCAGTGCAATAATTCTTCGTTCCTCAGGGGGGAGCTTACACACCAGCTAACTGATACCCAGTCTCCAGTTTGAGATTCTGCTAGGCTGTATTTTCAGCAACTTTATGTACTGTATTGGGAACATGTTATCCAATCTAAAGCAAAATTACAGCAACAGCTATAATTAGCTACAGTAGGCTTTATCCCAACAGAATATCCACATTTGTGTAATCTTGAGTCAGTGACGACTGCACAGTGATCTGTGTAGGACAAGCCAGTCCTTACTCCCAGTTTTCCATCCCCTCAAATTTGTAGACCATTGCTTGACAGCTGCTATTTTTTTCTTGTCTTTCTTTGAAAATGATTCAGTTTTTGGAAATATCAGCCCAGCCAACTGAGCCTTTTACAGAGAACAAAGAGACAGGAAGAAAAAGTACTCCTCTCTTCCCTACCACCACTGTATTCTAATAAAAGTAAAATCCAAAGTTCCCTTTTTTCTAACAGCTCAAGTGCTGAAAAAGCTGGCCTTTGAGAGTCAAGATTTACTGAGAGAGTAGCTTTCAGTGAAAAAAAACGCTGTCCACTGAAAATTTGATATAGTTAATTGAACGGGTCAGAAAGTCTGACCAGGTCTGGTACGGTGTATCTGACACTGAGCTTTATCCTTGTTATTATAGGATACACAGCAGAAAGAAGTCACAAACACCTGGCTCTTTTAGCAGAGATGTAAGGGCCCAGCATTTTCCTCTTGAATTCAGTGGAAGGAGTTCTTGGAACAGAAAAAGGACTGGATCCTGCCCAAGCCCTTCCTGCATTCAGAAACTGATTGTCAGCCCTTTGCCCAACAGGATCTGCGTGCCCTGTGAAGTGGTTGTCTGATTGATTCCTCAGATCTTTGTAGTGGCCAATACTTAACTAAAGCAGCTGTCTGTCCTTCTGTATGCAGCCAGTAGGCCTGCTTGCTTCTGAGGAAGAGGAATCCAGTGTGAGCAACTTGAGCCTTTGTATTGATTTTTTGTTATTTATGAACAGGAATACTACAGATACAAATGTGAGCCTAGGCACACACACAAAAAGCAGGCTCTTAAGCCATTTTGACCTGCAACATGGACACCTAGATTCATCTGTGGACCTTCTTAAGCAGTCGTGTCTACAGTGCATCTTGAAAATAAATATATGCTGTCTTTCCTCCCCCTGAGAGTTCATTAGCCTTATTTAGCCCAGAAGTAAATACTGGAGGCCAACTTGGTTATACAGCAATAAACATTAAGTGGTTAACCTCAGAAAAAAACTTGGGATCTCCTGTTATGATGCCTATTAGAAATGTTCTGCTCATTCTGAACTAAAGTGGCTGAAATGCATTCTGCTGTGGATTTCAGACATTCAAGACTACATGTATTTACAGCAGAAGTAGGGTTAAAGGATAACGCACAAAAATTATGTTAGAATGTGGGCTATCCCACAAAAGCCTTGAGAATCTCAGGAGCTTGCAACTCACTGAGCTATACAGACCTCACCCTGTTCTCCAACAGCACTGAGCAATTCCTGCCCACCGAGTTAGTAAGGTAAGCCTCCAGCTTCCACAGATTAAAAATGCTTCTTCTTAATCACTGACTAAAAAAAAGAAATGCTCCCCAGAGGGGAATTAGAGGATCTGTTCTGTTTTCTGAAATGCAGAACAATGATACAGTTGAGGAAATGTGTATTTTTTGTCAGTGTGCCATGTATTCGTGATAGGCCGTCAGTGTAATCGCTGTACAGTCAACTGTTCTGACAGGACACCTGCATCTTATTGTGCTGTGGTTAGAGGAGGATCTTTCACAGAACTGTTTGATACCAAAACCAGGTTTCTGTATTTAAACTTCGGTTAGTGTCTTCGCAGTTTCTATTGAGTGCAATGAATTGCAGAATTGAGATGACTTATTTGTTCACAGATCAGAATAGCAAATCTTGGAGCTATTTGTGTTGGCAGTGTTCTGTTGAAACCATCTACTTTCCCCCCCAACCCAAGGAGTGTCAGCTAGAGCAGATTGTCAGGATTGGGTCCAGTTGGGTTTTGAATATCTGCACAGATGATCTATTTAGCTGAGGTTTTTCTCAACTATAACTTTGATGTACATATTTAGTGTGTATTTTGCATAGACTACATATATTCTATCTTGCAGTGCATGCTTTTGACCTAAATCTAACAGCTTAGAACCTGAACATGTATTAGTAGGGTTATTCAAAAAACAGTGCCAAATGTAGAACAATCCCGAATGGCTTATAAGGAAGTGTTTGTTATGTGTTCTAATTTTTTGTTGCTGTTGTTAAGTATAAACAGTGCCTGGAGATATGCCAGGAATGTGACAACCTGTTAGGAGCATATCACATCTATAAAGTACTGTGATCCAATCCGTTGTCAAGCACTAGTTAAACTGTGATGCTGAAATGCCCGTGTCCATTGGTTTATGAATGTTATATGCATGTAGATAAAGCTTGTCATATACTGGCTTATCAAAAACAAACAAAAGACAGCTTGACTGTGATGAATGTCACCTGTAACCTTTATCCTAAGCTAATCTACTTCTGAATTTGCCGTTCACAGATGTGCACAATCCCTTTTTATGTCACATTAAGCCACGTTCAAACCCGTATCGTACTGACTCACTCCAAGTCAGTCTCACAGAGAAAGCTTCTTTCTTTTCAGAAACGATGCTCTAGGATTTTGTTCTTTTTGTTACACTCGACACAAGGAACTACAGACCTGTTAGCCTCTTGCCAATTCTGCCAAAATAATGGAACAGTTAATTTAGGTTTCTGTCAACAAAGAATGGCATTGTATAGTTAATACCAGTCATCTTGATGACCAACCTGTCAAACTAACCTGATACTCTTCTCTTTTCTTTCTTTTTTTCTTTCACATTGGCAAGGTTACAAGCTGAATAGTTACTGGTCCCTATGCAGAATATAGTATACTTAGTCCCCAAAGCATACAGTGTAGGATTGTGCGACATCTTAATTAAATATTTGCCTTTTAATTTGCACACTGTGTGCTGGAATCTGACTGGTTTGTGCGCGGATGCCTGTACATGGGGAGGTGCTAATGAACAGGGGCATTACTGGTGTCCCATGCACTGGTCATGCAGCATCACCTGAAATTTGTGCTGGTAGCCTAAGGTTATGGTTAGGCGCAGTAGCCAACTATTAGCAGAGCAGGTTGGTGGTACAAGTATGGTGTAAATAATTGAGCCAAATGGTACTGGCAAAATGTGTATAATTGTAGCCAAATATAGTGCAGTATCTGAGAAATCCCTTTGCCCTGTAGGGATACCCTCTCACCCCTTGGAAAGCAGCCTGTCAGAGAAGAAAATGAATTAGGGGTTTTGTAGATAGCTGTGTTACATGTATACCCAATGCAAAGCTAATGGGACTAATGTTATCTCTGGTTATAGAAGTCGTATTGAATAGCAGGGACTGTTGTAATGTACACAGGTCGGGTCGCTTAGGGCTTTACTAGGATTCTGTGTCCAGTTGTAGCATTTTAATTCCAAGAACAGCAAAGAAATAGGTGGAAGGAGGAGCCCAGCCTTTTCCCAAGCCTGGAAGATGAGCCTTGTGTTGTCATGTTACAGGAGATGAAGCTGCTGAAAGGAAGGTTGATAGGTGACACGATAACTGGGGACACAGACTTAGCAGGACAACAGCATACGTTCAAAAGCTGAAATTGGAAGCCTGAGTGATTCAGTAATAAGAAAATGAATCCTGTCTTTGCAGGTCATTCAGCAGCAGAGCTGCTTGCTAGGAAAAAGGGCAGACACTGACAGAATCAAGTTTTTAAAAGGTGAGATAGATGAGTGGAAAAATACTTGGTAGGTATGTGTACATGCAGCACCCGGGCTGCATGATGCTGCATGATCACAGCCATCCACAGCAGAAACACCTGTAGTCTCTAGACTCCGATGCACTCTACAGCTTCTGTGGTTTTGCTTTTCTGTTTTGTGAGAGTCTAGGCTTTCAGAAACAAAGGCCCCTGGGAAGCTCAAATGAGGCTTGAACGAAGCACCCTATGTTGTGTGAGAAACCTATTAGGAAAACTCCAGATGAAATAATCTGCTGGTTACCCAGCTGTATTTGCAGTCTACAAGTATTTCTTCCTACTTATTCAATCTGTATATCAGGCTAAGGCTAGGGTAAAATTTCTGATATAAGGACAAGTTACCTTTGTGTTGCCACATTGTGTGGCATGCTATTAGATGTATCACTTCAGAAAAAAATAATGTTAGGGATAAGTACCTGTACTTAGGAAACGACATGGTAAAATCAATCAGTAATTCATATGTGTAACGCGTGCTCTCCCAGCAGTTCTCCTAGGGCTTGAATCCATTGTTTTTTCTGTGTTTGATCAGATAGGGTGTTAGACTAGATTGATGTAGTATAGAACAGTTAATTTGGAGATTTAAAATCATCGTCTTCTTTCAGAAACTTCTTTTGACTTAAATTTTGTAAATGTACTAAGTGGGATATATGCAAAACTGACATCTCTAAATAGTTCATTGCACGTTTTCTGCGAGTCTACTGAGATCACAGAGTCATAGAATCATCTGAGTTGGAAAGGATCTTTTAAGGTATCTAGTCCAACTCCCCTGCAGTGAACAAGGACACCTACAGCTAGGTCAGGGTGCTCAGAGCACTGTCCAGTTCACCTTGAGTATCTCCAAGGGTGGGACATCCACCACCTCTCTGGGCAACCTGTTCCAGTGCCTCACAACTCCTACCATAGAAAACTTTTTCCCTACCTCCATCTAAATCTCCTGTTTTAGTTTGAAATCATTTCCCTTTGTCCTACCACAACAGACCCTGCTAAAGAGTCTATCCTTTCTTATAGCCACTCTTTAGATACTGAAATAAAAAACCCGCTGTTCTCCAGACTGAACAGCCCCAGCTCTCTCAGCCTGTCCTCAAAGGGGAAGTGTTCCATCCCTTGTATCATTTTTGTGGCCCTCCTCTGGACACACTCCAGTGTCTCTCCTGTACTGGACACAGTACTCCAGGTGAGGCCTCAGCAGAGCAGAGCGGAGGGGCAGGATCACCTCCCTCATCCTGCTGGTCACACTTCTTTTGATGCAGCCCGGGATACAGTTGGCTTTGTGGGCTGTGAGGGCACACTGCTGGTTCATGTCCAGCTTCCCATCCACCTGTATCCCCAGGTCCTTTTCAGGAGGGCTGTGCTCTATCTTTTTGTCCCCCAGATTGTAATCATAGTGGGGGTTGCCATGACCCAGATGCAAGACCTCACACTTGGCTGTGTTGAACCTCATGAGTTTCTCCTGGGCCCACAGATACTAATACATACTCACATACCTGCCATTCTATTTTTAGGTATCACTTCTGGACGAGATTTCCCATATGGATTATTAATACCATCTGTTTTTCGTGTTTATTTACACATTCTTTTTAGATCGGGTAAACATTTGTTGCTGAAACTGTGTTTGATGCATTCTTACTGGGGCAGATACCAGAACCTACAGCCTGCTCAAAGACTTCTGGAGCTGTTACCTGGGAATTGCTGTAAAAAAGCACTGTAGGATAGGTAAATAATTCTTCAGTCAGACGATGTGTTTCTTTACAACTGCAACATCAGAAGCGGTTATCCCACTGTCGTAAAACTGATAGTGAAAATAACTATCTGAAGACAATTTCTTCCAAAGGCATAAAACTTCAAGTATTTTTTTTTCCAGTTCAGAAATGTATGGACATCAATTGACATAGGCTTAATCTGATCAATAGAAAGATTTGAACTGTAGTGTTATCTTTGGCCTGCATATGCTACATGAAGTCGTGCCATTGAAATTCCTGATCCATCTCTGTGTTGCTGAGGTGAGACCTGTAGCTGCAAAATGTAGACATCAAATCTATGTAGAGGAAAGCAGTGGTGGCCTGTGTTCATCCAGTTTTTTAGGCAGGAGTATATTTTAGCTGTGTAAATTCCACAGCTTCTATTTTCAGTGCTTGGGGCTGCTTTTGTTTTCAGTAGACTACCTAATCTCAGAGTTAGGCATTTTGTAAAAGCTGTTCAAGGATTTAGATTGTAAAGTTAGGGTATTATCTCTGGTGTTCATTCAAGAAAAGTAATTCAAAGGTAGTAGGCTTCCAGAAGATTTTATCTTGATGCTTGAATTTTCTTTAATTAAAAACAAAATAGTTACCTCCTCCAATTGAAGTTGAAAGAATACTTTCATCATAGAACTAAGCAACTCTGAACAAGACTTTTCTTTTTCTTTCTGCTGGTCTTTTTTTAATTATGACAGGGCTGAACTAGTGGGTGAATGATTCAAGGAACAGCACTGATTCTGGATTGTCCAAGTCAAATACCCTGTACCTTTAATAATCAATTTCAGAATTGTACATCTGCACTAGTGTAGCATGACACAGCTTTGCATGAACACAGCTCTCAGGCTGAATATAAAGGATTGTGTGGAGCATTCATGAACAGCCTTCCCTCTGGGCTGCGAGGTAGGGGAGGGATGGCACGTAACACTGCAAGGGAGGGATACTTAGCACACATGCACTTGCAAGCTGCAGCTTGAGCTCATGGTGTTGAGCAGCACTGACTCCCAGTGCTGAATTCAGTGGATCTGTTTCTGACTGCTTATGGCATTACAGGAACATATGATGGTTCCACCCTACTACAGGGACCAGTGACTGGCGGACAACAAGGGTTTCATTTTTGCCAGTGGAATTCACAGCAATTGGCTGACGGTAGGGGAAGTCTCTGGAGTCTTCTGTTTCAGATACTGATGAATGTCTGTTCAGGAGACTACAATTTCTGGCTCAGTTTTTGGTTGGACTGGGACCTTTCATCAGTTTGAGTTCAGATTTTCAGTCCTTCTGTTGAACAATCTTCTTTTTGCTGCCTGAACTCCAGCAGTGGTAATCTTTACAAGTTCGGGAGGGACAGTTTTTGTTCTCCTATTGTATCTGGCTCCAGAAAGGTGCTACCTGGCTTGGTTGATTCTGTCCTATACCCTAAGTTGATGCATGCACAACATCTTGAAATTATTTTTTGAGTTAATAAGCTGAATGGTTGCAGACTGAAATGCTTAAAAGGTTCTAACATGAAAAATTCAGATAGATCTTCATGAAGACAGCATGTTGGCACGAAGGCTTATTTTCAAGTTTTGCTTTCAAACTAGAAACTGTGGGGTTTTTTCTTCCTTCCAATAGCAATTTCTTTTAACAGAACAGCAAGTATTTTCTCTGACCTTGTATTGAAATACATTGACATTCTGGCAAAAACAATTAAGCCTACCAAAAATCAGTCTGATGCAAAATAACTGATGTGGAAATTTTCAGCCTCAGTAGTTGTGATTCAGCAACACTTGACGATTATGAAAGGTGTCAAGCAGCTATAATCATAGTCATCAGCACCTGTGTTGTATGCATGTACCAAAACATGCATTTGGTCTCCCTTGTTAGGAATGTATGCAATCCCTAATTGTTATGAATCTGTATCAGCTACATTGTACCCTTCTCAATGTAAAAGGAATGTCTGTCTAGAGGGGCTGCTGCTATTGTGCAAATCAAGTTTATACTGTCAAGAAAGTGTTTGATTTCTTATTTCATTGCTTTATTTAGTAATTAATTTGTTGAACTAGAAGTCCATTATCGTTCCTTCTATAGAAAAATAATTATCAGTAAGTTTAATTTCATATATTTTCTATGCATCATGATCATTTTCAAGGGCTCTCTGAAACCTCAATAAACATGACATTCAGATATAATCTACACACCTCTTGAAAGCAGCAAACCAGCTGTGGTTATGAGTTACTATATCAATATGCATGTAGCCTAGAGTGTTGCCTTTGTCCAAAAGCAGTGCTTAGGGAGGAGTGTGAGAACAGGACAAGCATATGTCATGTTTACTTCTGATATCCTCCTGGCCTCCAACACTTTGTGGTTTGCTGTCTTCCACAGAGCAGGTTGACTCCTCTCTTTGAGCAGACGTTGTTTGAACACATAGCCAGAATCTCAGTGGTAAATGTGTATGAGTAAAGGACAGAGATGAGAGTACTCATGCTACCAAAAAGCTGACATTTCCTGATTTCTAAGCTCTGAACAGTGCAGCTTTAATATTTGTTAGACTTTCCATGTGCTCAGTTTTGTTTTATACTAGAGGTGATGAATGTTTTAAGGTGGGAGGGAGTAATAAGGATATTAAAAACAAATTTAAAAAAAGAAGCCCAACAAAAACAGACTGATAGAGTAGATCTGTGTGCCTCCTGAGCTGGTAGCTTTTGCTGATGCTTAGTTAATGTTTCAGCTGAAAAACAAATTCTCCAGACTATCTGGTGGCACACGTATTTTTATCGCCAAAAATGAAACCTAGTTGAGCACAATATAACCCTGTGTGACTCTGTTTCATCTGTCATATATGATTCAAATTTGTGGTGTTGAAGATATTTCTGTCACAGTTGTTGGAAGTCTGCTTTGAAAAACTTGCAGCATTTACTTACATACCTCTACTGTTGCGTACAGTTCTGACCTTCACAGACACCACTTCTTAAGGACAGCCTTTTCATTTTTGTGAATTTGATGGATAATTCCTGGCTTTCCTTTCCCTGACTGACTGTTCATTTCTACCAGGTGTGCTTCAGGTAACTAACTAACTAAAACTAACTCTGTTTGTTTGTTTTACCCCTTTAAGAGAGAGCTAGTTAGTTATCAGTAAGATTAGGTTGTCTGAACATTTACTCTGTGTTCTGGAATGCCAGATGTCAGAATGCAGCTTACAGCATAAGCTGGAAACCTTATCTTTTCTTCAGAGTTGTCTTGAAAATTTAAGGCAATGTAGAATAACGTTCTTCATATCCCATCTGAGTGAATCCTTTAGTAGTGAGCAAGTATCTGCATACCCTATGTAAGCAAAGTCTAGCTAAACAGCATTCACTAAATCTTGTACAGTCTATTGCTGAGTTGCAAAAATTGCTGGGAACTGCTACACCAATATGATCATCCATCTGGCAGAAAAGAAATGCTGCAAACTGCAGTGCCATTAACACTTTTGTATGGAAAAAGCTCTGATGTGTTGGATCCATTCTATCCCTCAGTGAATTGTCTATGTAAAAGAATGGTGCAAGCAGTCACAGTCTGAAACATGCGCTTGTACTGTAATCTGTAATTGTAATTGGTAGTGAGAGACTAGGGGAAACAGTATCTTTTGATAGTATCTCTCAAAAATATATAAAAATGATTAAATGGCTTTCCCAAAGAATTTGAGGGCTTGCTAATTCTAGTCTGTTTTGGAAAAGAAGAAATGCAGCTTGCTTTGTTTCCACAATTAATGGCTTTCTCTGAGTGCAGAAAAGTGAAGTTGCCAAATTTGACCTTGGACAAGAATCAGAGCTGGGTTATTGAGCCTCTTTTGCTTTATGTGAACCACAGTGACCAGTCTTGTAATTCTCCTCTGCGGGAGGTTATTGAAAAGTGCTGGAACTGATTTCAACTGCAGTGACCCAACATGGACAACAAATTAGTTTGACTTGACTTTGGGTTGTTTTGCACCGCCATGCCTTTTGTCCATAAACTTTGTATGTCGTCTGGTTGTCAAGCCACACTGGAAGTGGGTTAGCTTAGCAGTAGGTTGGATTTGCCCTCAGCAAAGTAGACGTGGATGTCCTTGTGCCCTCTTCCAATTCTTGCAAGCCTACTATGTTTTCTAAGTAGTTTCTTACAGCTCATACAGCCAGTAAAACAGTATCTGTTTGCAGATTGGTGTGTTTTCTCCTGCTCTAGGGACATCTAGGCAGGGTTTCATCTACAGATTTAAATACAGGTGTGTGATTGTTACCATCCTGTGCAGTTCTTACTTGTGGGAATATCACATACCTTTGTCTGGATTACTCCCCAGCCATGCCCCAGGCAGCTGCGTTATGGTCGCGTAGTGGCAATGCTCGGAGTAATTGACCACTGGAGAAGGGAGCTGTATCTTTGCCAGCTGCCCAGCAGTAGCTTAAGAGAGGTATAAAAGCAGAAGTTAGGACAGGTGCTAAAGAAGGGGACAACCAGGGCTCTCTCTAGTGCCTTTGTAAAATGGAATAGCTGTGGTTAAACTATATTGCATTGACTATTGGCACTCAACAGTGTGATGAGATGTGTGATGCTTTACTTCCTGGAATCCAGCTTCAAGTATCTGCAAAAATGAAGGCAGACTTAAACTACATTTGATTTTTTTCTTGTGAAGGAATTCATTGTATAATTTGCTCATTTAAAAGCACTTACTGTTGTTGACAAATTGGTTTTTATGGAGTTGCAGACCTGTAGAGGACTAGTTTGCTTATATTAAGGGTTATATGTATATTCGGTTGGAGTAGATGATCTTGGAGGTCTTTTCCAACCTTGATGATTCTATGATTCTATCCAGCATACCTTGTTGGATGTCCATATGCTTCTGAGGCTTGCAGTGGTGTCAGTAACTTGCATCCAGATCCAGGTCTGATAACCTGCTGACCTAGATGGAATCTTAGGAACCCTCGAGGATTCTAAGTAAGAACAAGCAGAATTCTGAACTGTAAGAACAAGCAGATCTCCACTGGAACTGATCACGTTTCCAATTCCTGTAAGTATTTAGGACTATGTAGAAATAGAATTTAGTGAGAGGAGAAATAATGCACAAACACTGCCTTTCTGCTGCATCACCACTGGGCTGAATGTGACAGCAAGTCTAGAGAAGATGCAAATTCTCTGTTCCTCTCTTAGAGTGACAATAGAGCTCAAGAAAATTATACTTATTTGTCTTTTCATTTGTGTGATCACCACAATCCAAAAATAATAATGAAGGATGAAAAAAAGGCCTCAGCGTTATCACCCAACTAAAAGAGTTTAAGAAGGGCACCAGAGATAAAGGCACTTGTGTGCTTTATTTTTCGTTGCTGTATCAATATGAGAAGACAGAATCTTTGGTGGGAGGGAGAAATTTCGCCTCCTTAAGCAAATGTTGTTCAAGCCTTATGACTCTTCAGTAAAAATGTTTTAATGTGCACAACTGTCATGTTGGTATACAATTCATTTTTTAAATTAAAAATAATATCAGGACACTTAGTTGCATTTGTTTTTTGATAGCTTTATACACCTCTCTTTTTGTTTTGAAACACTACTGCCCTAACATCCAGGCAGGCCTTGTAACAGATTCAGAACAAGGACTATGTGAAAACTTTGTAATAAACAACTTACTGAAGTTATAAAATATGAACAAAAGCTTGAATGCCTCAGTTATGATAGGCACTTTGCATGAGTTCACACATAAGTAGGTGAGTGCACGTGAGGCTCTGAAGCGTGCAATATTTTACTTTATCACACAAGTAAAATTTCTTATCTGAGAAAGTGCATTTCCCACAAGCTGCTCCTGGGTTTGAAATAAGAGTCTTCTCTTTCTTTAATCACTTCATTTCATAGAAGCTGTTCCGTGTAACTGAGATTATCTGGTACTCCATGTTGAAGTGCAGGTTTCTCTTGCTTTCAGAAAACCCTTGGCTGCATTGCGGAAGTCAGTTAAAGCAAGAAAAGAAACATTGCTGTGTTAAGAGCCTGGTTAGCTGGGTGCTGATCTATTCTTTAGCTCTCTAAAAGCCATTTTCTCCAATCATTCTGAGGCTCCTTAGACAGACTTGAATTGATTCTCCTTTTAGGCAAGTGTTTAGTGAAAGCTTTTGTAAGCTGGGAGTCAGCTAGCAGTTCTGAAATGCTGCAAGTCCTGCGATGTTGCTCTTGTCTGTAAGTGCAAATGTTCTTCTTGTCTGCATGTGGGAAGGTGTAAGTCAGGACCTTTCAAAAATCCTGGCATTGTATTTTTTTCTAACCTCTTCCATCAGCATCTCAAAGTAAACCTTTTGCAATGGTCAGGATAGTGCTCTAAAGCCTAATAAAAATACCTATGATGAATCTCAAAACTTACACTGGGAAGTATCAATAAGTGTGTTTCTTATTAACAGCCTTGTAAAATTCAGGAAACCTAGCTAAAGCAAAATAAAATAAATGAAATTGCTTGTAGTCACTAAAGACTTACCCAGACATCTCTTTCCCATTGCTTTTCCTTGATTCCACAGCTGAAATAACTGTTTTATTTAATAGTCTAGAACAGGTAAGAAGTAGCAGAGGAAATCCATTCCAACTGCTCTGACTTGTGCCAATGGACACGTAGGATCTCACAAGGGAGGAAATAATATTGCCTCACCTCTGAACCTCTGATTTCTGAAAAAAAAAAGCTTATGGCTTGTTATGATAGTAGAGCTGGTTGGGTTTTACAGTGGAACTGGTGGCTCTGTAATATTGCTGTGTTAATGTCTGATGCTTCCACAAGCATCTTCTGGCACTAAGACTAATTGGCATGGAATGGCTCACACCCATTCTGCTAAGGGCCTTAGCTCTTCACAGTGGCTGTGTTCACACTAATTTGTACTTGTTCCTGAATCATATCTGGGAGTTCTTGGCAAAGTGATTATTGGCCCAGGCCAGAATCATCGTATGAACCCTTGGAGCAATCTGATAATGGAAATGACAGTGCCTGGACAACTGTGGTACTGTTTAACTGACTGAGAAGCACATTCATGGAACCAGCCATGCCCTGGTTTTCGGAGTGTGTAGTGTAGGGTGAATGGACTGAAAAAAGCCCCGTTTCATATGCTTAATAGCCCTCACCTTCTGCACCTATAAACTTGCTAGCCATTGCACTCCCAACATAGAAATCCAATGTTTGGATGCTACCACTGACAGATACTGTAAGTGGTGTTCACTAGTATGTGAACAATTTGGAGTGAGGTTCCAACTATCTAGGTATTTCTTCTCCTATCTCCACAGTTTGCATGTTTCAATTCAATATATCAATATACAAATTATTTAATATTCTTGTCTTTGCTTGCTGTGAATTCTGATCTTGCTATTGCTATTGAAATTCAGGCAGTTGGGTTTTTAGTGCTACTCTATAGAGAGTCACTGAGGCTGGAAGGCAGCTCTGGAGGTCATCAGGCCTGCTGAAAAGGACGTAGAGGTACTGGTGGATGGCAGTCTGGACATGAGCCAGCAATGTGCCCTCATAGCCCAGAAAGCCATCCATATTTTGGGCTGCGTAAACAGAACAGTGGCCAGAAGGGCAAGGGAGGTGATCCTGCCCCTCTGCTTTGCTCTGATGAAACCTCACCTGGAGTGCTACATTCAGATGTGGAGTCCTCAGTACAGGAGAGATGTAGACCTGTTGGAGTGCATCCAGAGGAGGGCCACAAAAATGATTCAAGGGATAGAACACCTTCCCTACAAGGACAGGCTGAGAGCTGGGGCTGTTTGGTCTGGAGGAGAAAAGGAGTTGGACTAGAAGACCTATAAAGGTTATTTCAAACTCAAATGATTCTACAGTTCTGTGATCTTGCTCAGCCCCCTGCTCAAAGCAGGGACAGCCAGAGCAAGTTCCCAGGTCTGCACCCCATTGAGTTTGATTATCTGCAGGAATGGAAACTCTGCAGCCTCTCTTGCCACCTGTTCTAGTGCTTAACCACACTCACAATAAACAAGTTTCTTCTTATATTTAAGTGGAGCTTTCTGTGGCTGCGTTTGTGCTTTTTATCCTCTCCATTAGACATTTACACACTGAAAAGCCCCAACTGCTGAGCCTACAGGCTGAACAGTCCCAGCCTTCTGTGAATGTGACAGATATTCCAGTTCATAATCATCTCCATGGCTCTTTGCTGGACTTGCTCCAATATGCCCATGTCTCTCATGTATTGGGGCCCAGCTCTGGACACAGCACCCAGATGTACCTCACCAGGGCTGAGCAGAAGTGAGGGATCCGTTCTCTTAGTATGCTGGCAACGTTCAGCTTAATGCAGCCCAGGATAACGTTAGCTCCTTCACTGCAAGGGCACACTGTTGGCTCAGGACCTCAGGTTCTTTTCTTGTTAGTTTAATAACAAAAATGTTTCCTACAGCACTGTAAATGGACCTTATGTGATCTCCTCCTTATCGTTTAAGTAGCACCTGGCTGCTGAGAGCAAAATACAACATCTTGAGGATAAGAATCAGAGTGTCTATGGCTCACTGTATGTTGCAGACAGAATCTTGGCCTGCCCATCTTCAGAGGTCATCAGAAAATTACTTGGGAGCAGACTGGAAATAACTTGAATTAGATCACCTTCTCATGCAACTGTGCTGAAGGATTTGTAGCTGATACTTCAATCTATAGACACCTGCAATCCTACTTAGCTATCCGGCTGAGTTACTTTTGGGGTATTGGCAAAATTTCACACTGTCAGTGCTCACATGGCTATTCCATGATACACAGCATATTTCTTAACCAGGGAAGCTTTGCTGTATGAGAAAGCTGTGGAAAATAATTTGTTATAGCAGGAAGAAAATGGAAAAGCACTGGTGAGAAAAAGAGAACGTAAAGTGTTTCATGAAGATGACTCAAAGGAGAACATAACAGAGAAAATAAAAGTGAATTGAGCAAGGAGTATTTACAGATATGAGCATTTGGTTTAGAGTCTTAATTATACACTGAAAGATTAAGTAAATAATTTCTTAGTATCTGTTCTTGCTTTTTTAGGTGTCTGTTGCTGCTGTTCAAAGCTTGCTGTATGAATGTTGTTACTTGCTAGAGTTTCATGTGCAAGTGTCTCAAACCAAGGAAACAGTATTGAGCTTTAATGGTCATTTATCATGTTGAAACAAGAAATTGTATTTCGTGCATAACCAAAACTAGTTTTGTAGCTTACCCTGAAATGATTTGGCTTTTATACTGAAGACTAAGTGCGAGCAAATGAGTGGAGATGAAGATAAATAAACAACTTTGTACTTGATTAAGGGTTAAATTTGTGATTCAGTATTAGTTCTCAGAAAAGAATTATGGTTTAGGAAACTTTTTCTGGGCTGAAAATGTTGTATTTCTTTCTTTTGTTCTCTCTGTATAAACCCATGGAAAAAGGTTTTTTTGTTTTTGTGTCCGAGTTCCGATATACAATAGGATTATTGGAGTTGGAAGGGACTCTTAAAGGTCATTTAGTTCAACTTTACTGCAATTAACAGGGACACCTACAGCTAGAGCAGGTTGCTTAGAGCCCTGTCCAGCCTGACCTTGAATGTCTCCATGAATGGGGCTTCCACCACCTCTCTGGTCAAAATATGAGGGGATGCATGCCAGTTGAACCTGCCAGAATAGCCATTCTTTGTACCAGGACAGTGTCTGGCCATAGATTTAACAAAATGCAGATTCTGTAAGCAAAGCCACTATATTCAAACAGTGTGTTGTCTGTTCCTTTGTCTTGCTTAGGTAGCTACTCTTCAGTATTACCATTGGAAATTTTTGTGATTATTGTTTCCAATTTTATTCCTCTGTATAAATTGTTATTTGTAAATTATTCATATGGGCTATAATACATTCACTAGTCACAGCTGTTGCTTTTCCTCTAATCTGATTTTGTTGATTAGAGATTTTTGAACTCAGTGCCTCTTTAGTCTTAAAGGTAGATCATGCCATGTGTTCAAACATTTCCTCTCCATATACTCCTTTATTAAAAACAAGGTGTAACTGAAAATTCATACATAATACAGTGCTTAAATGTTTGCTGATCTGAAGCAATGAAAGCTGTTTTCGAAAGAGAAGAATTTCATTTATGGTGGAAAGAAAACCCAGGGAAGTAATCAGGAAGACAATACAAGATAAAACCAAAGTGAATTTCTTGAGTTCTGGGAGTTGGCTAGTACTTGTTTGGTTTACATATATATTTTCCTTCTCTTACTCTTTCCCACACTTATTTCTGAGGCCTGTTGGAATGCTGCATTTCATACACAGATAAACAGCCCCCTAGTACCACAACCTTCCTTCTGTAGTGACTGCAGTAACCTAAACTCCTCTGAACTGCCTCTCCTAAAGGCTTTAAATCGATGGCTGAAGTAAGTCCAGATTCACTCATTTCACTGCTAGTTTTCTCTGATTGTACGTTATCTTCATGATAGAAATCTAATGCCTATTTTCAAGTTTTAATTAGCTTATGTTTACCTAGCAGCACTTGGTTCTTCTTTTGCCCCATCTTACTGGATCAAATTGCCTTGAGGATGGGAGAATTATTCTGCCATTTTAAAATCATTGCTGAGGTTACTCTCACAAACAACTCTGGGTATTGCTGTAATCACTGGAAGCCGGCCATTGACCTTAGACTCAGCTGAAACTCAAACAGGCCAACAGCACTTGTGCTAATTGTCCCCTAAATGACAGGTTTTTGGAGGCTGAGTGCGTTTTTGGGAAATGGTGTTACATTCTTGCTTTGCTCCGAAGCTCATTTCCAGACATCTGCCACTGAGTCCCAGCTAGGTACGCACAGACCCAGCTGCGGCCTTTGGCATCGGAGGGGCTACATGTGGTGCTCCAGCAAAGCATGTCTGGCTTCCTCCTCAGCCTGAGGGATTTCAAATCCTGCCTCCAGTCCTGTGGCCTGCCTGGGCCTCTGGTAGTTTTACTGGGGGATGGGGAAGGGAGTGTGTGCAGCCACACAGACATTCCCCAAGGACTGGAACTCTGGCCTTTAGGGCCTGGCCTTGGAAATGGGCTGGGAGCAAGCAGTGAAACTTAGCAGCTGACAGATATTGTGTCCTTCCGTCTTGCATACGGCATCCCAAATGCACTGCAGTCAAGGCCACCTTTCCTCAGGGTACTAGGAACTCTGTCATGGAGTAGCATGTTGATGTGTCATAGGGCCCAGTTGTTTACAGATTAAATACAACAAGTGGCTTAGGTATTATTTCTGATCCAAAATGTCTTTGGTCCCACAGTCTTCTGTCGGTCAAGTACTAAGCAGGAGGAATAGACAAGCAGAATAAAATCCTTATGTCCTGATTCACCTCACAGCTACAGTAATAAAAGCTGGAAGAAATGCAGAGGAGCTCTACAAAGTTTATCATGCTACCAAACCAGCAAAGCAGCAAGAGATTAGTATCTGTCTCTGTAAGACTGTGTACATAATTGACTGGAGGCGACAGTTACACTAGGAAAATTATTGTCCCATAGATTAGCATAAACTATAAGTTAAGGACCCATGAAAGGTGGAACTTGCAGCTTGGCAGGTGCCAGGCTTCTGATTAAGAGCCCCCAAAGAGAAATAGCTGTGCACTGGGAGAGACATGACTGATTCTTCAGGCTAGGAGGACTGAAGCAGACTACACTGCTTAACCTGTGAGCATGCTGCTTTTAATTTTCCATTTTTATTAACATTAATTATTAACATCATGAATATTAACATAAAACCTTTCTCAATTTCATTTTTTATTTAAAAATTGAGGGTAATGCCAGAACAGGCAAGGACGAAAGCACCAGTGAAAGCTGCTTGGAGAGCGGAGCAGAGGAGAGCTACAGATACTGATCAGGAAATGTATGTTCTTCAGTACTGGGATTTCAAAGCTTATTTTAATATTTAACAAAATTTTAATTTTAATCTTTTTTTTTTCCCAACAAAGCTGTGATTGGAAATTATTAATAGAAAATCTGAGTTCTCAAATTTGGGTCCTCTGGAATTCGTGATGGCCAACAGAGCTTTCATTATGCAGTACAGTAAGCTGTCTGGTCACATTATGTAGGCCCTCCTTACCTCCCACAAGTTTGACGTTAAAAGAAACTCAGAGAATGAATTAAACATTTTCCAAATACTACCCTTCCATGTAGATTTTTATATGAATGCTGTATGCCAGAGCAATCAAGAGAAAGAAGGGCCTGCTCCTCCCAGCATCACTGAAGGGGTGAGATGGTCCCAAAGATTGCCCACCAAGGCATTGCCAAAACGTGAAACATAATGCATAGAAATAGATCGTCTTTCCTTATCCTCCCATGTATTGCATACTGAAGAATTGTGACCTTGATGCGTATTTTGTGGCCTAGCAACTTTGAATTATTGACTGAATTGCTCACTAGCAAATTAAAACAAGCAACAATATTTACTGACAATTTCTGTCCCTTGGACTGTGGGAGAAAGCTCCCAGAGCCTAGACTTCAGCCATGTTAGTGTTTCATATTATTCATATTATTCATATGAATGTAGTTTAAAGAGCTCAATGAGTACATCTGCATGTGACAGGAATAGGTGTTATTCCTCATTTAATGAAATTGCAGCTTTTTTGATATCACGTGTACTCTGTAGCGCATGCCCCCTTTGTTATATGTGCACAGCAGTTCTAGGCAGAACTGCAGAACCATTTTTGCTTTAGAAAGGTCAAAAAGTAAGATAGTTTTCTGTATAGTTTCAGGAATTTCCCAGCTGCAGTTGAGTTGGGCAGTTCAGTAGTTAAGTGTTGGTTTGGTGTGTGTGTGTGATTACTATCTTCCTTGTGGTATTAAATTACCCTTTTTTTTTTCTGGAAAAAAAGTGATTTTTCTAAGGTCCACCATTACAGGAAAGGCTCCTACCTGAGTTTTCTATAAAGAGTTCAGTCAATTCTAATGCTTCCCAAATTGGCTTCCTCTTTTGTAATCTGCTCTGTGTAGAAGCTGTGCATTATAATATATGAATGTGTGTTTACTCCTGAATAAATTAACAGCAATTTTGCCAGCAGGCATGATCTAATGTGATTTTTTGTAATTAATAAAGAATCTAATGCATAATGGGCTGCACATTGAGCAATGTTGGATTAACAAGGAATTGAAGAACTGTGTGTCCTGCTGATGGTAGACAAAATCAAAGGTGTTGACAGATTCACTTACTCCATTACAAGCAAAAAAGACCTTGAGGTTGTTTATTTGAATAGAGGGACCATAAATCTAGCACACTGATACCAGCAAACAATAGTCCTGGATTTTGTTTCTTAAAAAAATATGATGTGCAATATAATAGAAGTACATTATTACATGTCTTTATATCTTTATATATAGCTGTAGATAATATATAATTTTGTATGGCCAGGAAATAGGTTGGCGAATGCATATGCAACAAGCAATGTGGATTTATAGACTGTTTGCTAAAGGTTTACATTTATCCTTAATTTACTTTGTGGGTCCTATCGGGTCCTTCCTGAGAGCACTAAAAATGGTTGTCTCGCATTTTACAGTACATTTGAAAAGTGGTGTAATATGATTTGTGCCTGAATTTGTATTTCAGAAGGGAATTCAACTTATTTCTATTTCCTCCTATTAAAATCATCAGGTCCCAAATAATGTTCAGCTGAGAAACAGAACTGTCTAACAGTCTTTTACCCAAGACTTGTAAGGAATCAATATAGTTCCCATCAGTACAGTAAATTACTTACTGAATCACTTCCAGTAATCATGGTGCACATTTCTCATTAACTCCTTCCTTTCTCTGTATAAAACCATTATTTTCTTAGAATAAAGTTCTTTCAGAGTATATGTGTAACTCTTTAGACACTAGGGTCCAGCATGTCATAATAAGGCTGCTACACATAAGGATGTTTGATTCTCCCCACTAGACAGCACACAATTAAAATACTTTCTTGAAATGCTGTGGATTAGTCAAGTAGCAGGAATTGTGGAATTGCACTTTGTTTTTTCTTGTTGTTGTTGTTGTTTTCTTTAAATGGGAGGGTTTGGGAGTCAGGAGACTCTCATTTCTGGAAAGGGAATCTTATTGCTTTTGAGGATATCTGAACTGTTTTGAGCTGCCTATCTGAAAGGAAGTCTCTCCCTACCAGGGGCAGAGCAGGGGTATAGTACTGACTTTAAGAAGTTTTTGTACTTTTAATATGCAATCCCTAAAACTAATATCCAAGACCCATACTCTTTTAATTGAGCATTCTTACATGAATTCACCATTATTGCAGGCTAGTTGATTTCTTTCAACAGCATAATTATGACTGAGCAGATGGACCTGCTGGAGCCTGGTAATGGGATGTAGCAGCTCTTGTGACTGTGGTAGCTGGGGAGAAACAGCTGCAGGTAGCTGGCTGGGAGAGATCCCTGGGAAGAGCTGTGGAAAAACAGAGTGCAGCAAAGATATCACCTAAGATGGCTCATTTTCAGAGAACATTGAGGACCAGGAGATGTGTAGCTCACAGTACTGGGTCAGAACTAAGAAAATAGAAATTACAAAATTATTTGTTGGATTATGGAGGGAATTGGGAAAGGCAATGCTAAGGTGAGGTTCACAGATTTATTACTGACCACTTCATAAGTTTGTCAGAAACAGATTTAGAAACAATTTCATATCTTGGTTGCTTCTAATTTTGTATGTGAAAATGCAATTGTGTTAAAGATTGTGTTATTTTTCATCCATATCCTGTTCATGCTTGCAGCTCAAAGTACAGAGGAAGAGCAGGAAGATGGAAGAGAACTGTGACTTGAGAGGGCCTTTATGTAAATAAACTGGTTTTATTGTAGACTTGATGGCAGCAGTAACAATAGTCATCTTTTCCTCTTGTCAGAACCGTAAACAGAGATGATGTGAAAAGAAAGGATGCAGATAATATTCAGAAAGTGTCTTTGTTTACACAGGGCTTTTTTTGAATTTAATCAGACATTAATTGTCCAGTATGACAGTGTTTGCTTTCATAAACTTTACTGTAGAGCTGGCCTCATCCATGATCCAACAAATAATGAATGATAAAGAGACAGGAAGTCATCTTATTCTTGTTTGATGATGTTAACAAGTAAAGGCAAGTCCAAAGCTAGTTTGATACATGAGTATATCTAAAATGTCATCCTGTGCTAGCTTGCTCTTCCACTGAGGGAATACTGGAAGTGTGGGCCTCTCCCATTCCTGTGACTTACCACAGGATAATTCCTGCAGCCTCATGGAGGTTTGCTGCTTTTGCTAACAGGAGAAGAGAATACATATGCATGCAGGTTGAAGAGTTTCCCTTGCTCCTTCTGTTCCCCATCATTTAAAACTATTCTCTCCACCACTTTATTTCTGTACCAATATCCCTTATGTCTCCTATTCATGTAAGTAGGTCCCCAGTTGAGAGGTGTCAGAAGCACCCAGTAGCTACTAGTAGCAATTTTGGGAAAAAAAATTGTCTTTTGCCTATGCTGGCAGTTGCCCCTATGCTAGTACGTAGGTTGATGAAGTGTTTGCTGCAGCAATAAGTCTGACAGAAAATGAATCCATTTTTACTTCTGAAGCAATTGAATCTTGCCTAGTGGGATTCTAGTTGGGCAAGTTGCAGTTTACCTACAGTCTGCACCAGTCTCTTGGCTAAAATAATGAATAAGACAAGCCAGATCTAACTGCTTTTGCAAGAAAAGCTGTGAATTTGCCACAAGGCATTGATTATGAAACTACTGATGTGTCTGGTTGACTAGTGATGAGACGGGCATGAGAAAGTTGTGTGCTCTTAAATTCTTGTGTAAAAATCTAGGACTGTGTAAGATCCGATTGGTTATCAAGAACAGTGTCATTAAGTCATATCAAGTTAATTCTGAAAATATTACTAATTTTTGGTTTGCACTACTTTTACAAACGGTTCCTGATCCCATCTTCCTCAACTGTGTTCATCTCCATTTGTCCTTTATTTAACTAACTTCTTTGGTTTAATAGTTCTCTTTCTCTGATATTCATCTCCCTCCACTGCCATCATGAGGCTGTTCTCATTCTGTGGGTGACTACATTTTTCTAGCCTCCTCACATGAAATAATTACACCATTCCTCACTGTGAAGTCATAACCTCTCTCTGTGCCTGTTCTTGTTTGAATTCCTCTTTCCTGAGTGTGTGATGGGAATTTTATGCTTCTGTCTCACTAGCCCCTGAACAATGATATTAATGTCTCTATCTCTGTCATGGAAATTTCTTACCTGGTAAGTCCTATGAGGTTTGTTTTTAAGCACTGAAGTGAAGCAAACAAAAGGAAAGCTACGATCAGACCATTTCAAGTAGGAAAACTCAGTGAAGTAGAGTTGTGAATATGTTAGTAGAACTAAGGAGATAAATACAAAAATGATGTCTGAAATTGTTCTATGCAGAAACCAGAGAGGCAGATTATTACCAATTAAGAACATCCTATCATGTCATAGTGTTTCTAGCCTGTAAATATTTTTTCAGGTTTTCAGCTTGGATAATTCAGTGTTTAGTGCTCCTGTTTTTCTGGGTTTGTCAGCTGTGTCCATCCAGAAAGGTGATCAAAAGGCATATGACAGAGGTTTAGAAATCATGGAAGGAACAGATGAACTGGCTGTGCAATTGTTCACTAAATATCGTAATGCATAAACTAGGGAACTCTTGAAGCAGTTAGTAAGAAATCAATATAAAACAGGTGAAAATGGGCAGCAAGCTTCTCAAATTTGCTACCCCAGCAGGCTGCAGAGGCAGACAGTATCAGTAGGATTAAAAAGACAAATTTATGGACATGAAGACAATAAGTAGGTGCTAAAAATGAGGTACTCACTATTATCCCTAGTGTAACAGTTTTGGATGCTGGCACAGTACAAGAGGAATGACTTCAGAAAGTAACACTCCCAGTAGCTCTGCCTTAATTCATCTCCTACTGCCACTCTGAATACAAAGCTGAATGAGCTGCTGGTCTGGCAGTAGGGAGCTTTTTAATGTGTTTGTGTTCTCTGTCTTTTTCTTTCTTTCTCAGTTGAATTCTGTGCTCTGTGGTAAGTAAACTGAATATCTTGTCTTGATATTCATTTATGCCTATCAGTGTAGTCAGGAGACAAGACCACCTTTCTTTGTCACATTTCACATACATTGTTCCCCTATTGGTTTATCATCTTCATCAGTGGTAATTAGTCGTAGTTTTCTTCAAGGATTTGAGTGAGACCAACTTTGTACTGTCTGCTCTCATCTTTCTGCATTTCTTCAGTTCTTTCCACACTTTTGAAATATATCCTTTCTTACTTATTCATTCATCTTCATTATAAGTATACTTTCAAGACTTCTAGCGTGGTCTCCCTCTAGATGTCTGTGAACTGGCAGTCAATGAGGCTTCACAGGCTCAGGGAAAAGAAGAGAAGCAATAAACTCTACCAGCGAGGGGAGGTATGAACATTTCTTATTAGGTACAGCAGACTGCACCACATTCCTTGCTCTAGGGCCAATGCCAACCTCATTGGACCAATGCTTATACTCATATTAATGTTTTGTGGCACGCAATGTTTCTCCCTCCGTTCAAATTTTTGTCTAATCCCAGATTGATCAAATGAGATCTGCAACAGCTAAGTCATATTAGAAGAAATTAGGCCATCAATCCATTATTAAGCTGGAAAATATTTTATGTTATGTTCTGCGGCTGCCCTCAGGGCGTCTCAGAACATTCCACAGCTGCACTTTCCTGAATGTGAGAGGTCTGAGTTTTAGGTGCTAAAAGATGCATGTAGATACTAAGAGTGATTATTCTTTTTTAAAGCATTTGGTTCCCTGCTGTGCAATTAATGAGAGCCAAGACTTCGGTGTTTGCAACTACAATCTTTATTGTTTTGTTGGCCAAGAAGCTTTTGAAAAAAATCTCCTAGTGTCTTCAATGCATGTAGGTACTACTTATATATAAAACAGCCTTTAAAGAGGTAGCACTTGTTCTTTAGTTTTGGGAAGTTTTCCTGGGATGTAAGTAAAGTTCCTTTACTTGTGTCCTAGCAGAGATCAGTGTAAACTGTTAGAAAAACCTTATGCTTGTTGTGGGTACTGCTCTTGATAATATGTTCTGTCAATCATGCTCTAAAAATTAATAATCTAGCCCCAGTATTTACTGTACAGCAGTCTATTTTGTCTCTGATGCTGGCCAAAATAACCATCTTTTGTGTATTCTTATTCATTTTCTCCATTAGTCTGCTCTTTTTCAATGAAAATAGATCCTAATCTTGAGATCCTTCATGAAGGCTGAGTCACAGCAGCAGAGAATGGCTGGATTTGAAAGGCACTTCTGGCAACCATCTTATCCTGTCCCTGTGCTCCAAGCAGGGGCAACTACAGTGAGGTGCTCAAAACCACAGTTAGTTTTTTTTGCATTTCCAAAGACAGAAACTTCTCAGCCTCTCTGGGCAACTGGGTTCAGTGTTCAGTAATCCTTGCAGAGTCCTTGACACCTTCAGATATCTGTAGTACAGGAAGTAAGGTAGTGAAGCACCTGGAATCCTTAGCTGATTGTCAGGGCCTTGGCCTTTGTAACTAACTGGCTTTGGTGACTGTGATCCAGTCATCAGCTGTACGTTTTCGAAGGCATGACTTAGTTGCAGTATAGTAAATTATTCAGTTCTGGCTTGGATTTTGTTGTTTTGAAAGTTGAGGGAGAAGAAAGATGGTATGGGGAGGACTGAATTACCTTAGTTCAGGTCACTTCCTACATTCTGGAAATGTCAACTACTGCCTTTGGATATTTGCCTTCTTGCTTCATCACTGCCTCAAGAGGTCACATTGGATTTGGTGCAAGAAGGAGTTAATTTAAGGCAGCTTGTAAAAGCTGCTGCAAACAGTATGAGTCAAAGACAATTTTTTCCAATGGCATTGCACTTTGAGCCAAAGCCGCAGAGGAACTGGCATGCCAGGAGCTGAAAAGAGACGTCTCTGTGTTGTGCATACTCAACTTCCAAAGGCAGTGACTGGATAGAAAACTGCTTTGAATGTGAAATAAGGAGGTGCCTGGAGGAAGTAAAGAGTAGTGTGTATATCCATGGCCAAAAAGAGATGGGGTACACTGGATGAGATGCATGGCCTTTTTCTGTCCTTTCGTATTACTGCTGCTGACTCGCTGCCCTAAGATGACATGGGTGTTGGCACTTTTTAAACTAATGATTTGTTTATTTTTGTTTGCTTTCAGCTACTAGATTGACATTACAGACCATACTGTTAGACCACTGTACATCCTTTGTAAATTGCTTTAAGATGTTTTAGTGTGATAAGGTGATATAAAAATTGAAGTCATTATTACTATCTCTATCACCAGGGGAATTGGACAGCTAGCATTGATCTGTAAGGAACTAATTTCCATAGTTTGCTATTACATTAACCCATAGAATTCTTCTTGTTTATGGTTTCAAAGAAAAAATTCCTAATCAAAAGGTCATCATCTTCCATAGTGTCGAGTGTGAGAGAGACAAGGAAGGACAGAAAATGCATGAACCCTGTCATTTTTCATTTGCTCAATGAGATCTAGTGTTGTTAATAATAAATCCCAGTGCTTTACATCATAGCAAGATCCTACCAACAACTTCACAGAACTACTTCTGAGTGAAATCTAGTAGAAGTGAAAGGGATACTGCTAGTTACTTGGTTTGGGGCAAATATTATGTGTCTTTAATTTATCTTTAATTAAAATAATCATAAAAATTCTGTACCCATATTGCTGTTTTATAAAGAAAGAGATTAATTAAGGGCCTTATCTTGCTGTGTTGAGTAACTCTTTATGATGAGCTAAATTGCACCATTCATCCAAAAGCCCTGGTAATGTCAGCAGAGATGCTACTGTGCTGTGAAGGGATGAAGTTGTTCCTCACAGTCCTCTTCTGCTTTCAGAATAAAAAGTCTGAAAAAATCAAAGAGGGGGTTTTTAATAATTAAAAATGCTTGCAGTCAGAACTGGAGGAGGTAAAAAGTTGAGCCTGTTTAAAAAAATGAACGTGCTGTTTTCCAAGGTGGTATCAGTGAAACTCAGTGTGCTTTGGTAGTCATGGCTAGGGCACCTTTGGACAGGCACATATATACACAGGGGATCAAGGAGCAGTGGAGGGCCACAGGATACTCCTCTGTGTACTATCTCACAGCACTGGGGAAGATGAAAGAAAGGATTTTTTTCCTAAGGTAAACCTCTGCTGGATGGTTTGGTTTTCTGTTTGGTCCAAAGATAGTGTTAGTATCTTTAGTGTTGACTCAGCCAGTGTGCTGCCTTCCTCCTGTGTGTTCATGGCATGGCAATGTCCAAAAGATGGAGTCAGAGTTCCCTAGCAGAATCAGGGGAGAGTGCATTGTTTGATTATTTTTTTAAACCTCTACGGTCTGCATGGGAGAAGATAAGTCATGGATAGGGAATGATTGCCTGCAAGGACTATAACTGGGCAATCTCTGTCATAGAATCAGAGAATGGTTTGGGTTGGAAGCAATCTTTAATAACAGCCAGTTCCAACCCCATGCTATAGGCAGGGACATCTCCCAATGGACCAGGTTGCTGAAAGCCCCATCCAGCCTGGCCTTGAATGCCTTTAGGGTGGGGACATCCACAACAGAATCGCAGAATTGCAGGTGTTGGAAGGGACCTCAAGAGATCATTGAGTCCAACACCCCTGCCAAAGCTGGTACCCTACGATAGGTCACACAGGCAGGTGTCCACATGGGCCTTGAATATCTCCGTAGAAGGAGACTCCACAACCTCCGTTGGCATCCTGTTCCAGTGATCCATCTCCTTTACTGTAAATGAAGTTCTTCGTACAGTTTGGCACGGAACTTCCTATGTTCCAGTTTTAGGTCCTTACTCCTTGTCCTATCACTACACACAACCAAGAAGAGCCTGGCCTCATCCATTTGCCTCCCACCTCCCTTTAGATATTTATCAACGTTTTTCAGATCCCCTCTTGGTCTTCTTTGCACCGGACCGAATAGACCGAAGTTACTCAGCTTTTCCTCATGCAGGAGATGCTCCAGGCCCTTGGTCATCTTTGTGACCCTCCTCTGGACTCCTTCTAGGAGATCTCTGTCTTTTTTGAACTGGGGAGTCCGGAACTGGACATAATATTCTAAATGTGGCCTCACCAGGGCAGAGTAGAAGGGGAGGATCCACCTCCCTTGACCCACTGGCCATGCTCTTCTTAATGCACCCCAGGATACCATTGGTCTTCTTGGCCACAAGGGCACACTGCTGGCTCACAGCCAACCAGTTGTCCACCAGGACTTCCAGGTCCTTTTCCACAGAGCTCCTCTGCAGCAGGTCATCCCCTAACCTGTACAGATGCATGTGGTTATTCCTTTCCAGGTGCAAGATGACACTTTCTCTTGTTTAACCTCATTGGGTTCCTCCCTGCCCAACTCTCCAGTCTGTCCAGGTCTTGTTGAATGGTAGCACAGCAGCCTTCCAGTGTGTCAGCCACTCTTCCCAGGTTTGTATTATCAGCACATTTGCTGAGGGTGGGCTCTATCCCTTCACCCACACCATTGATGAAGATGTTGAACAAGACAGGACCCAGCACTGACCCCTGGGGAACTACCACTAGTTACAGGCCTCCAACCAGACTCTGTGCTGCTGATGACAACCCTCTGAGCTCTGCCTTGCCAGCCAGTTGTCAATCTACCTCATTACCCACTCATCTATCTCACACTTCCTAAGTTTAATAACAAGGATGTTGTGGGAGATGTTGTGAAATGCCTTGGTGAAGCCCGGGTAGACAACATCCACTGCTCTCTCCCCATCTACCCAACCTGTGATGACAGCATACAAGGCTACTAGGCTGATAAAGCATGATTTCTGCTTGGTGAATGCATGTTGACTGCTCCTGATAACATTCTCTTCCAATTAATTGGAGAGGGTATCCAGAATTCTGTCACATTTCTAGGGACAGAGGCTGACTGGTCTGTAGTTTCCCGGATCCTCCTTCTTGCTCTTTTTGAAGACTGGAGTGACACTGGCTACCTTCCAGTCTTCAGGCACATCGCCCGTTTGCCAAGGCCTTTCAAAGTTGATAGCGGTTCAGCGATCACCTCTGCCAGTCCTCTCAGTGCATTCCTTTGAGGCTCATGGATTTGTGTTCATTGATTTTGGCTAGACGCTCTCTGACCAGATCCTCCTCAACCAATGAGAAGACTTCCTTTCCCCAGTATCTCCAGGGAAACCTCTCTGGGCAAACTGTTTCAGTGTCTCACTACCCTTACAGTAAAGAATTTCCTCCAAATATCTAGTCTAAGTGTACCCTCTTCCACTTTGAAGCCATTTCCCCTCGCCCTGTCACTACATGCCCTTATAAAAAGTCTCTCCCCAGGTTTCCTGCAGGACCAATTCAGGTACCAGATGGCCACTATAAGATACCCCCGAAACCTTCTCTTCTGCAGGCTGGAAAGCCCCAACTCTCTTAGCCTGTCCTTGAAGGGGAGGTGCTCCAGCCCTCTGATAATCTTTGTGGCCCTCATCTGGACCTGCTCCAGCAGCTTAGTGTCTTTCTTGTTGTTGGAGTCCACACAACTGGATGCAGTACTCCAGGTGGGGTCTCACAGCAGCCGAGTAGAGGGACAGAATCACCTCCTTTCATCAGCTGATACCCCCAAATCCTTCTCCTCAGGGCTGCTCTCAAGCCGTTCTCCTCCCCACCTGCATTTATGCTTGCGATTGCCCCAACACAGGTGCAGGACCTTGCACTTGGCCTTGTTGAACTTCAAAAGGTTGGTATGGGCCCATCCGTCAAGCCTGTCCAGGTCTCTCTGGATGGCATGCCTTCCCTCTAGCATGTCAACTGTAGCACTCAGCTTGGTGTCATCTGCAAACTTGCTGAGGGTGCACTTGATCCCACTGTCCATGTCGCCTACAGAGATACTAAACAGCACTGGTCCCAGCACTGATCCTTGAGGAATGCCACTCGTCACTGGTCTCCACTTGGATGTTGAACTGCTGCACTGAACATGCAACTGTCCGAGTATGACCATCCAGCCAATTCCTTATCCAGTGAGAAGTCCATTCTTCAAATTCATTTTTCTCCAATTTCCTGACCAGGATGTTGTGCGGGACAGTGTCAAATGCTTTGCACAAGTCCAGGTAGATGACACCAGTTGCTCACAGAATCATTAAGGTTGGAAAAAACCTCTAGGATCATCTAGTCCAACCATCCATCTACCACCAATATTACCCACTAAACCACGTTCCTTATTACCACATCTACACATTTCTTGAACAACTCTAGGGATTGTGACTCCACCACCTCACTGGGCAGCCCATTCCAGTGCCTGACCACTCTTTAGGAAAAGAAGATTGTTCTAATATCCAACTTGAACCTCCCTGGCACAACTTAAGGCCACTTTGTCTCTTCATATCACTAGTTACGTGAGGAAAAGAGGCTGACCCACGCCTTGCCAGAATTTCCTTTCATGCAGGTGTAGAGGGCAATAAGATCACCCCTGAGCCTCCTCTTTTCCAGAATGAACAATCCCAGTTCCCTCAGCTGTTCCTCATAAGACTTGTGCTTCAGTCACTTCACCAGCTTTATTACCTACCCTTGTGTGGACACACTCCAGAGTCTTCATGTCTTTCTTGTAGTAAGGTGCCCAAAACTGAACATGGTGCTCAAGATGCAGCCTCACCAGAGGGGAGTAGGGAGTGTAGGGAGATGATTAGATCCTCACTCCAAGTGGCAACACTACTTCTGATACAAGCCAGGATGCCATTGGCCTTCTTGGCCACCTGGGCACACTGCTGGCTCATGTTCAGCTAAGTGGTGTCCAACACACCAGCGTCTTTTTTCTATGCATAGTCTTTTAGCCCTTCTGCCCCAAGCCTGTAGTGTTGCTTGGGATTGTTGTGACCAAAGTGCAGGACTCGGCACTTGGTCTCGTCAAACTTCATCCCATTGGCCTCAGCCCAGCAATTCAGCCTTTCCAGATCCCTCTGTAGGGCCTTCCTACCCTCAGGCAGATCAACACTTCCTCCAACTTGATGTCATCTGCACATGTGCTGAGAATGCACTCAGTCCCCTCAGCCAGGTCATCAATAAAGATATTAAACAGGACAGGCCCCAATACTGACCCCTGGAGAACACCACTTGTGACCACTCACCAGCTGGATTTAACTTCATTCACCACCACATTCTGGGCCTGGCCCTCCAGCCAGTTCTTTACCCAGCAAAGAGTGTACTTGTCCAAGCCATGGGCTGCCAGCTTTTCTAGGAGAATACTGTAACAATCAGTGTCAAAGGCATTGCTGAAGTCTAGGTAGACCACATCAACAGTCTTTTTTCCCTCATCCACCAGGCAGGTCACCCGATCATAGAAGGAGATGAGGTTGGTCACACAGGACCTGCCTTTTGTGCACTCATACTGGCTGGGCCTGATCCCCTGGTTGTCCCACAAATGCCGTGCGGTCTCACTTGAGATAATCTGTTCCATAATTTTCCCTGGTAATGAGGTCATACTGACAGGCCTGTAGTTCCGTGGGTCCTCCTTATTCTTGTAGATGTGAGTCACACTGGCAAGCCTCCAGTCCTCTGGGACCTCTCCGGTTGACCAGTTGAGGATAGGTGATGGAAAGTGGGTTGGCAACCACCTCCGCCAGCTTCCTCAGCACCTTTGAGTGGATCCCATCTGGCCTCATGGACCTGTGACTGTCTAGATGGAGTACAAGGTCTCTTAAATGTTTCCAGCTGAATTGTGTGGGCTTTATTCTTCTCCCCATACCAGACTTCCAGGTCAGGGGGTAGAGTATCCTGAGGATAACTGGTCTGACTAATAAAGACAGTTGTAAAGAAGGCACTGAGAACCTCAGCCTTTTCCTTATCCTCGGTGGTCATATTCTCCTCCACATCCAGTAAAGGATGGAGATTCTCTTTAGCCCTTCTCTTACTGCTAATATATTTGTGAAGAAGTTTTTTGTTCTCTTTTACAACAATGGCCAAGCTGAGTTCATGCTTGGGTTTTGCCTTTCTAATTTTCTCTCTGCATACCCTAGCAACTTCTTTGTACTGTCTCTGAGTTGCTCATCCCTTCTTCCACAGGAGGTAGACTCTCTTTTTCTCCTGAAGCCTCAGCCTGCTTGTTCACACCAGTCTTCTTCACCTTTGGTTCATCTTATGGCACAGGGGACAGCCTGCTCCTGTGCCTTTAAGATTCCTTTTTGAGGACCAACCAGCCTTCCTGGACACCTTTACCCTTCAGAACTGACTCCCAAGAGATTCTCCTATGCCAGTATCCTGAATGGTTCAAAGTCTGCCCTCCAGAAGTCCAAGGTAGCCTTTTTGCTGACCTCCTGAATTACCAAGAATCAAGAACTGTCATTTCATGGTTGCTCTGCCCAGCACAGCTCCTGACCTCCATATCTCCCACCAGTTCTTCTCTGTTTGTGAACAGCAGGTCTAGCATAGCATGTCCCCAGTAGGCTCTCTTAGCAGGTGTATCAGGAGGTTTTCTTCAACACACTGTAAAAACCTCCTAGACTGCTTCCTCTGCACTGTATTATATTTCCAGTATGTATCAGAGAATTTGAAGTCCCCCATGAGAGCAAGGGTTGGTGGTCATGCAACATCTGCCAGCTGCTCGTGGAACACATTGTCCGCCTCTTCATCCCATTTAGGTGGTCTATAACAGATCCCCACCAGGATGTCAATCTTGTCAGCCCTGTCCCAGATCCTTACCCATAGATACGCAACCTTATTGCCAGCCTCGAGTTCAACAACATCAAAATGCTCTCTAACACAGAGAGCCTTGCCTCTGCCCCTACTTCCTTGCCTATCCATTGTGAAGAGCTTATAGCCATCCATTGCAGCACTCCAGTCCTGGGAGCAATCCCACCGTATTTCAGTAATGGCAACTAAGTCATAGTTTGTCAGCTGCAAATTGGTTTCCTGTGCCTCCTGTTTGTTGCCCATGCTGCATGCAGTGGTGTAGATGCACTTCAGCTGAACAGCTTGCTTCACCCCTACCCCGTCATAATTCCTGTAGGGTTATCTCTAGCAAGCCTTATTTCATCCTCTTCCCGCTTCATACCTTGTTTAAAGCCCTCTCAATGAGCTCTGCCAGCCTGTGGGCTAGGATCCATTTCCCTCTTTGAGACCAGTGAGACCCATCTGCAGCCATTAGGCCAGGCTGTGCGTAAACCACCCCATGGTTGAAAAATCTAAAATTCCTATGACTGCACCACCCTCTTAACCACATTTTTATCAGATTTGTCTGCCTGGTTCTCTCAGTATCCCTAACTGTTGTGGAAGAGAGAGAGAAAAATACCACCAATACTGCTCCATCAACTAACTGCCCCAAACCCCTGAAGTCCCTTTGGATAGCCCTCATGCTTCTCTCAGCCGCTTCATTACTGAACTATCAGTAAAGAGTAGTAATTGGAGTGTTGATCCAGACCAGGAAGATTTTTCGTAATGTCACTGACTCGGGCTGCAGGAAGGCAGCACATTTCCGTATGGATAGGGTCTGGCTGACATATTGGGCCCTCTGTTCTCTTCAGAAGGGAGTCACCTATGATAATTACCCTTCTTTCCTTGGCAGAGGCAGTCTTATAGTTAGGCAAATATCATTTTCAGGAATTATTTAGATATAACTGAATATGCATGGAGACATGTAAGATATTCCCCCCCACCCGCCCCTTTTTTGCTGGTTCTTTTTACTGTGTAGAGGGATTTGGAAGGCTGGATCTCTAAGTACAGGGCCCTCCTGAGAGGTGTTGCTATTAAACTGTAAACATGTCTAAATTGCAGTAATATTCATCCTCGTTATATCTTAAGTTGATCAAATAGCTCAAATTCACTTTCAATTGTGTTTTTTTTGACAGTAATTTAGATGCTTGAAAATAGGTGAGGGTATGTTTAGACACCTGGACCAATTGTAGACTTGTTAGGGGGACCAGCTGGCACTCAGCTACAGCAACTGGTCATCTAAAATGGTAGCACTTACCTATTTTACATGCCTAAAATGGCTCACAAAGCATCAATACAATACATAAAATCAAAAGAAAGAGAAGAGTTAAACACAGATCGTTGACACTAGGACAGTATCTAACTGATGAGACTGTATCATTTCGGACTGAGAATTTTTGCTGTAGGAAATTAGCCTGTCAGAGTGAGAATATTGCATTAGTGAAAATCCTTGGGTAATTTTTCTTTTTGATTTTTGCATCCAGGCCGCGCTTTGCTGAGACTTACTGACAAAAAGCTTGAACGAATGGGCATTGCCCAGGAAAGCCTGCGACAGCACATTCTGCAGCAAGTCCTTCAGCTGAAGGTGAGAGAAGAAGTCCGAAACCTCCAACTGCTTACACAAGGTATGAAAAATAATTTTGGTGCGGGAAGCTATTGAGATCGGGTAGAAGTTTGCCTGAGGGCATAAGAGGTGACTTGACATTCTTCTGCAAGAAATGATGCGTGAAAACGTCTCATAGATTCCACATACCTTCCAAGTTGGAAACAAAAGGTAAAATAATGTATAAATAAGCAGAGTTGTTCAGCTGCCTGTTTTGAATGATGAGTAGGCTCCATCTATAGCTTGAGAGTAGCCTTACTTAAATGTCTGTTTACTTACATGAAAATAATTACATGTAAAGGGTACAAGTGGAGAAGATGCTGTCTTTATAGACATTGCACGTTTTCCATTAATTGTTTACTTTCATTATTAGATAAAAGAGTAATCTCTGTAACCTCTTTTATGGTAAGAGCTGTCAGTGGAAAATTACCTGTTAGACTCAGCTTTTTGCAGATGGTTGATTCCTTTTTCATGTTGGAGAAATTGTATTGACTTGAATAGAGTTGCTTCTAATTTATGCTGCTAAAAAAAGCAAAACTGGGCTCAGTATGAAGATCTTGGTTAGGAGGCAGGGAAGCAGGAGCAACAAAAAAGCTTCTACATATTTTCCAAATGAGGTTAAAATGTTTTATAATGACTTGCATTATTAGCACTCTATTAAGGCTTTTTAACAGCTGTGGTAACACAGAAGAAAAGCAGTCATTGTGGTAACAGTGTAAAGTAACATTTATACATCTTCTGATACCTATCTGCAATACTTTCTCAGTATTAAACATTGCTTGGTAGCCCAGTGAGATAGCATAAACCACACACTTCTGTGGTTTTTTGGTTCAGTGCCTGTTATATGTCACATCGTATGAAAAAAATAGAGTTCTTCAGTACATGCAGTGTATTTTTAACAAAATGTCCTTCACACATGGCATTATGTTCCCGATTAAGCCTTTCTCACTGTGTTTGGGGAAAAACTCTCTGATTAGTTGAGTAAGCTGCATTTTATCTGAACGAGCTCATGTCTTAGCTGAATATTCCTTCAGGCTTTGTGTCATGTAGGTTGTGATGAGGAGCTTTAGGGCTCCTTTATATCACTATGATCTGCGAATATGACTTCACCCCATCTTTTGTTGTGTCAAACACCATGCTCACGCTGAAGTATCGGTGCCATCCCCAGTTGTGTAAAGCCTTTCCTCTTCCATTCATGCTTTCATCCACAGTTCCTAAATCTTTTTCTCTGATATTGGTTGCTTTCTCTCTTTCCCATATATGAATTGTTAAGAGAGTTTACAGACTGCAAAGTTTTGGTCACCAGCCATCACTGGTTTAGGCTAGTTTATGGAAGTTGGGACTTTACTCCTGTGGGACAGTGAAGATCCAGAAGCTATAAATTTGGATCAGTTGGTCACTGTAGATAGTTCTCTCCATCAACCTGTTTTTGTCATTGAGGACTATGTATTTCCAGGCTTCTTGTTCCCCTCTGGACACATCAACCATGAATGGGAATTAGACAGACAGTGGTGACGGCCATTTCAATGAATTCATCCTTTGAGATTTTTTCCTTGTTCACGAAGCTGAGGATAGAAATTTAGATTTTAGCAAGAGCATGAATAAACACATGCTGGACTATGAAGGAAAGTTTAGCAGTTGATATACAGGTAGGTGTTTAATGTATTCTCTCTGCCATGTAAAGAGAACAATGTTATATAGTCTGACTGTATAAAGACATGCCATGGTATGCTTTATGAAAATCAGCACAAGTCTACCAAAAGCTGATGGTCTGCATCTCCTGCAGTCCTCCCCTGCAGTGGCATTGGCCATCCTAGTCATCTTAAATAGAGCCTGTACTGTTGTCTACAAAATGTTCCCCTGTGCACCAGATCTGTGCTAATTGTATGATCCCAGATCAGGGGGCGATGAGTGATGGGATGACAGCAGTATTTCTATTCCTTGTCACCTCATTTACACCACGTTGGAGTGTGTCTGTTGAAAGTGCTTGTTTGCAAGTACCAAGATTAAGATACATTTTCACAACTAAGTGCAGTCTGTAAAGCTGCATGTCAGTTGTTCTCTGAAACTAATTCTGTCCTCTTGCCCATTTTCTTCAAACTATGTCCGCACTTACTTTGGTTTATACACTCCTAATCCAGGTTGTTACTGCAATAGCTTCCTGTTAGTCCTTTTCTGTTTTGTAGAACATTTCTGAAGGGTAACACACTTGCGTGCCAGCAGTTTCTGCTTTTTGGAAATTCAGCGTGCAAATTGCAATAGCTACACTGTCCTCTTCTATCCTCCAAAATGTCCTCCAATAAAAGGGGAAAAAAGCCCTGTGTCTCATAATTCACAGCTCAGGAATCTTTAGGTAAAAGAAGCCATTAAAAATCCTTTCTGAATTCATTTAGCATACCAGCTGGGTTACAAGCAGTAAGGTACTAATCTGGGGCTCATTTATGTCAGCAAAATGACTTCCACTGACTTTAGTTCATATCCTGATTGAAGCTGGAGAGAATAGGGGAAGTTTCAAAAAGCTTTATGTAGTACTTATCAGATATTTTGAGTGTTTTTGTGTTCTGTTGTCTGCAGAGAAAGTTAACCTCGTTTTAAAAACTCAACAGAAAACCAGCATTCTTTTCCACTCCTATTTTAGAAAATTGTTTAAAACTGCTTCATTCTTTCTCACGCAGGACACACCATCCGCTGTGTTATGGGGACAGTAAAGCCAGAACAGTAGAACAGTATGCCATTGTCAACTGTTGAGTTTTAGGAAGACTTTTCTTTGGAGTAAGGACTGTTTGATTGAGGCTATTATCAGCAGAAGTGCTATTCCAACCTTCACTAGGATAGAAGGGCACAGACCCAGCTACCAATCTGTGCTTTTTTCCTAGACTTAGTGATGTTGAGGAACTAATTTGACAAAGCATCTCCCAGTGTCTTCTGGGGGGAGCGGCACACTGCTGGGATCACTGCTATTGCACTGCTTCCACTCTAAACCTGAGCTGAAAGATCATTAAGAGAAAAAGAAAAAAAAAGCCTTATATAACTACACAAAGTAGCTATTTTGAGATTTTTCAATGCGAGTCCTGGTTTTGTCTGGCATAGAAGAGACTGTCCTCAAAATGGTACAACAATGTGATGTGGGATTTTCAGCAAAGTATGCACAGACAGCAATTGGCTAATAGGACTGAGCGTATGAAGTGCTTTTGGATTTAGATTAAATGATACCTGAATTTCAGATGACATCGGGCCCCCTCCTAAGCTTCTCTCTGAGTTTGATATGGGGCAAAACACTACTTGAATATGGCCTCAGAATGTGCTATTTTCTTAAAAAAAAAATAGAATAAAAACTTGTCCTGCTAGCAAAAAGTTTTAGAATAAGGCTTTGTGCCTCCCTGAAAAGCATCACAGCTGTTGATAGCTGTTGACATTATTTCTTCAGTAAGTCTTATAATTGTCCTGCACCAGTGCTGAGCTAGTGAAAAATAGCTTCTGAGGAAAGATGAAGTCGTGTCGCAGTGATGGATTGTTCACTGGGTTTTGGAGGAAAATCATAACAGAAACATTGCCTTAAGGGTCAATGTGGTGAGTAAACCACAACTATGAACCCCACCCCACTAAAAGCTGCTATAAGGATTTTTGTAGTACCAGCAATCTTTTAATACTAGAGTAAGGGCAAGCATGATCAAGCAAAGAAAGTGTGAGCTGTTTGACACAGAACCTCCCCAGGCATTCAGAAACATAGTCCTAATTCCTGTTCACCTTGTCTGCTTCTTCCTTTTGAACACTGAAGGTTGGATGAATTTGAATGCTGCCTTTCCTGCTTTCATAACTGAGGACATTTGTTGTTTTCCATAATGAAAGCACTGAAGCACTAAACCTAACTCCGATCTTCTGAATTTTCACTCATGAAGACCTTCACTGTTCTAATAGGTACAGGACACAGCACCAATAACTGGAAATTACACACCTGCCTGAAAAGGAATGATCAGAAAATTTGAGAACGTAGGACTTTGTGAAGTGCAGAACTGGAAGGTCGTTTGGAGTTCAGAGAATACTGGAGCTTACAGTCCCACTGCTGTGTAGACTTTATGGATGCAGTAGTATCTAAACTGTTGTTGTCTGCTGTCTTTCATGTCTTTCGAAGAAGCTTTGCTGGAGATCAGGACTTTTCTTTGTTATCCCTATAAAGAAGTCAGTAACTGAAGTTTATGATAGAAGGTGATCCTGTTACACTTCCAGCATGTACTGTTTTCTTTCCTGGGTATGTTCTGGACTCAAGGTTTTGGCACCTGAGGAGTCATGAGTTCCTTCCTCCAGAAGTACTCCTTTTCTTGTGCGTAACAAACAGCAGATGTGGCCTATGTGAGCACCCAAGGTAGGCAGTGTGTTTGCCTTCTCAGGCAGCCAGTGGGAGGAAGTGTGTAACGCTTGTGGAATTTGGGTTTCATGTCCCCGTGGTGGTGTTCAGAGGCGTGAAGCATTTGAAATGTTGACTGTCCTTTTACCAGGCACCCATTTATTTTCCTTTTATTGTCTTGACCTCACTTTTTTTTTTTCCCCTAACGCTAATGCTTCCAGCTAGTCAGGAAAAGCCTTTCTTCTTCTAGCACAAATTACTATCCAAATGTTTCTTGCGTATGCTGCATACATGGCACCTATCCAATGCACAGAAAAAAATACTTGGTATTTCAGAAGAGCTCTAGCAAACTTAATTCCTGTCTGATTTCCTTTGCTTTGTCTTCTGTTATGGTCTAACATCTCTGATGACCTCATGAGTTGAAAACAAAGAATAGCATGGAAATATTGGCAGAATTTTTCCCGAAGTCCAGGAATAAACTGTATTCCAGGATTCAACATGCTAAATTGCCTGATTACATATAAAGAAATGCTGATCTTCTGCTTACTGCTTTCTTTTCACTAATGTCCTTCTTACTCTCCTTCCCTTGTATGTTCTCTACTGTACTGCTTAGCAGTTGTACTAAGTGCTTAACACTTCTCCTCCAAGACCATAAAACGACTTTACCATCCGTTAAGAGTACAAAAGAGCAGTCTTTGTTGTATTTTTCTCCCTGTCAAGGACATATGCAGCACTCAGAAGAGGATGTATACTCGGTAGGCAGAAGCTGTGCTTATTTCTGAGAGGTTTTTCAGACTGTAGGCACTGTTATGACTTATGAAAATCAATTTTTTTCAGGTCACAAATACGCACTGAGGATTTCTCTATAGTTTTAATCTGCTTTACCTGGAGTAGAATATTCTTTGTGGAGAGTATATCTGAGCACAGATAAAATGTTTAAACTACATGCATCAGTGACGATGAATATCAGGTTCCATCTCTGTCATCAGTTATTTGAATTTCACGTTTCTGGTTTCTAACCTTAAGAATATACTTTGCAGTGCAATCAGCAGTCCCTGATAGACGACTGAAGTACTGTGGTTCTAATAATTACCTTTTAGCTGTTGCTGTGATGCTAATATATATTCATAGCAAATTGCAAAGTGATTCAGCTGACAGAATAAGTTCCAATACACTGGACAATACATTGCAGTGCACTCTGGATGTGTTTAGCAAAGGACTGTTGCTCGATATGCATAGTGTGTTAGTTTGGAGTATGAATAAGGAAGCATGTGTGCAACTGTGATATTTGTAGTCATGAACTTCTGTGTTACAGTTTTAGCTGTATAATACTATTAGGTGCTTGCATTTTTTGTGTGTGTTTCTATAAATAACATTGCAACTCAGTCTAGTGGGAATGCAGTATTATCCATTTTGTATGATTGCAAGGATACGATTGCAGTTGTCTGATTTTCTTATTGTGTTATTAATGTGGTGTTTTTTTTCATTCCTGCTTTTTCAAATTTCTTAGAAATCAGTCTGCTGGAAAATTAGGTCTGGGAAGTTTGGCTCTTCTAAGCTAATCCATACCCAAAACCGTCTTACATACTCAATGAACAGATCTTACAACTGTGTAATTTATATATATGTAAACTGGAAAGAGAAGAAACAATTTTGCTCAAGGTTTAAGAAAAAAAAAAAAATAGAATATTGCTGTTTGTGCTGTGACCATTCGTGAAAGACTTTCAACCAAACAGGAAAGTTTTTAACAGTCTGAGGCTGTAATTTAACAGCAGCTGTTTGTGATCGCTGCCAGCAGAAATCACTTGTTTTCACCCAGCTGAAAAGAACAGGCTGGTAAAAGGGATTCCAGCAATAGGTACAGTTGTTCACGCAGAATTTAAATATAGCACATCTACATATTGTAAGATGGTGCCATTTACAATGTAACATGTTTGTCATTTCTAATGAGATTTTCCAGAAGTCAGGCATAGAATAAAAGTAGGATTGATAGTTGTTCTATGAAATAGGTGAAGAAATCAGAGCCCTAACCATACTCTCCTACTCTTTGACAGTGCATAGAAATTTTCACTGTTGAGCTTCTGGTCCAAAACCTGACTGTCTTTGTCAGCTAACACCTTTATAGCCAATCTGAGTGAGCAGAGTTGGAAATACGAAGATAAGAAATGCCCTCTGGGATCAGACCAGCACCCCCCTTCCCAGTACTCTGACTGTGGCAGGTGCTGCTTAAGCAGAGCCCAGATCCCTGGTCTCACTCTGTGATCACATCTGGGACCCTCTGGGTAAAGCTCTCTTCCCTCAGATGGGCTTTCGAAGCGCTGTATTTCTGATTTTATGACACTGGTGTTACTGACACCTTGCTTGAATGCGTTCTGTTACCAAAGTGTTTCTCCATCTTGGCACTTTCAACAAACACGAAAGTCACTTAAAGCCTTTCTCGAAAATACAAAGTTTTGCTGTTTTCAATTCCTGAAGGTGAGCACTGCCAAATAAGTTCAAAAGCATTTTTCTTCCTGTTGCTAGCATTTATGGTCTGTGCAATAAAGATTTATAATTACTGAAAAGATTCAAGGAGGTGGGAGGAAAACTCACTCCTTATGCCTTCGTGAGGGTGCTTTCCTAAGTTGTGTAAAACAAACGTGTCTTATTTTAAAACTTCTCTTTCTTCATTCACATTCTTTGGAAGCCTTTCTGTAATGCAATTTTAAAAATGAATGTGGTTCTATTCAAATAAAAGTTTGCTCTTAATGGCTTTTATGCTCCATATGACAGAGCACCTTCATTTACTCACTTATACAGTGAGTCAGTAGTGTTATGAACTGCTTTTTCAGTACTAAGCAGGATGTGGATCTCTGGCGTCTTCCATAAAGGAAAGAGTTGTGTTTTTTTTTAACCTCTTTATTTGACAGGATCATAAAGCACAGGTACTAGCCCAGTGTTTTATGGCACGTTCAAGTATGATTAATAATTTTAACTATGCAGGTTCCCCCTTAAGATCAATATTATAGAATTTTTCTAGTCACCATTTGAATGAATTTTAATTGAAATTGATTCCCTATAAAATAATGTATTGAAGTATATTAACAATGATCGTGTGGTCCTTGGCATTAAGGAGTTCAGAACTCTAACCAAATTCTGAACAGTTTTCAACAAATATTTTATTTTCTTTGTGCAACCTCTGTGCCACCTAAGATTAGTACTTATTCAATATTTCAGTTCTTTAATTTAAGGCCTAATTCCAGCAGATGACAACATCAGTAGAGCCGCTACATTTTTCAGCATGAACATTAATGAAAATGTGGTCAGGGAATTTTTTTTTTTAATCTGCTTTTCTTTTTTGCAGTTCAGCTACAGCTGTGTTGTGTGATCCTGACATTTAAATACATACAGTTATGCACACTGTTACCTTCACAGAACATTTTCTAGCAGTACCAAACACCTTCCGGGCAGCTGATTTATGGAAAGTTACCTGTAGGAACAGAGGATGCATTCTGAAAGCCTGCAGTGAGTCGCTCCGTACAGACCTCAGTTACCATCTCTAATGCCATTCAGCTTTTGTCTTTCATGGTGTAAGACTAAAAGGCTGAGTAGACAATATGTACATGGCAATACCATATATTTCTGAAGCTCCTCAACCATGCTAAGGTGTCATCCATATCGTAGGACTTAATCTCAGCTAGCCACGTAGTTAGAAAACAAGTTAATTTACATGCACTTGGTTTGTAGAGCTGATGTCCATCTGAAGACAGCCTAATTAGAGGACAGCCAGGCTCAGGAGCGCTCACATCATTTTATATCTGAGAGCCCGATACGAAATGTCAGGACTCTGGCCAGGCATGCTCATTCAATTATACAAGAGTGATGGAGGAGCTCATCCTCAGGAATTATAGGGATAAGCAAGTTAGAGGCTTTCATCTGTGAACAAAAAGGCATGTCAAGTTTCCCCTTCAAGCTTGTGAAGAGCCTGAATGCTTATACACTGACACGGCCTTAGAGGTTTAAGCCTGCTCGCCTAGAAATAGCATTCAGATCTCGGCAGTCAGCTGGTCTGGGACACCCAGTTGCCACCAGCTGGCGTGTGATGCTGTGAGGTGGATGTGAAGCCCCTTCCACACCTGAGCCTTGAAGCAAGTGATTTTTGCCTCATTCTTTGCTGAGACCAGCTAGGAAGCTCTGCTGTAGTGAACATCAGTCAGCAGACTCTGAAGTCCTCTTTGTGTTTGTTGTGTTGAGGAGCACTGCTGTGTAGGACTTTCAGGTGGTTGGTTTTGAGGGAAAGACTTGGGAGAAAAAAAATGTTTTCCACAATGTTTCTTTTTTTCTCTTCAGCCTCTGCCAGAGGTAGAGATGGAGAGGGAATGGTAACCCATTCACTTCCTTCTTTAATATGTTAGCTCATTTAGCCCTTCTGGAGAAACAAAACCAAAAGACTTCTTTCTGTTTCCTTCTGTCCTTCATTGCATTAAGAACTCCCAAGTAACAGGACTGCAATAAAAGTTGAGCCAGGAGATGATGATCTCCTGGTTTTTCCCTAGCCTGAGTGTTTACGGGCTGATTAGACAACGTTGTCTGGCAGGGGTTTCTTTAGACTGTTCCAGAGAGCACAACTATGTGAAACTGTTCAGCTGTTCTGTGTGATTTTCTGTCATAAGGTGCCATGATGCGCCGTTCTTATTTAAAGACTCCTGGATGACAGAAGAAGCAGTCTGCATTACCTTGGACAATGGACTGGCTTTTAGAAGTGCCATACAATTAAGGATGCAGGTAGATGCTTGAAAATTTCCCAAATTCATCACTCCTGTGGATCCACAGCAGTTATCATTCTTGGTCAAAACTTTAAAGACTTTTTGAAGCAAACAAACAATTCTTCAGATGAAAGGGACAGGAAAAAGGAAGGGAGGGATAGTCCTACCCTCTAAAGCATGTCTGACAAATCTGTTGTCACCTGTGTAGTTTCTGAAAACATCTTTCTCTAAGCTCACAAATTGCTTTAATGTGTCCAGCACTGCAGATACCATCCATTCTGTTACAGCTGTTGACTGTGACACTAATCACTGGTGTTGTTGACTTTTGTAGATCTCCATTTAAACCTGGATCATAGCTTTTGAGGGTCATAGAAAAGTAGCCAGCCCTTACAGCCCATCAAGGAAACAAACGTCTTTCTGCTGAGTTGTATCTTCTCAAAATGAGATATCTACGAGCTTTATTTTGTCTTTTTCTAAAAACCTATCTTTTGAGTGTGGAGGTTTTTTGCAGCTATTATAGTGAAAATTACATTTTATTTTCCTCTAATAAGCTCTTTTCAGAGTGAATTATTGTTTACTGATATTTGCTTGCTAGAATTGTTTGTTGATAAGTTCTCCTTCTCCCTTCTTAACTATCAACTGCTGTGTTAAGCCACAAAATGTGTGACTGTTGCTTTGTCAGCACCTCATATTTTCCTTTATTATACTATTACTGCTTTTCTTGAGATCACTTTGCTTCCTCTAATAATGGAACCTGTCACTGTGGGAATTTTACTCTCCTTCTACATGGTATAGCTGATCACATGATAATTCAGGTATAAGAACTCATTTTACTAGTTTAATCGGGGTTTTCTCTTGATCCAGACAATCAGAACCTGAGGTATTTAGGTGAGGAGCGTTAACCAGATGCTGGGACAAGAAGAGAAGAATCCTTCATCAAAGATATCTCTAAGAATTAGGAGGACCTAAAGCTAGAGTCTTCATTAAGTTTCTACTGCTTAATTTGGACAGAGTCATTGGGAAAGCCTTCAGCCAACTCAAAACTTGGTCCAACTCTTCATGTATACAATCTGTATCTGTTCTAGCATAGCGAGTGGATAGCAAGAGTTGTTACTGAGAAGGATGCAAACTGATGTCCACCAGTAGCTACAGGTAGGTCTTTCACAAAAACCTCCCTCTGAAAATATGAGACCTCAATTTTGCTCTTAGTTCTGTGAGGGCAAATGAAGGAGTAATGCTCCATTGATTTCAGTGAAACTTGAAACTAGTTAAAATGAGGACAGGATCAACCCCATTTTTCCTCTACAGCATGAGACTATAAAGCCCATTCAAATCAGTGAAGGGTACCAATGACTTTGTTGACCTTTGGATCAAATCCATAAACCTTTTTAGTATCTTAATTAAAACCACAAGTACAGAAACATAACTGTTCTGTTCTTCAACCCAGCATAGTCTTTCTAAAACTGAAAAATGTTGTGATCCCTTTCCAATGATTGCATCAAAAATACAATCTTGACATTTTATTCTCTTTATAAACTTTTTCCTAGCTATATAATGCCTATTTTTTTCACTTGGTCCTGAATTTTCTTTCGATGGTGTTCACTACCTATATTATTTGAAATCCTAATTTCATAATCACTGATGAAAATCAAAGCCACAAAACCTGCTTTTTATCTTATTTTTCTATTCCTGTTCTTTACTAAAAGGGCATGATCAAAAATAAATACAAGCTCTTTTAGCCTGAGCAGTTTGAAGTGTCTTTATTGCATCTTACATTAGCCAGCCAAAAGTTAGTTGTCCATTTGAAGTCATTGCTCACATTTTCTCGGATAATCAATGCAGAATGATAGCCACTTCCTGGGATAATCTGTGCCTTTCTAAAGCAGATGCCCACGATAGGAGCAATACATTGCACCCATCATTGCTCTTGCCTTTGTCAGCCGGAGGGCTAGCCATCTCATTTGGGACAGCTAAAAATGAATAGAGGAAAAACAAGGCAGTAGACTTAGCTATTTTTTGCTTCTCAGCATGAAGCATATAACAAGTGATGTTACCCACTTTTAATTTGCCACCAGCCTTCCACTGCCTTAGTATATTAATATTTCTGCCGCTAACTGTACCTGTTAGCAGAATTTGGTTATGCTGTGCCCTAAAACTGATACATATATATATATATAGCATATATATATACTTCTTGCAATTGATGGTATCATCTTTCAGATTCTATTACTTTCTATGAAGAATTTTTCACCTGAGCTAGCTACTACTCACAGGCAGTAGAATTAAAGCACCAAACAGAAAAGCTAAAATTAATGAGTTACAAGTTCTGGGTTTAGTGCTTTTGGGATGGTTTTCCGACTTGTAATTTAATTGTTCCTTTAGTGTGGATCAGCGAGGGACCCATTTTATATATTGTCCTGGGACAGGGTTATAAGTTACCTGTGCATTGACAGTTTTTCTCAGCTATGAGTGCTTTAATAACTCTTGTTTGATGGGTCCTGTCCTCTGAGTTCTTCCTCTTACATGGATGTGGTTGAGCCTGATACAAATATGAAACCACTGATATTATTTTATGATTGTGGCTTTTTTGCCTCTGCGAAAGGTGGTTCCAGTCTCACTCAGGAAGGCCGGGACCAGGCTGAGAGCCCAGCTGAAGAACTCATTGGGATCTGAACTTCTTGCTTTGTAATTCAGAAGAGTTACTGAAAAGATTTCCCTTTCATATAATTAGTACAGGCAACAAAGGTGTCACTTGAAAACTGTGAACTGCATAGTTTCAATTACACAGAAAAGCCTATCCAAAAAGGGCTCGAAATAATAACACAAAAGAACAACCAAGCTTCTTCATATTTCTTTTGTTTGGGCTTTGTGTGTCTCCCTTAAAGCTCCTGTGCATTCTCGTGCAGTTTGCCCGTGTTATTGAATGCTAAAGCCTTTTACCATCTGCCAAAAGGTTTTATTTTGGGGTTTCCTCTCATGTGGGAGGGCGGTTTCCTCCTTCCCTTCGTGCTACTTTCATTGCTATCTTTAGGACTCACAGCCTACTGGAGACCTTCCTGTCTCCCTTTTATTACATATTCTCATCCTTCCTTGCTGCAAGTTCCTGCCCCCGGGGGCAAGGAATAAAATGAGCACTGAAGCTGTCTTTCTGAGCTGGCTGGCTGGTGCAGGCAGCTTTTGTTTTTAGCACAGAGTCCGGTTCCTGGAGTGCGGGTCTGAGGGTACTCGGTAGAAAAACTTCCTGGTGTGGGTGTTTGGAGGAGCTGCCCCTGCTCCATGGTACGTGTACCTGCCCAGCACTGCACAGTTAAATGGGCTCCTGAAAAAGAACAGCGGAACCGGTGGCATTTTCTCTGGAAGCAGTTCACTCCTCTCTGTTTGTCAGTCTTTTACCTCAGCACATGAATCTCACCCGTCCTGCCACTGTTATGACACCTGCAGCTGTAGCTCTTTCATTTCTTCCTTTCAGAGGAACTTGCAGGTGTTTATTTTTTCTATGCACATATCGATTTCCAATCTTTACTTTACTTGTGCTATAGAGGAAAAGAATTTTGACGTGTTATATTTGCAAAGTGATAGAACTTCATCTTTTTTTTTTTTTTTTTTTTTTTTTCCCTGAGAGCAAAATAGAGTAGAGGGCAGCCTGTTTTTTTGCAGTCTTCTTTTTTTCCAGTGTAGCTCTGGGGGATGCATGAACACAGCTGCAGCAGATGTGAGCGCCTGGCTGCCAGGCCATGAGCATGGCTGGAGGCAGTGAGTACCCATCAGGGCCATCCATCAGACCCTGCTGTGGAGCTCCTTGCCGTCGTCCTTACTCAGAGTAGATGCTGAATGAGGGACACACAGGGCCCTGCCTTTTCCTTCCAGCCTTTGCTTGCTGGGAGCAAGAGCAGGCTGTCTGAGCACAGTCCTGTTGCTGCCTGTCCTAATTTGCTGTGTGGCTGAGCCCGTGGCCAGAGGCAATCTGATGTGGAGGGCTCGGGCTCAGGGAGCAGCGCTGGGTGTCAGATCACCTCCTGAGAGCTCTGCCAGAATCCGCATCAGCCACACGATGCCTCTGCTGAGTGGATTTCTGACTTTCCTTTTTTGGATTTTTGCTTTTTTCATTCACTGGCATTACACCAATCAACAGGTCAGATAGTAATAGGAATGTCATGTTATTTTATTTGTGATTAGCTCATCTCTTGGACCCTGAGATTTTCTAATCTCTCTTTCCATCATTACCCAGCTCTCTTTAAAGCTTTATCCTTCTTTAGTTTATTTACTCTCTCTGTAATTGAGAACTTTATTGTTGATCACCATGAAAAATTCTCAGTGCTTAAAAATAAATGATCCATCTCCCAGCCCTGCAGTGCATCCAGTTTTTATGGCTGTAGGAATCTATTGAGAGATTGAAATGGGGTGGAGGAAGATGAGGGTGTCCTGGGGTGTTACCTAAATGGCTGATCTACAAATGAAAAGAGATGCTCAGATTTTTGTTCAGGAGAGTGCCAATAAAACCAATCATTTTTTTGCACTGCATATTTTAATGACATCCAGTTTCAAATTCCAGGTACTGTGCTGTACAGAGAGGTCACTGAGGCCCATTTCTAACAGCAGGATCATGCAGTGTAACACAGCAGACTGGAATGGCATCCTCCTGAAGAATAGGAGTTCTGTGTGAGGAAACCTCAAGCAGGAGGAGATATGTACCCCTTCCTTTAGAAAGCAAGATTTTTAAATCTCTTCATGTTTGGAGAGGATAGCGATCCTACTGAAATTGATGGGGGGGTGGAAAAAAAATGTTTCCAGTGGATATATGTCACCCAGGCATTGTCTTCCAAGCAAACACAGCTATCTGTGTTCTCTCTGTCACACACATGCACACACACGTACACACTCTAATTGGATAAAAACATAAACAGTAAATTAAGGATACGATTAAAAATTAAACAGCCATTGCAGAAACCATCAATAGTAAGTGCTTATTAACTCGCATATAACAGCACGCTGGTGTGATGGCTTCAAATTGGCTGCTGAAACTGATTTGTAGCAAATAAGGCCAGCTTTCCAAAAGGATATTTCTAGGTTTCAGTAGTCAGACCCTCAGCTTTAATTACTTGTTTTGTTCCTTCACAGTTTTCGTTAGCCATTTAAAGGGACTGATAGTATGCATTACTTTCTTGAACAGCAGTAGGTGATATGCATAATCCATCAGCTGTGATGCTTAGCAGAATGAGACAGTAAAGGTCTGATCCCATGTTGTTCCACCTCATGTAATGCAAGACTTTTATGACTTACCCTCATCTCTACCCCATTTTTCTGCAAGGCTTCACCGGGGCGTCTGTCCGTTCTGTGACCCATCATGCTGGCTGGTTATGTACTTGTTGAATGATAAGCTCAAGGTCTAAGCTGCTTTACACATCTGAGCTCCACGTGCACACCTTGGGTGTACAGAGCACTCCATCTGGCGCTGCACCACAGAAGCTAAGGTTTCTGGAAGGGTGATTCCTCTGCTCCACAGTCCCTTTCCATCCTATCTCATAGTAGTTATGCTCTACTCTCTTTATGACCTGCATATGGAGTCCTGCATATCAGGAGACAAAACGCTTTATCATCTTGCTTGATTAGTTTGTGTGGTTTTGAGCTAGAGCAAGTCATTCTCAATAGAAACATTACAGCCTGGATTCAATACTATCAGCTCAAGGTAAGCTTAAATATTTAGGGGAAAGTTGAAACCAGGTTAAAGACCTCCTGGCACTGGGAGTACTCTGGAAGGGCTGAGCAAAGCAGGATCTTTTCCAGTGAGCTCTGTCTTCTTGGATGTTTATTTTCCAGATGGGTTGCATAATATGGATATGTGACCAATATATGGTACAAAGGAGCTTTTGCATTCTTGTTTTCTGCCTTCGTATGGCTAAAACTCCGTGCTGCTCACTCCAGAGCACAGCTGAGCTTTTCTCTTAGGCTAAGGACTTTCTTCCTTCTTTTCTCTTGCCAGTCAGAAGTGAGAAATGAATGAATGTTACTTGAGTTAAAGATCTACAGCCAGCCCAACATCAGTGTGTTGCATACATCCTGCGAGAAGCCTTTCTTTTAATTCTACCTTCATATGAGAAAGTAGCACGTCCCCTGAATGGCTGCCAGCTTCCTTGAATGTGGCTGCATGTGGCTGAAACATGGCTGGGAGATGATTTTTGTCATGCACACCTCAGCCCTGCCAGCTGTTTCTACTCTGGTTCTCCTCAAGCTGCTGTGGTCTGCATTTGAGCCCACGCAGCAATCAGTACTTTAGTGGCTGCTGGTGTTGGAGTTTAGTGCTGGCTACACCCACAACCTTGGGTAAATGCATTGCAAATACCATAGCAGTTGTTGTCCATTCAGGATTGCCTTTGGTTGCAGTCAGTCGTACCAGTGACTCATGTTGTGAGGACTGTGAAGGCTGTTCTGATTGGGAAATTCATTGTGGAAGTTTTTGGATGTAACACGGAGATATGTGGGACAGGAGCAATAAGAAGGGATGATGTAGCTCTAAGAAAGTAGTGGAGGACATAAGTGGGTACAAAGCAGGTCGGAGATACAGAGCGGGGAGCCTGTGGCTTCTGAATCCACTCCAATAGCCAGGATCTGAGGCAACAGAAATGCAGGATGTGCTTCACTCCTCCTTTGATTCCTGACTTTGCTGAAGCCTTTCCCTTGTAGTTGCATCCACGTCCCAAGCACCGGTTCTCATACTGTAGAGAGCAGGGTGGAGAAGCCAAGGGCACGCAACATGCCCAGCAGCAATCAAGAAGCAAGGTTGGAAACCCTCTGGCTCGGGCTGGTAGAGCTGAATTGTTGTCAGCAGCAGAGGGAAACCTCTTCAAAATATTTTCAAGTGTACAGAATAACACAGGGAGCAGTACCTTTTCTTCTCTGTGTCCTGAAGGACAGGTGGATCTGACATGTTAAGACAGCCTTAAGCTGTCTTGTTTTGTCAGCACATTGGATCTAGGTGTTTGACACATGTGCCAAACAAGAAATAAAATTCATCCATGCCCCCTTGCATGGGTTTCAGCGTCCCTGCTTACTATTTAGAACTATTCTCTTTAGTGCCCATCTTACCTAGTGCATAAATGAGGAAGTATTTTCATATAAATTTAGGGAAGACAAAGGCACATAAATTGTTACAATGAGAAACTAATCCTACGAGCTTTGAAAGTAATGTTTGGCATCTTCAGCTGTTTGGTTCAGAGCTGTGTCTGAGGTAGGAGAAATGTCAAACAACGCAAAGAGCCAGGCTGAACCGTACTGGTAGCAGTGAAGCAAGATTTTGTACATGTTACAACTTGAATAGCCTGAATCTTCAAGAACTGTGTTACAATTGCAAAATCACGATATAAAAATTTTATGAAGACAGTGACACGGCTGCTCTAAAGTTATTGCAGCACAGTCCTGAATATCAAAAGCTGATTTACTCACATCTGCCCCACTCCCCTGTCTTCCCCCCAGCATACACTTGGATGCTATGGGGATGAAGCAATAAGTGTTTCTGTGCGGTTTTTCACAGCAAGGACTCTGTTGTGGGGTTTTTTTAATCCTTCTTTAAAAAAAAAAAAAAATCAAAGAACTAAAACCTGTTCAAATACTGCAGTATTGCCAATGGTTGCAAAGTGGGCATGAAATATTTACTGTGATTTTTAAGTTAAAACTGCACGACATACTTACTTTTTTGAAGAGAAATGCATCAGGCAGCAGCGTAATGTTAGATCTTGCAGGTTCTTGTAACTATTTCAATTGCTGTTTTTCAACGTGTAGCAGTGAGTATTTGCTGCAGAAATGCGAAGGAAGTCAGACAACCAGAGTGGTGAAAGTCACTGGTTAAGCACCTGTTGTTGAAGTGCAAAACTCTTTTTGCTTCTGCAGGTGCAAAGATAATATCTTTTTCATGTTTTTCCAGCTATTTCAATTCAGTGACTAGTTCATTCAAAGGTAAGAAACCACTTGGGAGGAAAAAAATCGCTGAGAAGTTTGTTTTCCTCTTTTAATCTTTAAACAAAGCTTGTGTGGTAGAGACTAACATCTACCAGTTCTGAGATGCTGAGAAATATGTTAGCCAGGACTTGACATTCTGTTCAAGTGAAGATAATGCTTCCTTGCTTGGTAAGATTGCTTACTTAAAAATGTAATGATAAGCAGAGTTTTGCCTTGATTGTGTAGCTTATTTGGAAAAAAATGTTCTGCAACATTTTAATTGAATTTCACTTCTACACACCAGGTTCTACTTTAAATCTGCAGCTTAGAATGAATCCTAAATGTTTTTTAAAAAGGCATATTCTATCATCTGTAGAATGTGCGCTTGTGCCCAAGCGTAACGAGAATGTAAGCAATGAAAATCAATCAAGGGTAGTATATAAAAGTGCTAATCACGTAAATAAATATGTGTATGTTGTGTTAACTGAAAAAGAAGCGCCATATTTATTTATTTGTAGATACTATGTTTAAATTAAATCAATGTACTGACAAGTTCACTATCACATCTGAAGCTTGGGACAAGTAGTTTCTGCATTTTTTGCACTGTCTACAGAAATATTGATAGGAAAGGCCCGGGGAGTAAGAAGTGTTTTAACTGTCAAGAATATTAACAGAAAGTATTTGTATGATTTGTATGGAAGACACAGAGTAGTCATCTCCTGTGGTTTAGAAGTCCAGGCACAGGAAGGACAAGGAGGTGGCTGGGAGGAGGCAGCCTGGATTAAGTGAGGGCAAAGCAGCCTGATGACATTCTGTGATGAGGAGCTGTGAGGAGCAGTGCATGCTGTGCACCTTGATTCTGGTACAGCATTTAATACGGTCTCCCACAGAATCCTTATATCCACATTGCTGAGATATGGACAGGACAAGAAAATGGTAAAGAAAATGGAGGATCATCTGGCCAGTCAAGCTCAAAGAGCTGTGATCAGTGTCATTTGGCGCCTGGTTGCTTGTGACTTCTCTGAAGGATGGGGCCAATGCTGCCCAACTGCATTTGTTGGTGACCGTGGTGACAAGTGCACCCTCAGCAAGTTTGTAGGTCAGTGCCAGACCTGGGGGAATGCTTGGTATGCTGGAGAACAGCACTGTTGCTCAGTGGGATGTGGGCAGTCTGAAAAAGTGGGCTGACAGAACTGAGGAAGTTCAGCAAGCATAGATGGAGTTACATCTGGAGGAAATGCACCCTGCTCCAACACAGGCTGAGGGCTGATGGCCAGGGAGCACTTTGCTAAAGAAGACCTCAGGATCATGGTAAACAACAGTCTGAATACAAACAAGCAGAGTGCCTTTGCTGGAAAGGAAAGCAATTAACTGAGTGTACAAGCAGCAGTGAGGCCAGCAGGTCAAGAGAACTGATTGTTCCCTTTGGCATCAGTGAGACCACACCCTGAACACTGCAGTCTTTGGGCTCTCCAATAGAAAAAATGTTGGTGAACTGGAGCAAGTCAACAGACAAGTCACTATGATAGGCAGGGGTAGGAGCCTGGTGTAGGGAAAAGAGGGTAAAGACTGATTTTGCTCAACCTGGAGAAGACAAGGCTCAGGGTGGTCTTATTGCTGTCTATGGCTGCCCATTGGGTGGGTGCAGAAGTGGCAGAGCAGATACTTCTGAGATGCACATGGGGGCAGAATGAAAAGTGATGGACACAAGTTGTAATATAGACAGTTCTAATTAAATGCATGCAAGAAAAAAGAGTGGTCAGACAGTGGAGCAGGCCCACAGAAGATGTGGATGGCCATCCTTGTAGATATTCCAAACTCAAGTGGACACAGCCCTGGGCAACCTGCTTTACCACTAACCCTGCTCTGAGTAAGAAGCTGGACCAGTGCCATTCATCCTGCATGGCCTTATGGTTTGAGGGATGTCAATGTCTGAGCTAATAGCCAGAGCTTCCCTTAATGGGTGACTGTAGGAAAAATAGGAACCATTAGACATGTTTATATGACTCGCTTTAGGCATCCAGTATGGAATAAGTTGAATCTCTCTGGGAGGTCTTAATCTTTTCACTAGAATAACCGTATGAATTGATGCTTGCCCTTGGTCAAGTGCATCTTGTCCAGGCTATCTAATAGGAATTAACATCTAAAGAGGGTCACTTTTGTTTCTGAGGGCAGAGGAAATTAGTGAGGGAATTTATGCTTTATTCTGACTCATCAGAAGGAAGTGTTTGAGAATTTGAAGGCAGAAGAAGGCAGAGTGAGTGAAAATGATCACAAAAACAAGAGTTTTTGATCTGAAAGAAGGGAAAGAATAAGTAAAAGCAGCTGAATAATGTCAAAGGACTTTAAAAGAGCTGGTTTCTTTGAACTTTGGAATAGATAGGTGAGGATGGAAGGGAGGGAAAAGAAAGTTCAAGGGAACTGGTGGGTTTCTGAAAGGGAAGATAATACATGGCAGCAGACTGCCTGTTGAAGGAGGCAGACACAGAATGTCTCAACTGCTTCAAGACCTTGGCAGTTACCTGAAAATCAGGAATGGGAATAGGAAAATGAGTTACAAAAAGAAAGAATTAAAAGCTAGCACAAACACCTAATTTAATGAGTTGCAGAAGGGAAATATGAAGGAAATAATTAGACTGATTTTGCTCTAAGACAAGGAAGGGAAACCTGATGATAAAGAGGATGAACACTTCAGCTTTTCTTGGATTCCATTGTCCTAACCTGGTTAATTGTGACAAGATGGTTGAAACAGTTAATTTCACTAGAGGGAAAAGAGCATATGCTGAAATAAGAAAAGAGAGGTTAAACATGTGGAGGCGCATTAGATGCAGTCAAGTCATTGAGCTTAATGAAAATTGACCCTTGAGATACCTAGGAGTCAGCGGAAACCATCCCTGAAGTGTCAGCTTTAAACCCTGTGAAGAATAAGGAAGGGCAAACTTAAGCACTTAAAATGAGGAAGCCTGTCAGCTTAACTTTGATACATGGTGAAAAGCTGGAGCAAATAATTAATCAATTTGTAAACACCTAGTGGATAATAAGCTGATAGAAAAACAGCCAGTGTGGATTTGTTTAGTTTCCTTTTCGAATGGAATAAGAGAAGTAGTAGATGTTTCTTTACATTAGCATACCTTTTGACACTGTTGCGGAAAGCCTTGTGGCCTTCTTACAAGTAGACGGGGAAAATCATCTAGCTAAAATTACTGTGAGATAGGTGAAGAGCTGGTTGAAGTACTGTGTTCGAAGAATTGTTATTGTTTGCTTGTCAAGTGGGCAAGGAGCCTGAAGTGCAGTTCTATTAGACTGTGCCCTTGATTGAGTGCTGGTCATTATTTACATTAACGACTTGGGTGATTGGCTGGAGAATGCAGTGGCATGGGACTATCTACTGTACTGAGCTTTGGGCATTTTGGAGGGCAGGTTTAAAGTCTGAAGTGATCCTGATAAAATGTGGAAATGGCCAAAAGATGAAAATTCAGCAAATGTAAGCAAGAAGGCTTGCAGTGAGGAAGGGAAAGCAAATGTCTGAATGCAGATGAGGGATATCTGAGTAAATAACAGTGCTGTGAGAGCATGCAGGGCTAGGATATCACAAGTTGAATATGAATCATCAGCCTGATAGATTCTGCTGGGTGAGAAAATGAGGGTGGGGGTGAGACCAGACTGTAGTGTAAGTGGTAGTCTTGTGTTTAAGCTGTAGGACATCATTAACTCCTTTCTGTTGGCTTTCTGATGCTCTGTCCAGAGTGTGGTTTGGGCTATAGCACAATACAGACAAAGTGGAGAAGGCCAGAAGAGAGTGAGCTGTGGGAGCCAGCAGAGATTTAGGAAGTACCAGTGGGGAAATAGTACAAGAACTGGGTTCAGTTGGAAACAGACTCAAACTTTCAGGCATATTAAAGGATTTGTAATATAAAGGCGATGTTTATCCATGCCTTCTCTCCCTGGAAAGTAATTGTACATTTTCTCTGGAAAGTAATTACTTTAGTTTTCACCTAAGGAGATTTGGTTTGGGCATTAGAAATTTGACATAAATATATTACAGAATAGAGTATTTGAGGGAGTGAGAGTAGAGGACCGTGGGTATGAGGAACAGTCAGGAACTACCTGTGAGGAACATAGAATCATTAAGGTTGGAAAAGACCACTAAGATCATCTGGGCTAGCTGCCAACCCATCATCATGTCTACCAAACCATGTCCCTCAGTTCCACATCTACCCTTTTATTAAATACCTCCAGGGACAGTGACTCCACCACCTCCCTAGGTAGTCTATTCCAATGCCTTACTGAGAATTAATGTTTCCTAATGTCCAGCTTGAAATGCATCTGCATCTTTGCTTCAGAGTAGAGGGATGGACTACATGATCTTTTTGAAGTCCTCTTCAGTTCTATCTGTGGTTCTGCCTACCAAGGGAAAATAGAAATTAAGAAGGCAAAACAAGAATAAAAGTGATTTAAACCAAGGATTCCTGTTTGTTAATTTGAATTGTGATTATTTTCAGCATTCTAAATATCCCTAGTTTAAATTAATCCTTCATGTTGCAATGTTAACATCTTCTATATTTATGGGCATCATCTTTTATGATGCATTTTTATTTATTAAAAAAAGAATCAATGTACGCTCCTCGGTGTGATAATCTCTTTGAGTATGAGTTATACAAGTAATGATGAAGCAACTAAAATGTTTGTTCTTAAAACCGTTCTGAGGTATTTGCTTTAATGTGTTAGGTTTTCAGTAAATTAGCTGAAGCCATAATGTAAAAACTAGACATCTCCTGAGACAACAGTATTGGAATGATACGAATTTCTTAAATAGGTAACACTTGCATAAAGAAATATGTCCCCTCTAAAAATGAACTACTCTCAAAAGACACAGCTCATCCACACAGCAGCCTTATACATCTTATTTTATTCAGTGCTATATCGGTGACATTAATTCAGTGAGGAGACCAGAATGGAAGCCTGCTAGTTATTTTTCATGTTTGATTTTCTTCTCTATAAATTTAATATAAAGATGGTTATGTTAAGCTAATTATATGCTGGCTTTTTATTTTCTGCTGCTGAGTGAAATCATGTAGAAGGATTTTTTTCCCTTTTCCCTGAAGAATGGAACATTTGACCATAATTACCATTTTTTTGCATTAGATAGAGCACCTTGCTGTCTATTACAAAAGTGATTTACTAGGACGTAGTGCACAGCATTTGATGAACAGTGTCTGACTGGCCAATGGGACATAAGTAATCACACAATGAAATGCCTGCAGAATCAAATCAGGTTTGACATTTAACATAACCCAAACACTTAACTGCAAAATATGGCATACAACAACAACAAATCCTCAAAAAAGGAAAGCCCATAAGGAAACAGAAACCAGGTGATGGCTGGGATGAATTTTCTTCTTACGGGAGATCTGTGCTGAGCAGAACAACCAAAGCAAGGGGAAAGCTGCTTTCTCCCCTTTTGTGTTCCGCCATCCCCTCTGCTGCCTCTGACTCTGTGCATATGTGCCACCGACCTAAGGAAGCTAAGAGAAATGATTGGTCTCCAGGCGGCACTTCGATTCCTTCAAGTTGATTCTGACCAGGAAGGTTTCTTGTAGGTTAAAACAGGTTGTATGTGTGATGGAGGCTTGTGCTTATGTCAGAGTGGAGGGCATGTGCTCACCCACTGCCACAGAAATGCCGTCAGCCACCGAGCTCATTTAACCAGGTGCCCTGCACCTTTCATCTGAGAAAAGAAAGATTCCTAACGGCAACCAGTAGATATATTTCTGACTGGTGTAAATGTATTAACTGTGGGGGTGAAAGAGTTAATTCATTTTCCATCCATATTTTTTTCTTTGTAGAACCGATTTGACACAGTCTAGCAGGGTGCTGTTATTGAAAAATTGAAGCACCAGGTGTGATTAAATAAGATCACACGTTTCATTCCCTCTTTAATTTCACATCACCCTTCAGCAGCTGCATCCCTTTGCTTTCCTATAGCCGGAGAACGCGTTGCGTTTATAGCAGGCAGCATGCTGCACGAGTAACATGCACCACTGGCCTGTTGTGAATCAAATCTGTTTGTGCACACAAATTATTTATTGTTTGATGGACCGAGCTTGTTAATCTGTTTATTTCTCAAGAGCAGAAAATACAGAGTGCATTTGGGTAATGGAGGAAAAACCTGGCCTAGCTCCTCTTGGAAGTTCATGAATGCAGCAGGACAGGTTTCATCCCACTGCAAAGAGTAAAAAAGGTCAAGTGTGATGCATTTGGGATCCTTTCTGTGTTCTTACCAAGCATGGGATCTGACAAAGTCACCAGCACATGGAGGCTGAACCTCTGTCCCTCTGCCCACAGCTCAGCTGCAGTGATGCCACCATGCACAGAATGCAGCCCTGGCCCTGCTCTGCTGGGGCAGAAAAGTGGCACCGGGGCCATGGCTGCTGTTTGTGGTATGGTGGCAGAAAATTATCACTCGGTGTTTTTGAGCCTCTGTTGCTTTAGAGTAGTAGAATAGTGTTCTATTGAAAAAAAATGATTTGGATTCTTACTGTACTGCTCTTAGTTATTTTTTCAACGTTTCCACTTCCAAACTCTGCCCTCACTTCTCTGAGGACAAAAGCAAGTCAAGAAGAAAGAGAATTTTCTGTTTTTTCTTTCTTTTTTTTTTTTTTTTTTAAGTTCTCAGAGGAAGAAGGGGTTGTTTGTCATTCTCTGGCGCAGTTACCTGCTGTAAAAACCTTCTGCACGTGACATCACCCTGACCTGAGATGTTCCTGTGCAGCTGTCCCACAGTCAACTCAATGGATGGGATTCTGTTATGTTGTGCACCAGTGTATGGTGTTAGAGATTACAGTTGGCACACAGTTCCTGAAAGCACAGTTATGGAGTGTCTGAAGAGGCCCACTGCTGTAGTTTTGGCCTTGTTTTCTTCTCCTGCACCCTTCCAGCTGTGCTCCACTGGTTTCCTGCTGCAGCCAGTGGTGATACCTCGCATTTATACAGCTATCACGTCATGAAACAATGTGGCAATAGTTCTCAGCAATTATGAGTACTATTTGAGCACAATAATGATGAGAGGACTGTAACGCCTGTTCTGTGATGACAGGCTGAGACAGCTGGGGTTGGTTAATTTGGAGAAGAGAAAGCTCTAAGGAGACTGCATTGTGGTCTGTCAATACTTAAAAAGAAGCTTATAATAAGGATGGAGAGAAACATTTTCCAGGGTCTGTAGCGATAGGAGAAGGGGGAATGGTTTTAAACTGGAAGAGGTTACATGTCAGAAAGAAATTCTTTGCCCAGAGGATGGTGAAGCACTGGCACAGCTGCCCAGAGAAGCTGTGGGTGCTCTATCCCTGGAGGGACTCAAGGCCAGGTTGGATGGGGCCCTGGGCAGTGTGAGCTGGAGATGGCAACCCTGCCTACAGCAGGGGGTTGGAACCTGGTGATGTTAAAGGCCCTTTCCAACACAAAACATTCCAGGATTCTAAGATTTTCCCACTGCCTATGGGAATAAATGTGGGTATATCAGCAGTTTTGCCTGTCCTCAGGCACCCCGGCCCTTGTGTAAACAGGCAGCTTTGCTCAACAAGGACTTGTCAAAAATGGGTACATAAAAATTAAACAGATGTACAAAACAAGTAAAATAGTGCCTGAATACCACAGTGCTCTCATTCCCATGTGAACGGGTGTTGGTTTGTCTTAGCATGATTCCTACATAAAAGAAAAAAGATGCCAGAAGAAGGCCACAGAATGTTCTAGGGAGGCATCTGGGCCTGCATTTGGGTATAAATAATGCCTATGAACACCTGTCTCTTCTTAAATGTGACCTTGGAAACAGCACTGCGAGCAGCTCATATGTCTCCTCTTTCATATCGAGCTCTGAAGATGCCTGTAGTACAAGGCTGTCCTTAAAACTGAGCTGACATGCAAACTTCGCTTAGTTCATGCAGGAAAAAGATGCTCTTTGATCTGTGAGAGGACAAAAAATAAAACTCCATAAAACTCCAAAGGAAACCATTTTCTTTATGTTAGTTGAACAGCATTTGCTGAGATGGAGGAAGTTGCTCTGACCTTTCTTTCCCTGTGTGATATTGAGTGAGCTCATGACCGTATCATCAAAAATGAGGTCAATATCAAATCAATGGCCTGAACTAACGATGCCATTTTTGTGTGTAATTATTGCCATATGCATAAGCTGTCCTGTTAATACAAACAGAATTATTTCTTAACTACATGCTCACATATACACAGGGTAAATGTTTCAAAATGTATTTAAGTAATTGTTTCTTATTATGCTGGGGATTTTTTTAAGTTATCTTTTGAGGTTGCAACGGAAGACTTAGGAAATCTTTTGGGCTCTGAAAGTTATTCAGTAATGTCAGCCTGCAGTATTAAAAAATCTAATGTTGAGCCCCTTCAGAAAAGATGAGGTTTTAAGGGAACCTGTGTTTTGCTCTGTATGTTTGGGGAATTTGAGTCTTCTTGCTTTTCTTGGTTTCAGGCTGAAGCATTAAACCTATTAAACAACCAAAGTAGAAATTTTCGTGCCATTCTCTGGTTTGTGGAGCTGTTGCCTTAAGGGAAGAGCGAGATTAATATTGGGAAAGTTGGCAGTAGTGGTTACTTCTCCTGCCAATGCAAAGCAGAGTGTTATTTTCCCTATTGCTTTCCTGGTACCCCTTCTTTTCTTTAGGTGGCTGAACGTACCTTTCTTGCTCAAAACCCAAATGTTTTTGCTATTGGTTCTGATTTTCCAGCAAAGTCCTTTAATGCTGCTCTTTTCCTCTCCCTATGCAAAGCAGCCTTTGCTCACACCTGGTGTGTGATAGGATCCTTCTCCCTGAGGAGATCACAACATCTGTTTTGCTTCCTAAATGGAGAAAGAGAGAAATATTCTCAAGAAATTCTCCTTTCCTGCTTGCAAACAACAAAAGAGATTTTAAAGCATTTAGTGTTTCTAGAGAGAGGAAAAAACAGTGGAGCCTAGACAGGAAAAAAACAACCATGGAAAAATAAATTGAGCATAATTTGAGCTATAATTAAAGGTCTTAAAAAGAAGCTGAACTGCCAAGCTGGAAAGGAAAATGTGCATCTGTATTTAAAGTACCTTCATGGAAGGATGTGCTTGGGGTTAGTATAGAACTGCCATTGAGGACATCTTGGTTCTATTTCTGCTCTGGGCTTCCTGGGTGATGCAAACCAGTAGCTTAACCTATACTCACAGAGGTGGTCCATATGTAAAATATAGTAGCATTGTGAGCTGTTCAGCTTCCCTTTTTACTACTACAGTTGAATATGTTGATCAGTCTGACAACATTACTAATTGGCTCTACATAAATCTAGATTTTATGAAACAAATGAAAAATCTAGATTGTGCCTTCTTCCTTCTCCTTCACTTCTTCCTGCCATGCAAATCAATGTAAATCAAATTCTTCTCTCTTGTTCTCATGATTGGAATTAAAACTGTCTACATGGAAATACGCTAAGAGGTAAAGTAAGGCAAGGATTTTGGTAGCATCTTGGTTTAATCTTTTCATAGCTATATTTGCAAGAATGTGCACGTTCCTTGGTTATTGTGTGCTTGAAGGGCCAGTCACAATTATATTTTTAGTGGTGTCAAAGTAGGATATAGTAACATTTAACAGTATTTCAAGCATCTCTTAATTCAAAAGTGTCTTCTTTGTATGTTTCTGCAGATCAGCTTAAGTGATCTTCTCTATTTAAAACTTCAACTAACTGTTTCACAACTTGATAGCAATCTTACAACATGGGGTTTATCCTAATCTGATCAATACAAGAAACACATGCTGTGGTTTGAAATTGAACTGAGGCATTTGGTGCATTGGCTGTAACGTTTCCATGACATTATGAACAGTGGGCTGCTGGTGACAATTCTGTCCTAACACTCAATATGACGCCCATATACACCTCCTATACCTGCTCTTTGTTTCTATTGTTACCTGTGTTTGTTACTAGAGGAAAGGCCTAGCTTTCTGCCATTGCCATCCGTACGTCCGTTGCTGAGGACAGAATAGCTTGTGGGTAAGCAGCAAAGAACTGCGAGGCAGAAATGCTTTAAAAAAAGCAACGAGCAAAGAAACGTTGACTACTGGAAACAGAAAATTCAGAGCTTAACATTGGTTGAGTTGCAGCAGAAGTAATGAAGTGTGAAATGTGCTATTCCCAACCAGTACGCCATGCTGCTTTAATTTACAGAATATATAATTATATAACATTAGCATTCTGATACATCAGTCTTTGACAAAAATTGAAACAAAAACAGACAAATGCATGAATCTATTTATAAGGCAATTATTGTAATAGCAGTGGATAAGAAGACAAACTTTAACCATTTTCATTATTTTAAGATTGTGCCCTTAAGATCCTGTCATGTTGTGCCCGACTAAATACTCACCATTGCAAACTGCTTTCGTTTAGTAAACCTTTAACAAAACACGTGTAGAAGTCCTTCTGATGTATTTTTTCCAGCCTCCTCTGCCTATAACACCATAGATCTGCTCAGAGCTCTCAAATTACTTGCGAGATTGGTTTTCCCAGTCTGACCAGGGTCCATTTAGACCAACAATCTGCCTTTGGCAGTGGCCCGAATGAGCTGGTTAACCAAATGTACAGTGCTACAGCAATTACAATGAGAGCACCACATCCCATCACTCCAGGCATCACTGTTAACCACAGAGTTCTTAGAATAGGAGATGCCCTTTTCTTATATTTGCAGAGAGATGACAAATGCTTATTATTAATGGTTCCCACTATATGATTATAGAGGAAGGGGAGAGAATCTTTTCCTAATCTCTGCAGGCAAATTTCTCCTCTGAGACACTGTTTGCTCCTAAATTGACCTGCTGTGCTTGCGGTGCAATCCAAGTATCTGTTATTTAAAACATTTTTGAGAAAATCCGCTGAGAGTCTGGATTGCTCATGAGACGCTTAGTGGTCTGTGTTGTCGTTTGCTTCCATGTAGCTGAGGCCAGAAGTAAACAGACGATTAAAATCAGATTGGATGGCTTAGAGAATGAGGATGCTTTTCCAACGGACTCACTAATAGATGAGGCTCGTCTTTATAGAGCTGCCACCAGGGCAGCTGCTCTGCTCAGGGAGGCCACGTAACTCACTTCCATGGCTGCCCAGCTCCCCTCCTTCTTGGATGTGGGGCTTCCTCTTAGGGTCAACAGAGGAGGCTGGGAATTGCATTACACTCCTTTTCCTCTGCTTGTACCTTCAAGTTTTTTTCAGCTAAGTAACAAGACCCTGGGCCTTGTTGTATTTTGTTTTGTTATCATGGGAGTTGAATTGAAAATTGGAGAACATCTTTCCCCTCTCTACTTCTTGATAATGATCTATACTGAGTCTGTAGATGACCTGGGGGATGAACAGTGCATAAGTAGGGCTCTAGATGGGTCAGAAGATGACCTTTAGGAGTTCCTGGCTCCAGAGGAAGTAGAGTTGTTTAGTCTCTGGGTTGCTGAGAGAGCCTAATTTTGGTAACTTCACGCAGGAAAAAAGCTCTCTGAAACTTAATGACCTTATGTAGGGAAAAAAGGCTTTAGGCATGAAGATACTAGCAGAAATCAAGAAGATTGTCATCTGGGGAGTGGAGAGAATACAGAAAAAGAAACAACTGAAATACACAGCATGTTTGAGTTAACTAAAAGGTGTTATTTTGACATAGAAGCACAGTTGACAGAGCAGGTAAGGTATGATTTTCAGCATGCCACATCACTGTATTTAGAAGATAGCTCTTGATCCTTCACAAGGAATGAAATGTGGGTTTTCTTAAGGAATCCTTAACAGTTAGATATACGTTGCCCGTCACTGAAGGCATTGAATCAATGCAGCACTAATTGCTGAGAGTCATCAAATATTACATATATGCAGGAGGAAACTGAGGAGTGTTAACAGGAGGCTGTACTGAATTTGGGGAAGCGGGGCGTGTTTCTGACAGGAAGAAGGAGGAACGCGTGTTACTGAGGTTATGCTGAGGGAGGTCATCAGAATTAACAGAATTGTTCTTTCTTTTTTAGGCCACAAGGTTCCTTAAAAAATAAAGTCTAAGTTGAAAAATAAAGAAAAGCAGATAAAGAGATGTCACGGTTTCTGTAGTCCATCCCTTTGCACTGAAACATGATCAATGCATAGAATTTCTAGTTTTATCTGGAAAATTGATAGAATTATTTTTAATTGGTAATATTAATGGTTCGATAGCATGTCAGAAATGTCAATTATACAATGACCCATTATAATATGAATCGGGCATATAATGTAAAAGCCATACAGTTGTTGAAGGACAGGATAATAGGATGGTAAGTTATTCAAACTTATTTGTATGTAATCCTCCATACATGCACTTTGGTGGTGACCAAGAGAAATAAGCTCATTTTTACAGAGTTGGTAAGGCTGAAGTCTACAAGACTACAAGCCCATGAACTTGAATATTTGATTCATCTCTGAGGGAGGAGGTGACAGTGTTCCTGTGCCACTTCAGGGGCTCTGGTGTTGGAGGTTGCCGTAATGCAGAGATGAGGACATTGTGCCAAAGAAGTTGCTGTGGAACTTCTCTATTTGGTATACTGAGCAAAACGCTGGCAGGTGCTTTGAGGAGACACAACAATAATACCAACCTTTTATGATGTGTGTGTCAGAGGAATTCAACATATCCCTGAGCCGGCTCAAGTCTTGCTATGTTCCATTTAAGAAATATTGACAAAATGGGCCACATTATCACTCAAGTCATTAATATATAACTCATAAAAGGACCTGGGCAAAAAAATAAATAAAGGAAAAACTCTAAACCAAAACTATTTTCTGCTCCTATGCTCCTTCTGCTGGTTATGCAGAAGCAGTAAACAAACCCTATTCCCAGAGCTGTGCTGACAACACTGATGATGGTGGTGCACAAATTAGGAGGTAAACAAAAAACCGTGTTAATTTCAAGCTCCATTAGAAACACAGGCGGTAAAAAAAAATCAATGTCTCCCAAACAGAAAAGGTCAAAATTGGTAGGGAAAGTTGGTTTTTCAGTTGGCATAAGAATTTATTATTATTATTATTATTATTATTATTTCTTTTAAATTGAGTGTAAGCAAGATGAAGCTACAGGTCAGTGTCATCTTAGTAAGTAATACACCAGAAATAAACAACTACCGAAAATTGTTTTTAAAGAAAAATAAACCCATCTTTGGCTCAGGTGGAAATCCTTTTGTTTAAAGGCTGGCTTCTATTTCAAATTTTGCCTGTAGGTTCTATGGATATTCAGTTACATTTATAGTCTTGGCATGATGCATTTGAGGGATCATTCTTTTGAAAAGTGTAATCATCTGATTTCTCTGTTTTCTCTTGGCATAGCTTATTCTTGGATCAGAATCCTTGGGGCCTGTTAGTTTAAATTTTAGGCTTTGTTATGTATCCAGATTAAGTCTGGAAGTACATGTGTGTCATTTTGTTATCATATTGTCTAGCAGAGGATGACAGGAAGAACAAATACTGTTTTATATGTTTTCATTTTATGGTAGCGTGTCACCTTCCTCTCCGCTAACATTAAATGTTTATCACTTGATGTGATCTTTGCTTTGCATACTAAACTAAATTTCACATGGCCATGTTGAATTATGTATGATGGTGGCTTTCTGTGTTGCAGTGTTAGGAACCAGCTCTTCAAATGTGGATGCGTATGCAAAAACAGGTGTGTAAACATCACGCAATAGGTTTGACCTTACAAGAGCTGAGGTCCTCACTCTCCTGGTTTGGAGGAAGAGGTGGTCTTAGTGAGGCCACAGACGCTCTGAAAACTATTGCTCTTGCATTCCTAACTCCTCTATGTTTGTATGCATTTAGTGTAACCTCCTTGTAGCAAGAGCAGTGTTTGGAACAAGGCTGTTAGCACTTCCTTGCCCTGCAGCACAGCTGCTCATGGCATTTTACTAATACTCTTTAGTCTTCATTCTTGTATATTAGGTGGTATTCCCCTCCACAGGTTAGGACCAAGGCCCAGTGAGTTCAAATACTATGTTTTACGTATAAAAACATATTCATAATATATTTAGTGCGATTAGAAATGATCTTCTGCAACAGTGTGGTCGATATCTTTGTACAAAGTCAAGATTTTTGTGGTAGAGAGCACAGACAAGATGTACAAAGTGCTCCCAGCTCTGCACATTTACTTCCAAACAGCTGCATCTCCTCACTGTCACTTCATCTCATCCCTAGGACACAGCTTGGGCTTCTAATTGTCATTCCCTTCAGTGGACATTAGTGTGCTTGTTTAATTGGCCATTTGTGTCCCACAACTGCCGTGCCCATTCTGTGACTCATTCAGACCTGCGTTTTGCATGCCCTGTGGGAGCAGGGAACAAGCTTCTGGTCCTAAAACTGTTGTGCAGCAAATTCAGCCCTCCCTTATTGCTTCATTAACCTCCTTAAGCTGCAGTTGTTTTGAGGGGGAAAAAAGGAGCTTTTTAGAGACAAAGGAGCCTGAGTGAATGTGTCCTTTCCTATGGACCTCAGCATTTTCCTTGCTTTCTTTTGATTTTAAAATGATCGGGTGCCCCTTTCCTCCCTGACTGTGCTGTCCTGCAGACATTACTTGCTCTCAGGTTGTTAGCACAGTCACCAACCAAAGAGACCTCTTCTGCCTGGCAGTGCTGTAGTTAAGGCATTAAGCAGCATATGGAAACCAGCTCATCCATTCACAGCTGCATTAGGAGTGTGTTAGTATCAGCAGTCAAATCTGCTTTGGTCAGGAAAGTGAGCAGTAATGATTTGAAGATGTATAGAAGGCTGATCTGTGGAGTGCCAGCTCTCAGAAGGTCCCCTGATCTGTTTACTTCCATGTTAAAGTTTCAGCATTCTGTTAATGACCACCGGTGCTGAGAACATGCTATTTATATTTCATCCAGAAAATACCTTTTGTCTCTCTAAAGTAGACAATCTTGTCTTCTGTCAAAACATCAGTTACGAACAGTTTCCCTTTTGCAAGTGTGAGGCCAAATGCTGTTCCCTGGAAGAAGCCAACTTCGCTGAGTCTTGGGCTTTGCTGGCTGGTTTGGTGCCTGACTGATAATAAACTGTGAACATCGTGTTGAAAAAGACTTTTGAAACTAGCCCTCATGACATACAAGTAATAATGACTTCAGTGAAGCCTGAGGGCATACAAAGTGCTCACCGGTTACTACTACAGTGAATTCTTTCATAAGGCTTTCCTCTTTTGCAGCACAATTAATTTTACATTTCATTTACTGACACTGGCATGTGCTTAGCCTTAGAATATTAGTTAAAATTGGTTTATGATGTCAGTCTTATTTTTAGCACACTGAAAGCAGGGGAATAATTGAAGTATGCTGTTGTATGATTTAGGGCTTGTGATGGACTTGGAGAATTTCATATGGAGAGATGAGGATGTGCCATTCCTGCATCTGTTGGTCTGGAGGGAATAGCTCTTCTCTTTAACATTTCATTGTAATCTTCCTGATGATACCTGAAAATGTCATAGCTTAACTTCTTCCTAAAATAACTTCTGATGTACCTCAGAAATTTAAAAATTTAATCTCAGTGATACGTACCAATAACATTCAAACCTGAAAGGCTGTTGAAACTCAGTATATCATTTCACAGAATCAGGGGTTGGAAGGAACCTCAAGAAATGATCAAGTCCAACCCCTTCCCCACTAAAGCAGGTTCCCTACAATACATCACACAAGCAGACGTCCAGCCAGGTCTTGAATATCTCCATAGAAGGAGACTCCACAAACGCTCTGGGCAATCTGTTCCAGCGCTTTGTTACTCTTACCATAAAGAGGTAACCTTACCTCTAACCTCTGCTGATGCATGTGGTGATTCCTCTACAGGTGCAAGACTCTACACTTGTTTAACCTCATCAGGTTCCTTCCCACCCAGTTCTCCAGTCTGTCCAGGTCTTGTTGAATCATAGAATCGTAGAGTGGTTTGGGTTGGAAGGGACCTTTAAGATCATCTAGTTCCAATGCCCCTGTTGTAGGCAGGGACACTTCCCTCTAGACCAGGTTGCTCGAAGTACCATCCAGCCTGGCCTTGAATACTTCCAGGGAGGGGGAATTCACAACCCCACTGGGCAACGAGTTCCAGTGTCTCACCACTCCTACAGTAAAGAATTTCTTCCTGATATCTAGTCTAAATCTACTCTCTTCCAGTTTAAAACCATTTCCCCTTGTCCTGTCACTACAAATCCCTCCCTGGCTTTCCTGTAGGACCCCTTCAGGTACGGGAAAGCTGCTGTAAGGTCCTCCCAGAGCCTTCTCTTTTCATGGATGAAGAGCCCCAACTCTTTCAGCCTGTCCTCGAAAGGGAGTTGCCCCAGCCCTCCGATCATCCTCGTGGCTCTCCTCTGGACCCTCTCCAACTTGATGTCCTTCTTGTGCTGGGGGCCCCAGAACTGGATGCAGTACTCCAGGTGGGGTCTCACGAGAGCAGAGGGGCAGAATCACCTCCCTTGAACTGCTGGTCACCCTTCTCTTGATGCAACCCAGGATACAGCTGACATTCTTGCCTGCAAGCACACATTGCCAGCTCATGTTGGGTCTTTCATCAACCTACACTCTTAAATCCTCCTCAGAGCTTCTCTCAAGCCATTCTCCTCCCAGGCTGTGTCTCTGCTTGGAATTTCCCTGACCCAGGTGTAGGACCTTGTACTTGGCCTTGTTGAACTTCATGAGGTTGTCATGAGCCCACCTCTCAAGCCTGTCTGGGTCCCTCTGGATAGCATCTTTTCCTTCTAGCATGTCAGATGCACCACTTGGCTTGGTGTCTTTGGTCATCTTTATTTTCCATGTGCCTTAGTAGGGCCTTCAGGAGGATTTGCTCCATGATCTTGCCAGACACAGAGGTGAAACTGACTGGCCTGCAGTTCCCTGGATCTTCTTTTTTTTTCCCTGCTTGAAAATGGGGGTTAGTTCCCCTTTTCAAATTAATGGGAACTTCAAGAGGCTGCTATGACCCTTTAGATACAATGGATAACAGCTTGGCAACTTCATCTGCCAGTTCCCTCAGCACCCGTGGATGAATCTCATTGGGTCCCATAGACTTGTGTACCTTCAGGTTCTTTAGATGGTCTCGAACCTGATCTTCACCTACAGCAGGCAGGTCTTCCTTCTCCAAGTTCATACTTTTGCTTTCTGTAGCTTGGGTGGTGTGGCTAGAGCCCTTGCCAGAGAAGACTGAGGAGAAGAAGTCATTGAGCACCTCAGCTTTCTCCATGTCCCTTGTGACCAGGTTTCCAGTTTCCTTCCAGAGGGGGCCTACATATTCCCTGGCCTTCCTTTTATTACTCATATATATGTAGAATTTGTTCTTGTTCTCCTTTGTGTCCCTGGCTAGATTCAATTCTATGTGGGTTTTAGCTTTCCTAACACGATCCCTGGCTGCTCGAATTATATCTCTGTAGTCCTCCCAGGTAACCCGTTCCTGCTTCCACTCCCTATAGACTTTCTTTTTTGTACTTAAGTAAGTCCAGCAGTTCCTTATTGATCCACTGAGGCCTCCTGGCATTCTTGCCTGCCTCCCATTTTCTCGGGGTGCACTGTTTCTGGACTTGGAGGAGATGTCCTTGAATACTGATCAGCTTTTTTGGGCCCCTCTTCCCTGCAGGGATTTCTTCCATGTCACCCTACCAAGCAGTTCCCCAAAGAGGTTGAAGTCTACTCTCCTGAAGTCTAGAGTAGTAAGCTTGCTGCACACCCTCTTTGATGCCCTAAGGACCTTGAACTCCACCATTTCGTGGTCACCGTAGCCAAGGCTGCCCTTGAGCTTCTCACCACTCATCAGCCCCTCCTTGTTGATAAGGACAAGATCCAGCATAGCACCTCTTCTCATGAGTTCCTGTACTACTTGGAAAAGTAAGTTACCATCAACACATTCCAGGAACTTCTTCAATCTCTGGTGCCCTGCTATGTTGTCCCTCCAACAGATATCGGGGTGGTTGAAATCCCCCATGAGGACCATATTTTGTGGATGTGAAGCTGCTCCTATTTGTTTATAGAGGGCCTCATCCACTCGGTCTTCCTGATCGGGCAGCCTGTAGCAGAATCCCACTACGATGTCTCCTCCTGCCTTCCCTTTCACCCTAAACCTTAAGCTCTCTGTCAGCTCCTCATCCATCCCCACATGGAGCTTCATCAGTTGCAGCTGGTCACTGATGTAGAGGGCAACACTCCCTCCACTTTTCCGCTGCCTGTCTTTTCTAAAGAGTTTATACCTATCTATTCCTACATTCCAGTTATGAGAGCCATCTAACCACGTATCAGTAATGCCAGTGAGATCAGAAGTCTATAGGCACACACACACCTGCAACTCTTCTTGCTTGTTTCCCATGCTCTGTGCATTAGTGTACAGGCATTTGAGTTGGGTTCCCACTGAGGCTGATCTACCAATTGGAGTTCTCTTATCCTGCATCTTAGGTGCTGTCTTACTGGCCTGTGATCCAGCTCCAGGCCCAGTGCATCCATTGCCATCATCAGCTTCAAAGTGGGATGGTTTGAGGATCCCCTACTCCGGCAACTCTAGTTTAGTTTTCTAGTCTTGCTGAATGGTAGCACAGTCTTCAAGTGTGTCAGCCACTCCTCCCAGCTTTATATCACCAGCAAACGTACTGAGGGTGGATTCTATCCCTTCATCCAGGATATTCATTTATTTTGGTTTCATGTTTCTAATGAGAGTAATATTTAGCTTTTCTAGGGGAAAAAAATGAATGTATTAGTATGTAAATCAAGCACTGCTTACAATATATTCTGGGGCTCTCACTGACTTCCACCAGCCTTACTTAAATGTTGGGGTGACTCGGAGAAAGGGACACTCAGCAGTGCTTCCTGTGGAAGGAGGAAGGACACTCTGAGCCATCCACATGTGAATGGCATCCTGCTCAACTTTAGGAAAAAGAACGTCTGTAGATCATAAGGTTGGCCTCTCTGTCTGGAGAGGTCATGGAACATTTTCTCATTAGGGAACATTTGCATCTCTATTTGCTTTTGCCTGTGAGATAAAACAATCTCTGGAAGCACTGAAGCTCTCAGTGTGTTGGGATACACAACACCCATAGCTGGGAGAGCCGTAAGGACTTCACCAGCTGAACATGTTAGTCCACACTCTGATCTGACCTTACTCACACGACTTTGTTCATATGTTTTTTTGCCAGAGTCATTCTGAACCCTTGCTATGAAACACAGCTTTTCTGCTGTGCTCGTATCTAAAAGCCATCTTTTATTTTATTATCTATTTTTATTGCTGTCCCCATCTGAGATATTTCAGGCTAATGAAACAATGTGATTGTTTTTATCTCCAAAGTGTTTCATTTGTACCGAAGAATATCATACAATGGAATGCAAATCTAAATCTGAGCGGAAATCTCTGCTAAGCTGCTTTTAAAAAATGAATTAGCTTAGTAAAGAACTGGCAAATGCATGCTGAACATTTTGTGAGGATCGCTGATTGTGAAGTTTTGTTAAACTGCACTTTCTCCAAGCACATACAAAAATAGCTTTGGAAATCATGAAGCTGTGTCTTTTTCACAACTGAAACTATTATGTGACTCTGTGCAGCATTCTCTCTCCCTCTTTTCCCCTTTGAAAGCTGAAGATCAGCTTGGAAATGTGAGCAGGCAGTAAGCATTTCACTTGATGTGATTGCTCAAGAAATAGGTACTATTTGCTGTTATAGTCATTAGCCAGAAATTAGGATTTGCAGCAGTGAGCCTCTCTCTGTATTCATTAATGAGGTCATTAACAGAGATATGATAGAGTCTTTTCCTACTGTTGTGCATGTAGCTCAAATAAGTTAAGACTTCAGGCGTCTTCAGGTCTGTGCTATTGTCTTTGGGCACCTACCTCTGTGATGTCTGTAAACACAGTCAAAGAGAACCTCTGTAGTATGTGGTAATCTACCCCGCAAACTGACTGAACATCCTGCAAACCTAGGCAGCTTCTCTTTTGTTCCAGCCCTTCTTAGGCTCCTTCCCCCTCATTCCCAGCATCTCACGTGGAAAGTGAGGTCATTCCCCACTGCTGCAATTCCACCATCCATCTACCTGATGGTATCACCTGTGTTGCCCCTTGAGCCCTCCCTGAGAGCCACTTCAGAATCATCCCAGGGTTTCCTTCAGCTCCCACCTGATGACTGCGTTTTTCTGGCAAAAATTTACCAGCATTTGAGCTACTGAGGTGTGCTGTCTGCTCGTTGTCTTGCTGACCGGTGCTGTCTCATGGTTTCCTTGTGTCTCTGTGTCTGCTGTGCTTGTCTTTGAGCTGGTCTGTGTTGTCTTCTGATGTGGAGAAGTGCAGTTCAGCCAGGATAGCTCCCTCCCTCTCTTGCAGGCCTTGAGTAACACGGTCGGTAAAAACATAATATAAGAATCTTAATTTCTCCTCTGATGCTGTGGCACAAAGAGGTTGATCTGTTACTGAAACTGCCAGTTTGACGTTGCCCCGTCTGCTGATTATTTTGATAAATTTATTCTTTTATAGAACATTTTAACCTTCTTCTGTGTGATGCTGTTGAAATCAGACTTTGGAGATGCCTAAATGCTCTGAGATGTTGATTTTTCTTATTAGCTTGCTGGAAAAATGAGGGGGAGGGAAAGAATGCATGATATTTGCAGACGTGTTCCAGCTCCTATAGTTATAGTTTTGCATTGTTGTTGTACCTACTACCCCCAGGTGAAAATGGCTGCATATATATATGTTGTAAAAGGCAGTGGCTGTCCTGAGGAGCTTCTCTACTAAAGAAGACAAATGGTAGGAAGCATCAGCTGAGGATTACTCCTCCAGGACGCACAGAAGCGTGGCTTCGGGCTGCTTGGGAAATCCGTACTGGAGCCAGAGCTGAAGCCGAGCTTCTGGGGCTGCTGTTCGGTGCCTTAGCTCTCAAGTCCCTCCTCCCTTTTTGGCTGAGCAGAACTGCTCCTCTTAATGGTTTTCAAAACCCACCTGGAAAAACAATTGTCTGAGCATCCACATGGGCAGAAATGAGAGAAATACCGCATAGCGCGGCTCCCTGGAAACCCCGAGTCCTCCGGAGCCCACCTCCCAGCACTCCCTGCACTGAGGCTGACCGGAGCTTCCCCTCCAACCCATCAGCTGGAGGCTGGGCAAGATGTGATTTAGTAGATAGGTCCGGGATAGATGGCATCATCAATCTCCCCCCAATGACCACAATTAAAGTTGCCAGGGCTCCGTACTTTGCCACACAGAATCCATGCAAGCCTGATCAGATATCACCAGCTTATTCTGCTAAATGAGAGTGTTGAAATGACCATCCGGAGTTTATTAATAAGTGTATAAATCTGAACTATAAGGGGAAGAAAGATGAACTGGTGCTGGTATATCTGTGACATATACTTAATAATAAAACTTAAACTCCTATACAGCCTGATACAAATTACTTGCTCTACTGCGCCAGTTCTGCCACCGATACACATTTCATTTTTGTGATATGCTCTGCGACTGCTGGGCTAATAAGCGCTGAGAGGGGATAGTAATGGATAGATAGATGCATCTGGTATTTATAGAGGGCTGTCTTAATGGTGCTAAAAAACTGATGTGCTCAGCGTTCCTCGCAGCTGCAGTTGCGTTGTGGTGGTAATCCTATCAGGAGGGCTGCTAGTTTCCAGAGTAATTAGAACCCTGGAGCAAATAAACACCAAATGAGTTCTCTTTTCTGAAGTTATCTTTTCTCCCTGTTTTCAATAGCCCTTCTCTGGTATAATTACGTACCACTCATTATAACATTAAAAATCATTTTAAGCGAATGAATCCTATTTTTATTGTTGCTGTTCCTTGCTAATTATTACAAACTAATTATAATTCCGGTTAGTCTTCTAGAAATCTCATTTCATTGCAGCAGGGCTACTGACTTAAACTGCTTTCAGCCTTGTCCCGAGGAGAGGCAGCAGCTCGAATCTGTCCCTCTGAGCCAGCGTGGTGACTTGCAGCAGAGCTGGGTGGAGTGTTGCACAAAGCCATTTTGATAAACTCCTGCCCTTCCAGCATCTAGGCTGTAGGTTATGTATAAATTCACAGTACAGTGCTTGCCACCAGGGAAGTGGCGACAGAGATACTATATTATAATAGAGAGAGGTAATAGCCTTCCTATCTGGCTTTTTGTGACTGTGTCTGGGATAATACATGGAGCCCTGTGCAGTCATTCCTGAAAAGATGCTGGCAGGAGTTCAGAGGACAATAACAAAACATGCAGCAGTCTGGGGAGGGTTTGACTCTAAACTGTTGTATCTTCATCATTTATCTTGGTTATTAGTTTTGCAACATTCGTGGTGTTAGTGAGATGGGTTGGATTTGTGCTTGTGTATGCAGAGTTACGGTGTACAGGCAGTGGGGTCAGCGCTGCATAAACTCCGTGTTCTGGTTTGCATTTTTTGGCTGTTGTATTCAAACCGGTTTCAAGATTAGAAAAAAAAAGCCAACAGCAAAATAAGGATCAGTTATAGCAACATAAGCAAGTATGTATTAATTTACATTTACTGGTAATGAGGTATGAGAATGAAAAACCCACCACACCTCTCAGATCCCAGCTTGAGTTTTTCAGATTAGCTGTTAGAAGAAAAATGTCTTTGTACTCACAAATTGAGCACATTCAGTTCAGAGTTACTAGCACATAATAAACATGGAAACATCTAGTGACACTTGCATTAATGGAATCATTCTTCAGGCTAGAACCACAGCTTTTATTACTCAGATTCTTAAAATGCCTTTTATAATGCATTTTTTAAACAACCTTAGCTTCCATCGTCCTGCAATGGCAATTTCTTCCTGTCAGGACGTGTTTCTGTCCCAGATGCCACAGCCCTATGGCCACAACTCAACACGTTCACAGAAGTACCTGAGAGGTGTGCTGCAGAGATACTAAAGCTCCCAGTGGTTCAGGTACTTCTGAGATACAGCTCAAAGTGGAGTTCACTAGATACTTTAACAGCATTGGCTGTGCTCGGGACTCCTGTCCTTTCCTAACCTCTACCGCAATTATTTTGGGGTGTGAGAGATTTATATGGACGGAGCAAATTGCTGTGTCGAATCTGAGCTCAACTTTCAAATCAGTCATTACAGCACAGGGCTGTATATACCCAAGTACACGGAGGAAAGATAAGCCCAACCAGCTAATGCTGTAAGTCAATGCTTCTGTGATAAAGCACATAAAATCCGCTAAGGAGAATTATGATGTAGTGAGTTATGACCACTTCGTGCTTGAGTGAAAGCATCCATTTGTAGGTTTAAGGCACACAACTTCCTATGCAGTGACTTCATTCTTAAGGTTAATTTACCTTAATTTTCCTCAGTGTTTCCGTGTTTTGGATTTGAGCTCACGTTAAGCTGAATTACAGTGTATAGACCTTGGGTCACTGTTTCTGGAACCCTGCACTTTTTCCTGCCTTTTTTTCATCTCCTGGCTTTGAAAGGCATCTCCTGAGGACAGAATGTGGTTTTGTGCTTGTGATAGATCTCGGAGGCTATTTAGGTAATGGTTTCTTGACAAGGAGGTGCTTATGTTTTTTGCCAAGTCTTTTATTCCAATTGTGATAAATTTGTGCTGTATAACAGTGAAAATAAAAACCCCGTAGTTTCTTTTAAAATGAGCTTGGGAGTTTACCATCCAAATGCCTCACGCTGTCAGATAAACCCTTAGCGTCTACTATGCACACACTTCTGCTGATCCAGGAGTTTTTAAGCACTGAAAGCACGATATGCTTCATAGATGTATATCAGCCCCAAAAGGAAGAGGGAATCCATTTAAAGGAGAAAAGTCTATTTCCAGGAAAAAATGGGATAATTGCAGAAGGTCCTAAAACCTTGCAGTGGCCTGCCAGGCGGCAAATCCCTGAAGGATATCTGATCACAAATAGCACAAGGACGTCTGGCTGTGGCTTCTGACTGATATCTCTGTCAGCTAGATAGAAGTGAAGATAGAAGTGAGGCAGAGGGAAAGAGTAATCATCTAAAAAACACACACTCGTCTGTACACTCTCTCATCCAAGAAAAGACGAACACATCCTGACTGTGATCTCACGTTCCTTCCAATTATTTCTTAATGCTAAATAAACACATTAGTGAGAAAAAATCATAGTTTGCAATTACTGGACAGTGTTAGAAAGAGCAGTGCGATAGCCAGTCTCAAGCAGGACCCTGATAAACAGAACAGTTATTTATAGCATTAAGCAATGTTGATGGTGTATAAAAGGAGTGAATTTCAGTGGTGATGGAGATTTGGTAAAAGCCTGTCATGCCAACCTGTTCTGGATTGTTTTTTCCTTTTGATGGAGAAAGGAGAGGGGAGGGGCAGCAATATCTATCACAAAGAAAAGGGGCACTGAAATGCTACCCTCTTTTAATTAAAGGCTCCCACAAAGTAATTTCCCCCTTTATCTTGTGATAATATGCTTTTGGCAGGAAGAGTAATGTGAACAAAACACTCTTACTTATAAGCAAAATCAAGGAGGGCAGGCAAATTGTATTCAGCAGCAATTTGTTGGAGAATTTGTCATTTGTTTTTGAACAGCACTTTGTATTGGATGGTAGGAACAGGGAGGGTGTTTTGCTTGTGTGTTTTGAACGGCAGCAGCAGTGGGGTTTGAAAACCTTTTAGAGGACTCTGGGGATATTATCCCATGGGAAATTATGGAAAATACCTGTCAGTCTTAATGGAAACTCATCATTCCGAAAGGAGACTAATGTGCTCTTTGGAAGTATATTTTATCAGCTTTAAGTCCTCTTTGTGGCAATGTGAAATAGGGAAATACAACATAGGTAGTGAATCTCCTAAGTGTCCCCAGCTTGGGGACTTTTAAGAGCTATGCAGAGTTCCCTCTGGATATTTGAGCAGTCTGTAAATAAGTAAAAAGGTTGTCATTTTTCTCTATTTTGATCATCTCTGATGTATTTCTTCCCCACATTTTTGCCCAATTATTATTCTCTGGACTTTGCAAGACCAGATGGAGCCACGATGCTTTATTTCCATTTTCTCCTCTACCAGCGCTGTCCTTATGAAAGGACCTCTTAAGGACATATGGCCCGAAGAAGTGGGGCCCTTTTGTTTCATGATGGTTAGATATCATTTTAGTGTGTGTCTTTTAAGGTATTGCAGAAGAGCACTGCTCTTCTACGTGCACTTAAACACACGCAGAGAAGTGGGGAAATCACAGTTAGATCAACACCAGAAGCATTATTATGAATTAGTTTATTTCATTTTCCTAAAAAAGCCACCGTGGACTGGGAGAAAGTACACAGCTGATGTAACGTAATTCGTATATTGTATCTCTCATTGTAGAGCCTTCAGCATAATATGCCACACGAAGCATTTTTCATAATGGGGAAATGCAGCATCCTGTTGAGTAGATAGGCTGCTCAGCTGAATGACCCTGAAGTGGGTCTGCAATTAGTGAGCAATAGCCAGGAGAAGTCATGCTGCAGCTGACACACAATGCCGTGCTTTCCAGCCAAAAGAGACACATGCACGGTGCTAGGGAACAGCTGATGGGAAGCCTTTCTGAAAGAACAAGCTGTAACACAGCAAAACTTAATCAGTGCTGTCCTCCCTCTTTCCTGCTCTGTATGTCTTTATTTCTTCCTTGTACATCTGCTGCTTCTATTAAAGACATTATTTTAGACATTAATGTCTAAAACAGGGATCTTACAGCAGAGTCTTGCAGTGTGATGGCGTTAGGTAAAGGCATTGAGCTTTAGAAAATTGCCACAGGTTACACACAATGGCTGTTACCAGCAAGTCTGTTACGACTGGAAGAAAAGGGAAATGTGGAGATGGGAAGAAAGTCTGGGTGTCATGCTGTGACCAGCTTTTACCACCATACTGATAAGAACTGGGGTCAGGTTCAATATGAAAGACAACTTTGGAATAATGGAACGATCCACCGATCAATTTTGGTCCCTTTACTCTAGTAATCTCAACATAAAAAATATATAATAAAATAAGTCAAAATAAATCACAGGCCAGCAACGTGATGATTGCAGAATTAGGTGACTCACTGCCATCTTGTTTGTCCTCAAAGCAACAGAGAAGCAGCATGCACTCAAACGTGCAAAGCAGAGGGTAGGAAGGCTGCTTCTTACAGCAACTGTAATAAAGTGCCTGGTCTTTCTGAGCTACGGTTGTAACAAATAATTAAGCAGCGGATGTGTCCCGCAATAATACCAGCTAGGCTTTTCTCTAAGGCTGCGGACAGATTTTCACTGCAGAATTAGCTCAAGTGATTCTCCTCTAAGTAGCATAGCTCAAGTGAGAGCGACCATGGTGCAAATTAAACCTGATGTGGTTGTGTCCAAATTATAGCTTCTGGGGTCATCCAAAAGCATCCTTAGTGCTGCTGGAAATACTCAGAAATCCCTAATGGAAGGGATACAGCACTGCCTAGTTATTTGTATGTGCCACCAGGTGATAGTAGGGATCCTGTTACATTTTATAGGATTGCCTCAGTTCTTGCAGGCTCAGGCTCCCATATCTCTGTGGACTTGGCAATACGCAGTATTTCCATCTCACGAGCAACAAGCTGCAAGAGATTTAAACAAACAGATGCTTACTGGGGAATGGAAAGAGGATAAAACAACAGTGTAGGAAAAAAAGAATAAGAAAGTCAAGATTCAGAGCTCTGCTAGCAACAGAGCCAGAACTCTGCCCTTTCTGTTTCCAGATCTCACTTCCTGACTGAACTGGGAGGCATCTCTCCTTGGCAGAGGTTGACCTCCTTTACAGATGTTGTCCTCTGCCCTCCAAGATGTGTGCAGTCTGGCAGTGAGGCGACAGTGTTTGATGTAAACAGACCCTCAGGAACCTCTTCAAGCAGCCATTGCTGCTGTTTTGACTGCTGCCTGATGATTTGTGTCCAGTTCTGGGCTCCCCACTTCCAAAAAGACAGAGATCTCCTCGGAGTCCAGTGGAGGGTTACAAAGATGATTAACAGCCTGGAGCATCTCCTGCATGAGGAAAGGCTGAGCAACCTGGGTCTGTTCAGCCTGGGGAAAGGAAGACCAAGAGGGGATCTGATCAATGTTGATAATATCTAAAGGAAGGTGGGAGGCAAATGGATGAGGCCAGGCTCTTCTTGGTTGTATGTAGCGATAGGACAAGGAGCAATGGCCTAAAACTGGAACACAGGAAGTTCTGTACTAACAGGTGGAAGAACTTTATGGTAAGAGTAACAAAGCACTGGAACAGATTGCCCAGAGAGGTTGTGGAGTGTCCTTCTATGGAGATATTCAAGACCTGGCTGGACGCCTGCTTGTGTGACTTATTGTAGGGAACCTGCCTTAGCAGGGGGGAGTTGGACTTGATGTCATCTCTTGAGGTTCCTTCTAACCCGTGATTCTGTGATTCCATGTTCTACTTGTGAATCTTTAACACCAGTTCACAGTACTGTGGGCTTTGTTTTTTTTTTTTCCTTGGATCAAGACATATTCCAATTCTCCTTCCCTCTTGACTGAAGAGATGAAAGGCAGAGTCTATCCCATCAGAGCCCTTTGTAGAACCCTTTTCCCATTTCTTGCCTGTAGTTTTTTCACCCTACTACTTCAACTGGGTTAGTGGCCTGCTACCTTCAAATCCATAGGCATGTGACTAACTGAAGCTGTTATCTTACTCCAGGTCGGTATCAGTACATGGATCAGCTGGCATCTCTCTCAGTGTCCCCACTTTTAAGGGTGTGTAGTTTGCATCTAATTCCATGAAAGCTGTCTCTATTCTGCCTTTTATTCACAGTTAAGTGTCCCGGAGTCTGCTCTTTGTCCACTGCTGCCTCTGATCACTGAGCAGAAGTTCCTGAGGAGTGAGGTGCAGAGTATGTCCTCCATCTGAAACTCATCCTGCAAATTTCAAAAGTCCTCCTAAATAGCAGAACTTGCTTTTTTTTTTTTTTTTAAATGAGCCTCATTACACCTAATTTGTTCAGCTTTTTGTGAGCTGCCATATGGCGTCAATGGAAACCTGGTGAAAATGTATTTGTTATCTCACAAAATATACAAAAAGATGTCAAACACACATAATGAAAAACATTCTCTTTGAGATATATTCTTGCCAATTAGTCACTTGGAGCTTCTAGACAAGTCTTATCCACTGGCTGGCAGAGGGTATCTTGAAGATAGGTGTCATGAGTCAGGATGACATATAAAGCAGGTGTGTCAGTAGTGCTATTTCAGGTATCACAGTCTAATTCTGAGTTCATGAAGCTCTTGAGTGAAACATTTTATTCTTATCTCTTTGGAAAATCTCCCTTGCCAGAAAGGAAACAATTTAGGCACAATGGAGAAATGTTTAATTTCTCTATGCTGGAAGTCTGCAGTCAGGAAATATTACAACCTGGATTTTTCCCACCGAACTTGCATTACTTACTTGAAGTTGGGAGACAAGAAACCCCCTTCAAGCCACCAGGTCGGATAGGCATCCAGAGGGCAGTTCAAATTTGAATCTGTGTTTATACACTGAATATAAAGTAATTAGATTCTAAGTTTATCAAGGCTTTTAAATGCTTTTGATCGGGGGGGTGGAGCCAGACTATAACGCCTAGCTCTGCAGTCTGACAGCATTTGCTTGGACGAGAATTTGGCTTTCAGGGAGTGAGGAGTTAACTTGAAGAAGGCAGGCAGAGCTTTTTTAGAAGAATTCATTGCTGCACACATCTCACATCATAAAAATGTGTGATACAGCTGCCTAAGACTTGGGTCAAATACTAATGGTTGAACGCTCTTCCTAAAAAATCAAGTACATCTTTCCTTCTCCACTCATCAAACGAGGAAATTTGTAGATTTATTTTTTTATTCCATTTGCTCTGAATTTTCTGCAGATTCATCTGTGTGACTAGGCTTGTGTTGGAGCAGGTCTGGTCAGCGCTGCTTTGGGCTGCTCTGCATCTAGCACAGAGGATGTCTGTAGAGGCAGTGAGATCCCCAGCACACTTTTCCACTTAGCAGAGTAGTGAGAATGTGTAGTAGATTGGCTCAAGTTTTCGGAGTTTCTGTAGGCATTTTGGGCAACCTAGGTGGAGGCTGCTGCTGCTTTTCCCCATCTTGTTGCAAGTTTCTACTGCCTCTTGTAGGACTCAAACAGTAGGATGGACATCTAATTAGAAGACGAGTCCAATGGATAAAACAGATAAAAGGTCTTTCCTCGTATATGTAATGATGGTTTGCAGTGTTTGCACACTGTTAAGGGGTGTACTGCTTTCCCTCTCTCGTCCCTACCCATCTCTACCAGAGACTTCAGTAATAACTGTGCACCTTTAGTGAGTGACTTCCCTCTTTGGCAATGTTATTTAGCACAGGCTTCAATTAAACAAGCAAGCCAGGGAAAATAGGGGCTGGTTGCCTAGTAACCAATTGCCTTGAGATCTGTAGAGATGCAGCAGAGCCAAGGGTTAATTTTTGCAGGTGAAAGTAGAACTGTCTGGGAATGTGGGTGGTGGAGGTTTTAGTCTGGATAGATCTAGGACATGATTCAGAGAAGAAGTGAACTTCCCACTGGGTTCTCTCTCCAAATAATAACACAAGAATGGTGTTTGTTTAGTTAAACTCCAAGCTGATGGAAATTTAGAGAGAACACAAACGAGATCACTGTTAGAGGGTATTTCCATGTAAGTGATATTTGCATAATTTACCGCAGCACTGCAACATTTTCTATCTGCACATCTCAAAGCTTCCTTTAAATAAGCAGTAGTACATGGCTGCATCTTCTACAAAACAGGGACTACTTTTGTACATGTGTTCCCTGGGACAGCAAGATTTTTGCAAGGTACCTACAAGTGCCAAGAATTCTGTATCAAATCTTTATAGATTTATTCCAAGCACATCAAACCTTTTGGCTTGCCTGGGCTGCATTGAGTGAAGAGGAACTGTCTTGGGCTGCAAACACGTGGGTTGCTCCAAAAGTAAGATCTCCTATTTATTTCCATGGAAACTACAACAGATACAAAGACCACAATAACACTACTTGATATCAGCTACAAAACACTATTTTTTCACATAATCACCACCATTAGCTATACATTTTCACCAGTGATGAACAAGAACCTGCATGCTGTACTTGTAAAAATCTGCACCAGCAGAGGTGACCCGCTGTCATTGTCAGCACTGCTGAAATGTACCACCCTCTGCCTTCACTGTGCTCACATCCACTGTTTGTCTCTACATACATTCAGTAAGCGTCAGTGAATGTCAAGAGGTGCAAGTTTTTCTGCATGAAGGAATTCAGTGACACACCTTTGCTTCATATGTACTTCCATATCAGACACCATTTTGTCAGACTTTCCCTCTGCTGCCATCTGTCACACAGCAGTAAAATGTAATGGAACACTGGTGGGATAATTCAGCCTTTACTGCTGTACCTCCAACATCCACCTCTGATGTCACAGACCAACATAATAAAATGGGAGGCATTACTTTCGGAGCAGCCCTCGTAAAATATATAGTTAATGTATGTAAATTAATAAACCTTATTTTAATTTTTAATGTTTTTTATTAAAACACGTTAAAAAAAGAGCAACAAAACCATAAAACTGGTGGGATATCTGGCCCTGTTTTTGTGGACCTACGGCATCAGGCTGGTGCAATGGCAGTGGCTGCAATGTGCAGTGAGTTCTCAAGGTGCTCACCAGAGATTCTTGATGAAGTGTTACTCTTCTGTGGTTCACCCTTGGAAACAATTGATCACAAATGAACGTATGGTGATAGTCTATACTACTTCTTGGAAATACCCTTGATGTACATCACAAGCTAGTCTTGAACCAAAGAACGCTAACCTCAATGTAGAGCTGAGCAGCCTTTTGAGAGAGCTGCGTGCCCTTCCCAGCACAGGGAGTGGTGGAGAAGGAGCTGGTGACGAGGCAAGTCCTATGTGGAGGTGCCTGAGTGTGCTTCGACCTGGATTCTGCTTAAGGTGTCATCGTGAAGAACAAAACCCATCTGCAGATATGCAGATTGATTCACTGTGAAGGTAATCATGAGGCTTCCTGCAAAGTCACTTCCCTGTACATTAACTGGCACACGTAGTCTGTTCTGCAGTATGCCCTCGTCATTTTCTGTCCTCTTTTCCTACTGCTAAAAGCAGAGGGTAAATTAATTCTTTCCATGAGCTGCTGTTATGTCTTTGTGCTTATTTGTATTATGACAGCGCTTCAGAAGCCCTCCTTGTGGGCCAACACCGCAGTGCACTTGGTGCTTTATGAATATGGAGTGCAAAGATTGCAAAAGATTGCATGCTAAATATGTGAGAAAGCAGCAGGTAAATGCATCAAGTGAATATGAGAGAATAATAAGACAATAGCTCTCATGATAATCCACGATCCCAACAAATGTGTCAGGTTTTTGTGGACGTCGCGTTAAAGGAAAGTCTTTCTAGGATTCCTCAAGAAGACAGGAAGGTGTGGCCTCGCTGATTTTTAGAACAAATTGCCCAGAAGTGAGAACGTCTTGGGAGAAAATCTAATTGTCTTTGGAGATTTTTTGACTGGGTTGCAGCGGCTGGTGTCACTGGCAGAGGTGGGATCAATAGCTCAGTAACAAATAAGAAATGATAGGCAAAGATAGGCTGTGCTTGGAGGGACCTTGACAGTGTTCTGAGTCTGCTGTTGCAAATACGAATCCATTGTTATCAAAGCAAGGAAACGGGGAACAGTCTTTGTGGCAGCATTTTGAGTGGATGCTAAGCAAGGCCAGGAGCACAGTGATGGACTCTGGCTCTCAGGATAGTCCTGAGCTTGGACAAATTTGGTGTTGGTAGTGAAAATATGTTCTAAGTGTAAAGGGAAAATACTGCCAAGGTTTAATAATGTTTTTAACCTGTGTGGAATCGTCCAAGGCCTTGCTGGAGCACTCTCTGTACTGACTGACTTTAAAGTGATGGCTGGAGTGTTGTGCATCAAATATGACATGCTTTAAGCAGAGTATGAGTGCTCCATGAATATTCTAAAGCTACCAGTTTTGTGTTAGAGCCATGTGTACGTTCGGGATTGTTTCACTGTCTCGTGGAAGAATTCTTTTGAGTGCAACTTCATAGTCTTTAACCCTTGACTCCTTCTGTTCCCACTCATCTAAGGATGTGTGCTGGGCTTGCGGTGCAGTATCCCACATACAGCAGGATAGCTCTGTGTGTGCATAGCATTTACAAATCACAAAGCACATTTTTGTGTTTTCTCATTTTCTGTAACAGAGGTTTTTAAATAATCAGCTTGTCCATGAGCAAAGGAAGCAGCTCTGCCAATGACTGTATGATCTCAACCTGCAAGGTGTTCTTAATGCTGTTTATGTAGCACCTACAGGCAATGCATTTCTAAATTAAGTTACTTTGACCTAGAATGCAGTCTAATTAAATACTGTATTAAATAGACTTAAACAAAAAAGCATTTAGTAAACCACTCCGCAGATTTCAAGGTAATTAAAATTTGAGACCTATCAACTTCACACTATCTCCATAATTGATGCTAAATGTGAACAGATCATGTAAGTATAATTTTCATTGTTTTTCAGTTATTTTTGTGTGCAAGCTAAGATTGCTAACCACTCCTTTGAATTATAACTCTATCTGATCTGCTGGATTCATCATTAGAGTGGGAGTATTTGGGGTTGGTAGTTACTGGTTGGTTTGGAAGCACCAAAGAAATCTTGCATAATATAGAGGTGAAGGGGCACTCATTAAAGAAGATAAGATAAAGTTTTAACTGAAGACAATAAAGAGGAAAGGAGTCCTGGCTGGGAACACTGATGACTGGCTTTCTTAGTTAATCTGAAGAAAAAAAATGCTCAAAGGAAAAAGGATGTGGAACCAATAAAATAGAAAAATGTCCTCCAAAAACTTCTAGAATTGAAATCGGACCAAATCCAATACAGCAAGACTGTATTCAGTCCACCAAACAGCTGACTAACATAATTTTCAAGACTAAGGTCAAGAAAGCAGTGAGCAATAGGCATCATTTTCTAGCCAAGAATGACTGACCCTTGCTCTGGGTGATAAATATTCACTATGCATACATTGAGAGCCCTTAATAAATGTTCACATTTAGGCAAATAAGGCCCCAAACGTTGATGAAACTGGTTCTGCTGTTTGAACTGGCAGATAAAATGGGTAGTGGGGGGAGCCCTGCTCCACCCAAAGCTCAACAAAAATGAATGTGAAAATGAACTAGCTTATGCCTACCTCTGCAAAACTTGGGGCTTAACAAAGCCAACATATTTATGTATTGGTAGCATCTGTTACTACCGCTTGTGCTCTGCAGCAGTTGATGTGACCCAGCTGTGGACCAACATTTATGAAGGAGCTGAGGATTATGTGCTCAATATCCTTTCAATACATCCTGCTGAGAACTCTGCTGATTTCCAGGGAAGGCCTCCCGAGAGCAATCTGAATGCTCCGAAAGCTGCCAGCTTTCCCTCTCGTTGTCCTCCACATCGTCCTGCTTCCCCTGCTCCCCTGCTTGTCCCCCACTGCCTTGGGGATTCATCCATCCCCAGCCACCTCAAGAACTGATTGTGTTTTGTGCTTTCAGAGTTGCAGATTTTGTAACAGCAAATTATAAAATAACCACAGCCAGTTGAACAGACGTGATTTAAGATGACCTGTAGAAATATGGAGACAACAGAATAGAAGCATAGATAAAAATTGCAATTAAACTTCTGTTTTCCATGAAAGAAAAAACGTGACAACAGCAGGCTCTCCCATTTACCCTCCAGATTACAAAGAGACAGAATTCAGTTCTTATTGTGTTGAGTCCTTAAAAAGATCAGCCTTTATCAGCATTTTTATAAATGAGGCTGACTTTGGAATTGTGGTTTCTGGATGGTTTCAGAGGTGAAGAGATGAGCGTTATTTGCATAATAAAATCACAAAGGGAGTGAGTATGCAAAATTTAATTTATTTAAAATTCACCCATCCAACATGCCGGGCACAGGTGCGGAAGATTAATAATAAAAATAGTCACCTACAGCATATAAATTAATGGCATTGTCCAGAACTAAGAACTTCCTTCCCCATGCTTAGAAAAAGCTTTGGAGAACAGATATGCAGCATGACCTCAATGTCATCAGTTCTGATCCGATGAAGAATCTGAGGGCACGAGGACAGCCCTGTGCTCCCTCGTGCCCTTGGTAGACTTGCTGTAATGCTCCATTTTGCTCTGAGTGGGACTCAGTGAGCTGCCATGAGGCAGGTTATGTGAATAGGTAGATCTGAGTACGCCTGCTGAAGGAAGGACACTTGAAGTGTCTTAAAGGATCTGCTTTTGTCTTCCAGTGACATAACTTTATAGCTTTTTTTCCGAACCGTGTCTCTGCTATTAGTTGACACAAAATGGATGACAGGAGGGTATTTGGTAATTCCAGGATCTTGTTAAAAATAACTGTTTTTTCTATTACAAGCATCCGTGACTGTAATGTTTACAACAATGCCACTACATTTCTGACAAAAACTTGATGAAGAGATTGTGTTTCATTATAGTTTGTTTTGTGTTACATGGTTAGTGATATGTTACACTTAAAAGCTCAGAGTGAGACACCCTAAATTCTTCATGCAGTTACTGTTTCCTAGCAGATTATTTCTGAGGCTCAACAGCGGTAAGTAGGTAGTATTTGGCGTAGGGAAATTGTGCGATGTTTCAGCTCGGATCTCATGAAGAGAAGTTTGAGCTTTTAGCTGTAGATGCTAATAATGTGACCTTCATCTTGCCTAATTTAAATGTCTACTTCCAGATGAGGTGAGATGAAATGAGCTGAACAACAGAGATGTCTGTTGCTCTCCATTGTGGAAGAAAGGAGGGTAGCCATGGAACTCTCGTCTGTTCTACTCTGTAGACATCTGGTCTTGGCTAGATGAATCCTGTCCTAAGGGGATTCCATTGTGACCTGAAGAAATTTAGTAAATAACTATGCTCATGGTACTGAAATTAAGTCTGTGAGGGGCTGTCCTAGGAGGCTTCATAACACAGATTAAAGCATTTGAATATCAAAGTGTATGGGAAGAACAAAGAGTACTGCTAGATTTTAAATGGTTTTATGGTTTGAATATATTACTTGCAAATATTAGTGGGTTTATTTTGGCTGATTTTTTTCAATCAAGTTCATCTCAAAATTCATTGGAATTCCAGCTTGGAATAGACAGGGCTTGTCTGTTAATGACTATTTTATTTACTGTACTTAAATCCCTCAATATGAACCTCCCTGCCCACAAACAGTGTAGGTTGTGTCCATCCCATGGGATTCAGTAATGCTCCCCGGCTCCTGACTGGCTGCTTCTCAGCTCCATGCTGGTGAAAGATTACATGTTTCTTCCTCTCAGAAGACCCTGAAACCTCAGTTTCAATGCAGACAGCTCAAGTGGCAGAGCACCTCAGGTTGCTCCGGGGCCCCTGAGGTGGTCATAATTATGGGAGAAATCCATTTTGTAGCATGTTCTTGCCCAACATTATGCACTGAGCCAGAACGTTATGGTTCGTCTCTGGCAGAGACAGACACATAGACCTATATGACTGTGGTACTTGGTTTTGCTTCTGAAGTCCATTGTTCAAAGATTTATAGAACAAATCAGCAAAAATTTGGTTAGCGTGCAGGCTGATGATGGATGTTTTTCCAACTTTATTTTCGTCATCTTTTTCCTCCTTTGAACTGGTCTGTATTCAATTTTCTTCCATTACCTGTAATTCTCCCCACAGTGCGCAAGTGTCACCTACCTTCCAACTTCTCTCCTCATCCCTTCTCTTACTCAATGGAGCAAGCTGCCACACAGCATCAGAGCAGTATCTAAAGCTGCTTCAGAAATGGGTCAGGTCGGATATTAGGAAGGGTTCTTCACCAAGAGAGTGGTCAGGCACTGGAACAGGCTCTCCAAAGCAGTTGTCGTGGTAACAAGCCACCAGAGTTCAAGAAGTGCATGGACAATGTTTAGGCATATGATTTGATTTTCGGGTGGTCTTGTGTATGAGCCAGGAATTGGACGCAGTGATCCTTGTGGGTCACTTCCAACTCAGGATATTCTATGACTCTGTGATTCTATGATCAGAGATGGGATGGGATGCTCAGGGTACAAGGATGAAACTGGCAAAGTCATATGAAGATGATGGCCCCCACAGCAACATTTTTAGTGCAGTAGAGAACTGCAGGCCAGCGAGAGTGGAGGAGGAACAGGTGGCAGGCATAAAAAGTGTGATGTGATGAGAGATGGGATGATATATTTCCAAGTGTTGACAGCATATGGACTCATAGATCAGAAAGATTTCATGATCTTTGCACACAGATCTCGCATAAAGAACCAAGGTTTCTGCAACACTGCTCATGCATGAAAACTTCCATGGAGGAAGAAACTGAGAGATTTTTTCTTGGAGAGCAGAGAGACAGCCAGAGGCCCTCACTGTTGTGGTGAAATGAGCCTGGAAGAGATTACGTAGCTTAGTTGCCTTGCCTCTGCTACGTTCCCTCTACACATGGGAAGAAATCCTTAGGGATGAGGCCAGAACAAGAGCAAGAAGGAGATGATCCTGATTTGCCACAAATCCTCTCCTCTTGGTGCATCTTTCTTTCTCCCAGTGACATATCATGCTAGTGACATAGTAGGAGGTCATCTCCAGAGAACATTCCCTCTAGCAACTTGTCAGAAGGTCAAGAACAACTACATTCACTTCGGAAGAAATCTGGCTAATGCCATTGGTGGAGGAACATTGTTTAGGGTGGATTTGTGCTTTAGTAGTGGTGAAAATATGTAGCATGCAGTGCTGTCCAGATGTGGAGAATGCCTCTTTATTTATACTTGATCTGGAAGAAGCATGAATGAAAGTAAATATTGTCTGCTTCAGAAGAGATTTTGGCACAAGCTTCATGTGGGCTTCTCTAGAAGGTATGAGAGGGGAAAATAAAATGAAACATGGATGTTTATAATTGAAGAACATTCTCCTCGGGGAATCATATCACAATTTTTTAAATGAAAATTCAGTCAACTAGATATTTAGTTAGCCCAAGGAAATGTTTTCAGTTATCTGTTAAAGAGTATGTGTGTTCTGTTGCTTGAAGATGCCATATCTTAAAATGAATCAGGATGCTGGATAATTATCACTTTACTCTTTATTAAATTACTGCTTTTCCTCCAGCAGTGGCTGTAGCAACTGTTCAGCCACATTCATTAACTTGTACAGTAAAACGTTTTATTTCAACCACAAATACTAGGACTATGGTTACTATGTAGGTTGTGCTGAAAGTAATGCCTCCCATTTATTTCCACTGAAACTACAACAAATACAAGGAGCACAATAATACTATTTGAGAGAGCAAATTCTCAGCTACAAAACACTATTTTTCACTGTAGTCACCACCATTAGCCACCATTCTTACCAGTGATTAACAAGAGCCTACATACCGTGATCGTAAAATACTACACCAGCAGAGGTGACCCACTGTCGTCACCACAGCTGAAATGCAACACCCACTGCCTCACTGTGCTTACATCCACTGTTTAGTCTCCATAAACATTCAGCAAACACTGATGAATGTCAGCAGGTACAAATTTTTCCACACAGAGGAATTCAGTGACACACCTTTGCTTCATACATAGTTCCATGTCAGATGCCATTTTGTCAGACTGCCCCTTTGCTGCCATCTGTCACATGGCAATTTGGCCATCTTTTCTCTCAGACCACCAAGTCTGTAGCCTAGGATACTGTTGGCCTTTGCTGCCAGGACATGGTCAGCTTAGTGTCCACCAGGAATCCCAGGAATCCCAATTTTCTGCAGAGCTGCTTTGCTGATGGTTATCCGCATGTACTGCCGCCCCTCTCTGGAAGCAAGACTTTGTGTTTCCCTTTGCTGAAGTTCATGAGAAGAAGGACATTGAAGCATCAAATTGTGGAAGTCACTAGAACTCAAGTTTGTTTCCTATTTGAAAATAGGCATAGTCTATTAAATCTTTGGGGAAGTTAAAGATCCACTTCTGGCTTCCCGTGGTGTGGTTAAGCGTGGTCCTTTGGTATTATGGCAAACTGGGAACTAACTTGTTAAATTTCCAGCAGTAGGCTTCCTACAAACAGTATGCTTGTAATTAGGAAGCATAGGCCTGAAAGTGCTTGAAGTCCATGGGTCCCATTGCATTAGGTGGACCCATGCTTGCTACTGTTAGGTCATTTGTAGATGCAAAAACAATGTTCAAGTTCTAAATTTAGATTCCTTTTTCTACAAGCTTACAGATGGCTTACACATGTTTATACCCAGATAGGCCCAAATGTAGTGCAGCTTTTTCAAAGGTTGAAATTTCAAAAATCCATCTTTCCTGGCATTCACAGCCAGTGCTCCAAGGCAGTTTGACGAGTTCAGCCCAAGCTGAGGTATTGTGCATACAGTGAAAGGATTCTCATTGTTCCTAACTTCAGTTGCGAAATAGTATCTAACAAGTGCGGGCAAGTTTTCCATTGTATGTTTTCAGCTTAACTGAACTTTGAAAATGGATAAACCTAATTGCAGTGCAGAAGAAAAGAAGTTTTAAAAAAAGACTCGAAAGAGTTACAAATAAGCATCTACTCAACATTTGAGATCCTTATTTGTAAAGATACTAAGACACAGAAATTGTATGCTATTAAAATACTTTATATTGATGTTAGATAATAGTAGGGCCATACTTTTTGTTCTGATTTTTGTTATGATTTTCAAGGAGAACTGTTCAAAAAAGGTCTCATTTTTGGCCAAATGCACAGGGTAGTTTGTGATCCAAATGTGTAATGAAGGACTGCCTGTTACTAGAGAAGTGCCAAAATGGCACAAAATTGCTAACAATCCCCATATTCCTTCATCTTAGTTCAAAGTTAGCCTAGAATGATGTAGGAGCATGATGCATGAAAATGTTCATTTTTGCCTTTTCAAAGTGATTTCAGTTAAAACCAGATTTCTTTCTTATGTCATATTCTGTGTTTGTGGAAACAGCAAAGTTAAACACCAAGGTCAATCAGCAGTATTACAAGCCAGTTGTGTTTTTCTGAGCTTGTTCAGCTTGGAGAAGAGCAGGTTCCAGGCAGACCTCATTGCAGCCATCCGTTACTTGAAGGGAGCTTATAGATAGGAGAGAGAATGACTTCTTACACAATCTGATGGTGATAGGACAAAGGAAAATGATTTTAATCTAAAAGAAGGGAGATTTAGATTAGATATTATGAGGAAATTCTTTACTCAGAGGGTGGTGAGGCACTGGCAGAGCTGCCCAGATAAGCTGTGGTGCCCCATCCCTGGAGGTGCTCAAGGCCAGGTTGGATGGGGCCCTGGGCAGCATGAGCTGATGGGAGGCAGCCCTGCCTGCAGCAGGGGGTTGGAACTTGATGATCCTTAAGGTCCCTTCCAACTCAAGCCATTTTATGATACTATGATTTTCTGTTACGCCTCCTTCAAACAAAATCCCTGATAGATTTTCATGTATTGACTACTGTAGAGGAAATTATATGTACTCTCTTGACTATCCTAAGACCACTGTTGATGCATATTGTTTTGAAGTATAACTCAAAGCCCAAAGAATCAAGATGTCTTGGCATGACAATGTCTATTCAATAAAAATGTTGCTTTTAACTATCGGGATGTGATATGAGGGAGGGAAGGTGGGGAGCACACAAGGATGGCTATCTCTCAGACATTTGATTGACGCTGTGAAGAACCAAGTCCACGCACAGGAGGCACGGCTTCACAGCTCCATGTTTCACATGGTGCTGTCAGCAAACCTTTCAGAAAGACTCAGCCTACAAATAGGCAGGTTTGCATCTCACCAGCAGTGCCACCCTAACACCAGCTGGTGAGAACGAGAAGCTCTGTGAGGAGGTTGTGCAAGTGGGTTCGGCCTACAGACTCTGATCTCATTCAGAATTCCTGTAAAATGCTTCCTGGTGTCACTTGGTTTGAAGATAATGAGGAAAGGGAAAGTATCTGGGAGAATTTTGACACAGTAAAATCCGTATTGTGATGCAAATATACAGCCTCACATTCGGATCAATATCTCTTGTTATTCCCTGAGTTTTTGATTGAGTTAAACAATCCCTAGGCAAAAGCAACTGTATATTTTCTGTAACTTTTGACGGTGTATGTTTTTAACTTAACGTTTTTGTTTGATTTTCATTTCTGTTCTCTGAAAAGCAGGGGTTATCTTAGATTTTTGTTCGATTGAGACTAATATGGTTCAGACATCTCAGGCCTTTGTTGGCCAGATCTGGCACAGGATGTGGAGAACTGAAAAGGTTCTGCATTTAATGTTTTACTAACTTAAATTCCCCAAAGCTGTACTTTGAGGAACAGATGATTGAATTTTTATTTATTTTTTTTATTTTGCATAAAATACTGAAAAACAGCTGATGCACTGCAGGAACAGAGGGCCTTTGCATTGTCATAAGATAGGTTTTGGCAAAGAATTGTTAACAGTCAGACATTTCTTGTTCTGTAAAATTTCATCATTTTCTATTGTTAATTGATTTTGACTACCAGAACAAACTCCAGGGAATATATATTGAAATCCTTTTGGTTTTTAATGACATGGGAAGTTCATCTTTGGACAGTAGTTTTGGTTTTATTTTTCAGCTTCCAGATTCACTGCTAGCAATTAAATCCAAGGTTAGCTGTAAACGAACATATGACTCATCTTCTGGAGAGTCAGGAATCTTTATGTCTCTCGCTTGTTATTGTTTTACTTGCTTTTTCATATTTCAAGATTTGTCTTGCATATGAAAATATTCTGTAGGAGAAAATCTTACTTTCCCAGAATTATCCATCTTTTCATCAGTACTGACTCTAAAAGTCACTATTAACAGAAGTGGCTGCTGATCTTTGAAATGTACCAACATTTTCAGTGCATTTTGATTTGAATAATTGTGGATATGGCTTTTTTCTTTTTTTTTTTTAATTCTCACACTGCCAATATTTTGAAGAAGTTACCAGTTTATGAGAGGAAATTTGAAAAAGTTCAAGAGTATTAGTGGGCAGGAAAACACTAGAAAAAGCAGTAGAGGGCAAACAGCATCATGAGAGGGCTTGGATTTATTTTAGATCTGGATACCCAGGATTGCTCTAATGTTTCTCTGAATCTGTCATTTTCATTTAATTCAGTAGCTGGAAAATTGCTAAGTGCTTTTGGAAATAGCCCCCCTACTCTCCACATATTTTAAATTCTCTAATCAGAAGAGCCGTTTAAATGTTGTTAAGTTTGCTGACTTAATCATAAAATGTTGCAATACAGTACTGGATGTAATCAAGAGCAGAAACTACATCTGATTCCATATAAAAATCCTCTAAGAGAAATATTCTACCTAAAAATATGTGTTAGGTTAAAGGTGAATTTATAAATAAACTATGGCTGCTCCAATCCCTGTAGAAAAGTTAACAAAATATCTATAACACGCTCTATTGGATTTCTTTATAGAAGTAGCAGTATTCTTTCTTTTCTTCCATAAAAATGATTTTCCAGATTTTATTGCAACTCCTGCCTTGCTTAAAAGTCAATCTACATGACTTGCTGCTAAAGGTGGAACCTTTCAACCCTCCAAATCTTAAAACTGTGACCAATCATGTGGTTTATCTTGTCTGTGACAATATTCAGTATTTCTCAAAGAGCTACAGCTTCTGAAGTCATGTAAAATCATGAGTTTTCAGCTTTCATTAAGCAATAGAAGAGAAGTTTCTGTCCCTTCATGGTCTGGAGAGAACAGCTTGGAAATGTGACTCTTAACAACTGAAAAATCAGAAAGCAAATCAATCTCTCATATTGATTTTTCACCCAGTCTTATGATTTTGTGGATGGAAGCCTGGCTCTCATCTTCTGCTGAGACTGACAATATTGTCAATATTTTGTGATCTCTCATAGTATACTTTATTGTCAAGATCAGGGCCTCAGATTTTATACAAAAATAAAACTATTGATAGATAAAATGGGAGTAGAAATATGGAAAAAATGAGACTACTAAAAGTAACTGCATGTGTGTGAAAGAGCATCTATTTTTAAATGTGCCCTGGAAGTTCATTCTCTGTGGCAGTATGAATATGTATTATCCTTGTGCGTACACTGAAGCACATGTATGTGTGTGTGTATGTGTGCACGTTTGTACTGACTAGTGGTCTTTCAGATGAAGAGGTTGGATGGGGCTCTGAGCTCCCTGCTCTAGCTGTAGGTGTCCTTGTTCATGGCAGGGCAGTTGGACTAGATGGCCTTTAGGGGTCTCTTCCAATTCAAAAGATTCTGTGGTTCTATAAGAGACAAACCTGCATGATGCTGCATAAGGCTGTGCTAGATTTGTCCCAGAAGCTCTGATAGCTCAGCCCTCTTAGTGTGCATTTTTGATTCCTGTCATTTTGATTTTCAGGGCTCAGTTTCACATGATGTATCCAAACTCCTCTCCTCCAGCCAGGCAAGAAAAGTACAGGGCAAAGTTTTTCTGTAATTATAGTTGTAATAAACCACTTTTATATTTCTTCAGAGGCAGTTAACTGAGAACACCCATAAGCTTAGATCCAGCAATCTACTATTTTAAGATTGCCCAGAGCAAGTTAATTTTAGGTTTAGTGCTTTGTAATTTAACTAGAGAACTGCACCTAAAATTTTAAGATTCAGTTTTGCAGACCGTAAGAAGATTTGCTTCTTCAAGTTCGTTATTATTTATAGTTGAAGTGTGTTTAATAATTTGCTGTGAGCACAAAACTACCGCTGCAGTTCCACTTTAGCTAATTGTGGTTGACAGCATTTTTTTTTTTCTCCCAGGGTGCTTTGGAGACACTGTATTGAGATCTTACTCTGATCCTAATGAGATCCAGACGGGAATTAGAAGAGTAATGCCCCTTCCACACACACACACATACTCCAGAAATGTCAGCGCAGTCATTTTGTTGTTCAAAGCAGACTCTGGGAGTCTGTGGGTTATGGTGAGGGACTGGCGTGAGGCAAGCAAGAAAAGACATGTTTCTGTCAGCAGGCTTCAATTCATTATACAGGACCCACACCTCCAGAGGGTATTTGTTAGAGGTCTATGAACCACTGAAAATGACTCATTTTGTGTTTTGGAGTACATCCTCCTGCCTAACGAAGAGCTGGATTGAGGAGAGGGCAAGGGAAGGAAGTGGCAGTGCAGTCTGGCTGAGCAGGCTGTGAGGGACTGCTGCATGTGACAATTTTTACATGGTCTGATAGTGTTAGGACAAGGAGGTATGGTTTTAAGCTAAGATTTGGGAGATTAAGGTTAGATGTTAAGAGGAAATTCTTTACTCAGAGGGCAGTGAGGCGCTGGCACAGTTGCCCAGAGAAGCTGTGGGCGCCCCATCCCTGGAGGTGTTCGAGGCCAGGTTGGATGGGGGCCTGGGCAGCTGAATAGGGGAGTGGCTCTGCCCATGGCAGGCAGGTGGGACTGGGTGGGCTTTAAGGTCCCTTCCAACACAAGCCATTCTATGATGCTATCATTTCCAAAAGAAATTTCCAGACTTGTCTGGACTGGGGTCCCTATGGGGCTTTCAGGGGCCTTGTAGACAGGCACCATCCACAGGAAAACTGGTAAGGTTTCCATAGGCTCAGTAAGACAGGAGAAAACAGGAGAAAAAAATGATCACACTAAGGACTTCAGTGTCTTTGACTGCATATTACCATATTAAGTTGAGAAAAGTTAATACTGTTGAGAAAAAAAAAAAAAGAACTAAGAAGATATCTAAGGAAACACGTTTAAACAGCTAAAAATGAGTCAGCATACAGGAAGCTCATTCACATGGCTGGTGAGTACAGTGAGATTATCGGGAAATCTTTTTTCACACTTTCCCTCTCTCCCTCTTCCCTACATTGCAGGCTAATGACTGCTTTTCAAAATGTACCCTGTTGAAGTCTGAAGTCTGTCCATTTCCTGGAACCTTGAATTTCCCCCGGTCCTGCAGCAGGGATAGCCCTCCTCCTGCAGCCACTGGGACACAGGACAACTTGCCTGTAGGCTACAGGTTTTCTGTAAAGCCTCAGACATGTTTTAAAGCTCACTTGCTAATCGTGATGTTCGGGAGAGAGTAACTTCGATTTCACAGGAAGCATTTCTGAGGCCATTTTTTAAGCAGCGCACAAAAAGGATTTTCAGCCCTTTGGTTGAGTATTGAAGTGAAAAAGTGCAACCGTAGGGCCTGGATTTATAGCATCTATTGAGGCAGCTAACACCAGTGATAACTGCACTTCTAATTTAGAAGCACTGTCATTAATTTAGGGATCTAAAGTAATTAAGGATAATTAATAATAATCATTAATTAAGGTGTAAATTAGGTGGAGTGAATCCAATTGTAAGGTCAGACTTTGGCTGATCCGATTTCTATCTGTAATGGAGGTAAGAGGCTTCAAGTAGTCTTCCAGCTCTCATCCAAAGATCTCCTGTGACATACCTTGCTTAGCTGCAGATGCCAACATCCCCAGCATCCCTCTGAGGTATCAACCTGGACTGGTTGGCTGCAGAGACTGACCTGCACGGCCTCACAAGGCATGGTTCTGCCTCCCCTCCCTCCCAAAAGCCACGAAGATTTCAGCTCCCTTGAAAAGGGAGGGTTTGTACTGCTGCTTTCTTCGTGGAAGCTGCTGTAAATATTGTAGGGAAATGTTGGGTTCCCAGACTGTCAGTCTGGCATCTTTCACAAGACTAATCTTTTGCTGGGGATGTGGGGAGCTGTGGGTTCTTTCCCTGTCCTTTGGAGTTGCAGTATACTTGATAGAACATATGGAAGCACATGCACTGGCAGGCCTGCCGCGCCGATCCTCACAGGATGCCCAACTGCCTTGTTTCCTGAGTACATGGTGTTCATCAGCGTGGGCTGGCTGTGATGCAACACCAGCCAACACCCCGAGTGCTTAATATTCTTGATATAACTTGATTCCAGGAATGACTAAAGCCAAATCTGCTTTAACTTTTCTCTTTTCCCGTTTGCACTTATTCACATGGAGGTTGTGCCCATGATGCAAGTTAGTAAAGTCAGATCACAGCTCAGAGAAGGAAGGTGTGGCTTCCTGCTTTGTTCCTCCTGACTTGAAATAGAAACATGGAGAAAGCAAAACTTACCTGCATTTAAAGAAGATGCATCGATGCAGAGCTGTGATACTCAAATGATGTCAGTCAGCCTGCTGAAGCAAAGCTCCCAATGACTGTCGGTTCAGGTTCAGAGTTTTTTTAATGTGCACTGATGGAGATTTCCAGGGGGGAATCCTAATAGTACAGTGCTAAGCCCTTAATAGACACTTATTTAAGTGAGGTAACAACACTCAGCTATTTCCACTCAAGTTTCAACTGCAGATGCTTGAATCTTTTAGGTGGCATTTGGGATCAACATTCTTCAAAAAATAATGGGGAAAAAAAGAAAGCCCTGCTTTAAATCCTCTTTTGCATTGGCAAGGCACAAAATAATGACTTCTACTCACCTCCAAGCAAAGGGTGATAGCGGATGTTGTGTTACTCTGATCTCACTGATTACTATTTTCACAAAAGAGACTACAGTACATTTACTAGTATGTGTGATGGGACGTAAATAATTTAAGCAACAGTTGTCAAAATAAATGAGCAAAGTGCAATTTGTGATAAATTACACTTGTGTTTTTTAATGTGTTTCTCACTTAGTTGAAAAATTCAGTAATTTGCAATGGATCTCCCAGTCATTAAAGTGAATTAGCAAACTTCTACTCTCTTAGCCATAATTTTAATCTTAACTAGAAAGGAATTATTTAGTATTATTTTGTAAGGGTTCCTTCTTAATATTCCTTTACAGCCTCAATCTTACAGTGTAATGTAAGTTATGTATACATCCTGGTGACTTGGATTTTCGAGCTGAAAGCTGATTATGAACAGTAAAGAATTTCAGCTAGCATAAAGATGTAATTGTTTTAAATAATGTAGAACAACAATTCGTATTGCCAGATGCTTCGCTCCTTCTATTGGTATGCGAGCGCTAACAGAATTTGTGCTTGCTTAAGTAGTGCATAATGGAAAGTTATTTTTTAGAGGCCTAATGTCATTTACATTATACATTAATGACATTAATGTATATACATCTGCTTAATTTGCCTGCTTGCATGTGTTTAGCTTATAACTTATGTCAAACTCCATTGTCATGGGTTTTCTATATATGTATACTTCTATACATACATGTGTACACACATACCTAGGCTTGTCCTCTCTGATAGTTATGCAGAATTGTTTTTCACTTCCTGTCTCCTGAAGATAAAGGCGGCTGCCACGTCTCTGCAAATCAGAAGTGAAGTCATTTTTCCATACTACTCTGCAATGTTTTCGGGGTTTTTTGAGCCAGGATTGGTTAAAAAGAAAAAACATAGCAGAAAACTCACTGAAGTTGGCAGCAGGCTTCCAGTGCATTAGTGATAATTGAAAGTATTTTTAAAAGCATTTGATTTGCATGAGGTTATGGCGATGACATTAAGTTTTTAAACAAATCACCCCTGGTGAAGTATCAGTGTTTGTCCATTCCAGTCTTCCATTGAAATCAAAGAGCAAATTTCCTGTAAGCATTACTCAGAATATGGAGAGACAGAACAGAAACACCTAGATGCAGACTTCTTAGGTCAAGTCTGGTATATATCATGACACAGAAAGAAAGAACTGAAATAGTGGGAAAAAAGATTGTTTGGAGCTGCTGGCAATGTGGGTGTGTGTGCAGGAGTAATTGCCAACATGGAGAGACAAAAAAGAATCAGAAAGCCAAATAAATGAATAAATGGCTTTGTCAGTAAGGAGTATTTTCCCTGGTTCATCCCCTGCTGGGCAGATGTGACTGTCAACATGAGTGACAACATTCATCCCATATATACAGGTGGCTTCTTCAGAAGGGCTGAGATTTCTGTCCTGGTTCTAGCTGTTTCATCTGGGCCATCAGTGGCTCAAACTTGGGCAAACCATTCAAAATGAAAAAGGCCTTTGTTTTAGCAAAGAAACCTCAAAATGAAGCCTGTAATTTAAGGATAGAAATGGGTTCTTCCCCAGTCTAAATATTCTACATTGAAATTGAGTTCAATATTTCTACTGAGTGAGAGACTGGTTGTTTATATAATTTGATTTCGCATTTGATATTAAGAGACTAAAAGTTTGCGGCCTGTTCCAGAAATGTAAAGTGTAACATGGGGATAGGTTCTCACATGAAAGTAGGAACCAGCTGATGGCTGTCCCCTGATTCAGCGGGGTTACAGATGTCACCCAAAGATGATGCTCTCAGGTCCCCAGGAGGTGCTAGAGAAGAAGTTACGAATTCCTCGTTCACTGTGCGTGTATATACACATACGCATTCCAGTTTTGATCATTCCTTACATTAAACAACTGCAGTGGAACACCATAACGTCCCAAAGACTAGAAGGATTGGGAGCTACTGTCCATTTAGGATGGGTGACAGGAGCTTTGTCAGTCCCAGTCAGAACAGAACGATTTGCTATGCAGTCACAGAAGAAAAAATACGTAACGGTTGGCAGACAGCTAGATCAAATTTTCATTTTTATTTAGAGAAAGGAGAAATCTAAGAATCAAGGCAGCTATATGAAATTAACAGGGCAACTGTTCAACAGGGGACAATTTAATACCAATACTTCAAGTGTCCGGTCTTTAAAATTTCAAATAAAGGTTTTAACATAACCTACAGCCAGCGCTAGGATTAACAGTGATTTGTGATAACTTGATGTTAAGTAAAGGGTCTTGGCCATTCCCAGCAAGGTCAGTAATTCCACTGCCATGCATGGAAGTGAGCACCAGCCAAGCTACAATCAGAACCTTCCACAGAAATGACCCAGGGAGAATGTTTTTCACCTTTCTAGTGGTTGCCATGGTGCATGATCTTCAAAAGGCAAAGTTTCCAAACTCATTCTGTCTCTCACGATCAAATCCTATAAAACATTTTTAGAGTGTGTTATTACTCATCAGTATGTAAAAATGGCACCACCTTACTCAAAAAAATCTGTTCCCTGGGTGTATTCAGATTTATGCTTGCAGCCTTGGCCAGCTGAAATAGTTTTGTTGCTTTATTTCCCCTTAGCTCTGTAGAAGCGGTGTAGTTCAAACTTCATCCACTCACTTGTTAACCAGGGTTGAGATCCATCTCATCTACCTTCATCTACTGCCCAGGTTTCTGTGTCCCTGCCGTGGTCAGCTGAGCAGCAACGATCTCTGAGAGCAGTAAGATTTGGGGCTGCAGACAGGAGGCAGATGACTGTCTCCACAGACCACAGAGAAAGTCTACAGATATAATCTCAGTAACAGCAGTAGGTAGCTAAAAATAATTGGGTGAATTCAGGCCACACCTTCACCTGCAAGTCCCTTGTTGGCACAAGAGCACGAAGATGCCAAGCTCACTTTGAGTTCACAGAGTCATAGAATCATAGAATTACTCAGGTAGGAAAAGACCTCAAAGATCAAGTCCAACCACAACCTAACCATACTACCCTAACAACCCTCCGCTAAATCACGTCCCTGAGCACCACATCCAAATGGTTTTTAAACGCATCCAGGGATGGTGACTCAACCACCTCCCTGGAGAGCCTATTCCAGTGCTTAACAAGCCTTTTTTCCTGATATCCAACCTAAACTTACCCTGGCACAACTTGAGGCCATTTCCCCTTGTCCTGTCATGTGTCACCAGTGAGGAGACCAACCCCGCTCTTGCTGTGAGCACCTTTCGCCTATTGGAAGAGAGCAGTAAGGTCTCCCCTCAACCTCCTTTTCCCCAGAGTAAACAGCCCCAGTTCCTTCGGTTTCTCCTCATGGGGCATATTCTCCAAGCCTTTGACATAGAATGGCTTGGGTTGGAAGAGATCAAAGCCCATCCAATCCCAACCCACTGCTATGGGCAGGGCTGCCACCCACCAGCTCAGCTGCCCAGGGCCCCATCCAACATGGTCTTGAGCACTTCTGGGGATGGGGCACCCAGAGCTTCTCTGGGCAGCTGTGTCAGCGCCTCACTTCCCCCTGAGTAAAGAATTTCTTAGGAACGTCTAATCTAAATCTCCCCTCTTTTAGCTTAAAGCTGTTGAATGTAATGTAACCTATTGAGCTACTTGTGCCAGGGGAAAGCCAACATTTTAAATAATTATTTACTGTCATCAGTGGAAGTTTTGGCCTGCTCTTTGGTAGACAACTCAGTGTGGTTTCAGAACAGATTCAGATCCTTACCACAGAGTTTAAAGTGCATTTTGAGAAATCCAGTTAAGTTGTGGGTGTCAGGAGTGCAGAAGGCTGTGACTGAGTTTTGCTTTATAGAGGATGGTTCCCAAAAAACTCTTAGAGGCTGCTACAAAGGCTTTGGAATCAGAATCTCAGACACAGGGAGACAGCACAGTCTCAGAACCGTTTTTCATGTTCAGTCAGGTGAGCTGGATTTGCGTAAAGATATTAGCCACTCAATCATGAGCTCGTATCTGAGACACTTGTCCTGCAGGCAGCCTGCTCTCTTGGAAGAGGGGGCATTTTCTTTAAAGGTCAGTGCAAATGATATCTCAGCATGATGGTATGGATGAATGCCATTGGAAATGTTGCTGGATCTGCAGAATTTAGGTATTCAGTCATAATCAGTTATGATTATTTTATATATACGGTCACGATAGATTCAGTGATATATAGCTATATAAATATTTCTCATCATATTTTAGCTAGGGTTACTGTAGACATATCCTGTCTATGTCCAGTCTGTATTTCACATTTATGGTACAAACAGAGTTTTAAAAGCGTTGTGCAACTTTACAAGCACCGCACATTGTCACACCAGTGGTCATGGTTGTGTAGTGAAAGACCTGGTGAACTCCTTTGTCTGCAGACAAAGGAGTATGTGAGTCTGCAGTTGGTTCTGAAAACAGGCTTGAATGAACAGCATTTTATAAAAGCTAATCATTATTCATTAAAATTTGTTTTAAAAGATCACATGCCTATATAGGCTTTCATTTCCATACAGTCTAGTTTAACTCAAAATCAGTATCATTAGTGAAACTGAATAATCTGCTGTTAGGTGACAATGTGTATTTTAAGTATCTGAATTTACATATCAGGACTATAACTGCAATGCATATTTTTCCCAGGTTGTTTCCTGACAAATGGCATATGTCCCATTTGTCTAAACCCTACCTCTGTGATTACAAAATAACCAGGTTACATAAAAATTACTAAATTATATATTTGCATACAATACTGCTGTGGCAGTATTACACATACAATGGCTCTGTGGAAGCCATTTGGGGCTGTTCAATTCTTATGGGTTTTTTTCACTGAAGTGGCTTGTTATTTCACCAGCAGTGCTGCAGAGTCCTTCCAGGCTTTTGCTTGAAAACATTTTTTTCATTATTCTACTCTAATTACTGCAAATGAAGTAAACAATATTTAGTAAAATAAATAATAAAAGACAATAGAAGAAAGTACTGCTAACTCAGTTCTTCCTGCCATTAAAACCTCTGGGATTTTTTAAGTTAAGTTTCAAAGTCTTTGGGCAGAAACCAGCCTTTAGTTAAGTGTTTGAATAGCACAGTGGGACCCCGATTCATGGCTGAGCACTGACAAAATAACACTACCAAAAATAGCCACAGGATTGGGTCCTCCAGTAGCAAAAGAGAAGTCAGAGAATGCATAATTTGAACAAATGCTCTGGCTGTTGCCAGTGGGTCTGCTGTCCCTATTGTTAGTTAAAAAGAGAATTAGCCCTGCCAGTTATCTGCAGTGTTGTCTATCCATTTGCACGCCACTGCCTTCATTCTTTATTGCCTTTCTAAACTGAGTTAAACATCAGTGTTCTATGGAAGATCATAGCCAGCATTCGGGGAAGCACAAGATATGACTCCACCATACGATACCTCGGTGGTGGATCTGGCCTGAGATGCTGCTGCTGCTGCCTGCAGCCATTCTGCCCGCTCGCTGCCAGGGCTGCTGGGGCTGCGCTGGAGCTCTAAAGCAGATCAGTGACATAAATTGGTTTAACACAAGCATTGCTCTTTCATCTTGTTTGTCCAGTGGCATATTTCATAGTCCCATTGCTTGCAGGCAGTGCGGCAGGCTTGGCCCAGCAGAAGGGCAGTGGTGCTGGCTGAAAGGAGAAGTTGGAGGCCCATAGTTGTCTCCACATGATTCATCACATGCAGTTGTGCTCCCAGAACTGTGTATGTGCAGAAAGCAGAGCCATGATCTTCCTTTCACAGACAGAAAGAGAAAACTTGCTTTCCAGGAGAGAGGTGCAAAACCACCTGATCACTTCTTTATGCAACAAATTCAGAAGTTTTGGCTTTTTATTAGAGATATCACAGGTTATTTGTTGGTTAAGTTCTTCAGTTTGAATCGAAAGTAAAAAGCTTTTTTATTTGTTACTTTTTCCAAATATCCAGTAGTATCTGCAAGGTGAAAATCCCAGATGGATGGATTTCCTTAGCTTCCAACTGATGGTCAAGGTGGGTTTATTGCACTGGATTTAGAACTGCTCTCTGGAGTGGCCTGCTCAGTGTAAGAACTGAACCAAATCCATGCACAGCAATATCAGAAGGTGTAATTTCCTGACATGCTGGTCCCACTTAGATGTGGACAGAATTTCTAACTCAGAGTATGGACCAAGAGGCTGAAGACAAAAGTTCTCGCTGATGGGCCGCGCTCCAGTGATCACAGGCACGTATCCAGGATGCTGTTAGGGCCACAGAAACAGCCACCTCATGGGAGCGTCCAACCAGAGAAAGCTGGAAAAAGCTGCGAGGCCTGAGCTGTAGCAGCATGTTGTAGTTACGCCCTAACGAGGTGAGATCATATTCCTCTGTAATCTCAGAACCGAAAGTAGTAGCTAAATGGCAGTGTCATTAGGAAGTTGGTATGCAACACGTTTGCAGCTCTCTCAGATCCCCCGTGCTCACGCCCGCTGGACCAGAGTCCAGACTCCTGAATTCTTCCAGAGAACACAGGGATGAGCACTGCATACAAACTCCTTGAAGGGCGGATTGGAGGTGACAGTAAACAGCCTAAAAAATGTCTTGGCGAAGGACATTCTGCCTGTGTTTATTCCTGGGCAGGCTGTGGTGGCTGGGGTGTAAAACAAATATGACAGCGCGGCTACCTGAGCAAGTTGCTGAGGGGTAATTGGAAGATCGAGTGCGAACACTGAATGTGTTGCCTGCTCTCACTCAGTGACAGGCACTAAGCTGCCTTACATTTACCACGGGGTAAGGGCACGCACATGGACAGTTATAGCAGAGCATCTGTTCTGCTGTAAATCCAGACCCCGGTTACCTCGCAGTAATGTGTTCACGGAGGCATACCCTTAATTATCCTAAATAGACAAATGCATGATGCAAACTGAAGATTTCAGACATATGGACATGCCAGAAGTTTTGAATCTCTAGTGGGTGAGGCTTTAGAAATGTCTTCAGGGGTTACCAGAACTTGTTGCAGCCCCAGATCTGCTTTTGAATATGTCAGCACTTGTTTAGGATAAATATTAAATGACTTGTAGGAATCATCAGAGAAAATATTCACAAGTAACTTAGAAATCAAAGTATTTTTGACTTCTAAATGAGACTTTGGTGTGCAAATCATCTGGGGTTTGGGGTTTTTTTGGAAAATCTTGTCCATAGTCTTTCTAGCCAAAATTTCTTTCATGCTCCAGTGGCAGAAATTCTTCCTTCCTTCCTTCCTTGAAGCAAAAAATGTAATTAGGATCTGTATATTTCTGGCACTGGAAGAAAAATACCACATCCTATTGCATATTTTCCCCTGAGTTTTGAAGCACGGAAGTTTGTCTGTGCACGAATAGCGATAAACTGCTTGGCCTGAGATAAAATGGTGCAACTTCTCCAGTTGCAAATTCCTACCAAGCTAATTGCCTACCATAGCTAAAATATGAAAGGTGTTTAATAATAAACAAGGCATTGTTTTTGTTGACTCTTGCTTTACATGCCTGTGTGAATTCCTCGATGCCGATTTGTTCGCATATTGCAAATAGAAATGAAAAGCAAATCAGCGGCAAATCAAAACTCTTTGGCAGCATGGGCACAATAAAATATCCAGCTGCAAAACTGTACCAATAGTGCTGAGCAAATAATTTCTCTAAAAAACTTCAGTACTTTGTAGATTGTTTGCAGGAAGCATCTCATTATCTCAGCTATGTGTAGAAATTTCTAAGAAGATTATTTAGTGTGTAATTTCCTTGTTGAATTCCAATATCCAAGGCCTCAAAGGAATGTAGGGCTCTTGTCCCTCACTGGAATCTATATCATTCTTGATTTCAGTAGAAATGTGAGCATTAAACATGCTAATCCTGAACACTGTGGTACCTACATTTCACATGCTAATTGGAATTTGTTACAATCAAATTAAGCATTACATTGCAGTTCCTGTCAGTTCTTGTTTGCCATTTAATTGCTGGGTACCTGCTCTGCACTAATCATTTAGCTCGTCTGAATAATCAGTGGAGAGAGGACCTTCCAAAGAGTCGTTTATCCAATATGACAAGTGAGTAGGGTGGATAACTCTTCCAAGCACCGTCTTTCTCTCCTGCTCGTCAAAGAAGCCTCAATAATTAGTTCAGGCTGGTCGCTTGTTTGGGATGGGAGAAATGAGTTTGTGCAAACACCAGGTGAACTTCAGAGTTGAGTGCAGAGAGAGTTCCTTCCCATACCCCTACCCTACTGCTCTCTCATCCACATCCAGTCTTGCAGTATGCAGTGTGGAGATACCCAGCCAGCTTTACACTAAAGCAGCTCAACTGAGTCATCATCTCAGAAGTCCACACAACTGTATTTATTTCCATCTCTATCCTTAAAGACAGTTTCCCAGAAAGGAAAGAGACAGGCTGTATCTTCTCCTGATGCTGTTCTTCTTTGTGCAGAACAATTATGTATTTACTTAGCTGGACAGCTCATGGAGGTCTTCTGGATTGTAATATGGCAGACAAGGCCTTCTTCATCTTAACACCAAGCCCAAGCCCCTGCCCTGCTGCGTGTTTCACTGTCTTGCATCCATCCATGCCTTAGTAAGTGCCGGCAAAGAATCAGAATGATGAATGAAAATCTTTTTCCCAATATGACATTTAGCCCCAAATCCTTCTATTTGAAGTGTGGAGATGCCCTTCTGCCTGACTTTTAAAGGTCAATTTCTACCTGGTATTGAATTATTTTCTGCCACTCAGTCCATTGGTCCTGTCCTTGATTTGTACGGGGTACGTCCACAGTGCAGCTCATGAGAGCACTTTCCAGTCCCAAGTGCAGGTCAGTGATGGCTGCATGGGAGGGTGTCACCTGGGAGTGTGCTGACTTCCCAGGAATGAGCTTCTCTCGGAGGGAAAGATGGGTTTGCAGGCATGGCCCACCTGCCATACTGTACAGACATAGGAGTGCTTATTTTGGAAGGAGGGGAACATGACACAATCTGAATAACATTTTGCTTGGGATGGCAGCAACCGACAACAGCAGTCAGGTCCACAGAACACAGCAAAGCCACCAGTCTGAAGCCATTTAGATGTATTTCTGTGTGACTGTATTTTCAGAACATATTCATGCATGATGCAAAAGGAGACAGAAAATTATGCGAGTGTTTCGGATAGCCTGCAAACTAAAATAATAGGAAAGGGGCAAAGCAGAGTAAAGCAGATTTTGCAACTGATCAATCAGTTCTCGTGTGGATCTGATGATTATGTCTCAAGAACATCAGCAGTTGAACTTCCTCCTGATTGCTGGCTAGGTATTCTCTGTTCCATACCTGACATGTCTTCATGAGTGTGTTATTTGCTTGGCTCTGTGATCAACACAGCCCACATAATTTCAGACCTTAGTCTTCATACCTGTTTTAAGAACCAATTTGATACAGTCAACCCATACTTCATTTATCAGGCTTTTCTGCAGAGGCATTATTACTGGTATCTGGGGTCTCTGGTGGCTGTACACTAAGACATAGTCTTAATCATCACCCAGGGAACTCTTTAGAGGTGGTAACTCATTTTGATCTCTGTAGTTCATTTTCAGCCACCCAGAAAGGGACGTGAGTTGGGTTTACAGAGCACACAGCTGCCCGCTCTGTCATGACATCAGGGATGGGGTGGAAGGGGACCTCTGCCTCGGGAAGACTGTCCCCTGCTGCAGCACCTCTTTGAGCTTGGTCTTGCAGCTATAAAATCAGGCCAGGAGCCTTTTACTGTGTTTAATTTTAAGAAACAATAGTTGCACCATGCTGATTTTTCTGCTTTTGTGGAAGCCTAAGAAGAGTTTCTCAGTCTGGTCACAGCCAAGTTGATGAGGATGACATGGTGACTGCTTGCTTCCCAGGCTTCCAAGCTGTGCTGGCTTGTAAAATGACAGGTCAGCAGATTTTCCTGCCAGGTGGGCAATCAGCAAGAGTCAATTTCCTATAAACATCACACTTTAGAGCAGATTAGAAGAAGGCATCATGCAAAAGCATGTTGAGGACTCTGTACAGATGGTCGAAACCAAACTTTCTTTGGCATCTTTAGGGTCCTGCTTGTACCCCTCCTTGGAGTTCCAGCGTTCAGACCCAGCTATGTATTCCAGCAGTCTTCTGAAACCCTCTGTCTCTGTAGATTTTTCACCCAACTCAGGAGCTCCAACAGCCCAGAGCTGGAGTCAGAGCCAGAAGCCAGGCAGATGCCAGCAGCGTAGTCTGGAACTCTTTGTGCCTAACCAGGAACTGTAAAGTAAGGCAGTGTCTTCTCACAGAATATTTGGAACTGAGGCATTTTGTTTGTGAAACGATTGGACAGTGTGTCTAGAAGAGCCCATGAGGATAGCAATAATTATTTTCCAGATTAAGGTTGACTGTTGTTCATTAAGTGAGGTGGTGGGCCACATGCTGAAGCAGAAGAGGAAAATTAAGTGACAAATGACATAAAAAGCCTTCTTCTCTTCTTTCTCTCTGCTACACACAAAAGAATGGGGAAGACAGTGATAATGCTCTGATAATATGGGAGAAGGGTATATCATATTTCATTCCTCCAAAGAGGGAGATAAAGTTGCTTATTCAAAGTCTTGGGGGAGAAGCTGATTCTGTAGGCTTCACGATCTATGTTTTTGTTTTGTAGTAAATGTGTGCACACACATGCAATCATTTAAGTGGTTTGAGTAGGTGTAATTTTCCTTCTCACTTGGTTAATCACTTCACAGAATGAGAACTGAGTTAAAACTTTCATTGCAGGGAACCTCACAGTGAATATCTCCCCGAAGGAGGGTAGTTTGTTCTACCTATTAATCCTGCGTCAGCTTTGCATAGGCAGTGAGGGAGCTGTAGCTCCAGTTTCCAAGCCATTTTCCTATAATACTTTGATTTTCCTAGCAAATTCCTTGTTTTCCTCTGATTATATTCTTAACTTAATACATATTTTGCTGAAGGATCCTCAGGTAAGTAATATAGTGATATAATGAGCAGAACTATTTTCCAAAAGCTGCAGCACAGTTTTGGGTGGGATAGATTTGAGAGCGTCCTGTAAAAGCTGCTGAGCAAAAGCAAGGGCAGGTTCCAGGTAGGGATCGGAGCAGCCACCAAACCACTGCAAGCCACTGCAGACTGTGTGGCTCAGCACCTTATTTGCATGCTGGAGATACCACTTGAGGCTGTTTTTTAAGTTCAGTCAGTTCGCACAGTTCCCAGTGCTTTGTATTAAAACCCAGTCCCTCAAGACAAAAGCAATGGATATGCAAAGGCTCAAGATGTAGTGCAAATGACTATTTAGAACCAACTCTTGGAAGACTATTATCTGTGACAACCTTTTTCACTTCCTGCAAGGCACCCCACAAGGATTTGTGAGATCAAGAACTGATTAGAGGCAGGCAGGGAGAGACATGCATAAGAGGGTATGAAAACGGCAATCTCAGGTGCACTTGAAGTTTCAGACAGCACCAGCTGAAACTTTCAGCCTGCTTAGCATCATGTTCTTTTAAATCTTTCTGTTTTCTATAACTTGAGTCTCTAGAGAAGGATGCTGGTGGACAGCCAGTGCACCGTTCACATTGATGGGTAAGTTAGCGGTATATCAAGAGAATTCTTTGAAAGAAACTATAAACACTAAGGAAGTGGTTGCATGCAATTTTCAAAATATTTTAGCTGCTTGTTAGTTCAAGGAAATCATCGTGTTTTGTTGAATGCAAAAGCACATCTCTTTTTTCTTTGTATGTTTGCAGCAGCAGGTAGGTGGTAAGATGTATGAAGCATCCTGAGGAGGGATGAATGAGTCTCTTTGAACAAAGAAAGTCTCTCCCAGGATTTTGCCAGCCTTTTGAACTTGACTTTTAACTTGTCTTGGGAATTGTCACTTTTTGTTTGGGCTTAGACGTGAAAAGGGCATACATCTTGGGGGATAGTTTTCCCTTCTGAGGATTCCGGATAAACACGGTAAAATCAAGCTTAGTAGATGCTAGAATGCTTTTAGAATATTTTTCAAAACAAAGATGGAGTGGTAGCTCAAGCCCATTAGAGAGCTCATCGTGTCCATCGTGAACTCAGATTTTTGAAGGAAGAGGCAAGGAACAGAAATTACTGCATAAATCATCTGCAGACAGAATCAATGTGTGTCCTCATTTTGTTTAACCTAGTAAAGTTGATGAGAGATCTGCTGTAGTAGGGAAGCTGCAATCGTGCATGACTCATAAGGAGACTTTTGGCTAATCCGACCATTTGAGGACACTGAATAGCTTAGTGAAACACATTTTGGACAACTACATTTTCAACCCATTCTGTGTGAACCAACTGTGTTTCACAGAGCAGCTGCGATAACCTCTGACTAATTGGCTTTTTGGAAGGTTACCTGCTGAGAGCATCTGCCATGACATCCATTCTCCCAGAAATGTTTCATCTCAGAATTGCCTGATAGAGGCTACAGAGCCCCACATCACATGCAAGAAGTGAGTTTTCTCTTTAGTCAGAATATAGGAGAAAGGATTTGCTCGACCTTGTTGAATCTTCATCATCTGTCTTGAAGTGCTCAGCATCCTTTTCAAACCAAGGTGTCCCCAGCTGAGCTCCTTAGAGTCTCAGCTTAAAACAGAATATAGGAAGAAAAATACGTCAGCATAAAGTGACAGTAGATATTTCTTCTCTATCTTTTGAAGGCCACCCTGAAGCCTTCCTTAAGATGAGATCTGCCATTGATCCATAGTGCAAAGCTGCAAGCAAGCTAAGATCCCACATTCACATGTGCAGGTAGTGGCTGATGATGGCTCTCCCACTGCACTGAGCATTGTCCCGTGCTGTGCCATGCAGATGCTGGCTGCATACAGGATGCATACCAACTGCCTCCTTACAGCCCTTGTTAGACCTGGGACCATTCAAGGGGAGCAGTGTGGAAATACATAAATAACGCCAAGGAGTTTATTTCATGTAGAGCCATCCTCTTCCAGAGATCCCACATGGGAACACTCAGTAGCATATTTATGGACCGGTATTAACAGTGTATGCAGGTGGATTAAGAGCACCTGGTTATGGGAGCATGCTGCCCAGAAGAGGTATCTTCAAAAAAAAAAAAAAAAAGAAAAGAAACCCTGAGTTCACATTTGCAGAAATAACAATTCCCTGTTGGCTGCTGTTTGTTTTAAAGAGTCTGCTCCTGGAGTCGTGTTGTGGTACATCTGTGTCCCTGATCCTTTGAACCAAACCATCTTGTTTCATGGCTCGGGGGTGAAAATGAAAAATATGACATAATGGTATCCTAAAAAGAAAGTAGAACTGAAAGGAAACGTCTATGTTTAATTCCATATTTTTGTAGCTGTTATAATCATTTAGCATGGATTTATTAATGAGTACTAAAGGCTTGAGATGAGGATTATTAAGTTTGAAGCTCTAGATGTTGTGCTTATAGATTCACCTTTTCTTTCTGCTCCAAAACTGAAATGTTGGTTTCCTGCTTGGCAAGAAAATTCAAAAATCAAAAGCAAGGAGAGACATCCTCCCTTTCCCCTCCTGGTATTTTTCTACCATAATGACACTGCATTTGACAAACAACATTAAGTAACCTTCAAGACTGTGTCAGCTACCAAGTTTTAGTAATGAGGGGAAAGTCAGGCAAGCCAGACTACCACATGACTAGTCAGGAATCAAAACAAAATTGTCTGATCAAAAATCACCCGCATCCCTGTTTTCCTTCTTAACTGCTGGGTGTTGTGTTCAGCCCATTGATTAATGTGTCACTGCTTAGCACCGTTCTAATAGAAGCAGAGAGGCAGTGACACTGGCAGCCCGGCAGCGTGCTGTCTTCCTGCAGCCCTGAGGCTTGTCTGGCTGCCCTACAACACAGGACTGGGGCTGGGAGCTGGGTGCAGTGGGCTGCAGGACACCAGCTAGGACAGGCAGACCCTCAGGTAACCTTTGAGCTCTGGCAGTGTTGACTCTGCCTATCAGGGTTAGGTAATAAGGATGTGTAACAATAGCTGCTTTTACCTAGAGAACAAAAGTGCAGAGATTCCTCCCACTCAGCCCAGAACAGCCAGGGGATGATTTCATGGTGAAATGAAACCAAACTCGGTGTCATCTGGCCTGGGGCACTGATTGCAGTGCGGAACCATCCTGTTCTTGCTGCAGCTCCCCTTGGCTGCATTTCCCAGCCCTTGGTAATCCTCGTTCCTCCTTCTCTTGTGGTGGTTGACCCGGATCAGTAGCTCCCCAAAGAGGTGTTTTGTTTTTGCATTAATTTCCATTAGCTCTCACACCTCAGTGGTTATAATTCAGTGAACAATAAAGAAAAAGGGTAAATCTATGAATGAGCTGGCAACCATTTCCTTTTGTCACTGTATGAAATTTTTCAAAGCTAGCAATGCTGCTAAATATTAAGAAGCAAGATGCAACAAGTCTGCAGTAATCTGCAGAATATTGGAATGTCCCAAGCTACGTGAGAAGCATGAAGTGAGATACCTGCAGCCTTTTGACACATACTAGTCAATGCAGCTGAGAGCAGATTTTACAACACACTGAAAGTAATAGTTGCTATGTTGGAAATAGGCATTTTCCTAACAGTCTCGTGTTTGAAATGTCCTGCCTTGAAATATATTATAAAATTAGTTCCAGTGTAGAAGAAAAAAAGCAAAGGAAATAGATATTTGTTTTCTTCATCAGGATTCTTCAGTTATGAAGGTATGAAAATAGGCAATACTGCTACGTTGAGCTGAATTAACATATATTTAAAATGAATGAAAAGAGTGTTCCTTTCCCAGTTAGAAAAAAGTCACTCAGAAATGAAATACATCTCTGGCTTTGAAATGATTGGTGTCTTTCTATGGCAGCTTCTTGAAAATGTCACATGAGATTAGATCCGTAGGCCACTGAGTTGGTAAGCTTACAAACCCCATGCGAAAGGCAGTCGTCATTCCAAGAGCCTACAGGCTAAGGCAGTGCTTTCAAAGACAACTGCTCACTTGTGATACCTTTTAAGAAGATCTTACTTTCCAAAAGTGCTGGGTACATGCTGTTAGAAAACCAAGATCGTTAGAGGAGTCTCCATCTGGGCATCAAAAATTATAGGTTACAAGTGGGAATAAGTGCTTCTAAAATTTTGACCTCGAAAGATAAAATTAGAAGAAACGCGCTAAATCACTGCTAACCCCTTGCTTTGCTTGCTCGAAGTTCAGAGCTGAACAGAATTACTGCTTTTCCCAAGGTCAGTGTCACTGGTTGCTTCTGGGCTCTGTTACGCTCACACCACGGTGTGATGGAGCTTGGGTATAGATCAGTCCCTGTTGTTCTTTGTTCTTGGGTTTCTCATGGCCCACTGACTCATGTAAAACCCACGGGCCAAGGGTTCAGACAGAGTGGATGACAGGAATTCCAGCATGGGAATCTTGAGGCCTGACCTGATGTAAGTCTCCAGTTTGCCCGTTTCATTTTAGTTCTGTCACTGAGGATAGGTGAGATATTTTTGATTGCTTGGGAGAGCCTTTCAAATTTCCCCTTCCTTGCAGCAGATGAGCTATTTAGCCTCAAAAAAGAAGTCTTATTTCTCCTTTGTGAAACAATCGCATCTGTGCCAATGCTGCAAAAATCCCAGTTTGCCTGGAATCCAACATTTTTGAGGTTAGGTACCTGTTTGCCTCTCTCCAAGTTTAAAACCTTCCCCCAGATTTCCCCTTTATCTTCACACCTGCTTAATATCCCCATTGCTTCCTTTTCTGCCCCAGGGGATGCAGTCAGTTATCTGCCTATGCCAGGTGAAGGATCAAAACTTTCCTGTCAGTTTTCTCATAGAATAAAACATTTGTTGGGTCCCAAACGTGCACCTTTCTCAGGCCACTTTGGATGCAGGTTTGTGGCGGAGCAGATGACAGCAGGTGCTGGTGGGATCACTGCACTCAAGGACCTTGAGAATAAAAGTAGTACAGCTGTGGAAACCAAAATGAAAGCTAGCACTGTAATTGAGTGAATGTGCCTAAATAAGGAAGAAAGTAGCTAAGGAGACTGAGTGAGTTTTATTGTTCTTCTATTTCACAGGCCATATTTAAACTGAGGAATAAGGTGCTTATAGCATGGTCTGGACTTATCTTTCATAAAATCTCACTCAGTGCTCTTCCAGAACTTGCAGGTTTGCATTCCACCCATTCCCCATTCAAGCAATTCTTCATTTCCACAGCTGCAATGATTTGGGGCTCCAGAGGTGAATGTAGGCAGAATGGCAGCATCCACCAATTGCACCCTGCAGAGCAGAGCTCTGGCCACTGCCAGCCCAGGCTTCGGTTGACATGAATACTGCCTTGGCAGCGTCAGAATCAGCTTCACTAATTGGGATCTGCTCCCCCCCCCCCCCCCCAAAAAAAAAGCCCCAAAGATTGTGTTGAGTAGTGAATATCTATTTGGCACTCTCAATTACATTTGGAACGTCATGGCAGTCTGGTGAAGTCCCTGGTGACTGGAAAAAGTGCAACATCACACCCGTTTTTAAGAAGGGTAGAAAGAATGACCCAGGGAACTACCAACCTAACAGCCTCACCTCTCTGCCAGGGAAGATCATGGGACAGAACCTCCTATAAGCTATGCTAAGGCACACAGAAGACAGGGAGGTGATATGGGACAACCAGTGTGGCTTCACCAAGGGCAAGTCCTGCCTGACCAACCTAATGGTCTTCTACAATGGCATAACTGCATCAATGGACAAGGGAAGAGCCACTGATATCATCTATCTGGACTTCAGTAAGGCCTTTGACTCAGTACCCCACAACATCCTTCTCTCCAAATTGGAAAGATTTTGATTTGATGGGTAGACTGTTTGTTGGACGAGGAACTGATTGCAAGATCACACCCAGAGAGTGGTGATCAATGGCATTATGTCCAGATGGAGATCAGTGGCAAGTGGTGTTCCACAGGGGTTAGTACCGGGACCAATGTTCTTTAATATCTACATTAGTGACTTTGACAGTGGGATTGAGTGCACCCTCAGCAAGTCTGTGGATGACACCAAGATGTGGAGTGCAGTTGACATGTCTGAGGGTTGTTGCCTTGTCAGGCTTGACTTGAGCAGTGGGCCCAGGAGAACCTCATGAGGTTCAACAAATCCAAGTGCAAGGTCTTGCACATGGGTCATTGCAACCCCCACTATCGGTACAAGCTGGGGAGTGTAAGAATGGAGCACATCACTGCCAAAAAGGGCTTACGGATACTGGTGGATGGGAAGCTGGACATGAGTCAGCAGTGTGCCCTCGCAGCCCAGAAAGCCAACCGTATCCTGGGCTGCATCAAAAGAAGTGTGGCCAGCAGGTCAAGTGAGGTGATCCTGCCCCTCTGCTCTGCACTGATGAGCCCTCACTTGGAGAACTGCATCCAGGTGTGCAGTAGTCAGTACAGGAGAGACATAGACCTGTTGGAGTGTGCCCAGAGGAGGGCCGTCAAAATGATCCAAGGGATGGAATACCTTCCCTATGAATACAGACTGAGAGAGGTGGGGCTGTTCAGTCTGGAGAAGAGAAGGCTCCAGGGAGACCTATAGGCAGTTATTCAGTATTTAAGGGGGGGCTATACGAAAGAAGGGGACACACTCTTAAGCAGGGTCTCTTGTGAAAGGACGGGGGGAAACGATTTCAAATAAAAAAAGGGGAAATTTAGATTGGATATAAGGAAAAAGCTTCTTATGATTTGGGTAGTGAAGCACTGGAGCAGATTGCCTGATGAGGTGGTGGAAACCCCATCCCTGGAGACATTCCAAGTCAGACAGGATGGGGGTCTGGGCACCCTGATCTAGCTATAGGTGTCCTGGTTTATTGCAGGGGAGTTGGATGACCTTTAAGGATTCTGTGGTTCTACAATCTCTGCAGGTGGAGATTACACAACCTGAAACTTGTTCCAAAATTCAGCCACTCTTGCTGGGCACTTTCTCCTTGTATCTGCCTGGAATATCTCTTACTGCATCTTATGTCCATTATCTCTTGTCCTTCTGCTTTGCATCTCAAAGAAGAGTTTGGCAGAGGAAAGAAGAAAATATAAGAAACTTCCACATAATCTTTTGTTATGTGATTGACTTACAGCTTTGTGAGGACTTTGGGGCAAGGAATAGCAGTGCCACAGAAATGGAAGGTGCTTTACTACAGCAGTAGGCAAGTCTTACTGTCTTGACCAGCAGAAGTGGTGAGAGAAGATCAGCCTCTACCTTGACACTTGAATCTTTCCAGCATTTGGCTACTGTGGTGCCTCAGTAGTTTATGCAAGGCCAGCCAAGACCCAGGCCCTCTGGGACTCAGATTGGAGGAAGAGTGAGCAGTGCTTTAAGATGAGGCAATAAAATTCAAGCAGCATTTGTTAAATCAGACAAATGATTGCTGGCCTGCACTTTATATTTATCTAAGAAATTGATTAAGCATAGAGTTTTTTGGTTGATGAGTAAAGTTGATTAAAGAAAGTGCCAGGGTCATAATATATGTTCTAAGAGTAGTTTATCTTTACAGCAGAAATGCATTTGCTCAGCACAAACATGTAGTTGAAATACATGGTAATTCCTTTACTCTGGTCTATACTCACTGTCTGGTTTTGGTTTTCTGTTTTGTTTCTTACAGCCCCGGCAGAGAGCTCTCCATAAACATTTCCAGCCTGTAAAGCTGCTGTCCTGCCACTTGATATGAAAATGAACTTTCCTTCATGAAAAAAAAAAAAACAAAACATAATCAATGGCACTGCCAGAAGGTGACCTTGGAGGAGTGAAGACAAACTTGAAGTAAAATCGGCCCACTCAAGATGATGCATTCTGAGAAGACCTGGTTTGCTGTGGAGTAAAAACGCGGTGCATAATATCCAATGCTAATTTGTTCAAAATGGTCATTGACAGACCTTTAGCTGGAAAATTTCTTCCAGTTTTCATCACTGTGCATAACTTTGGGTTCCCTTTAGGGGACTGCCTATGCCCTTCACTAGAAGTCCTGTTTTAGCATGGCAACTACTGGATTCTTTTATTATGTATGCAGATGGCATGATGTTTTAGGAAAAACTTACAGGAATTCTCCAGTCTCCGTGGATATGTTCACATTACTACACCCCTGATAGGAATGTAAAAGTCTTGTATGTGTTAGTTTTGCAGTCTAATAGTATTCCGTCAAACAATATCAGCACTTCATGCGTGCTTTCTGCACAGAATTAGCACAGTCCATATATATATATAACGGTCTTTTCTAAATACTGAGGATATGTTTCAGTATTTGTGCTGAGACTGCATCCAAACTGAAGTCCACTACTAGCATACCTTCACTGATTCACAGTACATTGTGTAGATAAGATTTGCACGTGGCAGAGGTGTGACTTTGTGGAGACTTGCAGAACAGCTGTCACAGAGGTAGCTAGGAACAGGGTCAGTTGAGGACACTGTGTCTGTTCTCCCTCCCCTCCAGCAGATATCAAAGGCTCTCATTCCTGGTGTGCCAATGTGTTTTCTTACTCAGTGAGGGAGAGGAAAGGGAGAGCACCCTTCTCAGAGGTGAGTTGGACCTAGGGTTTGTTCTCCACTAGACACAGAACAAATTGGAAGAATTCAGGTTCGTTATGCTGGCCACTATTTATGTTTTGGGCAGGACTTGGGAATCACAGTCCAAACCAAACTCTCTGAAAAAGGTAATGCGTAAGACTATACTTCTAAGGAGCAAGACACTCTCTCCGAAGAGGGCAGACTTCTTTGTTAACTTTTTCCATTTTCTATCCAAAAGCATATTTTGGTAGGAAATAGGAATAAGCAAACGGTTCTAATAAGCCTTTCAATATACTGTAGCAGGCTCAAGACTGTTGCATTCAATCTGAGCATTGTTTTTTGTTCAGTCTCTGAATGGCTGGCCTCATCACTGGCTGTATCACAGCTGGCTGTGGTACTGTTTTTTTCCACAGGGATTTAGTGGAATTAATGTCTGTCCCTAACATCAGGACCTTCTTGACACACTCTTTGTAATGAACCGATGCCATCAACATGCTAAGGGGACTTACCTATTTGTTCCTTATCTCTTTAAAATCAAGGTAGCTTTTTGTATATTTAAAACCTGTCATTCTCTCCAACCTAATAGGCAGATACTGTAGAGTTGCTATTAGTGTACATGCCAAACTGTGGGCAAAGTGCCATACCGGTGTGAAGATGCAGCGGTGGAGAGAGGGCACAATTACATCAAGGTAAAGGCACCTTTTTAGAGCAAACTCCTGTGTTCTGATGCTTAAAAACTATTGTACAGTTCATTGCTGGAGAGTTCAAGGTCAGCCTCTGAGGGTGCCTGTAGAGTCAACCGATGAATACATTTAGGTGTTATTTTTTTCAGACGGGTGCAGGATTGGGTTACAGCTCTCCACCCATCTCAGATTCAGCATGCTGAATGCTTCTTTACTGTTCAAGAAGGAAATTGACGGCCAAGATTTTCAGAAGTCGCTAGTGATTTCTAGTGGTCTGGGTTTTTCCATGGGTTTTCAAGTGAATCTCCCAAAAAGTATAAAGCAATAAGCTTTATATTCTCTTTCTGAAAATCTTGGCCCCTAATTTTAAATGTATTGGTGTACAAGTTCTCCTTAGGATGTAACAATCTTTGCCAACAGCAGCATTTGCACTTTTTAGAGCTTTTCATAGCATTACAGGTTGGAATCTGATCCTTACTGAGAGAAGTGGCTGAGCACCTCGTGGAATTCCATTATAAGCTCCAGTAAATTTTACAGCTCTTTCTGCTACAGATTTAAAAAATGCACTCTGGCAACTGACACCAATTTTGTGTTGGTACAGCAATTAAAAAAAAAAACACACACAGAAAAACTTGAATATAAATTACTTTCAAAAGGAGAATGCTATACTTCTGCAGTAGAAATTCTCTTATTTTACTATCCAACGAAAAATTCTGGCATAATTTGAATGATAAAAGGAGAATTTATCAGAGAGTATTATCTTAAAAGGGCATATGAGAAAAATACGAGCTAGGCAAAGAGCTGCTAGAAGCATTTTTGTATCAGTGTTAGTTTTGAACATCTTCCAGTATATGGTCATGAATTTAGATGTGTGCACTTCTCCCATTAAAACAGTTTGTTTTAAAAGCTTCCCAGGATTCTAGCTATGGTGATCTAGAAAACCAGTGTTACAGGCCCTGAGAAATGTGAAAATAAATCCAGACCCTCGTGTAGCCAAACTCAGTGAGAACTCTGCTGTAGGTGCCCATGGACCAAGCTCATTTGGCAGCGGTGTAGGTCTCCATCCTACAGACAGCCCGTGCATGTGGAGAACTCTGAGCGTAAGCAAAAATAGTTCCCTCGTGCCCCGCGACACTCCTCACATGTGTAACTGTCTGCAGGAGCCATAAGGAAATCACTGTACTTTTTGGCTTGTATTTAACTATTCATCGTGTTTGGATGTTTTTAATCACTGTTATTCTCCCAAAGTAGGCCGTGCTTCCTCAGGGATATTTATGACATTGTTCTGCAGCTACTGAACAACTATCTGGATCCCAGCGTATTCTTCCAAAAACTTTTTAATATAAATAAACATGTGGGGGAGATTTTTTTGTTACTGTGAATGGGGGCAGGTACTGTATTCTCGGAAAGGCTCTTGAGTGCAGACAATCAAGTCTATTGCATTTTTTATGCTGAACACCTTATTAAGAGCGGACGCATCCGCTTTTGCCTGGGTCGCAAGAACAGTTCTGTGGAAACAATGCTTTATCTCCAGTCAATAAATCATTTATGGCGAGAGTGCCAAAGACCAAGTCAACATGAAAGGGAGTGAATAAGTTATTCCGGCAAAGGAAGCAAATTTAAATATGCTCAGAGCCATTAGTTCTGTGCAAAAGAGTAGAAGACGAATGCTGTTTTAATAAAAGAGCAATTATCAGCCCTGTGGAGCTGGATATACTCTCAAAGCCCAGTGCTGCCATTGCATTGATCACTGCTCACAGCTCTGAGACGGTGGAGCAGCAAGCATCCCCGTGCAGTGCCCGGCTGCTGCTCTCTGGGCAGGGACATACAGAGACTCAGCCCTCCTCACTGCTTCAAATTATGCCAAGTGCAGCATAAGAAAACTGAAGGAATTGCTCACCTCAAAAAACACGTTGCGAATGAAAACATCTTTTGCACCAGTTTAGTCCTTGCTTTCTTTCATCTGCCTGGCTTTCTTTGCCCAAATTCCCCATCACTTATTCTCTTAGGGAGAACAGAGCTCTCCAGGGGGGCAGACTGCAAAAGCCCTGCAAGCCCCTTAGCCTTGCTGGTCCATCTGTATTGTGCTGTAGCAGTGGGCTCCTTCCTGGCTGGCTGCTTCTCAGCAGCCAGACTGAAAGCAGCTGCAGTGTCATTAAGGAAATCAAACCATTATTAATGACAAAATTCTTTGTTTGTTTTGTTCCCCATTTTCAGAAGACCCTAGGCCAGGCCCCCAGCAGACCTACAACAGACTGTTCCATCCTTCTTCTGAGATGTGTTGGTTAATGCCAGCTGTGGGGCCAGTCCTGAGGGATTTTGTGCTATAGCCAAAAGCAGCCTCCCTCCGCCCTCCACAAAGCCACGAGATCTCAATTATTCAAAATTGTTTCAGGCAAGCAGAGTAAAATCCTGCAGTTTTCACCTCCGTCCCCTTTTAACTCTCTGCAGTCTGAATCTCCTTTGAAGGGCCCTGCTACAAGGCCGTGTTGATTGACCCAGATAGATATAAACAGGTCAGTAAGATTTTAATTTAAAAAATGAAAATTGATGACTGGGGGGAAGTATTACCATCATTACCTGCAGCCTCCTATGGTAAAATGCAAGTAAGCCATCTGGAGTGCAAAAATGCCACCAACGTAATGTATGAGTGATTAGGCAGGCGTGTGAGTTTAAATCAGCAAGTAAGCAAAGTAGATGTTTGATGTGGGAAGCCAAAAAACGTACGGGAGGTCAGTGGCCAGTAGGCTAGGGCTAGTAAGACCACATGCGTTCTGCATCCTCATAAACAGTCATAGTGAATCTGATGTTAGGTACAGCATGGTGGTTACTGTCTGAACATGTGAAAACCAACAAATATTCTTGTTTTGTATTTGAAAGCAGTAGAATAAGGGAGTCAAATTTCATACTAAAATGTAATTCCTCCTACTCCATCAGAAATTATGGGTAATATTAAGCAGCAGCTATCCAAACATATTCTTAAATTCACACCACCAGATATGTGAGTGTAAGCGTAAGATTTTTCAGAACTTAAAAGCGTTAAAAAAAAGCTTTAAATTACACAAAAACAAACAAAACCCCAAACCAATAATTAACAAGAATGAGTGACCTGACCCAAAAGACTATAGGCTCATTAGCTTCCTATCAGTACGAGGTAAAATCATAGAAAGGTTGATATGAAGCAATCATTAAAGCAATTAAAAATTGATAAACCCCTCCAAATGATTGTTATAGAAATGCATTGTGTTAAATAAATTTGTTATCATTTTTTGTGATATCAAAGGCTTATTGATAAAAGAGGCTCTGCTGACATACTATCCTTAGCCTTCTATAGATGATTTGATTCTGATAAAGAACAAAAAACACAATGCAGAATCAATATAGACCACACTAAGTGGATTAAAACTGATTAGTTGCTAGTTCACAAAAAATGGTTACAAATATGACATTATCATCAGTGAGACTATTTCTAATGAGCTCCTTCCAAGGTATGTTCTGTTATCAATATTCCTCCCAGAGAAACAGAAAATTACTGTGGGAGCATTTACAGATGACAAAGCCCGGTGCGTGCCATTAAATGATGATGAACCTGGAGTGCTGCAAGTGCAGAAGCCAAGGGGAGGAGAAGAGCTTCCTTGGGGGCTTGGGAATGTGTCTGGAGTTGGGTGGCCTTGAAGGTCAACGTCATCCACTCAGCGTCAGCCCCAAAGAGCTCTTGGGAAAGTGTCATCTCTGAGGAGGACCATCAGTAGGACCTGGAGGATGTCTAGGACCTGGCAACAGTGATGTTACAGAGCCATTTGTGCACATCTTCCATATATTGACAACTTGGAAAGATCATTTTCTAAAGCTCCCAGTGTCATTCAAGGGCAGGAAAACAGCTCTTATTATAGTGCTAGACTAATGAAGCTCAAGCTATTAATTTATCAGAGACGATGTGAAGAGATGACTCAATCTGCCTGTAATCACAACCTCTACCTGTGCAGGAAGTGCTGGCTGAGGGCAGGTAGTGCTTTTATTCAGAGGAAAACGGAATGATATGCTCTACTAGCTGGAAACAGATTTCAGGCTAGAAATTAAGCACAAATGCTCGACAGGGAAGATAATTACCCATAGAGACAACTTACTTGGTTATCTGGCACATTCTCCATCATGTAAGGTCTTTAAGTATATGCAGAGCTTTTTTCTAAGTCAATAAGCTCTACCTCAAATGGAAATGTAGGCTCCGTTCAGCAGTCCCTGGATGAGGCAGTTAGGTGTGTGCTGTGTAAGAGCTCAGCCTGGATCATCACTAGATCATCCGATGCAAAGTTCTGAATTGAAATGTCATGAAGTTTAAATATGAAAGGAAAGCAGGCCCACCTGTATCCATTGTTTTCACACAATATTGTCTTAGAGAGCTATGAACTGACCCGTAACTGGTGGGAGCTGCAGTAGGTCTCCTCGTATTTACAAGGGTCTTCTGCATGTGATTAAAGAAGAGAACTGGACAAGAAAAGACAACAAAAGCCTCTGGCCATACAGAATTAGTCTGTTGTTGTTTGGTACTAACAGCCTGGGATAAAGTCCTGCACCCACATGAACTGTGTGAGCAAGCAGTGAGAGCCATGGCTTTGCCTCTTGATCAAGGAGGCACCATTTTGCTGGCATGAAACAGGTTTTATGTTCAACAGCTAGTAGAGGAGCTGAAGTGCTGATTGAGAATTACATTGTGTTGCTTTGCAGTTTAACAAGGTACAAAGCAAACCGTTCCTGCTCTCCCAACGAGCCCCTCTGCAGCTGGTGAATGGAGCCCTCCAAGTGAAATGAGTTCAGTGGGATGACCCAGAGCAGTGAGCACTGCGAGCCTTACTGCAGGTGGCTGCTTTGAATACTGTACCTTCAAAATAAGCAGGAGTGGTCGGCTTCTTATCCAGGTCTCACGAAGCTGCTGTTCTTAGGTACAAGGCAAGCACAAAGCTACGAGCTGCCTTTCAGAGTTCTTTGTTGTGCTGTGGAAAATGGCACAAAATAGGATGTGTATTTTAGAGGGTAAACAGTTCACGCAGGCAAAAGAAACCACAAAAGCAATACTTACTGCAAATTGGTATTGAATCAATATCAAGAAGCTGGAACAAAAAGGGACACAGCTAAGAAGATAAAGATCTTTGGGGATTCTTGCTCTAATCCAGTGTGAAATCCTAAGAAAATGAGTCTGGTGTAGATTTATTGTTCAGAGAACATTGGTCAATACCAGCTGCAGTCAGGTACATTTGTGGGATCGCTGGCTTGTGTGTCAGCAGTGGAGCAGTCCTATGATGGCTGCACAAGGGCTGCCTCTTCCCTAAAAGTGGGATTTCAGCATTGTTGTAACACAGGCTTAGTCAGAATGAGATGAAAAGCTTCTTTCTGCTTTTAATTCCAAGTATATCTAAATACCTTTTCAGAAAAAGAAAAAATCCTGCGTAACTGTTGTTATATCTGTAATCACATTACTTCTATTAAGCACTTGCCTAGAATTCGTCTATTTAATATCATGTTATCGAATTAAATAGCGACATACGGATATTTTTTTTAAAGCAGGGAAACCAAGATTGCAGCCCAACTGCATGTAAGCAACAAAAAGGTGTGCAGAGAAAAAGAAAATCTGCCCCTGAGATGCTTAGGGGACCTATTTGTTTGGGTTTGTTTATTGAGAGCTCGGTTACACGTCTAGGCAGGGGCTTTCCCTGCTGAGCCGGGCTCCGAACTCAGGACACATCCAAACACTTGGAGCCCTCTTACTGTGCTGGAGGCTCCTCTGCTTTTCTCTGAGAGGGGTAGGAAAAAGATTAAGTGGCCTCCAGCACGATGGAGAAACCACAGAGGGATGTTAGCTTCCAGTTTATGCAGAGCATCTTGGCCTGAGACAGAGCTCATCATTCTCCTCGCTAAGCTCAGCCCTACTGATGGACAGAAAGAAGTGGGCCATGAAGGGAACCCAGAGCCCTGCACCAGGCTGTCCTGGGGCCGTGGCAGGAGATGGACAGACAGACTGACAGACTACCTTGCAGGGTTAGCATGCTCAGGGCCAGGGAAACTGATTGCTGTTGGTGGTCATTGCTGAGTGCTGGGCTTCCCCTAAATAATGGTGAATTGCATGGAGCAAGAACCTGGAAATGTGAGTTGCCAGCACTGAAGTCATAGAATCAAAGTGACTGAGGTTGGAAAGAACCCGTAAATAGCACCAGATCATCCAGTCCAACCCCTGCCTTGGGCTGGGCCGTCTTGTATTTGGATCGGGATGCACTTGGCTTTGTCTTCAGGTTCTTCTAGGGCCTCCAGATATATGGACTTGCCTCATGGTTGTTATTCCTTTTTCACATCTGACCATGGATAAGATGACAGTGATACCCACCCATGATCAGTCTGACATTGTGTCGGCAGCATTTGGCTCCTCCGTTTCTGGGAGCTGAATTTAAATTTAGCTGAGCCTGTCTTTGAGGGATTCTCAAAATTCTCCTGTAACCTCCTTTTAATGTTAACTTGGTTGAAAATCTGGTAGAATGGCAGCACTCAAATGGTTAAAACGTGACACACTGTTATTCCCAGTCCTCTATGAGAGCATTCTAGAGATGAAGCCAAGTGAGGTGGCATAACAACAAAGTGTGCCTTTCTGTTGGATGTGCACTGCTCTTCCCCAGGCATCCAAGGTGTTCCTCTGTTCAGCAGTGCTTTTCTCCCAGAACTGAAATTATCATGCAATCTAATTTTTAGTACACGAAGTGGCCATCACTGTTAATTCCACCCTACGATTTTTGTATTTCTGCTTTAATTCCTTCTGCTTTCAAAAATCAATGAAAAATAAAACCTGGGTGGGAGGGAAGAATTCTAATAAATGATGAAATTAAAATCAATATCAAGTTTTTGGTATCTTCGGGCATGATCTCTGGAAGCTTTGGATATCTGCTTTATCATTTTGTATATTTGACAATTTTGTACTCCGCATCGTTTGACTTCATTTGTGCATGGCAATGTATTAAAACATGGAATTTTTATTATAGAGTAAAAGGGTTTTGTCTGATTTAAGGAAGTTCAGGGCTTGACCCATTGCATGTCCTGGACTCATGGGGCTCCAGCACAGGATGTGAGGAGTTTGCTGCCCGGCACTGCGGGTGTCATGGAATGCAACGCACTTGTAGGTGCAGTAGGGCATCTCATAGAATCGTAGAATCATTAAGGCTGGAAAACACCTCTGAGGTCATCTAGTCCAACAATCAACCCATCCCCACAGCACCCACTAATCCATGACCCTTAGTGCCACAGTTAACCTTATCTTTAACACCTCCAGGGACTGTGACTCCACCATTCCCTGGGCAGCCTGTTCCAATGCGTTGCCATTTTTGTGGCAGATTTGTGTTCCAGACCCTTCGCAGCTTCATTGCCCTTCTTCAGACATGCTCCAGGGCCTCAACAAATCTCCTAAGGGGTCCAGAGCACAAAAGAAGCAGGTACTGGGTGGGGTGCGCGTCACCCTATTTATTCCTTGTATAGATCAACACTTGGGGCACAACAATGATGTGCAAGTCAGTGGCTGAGATAGTTCCAGAAACTAATACTGAAATTCCAGCATGGTGTTGTGTTCTCCCATATTAGTGTGTTTTTTTGTTGTTGTTTTCAGCCATACCCATGAGTGTTCTTTTATTTGTAAGGTAGAGATTGATGAGGTATTTTGGTCAAACAGAAAATACTGGGCTTAACACGAAATAATAGAATGAAATTACATAGCGTGCAATGTAACTGACAAAGTCAGGATAAATTGTCATCTAAAAAAAGAGAAATCATGCTTTTTATTGTAACATCTTGTGATTGGGCTGCAATTTACTAAATTCTGTTTACATCTTTAAAAAGCTTTCTACTCCATAAACTTTGTTAGTGAGAAGAATATGTTAGCAGAGAAAGCTCCATTTCAGCACAAATCTGTACACGTTGCATCTTGGGCTGAAGGAAGTCAGAAGAATCAGAGAATGGCTTAGATTAGAAGGGACCTTAAAGACCATTGAGTTCCAGCCCCCTGCCATGGGTAGGGCTGCCACCCACCAGACCAGGCTGCCCTGTGTAAAGTGGAGCAAAGCCACGTGATGGGAGCAAACGCCTCTAGTCCATAGTGAAGTGCAGAAGACATCAGTGAAGCTCCCCAGTCCCACCACTGGCACTCTGCACGTGAAAGAACAAGGTCCTCTGTTTTTTATCCCACCTGCTGACCTGTTATGTGAAATGAGAACCATGCTGAGCTGCCACTGCTAAACCTTGAGACTGAGCAGAGAAACTGCAACTCTGCCAACACGCTGCTGCTTCAGAGGTTGTGTTGCAAACAGGACTGATCTGAACAGTCATCTTTGTACAGATGTAAAGAAAGAAGAGGCTGCTGTTAGTACTGGCACTCAGCTCTTGCCGCATCATGCTCGACCTGTCAGGGTCTCGGCACATTGTGATGCTTCCAAAGCCCCTCTGTGGGTGAGGTTTCCAATCAGCCTTGCCTGGATTTGTCTGAGGTTGGTTCCTCCTTCACCTCATTTGTGCCATTGCCTTGTCACTGCCTTCTTGCCTTTCTGCACCTAATGGGACTCCTTGCCTTCCACTGCTGTTAACATCAAGTGGGAAATGCACTGAAGCACTGCATGTGAGAAACATACTTTCAAGGGAAGCTGTTTTGCATTAACTAAATGGCACCAGGACCTTAGGAGGGGATAGAAGGGAGTCAAATTGCTGCAGCTATGTCCTAGAGCAACAAGGGGATCAGTCTCCTCCTTGCCCCCACGTTGCAGTGATGAGTAAAATGACGGCTAGAAAGATTGAGGCTGGATACTATTTTCACAGCTTTCCAGGAATGGGGACACTGACACAGTGGGAGGGGCTGCCTGCAGGAATGGAGAACTTCAGCCAAGCATCTGCCGGGAATCCCAACCCCGTGGAGGGGCAGATGTTGCACTAAGCACTCTACAGAGATTTCTTTCTGATTTTTCTGTAGGTACAACTTAAACAGGAAGCAAAGAGTTAACTTCGTTAATTATCATTACTTTGCATTTCAGCTGGAACTGAATTTAGCTCTTCTTTTTTTACCTCTTGGAGGTAGAAACCTACCACTATGTAGCGATGAGTAATTCCAGACATGCTCTGGCTCATTTAAGTCAATGCATCAGGCTGTCAGCTGAGGAACTGGGGCACATCCACAGCTCTTGCTGTTCTGCGAGGTCAGCGGCTCCCTCCAGTATGACTGCACTGGGATGGCTTTCATCTCAACATGAGAAGAGCTGTCTAACATTGAGAACAGTGGCACAACCTCCCCATCAGCAGAGGTTTTGAGGATGCGGCTGGACAGGGTGCCAGACATAGAATCATAGAACCATAAGATCATTAAGATTGGAAAGAAAAGACCACTAAGATCATCTAGTCCAGCCATCAGCCCATCCCCACCACGCCCAGTAAAGCACATCCCTCAGTGCCACATCACATTTCCTGAACACCTCTGGGGACGGTGACTCCACCACCTCCCTGGGCAGCCTGTTTCAATGCCTGACTACTCTTTCAGAGAAGAAATTATTCCTACTATCCAACATGAACCTCCCCTGGTGCAACCTGAGGCCATTCCCTCTCATCCCATCGCTGTTACCTGGGAGAAGAGCTGACCCCCGCCTCACCACAATCTCCCTTCAGGAAGTTGTAGGGAGCAATAAGTTCTCCCCTGAGCCTCCTCTTCTCCAGACTGAACAATCCTGGCTCCCTCAGCCACTCCCCATAAGATCTGTGCTCCAGACCCCTCACAGCTTTGATGTCCTTCTCTGGACATGCTCCATGGCCTCAGTGAGGGGCCCAAAACTGAACACAACATTGACAACATTGGAGGTGCCAGTACCAAACTCATGGAACGGACAACCTCATGGAAGCTCACTCCAGCATCACAGTGAGGATCATGCTTTGGAGCTGGCTTTCCATAGGCAGGCTTTCCCTAGGTCATTGCTGAGCACAAGGAGGGCATAAGGGCAAGCTGGAGGAGAGGCCTGAGACAAGGGGTGAATACATATTTAAAAACAAACAGACAAACAACAACAACAACAACAACAACAAACAAGCAAAACAAACAAAACAGATGTTTTGAGCCCATACATAAGGCATTTTACTGCCAGTGATCCAAAGCCTTGAAAGCCTCAGCCACCCCTGGCAGAGGGCAGGCCGGAGATGTGTGTGGCCATCTCCAGTGCCTGAAGACAGATCTGGAGAAACACTTCTCCTTCACTGGGGAGTTTTAGCGCAGAGAAAGGAAGCGCCCCAGGACACGGAGCAAGTCGCAGCTCGAGCTCCGCTCAGCACTGCCAGGGAGTGCCCGGGGAGCGCGGTCGGTGCCCGACGCTCAGCCCTGGGGCTCCGCGGCTCTCCCCACAGCCGGATGGAAGGAGACAACGTGGGAGGCAGATTGTTCGGTGGAAAATGTTGGGAACCATTGTGCTAAGCTGATTAACTCATTTAAACAATTTTATTTAGCTGCAGAAGTTGCCCCCGATGAGAAGTGCAGCTGTAAGCATTTGCACAATGAAAATGCTCCCACACGCAGGAAGGCCAGATAAGCCTCTGCCTGCCATTGTTACAGCATGAAATTGTAGCACTTCGGGGAAAACGCAGGGTTTTTCCGCCTTTGTTTAAGCTGTAATGCAGAGCATGAAGGATAGAGCTGTGCTATGCGTGTTCGCACCCCTCAGCCCCAACTTCAGGCCAGTGCTGGCAGGCTGTGGGAGGTACAATGTGGCCAGAGGCCTCAGCAGCTCAGACAGCCTGGGGCTCCCAATGCCCAACTGCTGCTGGCGATAACCACAGCTCTTCAGCAGCTCTGCTGCCCTCCCTCCGCTCCCCTGGGCTGCTGTGCATTAGGTAGAGGAAATGAACATTTCTCCTCCTCTGCCTTATTAGTCCAAAAACAGGCTGCCTCCTGGTCCCAAAATATGGGGCTTTTGGATCATGTCCTGCCATTCCCCTGAGGGATGAGTCAAATGAGGAAAAATGAGACTTCCTGGAACATTACCCAAACGTGCTGGACCGAGGACCACCCTCAGCCTTCAGCATCTCTCGGACCGCCAGTCACAAAGCCCTCCCAGTCTGACTTAAATTAAAACCACCAGAAGAGCAGTATGGATTCAAGCAGTCAGCGGGGCATTTCCATGGGATCTTCAGCCATGGTTCGGGACCCCCTGCGTATCGGATATTGTCTGGAAATACTCTCTGAAAGCCATCAAGAGGCTGGGTATCCAACCACAAGAATAGCTGCTCTCTGCTCTGCCATTGCTGTCAGCTAGCTTTACCTTCTTTGTTTGCTCAAGAGCTCATGGCTCTGCTCCAGCTCTCCTTGCTTCCCACGGCAGGCTTGAGGAGGCAGCAGACCCTCATCACAAAGTGGCACCCACTTGTGTCCCCTGCCCTGGGTACCACCCAGTGAAACAGAACATGGTCACCCATCTCCACAGGAATAGTGCCTGGGGAGCATCCAGGAGATCCCAGGGGCAATGCGCTGCTGCTGGCTTTGTTTTGAGCAGTAGCACTGTGAAAAAATCAATGAGGCAGATTTTAAATGGATTAGAGGCAGTTAAACGACAGGTCTCAGAAGAGGGGTTGCAAATGAAGAGTGATCCCATGGGGAGGTTTCATAAAGGGGATATTCAGGAAGCTCGCCCCGGCTGTTTGCTGTAGAGGTTCTGATGGATAAACAACTGAATGTGAGTTTCCCAAGTGCTGCTCTTGCTAAAGGGGCTAATATGACCCTGGCATGTGTAAATGGGAGTATCGAGTGGTAAGGGAAATGTATTAGTGCTGTATCTGACATTAATGAGACCAAAACAGTCCAGTTCAGCTGTCAACGCTTAAAAATCAAGTTGAAAAACTAAGAAAGGCTGGGAGAAGAGCTATAAGGCTGATTGAAAGCATATTTTCTGATGACCCAAAGGAGTGCAATCCGTTTACGTTATCAAAGAGGAGCATAAGAGATGAATTGATCATGATCTGTAAGAATCTACATATGAAGGAGCAATGCAGTATCAGAGGGTTACTCTAGCAGACAAAAGCATACGAGCCAGAAAGACAGAAGCTGAAAAAAAAAAAAATCAGGTTGAAAATGAGGCATATTTTTCTCCTTAATAGCCTTGTAATTAACTGCTGGAGGAGCTGACATGGGATATGGCAGATTCTCCATCACCAAAAAAGGTCTTTAAATTAAGTGTGGATGTCTTTCTACATGATGTAGCTCATGTACTGGTGTGGGAATTGCTGGGCGAAGCTCCATGGTCTGCATTATGCAGGAGGGCAGAGGAAAGCTCTGCAGGGAGCCTGCTGGCCCTGGGATCTGTGGAGCCATCAAACGGTGATGCCCGCATCGCACTGAGCAGCACGTAGCCTGTTTATGCAGCACACCAGATGAAAAGACTCTTTTAGGGATATTTAAAGGGCTTTAAATATTTTATTAGAGTTTTTTGATAGCCTCTGCCTGCAAAACCAGGTAGCTGAAATAAACATTAAACAAAAAAAACTCCTGAAATAGATTTCTCACACCCCCAAATCCCAATATTAAAGGTCAGTATCTCAAGATACTCCGAGCTTTCCAAGTGATGTTCCAAGGACTCAGCCCTTCATCGTGGTTTAAAGCTCCTCTTTCATAGATTTCTTGATGCTAAACGCAGAAGGGACCACTGTGGTCTCCTAATCTGACCCTGTGCATGGGGCAGCCCTCAACTACTCCTAGGCTCAGCACGCCCTGTACACCAACAACACAGCTCCTGCACCGTGACTGCCTAGAGTCACTGCTTTATGGCTCAGGGCTTAAAGGCAGGAAAAACATGGTGTAAAAGCCACTTGCTGGGAGGATAGAGGGGAACTAGGAGGGAAGCTTGAGGCAGACTTCTTCCTGGCACCTTGGTTTGGTTTTCCGACCGTCACAGAACTTACGAGAAATAAGGTAATTCCTAGGGAAATCAAGCCATAGATGTGGAGGTAGATAGATCTGGTGGCCTTCTATGGAGTGATGACATCAATAGACAAAGGATGAGCAACGGTTGTCATCTACTTGGTCTTCTGCAAGGCCTTTGACGTGGCCACGTTCTTATATCTACATTGGAAAGATACGGATTTAAAGGGTAGACTATTCAGCGGAAAAAGAATTGGTTGGATGATTGTAACCGGAAGGTTGTGGTCAATGGCTCCATTTCCAGGTGGGGGCTGGTGATGAGCAGGGGTCTGTCTTAGGATCAGTGCTCTTCAGTATCTTTATCAGTGATCTGGATAGTGGGATTGAGTGCACCCTCAGCAAGTTTGCAGATGACACTGACCTGAGTGCAGTTGATGTGACAGAAGATGGGGATGACATCCAGAGGGATCTGAACAAGCTTGAAAGGGATAAATGTGAATCTGATGATGTTCAACAAAGCCACTTGAAAGGTGTTGCAGCTGGGTTGGGGCAATCCCAGGTACGTGTACGGACTGGGAGGAGAACCCACTGAGAGCAGCCCTGAGGAGAAGGACTTGGGGGTTCAGTTGGATGAAAAGCTGGACATCGAGCCACAAGCTTGTGCTTGCAGCCATCTGCCAAAGCTGCCAAAGCTGGTCCCTCACAGGGCAAAACAGAGCTTTATTACAGGATGTCACAAGAGTCCTTGTCTCTGGGACAGCGCCGTTCACAGGACTGCAAGCACTTTTTTTTAGCAATGAACTGTAGCCCCCATGAACAACGCCCCATCACTTGTAGCTCATCCTGGTGCTGCATCATGTCTGCAGGAAGCCCCGGACAGCTTCGGCCTCAGAGCTGCCAGCAGCCCTGAGTGCGCTGCAGTGACTGCCGGTGCCTGCGAGCCGTGAGCTAAAGCACGAGGAGGGGAAAACGGGAGAGAGGGGAACCAGTGATGTGCAGAGATAAATTCCTTTTAATTAACTGGTTATTTACATCTTACCATACAGATCAGAGCTAAGTATATCCATCCAAGCCGATATCTATGATTCACAGATTGTCAAATGGATATTCTGGAAGTGAGAAGTGACAGGAATAAAAGTCACGAATCATCAGTTGTTTTTTTAATGCTCATGGACAGCAGGTTTTATTACATGTAAATTCAGTTCTTAGCTGTTGCAAACATAAAGAAAAGAAATAGCTGAAGCCAAATTTGCATGGATAGAAAAGGGACGTGGCTTTGAGAACAAGAGATTGCAAGCTGAAGGATGGGCTCTGCCGAGCTGTGGTCTTGGATTCACCCAGCCAGCAGCAGTGTCTGCCCATGGCTCTGCTGGGGCAGCCTCCACCCCAGCCACACACAGCCAGCCCCAGTGCTCCCCTCTGCTGATGGTCAGAGGAGGCTCGGCACTCCTCAGGTGCAGTCTGAGGCTGGCTGAAATGAGGCGAGGTGACCCTATTTGCTGATGTTATTTGAAGCCCATGTACTGTCAGGAGGCACAGGGCAGGATTCCAGGCCAAAAGGAAGCAGGAGCCTGCTGCCATGCCAGGTCCCTGTGGAGACGACTCCATCCACACCAAGCTATCGGGTTTTCAGGAAGCGGCTGTTCCCCGGAGCACGCCTGCAGAGGCACCCAACAAGTGGCTGCAAAGTTGGCTGTGCATAAATGTAACGAACAAATGGAAATACCACTAGGTATCTGGAAACTCGTGTTTTCTCTTTTTATCTGAGACAGCACAATGAATGGAAAGCAATATTCAAGTACCAAAAGTTAGCAGACTGAAGATAAAAATATACCAGTTGCTAGGAGATAGCATTTAATCTAGAACTTCAGGCACTAAATAAAAACGAAGTTATAAGAAGAAATACTGCTCAGGACACAGAACAGCACCAAGCAAGTGGCTGTGAGAGGGACCAAAGCTGCCATGGACCGGGGCAATAGGGAAGGCTGTCAGCAGGTGTGAAGCAGAACTCATGCCAGTGATGGGCACTGCAGGCAGAAGGCTGCCCTGTCTGGGGCTGCTGGGAGGTGCACCCCTGGGGTGAGTGGGACTTGGGCTGCAGCCGACCAGTAGCCCCTCTGGGGATGGAAACCAGAGCCCAAAGTGTGTTCAACCTCAGCTCATTCCCTCCAGCTGGGAGAATTATAGCAAAAGAGACCTGCGTGTGAAGGTGAATCCTGAGGCCACCAGCCTTGCATGGCAGTTCTGTATGATAGATAGTAGCCACAAGAAGCTCTCAGGAATAGCATTCCTTCCACACCTCCCCAGGGTAACTTCCATTTCAGAGGTCCCCTTGACCAAGGCTGGTAATCACCTCTGTACTATTTGGTCATATTGTATTAATTAGAAGGACTGAACTGTACAGGTTCCAAGGCCAGATGGAAATCAAACCTTTCATAGATTTGACATTACCAGAATTCCTGAACATGGACACACGATTTGTTTAAACTTGCTCAGGATAGTGCTCGTTGGAGTGATAAATAATTTCCTTGGGAAAGTGCCAAAGTGCAGAGTCCATGCTGATGCCAGCAATCTGCCAGAAGGCCTGGATATAGTCAACAGTTGATATGGTCAAGCTTGAATGATCACTGGTAGAGTGGATACGAACATTATCAGGAGTTGATAGGGTCACGCTTGAATTACCGTTGGTGGAGTGGATACGAACGCGCTCAGGAGATCCACAGGACCATCTCCTCTGCTGGCCCAGCTTCTCTTCTGAAGGATAACTGCTGGTTTCTACAGCCTCAGAAGACTCACATGTGCTGGCAGCAGGGCTGTAACATGGGTGCTATGCCATTATATTATGGGTGCCATTAATGCTGATGGCAGCATCTGGCACCTCCTCACTGTGCAGTGCGGCCAGCACAGACGTTCCCTCACACCCAGAACTGCTGTGCTCCAGATCTCCTGCAGGGATGGGGGTCTGGTTGGGCCTCGTTCAGTTCCTTTGCTCGATCCTGAAGGCTAGCTGGGAGAACATCAGCTGGGAGGGTTGGCTGGGTTTTTTTTCCTTAGGTGTGGTTTAGAGCCCAGCCACCAAGGTAGTGCTCACAGCTCTCTCGTTTTATTTGCGAGCAGTGTGCTGGGACCAGATGACCTCCCATCTCAGCCACGCTGTGAGTTTTGCATCAGCAACAATTCCAAAAGGGCCTGGAGAAATGGGAGCAGAAACGGGTTTCTCAAAGTCCTCCAGCAGCTGTTCCACGTTCATTTGATTTTTAAGTTCTATTCTGATCTGGGGGCAGTCTGAATACCTTTGCCAGCAATACATCTCCTAAGAGGCCTGGAAATAAATGCCGCTTGTTTCCTGGTATCTGGAGCTAAAAATAAGGACCAGCTTGGTATGATAAGCGCCCTCCAATTCTAGGGACCAGCACACAGATGTGGGCAGTGGTGCTTTCAAACATTAACAGCAATGTCATCTGCCATGTGGGCAGCTCACGTCCCACACGCACAGGCTGCCAGTGCCCTCATCTCTGGTGCAATCTCTGGGACAATCAATGGGCAACAAAAGGCGGCCAAAGTTGGGTGCCTTACATAAGCTCCAGAAAGCTGGAGGAAGCACTGCTTATTCAGCATTAGCTGAAGAAGGAAAGACAATAACAAGGGACTCACAAGGGACCAATGGCAGCGCTATGTGAGTTGTAAGGAATAGGAAAGGGAAGTAGAGCCCATTAGTCTTTTAAGATTCAAGATAGGCGATATACACCTGCTGTGCCCATAACTAAACACACAAGACTGCAGAAAGAGGGGAACAGAGAATAACAACTCTGCTCCTCATGTGAGGGACAGGCAAAGGAATGATGCAAAACATTTCCAAGATCAACCAGCAGCAGTGGCAGGGGGGATTCTGAACACTGAGATACTCCAAGGTGCTGGCACCCACTGCCATCTCTCCTACTACACAGGAGCTGCAGGCAGGTAGGAATACCCTGCCAGATATTCCCTGCCGGGTCGTCCCACCTGGCCAAGCCCAGCAATACAGTGGCAGTTCCAGGTGCAGCAGCACTGCTCGCACCTTGGGCAGCCCCAGTTCCCTGCCTGAGCTAGTGGCTCTTCTTGCTCCTCTGAAGCAGAAGAGGGTTGCAGCACAGCAGCAGCGGCCACTCAGGACTGGTGATCTCCTCCTGCCTTTGCAGGTGGGAATGGGACTGGTGCCTGCTCGCCCCATGCAGCAGCAAGCTGGCACAGAGGAGACGGAGCACTTTTATCTATGTGATTGCATTTTACCTTTTGATGCCCTGGATGTTTATTCCTTTATCACATATTAATTATTGGCATTCTCTAGGCTTCCTTCTGTCTTAATCTGATTTAAGACAGACATTTGCATTTGAAAAGTAGCTAGCATGTATAGCAAATCCTTTCCCTTGGTTTCCTATTAAGGTGCCCAGCTTTGATGTATCGTATTAATGGTGTTTGCCAGGGTTGAAATCGGCACACCGCCTATGGAGAGGCACTTTCTTGGCAAACCTACTGCCTTCACCCACGGGCAAAGCATCCGCCTCCCCTGGCGCTAACACTGGTTGCTGACCGCAGCTGCTTCTCTCACTGTGGCCTCTGGAGGCTGTGTCCTCCTCACAGCACAGGGTTATTAGGTCGCCTAACGGCCTTCAAAAGGATGTAAGCACAGAGGTTGGCATGCATCTGTCACGAGAGCCTCAAAACTATAACGCTCCTCTTGCAATATGTTGGTCAGTTTGGGAATAAATGCGGCACTGAGGGACGTAGCTTAGCAGAAATGGTGGTGATGGGCTGATGGTTAGATTAGATGATCTTATGGGTCTTTTCCAGCCTCAGTGATGTTATGATTCTATTCTATCATTCTAAATAAACCATTCCTTCCCCCTCCTCCCCCCTCAACTCTCCCCCTCCCCCCATTTGCTCTTGCACTGCACTGCTTACATAAGTTAGGTCTTTTGTGAACTTGCCCTGAGCTCAATTGATCTGTTTAAATGGGTGCAAAGGGCCCAAGGGGGGCATGGGGGCAACTCACTGATGTTGACTTGACAGAAAGGATGAGGGGTGGTGTGGGGCTGAAGGACCAAAGGTGGGCTCACAGTTGCTGATCTCAGCACAACTGAATGCAGGCAACCAGCCCCGACCCACGTGGGGTGCTCACTGCTTTTGGGAAGTTTTGCCAGGCTCGGCTGTGTCCCCAGGGCTGGTGAGGTGGCAATGTCCCTGCGTGACAGGGCTGGGCAGGTGACAGCCTTTGGAAGAAGCAGTGCTGGAGCTGAAGACCCAGCCCTCCCAAAGCAGCACATCTGTCCTCAGCCTTGGTCAAGGAGAAGCAGCTCCAGGTGAACTTGCTTCCTCTTAAATGCCCACATGGAGTTTTGCATCATGAGCTGAGCTGTTGGCTATGAAGTTAAATTATTACAACCTCCACCCGTGGACGAGAGTTAGAGCAGCTTCCAGAGCTCATTTACAAAAGGGGTTGGAAAAGTTATTTCAAGTCAACAGCCTACACTACCGTAGTAGTTATCTGAACAGGTGGGGACTGGGGGAAGGAGGGACATTAGCCAGATGGTGAATCATAAGCTAATCAGATTGCCACCCATGTTTGCACCAAAGGGGAAAAAAATGTGGTGCACGAACACACCACACATTGCCAACATCAGAACTGATTCTGCAGTGGCCCAAACTTTTGTTGGCCTTTGTTGGGATGCCTGGCTGTGCTCCTGTTGGGTACAGGGCTCTTTGAGAGCCACCAGAGTCTCGCTGTGCTCTGATGTGCTTCCTCTCCATTTCTGCTCTGGATGAGCGGTGGATGAGCCGCAGCCCCCAGCTCTTGTGAGACACTGGCAGTCCCCAGCTGGAGCCCTGGGCTATTGCAGGAGGAAGGTCTGGACACTGGGAGAAGGTGGATCATGGAGCTGGTCCCTGCCTCTTCCAAAGGCTGGGCAAAGAAGAGGAGACAGACTCTTTAGTAAGTTATGTTACGACAGGATGATGGGAAATGGTTTCAATCTAAAAGAGAGGAGATTTAGATTGGATATAAGGAAAAGGTTTTCAACAGTAAGGGTGGTGAAGCTCTGGAACAGGTTGCTCAGAGAGGTGGTGGATGCTCCATCCCTGGCGACATGCAAGGTGAGGCTGTATGGGCTCTGAGAACCCTGCTCCAGCTGTAGGTGTCCCTTCTTACTGTGGGGGAGTTGGACTTGATGGCCTTTAAGGGCCCCTTCCAACTCACCAGATGCAAGATTTTATGAAGAACCAGACTGTAGCACAGGGCTGGTCTGCACCGCCCAGGCACCTCCTCACAGAATGCCACCACTGGGCACTCCCTGGAAAAAAACAAACAAATATAGAGACTTAAGTGGATTAAAAATAAAATCAAACTACAATGACACTGTTGAAACCCCATTGATGTCGGTGGAATTCCTCACGCCTTACAGCAGCGAGAAGAAAATCAGACCTAAAGTGCTGAGGCTGCTGGCAGCTGCTTGCCTGTTTGTGTGTGCAGTGGAGAAAAGTGCTTGTTTGGTGCTGATTGCAGACTACGGAATAAGAGCAATTTCTCATCCCACCTCCACAGAAGCTATTTAAATAGTTCTACACCCACTTCAAAAGATGCTCAGTTAGAAAGGGAGTAAATCTGGAAGTTATCACTCCTTGAAGGAAGGAGAACCAACAAACAGGCTCCGTGCAGGCTGCCGGCACTCTCGGGGAGCTCTTCCAATGAAGCCAGGCAGCTGCGGAGACAGTGTGTGCTCCTGCAAAGAGCTCTGAATGCCACCTCTGAGATGCTTTGGTGCTGCTGGCTGACCTGAGGAGCTGCTGGCTGAGCCTGGCTGCATGCAGGAGGTCGGACGTGGCTGGCACAATGCATGCCCTCATGGTGCGTGAGGTCAGGAACGGCTGGCACAACCCCAGGACAGCACAGGCAGACCTACCTGGCCCCGCCATGTTACATAGAATCATGGAATTGTTTGAGTTGGAAGGAACCTTTAAAGACCATCTAGTCCACCTCCCCTGCAGTGAGCAGGGAAAACCACAGCTAGATCAGGGTGCTCAGAGCCCCATCCAGCCTGACCTTGCGTGTCTCCAGAGATGGAGCATCCACCACCTCTCTGGGCAACCTTCCAGTGCTCACCATCCTTACTGTAAAAATCTTTTTCCTGACACCCAGGCTAAATTTCCCCTCTTTTAGTCTGAAACCACTTCCCCTTGTCCAAACCCACACGTTGGTGGGTTTCAGGTGTTGCCAAGTTTGGCTGCACCCAGAGACCCAGCGCTCGCTGATGAATGCATGCATTAAAACCACAGAACCTGCCCTGAGGAACCCATGAAACGCTACCATCACGGCTAGCACAGCCACTTCACACAGCCATCCTGCTCCGTCCCAAAACCTGCCTGACCCCACAGCGAGCTCAGGAAAGCTGGCTTTCCTCCAGCACGGCTCTGCTATGAGATTAGTAACTCAGTGTCACAAAGCCTCTGGTTTTACTTTCTGCTTCATGTCACCGTAAGTCAGCGCCTGAATGGCTGTCCCTCCATCCCACCTGAAATCCTCGCCTCCTTAACAAAGGGCAGTTATGTTTTTCCTTAGAAATAAACTAATTATAAAACCAAAGTCAGTTTCTCACATTTAAATAGCCTCTGTAACAACCAATTATTTCTGAGGACACGAGAAACAGCTGTTGCGGTGCTGAAGCTCCAACAGTTACATCTCAGCTATTTATACGGGTAAGAGTTGATATTTTTATTCCCATGTGATGTTACCAAGACATGGTAAACAACCATAATGCTAGTATTAATTTGTGGAGCAAAGATCACTCTAATTTGCTCCAAGCTGAGAAATAATTTTAATGCATTATTATCATTGCACAAATTACTATTTGAAAGTGTGCCTTGTTTTTCCCTCATTTCCACTCCCCCCACTTGGTTCTTTTTTGATGAAGCAATACAACCCCAGGGAAAAGGCTGAGTTGAGGCAGAGTAAACCAACCTTCAACCCGCACAGAGCAGGGAGTGGACATCAGAAAGGCCTTCCAAAGTTGAACCCGGTGCTACCAAGCACTGAGTAACAGGAGGCTGCTTCCATTAGAAGGTGGGGAAACGTCTCCAAGGAGTCAGCTCCTCTCCCACAGCTCCCAGGGGAGGGGTTTTGCTACCAGCTCCTGTGTGTACGTCTAGAATCATAGAACATCCCACGTTGGAAGGTCCCCATAAGGATCACGGAGTCCAGCTCCTGGCTCCACATAGGACCACCCAAAATTCAAACCCTACGTCCAAGAATGTTGCCCAAACATCTCTTGAACTCAGGCAGCTCGGGGCCGTGCCCACTGGGCAGCCTATTCCGCCCAGCTCACCTCACCCGAGGTGGGATCTGTGGGTGCTCAGCACCCATAAGAACCACGCTGCTTTCCTTCACGCTCCTTACACCACAACTCCAGGCCCTTGTAAGGTTTTCTCAGCTTTTTGGGAATCCTGGCTGCACTTGGTCATGGACAAGTGCGTCCATGCCACAAAGGCTGGCAGTCGGAGCTAATTAAGCAATGGGTGACACAGTTTAACAGCATGCATGCCTATCACTGAGACTTTCCAAGTATCTCAGCTGCTCTGTGCTCTGATGCTGCTTTCCTTCCAAGGATCACAACACACTCGACAGCAGCGATAAATCACTCACGGTGTCCTGTCAGCCAGGGAAGCACCATCAGCCCCTCTCAGTGGGAAACCCAAGGCCCGAAGACAGCCTAATGGCACAATTAGCCCAGGTGGGGCTCTGCACCGCCTCACCAAGCCTGAGACAGAGCTCAGCACTTCTCAAGGTGGGAAAAAAAGAGAAAAAAAATAAGAGATAGGTCAGACTGGTGAGAGCTGGGTACTTGAGCAAGTCTACAGCCCCACAGAGAGTTAGATTTACTAAGAGGTGTAGGAGCCAGGTACTTCTCATGGGGCAGCAAGGCCTAGAGGAGTAACACGTAGATGCTCAGCTTGCCCTGGCCAGGGAGAGGCACTGAAGCATCCTCCCCGAGGCGTGGGAGGATTTTCCTACCAGAGGCTCACTGTGGTCCCAACTGAATTAGATCCCAGGAACATTCATGGCACTGCAGGGGGCGTAACAGGTCCTGAAGCGGCTCCTCCCGTGTCAGCTTGGTGAAAAACGATGTATGACATGTGAACTAAAATGCAGGAAACTAGGGGATGCTCGAGTGATGAAGGTCGAATCCTGCTGAGATGCTCACAAGGAGCCACAGCAAAGCCGTTCCAGTAGGGCAGTCCCACGGGGGTCACTCCTGGTCTCCTACGTAGGCAAACACTCTAAGTACAGTTACTGGATTAAAAACTAAGGGATTTAGTTAGAGACGAGAGCGTGACAGCATTTCCTCTTCTGTTTTATGTGGCTTTCAATCCAAGAAGTATTTTCCAAGACCCAAGATTGAACCCTTGAGGCAAAGGAGATGGAGAAACATTAAATGTCCATTGGGTGAATCAGGGACATAACTCAGCAGGTACAAGGAAGGTGCATCCAAGTGTGCAAAGCAGTAAGGAATTTTTACATAAGGAAGGTGGAAGGTACTGTGACTTCACGGTCAACCAGTCAGGTGGTGGCTGAGCAGGGAACTCTGTGCAACTACAATTTGGAGGCATCACAGCCTGCACCTGGTCACCAAAAGGAAGACCCCAAAAGAGCCTTTCTTTAAATCCGACTCGGGGTGATTAGTGCAGATTGGACAGGTGGAAGAGCACAAAGGGTGAAGAACCAGGGTCAGAAAGGCCTGCAGCCCTTGCCAGGCCGCAGCCAGGCCTGCTGGTCCTGTCAGCACCTGTGGTGCCCACAACAGTAACAAACAGTTAATGGTGGGCTTGTAAAGGCAGCCTTCAGAAACACCAGTGACTGCCACAGCTTTACAGCCCCATTAGGGGCACACACATATCCCCAAGTGCATCTCGCTCAGCACCATGCCATCCAGGCCTGTTCACAGTAATCATATGGCACAGGAGGGGCAGCAGTGATCCGCAGAGGTTTATGTCTGTGTTGTGAAATGACATCATTTCTGCCTGTGTCCAGATTCAGACATTTTAAAACTTAAGTCTTTATTGTGAAGCTGGTAATGGCTTCGGCACCTCCAGTGTGGCACAGCTCTGCAGGAAACCCAGTGGCTTTTGTGTCCTTCCTGTGGCGGTGAGGAGCTCCTCCATGCCATGGGATCGCCAGCACCTGATCCTCAAAATCCGCTTGCAACAGTTCTTGGCACAGACAGCACAGCTTGCAGGCTGCTTTCTGTTTGAAACCGGTCCCCAGAGGCTTAATTTGCAGACAGTAATGGGATTCCATCTTCCTGCACTTGACAGAAGGTGCCTCTGCGAGCAGCCCGAGTTCACCTTTCAAGAAGCTGACCTCTTTTTTCTTCAGCAGCATCCCAGTTTTGGCATGTGGGCTGTGACAAATGTTGCAAGGAAGGCTTACAGGGTTAATTAGCACATTAATATTTAATCCTGCTTCCTCACCATCGTATCTCAGACCAAAACTTCTGCCCCCAGACCCAAATCTCTGCCAGCCATCAATAACACCTCACTTCAGGAACGCGACATTTTCTTATCATTCTCACTCCTTTCTTCTGCCCCAAACCCCGGCCTCCTTCCTCCAGCAGTCCTCCCTACAACTGAATTACTGTGGAAGGGAACGGTCTCCTCTCAGCTCCAGCTGCAGACCCAACCCCACTCACTGCCAGCAACGCACCCTCCACAGCAGGCCGCCCCTCTCCTCCGTGAGGAGGCACAGTGCCCCCACACACGCAGTTTCTCCTCAGCTCCACAGAAGCGGAAGGGGATGAGAGAACACGACAGGAGCCCCGGGGGCATGGAAGAGCAGGGGTCCGTGGTACACTTCATCGTGCTTGGTGGCTGAGCTGACATGACTGAGGCACCTACATCCACCTGGGGTGCAACCGCCCCTCACAGAGCAGCCCACGCTGCAGCAAGCGGTGCTGTTTGCCATGCTCCCGTCCCATCCTACAGCCCTGCCCTGGGGTTGGTCACAGAGGGATTTGCCTCCGGGAGAACAAAGCTTTCCCAGCACAGCGGGCTGCCAATCACAGAACCAGGCGCCAAGGAGCAGAGGAGGTGATGCACAACCACGCAGCTGGAAGGACGCTCGGACAGCTCCCAGCAGCCGAGACATGTGGGTGTCCCTGGGTCAACCCCAACCAGGCCCCGGGGCGACGTGAACCGCGCGGGGCTGCTGAAGTCCCCCCAGCCACCGGTAGAGACCGGCCCGGCCCCGCAGGAACCTCAGCACGGAGGGGCGCAGCGGACCCCACGGCGGTACCCGGATGGGTACCCGCGCTCCCGCAACCCCTCCGCCCGTCCCCGCGGCGGCGGCACGGCGGCGCCCCGCGCCCGGCGGCGGCTTATGAATGGGTGCAGCGGAAGCCCCGCCCCCCCGGACGTGACGCCCCGCCAATGGGGGCGCGGGGCTGCGTGGCTGGATGAGGTCAGCGCGGCGGGGCCGGGGCGGGGGCGGCGCGCGGGGGGCCGGCTGAGGCGGGGGTCGCGGCCCGCGGGCGGGCAGGCAGGGCGCGGGGTTCGGCAGCCGCGGCCCGGGGGAGGCGGGAGAAGGCGGGAGGGGCGGGGAAGGAGGAGGAGGAGGAGAAGGAGAAGGAGGCGGCGAGGATCGGGAGCCGCCGCCGCCGCATCCCGGGGGCCGCGCGGCGAGGAGCGAGCGGCGCCGGGGCCGGGCGGGGGGCGCCGGGCGATGCAGGGCTTCGTCAGGCTGCGGCGCGGCGCCCGCCGGCTGTGAGCGCTGGGGCCGCCCCGCCGGGCCGGCAGCCGGCGGCGGAGAGGGGAGGGCGGGCGGGAGGGAGGGAGGAGGGCGGGAGGCGGGAGCGTGGCGGAGGAGAGGGCCGGGAAGGCGGGAGCGGGGCTGCCCCGGTGCCCGCCCCGCGCGGGGGGCCGGCCCCTGAGTGCATGCGGGGCGCCCCGCCGGGCCGCCGCCGGGCCGCCGCCGCCCGCCGCCCCTGAGAGAGCGGCGGCGAAAAGTTCCGGCGGTCGCCCACATGCGCAGCCCCAGCCCGCGGCTTGGGGAAAGGCGCCGAGCGGAGGTGGGCGAAGAGAGTTTGAAGTGTTTGCCGGCGGGAAGATGGCGGACCGGAGCTGAGAGCGGCGCCCGGCGAACTCGGGCCGCCCCCGCCTTCCTCCGCAGCCCCCCGGACCCCCGCCGGACACATGCAGGCCAAAAAACGCTACTTGACGCTGCTCTCCGCCGGCACCTGTCTCGCCCTGCTGCTCTACCTCGGAGGCGTGCAGCTGCGGGCAGCCCGCGCCCCGCGCCGCGCCGCGCCGCCCGGTAGCAGCCGGCATGGCCCCGGCGCCGAGCGGCCCTGGCCCCGCTTCCCCGACGCGCTGCGGCCCTTCGCGCCCGGCCCCGAGGGCGGCGGCGCCCGCGTCTCCCCCCGGCAGCGGCGGGACGCCAGCGCCGGCCTCTACCGCGGGCGCCGCTGCCGCATGGAGTCCTGCTTCGACTTCGCCCTTTGCCAGAAAAACGGCTTCAAGGTCTACGTGTACCCGCAGCAGAAGGGGGAGAAGATCGCCGAGAGCTACCAGAACGTCCTGGCGGCCATCGAGGGCTCCCGCTTCTACACCTCCGACCCCAGCCAGGCGTGTCTCTTCGTGCTCAGCCTGGACACGCTGGACCGGGACCAGCTCTCCCCGCAGTACGTGCACAACCTCCGCTCCAAAGTGCAGAGCCTCCACTTGTGGAACAACGGGAGAAATCACTTGATTTTTAATTTATATTCCGGCACCTGGCCCGACTACACCGAGGACGTGGGCTTCGACATCGGGCAGGCCATGCTGGCCAAAGCCAGCATCAGCACCGAGAACTTCAGACCCAATTTTGATGTTTCTATTCCGCTCTTTTCTAAGGATCACCCTAGGACAGGAGGGGAGAAGGGATTTTTGAGGTTCAACACCATCCCTCCTCTCAGGAAGTACATGTTGGTATTCAAGGGGAAAAGGTACCTGACAGGGATAGGGTCAGACACCAGGAATGCCTTATATCATGTCCACAACGGGGAGGACGTCGTCCTCCTGACCACCTGCAAGCACGGCAAAGACTGGCAAAAGCACAAGGATTCGCGCTGCGATAGAGACAACGCCGAATACGAGAAGTAAGTGAGCGCCGAAGCCGCGGTCCCGCGGCCGGGTCGGTGCGTCCGCGGCCGCTCCGTACGGTGACGGCCGGGAGACGGTGCCCGGCGCAGCGCCCGCGGCCCCTGCGCGGCGGAGGTGCTGCCGGGGATGCTGCGCGCCCGGCGCTCCCCGGGCGCTGCCCTCTCGCAGCCCTGCCTTGGAGCCGAGAGGGCTGCGGGCCGAGGGCTCGCGCTGCCGGGCCGGTCGCTGCCGGCTGTCACAGCCTCGCGGCTGTTGGCTGGAGCCGACACCGCCGGGCAGAAAGGAGGGGAGGGAAACGCCGTGCTGATGCCCTGCGTGCGAGTGCCTGCGGCTGTGTGCGAGGATGTGCGAGTGCCGCGATCGCGGTTTGTGTTTAGCGCTCCGTGTCCTGGCTGTCCCCGGCGCTCGTTTCTGCGTGCCGGCGGTGCCGGATGGCTGTGCCGTTACCCTCCCGAATGCCTTTCGGGTTTGCGCGTAGAGCTGCCGGGCAAATCGCTTCTGGGGAACTACCTCCAGCGCTGCAGTGCTGATTAAGCCGTGTGCAGCCCATGTCGATGCTGACCAGCACCACGCTGCCTGCAGAGTGGATGCGTGTGAAGTTTTCCGTGAGAACAGTCTCCACGTTGCGGGAGGCAGGCGCGGAATTGAGCGGAGCGGCGTTGTGCCGTGCAGCCAACGGCGCGTGGTGGGGCTGCGGGAAGGGCTTTGCAACGCGCTGCGAGCGTGGGTGGAAACGCTCCTGGGGAGGAGCGGTGGAGGAGCTCCCGTGGCATCGGCGTGAGCTGAACTTCCCGTCGGCCGCCCGCTTCCCACCGAAAGTGGCCACTGGGGCTGAGAGGGTTTGGGAGCACTGAAATGTGGGGCCACCCTGGTAAGTCTGCCTCGGAGCGGGGAGGCAGCAGCAAAATGCATGGCAGGCGTTTAGTGCCGCTTGCTATTGGAAAGCTTTTAGAGGTTGGGGATGCAGTGATGCACGCGTGGAAAAAGCCCGGTGGGGATACAGAGTGAAAAGCAGAAGCAGCGTGGAGATGCTGAGCTGAACTCGTGCTGTTGGTGACAGAGGTCCTGTGGGTGTCCCTGGGAGTGGCACTGGGAGGGCAGAGCTGTGGCCGTGGCCTTCAGGTTGTGCTGTTGTTTGGCAGTGGAGGAGCAATCTGAGCCAACTGTGAGATACGAAAGGTCTGCATTATTTGTCGTGCTCCACGTTGTCTGGTTGTCACAAAAACAAACATCGGCCGTTGTTTGACACGAGTAAGAACTTTTTTTTCCCCCAGCCATAGTGCTTTGTCCTAATAGAAGATACGGCTCTCCTCTTAAGCTTTGCTCTTTGCTGCCTGTTTCTCAGGGCCGAGTGCACACACAGCCCCCAGAGGTGTGCCGTGCCGCTCACACACAGCACGCTGCCTGCTGGCACACAGCGCTGGTGGTGGCTTCAGCATTCCCTCGCAGCGCCGCCGGGTAAGACAGGAAGTGAAAAAAGATGATCACCAGAAAATGAGATGACACGAAGAGCTGAGGCACACTGAGCTCCTGGCGCTCAGACACCGTGCCAAGCGGTTACTGAAGCTCTTTGGCCTCGTGTCTGGTGAGAGCGTGCATCCCTCTGTGGTGCTGCTGCTGTGCTGCTCAGTGCCAGCCGGCAGCCACGCGTGCTATCTGCTGATGCTCGGTGCTGCTTCACCGTTAGGATGCTGACCCCACCTGGAGTTTGGCTGGCTCCATAAACCCAACAAGGTCACGTCCCGAGGGCAGGTAACTGCTCTGCTGGGCGAAAGGCTCGGATGTGAGTGCTGTGAGGGACAGTGCTCAGCCTACCCCGGCACCTGACCGTCAGTGGGGTTGTGGTGCTTGGAAATGTCTCTGAGCTGGACCTTCGCTGGTCTGAGTAAACTCTGTGGGCCTTGGGAACCACACATAGAATGCTTTATGGGACTTTTTCAGCTTGAGTCTAACAATGTGTCCTTGGGGTTTTAATCAGGGAAGGGATGAGCGCCTTCTCCAAGATGCACATAATTGCATATCCATGTAGGACTGGGAGGGCTGCACAGCACCCTGCTGCCCCTGTGCTGCAGCACTTTGCAGGGCCGAGGTGAGCTTCGATGCCCTCTCCATGGAGAGCTGGCCTTGATGTACTGGCTCGATGTGAGGGGCAGAGCTTACTGAGCTGGGTTGACCAGGTGGTCAGACTGTAAAACACGGTGGTCTCATGTCAATGAGGTGGGGTGTGTTCTGTTGCCCTCAATGCAGAGCGCGCTGAAAGTTACTCATCGTGGAGGTCTGCACAGTGTTCAGCGTTGAGACTGAGCAAGGTCTGTATGTCTGCAGGTTGCATTCCTTTCTCTCTGGGAATGTGACAGAGCCAAGAAAGGTGCCCTCCTTACCTGTGGGAAATGCAAAAGCTTCTTCTTTCACTCGGGGGAAGGTGAGGATGGCATGTGTGCGTTAGACTCCCTGTCCCTGAATTGTACTGAAAGATCTGTCTGTATGTTACAGCTAATTAATTTGCATCCCAGTTACGCATCTCAGCAGATAAAACAGACCAAAGTGAATTGCATTATTACGATTAGACTACTAGCAAACAGAACTTACAGGAAAACAAAGAAAACCTCTGGCTTTTCCATGGTGCCTTTGGCTCCATCAAAGTCAGACTTTGCCACCAGTGCTGGAGCCATCGGACTTCCCAAATTCCTACTCAGAAGGACTTTAGCTTTGAACTTTCCCTCTCACAAAGGGTTAAGCGAGCAAGCAGTGCTGCTGAAGTTTGAAGAGTGCCTCTTAAATATTTAATGACGGTCTAAATATATACATATGTACAATGTGTTTTAAACAAAGGCAGAATTCATGTACAGGCTTAACTGGTTCCAAATAATTATTTTTTGGAAGGTAATATAAATAGCTATGGATACTGAACGAAATTGCAGAAGGTGATAATTTAATCAAGGCAGATGCATAGATTCACACCAGAACGGGGATCTTTCTAGAAGAGTAAATAGTGCTGTCTGCGGCGTTCCCCTAATGGCTGAGCAGCCCTGCCTTCAGACAGTGGTGTGCATAGCAGGGAGGTATACGAAAGTGTAAGGGCTCATTGTTCAATGCCCTTATACCCATGTAGTTAATGTCAGTGATGAAATGATGGGGGATAAAAATCAGAACAGATAATGAACAGAAGCAAAGAGAGGAGGCAGGAAAAGAGAAGGTAAGCAAAATTTTTGGAGAACCGTAAACTTCCTTGTGGTGGCGAAGACTTAGTGTAGCTAGGCATTCTTCATAGGCTTAATGCTTTTCAAGCAGTCAGTGCTCAAGAAGTGTGAGACCAAGCAGAAAACTGTGGGACAGTGTGGCATGGGACTGGACTGGCAAGAGGAGGCTGAGGGCTTTCGGTAAGGAGCCCTTAGACCTGCCTGGGGCTGCCTGGGTGCTGGCAGAAAGCGTGCTTATATCTGGGAAAGCCCTGCAGGGTGCACGGGGACCTTCGGCGTGGTTGTGTGGGGTGTTATGGGGAAAACACCCAGCCAGACGCGTGTGTGCAGCTGCTTTCTGTAATCCCTGGTGAGTTGCAGGCTTACCTGGTGTGCACTCTACTGGTGGAACGTGTGTCAATCCCAGCTGCACCTCCTGCCATAAAAGCACTGTCCCGACCGAAGGTTCAGGGATATGCAGTGAGCACACAGTGGGAAGAAAAGCAATTTCGGTTTTGTTTCCTCCCCACCAGGACTTATGTGCACACATGAAAGTAAAGAAGTGCCGGGCACGAGGGATGAGTGCTGCTCACAGGACTGGCACGGAGACATGCAGGAAGGCTCAGGCGTGCCTGCTGAACGTGTGATGAGGATCTCAATGTTGTGCATGTATGTGCGTGTTTTGAACAAACACAAAATTCCTTTTTCAGCATCTTGAGCTTCAGTGCGTTGCATTAAAATATGAAGGTACGTTATTGATACGCTGTCAGGTCAGCTTTTATGCAGCTATTCAGGACAGGGCTGACAACTTTCTGTGCTGTCTGTCTGGAACGGATCTGACCCTGAGAGCAGTGAGCTGAGCTGGGACAGAATGGGCCCACGGGTCCCAAATATCACCCGTCTGTTTCTGGGGCTTGGGTGAAACTCAAGAACTGCTAAGAGACCTTGGGCGTTTTCCCAGAGTGTCTTGGCTCCTGCAGAGACCTGTCCCCATCAGACTGCTTTTTTATTTTTATATCAATTTTCAGGAAACTGGAAATGTGCCTGTTCTACAATGCGTTTATTCCAAAGAGCAGTAAGCAGGCAAACAACAAAGCTCCCCTGCCTCAGCGCATCTTGGTGAAGCACGACATTTGTTGCAACAGTTCCCTCCCCCTGCTCAGTGCAGATCAGGGTGTCGTAATGCGTCTGATGGAGCAGATTGGAAAAGTGACTGTGAGTTCTTGAGCAGGGTGCAATGCATGTGCCCCCAAAGGCACCAAGGTAAGGATGGTAATTGTCACTGATGCATGCCATAAGGGGACTTTGTGCTGGCACCCTGCAGGTGCGTGGTGTCCATCCATCCCACGTGCTCCAGTGTCTGTCCATCCTGCAGAACATGGGGTCGCTTGCACAGGGTCATGCACTCTGCCTGTGGGTGCATCCAGTCTCCCTCCTAACTGAGTGATTAAGCTTTCTTGTGGGGTGAGTTATTATTATAATTGCTTGCTCCAGGCTTTTCTACATCACTTCTGTCAAGTGTCTAACCCGAGGCTGTGTGGTGACAAACTGTTACAGCAGGTGGCTGGTCTGGTCCTTTTTCTGTAGGCAGAAATGTAGGTGTTGCAGGATAATTTCCTGATAAACAATTATCACTGTGTGGCAGTAGAGCGGAACTCAAACAAACAAACAAACAGTCCAAGCCATCATTTCCATGATATGCAGAATTAAACCTGAAATGGGTCGTTGGCACTTTGTTGAACCCAACACAACACTGAGCTCAAAGTCATCATTCCAGCCCGGACTGAGACCAACTGTGCCCTAGCAAGATGCTTGCAGCAAGGTTGCATATTAGGTTGGATATTAGGAAAATTTTCTTTTCAGAAAGAGGGATGAGGTTTTGAAACAGGCTGCTAAAGGTTGTGGAGTCACTGTCCCTGGTGGTGTTCACAAAAAGAGTAGATGTTGCATTGAGTGATGTGATTTAGTGGCATGGAGGTGATGAGTTGATGGCTGGACTAGATGATATTAGTGGTCTTTCCAGCCATAATGATTCTTTGATTTTAACGATGTGCTGCCCATGCCCTGCATCTGCCCCTAGAGAAGGATAAATGCACATAACTACATATCAATATTGGGAAAGTTACTGCATCCAACCTAGTGTTAGAACATCAAACTGAAACTTGAGTTTCAGTTTGACTGTGCTGGAAATAATCCGTTTGGCCCATATACAGCCTTGGAACAGTCCACTGGAGAGGAAAACGGCAGCCGACAGTGAGAGGGAAGTAAATGAGACTGGTGGGCACAAAACACTTATTTACTCAACAGATGTGAGTCAAGAGAATGTGCTGTAATCTGATGATTTCTGGAGTATTATCTGTGATTGCTTTCCCTTTCTCACTGTGAGGTTTCTTTCAGCAAATCCTCAGAGTTCTGTGGTCTTTGGTAAACACACTGCTGCAATACCCAGAGGAGAGCAGTCGGTGGGCACACGGATAACTGGAAGCGAAGCGATGGCCGCATCCTGCCCTGGTGGCTTTAGTTCTCAAGGACTTGGCTATAGCTGGAGGATGATGCAAGATGCGTATTCCTGTTCCATGTCGTAGGGAGATGAGTTCAGCACACAGGAATGTGTAACTTTAAGTTATATTTAAGGCTCTGCAGCTTTCCAGGATGCTTAGTGCTTTGGGGCATATGGGTGTCCTGGCCAGCCTACGCTCACTGCTATGCTGGGGGGCTGCAAGTCCAAGGCAGAGAGAGCATGCCGGGGGTGGTACTTTCTTCTGTGTGTGGAGCAGATTGCTGTTTGAGACAGCTTGAGCTCCTGCACTGGGAGAGGGTGAGGAGGATGCTCCGAGCAGTCCTTGTCCTGGAATTGCAGCAGGAGGTGGCTTGCACGCAGCTGGATGAGAGATGGGCGCACTGGGGCTGTGCAGAGGAACCTAGCTGGAGGAATGAATTGAAGATGAGAACAAAAGAGAGGAGATTTGTTTCACACGAGGAAAGAGAAGTAATGCTTTAAGAAATCCAGGCACATGCTCAGCAGAATTTTGTGCCTATCTGCTCTGCTGAGAAAGAACCTAAACGAGCGTATGCAGTTAGATGACTTTCAAATGTGATGTGACTTTCTAAAATAGTACTGTGAATGGGATTAAGGAAACATAACTCTGAGCCAGTTGTGGAGGTTGGGACACCTCAATAATGAGATGAAGGAGGTGCCATTTTCTCTAGACACCACACAAAAACTCATTTGTTGTTTTTTTTTTTCCAGGTTTCATAGATCACGGTATACGGTCAGTTTCAATGTATGAACCCTTTGGTTCCCATTGCTTCTTTTGGACAGCTCCAAGTGTCATTGCTCACCCAGGTCCTGAGGCACTGCAGTTCTGGTGCTGTACCCAGGGCTCCACAGTGCTGCGAAGGAGTCTGCAGGGCTGCCCGTGCTGAAGTGAGCTTCCTTCCCCCTGGTTTCTGTTCCAGAGATAGATGAAAACATAGTAATTCTTATGTTCCTAAGTGAATTTCCCGTTTGTTCACTTTTTTTTTCTCTAATATACTCTTTGTGTTTGTGAATGAAGCAGAATTAGGGCTAATTTAGTTGATTGGCTGCAAAACTAAAGTATTCAGTGCTAAGAATGGGAAATGAGAAGGCCTTTCTGAAATGTTACTTTTTTGCATAATTGTAATAGATTATAATTATACAGTTAGGCGTTCGACAGCGTGTTGGCTGTAAACACGGTCAGGAGAAGTGTTTGGCTGCTCCCCTGTGATCCCGGCGCGGTCCCACTCTTGCAGCAGCAGCACCTCGGCAGGACGCTGGGCTGCAGGCAGCGCAGCTCTCTTCCCCTCCCACCAAATTACTGCTGCTCGATGCGGCTGTGTCAGCCCATTGACACAAATCAATGAGATCAATCACTGCTCGGTTCCTCAGCAGAACGGAGAATGGCTGCACATAGCCGGTGGGTCCTAAGTGGAAAATGTGTGCCGGAATGTTTTAAAGTAGGCGTGGGGGACCTTGTCCTGTTAACCATCAGTTCTTCGAGGCTGCAGAAGAGCATGGATGCTCATCCATCCTGGATGTCCAGCCTTTTGTCTTGCTTGGGCTGCACTGAGTGAAGAGGAATAGTCAAGAGCTGCATCTGCAAAGGTTGCTCTGAAAGTAATGCCTTTTAATTATTTCCATGGAAACGGCAACAGATACAAAGAGCACAATAACGCTCTTTAATAGAGCAAATTCTCAGCTACCAAACACTTTTTCAGCACAGTCACCACTATTAGCTATGCGTTTTCATCAGTGATGAACAAGAGCCTGCGAAGGTGACTTGCTGTTGCCACTGCTGAAACGTGCTACCTCACTGCACTCACATCCACCGCCTGGTCTCCATGAACAGTCAGCAAATGTCGATGAATGTCAATAGGTGCAGTATTTTCTGCATGGAAGAATCTGGTGACACACCTTTGCTTCATTTACACTCGCATGTCAGACACTGTTCTGTCGGACTGCCCTTCTGTTGCCATCTGTTGCATGACAGCAGTGTGTAACGGGATATTGGTGGGAAGGTTCAGCCTGTGCTGCTGTATCAAAAGCATCCGCCTCTGATGTCACAGGCCAACATGATAGAATAGGAGGCATTGCTTTCAAAGCAGCCCTCGTGAAATATATAATAAAGTTAATGTATATAAGGAACAGAACTTATTATTATTAAAACACATTAAGAAGAGGGCAGTAAAACTAGTGGGATATCTGGCCCTGTTTTTGTGGACCTATGGCATCAGGCTGGTGCGATGGCAGTGGCTGCAATTCACAGTGAGTTCTCAAGGTGCTCACCAGAGATTCTTGATGAAGTGTTACTCTTCTGTGGTTCATCCTCAGAAGCAGTTGATCACAAATGCACGTACGACCAAAAGCGGTGCCATGAGTGAGGAGTGACTGTGGGGTGAAGGGGATTTCTCTGTAGTAAGAGAGGGCTTATAAAAGCCTGGTAAAGAGACATGATGCAGTTTTTGATTGCAACTCTTTACATTCCATTTGAAAATTCGGAAGTAATGTATTTGCGTTGACTGAAAACAGTCACGAGTAAACCAAAGAACTGTTTTTTTCTGCAGTCTTTAAACCTCTTCTCTAAAATTCTTTTGTTAAAATGGAAAGCATGGCTGCCTGTTCTTTGCTATTCAGAGGCTTGCGTTTAACCAGTGCATCAAAACACATAGTAACTTCCTTGTCATGAGCTGTGCCGCACTGTGCCCTGTGCCCCAATCTCAGCCCAGCTTGGGACCAACAGTGCCCGGGGTGTTCCGTGGGTGCTGAGTGATGGTTGTGACCGGGCCGTTCCCCGCTATGGGACAGAGGCAGAGCTGCTGCCATGATGGCACAGGGCATGGCACAACTGCAGTGCCATCATGTCATGGGTTGGAAGTCTGGTATATGTGATTCCCTAAAACATCACAGCTCTAGGACGCAACGGCTGCCGGCCTAGTGAGAGCACTGCAGGATGAGCGTGGCTGCATCATGCTGGGTGCAGGAACGTGGACAGAAGTGTGTGACTGCGAACTCGCAGCAAGGGGAAGCTGTGGAAATCCCCTGCCACTGCGGAATGCCTTTCCTTGCGGGTTCCTGCATTTACAGTTGGAAGTGTGCACAGGAAGCAGGTTAGCATGGTTCCTCTGGCTCTTAGTGCTGGGACTGGTGTGACCCTGCTGGCCACTGGGCTAAGCCAGCACCAAGCACTTCCTTCGTGCAGCTGCAGGGAGTTTAGTTACAAATCTTGCTTTTCTTTCATTCTCCTTATAAAGTCTTGACTTCTTCTGAACAGGTCCTTCCCTGCAAACGATGGCAGGTGCCCATCACAGCACTAAACTGCTGGTGCAGTTGGGCAGTTCTTCCAACTTCCCAAGGCCCATCGGAACTCCCCCTGCTCAGTCTGCAGGAATGAAATTGGGGGCAACCTCTGGAAGTCAGAACCTTTGTCTGGAGTGGAGGACGAGCCTTTGTTTTAATGTCTGGTTCTGTGTCTGAGAAGGTTGGAATGGGTGTGCCTGCTCAGGGACTCAATCAACTGCAGCGGGAAGATAAACACATAAATGTTTCATCTCCTCGATTTGCCACCAACCATTGTGCTGGGTGCTAGCAGATTTTTTTAATTAAATATAATTTACCTAATCCCAGTGAGAAACATAATTACAGGATTTATTTTGTATCCTGCGATTTCAGAATTACTTTATAAAGAAGAATAACGTTTCCCCCTGAAGGGCTGTTTGTAAACGAACAAACAAAATGGAAAAACAAACTACGCTTTCTAAAAGTAATAAATCACGGGCAGGAAGCAACAACAACAACAACAAAAGGCATCTAATATGTTGGAGCTGCAGTAATGCTGAAAATTAATAATTGCTAAGTTGGTGCCGAAAGAGAGTGAATGCATTATGGATTTGAGGAAACACCTGTAGCTTACTGAGTGTCAGCACATTTTTGCATAAGCAGTAGAGAACCCTGATCAGAAAATGTGGAAGTGTGCAATCTGCAGCCTGAAGATCCAGTGCCACAGAGGATGTGGGAGCCATGCGTTCGGGTGAAACCTAAGAAGGTGCCTGCAAGAGCGGGGTCTGAAGCTGTGCGCTGAACTTCTTTAGTTTCTGATCAGAGGGGTTGAAGAAATTCAGTAAGTCACGACTGTAGTCTCAGGGAGAGATTTACTGTGCTGTAAAGCCTTCGCACGAGAAGGTACGTGTGGCTGTTGAAAATAGTTTAAAACAAATAGCAGCCTTTCACCCTCCCGTTCTCTCACGCTTTTTGTTCCCCCTAAAACCGAAAGGTAAGGCTGCTGCTTGAATGGTAATGGAATAATATATCAAGTGAGTGATCGCATCAGGCATGGACACTTACCAAATCACAGTGAGATAACTGTGAATAACTCTCTAGTTTCAACAATTTGCATGGCCATTAACAATTGATGGGTTTCCCTTAGAACCGCATTATCTATGGCAGCAGGATCTATTCCCGTGCACCGCTCCTGCATGTTAAGTGCCAGAGAATTTCTCGCAAGTAAAAGTAATAAAAACCTGATAGCAGCAAGGTGACTGGAACAGGTAGGGATTTTAAGGGGATATTTCTGAAGGTGGGCAGTATTTCAGGGAAGTATTGCAGGCAGTTGTTCATTTTCATTTCTCTCTCCTCGTTCCCCGCTTGCATTTTTAAATACAGTTCTGCAGATCTTAATGCGGGCTGCCGTTCTCTTCCCCTTTACTACTTGGCATGTTCTCAGGCTGCACGGCCGGTTTTGGCACGTGGATCCATTTAAGAAAGGTTTAAAAACCGTTTTAGTTTTGGCTTGGCCATGTGTCTCAAGGTGCTGTCGTGCATATTTGACAAAAGGTGAAATCTGAGCTAAATTTAGCAGTCCTAGGTTGCTGTCTGGCTCTTTTATGGGAGTGATGCTGAGGAGGTGTCAGAGATGTGTTTTCCTGATGAGAATCGTGCCACCATTGCTGTACCACAGGTCCCATACTTAGAGTTTTCATCTCCGGCTCGCAGCGTCAGCTCTTGCCAGATTCCTCTGTCAAGCTGACTTTTTCGGTCCCACCTAATCCTCTTTTTGCTTCATTTTAGCACACTCTTCCCACTCCCCCCTTTCCTTTCACGGTGCTGCAGTTGGGGCAAGATGAAGGTGACTGAATGAAGTGCTGGAGGGAAGAGGTGAGCCATTGGAACACGTGAGCCTTTGGAGGAGGTTGGGGAGGCAGCAACACCCCGGGGCTCAGGAGCCCAGCATACTCCCCTTGCGTTGCTGGCAAACCAGCTGCCACGGGCACTGCATGCTGAAATAGCAAATGCGGTGATTAGAATGCGTGTCCTTTGGCTTTGTGTGTAGAAACATCCCTGAATTTTCAACAAAAACAGCTTTTCTGCTTTTGTTCGGGTGGCTGCTTCTAGCAGTCTATGATAAACCTTTCTAGCAAAAAGGATTTTTAATGTTGTTTCATTTTTAATGAAAAACTCTTCTGCCACAGGTCACAGTAAAATAATTAGCAGTGAGATCCGTGTTGTGTCTGAAATGAGAGCTATGGGCTTGGGGGCGGTGATGTGGCCCCAGGTTGCCCTGGTAGTGCAGTTACTGCTTACAACAATGCTTCTTGCTGACTTCACCTTCATCCTCGGGGTAACCGTGTTTCACAATAATCAATGCACTGATTGCTGTAATTGTATTGAGTAGTACTGTGGTCTTACAGTTAACTGACCGGACGAATAAACTGTAGGATGCAATGAATATTTGTAAACAGATGCAATGAGGAGATAGTTTAGGCTGAGGATAGGCACTGGTGGAGGGTGGGACAGGAGACCCTCTCAACAGTTACAGCATAGGGAAACCTGGAAATGAACAGCTGAACGTGGAAACCATTCTGCTGTTATGTGTTTGGCATTTACTACTGCACTATCTATAAAATCTCTCTTTCACAAAGTCTTTGTAGAAGAAGATTCCCACTGGAACACAATCCTGCCAACGCACTTCCAGTCTCTTTTGCAGAATGTTAGCCTTAAAGCAGTATCAGGCGTGATGCTGAAAACTGCAGTGACAATGCACAGCTAGTATTGGCCTTGAGAAAGAAGCATCTATTGTCCCTCTATGATTGGATCTTAATGCAATTAAAATGAAAAAGGAAACCACCAGTGCAAATAGGAAATGAATTTCCTAGTGATTCTTCTATGGGGGTGGACCGCTGACATCTGGCTGTTGCTGAGAAGTTGGGCATGTTCTATTTTCCTTGAGGAGCCGTGCCCAATTCCTGCTTTTGTGCTTGTGTGTGCTTTGCTCTCCTCCCTCCAGTTGTCTTCTCCATGTTTCTGATGCATGTCCCTAAGCCTCCATTGTGGGGTTAGGTCCTGCATGCTTCTGGAGGACTGTTGTGTCAGCCTAGCAAGTGGAAGAATCCAGCTCATATGGAGACGTCCGTGCTGCTACTTTGGTTGATTGCTTTATTTTAAAGTTGCCAGAAACCCCTTTGCATTTCTTTGCCATCTCCCTCCTCTTCCATCATTTGAACCCATAGCTTCCTCTTTAAGCTGCGTGGCTGGCTTATTCATAAATCATGGATTTTCCTTGTTGAGTCTGTGTGCCATTTCAGTAGCAGGAACATTAAATTCCTCACCTCCTTTTTTAAAGCTTTTGGTTATCTGCAGAGTTGGATATTAATTCTTCAGAAAAAATCCCATCTCAGGAGCCTTGTTCTCAGAGCACCAGCTGGAGGCCCCAAGCACTTGCCCTGGGAGCTTGGGGACAAGAGGCTCTTTTAGTGGCTACAGTTTTTACATTTGCTTCCTACCTGCTGGTTCCAAACAGCATTCATTTTTATGCATTTATTGTGTTTAATTAAAAGCAGTGCTGCTTACGGCAGTGCTTGAAGAGATTCGTTCCCCACCCCCCTTCCCAATATGAAACAAACAGGCATCTGGTATTTGTTTTGTATAACACAATTCTCATAAAATGAAGAGTAATAAAACATAATTATCTGTAAAGGCTTGTTTTATAAGCCTGAGAATGAGTTCGTTTCTGCTTCGTTTTGTTCTGTTTGTAAGATAAAGGGTCTCTTTGTATGGCTCCAGCCCCTCTCCAAATTGGTAGAGCATCAATTATGCAGGGTTTTGAGCTCCTCTGGGAAGGGTGTGAGTCTGCGTGAGTGCACACACAGAAGCACTGGGGCATCTTCAGGGATGGGGAGGATGTGTTTTATGCTCCTTTTAAAAAATTTCCCACTCAAACAATGGGTTTTTACTTGAAAGCTTCGGTAAAGTCTAAGTGAGGAATCTGTAGACCATTCCAAAGGAAGAATGCAGGTCAGTGTTTCTGTTTGCCCTTCTGCTTCGCTTTGCCCTGCTGTAATCCCACCAAACCCTTTGCCACCACCAAACGTGAGCTGGCTCCAGGGAGCCAGCTTTCCTCAGCATCCTCCTTGCTGGCTCAGCCTTGCGTGCCCTGGGGAGGAGGAGATGCCTGCGAGCGATGGCATCCTCCTGCAGGCCTGGGTGCAGGGCGAGGAGCAGCAGGTGGGCAGTGCTTCCTCATTCTCTGTTAGCGTGCTCCAGTGGCACTGCACAGCCTGCTGTGCGATAGTGACCTGTTCCCAGGCGTTCTTCTCCTGGGAAAAAGTGAATCTGGATCATTTAACCAATTAGATGTTAGAGCGAGACATGCTAATGGCTTATGACTGTTCTAAAGGTAAAGTGTTGGGGAAAAAAAAACCAACAAACCTTTAGGAAAACTCCCAGTCTGAGCCTGCTGTGTGTTTATTTTTCTTTAAAACAGCAGTGAGCAGAATTTTGGGTGTTTGTGCTGAAAGCTAAAAGCTGCAGGGCTGCAAGGCGCCTTGGAGTCGTGCTCTACAGTACATTCACTTAGGCCCTCTTCTCATTTGCACAGTTAATTAGAGCGATAGGAGAGGAAACAGCTTCTCAGCCTTTATGTGTGTTGTAACCTTCTCAAAAGCCACCACGACTTCGGTGCTGCTCTCTCTGCGAGCTGAGCCCTGTAATTCTGAACCACAGCGCGCAGCTGCTTTTGTTCTTCCCACTCTTAGAAACAACGGGGCTGGGAGCGTCCCTCAAAGCACTCAGTGATGTGAGAGGGATGCGGATGCTCCACAGGCTCAGCACTGCCTGCAGCTCCCGGAGCACGGCCCAGCAGAGCAGCACGAGGCTCTCCTAGGCAGCACCAGCCCCAGCTTTGACCAGCTCCACTCTCACTGCCCTGCTTTGGCATCGCTCCCTCAAAATGCATTTTGCTTGAAATGTCTTTTTCTTGTCTCGTCGCTGCCTGGTGACCTGGAGATGCTGTGTAATGGGCAGCTTGCTGGCTGTGGTTGTCTCTAACAGCACTGTTGTGGCTGCTCTGGGTCTGTGGGCGGCTGATTGCCGTCAGCAGCAGTGAGGTGTTGGGAGGTAAGCTGAAGGTGAGCCGCTTTGTCTTCTGTGCCAGAAGTTTTTTGTCTGTTTAAGAAGAAGCCTCCAAAGAAGCAAAGAACGGGTGCCAGATTGGAGGCTGATGTGTAAACGTGTCATTTGGCAGCAGAGGCTCGTTTGCATGAGCTAAGTGTGCTGTGTGTGCCAGAGGCTGCAGAATGCATTTCTATTCACGAGTCAAGTGGTCTGAGATCTTGACCCTCTCCCCTACTGCACAATGTTCCACTTAGTTTTTGTGAAAGGTCTGGAATGCATATTTCTTTGTTAGTTTCTTTTCCGGGACATTGCTTCTCTAACTTAGAGGGCTGGGAGATGTCTCCCTGGAAAGTGTAAAGATCTGTGTGCAGAATGCTCTGAGATCAGCCTTGCTTTGCATTCACGACAATGCAATTGTGTGTTAAAGTTGGGATATCCTCTGATGTAACCTCCACGTGTCTCCAGAGTAAATGGGTATTACTTTCCCAGCGTAACGGTGGAGGGAAAAAGCGTCCCCTAACCCAAGCTGTTAGCTTCTGTTGTGCTATAGGTGTGATGTGGCCTCTTTCTGTTTATTCTGATTATTCATTCTCATTGCCTATAGGGTGGTAGCCTTGGGTACATTTTCTTTTAGATGTGACATAAGTGAAACTGTGCTATTTGCACATGCTCACTTATCTTCAAAGTATCTAGGTAACCTTTATGTAGATGACACTTAAAACTCAAATTCTTCTTTCGTTATGAATGCTGACCTGTGAAGAGCAGCGGGGTGGAGAAGACAGGTCTGGCTTGGACTCATGTAGGGCAGCTAAGGTCTCTTCTGGGGCTCACTATAGGAAGTTTAATCCATTAAAGAGCTGTGCTCCCATTTACATTAGCGGGGGAAACAAACCCAGCAGTTTTATTTATTTGCTTTCTAGTTGTTTATGATGTTTATTATTATTTCCAGCCCTGCTGCAGCTTCCTCCAGCGCCCAGCTGTGCCGGGCCAGCAGCAGCAGGGTGGGAAGCCCAGAAGCAGCCATGCCACGAGCACTGTGTTTTGGGAAGGCACAGCCCAGCCAGCTCACCGGGCTGCCCAGCAAAGCTGCACAGAGCAGAAACAAAGCTGACATTGCTCATGGAGTTGCCTTCCCTGTCTTTGTGTTGCGATTCTCCTTTTTGTCAACAGCTGAGTCTGGATGTTTAGCAGTAGCAGAGTGGTGATGGTAGCTGTCTCTTATCAAATAGTGAAAAGGAAGGGATACTTAAGCAAATATTTAAAGTGTGGGGAGAAAGAAACCAATATTTTCCAGTTAGCTGTGTGTGGATGCATTGTGCTGTAAAGGAAAGCATCCTATCATAAGGCAGGACAGCTGCGTTCATAGCCAAAGGTGTTTGGTTTTTTTTTTGCTGTGCCTAGCAGTGTGATTCCTCTTGAGACTGCTGGGGGTAGTGGGGAGGAATTGCATGCACTGAAATGGAAATCACACTGCAATTTGATACATGGCATGGTGTTGCTAGTAATGTACACGTAAACAGAGACTCCCGCACTTGGCTCTTCAGTGGAAGACAGGTCTTCTATATTTATCTGTTTTTGCTGTTTTTGCAACACGCCCTGTTACACTGTTGTTAAAGAAAATCCATATTGGTTCCAAAGTGTTATTGTTTCCTAGTTCTGGGATCAATTGTACCAGACCTTTCTCTTCGACTCTGACCTCACTGCATTTAAATAGCTGGAAATTACAAGTATCTCTTGTCTGTGGGAGCGCAGGAGTGATTCCATCTTTGTTTTTGCTCATCGTCTCCTGTTCTATAGGATCACTTTCCTCGGCTTGGAGGAGGTTCTCCACTCCTGCCGAAGCCAATGGGAGCAGCTGCTGTTATGGATTACCAATAGGGTCGGGCTGGAGCCTGTGGTGGCTTGTTAACAGGGACAGCTCGCGCCTGCCCCGTGCAGCTGGATTGATTCCCGTGAAGCTGGCAGGGTCAATTAGCACGATAAAGAAATCTGAAGGAAAGGAGTATGTACTTTCCAAAATGCAATCTTTTAAAATAGCATGTCTAGTAAAAATGTGGAAAGAGTTTTTGCTATCTTTTAGACATAGCACCAAATAAAGAAGAACTATACAGCGCCATGCAGAGCTGTGGCTTTTGTTTTCTCCAGCTCTGTTTGGATTGAGTAATTTTGCTGTTTCTTTGTCTGCAAATTGGGGATACTGAATTTTTAGAAGTGCTTTGTGAGCCTCAGGTAAGCGGTGCCGTGTGAAGCTACCTGCCTTGCCTAGCACAGGCTGCAGGTTAGGGTTTGGTGCTCTTTTCCATGTGCATATATCACCCTCCCTGTAGATGCAGGCAGGATACTGCGGGCAGCTCTGTGCTATGGGCTGGGGCACCAGGCTGTCCCTGCTGCCGTGGGGCATTTCCAAAGGGAGATTCAGGGGAGATTGTGTCTTTCTGTGGCCACATTCAAAGCCATTCGCAGCTAGCCTTTGTGGTTATTTAGGATGGAAGTTCTGATTTCTTCTGGGCTTTACTTTTCGGGCAGACTGGTTATATCAAATGATGGAAGATAAGTAACAGTAACAGGGAGGAGTGGTGAGAAAGAAGGGTGGTGCTTGATGGTCCAGGGCCAGGTTGAATGGGGCCTGGGGCAGCCTGACCTGGTGGGAAGTGTCCCTGCCCGTGGCAGTGATTGGAACTGGATGAGTTTTAAGACCTCTTCCAACCCAGACTGCTCAATGGTTCTTCTCTGGTTTCTGAGTCTTGCTGTTGATAGGCCAGTCGTATCGATAACGTTCATTTCTCTTCTACAAAATGCTAAAAGCAAAACAAAACAGACCCAAACCCACCAGCTCGGACACCTCACCTCATACTTAATGACAGATTTGCCCATGATGAGGGTGCTGCTGGTAAGTAACCCTGTGCAGAAGTATTTCTTTGAATGCTTTGGTTGTGAAAGCTGAGATGGATACTGACTACTCTAGCCTTGACTATATGCTTGATTACAGAACTGTAAGAGGCAAATGGATAAAATTTCGGGTAGTTGGTGTGGAGAATATGGTAACATGGTAAACTGAGCCCTGGTAGTTCATTTGGGACAGTGCAGCGGATTGTTACTACATTATAGTGAAGGAAGCTGCCAAGCAAATACTACCATACGATTAAATGGGGCTGTTAACAGCATGACTGAGCCAATTCATTAATGACAATGGCGTATTCTTATATCTGCTTTCCCTTACAACTCCTGGGTGAGGATACTCAGAGGAAAAAAGACAAATGGGAAGGAGGGGGAGGGAAAGAGGCTTTCAAGACCCAAGCAACTGCAGTGACTTTCTTTAAGCCCTTGTTCTTGCAGTTACTGGAACAGCGGTCATCTCCTGAGTGGTTTGTAGGAATGGAAAGCCAAAGTGAAGAAGCTGTGGGCATTGTAATGTTTCCTTCAGTATAGACATAGCTGTTGTCTGAGCCATTTCTTTTTATGCTCATCAGCTTCTTTGTTAGGAGATAAAGTTTGTTGCTGGACCTTTTGATTTTTGGAGCTCTGGGAAGATAACAAAGAAGACTGTGAAACTTATTAGAAAATATGAGTGGTTAAAAAATCACACACATTTTGCTTTAAACACTAAAATAAGCCCCTGTTGCAACAAGAAACCTGAGTGCTTGGCAGTGTTCTTTGGGCACTGGGTGTGCAGGTGGGCACCAGGTCTGAGGGTGGGCACCAGGAGCTGATGCCAGCGACCACCAGGGTCCCGAGGAGGGCAGCACACTGGGACTAAATAAACTGCAGTGCTGCAGAACTGCCTGAACTTTGGCTTGCTAGGTTTGCTTCCTTTGAAGGGCTTTAGGAGATTTAGGGCTACTCTGTGTCATATGTTGGCCCAGATCCTGGATTATGTTATAATGATGGTTCTTCCCCGTGTAAGGCTCCTGGATTAAAAGATAAACAATGTGTGTGAAAGCCTGAGGATGGAAGGAGGGAGAGAATTAAGAATTTGCAAAGCAGCACTCTCAGTGCAACAGCTTTTTGTTCCCTCCTGGCTCTGTTTCTTCTCATGTGTGTTTGGTAGAAGCAGGGTTACACTGCAATGAGGAGGCACCTCCAGCCAACAACAAGATGAGCTGAATTCTAGAGCTTCTGTTGGTGGATAGTGCAGCACGCGTATGGGGTGCAAAGATCAAATCTCCTGTGAGCTCACTCACTGATTCACATTTTGTTCAACAAACACCTGAAGTGTGATGATGTGATAGTGTGGTACGTCTGGTAGTTTGTGCTCCACCAAGTGCCCATCATACCTGGAGCATGCTGATGTGCAGGGCTGCACACTGCTGTGTGAAGCAAACCCAGCGGTGGTTGAAAGTTCACCATAAACGATATCTTCAGTGTAGGGTTTAAAAGATGAGGCATTTCCTGCTTTGGATCTTTGTATAAGAGCAAATTAGGCGAGCAGCCTGACCTCTGAACTTCCTGAGCCAGGAACTTCAAAAGGGTTTTATCTCCTCTAGAATTAAGCAGCAATGCTTGAAAGTGGCTCACAACACCCGTCTGTTAAATGCCTCAGCTGGAGGACACCGGGAAGTGCTGAGGTGACGCACAGACGTGTGTTTGTGTAACGGAGCACAAATTGGATGTTATTCAAATACATATTTCTTTCTCCTATATGGGAACAATTTGTGTGTTTGTATGTTTGGATGATCAGTTTGACAAGGAGTGATTTCTTCTCTTTCTAATGATGAGTACTATCTGTGTTCTTACTCCAGTTCTTTTGTTATCATAGAATCTTAGAATCATTAAGGTTGGAAAACACATCCACAATCAATTATCTAGTCAAGCTCTCCACCTACCACCAATATTGCCCATTAAACCATGTCCCTCAGTGCCATGTCTACACATTTCTTGAACACCTCCAGGGATGGTGACTCCACCACGTCCCTGGGCAGCCTGTTCCAGTAGCTCTCCACTCTTTCTGAGAAGAAATTATTCCTAAAATCCAACCAGAACCTCCCCTGGTGCAACCTGAGGCCATTCTTGTCCAACTGCTGTTACCTGGGAGCAGAGGTGGACCCCCACCTCACCACAACCTCCCTTCAGGTAGTTATAGAGAGCAATAAGGTCTCTCCTGAGTTTTCTCTTCTATAGACTGAACAATTTCAGCTTCCTCAGCTGCTCCCCTTATGCTTCAGACCCTTCACAGCTTTGCTGCTATTCTCTGGACACACTCCAGGGCCTCAGTGTCTTTCTTGTAGTGAGGGGCCCAAAGCTGAACACAGTACTCAAGCTGCGGCCTCACCAGAGCTGAGTACAGGGGGATGATCGCCTCCCTAGTCCTGCTGAATACCTTATCTCTGATACAAGTCAGGATGCCGTTAGTTTTGTTGGCCACCCGGGCATCCTGCTGGCTCATGTTCAGGTGAACATCAACCAGCACCTTCAGATCCTTTTGCTCCGCAAAGCTTTCCAGCCAACCTGCCCCAAACCTATAACGCTGCATGGGGTTGTTGTGACCGAAGTGCAGTACCCAGCACTTGGTTTTGTTATCTTCATCCCATTGACCTCAGCCCAGTGATCCAGCCTGTCTAGATCGCTCTGCAGAGCCTTCATACATCCAGGCAGATTGACAGTTTATCCCAGCTTGGTGACATCTACAGATTTACTGAGGGTGCACTCAATCCCCTCAGCAAGGTCATCAGTAAAGATATTGAACAGGACAGGCCTCAGTACCGATGCCTGGGGAACACCATCTGTGACTGGTCACCAGTTGGATTTAACTCCATTCACCACTGCTCTCTGGGCCTGGCCCTCCAGCCAGTTCTTTACCCAACAAGGAGGGTACCCGTTCAACCCACGGGCTGCCAGCTTCTCCAGGAGAATACTGTGGGAGACAGTGTCAAAGACTTTGCTGAAGTCAAGGTAGACTACGTCAGCAGCCTTTGTCTCGTCCACCAAGTGGGTCACTCAGTCATAGAAGGAGATGAGGTTGATCAGGCAGGACCTGCCTTTCATGACCCCATGCTGACTGGGCCTAATTGCCTGGTTGTCCCACACACGCTATGTGATTGCACTCAAGACAATCTGCTCCATAACCTTCCCTGGCACTGAGGTCAGGCTAACAGGCCTGTAGTTCCCTGGATCCTCCTTATGACCCCTCTTATAGATGTGAGTCACACTGGCAAGCCTCCAGTTCTCTGGGACCTCTCTGGTTGACCAGGACTACTGATAGATGATGGAAAGAGGCTTGGCAATCGCCTCCGCCAGCTCCCTCAGCACGTTATGGATGAATCTCATCTGGCTCCATGGAGTTGTGACAGTCCAGGTGAAGAAGCAGACCTCTAACTGTTTCCCTCTGAATCACAGGGGGTTATTCTGACCCCCCTGTCGTTATTGCATGGGCTGATCTGATATGCAGTGCATATTTTCACTGCTAAATTATGCCCTGAAAGTTTTGACCGCTAGCATTTAATTGGAGCTTGTACATTATGTATGGACATATTCTGTATTATTTTAGCATGGACTCTGTCAAGGAGGAGTGCCTGAGTTGCTCCACTTGTTACGGAGCTTGGGGAGGTTTCCCTGTTCCTGGGCAGCACCATGCTGTTTTGCACTTGCCTATTGCACTGAAGATGGTTTTCATCTGTACGTGCAGAAAACCTGGATTTGCTCTTAGCCAGATGAAGATAATGGCTCACTTGAAAGAATATTGCCAAGTATTTATTACTGCTCACCAGAGGATAATTTCAGTAGGAATTCATCATATTTATTCAGCAGAAGACTAATAAATTCAGATTTGTTTAAACAAAGACTTGAGGAAGAAAATGCTAAATGCTTATGGTTATTTTCATTGTGGGCATAAGCTACTCCATTTCACTCAGTGTGCTTGTACCTGCTTATGTCACCAATTAATTTGGCTCTTAAGATCTTATTTTGGGCACTTTACTCTCTTTCCTTTGGGTACTGCAAGTTATGTTTATCCTTGATGCAAGTCTATTGAGGATAATGGCATCTCTGATGCTTTCTGGCTTTGTATGGATTTAATTTATTGTTGTGGCAAAGTCTAGATAAATAAAAACACTATTTTGAGAAAGTGTGATCTAATGTGCTGAACTTCATCAGGAAATGTCTTGAATATGAATTCTGTGCTGTGCTTGGGGCTTCAAATTGTTCGCCTGGTCTGTCTTTTTTCCCCTCATTTAATAACAGGCACAAAGCTTAACACGTTAAAGGTACTGGTAGTTAGTACTGGTAGTTAGTATCTACACTGAAGGTATTGTGTAGGGAAAGCCTGTGTAAGGATGTTAGTTAATTAGCTTGAGATTTTTACTATGAAATTACTCTAAAAACAAAGAAACCGGGACGGAAATTGTTGGCCAAACGGTGAATGGGACCTCACGTGGAATGGGCGAGGGACTGCCACAGTTTCTGCCTGATTTGTGGAAGGTAGGTATTGCAGCCTGCAGAACAGAGAGAGTTAATGGTGTTCAGGATGGAAAAGGGATGGTGACCTTTTCTATGTAAAATAAGGTTGAGGAATGCCATGCCTGTTAACCTGAAAAGGCCAGTTGTTGGCTTTCTAGGAAACGTTTGCATGTGTTGGTGGTTTCTTTTTCCATTTTTCTGTGTCCTGGAAGTGAACCACGTGTTTTCTCCACTCTGTTTTTTAATTAAAAAAAAAATAAAGAGGGCAGACCTTTTTATACAAATGGTTGGGAAGCTGAACGAGCCATAGGACATAAATAACTCCGTGCAGATGAACAGAACCAGGTGACAGAAGTGACAGATCCCCGTGTCTTCAAATCCTTCACAAAAAAAACCTGTTAATGTGACTAACGTATTTGTTTCTTAATGCCATCTCCTCCTTATGTGGGTGCTGAGCTTTCTGAGATCCCCGGCAGAACAAAGTAACAGGTGTCTTGAGTTGATCTTTGCTTTGGCAAAGTGTGGTTTTGCCAGCCAGCTGCCCAGGGCGGTGTTAATGAGCATGTATAACCCTCCTCGGTGCCTTCAGCTGCTTTGGTCTCACTGCGGTAAATGCACAGCTTTTTAGTGCTGTTTCGAAAAGGGACAAACTATTTTTGTTCGATGGCTCCCAATTTGCTCCGAGCGTGCTGTGACCTCTGCCAGTCTCTGTGCATTAACAAAGTTTTTTAAGGCTTTACGGACACTTTCCATTAGCCGTGCCGTAGCTGCTGCCATGAATATTTAATGCCAAGAGCAGTACTTTGTATTGTTGTTGTTATTTTCTTTGATAGCTCTCCTTTGATAAAAGCAACCCCTTTCACCCTGAGCAGGCCTGAGCAGGCAGCGGCCAGCGTGCACAGCTCACATCTTGTGCACCCCCTCCCATTTTGATCTGTAGCTGTGAAAATTTTACCCTAATGCTGTTATGGTCTCAGTATATTCTTTTTTTTTTTTTCCTTCCTCCCTCCTTTTTTTTCTGCAGCTTGCAAGGCCTAACCACCTTCTTCTCCTCCTTCCTGCTCCTTCCTTCACAGCCTCGCTGAGCTCTGCACGGAGCCATTTTCAGACAGGATTTGGGGTTGAACTTCTTCGAGTGCCGCAGCTGCCCGCAGCGGCCAAAACGCCACCAGCATGGGGCACAGAGCCCTTTATCCCTGCTGCAGATGCAGAGGGATGTCAGACTTCTTCCTGTTTTTAAGTTGCCATCTGCCAACAGGAATTTAGGAATTTTTAGGAGATTTTTTAGGTGCAACCTCTGAAAATAATAGAGTGGAAACTTATCAATACATTATCCGTGCTGAACACACCTCTCAATTGTATCTTGTTTTGCTTGGGCTTGTTTTACTTGATTTGTAGACCCGAATACACCCCCCCATAAATCACGGGGCCTCATTGTTTAGCATCTGTGCTATCTCGCCTTTGCACAGTGTGTAACAGGGAGCGCTGGAAACACATCCAGAAGGCGAATCGATGAGGTTGGATGGCAAAGCTGCCACTGTTGGTTTTGGCTCTTGGTGTAGGTTTCCTTTAATACAAAAGTCTGGGGCTAAAGCCCGTGTGTTTTATGTGAACTACGGTCACCAGTTGACATTTCTGCATGTGTGCATCCTGGTCAATGTGGAGGTGCTCACCTATGTTTGAAAGCCCCAGTTGACCCTTCTGCAGAAGTGGTTTCTCACCGCTGCCGCGTTGCATTCGTGTGCTTAGGAGGATGTCACATTAGGATTGCTGAGGTTTGAGAGAAACTGGTCTGCACACTGTCGTTATTTCAGCTATCGTCTGCAGGGGTGAGAACACAGATCTGATGGTGGTCAGCTTGGAGAAGTGCTGTACTGGTTAGAGGCACCTTCCTGCTAAGGTCTTCTTTTAAAATTATTAATCCAGTTACAACTCAGCCTCCAAAGGCCAGACCAGCCTGTGCTGGTTTGGTGGCAGGGCGGGGTTGAATGATTTAAGCAGATTTTGCTGATAGCAGGAGAAAGGCTTGGAGGCAAGAGGCTTTTCCCTTCAGTGTATTCCCGGTGACTGGAGCATCCGGAAGGCTTTATTCTCCAAATCCCATGGCAAGCCCTCATCCTTTGTGTCTCTTGCTCCATTTGATCCACAGAGAGTTTGAAAACCCTTGTTTTGCAAATTGGTTCCCAAAGCCTTCAATGGCAGCCCTGACATTACGGGTATCGTAAGGCCGGGAGCCCCATCTGCCAAACATCTCTTGCATGCTGCTGTACTGGGATGCGAAAATTGAAACGCTCAGTTCTGGGCTTGGGAGCTTGCAAGGGTGGTGAGACTGTGCTCTGCAAAGGCTACTTAAAATTTCACCATTTGCAGCGCAGGTAAGTGATAGTTCTGGGGCAGCAAATATGTTTCTTCTGCCTCCTTTGGCTCCAAATTAACTCCCGTCTGTGCAGACCCAGCAGGCCAGCAGCTGCTCATCCCCACGGGTATGGCCGTGCAGTGAGGGGTGGAGGGGGCACTGCTGGTGTCCCTGTCACCCTGTGCCTCTGTGGGGAGGGAAGGAAGGATGTTTCTCTTTTGCAGCTTCAGGAGAGAAGAGCTGTCTGTGTCCTGAGGGTGTGAAGTGCAGCAAAGCGCAGGCCTCTTTAAGCTGTATTGCAGGTGAATATTTAACTGTGGTTTCAGGCTTTTCTTTCCAAAAATAAAAGCAAGAATGATTCTTGGGCAGAAAATTGTTAAGGAGAGTAACGCATTACTAGAAAGCAGGTGGTGGTCCTATCATGGAGGTAAAGGTTGCTTGCTTTGCCATGCAAACAGCCTTTGTCTCCTCGCAGGGATCCCCCATCACCCATGGTGTGCTTCTATTTCAGATTAAACTGATTGGAGTCATTTTATTTCCCTTGGAATTAGAGACTGAGAGCCTGTGCTTATCTCTGTCTGTGTCGAGGCAGGGACAAGGCCTGAGTGCAGCTTACCTGGGGGAGCTGGGCTGCCTCCTTGCAGTGTTGCACTTTTAACCTACTGCCTCTGAATGGGACTTGAATAACAAGAACACGCTAACAAGCTCCTCTCCTTTTAATTACATTGACAGGACATGCACTGGAAACAGTGAGGCTTTCCCACTCTTCTCCCTGGCCCGTCCCTGGGGGAGAACGTCTCTGAAAGCTTAAAGTTGGTTTTCCCTAAACGAGAGTTTCCTAACAATTGGGACATTTCCATCATTGTTCCAGCCTTTTATTCGAGATAATATTAAGAGACATCATAACATCACAGTGTCAGAGCAAACAAAGCGCTATGTAATTTTATCCCATATTAATGCAGAGTGTCGCAGATGGTGCTATCATTAGACAGCAATCTATAAAAATGGCCCATGAGACAAAGCCCTGGCACAATTATTTATTCTTCAATTATTTATTCAGCCCTTTAGGATGTGTAATACTGACAGACAGCACAGAATGTGCTGCCTACCAATTTGCAGATCTTGACTGACTGAACCCTCCATCATCTACGGAATAAAACATTTGTGGGGGAGGGGAATGTCTCATGGCCTTGGATTTTATTTTCGGCTTGTTTTCTTGCTTACCAACGAGTTTTGGGGTTATCTCTCTGAGCAACCTCTCCCACCCCCATTTTTACCTTTTTTTTTTTGTGGTTAATTGTGAGGGAGATGTCGTACGTTCAGCTCGAGGTTCCCAGTCTCTTGTGGGTTTGGGACCAGGGTTATCTCCCCCAGGCTCACATCAGCTCATCAGCCGGGGCAGACTAATGGGCCTGTCTGCCCGGGGAGCTCTGCCCTCCCCGCTGATGGGTTTTGCAATGGATTCTGCATGGAGCTGGTGGGAAGCAGGCTGTGACCTTCTGATTGCCAGTCAGATTAATGCACGGAGATGCAGGCTCTTTGGGTTAAGGCTGTAAAGCCCGAGATGTTGTGTGCTCCTGACAGCTATTACTGTTGCAGCAGCATTTAGGGAGAAGAGTTTATCGCCTGCCAAATTTTTACTGTCACTTTACTGTCAAAATGATGTCACTGCCATCAAAAGGAACGTGTCTGCCTCTGACTGTACCTTGGCCTCCCTGTGATAAGACAAATATTGCTGTGGTTGCCCAGTGAACCAGAACTGGGGCTGATCTTGTTTGATGCTAACGATGTTGTTACCCATTTAGTTTTAGGCTTCGAGTGGCTGTGAAACTGCTGAAGTGTAATCGTCTAAAAAGGCTTAGATTCATCTGGAAAAATCCTCCTAGGCAGCTCTATTATATTATACTGTATTAATGGGAACTTCAGTTCTGGAGCATTTTAGAGTTTCCACAGAATGGAAATGTATTTGTCACCAGTACCTCCTTTCTCCTCCCTGCGATGTGTGGTTGGGTTCATCCCTTTGGTGTGTGAATGGCACAGCTCCTGCCCCTGCACACCCAAAACTGTTGTCCTAAAGGCATTCTTCTGCTTTGTTTAGCTTCATTTTGCTTTTTTTTTTCTTTTTTCCCCTTAGATGAATCTGTAACATTCCCTGGCCTTCCCCATAGCGCCTCTCCCCACACCTGTAATAAAAATGAACCACAGCCCTTTCACCCAGAGACACAGTTTCAGTTGTTTATAGGTGATGCTACATATCTTTCAGGCTGTAAAATCCAACCCAGATCTTTCATTTGATGGCATGTCCTTCTGGCAGGTCCATTGCATGAGGCTGTATTGCGGGCCAATGGAAGTCACCTCCCCTTTGTTAATTGGCTGGTAAATCTATAACAAGTGGCTTGTAACAGACAAGATACAGTCTCTAATTAGATTAGCTTGTAATTTCTAAAGCGCCTGGTTTAGAGAGCTAAGTTAGCTCATTTTGTTCCCGGTGAGATAGGATCTCGTGGCAGTTCTCTGTAATTTAAGTCATTTCTCAGCTCTGCAAACAGCCTGGGCCTGAGGAGCACACCGGGATCGCGTCGCTGTTGTTTGGCGGGGAGTTTAACGGCGGGAAAGGAGCCGTGCTGCGCCCCGAGTGCTGCTGTGACGGCTCTGCCTTCCGCGCCCCTCAGCGCCTCACAGTCCCCTTTGTGTGCCCACGCCGGGAGGGGCAGCGTCTGGGGAGTGGTTTGTGCCGAATTCGTGGCTGCTGGGAGGACGAAGGGGAAACCACGCCGCTAGGAAAGGCGTGAGTGTGTGCGCTCAGTGCTCGTTAGATGTTCGTGTGGTGTTAAGAGGGATATATCTGAGCAACACCAGCAGCTTGACTTAAGCAAAGAAACTCACGCTGCAGCCTGAAAATCTCTGCTGACACGCAGGCTTTAACTGAGGCGGTTGTGCCAAAAGAGCCAGAAAAGGCTTAATGGCAGGAGATAATGCTGCCGTGTCAGCACACATTTTCAGCCCTAGCTGTGAATTTCCTGGCTTTTGTGTGCTTGAGTTAAACCCCGATGTTAGTATCCCATCACCCCCTCCAAATGAGTACCCTCGCACAAAGGGAGGATCAGATCCCGGCGTTGCTGCTTGGCTGGGGAGGCAGCGGGTGACGACGTGCCTGCGGGCAGGGACCGAAACCCACTGCGGTGTGGGTCAGCCTGGGCGTCCCTGGCCAGCTCTTCCCAGAAAATGAGGTTTGCTTTGTGGGTCGATAGCTGGAGCTAATGAGTCCCTGGGACTCAGGCTGATAATCTTTGTGCCCTTGCTGATAGCAAAATATACACACGTACTAAAAATCTCTCTTGCAACTTGTTTGGTTGCACTTTTCTTTAACAAATGCGGACCACGACCAGCCACGTTGGTATTCACCACAACTGCCCCGTCTAATTACTGGAGCACGTACGTGTTTCTGTGTGTATCTCGCTGTTTACTCCTTGCACCCTGCAGGTTCCTAGGCAGGAGGCTGTGCTCCAGCAGCCCCTGTTAGGTTCTGGGCGCTGGAAGCGCCACATAATGCTCCTGGAGCACAGTAACGATGCCTCCCGGGGCATCCGTGTGCTAAGAGAACACCGTTGTTTTGACAGCACCGAAACAGGAGGTATTGGGCAGAATAACAAAGACACCTAGCAACATTTCAGCAATGGTGGGATTTGACTTTGAGGCTCTGATTCTGTGCTGGAATCCATTCTGTCTGATCCCCAGGTGTCCTGCTGACTCAATCTCCTGTAACAAGAAACATTCAAGAGGAAGGAAAGGGAGATCTTCCACTTGAACTCAGAGTTGTAACTGGTGCGTGAGCGAATCCCTCTAATCCAGCAAAGCAGGGGCAGAAGGAAGGGTTTATCTTCTACCCCGGCCAAGTGCTTCTCAGTGTTTGCAGTGAGAAAACAGGCACAAGCACTGCATTCTTGGTACTCCTCCCCATGCCTGTGCCTGAAGGCAGCCCTGAGACACACACACGCTGTTTGCCAGTCCCCTGTGGGGGCACGGGACCGCCCCATCCCAAATGTGGGGTGATGTCTGTTGGGCCCCCCACCACGTATGTGCAGTGGCAGAGCTATGACTGACACCACTTGAGGTATGGGCTGGATATTGGCTATGCAGGCTGAATAAAGTGGATCCACTAGATCACAGCAGCCGCATGCTACACAAGGTGTGTGAGTGTTGTAGGAGAGAAGTGAGTGCCCCAGGGTGCAGTTCTTGTCCTGACACAGCATTAAGAGATGGGTCAGGTGGCTCAGGCCTCAAAGATTGACCATGAGCTCTGCAGAAATCTTGCCTGCCTGGCTGGGATTGCAGGCGCTCGGTGAGGATGGGAGCTGTACCCGGATTGTATGTGTCTACATACGGGTTTGGGATTGTGTTTAAAGTCAGACTAGGCACAGGTGGTGCTTTCATAGAAGAACAAATATTTCTGTTTCCACTGCCTGTGGAAAATCCACATACTGAGTTTGCCTGGAAAATGAGTGTCTTTCCCTGTTGCTTGTTTTGGATGTCGTACTGGGGCAAAGTTCAGTTCAGAGATGCCAGCACTGCAGATTTCCTTCTCCCTGTGGGTTTGCTTTGGTCCCATCCTCACATGAAGTTGGAGCGTGCCCATGTGCGTGTAGGCCGTTTGGCCTCTCCATGGAATTGCCACCATGTCCTTGTTATGAGGTAGCCTTGTGGCTAATGGCCTGTGGGCGTGAGAGCAGGCCATGAATCTACTGCAAGTCTCAGGCTCTGTGAGCATGTTGATTTATGGATCCCATCTCTAAAAGCTGCTGACTGCAGTGGTTGTATGCTGCTTTCAGTTAGGAGTGATGCTTGCAGTCTGGAGTGGTGAATATGGGACAGTACCCACTGAAATTACAGGATAGGAAATGAATTTTCCTTTTTTTTTTTTTTTTCTTTCAAATAAAATATGAAAGGTTTGCAGACGATCTGTGGAGACGGGAGGAGGAAATCCTTCCAAACACCAGTTCTCCTTTAAATAGCTTTGGCCTCCAGTATCCCCTGTGGATGGAGCCTATGGCCCCATCTTTCCAAGAGAGGCAGGAGTTCCCCCACACACATGGCTGCATATGTACAGATCATATATTCAGTAAAAGCATGTTATGTGAGACCCAGATATCACTTAGATCTCATGTATCTGCCCAAATACTTCATAGGTGGATTGAAGCAGCATCTCAGCTTCGTGCTGACCTCCTGTGCTGGTGAGGATTTCCTCCTGGGGAAGCAAGCAAAGCCTGAGGGACCAGAAATGTTAAGAGCCTTCGTTTCACTTGGCCAGTTGCTTGAATTTCTGCAGCGTCTTTATCAGGAAAACTGGGAAAAAGAAATCTGTCTCCAGCTGGTGCTCTGGGGTCTGGCCCCATGCAGAGCATGAGCCCTTCTCCCTGCTGGAGGAGCTGGAGCTCCTCCTGAGGCAGGATGGTCATGAAGAGCTGAAGGCAGCTGGAGCAGCTGGTGTCAAAGCAGGGCTTGCTCTGCACAACATGGAGCCTGCAGCTTGTTACGTGCATGGGTTCTGCAGCGGATGGGACACTGCAACAGGCAGCACCCAATGCTGATGTGTGAGCATGGCACAGTAACCCCAGGAATGCATCCTCCTTCACCTGGTGTCAGAAGAAAGGGCTTGAGGTGCCCTCCCTCTCAAACTCCCTCTCAAACTGGGGTCTGCAGGAATGATCTGAAGTAATGCGAGCTTTGATTTGGGGGAAAGTCAGGGAATGAGAGTGAAAGGGAAGACTTCAGTGGGCACGTGGAGCGTGGGGAGAAAGGAAAGCAGCGATGCGAGCTGGGGATTGAGCGGGCTGTGAGTGGTGGGCTGCTGAGGGAGGATTAGAGCACTAAGGGCTTTGGTATCTCTGAAATGAGAAAAAAATCTGGTGTATTGTGCTCGTGTTCCTGAATGAAACTATTTTACAGTGGTTCTGCTAAAAGGTTTTAGCACCAGAGAGAGAATGGGAATGTTTCAATTCTCTTTACAAGGGCAGTCTATTTGTATTAATTCTTTTGTGTTGCATTGAAGGGAATTTCCTGGCAAAATGTCATTTGAAAGGATTATTTTAGAGTTTAAATGTGTCTTGCCAGTCCCTTCTTTCTCTTCTTCATCTCCGAGAAGAGGAAAGGAATGTATGCTGAAATAAATTTTTGCTTCCTATCTATTCAGGGGCATGTGATTCAAAATTAATTCCAACAAAAATTAAGACTTACAGAATGGAAAACATGTACTTCTGCAGTTCATTGCAGCTCAAGCGGTGTGTTGTATTTCCATCGCCATTCGTCACGTGTGGTTTGAGGTTCTGGGATGCAGATTTACAGCCAGGAAAAGGTAGGAGCTTGGACTGGATGCTGTCTTCATTAGCCAGTCTCATCCAGTTCTCATTTCTCATCTGCCATCCTTGTGATGTCATGTTCATTGAGATTTGGATATATGTACATTCTGCAAACCAGTGATGAATTGTAAGTGAATAATAATAATTTTCATTTTTATTTTGTACAGAACTTTGACACACTGAAATTAGAGTTCTATTGCATTCTACTTTTAATATATTTTAAAAAGAAAGGAAAACAATATGTTACTCATTGAATTTCATAAATGGTTTCATAACCGTTAGTGGTTGTAAAATGAAATAAGCTTGAGTGAGGAATAGATTCCCTTGTATCACTTCTGGCAGAAGACAAGCAGTACTGCAAGATGTACTTCTCACAGATGCTGCAGTCTTGCAAAACTTTTGTCATAGGCTATCCCTCATTTCTTACATGCTTGAGACCATACTGTGGTCTTTTAGTAATTGCTTACAAAGAGATGAAGCAGTCAGGAATATGGCTGGGGCTTACTGTCACCTAATCTGCTGGCTCTGGAATCTGAGGCTGTGGTCAGCGAGCTGCAGCTTCACAGCCCGGTTTTTAAAGTTAAGTGTTGGTTTTGCCACTGTCCTTTTGCTGTGTTCAGTAACCAAGGGTTGAGAGTGTGGTTGTGTAACACATTTGATTCTTGGGAAAATACTTTCAGCTTGCTTCTATATTGACATTCTCCTCTGGCCCTGGAGTTGGATCAGGGGCCAGCAGCAGTTCTGTTGAGGGGCAGCGGCGGAGTCCTTGCTCTGACAAGGTCCCAGTGTCCTTCAGACGTAGGTACAGCTCCTGCCCTACCAAAATAAGGTCACCTGGTAAGTAAGCATGCTGTTCTCTCCCAGTAAGATGCATTCTCTACTGTGCGTGTCCATGTTTTCTTTGTGGCAAGCTGCCTAAGCTTCACATCGGGTCCTGTCATTCAGGTAGGGTATCCTGTGTGGCATGGTCAGAGTTCTCATTTAGTTCTCATAGGTGACTTTGGGACTTCATAGAATCATAGCATATACCGAGTTGGAAAGGACCAATAAGGTTCATCAAGTCCAGCTCCTGGCTCAGCACAGGACCACCCAAAAATGAGGTTATATGACTGACAGTGTTGTCCAGATGTTTCTTGAACACTGGCAAGCTCGGATCCGCAACCACTGCCCTGGGGAGCCTGTTCCAGTGCCTGACCACCGTCTGGTGAAGAACATGTTCCTAATATCCAACCTGACCCTCCCCTGAGGACTTAAAGCCTGCAGACAGAAAAGTTATTTTGGATATTTTCTTCAAAGAGCCAGTTTTCCCAATTTATCATCGTTTCCTCCCCACAGTAGGGCTGCGGACACAAAGATATGTTCTTAACTGGCGCAGACATGGGACTATTGACTGATGTCCAGGAGATAGGACGCTAACCCATTTTGCTTGTGGTTTTTAGGAAGTAATTCCTCAGCACTAGGAGAAAGAGTGAAAATATAGCTTGGAAAGTCTGAAATAGCCCAAGGCACTGCCACTCCAGCAGCCACCCAAAGCACAAGGCAACATTCTTCTGCTCCGGGGTCAGATCTGTGCCTTGTGCTGGCGCCCATAGATGGTGGTTGTTCAGTAACAGCGTGGCTGAGAAGTTCCGTTGTGCTTTCATTCTGCATTTATCAGAAAGAGCCATATAGAGCTGCATAAACCAAAAAAAAAAACCAAAAAAAAACCCAAAACTTAATTTTAGGAGCAATTATTCAAAAAAAGAAAGAAAAGCACACCAAAGGAAACTGTGCAAAATAGGTTTTTGTTTCCAAGGGAAACAGTAATGAGAAAGAGCTAGGTCATTTTGGGAAAAAAAAAAACAACACGTGGAGAACCCTATTTTAGCAAGGACACAAAAACAGAGCTTATCTTTTTGGGCAGCTTTACCTAATAGATAAAGCCCTGGATTGGAAGTGGGTTCAAATCTCAGCTCTGCTAGAGAATTTTTGTCAACTTAGGCCTGTCAGTTTGTGCCCTTGTAATTTCTGATTGCAAAGGGAAGATAACACGTTGTCCTCTGAGAAGTGTTTGCAGTCGAGGTGTCAGTGCTCACCCCTGCAGAGGCTGAAGGTTTAAGGGCTGTGCCCATGTGTGGCAGGTTACCCACTGCTGGGTCCCTCCTGACATGCCGTGATATTCCTCACCCTCCCCTAAGGAGACAGTCTTTGCCTGTGCATGGCAGCACTCTTGAAGACGCTGTATGTTGCAAAATGTGTCCCCCCCTCACCCTTAGCTTCTGGGAAACCCAATGACTGTATCTGTAACTTCAGTACCTTCGAGCCAAGAAGCAGATGCTGATTAATTAAGCCTCATGGCAGGCTTTTGAAATGGCTAATCAGCTTTTTGGTTGGTGAATTAAGCATGGCTCAGCATTATGCAGGCAAATACAGTTCAGAGCACAACCCCAGACGTGGTCTCCTGTACTTCTCACTCTGTCTGAGGACTTGGTGCGATGTTTCTCACGCTGTCAGCCGCAGCAGAGAGGGGCTGGGTCAGGGTTACAGTAAGGATTATCAGAGGGTTGGGGAACCGAAAGTGATACGGAGGCTTCCCTTTCTGAATCAGCTGTCTTCAAGACCACAGATGAAATCCTGTGTGCTTGGTGTTATGAAAGCTGAGGGTTTGCTGAGCCAAAGCTGAAATGATGACTAGCAGTGCTTGCTTTTCAGCTTTCGATATGATGCCACCACAGTCTTTATTTCCCCTTTTTCTGGTATGTGCTGTTTTCTATGAGCTGTAGAACAGCTCTGGTGTTACGGCCCAGTGATGGCAGAAATCTGTGTGCCGACCACATTGTGGGTATGTTGAGGCTCTTTTTAAAGTGCCTGAAGTTCATGTTGATGTTGGGAGAGGTCGTGGAGAGCATCTGTTAGAAGCAGGTCAGGCACCCGCTGATGGACCAGCCTTGTTGCTGCAGCTGTAACCGCCGGAGAGAGAAAACAATGGCATTTGAGCATCCGAGCTTGTTTAAAGCCCATTTAAATTCAGCATCTAAAGAATTTCCACTAGGAGTAAGCCCAAAGGAATGCAACACCTCAAAGCCTTCAGCTAAAATGAAGATGTCTATAAGACTTCGTGTTGTAGTATCCCACTGGAGGAAAACAGATTTTCTTCAGAAAATATCTTTAGAGTGCTAAGGTAAATATTGACTGACGTTGCTCGAAAAGCAGATTTCCTTTTGGGGTATTTTAAGGTGGCTGCTGGGTCTGCCGGTGCTTGTAGCATCAGAAGCACTTGAGGCAGAGCTGTCCCTTCCCCTACAGCCCCACAGTCACCTGCACATCTGCTTCATGAGTCGGACACCCTGACTGGGGGCCCAGGTTCCTCCTCCTGGACTTCTCGCTGGTAAACCAAAGCCGAGCAGAGGCTTTGTGACCTCATAAGCGTATTTCTGTTTTCAAATGATGGCCCTTGATTGTTGATAGTGATCTTTTTGCTGATAGTATTGTGGGGTTTTTCTGAAGCCTAATTACTGTTAATTAGTTTCTAAGTGAAAGTTGTGGTTGAAGTCAGCCTGTTCTGAAGAGGGTTGATACTGCTGGTGCATCTGTCAGCGACAAGTGACCAGAATGGCTGTAGTTCCATTTCAGAGGCTGTTCAAGCCTTGGTTAACCATCCCAGTCTGAAACAAAGGCTGACCAAGGCCTCGGTGTTTGTATTGGCTACCGCTTTTGGTATCATCAGAGTATGAGAAAAAGTATTTCATGCTGACCCTTGTGCAGAAGCTGCTGGTTAAGTTGGAGGCGACTTCAAAACGCAGTTACTCCCTACATAAAAAATGTACAGTGGAAAATAGCAGGTCAACCATGTGGAGAAATAAAGCCAGAAGAGACAGTATATTTTCAGTAGCAATTTAGTGCATGATTGATCTTACTGATAGTGTTAGTGTAGTGTTCATAGCTGAGTAAGCCCACTAGCAACAACTTGCTTGTAATGTGTGTGTGCTGGAAGAAATGCAAAGAAAATAAATTAAGTTTTAAGTAAAATTTACATTTGTATTAGAAAATCAACATGTTAGAGTTTAGCATGCTTAACGTTTTATGAGAGCTAATTCCCTTTCCAAAATTGCTCTGCTTATGAGTTTGTTTTGCCCTTTCCTCTGATTCTATTGAAATCTTCAGTATACTGTTGCAGTGTTGTTTTATTTTTAAGGTTAACACCTGAAAGGCAAAAATAATTATTTCAGATGCAGTTCACTCTGCCTGTGTGTTTGTTCTCTCATTAAATTCCCCATAAGGCTTCCTCCCTTCCCACCTACCTCTCTGATAGGACAGCAGATAGTCACACGTCCTTTTTGCCTGGGGATGCCCCAAAGCAGATGTCCCCCTTCTTCAGGGCACACAGCAGCACCTGCCTGGGACACATGGCCAAGAAGCCATTCAGGGGAGTGCAGGCATAGCGTGGAACACCGACTGTACCTCCAAAGACGCAGTGTGGCTGGGGGTGGCTCCAAGGCAAGGTGGTAGGGCAGCAGCCATGCAGCGTTGGGGTCTGGTTGTGCTCTCGTCATGGTTTGTGGTTGAGCTCTGGTTTAGGTGTTCGCAACCCAGAGCTCTTCCTCCCTGGTGATGTGATGTGTGGAAATTCAAGTACAAAAGCTGTCAAAACCACCTGGCAGTGAGTTAGAGAGATTTCCCTCCTCGCCCTGCCCTTCCTTTGACAATAAATGCATTGTCACACACACTTCTGAACAGCAGCCGTAACCCTAAGGACCACGTTCAGAAGGGCTGCAACAGAGGTGGCAGCCTCAGCTGGCATCTTCCCTTCTCCAACCCTTCCCCGAGTGCTGCCCTTTGTAGTGGAGGTGCTCAGGGTAACCACCAGCCTCGAGCTTTGTGAAATCATCACCCCCATATCCAATTGTCCCTTTTCTTGCACACAGCTTCTTTTATTGTCCAAACCAAAACAGAGATTCTTACTTTCCTTCCCATCCCCTGTTGAAGAAGATGTAAAAACAGTTTCTGTAACAGCACTGATTCCAGCAGTGAGGTAACAGTGGGCAGCAGTAAGAGGTTCTGTTCTCTCTGCCTGCAGACCTTCAGAATTCAGGCCGCTGCGCTACATTTCAGTTCCCAGCTGTTGGTTTTTGTGTTCAGAGAAAGAATGCCAGACTGTCTGAGGTTGGCAGGGGTCTCTGGGTCCAACCCTTGTTCAAGCCATGGTACCCAGAGCAGGGTGCCCAGGGCCATGTCCAGACAGCACTTTACCACAGTGCTGGCAGGTTCATTTCTGCAAAAGCTGGGTTCTCTCTTGGCGTAGCAGTGGACACATTTGGCTGAAGATCTGCTGGAAGTTCTCTTTTCCTCCCTCTTTGGACTTTTGTGAAGCACTGAGATTTGGTACCTCTTTGCTGCAGTCTGTTAAGTTACTGTTGCTAGCTCTGCTGGAAGACTGACTTGTAGAGCAGTTGGTGAAATCCTTTTGTGCTTCTGGGTTATTGTCCTAAATACTTAACCTGCTAGTAAAAATAGATTTGCCCCTAAATCCAGACAGTAAGTAGGAGATGCTAAAGCACAGTGTCCTTTGCTTCTTCTGGGAGCGTGTGTGTGTTCAGGTTTGGAGTTCGGCATGGCCCTGAGGCTTCTGGGAGAGGTCCTGGTGCCTCCTAAATCTTCGTGGGATCAGGCAGAAGTGAGGCTGAGCACGCTGCAGCCTGTGTGAGAGCCTATGTGGGCTGAGCTCTTTGTCAGCAATGTGACTGGTTCAAATCTCATCTCCAGTGGAGGTACAGAAGGCAACAAGAACAGAAAGCGTTCAGGTCACTGGCGGGGGGATATGCTTGAGCCTGATCCTTGTTTGTAGGTACAACAAAAATTCAAAGGCCAAAATACTGATGACAGTATCTTGGAGCACAGAATGGACCCATTGTTGGCCAGATACAGACAGCCTTAACTTTGAAATAACCTTTTGTGTTTTCCCCAGTGGGTTATATCCAGATACTGTTTATTTTAGTAACCCTTAGGCTTGGAACTGTTTTATGCTGGGGCAATTTCTTTGAATCCCGACAGTGGCTGAGCTAGGATCTCTAGATAACACTGCTCCTGTGTTTGCATGCAAGCCTTACGTATTTCCGTTTTACTTGGGAGGATATGTAGTGTTTGAGTATGTATTAAAATATCATTATGGGTCATAAATTGTCGTTAGAGGCTGTTCACATGGTGCCTTGGATTTGCACGCCCTGGACTGATACATAAAATGAGTGATCATGCCCTGAGTAAATTTATCTTTATCCTACTACTGTTCTTTTGTGAAAGGGCAGACCTGATGTTGCACGCTGAATTTTGCATGTGGTGTGTGCATGTGGTATGTGCAGCTAGTCTTGTTTCATAATAACTTACTGCAGAGCCATTTTATGGCAAGGGTGTTACCTTGTGGCCTCGTAACAGCAAGCTGGTGCAGCTTACTTAGCCCAGTGGCAGTAGTTCTCCTAGACAGCATTCTCAGGTTGAAATTGACTTTTTACACAATAGGCTCTAGGCTGTGTTCAATTCTTTTTGTGTTATTTCCTCTCCCTTTCACTCATCAATGACTGCTCTATCATTTTTCCTCAGTACAGAAGAAAGTGAATTATTTCCTTTGGGAAGCATCTTCTTGCACATAAAGAAGTGAGTTTGAGTAGTTCTGTTTCCTGCTGCTATACTTCCATCACAGATCAGCTCCTGTTTTGCTTCTGTAGTCTCCCTTTTCAGATATGCCAAACCTGGCACTGGTGAGCTGCTGAGAATATTACAGGACAAGTTCATCTATGCCTGTTCTAAAGAGAGGTGTAAAGAATAGATATAAGCCTGTTGCATCTGGGTAATACACCCAGGTAAGTGGCAGTTAGGTGCCACTGGCATGTCATGAAAGTAGAGTGCCCTGGTGAGTGTTACTTGCACTGATAATTTATTTCAGTATCAGTATACGAGATGTGCCAAGATCTGTACATGAACATGTATAACATCTCTGTATGAAATACTGGAACTACCTGCTCTTAAAGAAGAGTTTGACTTGCTCAGAGTTAGTCTTGTGAACATCAGGATGGGCGTTAACACTCCTGTTTTGGGCAGTGAGGAGAGGGAGAAGCTGCAGAGGCAGTCATGCTCTCCTCAGGCTGGGGTTCGTATGGTTTACACCCAGGTCACTGTGGCCACGGTTAGACAGAATGAACTGGCTTTGGGGGGAGAGCTGCCTTTATAGCTGGCTTTCAGCTGGTGCCTGGCTTTCAGATGGCTGAAATTCAGTGGCAGGAGTTTCATGGCTAATGTCTCACTCCAACAAAGGTCCCTAGTGAAGTCCTAGAGTTTTATTTAGCAACTTTGTCTCTCATCAGATAATTTGTATGTATAAACTGTGGATATTGTGACTGTAATTGTGTCTTGCCTTTACAATGTGTTATTCTGAGGCAACTTTAAGTACATTTCTCTTGCCCAGCCTCACTGCATCTACGCGTGCTTGCTGTGTTTAGTGGAGCTTTTCTTAGAGGAGAACATCTACAATGTGTGGAACAGAAAATGAACAGAAGGACATTCCTAAAACGTCTGTTGCGGAGGGAAAGAGAAGTATTTTCTGTGACGAATGCAGCAAAAATTAACAGACCTACAGCAAATTGCCATGTGAAATGTGCTGCTTTTAAGAGGTTTCAAAAGACCAAAGGAGATCACGGAAAACAAGTCATCCTGCTAATGCAAAACGCAGCTTAGTCTATGAAAGTTATTAGTGTTTGGAAACTTTCTGTAATCATGTAAAACTCTTTCCTATATCATCTGGGACTTTTTTTTTCCCCTTTCTTGGCTTGCTTTGCACGTGTAGCCTCTTTTACTTGGCGTGAATAGCAAGGTGGCTGAAAGAAAGGACTTGTTCCAGAGAAGGCATAGGAGACCTTTTCCAAAGATAAATATAATGGACAGAAATGGAAGGTAAGAGTTTTGCCCCACTTCAGGAAATTGCATAACCTTAAGGAGCTGATGTGGCAAGTGGCGAAAGAGCAAGAGACAATCATGCTAAATCAGATGCAGGTGCAAGGAGATAGTTGAACTTTGCCCAGAGTCATTCAAATGAGTCATATGTATGTGTCTGCCTCCTAGCAGCCTGAACTAACGAACTTTAAAAACTATTATCTAATTAAGATAACAAGGCATTTGAGGAAGGATCTTTCCCATCTGGATGATTTTATTGGATCTGCTAAACCGTATGACTCGGTTAGCTGTAGCCTGCCTCAATTGAAAGCTGCAGCTGGTGGAAGAAGATGGAAGAGGTGGCCTGGAGTGAGCTCCAAATTGCAAAATTGAAACCCAGATCTCTTTCTCTTCCACTCTGAAAGGAGAAGAGTCTGGGCACGTGCTTGGCTGGGGTGTTACTTGTTCAGTAGGCATCTTACTTTAATGGTCAGGTTCTCTCCTGCAGTTGTGAAATGTTAGGGTAAAAATAACGGATGGGAAATTGTTCATTGTGTCCTGAGTTTATACGGATCAAAGACATGTGTACGTATGTGAGTGTGTGTGAACTTCATTTTCTCCTGAGGAGAAGTCAGATTTCATGTCGAGCCCCATGGGAGTGTGGAAGAGGTACTGCTGGGGGATGTGAAACAGCACACATCAATATGTCCAATCCATATTGACAAAAACATTCAGTATGCCAGTCAGAATACAGTCTTCTCCCTGAGACAGAGGGCAGCTGTCTGCTGCTGACTTGAGAGGTGTTTATGAGCAAATAAATCTTTATCTTCTTTCTATCTGCTAACATGGATGCACTAAATCAGTGAAAAGATGTTGAGGGAAGTCATGAGAGCGTGCCTGCCAACAGTGGTGTTTTGCTGAAGAAGTTAACTTCTTACTTCTTCAATAAGTCAACTTTAATACTGTTTTTCTTACTATTTGTGTAGTATTATTAAAATACCCAGAAAGGGAAGACTTAGATTTCTAGATACTGAGTCAGACTATGAGCTCTCTGGAACATTTTTAAAGTAATAATCCTAGGATGGTCCTCGTCACCAATGGAGAGGCAAATGCACCAGGGAGTCTTTTGCCTCATGTGTCCTGTGGTTTGTGGTCTGCTAATCAGGTCAGCTGGTTTATTTCAACTCAACAGAGATTTGCATGCTTACTAAAGAAGGTGTGGCCGTTTCCCTGCAAGAAGATGGCGATTCTGAGTCAAGTATTGCTCTCTTCTGATGGTATTTTCACATGGTGAAATGATGCATCCTGGTTACTTCTCAAACGCCTGTGTGACGTCTGAGAAGTACCAGAGGTCAGGTATAGAAGACTGAAATTAAATACAAATTTGCAGCCATTTATGAGTGGAATATGGATGATTGTTTTCAGTCAGAGAGACTGGGTATCTAACTGATGGGACATTATTGCAATTTAAACCCTGATTGTTTTGCCTTTCCTTTTGTGTTGGAATATGTGGGAAAAGTTCCCTGTGGCGACTTGAGCACAAATATATCTATATTTTCTCTTCTTCATAACTCCTTGCTGCTAATTATTGCTGGATCACCAACGTCTGCCACTGCTTGCATTAAGAATGTACCTGTGTTGTCCTGGAATGTTGTTTTTTTTCCCCTCAAGGTCTAAATAGGCCGTGGTTTCAGCAGTCTCAGTGCAAAAAGAAAAATGACAGCCATTAGCTAGGCCTCTTTCTAAGCTGGGGGGCCGTAGTCTGGCTACATTCCCTCACTCCTTTTTGTATTGTTCTGTCTAAAAGAAAAACTACGGCATTCTTATGACAGGCAAATTTAATTCCCTGGCATTCCATGAGGCTCCTTCCTCCCACTGCTGGCTCTTCAGAAAGCAGCTCAGCACTTAGGACGTTCATATTGTATGGTCCTTGGCTGTGTTACTAATTTCCCATAATCTCTGCAAAGGAGCAGTATTGTGTGATTTGGGATGCACTGCTTAGAACATTAAGTTGCCATTCCCTCCAGGGCTGCACAGGAAGGAAAACACTGTGCCCCGTAGCTGGGGTTTTTAGGATTGGTACTTTGCTGTCAGCGTAAAGTTTTTTAAGTTCCTTTTGTGCATTCACTGCACTAATTTATTTTCCTCTTGAATCCATCCATTCTTAAAGATACATGGAGAATTTCTTTCACACTAATTAAAAACATATTACATGGGTTTAGACTAAGCCAACTGATGCAAGCTTTTAAAAACTGAATTGATTTTCAACTGTTTGTGAGAAACAAAATGGGTAAAAAGGAACTGTTCATTTTTTGGTGCCTCCTTCACACACGCTGATAGGTTTGACTACATTTGACTACTATTTGTTTCTTCTTAAAGCAAAGAAGTCTGGTTTGCCATTTTGTAAAAGATTTGTCAATTATTGTTCCTAGCCAGCAGTTTGTTATGAGATAATCTGTTTGGAGAAGGTGGAAAAGAAGGTGTCTTGTTTTACAGAATGTAAAGACACCAGTGAAGGTGGTTTGGGGCTGCAGTAGGTAATGTACCTCTTGTTTTCATCGCCATTAATTTAACCTAATTCTTCTGTTAAAGGTTTAAGATAGATTTAAATGTAACATATGGATACATTAAAAAGAAATCACAATTTTTTGCAGTAGTAGCAGTAAATTACAGATTTACAACTAAATAGAAATGCATATTGAATTTTTTGCTCTGTAGTTGCTGGGGTTTTTTTTATGGCAGTGCCACCAAATGCTGAAATTGATGGAAGTGTAAAGCCCTTGTCACCCCTTAGAACTTGATTAATCTGGATTTATACTCAAACTATGCCTTGTATCCTTGTTTCAAGTGAATTTCTGGAGCACAGGTTTCTTCTAGGCTGTCCATTGAGCCTCTTCCTGAGGGTTCAACCTCGACTGAAGTGAACGCGACAAAATCCATCGTCTGGGGCTGGAAGTGGTGAGGAAGAGCCTGGACTACTTGTGCAATGAAAGGGAATTCAGTAAGAGTTCTCTCCGAGTTCTCTCCAAAGAATTCGTTACGTTTCCTAGGAAAGGCCAGATACTTATTTCTACAAACTGTTAATTGGGTTTAATATGCTTGCAAACAATCATGGAATTGGTAACAAAGAACTGATGGAGAGGATGGACAATGCCTTGGTCTGAGCTTCAGGATAAATGACAGTCCCGTGCTCATTATGAGCTGCCGGGGTGTTCCTCCATAGTTAGGGTTGGAGCTAGTTTCCCATTGTATTTTGTTTCATCAGGTTATTTGTTTCGTTGTATGAGAAAACTTGGATTCAAGGATGTCTTTTGTCAGCTGACTTTATTTTTAACAAAGCTTTTCCTGTGTGTTTTCAGTGCTAATTGAGGTCCATCAGTGGCTATATGATTTAATAATCTTAATAGGAATCTATGAGCGCAAACAAAACAGAGCACTATAAATCACAGCATGCGCAGGGAAGTGTAATTCTCTCTCTGTGGAGAGGTAAACAGCAAAATTACTGAGCTGTGTTATATTGCGTTCTCTGCAGGTCATCCAAAGAACTGGGATTTCAGATTTATCCACTTTTGTGAAATAACGTCACATAAACTGAGTCAAGTATAGATATCAGTGACTTCTTTGTTTCCTCTGTGTGGCCATAGCCAGTGCTGCTGCTGTTGGAGACCTGCGGCTGCTTACGGTGCTGCTGCAAGCTTACACACAGCTATGCAGCCGGTAATGGAGCTGAGCACTTTTTATGGCAAATACTGTTTTAAAGTCACTGAAGATAAGTTGTTTTTAAACTATCCACCTGCCTGTGATTCTGGTAACCAAGGTAACTTGCGCATGATATTACATGCAGATGCCTTACTTTTACTGGGACAACCTACTTTTTACTTCATCGTCAAGTAGGTGGCAACTATGTAGAATCTTTTACACAAAGATATTAAGAACTGCTGCACAAGTCATGCTGGGCGTGTGAAATACAGTTCTATTAATCTGTTTTTAAACATCCTATATTTTATTTATGAACTTATAAAATCTAATCTTTATCTCCTTCTACCACTAATGCAACTGTAAGATTTAAATAAAGATACACAGCAAACATATTCACAGATGTATACCAGTAATGGTTGCAGCTGAATAGGTGTTACTTCCCATCTTTTCTCTGTTGACCTTGTGAGCTAGAAAATCTAGGATGCCATCTCAGACTAATTGTACTGCTGGAGTATATGCATTGTACCTGGCTGAGGGATGCCGTTTCATGTACTGAGAGATTTAATTATCAGTATATCTCGTGACAGCATTTCAGGAGTGGTAGAGAACAGAATAAGTGTGCTATTTTTAAAGCTGTCATTGATATCTTCAAAGTCCATGGGATGTTGACAAAGCATAATCTTACGTAAAGTTCCAGGGTATGATACTGAGAGCTACTATCAGACACTGAATAAGGCAAAAAAGTATTTGCAGAAGCAAGGAAAGAAGCTGTGGATGGCAGGTTGTTCCTTCTTGGGATAATGTGTCAAGAGGTATGTGTTTTATTGCTGCTCTTTGCATCTTCCTGTTACCTTATACTTAGAACAACCTTCTGCGTCTCCTGTGCCACCCCGTTCTGAAGGGAAACCCATGCCTTGTGTCAGTATCAGTTTCTGGAGCTGCTCAGCTGCTAACCCATGTTAGTCCACATGCTGCTCCTTTCTCCGCACTTGGAGATTTATGGAATAAGAAGGCAGTCAGTCGCCCTAATGGGAGTGAAACATAGGGTGCCCCTTCTGGGCTGGGTGCAGCCCAGTGTCTGAAGAACAGTTCTTGTTCAGGCTGCAGTCAGCACCAAAGGAAGTACAGGTGAGCCAGAGCTTCATTTTTTGGAAGAAAAGTTGCAAGTTGTTTCTTTGTTGTGGGTTTTTGTTTGTTTGTTTTAATCTGTGTTAGGAAGAAGTGAAATTTCGTAGTGAAATTTCATATTAACGATGTTATAAATTTATATCTGGAATAATGCTGGGGGAGATACAAGTTAAAAAATGGCCAACAAAATAAATGAGGACATTTCCAGTTACGGATGCAAAACCAGAAGCTGATGCTTGAAAGCAAAGAATCACAACTGCTTTCACTGAAGTGTGCTTAGCTTTTCATATGTTGTAATATCACACGTACAGTCCTTGAAACAAAATGCAATAAACCTTCTGCCACATCTCTTTTGTTCCAGTAACGTAATAAACCATTTAGGATTAACATTTGTAATGTGGTGCTGCCTACTGGATTGAAGTGTCGCTGCCTAAAATGCGCACGTGTGTTTGCTGTCATTCCTCACTACTTATATGCAAGTGACAGCCTTGAGTTGCTGGCACGCAGCTCTGACCTGCTCACACTGCCTTGGTGTGGACATGAAATTCCTCCGCCTCATTTGCAGATATTTTAGTTTTAAACCACAAAAGCATAACCAATTTTTTTTTTCATTGAAATGCTTTGATATGGTAATGATCAAAATACGCTGTGATTCCAAATGAGGTATACAAACTTTCTTGTTCTTGGCATGAAAATATTACTCCCTGGAAACACCTTCTGTGTCAAATGATGGATATGTTCCTGTGATTTATGTAAGTGATTGTCAGGAGGTTTTGTGGCTCATCCAATTTTAGCAGTCAAGTACTCTTTCCTTGTCACTTATGACACACTTGATGAATCTCCGTGATTAGCTAACGTGCTTCATAATTGTCAAAACTTCGCAGTGGTATTCCTTAGAAATATTGAGAAGGGCGAAGTCTGTACTGCCTCTCATTTGTTTCTCTACAGACACACTTTTTTTTCCCCTCTAATTGTCTTTTCTATACCCGGCACATTTACCCTGCCTAGTAATCTTTGCAAACCTCTCAGTTTGCTTTCCTTAACGCTCCCTCACATACATGTTCTGTCTGTTTTTCGGGGCACAGTCATGCTCTTCTTTACTCAGGCGCAGTAATACCTGGGTGCTGGAATTCTCCAGTTGTGTTTAATGGCACTGTTTTGGTAGTCAGACGCTGCTACTAAAAATGCAACTCGGATTTTCTCTTTGTTGCTTTATAACTTGGATTTTCTAGAGAAATGCCCGCACCCAATGATTTCATACACCCTCGGCCTCCATTTGATGTCAGCGTGCACCTCGCTGCCGTGCTGCGCAGGCCGCTAGCGCCAGTGCTGAGGTGACCGACGGAGTACGTCCTTGCTGTCACCGCAGAGGTGGAGTTGTTTGTGGTGTCTTTCATAGATCTTCACGTTTACAATTCACTGATTTCGGGTTTTGTGGCTCTCATGGCCGGTAATGGCCAACCTCTGCCCCAAGCAGTGCGGCTCTGGGAAGGACCCCGCCGTTACGGGCGTGAGGCCGGCTCCTCGCTGACACTTTCTCCCCCCTGTCACTTATCTATCTGCCATAGCTGACGTTAATTATAGCGCAGGAAACTGAAAATGAAGGGAAAATGCAAAGGAGCTTCCCAGCCCTGTTCTCAGAGAGGACAGAGAGGGGCTCACGTGCTGGTGCTGGGTGGGAGGCACGTCTGAGGGCAGTGCTGGCCGAGGGAGCAGTGAGCAGCACAAACAATTAACGCTCCTTAAGCGCAGCCATGTTTGCCTGGAGGCTGAGGAAGTAATAGCAGGGAACTGGGGAAGGCTGCTGTGAGATGGTAAAGGTTTTGAATGAAAGGCACGGGGCCAAACTGCTGTAAATCGAGTGCCCAGAATGCTAGGGGATTTCTGGAAAAAAAAGAGGAAGGAAAAAGGGGAGAGTTCTCCTTCTCACAAGGAAGGCAAAAAGCTGGGGCTCTGCAGAAAGCTGGGTCCAAGACATGGCTGGGAGGGCAGGGCTCAGCTGGGGCTGCTGCTGCTGAGGGAAATGCTGCCTGGTGCCCCTTCCATTTCAAACCTTTCTGTGAACTCGAGTCTTACCTTTAATTTGCCCGAAGGAAATGAGAGTCCACTCTTCCTGTCTCTCATTATTGCCTCGGTGTAGCAGCAGGAGCATTTCATCTTCTGGAGGCAGTGCTGGGGGGAGGATGCCATGTGGCATGGGCAGTGCAGCGTCCATCAGGAACTGTGCAGATGTGAGGCAAACAGTAAATGCAGCCATCGTAACATGGTTGACCTCGGCCCTTGTTTGTGCCAGAGATGCCAGGAAGTTACTACATGAGCAACTGGTGCAGTGCTTGTTGTTGCTGAAATATCTTTATGGGATTTTCGTGTTCTTTGCTTTTCTTTTCCTGGGTGTAGCTCTGGAATTGAAACCTTTGTCCTTGGAAAGTCTCCACAAAAAAATAAAATCTCTCTGAGATGAGAAACCAGTAATGTGCTTTCGGAATTGCTTACATAAATAACTAGAAAACTCATTTTCTTGTCTCTTCAAAGCATCACATCTCGGTATATCAGGGGCTGCGTGGTGTTCCAGACCAACCCCCATGGCCATCCAAAGGTCGGTGTGTAAATACACCACTGGTTTGCAGGAAGGCTGTGATGGTGAGAACCATCAAAACATGCCGCAAATGAGCGAAAATACTTCTGCTGGTCTCTCCACTACCTCCACTACTTCTCCCTTCCTGCAAAGTCTAACTTCCCTGCACGGGCAGCAAAAGAGCACTGTATGTTTTCACTGGGACATTGGCACCTGTGGAAATTAGCCCAGGAGTCACGCAGTGTGGTTGATTGCTGTGTGGAGAAGGGGCACCGAAATATTTTGAAGGCTCTGAATATTCACAATAAAAATGGAAAATGAATATTCATACTAACAATTGCTCGTAGTTGCTAATTCCTAGATGGCTGCTGATCAAAGCCTTGGAAGTATGGTTTAAGCAAGGATGGATTTATGGCAGAGCCGGCTCCTTCTGAAAATCCAACCCAGTGGTGGGTACCACATTGCAGGACACATAGTGTAACAGTGAGAGGGAGGGAAGTATTCTAAAGCATGTAGAACAAACACCAGTGAACAAACAAAGGCTTTCTAAAACCCAGTAAATGAGGTTTGCTTCTGATGCACCTGACTGCAGATGTTATTTTGAAAGCTGTCACTTTAGCAAAGGAAGGAAACAAAGTCCCTGTAGGTGATTTCATCATCAAAATTGGTTTTGCAGGAACTCGAAATAAATGTTAAAGAGAAGTTCTCATTTTTCTATTTAAAGGCTTGGCTGCACTAACAGAGCTATCTGACAGCTCTGCAGTACCGGTATGCGCCCACTGAAATGTATCCCGTGCAGTGCATGAAAGCCTGCCTGTTGTGCCCTGGCAGGGGTGGTCGGGCGCCCGAACACAGGCATCTGTCACCTTGGCATTTAGGCAGGTCACTCACTGCCCTGAGACTTCAGAGGGAGCTTTCTGGTTGCCTTTACATTCCTTGATAATTCCCCAAAAGCCCACTCCCCTGGGCGATTGATCACAGGGCTGCTATCAAGCGAATTCCTGGATGACACATGGTGTCAGCTTTCCGCATATGCTTCCTCTCCACCCCAGCACGGAGGCAGGCGGCCGTGCCTATGCATGCAGGCCGCTTGGTTCTGCAAGCCAGGGCAGCGGGTGACTTGTGGCCATCCCACAGTGCACTGCCACCACCGAGCTGCCAACTGGATTGCTGCTACGTGCCACACTGGGTAGCTGAGAGCTTTATGGATGCGTTGAGCCGCACCCAGGAGGCCTGCCTGCTTGGTGCATTCCCACCTACTGCAATGCATCCAGCAGCATCTTTCTCATGTGCTGGTGGCTGTGTGCACACATACATCTATGCACACATTAATCTCCAAAGCCGTAATTTCCAGTGGGGTCATAATATCCAGTTTCCTTTGGCTGGCTGGCGAGTAGATTTGAGGCCTTCTTCCAGCGGGTCACCTGCAGGGCAGACAGCCACTGTGAATTTCCCTAGTCCTACTCTGCAGGTGACCTAAATCTTTTCACCTGACCGGGTTTTCCTGAGCAGCAGTGACACATCTGAGGTCCTTCCCTGCTCAAGCCTAGGTTTCTCTCTTGAGCAGACATTACCAAATGTGTGTGTGGAACACAGGAACCTGTTCGGTGACCAGAACCGTAGCTCCCTGGGGACTGAGCTGGGACCGGCACCGCTGCCTTTAGCTGTTGGCCTCCCTCCACTAAGCACCATGACGGTGTTCAGTCTACAGCTGTTAATCCTCTCGGACTTCCCCATTCTTCTCACATTCCACATTCATTCAATCTTGCATTCCGTAAATTGCAATATATATTAAAATATCCAAGTACTTTAGGCTGGCAAACATCATATTATGGGCTGTGGCCGTAAGGGAAGCTGGAAGTTTCCCTCTGTGTTCACAGTAGTGACATCAGCCCTGGAAGGTGTTTTTGCCCATCATGGCCACTCTGGCAGATGATAAGGCTCTGTGACAGTGATAGATAGCATTGGGAAGAGTAGGATGCAGAATACTTTTTCCCATATAAATGATAGAAAGTGAGACTAAAGCTAATGAAATTTCTGGCCAGCATAAGAGAAAAGGGGATCACAAAATAAAGTCAGTGATCGGCTTTTAAGAGCGATGTTTGCTGCTGGAAAATCTGGATAAGCAAACCAGTTAGTACTTAGGAAAGAAATGAATTAGATTTTTGTATATGAAATTAAATCGATTTTTCTAATGCTTACAGAGTTTGCTTCTTATCTGATATTAATCATCATTGTCTTGGAGAATCGCTCGGTTTTCCTGATACTTAAAGCAGTTGGGACATGAGCTACAGCACAGTGGTCTCTGCGTAGAGGACGTCAGAGGTGGAATGTGCAGAAAGGTGGGTCAGTGCTGTGCTCCTTCAGGTGAGACTGTTATGCTCTTTGCTGGGAGCTGAGCGTGGAGGGAGGAGGCACCTTCTGCTGAAAACACCTGTTAATAATACTAGGGCTTTATCGATAATTACAGTTATGTTAAAGTTGTCTTTCTTCTGAAGACTTTTCCCTGCCTTCAGAAGTTTTGAATTCTGCCATTCTGTGTGATTTTCAGCACCTCTGTCTTGACCCTCACTTGCAAAATTCCTCCGGGCAAACCGGAAAGCTCACCTGGAGCTGGCCTGGGGATCTGTGCATGTGAAAGGCTCCTGCTGGGTGCCTTGCTGGGCAGTGTCAGAGTGCTTTAGGACTCCTCAGATGGAGCAGCCAGGAACCTGAAGGCAAATCAACCTCAGTCGGTGAAATCAAAGTATGTAAATTAAAATGTGAATGGTTTCATCCAGGTGTGAAGTGGCCTTTAGAAGTACTGGCGGGGAAGGAAGTGGTGGGAATTGGTTTTCAAGTTCTGGAGTGCTGTCAGTCTGTGCCTTTTAGAAATCTCTATTAACTCTTGTTTTACCCATAAGCTTAACAAATACCTATTTACATCACCAGGTTAAGTATACGAGCTGGAGAACGTGCCTTAGAGAAAAATCTGAATAATGGCAAAAGAAGTCTTGGGTCTCTCTGCCAGTCGTTATATAGTGAGTCAGCTTGGATTCTCTTGATCAGGTAGAGAGATGCTGAATTTGGGGTCCCCCATATGGGTTCTGTGGGAGAGCTGCAGAGGGCCGGGGCTGGCCAGGCAGAGCCGGATGGTTGGGGCAGCCGAGTGTCTGCCCTGCTGCAAGTTTATGGCCATCTGCTACAAGAAAGGCTCGAGAGGTGGTATCCAGAGTGACAGTTTACATTCAGGAAGTTCTCACCAATTAAGGGCTTTCTTTTTAATGAAAGTTTGCTTTTGCACAGTGAATGATTTATGGTGGGGTTTTAAATGTATTGCTTTGACTATGCCTACACACTTTGAACACCCTAAATAAAGTCAGAAACCTTTGAAACAAACTCATAAATATTGTCTGAGCATTCAGAATATATTGCCTTCTGGAGGATGTGTAATGTAGTTTATCACCAAGCAGTTACAGGAAGATATTTGAACTATGTAGATGTTGTTACTTAAACCTCCAGTAATATAATTATTCCATTAGTTACTGAATCCTGAAATAACCTTCAGCCCCTGAGATCTGAAGTAGTTCATGCCAGGGGGCATGTGTTGTGTCTTAGACAAAGCAAGCTATTTTAGACAAGGATTAGTTACTTGTCTTTTGTCTTAAAGCTTTGTGGTCGTATATTTGGAGGGAAAAAAAAAACAGATTAATATTTTCTGCCTGCTCATATAACGCAGTGAAATTTTCTTACTGGATTTTTGGAAGCATAAATGAAACGCAGATGAGGAGAAAATTCCCCTTCCTTCCACCCTAAAGCTGATGCGGCAGGAGCAGAGCCATCAACGGATGCTCTGGGGTAGCTCACGCAGCGGCTGCACCGTGCATGGCAAGTCACCAGGAGCACCCATACAGAGCTGACTTGTGCACGTACAGCGGATCACTGGGTTAGCCGTCTGCCTGCTGCCAAGCTTAGTTTTCAGAATGGAGAGAGACATGGCACGTGAGGCCAGCTGGCCGCCACTGGGCCTGTGCTGGCCTCAGTGTGACTGCAGGGCCAGCAAATGAGTTGCTGGCCTGTTGGGCTGTGTCTGCATGTGCTGCAGATGTGGCTGCTTCCCTTTGGACTGGGCGAGCCGTGCCACAGGCAGCCTAGGAGCAGTAGCTGGGTAATCTCCTTGGTTCCTCTGTGCCGTGCCATTTCCGTGCCAGTCCTTTCTGAAATGGTTTAAGCCATGGAATAGAAGTGAGGGGATAAACGTACCAGAGGACTGCATCAAAAGCTTGGGGCTGAACTGTTGTTGGGCTTTTGTGTAATAGATACTCTTTATAGTGGGTAATGACAAAATAGTATTCCACGTGGGAGTCCTTACAGAGTTTTGTCCTTTATCCCAAATTAATTACTGATGTGAGAGAAGGGGCAACAGTAAGAGAGGGCTTATTTCATAAAGAATTATCTTCTTAAATATTCTCATTGCAGACTCTAATTTTCATTTACTTTGAGCACTGGCTAAGTAACTTTATATCATTCATTGATCCTATTTTCTTGAAGCATTTGCATGGTCCATTGCTTTTGATTTGTTAAATAGCATATTTGAAGTCCTGTCAAGCACACCCATTCAGGAAAGCTGTGCCAGCCATTCATAATTTTACTTGATATTAAATTGTACAAGTTGCCTTTGAAAAAAGCAACTTGTAGGGCTGCGTTCTCCATGATTCTTTTGAATCTCTTCCAGAATTGTAGTTGAAATGCATTTCTAGTTCTACCTGAAATTTTAATTCTATGCCATTTGCATTCCTTTTTGTGAGGAGAGGGTCCATGTGCTGCAGAACATCCTGAGAGCAGGGAGTTAATAGTACAGCTCTGTTTCCCTGTGAAGGAATGCATCTTTGGATATTTGGATACATAGTGGGCAACATCGGTGGTAGGTGGATGGTTGGACTAGGTGATCTTAGAGGTCTTTTCCAACCTTAGAGATTCTGATTCTAATCAATTCTGACGAGAGATGGAAAACTTCCCAGTAGTCTCTGAGTTCTCTTCAATAACTCACATTTCTGTGTGACTAATTTTTTTTTTTTTTATCTTTTAAAGGCAAGCAATCTGATAAGCAGAGTATAAACAAGTGTCCAGGTGGAAGACAGCTGTTTTCTTGTGTTCTTGCATTCTTCTTGGAGATTGAAAGCAAAATTCAGATGCCTTCCATGTCAGGTATTAGAACATGTATGTGCAAGATGCTGTTAAAGGAGACAAACCAAATCAAGACTGGGAACTGCTGCACTGCCAATTAATTCTTCCTTTGATTCTTTCCTGTCTCTCGCTACGTAGACTGAGACATGGCTGAATTAAGATCCTGGAGATAAATATTTCTTTGGCAAGTTTAGAGAAATTTAATTCCAAACTTCTTAGAACTGAGAACATTCCCATTAAACAAATTTCTCTTTCTTCTTATTCCATGCTGTGCTCTATGCCCGTCTTTTGAACGCTGTGATTTTTGTTTGGGGAATTTATTTTCTTTAGTTAGTGCAGTTATTGCAGTGCAGTTTGGCACACAGCCATAACCTGACCTCAGCTACCCGGCGTTTCACACTGCATGGCACTGATTTCCTTTCTACTCATCCAAACTCTTTAAGCTCACAGTTGCCACATTTTTCATTGCAGCTGGAAACCTTTTCTAAACTTGAAGTGCTTGTGGGTGGAGGTTGTCTTTTATTCTAGACTTGTCTGGAGTTGTGGGGTTGTTGTTAAACACTTTCATTTCCTTTAGGTGTAGAGGACCAAACCACGGCAGCACCACAGTCCAACAGGAAGTAACAGACGTCTTCCCAAAGAGCCTCTTATCTTAGAGTCGAAATTTAAAGCCTTTCTTCTTCTTTTTTCAGTGAGAGGAATCATTCCTTCCTTCCCCACCCCACTCAATGCACGGTCAGCCTTGGTAAACTGTAATTGTGATACACTCTCCTATCCTTGGTAATGCCGTTTTTTCTTTCTTTAGTGAAATATTTCTGCCTCCTATAACAAAGCACAACCTTTGTTGGTGCCAGGGAATCTGTGGCGGGTTTCCAGTGGGAAACTTCCATAGCCGAGAGTGAGCATATCATGTCTTTTTTTTTTTTTTTTTGCCTTCTTAAAATCATAGAATCACAGAATCACTCAGGTTGGAAAAGACCTTAAAGATCATCGAGTCCAACCATGACCTAACCATCCTACCCTAACTCTAACAACCCTCCGCTAAATCATGTCCCTGAGCACCACATCCAAACAGCTCTTAAACACATCCAGGAATGGTGACTCAACCGCCTCCCTGAGGAGCCTATTCCAGTGCTTAACCACCCTTTCTGTAAAGAAGTGTTTCCTGATATCCAACCTAAACTTACCCTGGTGCAACTTGAGGCCATTTCCTCTCGTTCTGTCACCAGTGAGAAGAAACCAACCCGCTCCCACTGTAAGCACCTTTCAGATATTGGAAGAGAGCAATAAGGTCTCCCTCAGCCTCCTTTTCCCCAGACTAAACAGCCCCAGTTCCCTCAGCCTCTCCTCATAGGGCATGTTCTCCAAGCTCCTCACAAGCTTTGTTGCCCTTGTTGGGACAAATGGGATGGGAATTCTGATGCTGAGGCTTCAGAGCATCTGCCTGCGCGAGAACATGGCTGCCTGTATGGCTGACGTGCTGTGTGTTAAGAATTCAGTACTCCTCTAGATGAAAATTTGGCATTTGGGATTGCTGGCTACCTGCTCCACTTCGTGCATTGTGTAGCCGTACTCAGCGTGGATCCTTAATCCTTGGTTTGAGAGGCAGTAATTATTGAGCAGATGCAGCATACAATGATAGTGAGGATTTTAAGCAGCTTAGTGATAGAGCAGTTTAAAGAATGTTTACTGGCTATAGTAACATTACTTCTGGTTGCCTGTCTTAATTCATTTCAGATTAATCTGTCTTATAGCGGGAAGGAAAATGAATCGAGTCAGTAACTTCAAGAGTTATGTAAAATCTGTACAGTGCTAAATAATTGTGCGGTTTTATGTATGCTGCTGAAATTGGAATGTCATTTTGACACAAATTCGCCAAAACAGAATGCTGGATGATCTGATCTTTTCCTCAAATAAAAGCCTTGAAACTACTATTTATGTACTGCTCCGGAGTTTAGCATCTCATTGTCTTCTTTCACAGCATATCTTGGTCATGTTTGTTTTTCCATATGGTAATTATCTACCTCTGTCCTCAGTTTTGTGTGTGAGTATGGGGGAGGCCTGGGGGTTTGTTCTGGAGGTGATGGTTGGAGGGGTTTAGGAGTGGGCACATGGATAGTGAACCCCATTTGGTAACACTCACGTTGAACAAATAGCAAAATGACTCAGATAAGGCTATGACAAAACAGAAACATAATTGTATCAAAAGCAAACAGACTAAAAGTGACTAAATATTTTGGCAGGGAGCCCTGCTGAGGAAACAAGATTAAGTCTATCTGTTACATGATGTGGGAAAGAAGAGGAGGTCTGGATTCTGCTCAGCTCCAAAACTCTTAAGCCTAAATTATGATTCTCTTTGAATGTTCAGAGCTATTGAAAAATTGGAAGAAGGCAAGGCAGAAGGTGATGAAGGATGCCAGTGCCAGCTGCTAGAATTTGGAGTCTGGAACCCCTGGCTAAATCCGTTTGCTTGTCAAACTTTCTGCAGCCTGTGACTGTTAGTTAATTTTTCCAATTTATTTTAGAAATAGGCCAGTGGGAAAAGTCTGGGCTCCCCGCCCTCAACAAAATAAATTATGATTTCATCATGCTTTGGCCTTATCTCTCTTGTTATTTATTCATCTTGGGGATTCAGATCTGTCCTGAGTTGGTTCTGCTCTTTCGCTGCATCCAAATTGAGCTTTAAAAACGTGGCAGAGAGCTTTTCTCAATGTATGTTGTCAGCTGCTCTAGCAGCTCTAGCAGACTAAAGCTTCCTTAGTCACTCGGTTCCTCTTAAATTTCTGACTTTTTAAGTTACTTAAGAAATAATCCTTCTTTTTTTTTTCCCCCTTTGATTTTTCCCCCACTTTGTGGTCGGTGTGATATGCCAGGAGCAATAAACGCAGGCAGTCTCAGCTCAGAGGGGTCACGGTCCTTTGGGCCCACTGCAGACGTAGGGCTTTGTGCCTCTCACCACTCTCTGCTGAGTTTCCAGAGCTGCGGCCACTCAGAGGACAAAGGTTTGTGCTGAAAGTAAGGCAAGTTCCTGGATAAATTAATGTAGGTTTTGATATGCATGGAATTGTGTTGTATGCAATTATGACCTCTTTTTTTTTTTTTTTGACATCGACTTCTTTAATGCCTTTTTGGAGGAGAATGTATTTAGGCCTGTATATCTGTCAGTCTTCACTGCTGCAGCAAGCAAAAAGGCAATATTTGGTGCAGCACTTCCAATGCGTTAAATAGCATCATCATCAAAGAGCAGAGGAGTGCTTTGTTGTTCATCTATTACTGGTGACACTTCACAAGAAAAATTCCTTTACCTCAAAGGCTAAGTATGTGACTTCATTCTGTCTGCCTGAGGATAGCATTTTTCTGTGGGTAACTGGATGCACAGACACTGCTTCTGTCTTAAGGGCTGAATAATTCTGGTAAATGACTCCTATCATTGTGTTGCTCCATTGTCTGGCGTGTCGCTTGCTGCCTTGACCTTAGTTTGTAGCCTGAGATGGATGGCATGAGACACGCTGTTGTCTCAGTCCCCAGAGGAGAGTGCTGCATCCGTTGCAGTGGAGCCCAAGCAGTGCAAACCGGGCACAGGAGACCCAGTTATCAGGTATTAGGGGTACTGAGAGAAAGGGGAGTAGCGGCAGGAAGAGAAAAGGAGCTGTCCAATTGTAGTATTGATCATGGGTTAGGGAGGCCAGGGAGCGTGAAGAGGAAGCCTTCTCCTTTGGGAATGCCAGCAAATGGTGTTGACGTGTCAGCCTGCCTCGTGACCCGGCTCGGCCCCTCCTTGGTTTCTGATGCATTGTGCCGCTTGTGCAGCTCCTGCTTCATGACCTTGACCTCTGCAGAGGCCTTTGCGGAGCGAAAAGAAATAACCCCTGTGCCGGTGTGTGCCATAGCTGGGTATTTCCTTGCAAAAGAAAATGCGATGAATAACATGTGCCACTTGGAAAAGTCTCTCTCTGTAAATATGTGCTTGTGAACACCAATAGCGTGTATTACGATAATAATACGTCACCCAGAAAGGAGCACTTTGGTACTTCTCAGTGTCTGCTAGGACATGAATTGAAATGAAGCAAAGATTGGGGGAAGCATCCTGTGGGAGGAGAATACTCTGCTTTCTGCCTTTTCAAGGGAGAGCTGAGATTTACATTTGAAAACGCTCGGTTCATCAGCTTTTGTGTCTCCATTTTGCCATTGAAAAAGAAGGTGAAATGGGATAAGTTGGCCGTGGAAAGGCAGAAATACAGAACCGGAGCCCAGCCAACATTTGTTTTTGGTTTGTTAAAACGGGCCGTGCAGATGTACGCGCGAGAATGCCAAAAAAAGTAACTCTCAGCAAAGTTGAAGGCTTTCAAACTTTCTGACAAACCCTAGCACTGATGTGTTATTACCTCAGGACAGAAAATTCACTTTAATGAAGCACCAGAGAGATCTCCTTCCTGTAGCAGTTTGTAACTTTTTAAGAAGCCCTCAGTCTGGATGCTCGACCTACCTTGAACTTGCAGAGCTTGAGACCTAATGAGGATGGGTGCGTGTGGGATGGGTGAGAGTGGGAGTGAGCAGTGCAGCGAGGATAGGGAGCGAGCCTCGGGCTTCTCTCATTTTTCTGTGTTTCTCAGTGATTAGGTCATGGAATAACTGTTAGTGCTAACAGGAATTTGTATGGATTGGTCTTCATCAACAGCATTAACGTGCACCTCACGATACTTAACGTGTTAATATATATGAATACTGGCTTTCAGCTAGCGTATCTGAGAGGAAAGATAGGATTTTGGAGGTCATTATTACCACACATTCAAATAAAATTTATGTTGCACAACTCAAAACTCTCAAACAGATGGAGCTGGAATGGCTCCCAGCATCTGGTCAGGGCTCGCTTGGGAAAGGGGAGAAGTGCTGGAATCGTTCACACTACCCTTCTGCTTCTGAGCAGCCCCGCCATGCCTCCTGTGTTAAGGGAGGGAGCTGTGGTGCAAAAAGGCTCTCGGTGCTACCTGGCTCATTGGGTCTTCTCTTTCCTGGGGGATTTCAGGTGTACAGGACCATCTCTGGGCTGCTTGCAGGCTGGTGTTTGTGGGAAACCTGAGGTTTGGGGGCAGTGAGGTGAAACGTCCAGCTCTGTGCTTGTAGTCTTTTGCCATCTCCATCTGCCAGGGAGCGATGCTAGAGCATAAGGAAACACAGGACTGAGTTCTCTGAATAGCAGAAAAGCAATGTGTTGGGCAGAGTTAGAGGTGGAAGGGTGGAGAAAGAGTACAGTTTCTGTTGTGAATCTGAAAGCGTGTCATTCCTTGCCTGACCCTAAAGGAAAAGGGCTTTGAGGTAAGGTGCTTGCACAGGAGTTCTTCAGGCTTTTTTCCTGTCTTGAAAGATGTGCTAAGTACTGCAAGTGATGTGTAAACCACTGGGAAGTTGAGAGTTTCTGCCACAAGTTGCTACCCAAGGAGCCAGGCTGGCTTGGCTTGGCTTCCCGCAAAGGACAGCAAGTTACATTTCTATGCAGCTCTTGCTTCTGCACTTTCTCCCTCGTGATACCCGGGTAGAGCTTTCATGTGGGAAACCCTCAGTGTGAAAATAAAAACACTGGGAGGACTGTGCCCCCGGCGTTTCTTAACTTTGTAACCTTTACTATGCCTTACTTAAAACGTCTCTCTTGATGCCTGGAGGTGCTCAAGGGCAGGTTGGATGGGGCCCTGGGCAGCCTGAGCTGGTGGGGGGCAGCTCTGCCCATGGCAGGGGCTTGGAGCTCTATGGACTTTGAGGTCCCTTCCAGCCTAATCTATGATTCTATAATCCTATGCTTTGACATACATTTTAACCCCATCATGGTCCCCCCTCACAGCGAAGGGCCACAAGCATTATCTGCTAAACCAGGGATTTTTGTAGTTCTTAAACCACACGGTAAATTGTAACTTGACTATGTAAATAGCAAAAGGCCTGCTACCCATAATTAGCACTGTGTTTGAAGCCTGGGCTGCTTGCATATTGTTTAAGGAATTCAAGAGAAATGAATTTCATCTGGGAAGCTTTCTCTGTAAGTAAAGGGTAAACCAAAAGGAATTTCCTGGGATTCTTGCATGTAATAGATCTGAAGAGCATTTGGGTTGGTAGTGTGTTTAAAATATTGTGAAAACTGAACTTTAGACACAAAAATTGAGGTCACTCAGATTTCTTTGTACAGAGAAATGACCACATATGTACCAAAGAAGTGAATTTGTCTGGATATCTGCCACTGCCTCCTACATCACTCTTCATAGAAAGCATTTTCTTCCAAACATAGCATAATGGGAACTCATAGCTTAACAGAGCCTCGTGGTTTAGATTCCTTTAAAATCATCATGCAGACGTGGGGAAAAAGATGTTTAAAATTCTTTGTTTTTGACCAAGGTCCTGTTACGTAACTCAGGGGCTCCTACAGAAAATGTGAAACAGTGCTTAAAAAAATGAGCAGCTGCTGTGTTATAATTTAGGAATGAATGATGCTGTATTCATGAGGGTGGAGGCTAGGGAAGGAGCTTCAGGGTTAACACACATTTAATCATAATTTCTGATTCAGTCTTTTTTCTTGGTAAGAAGAAGTGTCTCAATTAGGTGGAAGAGGAGCCTGAACTAACAGTGTACTGATCTTTGTGAGCAAGGCTTACTACAGTGACAGAAATGGGAGCTCTTTGTGTTGAAATGGCCCAGTGGTCTTCCCACTTGTACAGTTCTAATGGCGTGAGAGGAACTGCGCAGTGGTAGCCTTGGGCTCTTGTTAGTTCTGATTTTTGGTGTACCATAAAGTACACTTGCATGGGTTACAGTTAGTGGAAGCCCCCCCAAATAATCACATGGCATCTGCTTTTCATCAGATCCATTGCTCAGCTAACCCCAGAGCTATCAGTCTCTGCAGGTGCCCGGACTCCCAGGATGCGAGGACAGGACTACACAAATTGCTTGCTGTGGCCCATCCATGCCCAAGAAGATTAAGGGAAGTAAGAAGTCCTGAGTTGGCCAGTTTGGCAGTAAAGATGTGGAAAGTGCCATCTGCAGAGCAGCTGCTGGTTCTCCCACTTCGATTAATTTATCTCCTACTGTGTAAGAGGCAGCATTTTTCCCCTTTGTGCAGGAAAGCGACCTTCTGGGTCCATCATTTTTCTCTGGCACATCGGCGTGTTTTTTTCCCTCATCTCCTCTTTAACAATCCCCATTTCACAGCATGCTTTTGGGTCCTTTTACATCATTCTGCCAGCTCGACAGGTGAATGTGGTGAATTCCTGCATATGTATGTGTGGCTCTCTAGTGTCCTGCCCCTCTGTCATAGAATCATAGAATCATAGAATAGAATCACAGAATCATAGAATCGCTAAGGTTGGAAAAGACCCACAGGATCATCCAGTCCAACCATTCGTTCGCCCTTCACCAATGGTTCTCGCTAAACCACGTCCCTCAACACAACATCCAAACGCTCTTTGAACACCACCAGGCTCGGTGACTCCACCACCTCTCTGGGCAGCCCATTCCAGTGCCTGACCACCCTTTCAGAGATGTAGTATTTCCTAACGTCCAGCCTGAATCTTCCCTGGCGCAGCTTGAAGCCACTGAAGCCATGGCTTGAAGCCATCAAGAATGGCTTGGGTTGGAAGGGACCTCAAGGATCATCAAGCTCCAGCCCCCCTGCCACAACCTCCACATTTAATACCAGACCAGGCTGCCCAGGGCCCCATCCAACCTGGCCTTGAACACCTCCAGGGACGGGGCATCCACAACCTCTCTGGGCAGCCTGTTCCAGCACCTTATCACTCTCATAGTAAAGAACTTCCCCCTGACATCCAACCTAAATCTTCCTTCCTTCAACTTAAAACCATTTCCCCTTGTCCTGTTGTTACCTACCCTTTCAAAGAGTTGACTCCCCTCCTCTTTGTAGGCTCGCTTTAGGTACTGGAAGGCAGCAACGAAGTCACCTTGCAGCCCTCTCTTCTCCAGGCTGAACAAGCCCAGCTCCCTCAGCCTGTCTTTGTAGGGGAGGTGCTCCAGCCCTCTGATCTTTGTGGCCCTCCTCTGGACCCTCTCTGACAGCTCCCTGTCTTTCTTGTATTGGGGGCCCCTGTAGCCACTCTCTCCCCTCAGTCCCTGGGAGTTTGTTACAGCCCTTTGATGTATGAGAAGAAAAGGTCTGCCTGGGGCCGGTGTGAGAGATTTGTGATAGGGAGGGGAGCTACTGCTAGGTCTGGCCTGCAAGTGCAGCTGGGCAGTCTCACTGCTTTCAGTCAGTCTTGTATGCCAGTTCATCAGAACCCCACAGATTGTGTGTGGCCCCAGTTGTTTTGCTCCTATCAGCTTTGTTCCCTGATCAGGAAAAATAAAAATAAAAAATCTCATTTGGACAGAATTACAGTGCAGCATCTGTCTGAAAAGCAAAGAGTGTTTGCAAACACTGCTTATGTATTGGTTATGAAACAGTTGCTCCTAAACAGATACCAAACTCAGAACCCAACTAAAAAACCCACAGTCTCTGTGAGTTTTCTCCATAGGTATAGTGTAGGGATGTAGCTGGTAAACCTAGATGGTAAAGAATGCAGCTTGAAAGTAACCCACTTCTTTACTTGAAGAATTTTTTCTCATTACTGTTGCCTAGCTGGAAATAGCTTTGAGGATTACATTCACATGATCTACGCCAGCTTCATTCAAACTGCTTTTTCCAACCAGGTACTTCTTTCCCTGGAAATGAAGTTTATCTTGCTGCCTTCTTGCAGCGGCCAACCATTTTACACAGGCAGTATTTAACGAGTTTAAGGAGGAATGCTTTTGGCTTTCTTCCCTCCGGATATGAATGTGTCCCGTTCTCCTCCATCTTCCATTTTCCTGACAAGGGGGGGTATTACTTAAATTGCTTAAGCTTTTATTGCACCACGGAGCAGATTCTCCTTCACAGCCTGCTCCAAGACTGCTTGGAAGGCAGAGACCCACGCGCTGAGCATGAGAAGCAGAAGGAAGATTAAGGATTAATTTTTGGGATCCTCCTGTATTTGCCAAAGAATCATCACCATTTTTGTCACAACTGAAAATGCCACAGCCCTCTGTCAGTCCTGATGAGTCGCATGGAAAAGCTGCATGCTGTGTAGGGAGGTTATATTTCTGTTTCCTAGGGGTTTGCATTCGTATGTTATAGGTATATTTAGCTGGCTTTGAGAAGTGAAAAAACTTTGCTTTGGATCAGAAGAAAGATATGTATCCTGTCGTTCTGAATTCACATGGGAAATTACATTAAAGTAACATTTCCACGCAGAAAAAATAATCCATCAAAGTATTGATGGATTTTTCAAATGTGCTGAGTACTCGTAGATGCTGCTGCTGACTCGGGTACTGCTCAAATACTCTGCAGTTTTGGAAATTAATCCCCTTTGTATTTTAGCTTCAGCATTGATTCTGGGGGGCTTTTCACTCATTTGCATAACTAACCTGATAGCAAATAGCCCTGCTTTCCTGCAGGGCGCAGCTGCGGACCAGGTGAAGGTGGATCTGTGTGGTGGGGAGCCAGAACAGCAGAGGTGCATCTGAGCTGTGGCTTTGGGGTGCTTGTGCTGTGCCAACAAACAGGGCAAAGGGAGCCTGCAAGGGGATAAGGTCTTAGCAGGGTTGGAAAGGGTGACGTGGTGCCGAAATGCATGGTGAGGAGTGGCTCTGACTGAATGCTAAATGCACACATATAACGCATCTTGTTAGAGCAGGCTGACAGGCAGGCACCTTTCGTTGATTCCCAGGATAAAGGTGACACTGGTTTGCTTTTTTTCCCCTCTTGGAGGCTTTGGGAAGGGGCTGCATGCTTCTAATGGCCCAGCACAGGAGTCACAGTGCTCCCTTTCTCCCAGCAGGGCAAGGGACAGGAGTCATGGAGCTTCCATCATTGAGCTAGTACTTCTGGGGGAAACATTATTATGTAAAGGGTAACTGTGATGGAGCTGAGCCCCACGTATTGACTCTTCCTTTGTAGCTCCAGTGAGCTGGCAGTCTGTGGCTCACCTTCTGACACCAGGTAAAAGTAACCATAAAATGGGACAGAACTTCTGAGATCCATACAGTGGTGTGGTGGGGAAACAATCACCATGCCCAGGGCAACTGTCTCATCCACTGGCCTGCAGCAAAGCAGTCGTGATGGCAGGATTAACCCCGGAGAAGACAGAAGGTCCTCCCACCTGCAGCCTTCAGTTTAATCTGGGTATTTTAACCCACCTTATGCTCATCAGTTTTGAGTTTAGAGCTTTTGATAGGAGAGTGAGGGAATAAAAATACCTTTGCATGCAGGTTGTGTTTGCAAAATCAGACACTTCCTCCCCAACTCGCTCTTGAACCGAACAGATCCCTCCCACAAGAAAACTGGTGGATCCCACAGCTGGTCCCACCCTGATAAACATGTCAAACCAAAATAAAGGCTGCCAAAGTGAGGGGTGACATGGAGGAGAGAAATGGATGTCAGCTTCCGTTGGAGGCCCAGTTTCTTGCCCCTGCTTTCCCATGGATATCTGTGCCCTTGATTAAGGAAGTTAATTTTTTAGCTGTATTTTTTTTTTTATTTTGCTAATGCTTTTCTTAATATGAACTTAAATGCTTTGGTATTAAACACAGATTTTATTGTCATGGAAAAAGACAACTAACAAAGAAACAAAGGGGATTTTATGTCATTCTGTATGCTATTCTAGAAAACAGAAGAGAAGGTAATTACTTCTTCATATAAACTGAGTCCAGTTAGCCAATTGGTGTGAAAGACTGAGTGTTTCTGAATTGATATATTCAGTAAATGATGCTGGAAGTGTTGTTTTTAGGTATAAAAGTCACTGCTTCCTCTTTCCTTTGACCAAGAAGAATAATGGAGAACATTTTAAAGGGAATTTAAAATACAATGTAATTGTGACCGTGTTTCTTTTTCCCCAAGGTTATGTATTTTGGGGGTCAAGGGAAGAGAGAAGCAAAGGGGAGAGGGGAAAACAAATGATGCCAAGAGGGATGAGTCAGGCATTACACGATTGCTGAGAGTTTGGGCTTTCCACATCAGCAGTCAGCTCTGTTCTGTTGGGAGAACAAGTCTGTTTTGAAGCCATCTCAGATGCCTGTTAGTCATGTTTTCCAGCAGCAGAGGAGAACTATCCCAGTCTCTACGTGCCTTTCTTCCCATCCTGGAACGCTTGAAATCTGTGTGTGTGGAGGGAGGAGGTGGGGAAGGGTCTGGGAGGTTCTGGCAGTGGCTTCGGCACCTATGAGGACGGTGCTCCTTTCTGACCAGGGCTGGAAGGAAATCGCGTGTTTACAAAACGTTATCCAAACGCAAAACAAATACTGGGGATTTGATCTAATGTGGGTCAGACAGCTTTAATATGCTTCAGATGGGAACAACTTAATTAATGTAGAACTTAATTACTTGTACGGGGCAGCTGGCAAAAAAAAAAAAAAAGCATGAATTTTTAAGAAATAAACAGGCTTTCTGAGTGTCTGAGTGTGTGGGGGGAAATCTGATTTGCAAGGAGAAGAGATCTTCTCTGCAGTGCTACTGGCACAGTCCTGTGCTTCGTGTAGGTGCTTTTATTTGTTTTTTCCTTTCTGTATCTTCTGCCATGTAGCATATCTCTAGACAGCCTCTTTGTCTCTCTGAGCCCCGCACAGAAACATTTAATTGAAAATGAATGTAGAAACATCTGATATTCAGTGCTGTTCAGATTTTGGATTCAGCCCGTCTGCTGAGCTCTGCGTTATGCCAGTGGAAAAATGCTGGCTGTGTTTCATCACATCTGACTGTTGACTAAGTTAGATGCATTCTGGCCGTTGCCAGATGCACAAGATACAGTGAAATGAGCATTTCCTGTAGCAAATTAAGACTTGTTGGCTCTGTGACGGTATTGGCTAAAACTGCTTGTTTGCACTGGGGATTTGGCCAGATTGTGCTGGTCAGTACAGGCAATAAAGTGAGTTAGCAGAGGAGCTCTCCTGATCCAGCTTGAATTCTTCGTGTTCTTCTAATTAGTTAAGTTTGGGAATTGTGGGCTTCACTTGTCACTACTGTCTGTGATATGGGTTCCAGATACACCCATCATCAAGCAAAGCCAAATGCCTTAAGGCATTTCTCAGTCAGGCTGAACCGGTGAAGATAAGCCTCTCTGGTAGGGGGAGATGCTGGGGGGGTTGGTGCTGGCTGAAATGGCTGAGGGAGCCAAATCCTGAGCTGCTCTGAACTGAGGGCCTGCAGAGTCAAAACCACATCCTGTTACTTTGGCTCCTTGCCTAGAGCTCCTTGGTTTGCAGACACTCTGCCCATGGGCATCAGTAGGCAGGGAGGAGATGGGTTCTCAGTTGCATCTTGCCCTAAACTGGGGGTGCCTACCAGGCCGTGGTTGCAGGTCCTACGTCTGTCTGCTCACTGATTCCCAGAGCAGGAGCTATGTGCCTGTCTGGACCATGGCATGTTGTCCTGCAGCTGTTGCCCTGTGTGCTAGGGGGCCTGTTCTTCTCAGGGACCTGCAGGGAGTTGGGGTTCGCTTTTCTACGTCCCTGCAAGTGCCCATCCAGGAGATGGTGCCTGTCCCAGCTGGTAGAGAAGTGGCTGCAGCAAAGACGAGAAGCAAATAGGGAAAATTGCCAAAGCCACTGATGGGAACAGCAAGCAAGGATCACAGGGAGAGAAGAGGAGCTGGGTTAAGGCAATTCTGTCCCTCCTTTTGGAGCTGACTGAGAATTTTCTGGTTTAAAAGCTTTTGAGCACTGTAAGGGGCAGGCAAAACAGCAACAGCAACAACACAGCATTTATTGTGTACAAGCTCAGGTTGTGGTTGAGTGTCTGTATCAGAGAGACCTTAGAAACTTGAGAGCAGTGATGCCATTGTAAATACCTGACATTTACTGAGTGTTAAAGGGGACGGTGATGTGCCTTCAGCTCTACTTTCTGGAGCCACCCAGCTCCAAGAGCTGGAGCAATGGGACTTTTGTTTTGAGCTGGTGCTGCAGTTAAAACATTACAAAATGTTGCCAGCCTGGAAATGGTTTAAAAAGCACCCTGACCAGGGTGACAGCGAGTTTGGGCCAGTCTCACTGCCATTTAGACATCCAAACGAGAATTATCCAAGGTAATGTCCACGAATCCAGTAACATCAGTGCAGAAATACAATGGTATTTGAGCACTCTGCGTTAACCGTGCTGTTCAAACACCTGTTTTGAGATGGAGGAGCCCACAGGGCTGGACCTGTGAAACCCTGTGTGCTGGAAGACCTGGCCAAGGATGAAGATTTTGCCATATATAAGAGAACAGCAAGGCTCCAGAGAGGTTTCTGTGTTAGAAGACTTTATCCAAGCATGAACGTTAGTTAACACCTGAACTGAAACTCAGTTGTCCAAATCCTCAGTGCTTGCTGCTCTCCCTTGCTGAGGGAGAAAGGTACATACAGGAACTGTGCAGTTTCTCCTCTTCTTGTTCATCTAACACAGTGTGCAGAAAAATAGCTGTATTGGTAAACTAAATGCAACTCTAAATTGGAGTTATACCCCTGAAGTGAACAGAGATTGATTCTGCCACCCCAATACAGCACTTGATGAAAGGTGGAGGTGCTATAGATGTGAAATTTTCAGCTTTGTAGCATGACAGGAGAGACACCAAATCCTCTTTTTTCTCTCTGACGGTGCTGACACTGTCCTGTGAAACGGGGGAGTACCAGAAAGTTGAAATTTGGGGACTGGATGTCTACAGCTGTCCCTCCTTGTGTCACTGGGCACCACATGGTAGTGGCACTGCAGAAGCCAACAGCCCTACGCCCTAGCCATCATGCAGGAGGCATTATCTGCCCTGCACTGATTATCTTGTCATAAGACAAAGGGGCTACAAAGTAGGTGCGTGTGAAGTGTCTGCAGTGGCTCTGCAGGGAACAGAGAGCTTGGAAAGCCTGGGGAGAAAATGCTGCACTAATAATGTATGAGACACATAAGCTGTGCCTTGTTTAAAAGAGATGCATGGATCCCTGAGGAGTGGAGTAAGTGGGGCACAGGGAGGGCTTGGGCCAAGTTATGGTAGTGCTGTATCTGTCTCCTTCAAAAGTGTTAACTGGTCTAAAGAAGGCAGCCCCTTAGGGAACACCTTAAAAAAAAGAAAAGCATCTGCAGTTATCTGCCATAACCAGATCTCTTCGCTATTCAAACCGAAGCTTAAGTTTTACAACAGTAAAACTAACCCTCTTATTTAAAAACAAAAAACTGAAAAGAAAGAAGTTGTATTGTGTAGGGCTGTTGGAGAGAGGGTATCTATCACATTTGGTGACCTGTATTAACACAGTATCAATTAACACACTATCAAAAGCACTCAGAATTCACCCAATGGGGACTTCATTGATGTCTCACCCCAAAGCCCCAAATCCTCCGGACCAGTCTCGATCCCTTTTACCCCTGGAATTAATCCCATGCAAATCAATTTACTCTCATGAGTAGACTAAACAGGATTTGTCTGTAATTAGCATGAAGTGGAGCAGATTGCAGGCATGCTTATCTCCTAATGTGGAGGTGCAGCCGGTGCAGGCCGGGCCGTGCCACTGCCCTGCAGGCCCGAGCCCAGCAGGCCGCCCCGGCCCCATGTCACCACACATGGCCTGGTAGATGCTGGGAGGGCACACACACCTCCACCATGCTGATGCCAGATTAGACCTCGCGTGGGATTAAACCTGGCCCTTTTGATTTGTCCCAATCACAGCACAGAATCCAGAGATCAATGCTATTTCGGTTGTTCTAAGTTGCATTTTTCCAGATTAAAGGCTGTGACTTTAAATTTCAGATTAAAGTTCAGATTAAAGTTCTTCTGACTGAAATAGTAAAGCGTGTTTCATCTTTAATTTATTACTTCTAATACGTTATTATTTAATATTTCATTCCCCCTATTGGGGAATTGAAGCCTATTGGCTTCAAGTAGCTCCTTTCTAATACTTGAATCCCCCAAGTGGTAACAGTTTACTTACTGGATAATTCTTCATTTGTGCTTCTCATGCTGTCAGGATGAGGACAGTTTCATTCTGCACTCTGTGAAGGCAAGCCCTCTCTCAAAATTGTCTTTAGGTGGGGCTGATCTTCTGCCTGCTGGGGAAACACGAGGCGATGCTGGCCCCACACACATATTGTCACGCCAAGTGGGTTTTATTTAACGTGCCAGCATATGCCAGCACAGGATGGCACCCAGGTAGGTTTCTGTTGTGTGTTGTACATGAAGTATATCTGGTTACTCTACCTCGACGTGGATGGGAGTTTCTGGTTCGTTAAGCATCTCCTAGTTCCAGTCTTGCTTTGGCAGGGATGGCAGCTGCTGTGTACAGGGAGGGATTTCTCTCTCATCTGATCCAGGTGAAAGGTGAGTTGTGGCCCTTTACACTGAAGGCAGTAGGAATCTTTCATTATCTCTATTTCTATTTATTTTAATTATAATGTTCTAATAAAACCTGGTACGTGATGGATTCCAGCAGCTATTCTGGTGAGGATGCGCTGCTCTTGTCCACACAACTCATAGCTGTCAGAGCTAAGGTCACCTCTCAGGTACAGAATTCAGGAGTGAGGTCAGTAGAACAGCATTCAATTTACTCATAAAAAACCAACAGGAAAATGTAGCCTTTCCAAAGGTTAGTTTTTGCTAGCAAATGCATAGGGAATAGATGGATAACAATTGCATTTTATGGTGCCTTTCATTTCCAGTATTTGATGAGAGCTGGAGTTTCAATATTTAAGTCGGGACATAAAAAGCCTTGGTCTTTTTCTTTCTCTGAATGAAATTAGTAGCAAATTAACACTGAATTTAGCAGAGTTAAATTTGGTCAGGGATGAGTAAACATATATTTCCATTTCTGGTTTGGGAGCTGCTGGCTCTGAAGCTGGGGTTTTAAACAAATGGAATGGCAATGTTGCGAGATTTATTTAGACTGTACATGCAGTGAGCTGTTAACTGAGTTGGTTGAAACCAAGAAAACAAAATCGGATATGTTTGATACATTCGTATAAATAGAGAAAAACAAATCTGTTTGGTAGGCTGAGTACTGGTGTTCCTATCAACCACATGCATGTGTGCAGGGGTCTGACAGCCTGTCTCTGTAGGGCTGAAGTACACCTCGTGTTGCGGGTGGCATAAACATCAATGCCCTCTGATAGAGAAAGAAAAGAGCCCAAACAGAGCTGATGTGATAGCTTGAGTTTGGGGGAAGAGTTGTTAGCGAGGCAGGAAATGACCCAGCACTTCATATCTGGGTCTGGCCTTGGGATTGGTTGCTGGTTTTTCAATTTTGGTACTCATGAACACTTAATATTCACAGCCAAACCTTCAAATAACAGAAAGGAAATTACAGGCAGATTTTGAATCTGCGTGCAGAAATGAGCAAAACAAAATTTTCATGCCTCATCCTGGATGACATAAATATTTTATTTAGCTTTAAGGACTAACCTTTGAAGTAAAAAGTGGCAGCTAGCTGAGAAATGGCCTGGAGCATGGAGCTGAAAGACTTCTATTTCAAGTAGATTTTTAGAGATTTCTTTTTCATTTGGGTCACTTCACATTTTTTCAAATACAAACACTGCTGGTTAATGTTTGTGGGCTCCCAAATATCCGTACGTCTATCTATACACTGCTGTGAGCAGCGCCTGCCAGCAGGGCAGCATTCAGCTCCTTTCACTAGTTCGGAAGTATCCAAGCAACAGGACAGGCATTGCATCGCTTACGCCTTTCTCACCCCAAATCCCAAAACATCCAGGAGGACCTTTTCAGACCGGGGCTGGTGCAGCCCCTGCCTCCTCCTGCATCCATTACTCCTGGGGCTGCGCGGCCTCACAAAAGCTGATAAGACCAGCGATAAAAGCGGTTTAAAGAAAAGCCCGGGACCACAATGGAGCCGTTTTGAAATGAATGCAAAACAGATGCCTCCCAATAGCGTGGAGGTTGTGCCACAGCCAGAAGCCAAGCAGCCCAGGCTGCAGACAATGCGGCTGATTCAGCCAGCATCCCTCTAGCCCTAAATTCATTGCGTTGCTGATGAAAAAGGGGGAAGCAGGGGAGTGCTAACTGAGTGGCCTCTCTGGCTTCTCTGGCCTGGCTCTTGGCTTTTTGTTAATAATAAATGAACTGGAGGTTTGTGGAGAGGTATCGACGTGCCCGGCTTTGCGCAAATGTTCTCCCATCGCTCAGGTGGGAAGAGCAGCCAGGGGGTAAAATCGGGCAATGCAGAGTTCTGCTGTTCAGATGTCCGTGGCTTTGGCAGAGTCCCCTGCCCATGTGCTGGGATGGTTTTTAGGCACATGGCCCCTTCCGATGGGGACTGCCATGTGGGAGGCACTCAGGAGCTGTGTCTGTAAGGGGATTATAACCTGCCCATCCTACATGGAGCCACGTGAGCACAGGGACATCAGCAAAATCTGTTGTCGTGGTCAGAGCCCCTCTATTTGTAAGTAACAGCAATCTGTGCTGTTATCACAATTATCCAAGTCTTCACTGCCATAAAAACCTCGGGATTGCTGCCCTTGTCAGTGGCTGGCAGACCTGCTGTAATGTTTGATCCGTGGATCGAGAAATGATGTTTGTGCCGATGCATGGCCTGGCACATCTGTCAGATCCAGATTAATTTCGTGAACGCTACTGCAGAGTTCAAAGCTGTTTCCTCTCTAATTACATTGAGACAGCCATAAACTTTGTGAAGACAGTCGTAAAATTCTAAGACCGGCACCACTTAGCACAGGAATGAGTTAATTTATCTACTGATTTTATTTGTTTATAGACCGCTTGCGAAGCACTCGCCAGATTTCTCGTGTTTTGCCCAAATCCAAAACCAAGGCACAAGTGGGAAGATGCTCACATCCACCATTCCGTCTCGGCCGCAGTCGGTGCAGCTCTGCGTGCCGCGCGCCTGCCACGCGCTGGTGTGCCCCATAGCAAATACTGGCGCCCAGGTTCACAAACCCTTGGACTGGGACCTGAAAATGGAATTTGCAAACAGCCCCAGCCATGTCTGAGCGGCGGCTCTGCTGGAATAGGAAACTTGCAGACAACTGCTCCCGCTGCTGCTGTGCGGCGCCCTGCATGGGGCTGCCCTCTCAGCAGGACCATGTGTCTGTGCAGGCTGTAATGAGACGGAGCTCTGCCTGGTTTTGTTTATGAGCGAAGGGCAGGGCTTGGGAAAAAAAAAGTCCACTTGCTTGCGGTGAGTAAAGCTGCACTGTTTGACCAAAAAGGGAGATTAAGATTAAGGCATAAATTCACTCTGCTTTTCTTCTTTTTTTTTTTTCTTAAAAAAAAAAAAAAGAGTTTTAATTAAAAAGAGGAAGGTCTGGCCTTTCAGTGCCAAGACAGCCTTTCAAATTAATTTAAAAAGCATTAGTGAGTTCTGCTGAGGTCTACAAGTAGGTGACTCTTCTGTCACCACTGCTACTCATTCAGTTCCTGAGAAGCAAGAACGCCAAACTGATAAAATGCTGCCATCTGATACAGCTTTGCAACCTAGAATTTAACAGGACATTTATTAGACAAGGTAAAAAAGGAAAAAAATCACCTTGTTAAAACTGTAGGCTTAACAGTTTGGAGTGTGGATGGAGCTGCGGATGGAACGGAAGAGCAGAGGGACTGCACTACAGGATAGGCTTCCACAGTGGTCCTCCAGCAATTGCTCAAAGGAAGTGGAAGAGCAGTGGCATAATTCTGCCTGTGGTTTGTCTCGTGTTCAGAAAGTGCATCTCGCCTGAGCGAAGGGTGAAGCAATTCCCATGCCATGGGAGCAGCCCCAGCTCGCTCCTTCCTTCCAGCAGCTGGCTAAAAATCATTTTGTAGAGAGACCTTTTCTCTAATAAATAGTAAAGCAATCTCATAAAGAAAGTAGCGTGCTTTTTAGACTCGGTAACCATATTGAATTAAATGTTAGGCACACCGTAATTACATTTCCCTGTCAGTTGTATTAATGTGAATTTCTTTGATTAATTTTTCAAGTTTGTTGGCATTAAGTGGACAGGAAGCTGAAGATCCCCTCTGGGCCTCCTGTGCCAGGCCATGCAAGGAGAGCAGCGGGCTCGGTGTTGTGCCGTAGACTCAGCCACGTCGATGTGAGACTGAGATCCCAGCCTTTGGGACATCTGCAGTCACCGCATGCAGCCCACCGAGGATGGGCACTGCTTCACCAAGTTTCCCATTTCTTTTGCTAACACCACTGAGGCCAAGTTCACCTTTTGAGGAGCAGAAATGCTATCTTGGCCACATGCAGAGAGCTGCTCAGACAGCTACAGGACAGCAGCTGCTGTATTGGTGATCTCTACGCTGCACAGCACCAAGCACCATGAAACCGGGGGCTGTTGATATGGGAGCCTGGCTTCCCTTCCCGTGTGAATCCAATGCTTACAGCTCTTTTAGAGAAGCAGCAGCAGCCCTCGTCATGAGGAGCTGTGCATTACAGCTCGGCTCCCCTGTGCTCAGTGCCTGCAGACTTTGTGTTAAGTGTCCCTTCCCAGTTCATCCCTCAGACATCTGCGTTAGCTCATGGGGCTCAGGGAGTCCTGTCCTGCAGTAAGTGTGAGGTAGGGATGGACTGAAGTGAGCTCACTTAAATAGGGACCCTTCTTCTTGTGTAAATCAGCCTGGATTACAGGGATCCAAATAAACAATTGTAGATGCATACATCCTGCAGCACTCTGTTTCTATTACACAGCTCTGGGGAGATGAAAAGAGTCTGCTTAGTATCTGCTCAGAAGGAAGAAATGGGAGCAGGGCTGTGGAAGAATTTTTCAAGATTGGGAGCCTGTTTCATGTTACAGTGGCCTGCCAGATTTGGTACAAAATTTCTTAGATAGCAGTTCCTGCGTACAATGCATGAGCAGTTAACACCAGTGAAGCCATGGGATGCACTGAGCTTCTGTTCCCAACACGTGTAGCTTTTGCTCTTCCTACCTAAAGATAAGTTCTTTTAGGGCAGTTTCAAAAAGAGCTCAAAACCACATACAAGAGCAATCTGAGAAGAATGGGAAGCGCTGTGTAGGAGGTTTGAACATATACAAGCTTATTTCCCTTCTCTCCTCTTGCCATCTTGCCCCCCTCCTGATTGCAGCCTGCCATGAAGCATGCACAGTAGCACAGCAGATGTTGCAAAAGAAGCTCCAAGTATTCGGCTTGCGGACAGCAGCAGTTCCTTTGTGCTCTTTGTCCTTCTTACACTGCTGAGTAGTGCAAGAAGGACACTGCACTGCACATGGGCCAATTTTTAGTATGTTCTTAATTACATATATAAAACAAAACAACGAACTATGCATCTCTTTCATGCTCCTAAACAGCCTAAATCTGTTCTTTGTATCGAATTCTGCCTTCATGGGGAAGAAGAGAATTTGGCTCTGTTCCACTTTGAAGGGAAAGAAGAAGTTTCTGGGGGAAATCCACTTGCCTTGGGGATCTAATGAGTTGAAACTATCTTGAAGTGCTTGTGATTTAGATCATAATGAATACTAATGCTTGTAGTTAAAAGGTTCTCCAGTATATGGAGCAGGTCTGTAGACTGCTGGTTGGTGCAGGCAGCAGCGGGCTGTGCCTGGCTGACCCACGGTGCTGGAACACACTGCGTGAGAAGTGGCGCTGGGAAACTTCTGGCACTCCGCAGCAGCCGTGCAGGGCTGGGCGCTCTTACAGTCTGTGTTTTTCTGTAGGTATCAGCTGGATAACATTCAGTAACCTTCAGGTCAGATCCAGACCATACCCCTTGTATTCTCTCACAGTAAACACAGACATGCTGCTAGAGGCAGCCCACTGTAGGAAAAGCTGAGTTATTCAGGCAGCAGTGTGCCTTAGGAAAAGAGCTGCAGCATTTTCTTGGGGAAAGTCTGATTCATCACTTGTCTGCATGCCTGGACAAGAAGAGGGTCATATTTCTGCTAGGCACCGGTGCGGGGGGAGGGTGCTCGAACTTGATTTATCAACTAGTGGAGATGAATTAGAACCCTCAGGGGAGGGAAAACTTCACAGAAACCGAAATATTTTTACATTGCAGATGATTGTGGCCTCCAGACTTTTTCTTGTATGGCATTTATGCAAGCACACATTCCAAAACAAAATTAAACAAACAGTCCCTTGAAGACTCCTAATTAGCCACTTTGCTCAATACTCAATTAGAATAACTGGGTAGGTAAAATATGACTGCAGTGCAGAGATTTTCATTTGAAGTTGCAGTCCGTAAGTAATGTTTAAGAACAAGTTAGAGTTCATCAATGGATGCGTTTCGCTCGGAGCAAACAGTCTGCAGGAGGGGAGGGCAAGGTGCTGTAAAGCTGACGAGGGCTGGTAATTTAAAGCAGAGGCCCAGAGTTCAGAGGATCTGGAAAGATCGTGCCTCTGCCAGAAACCTTGATGTGACCCCAGGCAAGTCGCTTCACCTCTCTGTGCCTTATCTCAATAAATATCTCTGTTTCCTACCTGTGAAATGAAGATAATGCTCATACGTGTTCTGAATCTTGAATGTTAATAAAGTACATAGAAATTACCAGGCAGGAAGTCTTCTAGAACAGATTCTGAGTCATATATGTTTGTACAGCGCTCAGTAGCTACAAGTTGCTTTTTTATTAGGCCACTTGCAAATAGTTATGATGTTTAAACTTATTTTGCTTATCCTGCTGGTGAGGAGGACACACCTGGACCAAGCATTTGGATTCAGACTGTCTCAGTACTCACAGGAGGGGGAGCAGCTGGAGGTCTCTGAAGGGCTTATGGTTGTCATCTGAACGGTGAGGATGCATCACTTGGAGCCTCACACCAGAGCCCAGCTCTGACATGAGACTCTGTGGCTAGAACCCGTTCCTATCAAAGGATGATAAAGAATAACATTAAACAGATTTCAGTACTTAGAAATTACCAGCTCTGTATGTCTGGTTTAGCTTTGTTTCCACGAAAGGGCACAACTCTCGCAACTAGTAAATGATGTAGTTTCTACTGATACCATCTGCACTGCTAGTAGCTGGTGGTTTCAGCTGACTGTTCAGTTTCTCACAGCACACAGAGAATTACCTAGAAGTGCTAACGAGTTAGGCTTGTCTTCTCCCCACCCCACAGCTCCGGCCCCTCCTGTGGTTACATTGAAGTGTCTGCTTTGTGCTCCCTCCTGCTTTACTATTAGGAAAACCGAAGACTTCACCCAGGGATTCCTCGTGTTGTGTCCCAGGTGAGGGAAAATGCCAACATTTAAGAAAAGATTAGAGAGGAAAGCCTGCACTCTTCTTGGAAATAGGTAGGCAAAGTTGGATGCGCTTCTAATGAGAAGTGTTAAAGCCCTGGCTTAGCTTTATATTAAAGAATTAATGCCATCACATTAAAAGAACTAACATTGAAAGAAAGGTTTTGGCAAAAATAAATACAGAGTGTTGTCTTGATTTATTAAAAAATCCGAAGCTTATTTTAAAAGCCTTGAGAAATGTTATCTCTAGCTCAGGTGCACACTTCAGTTGGGGGCAGTATCTTCTATCTATCTGTATTCCTCAGCAATTGTAATTTAACAGGGCACCTTGAAGACTAAGGTCTCAAAAATAACTTGCAGTAAGGCTGAAAATAGCTTGCAGAAGGACTGAAGCCCCAAAGACTGGAAACACAGGTTTGCATGGGCTGCTTGTGCACTCCCAGGTTTTTGCATTATTTGCAGTGTAAGAATGTTTGATAGCCCCTACAGACGTTTTGCTTCAACTCAAAAGCAACATAATGAGTCTTGAAGGCTGCTCTGGAACGTTCTAAAAGGCTTTGCTTCTCGAAGGTTGGGCGGACAGGAGTTGGGAAACCGGGTCACTGTGTCACAGGGTCCTTCCTGGATTTGGGACAACCATAAATAAATAAATAAATAAATAAAAGCTAATAACAAAGAAGGTGAAAATGTAGAATGGGAAAGGAGAAAATGCAGGATGTGTGCCATACGTACTTTTCCTACCTCTAGTCGTAAAACCTAAATCAGGTATTATGGCTGCAGAGACCTTCAAACAGGTCATTAGAAACAACCCAGCAATTATGAATCGCTTTATTGTAAATTTTAATTTAAAATGGCACTTGCATGACTTTTCAAATGTGTTGGAGCCTTTGTAAGACTTACTTCAATCACTGTTTTGTCAAAAGAAGTCAGGTGATATGTCTTTTGTTATCTTCCTGATTAAATCTCTCCATGCTGGGGAGAATTATCATTTCCTTACCAACCTCTCCTTGTCTTTTTAAAAGACCAGTAGGTAATTTTACTAACTTAGATAAGGAATTTCATTATTACTGAGAAGCCAATTATCTGTCAAGACATTACTGCAGTATTATTAGAAAACTGGATACTTAAGCAGCAGGTAGGTGTTTTTTTTTGTATTTCCTGCATAACTATCATACACTGTGTTTTGATTAGTTCCTAATGATACCAAGAATGTTTTAAACAAATACTCAGCCTGTACGAATGGAAAACATTTTGCTTCTTCAGTTGCACTTGTGCAGCAGTGGTAATTAATACACCTTGGAATATTCAAACTATATCTGATTAAATCAAATTGCACCAAAGAGGGCTTTATGAGTAATCTTTCCAAGAGCCCTGCTGTGAGAGAACTAGGGAGGAAAAGGAAATGTGTGTTGGACAGCGTCATTGTGACTGAAGATGTGTATGGGCAGTGGAGTAGCACCTATTGATTCCCATGCCCATAACGCTGGTCCTACCTTGGACCATCTCTGGTGAGTGGCAGCAAACCAATTTTCCATAGTTTTTATGGCAGAAACAGGCTTTGCAGCTGCAGGCCCAGCAAACTGGCCAAATCCTATTGAATGGTCATTTGCTTTGTTCACCCTACAGCCATGTCACTTGTCCTGGTAGAGGGCAGCAGTCCCACCACCAAAGTGCCGATGTCTCAGCTGTCTGTTCCCAGTATGACCCTCACTGGTTGGTACTGGTCCTGATCTCTGATACATGGTTTTCTTACAACCTTTGGCATAAAGGATGTGGCAGGGGGCTTGGGTTGAGCTGCTGTGAGGGGTTGTCTCTTGAGGACCATCACCCAAGCTTACTTGTAAGTAGCCTCTGGGATTAAAGAGCATTACATCCTGGTCTCCCCTAGTTAGTATCACCAATCTCAGTGATGTAATATTTGCAAGCCAGGAACAGAAGTTTGTTTGGGTTTTGAGTTAAACATGTTTTAACTTGGCCTGCGCCCTTTCTGGAGGCTGAGGTTAAGGTGCAGGTAAAGGAAGGGATGCAGCAGCAGCAGAGCACTGCCACCTCCACAGCAGATGATGTTGTATGCAAACTGGTTTGTTCCTATTTTACAGGAATTTATTGCAACTGTGTGAGTTTAGAGGAAAGAGGTGGCTGTTTTCCAGCTGATGTCTTTCACGCTTGTCAGCTGGCTTCACTCTTTCCCCGGTGTCGTCAGCTTCCCCTCGTTGTTTGCATAGATCTTTCCTATAGCTACAGGAAGCAGGTTCTTAAAAGTAGGAAGGTGTGATGTCAAGACAGCGAAAGGCTTGGCAAGGTAGCTAAGGGGCAGGGGATAGGGCAGGTTTCAGGGCAGCCCGTGTCTGTGTTTCTGTAGGGCTGTCCTTTGCTGCTCTCCACGCTGGCTGGTTGTTAGCAGGCGCTAGCCTTGAACGCTGTGCAATTGCAAAATCTCATTTTCTGTGTGTGTTTGGGCATGTCAGCAGGCCTTTGAAGATTTATTAATAACAGATTATACTCTTTTTAAGAGGTGCTTTCGGTTCCTGGATTGGGTGGGGAGCAGCCCGTTTGCACCACCCATACCTCACTGTCTCGACCAACTCACTCCAACTCCTTTTATAACAAAACCACACCAGACTGGCACCGTGTCCCCCCTCGGTGAGCAGTCGTTGAGCAGAGCACACGTTGTGCTCCTCGTGGGGCCAGGTTTCACGCGAGCTGCTGCTCGCCGCAGAACCTGCACACCTGCCTCATGCTGCAGAGCTGCAGCTCCGCTGTGGGGAACAGCTCTGGGGTCTGGGAGGTCAACGTCCTGCTGTTTTGGCTTTGCTGGTCACCTGGTGTTTGGACACATGTTTTTCTGCTTTGAAAACTGAAGGGCAGGTTAGAGTAGGTCACCATCAGTCGGACCAGTACATCTGCCCGTAGATGGAGAAAGGAGGGCTTCCTTCAACTTGGTAGACTCAATTGAGGTACAGTTTGCTGATTCATTGCTAATCAAGCGCAATCAGCACTCCTGCTAACTCCTCCTGCACAGTGAAGGAGGGGTGCTCACATACCAACGAGTGTTGGGGAGCCAACCTGCCTTCTGCTCTTCCCAAGGTCCGCCTTCTCAAATGTGCTGCCCGCAGTAATGGCTGCCACAGAACACACAAACCTTGGGCTTCTCTGGGTTTTCTGTGGGGAAGTACTTGGGACTCAGGCTTCGGCATTTTTTTTTAATATATATATTATATCCTGTGGCAATCCCAGCCTCACATAAGGAATTTCACGGGGAGGTTTGGCCACAACTGGCATTTCTGTCCATCTGTGTAGTTCATTTACATTTTTTAGTAAATTTTGATTGTGGTTAAATAGCCGGCAATCATGTGCAGGTGATAGATTTTGAGTGCGATCTTCATTCCTTCTGGCAGGGCAGCAAAGAGCTATTTTCCTGAATAAATACCCTTTCCTGAACTTGCAGACTGAGGTTCCATCTTTGTGGGAAAGAGAGTTTCTTTTCCCAGTCCGTAGTTCATATCTAAGACTTGTCCTTTGTAGGGCACACATACTAAATACACATTTAATCTCACAATATGCCCAGGTGTTCATTTTCTTCTTTTTTTTTTCCCTCTCCGTTCTGAAGCTGTAAGTAATTCTGGACTCGTTCCATCCACCTGGTTGAGTGCTTTTTTTTTTTTTATTATTCTTGATTTCTATTTTTCCTCCTCTTTTCCCCATCTCCCCTGTGTTTCATTTCCTAAGCTTTTCTGCCAGAGCAGCTTTTTATTTCAATCACCTCCGGGAACGGAGTGGACATAATGAGATGGGTATTTTATTTGGGCCCCGGGGGGGAATCAGGTGTGGCAGGCAGTGAGATGGGGACAGCTCAGGCCCGGTGCCTGCGGGCACAAGGCAGCCAGGAGGTGGGAACCTGGGACTTCTGCACTCACTTATGGTCCACAAAGCAGGCAGGGACCCACAGTACCACTTCCCTGCAGTTTGGCTGGGGGGTTTTGTCAGGAACAGATGGGTGTCTGCACTGGAGATCTGCCCTCTGCCATCCCGGCTAATCGAGATCGCCGATGAAACATTTATTTGTCAGATTGGGATGTTTTGCTAAATATAGGAATGCATTTCTGCAGTGTGAAGATGAACATCAAGGATCTTGGCGTGGGATAATGTCAGCAATTGCCACGCAATAAAAGTCTTGTCAGACACAAACCATTACCCTGCCGGGATCCGAGGAGCTGCTGCGCAGGGTGATGTGGCTTTGTTTGGTGCTTTCTTTGTTCTGCCCTGGGATGTTGCTACCTGTATTTCCGCTCTCTCCTTGGCCTCTCTGGTGGAGCAGGACTTCATTTCCATAAGAATCCCAAAGCAACAGCAAACATGTGCTAGAAATGATCTGGTTTCTGGTCCTGGGACAGGAAGAAGTCTTGCCTCGATCTCATTTGTCTAAGCTGCTGTTGAAAACTTCCCTGTAGCTAATATTGCAGCAGGTTCAGGAGGTTTTGTTCCTGTGCTTCTCTACCCTTAATATTGAGTTATTTTTCCTTTGGATCCCAAATAAAATGCGTTTTGTTGCAACTGAAGGTGGTTTTGTCCATCCCCCGTTGGATATAGAAATCTTCAACTTATAAATCTTGACTTAATTTCTATTTAGCTTTCTTTTCCATTTTGCAGTGCTCTCTTCTTTTGGACGTTGTACAACTAATTCTATTACCCTTTGATCATTGGGTAAATTTATTGAATCTGTTGTGACTTCTATTCTTCTACTCGGGCTGGTCTGTTTTACATCTGCCTGCTGTTGTATCTGCCTGCAAATGCCTCGTCTGAGCCCGAACACAGGAATGTGGCTGAGCAATTATCTCCCAGTTTTTAAGTACGCCACTCCTTTGCCTAAAAATCAAGATTTTGTTTCCTGAAACGGCATTTCTTTGTTGACTCGTGTTTATGTTGTGATTTGCCATGACCCCCACATTCTCATTCCTTGTTTTGTGTTTGTGCGTCAGCGTTTGCTTCCAGAGTATGTTATTTAGTTTGTTAATTAGCTCTTCTGAGTGCACCGAGTTCTTTGGATTCAAGAGTAGCTCATATTTTCCCGTGTGAAGTTTTTTTTCCCCTCTTTATCCCTGCTCTTTCTTCCGTTGCTATGTGGAAGACAACACACAGAAAACAAAGAAACTGCCAGATATTCAGAAGAAACAGGGAAGCAGAGTATATACAAAATAAACAGGCTGAGCAAAGAGCCAATTATTTGTCCTTTTTCTGCTGTGGTAATTTTATCTTCATTCTTAAGAATTGCAGGGGAAGCAGATATCAAACATGCAATTTTTAAAGAAATCGAGTGTAAATTGAGCGAGCACATTAAAAAAACAAGTCAAAAATGAGCCAGAAAAAGCTGGAAGGCGCCGTTAGATACATGGCTTAGTATTTCTAGGGATGCTGGTGTGATTTAGGCAGCGAGGAATGGCCAGAGCTGCTTTTGTAAATGTGATGGATAGTAGAATAATTCATAGCTGACTTTCATTTTTCAATTCAAATATGTTTGCACATGAATTACCGTTTGGCCTGGGTATATTAAAACATCATCTTCCCGGATAAATAGATAGATCAGTGCATGCAATGTTAATCATGTCTTCAAATTTATTTTAACCGGGAATCGTGAAGCCGAAGCCTTCTAAACACACACATTTCTGGGTAATTTCGGTTTTAAATTCAGCCAGGAAATGCAGAGTTAAAGTAGATGGCTTATGCAGTGTTATCAGAGAGAGACGTTGGGATGGGATGAGCTGATTCCAGTCCAAACATTCTGAAATTCCAACCCGAGTGGACGGCAGCCTCAGCAAGCACTGTGTGATACCGCAGCATCGCTGTTATCGGCCAATGTAAGCTCTTCAAATGTCCCGTGAAGCAAATAAATTTTACTGGGAAAATTTTAGGAAAGAATAGCTCGGGCTTTGATGCCAAGGTAAATGTTTCACTTTGAGCTGAAATTTGTAACGGGGGTGTTTTTGCTTTCTCGTGTGTCTGAGTGCTGCTCGCAGAGCACTGAGCTCACCTCTCAAAATGCAGCCCTTGTCTGGGAGTCGAACAGCAGTGCTGCAGTTCAGGAAATGCCCCCCAGAAAGGACAGGGCTTCACAGACCAGCACCCAGACACCGGGGCTGGGAGGGCAGGAACCTCCTCGAGTTTGCGTTTCACCTTCTCTCTTCTCGGCTCCATTTTCCATACCCATCTGATGTCAGGTGAGCCGATCAGCGGTTGGGTGCACGTCCCTTGGTCCTGCTGTCCTCAGCCAGCCCACCCCTATTCCTTCTGTCGGTGAGGAGCTTCCAAGCAGAGCTGCTGGCGTTGTGACCCTGAGCTAGCATTGCTATTTCCCCTTTTGTTCCTCTTCGTCCTTCACACTGAGGCAAGAATTTATGGATGCTCACGGGCTCCTACAGCAAGCATCGGGAGGAGAGGTCATACAAAGTTTGGAGGGTTGCTAATTAGCTTTTTTCTTCATGAATTAGTCAAAGCTAATTAGTGTCTGTCTTTGCAGAAGTTCTGAAGCAGAAACAACATGGGAGCAGTTAAGCCGCGGATGTTAAAGCACCCTTGTGAGATAGTGCCCCAAAAAAGCTCTGTACGATAGCTTATGTGTTGAGAACGTGTGGAATATCTTGGGAACCACCAACTGAGGAGAAGAGGGTGGAGGGGCACTGGCACAGGCTGCCCTCAGAAGCTGTGCGTGCCCCATCCAGGCTGGACGGGGCTTTGAGCAACCTACTCTAGTGGGAGGCATCCCTGCCTATAGCAGAGGGTTGGAACCAGGTAATCTTAAAGGTGATCCTCTCTTCTAACATAAACTATTCTGATTCTGTCCCTGGAGGCATTCAAAACCAGGCTGGATGGGAACCTGGGCAGCCTGACCTGCTGGGTGGCAACCAGTCCAAGGCAGTGGGTTGGAACCAGATGGTTTTTAAGGTCCCTTCCAACCCAAACCATTCTATGGTTCATTGACTCTGTAAGAAGGGAAAAGGACCGAGCTCCAGTGTCTGCTTGGGCTTACCATCCTGCTGCTGGGGCCATCCTCCTCCTCTGTTAGCACTGGAACATTGCAGCCCTTCCCCCTCTCCCAGCATTAATTACTGACCACAAAAAGCTTTTTTACGTGGGGAACGTTGTATAATCCCTGTTACTCTCCTACACCACTCCGTCCTGTCTTACTCTTTGATTCTGGACTGCTGCTGTCACAGAGGTTGTCACATCGGGAAGATGGCCATCTACAGCTGTCAGCTCAGAGAGACCATTTTAATTACATTCTTTCGTTCCAGATCAAGTCACACTTTTCAACACGCTGAGATCTGCTGCTCGGTGTGTGGACTTTGAAGCTGCTTTGCTGAGTACAGTGGGAGCACCCACCTGGCAGCATGGGGCTGGCATGTTTGGATCCCCACTAGAACTCAGTCATGTGAGAATTATTATCGTTTGGGTATTAAAAATTAGCTTTGAGTATTAAATACCTGATGCACCTGAGGCATTCTGATGTACTCTTTACTGTGTGCAATTGATGATGCTTAAATTGTACTTAGTATGCAAGTTATTTTTGTTGAGAAAAGCTGATTTCTAATGAGCAGTACATTCAAGAATGTTAACCAGATAACCACATTCTCAATAATCCTGGCCTTTAAAGTTCTTCCCCTGCTCTCACTGAGTAGGTATGACAGTCCCTCAGAAACTTCCTTGAGGTCATTTAATTAATCGAATGGTGTAGTTTCATGTTGGATATCTACCAACCGGGAAGAGGGTCGAATTGGATTTGAAGTATTCCCTCTGCTTAAAATTTATCAGAGATGGAAGTGGCTGATTCGGATGCAGCAGAGTGCAGACCTTGGGCAGAACGGTGGAGGGAAGCAGGAGTATGCGGCTCTTCGTGGTACGGCGTCCATGCACAGCCATGGGTCTGAGCCACTCGGAGCGAGCTGTTCTCACAAACCAATAGGGCTCTCCTTGACCTGTGTGCATCCCCTAGCACAGAGTCTTTCCAGTTTCTGCTGTGTGTGTGTCTTTCACATATTCAGCTGGAGGTGAAAGGCCAGATGCTATTCTCTAAGACTGCTGTCAGCCTGGAACTCTGCTCCCTTTGAAGTCAGTAGTGCTTCCTCTGCATTTGTGTCTGTGCAACCGAGACCCAAATCCAGTACAAGGTGACGGGAGCTTTTTTTGCCCCGTTTTTGTGGTTTTAGTCACTGGAGTGCTGCTACTTGCAGAACACATTCGGTTTCGCCGGTATCTAAATCAACACAGATGTTTTTCTTGCACAGAGTTTTCCATTATATGCAGAAGTTAACACGGTTTCATAAGTCAGGTTTCTCTGAGTCATTTTGAGTTCTTGTGTTTACAAGGGATTCTTGTAAATTCATAAACACTCTCCAGCCACCCCTCCAAAAGGCTTTAATACAAACGCTTTGTAATGTGCTGCCGAGTTCCCCCTGCCCTCCTCCTCACCCAGCACTTCCTACATCTTAAAAGAGCTCGAGAGCTCTTGATACCCATTGAAAAAGTTCCTGGTGAGATTTTATAGCAAGAGAGGCGTTATTCTGTTTTTGTTTTGTTTTTTTTTTTTAATGTGTGTGCTTTTCCTCTTTTTGCCCTGATGTGTTCTCGTTGCTCAGCAGGGACAGGCATCTGCAGGAGAGCAGCTCTGGGCTGGCAGAGCCAGCGCTGGGCTGCTTCCTGGCCACGGGTTTCACGAAGCTCATGCTAATAGCTGGTTAACTGGATGAGATCACTCCAGTACCTAATCCCAATAGCCTTATCTTACTGAGATCAGTTCGCAATTAGAACGAAACATGTTCCAATGGAGATGCGGTTAAGCGCGTTAAAACACTCCGGCCCTCAGTGGGAATCCTGGTGGTGGCTGCAGGCCCGGCCCGGCCCCTCGGGTTGGGTGCTGGTGTCCCCCTGCCCTTTACGGCCCTTTCACCAGAGAGAGCTGGCGGCTCTGGAGATTGCTGGGAGCATTTCGGCCTCGTGTAAATTAGGTGCTTCTGCACTCTGCTCAGCATTGGTGAGGCTGCGCCTGGTGTGCTGGGTCCAGCTCTGGGCCCCCCAGTACAAGAGAAACCCAGACGTGCTGGAGAGAGTCCAGCAGAGGGCCAGCAAGATGGTGGAGGGCCTGGAGCACCTCAGGTGTGAAGAGAAGCTGAGAGAGCTGGGGCTGCTTAGCCTGGAGAAGAGGCTCAGGGGGTTCCCATCACAGTGCATAAATACTTGAGGGAGATTGCAGAGCGGTGCCCAGTGCCAGGAAAAAGAGGCGGTGGGCACAAACTGGAACACAGGAGGCTCTCCCTGAACATCTGTTGTGCAGATGGCTGAGCACTGGCAAAGACTGCCCAGAGACTGTGGAGTGTCCTCCATGGAGATCTCCAAAAGCTGCCTGGACGTGGCTCTGGGCCCCCTGCTCTGGGTGCCCCTGCTGGAACAGCGGCTGGGCCTGATGGACCCAGAGGTCCCTCTCCACCTCCACCATTCAGTGCTTCTGGGTGGTTCTGTGAGGCACTGAGCTGCACACGGGGACTGCCTCCCTTCTGCTCTGAGTGCTCGGTTTGCCTTTCCCTGCACCCAGGAAGCACTGCTGTGATTCCATCCCAAGTAAGCAGGTCCAAGCACGGGGGAAGGCTCCCGGGCCCCTCTCAGAGGTCTGTCTATGGGGCCTGCGCCCCTGTCAAGGTGCAGCACGTCCCTTCCCCACCAGGAGTGTTTTGCTGCAGTGCATGGCTTGGGCACGAGGAGCTGATTAATCCCTCTGGATGCCTAAGTCTAGACAGAAGCAGAAACATTTTAGGCATGTTCTGTTTCGTTGTTGTTTTCTTTTAATCCCGAGGAGTGCAAGATGAGGCTGCATCCTGTGGCAGCGCATTCCAGCTGGTTCTGTGGTTGAAGTGGAGCAGCAGAGGATGCCCTCCACTCCTGGCCTTTGCAGAGACCTGGCAGAGCCCGGGAGTGGCCTTGCAGGGCTTGTGGCTGCCTGCCTGCCCCTCTTGGCTTTCGTGCACCTGACACCTCTCAGCTGTCCCCATACCTGGGGACGTACAGGGGTCCTGGGTGCACGGAAGTCCTTTATGCCTTTTAGATTACCCCTCCTAACTGTTTCCTGTGCAGATCTCCTTTTTGAAGCACACCGTGTGCTTATTTGAAAGGCAAGTAAGGACCCAATAATGGAGGGCTGTTAAAAGCCTGATCTTGTGCGCATGAAAGAGCTCCCACTGCAGCCTGCCTCGTGCTGTTTATACAACCTGGAGTGAGAGCCAGATGCTAACCACGCAGTGCCAGTGCCCGTACATGGGGAGGGCCGACACACAGCTGTTTTATGTGGGGAGGTTACAGCAGAGATCACTGAAGTGAGCCTCATAATCCTCAAAGAACTGAATGAGTGACAGCTGTTTAAGGTGCTATTCCTATTCAAAATGCTCATGGTAGTGTGCTTGAAGTCGGTTGCTTTGTTTGGAGATAGCAGAAAATGCATAAACAACGATGGGAGAAAAGTGGGGGGCTTGTAGCTGGTCTGCTGGTGCCTCAGCACTGGGCAGGTGTGCATCTCCTTCATGGGGATGTCCATCCCTTGCACGAAGCTGGCAGTGGGTTGGACAGTGTTCTAAGTGCAGAGAGCATGCCATAAATGTCTTCAATCAGCCTTTTTCTTTCTCTATAATAAAAAAAATCCTCGTATTAGCCTCCTGCATCTCAGTTTCTGATGGGGAAACTGTGCTGAGCACAAGTTAGCCAGATTAAAAAATAAGCTTTGCTTAAGAATGAGGAACTGATGGAGGACTCCATGCTTTTCTTGCTGGAGGTGATGTAAATCATGAGTAAGTTTATTGGAGTGGATTAAGTTATGGCAGCACAAGGAAGCTGCATAATGAGCTGTGAGTCAGGCCCAGAAAGTCCCATGCAGAGATGCCAAATGGCAGCAAGGGATCATCAGAATACCCCACCGAGCAACTTGAAAGTTAATTATTAGGGACATTTTCTCTTCTGGAGCAAAGTCTGTTGTTTATTAAAACAGGTTATGAACCTGTGCAGATCCCGCCATGCTTGTTTGGCCAAGATCACACCATGCCGTGGAAAAAGTGTGTTCTCTTTTTCCCGTTTGTCTTGTGTGCTATCCTGTCTGCACTGTGTGCTTCCCTCGTGTTTCCCCATCTGGCAGCTTGCGCTCTGCGTGTCTTTGCACCTGGGGAAGGGGGAGGGGAAGGACGGCTGTCCATGGGGCACAAGGCATGTCTTGGGGCACAGGGCATCGCCTGCATGCCCTGGGCTTGCAGGTGGGTCAGCAGGTTGGTCCTGGGCACCTTCACTGAGCATCCTCAGAGCATGTACTGTGTTTGTGCTGCTGCACATGGGAAGAGGCTCCTTTACATGCATGGGCACAGCAGTTCCCAATAAGAGAAGAAGCTGATACCATCTTATCTGGCTCCAGCAACAGCTCCAGCCCCGCATCGGAGGAAGATTTCCCGTTACAGGACAGAGCAGGGAGGGATGTTATAGCTGAACTTCACTGGCACTGTTTCTAAGCCTAAACTAATTACTAAGCAAAATTATACCCTAGAGTGACATTTGGGGGCATTCTTTATAAATTCACACTTCCAAGTAAGAAATCATTGTGGTTAAAACTGATCAGAGGAAACTGCTACAAGTGCTGCAGGATGCTTGTGTGGTATGGCTTGTAGGTGTCCCTGGGTGCGTGAGTAATGCCAGGAAAGCAGGAGGGATAGAGAAAAGCCCACGAGGTCCAGTGCTGTCCCAAGAGGGAGGCAGTGAAATCTGGAGCACCAACTGTTGTAAGCAAGAGACTATGGCAGGGCTTCCTGCAGAAGGCATGTGGTCAGCGGCTGCTCCAGGGGTCACACTCACCGATGCTGGATGCACTGCTTGCAGAGTGTTGCCATGGAAATGCTCTGAGGCAGGGAAAACAAAAAGTTGGTTCATGGTGGTGATGATCCAGTCCCAGATGTCTGACCACCTGGCCAGTCTGGGGCGCTCGGGGTTTGGGGTGAGGATGTGAACCCGAGGGCAGGGAGGGTGGCGGTGCTGGGTGTCTTGGAGACTCAAAGTATGGGGAATGATAGATGGGGAAGGGGCCGCCCAGTAGAGCTGACCCCGTGAGGATGAAGCAGAGGGGCACAGCCACTGGGAGCCTGCTGGCGTCAGCTGAGCTGGCGTGGAGCTGCTCTGCCCCATCTGCAGACTTTGGTGGCCGGAGGAGCGCGCTCCTTCCCCGCACCACTGATATCATTAGAAAACTGTAAAGGTTTCCTTAAATCTTTCTTGCTCCAGTGAAAACGCAGAATGTGAGCGCTGTGTGGATGCAGGTACCCAGCAGGCCACTGAGCACCGCAGCCGTGGCACCCATGGAGCTGGCTGCAGGAGATGGCTGTCCTCCAGAGCAGGGAAGGAGGTCACCATCTGAGTCACATTTAATGTTCCTCACCAAAAAAAAAAGCCACCCGGTTCCCACAGACTTGCAAACGAGCTGCTCATAGTTTTGGCATTAGCTCTTTAGAAGCAATCACAGCGAACTCTGGCTGAGGCTGCTGCCGTCCTTGAGTGCCTTCAGAGCGGTGAGTCAGAGCACGGCAGCGGCTTCCTTCATGCTGAGCCATCCGCCTGCACGCGACCTGCCGGGTGTGCCGCACAGCCGGCCCTGCCTGATTTGAGGGGTTCTTCACTGTTGTGCTTTCTTTTTCTGTTTACAAGTTGCCTGGCTGGGCGCTTGGCTCTGAGCATACGCTGCAGTGCACACCGAAGTGCATTGCATCCCAAGGTGCAGTCCTTTTTTCCGTCGTCACAGCTGCTGCTACAGCATGGGGACGGCATGAGTTCCCCCAGCGCAGTGGGCTGACACAGGGCTGGAAGCCGAGGAGGGGACAAGGGGGGAGTGAGGGGTCGGGTGCCTTCAATCAGGGGCTCCTACTGAATCAGTCCCTGCCAGCTGAGCGCCATACATCACACGTCAGGGCCAAGCTGACGGTTTAATGACTCGATGAGTTTCGGAAGAATACTTGTATTGTGTGCCTTCGATTAACGGGAGCGATGCACAGAGCTGTTGGGTTACAGGGAGCTTACATCGCCTTCCTGTGTGCAGTGCAGGCTGTGCTTCCCGGGCAGGATCCTACCAGTAAGCTGGTGGAATCCTCTTAAGTGAGGAGCTGTTAAATTAATAAAGCTGTTAATCACATGAAAAAAAAAAAAAAAAAGAGATAGGAGGAGAAAATCTTATGTAGAAAAGCCAAATTGTAGCAGGAAGGTTTTCCACTGGGATGGTCCTGCAGGGCCGCGTGGAGCAGCTCCTCTGTTGCAGGCCGGCTTTTCTTACGGTGCTTTTTACACATCCCCATTTTCCTTCATATCCTACGTGTTGGAGTTTGAGCCTGGCTCCTAATCAAACGTAACACTGAGCTCTCTCCGTGCTTCTTAAGGGCTAATCCCAACAGAACCCCTTTATACTTGATAAAACCCTGTTATTATTATCCTCTGCATACAGGCAAAAAATTGCAGGCAGAGAAGAGGAAGAAAATGGTGAAGCCTTTCTGCAGGGTTCCATCGGGGGCAGTCCGGGACTGACAGACAGCCTGTGCTCAGTGTGGGACCTGCTGCCGTGTTGAGCTTCTTTTTTGGACCATTGTATTTCTATGATATTATATTTAGGACTTAATTTTTGGTATATTTAGATAGGGCGGGATTTGCGGAAGGGTCTTAAATACTTAGAAAGTCAATGGAATTGGGATGGCACCTCAGACACTGAAGTGCTTCTGAAGTTTTGTTTCCCATCCGTTGCCCTTTAAAGTCGTGTGGAAGAAAAGGCACTGGAGTGAAGTATGATAGATAATTTCCATGCGAAATAATTGAAAATTGACTTTTTCTGTATGATTAGCTATACAGGGCCATTAGCCATGCCGATAATGAGCTGGTTCTGATTGCTCTTTATTTGCCAAGTGTGGCTGAAGCAGGGTTTGCAGCTGCGGTAAGCGCGGGCACACATGTGTCTGATTGTTGGTATGCCTGAACAAACAGCGTCCTTGTCAGGCAGCTCCATGTCAGAGTGGTTTTCATCTTTGCTGCTTTTTTTCAGGGAGGAAGCGATTGCGATGCCTCAGCCTTTCAGCACAGGATGCCTTGCCTCAAGTGCATGTTTTGTTTTCAATGAGCTTGCTCATATCAGGAAGCAGACGTGATGGTTTGTGGTCTAGAAAGGTTCGTGCACATCAGATATCCAGCGGTCTAGAAAGGTTATTGTACGTCATATGTCCAGCATATGCCAGTAAATGCAATGAGAATAATTTAAAAAGTATATGTTTTTTCATGGAGCACTGGAAGAATGGAACTGGTGAGCGCAGTGTGGCAGTGCAGTGCTGAAATGCTGACAGGCTGCTGGGGCCCTGGGAAAGGAGCAGTGCCTGTAGCAGGGAAACCTCCAGGCAGTCCTTTGCCCAAACCTGCCGGGGCTTTTGCCTTACTCTTTGAAGTCGATGGAGTTGTGCTCCCCTAACGTGACCTTTGCATCCTCCACTGGATCTTATTGTATTGACTGGAGGCCAGCAGGCCGCTAACAAAGCTGCTGAAAAACAGTGCTGTCTGTGGGTTGGTTTTTTTTTTTGTTGTTTTAAGACCCTTTCTGTTGCAAACAGACATTGCCTGAAATCGCAGCAAGGGAAATGGAAACAATGCTGCTGGAGTTCCACGGCAAGGGACGAGCGTGGAGCTGGGGCCGGCTGCCCATGGATGAGCTTTGATGAGGGTTTATGTGCTGCTTTGGGTGCTTTGTGCCACCAGCATGCTGCTGTGGGTTTCTGGGCCCTCACATCTGCTTATGTGGGCTGATGAACCTCAACGCTTGTCCTGCAGAAGGCTGGCAGCCCGGTGCCAGGAGCTGGAGGGTTTTGGCATGAAGGGCACTGGATTTGGCCTTGTCTCCCCTGAATCCCCAGCCTTGGCCTTCTTTCAGAGGGAGGCACTCAGAGCAGATCTGGTTGACTGAGAGAGTTGACTCTTGTTCAGACAATGAGCTGTGGCAATGGGATGAGGTTTTTGAGGAATGGAGACTCCCAGGACTGACTTCAGCTCTGTGTTTTGGTCCACTCCAATGTGTATAAAATGCACAGGGATTAGGAAGGTCGGTGGCAGCACTGCCTTGGCAGGTGTGAGGCCTGACAGTGACTTAAAGCTGTTGCTACCTATTGGCTACTGGATGGCTCTGGGTGTCTCTCTTTGGGTGTCTCTCTTTGCACAGGGCTGGCTCACGTGCCGGCAGCCTCTCAATGTTCACCAACAGCCCAGAGCAAGCACTACATGTGCTCTTAAGTTGAGAGCCCCATCTACAATGAGACCCTGAAGCCACCTGTGGGGGTGCCAAGGCTGAGGGCCGCGTCCCTCTGCCTGCTGGGCACAGCTGCAGACTCCCACACGGACAGTGAGATGCAGGGCCCTGACTGCCAGGGGGTCTTCCAGGCCCTGCCTTTCCCAGCAAGGGAGCACTTGAGCATCTCATCGCCATCTGATGTATGGCTTGTTTTGGATCCCAGCCAAAAGAAACCCAACCCTACCACCTTCGATGCCAGGGACTTGTGTTATCTCCTGGTCCTGAAGGAGACCAAAAAGCCCTGAAGGGTCCTTAGCTCGCTGCCGAAGGACACACTTTTACCCGCACGTAGTGAAATCAGGCAGAACAAGTGATGTTGACCTTGGACCCCAGGCAGAAGCAATATCTGTAATCTCATGTTGTACAGGATCTGTAATCTCCCTTACACTACTATATCTCATTTGCACATATTTCCCTGTGTATGTACAGATAGGGGTTTTATTCAAATATTATTCAGCCTGACTGATGGTGGAGATTTGTGCATCTGACAGCTTGACATCCCTGCTGCGCGAGGCCTGCTGTGTGCGGGGTGGTGTGGGTCGCCCTGAGCTCAGCACCTCCTGGAAGCGCCGGGCTCGTAGGACAGGTTGGGTTTTTTTAGATCTCAGCTTTCTAACTTTTATTTACTTAAGGAAAAGGAGAAGCGATGTGATTCTCTGATACATTAATACCTTTCTGCGTTGACATCTCAAATTTCATTAGGTGCTCGTTGAGGTTTTATTATACAATTTGTATCAGATTGCCGAAAGCTGTTGAGTTTGCCCTGGGGATAAGTGGCGTTGTCGTCTTGCCATCTCTCCCTCTCCTTTTCTCTCTCCCCCTCTCTCTCATGCAGCGCGATATCTGCAGCAGTAAATTTACGAGCAGGCAGAACAGGGCCTGATTGATCATCGTGCAGGATGGGCGATAAACGACACCCCGCGCTGTTGTTGGGGAGATGCTGCCTTGCTGTTTCCGCCGCCGTGCAGATAATCTGCTTTCAGTTACAGAGCAGGGAAGATGACGTTGGGGTTGGTTTGTTTGTTGAGATGCCATTTTTTTCATTTACTTCTAAATCTGAAGCAGCACCCGTAGTGGGACGAGCAGAGGGCCTCCAACTCAGCCCAGCATCTGGAGGGTACAGGAGTGCTCACAGCACAGCCTTTGTGGTTCTTGTTCTCCTTCCAGACCCTTCTCCTCTGGAGCTCTCACATCCTGGCTGTCAGCTGAAGAATTCCTTAGACTGTTCCCAGTATGTTCGGAGGAGTCTGCTCCAAGTGTAATCTACACTGTGCACCCTGGACCCCTCCGCTCTATAGCAGAAAAATAAGCGTAATAGAGTTAAAAGCTAAACTACAATATCCACTGAACTATGAGAACTGACGGCATAAGCCTTCTGTGTAAACAGAAAGCACCAATTTGTACAGCTCTGCAGTTAAATACTGCAGATTAATTTTTTCCAAATGTCAAATGTCTGTATTCAAATTTAATATACATGTTAAGCCTTTTCCCTCCTTCCACAGCCTTTCATTTCTAATAGGAATCACTCCCATGGAGTCAGATAGAATTACTCCTTTCCAAAAAGAAGAAAAGAAAAAAAAAAAAAGGAAAAGAATAGCCTTATTGCTGAGAACTGCACTACGAATGAAAAAAGGTTTGTTCCCTGAAGGGCATTTACCCCACAGGTTGTGTCCCCATGGCCAGGGGCTGTGGCCAGCAGCAGCCCCCACCAAGGATGCTTGTTTCCTCCCCCTTGCCCTTCAGTTCCCCAGCTCTTTCCTCCACGTTACTTCTGAAGCGACGTGTGGAAAAAGCAAAACCTTTCCCCCATCTCTCTTTGCAAGGTCTCCTTGCACCAGTGCATAAGTATGCTTGCAAAACACAGTAAGTATGCTTTCTTAGCTGTAGATGCTGGCGTGTAATTATTTGAGATGCTGACACACGTGTCTGGCAATGCGGGCAGTTGCAGCACAGGTCACCGGCTTCGTCTTGCTGGACATGGCAGTGACGGGACCCGGCCACAGTGACTGCTACAGTGGTGCCCCGGGCAGTCACAGCCCCCTTCCCTCCACTTCTCCCTCTGTTTTTCTCTTCCATTCTCATCATATTTTTAATTAACGTGCTCCCTTAAGCGAGTCAGGTGATAACAATAAGAAATAAAAGATCACATAGCATCGTGCTTAGTTAATAGTCTCAACAGTGCTTCTGCCACTGTATCTTTTATCTTGTGTTTATTTTTTAAAGAGTATTGAACAGGATACATCATTTGCTATTTGCTCTTATCCTGTTTGCTGATACCTTTGTTCCTGTCTTTACATACTTGAATAACTGCCTTGAATCAGCATGATTGGCACGCACAAATATTTATGCGCACAGCCGTCTGTGAGATCAGGTAATGGGTGGGAATTAACGCTGAAATTATGGTGATGTAGTTCAGGGAAAAGGTGGCGAGTTAGCAGTGACCCTCTCGCAAAAGCCCTGAAATGTAAAAATGGCCTGAGCTGCAGCGTCTGAGTAACGGGGCTGTGCAGAAGAGAAATAAGACAGCGACATTGAACCCAGTTGTAAACACTTCACAGCTTTCCTTTGACATCGCAAACCCTCTGAGCACCCTTCTGGTTTATGCGCTGCCAGCTGGGCCCCGCGATGTGTTTTACAGCCTTGTAATTCTCTGCAGCATATATTCACGGTGTTCTGTTGGTGTGCCATGACCCTGCTCCCAGACTTGCTGAAGACAAATGCCCAATCAAAATCCGACCCATCGTCCATGCCCTGCCGCAGAGCAGTTAGTCTTGGGAAGGGTCCCCTCGTTGTTTTTTCTTGCTGGCTGTATTGCTGTAGCTCAGGAGAGCCAAGCCTGCGCATGGAGGTGCTTTGTTCTCATGAATGAACAACCAGAACAAAAGGTAGCATCTTGCCAGCACTCATTATTTATTTACTTGTGCGTTTGTCCTTGTCTTTTATGGAACAAGCAGAAGTGTGCTGGGTGATGTCCGATACGAAGCCAGGCTTGGCTCTCCTGATGATCTCCTCGGTGCATCAGGCCCAGCAATGCTGGCCAGTCAAGGGAAGAGACTGTCCTGCTCTGCTCTGTACTGGGCATGGGGATGGAGGCAGCAGCCACGTCTGGCGGAATACAGCTGGAGAGGGAGCGTGGAGACAGTGCACCCCGAGCTGGGCTCCCTGGGCAAGGCAGGCGGTCAGGAGGTGACCTCGGGAGGTGCTGGTGTAGTTGTTGTCCTCTGAACCTGTGGCAATTTTGGTCAGCTAACAGGCATTGGCTCCTTAGACCTTATGGTCTGACTCCAAACTCAAGCATGCAGCTGAACGCGACAACTTGGAGCGCCATCAACTTTCAAGGCAGCAAGGTCGCAAATAGGGGCACGCAATTTTTAGTAGGTCATGAGAGGTGGTTATTGTACTGTTGCTGAGTTATAACATCTTCATACAAGATATGCTTGTGGCAGCGGAGATTCAATTTAGGGGTGACTGATTTATGATGCATACCGGTGATGTATGCAGCAATCTGTGCACAGGCAGCTCAAAATGGATGCATGGGGAGCACTTCTCTGGGTATAAATGCACTATATATTATAAATACGTAATGCCTATATAGACCGGTTTATGTCTTCCAGTCGTATGTGGAAGGAGTAGGAAGCGGAGAGATACCTGCCTGCACTCCAGCATGGAGCATATTACTGGAGGTGGCAATATCTCAGGGATCAGAAGGGGCTTCTTAAGTGCATCCATTATGCATAAATCTCGCATGTGTGTACAAAGATATGTATGTAAATGAGCACCAGGAGATTGAGTTTTGTATTCTGTATATGTAAATGCCTACTCATGCACTTAAAAGTATAGTGTTAGCTGTAGGTTGCAAGTATAGCAAAACCATATGGCTTAAAAAATAGCTTCAGCTCTGTGCTGTGAAATGGATGAGAAATACAGTGTAATGTGCTTAGCTGCAGTCACTTCTTTTACCCCTGGGATTTTGACACATCCATTAACAAGAAGACCTTGGCAGGGCAGTTGTTTTCAATCACTGAGTCTTATGGAAAATTAGGAAAAAAAATCCACAAATAACTGGTAATATTTTTTAACTACAATACTGAAACACGTTCATTTCATCTGAGATACGTGTACCCACATACAAAATGTGTTCGTATGTAAGGGTATTACTGCCATGCGTGTGACTAAACGTTCACATAGTGATTTTCATTCTCAGGTGTTAGGTTATGTTCCCTAACATAAAAGAACTCAAAATTTGGTTAGAATATATATATAGAGAGAGAGAATATAGTTGAACTCTCATACAACGTATTTGTATGCATTTTTTGTTTCTGTCCTCTTGTTACTAAAATGACAGCACCTTCTAAGATGAAATTTGAGCGGTGCAGTGTCCCATTTAACCGCTGGCTTGAAGAGTGAGTAGGCATTACACTGAGAGCAGGGCTGGAGGTAACTGGAGACGAGAATTCGATTTTATGTGGAAAAGGCTATTATTGGCTGCGAGAGTGTCTGGGAACATGAGTACGTGTAATGACATATGCATAAGGAAAACTCAATCGTAGATATGCAAAAATAATAAAAAGCTTGAAATAAGTAAGATAGAGATAAAGTCTCGGCAGCAAAATCCAGATGTGGACTTTATACCAGATACTTTTTTAATGAAAAATTTTGGGAAATGTTTTCCCATCTTCCTTCCAGCTGGCTCTTGCTTGGGCCTCTCTCTAATATAAGCCACATAAGAGAAATGCCAGTCATAATCTAATATTGCACTTGGTGAATATGAAGTATTAAGAAACAATGGGGAAATGAGAAAAAAAGAGACTGCAGGAGAACTGGTCTCCAGCCCTGGCCTCTTTTTCATGGGTTTATCCCTTCTAGGAAAGAGAATATATAATATTTTTCAGTAACATTTTCCACAGCGATTCATTTGCAGTTTGCTGTTTGCCCGGTTCTCGAATGTCTGATTTTTTTCTTTCTTCATATTTGCAATGTGAGTGTGATATCCACCATCATCGCCAATAACCTGATAACAAATTACCTTCATAAACCAGGTGAGTTAAAGCCGTGACTGTCCCTGGCCTCTGCTGCCATTAATGGCCTTTTTGTTCATGTCCCCAGACACTGCTCTTAAAAAATCCTTATGCCTAGACATGACTCACAGGATAGATGTTCGGGCATGAATGACAAATTGGTTTATCGCAACGATACGGAAGAGAAATGAGGTGTGGTGATCTGGAGGCTGGACGGGCTTCTGGAAAGCCAGCGCGGCCTTGTGCGCGTGTGTGCCGAGCTGCTAAATTTAATCGGTCGCAGTCTTGTTAAGAAAGTGCTAATGCTTCTTGTCCAGGAGGAAATGGGCTTTCTGGTTCCCTGGGCACCTGACCTCTTTCGGTGCAAATATTGAATAGCTGGCGCGTCCTGACCCGCTTCTATTTACAACTGCTGCAGCTGATGCTGAGGAAATACCTGAGGGAGCAGGGGAGGGAGGAGGCTGCAGCCCAGACTGAGCTGCAGGAGCTGGGGAGGGGGGCAGGAGGGAGCAGGGCAAAACGTGTGTTCTCGTCATTGCTTCAGCCAACGGGTTTCCTAGAATTGGAGGAAAATGCTTTGACCCAGAGTGATCATCCTGAAGAACGGCGAAGGCCATTCTGGTAACCTGACTGAGGTGGAACCTGTTGTACTGCCTGAACGGGAGCACTCTGCTTCTCTTCCAGAGCACTGGGGCTGCCTTTGGTGGACCTTCACGTGTTGCCCTGGCTCTTTGCTGTAGGGCAGCCAAACGTAGTCCCCATTGGGCCAGATGATCTCCATCTCATTCTCTTTGCCACTTCAGCATCGCAAACCACCGCCTTCCTCACAGCTCTCTCATTCAAGGACGCTTCCAGCTCCCCCTGCATACAGTGTGGCCTCTCCTGGGCTTCTGCTGGGAGCTCAGTTGCCCTGCATTTTTCCTGCGCTGCGTCACGCAGTGCTCCATCAGCTGGAGCCATATGAGCTGTTGACACCAGTGGAAAGATGACTTAATGTGTCTTGCAGGCTGTGCTTCTGTGTGTGCCTTCCAGCCTGCGGGGGAATTTGGGGGTTTTCTCTCTCTTTTTGTTTGTTTGTTTGTTTCCCCAACAGTAGGGTATGTTTTGGCTTATGCTCAGCCTATGATTCACTGCAGTCACCAAGCCCTTTTCTGAAAAGCTGTACTCTAATTAGTGGCTTTCCAGCCCTCACTGGGTGCAGTTACAACAGGGACCACTCACTTCAGAAAATCTTCCATAAACCGCTTTTGTCACATGTGCACGTCATAGTGAAAATCGTAAAGAATGCTTTTTGGTTGTAAATCTCAGAGCTTTACAAAGGAGATTGGTACCACTGTTTCCACGTTGTGGATGAGGAAGCTAGCCTGTGAGGAAGACAGCTGATGCAGCACCACGAAGTCAGCCACAGAGGCAGAGCTAGAAAGGACCTGCAGCTCCTGCCCTGTCCCATGCCCACACTGCTTCTGTGACATGCACGTCTCTTATTTGACCCACTTCTTGGCACGATTTCCCTGCTAATTCTTGTCTCAAGCCTTTCAGTGCTCTGGAATGGCAGTTCTCATGTCTGCAACCATATGTGCATCTGAAGGATAAGCGTGAAGTCCCGCTATTCTCAGAGGCTTCCGTCAATCAGTTACAGTTTTCACTTTGGAGAGCCAGGGCTTTCAAGAAGTCACTGTCACGATAGCCATGGGGGGGTGTGAGTGAGCAAAATAGGAAGATGTTGTTTGCAGCTAGGCTACTGGTTAGAGGCTCTTGGTTCTTGAATAGCTAATCGTCCATCTGCTTTGCATGCATAATATCCCGTGTTAAATTGCCTTCATGCATTTTTGTCCTCTTTTTATCTGCTTTAAAGGTATGGTGGTACCAATTACTCTGTTTCCGTAGAATTGCTGGACAGTGCTGCAGCTGCTCGGTCAGCTCTCCTGTTTATCCTACTTGTTTAGGCTTGCAGTGATAATTATTTTTTCTCTGAAGCATATGATATAACCCAGGAGGCCAGCGTGAGGTTGCCATGAGCCATGCAACATAGCGATCACTGGCAAATGCTGATTACCTTTGTGCTTAGATGATTGGAGAGGATGTTACATGGAGGTGTAAATAGATAATTTTCTCTTAGCTTCTTGTTAGCAATGCAACCAAAGGGATTCCCACTCATTTAGCATGATTCCAGTTTGCTTTGCAGCAGCTTGCAAGCCAAGAAATGCCCCGGTGAACTCCTGGTCAGGTGTGGCTTTCTGAGTACTGCCAGCCTGGCTGTGGAAAATTACTTTTTTTTTCTGATAAGCTTGCTTAGGAGGTAGCTGGCCTTGCCATTTACACCATCGCGCAGTTATAGCTCCAAGAAATAAAAAGGTGTAAAGTTATTTGCCAGGTTTATGTTACATTCATTCACGCGAAATCAAAATGTATCGTTTTCTTCCAACAGAGGGTTTTTTCTTTTTGCTTTGCAGTTTCTCTGTCCTTTTTCTTTGCTTTAAGGCAAGACTCTTTGCTGAGTCTTGCAAGGAGGATCGCGGCATTGCTGCTGAAACCTGGGAGTTCGGCGAGTGGCGACGAAGTCTCCAGCAGATTTCTGTTTGCAAACGCAGTTGCAGTCATTTATAAACACGGTATCTTCTTCACCAGGACAGCCCTGCTGAGAGTGAGGGAGCATTCTCATTTCTTAAGTGGATTTAAGGGACCTTATTAATTGTCAGGGCAGCAGCAGAATGTTTTTTTGTTCTACCCGACTTTCTGTCTAAGAACACTGTGTAGATGCAGAGCGTTAGCAAACCCAGGCTGGGTGCATCAGGCTGGTCTTTCGACTTCAAATGCACAACTGTGTTGCTGTTGTTCTTCAGCCAAGCTATTCTCTGTGCTGAAGTCCAGCTGGAGAAGACTCAGCACTTCGACTTACTGCTGGTGCTTGGTCCCAGTGCTTACCCATCAGGTATTTTAATTAAGGAAGTCTGAATTCCAGCTTAGCATAAATACAGACTTTACACCAACTCCCATAACTTCAGCCACGTTTATAACCTTCACCAGGGGGTCAATTCACTGCCACGTTGGAAATTTTCGGCTCACAGAAAATGTGTGTTGCTTTGAAACGGAGATAAATATCTTTTTACTGCCTCATAAACAGAAAGAAAAAAATCTGAAGGGCCAAGGTCACATTCTTAAAATCTCACGTTTGGATTGGAACCCAGTGTGGAAAGGAAAGCTGAAGCCTTTCTGCAAGAATGCCAGGAATGGTGTCTGCTGGAACGGCATGCCGTGGACCCTCCGAGTCCCCAGGCTGCTGCTGCTTTGTTCACTGCTGCCTGTGAGGGCCCTTGGGAGGTTCCCCCTGGACAGCAGGAAGCACTTTTGTGCTGTGCAGGTGACAGAGTACTGGTGCAGGTTGCCCAGAGGTTGTGGAGATCTCCAAAAGCCACCTGGATGTAGCCCTGGGCCTCCTGCTCTGGATGTCCCTGCAGATGGATCCAGAGGTCCCTGCCAACCTGAGCCATTCTGAGTGATCGCTTTTCTTGCCCCATGGTGCTTCCTTCCACCATGCATAGCTGCTACTCGTGTGGGAGATCTCAGCGCTTTCAACGGCGGGAGAGAGTGTAGGGATCATGACAGACCTAAAGTACGTATAAAAAAGCGCTTTGTTTTTTAAAGGAAATGCAGAGCAGTGCTAACAAGGCCGGTGCTCGATGCATGTGTTAAGAAAGACCTCACTTCAGCATCGTTTTAATTTCCACTTGCAGCTTGCAGCCCGTAGCCGAACCTCCCGTGGTTTAATTACTCTCGCAGTGATGGTGTTTCCTCGAAGCCCGTTGCCAGGCGAGGGCAGGCGCCCGCTGGCTGATCCCAGGGCAGCAGCAGTGACCGGCTGGTGCACCCAGCCTGCCCGGCACCTATGGCAGGCTGTGAGGAATTATCACCCCCATTACCGTGCAGGTGTCAAGGAAATGAAGCTTTTCCATTACGAGATCACAGTAAATCACAGGGCGGGGATGACAGCCTCGTTAGTAGGGGTGATGTTACTGTAATTTATGTATAAATACCTTCTTTGTGTCAAGATAACTTGGCTACCTTGAAGTGCCTTCTCAGCACAGAAGATACTTAGAATGCGTGCACCGTAGTTATCCATATGGCTCACAACAATTTCATAGTTATACATTAATTTTTTAACAGGTTTTGTGTGCATTTTTGTGTTTGCCCGGGCAGACCTTGCAGGTGACCCCATTGTGTGTGATCTCCAGGAGGGCAGTGGGTGCCTTCATTCCTTTCTCCTGGGTTTTTCCAGTCGCACTCAGCTACAGAGCCGTTGTTTCCCCTTTGCTTTGGCTTTGCTTGGTGAGCTCACCAGATACGGGGCAGATAATTCTCTGCTGCGTTTTCTGGCCCACAAGTAATGGTCACACACAGTTTCTCCACTATCAGGTGCCGCATACAGTAGAAAGCAGCCGAAAGGAGCAGGCACGGGCCAGGGTCTGCCTTCCAGTTCTGGCTGAGCTGGACCCAGTGCTTTGCACGCTGTAGTCTCCCGTGATTACAAGCTGTGCCATCATTTCCCATAGGTTCCCAATAACTTCCTTTGCAATAGATTTTTGGCTTACAGTCAAACTTGGCCCGAAGACTGGGATCCATTCCACTGCTTCCCTTTGGTGATATTGTCCTCCTGCTGAGCAGCGGCATGGCTGTCAGGTTGCATTTTGGGTCCACAGGAACTTGGGTAGATTTGCCTGCCTCCTGGTGGCTAATGCCAAATATCTGAAGGCACTTTGTTTTCTTTTTTCACTTTGTGAGGGCAGCTTTGCTGTTTTCTGGGGATTTCTCTCTTCCCATGTGGTCTTTTCTTTTTCACTCACTTTCCAAGCATTTTTCAGGGAAGTAAAAGCTTGGAGGTGATGACTGTTGGGTCACAGGAAAAGGGGAGAGTGGTGAGTTTGGTTTAAGCACTGTGAACATGTGGCCACTGAGAGCAGAAAGAAAGGAGCCCGGGCCTTCTTTGCGCTCACTCTAACCAGGACAGTTAAAACAGCTGAGCCAGCAGCCTGGACCAGTCTGAAGCTTTTGTCTTGATGGACAAAAGGAGCTTTTTTCATTTTCGTTAAACTAATAGGGTTGAACTAACAGGATGGAAAACGCTCCCTTTGTTGCTGTCGAGACACGCTCCCGGCTGTGGCTGCCGTGATAGTGCTGGAGCCCCTGGAGGACTCCGGGCAGCGTGTCCCTCACTGTGCCAGTAGGACTGAGCCAACAGTATGGGCTGCCATCCCTGGCTGAGGAGCGGTGACGCTTTGATGACAATGTCTACTGTGCAAACAGTATTTGGGCTGTTTTTCCAATTAAAATCACAGAATATCCTGAGTTGGAAGAGACACACGAGGATCACTGAGTCCGACTCCTGGCTCCATACAGGGTAACCTAAGAGCTGAAGCATGTATCTCAAAACATGGTCCAAATTCTTCCATAAACTCTGTCACGAGCTCTGGGCCGTGACCACTGCCCTGCGCAGCCTGTTCGAGTGCCTGACCACCCTCTCCATGAAGAACCTCTTCCTAATGTCCACTCAAAACTTCCTGTCACAACTGGAGACCATTCCCTCACCCTCGGCTTACTATGTGGGGGCAAGAAGCAGGCCCTAAAGCAAAGCGGTGGAGCAGGACCTCCTGGTGGGGCATGAGGGTGCTGTGTGGTGGGTGGCTGCAGGTAGCCTCACACCAGGCAGTTTTAAGTTCTCAACTCCATGTATGTGGGTTGGGAGTGCCAGGGTTTCGTGGTGTCTCTTCATGGCAGAGCACGATTCTCACTTTCTGCTGCCATATCAGTAAGACCAGGCTCTCCTCTTTCTTACTTTCAGATACGGGATTTCTGCCTTAGATATGAAACCTAGTAGAAATAAAGATTCATCTGCTGTTCTCACACCTAAAAACAGTTGTTCACCAAGTGGTTTAATGTCTGGACCTTTTTAAAAAAATTGAATCATGTAGGCACTTTGTAGGCTCTTTTAGTGAGCAGGGGTGGGACTTGAAGAGAAAAACATGTATGTGGTTGGTTTCAAGCTATGCTCGGCCTTCCTGGGCCCAGATGCTGTGGGGTCACTGGGTCCTATGGACAGCAGGGAGACACTGGTGTTGTCCTTCAGAAAATGCAGCTTTGCCAGGGCCTGAAATAACAGCTTTGTGCCCAAGCTGGAGTTTGTGAGGAGAATTCTCTGAATCATAGAATCACAGAACGGCTGGGGTTGGAAGGGACCTTAAAGATAATTGTGCTCCAACCCTGTGCCATGGGAGTGCCATCCAGCAGCTCAGGCTGCCCAGAGGTGCATCCAGCCTGGCCTTGAGCACCTCCAGCGATGGGGCACCCACAGTCTTTCTGGACAGTCTGTGCATTCAGAGCCGCCTTTGCTGGGTGGGCCTGAGACCCTCAGCAGAGCCCGGCCGCAGTCAGGGAGATGCGGATGCTGAAGAAAGCCTTCCTGAAGAAGGGCAGTGGGAACAGTTTGGTTAATTTCCTTTTCTCTCCCCACATTCCTCCTTTTTTAACGGTAGGGACGCACGGCCAAGATTCTTTTTTTTTCGGGCCCCACTGGAGCTGCTCTGGAAATGATGAAACAAATGCAAAAAGAGAGTGTGGAGAGAATCATTTTGATAGGAATGAATTAGTTAGAAGCTGCAGTGCTGCCGTGGGGAAGGAGGCGTGCTTGTAGGGGGTTAAAATACTCAGAGGGTCTTGAACAGCCCTGGAGATAGGGAGGAAAAATGAGTTTAAAATTGCCAGCTCACTGCCACGCTGCGTGAAGGCTGCTGCAGCAAGGCGTTGTTTAAAGGCTGTGCTTTCAGCGTCCTCCTGAAAATGTGTGCTCGAAAACGGGGATTTGTGTCTAAATGGGAATCCAGACATACAAAACACTTCATTTATTCATGTAAATGTCTGCATAAAAATGCAAATGTGGTACCTATGGCTATTGCCTCTGTATCAGGCTACAGTATGCCATATAAAAGGCATACTAATGAGTTTTCAGCAAATTTTCTGAAAATACTTGAACAGTCATGGGCTCTGATGTATAAAGTTACCTCTTAAAGTAATTTAAAGAAATAGATACTTGTTTTTGCATCCCAGTGGCTCGGCTTCTTCACGACTTTAAAAATACCTCCAATTTAGAAGAAATTTGAATCTAGAGATCAGCTTTATTTTCTAATTCTGCTGCTCGTTAACTTCACTCTTGGGTGTACTTCCAAGCTACTTCCACCCTCAACTTATGCATTTATTTACTTAATTTGGAGTTCTGTAATTTTTTGAGAAGCGTGTTTTGATCTTCAGGCAGGCGCAGCACGGCCAAATCCCAGACAGATTCTTCTCAGGGATGGCTGAGGAATCGGATACGGCTGTGCCTGGCAGGACCATGGTGGGCAGCAGTGCTGTGCTTTCGGTTCACAGTCAGCAGTTCATTTTATTTTTAAACTCTTCTTAATTTGATGGTGCTCTGTTGGATCCTCATATAGAAATGCATCGGCTGATGCTTAAATACTGGTGGTCCGGAATGATGTGGATATTGGTTAGTTTTGTGCAACCCGTGCTAGTGCTAACGCTGCGCTGCCAATACTTTAATCTGTTTTTAAGAGCAAGAGTTAAAATACTGCTCTCTCTGTGCTGTCATTCACACAGCACTGCTTTTGACAAGAACAAGGAGGTTTATCTCAGGGTAAGGCCAGACCCTGTCTGAGCTGTCTTCCCAGGAGGACAAGAAATGAAAAATGAGAATTCAGGAACCTCAGCACAGCAGTGTGAGCGTGCTGCAGTGGCCGGCCCTGCACCAACCCACGGCTTCCCCACTGCCAAGCAGCCCCCTTATCTATAAGGGTGTTTCATTAGGAGTGCGTGCGTAGTTTATGAGCAGTTTTTGTGATGAAGCCATTCGATTTTTCTCAGCCGGGTCTGCAGATTTTCAGGTGACTTCCCACGATGTTTGTGTAATCAGAACGGTTAATGAAACCGCAGAATGGTTTCGGTGCTGAAACTGTGTTTTGCAATAGGAAAAAAAAAGTCATGACTCCCCATCACTGTGTATTTCAAGATTTGCCCATTCTATCTGTTTTTGCAGCCTTAGCTATCTTTAATCTTTGAATTGAAACTCTTTGCTCTGACATATCAGGGGTAGTAGGGCTATATTTAAATATCTTTATCTGCAACATCCACTGCCATTTTCTTTTCTTCTCCCTCCGCTTGCTTCCCTAATGGCTCTCCAGTCTGCCTGTCCTCACACCCTGCCAGCCGTGTTAAAGTCAGCCAGGCTGAAGCGAAAGGGTTTTGTGACAGGCTGGGATTGCAGGAGCAGTGTGAGACAGCCCCAGCCATCGCCTTCATCCTACCCGTGAAACCCCTTCTGCTCAAACTTGCCTTGTACTTGCTCGAGAAGCTTCCCAGCCCTGCTGCAGCATCCCTCCATTGGCTGCCTGGCTAGACAAGCCAAACTTCCCAAAGACACCCTAATGAGGGACAAGCCAGAGTCCTTTGTCGTCTAATTAATAAAAAAATTAACCCCTCATCTCTCCATGTTTCCAGCGCTCTGAGCAGCGCTTGTTTGGAGGGGGGCAGCTATCATTTTCTGTCTCTTTCTTCTAAACAGGTACAAGGGAAAGACCCTTTGCCAAGAGGTTTTGGGAGTTTTTTTTGGAAAGCTCATGAGTGCACAGGCGTACACCCATATATACCTCAAATCATCCCAGGATTAAGTGCACCAGCATCAATATTTAATACAGGTTTTGAGGACTTTTTTCTTTCCACTCATTTTGTAGTCGCACTGAGCTTATAGGGAGAAGCTTTTTCTCCTCAGTAATGGTTCAAAATCTGTATTTTTGGGTGGTTTTTTTGGAGGGGGATGCAACGTGGCTGAGTGTCTGTGGGAGAAGAAGCCTTCCCTGCCCTGTGTGCTCACCAGAGCATGTGAACCAGCTGCTGCCTCAGCGTGGGAAGTCAGGTATCAGCCATCGATGCTCAGCCAGTGCCAATGCTTTGCCACCTTGGAGGAGTTCCCTGACCTGCCTACTTTGGTTTTTATGACCATAAATCAACCGTTACTTCCATAACAGGGAAGGAATTTTTGTTCTGAATTTATGGCAGAGGTTTAGGGTCCGACTGCTCAGCTCACTGCAGCGTTGCAGACAATACAGCAATTAAACTGGTTGGGCTTGGGGTTTAGATCTCTCCTGTTCCATAGATATGGATATTGAAGGAGATAATTCTTCCTGAGAGTGCTGTGTTTTCAGGCTCGTGCAGGATACTGGGAGCCTAAATTTACGCAGTAGCAGGATGATATTGATACAGTATAGACCATACTTCAGGAAGCCATGTGTGTCGCCAGTGTTTCAGTGATGAATGGATCTGTGCTAGCCAGGATTTGGCACCAAACTCCACCTTGGTCTGTTTTTCAATCATTTCCATGGTGTGTAGTTATGAATCTGGAGGAGGGATACTGCATTGTGCCACAAGTGCTGCTTTTATGCTTTGTGTGTGTGTGTGTGTGCATTACCCGATTAACAGCTTGGATAAAAATACTCCTTCTGTCCTTTCTCAATTCTGTTTTGCTGTGGCTGCTGATAGAGGTTTTATTTGACAAACAGCAAAATAACCTGGAGCTGGTCAGCCTTGATTTTTGGCATGCTGTCTCTTCAAGGAAGGAGAAGAAAGGGCAGAAGAAAGGTCCAATTTATCATTTTGAGATGTCAGACCACCAACGGAAAGAAGCAGATGTGACCTTCTTCGCACAGAATTCCTCTCCCAGATTTCTGCACGCTAAATAGCTGCTAGCAGCACAGCAGCACGGTTGAGCTTAAGTTCCTTCTACCTGTGTTAGCTCACACAGCCTGGCCAAAGGGCAGTGCTGCAGGGGTGCTGTCTTGGGGCCAAGAAGCAGCCCCAGCGGTGGCATCGAGCACATCACACCTTCAGACTTGGCCCACCGCCACCAGACGCAACAGATTCCATCTCGTCCCATAGCACTGCTGTCGTTTACTTTCCTGCTGCTTCCAAGCGGTGCAACACATCACGTATCACCAGAACTCAGTGTTTGTTCCTTGCTGAAGACAAGGGCAGAGTTCCACACAGGCCGAAAAGTAATGCTTGCTGTTTGGAAGTAACAGAGTTGGTGAGAGCCATCAGCCTTTATCACTGGTCAGGAGGAGGCTGTTCTTGTTCTTTAATTATTTTGACTTTTTTTCCTGCCTCGTGAGGAAAGGAAGGAAGAGCTTTATGGAATATTCATCAAGGTAAATCATATCTGGCTAAGAAAGAGAGTACGGGGAATCATTTTTTTCGAGCTACAGGGAGCTATTGGATGAGAGGGCTGCTGTATTCCTGCCTGACGTATCTTTACACACACATGCACAGAAGCAGATATCCTAGCTTTGTCTTTTTGTTTATTGCTGTTGGTTTTGGCAGTGAAGTTACGTAGTTCTTAAAGTGACACCGGAGAATATCCTCAGTGCATTCAGAAGTGAGAGGAAAGGAGTAAAGCTGTGATGTTGGCGATGTACACCACGTTTCTACGCTTCTGAAATCATTTCTAGCAAATACAAAGCAAGCAATTTAAAATGGAGCTGCTCTTTGCTTACTGGGCCTCTTCAATGTGATAGTAATCTCCCCAAATTATTTATTTCAAATCTAAATGTTTAATGCCTACAAGTGGCAAATATATATATATATATATTTTCAAAATGAGAATGCTTTTAAGCAGTGACTCTTAGCTTTTCATTTTCAGCAATGCATAATTAATGACATTTCTAGGAAAGGGTTAGAGCCTTAGCACAGGTAGCAGTGACACAGCAAACTCTGTGCGTTTTACTTGCCTGCGGTTCCTCTCCTTGAACAAAGCCAAGGCTTGGGTCTGTCAGCGGAGCAGCAGTGCTCCCTGTCACTGCAAATAGGCTCTTCCCAGTGGTTAGTGACTGCTGGTTTGAGGCATGTTCAGTCTTTGAGGTCTCTGCTGATTGCTGCCAGCCAGGGTAACTGTAACCCAGGCTGTCATGTTTGCGGTGCAGCAACATTCAGTCTCTGGAAGGCGGACGGAGCATACAAGACTCATTTCTCACAGGACACCGGAAAAGGTTCAGTGCAGACTGCAACCCAGCCAACATGTTGATGTTTCAGAGCACAGATTAGAAAGGATTAATTTGTCCAATAACTCTCTTCCTGTGGTCAGGAATTTTGAGCTGTAACAACCCATTTGGCAAATGACTTTGCTAACATCATCTGAACAACCCGATTGAACTTGCGAAACTTGGGAGAGTATTTCTTATTGATGGGCACTGCTCTAAGCATACATACCCCCATCCCAAATGAGGACGTGAGCCTTCAGCTCAGTGTGAAGGAGAATGGAGCAGAGCTGCTCTGAGTTTGGTTCTGGTTTGGAGCGCAGATTGTTGGAACGGCAGAGGTGGCTTCTGAGCCTTGCTGCAATCATTTGATTTTGTTGCATTTCTTTTGTTTGTTTGGCTGGTTGGTGGTTTGATAGTTTTTTATTTTTCCTTTTGTGTTAAGAGAAAACTGTGTTGTAGTGGATGTAAATCTCAGGAACTCCTTTTCCTACAACCTCATGAATTTCTTGCATGTGTGTCCCTAAGAGCAGGCATACGTTTCTAATGCAAAAGGGCAAGCCCACGTGTAAGAAATGTATTTTCTCCTGGGCTGAGACCTGCATTAATGCAGAAAGGGTGTTTCATGCATGCTGGTGTGCATATACATGCCTCCAGGTCCTGAGCCAGAGATGTGGCTGAGTGTGCAGTTCAGTGTATGAACCTCTTACATTGAGGTTAAATTCTGAATTGGTTTTGATACTTCTTTAATCTCACAGCCATCAACGCTTTTCTTTAAAAACAGTAAGTCAAGCCTTTGGTGGATTTTCCAGCACTGTCAGTTCCAGGAGTAGCAAAGCCTATTTCAGAAAAGGCTTTCTGCAGTGTTTCTAAATGTGAATGTGGCTTCTGCAGTTGTTCTTCACAAAAAGCACTTCTTGACAATCTCGGAAAATGTAAATTTAATCTTGATAAGTGCTTTCCCTGAATGCAACCTTTCCTCCGTAGTGGGAGAGTGCATATTACATCAACATAAATGTATTCAGATAGCTCTGTGTACAGGCAAGCGACCTTTTGTTGGAGAGATGTTTTAGGATCTTTTTGAAGACCCTATTATCCATCACAAAGTTTTGTGCAGATTAGGGAAAACATAATGGAGTTGTAAGTTTGGGTGGCTTTTTTTCCCTGGTGTAACAAAGCAAATCAGGGCTTCCCCTGGAAGTCATTTCCCATAGTGTCTTCTGAGCTGTCATTATCATAGGGTCTAGAAAGTGCTATTCATTCATTTCTTCTGCTCTCTGTGATACACTGGGAGTCAGCAGGTAATTCAGAGCTCCCTCTTGGAAATAATCAGCTCTGGTAAAATGGAGAAGCCGGAATCTTTATTTTTACTTGCTGCTTCTCTTCGCTGTGCCAAAGGAAATGAGAAGTTTTTGAACAGCATTTTCAAGAACCTTCACGTGCTCCATTAGCAGAGGAGTCGCAGTGGAACGTCAGTCAGATTGCAGTCGTTCCTCAGAGATGGTGTTGTGTAGAGGTAGTTGAAGTGTTGTTGAACTACCTGGCTTTTAAACATGAGGCTGTGGTGAGATCTTAGGGGTTGAAAACAATCCCAAACTGATTTTTTTATTCAAATATTGCATCCCAATCCTAGTTTCCACAAATCCAACTGAAAGCAAAGATGTCTTGGAACCATTGTGCGGTGTTAGTGAGGATGATGTGTGAGTCACAGCTGAGTTGTTTCCCTCTAGAAACCCACGTCACAGGGTAAGCTGGGTTTCCCTGTTTCTGGAAGGCGCTTTGTAGGCTCATCTAAGTGGTCTTGTTGTTGGGTGGAATGCATGGTGCTGATAGTTCCCATGAGATCTTGCTTCATCAGCACCACTGAGACCTCAGGAGAGGGCCTCAGATGTCTCCATCAATCAAGATGCATCCAGGACATCTGCACAGGCCTGGTGTATGTAGCTTTGGACATAGGGGACATCTGCACCCTCAGAAGGAGCAGATGGAAGCCAGGAAGAAGGCCACGGAGCATCTAAAGACAGAAGACACTACATTTGGGCATGTGAATTGGTCTTGTGGGGTCAGCATCAGTCCTACAGCAAAGAAGCCATCTCGTCCACCTCTGCACAGTGCAGTGCCAGGATAAACTAAAATTGGCCTCAAGGGATGTGGGTGTGGAAGAACTGATGACTTCTGAACACTCTCGGTTTACATCAGAGTGCCAGGCAGTCCTGTCAGATCGGGAGCAACCAGATCACCCAACAGGACTCATTTCTTCCAGGTCTGGCAGCTTCAGCTGATTGTATTTCTGTTCAATTAGCCAGAGCCCAGGATATGGAGTATGAGCTGTGTTTCTGGTTTCATGCCGGCTTCGTACAGGATGCCAGATGACACCTGGTTTGAAATAAAGCCTCCTGGTATAAAGTTGGCCTCTTAGAAATGTTTTGAGCAAATTTGCGTTGCCAAGGTGAGTCTGCAGTGGATGAGCCCTTTGTGGTGTACGGGCTTCGTGCATGGGGCGTGGTTGGAGGAAGCATTAAAAACCGAGGTTTGATCACAGAGCATGGTTTTGCACCTCCAACAAACCTCAGTTTTCACTTATATGTCTCCTGAAAGGGCTTTCTCTCAAATTTCTTGAGCTATCATCTAACAGTGTACTTGGGCTGTTTTACTGACCCTAAATATCTGACTTTCATATTATTATTCAGATTGTTCTGTGTTCATGTTGATTCCTTGGCAAATATTTGCCTTTGTTTTGAAGCTTCCTTCATGATTCTTTATTCTGTCCAGGCAGTGTCAGTGCCTCCATAGAGGCACCCTTGCCTTCTAATCTTTTGGCTCTGAAAGAAGTTCAATTTCAAAGTTTGTGGAAACCAACCGTTTAATCTGATGATTGCATGAGCACAGAGCTCAGAACGTGGCAGAAGAGAGAAAAATGAGAGGATTCATCTCCTTTAGCTCAACACTTTGGAGACTTCAGCCTTTGCCGTGAATTCTGTGGTGATTCATGCATCTGGATGTGTGGAGGAATTCCTGGGTGAAGCATGTGTGGGCATATAGATGCACTGTAGTGAATGCTGTGGTTGACAGGGATTTGGGTGAATTGCAGGCTTCTATAGACAGTAAGAACAAGAGGGTGAGCTATGGCAAACGGGAGCGCAATTAGCATTTCCAGCGTGAAACCCCTCGGTCAGCAGGAAAGAGGAAAAGCAAAGCAGTTTGACACATGAGAACAAGAACATCTCTTATTGCCAGGGCTGTTCCCCGAGACTTTGAAATGCCCCTCTTTGTTGAGGAAGCATGCAAATGTTCTCATTATTTTTGGTAATTTGCATTATTAAAGAAAAGTTATTACCCAGACTCAAACTTTCTTAGAGCCTTGAGTCAGAGATACTGTTTCACTTGCTGACACTGCATGCACAAATGAACCTAATAGCAAACTGTTGAGGAGTATTTTATTTTTAAGAACCTGTGCTGTGCTGTAAACAGTGTGAATTGTGGACAAACAGCAGTCCGTTCCAGCTTTCTCATTAGATGAGGTTAAAGGCACCGGCTCAAATTAGGAGTTAATCCTTAGTCTTAAACCAAGGGAACTAAGTCCTTAAAAAAAAGCCCCTTTAGTAGTTTCTAATCCCAACTCTGAGCCCTGGGGGCTGCCACAGCAATCCCATCTTTGATTCTGGAATCCTATCTCTGACTTTTCTGTAAGTGGGGCCTTGATCCCTCCTTGCTGCCCATGAAGGTGCTGGGGCTGTGTCCGGGTGCCGCAGCCTTGGCTGTGAGGCAGGACCTCAGCTGCAGGGCTCCCCTGTGCTCTGGGGATGCTGGAAGATCCTCTCCACTGGGGCAACCCTGGAGGAGCCGTGTGTCCATGCAGGGCAGCAATGCTCCTGCTGCAGGAGGGAGCCCAGGCCTGCAGTGAGGGATTGAGTGGTTGAGGCTGATGCCCGAAACTGCCAGCCTGGCCTTGGGCTTCAAAGATAACTCACTGAGAAGCTGCTGAGGTTTTTCCTGTATGATCTTCTTTCACGGGCCATGCACAGGAACAGCAGTGTTGGTTCAGAGTGAGATGCAGTGGCAGCCTTCCAAAGGACTGTGCCGGTGCACAGTATGCCATCAGTTGGTCATGCCCTGTGGTCACACCTCAGTGGGTCTGGGCACAGGCTTGGAGCTTTCTCAAGCTCTGTCTCCTGCACATGGGCATGCGTGCAGGGTGCGGTCTGTGGGTGTGCTCAAACTTGAGGCTATGGGATGAGATGGGCTATTGGGTCTCTCTCTTGTGAGACTCTACCTGCGGTACTGTGTTCAGCTCTGGGGGCCCCCAGCACAAGAAGGACACGGAGCTGTTGGAGTAGATCTGGTGGAGGCCAGGAGGATGCCTACCAGGAGGATCCTACCCAGCAAGAGATGACCTCTCATGCCCAAGACCCACAGTAACACAGGGACCAGGGGCTCCCCCCGAAGAAGCCAGGCCAGGCTACAGGGCCATGGGGCTGGGTTCTCCCTGCTGCCGTGGTTGCAGGAGCAGGAGCCAGGACCGGTGCTCTCATGAGCAAGGGCAGCGTGGCAACACAGAGCTATTAAAACTCAGACACCGGCACATTTGTCACCTTGCAGAACAGGCAGGGATGGCATTGCCTTTTACACCGAGTGATCCAGGAGTCCGGAGGAGTGTTTGAATATGTTGAATCAAGGGAGGTGATTGCAATCGGGCCACTTCGTCTTCTTGACTTGGAGTATTTTCTCCTCAAGGGCATTTAAAACAATGGAGTACAGTCTTCAGCTTCGTAAGCTGCCACCTTATTATCCTATTAGTCAATTATGGCTGCTGAGGAGCAGGAGTAAGTGACAGCATGGCAGATTACAGCAATTTATTTGCAGTTCTCATAGTCTTGTACCGCATATCATCAGGCTGTTTAAATTTAATGATAGGGTTTTTGCATGTGTTTTAGTGCAGTTAAAGTTGTAATCAAAATGTTTTAGGAAAACCCCCACTGACCTGCATAAATACTTCCATCTTCAGCATTGCTTTAATGCCCTGTTGTAATCTTTATTAGCAGAGCTGACTCACTAATTAGGGGAAGCAACCTGCCTTGGAAAAAATAGACAGTTTTGCAAAGCTTTGTGGAACAGAAGTTGCTGTTACTCTGTGTCGTGGCTCTTGTTTCTGAGCTGTTCTCTCACCACCCACCTGAGTGAAATTAAAGCCTAGGAGCAGGTACGCACTCACTTATTTCCATAAGCCTGGCACCATATGTTCTAGGAGGGGAGAACTCTCTGGTGGGGCTGGAGGTATCAGGCAGTGGCATTGCTCTTGGGCAGGTGGCCGTGGTCAAACAGCAGGGCCTTCAGCACGGCGTAGTTGGTGTTCAGGCATCTCCCTTCAAGGGAATGGAGGAACTATCAGGGTTGGTTTGTCTCCAGTGCTTCATTTGTAGCTGCTGCTGATGGCTACAAGGTCTCAGAGCAGGCAGGAGTTGCTCAGCAGGCTCAGGTGCTTAAGCACCCATCTTCTGGAACGTTTAGGAGATTTCTCTTCGGGATTTTGGGTTCTAACTGGAATATTCAATAGCGTCATTCCGCACTGAAATGAATGGGTAATCAGCAAACCATGAGCACGTCAGTCGTATTCAAACCCCGGGCAGGGAAGATGGATGAGGCTGTGGCTGACTGCCGCTGTGTGCTTTGATGTAAAACAGCGACCTAAATGAAACCAGAATACGTAGGATGAAATTTAGGGCTGAAGTGTTTCATGACATAAAGGGAGCTCTAAGAATAGCTGCTGAGCACCCAGTCTGTAAGCTGTGTCGCTTGCACAGAGTGGAAGGGTTGGGTGGCTGGGAGGCAGCCTGCTCTGAAATACATATACAAAGAACACATTTCTGCAGTAGTGCACTGACAGAAAGCCTGGATCTCACCACAGCCCTTGAGCAGCAGTGGTTTGGGTTTTCTGTCTCCTTTTACCAAACCACCACCGACCTCCCCCAGAAGGAGAACCTCCTCATCCCACTGCCCCTCAGTCAATCCCTGTGCCGCCCCCGGGCACTTGGAGAGGGGTCGGAGTAATCCTGGCTTTGCTTTCCAGGGGGAACTGTATCCTCTGTGCAGAGGTGTGTCATCAGATTGGGATTTAGACATTGCTAATTAGTGAGTGATGGCATGCCAAGCTGAGCTGCATTTCCAGGAACGTATGCTCGTGTTTATGATATAGGGGATGGTTTACAAAGGGTGTTACTTTCTGCGAGGGCAGGAACAATTAAATGGATTTTCTGTGAGCTGTTAACCAAGAGGCATAATACCATTTATTATCTCCATATTGGGAATATGTCACATAAAAATATAATTGATGAAAGTATTATCTTGCTTAATTGCGAAATCGAAAAAGCCACTTTCCCTTTATTTACAGATTATTAGCAGCAGTATCTCTCCTGTTTGGTCCGTGGCAGTTTGCACATAAGTCACACTCTTTGCCCATTGTATTCTGCATATAATTCTCTTGCAGGACTCTGGCTGCTCTGTTTCAGAAATCACAACTTCTAAGGACACGTTCCATTGAACTCTTAGGATATTTCCCGAGGAACGTGGTGCGATTAACATCCGAGATAACTGACGGATGAGGAAAATACAAAAACTATCTTTTATATTCATTCAGTTTTCTATCAGACCTCTGGAAAGGGAAGGGATTTCACCTTAAAAACGTGTGAGGATGCTTTGTGTAGTCAGGATGATCGTTTTTCCAGTACTGTTTGGCAATAAGTTGCTCTCCCACAATTCTGAAAGTGTTATTCCAATAGGAAACTTACTTTTAATGGGAAAATATGATTATGAAATAGAGGAAGACTCTGAGGCTGAAATGAAATTCAAGCTGAATAAAACAGGAAATAAAAGAAAGCCAATTGACCCCATTTTGGTTCTAAGCTCTTGCTTCTTTGTTTTAACTTCATTTTTTAAAACAGCCTTTTTAAACAGAAATCCAGACTTCTTCCACTACTTAAATTATTAAACCCAAAGAGAACGAGAGTTTGACTTCTCACCAAAAGATGTTCAATCCAGTACTTTCACTAAAAATGTTGATTTCAACGCGTCGTCAGTGCCTGCTGAAAGTAAATTATCAGTGAAGCTTTTTCATAATCAACTTTAACGAAGGTATTCGTCTCAATTTAAGCATTTTTTCTTCGAACCGTGGATTGTATTTTTAGAGAATGTGCAAGAAGAATGCAGTTGGCGCATCCAGACCTCTGATTCAGACACACGGGCCTCATCTTTGCGTGATGAGCTCCATTCAGGCTGTATGTGCTGATTTTGAGTTCACAGCCACTCTTGTCCTCATCAACCTGGGGATGCTGGGCTCTGCAGACGAGTCCTGAGCACCTGGGGAGGCTGTGCTGGAGGGCAGTAGTCAACTCATGGACAGCTCCGTCCCATTAGTGGAGGGTATCATGGGGACACATGCCTGGCTGTGCTGCTGGCTGGAGCCTTCCAGCCTGAGGGAGCCTGAGCACATGGGTGCTGTGAAATGGAGGCTCTGGGGACGGAGGCCAGCAGGGGCACATTGTCAGGGTGCTTTGGCCTGTGACTAATTGTGGCATTGCTTGCGCTTGCCATGGATGGGTTTGGGTGCTTCTGTGGTGTCTAAGAGGTACTGCCAGGAGAAAAAAAAAGCTGAAAAAGCAGTTGGTTTTATTCCGTCAGTGTGAAAACAGATTTTAAAAGAACTTTCAAGCAGAAGCTCACTGTCTGAAACATATGGACATTTTTCAAGCGGAGTAATTTATTAACCTCTATTCGAGTAAGCAGAAGCCTACTGAGATGCTGTTTTCCAGCTTGATATAAAATGAGAGAGAAGCATATTTCTGAAAGAAAAATAGCTCATCTGAAGTCTCTGTTCTCTGTTTTACACTTTGGCCCTTCTGAGCTGAGTGGTTCAGGTGCAGCCATCACAAAAAAGACCAGAAGGTCAGTAGGCCGGGTGGTCACTGACATCTGCTGGGAAGCCCCGGGCTGGCCTGGGGCACTGGTTGATGCACAGGCCCTGCAGGAATGTTTCACTGCACCTCAGCCATGTTCAGCCCTCACTTCTGCACTTCAGTAAGCAACTCCCAGCACTGCTGCTGCACAGGAACTTTGTAGCCCCAGTGCTGTGGATAGCTTAGAGCTCTGCTGCTTCCCAGCAGCACCAGGCATGCAGCAGATACTCACCCACGAGGTACATGTCCCTGCTGTCTGTTTCAGGGCTTGGCAGAAGAGCCTGGTTCGTGTTAGCCCTTGCTCTTGGTGTTTTCCAGCACCCTGCCTGAAATACAGGTTTACTTTCTAGCAGCATTTGAAAATCTGTGGCGTTATCAGTGGTAATGGGCAGTGGCTTGAAACACAGAAAATTTAAAAGATTAGCTCATCAATGTGGCAAAGTAAAGCCCAGGTCTCTGAACACACAGCAAACTGCCAAATAGCCTTTCAGGACGTGGACAGCTTAAAAAATAGCTTCGGTCCATCAGATGTTTGTTACTCCCCCTCTTGAGCTGCAAGAGCTGGCGGTCCCCAGCACGCCTACGGTAAGCAGCAGAACGTGAGGCCTTCCTGCACGGTGACAGAGCAATAGCGCACTGGTGGTTGAGCTGTGCACATGGGGTTTCCTCACATACCCACATATCCCCACCTCGCCACAGCTGAGGTTAGAGAGGAAGGAGCCTCTGCTGAGTGGGAATTGAGCCGTGTGAGCATGAGCCAGATTTTTCAGCCACTGACCAACCCAGTTATCTCCCAAAGTCCAAATAAAGCCTGTTACTTGCAGCGAACCATTTATGTGTGAAATAAATTGCTGCTTTGGTTCATTTCTCCCAACTAGTTTGCTTGCACCCTTCTTTCTAACCCATGCAGTCACATACTCTGGGCTCAGGCAGTGACTGATGGGGGAAAGCTGGAGTGCTGGGACTGTGCCACAAGCATGCACTGTGGCAGCTCAGCCTGGCTGAGTTCATAGAATCATAGAATCATAAAATGGCCTGGGTTGAAAAGGACCACGATGATCATCGAGTTTCAACCCCCCTGCTATGTGCAGGGTCGCCAACTACCAGACCAGGCTGCCCAGAGCCACATCCAGCCCGGCCTTGAATGCCTCCAGGGATGGGGCATCCACAACCTCCTTGGGTAACCTGTTCCAGTGTGTCACCACTCTCTGTGTGAAGGACTTCCTCCTAATATCTAACCTAAACCTCCCCTGTCTCAGTTTAAAACCATTCTCCCTTGTCCTATCACTATCCACCCTCGTAAACAGCCATTCCCTTCCTGTTTATATGCTCCCTTTAAGTACTGGAAGGCCACAATGAGGTCTTCCCGGAGCCTTCTTCAAGCTAAATAATCCCAGTTCCCTCAACCTTTCCTCATAGGAGAGGTGCTCCAGCCCTCTGATCATCTTAGTGGTCCCCCTCTGGACCCTCTTCAAGAGCTCCACGTCCTTCCTGTACTGGGAGCTCCAGACCTGGATGCAGTACTCCAGGTAGGGCCTCACAGGAGCTGAGTAGAGGGGGACAATCACCTCCCTCTCTCTGCTGGCCACTCCTCTTTTAATGCAGCCCAGAACACAGTTGGCCTTCTGGGCTGATAGTTGGCCTTCCAGGCTGAAGTTCTCTCTGGGAGAAGGGATCGAATCTCTTTTAATGCTTTCTGTAGCACCAGGCTGATATCCCAGGGCTTGAGCCTGGACAAACACTTGATGCCAGGTCTGCAGGAGCATTGAGATGCTGAATATTAGGCAGTATTCATGCTCTCCTTGGAGGGGAGTCTGTCTGGGAGCCAGGCCCTCCCGCAGCTGGGTTTTCGTGGTGTTTCACAGCACCATTTCCAGGTAATCCCAGGGACTGGCCATCCCCAATCTCTCACACTCAGCACAAGGTGATGCCATAGGGCTGAGCAGCAGAGCTGCCTGTGATGCCTTTCCTTGTGTCGAAAACTTTTCTCTCCAACCTTTTTAATTCTTCTTAATTGGTGCATTGCGAAAAGTCAAGTTGTTGGTGTTGAGCCTTTTTGTGGCATTTGTTTTTTCCTCTGAGAGAATGAAATGTCACGCGTCTCTGAACAGTCTCCCAGTCGCAACGTGAGGTGCCATCGTCTAGACACCAGCAAGCAGATCTTTATGAGGTGCTCCAGTCCCCAGCACGAGGGATGCTGCTGGGCAACACCCTGCCTCAGCTGCTTTGGGCAAGCGTAAAAGGAGCTGAACTGCAGCCATGCAGAAATGTGTCTTTTGAGCCATGCTCCTACATTTTCGGGTTGAATATTAGGAAAAACTTCTCCAAAAGAGTAGTAGGGCTGTGGCACAGGCTGCCAAGGGAGGTGGTGGAGTCACCATCGCTGGATATGTTAAGAACCGTGTAGATGTGGCACTGAGTGACATGTTTTAGTGGGCATGGTGGCAATGGGTTGGTAGGTGAAGTAGGATGACCTTAGAGGCCTTTTCCAGCCTTTATGATTCTATGATTTTTCTTGAGGCCTTCTTGCATCATTGTCATTTGTCACTTGGCATTTTCCAGCCAGTTGACCAGGTGAATGCTGATGGCAGAGTTGGGAGCGTAAGGCTCCTAAAATTCCTGTCCGTGGGGAGTACTGAAACATTCTGTACATTTTTCTGAAGGGGGTGGAAGGAATTAGGACAAGATCTTCCCTGCGTGAAAGAGGAAGCATGTGGCAGATGATTCAGAAGCTGTTTCTGGTACAGACAGATCATTTCCTTCGAGAAATCGTGCGATGGGAGCGTAAGGGCAGATTCTCTGGGGATTCTCAAAACATTCCAGTGAAAACCATAAGCTCTGAGTTGTGGGCTTTGGCCTGAGAACCGAACCCAGTGCACACTGAGACTCCACTGGAAGATGACCCTGCAGTCTGTTAAAAAACAAAAGCAAAACAACAAAATAAAACCAACAATAGAGAAAGAAAAACACACCCAGAACAAAGCATCTGCTACCAAGGGGCTGATGTAGACATTCCTGGCTTCACAAAGTGATGGAGTGATTCCTACCCTGATCGTAATCCCAAGGGCAAAGAAAAAACAAAAAATGCTCCTTATCTCTTTCTCTTCCAGAGTCCCAAAAGCTGTGAGTCTGTGTGAATTAAAACAGCCAGCAGTCCTGTAGGTAGTTTGTTATCCCCAAATACGGAGTCACTGTGCTGTGAGGATGGAGGAGCCATGCGTAGTTTCAGCCACACCATGGGATTTCCAGCCCCGATGGTGTTCCTGAGTTTCTTCTGCTCTGTCACCACTCCTTTCAAGTGTGGTTCCTGTAAAAACTTCCCACTGAGATATTTCAACATGAAGACTTCTGATCTCTTTGAAGGAAAATCTCCAGAAATAGACCTTGTAGGAACAGTTTTCCACTTCAAGAACAAAATCCTGCAAAAATCTTCTCATGCAGATTTGGGACCTAATTATTTTTTCTCACTCGTAGTTTTGCCACAGTGTGAATGACAAGTCCCCAAAACTCCGGCTTCACCCACTTGGTATTTTCTCCTTCCTTGGGGTTTCCCAGGAGAGCCAGCTGTGGGGCTGGGTGAGGCCCAGGGCCCCCAAGCCAAGCCCCTCGTTCATGTCCCAGCCTTCACCTGGCTGGGCAAGGACTTACAAGGGCAGTTTTATATACGAGTATCATGGAAATACCCAAAGCATTAGGCTGTGTGCTTGCTGGGAAAAGAGTGTTGTAAACAGAACGTTTCTTTTATTCTGCAACGTCTGAAAAGCAGAGCCCTTTGCTGGCCTGCATGGTTACTAACATATTGCGGTGGTTCAGATGAACAGACTGTGTTAGCTCCTCTGTGATAAATGCGTTGGTGGCCTCAGCTTCCCTTCATACTTCTGTATAGACAGATGTCCCCGTCATTCCATGTGTGTTCATTCATCTGTCCGGGCTTGGGGGCTGCAGCAGACACAGTGGTGTCCTGTGAGCCTAAGCTGCCGTGCAGCCTCTTACACCCTCTGTCCCAAGAGTGGAGATGGGTTTTGTCCTGTCAGCTTAGAGCCTGGATCCACCCTCAGTGATGCTTTGTCACTGCTGTTTGCAGCCCAGCAATCCTTGTAAGCATGAAAAGCTTTGTGCAGGTTCAAGTAGAAGCTGTGTTGGCTTACAGGAGGATGTCTAACTCTACCTGCAGCCCGAGGAGAAGGTGGGCATGGCAGTGAAGGCTTGGGAAATGGCTCTGCCAAAGCACTGATCTAGGGAGATTTCATAGAATCATAGAATGGCTTGCGTTGGAAGGGACTTAAAAGACAGCACAGTTTCAACCCCTCTCCCTTGAGCTGGGCTGCCACCCACCAGCTCAGGCTGCCCAGGGCCCCATCCAGCCTGGCCTTGAACACTTCCAGGGATGGGGCACCCCCAGCTTCTGAGGGCAACTGTGCCACTGCCTCACAACCCTCTGAGTAAAGAATTTTCCACTAACAGCTAACCTGAATCTCCTCTTCATTGGTTTGCCTCCAGCTCAGGAGTCTCATGCAGCTGGGTCTGTCTTTCCCCCATCTTGCCTGGGCGATGCCTTGCTTCCACTCTGCTGAAGCTGGTGTAGGAGGCAGGACACATGTAGAAGGTTCCTCAATACCAGAGGTACACAGAGCATTAGTGCCCCCCTCTCTGCTTGAATAAATAAAGACCTGCACTCTTTTGACACCCCCCCGCAGTATGTTTGAATTCAGTAAATAAACCATAGGCAGTCCCAGACAATTCAATTATAGACTGTCACTTAGCTTTAAATCACGGCTGCATGATTATAGGCAATGCCCTTTGGTGTTGTGACAATTTCAGACTTTTCCCCACCTTATTTTCCTCTCCCAGCAGCTAAAATGAAAATATTGAGCGAGTATCAAATAAGCTAAAGCTTGTCAGGGAGATCTGAGAGCGCATGCTGCCATTTGAGAGGCGAGCTGAAAACAGTACGCATATGAAATGTAGCGTCAGTGATAGACCCTGCTCGAGCAAGGTACCAAGTGTCATCTGCTTTGTATGAAAAATGTAGAAGAAATTGTGCTCTCCTTCTGGGATCGTCTGTATCAGGACAGTAATTTACTGTGGCTGACGTTAAGGCAGATGATGCTGAATATATTATAATAGCTTAAGCTGTCGCTAAAAGAGAAGCTGGTTTTGATCAACCTTTTGTAAGGTCTGCAGTTTTTGCTCCTTCAGCCATCGGTGGACGCTTCAGCAGGGCGCTAATGAGTAAACCAGAGAAGAGTTGTCTGATTGCTCAGTTTTAAAGTGGTGCATTATATGCACATGCGTGAATATGTGCAACTTACAGGACAAGAAAACCTCTAGGTGGGGAAAAACCCAACAGTCTCTTGTTGTTTGAGGGTTCGAAGGTCTTCAACCGCAGAGGTTCAAGGCAGAGGCTAGAAATAACTGCGATCCTTTATGAGGACATTTCGGTGGTTGGTTTGTGAAGTCACGAGAGTTTCGTTTTCAGTCCTGAGCGGTTTGAGGCAGCTCTGCCCGTCACCATCGCAGCGAGCAAATAACCAGCTGCACAGCTTAATTCTTTGGTTTGGATATGAGCGAAGATAAATACATTTAAAAGCTTTTGGGGGGAATAATTGGTCGTGTGGGACTGCGTGGACAGGTTCTGCTGACGTAACGAGCCATGATCGGAAACTCAAACAGTTCAACCCGCTGCCAAAGCCAGCCCGTGTGCTGCTGACCTCAGGGCTGAGCGTGTGCTTGTGTGTTCCACATACAGCTGTACAGGAAAAAAGCCCAAACAGCTGGTAAAGTATTAAATCTGGTTTCAGGTCCTTTGTCTGCTCTGCAGTCCTCTGACAACTTTTTTCCTTCCCTTGGGAGCTGCTCTTCTCCTGGGGTTTATCTCCGAGGGAAGACCCGGGGAAATAGGAGGCGGCAGCATCCAGTGTGGACAGCTGGAGGGTGTTCCCTTACCCACTGACTTGTATTTTGATGTTAATATCCACAAGGGGTGACTCCATGATTGCTTTCCCCAGGGCCACCTTCTTCCTTTCCTCTGGGCTGAGGTGCACCCTGGAAACGTGGAGTTTGTGCATCCCTGGCTCTCTGTGTGTTGAGTATAACAGAGCTGTGATACTCTCATTATCTACTGCTCATTCTTTCTCTGATCTCACAGAAGTTCCTGGCCTCAATTATATTTAGAGACAATTAGTTCCACAGCTTAATTATAAGCTGCAGCTTAAGAAAAAAATAAAAAAGTTTTAGGACTTTAAATCCGTCTTCTTTTTATTGGCTGATCTTATTGTTGCATTTTTTGCCTTTTTTGCATGGCTGGTTACTGTGTACTCCCCATCGGCCTGGCTCTGGTGTCCTTGCCGAGCTTCAGCACTTACTGTGACACTGTCTGAATCACTCTCCTTAGCTGCCTTTGGACCCAGATCACATTCTGGTTGGGTGCATTTGAGGCTGCATTAGCACTGTCACTTGTTGCACTGTTAAGCTCTTGGGGTCCTTCCCTACTCATTTATCTCACTCCTTTCATGTTTTTCTTGCCTTCTTCATGCTGCTAGAGAAGCTTCTGCTGAAGCACAGTCTGGTGCCCCATTAACGACTGGTCGTGGCCAATTACAAACATCATGCTGGGTTTGTATGGGCTCCTTGGCTGCATCGTGTTGAGCATATCCCATTGGGTGCATCTTGGCAGTGTTGAGAGCCCAAACGGCTCATAGCTCAGCCACTGACCTGTTCTGTGACGTGAGAGAAGTCCCTCATTTTTTAACATGTGACAGGCTTAACTCATCTCCCAGTATTGGACCGGCCCTACTTGTGTATATGTAAGCCTGGAACAACAGTAACTTGGTCTTAATTGACTGTGGTGGAACTGTAGAGTAATAAACTGTAATAAAATACTAAGTTGCTCGTCAAGCAAAGAAAACAGCTGTTAGGTATTAATGTCTTCCAGAGGTAATTCTGGGCCCAGTGTTTTCAGACAGAGTGTTTTTGTTTGTGCTGTACACTCATACAGTAACTCGGGAGGGGTTTTGGTGTTTTTGTTGTTGCTGGCTCTTTTTGCCAAGCACGACAGCACATCCCCTGCACTTGCAAGAAGGCCGAGCACGGCTGTGACTGATGCCATGCCACGGTGAACGATCCAGTCGCTCCAGTAGCTGGCAGAATTGGATCCAGCTGTTGTATTTGTACTCACACGACTGGAACCGGGGGGGAAAAAAAAGGCGTTTCAGTGCAGCAATCCAGAACAACGTATTAGCTTTTCTTCCCTTCAGACACATTCTGCACAAGTGCTGTCAATGGTGACTCGAGATTTCCCAGCAAAGAGCTTCCTGCTGCGGGAGGCGGATCCACGTGGTGGCTCTGCCCTCTCTGTAGGGGCATCCTTAGGGCTGAGATGAGTTGTGCCAGCCCTGCCTGTGGTTTATTTCTGTACCGAATGTCTCTCACAAGCTCAGCGGACATGGGGGCCTCCTGCAATATTCACGTTTCAGCACAAGGTGTGGTAGCTTGGTGTCGCTAATGTATTAACCGCAGCTTTACACCAAACATGCAAAAACAAATTAGAAATAGGGAAATACAAACACATTTTCTCATTAGAAGATATAAGTATGTGCTGACTGTAGTACAAATATAATTTTTATTCCATTTGTGTAACCTTTGGTATTTTAATGAAGTCCTGTTCCTGTGTGCAGCGTATGGTTCACTGTCAGATAATTTAACACTAAGAAAATCTGCCTTGAATAAATTAGAATATATTTGCAAATTAATTGGTTAATTAGATTTTAGACATCTCTTGAGGACAGGAGAGAAACAGATGTGTGCAAAAGCCACACAGATAGTTTGGGGATGAGTGTTTCTTGTAGGGTTTTATCACTCCGTTTTGTGAAAAACAGCCTTTCACTGGTGCCAAAGATGAAAACCCCTCTGCTTTAAATGCAGAACTTTACACTGTAATTTCTGTGGTGCTGCTGACCTTTCTTCTGGGACCACGGCAGGGCCGTTAGGACCTGTTAGCTGAGTGGCTGTGCTCACAACAGGCGTTGTGCCTCTTGAGTTTCTCTTTGCTTGCAACTGAAAGCATCTGCAGAGCCATGTGGAAACCCTCAGAGCCCGGCACTTGCCAAACCAGCTGCTCGGGGAAGGCAGGAGCTCGAAGCAGATCTAAGACCGATCCCAGGATTTAGAAGAGTGATCACTAAAGAAGGAAAGCTGGGACAGGACAGGTTGTTTTCTCAGCTACATCGGTGTAAATCAAGGGCAATTCTACTGAGGTTCACACCAGAGTAACTGGGATCAGAATCTGGCCACCATCGTCCACCTGACCTCGAAGCAGGGAATCAGCCCACTGGCCTTTATTCTCTCGTAAGCCCTCCTCACCTCATTACCAGATACATGAATTCAGTTGTGCTCGGTTTGGAAACTTGGAGCAATCAGACTGTAACAGCCAACTGACGATTAGTAAGAGTAATTAGAGATTCTGCAAGCGAAACTGGCGCTTGTGTATTGTTATTAACTTTGACCCCTGCAGAAGCTCTGATTAGATCTTGTTTGGAAATTGAGAGAATTCCAACTGTAAGAACCAGGATTGCTCCGGAGACTGAGTGGAAAAGGATTTTCAGCTTACACATGGTGCTGAGCTTCAGAGCAGCAGCAGAGGGTAGGTGACATTCCTTGCATCTGTTTTCACCCCTGCTGAAGTAGCCCCTCAGGCTCAGCCCAAGGCAGCAGGCTGACCGCTCAGTCCCTCTTGGAAGGTGGCCGGGGATCTTGTCACTTCCCATCTGCACTTTTATCTCAGGCATTGCAGTTTGGGTGCGTTCAGAGCTGCTCAGCAAAATCTCATTGTTAAAAGCAATATTTGCAGTGTGCAGCAAGGCAAGCAAGAGCCCATCTGTGTGCGTCATTGATCATTTTGCAAACAATCCTCAGGCTAAGCACAAACTCACCCTGCGCTGGCTGTTCGGGGTCACCATACAGACGTCAGAGGCAGAAGCGTTTTTCCTGCTGGTGTAACCTCTGTTTGGCACCCAAACCCTGATGCTGCTGGGAAGAGCCTCCGAGTAATGTTCTTTGTTTGACCTTGGTGTGTTTTTCTAAGCAGCAGACAGAACAAAGTAACAGCCTCTCTGCTGCCAGTGTGTGAAAACAGCAGCCAGATCTTTCAAGCTGTGCAGCCAGCGGGGTGAGGTGGCAGGGGATGCTCTCTGCTGTGCTGTCTCCCCTGGCTGAGAGCATCACAATAACCCACTGGGCTCACGTGCTCTCTTTTGGGCACTTGAAGACCAACATCGCATGTCCTAGAGCTGCTGCAAGATGCTGCATGCTTTCAGGGTTTGAAGGTGGCTTTTAGCTAGGCTCTCACAAACGAGCAGTAAAGTGCAAAAACTGACTTTGATGTAACTGCTAGTGTGGCTCAGCAGTGTGGAGATGAAAGCCAGGCTGTAGGCTGACGACCTGTCCTTTGTGACCCAAAGGGACCTGACCACTGCTGGACACCTGCCAGCCCAAGAGGATATCCCTGCGTGGTTTTTGGCCTTGCAATCCTACTCAACCAGAACACCCAGCTTGGCCTTCGCAGGCAGCTGCAGCCTCCAGCTCGAGGCTCCTGCTCCCACGCAGCGTCTGGCCATCCCCTGAGCCCACTCCGTCTTGACCTCAGCATTATCTCCTTATCTGCACATTGGGGATTATGGGGCTCTGCGCTGCTTGGAGGTTAAATTGGATGAGGCAGGTGCCAGCTTGCAGCAGGATCTGGCTGTATGGCCAGGGAAGCAGCATGGCACTGCCATGCCCAGGCTCTGTGCGCCAGCACATCCACCTCCATCCTGGGCTGCCTGCAGCCTGTCCTGAATGTGGGTGGAGCAGAGGTGCAGTAAGAATAATTAAAGTTGGAAAAGACCACTAAGGTCAACCTTAAAAGACCAACTAAAGTCCAACCTACAGATTTCTTGAAAACCTTCGGGGAGTGACTCTCCCCATCCCTGGGCAGACCCCAGGCAAGGGGAATGCTCCTCTTCAGCTGTGATAAATGCTAGCAAAGGACTCGTGGGTGGTTCCCCATAGCACTCATCTGCATGGGTAGTGGTCTGGTGACCATGTGCTGGTGTCCTTGGGCAGGATGAGTCTGCACATTTGTCAGGAGTCTGGGGATTGATAAGGTCAGAAAATACTGGCTGTAATAAAATGCACAGAAGAAAGGGTTAATGTCGTCACCACTCTGCCATAGCTCTTCTGTGGAGCTTTTGTCACATCTCTCATTCAGGCCCTGTTTGCTGAGTCTCTGACATCTGTGTCAGCAATGGGACAGACAGTAAAGTCATGTGTCACTGCAAAAGCTTCAGTTTTTCCAAATTCCTTCCAAGCTCTCCCGTGACTATCTCGGGGAATCTGCTGAGGCAGCAGTTGCACTCTCCTTCCCCGCACGGTGTGTCGGCCACTGGGCCACTGCAGGACTGCACTGGGCTTGCAAGGCACGCTGGGCTGAGCAAGGCAAGGAGGCCCTGTAAACCATATCCAGCTCCACACTGTGCCTTGGGCATGGTGCCTCCTCCCCTGGTCAGCTTTCTGCCAGAGACAGGGCTCCTCGACAGGGCAAGAGGGGAGCACAGCTTGAGAGAGAAGGGTGCTGAGGCCTGATGGCAGCCTGCAGGCCTCCACCCCTCTGAGCATGGGGCGGCTGAAGCCAGGCCGGGATCTGCCCTTCTGCTCTTCTCCTACAGTCCTCCTCTGCTGGAGCCTTGCTCCCTCTGTGAGGAGAAAATACTTTTAAACAGAACTGCTTGCTGCAAAGGATAATAAATGCCAATATTTCCGAGTAAATTATAGAGGACTTGGTGCATTTCAGTGGAAAAGCTGGCTGCGTTACCAAACAGAGATCATAAACCTTTGAAAGATGCAGGGAGGAGAAAGCAAAATATTCCGCATAAGGAAAATGTGATTGTCGTAATGACTTTGCTAATCCCTGGGCTTCTAGGTTTATCCATTCTTGTTTCCAGTATCTGCAGATGAGCCCCGGAGGGTTTCAGTAATCCATTAAAAAGAGCATTTTAAAATTTCCACCTAGCCGTCAGATTTTCTTGTTTGTTTTTTCTTCCTTCTTCCCTGTAAACGCATGAACGGCACAGTTAATTTTACCAAAATGGTCACTGAAGAGTGGATCTGTTCATTTGGTACTCCGGTCCCGATGGTCATCCATGTGGAGCAGTCCTTTGGAGAGCTTTTTCAGAATGGCACAAACTTGAGACCTGTAGACACTGCTCTCCAAACAGTGATGGGTACATCTGGACTGTCCTTTCATCAGAGAAACCATTCTTGAGTAACTTGAATGCATTGGTCTGAAGGAGCAGAGATTCTGGAGGTTTTTTGTTATTGAGTTCAGTCTACTAATGTTTAGTAGAGTGAGCTAACGCCATGCAGGGGTTGCTTATCAGAAGCTGCTGTCCCTTTTTATGTCCCCACACGTTTCAGTAGTAATCTAATTTGATGACGTTTGCATGCTAAAATATTGGAAGCAGAGGTTTGGTGCTCTGGACAGCGAGAAGGCAAAAGATATTAGAAGCTTTTACAGAAAACGGAAGGCCAGATGGACCACGAGATTACTTTGTCTGATCTCCTGCACATCACAGCCATTCTGGGTCACCCGGTTTACCCCCGGTACTGAATGCAGAGTGGGGTTGAGCTGTGCGTGTCCTCCGGGAAGGCAGTCCCTGCCCATCCGAGGAGCTCTGTGCGTGGAAAAGCCACCAGGAGCTGGGATGCGGGGACAGATTTCTATTGATGTTTGTTTCGCGGTTAACTTCCACCTCCTGATTGGTGTTGTGCCCTTTCTTGGCAGGTTGAAGAACTCTCATCTCCTCTCTCTCCCTGTAGAGACACTCAGTGCTGAAATCAAGCGGCTTCTTACTCTTCTCTCTGATAAGCTGAACAAGCATAGGTCTTTAAGTCTCTCTGAGCAAGGCATGTACTGCAGTCCCTTAAACAATCTTTCTGTACCTGTTCTCTGTCTTCATTTTTTCAGCATCCTTTAAGGTGCAGGGTGTTAGCACTGAATGTTGTCTGGCGTGTCTGTCTCACCAGCTCTGGTTACACAGGGAATGTCTTCCCTGTACTTGGTGGTTGATGTGTATAAGGTTTCGTTTGCTCCCGTCTAACCGCCTTGAGTAGCTTGTCTGTGGTGACCCTGTAACCCTTTTCAGAATTGCTACTTTCTGAAGTAGAATGCCTTGTTTCAGATGCCAAGCACTACAGAGCATTTTGGTTTACTGCATTTTATCGTCCCTTAAACTATCTATGCAAGATGTCTGTCTGCGCTTCATGAGGATGCCTAAAAACTCCTGCTCCAGGTCGGCACATTTTTAGCCTCCGATGTTGGCGGAAATTCCTGACTTGCCCAGCACTGCTAGAGGAAGGCGCCTGTATCAAAAACCATCTGGAGTCTGCAAGAGGGAGCTGAGGGAGAGCAGCTGCTGGGAAGTTTGCAGAGCGAGCTGGTGGGCTCGCCTGTCCCCCAGGGGACACGGCACACAGTGCCCAGACTCAGCAGGGAATTGGCAGCCTGCTCAGCAGCCAGAGCGGGGTGCCACAGGTACTGCTTACAGGAGGTAGTAAGCCAGCGTTACCCAGTGTAAAAGCCTCCTTTGTGGCTATCTCTGTTCCTACTCTGTGCTTATCTCCAGAAGGTTCAAAAAAAAAAAGGAAATAGGCTCATATTCCAGATTTTAAAATTAATATCAGAATTAACACACCTGAATAAAAAAGAAGTTGCGTGTCATCACTTGGCCTCTGCTATAGTCAGCATCGTGAGGGCAAGTATTTCCTTCCATCTGCTAGCTGTTAGCACTTGGCCGAAGAGATGTCATTCCTTGGACTAATCTGATCACTGCTGGCATCCCATCCTAAGCCTTTTTGTCTGGCCTGTCATGTTTTCCTTGGCAAGCCACAAAGTGCACCAGAGCACAGGACCCTCCGACTTGTGCACTTCCACACCAATGCCTCTCTGCTTCCATTGGTCCTTGTGACTGGTGTGCTTGAGGAGGAATAAAGAGGCAGTGCGGTGCAGGGAGCATATAGAGAGCTAAGGAGTTTGGGCAGGCGGTGCTGGGCCTGCACCACATACATCCCAGCAGGGCTGGTGTAGGTGCCTGGCTGTATCCCGGCTTCGATGAAAGCTTTATTTGGGGTAGAGGCTCCTCCCTTTGAAAGAGGGAGGCCTTTCATGTCTGTGCAATCTAATAAATAATTCTGGGGCAACTGAATTTGTTGCTTTCTTTAAAGAAGCATAATTATTTTAAAATGACAAACTAGTCCCTTTGTTGATAAATGTTTCATATCTTTGCAGCTATGCCTGAATAGTTTGTATAAATAATGTATTAGCTTGCAAACAGACATAGCGTGTTCACGCATACACTGCCCACTGGGGCAGGAATGCTAAAGCCTAAAGCAGATGATCCAGCACAGTGCTGGGTGCTGAGCACAGGAACAGGCAGCGATGTGGAGTGAGAAACATGGGCTGGGTCTGAGCAGACTGAGCTGCCTCACACCGCACTGATGCACTGAGGATGCAGATGTCAGCAGCCAGGTATTCACCGTGAGCAGGTATGTGGCCTCCCAGGGACTCTACAAGGCAAATGGAAGGCAGTACACAGAACTGGGGAACCATCCAGTTTAGACAGTGCTTGGCACGTGATTCTGTGGACTGGTTTTTAAAAAAGACTTCCCTCTCTCTCCTTCAAAGTGAGTTTTGCAGCTTTTTTTAGTTGGCTATTCCTCTGACTCTACCCTCCATGTGGTGCCTTGTTTTGAAAAAGAGATTTTGAGAAATAATAGGTGGTGATAAGAAATTTTTGTGTCAGGTCAGGGTCAGGCGAGAGAAGAAGGATAGGCATGTACATTGCTGGTTTCCAGATGCAAATCCACTGTAGAAGTATATACGTGTAAGTGTGCTTGCATGTGCATGTGGCATTTTCAGACAGTGGTCGTGCATGCCCAAGCTGGGGACCCTGAAGTCCCACGTGCCACCATTGGGAGTGTGACTGAGACCCTCTCCAGCTGTGCTAACTGGAATAAAGTTGCTCTGATCTGGTGTAATGTCAATTGAGGACCACTGAGGTTGCATAAACAACCCAATGAGAAGTCAAAACAGCCTAACAAAGGCCATCTGCAGTTCTCCAGGTGTGCTGAATTGGGTGCAGATTGCACTTTGCTCTGGCTCAGGAGGGAGAGAAGAGTCCTGCTCCGAAGGGGACCTGATGATGCAGAGGTGTGAAGGGATTGTGTTCTTCTCCTTGCTGCCTTTTGTGCTGAGTAGAGCAAATAGTAGAAAGCTTACCTTTTGATTGACTAAGTCAGCAGAAATGAGAGCACAGAGGAGGAGCGGCTCTGCTGAGTGACGTATCATATTGTGGCTCCGCTGAGGAGCACAGCCCTGGTTCTTAACATGGCCCAATTTAGCGCCGTGTTAATGGTGCCCGGGACAGGAATGGGAGCCACCACTGAAAAACAACTGTCGGTGCATTTGTATTTCTCTTCCTGCTTTCTCTCTGCTAGAAAATGAAGATTATTTTAGTAGTCACTGTTGACTGCAATAAGAAATAAACTTGCTGACTTTACTGCCCTTCTGTGGTTTGCACTCCGGTACGGATTTATTGCAGAAGTTGTTGCTCATTAAGTTCAGGAGATCAGGGCCTGCTGTCCACTGCTGGAAACCCCCCTGGGCTGTAGCAGTGCTGGGATTTTACCCTAAATTTCAGTGCTGCAAAATTTAAATGCATGGAATTTTCTTTTTGTTCCTAGTTAAAGGCCTAGTCCTATTTCTGAGGTCTTTTTGCCTCATTTACAAAAAGAGAAATAAAATACTCTGAGACCCTGAGATAAAGGCAGGTATGAGAACTAATAAACAACCTAAATGCTGAAGGATCTGCACGTGTTGTGGTGTTACCACTCGTGGGGACTAAGCTGCATCTGACTGAGTAAAAATAACTCACTTCTCTGTTTCATTCAAATCTGTTCCGTGGATTTGCTGAACTAATTTTTCCTCCAAGCATGGTCACATTTTGGGTCATCGTTCCTGGACAACGTGGGGCTCTGCCAGCAGTTCCTGTGCAGAGTTCCTCTTTTGTTTTGGGGGGGGGGCGGGAAATAAATCTAGTCATTCATAGAAATGAAATCCTGCATAATTAGAGCCAGTATTACACATCGTCTTTGCTTTCCATTTTTAGATGCTGCATCTAGAGGACTATAACTTTTAAAGATGCCAACAAGCCACTTAGGAGCTCGATAGCCATAATGGGAAAATCTGTGGAGCTGAATAGGAAATGATAAGCTTCATACAGACTATTTTAAATCGTTTGGTAAAGGGCTCAGCCAGACGTTCAAAGCGAGAATAGAAACGATAGCCTCTTCTAATTCAGTCCTCAGCAGTTTGTGCTCTGTGCTATCCTGCTGGGCCTGTCCAGGCCCTACAGGAGCTGCACAGAGATGCTCTTCGTGTCACAGTCAGGAGACCGCTGGGTCTGGTTGCTGCACTGTGGTGTAAATGGGTGCTGAGCACTGGTTTTATCCATATTTATCTATGCAGGGCATGTCAGTCTGGTCAGCCATTTCCGACTTAGTTAAAACACTCGGTAACCCAAGATACTCAAGCATGAAACTCTAGAAAACTGATCCTCTTCAGCATTTTTTTTTTTTACCGCAAGTTTTCAATAAAGAGCTATTTAAAAATGATTAAGAGAGATTTGGAAGCCTTTCTTTTGACAGGCAGTGGGGAATGGTTGGCTTTGCAGCCTGCAGGTGCTGGCGGGTGAGAGGTCTCACAATGCGCCTTTCTTTTCTCTGTGCTTGGAGGCTCGCAGGTATGTCCACTAATCTCAAAGCTGGACTGAGTGGCAGATGAGCGAAAATTTGTTTCTTTGTTCTGAAAATGCGGGATGAATTTTTCTTTGTTTGGGTCTTTAATCCTAACCGATGCTTTAATAAATACGATTCCAGTAGTAGGCATTTTTCTTTTCTTCTTCCTTTGTTTTCTTTTTAAGTTCGAGAAGAAATCAGTAAGAAAACTGGCTTTGCAGTGCCAAGTGACTGGAATGTCAGAGCATTTGAGGTCAGGTATTGGGCCAGCTGGCACTATTTGGGGCGAGTGGTTGATGCCACTTCACTGGTAGAAGGCTGAAGCCTAATAAATTCACTCTGAAAAAGAATGTGGTATCTCTGATTTTAAAAATGAGCTCTCTGTTCAGCTTAATTCTGCATGTTTCTGTACTAAATGCTGGGGATGGCTTAGCAGAAGCCTAACCTGAAGCCGAGGTTAGGAGATGTCTGATCTCTCCCCACAGTGCACATTCCTGTGCCACTGCTCTTTGCCAGCTTCCCTGTCAGGGGGATGGAAGGGCGGCTTTGTTCTCCCACCAACATGACGAGGTGCTTTATATTCAAATATTCAAAAATTCAAGTATTCAAAAAGGACTTTGTGATCTCCAGAGAAATGGCAACGTCGAGGCACGTAACGATACGAAGTGTAGTTTATTGTTAAAAGAATTCTGTCAAAAGGAATCTGCCTTCCTGATGTCACCTTACGAGGCGGAGGATCTGGGCAGGTTGGACTTGTCTTCACCTTGTCCAGCAGCTTAGAGTCATAGAATGGCTTAGGTTGGAAGGGACCTCCTAAATACCACCTAGTTCTGACCCTCTGCTGTGGGGCAGGGCACTTCCCACTAAATCAGGATGCCCAGGATTGGGCTGTGACATGCTATGGACGCATTGGAGCACATTTGTTAAATAAGCAATTATCCTTAAACGCAAAGTGATGTTGGTGAGAAAACTTGTACCCCTACATAAAACTGCTTGCCCCAGGTGGTGTGAGCCCTGCGCTGCCAACCAGCTTTGGCGGGCTGAACCTTGTGCATGCTTTGCACGAGCTATAGAGATTTACAGTGCCTTCTGCATATATATTTAGATGAAGTGTCTCATGGTAAAAAATCGTTAAAACGCTTTGTATTTGTTAGGTTGTACACCGATGTTAACACCTCGTGGATCCCAGTGTTTCTGTGCAGGACATGGAAGTGAGCTGAATACAAGTGTGATGCTATTGAAGACTTTAAAGATGATTTAGATTTCAATGGCTACTGTCCATCCTAACTGCAACAAAGCTCCCTTGTCAGTACATTAAGCTATGCTTGCCTGTTCTTCTCGGTTAATCCAGCCTTCTGAACTAAAGGAGATGCTGGCACACTTCCTTGCATAGAAAGGAGAAAGCATTTGTACCTTGACATGAGTTGCTCAACGTTTGCAAAGTTTTGTGCCCGTTGCTGTTTCAGGCAGAGTTTTGCAGCAGCTTTGTGAATATTGCAGCATTTTCAGTCCCAGCCCATGCCCATAATTGGACTCAGCCATTACCTGTGCACCCAGAGCACCGCTCGTGCACGCTGTCACTGTTCTTTGACTGTAGCATCCCTTCTGCAGCCAGGGCAGCATGGCTGGCTGCATCTGCGGTAATGAGCCAGGCTGAAAGAAGTACTCCAATGGCTGCCTGTCAGCGCTTGGCAAGAAAATCCTTTTTATGTTAGTTTCAAGGTCGTCAGATATCATTATAGCCAAGTATTAAAAATTTCAAAGAAAGGAGGCAGTGTGTTTGATTTATAGAATAATTATCTAGCTTTAGCTCTAACTTGGCTTTGGCAATGGTTTTGCAAGCACTCGAAAATTAAATCCATTTTTTATGGCACTACAAGGTATTATCTCACAGCAAATGATAATTAAACACCTGTGAAATCAATTAGCCCTTTAAGCAGGAAAAAAAAAAAAGTTTTCCAATTATGTTTTTGCACCTCCAAACTTTCTAATTCCAGAACCAGTCCTTGCAGAGAGGGAAATGAACTGTCAGCCAGTAGCCCGTTAACCAGCAGCAAGATCACCTGAAAGCATCGTGCGGCTGTAAATCCCAGAGCAAGCAGATCATGGCGACGGCACCCTTCCAGGCAGGGTGTGTGAGCCTCTGGAGCTCCGAGTCGGGCAGCTATCTGTCTGACACACAGCTGAGCTGTCAGGTTTCCTACAAAGACAGTTACTCACTTGGTATTTCCAATGCCAAGTTTTACTTGACAGTTTATTTAAAAGCCAACATGCCTTAATGGAAACCAAGCAACGAGACGCCCCTTGTGACAAAGTGGGTTTCTTTTCAGCCTCTCAAGCCAATAGTTCAGAACCATCTGCATTAAGAATTCGCCCATGGAAAACTGGCCAATTGGTTAATGGCTGAAACTTAATATATTGGAAAACTAGGGAACGCTCTGCCATTTAGCCTTGTGTTATAAGTGTTTCATATCTGGCTTTGTCATAGCACTTGCGCCGATCCAGATTCTTTTGGAAGATGCATTGTGCATCCGTGGCTTCACAGATTCAGGGAAGGAGCCCTGGACATACTTGGTAAAGTGCCATAGCAATTTTTGGCTCGGGAAGGAAAAAAAAATCTCTACTCCCATCTGACATCTACAGTGGTATGCAGTGATACTCCCTGCCAAGATGAGCTCCAGCATCTTCCAAAAGATGGATTACATGTGGCACTGTTAAAATAGATACTGCTGGGCTGAGGCCATTGCATTTGTTTCAGTTTCTGCTGCTGTATTCCCCTCCATCTGACTTCTGATGGAGGCACTGTAGGGCAGGCTTGCAGCACGTGCTGTGTCACCAGAGGGGCGGGAGGCAGCAGGGATGCTGGTGGTGGCATTCCCAGGGCCTGGCCCGGCTGCTGGAAGAGCCAACACACATCTGTCCTTCAGGTTTCCCTGCCGGTGGTGGTGTCCCATATCAGCATTCAGAGGACTGAGTCAGGAAAGACATGCGCTGCTTTGCGAAGTACGATAGATAAGAGCTGTTATGTCTGAGCAGCCGGACACGAGTGCTGGTCTTAACAGCCTGCCACCTTTTTAGCCCTCTTTTCCCTCAGTGGTGATGACGGCGTTACTTTGGGAAAGAAAAAACAGTTTGTTCTAAAACTGGTAGTGCGAATGTTTCCCAGGGTAGTTTATGGGAGCTCAGTGACATGGGGGAATGCTTAAGCTGTGCGGAGGAATGTGTGGCATGGCTGAGTCACCGAGGAGCCGCCGGCTGAGCTCCTGGGATGACGGGAAGTGGGAATCCCAGGCAGCTCGACCTCATGCTGATGGATGGGGTCGGCCCATCAGAAAGCAAAAGAAGGGGATGGAGAAGTGAGCACTGCAGGAGTGTGGTGCTGGGCGGCATTTCGCCTGTCTGCTAACGGCCCACGCGGCATTGCGGTGTTCACACCTGTGTGATAGATGGGGCCGTCCGCGTTTTCCCAGCTATGGGTGGGAGCAGGGAGGGGATTTTCAATTAAAGTGTGAATACATTAGAATTGATTACAAATAGAGCTATTTGTTTATGCTGCCTAAAAAAGTATTAGCTGTGAGCGTGGTGCGCTTAATCATTGTGGAAGGAAACCTGAAAGTTAATAAAGCACAGTGCCCATCCTTACAGAGGGATGTGAGCTTTGGGTTAGTTCTGCAGCTATTTTAGTTTTAGAACTGTAACTCTCATTTTAAAAGCATGTATGTTTTGGATTGTACTGTGTTTGAATGGTGCAGCGAAGGCCCCATGTGAGCCATCCCCCACACGGGCACAGAATGCCACCACAGCGCAGACGTGTGGAAACAGGTTGTGCTGGAGCAGTAAGTGTGGCCACTGCCAACGCTGTCCTCAAGGCAAAAATACAGGAGATTTCTGGAAATAAATGCCCTGTTGGTCATCCCATTTCTCAGGTGTGGGCCCCAGACCCATTGCCGTGTGCCAGTGGGGCCTGTGGTTGTGTGGAGCCATCCCCAGGAGCCGGAAGCTGTGGCCTGGGAGGATCCACAGCAGCGCAGCCAAACCTCCCCATGGCCCTCAAGTGTTGCTGGCTGATCGGTGTGAGTGGTTCTGGGAACAGAACTGGAGAGAAGAAGAGAAGGCTCTGGAAGAGCCTCCTTGAACCTTGGCTGTTTTCTCTGGTCCTTAAGCCCCCCTGCCAGCAGTGAAGGAGTGGTAGGAGCTCATTGCCTCCTGGAGGTCTCGCTGGGATCAGTTACTGAAGATGGAAGTGAAACGAAGCCCAGTGGGTGCGATGCTGTCAACAGTGGGACCAGAGCAGCCCCAAAGGAAGGAGCATCCTGCTGCCCTGCGGCAGCACGTAGACATGTCAGCTCCGTCTGTACTCGATCCTTTATACTTCCTGCTACTGCTGATTTTATTTCCATCGGCCTTCTGTGCCAGATGCCTCCAGCTCTGCTTTGCAGTTGCCCTGGAGCTGCATGTCTGCCACATGGTCTGTAGGATCCTTCCCCGCGTGATGCTTTTGTAGCCAGTGTCTTCTCTGAGCCAGTACTTAAGCATGCAGGGCTATCTGCTGCCAGTCAGTTAGGTCGGCTTTGCATGCTGCCCACGAATCAGCAGCAGTAAAATTAGCATGTTCGTTTTAAGAATTTCAAAGAAATAGGTGTTTGCCAAGGGGGATCAGAAATGAGTCCTTCTGTACTGCACTTTGAGGTGGTGTTGAGTGACCTTAAAACACTTAGGTTGAAACTGCGGAGAAATTTGTCCATGAGGAGGATGCCTGGTGCAGTACATGAGCTGCAGCACCTCATGATGGATATTGCTTTACTCTGGGTCTGCTCGTGTTATATTTGCAGGTTCTCCCTGAAGTGAGTGGAAATTTTGTGCCCATACATCAAGGTTAGGATGAGGCGCTCTCTCTCTGTATGCATGATGTAGATAAATTGCTTGATGACCATGAACCATGCTATTCCAGAGCTAGGCAATAAATCACAGGTTCAGCTTTAAAAAGCACAAATGAGAGCAAGATGCTAACTGGTTTTCGGGTGGGAAATGGTCAACAAAATCCTTTTATTTTCTTTCAAAAATCTGTCCTAACATCAGCAAATCAGATAAGAAAGAAAGAGGGCCCAGTACGAAACGTCACTGTCATATGGAGGTCTCTCTTCCACTGGCCTCTTTCTCTGCTTCCCTTCGTGCTCTGATTCTGCCACCGACGTTTTGTGGATATTGTTGCATTCCAGGATATTATCAGGGTTTTACATTTTTAGCTTGCTAATGATAGCTATCATTAGAATACACCGAGAATAAGCCCTATGACTGGTGTATTCCAGCCCTAGGGGTATGCTATTTTAGGTGTTTATTAAAATTTACTGTCATGCAATATACAGTGAAAGCAATGAGCCTCAGACCTACTATGTGAAAATGAATTCTTTAAAATGGCATTTATTTTTTTCCCCCATGTGCTGTGTAACTGCTGACTGTAGAGCTGGGACGTGGCTGATTGTCAGTGTCCTACACTGAGAAGTGATTCCACGCCACTCACAAGGGATGTGTATATATGTGTTTTAACCAAAGTTGAGATACGATTTTGAAGAATGTACTTTGAAGTCTGTTTTGTAGTTTTAATTAATGCAACGAGGGTTTTTATTTTACTCTCAGTGGAGATAATCTTAATCCATTCACAGTGACCTTTTCTTGTGCAAATTAGCTGTACACGCTTGTTTAAGCAAATGGGCCTTTGCAAGATGTCTCTTCTTAAAGACGGAGCTTATAATTGAAAATTGGCTTACTCCCATCTGTCTGGCCTGGGTGAGAATACAAACATGGATCTGGGTTTTTTTATATATAAGTATAATCATATAGAGATACGTATATATATATACACTCACGTACACACAAATCCAAAAAACTTGCTGTGCCTGCAGACTATGGTTAAATTAGATCATTACTGTTAGGAAATGTCAGTGCCACGAGTTAGTGTCAAAATCACATCTGTCTCCAGAGTCTGGGAAACCCTTTAGGAGGAAAGGTTATTTAGTCCTGATCCTTTTGTCTCGAGCTGAGCTTTCCAGCAAGGTCAATGCCATTCGCAGTTCTTCAGGTTTGCCAGAAGTACAATTAGCTAATAACTGGATGGAAACTGTTAGGATTTGATGTGTATTTTTGGTAAGTGGTTTTGAAGTGATTGATGAAGTCGGGAAAATAAACAGAAGAATCTTAAAGTTCTAGTTCAGAGGAGCAGGGGTCATTGCAGCTGTATGGTTAATTGCCAAAATTTGGCTGCTGAAGCAGTTTATCCGTCCTCCTCTCACCACCCTTCACAATAACCACCAAGAGAGTCATTGTAACGCTCCCCCTCTTTCAGTGCCTGGTTGATAAGGAAGATTTGTATGGCAGAGTTGGAATATTTTTTGCTTTGTACAAACCTATAATGCAGGAACGAACACAGTTGTGCATGACTTTGACAAAGTCTGGGTAGAAATCAGGTTCACAGGGGTGCTGTGACAATGCCTTTGGTATAAAAGCTTTTAATCCAAGTACCTACGTACGTAGATGCTGCATATTTTTTCCAAAAGCACGCTTATTTCCTTGGTTCTCAGTGTCCTTACCGCTCTCCTAGTGCTCTCCCACGGTGGCTGCTCCTTGGGGCTGGAGAAGAGCGAGTGAGAGGGTCACATGCACATGTGCACGCATGTACACAGGGAGCTAGTTAACCTGGAGGTGGGCTCCTGGGGCAGAGATGATTTTATCCAGATGTGTCTCAACAGCTGTTTGCGTTTTCATGCCCAGTTACTCTAGGACTCTCTGCTAATTGAATTTTCTCTTTTCTCCCCTGTTCTTGTTAGGTATGATTACCGTGAAATGCTGCACAATGCCACTTTCTGTCTGGTTCCCCGTGGCCGCAGGCTTGGCTCTTTCAGGTTTCTAGAAGCCTTGCAGGTAAGAGCTGCAGCTTAAAGCATTGGCTGTGCTGGCTGCAATTTGACATGCAATCGCAGGGGGGGTGGGGAGGAGGGAAATGTCTTTCATTTCCCTCGTGGACAGTAATCCACTTTGCGAAAGCCTCTATTCATACTTCTGGAGCAATTGGCAGCTTCTTCCCAGGAGGGTCTAAGCACTGCGTTCATCTGAAGGTTGAATTGCATTACCTCCAGGAAAAATGTTTCCCTGAATATGGTGAAGCTGAAAGGTTGGACCAGCTTAGAGCCGTATTTTGTAAAGCCGTGAGACTTCCCATGGGGACGGTGACCTCTGCAAATAAGCCTTGGGGTAGTAAAATAGCTCTTCCTTGTCACTTAGCCAAAACAGACTTGCTCCTGCGTCGGCTTTCATTGCTGCTTGCTGAGCATTCTGAAGGTGGTCTGGAGGTTGTAGAGCTCCAGATGGAATCATCATGGAGAGGTGGATGTAGACTGATCTCGGGAAGATTGCAGCATGTTTTGGACAGCACCCAAATCCTCTTCACCTTTGAAAAGCATTTTTGGTTCATAGTCTCCCTTTTTTACTGTTGACCAGCAGAAGAAGCCAATGCAGTGGGGCTCTTGAGTCTCTGTAGCAACCAGGTTCAGCAGCATGATGATCAGATTTCTGTCCCCAGGCTGACTGACACTGACCTACACTGGATGCAGACAGCATGACCTTTTCTTTTTGCAAGCGTCAGCTCATCCCTGGGGTCCTAAGCTTCACTCAGTTGTACAGATGCTGCAGCTCCCCTCTGGGATTTGCATTTGGATTGCCTGCTTGTAGGAGCCAGAGCGAAAGGCACTTCTTCCCAGTGGAAGGCTGGGGCATTTCTTGGTGACAGAAAGGAGGCAGATGAGGACACTGTACAGGGTCCTGCGTTTAGGTGCTGTTTTGCCATTTGAGAAGTATCCCAGAGTTGGCAATAAAGCTATTAGTGAATAACATCACAACACTTCTCTTAGAATCACAGAATCCTAGAATCGTTTGAGTTGGAAGGGACCCTAAAAGGCCATCTAGTCCAACTCCCCTGCAATGAACAGAGACACATACAGCTACAGCAGGTTGCTCAGTGCCCCATCCTGCCTGACCTTGAATGTCTGCAGGGATGGGACATCTGCCACACCTCTGGGCAAGCTGTTCCAGTGCTTCATCACCCTTATTGTAAAAAACTTTTCCTTATATCCAGCTTAATCTCCCCTCTTTTAGGTCAAAACCGTCTCTCCTTGTCCTATCACAGCAGACCTCTTCATTAACCACAAAGTATCCCAGCTGCTATCACAGAATACTGTTTACCATAATGAAAAGCAGCACGCAGGTACCTAAGTGTAGGTGTATGATGTCATATTTGAAGCCCAGTGGCACCCTTTTGACTTTCCACTGCTTCTCCTGAACGATTCAGGTCTCCCATTAGGTATTTTCATGTCTGCCAGACTTGGACGGGTGTCTTGGATATCCTAGAGCATTTTGAAAGCACAGAACACTTACATTTAGTCTGCGAATCAACACATGCTAATCTACCAGAGATCCACGTTCTGGACTGTCATTTCCCTCTTTGCTCTACTCAGGTGAAGTTAAATAGCCCTCACAGAATCGTAGAATCATAGAATGGCTTGGGTTGGAAGGGACCTCAAGGATCATCAAGTTCCAACCCCCCTGCCACAGGAAGGGCCACCGACCTGCAGACATGGTACTAGACCAGGGCCCCATCCAACCCAGCCTTGAACACCTCCAGGGATGGGGCATCCACAGCTTGTCTGGGCAGCCTGTTCCAGCACCTCACTGCTCTCTCTGTGAAGAACTTCCCCCTGACATCCAATCTAAACCTTCTCTCCTTGAGCTTAAAACCATTTCCCCTTGTCCTATCACTGTCTAGGTTCCCTTTAGGTACTGGAAGTCTGCAATGAGTTCACCCCGCAGCCTTCTCCAGGCTGAACAAGCCCAGCTCCTTCAGCCTGTCTTTGTAGGGGGGGTAGGGAGCTCTCAAAGTGCTGTTCCTTCTCCAGTCTCTTTGGAGAGGGAAGTCAGACTGGCTTCTTTGGGATGACGAGTGGCTTCAGATCCTTCTGAAAAACACCGTTTAGCAATTTTCTTGAGTGGGCCACAAGTCATGCAGCTCTTGTTAGATAAATCTTCTCAGGAGAAGAAAGCGGAGAGCATACCTCAGTGTTCAGAACTTGGAGGCTTCAGGTCGGCCATGATAAAATGCAGGCATTGAGGATTTTCCTGCCAGGGTAACAGCAGTATACTCTGATTATGATGAATTCCCAATTTCTGTCTGGCTCCAGGGCATGTTGAAAAACATAATCCACATTAGTGAAATGTTTTAAACATGAAAACACATTGCTAAGTGTTTTCTGGTTGGCTTTTTTTCATGCACTAATGTCATTTCCTCACAGAAGATCACAGTTCTTTACACATTGTAAGCACTGCTGTAATGCAGATATGTGGCTAGTCTAAGATCCTCTGTGTATGTTAAAAAGGAAGGTACAGCAGCCTGTAGAGTTGCCCTTTATGCCATTCTTCAGAAGGTACAGGGGGACAGACCTCAGTCTGTCATATTCAGAGCTCACAAGCTTGTCTTTATCCAAAGAAAATGAACCAAAGCACAGACTGATGCAGATCCTCTGGTAACAGGTTGTTTCATCACTTCAGCAGGCCTTTGGCTGGGATCTTACATTGTTATCCAGCTAAAGGGAATGTCGCGGTGATGGTTTATTTATGGAAACACGATGCTGTTTACCAAATATTTGCAAACTTGCTCTCAGTGTAGGGGACTTTACACAACTCATAAAAGATAAAATAATTTAGATAAACCATACTGATTAGAAATAGATACTAAACTTACATGCTTTTTGTTTGTTTTAAGACCAAAAGCAATTATTGTTTTTATAGGCAGATAATGAAAGATGAGTTGTGTTTGTGCAGTTGCTTCTGTTCAGAGAGCTGTTATCAAGCAGGATAGGGAATTCACTCCTCCTAGGTGGATGAAGTGCTCAGAAATTGAATACAAGGTCTGCTCCAAAAGCAATGCCTCCTATTCTATGATGTTGGCCCCCGACGTCTGAGGCAAATGTTGGTGGTATATAGCAGTAGAGGCTGAACCTTCCCACCATGGAAGTTGTTAGATGTTGTTGCCGTGTGACAGATGGCAGCTGAGGGGCAGTTTGACAAAATGGCATCTGACGTGGAAATGCATATGAAGCAAAGGGGTGGAAGTGAATTCTTCCATGTGGGAAAAATGGCACCCACTGACATTCATCAACACTTGCTGAACATTTATGGAGACCAAACAGTGGGTGTGAGCACAGTGAGGCAGTGGCTGCTGCATTTCAGCAGTGCTGACAATGACAGTGGGTCACTTCCACTGGTGTACGTTTTTAGAAGCGTGGCATGCAGGCTCTTGTTCATCGCTGACAAAAACGCATAGCTACTGGTGGTGACTGTGTTGAAAAACAGTGTTTTGTAGCTGAGAATTTGTTCTACTAAGTGGTGTTATTGTGTTCTCTGTATCTGCTGTAGTTGCCATGGAAATATATAGGAGGCATTACTTTAGGAGCGACCTGCCTATTATGTGTACTTCCTGTAGGGTTGTCTCACAAAGCATTATGAAACGTGAGCGAGCTAGGTCCCTGCTGAATTCTTCACAAAGCCACTGAAGGCCATTGGTTTGTATTAAATCCTCTGGGGTTATGTTTATAGAATTTTAACAGCTTTGCCCTCAGCTGTTAGCATAAGCACTACGTTTCAAAAGCCACTCTACATGCCAACTCCACTTTTGCTTAACCTGAATAATCCCAAGAAGGAAAACCATGGGGATGTGGGATATGGTCTCTGATTTCTTTGCCTTGTTGCCTTGCCTTCTGATGACCTTGCATGAGTGTTGGGAAGAACCCATGAAGAAAAGTAACTGCACTGGGGCTTCTGCTAATTGTTGGCTGGGCTGGGGTACACCCACTAACGAGTGCAGTGGTTCTGTGCAGGCTGCCTGTGTGCCCGTGATGCTCAGCAATGGATGGGAACTGCCATTCTCAGAAGTGATTGATTGGAAGCAGGCTGCCGTCATCGGGGATGAGAGGTTGCTATTACAGGTAAGAAAAAGACGGCGGCCATCAGCAGATCAGTTGATTGTTGTCTGCCGCCACCTAAACGGACAAGGAAGATGAATCTGAAAGGTCAGAGCTGTAAAAGAATTTTTATCATGAAGGGATTGTCTGTGTCACGCCAGCGATGAACTCATTTAATATGACATCATTCATGTTCTGACCTGAAGGTCACTGCAGTCAGTAGGCCACATGCTTGAACGCAGGAGGCTTTTTTATTTTGCCTAAGAGCTTGACATTTTCTCTGGTGGATGCCTCTCCCAAGCAGGGAGCTGGAACTGTGGGGAAGGAGAAGAAGCTGAAGGCAGTTCCCACTCTCCTTCAGAAAGAGCTGGACCTCGGGGCTCCGCCAGTGCTGCAGAAATGGCTGGCAGGCCTGAAGGCCTCCTCAGCAAAGCCATCTCTTGGGCCAGAGTCAATACCTGACAGTTTTATGGGATCCTGAGTCCTTTTTGTCATCCAGAACATGTAGCACTTCTTTCTGAAGCAGTGCTCACATCGCTTCATTGTTAATCTCCCCAGGATCATGGAACAGAAGCGAGCTGAGAAACTAGAAATGCCCTGTTACCTTCAGCATCTGCTTTTGTCTTTAAATCCACTAGGTGTTTTTTTCTGTTTCCCTGGCGGACACTGTAGTCTTTTAAAAGCCTTTATAGTTTTGTAAATAATGTAGAGAAGTTGCTTCTTGGAAAAGTACTTGAAAAATTGCTTTCCTCAAAGTAGCATTTGTTGGAACACCATTGCCCAGCCCAAAGTTGAGACCTACGAGATCTGCAATAGCCGCTGAGCATCTCGTATGTAGTCATTCTGCATCAGTACCACTGATGTTCTTCCTGACCAAATGTATTAATGAGGACAAGACAACATTTAGAACTCTTTTTACTAAACACAGGTTTTGCAGCTTTGGGGTAGAGTGTGCTGTTTGCAGAGCACGCTGCACACTAGTGCACACCAGCTTGTCCCATGGGAAGAAGGGTTTTGTTATTATTAACTCATTTCCAAAGCGGTGAGCTGTTGCCATCTATGGAGAGGAGTGTTCAGAGGTGCAGGTGGGTTGACACCCAGAAATTGAAGTACCTTTAAAAATCTCATTAGATGCCTACTTACTTGTCTGAAGATGTAAATATTTGTAAAGAGCTGGCCTAGCAAGCCTTGTGAAGTGCTGCCTGTTGTCGATAATGAGACACAAGCTGCAACCCAAAGAAAGACGTTTGAATTTTGCTTCAGTGGACAGCGTGGTTTTTTCTGAGCAAAATTATTTCTCTATTTAAATGATAATAATTTGCTGATCTTCATGCTTTCCGGTAACACGCCATTCGCTCTCCTCACAGCTGCTTCCATATTGAACAGCTACTGCGCCATTATTAACAGTGTTTTTAAAGAGCTGGCAGAGGGCCTGAATGTCTGCTCTGGGAAATGTTTTTGTTATGTTACAGTTTTTCATTTCCTGTTTTAGAGCAGCTCGGATGTTTTTATTTGCATATTCTCCTCATCATAGCACTAGGAGAATTTAATCCAGCCTTTATGCATTTATTTTTGCGAGGTGGTTGTTCCCTTCCCCCGACTTACTACTGAAATGACCTTTTATTAAGACATCATCCAGTTCTAGTAATTCCAGTGTAATCCTGCCAGATTAGTATTAATACATCATTTTCCCCACCTGTCTATCTGGACAAGTAGATTAATAACTAATAAGCAAATGCAGTTAAAATGGGAGCTCTGATTTTCCTTTCCAGCTGTTGCGGAAAGTGGGCACCAAGTGGGCTTTTTTTTAACCTTGGCACTGGCATTGCAGGACTGCAAGCATAGGCTGGTCTGTGAAGCCCTGACTTCTTCCAGTAGCCTTCTTAGGCAGAGCGGCCTTCGCATTCAGAGGGCATGGAGGTGAATGGGTATTGATTTCTTCTCTTGCTCTCACATGTGTGTACACACATGTGAGGCTATAAGTAATGCAATTAAATGTTTAAGTTTTTAGAAAAAGATGCTGCATTGCCGCTGTGAGGTGGCTTTGATTGTATGATTGTTTTGGTAATGATCGTGGGTGTGATTAATATGTATCTGTGGATAGCTGGTATAGATTCATAGAATCATAGAATGGCCTGGGTTGAAAAGGACATCAAAGATCATCTTGTTTCAACCCCTCTGCCACAGGCAGGGTTGCCAACCACTAGACCAGGCTGCCCAGAGCCACTGTGTTCATTATCCCAGTGCTTACTGGAGCTTATTGGAAAAGTAATGAAAAGAAAGAGTGTTCCCCTCTCTGAATAAAATCAGATGCAGTTAAACACCATTCTGCAATAGCGATGTGGTTTGTTAAAAGAAAACGTGTATGAAAGCCTGGGCTTGGATTCTGTTTATCATACTTTTTTGAAGGGAAGGTTTTACCTGAAGACATACAGGGAATATGGCGAATGAGCCGCCTTTGGCATTCTGAACATCTCCTCTTGACTGCAGTCATTACTTTCTTGGAAGCTCAAATTCTTTACTATATATAACAGTGTCTTAAGCAGAGTCAAGATTATCGCATCTGACGCTGCACTGTGGACCCATGCTCTTTTGGGATGCTCTGTCCAGACTCAAATGCAAGCAATGCAGTAAAAACAATACTGATTTTTGTGGAAATGCATTACATGCAAATTCTTAACAACTCAAATAAAATGTGTAATAGGAAATTGTTTGATTCAAGAGCGCATGAAACCAAATAACGGTCATTGCCACTTCTCAGAATGTTTTAGGAATAAGCAAAGAGCTTTTTGACCAGGGGAGGGTGGATGTGTTGGGTTGTGGTTAAATTTCAGAGTGAGCTGGGATGTGCAGAGAGCATCACACAGCCTAGGTATGTGCTTTTACAGCTCACGACTGAGCTGAAAGCTCTGTGAAAAATGGCTGTCTGAAAGTGACCTAATTCGAAATCACAAAAAGAGTAGGTGCAGAAGGCACAGCTCCTCATTCCTGGAAGAAATGAGCACAGATGTGCAAAATGTCTTAGAGGCCTTTCCGGTGCTGTGAGTAGCCCTTGTAATTGAAGCAAATTGCAGTTAAATTCCCTTGATAATGTCAATTTGCATTGTCAAAGTAGCGTAGTGGAGGCCGTGGTCAAGGTCCTAAGAAGTTAACCAGTGGCACGTATGCTCATTAGCTTCCCTCCAGTGTGGAAGAGAGATGTGGGGATGGGAAACAGAAGGGAAGCCCTCTTGTGATCCAGCCAGCAGTCCCGTTTTTCGATCACAAGGCACTGCAGCAGGACAAGTAGGGTTTTCTTTGTGAGGCAACTTAAAACGTTGCTTCAACGGAGAAGGGAAAAAGGAAGCAGTGTTTTCCCTTGTGAATACCAGGTGTTGTGAGAGACATTACTCTTCGTACCCACGATAATGAGTAGAATGCAATTTGATCCGCAGGTTCCCAAAAAGTGGAGCCTTGCTTCAGATGTCGCTGTGTTTTCCTCAGGGCACTTAGTATTGCTGTGCTGTGGTAAATGCAATTCCAGATCCCTTTAATATACTCAGAGTGGGGATTATCATTGGACCCAGAGTCCTGCAGGTTCCAGTCTGCTGAACTGCCAGTCCGTGAAAAGCTGTGTGAGAGGGATTTATGGAGGAGCTGCTCACTGTGCCACAGCGCAGTGCTGGGGAGCGACGGGGAGAGGGAGTTTTTGCTTCCATAGAAACAACCAAAAACTGAGAGAAAGCAAATTAAAAAAAGAAAATCATAGATTCTAGTGTGCCAGTACCAAAGGTTGTAAAGGGCTGTGTCTCATCTGTGTCTCCATCAGGGCTCTGACTGTTGGCACACACATCGTGTTGGATGGGAGCTCTGAAGCTGTGCAGCTTGCTAATAGAGGAGAGGGCTTGTCAGCAGCATATTAATTTGATGAGACTGCGTTGTTTTCTGAAGCTTCTGACTATATTACATCTTGTATTACAGATTCCTTCTACAATCAGGTCTATCCATCAGGATAAAATCCTAGCACTTAGACAGCAGACACAGTTCTTGTGGGAGGCTTATTTTTCTTCAGTTGAGAAGATTGTATTGACTACACTAGAGGTGAGTAAAAGCTGTCTGGGATCGTGCAGAGCAACAAGGTTTCCTTACCCATGCAGCTGCTCCAGTGCTCAGCCGGCAACAGACCTTGGGTTTCATGACATGCAATTGGTCACTGGGAGAAACACTCAGTGTCTTGATAAGTTTTCTTCCCTAAGGAAATACTTCCTTCGTTGTTGGTATCCACATTAGAGAGCTGACACGGTGAAGAATGGGAGCTGTCTACCATAAGGAAAAGTTGTCATGTGTGATCTTGCCTTCACAAGGCTTTATGGCTTCCGAATCACTGTCCTTGTCATTGGTAGTAGATATGTTTCTTAAAGAAACCCTTCTAGAATTCATTTCGGAAAAAATAGGCTGTGAAGCTTCTTGACCATTTCATAACATTTTCATGACTTGTGATGGGGCTGTCGGTCTGGCTGGGAGAAAATAAGGGCTGGTAAGTTACTGTGTTTTATCTTCACACACAGGATAAGGGAAAGGCTTCTATAAAATATTAATAAATAATCATAATTAGACTGCTATTAAGCAGGGAGACAGATGATCTAGAATGTGGAGAGAATCCTTTCTGAATTCAAGGGACACGGGAAAGATAAAAGGCTCTTTAGAAGTAGGGCCCAGGCTACAATTTCAAAAGCAGTTTTCTCTTCTAATTGTTTTGCAATTCGGCATTAAAATTTTAGACACACTGTTACCACTGAAAGGGGCTTGCTTTGTAGGTGCCGGTGGTGTATTTGTCTTAGGCTAATTGTTCTTCAGTTACAGCCCTCTTTGTGCAGGGTTGTAAAGCCCCCTGTTTCCTGCTGTGCCTCCCTTTCCCTGCAGACTGTGAAGGACTGCTGCCCATGCTTTGTTGGTGGAGGTTGCCCATGGCTGACTCACTTCCAGCTGCTACAAGACAGTCATATAGATTTTCCTGTGCTGGTGAAGAAGATCAGCCAGGGAACATTTTTAGAGCCCGTGGCATAGCGGTCCTTGCCACACTCTTTCCTTGTCCCCTTCCATGGCTTCATCCATGCTGCCTAATGAAAACAGCTCTTCACCCTTAGTCTCCCCATGGGCGCTGATGAGGCAGTGGTAATTATCACAGCCCGCAACAAGATCAGACTAGCAAAGCTGGAAGACCACATGACAGCTCTTGGAGTCTAATTCACCCTTAAAGAAGTACCCCTAGAGACAACCAGGTGCCCGTCATCTGTCCCTTCCCTCCACACGCCCCATTAAGGACTGCGAGGAAGGGAAGGCTGCACAGCTCTCCTCACTGCCCCTCTCCTACCTGTGCTGGGCCGATCCCAAGAGACGTCACCTGCGGCCCCCATGGCCTTGGCATCCATCACATCACGCTTCGGTGCACACAGATGTGATTTTAGGTCTGCCTGGACCAGCTACAACATAGACCCACGTAGGTGCTCAGGGGACAGGAACACCTGTAATAAAGCTCAGGCAGCTGGATATCCAACGAGCTGGAGTTCCTGCTCGGAGGCAAAAAAAGAGGAAAGGAAAAACAGAGATCTTCCTGCAAGGTTTAATTTAATGGAACCAAGTAATGTACACCTGGTGTTGAAGTTATCTTTTGGGTTTTTCCATTTGTTTGCAACAGTGGTTTTGCTTTGAGGGCTTTAGGTTTTTGTTTTGTTTTATTCAAGATTCTTAGAATTTGTAAAGACAGCTACAAGGAATTTCGTTCATGTGAACCAATACTCATTTCACATTTCAACTTGTCCAGAGCTAATTTTCCTTAGAAAAGGAGTAAAACAGCTGAGAGTGATTTTTGCTGTTAGAAATCTGCAAGCAATATATCCTCTTTTTAAAACCTATGGTTTAAGTTCCTAGCAAGAATATTTTTTCTGGCTGATGTTATCCATCTTCTCTTGTAACACTGTGGTGTTAGAGTGCTCTGATGATACCTGTAGCTTCCTTCAGTGCTGTGCCATGTCCAGATATGTGGTTATCAGTGTAGCAAAAGCCTTCACCAGCTCAGGTGTTCACAAAGATATCTGCCTTGTATCCTGGACACCTGTGGAAACACGAGATCACATCTTCAGATCCTTGACCTTTTCACAGCATTTAGGAATATGAGCCAAACGGCTCATAGCCCAAAATGGGAGGTTTGAAGTGTTTGGCCAGCAGACCCTCCTGCAGGCACAGAGGAGCTGCCTGATGCCATCCACATGGTGTGGGTTAGGAGATGGGCATTCATGTGGGTCTGTTCCAGCAGCAGCACCATCCATACACGTGCTCCAGTGAATCTTCACTTTTTCAGCTTGGTCTTCTGTGATAACAAGCCCCAGACACACACACCTAAGTACCTGTGCAGCATGCTCAGTGCTCTGCTCAGGAAGAGAGAGGAGGGGAGAGGACAGCACAAAGGGCATACAAGAAATGTGCGGTGCTTGGCTGGGGCATATTAGGAAGAGGCAGTGATTGAGGTAGTATATGAACTTTTAGAAATGTGAAGGTGAGGGAGACAAAAATATTGGATTATTAATGAATTCCAAAAAAAAAAAAAAAAGGGAGATCTCAATAGAGTTCATAACACCTTCCTTCTCTTATTAAACTTCCTGTCATGCCTCACCGTTGGAGACACTGTATAGCTGCTGTCTGTCCCTGCAATGTGGGTAATACTGTGTACTCTGAATTCTAATTGATTGATCCCCCATGTGATCTTTTTTTTATACACTTCTGCTCCCTTTCTGCCAAGTTGCCTTTTCTCCCCTCTATCACTGCAGACAGCTAGATTTCTTATGTAGACCAGGAGTGTGATAAATTAATCCCCGTTGGTGAGCCGTGATGTATGGTGCAGGCCAGCTCCCTTGGTCAGGAGATTTGTATGCCTGCTGTGCACTGAGGGCCACATACCCTGCGTGGCATCAGGGTCTGCTCTGCGTTAGGGCTGCTCACGCTCTGGGTGCACTGAGGCAGGGCTGAATGCGAGCCATGTGTTTCCCCTGCAGCCTTGTTGGCTACCAGCTGAATGGAAATCTCCGCCGTCTGTGAAAACCTCCTGACCATGTAAATTCACAGACTTCCCCTTATCTGATTATGCTCCTGTTCTGAGAAAACAGGAGGAAGGAGCTGCACTATTTAGGCTTCGTGGTAAACACTCGAAAATATGTGCTTTCTAGGTTCTGTCTTTATTCAGGGGGATAACTTGCAGATGGAGAAACAGCAGTCCATTTCTTTTTTCCCTCGCTACCCCCACCACTCAGGAGGTCTGACAACTGATACACCTCACTTTCCAAATAGCCAGATCCGCTCTTGTCAGCGATGGAAATATGGTCATTAAGTCTGTTATTCCCGCACAAAAATAAGTTAAATTAACTTGGACATGTCAGCAAATTGCTGCATGTTAGTAATGCTAGTTGACTGTAGGCAAAATCAAGACAAGCATGCGAATGCCTGACATTTGCCCCAAGTTAACTGTACTTACATGGCTATCAGCAGTGAGTTGTTTAGCACAAGATAACTGATGTTTTTGTTTATTTATTTATTTATTTTGTTATGGCAATCAAGGATTCCAGAGAGATGCCTGATCCTGTTCTGTACTCACCAAATGTCCTTGAACTCAACTGCTTGCAGAGATTTCTAGATTGCTTAGACTGGAGCAGCTGCTTTTCTTTGGCTTTTGTTATTCGAGGTCTTTTTGCTTGCTTTTGTTTTTCCTATACTGTAAGTATAGACGTTCTTTAGTGTCATAGATTGTAAGGCCTGAATGGACCTAAGGATCAGATTTGCTTCAGAGCCTCAGGGTTTCACCCAGATAAGCCCAGGTTAAGGCCAGAGAGAACCAACATGTCGTTGGGATTTGAGCCCTGTGCTATGCGTAAACCCCAAGTTCCATGAAATCTCCTTAGGAGATCCCAGAAGATGAGCTGCAGAAGGAGGCAAGGAAGTCTTGCTTAGCTGTCTTAGCAGAGGATTCTCCCTTCAGCATCCCCCGGCCCTTTCCAATATCCTGTTGCCAGACTTGCCAATCTCTCATGTTTCAAAGAAAGGCAAATCTGTAAGAACGTGTGGCCCAACAGCAGATTGCACTTAGAAGATTGTGTCTTGTTGGGCTGCTGAATTTGTCTAGTTTTAACTTCCCACTGCTGAATGTTGTTATGCCTTTGCAGCAAGTTTGGGAAAGCTCTCGTTGGTGTAAGAACCAGACTGGTTCTTACATAATGGCAACTGATCCGAAGTAGCTGCAATTAGTTTTATAAATGCACATAAATTATATGGCCGTGTATCTTTTTTGTGGCCTGTGGTATTGCAGATGATAAAGTGGATGACCTAGCAAACTGGTCTGCCCTTAGAAGTCTGGGAATCTGTGCTTGTGGCCCTCCACAAAGATAGACAGCAGAGTTGCTAAAAGATCTTTTTCAGCCAAGGAGCTGTTGCAGAACTGAGACATAGAATCAGTGATGTATCTGAATACTAATAACCCTTTATAATAAGCAAAAATGAATAATTAGTGCAGCTTGATTTGCTGAAAGTCTTTGTGGTTTTGAATGCTCTTGTTATCTCAAAATAATACCTAGCTTTGTAATGCCATCCTAAAATAATTATCTTGTGTGAGTTCTGGATAGTAAAACTGACAATGCACTAATCGGGCGTACTACCATTAACTCACTCTAATAGATGAAACGATTGACTTTAAATACGGAATGCGGTGAATTGTGAGGTCCCCACATCCACAGAGACTAATGAGGTGCTCCGAAGCCTACTGCACACAGCCTGAGCTGCTGGAGTGGTGCTGAAGTATACTGGTTCTGTGTCATTTTGATAGAGATTAAGCAGGAATGTCTCAGAATTCGTGTGCCTCAGCCTTCTGCAAACTGAATGATGATTCCAGTCGTTTGGAGTCCCTGAAGCTTCTACCAGTGGCTATTAGAGTCTATTTAACAGTCATTGCCTCTCTTGTTTTCCAGATTATTCAGGACAGAATATTTAAGCACATATCACGTAACAGCTTAATATGGAACAAACATCCTGGAGGGTTATTTGTACTGCCACAGTATTCCTCATATCTGGGAGATTTTCCTTACTACTATGCTAATCTCGGTGAGTGAACTCTTCCTACACTGCAGTGGTGTTTGGAATATCATTGATTCTTGAATAGGATGTGCCAGGCGACTTACCATTCATTTCTAGCTAATGATGCTTTCTGTTTCCATTCCCTGCTCGCTGCAGACTGGAATGTCTCTGACTCATCTACATGCATCATGCTCCTCTCGCTTGCAAATATTGTTTTTAAAAAATCGGGTCCCTTCATACTTTTCAGTTGCCAGTAATTAATGCCTGAGTTACTGACCCATTCGTGGCCCAAAGGGACGTAAGAGGGATAGTTTTTTTGCTTACTCTGTTTATTTGTGCTTGGCAAATTGGAAAAGTGGTAATTTACCCATGACACTTATAATTGGAGTGCGTAGTTGGTATGGATTTATTCTCCATACTCTGTGTCCTCTTATGGATTCCAGTAGAAGGAATGAATAGGAGTTAGGTCTGTGGCTTTTTCTGAAGCAGATTCAAGTGATGAATTCTGTGGGGGAATGTGTCTGCGGTCTGAAGTGATCCTGCTTATGAGACTGCTTCCACTTTTGGCTCAGGCTGTGCCATCCCACTTGTGTGGATCTGTGCTGCCCACCTGCTAAAAATTCACAGTTACCAGGATATAGAAGGAGAACAAGGTTTCTGTGGGAATTTTAATGAAAAATGACTATGACCCCACACAGATGAATGTAGATAAGACTGAGAGCAGTAATGAAGGGCAGAAGCCGGTACAACCTGTTATTTCAGGCAGGAAAGTAAAGCACAGCAAGACAAAAATATCAGAATTGAAAAGCAGGGCTGTAAACAGAATTGTCAGCTCAGGAGGTTAACTGAACATGCACATGGATGGGGATTGATCCAGAAAGAGCAAGAGCCTTACGGAGGCTGTAGTAGAACTGAGGAAACAGAACATAGTTCTGGAAATCAGGGATATATCTGTAGAAAGTGTCATACATCCAGAGCCAGGCAGCAAAACCAGGCAGCTGACATCAAGAAATAGATTTGGTTGAGCAAACTAGGTGTATGTGGGGCAAACTGGATGAAAGAAAGAGATCTCAGGACATGTGTGGAAATAACAAGAGAAGGCAGTAATTGTATTGGAGTCAGGCATTTCAGAGGAGGTGAGAGTTACAGTGAAGTGTCAGCTCTGAAGTGTCTGGGGCCAGTATCCATGACTTAAAGAGATGACCTAAAAGCTTTGGAAGGTTTGCATTAAGCACGGGTTGTTTTACCGTCTCCAAGTCCTTTAATCTCTACTAAATGGGGCAATTTTGTCTTTACTGAATGCGTATCTGTTTGCTTCAGGTCTGAAGCCTCTCCCCACATTCACTGCCGTTATCCATGCAGTAACTCCTCTGGTTTCCCAATCTCAGCCTGTGCTGAAACTCCTGGTTGCCGTAGCCAAGTCCCAGTACTGTGCACAGGTAAGCAGCACTGTTTGTCAGTCACATTGGAGACAGAACTACTGCCCCAGGAGTGAAGAGCCTATTGATTTCAGGTCTTCTCAGTCTATTTTCAAACCCTTGTTTCTGTTCTCACGTTTCCTTTCTCTGAGATGTCTAGTGTCTGTGACCTGCATGCATGGGAAACAAAAGTTCTGAGTGTAATGTGGTTGGAACAGAGACACTAATGAAACCCCTTTGTTTCAGGAGACAGGTAGAACAATGCCTGCACTTTGAAGATCAGGTTTTTGTATGCTGCAAACTGCAAAAGGATGTCTGTGTCTCAAGAGTCTCTACATGATTACCTTTCCTCCTACTGTGGCTCAGACTCAGCAGTGCCAAGATTTTGGCTTCTCTAAAAGAAACCTTAGGGAGTTCAGTTGGAGCACCCTCTTACAATCACAAGTATTTTAACCAAAGTAAATCAGTGACATCCATGTGACCTAGCTTAAACTGAGACTTCCTGAGTTCTTGTTCAGCTTACATTTACTTGAGAGGATGTATACAGTCAGGATGAATGAAATTACTGTAGGAAGTGTTGTTTTTATACAGATCTGTATCATTCTTGTTAGTCTGGACATTCCAAATCTGGAGATCTGAATCTGTACGGCTTGGACTGCACTGCCACAAACAGTATCTGAGCGTGGTCCAATATTCTCTTTCAGATTATTGTTTTATGGAATTGTGATAAACCCCTCCCAGCCAAACACCGCTGGCCTGCCACTTCTGTGCCTGTCATAGTCATTGAAGGAGAGAGCAAGGTAAGTGGACAGAAGCATCGTAAAAGACTGCATATTTTCTCTGGTGGGACCCAAATTTATTTTTCCAGCTGCTCTGATGAAAGCTTTGTAGTTCTCAACTGCGTGACAGTCCCTTTTTGTTCCTTGGCCCCTTGTATCAGCTTGGTCACAAAGTCATGTTTCATACACATGGCCCATTCTCTCAGAAATCCTCAGCATGGCAATCAATGCCAGCAGCCTGAGATTCATAGGTGGGGCCCTATTTTGAAATGTGGTCCTGAGAGTGGGTAGTTCTGACCTTGTCTTTGGAGATTTCTGCCTCCCTGCAGGTGTGTGGAAGTGGTGATGCAGCTGGATTCACTGAGTTTTAGCATTCAGAGGCAAGGCTTGGAGATCAGCTACGGACTCAAAAACAGAGGAAGAGATGAGAGTGAATAGTGCTAATCCATCTTTGAAAAGTACCTTCTTTCATGGCCCTGTAGGATACTTCTGTCAGCGAGGGGATCCCACCATGAAACAAAGGAAGGGACAGGGGCTGCTTTCGTGGAAATAAAACCACTGTCATCTCCTGCTGTGCAACAGACTTGTTTGTTTGCAATCCCACAGAGCTGAAACAGACAGCACCCAAATGAGAAAAGAGGCTTCCTTTAAAAAAACACACTGAAGTGGATGATTCCTCTCCAAAGTCAGGCCTGAGAGTAGCAGGGCTGCTTCTGTGGGCTCCTGGGCTCTGATTGACACACACGTGGGCTGGTCGCCTCTGCCATCTCTATCATCTGGCTTTCAAGCTCTGCATGTACAAACAGAACTTTTAGCTGCTTTGGCTGTACAATCCTGTTTAGAATTCATAGTCCCGTCTTTGGTCTTTTGCCCCAGTCACCTTAACGGGGGGAGAGCAAAGGCCCTGCAAGGTTTTCATCTAATGACTTGTGCCTTTAGCTAGCCATATATATGTATCAGGAGAGTTGCTGCAAGACTGAGAAAGTCTGTAGTGATTTCTGAGCCTTTGGAACACTGCGTGTTTTTTCTTCCTTTCTGGAAAGCTTGAAGAGGTGAGATAGAGGAGAAAACCTTTGACCGATTCCTCTGCGTTTGTAGAAATTGGCCCGGGCACTGTTTAGATTACAAATGAGTCTCCTGAGTACACAGAGGTGTGTTTATAGTGGACAGTCTCATCTCTCTAATATCCCAACGTACGCCAATGGCTTCTTGTGCAGAAAAGCTGCTTGTTTGGACAACGCGTGCAGAGCCAGAGCTGTCCAATTCAAAGGTTGTACAAAGGAACTGCTTTTTTTCATCTTCACACTTAACTGAAGCATACTGGCAGGCACAGTCACTATGTGCAGGGCACCGCAGAGGTCTGCCTTTACCTAACCTGCCCTCCCATCTTTGAAATCAAGATACATTGTCACGCGCATTTTACAACAGGGAGTTTTAACTACCTAAAAAAAATAGCTGGGTAATTCCGTTTTCCACTGTCTATAAATGAATAGGGTGAGAACCTTGGTCTCCTGCTGGCCTCTTGCTCTGCTTTGCCTCTGCATAAGCAAAGCAAAACTGCCAGCACCTGCCAGCTCACCTCTCCGTCACAGCCATGGCTTCCCTGGAGTGAGGCCCATCACAGCGGTGAGGAGATGCTCTCCAGACAGACACTGAAAACCTCCTGAACATGGAGGCAGAGCTCTCTCTGAATCGAGGCATAGATTTAGGATCTTGCTTCTGAACAGGCTGCAGGGGACACAGAACTGACCGTGTCCATATGAACTACATGAAAAACTCTTCTGTGTCCTTGTTTCCAGAAAGTGATCTCCCTTAAGCAGGCCTGCTTTTTGGAGTGATTTCTTGGCATAATAAGCTTGAAAGGAAGTCTGTTATCTACCCAGGCTATTTTTCTTAGCAAATGAGGGAAACAAATAGTGTTGTGTCCTTATTACCACTCATCAGTTCTCAGAAGGTGCTAATTAGTCTTGTAAAGAAACCGTATGGATTCTCATCTCTTGCTGTTATCTTTTTGAGTTCACTTTCCCATCCATTTCCTATTGCTGTGAGAGCTATTCTGCCATACCTTAAAAAAAACATTCTGCATATAGATGTTGTATGTATATAGCTGTGTCACTTAAAAATGTGACTTTTAGAAATGCTACACTGTCAACATAATTCTTGCTACAAACGAAGCCCAACCGATAATCACGTTCCTTAGTGTATTCTCCTTTTTTGATAGATAACATTGCATCACATGGCAGCAGTTCCCTATTGATGCAGAAGTAATGCCCAGAGATGGAGCTGTGCCACTTACAGAGGTGGAGTCCTGGCAGCAGAATTTCCTCCACACACAACCTGTACTTCTTGGCTTCATGGCTGTAACCTTATGAGTGCTACAGAGTTCTTGTCAGCACTTCCTTGTCTCTAAGCCTCACACCCCATGGGAGGGCAGAGCTACAGTCCTAGCTTCCAGGGAAGCTCTGGTACATCTAATTCTCAGTGTGGACCATGACAGTTTGTCACATGAGGAGGCAGCCTACTCGAAAGAGAGAGATCTGTTCAGAAATTACTCCTCAACTAGAAGGTGTAAACTGGCTGCTGGGGTGACAAAAATGACAGTCTTTCCTTTATGAGCTGAATGGTCCTTTCTGTCAGACAGACATGCAGTGAGCCTCAGATGAAAGGACATAGGAGTAAGGAATGAAATGGAGTATTTCCCAGGGAAATTAGTCCTTTAAGTGATTTTTTTTTTCTTCCCCTTCCTGCCTTGGATACCCACAGGTTATGAGCAGTCGCTTCCTACCTTACGACAACATAGTGACAGATGCAGTGCTAAGCCTGGATGAGGACACCGTGCTTTCAACCACTGAGGTAAGAGCCTCTGACATCTGGAGAATCTGCCCGGCTCTTTGGCCGATCCTGAGCACAGCAGGTAGGCTCTTCTCTTGCCAGTGGCCAAATGTTAAGAGGTTTCCTGTGATACTCCACAGATTTTCTGGTTTTCACTCGTTTCGGAAACCCTGCCACTGACTGCCATCAGAAGAGCTTTTCACCTCGGTTAATTGGCTCATCATTAGCATATGGTTCTTCCGTTCTTTATTATTTTAGTAACAGAGCTGCAGGCGGGTGTAGGCAGCCAAGAGCAGTCGACTTCAGTACTGTGTTCTCCCTTTTCTGATTAGGGTAGGTTTTTTTTCCCCCTGTGCTACCAATAGGATGTAGGTGGGACAAGAAGGGGTGTCAGCAGCAGGGGATTGCTGTTGCTCCAAAAGAGAGTGTTGCCATCTAATGCAGCATTTGCTGGGGTATGTTTTCTTGCTGACTGTTGTGTCTTCCCATAAAGTTTGAGATCATTGCTGGTTGAGGTGTTGGAGTGTTTGTGCTAAGGGGAAGATAGCGCTAAGAAAGAAAAATACTGTAGAAAAGCAATTTTTACAACTGGGATGAGTATTGATTTCTGGAACCTCTTCCTGAGAACCACAGGGGAAACTGATGACAGTTTATATAGAGTGCAATATTTGGGAAATACATTATTAATGACGGCCAGGGAATAGCTTGAAAAAATTGATTTTGTTTTGTTTTCCCTTTTTTTTTTTTCCCCATGTCCATGGCTATTCCTTTCTCCTCGTTTCACCTTTATAAAAGTGCTTTCTTTGTCAGTGATGTGGACTTTTCACTGATATAATTGCTGCTAGTGAGGAAGTGCCTAACGTTAGCCGCCAGTCACTGCTGTATACCCTAAGATGTCACTGAATTTGTTCTAAATGGATGAGGTTGCAACTGTTGTTCTCCCTGGTATGGCTTTCTTGTGCTGTGGTTCAGCTGCTCCAGAAGGAGCCGTGGTAGCCCTCTTCTGCTTTTCAAATGGCATTGAACCTATGTGATACCAAGGTTACATCCTGATTGCTCCTGCAAGATGAGGAAGAGTACATCTGCTCCCAATTCATTTATGTGCAAAGCTGTGCATAGCTGAAAAATCCTAAACACCAGAATGAAAAGAAGACATTTGTCCTGGGGCTGGAGATCCTAAGCAGCTTTTTGTTCAGGATGAAGGGAGCTATCTCAGCTGCTAGTGGTAAAACCTGCCAGGGTTCATTGTACTGAGGTGGTAGGTACAGCAGTCCAACCTGTGGATTGCAGGAGGATTTGAGGCTTTGGTTTTTTTGCCTAGTATTTATCATCATCCTTATTTTGTAGTCATTTGGGCTTCTGGAATGCATGTGAAACAAAGTGTTTCTCATTTGACTTGGCCATATTTTACACTGAACGTTTTGAAATGCAAGTATTTGTTGTTGTGTGAAATAATGTATGCGGGTTTTTTTGTGGATTCTTCCCTCCTGTAAGCACAATGCTGAGTGTTTGCATGGTAGGTTTTGGCTCTGAGCCTCCTGCCCCTGTGCTTTTGGTGGCTCTCTGAGAAGAACTGGGTTCTTTCTACTCCTTCACTTCTCATCATGCAGCTTACACAAAGAAACAGCCTGTTTGAAACACTGACATGAAGCGTGTGGTACAAAACTTCCCTCAGAACTGGCTGCTCATGGGTGGTCACTGTGGCAAAGCTTCAGGGACCAGAGGAAGCGGTTTAGCAACATGGTCAAACACCATCACGTTCCTGTTGGGAGGAGCAGTTGCCAGACACATCTTCTGCCCTGTCCAGATCTTGTGGAGTAACAGTTTCCCCTTTGCAGCAGAAGGGCATGTGGTTGCCCGCTTGAGAAGAGCTCTATCACGTGCACAGAGGGATGTTTGTGTGGGAAGTAATTAGAAATCAGCAAGGAATGATACGGGGATTTAAGAGGCTGGCAGCCGGATTGGCTTTTCCTGCTGACCAGCTGAGTGGCAATGCTGCAAAATTACACAGGATAAGGACCAGTTTGGGGTTTTTTTCCATTAGGATGGTTGGTTTAGTGGGTACAAGGACAGATACTTGAATACTCGAGTGAAGACACCGGGTGTTGCCGCTTTTTTATTTATTTAACTTTGAGATTCTCAAACATCTCAAAAGAAAACAGATGTCAGGCTTTATAGGACAGGCCTTTACAGGGAAAGAAAACCTTTAGCATTTTCATGTGGTACTGATTTGGATGAGATCAGAACTATCAAAACGGTAACTGGTTTGTGCACACTGTCTTTCTAGTTGGCCTCAGATTCCTTGAAACAACTTGAAAGAAAGTAACCAGTCCTTAGCATTGTGCTGCAGTACATGTGTGACTCTTCTGTTTCATGAAAGCACTTGGAAATGAGGGAAGTCTGACAATAATCACACAAAATGTGGCTGTTTTCATTGCAGCTATTCTTTGTCTAACCTCTACACCCTTGACTTTGGCTGTGTTCTTGAAAGGTTTTCCAAGCATTTTTGAGCAAGGTACAGAGGGAACTGTGCAATGCAGAAACAAGTCCCTCTTTCTCTCGTTTTTGAAGGAGACAATTAGAATTGCCTGGAACTCTTTGTAAAATTTTAATCTAGCTTGAGCTCCAAGTTGAAGTGAAGGGACTGCCAACCAACTTGAACATGATAAAAAATTTCCATGTGTTTTTTTTACCAAACGCCTTTCAAATCAGATGTTGATGAGCCTTCTGCAAACTACCCCAACCATCCCTTTCCTCTTATGGCCGGTATTTGTTTGGTGGGGTTCCAGGGCAGCAATCCTGTATCAACCTTTCAGTTCTCTAAGATTTGAATTGTTAAACTAGTTTCAGCGAGATAAATAAATAAATGAAAGAAACTGTATGTCAGCATTTAATATCTTCTTGTGATTTATACAGTAAAATCCATTTATTTTTTTTTAAGTACAGACTCCTAAAGCCACTTAACTACTATGAAATCTACCTCTGTTTTTATTAAGCTATATTTTTAACCCTTGTGATCATACATGCAGTCTTAAAGGTATCACCTCTAAGTGCCTTAAAGGCTCAAAACAGATGGAAAATATGAAAGAAATCCACATTGACTGCTTGTTTTAATCTCATCAAGCCACCCCTATAATTTAAGGTGTTTGTTTGATTCCTGATTTTCCAAGCTTTCTGTTGACAGTACTGAAATGGTAGGTAAGTGAAATGCATGAATATGTGCAAAAGGTTCAGTTATCCCCATGGCTTTTACCACTCTATATTGCATGTAAGTACGCAGGTCACTCTGAAAGTAATACCTCCTATTTATTTCCATGGAAACTACAACAGATACAAAGGGCACGCTGTCACTATTTGATAGAGCAAATTCTACATAACAGCTACATGACACTATTTTTCACATAGCCACCACCAGTAGCTGTGTATTTTTGCCAGCGATGAACAAGAGCCTGCATGCCACACTCGTAAAAATTGACACCAGTGGAAGTGATCCTCTTTTTGACAGCTGCTATGACACTGTCGTTGATAAGAAAATGTTGCCCATGCAATCCACCTTTCATCAGGCTGAACAGATGAAAGTCAGGAGGTGCCAAATCCTGACTATATGCTGGGTGTGGTAGGACAGTCCAACCCAGATTGGTAGTGTGCTCCATGATCTTCAAATGGGTATCTGGCTTGGTGTTACTGCGTTGCAAGAGAAAGATTGTCTTCTTCTCTGGCCTGAGTCTAGAAGCTCAAGACTTCAGGTTAGTGTTATGGTCAGTGCTGATGGTCTGTCCTGGTTCCCGGAAATCCAAAAGGATCACCCCTTTCCTAACCCAAAAGACAGTGCACATCACTTTATACACTGATGGCTGCATCTTGAACCTTTTCTTACATGAGGAATTCATGTCGCCACTCCATGGAGTGCTGTTTTGACTCCGGCTCTTAGTGGTGACACCACGTCTTGCCACCAGTGGTGTTATGATCCAGGAAACTGTCACCTTCAGCCTCATGTTGGTTCAACAGATCCTGACAAACTTGCACATGCTGTTCTTTCTGTTCCTGTGTGAGCATTTCAGGGACTCACCTGGCACGAACTTTGTGACATTTCAACATTGTCACCATTGTTTCCAACACACTGAAGCCAGTATTCAGCCCTGTACACAGTTCCCTGGTTGTAATCTGCCAATTCACGTGGACAAGCTGATCAAGATGCTCTTCATTTTATCCAGAATGTGGCTTGTCTTCCGCATGAGTGTTGCCAGTTCTGAATTTCACCACCCACCTCACTGTGCTGACATCCACCATTTGATATTCATAAGTGTTCAGCAAGTATTGATGAATGTCAGTGGGTGCCATTTTTTCCACATGGAGGAATTCAGTTTCCAAGCCTTTGCTTCATACATGCTTCCATATCAAACACTGTTTTCATAGAATCGCCAAGGTTGGAAAAGATATCCAAGATCATCCAGACCAACTGTCCACCTACCACCATATTTCCCACTAAACCATGTCCTGTAGTGCAATATCTAAATGTTTCTTGAACAGTTCCAGGGTCGGTGATTCAACCACCACCCTGGGCAGCCTGTTCCAGTGCCTGACCACACTTTTGGAGAAGAAACCTTTCCTAACATTGAATCTGAGTGTTCATGTGCCTGTCAGTTTGTCAGACTGCCCCTCTGCTGCCATCTGCAGCATGACAACAATAGGGAACAGAATATTGGTGGGAAGGTTCAACCTCTACTGCCATACCACCAATATCCACCTCTGACTTCGTGGGTCAACATCATAAAATAGGAGGCATTACTTTTGGAGCAGTCCTCGTATAAGTGCATGCACCTACACCAGTTCTTTCTGTAACTGGAAAAGGTTTGATATGTAAAGGGCAAGCTTGAAAATGTTAATGTAATGCTGTGATGCTCTAGACTCCCTTTAATAGAAACCATTAAAATGTGCATAATTATAGGGCAAAATGTCAAGCAGTCAGTTTAATTTACTGATGAATACACAGAATTAATGTTTTGCAACAGTTCCAAGATTTTGAATTATGAATTAGTGGCAAAGTAATATTTTGTTTTGTTGACGTTTATTTTGGTGTTCATTTGGCCTATGCCTTTGTCTGCAGGTGGATTTTGCCTTTACAGTTTGGCAGAGTTTTCCAGAGAGGATTGTGGGGTACCCTGCTCGCAGTCACTTCTGGGACAACACTAAGGAGAGGTGGGGCTATACCTCCAAGTGGACTAATGACTATTCCATGGTATTGACAGGAGCTGCTATTTACCACAAGTAAGAACCCAAAGCGTCAGCTGTCCTCCTTCTGTATGAAACAAAGTGGTAGTGGGGAATGAAAGACATTCTTCCGGGGAGGGGAAAAAATGGAAAGATAATAAATGGGTCTACTTTTTATGGGGTAATAATTTAAGTTCTCAGTTCAGCTCTGGGGATCTGGTAATCATTATTGCGCTTGTTGGGTCTCTTTGAAGTCACTTGTATTTTGAGGCGGTCGGACTGCTCTTTTTACCATCAGGAATTACGCACTTCAAAGAGTTCCCGAATTCATTAAGCTGCTCGACTGAATGGCCCGTAGCATAGCAGAAAGGAGTTTACTTCCAGACCAGCACTGGGTATGTGTTGGCTGACAGCTGAAGTCTGCAAAGTCTTCTGGCTACTCTGAAGACATAGTGCAGTGGACACATCATAGGCCAGCATATTGCAGCATAGTGCAGAAAACCCCTGCTGTTAGAACTTCCGCAGACCAAAGGCATCTCTAGATGTTAGGAAAAAGTCAACATATTCTTCAGTACCTATTCCAAATCCCAGCAGAGGAGAAGACAGACTATAGGGGATGATAGAGGTCCAAAGGAGAATAGTTTGAACAACAAGGACAGTAGCAGGCTGATATAATAGAGATCTCTCTGACTTAACAGTTTCGAAAAGAAAGATGGGGGATAAATTCATCAGTATTGGCTATTACAGTATAGCAACAGGAGTGCTCTTTTTCCTACTTCTTGATACATAGGTCTGCATTATTTCTTCTAACCCAGCTTTATTAAAAAAACTATATATTTTGTTTCTCGATTAATGCTGTTTACAGTTTTGGTGAGGTACTGATCAGTTCTCCCTTCCTGTTGGAGGACTAAAGAAAAGATCTGGCGTATGCAGAGCTAAGGACAAAATTTCTGCTTCAGCTGGAATTCATAATCCCCAAAAGCCCAGTGGCTTCTCATAATAACCCTACTGTTACTTTCCAGATATTATCACTACCTGTACACTCATTACCTGCCTGCCAGCCTAAAGAATATGGTGGACCAACTGGCCAATTGTGAGGACATTCTAATGAATTTTTTGGTGTCAGCTGTGACAAAATTGCCTCCAATCAAAGTAACACAGAAAAAACAGTACAAAGAGACCATGATGGGACAGGTATGTATCCATAGCATATTTTAGCTGTTGGGATGTATTAATAATTTAACATTTCGAATTCCACATTAGGTTTACAAAATGAATAACATTCTGGCTATTTTTTGCAGTTTTTAGCTTGACAGAGCTATAAGTAGACTATAGATTTGCTTATTATAATGAAAGAAAATCCAGGAGTACTGGCAGGCACCTACTTCATAATTTCTTACACTACGTTATTCATAGTGATCCCAAACTCATGGAACTGTTGATTTTAGTGACTGAATTTTAGTTGAACTCCCAGTTTTCTAATTAAATATTCTGGAGAGAAAACCTCATGGAATGCTAGAAGCAGAAGTAAATTCTAAAAAGATTTTTTATTTTTAATTATTTTTAATGAATATTATATACCAGGCTATCACTGTGCCATTTTGAAGTATATAGTGTGTTTCCAGCACTGATTGTCACAACAGAGGTACATTTTGTCCCATGGTGACGTTGTAACTCACTAGCTGTCATGAAATGCATACTATGGGGCCTCCTCTGTCTATTGGGCAAGTATTCTGTAATTGCAGAAATGAATATACATTTTAGCAACAAGGATACATGTTAACTTGGAGCATATCTGTTCTTCCCTTGTGTGAGGGAGCAATGGGAACAGTAACAAGTCCTAAATAATCTCCCATGTGTGCTGCCCCAGTGTCAATAGATATCAATACTTCCAGGTTTGCTATGGGAAGGAGGGGTCAGGAAGAATGAAAGAGGCTTTCTTTTTCCCCTCACATTTTCTCCTATTAGCATTGTGCATATCTTTGGCAGGAGAGTGGCCATGCCACTCTGTAGACTCCATTATCTGTATGCCACTGCACAGGAATGTTATTTGGCTGTTTGGCAAAGGCTGAACAATCATTTTTCTTTTTTCAGTGTGGGTAGCTTGAATCATCCATGAACTATAACTCTCTCCTAAAGACAAGTTGTTCGTGCAGCTTTGGGAAATGTAATGGACTATGTTCATAATTCCTTGAAAGGCAAATAAAAAATTAACATAACCTCAGTGTTGTGACAGAGATTAATAGTCATATGGAAATTCATTGCTAATGGCCAGAATGTCTGCTATAATCCTCTAGCAACAAGCTTTAGCTTGCCTTTACTGACTGTATAATCAAGAGTCTGTAATCAATGCACATAATAAGCTACCACTTGTGCTGAACTGGACAGGCCTTGGATAAAGATCAAGTCTGATACAGCAGTCCTTTGGCAGTTCCCTGACTTTATCAGTTTCTTCACATTTTAATTAACACACTTTGAGCTTATGAATTTTTATTTGTTTTTAAAGTATAGTAGAAATGTAAGTGCTATAGAGATGCATGAGAAGTGGCACAAAACAAAACGAAGCAGTTTCACAGCATTTATAGCTTCCCTTAAATAATAGCTCTATTGTTTTCATACACGTAGTCTAAGTACAGATAGAGAACAATAATTGCATTCAAGCTGTTAGGTCTTATTTTTTTCTCAGAGATGCTAAGTTTCAATAGACTTTCATTGGAATTATAGCTGTCCTCAACTTTGGAAAATTAGTCCATAGAATTTTGCTTATATGCAACCTGTGGTCTTTTCCTCACATCAGCGTTTATCATGATATAACATGGAACTTCCATTTATTTTCTCTGTCTATAAGACAGTACTGTCTTCCGCACTGGTTGGACAGGTGTGCTCCTCTCCTCTCCTCTCCTCTCCTCTCCTCTCCTCTCCTCTCCTCTCCTCTCCTCTCCTCTCCTCTCCTCTCCTCTCCTCTCCTCTCCTCTCCTCTCCTCTCCTCTCCTCTCCTCTCCTCTCCTCTCCTCTCCTCTCCTCTCCTCTCCTCTCCTCTCCTCTCCTCTCCTCTCCTCTCCTCTCCTCTCCTCTCCTCTCCTCTCCTCTCCTCTCCTCTCCTCTCCTCTCCTCTCCTCTCCTCTCCTCTCCTCTCCTCTCCTCTCCTCTCCTCTCCTCTCCTCTCCTCTTTTTAATGTCTTCCTCTCTCCCAAAACAGAGGTGGACAGGCAGTGGAAGGCCTGCCCAGGAGCGTCATGCTGTGGGTGAGGCTAGACACAGTTAGACTCTGGTTGCCATGCTGTGCTGCCCTCAGCATGGTTTTGGAGGCTGGGGAGGCCAGCCTCCATCTGCAGCTGCCATTACAGATGGGGTGTCCATCCTCTGGCTTGATGCCCCTCACAGAGCAGATTTCTGTAGACACTGCTGCAGGATTGGGAGCTGCCAAGCTCTGTCGCAGCTACACGGCACTGTGTCTCCCTGGCTGAGGTGCCCACCCTCTGCTGCCATTTTGTTGCCTCCCAGCTGCTGCTTAACTTCTGCTCCTCTCCACACAGACATCCCGGGCCTCACGCTGGGCCGACCCCGACCACTTCGCCCAACGGCAGAGCTGCATGAACACTTTTGCCAGCTGGTTTGGCTATATGCCGCTGATCCACTCTCAGATGAGGCTCGACCCTGTCCTCTTTAAAGACCAGGTCTCCATCCTGAGGAAGAAATACCGAGACATTGAACGACTCTGAGGAGCGCTGCCCAGGGGGCCGAGCTGCCCCAGCCCCACACGGCCGCCGGCACACGGAGCCGGACTGTGCCAGGCCCGGCCGCACCTGGACATGGCGAGCGGCACCTGGCGGTGCGCGGCTCCGGACTGCTTCCCCGCCCGGCAGGCCTCTGTCGCTCACGACTAGGTTGTGTACAGTTTCATTATGGAACATTAAATAATTATTTTTGAAATGATTGCTATGCAGGTTTAAACTTTTTTAATGATAAAAAAATACCTATTAAAAACAGAGTTCTTTCTTTAATCAAAATTGTGTTGGTTGTGAATATTTCAAAGCTGCCATTTCTTTCTTTCATGCGTTTGATTGTCATAGCAATTTTCGTTCATTTTCCCCTGCAACGTTAAATGCTTGATTCTCACAGGGAGAAAATGCAGCAGGTTCAGAAACAAATTGAGCACAAGCAGGACAGAAATGAAGTATTACATTTCTCCTTAACTGCTGATTTTTGTAATATTTCTTTTCTTTGTTTTCCATAAGCCGGTTGTGGCCACTATGGCAGAGCTCCTTTGGATGAGAAGAAAACCAGAGAACCTGCAGTGCGTGTAGCTCCTGCTGGCTGAGGCCTGGCTTTGGGCAGGGAGAGGAGCAGCCCTGCCAGGAGCAGGATGGCAGCGGGGCCTTCAGCCATGCAGGAACACCAGGCTGCTCACAGCAAGGCCTTGTCCCCATGGCCCTGCTGCTGGGCCGAAGCAGCATGGCTGGGAGCAGTGCTGTCGCTAGGCCACAACCACTGCGTCTCCAGAAAGAGCTTTGTTTGGAGGGCAGAAGGGGTGTTGGTGCAAAAAGGGAGCATGTTAGTTCTTGCAGTGCAGGAAGTAAGCCTGTAACAAAGTGTTCTATATGGAACCAAACTGTGGGCTTCTCGCTCTCTCTCTTTTTTTTTTTCTTTCTTCTTTTCATTTTTTGGAAGTGCAAATAGTTGGAGAAATTCCCTCCTGGATTTCTGCACCTGAAGTGAAATGTGTTGTCAGAGATCATTGCTGATGGCAGCAGGTTCTCTCAGACTTGTATGAGGCAGAGTAACTTGGGCCAAAGCTTGCCTTGGAAGTACCAGTGTAGCTCACTCTCCAAAATGGTTTTATCATTTCAGATGGAAGCATTTTTTAAGTTGGAATGTCCCAATTGTTTACTTGTCTGTAATGCTTTGCTTATTTATGTGTTTTCTCAAGTGAAGAGTGAAAAGAAAGGGTCAGGAAGGTGCTGTGATGGTTTCCTAAAACAACAAGCACTTTAAAAACATTTCACAGTCTCACATCTCTCTGAGGTGCATCGAAGTGTTATATAGTGATAACCACCCCAAGAGCAAGAGCATATAGTGAGGGTGCCCAGCAAGGATCAGTGAGCCTTTCTATACCTCATTCCTCGGCATGAGGCTGTTCTGTAGAGGGGGTGAAGAGTAGCTGGAGAATGTTTTTATGCTACGGATGGTGAGGCACTGGATTAAGTTCCCCAGAGATGTAGCATATGTCCCATCCCTGGAGACGTGCAAGGTCAGGCTGGACGGGGCTCTGAGCAGCCTGCTCTAGCTATAGGTGTCCCTGTTCATTGCAGGGGAGTTGGACTAGATGGCCTTTGAGGGTCCCTTCCAAATGAAATGATTCTAGGTTTCTGTGATATAAATAGAGTATACCAGGGTTAACGTTTCATTTAGGCTCAAACACTGACGTATTGCACAGCTTTAAGCAACTTCCTTAACCGAGGCATGCAGAGGTCCTCATTTGTCAGAGTAATAGCTACTGGTATTAGAGGGAATGCCATAAAGCTTAAACAATTTCTCTTGAGATGGCAAGATCAAAATCCCTAACTGAAAGTTGCTTTAGTACTGCAAAGTAGATATTACTAGATGTTTGTATGCAATATGGCGTGTTAAGACTTGCAAAGTGTGGTTGGCTTTGCATATGTATTGCAATATTTGAACAGAGCACAGTGAGTTAAGGCAGGAACATCAGGTTCTTGACATTTTGCATTGAATCTGAACCAAATCTTTAAAGGAATTGGCCACAACACGTGTGGGGCTGCAGCCAGTGGCTGAGTGCTGCTGGATGGAAGAGATACCTCCCCAGCTCCATCCGCTCCTGCCCTGGCCATAATCTCACCTTGTGCCTCCTGCCAGCCTGGGGCAAAAAAAAATGGTCAGTGATTGACTCCATTTTGTAATGCCATTTTAGAGAGTTAAATCAGCATATGGAAAGATGTGTGGAGAGGCAAGAGTAGGTTGACAGGACCAGGGAGGGAAGGGGAACAGGCTGTCTTCCTGTCTCTATGGTGAACTGTTACTTCAGCTCTCCACATCCCATAAAGTGGCTCCCATGCTACTTTGTCCTCTGGATAATCAGGCAGCTCCTCCAGGGACAGGAATATATCTTCTCAGACCTGCTGGAGCATGCATCAGACACTGGATGAGGCAGGCAGGGTGTGTGGATGTGTCCTCAGCATCGCTGGGGATAGAGAGCGGGAAAGAGAAGCCCTACATAAAATGAGAATTGCAGTTCTTTCTGTCTTTCAGTTAGTGCCATTTTGGCTGTATAGCAGTGGGGGTGGCTTGTCAGTGTTGGATTGCAGCAAGTAAGGCCAGGCTTTTAAGCTGTTTGATGTTGTGTCACCATCACTTTTCAGGGTGGCTGAGAAAGACTGCGCTAGAGCTCTATGAGTGAGTTTTGAGGTCCTTTCTGTTTACAAATCACTAATTAAACAAGAAACAATATTGGGCTGCAGAAGGCTCAGAATAGATGCGCACATTCCCCTTTGCAGCATGTTACCAGGCAGACCCATCTCCCTAGGAAGGAATGTACCTCGTGGCTGCTAGGACAATGACCCTGGCACCCATGGGAAGAACTGGATGCAGATGCAGTGTAGATGCTGGGCTTGGTATACCTGGTGTGGGTGCTGTCAGACAGCACTCCTCTGGACACCGGGTGTGCTTCCAGGTCTCTTGTTCATGTCTGTGTCAGGTAGAGCCCTGTTCCTGTAGTGAGCACAATCACCCTTTTATCACATCCTACATGCGAGTTAATGGTTCTTTATCCTTTTTTTCCACACTTAATTCAGATGGTGCTGAAACAAGGTTCACTCCTTGTTGCTCCTTTTGTAGTTTTTTAAATTATTTTTTTATTTTTCATGAACAGCAGGCTATGTTAGCCTTTACTTTACAGGTACTTGAATGCCTGATGACTTGACTGAGTGTTTAGCATGTGGCCTTTTGTAAAGGTTACTGACCTTAATTTAATCAGGGGTGAGATGGATGGATGAATGTGAACAGATCCATACCATCAAAGCAGAGCAAAAGTAGGGAGTAGAGTTTGGAAGAAGTGATGATTTCTTAATTGAATTTATTTAAAAAATAATAATAAAAAAGGAGAAACCCTTCCCAGTTATAATTTGAACGAAATCTGTTGCTGGAGGAGGGTTTCGTAATGAGGAAAATGAGACACAAAAACAGGGGCAAACTTCCAAGATAGAAAGTGCCTGGCTCTCTGTGCAGCCCCCTGGGCCTGTCTGAGATTCCTTTACCCTCTTTCTATTTTGTGAAAAACTCTTGCTATTACCATAGCTTTTTCCAAATGTGAATGTTTAAGCTATGTAACAACTCCATTATGAACACAGTGGTGTGCTAATGCACGGCCATCGAGCGCTTTGATCTTTTCCATTTGAAAACACGGTGGATTTGATCACCTTCTGATTCCATTTTCTTTCTCAGAGCCAACCTTGACAAAGGAATTAATCTTTCACCAACGAACGCCTTTTAGAATAGCTCGTTTACCAAAAGGTGTCGTTTCAAGAATGGAAGCAATCACTTGATGCTGAGACAATGACAGAAGCAGCTAGAAGTACAGTTTTATTCCTTAAACCTTTGCGTTCCCGGAGTAAAATGCAGCGTCTTCCTCTTTCTCCCCTTATTTCGAAAATAAAAGGCCACTCGGTGTTCGTAGCACCTGAATGGATGGACAGCCCTTCTGTTAACTCCTCCGGTTAAACATACAGCACCGGGGCATCGTTGCCTGCTCGTGCTCTGGGCTGACCCAGAAGCGCGGCCTGTTGTGCGGTTGTCTCAATGGGCATCGCTGGGGTTTGGCAGGGACGGGCCTGGGCCTTCCTGGTGTCTGCTGGAACATCTCGCCCTTGTTTAAAGCCAAGTCAAGTTGGCCTTTATAAAACTGGTCTGTCTTCACACACATTTTTAAGTTGGAGTTCAAATAGGGGGATTTATGGGACTCATCAGAGGCTTCTGGATGCCCCCTCCCACCCTTCTTGTGATTTTTTGAGTTAGCGATGATCCAATGGGCCTTGTGACCTTGTACATAATCCTGTATATTTATTTTGAGAGACAATATGTATAGTGTTTGGGGGATGAGAATGGAAACCTGAAACGGGAATTTGGAGGTGGACAATTGTAAAGAAACAAACGAACGAAGACAGAAACAATCTTATTTTGTACAAAATGTACATTTTGGAGAATTTTTTTCTAATGCATTACCAATGTTTTCATAGTGCTGCCACATCTTTTTTAAGGTGTTTCTCCCTCTTTGTTTGACTATTGAAACATGGTGCAATGAAACCTAAAGCAAGTGTGTGAGTGAGAGAAAAAGAGGGAGTGAGAAATTAAAAAGCCATATAATTTGGTTTACTTCATTAACCTGTATAACATCATAGGTTTGCCATCTAAAATAGGTTGTTTTTATAGATAGTGTCACCAAAGACTTTTTTTCTTCAGATTTATTTTGAAAAGTTGTTAATAAAGGACGTACATTTCTGTTGTGGTGTGGTTTTATTGTTAAGGTAAAATAACAGCTGTTCCTCACACTGTTGAAAATGCACATCTGGGAGAATGATTGCCATGTTCCTCGAGCTCAGGATAATGAAATGGATGACACTTTGCTGTATCTGCTCTCTCTTCAGCTTGAACTGAGTGATGTTGATATGTATCCATCTGTTACATAGATGATATACGTCGGATAGCATCTATGCACAGTGGGAACTAGTCTGGTAACATCGGCAGGTGTTTACTGTCTTACCTGAGGGCAGGAAAAAAACTCTATCTGTGCCACTTGTAGGTCAGACAGTATCCCTGTGTGGTGGCACAGTAATTGGTAGGTAACACTGATTTTTAATAGGAGTCACTATAACTGTGTAAAGGAAAAAAAGTGCTGCACCAGCCCGAGGCCTTGGAAGGCTGATCAATAGAGGCTGAGAATGTGTTACAATAAATGGGAATTGCAGTCATCCCACCTAACTTCAGGTACCTGAAAAGCACTTGACCTCATCATCTCCCAGCATGGTCAAGGGGTAGAGCAAAGCATTTTGAGGGATTGTCCTCCTCACATACTTTGGACATGGACTATAGCAGGAAATTGCACCTTACACAAGCTGGCTTCTATCTGCTGACAGTCTGCAGACCTGCTGCACACGTACCAGCATCTGCTCTGATGAATCCCACAGTGGGACAGGTCCTGATAACATCACTGCTGGTAATCTGTGCGATTTGCCTTTGGTTTGTTCCCATCAAAGATGTCCTGGACTGGTCTTATCCTTTCTGGGGTTCAGACTGTCTGAACACAAAGAGATCCTTAAACTGTCATCCTGTCTGTCATGCTTCTGGCTTTCTGGGTCGGGACAGGTATTTCCAAATCAGAGCATCCCAACAGACACTGCTGTTTGGGATTGGCTATGGATTCTTCCCTGCCAGAAAACAAGAGCAAAAAACATCACCCTGAAAACAATCCCAGAATGGCACTCTCACTCCTTCAACACTTCAGTTCTTGGCTTGTAGCCATGTTATTTATGCAGAACAACTTGGGATGGAATTCATTTGACTAGATGCGGAGTGCTACAACTGCAGGAGCTACCAGAAGGCTGCTGTCTGTATTAGCAAGTAGCACAAACTTGGTGTGGAGCCGTAGTCTGAAACCTGACTTCACACTATGTGCATCTTAGGGCGAGATTTAGAAGTGAAGGTGGACTGCACTGAATGTACTTTGGCATTGCGTAGTTTCGTTTCACATGAGAAGGATCCAGTTTGTGTGCTCCGTGGTGTGAACCAAAATGAGGTAAGGAGAGAAAAGGAAGGCAGTTGCATCAGAAATGAGCTGAATCAAACCTCTGCTATAGCTGTGCACCTCTGGCAGCCCGTGTAGTCAGCGGACATCAAATTCCAAATAAATCACATGAATTGGGCTTCAGGGAATTGTGCCTACTTCATCTTCCTAGAGACATATAGAAAAGCAGTCTGTCAAAGAAGGATAGGCTTCACTGGAGATGTAGATGCTGGATGAGGGGCATCCCACACTGGGCGTCAGTTTTGTATGCTAAGCCACCACACTGGGAATGAAAACGGGTCACTGGAATGAATCAAAGCCAGGCCAGGAAGTCCCTGGGACTTCGCTTACTCATACTTAATGGTCTGGCCCAAAATATTTAGTGCATAAGAATTTCAACGCTAAATGCACTTTTGACTGTAGGGCTATTTTGAAAAATCCCATTGAGTCTCATTGTGCTGTCCCCTGAATGGAGGTAGGTAAGAGAGTTGGCACTGGTCAACATCTTGTTTTATTTTCTCTTTTAAATGTGTAGCAGAAGGAAAAGAAACAGGTCTGTGCTTTCCCTTTCTAAAGCTACGAGCTAATTGTATCCACAGCGCTATTGGAGAGAGACAGCTTTTGCTCAGGATTTGGAGCGGTGTGACGGTGACATTACAGTTGCTGCATGATGTGCTTTATTCTGCACATTTGTTTCCCAGCATCGCACTCGGGGATGTACACGAGCTTTATGAGCTGCCTGCTCCAGGTAGTGCAGCTCGCTTTGCACATTACCTGCATTTCTATTGCGCATTAAGAACGGATGGGTGTTTGCCTGCTGCTGAGGCTCCTCTGTTCAGCCCCAGCTCCTCCTGCCTCCTGTCTGTAATTAGCCATTGCTATGCTGGTGGTGGTGAAGTACACTGACGACCAGATATCTTTCTTTTTAGAAAAGTAGGGTATGAAATTTCCTGAAATTTCACAAGGAGGTATTTCAAGAACAAAACATTACCAAAGCTGCTGAGGTAGTGATGGAAAAAACCAACAGAACGCTCTTTTGAAGTTGCAGCAGAAAGGAGAATTTTGACCCTGTCCGCATTCTTCCTCAGATCTCTCCCATTCTCTCTGCTTAAAACCAGACACACTGGTGATCACAAAACAAACACAAGGCAAAACAGTGGCTGGTGACTGAGGGGCACATTTCAGGATTTGTTGCTTTTTGAAGGAGGTCCACATTCAATTCCTGCATTTATTAAGCATCCTGAGGTCCACGGCATCACCAGTGGGCTTTCTTTTGTCGGCCTTATAGGAGATCAGGTCCAGAATTTCTAGGAAGAAAGCAGGACCTCTCATGGCATCTGGATTTGGAGAAGTGAAAACAGAGGAAATCTGCAGTCACCCTGCTCTTTTGAAGATACAGACCTGAAACAGTGTGGCCAGATACTCAAATATTCCATGTTTACTTCTACCACAATTTGCTCTTCTGCTGTGTAGATACGAGGGTTTCTCTGAAGATCTGCCTCATTTTACCATTTCATTGCCTAAGGCTGCTGTGTTGCCACGCAGTGCAGGAGGTGAGGTACCAGTGGGCTGACCATTATACCCACACTGTGTCTACCACTGATGGAGAGACAGGGAATTGGGAATAAAACAGGAAAATGGACGAGGAAGGGATATCTAAGATGGGCTTTGAAAACCAAGAATTTAAATCACAGTAACGAAGGGCTGATACAGCTAAGAGAAACAGATTTCTGCTTCAAATGGTGTAAATCCCTCTTATTTGTATTGAAGACGGTGGATGGTTTTCATCCTGAAAATGACCAGGATTAGACTTTCAGAGGATGAAATTACAATATATTTCATTCAGTTATGTCTTGATCTTACTAGATAACAAAACCATCTTTACAATGTGAGCAGCAACTTGCGAGAGGCTGACAAGGAAACACACAATCCCCCGCTTCTCCTGAAACAGCAGCTAAAGCACTATGCTAATGCCAGCCAGTGACTACATTAAGATTACTTTTAATACCCAGCAAATCCTCAAGAGAAGCTGAAATAAAACATTCCACCCAAGCCATTCTATGATTCTATGATTTGTCACTTTATAATTTTTAAGGAAAATGTATACCAGTTCATTGCAATTCCATCTCCTTCGCAGCAGTAATAGAATTGTTGCCATTAGGACTAAAACCGAGTCTAGCTCAAGAAGATCTAAAAATTGGGAATTGCTTGTGATACCAAGCAATAATGTTGTTTTCAAAATCCACAGATGATTTAAATGCAATCCCCTTAAGTATTGAAATCTGTCTAGTTCACTCCAAAGGCAAATAAATCCAATGTATATTTTTCTCTCCTTCTCTTACAGCAGGGCCAAATTCTGCTCCCAGCAACACTGGAATGGATCCAGAATAGCAGTAGCCATCCGTATGCGAGCCCTGAGCCCCAGGCTGTATCCCACAGAAGACCATAGGCCTTTCCCAGCTGAGTGGTCTTGGGGTGATATTGGCTCAAGGTTGCCTTGGGACTGTATCTTACCCCAAAGCCACTTAATTTTAGAGTAAATTTGTGTTACATCACATGGAAGGAACTCTGGAACAGGTACCAGTAAGGGGGAGCGGTCCTAACTCCCATCTTGTTGCACATGCCATGCATTACCATCTCCACTCATTTATTCTATTTAACCTCTAAATGAAGGAAAGGCTTGGAAAAGATTAATGATTTATGGTGACACACAGCAATAACAATATCACAGTCACAACCACTTACCAAAATATTTCAAAATCATTATCCCTGTATAACAGAGGGGCAGACTTTCGAGGTCTGGTTCTTGTAAGGCACAGGCACCTCAGGCCGCTGAGTCCCAGTTCATTACAATTATGGATACACACTGTCTGCAGCTCCAGCTGTCCCGGAGCTTGCCTGTGTCCTCAGCACGTGGCTCCAGTGTGGAACTTTGCCATTCACCAGCAGCCTCCCAGTGTGCTGCCCTGAAAGGGAGTCATAGAACCATAGAACTGCGTGAATTGGAAGGGACCCTTAAAGGTCATTGTAGGACTCCCTCCTGCAATGAACAGACATCTATGTCATCCTGGGGATGTAGGTGGCAGTGGGTACACAGAGCTGCTGGACCCTGCAGGCTCCCTGCCCAAACCACAGTGGGGTATCCCCAGCACAGTCTGTTCACAGTGAGCTGGGTTAGAAATCCTCACCACTTCAGCTCTTGGGCTGGGAAAAAAATAAAATAAAATAGAAAAGCAGGCAAAGTTATGCCAGGACAAGGAGAAGAACTCAGCTTTCCCAACCACCAATGTCTTTCTAGGACTGTGCTGCTTTTCTTACATCCCCATTGCTCTGGCACTGGGTATTCCCCAGGGTGTCATGTAGACGAAGAAATCCATGCCTTCACGTAGCCCTGAGGGCTGAGCTTTCTGAGGACAGCCTGCCTGGTTGTATATGGACTGATGCCACACGAGTGAAGTCTCAATGTATTCTGCAGCTGGCACATTTCAACACTTATTTAATTATCTAAGATTGAACCAAGTCGTCTTGGATTTTGATCTGAAAAAAAAAAAAAAAAAAAAAGAGCTTTGCTGTTTCAGTCGAATCAAACCAAGGAAACTGTCAGAATTTATGTGGGGCTGGAGCCCTGACTGCTGATCACAGCAAGGCAAACTCAGCTGGAACGTTAAATCAGTGCCAATGTGACCTCTGAAAGGAGCTATTGAGTCCAGTGTGCCATGCAGGAAAGCTGTGTGTGTGTGTGTGTGTGTGTGTGTGTGTGAACACAGAAACAGTGAAAAACGAAAAACTGAGGTGCCCAGAGAACTTGGTTTTCATCCCAAGGCTTTCCAGACATGGCCTCTGGTGCTTTTCATGTGTTATGCATCAAATGCGATCAGCCGCACCGCACACGGGATGATGAAGTAAATGCATTGGGTCACTAAAGTGCATTAAGTGCCATTTACTGCATCGATTTAATTCTGTCCCTACTCAAACTTATAATAACTGTCTCTCTCCCTTATTGCTGCTTCCCTTTTCCTCTTTCTGCCGGGCAGGCAGCAGCATCTATTCTCCTACCCGACAGCATAACTCAGTCCCACTGATAGCTCAGGCCCACGGCCATCAGTCCTGCCTGGTGCAGTGCAGTAGATCAGAGGGCTGTGGATATTTTGAATGAGGATCGGTGTGGGCCGGGTGAGCTGCAAAGCCAAAGGCTTTCTCATCGCCAAGGCATGGCAGCTCGGGCACTTGAGAAATTCAAAGCTGCACCCATTGATTTTGTGCTCCTGTGAGCTACGCTCTGTGCAGGAGTTTTCCATTAACAGAGCAGGAGCTGTGAGCCGCACGAAGGGAAAGTGTATGAGCAGGGTGGGTTTGGTCTGCAGAATGGATGTCTCCATCAGAACAGTTTCCTCCGCAGGAATTTGTTTGTGTCATTTGCACTGCGGCCACATTTCCCTTTGTATTGCTGTGTGAGTGCCAGAGCGGGCTGAAGGTCAGCATGCAGATTAGTTCTCCATGCACAAAAATGCTTTTTCTTTCTTCTGTTTTCTTCTCAAGTGCTCACACAAACCTCCTTTACAGGAATGCTGAGCTTTGCTTCTTCACTTCGCATTTCTAAAACACAGATGGAAGGAAGTGTGCTCCACTGCGTACTCTTTTGTGATTGCCCCTCTTCATCAGGTTGCCAATTTACACTACTTCATATTTACGTCATATCACATTAGAAGGTTTTGCAAATCATGTGCAAGCAAAGAACCTTCCACATGTAACTCCAGGCTGCAAGAAACCCTTTGACGTGGTGCTAGGAAGTACACGAGTACTCAGAAGTAGGCAGCACATCCATTTCTTTCACCCCATAATTAATGTCAGTGTTCAAACACGGGCTGGGCTGAGGAGGTGTTGCTGGATACGATCATTGCAGCACTGTGGAGCCTCAGTTCTCTCCTCTGTGCTCCAAAGCAGCCGACTTGGAAGGGTTTCCCATAAAATACTCGCTACCGTGCAATATTACATTGAGAGTGCATCATCGTCTTTAACTGATTTCATTGTATTTCTGTTCGTGATGGACATTTTCCACCCTTTCCATCTGAAGTGTGCTCATAAAATGAGGTCTGACGAGGCCTCAAGAACGTCGTAGGGGCTGTTGTACTGGCACACTCCAGCTGCTCTGTGCCAGCCTGGTAACACAGAGCAGCTGTAAACCCACTCTGCCTGGGTTTATGTGTACTCTGCTACATCAGAGCGGCTCTCAGCAGCTGAAAAATGGGATTTTCTGTGCTTAATGTCTAGTATGTGTCTTGTGTCTAGGGTATGCATCTTGCCCTCGGAAGGAAATATTCTCCTAGCAAAAGTCTTTCATCTATAGCCATTGCAATCATACATTCAATAAAAGCATCCAGAAGCATTCCGATAGAGGTTGCGGTGTTCTGTTGCTGTGCTATAGGCAGAGGCTCTCCCTATTGCCGTAAGTAGCTCAGATGCTCCAGAATGTGAGAGCTGACAGAAAGGAGGTCCCCAAGCCTCGGCCTCCCACACCCACCTTCCCCATCGTGCCACCAAGCCCATTTCTTTGTCTGCTTCTTCATCTTGACTCCTTTTTGACTCTTTCTTTTGGAGAAGTTCACTTCTAATGACTAATGAGCAATCAGCCTGGATACAGAGAGAGAGCCAAAAGAGGTGGCAGGACAAACAGAAGAACGTGCCTTGCTTGGCCCCCACAGAAGGAGGAGCGCTGCCCATGTGGGGTCCTTGTCCTTCCTTCTTCCCTCCTGGACTTCAGGGTGCACCACGGGACTCCTGCCATGGCTCAGGATGGTTCACATCCCTGATCTCCTGACATGGGCTCCCTGCCATCGCACCGCCCCTCACTGAGCAGAAGCGTGATTCTCCCCCAGGGCTCAGCTCCCATTTAAACACCTGCGGATAAGGGCTGAATTTCTTGAAGTGCTCATCAGACAGCTGCCTCCACTGGGACACTCCAGAGCACATTAAAAAAAAAAAAAATCATGAAAAAATAAAGCCATTGGAAGCCCGAGCTGTTTGTGAGCCCTTGGGAACGATGCCTGTTGTTTATTTTATGTCCATGCTTCGTACCATGAGGCCTAGTGCTGGGCACGTGTCCAGATAATTTATATGAAATTAACCCCTTTGTCCCCACCATGGAGCAGCTGATAGCAGTGTGCTCAGTGTTTTCTGGCAATGCTGATGGAAGATGAGGACTGCTCTGTTCAAGTGCCTGAAGCAGCTGTTTGCTCAGTTGACACGATCAGGTGGAAATGAATTTCCCATTGTTTTGAACGGAGGGATGCTGGAAGAAGAAACGTCAATATTTAAAGGTATCTGAGGATGTCAGAGGTCCACACGGACAGAACCACTCATGTTTTAAAGGCAGGATGAAAGCTACTCCTGGGCAGTTTCCTACTGGGGTGATCCAGGCAGGGCTGCTGAGAGCAGATGCTTGGCTTCAGCTGGCTGATGGCAGCTGGGACAGCTCCTGGAGGGAGGGCAGCCCTGCTGCAGCCCCGCTGTGTACTCTGCCCTGAGACCTGCTGATGGCTGGGCACCTCGTGGCTCCTCAGTGACCCAGTGCTTTAAAGCTCTTCTTCCTGATGGTTATGACACCAGTTCTGAAGTCCTGGCTTGCAAGCTGAGGGTTTTAATTCTTCCCCTTCTCTTTGCTTGTCAGTGGGGGAAGTGTGGCTTCTGGAAGCAGTATTCCCTTGGTCTGAGCAGGGTGGTGGGCAGGAGGGTCTGAAAGCATTCATCCTCCTTGCCCTGTTCTCCACCACAAGATGATGAGTCTTGCTGTCCTAGAAAGTGACACTGGTGACTAAAGTTCTGACTAAATGACCAAAAGCAGTTGTGTCCTACCTTTTGTCTCAGAGATCACATAACCTAACATAGAGGCACTTGGGCTCTACATATCTTCTTATAACACAATTAGATTAGTCTACAGCTCATGAACAAAATACTGATCCTTTGATCATCTCATCTAGTGCCTGATTTAGTGGGTGGCAATCCTTCCTGCAGCAGGACGTTGGAACCAGATGATCTTTAAGGTCCCTTCCAACCCAAGCCATCTATGATTCAATGATGATTTTATCACATGCTGAGGAAGGCTGTTGCAGTCTTCACAGCTGTAAGCAAGGAGTTGGCTATGGTCAAAATGCATCGCCCAGTCTGACTGTACCTGGTCTGTGGTAGTAGATTCATAGCGGGATGTCAGGGCTTTTCTCCTACTGGGCACAGCATGACAGAACACAAGGAAAGGATAATGAGACAGCAGGGCCACATTCCCTTCTTTGATCAATTACTGGACTCTTACAGGTATTTGGCCAAACCACTCTTCAATTTCTCGGCATCGGTTTCTCTGCCAGTAAAAGAGAAATGATGCCATCAGTTCTGCAAAGCACTCTGAGATGGAGGTTACAAAGCACTAATGAAGAGCTGACTATAATTACATCCAAATTTAGAAAGAAAAAGGGCTCTTGTTCCCTTGGACTTAATGTAATAAATAAATAGATGGAGCAGTCCTGGCTTTATTGCCAGTTCCATCTGATTAGATGGAACTTAATTTCCGACATCTTTCCTGCTGGTGGCCATATTATAAAGGCACCCCACAGAAGCAGCTTGATCTCTGGGTGCCTTGTAATTTTCCTGGGTCTGAAGATACTCTCCTAGAGGACTCATTTCCTCAGCATGCCTTGGTGGGGCTGGTGCTTTAAATCAGGCAGACCCAAGCAGCTGTAGCCCTAACACAGTCATTTTCCAGCTGGCTGCTGTTTGTCGCCGCTCCCTCTTTCCCAGCTGGTATGTACTGCTGTACCTTTCTTACTGCTGAGGAGATGGCGTTATCTCACACTGGAGAATTTCCCTGCCATACCGTTGCTCTGGATAATGTTTGTGTACAGATGATGTTTATGAAAGCCAGGGGGCAATTTACTTACTGCATTGGGCACTGTTTCAAAGTGTAAAATCATCCTACACAAATACCGTTGATTAAACTGCTCCCTTTCTTCTCGTAACTCATTATCAGAACAGGTTACTTGGGGTGGGAGGGAGTGTCCATCACTTTGGGCCTGTAAATCAGGGCTGGATTGCCAAGGAAAGTGCTCTTGCCAAATTGCATGGCATTGGGCTGGATGGGGCATCAACAGGGAAACCAACAGGGCTCCCTCATACAGGTGGGCAGATGAGACAACCACAACGATCCCAATGGCGTTGACACATGCAGATCTGCTGCTGCACTGTGACTGTGACAATGCAGAAATCAGAGCATTGATTGATAAAATAAATCCTCCCAGCCCCTTTCTGAAATCTCTCCAAAGGCCAGGCCTGTGGTACACATTGCCTGTCCCAGAAACGGTAGATCTAGTTTGCACAGAAATATTTGTTACTTTCATTCCTTGGGCCCCTTGACTTGCTGCCATCTGGAAACATGAGTGAAGACTTCCATGGTCCATGACCATGCTCTCTCCTCACCAAAAGGGAAAAGCTGTGCTGAGACAAAGCTCTTGCTCTGGATTCTCTGCTCTTCTAGATCCATCTGCTTATTACGGCCTGAGGATGGGAAGATGTACCTTACTGTTTGCCCCAAGAAGGCTCTGCAATGGTTTCTTGCTATGAGAAACTTTCCCCACCTTCTTTGCCAGGTTCCCAGTGGGGTTTGTCTACCTCAGCCACCATCTCTGACTGCCTGAGATTGTCCCTCCTTTGCTCACTGAACAGAGAGAAAAGAACAGGTTAAAACTCTCTTATTAATGTACTAAGAGCATGAATAAAGTTATTATCTATGGCTGGGGATATTAATTCGTGCTCTCCATGTCACCAGTAGTCTCTGTCTCCCCTTTCGTGCTTCCTGGTCTGCATGTTCACCAGGGCAGGGGAATTCCCTGCTGGCACCTGCCAGAGTGAAACTCCAACCTCCTGGCTCCCAATGATGGAAACCCTCCTTATCTCAGGTATAAAGTTTCTTAACCACCAGACTGTGATAAAGAGGGTGTGTAAGGACTGAAATAAGTAAATCTCTGCTGAGTTTAGGCTCAGGTTTTGCTTACAGCAGTAGCAGGCTACTACTGCACCTGGCACAGAGAGTTGGCAGCTGGGGGTCTGCCTCAGCTCCAGTGCTGGGGGACAGCAGAGCCACTACTGGTCCCACCAGTGCCACCATGGTGGGTTCCAGGGACACTCCTGTCATCTGCTTCTTTGGGGTGGGCCACCTGATGCCCTGCTCTCCAGAATGCTCAACAAGGATCTATCTATCTGCCCTCCTCATGTGCCACTTGGTTGCAGTCTCTCTGAAATATTCCCACGCTCATTTGTTTCAAACATATCAGCCAGCAGCAGTGCAGAAGTATCTCCCACCATAGCAGAGAAGTTCTGTACCTGTGGCTGCTAAGAACTCTGCAAACATCAGCGCCTTTGTGCCAAGGGGTCTGCCCAGCCTCTGTGGTTTGAGAGCAAGTCCTGTTTTACATACCGGAGTCAAGAATTTGCTTGGCCCACATGCAGAGCCCATGCGCAGCTGGGAGTTGAAGCCACATGTCTGTAAGACCAGCTCCATCATGTTACTGGATATTCCATTTTTCAGTCATTAATGGCTGTGCTATTGCCTTTCTGTGCGTCTCATATAAAGCAGCATAATCCATTTACATCTAAAACTAAATAATCAACACACGGTTGGAATTTGCTGCTGCTTATGTCTCTTGTGAGATGAGGATGAGAGGGAGAAGTTGTTCTTTTATCAGACTAATTAAAATATCTAGAAGAAAGCAGGCATGTTCTCAGGCTTTCAAGCCCTCTGTCTGGCCTTAAGGAGAAACAACAACCTTTCTACTAAGTTCCAGCTGCTACAGGTACTTATCAGCCACGATATGACGCCCTTTCTCATCAGCATCACCATCCAGCAGCCCCGCCGACCGCTGGCCTAGCTAGTTGTGCGGCCACTAAGGCAGTGCAGACTGCTGGGGGGCTGAGGAATGGATCTTGCCAGGAGTGGTGCTGGCCTCACTCCTCCCAGTCTGGCACACGCCCATGAGAAGGATGGTACAGACAGAAGGCAGGCGTGTAGGGGAGAGTAAATAAGAGGCAGGCAGCCAGGGCTGCTGGTCCGAGGTTGTTCCTAGTTTTCTGTCACTCACTAGTCAATGTAATTTTGAAGGTTAGCAATTAATTAGCTGTAATATCAGTGTCACAGAGGCTATTTCAAGCAATCGGCTCCCAAATGCCTTCATCCTCACTGTAAATCCCATTCCTGCTTCCTGGAGGTCTGGCCCATGGTGCTGATGAGGTGTGCTGAACCACGAGTACTGCTGAATGCATTCCAGTAGTACTTGCTTTTATAACGTAATTTTTGGCCCTGCCAGCTAGGAGGGAACAGCAGAGCTTTCAGCCCTAACACTGCCAAGTCTGAGTTTACTGTCTTTTGTCCTCCTCTCCATTTAGCAAGATTGTTAGCACCTGAGATATCCTTTTGAAGAGCTGAGGGAGAGAACTGAACATGAATGTTACATTTCCTGCACGCAGGCCATGGTAGGAACAAAAAATCTTGCATTCCTTTCAGAAAAATTGAGCTGCTTTCATTGTTTGAAATGAAATTTAATTTCAATAATTTTTTTTTCCTCAGAAGGAATGGAGATTTCAACAGTAATCTCTGTTATCCTCCATTAGAAAGAAAAAAAATGATAAAATCAAGCTTGGAAAAGTCTGTCAGATTAATCTATCTGAAAGTGAAAAAATGAGCCCTCTGGGTCTTGGCATGTGTATTGATCACAGCACGAGGACCAGCTCCTTGCGCAGCTCTGGGATCACCAGCTGCTTCCCAGAATCTGCTCCTGTTCTTCTGACCTGTGTGATTACATCAGGCAACTGTTAGTTTTCCTGTAGAAGGATAGAAAAAAATGACCTTGCATTTAGCAATCTGTGGACTAGTTTGCATATCCTTTTGTTTCCTTTCAATGGCCCAAGCATAATATAGCATAGCAATGTGCTCTAAATGAAATGGCTGATGGTCTCAAACAGAATGGTATATTTTGGACAAGCAGCCCCTCTTAACTGCTGATGAAGACACTTGAGTGTCTTCATCAAGTGACATCGGGCTGAGACTATATATCGTTATAACGACTGGCTGCATCTCATCAATTTGGCCATCTGCTTGCATGATACTGCTGTCTCTTTTTAAACTTCCTTGACTATCGATCTTTGTAACCCTAACTTTCAGACCAACAGAAAGTAATTCAGTAATTTTCCTTCTCTGCTGCTGCATACCAGAAAGAAATGAACAAAACACAGAGCCTTAAGCACTAATCCTGGGGTTCCAGGAATGGGTGCCCTGATAAAACACGTAGGTCACTCTGAAAGCAATGCCTCCTATTTAATTCCGCAGAAACTACAACAGATATAAAGAGCACGCTATCACTATTTGATAGAGCAAATTCTCAGCTACAAAACACTATTTTTGAACATAGACACCACCAGAAGCTATGCATTTTACCAGTGATGAACAAGAGCCTGCATGCTACACTCACAAAAATCTGCACTGTCATAGGTGACCAACAGGTTCACAGCTGCTACGACAGCATCACTATGGTTGTAATCCACTGATCTGTGCAGATGAACTGATTGAATCATAGAATTATAAAATCACAGAAAGGTTTGGGTTCGAAGGGACCCTTAAGATCATCCAGTTCCAACCTCCTTTCAATAGGCAGGGATAGCACCCTCTAGACCAGGGAGGGAGCACCCACAACTTCTCTGGGCAATCTGTTCCAGTGTCTCACCACTAACACAGTAAAGAATTTCTTCCTAATACCTGGTCTAAATGTACCTCTTTTCCAGTTTAATGCCATTATCCTTCTTCTGTCACTTCATACCATTGTAAAAAGTCCCTCCCCAGCTTTCCTGTAGGCCCCTTTCAGGTACTGGAAGGTTGCTATAAGGTCTTCTCGGAGACTTTTCTTCTCCAGGCTGAAAAGCCCCAGCTCTCTCAACCTGCCCTTGTAGGGTCTGCAATGCTCTGATCGTCTTCGTGTCTCTCCTCTGGACTTGCCCCAGTAACTCCACATCCTGCTCCAACAACTCCATGTCCTTGAGAAGCTCTTCATTTTGTGACGTGACAGCTGTGCATGGCCATCTAGAACATGGTTTGACTTTCACATCGCTGTTGTCACTGCTGAAATGCAATGACCACCTCACTTTGCCTCCATGGCGTTCCAGCACTCCACTCATCCAGAATCTGGGAGAGGTGTGAGGTGTGCCTTTAGCACAGTTGTCTTAAGCAAGTTCAGCACAGATTTGTAAACCATTCTGTGTTTGCTGACATCTCTTGAGTTGCACTGTGTAGCAGGAAAGCCATCCTTGCTGCTGAAAGCACCTGCCCAATAAACAACGCATGTGCTTTGTCAGGGCCTCATTTTACTTCATCTACTCCTCTGTCATGAGCAATATTGCCTTAATATTTACAGTGTTTTACTGATGCTAGCATTCATATCCCCTCAGAAGAAGAGCTGTCTTTACCAATGTACTGTACTAACATTCCTATACTGAATCCTTCAAAAATATTGACTTTCCAGAATAAAGTGGAAGAGGTCCAGAATTGCATGAATCAATGATCGAGGCGTATTTACTGAAATTCTCTTGGGCAAGAACTGACACGTCTAAAGATTCACTTAAAATTTTCTGACTGTACAAGGCACGTTATGATCTTGTTGAATAAAAATAAGTCTATCCAGTAAAACAGTACAATTCTGTTAAGTACTTTTAGCTCCTATGGGACAAAGGTGTTCTACAAATATGAGATGATGTTTATTACAGCTGAGCTTGATAGGATCATATAGTGTGAGTAAATCACTAAATAGTTGCATGTGTTAAAAAGAGACAGAAAAATAGCATCCACAGCTTATGATCTATTATACCAACCTGTAAGAGGAAATACCTGGGCTGGTTTCACATTGCATGGACAATAAGCAATCCTTCGGTGTGGACTGACTCTCTGAAGGCTGCATTTACAAAACACCGTGACTATCAATTGCATTCAGTCCTTCCACCATTTCAGAGATCCTTTTCCCCATAGGGCTGCAGTGCTCAGTGTGCGTAAGCTGCTGTGCAGCAACTTTCAGTTTTCTGAAAGTACTGAAGAAGTGTCCTATTTATAAGACCGATTTCATATGGGGGTTATGAAGGAGAAGGACTTTTGGAAATGCCCTCAGAAGCTGACGTAATATGAGGGCGAGGAAGAAAGAGGATAACACTGATAAGCATGGGGAAGAGTAGGACTATTCAGCACCTTGGGAAGATCCCCCAGTGAAGTGGTCACTGCTGGCAGCAGTAGGCAGCCCTGTGTGTGCTGTCTTTGCAGCTGGCTGGATCATAGAAATCCCAGTGGTATGTTAGCAGCTGTGAACTTTTCAGAGAGCACAGTGAGCAGAACTTGTCAGTGCAGAGGTCGGAAAATGTTTTTCCCCTCCTTTCCATTCTGTTTCATGCATACTGACTCTGGATCTCACTGCTTACTCACAAATGTGGGGAATGCGATGCCTGGATGTACATCACCCCACTCCGAAGTACAAAGGTGTGTCCAGGTTCACAGGAAGGCATTTGGCCGTCAGGGAAGCAGGTGCCATTTCAACAGCTATTTTCTGCCTTCTCTGCCCTGTGTAAGATTTAACTCGATGGGAGGAGGAAATTCTGCTGGCTTTGGTGGAACTTTGGTGTGCAGACCTCACTGAGCAGAGACTCAGCTGCTACTTTCTTTTCATCCTTTAAAACCTACACACTGCAATTTACTGTATTCCTGACTCAAAAGCAATATCCACGATGCAAATGGTTGGCAGAAGGAGAGCATTTTAGATCCAAGGTCAGCACAAATTTACACTGAATTCATTATACTGCAATTGGCTTGGAAAGGTTTTTGAATGCTAAGATTGTTTATACAGTTTCTATTTCTTTATCTTATGCAGAGTTGGTCTTACTCCTAGAAAGATATTTTGATGCTTTAATGGAAATCTTTAGTCATTTTGAGAATGAAAATTGGAAAGAAATAGGAGTGCTGAAAAGGACTCTGTCTATTTCTATTGTTCTTTCTGGATCTGCCAACAAAGTCTAACTTGCAGTGCATGCAGCTGCAGGGTTTGCATATATACAGTAGCCAGGTGTAAATGAAAGCAGTGCTTTAGCAGCTCCACTGTGCTAATGGCTGCTAGTGGCTCTGAGTCACCGTGTCAGGATCCATCATGGCAAATAATGGGAACGATGCTGGCTGACATGTTGTGTCATCTTAAGAATTTGGAAAATGAAAAACGTGAAAAAAATTCCTTCTTTTAATGTTAGTCACTCTTTTAAGGAGATCTTCCTGGGTTATGCCACCTGAGCAGCTTCTCCCTCTTCCTATTTTAGAGGAAAGAATTTACGTGTTAGCAACATGGAGAATCCTAAAAACATCCCACTTTAAATTTCACCACCCCCATGAAAAAATTCTGAAAATAATGTAATTTGAGGGTACGGATTTTTTTTCACCACATTTGCATTAAACTTAGCTGAGCAAAAAGTTTCTTGAGACTGAAGGAATTACATCCCAGGAGAAAAATGCTTTCCTGATCACACTTCTGTGCAACCTTTGCATGGAGCATGGCTGCCCTGTAGCAGTCTATCTTTAGCAGGATCATTATGAGCTATTGGATACTGAATTAACGAAATGCCTGCTGGATTCCAGAAGTAGAAGGGTGTAAATCAATAGTAGCTGGAAATAAAAAGTGTTGTCTAATAGCTAGATGACGAAAATCAGAGCTCACGTGTTTGGATGCTACACTCAACCTGAGACACTGATTCATGTTGTGACCTTGGGCAATCTTTCAGCCTCCCTGTTCAGTTTTACTGCATAATTAAGAAGCAGCAAGACTTTTCCAAACCCAAACACAACCTTATATATTTAAGGAAATTGATTTACACAAACTTTTCTTTCTTTTTTTTTTTTTCCTGCAGTTGTCCTAAGCAATTGATTGTTTGGAATGATATTCAAATTCTTAAATGAGAGCGGAGTTGAAAAGAAAGAATCTATCAGGATTAAGATGAGAGAAAATGAGAAGAGGAGCAAATGAGTACCAGGAATGCTGACCATAGACTGCCATTCTGGGTCTGCATTCCTGGAAGGATGTCTTCTTGATCAGGTGTGGCCGTGCAGGGCTGTGTTAGCTCCATCTAGACTGGAATCTGCTTAATGAGTCAACCATTGATTGTCCTTATTCTTTACTTGATTCCCTGTGATATAAAGTATATTAATGCAGGCCTGGACATGGTGGGAACATAAGCTGAAGGTCCTGCCTGTACAGGCCTACTCAGAGAACAGATGGATCTCCAGCTCTCCAGCTGCTGTGGGGAAGAACCACCTCCTCCCAATATCCTCCTGATGGGATCTTTTCCTTGCAACTGAGCGAGCACTGGAGCAGTATAAAAGCAGAACAGGACATCTTCAGTGAAAAACAACAGAGAAAAGAGGGGAACAGAAACTGAAATAACACGTTGACCTGACCACAGTACACAGATGCTATGGAAAACAGCACCAGGAAACCATAGGATGTATGTTTCCAGGTTTATGCACTAAGATTACATTTCTAGTTTCTGAAAATATTATTGTACAGTATCTCATTATGGGCTCCAGGTCCCTTGCTCAATTGACTAACAAGGTTAATAATTTATTTGTGTATTTCTTAGAGTTTTTGTTGCTGTTGTTTGCTTGTTTTTTTAGCAAGTAGTGTGTTACAGCTGAAGTGAGTTACGTTTAGGGAGGAGTTGGTACCAGATGTGACAGCATCTAAAGAAGTTGCACCAATACACTCACCTGAAAAATCTTCTATAAAAGGACCCAGGGGCCTGGGTCTGGGTCTGATTCACTTGTCTGGCTGTTGAAAGGGGCAGGTTCGATGGGAAAAGGGAAACAAAAAAACAAAATCAAAAACCCCCCTGTATCAAATGTTGCAAATAATTATAGGATGGTGCCTTCAGACAGCAGAGAAGAATACTGGAGTTTGCAGAAGACAGCTTCTTGGCTTTGATATCTTACAGTAAACAAGAAGGCATCGGCAGGCTATTTAGCATCAGCAGTGCAAGCAGAGGCCCTTTAATTTCTCAAGAAGTCAAACTGGCTTGCAGATGTTTGGAGACCATAAGTGATCAAGCACCACTCTATCCACTAACACCTGGCAGTGCTGCCCACTCCAAATAGCTGCGTGTGGAAAAAAAAGGGCTCCAAAATATTTTATTTTAAACTAACATTTTATTACAATCCAGATTCACTGATCTCCCTGAAGAACCATCAGGACAGTCAAGAAGAAGAACTTATCACCTTGAGAATAATGAAAATTTCATAGCTGGGCAATAGTTTCAAGTTAAATTAATCTGGTCAGTGGTATTGCTATGAGAAGAGCTAAGAGATGGAAGCATTGGGATGGAAGGTATGGTAGCACTGAAAGCAGGGAACAAGCTTTAAATGTGAAAGCAGAAGATCTGACAGGGAAGACACGGTTTCCAATTCAGCTATGTAAGTATTTTTTAACATCCATCTCTTTTTTTTTTTTTTTTTTTTTTTTTTTTACAAACAGGATTTTTTCTTTAGGAAAAGGATTATCTGTATCTTCCATAGAATCATACAATTGCAGAATGGCCTGGGTTGAAAAGGACATCAAAAATCATCGAGTTTCAACCCCCACTGCTATGTGCAGGGTCACCAACCACCAGACCAGGCTGCCCAGAGCCACATCCAGCCTGGCCTTGAATGCCTCCAGGGATGGGGCATCCACAACCTCCTTGGGCAACCTGTTCCAGTGCTTCACCACCCTCTATGTGAAAAACTTCCTCCTAATATCTAACCTAAACCTCCCCTGTCTCAGTTTAAAACTGTTCTCCCTTGTCCTATCACTATCCACCCTCATAAACAGCTGAGTCTCGAACCTTATCCCAATCAGTCACCTGTTGGCTATAACCAAGTTGATACTTTCCCTTTGATTAAATAGGATCTCCTTAAATAATTTATACTATTTTTAAAAATTATTTACATTTTTTTTAAGTTCCTGTCCTCTCCCTTTTCCCCCACTGACAAGAAGTCATGTGGAAATAAACAAAGATTTAAAGAGGACTCCTTTTGACTTCTGATATTCACTTGTCCACCTCTTTAAAAGGTGTAAGGTCACCTCTTTTTTCTGCAAAGATAATTTAGGCTGGGGCTTCTTTCTTTATGAAACAATGCAGCTTTTCTCAACATTATTTTTTCCCCACTTTATTTCCTCTCTATAAATGTGAAGATTTACTAAGAAAAAAATATGGGGTATTTTGTTATCCAGTTTTCAACTGAAATATTTTTTCCTCAGTAAGGAGATTTTTTTTTTTTTCAGTTATTTCAGTCTGAAATTCCTCTCTTAAAATAAAAGATGTTCCTAGCATATTTAAATTTACTTTGCATGTGATAATAAAATGTGCACCCACTATATTAATTCCATGCTTATATAGTGGACCTGAGTGTGTACTTTGAGAGACTGACAGCAAATACTTGACCTCAAGGGTAGGGTGTGTAGGAAAAGGGTGAGAGAGATTTTCATTGCCTTAGACTGAAGTTGTGCTCTCAGCATATTACAGCTCCATTTCTCCTTCCCGCACTATCCAGCTTCCCTCTTGCATTGACTTTTGTGCCCTTTCTTGGGGTTACAACCCAAAAGCTCAGCAGTGCCCATTCAATCTTCTTATTCTTACCTGATCAGTTCTGTTTCTGCTGCACCTTTTCTGAAATGAGGTGACCCAACTTAATGCCATTTTCATGACAGTGCGTTTTTTTTTCCGTATTCACCTTTTTACTCTTTATATCTCACCTCCAATTGGAAATGTTCAGAACAAAATTATAGTATAGTAGTGGTCAACAGTAGAACATTTTAGTGACTTTTCTGCAGTATAGCCTGTTGGTAGATCACTACAAGCTGAGTTTGATTCTCTCATGTATCAACATCTGACTCAAAGATTTTGTGGATGATATCTACCTCCTCTCTTCTTATTTTCATCATCTGTCTACTGAGAATAGTAATTATTTTCTACCTTTAAAACTATGAGTGTGAATCATTCCACAAGGATTCAGCATGATTATTTCCCTCTGCATTTGGCTTCATTCATCTGAAATTTGACTACTCCTAGCCAAATTTATTAAAGTCTGAGTGGGAAGCATTAAAGTACACTCTCCTTAACTCAAGCTTTCCACTACTATTTCTGTTTGTTACCTCAGTAGTATTCTTCCACTGTTTTCCTTCTTTTGAGTTTGCAAATCCACCTTATCACTATCTGTAAAACTGCATATATATGCCAAGGCCTTGGCAGATTAGATATTGAGCTATCTTGCTTCAAGCCTGTCAGAATTGTTCTGCTTATTTGTTTAACAGTTTCTCCCATTCTGTACAAACATACAGAAAGCATAAAGAAATAGTCTATAACCCCAAAGCATATAGACAAAGCAAAAAACCTAGATAAAACTTAGGATGTGAAAAATTGTCACAGGAATTTGAAACTGCTGACTCTAAACCCTGGCTGCTGTGCTTGAGGTCTAGCCCTGCAAACACTGGAGCAGTGACTATGATTCCCCTGAAGCCATGCTCTGGTAATTCATTATTTACAGATTTTCCTCTGTGCGTGAGTGCCTACTCACAAACAAACCTAGCCACCTAACCTAGCCCTGGTAACGGAGGCACTGAGAAAGAGGAGTTACTGGATCCCTCTTTGCTTCAGTCTTTACTGATGAGACTGCCTCTCAGGAGTCTTAGACCCTGGTGTTAAGAGAGAAAGTCTAGAGAAAGGAAGACTTCTCCTTGGTCAAGGAGGATCTGGTCAGAGATTGTTTAGGCAAACTCAATGCACACAAGTCCATGGATCCTGGATGTTCTGGATGTCATCTGCAAAAAAGTGGAAGACAAGGTTCAAGAGTAGTCAACATGGTTTCAGCGAGGGGAAGTCATTCTCAAGCAATACGGTGGCCTTCTATGATGTCATGAATGGCTGGGTAGATGAGGGGAGAGCAGTGGATGCTGTGTACCTCGGCTTCAGCCAAGCTTTTGACACTGACTCCCATAATATCCTCCTAGGTAAATTTAGGAAGTGTGGGATAGACAAATGGGCAGTGAGATGGATTGAGACCTAGCTGACTGGCAGAGCTCAGAGGGTTATGATCAGCAGCACAGAGCCTAGCTGGATGCCTGTAACCAGCAGTGTTCCTCAGAGGACTGTACTGGTTCCAGTCTTTTCAACACCTTCATCAATGAACCGGATGAAGGAATAGAGTGCACCCTCAGCAAGACTGCTGATGCTACAAAGCTGAGAGGGGTGGCTGACATTCAGTGAGACCTGGATGGGCTGGAGAGCTGGGCGCAGAGGAGCCTTATGTGGTTTAACAAGGTCAAGTGTAGAGTTCTACACCTGGGGAAGAATAACTGCATGCACTAGTACAGCTTAGGGGCTGATCTGCTGGAAACGAGTTCTGTGGAGTCAGACCTGTGTGTCCTGGTGGACAACAGGTTGGCCACGAGCTAGCAGTGTGCCCTTGTGGCCAAGAAGGCCAACAAGGGGGAGAACCTCCCTTTTCTACTCTGCCCTGGTGAAACCACACCTGCAGTACTGAGCCCAGTTCTGGGTTCCTCAGTGCAGGAAAGATGGGGAACTTCTAGAGGGAGTACAGCACAAGGCTACAAAGATGATGAGGGGCCTGGAGCATCTCCTTTATGAGGAAAGGCTGAGAAACCAGGGAATGTTCAGCCTGGAAAAGTGGAGACAGAGAGGGAATTTGATCAATGCTTATAGATATGTAAAGAGTGATAGTAAAGTGAATGGGAATTGGCTTTTTTCAGTGGTGGCTGGTGACAGAACAAGGAGCAATGGGTACAAATGGTAACACAGGAAGCTTCATATGACCATGAGGAAAAAGTTCTTTTTGCTGAGGGTTACAGAGCATTGGAACAAGCTGCCAAGAGAGGCTGTGGAGTCTCCATCTGTGGTGATGGACTACACCCCTCACCCAGGCTTTAATTAAGCCCTTTACTCTTTACTCAGTTTGTAACCAGAGAATCAAATCTATCTCCTCTTGCTATTATTTAATTCTGCAATTATTTTGCTTTTATTTGCAAGGCACATTGGGCTGTGGATTTCAGGAGAGGTGGTATGCAAAATAAATGCCTATTGATTTGGCAAGGCTGAGGGTGTCTCATTGATTCCAATGTTTTCTGTTCTATTCTTTGTTCCATGCTCAATATCCTCTAGCATTTTATTCATTTCTTTTATTGATGCTCCATACTGAATATGTCTTCACTGAGCTGTCCAGAATAATTCCCTTATATTTTTCTTTGGAGGTTACAACTAATTCATAGCCTATAAATGCATACAAGTAGTTTTAAACTGTTTTCCACAAACTGCAACTGCATAGAATCACAGAATCATGGAGTGGCTTAAGTTGGAAAGGACCTTGAAGACCATTTAGGTCCCCCTCCCCAACTCTGCTGTGTACAGCCAAGTTTCACTTAGAATGCTGCTGTCCAGTTACCTAGACTGGTTAAGCCCATTTGGAGCACCTTGCATTCTCTTATCAGCTAGACTATTTATTTTTGTTTCGTCAGCATGTTTCGTGTTTTCCTGTTTCCTTTCTGCAGGCTAATGAATGTATATTTTTCATTACACATTCATGATGACTTGCAGCATGATACATTGCTGGTTTCTGGAAGGTAAATGGGACCGGTATCTATTGAGAAAGACCTCACATCTAAATGGTATTCTTTGGACAATACTGTTTGCTGATCTGCTGGAAATGGGCCTATTGACTTCTTATGCTGCTTTGAATTATAATTACTTACACACACATTTTTTGTGGGCTGCATTTACCTGAAGATCTAACAGAATATTTTTCTTGTGAATATAGTCAGAAAAAAAGTCCTTAAGCTACCAGAATTGAGGTTTTTTTCTAGGGGAAAAATAGGTTTTCATCATTCCCAATTTGAAACTTTCCTGACTCTCATCCTCCTACAATGCATCACTATGAGATTTTGGCCCCATCTTCCTGGTGACTTTTTCATAGGTCATGGCAGGCAGCTGTCAGGTCTACCCCAAAGCCATCCTTCAGATTGAACAAATCTGGTCCCTGACATAGAAGTGCCCCAACTCCTACCAACTTTTCTCCAATTTTTCAAGTCTTTCCTATATTGTGGGGGTTAAAACTGTCTAGGTATGGTCTAACAATTACTGACTGGGCAGGTAATCCTTCTCTCTGTCTCCTGGTATTGTCCTGCTAGCACAGCCCAGGGGACTGTGTGCTTTCTCTGCTGCCAGGCCATATTCTGTCTCATGGGTGGTACTGTCTGTCAGATTTCCCGAGGGCCTTTAGTAATGCCAGTCAGCACCAGCCTCAATGTAGGGCTCTGCCTTCCCACTTGAAACAAACTGCATTTGTACTTGCTGAGTTTCATGAGGTTCCTGTCAGTCTAGCCCTTCAGCAAGCCCTTATGTCATCTCTGCAAACCTGATGAAAGTGGACTTGAATACTTTCTGCAGGTAACGGATAAACTTAAAATACATGTAGAATTCAGGAGAAACAGGACAGACCTAGAGTACAGACCCTTGCAGCACTCTACTTGTCTTCTGTGCAGAGTACAACTCATTAACCATTGTCCTCTGAGGCCAGCCATCTAAACAAGGAGAGACATAGATCTGCTGGAACATGTCTAGAAGAGGGCCATAGAGATGATCCAAGGGATGGAACCCCTCTCCTACAAGGACAGGCAGAGAGAGCTGGGGCTGCTCAGCCTGGAGAAGAGAAGGCTGCAAGGTGACCTGATAGCGGCCTTTCAGTATCTGAAAAGGGAGCTACAGGAAAGGGGATGAAGTCTTTTCCAGGGTCTGTGGTAATAGAACAAGGGGAAATGGCTTCAAGCTCAAAGGGGGTAGATTTAGGTTAGATATAAGAAAAAATCTTTTACAGTGAGGATGGTGAGGCACAGGAACAGGATGCCCAGTGATGCTGTGGATGCCAGATCCCTGGAGACTTTCAAGGCTAGGCTGGATAAGGCCCTGGGCAACCTGACCTAGCTGTGGTGTTCATTGTTCATTGCAGGGGAGTTGGACTAGATGGCCCATAGAGTTCCCTTCCAACTCTAAGGATTCTATGATTCTATGGTGAGTTTTACCTGTCTGATTGTCCATCCATTCAGACCGTGACATCTTAACTTGAATGCAAGAGCATTGTTGGAGACAGTGCCAAAACCTTTGTTAATGTTGAGATAAATGACATTCAAAGCTCCTCCTTTGTCCACAGATTTGTTCCTCAGAAACATTTTCAGAATATATTTACTTTATCACTTTAAATTCTTAGACCTTGAGTTCTTTTTATGTTCCATTTTTCCTACTCAGGAAAGTGCATTTCTCTTTTTGGCAGCATTTCATCCTCCTTCATAAACAGTAAAGCAAAAGGTTCATTTAATTTTTTTTCCTAATGATTCCTTTATTGACCTCTTCTTTATACAGTTGAAAAAAGAATTTCTATTATTTACCTGAATTTCTTGCGTGGTCTTCATTTCATCCTTTCCTTATCTATTTCTGCTTGTTTGGTTGTGGGGCTTTCATCTGATTCTTCATATATATATATATTTTTGTTACATATGTGGTGCATGTTCTCCATGTCATTCTCAGTACAGTATCTGCTGCTTTTTAATACTTAAATTCTTATCTTTAATTACTTCACCTTAAATCTGAATTTGCCTCACTTCATCTAGCACAGGCACAAGAACATTTGACTTTTTAATTATTTTTAGCATCAGTCTCAGTATTTTTCCATTTCTAAGTTATTTTCTAATACTGCTGTTATAAGAAATGTTGACTACAGGAAATCAAATAACTGTATTAGGAAACCTGCAAGTATACGATACTCCATTTTGGTTTTAATACCATTCCTCTATCCTATTTAGGGAATATGAAGGAATGGAGTAAACCAGAAGTCCTGCTACTACTGTACATGTTTTATATGTATATGACAGTTACCAAAAGGCAGGGTATGGTCTTTCTTGCACAAAAGCCTTTTGAGGAAGATAGCACCAGTTCACCAATTTTGCAAGCAATAGTCTGAAGAAGAGAAGGCAAAATAATGTATCTAGGCCATAGGAGACATAGAATCATAAAAATGCAGTAAGTTAGCTCATCTGGGGTTTGGATAGCATCCCTGAAGTCAACCAATTTCCTCCTATAACAAAACCCTAGATAATACACATTGAACTACCAAAATGTGTTTGCTAGTATTGAGCATTTGCCAAAACATAGACAAAGTGATTCTCTCAGATGACATCTGCGGAGAAAGGTTGGACAGTATTTTTGAAAGGATGGGATCAGACCTCTAGCCTTGTTTTCTTGAACTTTAATCGGAATAAAGAACAATGTCCTTCCTAGAGAAGAATCACAGACATTCATTCATGGTTTGTTTGTTGCTTTGCTGTGTGTTTTGTTTTGTTTTATCTCGTTTTGTTTTAAAGAAATCTCTGATATACTTTTCACTTCACTGGTACTTGTATTTAAATTATTTAGGGTCACAGCTCCATGTCATGTTTACTTCAGACAGGACTTCCTTTCTTAGACGTTCTAGCTGCAGCGTAGAAGGCTGCTCCTATGCTACAGAACAGAAGCTGTTCTTCCTTCTGGAGTATTTCAAACCATTTGATAAACCACTTGATTAATCCCTTGTAATTAATTCATGGAATACTTCATGGAATACTTGTGGATTGGTAGGTGTTCTTTTTAAAAGGTTGGGAGAAGAGGGCACGGAGTGTACAAAAAAGAAGCAATTAGTCTTAAATTAGAGATACAGTCATAATCTGATGCCTCCTTTGGCATCAGTAAAAAAAACTCCTAATAAAAAACCTGTCCTGCTGTTGGATATTGAGTGTTTTGTTTCTTACTTCTCCTCTCCTCTTCTATTCTCCCCTTTATTTATTTTATTTTCCCAGTTCTCTTTTTGCTAGGGGAGAAGAGTGATTAAATAATAAGACACAACAACTTTAAGTATTCCCAACTATTATTTGATTATGTACTTTTATACTTTTTGCAAATAAACACAGGCATGCAAAATAGATTATGTGTACATATACATAAGATCTACAGAGATCTTTTTTTCTAAAAGCAGGCTGATGGAATTTGACTCCACACCCCCGCAGACAATTATTTGACAGGTTTTCTGGACATGCCAAATGGCAGTAGCTGCTTCCTTCATTGCCTGGCAGAGCTGATCACTGGAAAGAAGTGCAGTTACTTTCTTTCTGTAATCTACCACACTGTCCATCCTCACCAGGGAAGGAAATGTGAGGATTTATGCAATTGCTGGAGGCACCCCCAGTAACATAGTGGCAGCCCCCAAGTCCGGTCATGGAGCTTGTGTTTAGGGTTTGGCTATGCTTGGCTTTCTCATTTCATAAAGGAAGGCATTAATAATTCCCATCAGGAGACAAGTATTTTCCCCTCCAGCTCTTTACCACCCGGGAAGATCACAGAATAAAGCCTCCTGTGAAGGGCATTGTCTGACATTCAGACAGGGAAGATTTTTGTCTGTGGCTCTACAGCAGTCAGTGGGCAGCTGGGAGGAGATGCCCAAGCCTGGCACTTCTCATGACTACCCACAAATGACTCTGCTTGTCTCACTGCCCATTGCTCTCAGAGTTATCCTGGTAGCTGTATGACATGACTCAGCATCCTTGTGGACACTGATGGATCCTGCTGCCCAACAGCTAGTACATAGGTCAGACAGCCCACACATTCAGTCTCCCAGATGGGTGGTCGTTCCAGCAGCGTGCTGTAGGCAGGACAGATGTCCCCTTCCTCATCCCAGCCACAGGCATTTTGCTTCTGAACTCATAAACTCGTGCCTGTCTGGGATTTCTCTGCTTCTAACCTCCCACTTGCGCACTAAGTCAAATGGATACTGGTGGATTTCAGGAAGGAAGTTGTCCCATTCCACTCAGCCTACATCAGGCAGAGATGTCCCTTGCAAGTACCCAGAATGTTCATTACAAGATGTTGAAAAAAAAACCACAGAACTTACACTTATCCTACCACTGAACATGTTATCTCAGCTGTCCTTTGGCCTAAAGCTTTGGATGACCAACTGAATACCATTACTGTGCTGTGGCGATCTGAAATAACTGTTATTCTGTCCTGTACTTCTCCTTATAAATCCTAACTCTTTCTGTAAGAAAGATCTTCGCAGCTACCTTCTCAGTCAACGTTGTTTCTATTTCTGAACGAAAAAAGAAGGGGTGAATAGTGAGCTTGAAATGAATCACTGAAGTTTCCAATGTGAAGCAGAAATCCCAAGTGCTCATGATCCTGAGTCTGCCTGTGGGGAAAGAAAAATACATGTGTTTTGTTATTCATAGATTCAAAATAAAGATGTTACTCTCCAGCACAATAGAAAAGTCATCAGGAAAATCTTTCAAAATTGTTTGGTGACCTTTCTAGCCTGTCACAAGTTAATGAAGACTTTTTAAAATGAAACAAAAAAAATTATCAACTGTTATGAGAATTGGTATGGAAACTAGAAAGACTTCTTTATTGTCATCTGGATGAATTTGTTGGCATGAGAAAACGAGAAGTAGGATGAATGTAGCTCATCCAATGTGATGCATGCACTTAGAATGACACGAGAGAGAAAGATTGACTCCCACCAGTCACACTGTTTTCATCTTGCAGGAGATGTTCCATAAACATATCCAGGCTACAGCAATTTCCTCCACCGTCAATGCTCTATTCATGAAATTATATTTATTATTTTGGTTTATGTATAAATATTTTATTGCGACAGACACACTGATCCACTAAGTAGCCTGTGGTTCCCTCTGTGAAATTTTAGATCATGAGATTCAACATTAGAGAGCTTCGGGCACGGCTTTACAGCAATGGTCTACCGAGCTGTGCTACCCATCGTAGTTAAACATGTAACACTGCTTTAAAAATGTAGTATTTGTGAGAAATAAAGCAGCCATTCAAATCTGCTGGGAAAATTTACCAGCATAGCTACAATATCTTCTCATCTGCTTTCATCTGCTCTCTGCTTCTGTTATTGATCACAATGGAGAAATGCATTCAATGGAAATTACTCACCCGGGGTGACTAATTTTCTAAGGGAAGGTCACAGACTAAATTATTTTTCTATATAATAAAAAAGGTAATAAAAACTCTCAAAAATACTTCTAGATCATTTTTCTCTACAATTTGAGGCAGATCCTTGACTGGTATAAGATGGCTTTTATTTATTTATTTATTTATTTAATTTTGAGATCAAAAGTTGTAAATAAATTTACTCTGAGCAGCTCTGGAGCATAAGACTCAAAGACAAAGATGACCCTTTCAAGTCATGTGGCCTGAAATTTGCTGTTGATCAGATTTATCCAGCTACCTTTTTTTTTTTTTTTCTTTCTTTTTTTTTTTTTTCCCTCAAGATCAGTTGTTTCATGGAAGAAGTCCCATCTTTACTGAAGCAAATGGAGAAAAGCAAATCCTGCTGTCTCCACCAGGGCATGCACAGAATTAGTGCCTTCATGTGCTGCTAAGAAAAATGATGGGAATTACGGAATAAAAACAGTCAAGTACCTAAACTGTAGTCCTTAAGTCAGAAAATAACTGTGTTGTACTTATCGGTTGTGCTCATATGAGGTATAGGTGTCCTGGTCTCATTCACACTGAGTACTCAATGCCCACAGAATACCAAAGTAGGTTGTAATAACCTCAGAAAAAAAGGGCTTGCACTTTGGTAGTATATCATGAGACTACAGGCAAAAGCAAAAAACTACATCTGCTGAGGATGTGGTGTTTTCAAAAGAAGACTGCACAAATGGACAGAAAGATATAAAGAAATGCTGCATCCAAGTATGACTGCTGAGGGCCTGGAGACTTGAAGTAGCCAGAAGATAACCAACAGTCAGTTCTGCCTGCGTTAAACACCAGTGAAAGAAGCAATTGCAAGGTCTTGTGCACTACAATGTTGCACAAGCTCCTTCTGATAAGATAAATTTTAACTTGTTAAAAGCATTATTGCCCATTTAATTTATATTTTCTTTTTTTTTTTGTATGTAGCATATGCATTAGATTGCTTTTTGGAGATCTAATGTCTAGAATCACATGTTCTGTTTCCCAATACAGCCTTGCAGATGGAGTTGTCCGTAAATCTGTGCACTGGGTGTACAAAGATGTCATGCAAACCTCACAGCCTGGCAAGCTGTGGTTATTCCACGGAGAGCAACTGCAGTTGCTGATATCTGTGAGTCACACAAACCTCTGTTTTATTATCACATCCCTATTTAAAAATATGGAACAAACATCTCTCTTCAAATAATAACAGAAGAGATGATCGTTCCATGCCCTGGAGGCACGAGTTTCTGAGGTCAGTAGGAACAGCAACAAAATACCAAAATAAAATGAAATGAAAATGATGGACGTCTGTGGATATCTCTGAAAAGTAATTCAGTTTCAGTTTCATTCTACGGAACTCCGAGATCTGGAAAATATTCTAGATACACCAGAAATTTGCAGAGCTCATGCTCTTAAAAAGAAAAATTTCATACGATTCTTAATTATATTCTTTTTCTAATGAACTGGGACAGTTTCAGAAGATTTGTGGCAGGAGATAGAAATGATGAAAAGTCAAATGGGAACAATGAACACTGATGACTTTCCTTGAATCTCTGTAGGATGATTATTATTGCATTTTGCTAGTCATAGTGAGGAAAGCATATCAGTGAATAGGTAAAAGGTTGATCTACATTTCTTTCCCATTTTCCTAAGAATGCAAAGCTTTATCTTTATTTAGTTCCATTCACTCTAAAGTAGATCCATTAGAAAGTCAAGTATCAAGCTATTGTGATAGACATCCTTAGTGCTGTCACACACTGATGACTTTCTTTCCCTCCATCCATGGGCTGTAGAGAGCTGGTAGCATCCAGCAGTGGCTCTTCTTCCACCCAGATTGCCCAGGACCCATTTGAATGACTTTCCCTGTAGGGAGTCAAATTTTCTTTCTTTCTTCCAGTGTCTCAAAGGACAAGTCTCATTAATATTAGTGGTATTGATATTTAATCTGGCTCTCAGGTGAAGTACATGAGGTTGTAGGATGCATATGACTGGAGGGACCATCTGCTCAAAGCAGGACTAACCTAATCCAGGTTGCTCAGAGCCTTGCCCAGGCTCATTTTGAATACCTCCACCAAAGACGGAGATAGCGAGGCATCTCTGGGATGTTGCTTCCTCTGTGAAATCTTCTTTACTCATGCTAGGTTGAAGTTTGCCTTGCTGCATTCAGCCAGTGACTGTGTCCTTATCCTTTTGCTGTCACTGTGAGGAAAGGACCCTGGGGACCAGCCTGGTGGGCCAGGCAAGGAGCACAGTAGGCAGTGCAGTGGGCCAGAAGGTGCTAGAAGCTCTCCACTGATGACGGCTCCTGCTTTAGGCATCCTCTTCATGTTAATTATTATAGATTGGCTCCAGCAATGAAGTAAGACTTCAAAGTAAGAGCGAGACTATTACTTTTTTAATTAAGAGTCAACTTACATCACCTTTAGCAAAGCAGTATTCATACCCAATTCTTTTTGCCTTCTTAGTTTCAACAGTGCCCTGTGGCATCAAAGACATCCACAGCATAATTCAGGCAGGAATTTTCTCTTGTATTTGAGTTGATTCAGTTTAATTTCATTGCTATTCCCTTTCTACCACCTCCAGTTCCAGCTTGTACTTCAGAGAGGAAGAGTATGAATGTCCCTCCTGCCTTCACTAAGGTCTCACTTTTCATCCCAGCTGGCAGCTGGCTGTAGGGTTCCTACTCCTGATGACCTGTGCCATAGGGCTCAGCTGCTCTACAAACAGCTCTGGTAGTACTGTTGCACAAATGTGATCTTACAAGAGGGGCAGAGCCAACATCTGAACGACAGAAACCACCACAGCCATTCTAAGCTAATTGGTTCCTGTGCGTGAAATGGGACTTCAGGTAAATAACCTCAATCATTGCCATTTTTCTACAAGGAGATTGTTTCCAAGACTTTTATTGTACCTATTGACCTGCCTTGCTTTCCCAAAGCCTGTGGCTCTGAAATATTCCGTCTGAAATAAGGGAGCCCGTAATTCACACAGTGTTTATTTGACAGCCTTTGTGGAGGCAGGGTAAGGGCAGACAATGCTTGGGAGGCACGTTTTCCCCATTTCACTTGCTGCCAGCCCAGATTGTTTTGTCTCTTCTGCCTAAGTTGATAGGGTCATGTCATAGCCACAGACTGAAAATGTCCTGCAGTTGTAATGTTCAGCATTCTGACTGCTTGCTGAGCCTGATTCATAAACAAGTTTAACAGTCAAGGGTGGGTGAATATTTTTTCAACACATAATTTTTTAGAGGAATAAATAGACCAGTAATTTATTGAAGAGATGTTCTTATTTCATAAATATTTCCATAAAAGCTTGAGGAATCTTAATTATACAGCAGTTCTTCATCCTGTTGTGAAGGAGCAGAATTATAACTAGCTTCCCTTTCCCTGCTCAGCAGCTCTGTGATTTCTGATCATACCTCTAATTGCTCAGAAGCAGAACCTGTTATCCTTAAAATGAATGTTAAATGATTCAGGAATCATATTTTTCTGGAGCAATAGTTCCACTGATCTTGAAACAAAAACCCACAAAGGGAGAAGCATCACTCATTTTGTAAATGGCAGTTCTGAAATCTGTAGTATTTCATCTCTTCATAAAATGTACACATTTTACTGTGTATTATTGGGTCGTTTTTAATTTTTCTCTAAAGAAAACCATGCTAATTAAAGCCTGATTAGATGAGTAGTTAGTGAGAGATACAGCTGCCTGCAGAGCCTGGAAGATATGTTAGAGAAGGTTTAGCAGTTGAAGCTCATGGGAATATACAGCTTAAACTTTCCAGAATGAGACTGGCCATCCAATCAATATTTAAACCTTTTTCACGACCTTTTCTCCCTGTGATATTCACTTGTTGCTCAGCTAACCAAGAGCCTGTGCTATGACCCTTTCTATTTTAGTATGTCTTTTCTGCAAAGATTGAGAAGGGAATGCTTCTTAATGCTGAAAATCATTAGAACTATTTCACCTCCCCATTTCTTTGTTAGACTACAAACAGAATTATAGATGAATACAGGAGTCTGGAGTCTGAATATTTCATATTGACAACACACCAGACTCCACTCTCATGTACATCAGTGCAAATCAGGATTATTTTTTTAAGAAATAGTATAATTACTTTAGTTTTACCTGGTCTAACTCTTAAAATTATTATTGATACAAAGTCAATCATTTTGATGTACAAAGTCAAACTGGCACAAGCATAAATAATATTCTTTCTATTTATCAGTTTACCAACTTGTTTGTCACTGAATAACCCTTTGCTGGTGGAATTCAGGGATTCAAATATGTATTTAGTAGGTCAGCAAGGAGTAAATGTAAAATGCACTGAAGATTTCCTCTAATTTCCTTCAATCTCATGCTGAGTTACTACCAATATGACCCTGAGAGAAGCATTACTTCCTGAATATGGACTCTTGATGAACAATGATTTTTTTTTCATGACAGCTTTATTTGTTTGTTGAGGAATTGCTTGAAAGCAATTGTATATCATGAAGGTGTAATTGGGCTACAGCAAGCTTATTCCTTTAATAGGTTAGGCAATAATTTCACATCACCCTTTCGTACACAGGGCTTTCATTCCGTTAAACTGATTGATTACTTTATCAGGATTCATTTGCTGGCATTTGTGTTAAGCAGTGTCTCTCAGAAGGAAGAACACAACTTGACTCTTTTCTCATACAGAATCAGTATGAAACGATGGCAACGATGCAGACAGTGCTGCACAGAGAGGTCTGCAAGGACTTTGAGCCAAGAGTTTGTTCCATCTCCCTCCATCCAAGTCAGAGTCACTTAGATATACTGCTTGCCTTCCCCGTCAGACTTTTGTGTAGATAGTTAAATTCCTGTTCCTCCTCTGCAGCCTAAAGCTGCAGATATGCAAAACTCTTTCCACTGAAGCTGATGAATGAAACCAACGTTGATGCCAACAAAAGCAAAGAAGTTTTTTTGGAAATTCCACCCTGTCAGGACCTGGAGTTGCATCCTGGCCTATAACAAATTGTCCCATAGTTTTGGAAAATATTTGTCTTTGGACAAAAGTTGTTCTGACAATCACCTAAATTGGATTGTGCTGACGAAAACCCAACCTTCTCCTTTCTCCAGTAAACATGGCCTTCTATTGGAAGTCAATAAATAAAATCAGTCCAAAACCACTTAAAATTCCTCTTAGAATATTTCCCTAGATAGAAACCAGAGAGAGAGGAATATTAGCCTAAATTCTCTCTTAACATAAATCCATTGAATCTGAATTAATCTGTCTCTTGGAGTAACGTGATTATGGCACTGGGTGAAGCATCATTTTGGCATGGTACCCAGGATCTAAGCTAAGTTACATCAGCACAGAATTTGTTTTGCTATCACTGCAGTCAGAATTCCAGTTTCAATCTTAGTATCACATTAACAAGTCTTCCTTGTGAGGTTGGATAATGATGATTCAGCAATAAAAGCTCATTTTGGTTTTCTTATAAATTTGATTTTCAAAACTGATCCAGAATGGAAATGGTAAGGGTTTTCTTTCAGAACCAAGAAGGACGTTTCTGTGAAGTTTAAAGAAAATCTACTAGGTTCTGTTAGAACAGCAACTTGTAAAACAGTTAGGCTGACTTACTGTTTCGATATTTCTTATAATATCTTTTGCATCTTGTTTAATGTGTTATCACATTATTGTCCTCAGAGAATTTCCAGAGAGCTACAACTTTTTCAAAGCAGAGTGATAGCAATGTGTGAAGAACTAGACATCAGCTGAAAATATGCTATGAGGAACCCAAAGCACAGCTTGCAGTAATGAGGTTTCCCAGTCATTACCAAACCTAAATTCCGTGGTATGAAGCAAGACAGACTCTTATCACAGAATCATAGAGTTGCTCAGGTTGGAAAAGACTTTCAAGATCAAGCCCAACCACAACCTAACCGTTCTACCCTAACTCTAACAACCCTCCACTAAATCATGTCCCTGAGCAATCTCTGCATTGTCTTTCTTGTCTCTATATTTGGCTGTGTAACTGTACCTCTTCCTCCTGAGGTACAGTTTTTGTGCACATTAGTCACTCAGAGCAGTCTGTGCAAGGTTGACCCTCATCTGCTCCGTGCCATGATTTGCCAGAAGGCTTTGCTGCTCATCTGTCGTGAAGTTGCCAGGTGGGTTACACAGAGGGGCTATGTCATCCCACTTTTCTTGCCCCTGTCCAGAAAATTGCCATTATTTTTTAAAATGGGCAAGTGAAAAAAGGCAGCCTCACATCCCATGCATGCACTCTGCCTCATTTAGCACCTACATGAAGTAAAAAAGAAAGTTAATAGAGCTGCCAAACCAATTACATTAGATTAAATTAGATTAGTGAGCCAAAAAATTAAGACATCATGGCAGACAGGTCTAGGAATGCTATGGCAAAAAGGGATATGGGATATCCAGGTCTAGAAGAAATAAATTCACTCAGTGATCTACCACTGAAATAAAAATATTTTTTAAATGTCAGATGGAACTAAAATATTTTAGACATATGGTGCATTAACCAAATGTTTAAACATTTGCCTTTAGCTGCATAAATGTAAAACTGATGGAATGTGTTTAGCAAGTGATACAGATTATCTTTAACTGCATTAAACTGCACATGTTCATTGTAATGAAAGCCAGTTATAAGTGCATACAACGCAGACCACATATCTAATCTCATCTATTGATGGTATCTACATTTTTCTATTGTTTCGAAAATTGTTTGTCATCTGTAGATTAGAGTATTTTTGCTGACTGAAAAGATGAAAATCAAACATTAGTAACCAACACTCAGAGAAATGCTTTGGTTTTTCTAATTAAGGTACAGGGCTTCAGAAGGAGCTTTGGATACACATGCTATAAATGATCTTGGGAAATCACAGCAATTCTCTGGGCTTAGGTAGTTTGCCAGATTGCAGAGATAGCCAGCTGATAAATCAGGAGAAGCCTCCTGTGTCAGCCCCCACCTGATTTATACAGACGCATCGGGAGTTTGTAGGGAGCTTGGACAATAACTGCAGAAAATATATGCTCAGCAGGGATTCTCAGATGAATAATCATCCTTCCTACAATGTATAAAACTTCTGGGATTTTCATGAATATCCACTGATTGTCTGAGTAGGAAATAATATGACTTTGTGGACTTACAGAAAACCAAGCTCCCTATTGTTAAGAGTAATTCTGCAATGATAAGACTCAGTCAACCTTTTCTGTTGTATAACTATTATATTCTTTCTAAAAATGGTATTCTTTAAAAAGTGCCAACCCAAACAATCTTCTGGAGTTCGAAAGAAGACATCTTGACAATCCTTACTTTAACTGTCCATGAAACCTTCTCAGTCAAGCAACTGAGACCTCTACAAATTGTATGGCTTGAGATAAAATTTAGGGCAGGTTAGGATTCCTATATCCTATTACTGAAACCTCTGGGCAGGCAGACAGATCTATGAGGTAGGAAAGGACAGGGTCTGATAAGTGAAAGGGGAAGAAATGTAATTGCTATGAGACCAGGTGGTAAGCAAGTGAACCGACTGCAAAGAAGGAAGGAGAGCTTCTGAGTTAACCTGTGGTTAAACAGTAGCTACACTATATCAAAACTATCTGCAGGTGCTGCAGAAATGCTTGAGGAAGGCTGCTGAGCAGTGCATGGTAATAACTAATGGTCCAGGTCAGAAAAGCTTTAAGTCTTGTTTCGAAATCAGGCAACAACAGAAAGCCAGTGATACCGCGTGGCAGTGATGGATTAACCCATTTGCTTGCCTCGTGACAAGACTGAATATAATGCTTCCTCAGCTTCTGCACCCAAGGACAAGAAGCCGAAAGCTGATGTGCTGGCATAGCTGCACTGGGTGGCAGCTCTAAGCAGGGCTGGTGGGCACAGCGTGGCCCCACGTCTGCCAGGAGTGCTGGGCCTCCAGGAGCTCCCCTAGGATGTTGGACTACAGGCTTCTTTCCTCTCCAGTCTTTAAATACAGATGGCTTTCTCTGTTGCCAGATACACAAGAGGGAAGTTTTGGAAGTCATCACTTTCCAGCTGTACTCCCCAGGCACGCTGAGGCCAGGGAGCCACATGCTGGCTGGCTGGTGGAGATGTCTGCCCTGCATGTGTCCTGCAGCACAACATGGTTGCTGGCCAGTCCTGCTTCTTGGGCTGAGCCGGTGTCCCTCCCTGGGGCACCTGGAGATCCCAGTTCCTCCAGGTGCCCATGGTAAGGAGAGGAGGGCTGGGATGTGAGGCAGAGACCAGGCCCTGCAAGCTGCCAGCTGCTCAGCACGGGGCTCTTTCCAGTGACAGAAACATGCCCAAAGCCATTACTCACCTGCCTACAGCAGAAGAGGACCATATGTAACAGGACAATTTCTCCTCCAGTTGGTTCAGCAGGTTTCCATATCACACCAAGAAGTGTTCAACAGTATCAAAACTGACATTTTTCTGCATTTCTATTTGTTTCAGTCAAGGGCAACCCAGAAAGTAAATGCAAAACAAGCTGGCAGTACTGGAATTAGTTACCTTCAAGAGAGATGGGGGTGAGGGTTTGTAAGTGGCTTTTTTAGCTACTTGAGAGCATTTTAAGCCACTTGTTTGAGCTCCTGATGCAGGTCAAGGGGGGAAATGGGAGTCTCCAAAGTCAGTGTGTCATTTCAAACTGCTGAGCCTGGTCTGCGACTCTTCACATGGGCCGTGTCACGGTGTCTCTACCCACAAGACATATCTGATTGCACCCTGGGAAAAGGTGTCTGGCTGAGAAGGGTCACTAGCTAAATCCTGCACTACTAGAGTACAGCTCATGCTCTCAAGGAGCATTTTCTTCAGTCTTTTGCTCCCTGTTTTCTCCTTCTTAAGTAATTTTTCAGGCATAGGGACCAAAGCAGACATGGACAATTCCCACAAATCTGCAGAGCTTTGTCTGCCAGAAGACACTGTTGCCTGGAGGAACTTAGCCAACTGTTTACCATGACAATTAATTGCCATTTTGGTTTACTTCCTTCTCTGATGATCAGTTTTGTACCCTAAGAGCTCAAAGCAGGTGCAAAGATGGATAAATACTGTTTGCTGATAAGGGCATAGCACAAGAGCAATGGCACAAGAGGGGCAATAGCCTGCCTTTATATAGCTATTGACATTTTCATACAAGCAGGCATTTGTTTAGCTCTTGAGAGTAAATCTCTCCAGTGACATTCAGAATCTCTCAGGCAAAGGAATGCTGAGCACAAGGCATATTACCATCTTAATACCCAATTTCTGTGATAAATACTTCTATGTGAGTTGGCCTTGTTACTCCAGATGATTACAGTGCACTTCCCAAACAGTGAAACTGTGCTAGAGAATCCCATATAATTTAGAAAGAGGTGACTTGAAACCAGTTCCATGAAAGGAATGAGTTTTATGTGAAAATAATACATTTGGCTGCAACAGACATACTGAAGGAAAACTGCTTTAAAATAATACATGTGTGCCTCAGAAGTTGTGGCTATCTGCCCATCCTTCCCTGCTTGCACCAACTTACCCAGATGTATGTGTTCCTCCTCGCTTGGAAAATACTTTCTAACTCCCCTGCCTTTATGACTGACTGGCGTAAGTCCAATGTCTCAGTAGTATCATATTTCTGTCTGCATGCCTTAGTGTTCACAGCTAAACTAATCATGGCAACTAGAGTCAGTTAAGTACCTGAATGTCTGGATGGATGAAGGAACACTACCGGGGATGAATTTCTCTCCTTTAACGCTAACATCCACGTAAATAGGCTAGGTCAGATCATCCCCACCTTTTGCAGTGCTGCTATGCTGATGGGCATTATCATGCCTCTTACACGGAGCACTTTGGGGGGTCTGATTTTTACCCTCTTTTGCTCAAACTGTGTACACAGCAGCTGCTATGAGATAGCGAGTAATGGAGCAGATGGCACTTACTGGACAGAAGTGGCTGCTGTCCAACAAATACAATTTTCCACCAAATAAGGTAAGGGCAGCATCTTTTTTTCTTTTTTTTCTTTTTTTTTTCTTTCTTTTTTTTTTTTTATGAACGTGGACTTTGCTTTAATGATCTTCTGGCTGCCTCACAACTGTACCTCTCCCATAATTCTGTGCCATTATCCTGGAAATGTTCCAGAGATTGAAGCAAGTCCATGATTCAGAACAGATTACTATTGTGATGGCTATTCTTGCAGTATGGACTAAAGCTGTGCTGCAATCTATGATCTACCAGACTGAATTCAAAATCTGGGATGCAAGTACCAGAGAGATGACTTCTGTTCTCCAAACATAGTAGCCATTTTTGATAATGCATAACAAAATTTTGGGGTCTTCCATTTCACCCATTGGCAGCTACAGACAGCTTTCTGCATAACAGTAGGACAATAAACATAATTTGATTTCTCATCTGAAACCTGAGGAAATCCGTGGCCCTCACAAGTCTTTGTGGCTGTTGCAGGTGGATTCTCTTCCTACCAAAATCTCTTTAGGTTTAGAAGCGTACAGCCACTGTAGTGGGTGTCTTCGCTCAATGCCACTCCTTCATTAAAAATAGAAAATATTTTTTGAGGGTAACAAATTGGGAAGTATTTGTTTTGTGTCATTCCTTATGTGAAGCTAGTGGACGATGGTAGAACCCCTAGATTAGGCCGAAATGTGGAAATAGAAATAAAAAAGATAAATGAACTCTTATCAGTGATGGATGTTGACAAGAAGTGATCTCCTTGAAAATGCTGGTCTTATCTCTATGAAGTTGATGGTATTTCTGCTTCTAGAACTGAAAAGCCAAGATAAAATGGTGTGTCTGTCTTTGTAGATATGGTGCTACATTTGTGTGCAAAATAATAATAGCAAATAATAATAATAGTAATAATAATAATCTGCTTACTTATTATGACTGGAAGTACACTATGCCAAACAAAACTAGGAGAGGAATTATAGAATCATAGGACTATTAATCTGGAAAAGACCTTCAAGATCATCAAGTTCAATCATCAGTCTAGAACTACTACTGGTCTACCAATACTATTATTGGTCCATCAATAAACCACATCCTTAAGTTTCCTAAGCGTCAAGTCCACATATCTCTTAAATACCTCCAGAGATGGAAATTCCACCACTTCCCCGGGCAACCTGTTCTAATACTTGACCACTCTCTCCATGAAGAAATTCTTCCTGATATTCAGTTGAAACCTTCTCTGCTGCAACTCTGGACCACTTCCTCGCATCCTTGAGAAACAGGGCAGACACCACCTCACTGCAACCTCCTTTCAGGCAGTTGTAGAGAGTGATAAGGTCTCCCTTCAGAACTCTTTTTAACCAGACAAAACAACATCAGCACTGTTTTCTAGTGACTTCACTGGCTTTGTTATTTTTCTCTGGATGTGTTCCAGCAACTCAACATCCTTCTGGTACTGAGGGGCCCAAAACTGAACATAGTACTCAAGGTGTGGTGTAATCAGTGTCACATAAGAGGGAGCAATCACTACCCTAGTCCTGCTTCCACATTACTTCCTATGCAAGCTAAGAAGCCACTGGCCTTCTTGGCTCCCTGGGCACACTGCTGGCTTATGTTTAGCTGGCTGCTGACCAGCACCTCTAGCTCCTTTTCTGCCAGACAGCTTTCCTGTTGCTCTTCTCCAGAACTATAGTGCTATATGGAGTTGTTGAGACTCGAAGGAAGCACCTGGCCTTTAGCCTTGTTGAATGCCATACAATTTAATGCAGCCCATCAACCCATTCTAACCAGGTCCCTCCACAGACCCTTCCTGCTCTCAGGTAGAGACTCTCAGGTAGAGCACTCCTGCTAATTTGGTGCTGTCTACAAACTTGAGAATGGTGCTTTTGATCCCTTTGTCAAGATCATTGATAAGAATACGAAAGAAAATTGGCCCCAGTATTGAGCCCTGGGGAGCACCACCTATGTTTGGTGGCCAGCTGGATTTAACTGCATTCACAATGAGCCTTTGGGCCCAGCCATCTAGGCAGTATTTACCAAAAGAAGTGTACATTTGTCCAAGTCATGAATGGCCATTTCCTATTGGAGAATGCTGCTGGAAACAAAATCAAATACTTTGCTAAAGTCCAAGTAATCAACATGGACAACCTTTTCCTTATCTACTAAGCAGGTCACCTTTTCATAGAGGGTCAGGTAAACCAAGCAGGACTTGCCTTTCATAAATAAGCCCATGCTGACTGGTTTCTATCACCTGGTTGTCCTGTATGTGCATTATGATGGCAGTCAGGGTGATTTGCTCCATGACCTTCTCTTGCACTGAGGTTAGACTGACAGGCCCTGAATCTTCCTTCAGGACTTTCTCATAGATGGGTGTCACATTTGCTAAATTTCCAGTCAACTGAGATGTCCCTGACTATCTAGGACTGCTGGTAAATTACTGAAAGTGGTTTGGCGAGCACTTCCACCAGCTCCTTCAGTATCCTTGAGTGGATCCCATCTGGCCCCAAAGATTTGTGTGCACTCAAGTGGTGTAGTAAATTGCTAACCATCTCCCCTTGAATTACAACGGAGTGGTATCACTAAAGCAAAGAAGTCCAAATGAAAAAGAACGCTTGGACTACTTGCAAAGCATATACATTTCTTAGTAGGGGAAATCTTTCTGTAAAGACTTCTCTTCATAAGGTGTGGTCTTTGGAGACAGTGCCTATGAAATAAAAATAACTTACTGAAATGGATCACAGAATCTTATTTGTATCGTAGTGCATAACTGTAGTGCTTGCTTCAGTCTTTGGAGCTTTTGACATGTCAGCCTTTATGTGCATAAGTTTATTGCTTCTTTTGTTATGTTGATGGCCACGAATCCCTAACTCTTTGAACTAGATTTTTGAAAAGACAGAGTGGAAAAAGTGCTCTCAGTAAACATCTGTTAGGAGCCTGAGACACATGAAAGAAAACTTTGCTGTCAGCACAGCTTTCTTTGTTCTGAGTAATCTAACCAGTCATCTCCTGTACTTGGAGCTATCTTGTCAGCTAGGTATTGTTTCTCTTCTGTGGAACGAAATCAAACTGACTTTTTTGTTACTAATTCCCTGAAGAAACCAGAACCTTTACACTTCTGAGCCATTTCCCAAAGTGTTACTGTTTGGGGGTTTTATCTCACATTCTATGCCAGGCTTGGAATTACTCAGTTCCTGAGTGCACAGCTCCCACCTCTTTTTCCCATCTCCCTCCATAACATGTGGGCAGCGTTACAATTTCCTCCTCATGTACAGCGCACACAAGGTCTTTTCCTCCACAGTGGTCTCTCTCTTAGCTCTCCAGTCAGCATTTGCCTGGAGGAAAGCCATCTGCTTCTGAAATCACTGAGAGAAGAACAGCGGTATTGTAGGACATTGCCAAGTAGTAGAGGAGGGAGTTGAAAGAGATGCTCTGGAATGAAATCTCAGGTCAGCTCAAGCTTCCTTCTATATTTTCTTTTGGACCAGGCTGTAAACCAAGTGCGTTTCAATCAAATTTCAGGTTGCAGACCCCTGTTTCTAAGGCTTTTTACCCCTTCGCCCTTTCCTTAAAATAGCATGGTTTTCAGGTGATTATTCTCGGCCTGGACTGGAAGTTAATTTGAGGTCTATAGCTCATGCTCTGCATGTTGATTCAGAAGTGTGGCAGACTGCTGGACTCCTTTTCCACTGTTTTCTGATAAAATCATTTATATCCTTCATGAGCAAGTGTGAATGTTTGAACCACTAACTTTAATCGGACTGTCATTCTCTTTTCTTTGTTTCAGTTGTATTTACAACTTCCAGGAATATCGTAACCTCTCTCTTTTTACCATGGGCTTTTCTCAGAGGTCCCCAGCTTCACTTCAGGCTCCCCCAGATGCACTTAGCAACCTTTCTCATGGCCACAGAATTTGTCTTATAAGAAGTAATTTTAAAAATAGGACCATAAATACACTTTCATATTTATATTTCCAGGGCACTTATCTACTAGCAATTTTCTAAACCCTTTGCATTAAAACACAATAAATCAGGTAAAAATAGAAAAAAAAAATCCAATCAGTGCTGAAGGCCATCCAACAGAAACAGCTCTTGCACTGCTTGCAGTTTGTCATTGATTCTCCTTTGGTTTCTGAAACCTGTTCCTTGAAATGCAGCTGCATTGCGCAGTCACTGTAGCCCAGAGGAGAAGCATGTATATTGTTATTTTTTCACATAGACACTGGACCTGAGATAAAAGGTATCTGGTCTGGTGTAGAAAAGTAGCTCAGAGCACACTTTTGAAACAAAATAGAAATAGAGCTGAAGGGCCTTGTCGGCAGGCAGTGATTTGCAGCTATGAAAAGAGCTTTTCTGTCACTGCAGAGGCCAAAGGTCCCGTCCATGCTGACCGGTGGGGCAGGCCTCCACAGTCAGTCTGATCCTCAGAAATAAACTCAGACCAACTTGAAACACTCAATGTCTGTAAAAAAAACAGTGCAATTCACTGTGCCATTGCAGATATTCTCAGTACCTCTTTCTCTGCTGCTGCCCCTCCAAAAGTTATGAGTCCCCCAGAAACACAGAGCCTCATCTGGCAGGCTCTCATGCTTGTCCTGGGTACCCAAAAGCATCTCTTAAGATAGAAGATGCTTATTTGTGGCTCAATGAACTAAAGCAATTCTTCTCTGCTTTACACTGCTCAAGAAACCATCAAGAAAATGGTTTAATCCCTGCTAACAAAGTTAAACCTTAAGCTATAGCTGAGTTCGCATGGATACTGCTTCCCTGTGGCTCTCTCTTAAACAACTTCTGAAGGGTTCTTTGTTCTCCCTTCCAGGCTGCTAATGCCAGTAGTGGCAGGATAGAAGCCATATCAAGTCATGACTGGGTTTCTCTGAGAGCCTGGAAATTGTAATCTAAGGCTTTCCTCCATTACTAATGGCTCACAGGAACACGGCTCACAGAGCTATGTCAGCAGAATCACAGGTGATCATATTAAAAGAGAGATTCATTGTCAGTGTGTTATTGCACACTGCTATGCTTCCAGGTAGCATTTCTTTAGCTTGCTCTCAACGTGGGAGTCATTAAAGCATTCTGTTGAAGTAAATTCTGTTCCTTCTCTCTCGTAAAACCGGGAGCAGAACATCTCCTTATGCCTACAACACATTTTTCCTGTCCTTTCTGTAAATGGGGTGTCTGCTGTCCCTCATTACTGCAGAGTCAAAGCACCTCACGTCAGTGATGCAGGAAGGCTGCCATTAATGGTGGAGGACTGAAGTCTGGTGGGAAGAAAAACTGAGAAAAGGAGACTCAGACTCTTTCTTGAATTTGTCTCTTACTCTGATGATGATCCCTTATTGCCAGTTAATGAAGTGATCAGCAGCTAGATGAATAAAGAGGATCAGACTGAAGATTTACCTAGTATTTTTCTTCTTGTGTGTGTAGGGAAGAGTGAAGATATTTACATAAGGAAGACTGTAAGAACAAGCCAAACTTACACAAATACTGAGAGCAGCTTTTAGCCATTCTCAAGTCAGGGATTTTCAGTACAAGGAACAATTGCTACTTCTCCCATTAACTTATTAGGTGTCCAGTGAAACAATGCAAAATATAAATTAAAACAACAATAATAATAAAAAGAAAGAAGAATATTTGTCAAAGAAGTCAGTATTAACAGGATCCCCTTTACTCTCATGTTTGTTAGTTGCTTCAAAGAACAGACATGGACTCCTAAGGCAGGACTTACCTTTATAAAATCTGTGCTGATTTCCAAAAATACATCATATGCATTCAAACATTCATCATTTCTATTTTCACTACAATTCCTACTAATTTATCTGGTGTCTGTGTCAGTCTTAGAGGTCAAAGCTCCCCACATGTCCCCAGGAGAATGGGAGTGCATTGCATCTCTCCAGTTCCAAGGTGGTTTTAAAAGAGGAGTCAAAGTATCACAGCCAACCATTTGACAAGTTAGCTGAATAGCTCAGATTTTTAATCTGCATACGTTTGTTTCAAAAGTATCAGAAAGCTTTGTAATGGTGCCTTAAGTGATTGCTTAGGATCTATCATGGGATTTTTACTCTGGAGAGAAGTGAGTGCCATGGAATGTCTTATTTTGGTGTGGTTTTATCAGTTTTGGTTTTGTTTGGCTTCGTTTTCTCTGGAAAATATACATAGTGCTCCGTATTTATTTTAAAGAAGGCAAGGTTAGGGAAACAAAGGTCTTGAGGGAGCTCATGCCAGGCTGACCAGTTCCTTCCTGCACAGATAACTTTACCCCAGTTTTTTTTTCAGTGAGCTCCATTTCGAACAAAAGGGCAAAGTTACAGACTCCAGCAGATGGTTTCAAACTCACTGAAAACAGGTTGGCTGAGAAACTAATGCTGAAGAGAAGTTCGTCAGAGGGATCTTTCTCATTAATGTATTAATCTATATTCTGGTGCACTGTGGGATGCCTAAACCACCACTCCTGGTGTTCAGGAGCCAAACACACCTTCCTTCTCATTCTGTCTGTGCTGCTCCAAGCAGCTGCCAAAAGGGACATTTCAGAAAGGTTTGAAGTCTCTCTGTGTCTGAGAGGTTGAGACTGATGCTTTCTAGCCCCAGTAGCTAAAGTGCTGCTGCTGTTGCCATTTTAAATGCTCTCAGGTGGAAGCTAAGCAACAGAAAATGATAAAAAGCAACCAAATACTCAGTAGGAATTTGATATGAAGGGAGGGCATCTAAGCTTGCCGGTGCACTCATAGATTTTTTTCAGACATGCATCCAGTATTAGACTCAGACTCTTAATTTCCTTTAGGCTATGATTTCATGGGGCTCAATTTATTCATAGGCACCCAAAGAGTTTAAAAGTCTCAAACAATCCAGAGAATTCTTAATGACCCCAGACAGGTCCATAAAGCAAGCATGCTCTGGAAAAGTAATAGCGATCATAGTACCTGAATAGATTATTTCCTAGAGCTTTAAATCCTCCCTCCAGAGCTCACAGCCAGACGGGGTTACCTGGGTCATGCGGTGTGTAGGATACATCCCAGTAGCAGCTACAAGCTGTTGTGGTGACTCCCAGGTCTCTGCACAGATGACTCTTTATTCCCACCCCGGCCAGTTGTAAGGGGGCTGTGCAGCTTAGTATGAGCCGTCAGAGATAGACCAGATTTTGGTTCCTTCAAAACACTGCAAAAATGCAGTTGCTGTTGTACTGCTGACAAGTTCTCCCTGGTTCCTTGGCCCGCTTACAATTTGGGTAGTTACAATCTGCCTACTTACGGTCTCTCTGGAGTTCCCGTTGGCAGCATTATTCTTTTTCCACTTCTTGTCCTAATTTAGTTGAGTTATCTTGCTGCGTACTGTTAAATGCTACCACAATCCATATCAGAGGCAGCTGCATGTCAGGTTTGGGTGAAATGACCCTGATCTTTAAGGATTCACTCCTTTGAATAATCTGAAGCCATGTAATTAGGCTTCCAGAAGGCCGGCTCTATTACTGGGAAATGCACTCATAAGAATAGCTTTGCCTGAGTACTGTAGAGTTCTATATGCACTTCTACACAACATCCTTAACACATAAATGAAGACTTTGTTTAAAATTTCAGATTCTTTTTTTCAAAATGAACATAATTTTTTTTTTTGGGGGGGGGGGGGGGGGCGGGGGGGGGGGGAGGGGAAGTGAGAAAGTGAGGAGATTTACCTTGTTCTGAAACTACCAAAAGCTCAGTGCTTGGAGTGCTGTTGTAAACAGCAAAGATTTCTACTGTCTTTCAGTTCAGATTGAGTCCAGTGGAATCCAGAATTAAAAATGCAGCCTGCTAGTTTTGAGTGTAAATGAATAAAACTAGACTTGGACTGGATGATCTTAGTGATCCTTCCAACCTTAGTGATTCTATCATTCTAAAACCACAGCAACGACTGTTCTCGTGAGTTTTGCACAGGTCTTCGTGTATGTACATAGGTCCTTTCCAGAGATGGGACAAATTGTCCTCTAGAGGGGTCCACATCTACTTGCATATCACAGATGAGTTGCTTGGCTCAGCGACCATGGAAAGGAAGAAAAATGGATGTCTACTGGTAAAAGCAGTTTCTTCAGAAGATGCCTGGCTTTCAGAGACAAAGCTAGGTGAGGTGCTCCCTGCCCACTGCCTCCTGCCCAGCAAGGCTCAACTGCACCCCTTGCATTGATCAGAGGAAGAAAATGAAACAAGTGTTTTCTCCCTTCTGGACACAGTAGAGATGGCAGAAACAGCTCTTTTTTTAAAGAACTGTGCCATAGCAAAAGGTCCTGGTGCTGAGGTTACTAACACAGGAAATTCTGTAACACCCTAGCAGGGCTAGCAGACACTTGCTGGGCATTATTTTCCTACTGTTAGAGAACTGTTTTCATTTAGAGATACAGACACCAAGGCAAAGAGGTTTTAGATGTGTTGCCATGTCTCAATACCTTTGTCTTTCTTCATGTGTCTGTATCTATTCCCTCAATCTCTCACAAGCCCCTCTGTCCCAAGATTAATAGAAAGGAGAAGCTTTCGTTCTTCAGTTGGCAGGATGGAGTACAGCCTGCTTGACTAAGTAAAGAATGGGAAAGACAACCAAATTTTCTGCATGCAATGTATGTTAGGACCTTGATTCTTCTTTCTTGAGCAACAAAACACATCAGTTTATCCCAACAGGAAATAGATTAAATATGTATGCACATATTCAAAAAACACACAACTTGAAGGTAAGTTATATGTAGTGAGTTACACATGCATTTGTTTTCAGATGCAGTTGATATCCCTACTAACAGGAGATTTTTAGGTTGATATACTGTTCTGATGATTGCCTATGTAGGGTGAAATGCATCTTTAAGCACTGCACTGTCAGAGTAATATCCACAAATCATTCAGCGCCCATCACTGGCAGACAGTAAATATTTTATACCATATTGAAAAATAATATTTCTTCTTCTTAAGTTTTGCACGTGTTCCCTTTGAGCAACTCTAAGAATAGCCTTTTGGGATTCATAAAAACAAATAGCTCCCTTTATGCTTTTAAAGCTTCGTCACATGGACTCCCCAAAGCCCTTCCATAGCAGCAATGCTAGTTGCTTAGTTTGAAGATGAATGTATTAGGGGGAACACAGGGAGAAAAAAGCTTTTCTTCTCAGTCCCAGCATGAAGATGTCACCTGTGCCATATGCAGGGTACAGCCACTAGCGTGGATGGCGGCTCTGCAGGGAGGAACGGCCCAGCTCTGCAGAGATGCTTTGAAGTAACATACAAAGAAAATGAACTGTGTGCCTGGGGAAGGCCATGAGGCTCAGGAGAGACATTATTAAAGTGATATCTTTCCCTGTTTTTTCCCTATGCTGTTGTTATTTCCCCCATCCTGATCCATCTTTGTACTGTCGTGGTTGCAGCTGAAGTGAAATTACTAGTTTTGCTGTAGATGACAGATGTCTCTTACGTCACACTAGATAAGAGTGGCACCGAGTGGGATTTTTGTGATGGCCTTCAGGCTGCTCCCTGGATACTTCTGTCTTGCCTGTATTTGGGACTGAAGTTTAGAACTGCATTGCTGAGGTTGAGCCTGCTCGCTGTAGCCAGCAATGCGTGTCTTGTCAACCCCAAACCACACAGCAAATTCAATTCTGCCCCTCCTCATGATCTGCTAAACCAGCAGGTAGCATGGCTTCATGTTATTGCATCACTGGTAGGTCCTAAAGCCTGAGCTGAGGATACCTGCAGGAGAGCAGCTGTTTGGCTGTGACTGGTCTAGCTGGGCACCACACAGCAGTGGGTTTGCACAAAGGAATCTCACTTTGTGGTGATCTCCTTCACCACCTCACAAATGATTTCTCTTGTCTCTGAACAGCTTCCCTTCCAGCAGCAGAGCAGGCTGGCACTGACTGGGCAGTCCCTGTGCCTCGTGGGCTGGGGAGGAGGGAGGCAGCTCAGACATCTGTGTGCTGCAGCTCTCAGAAAGCTAAAACATGATGCTGGAGCTGTGTGCTTTTAGCTGCTGTTACTGATGAGAATGGCCTGAGTTTCACTTGCCGTGCCTGTGGTACTGAGAAACAGCAGTGTGTCATTACGTCCCTGGAAGCTGCAGATTATAAAGGGGAGAACAGAAATAATGATAACAATAATAATAATAATGTGTCTTCCCGAACCATGTTTGGTAAAGCAGTCCAAAGCAGCCCTTGAGCTATTACTCCAAACAAACTCTCCGGCATGTATTCTTCCCTTTCAAACATTTAATGGAGTGTTGAGCCAGCAAGACAGCTGGGAAGTTCGAGTTGCTGACTGCACAATGGCAGCAGTGTCTATGCTGTCAAAATTAACTCTGCATTTTTTCCTTCTCGTGCTGGAAAAAAGATCTTTCTAACCTTTGAAAGATGTGCAGTGTGCTCAGAGTTCTCCTGTTTTTCCTCCAGTTCAGCTCAAACAAATGCACTTCAGAAATTAAATTCTAATGCTATTCAGATAACTAGTGATATTCCGGTACTGATCACACGAAGGTATACATTCACATACCATACAGGGTGCATGGAAGGATGAGCACTGTGGATCACAGCCTGGCTAATGAGGGGATGGGCACCGCTCAGTAGCTTGGAAAGAAGCACCAACCCGGTCCTACAGACACTTCCAAACCTCACAATTCCTGCTATTTCTGACTTGTCCCAGGTTAATTCTGTGCTGGGTTGCGCTGACCCAAGGAATTTCATTGTGCTCTCTGGGTTTTTGCAGCTGAATTTTTGTTAGTGATTTTTCACACACCTAATTGCTGTTGAATAGTGGATTTTATGATTCATCTATCAGCCAATGCACAAACTGCATTGAAGCATCTGACACATGAATTGACACCTTTTTGCTCGAGCTGCTGGACAAAGAAGGCTTGTATAGAGTCTTCTTAATATCCATTTTAACCTCTTTGTCTTTGATGGTAAAAGCACATGTTCAGTTTGTAATATATGTGACCCCCTCGAGGCTCCTTTTTAAAAGTCCCAGGTTCTCTGTGACGGAAAGCAGGGCTTTTCTCTTTAGGGAAGGAGGGAGGCAGGTAAGGAGGGAGCGAGATCAGTGCTCCTTGGATATGGAAGGCACATGTAGATGCAAGATGCCATTTATCATTATTTGATATATAGCAAACTACAGTAATTTCGTTTAGCAGCAGGTTTTAAGAAGATTAAACATGCTAGGAAAATTGTTTTAAAATAACAATGTAACAGGTTATTGTAAATTATTTTGCAGCAGACTGTCATGCCACGTCACCGTAATTCTTCAATATTTAATTAAAAACCAAAACAACTTAATATTTAAATCCTGTCAAGAAAACTAATTGGATACAGGGACCAGCTGCTGGAGAAGTTTGGATGTCAACTTCAAATGGTAATGTGATGGGTTTGCATTGGCTTCTGGGTACACGCTCAAAATACTCCATCACCGCAGACTTACAGAAAAGGCTGGGTTGTCTATTATAAAATCTGAATGTTTCAGCCAGGGGGATTCACCTTTAATGTCAGGATTCGCTAATCCTGTTTAATTTAAGACTGATTTTTTAAAAGCAGTTCTCACTGTAGCACTCTGTGTGATGATGTTCCCCCTTGGGAAAGACGATGCTCACTGGTGCCTATGGATCCAGCTGCTCCTGCATGCTGCAGATCTGTGGTTTCTCCCCTATCCCTGCGAAGAAGCTATTTTAAAGCAGGGATGGATATTTTGAATCATTAGTCCCCTTGTTAGCATTTTAATCATTGCACTGGGCAGAGTGAACCGCCTACGTGAGTGCAGGGAGATGAGTTTGGAACGGAGGTACCCACAGCAGAAATGGTCCTGCTCTTCTCCCCGTTGGAGCTGGGCCAGCCCCACCGGCCGGGCTCTATGCTAAATAGTGAAAGTCCTGACATTAAATGCATTACAGTGAATCACACGCCTATTCAGGGTGATATGTTATAGCTCCACGGTCTCAGAGCTATGTACGTATTTTAAAAGATAAGCTTTAAATTACAAGTGCTCTGTGCAGCTCATTTGTACACTCCCCAGCACTGAGTACTGCAAGGTACCCATATTTCAGTGTTTATCAGAAAACAGAACGCTGTTTGCAAATTGCTCGGGAATAGGAAAAAAAGTTTAAAATGATGGAAACTGGCATAATAGGGATTTATAACCATTGCGTTAGTGGAGCAAGTAGGCTTTGTATTTCTCCTACCTTCGGAGCATTGTAAAATACCTACACTAAAAGACACTCTTTCTAGTAAATTGTTATGTTGTTTTTTTTTATCATTGATTTATACTGAAGTGCTGAACCCCAGCTCTTTCAGTGCTAGCTGGCAATTAAGATGAAAGCACTGTCCTTTCTGAGAACAGCATTCACCCAGGTAGTGTGGAGATCTGATGCTGCGTTTCGTTCTCTTTCTCAACACTTGCTTGCAGAACAATAAAAGGAACCGTACTTGATTTCATTGCCTTAGAATTAATGAAGGGAGAAAAAAAGGAAAAAAAAAAGCTTAAAAAATTTATCTTGTGGAGAGATGAGAAATGGGCTTTACAGGGAGCCGATGCCACACAGTATGGAAGCTAATAAAACAAATTCAGAGTATATGCAAATTCTGTACATTGGGCAAATTAGTGGCAGTTGAATTAATCCTGAATAAGTGTCCAGCGCTTGTGCCATTCTGTCTGGTTCTCCAGCTGGTGCTAATTTCTGGTTATGCTCTTGTTGCTGCTTTATGGCTTTATCCTGTGAGAACCTGAAGTGATTGCAGGCATCAAGGCCTGCTCTCAGCCCATCTGAGACAGCTCAGACCCTCAGTCTGAGCTCCTGCTGGCCTGGATCTGGCCCCAGGGAGTGCTTTTTGCCATACCAAGCCTTGTGCTCTGTCTTTAGCCACCATCCAGTGAGTGGGAGATGTGGGAACCCACATGATGGAGGAGTGCAAGGCAGCAGAAGCAGCTTGGCATGGCTGGCTGAGCACTTCTTGAGCATCCTTGAGAGTGATGCCAGGAAGGATGTGCTGGGGGTTAGCCCTGCTAAGTGCATGAGGAGAGATGTGGACCTGTTGGAGTGCGTCCAGAGAGGGCCACAAAAATAATTCAAGGGATGGAACACCTCTCCTATGAGGACAGGCTGAGAGAGCTGGGGCTGTTCAGCCTGCAGAAGTGAAGGCTCCAGGGAGACCTTATAGCAACTGTTCAGTATCTAAAGGGGAGCTATAAGAAGGAAGGAGATAGTCTCTTAAGCAGTGTTTGCTGTGGTAGGACAAGGGGAAACGATTCCAAACTAAAAGGGGAGATTTAGACTGGACACAAGGAAGACATTCTTTGCAGTAAGGGTGATGAGGCACTGGAACAGGTTGCCCAGAGAGACGGTGGATGTCCCATCTCTGGAGATGTGCGAGGTCAGGCTGGACGGGGCTCAGAGCACCTCTGTGCTCAGCTGTAGGTGTCTCTGTTCATTGCAGGGGAGTCGGACTAGATGGCCTTTAAGGATCCCTTCCAAATCAAATGATACTATGAGTCTATGACCTTGGTCGTGTTGGGGCAGGGTCCGTCTGCAGTGCAGTGACATGACTCTGAGGATATTCCCATCTGAAAGCCTCCCTGTGCCATCACCGTCCGCCACCATGCAGGATGAGCACCCAGGAGGCTGGGCCACAAGCCTCTTCTGAGCTTTTATCCCAAACTAAATTCACTAGGGGAAGAATAGATCCTTCCGTGCTTTGGTTTGACACCAGGTGGTGAACACCTCATTGTTGTAATGCTTGTTCTGCCATAGAGAACAGTGTTCCTCTGCGTTAGATTAGTGTACATCTTCCACATGTAACTTCTGCTAATTTAATGAATTATTTAGCGGCGCCACGCTCACAGGCTTGTGCCAACACGATAATAGAATTTCATACCAGCTATGGGCACAGCCAGATGTTCACAATTTTTCTCCCTCTTTCCGCACAGATTTTATGCAAATTGCAGAAAGAACAGCACTGCCATCACCACCTCTCCTGTTAATAAATCCCGTCGTGGACTCTGCGCCTCTCCCACCCAGCTCACGGGGACAAGCTGCCACGTGCAAGCCCTGCTCTATGCAAGTCAGGGCTGCCTGCTGCTGGGATGGAAGGGGCCACCAGGGGCCATTTCATCACTTGCCCACTCGCACTGCTGTAAATTGCGTGTAACTGCAGGCTGCACGTTGACACGGAGGTGGTGTCAGGGAGAACAGGGCTTGGCAACCTCAGGAAGAATTAGATAAGCTGCAAAGCAGAGGGGCGATCAGGAGGTGATGAAAGAAGCACAGTAGGAAATTCTGGGCTGCAGAGTTTGACAGTTTTACAGAAGCCTTTTTCCTTTCCTTTTTTTTTTTTCTTTTTTGTTCTTTTTTTTCCAGAGATTATATTTCCAGCGCTGGTGTGGTCTCATGGAATAGCTACAAAGAGAAGAGCTGGCCCAGCTTCCCCTGTTTCCACTGCATGGCCCCCTCCTCGGAGGACTTACTTGTGAATTACACTTACAGAAGTGAGAAGAGATTCAAGCTGCACATTTACAGCTACACTGAGAGGGGAGCAGGGGCCGGCAACACCAGTTGGTGGTTTTGGCACTGGGGCTGCTCCCGCAAAGCTGTATTCCCCACTTCACTATTGCATGGCTGCAGAGCAGAACCCAGCTCATAATGGCTTCCCTGCTTCACAGAGTACTTAAATATGATCTTTACTTGCAACAACTTCATTGCAGCACTTAAAGCTAAGCAGATGCTCCAATGTTTTTCTGAGCCAGGTCCTTGGCTTGATAGCATTTTGTACATGAGGTCAAAGTTAATAAGCGCCAGGCCCACTACATGACAAAGTGAGAATTACCCATTTGCCGAGATGTAGAAATGTCATTTATAATTCAGGTCTTTCAAGGGAAGGATAATTGTTCAATTTTGCACTGCTGTATGAGAGAAAACAAAAGCAGGTTATGTGTTTGTGTGCTCTGCGCTTTTTGGCTTTATGTAGTATTGCTTTATAAATTACTCCAGGTTTTCGGGGGATTGAAATCCACCTGATACCATAAAACGCTGCATATGAAGTAATGCTGCAATAGCCGTTGGCTTTTGTGGAAGTGCTATTCTTGCTCCAGACTTTCTCCATGGTCCTGGTCATGCTGAGTGCCCATTAATTACATGCTAACTTCATGCCACAGCATAGAGGCTGATGATAGATGATCCCATGCCAGCAGGATCTGTACTTGCTGGTCACTCGAGTGCCTTGCCAATGAGGTTCCATTTCTGTTTACTCAGTTAATGAGGATCAGTATTATGAAACGCATGGCGAGGATTTGGTATACATTAGCAGTTAACAGAGATAATTGAGTGGAAGGAAAACTCGTTTCCGATGTCACAAGATGTCTCTTGCAATAAAGCATTTGGAATATAATGTTTAATATTTCATTTAGTGCTTACGGAGATTTGTGCACCAGTTAATACATATTGTTTGTGAAATCACAATTGCTTACAGATACTGCCCTATTATACTGGGTGAAGCCTTCCACTCCATTTGTCTTGGCCATCCAGTCTTACAAATTCTCCAAACAGGTCATCAGGTAGATATCTGGTGCCAGGATTTGAGTATGTATTTTTCTGTCTCTACATCTAGACTCCTGAAAAGATAATAAAGTCTCTTCCTTTTTATTTATTCATTTTATCCCCCTCCGTAATCCTAAGCTCTGAAATCAGTGGAAGCTGAAGACTGAGCGATTTTACAAGTTAGTTGGCTGAACTATGCTATGGCACTCATATGTATAGCAGATCAATAGAGACGTGCCAAGAAATGACACTCAAAGCAGTTTGCATAATTTCTGGACTTAGTAGGACCACTATAATTCCTGTTGTGAGTTGTACAGGCTTTTTTTTGTTGCCTATCGACACCCCTCTTTGTCACCTTTAACAGTCTTGGCTTGGATATGGGAAAACAGCTGGCAAACTAAGACTGTTCACCTGGTTGTTTGATCACCCATCTTCTGATTTAATAACTTTCATCAATACGTATTTTTATTTTCAAAAAAAGAAGCTTTAGACTCAACTGAGAGAGCGTTTTACCATGTTTTTTTCAGCAAGTCATCATATCATTTTAAACTGAAAAGATTTGTTCACTCACAGGTGTATTTACTCTTCTGGCATGGAGAACCTTGAGAATAAGAGAAAATAAGAATACGGTGGGGGAAATAAACAGTACTTTTATGTATAGAAATAAATAATGTCTAAGAATCCTCTGGCCTCCTACTTGAGTAGACTGAAATCCTAGAAGCTTCTTATATGCATTGACTGACTAAAAATAGAGAGCATATATCACATTATCATTCATACAAAACTGCCTGCACAGACTGTGTATTCCCTAAGCTGCTGCAGGCAGGGAGGATGTTCTGTGGCAGTAACAGTGTGTGTGAGTGTTCTCTTTCCTTGCTTTGGCTCAGAAGTAGGGTACTGGACAACATGCCCCTTTGGGCTGGTGTGTTGCAACCAATGGTAGCTTTGTAAGCTTGAAAACTCAAGTTGCTAGTCAAAATGCTGGCAATTATTTCAGTAGTAGTAGCACTTTTGAAGTATTAATCAAAGCTACAGAGAAAGAAAATGTGCGAGACTAGAAAATAAAGCAGTTAAACTTCTGGTTTTGTATGCTTCATATGGTGTACTTTGCATCATTTAGAGCACTAACAGGTGAGTGCACGTCGTGGAGTTGTCCTGTCGCCAAAGAGATGCTGCTGAGAGCATCTGGGAGCCTCCAGACTGCTGGCACACATTGTGTGGCAGCACACATTGTGCTGGCAGTGGGGAGACTACATGGGCTTGTAGGTGAAGAGAGGGGTGTGATTTGTTACACTGGGTAGAAAAGTCATGAGGGAGCAGTCCTGGTGAGGAAGGATCCAGACTATGGCTTAGAGTACCCACTGGGGATCAGCCTTGGTGTAATACAGCATGAAAAGATGATGAGAGCTGGGCCTTCTGATGTTACGTTTGACATTTTTACTGCAGGAAGACCCTGCAAGTTCTGAGCTGATGCTGGCTGGGCCTTGCCCCACACAGATTGGCAATTGCTCATACTGGTATGCTGTGACAGGTGACTTCTCCAAGATCACATGGATGGAAATGTGATCCAGTAAAGGGAACATTCACTGTAACAATGGCTCTGAGACCACAGACATTAGTCAGCATGGAATAATCTACAAAACATCTGCAGGGAAATATCTGTTGCAAGGACAGTGAAGGCTGGCATGGAGTTCTGAAGCACCCAGCATGGCTTTCTGCAGTTCATCCAGCCTTTGCTGATACTGCCTGCCTGCGAGGAACTTGCAAAGATGTAGAAGTTGTAAAGGAGGTCACCACAAAGAACTAACAGTAAAAAACCTCCATTCTCCTAACATTTCCATTGGATCTCCATTCATTTAAGCGGATCTCACTGGTTTACTCTCGTAACTGAGTGCAGCCTCAGTTCTCGTGATATATTTTTAGTCTGAATAAAGATGAGTAACACCTCAGAACTAGAAGGACATGCGACCAGTCTTCTCTTCCTGTGATCTACAAAAGCTTCCTGCTCACTTTATATATGAAAATTATTCTATAACATCAGCCCATGCTGTTACAGACAAGCCTGCTATACCTTGTGGAACACGAACCCAGGTATATCTTTTGAAATAACAGAGATTTGTTCAGAGGAAATATGTGTATCTTCGGATGAACTTCCAGAAAGGGTTTTCCTTCATTCCAACTTGTGAGTTTTCTCAGGTCTGGAGCCTGCATATGTTCATGGTTCAGGGATGAGGGAGGTGATCAGGGTGGAGTGTGAAAATAAAGTAATATAAAATAAAAAGATTAAAACCCAATAAGTAGGAAGGAAGCTATTGGTTGTGCAATCAGATCCATGTTATGGCTCATTATTATTATTTGCAACAGCAAATGTTGATGTAAGTACTGCAGAGAGCCAGTAATTAGTAGGCATGCTTCTCCAACTGCTGCAGCATGTGGTCAATGAGTTCCTGCCTCCATGAGATATTCTGTACTGTAAGAGGAGAGATTTATGCTACGGATAAACATAAAGAGAGATTGAAATACAGCAGGCACTACTGCCTATATGCCACATTAGGAATGAGATTTCTTCTACACCTACACATTGGGATAAACAATCTCAGGCTGGAGTCCTGGTTGAAGGTAAGGCTCAGCATCTTGGGTGCAAGTCAGAATATAATTCTCTCTGGTTTCTTCCCCTCAGGCTCCCACCAATCTGTTCAGCTGCATCCAGAAAAAAGAAATCAAACCCACATAGCTTGGAATGCTGTTGGGTGGCTCAGTGACATTCAATTGTGTGTGTCTAACACCACTGTCGACATGGCTAATGTCCTCCACAGATTCCACTTCTCTCTTGTAGAGAATTCTGTTATTTACATTTTCAGTCAAGTTCTTTCTGCTACTTGAGGCTATACACATTTCACAAGCCCAGTAAAGAGGCCATGAACAAAGAAAATGATAAAGTAATGGGATGAGATGGAATGCTGTGCCTCTTGCTATTGGGGTAGCCTCTAAGCAGAGGGTGGCATGGTGCCTCATTGGGGCAGTGATGGGGCTGTGACACATCACTTGGACACTTGCATCCTGTACAACCTGATATGGTATACAGATGAAGGGGCTGAATTCCCCTTCATTACTGGGTAGGTCCCCATTTGCCTTCAGTGATGAATGTGGTTTTGTACCGCAGACCTACCCTATGACACATAGCTTGTCCAACATCCTATAAAGCTCAACCCCAAATTACAGATTCTTCACTGCAGAATGAAGTCCTTTAGAACACCATGAGGATGAAGGACACCTTACAGAGTTCAAGTTCTGCTAGTCACATACCACAGCATCAGACACCTTCCCGGTGATATTTCATTAAGCTACAGCTACAGCTAAGCTACAGCTTAAAATAAGTTCGTTATTTTCTTCTACTCCTGTTGAAATGCAGATCTAGAAATTAACTCCTCAGCTCACTAGGTAGCTTCTTTCAACTTTTGGTCTAATTTTAGACAGACATGAGTTTTTATGCCAGCAATAGTCTCCACATATAGCTAGCGCTTCTCCCGTGCTTATGCTTATCTCTCTGATATTTTTATAGAGAACAACCATATTCTTTCTCCGTCTCCATTCTGCTAAGCTAAATAAGCCAACTTGCTGCAGTCTTCATTCAAAATACAAATGCTAAAAGTCCTTAACATCCTAGTAGGCCAGCTCAGCTCCATTCTGACTCTAGGTACATCTCATCAAAGTCTTATCTGATGGCACTGATTTTGTCTTATGCATGTGGGAACTACCTTGCCCGTATATAGTTTAGCATGAGCAATAAAGGACATGTGGCTACAGGCACATGACTGTCCTCTGACTATTAATAGTTACACATTTGCCTCTTGTTTAACTCCTGACAGGGGCACATTTTTATTTCTCATAGAAAGAATTAGATTTTAAATTAATAGCACACTGACTAAAAGTTTAATAAATTACATTCTTCTGTTTTGCTTTACACTGGGAATGCACAACTTAGAGATCAGAGAGATTTTTGTGTATTCTTCTTTGCCTGGCTTCCTATGAGCCCATGCCTATGAAAGCATATGCTGCGCATGTGTGCATGTGTATGTGTATATGTGTTACTAATAAATTTTGAACCACTTGACTAATTTCAACCATATTTGACACAGGGATGACAATCTCAGAGATACTGAATCCCTAGAATTTTAGTAAAAATATGCAGCCAAGTAGAAGAAAGAGATGTGCTGTTATTTCTACCGAAGGAAAGACTGCTGCTCCAGATTTGTCTCTTTCTTAGACGCTAGAAAACCATAATGAAAGAAGGATACTGTGGTAAATCATTATTTGAAGCTCACACATTTTTATGCGCTCTGTAGTCAAGCCAGGACACAAATTCGTAGGAAAACAGCCTCCATTAGTTCTGCTGCTCTGAGCTATTTGCTATATTTACATATTTGCTTGTTCTCAGAGAACTGGTTATCTCTGTAAATTCATATCCACCCTCCTCTTCCTGCTGCCTTGTGATGTGTCTGGAAATGGGGTATACAACAGAGATATATTTGAATACATCACATGAAGGCAGTTCTGTCTTTCTCTCGCACACACCCGTCTGCATCTCTTTATATTGCTGCTGTAGGAATGCTCCCTATTTGCATCTTTTTATCAATCTACAGATTTTATTGACAACCATACAGACAGCTGCATTACCACCATTCACATCTTCTCCCTCATCACCACCAGGGAGAACTATAGATGAGTAGACATGGCCATATACAGGGCACAGAAAGAATGTCTTAATTAGGGGGTTATATGCACTTTGGGGAAGCAGCTGATCTTGTCTCAAGAGTCACAGCTACAGCACTGCACTGTAGCTACCACAGAGGTTCTGACTAGAGTCAAGAGTTGGCCACAAGTCGTATATGCTGTTAGTGACACACACCAGTTAACAAAACATCATGCCAAGTGACTTAGTGCAGTAGCTCTCTAACCTCAGTACTGCATATGGTACTGGGAATCTGTTCCCAGAGCCTTAAAAAAGAAAATAACAATCCTTCCTGGGTGCTCAGTGTTTGCACAATAAAAGGCCATAAATAAAATGCTGCCAGTAGACTCCATTTTCCCTGATTACACAGCTACCTGCCCATCTGCCTATCAATCACACAGTAAATCTCTCTTTCCATGAAGTGTTTTACATTGTGCAAAATCAATACGCTGTCAGAGCACTTTGCTGCCTTACTGGTGACACCAGCATGGCATTTCCCCAGGTGAGTGCAACTTCACACAGGAGATAACAATGCGCTCTGACTGAGGGTGTGTTTGGTGGAGGTCTGAGAGGTCACATCCCTATGGGGACTTTGTCACTTTTTCTCTCTGGGTAGAATTTAGGCACCTAGCTTTGAGTAAAAACAAAATACCTTGTGTAACCGTGTGTGTAAAAATCACCATTTTAGTTCTTGCACAAAATGGAGGGTTAGGTGAGCTTTTCTGGTGAGTGCAGGCTAAACTGTGACTTTTGAGTAGTCATGTTGAATTTTTCTCTAAGACTTTGACACTTCAGACTATTCAAACTATGGGGCAGACAGAATTCAGCCAGGCCAGGTTTTCTCCGCAGATTCCATTCATCTATACACCCCAAATTTCCCCCAGCTCTTCGCACAACGTCATCAGGGACGGTGAGCTGACCACGAGATGGGTTTTAGCTCCAACTGCCTTCTTGCTCAGGGCCCCTTTGGCTAACAGACCCCAGGGCCACCACAATCCCATGTCTCAGCAAACTCATCCAGACTACAGTGACGGCAGCAGCAGCAGTGAATGGATCCCCGTGAGCTCCCAGCTCAGCACTCTCAGTGTTAAAACATTTACTGCATGTGCAATTCTCAACAGCTCTTAACTCCGGCAAATCAAAACCAATTTTAACCGGAATACTCCAAGACACTTCTCTGCAGTGAGGGCTATCTGTCTGACAAATTCAGACTTGCTTCCCCCAGCTGTTTTGGCATTAAAGCTGTTTAAAAAAAAAAAAAAGAAAGAAAAAAAGAAAAGGAAAAGGAAAAAAAAAAAAAAGAAAAGAATAAGGGTTGCAACAATTTTCTTCTTTATAGATGTGGAAAGGAAAAATCATTCTCTTCATATCACAACCTGCGGATGGCCTCACGCCAGCAAGTCAAATGAGATTTCAATTGCAGGACCAACTAGAAAAATTTCTTCCTGATCAATAGACATTCACAGTGCTATCAGGAGTTAGCAAGAGGGAACTGGAATACAAAGACCTGGCTGAGCTCATCCGCTGCTCCTATTGCTCTGTCTCAGGGCAGTCCGAACTTTTTAGGGCTGTGGGTGGATGTGAGTTTTGGGGCACAAATGTAAGTTGCTGTGGTCTGTCATACCAGTCCCACATGCCATGTCAGTCACGTAACCCAGACACTCTCACAGCTTGTGACCAGGGCATCCAGCAAGTTTTTGAGGGCTGCAACAAGCCTAAGACCTGTGCAATTTGGCTGTTGTTTTGTTTAGCTTCATTGCCACACTTGTGAGCTCAGTCTGTGTAGGACCAGGCTGTGAAAACAGCAACCAAACAGGAATACTCTGAGATCTTATCAGCAGTGGACTGGGATTTACTTCGGTCAGGCTATCATCCTCAATTTTAAACCAAAACAGGGAGCATAGCGTGGCCATTTTATTGATTGGATTAGAGAAAGCTTGAGCTGGCTGATCTGCGTGATGACATTATTGAGCTGCATTTGCAGCTATGACAGAAACAAAAGATTTTTTATTGGATTATTGTGGGCACAAGGAGAAGAGGGGAAAGAGGAGGTAATATAGAGGTGAGCAGATATTATACTTGGTGCTTTGGTGCTTGGAGTCTCCAGCAAGAGCTCACTGCTTGTCTGCTGTGTTGCCTCCTACTGCCTTTCTAAATACCACCAAATATACACACAATTAGCTGCAGTCTCTCAGGAGAGGATGCTCATGTTACATTTTGTCAGCATCTAAATGAGACTCTTGCGACCTAAAAAATAAAGCAGAAAACCCAAATAATCAAACCCATTTGGAGATGAACACGCTGTTCAAAGGGCTTTTATTTTCACAGAAGCCAGGTGTTTAAAAACTGTGGTGTTGTATGACACCTACTGACAACCAGGGCATATCACAGTCCATGGAACACGGGCAACTGAGTCACTTGATTTATTTTTACAGGTGATCCATTTTTACATTTCTTAAAAGTATATGATTGAGAATGAAGAAACTGATGCTTTGTACCAAGTGAATATGTGACAGTGAGTGAGTAACTGGCATATATATATGCATATATATATGTACTCTACCTTACATTTTATATACCTCTTTTACATGCTTAGTTTATAGACCGGTTTTAAAACCACTGTGTCCAGCAGCTTCACTGATTCATGGTATTTATGGCTGAGGAAGAATAGGAGTAGCAAATGTTGTAGTCAGCACAAGAGAGCAATCTACAGGTGATGCTTTTGAAATGATAATATATTTTATTTATACGGTACTTGTCAGTCATGGAAGCCTCCTGTGAAATACTACTGAAGTGAAACACAGCTAAAACTCCATATTAAAATGACACAGTCTGATTCTCCACTGCCTTGCCTGCTGTGCCTGTAGACAGCAGAAGTCAAACCACGTGGAAGAGAATCCTGTATGGAATGGCTCTACAGAATAACATCAGCAACGTTTTGCGTCCGATTTGCTGCAGTGTGTTTCGCCCCACTAAATGGTCAGTAGCAATTCCAAGCTGTGACTACTCCCAGCTCTGAGCTCTGTCAGCAGTTTTGTGCCCAGAACACATACTAATTGTTTTATCAGCTCTTCTGTGGCACTGGTAAGAAAGATAAAGGACGTCTGATCAGGGGCTTGGAGTTGGAGCCCCACCGAAGACTTTCACCCTCCTCCCTCTGCCATGTGCCGATTTCACCAAACAGTTCTTTTAAGATGAAGAGTTCCCACATGACGGCTCAAACTAACTCAGCACGACAGAAGATGCAGAAGGGAACGTATCTTATGAGGACCATCAGCACCATTCATACCTTAAATGAAACCAACCAACAAACAAACGAGCTGTAATTTTATCAGGTGGAAGCAGAAATCAGCAGAGCTGTTAAGTCTGCAGCAGCTGGGAATCTGTTCTTTAAATAAGTTCCACAAAACTGCTGCTACAACTGGAGCGTTTCTCAGCTCAGAAGGCAGAGAGTGGGCCCCATGCCCAAGGAAAGATATCAACACTGCACATTTTTGGAAACATCATTTCCATGCTGTGAAATTGCCCATGTGCTAGACTTGTATGGATTTCAATGGGAATGCACACCGTCAAACTGCATGGCAACAAGCCCATAAAGAGCTTTGAAGTGGATACCAGAGATAGTATCAAAATCACAGTGAAAATGGGACCAGTGGCTAATGGTACAGCCTAAATTGGTCCTGTCATTCATTTACAATACTGTCAAAATAAGGCTACAGCTACAGCTGAAGGGATCTCAAGTGTCATTGTCAGCTGCACAGTTTTCTTCTAAGAAGGAAATACAATGGAAAAAAATGTGCCTTGTGGACAATCCAGTGCTGAGGGGAAAAGACACACAAAAAATTGCTTCATTAAAGTTTTGAAGCTGACACCTCATGCAACAGAAGTCCATACAAAACACACAGCTCTCTCTTTTGAAAGGCACAGCATCCATATGCAGCGACGACATATTCATCAAAACTCCCTCAACAACTCTATTTTCTCCAGCACTGAACGCCATCTGTGTATATCCTATGTGTTTTTCTGACTTTCGCAGACAATGAGCACATTATATATATCGACATCCTCAGTTCTGCTGAAGAATGGGCCCTTGCTGTTGCTCAGGATGACCCCAAATCAGAAGTCCCCAGATGAACACGGCAGCTTCCTGCTGGAGGGCAGTGCCTCTTGTGACAACAGGGCACAGGCCAAGGTACAGCCACAGGGTACCCATGTCACACTGTGCTAGCACTGCAGCGGGCACTGCATGAGGCCTTCAAGGACACTGCTGATGGGTTCAGTCCCTATCACGGAGGCTGCCAGTGATGAGGCCAACAAAGAGCAGCAGGACAGAGTCTGATGAGAACTACGCAGACTGAACGTAGGTGGAACTTTCCCACATGTGAGGTCTAATTGACTGTGTGCTAGCAGAGGCCTACTGCTTGGTCCTTTGAGAGACGTGTGGAATAAAAACTGGGAGACCCCTGCAGAGAACACTTCTGCGTGGGTTTTATAAAAGTTTTAATTCCTGGGGGATGAATTCCCAACATAAATATTATTTTATTAATTTAGTGATTATGATTTTATACTGGTTCTTGAAAGTTATTTGAAACACCCATGGGTGTTTCATAGCGGTGTTTCATAAATATCATAGCATTACACTTAGGCTACAGACCCCGTGAACACAGTTCCCCCCTATTTGCTCCGTGTGACCCTATGGACTTGGAGCAGACTGCAGAGGAAACAAAGACAGTTGGACCTCACCATGCTCACCTTGCAGGGCTCACCAGTCCATCCACCACACACGGCCACAGTTTGTGCACTTGTAGAGAGAAACAGTCCCTAGTGGGCTGGGACAGCATTAGCCCAGAGATGTGAGCATGTGGGGGTGGCTATCCCCAAGTTCTTTAAAATTTTTACTTCAGTTGTGGCAGTTAATTTAACTGATGTGTTTATTTACTGGCTTGCTGCTTTCTTGTGTTTGGAAAAGATGACTCATCTGCTACTTGATCTGCTAGGGTATATTCTGCCCGGTGGGCTCAATCTTTTGGGGAGCAATGAGTAATGCCACTCGTATCAGGCCCGTTAATAAGCATGCTTTACCAGGATCAGGTCACAGGCCTGCTGTAAACAAAAATATCCACCTCCTTGCCTGGAGCATGTGTGGAATTTCAGGGATGTTCGTGTCATCACAAACTGTTACAAGGCTTCAAAGCCACCACAGCAGCTCCATCCGGTTTTCCTCAGGATAACATTTTAAGCACCTTATTCCTATTTCTAAAGGTCACAAAACAGAAGTGAGGGATTTCACTATTGCTTAGCAGAGCAAAGCTCTCACAGGATTTTCTGCTGCATATCCTGTGCTATTCAGGTTCCGTGTAAATTGCCTGGAGGCAGATGACTGTGAGACATAGCAAGGATGGCCAGCAAAGCAGAGAGTTGCCCAAGGTTGAGAGAAACAGCAAGAAATTAGTAGCATGCACAGTTATTCAGGATTCAGTGTTGCCCAAGGACAATGTGGATGTCCCATCCCTGGAGGCATTCACGGCCAGGCTGGATGTGGCTCTGAGCAGCGTGGTCTAGTGGCTGGCATCCCTGCACATAGCAGGGGAGTTGAAACTAGAAGATTATTATGGTCCTTTTCAACCAAGGCCATTCTATGACTCTATGATTCTATGATTTCTGGGGCAGGAGAAGAGTGCATGAGCCAGCACAGTGTGCTGCAGCCTGGTGGCCAGGCACCTGATGAAGGTGAAGGATGTGTCTCCTCCTGTCAGTACTGCTCTCTCCTGAACGCTGCATAGCGCCCATGAGTATGTTTGCATTGGTCAACTACACGGTGCCAGGGAGCTTCTAGGGAAACTGAAATTCAACTCCAAGCCTTTTTAAATCATCCAAATGGTTTCTGGAAAATTCTTTGGCTTGTGCCACCTCTTGGTCTGCCAGAGAGCATCCAGCCAAGGTCTGGGAGCAGGAACAGGCCAGGGTCCTTCCAAGTATGCAGTCTGCTTATGGCACCAACCTCATCAACGCAGGTCCCTTGGTGCCAGCCAGCCCCTGTGACAGAGAGCTTCTGGGTGTGTTTCATTCACTGGAGTGGCTGTGATTTCTATATTCCCACTCTTTGTGTTCTGCACCAGGGAGGTCTAAAAACCAGCTGCTGTGGTACTGCACCAGGGAGGTCTAAAAACCAGCTGCTGTGGTACTTGTAGGTGCATTAATCTCCCTCTTACTTTCCAGCTTCATGAATTTCATTGACAGCTTGGTGCCCTTGAGGGTCTGCCTGGGCCTTGGATTTTAAATTCCACCAAAATTAAGCATCTAAGGTCACAAGTAAGGTCCCTGAAGACCTAAATGTAATTCATAGGGTTTGTTAAAAAAGAAATGATGATTTAGCAAACGTCTCCCATCAGTGTTGTGCACTGCAATATTTTCTGAACTTGTACCCAGCATCCATCAGGTATCTTTGAAAACCTGCGCTTCATTTCAGATCGGGTCAAATTTGGTATGAGTTTTGATGTCTAAAAAGACATTCAAGTCCAGCCTGAGGGCATTCCTAGAACCCTCCAGCTCAGGGACTGGGCAGCTGGCACCAGCCAGGACACTTGTGCACCACAGTGTGGTCCAGCCAACATCCCTGGTAACTGTCTACGTGTGCCCCCAGTCTGCTCAGGCAGTGTCAGTGCTTCCCTTGCCTGACTTGCTCCTCTGTTAATTGTTAATTACAGGCACACATGTGGCCCCAGACAGGCCAGAGTTGACTGCCTGCCCCTTGTGCAGTTACAGAATCACAGAATCATCGAATCATAGAATCATTTGAGTTGGAAGGGACCCATTATGGTCATCTAGTCTAACTCTCCTACAATGAACAGGGACAATTACCACTAGATCAGGTTGCTCAGAATGCAGCTATTCATTGCTTTCCCTACACTAGGATACTACAGCATGCAATATAATGGGATAATGTGGTGAAATGAGATGCCAGGGCTGTCTCTTCTGAGGGCTAGGCTGCCAAACATTACACCCACTGGATGTTAAATGAAGGAGATGACTAAGTGTTCGCACAGCGGCTTTCTGTCACTGAAGAGTTTGGCAGGCTGACGTAAATTGAAAGTCTGCTGTGGGCAGATTTCCTCCTACTATTTTTGATTTCATGCAAATAAGAATGGCAGGACACCAGGCAGTTTCTACCTGTGACTGACATATTTAGTGTTGACAGTTCCACACTGTTTTTATATCAAAAAGCGCTGATTTAATAATCCATATGGGACAGTTGCAGATTGCAATATCTCATCCCGGACCCATCTCTAATTTTGCTCCATCCCGACTCCCAGTAGGCTGCATTCAGCAGAGCAGCACGGCTTGCTTTGACACATGCATGTCTATAAACCCTTGCTGTCTGCTGTGGCGTTGCCAAAGAGAACACACAGCGGTGCAATATTTTCTGCTAACAAGCCTTTGTCCTGTGTAGCTCACTCACCAGTTCTGCTAGATAAAATCTTTGCTCTTAAGGCATTAGGGGTAGGTTAGTCAAACAAGCATTCCCCATCTTCTGACTGATTCATTTGAGTACGTATTTATGGCTCAAAATCATTTAAGCTAATCTAAATGGGAGGAGGGTCAATAGGTGCAGTTCTGAGAGTACTATGAGAGAGCAGTGAGGTGCTGGAACAGACTGCCTGAAGAGGCTGCAGATGCCCCATCCCTGGAGGTGTTCAAGACCAGGTTGGATATGGCCCTGGGCAGCCTGGTCTAGTATTAGATATGGAGGTTGGCAGCCTGCCTTGGCAGCGGGGTTAGAGATTCATGATCCTTGAGGCCCCTTCCAACCCAAGCCATTCTATGGTTCTATGATTCTATGATTCTGTGTGGAGAAGAATGGGGCACTAGCTCTCAGCAATGGTGAGGAGCAGCTAGCACAGCTGGTACAGGCTGCAGGGAGACCCATGGCAGTGGAAAGCAGGATGTGCACAAGACTGGAAACCTGAAGTGCCAGCTTCATCCAGCCAGCATTTGGGTATGTATGGTTGCTAGAAAAATTGCTGGAAAGGTATTGCAGCAATATCCTGGGTATAAAGCATTCTGCTGTTCATAAGAGGCATTGTTCAGTCCTGAGGCCAGAAGCAATGCAGGGATGGAGGCTGCACCTATCTGCCTACAGGCATCTCCAACAAGGAGCATGCAACTCATCCAGTGGTGTGGTATGAGTTGCAACCAACAGCTCAGGGTTCAGCCTCTGGAGACAGCAGGCAATGCATACTCTAGCATATGGCTTCAGCCTCCACTAGGATCCCTGGGAAATGCTGAGCCTGCTTCATCCAAACCCAGCTGTCTATGTGCTCACAACACAAGAATTCAGCCAAAGGATGTAAAATTTCAGTGATCAATGCGGTGTGCAAAAGAAAAGTGCAAAAACCATTAATGATCAAACTACTTATGCCTAGGACTGACTAAAATGTCTTATTTATGGTTTCATAACTCATAGGATAGTTCTTTCTCGTACTCTTGGGATGGCCAACCTTAAAACAATGACTTGGGGCTATAATACTGAGGCCAAAACCTCAAGAAGTTTTTGCATTTTCAGTCCAGCATATGTTTACATTCTTCCCTTAAGTAGATGACATCAAAGTGGGAAAGAGATGTGGATGACCCACAACATGGCTGGTACTAATTGCAATTAGGAAACTTCATAAGAATACACTCGACATTCAAACACATCATCTACTGTTCTATAGCTTCACTGAGGAGTTGTGAGGTTGCATTTAACAAAAATGCTGAAATTGTCTTCTATCACAAACAAATTTATATTCATTTTGTACAGGAGTTTAGGAATTTCCAAGTACTCCTGAACAAAAATGCCACACTGTATTCATTATGTTCATTATCTCTTCTGGTCTGCTTTTGTGCTATTTGCATCCACCACATCAGTGAGAAAACATCTGTATCAAGTCACCATGCATCTCCTGGTTTGTGCAGGCTGTATTCTTCTTTACTGTTATCTAAAGCATTGACAAGAGTCAGCCCACCTTTCCTCGGCCATGCCCACTAGTTCATAAAGTTAATTGTTTATTATCCTTTCTAGCACCTACTGCTTATTTTCCATGCTCTCTGCATCAACTTACAGATATTTTGTTACATTGATATTCTTTATCTTCTCCTTCTAAGCTACTCTACCTTCAGTTTTATTTGTAGGCTGTCAGTATATGCCAGATTATTTGGGTGAGTTGGAGATTTCTCCCCTTTCCTTTACAATTTGTCCAAAAAACTTGCCTGGTTTGGTAGTTTTGGTTGCAGAAGTTTGGCACCCACTTTTGACAGAGTAATGTAAACCACAAATTGCTTGCATTCAGAAATAATACGTGATAATTTTGTTCTCTTCAGGAACTGTCATACTGCATTCACTAAAGGGAGATGAATGAACATTTTGGGAAGAATTGTTTGTCAATAAGAAGTCAATACAAAATCAAGACAGAATTTATACTTTACCTCTCCATAATGATTTATTGCGCTTTCAAACATCATTCAGACAGAACCCTTTAGAGGCCCAAGAAGAAAAGTATTGATCTCTCTGGAGCTTTCTACTCATAGAGAGACAATAGGTGCAAATACTCATTACTTGGACAGCAAGCACAGATTACCACTCCTACTGAATTTCTTTTGGAAATCAGGGAATCGTGCCCATCTTTCCTTTTCTATTTCTCGAGAAACTTCTGGGCATAGCAACACTGAGCAATCTCTCACAAGGACTTCTAGACATTAATTAAATCTCCTGAGACTTGTCTCTCCCTGTTTGAGACAAGATCCATCACTTCACCATGTGCAGCTTCTCTCAGGTTCACCCTTGTCAGCTATACAACAAGAATTGTGGTCACATCCTGATCATTTCTCCTCAAGGCTACTGATCCTCCTCTTCATTTTCATCTGCTCTTTTTGCAGGCTATTTCAAAGGCCTCAGTAAATCATCTGCCTCAACAGTGGCACCTCTGAATTTTTCCATCATTTTCCTTTGGCCTCCTGCATTAAATTTAAGTTACTCATAGTTTCTTTCAAGATTCTCCAGAACAAAGCTCTGACCTATAGCACCAGCTGCAATATTTCCTCCTCCTGTTCCACTCAACCATTATACCACACCTCAGTGACATCTTTATCGTCTCCTCCATGGCCCTTAACATCCTCAACAACTGAAATGCCTTTTTTTATGCAGTTCACTAAGGAATGCACCTCTTTTCATACCTCCTTTCTCACAACACATCTTCCTCTGTTGACTGATACACTTACATCCCTCCCTGCCCCTGTACATTGCCATTCAGATAAGGCCAAGCACTGTTAAAACTAGGCAGTGATATCACACTGACCACTCAAGAGCTCCAGGCTTGTATTTATAGTTCATTTTTTTAAAGCCACTGGAGACAGCAGAATTCTTCATGCCTTGCACAGTGTCAACCTACTTCTAGACTTCAACAACTAATAACATGTAGAGGCTTACAATTAAGTATTATTTTCCTTCTTATTTTACAGATAGTTCAGTGCTGTTTTTCAAATCAGAGAAGCTTACCAGATGGAAAAAGAAAAACACACCACAGAGTGAAGATTTAGGTCTCCTGAATACTCCACAATCCCTACCCAACTTGCTGAGGCTAAGTCCAGGACACTTCTGTTCCCTGCCATAGGGCCTCTTCTCATAATTGACCCTTGCTGTCTTCTTCCCTTACTTAGACCTAGAAGACACGTGGCACTGCAGGCTCATCCTTCCAAGGACTGGTGAAGGATCTCAGCCAGCTATTGGAGTCCTGTCAGGCATCACAGGTCTAGTGGCTTAGCCAAGAATGCTTCTTTCCACTGGTAAAAGATGGTTTTTTTTTTTCCTCCTTTTTTCCAGTTGCACAAAATGTGAATAACAGAAGCTTAGGTTTGCAATTTTATGTGTGCAGCTGTTGCTATACAGGTATGTTTGTCATGAAGAGTTACAGGACTCAGCTTTTTATGTGTTGGTTCTGAGAGCATGAAGAAAATGTAAAAAAGAGGGTGTATAGTGCATTTTGTCTAATGGAGTATTTTCTGGCATTTTGGCAAAGATCTGGTGAGAAGGTGTTGCAACCATGTTTTGGACCCAGGCCTGTAACTGGAGATTAATTCTCACAGTAGAAGCAGTGTTACAGTACCAAGTGCAATGCTAATGGATATTCCAAAGACTGTAGAAAAAGCCCTTGCTACCATGAGAGAAGTAACGTAGATTTAAGGGCCAGTATATCTGTACTGCTCTTTGACCAGTGAAGCAGTTCACTGTAGCTGGAGGCAGAGTTTGAAGGCACATATACTCAGAGCACTTTGCTTCAGTGGGCCTTCTTACAACGCCGTCTCTCTCTTTATCCCTTGGCAGTTGCTTCTGTTGCTAAGGGGAGTACTTGCTTAGTTCTCTCGTTGTGTTCTGCTTTTAACTCTTACTTTTTCTGGGTGCAGCTGTTTGATTTGTACCTTGAAAAAAAATAAATGAAATGAAATGATATATATACTGTGTCATCCTTCAGATTTCAGGAAACACTTAGGTGGTATCTAGGGCTCACAACTGTTCAGTGACTTTAAGGCTTAGCAAGTCTGTGATTTCCTGTAAGCAAAACCTCAGCACTTCATTACAATAATATAAATATCTACAAGGTGGAATGGGATTTGAACACAAGTTTTATAACAAATACTGCCACCTTAGTTGTTGGACACAGCACTCAAAGAGCTCTTAGAGCACTCAGGTTCCAAGTACCCAGTATTTGGCTTGGCATTCAGGTACGTTACAAAAGCACAATCCACTGTGTGCTCAGTCAATGCTAAAAAACAATGTAATTGCACATGTAAATGACCAAAATTATCCATATTTCATTAAATGCTGTGTTATGAACAGATATAACACAACGTCGCAATTATTGTATTTAACAAATATGTCCCCTCACAGATTTCACTGTGATTTTTGGTTAATGAAGCAGCTTTCTGTCATGGAACAAAGAGGCAGAAACTTATCTGCAGCAATTCTAAAGGAGACTCTTGCTTGAAGGATTTTGTGTTTGTAGAGTAAATTGAAGATCAGGACATGTTTCTATTCAAGGAACCCTTCATATCACAGCCAGTGTAGGATCGTAAAATTGAAGAATACCCTGAGTTGGAAGGGACTCACAAGGATTATCAAATCAAACTCCTGGCTCCATATATAACCACCCAAAATTCAAACCCAGTGTTTGAGAACACTGTCTGAATGCTTCTTGAACTCTGGCAGTGTGGGGCCGTGCCCACTGCCCTAGGGAGGCTGTTAGCCTACCACCCTCTGGTGTGGAACCTTTTCCTAACAGCCACAGTTTCTCAGGGAAACTGTTCCAGTGTCTTACCACCCTCAACATAAAAAAATTCTTCCTTATATGCAACCTGAATCTACCCTCTTTCAGTTTAAAGCTAACATCCCTTGTCCTGTTTCTGCAGGCCCTGGTAAAAAAAAAAAACTCATTTTTTTCATCTTTTTATATATGGAAAGGCCACAATAAAGTCTCCCAAGAGTCCTCTCTTCTGTAGGCTAAACAATCCCAGCTCTCTCAGCTTTTCTTCATAACAAAGAAGTTCCAGCCCTCTGATTGTTTTTGTGGCCCTCCTCTATACCCGCTCTAATAGGTCTATGTCTTACACCTGGGCCCCAGAGATGGGTACAATAATTCCAAGTGGGATCTCAAGAGAGCAAAGGGAGAGAATTATCTCCCTTGAACTGCTGGCCATGCTTTTTTCGATGCATCCCACGATATCATTGGCTTTCTGGTCTGTAAGGGCTCATTGCCAGACGATATACAATTTTTCATTTATCAGTAGCCCCATGTTCTTTGTAGGGCTGCTCTCAATCCATCCATCCCACAGTCTGTACTGATGTTCAGGATTGCCCCAACCCAGGTGCAGGGCCTTGCACTCGGTCTTGTTGAATTTCATCACACTAACATGGGCCCACTTCTCAAGCCTGTCAAGATCCCCCTTGGTGGCACCCTTTGCCACTGGTGTTACAATGGCAGTAGTCAGCTGGGTGTCTTCTGCAGTTTTGCTGAGGGTGCACTCAATTCCCCTACCTATGTCATTAATGAAGACATTAAATAGTATTAGTCCTAGTATGGACCCTTGAGGGACACCACTCATTACAGGTTTCCGTTTGGACATTCAGCCACTGACTGCAATGAATATGGCCACCCATAGGAATTAGCAATTCCTTATCCCTCTGATAGTCCATCCATCAAAGCTGTATCTCTCCAATTATATATATGCTTCCTAAGCTTTGCCCTTCTAGCAAGTTTGAGGAAATTTATGGCTCATAAAAGTCAATGTTCTTGGACACTGTTAGATCAGAAAGAGAGGCAAAATCCAGAACTGAAGACTCGTAAAGTTTTAAAATATTCTGGTAACAAACTCCCCCTCATTAAACTAGAATGTAGCCAACTAGGGCATTTCTGATAATCTCACATGCTTTGATGCTATACAGGTAAAAATCATTTCTAAAATGTACATGATCCTGCCTACAAAGGCCACTTTGAGAGCTCTCTCTGAAACAATTTTTTTAGCAATTAATTGTAAATTAAGTTCTATGGGATTTGCCACCAGTCTCAGTGGAATAAGGCTTTCATCCACTTTATATCGGCTTATAGGGTTCCTTTTCTGTTTTTCTGTTTGTTTCTGGCATGAGCCAGTCCAGAGAATAGCTGCAATCTGTCATCTGGTAGTAGACACTGAATGTACGTCAGGGGGGAAAAAAAAAGAATTAAAAAAAACCCCAACAACAAAAAACAGCCTGCCAGCTCTTACAGCCTTAAACCTTTGGTGCAGTACAAGGCTTACAAGATGATTTAAAATCTGCATGTGTAGGAAATGAGGAAAATGGGCTGACTCTACACAGAAAATGGGTTTGGGACAGACTGAGATTGATGGCTTTGTGACAATGACAGTAAAGTTAATAGCTGATATACTCAGACAACAGACTCCATTTTAAATTTAAAATTGAAGTGTATACTGCTGACAGCATCATACTGACCATTCATTGCTAGACCTAATTTCTATCTGGTAATGACTACGACAAGCTGAATAGATAATGATGTGATCGCAGAACGCTTGGGAAATGGAATTAACTGCTTTGCATTTATTGTATTTTTTTTTTCTTGTTTTAAAAACAACTATGCAATGATTAGTAGAGGTGGCTATCCTTGAGAACTCCTGAAGGGTAAAGATTAGTCACTCCTCTGGGAACATCTTTGTCGCCACTATTTCCTTTCCTCTTAGGAGACAGAAGGGGTGTAAATTTTGCTTGCAACAGAGTGGGAAGGCTGACACTGTTAAAATATAAGACCTCAGCAAACCCTGGAGATGATGTATCACCATTCTCCTGGACAGTTGCACTCCATGCTCAGATTTGCACTCTGCAGATAGTTTGTGCCTTTCAACGGCCTGAATTCAAACTCCAAACGCAGATAGTCTTGGATCTGCAAGTAGAAATCTGCATCCAAAGAAAGGGATGAGTTATTCACATATTCAAATAAAAGTCTGACAAACAAAAATATCTGGAAAAAGGGAAAGCAAACCCCTTCTACAAAGGTCTTTGTAGAAGCAATTCTTTCCTCTATTATTGTCATTACTTCTTCCTCTATATCTAGCTTGCTTATCAGGAACAGACACCCACCAACTTTGTGTATCTCCACCTGCACAAATAGAGACCTCTACTGGCATACCAGTATGGGCCTGATCAACAGAGACTTTCATTTACTCCATGTCAGTGGTTAGTGCCTTTTGAAAAGTACAGAGACCATAATGCAAAGGACTTTTACAAACTGACACATATGGTGCATGGATCCAACCAACTTCAGAAGTAAATACTTGTACCTCAAACCGGAATGCGGTCATGAGTGCATGCTACTGACTTACGCTATCAGTTTGGGTTCTGTCATAACAACTCTTCTGGTAGGTGCTGTACTAGCAGGTAGCAAAATGGCAGAACATTCCATAATCTGCTCCACGGCTGTATTTTGAAGATATCTCCATAATCTCTTCGTATGAATTAACTCCAACTCCATTCTGGTTCTGTAAAGATAATTTAAAATATAGTAGTTTCTGCTACTTCAAGAAGCTGTAAAATAAATAAGTCTAATTGTATTTGCCTTATCTACCTTACATCAACTTAGTACTTTCAAAATGCTACAGTGGGGCTAATATTTTTTATGAAATCTAAGCTCCCAAATGATTATGATGAGACCTTGGGACTGCAATAGTAAACACATGTAAAAAACCATTTTCTTCTCCGTGTGCAATGCCTGTATTCTATTTCCATCCTTTACTCAGTCTCTGTGATTGCTGGAGGGCATTTTAGATGCAGTTGCTCAGACTATTCAAGACCTTTTAAAAAAAAGTTGTCATTTCCTAGAAAGTAATTTAAGCCTCCCACACTGAACAAAAAACATACGTGGCATATGCAAATGCTGTTCAAGCAGCATGTGGTTTACATAACAATTTATATGACGATGGCTGCTTTATAGCTGAGGCCAAATGCAATCACATTTTACACATGCTCAGGTCACCCTCTGTCTCTGCACTGGAACAAACATGCTCTCCCAGTGTGGACCGTGACAAGAGCACACATTGCACGGCATGTAAGTGCTGCAGTTGTTTTTGATCTCAGTTGGGGAAGGATGGATAAATAGCCTCACGTTTCACTTCAGTAAATGACCTCACAAGTTCTGCTTGGGTCAACAGACAGTAATCAGGAGTCAGTTACTTCTTCAGCTTTGTAGCAAGATCACAGAGCAGTTCTTCACTAGGAAATGAACCAAAGCTAAGGGCGGGAGGTTGGGGATGTGGAGTAGGGAGGCGGGCAGCTACTGCTTCATTTCCTTTTCTGCTCTGATTCCTCTGTAATAGAAATTCCATGAAAACAACTTAACCTGAAGAAGAATTTCAGCAACAAATCATCACAAAGAAGCCATGGAAACCTGTTTAATGCTTCCAGGTGGCACCCAGTGCAGGTGATATCAGGAGCTCGTCATGTGACTAATAGTCATCTGATACACAGATACTTTACAACTGTAGAATCTAAAGGTAGAAAACTAAGCTCAGTTTAGTCTACCTCTTGCTTTACCCAGTGCAGGATTTTCTTTGCATTTTCTCAGTGTATTTTGCCAGTCTTTTTGTGCTGTTTAATTTTACAATTTCCATGTAACCCAAGAAACATCTTCTAAACTCCTGGGGAAATTAAGATTTTATATCTGAGCATCAAGAGCTTTTCCATCCCCATCCCCCTGTTAGCGTTTCATGAAATAAATAAAGCAGTTGCTTATCTTCTTTCACTATTCTGTGCTACAGCAACTCCAAATCACATTAAGTAATTATCTCCCCTATGCACTCACCCAAGAATTTCCATATTTGAGCCTTGTTTTGGCTTTCAGAAGTTATTGTATTGATTTTTTTTTTGTACAGTAGCACATTGGTATTCTTCTCTTTCACTGTGTTAGCAACATGCTGACCCCAAAACTAATGCAGTATTTCATGCAGATTTACTGGACTCAGAGCAAGAGCCCTCTCATTTATACTCCCTACCATGCAGTATTTGGTCATGCACCCTGGAATTTCAGTGGCTTTTTTCTCCTGACTGCATCCCAATTATCTCTAATGCAAGTTTAAAATGTTTTCCCAAATCCTCTTTCCCTGACACTATTTTAGGGCTGATTTATACTCACCTAACTTTTGATTATTGCTGTTCTATTTCTTTGTATTTTCCCTTTATTTGAAAGTCTTCTCACTTCAATATCGTATTTCAGTAATGGGCTGTTTTCATGATCTTCTTTCCTCTCTCTATCACTGTAAATACCACTAAAATCTCTACATGATGATAAAAACAGCTGCATTACTATTCGCTGCTATTTAGACAACTTTAAACTCACATATCTTTCTTTCTATTTTGGCAAATCTGAACTTATTTTTCAAGATTTCATGAGAAAGCATTTTGTTTAATATCTTTATCAATGATATTGATGAGGGAGTCAAGTGCACTCTCAGCAAGTTTGTAGATGATGCCAAGTTGGGCAGGAGTGTTGATCTCCTTGAGGGTTGGTAAGCTCTGCAGAGGGATCTGCATAGGCTGGATCGATGGGTTGCATTTCATTGTATGTATTCAAAAAGACTAAATACCACATGCTCCACATGCTTGATAATATCTCCAGGCAGTAGTGTAAGCTCAGGGAAGTGTGGCTGGAAACTTGCCTGACAGAAAAGGACTTGAAGGGGCCGGTCGACTGCCAACTGAACATAAGCCAGCAGTGTGCCCAGATGGCCAAGAAGGTCAATGGCATCCTGGCCTGCATCAGAAATAGCATGGTCAAAAGGCCAAGGGAAGTGATCATTTCCTTATATGTGGCACTGATGATGCCACACCTTGAGTACTGTATTCGGTTTGAGCCCCTCAGTACAAGAAAGATACTGAGTTACTGAAACGTGCAGAGAAGAGCAATGATGCTGTGAAGGGCCCAAGCCAGGTGAGAAGCAGCTGAGAGAACTGGGCTTATTTGGTCTGGAGGAGGCTGAGTGGAGACCGCATCACTTTCTTACAACTGCCTGAAAGGAGGCTACATTGAGGTGACTGTTGGCCTCTTTTCTCAAGGAAATGAGAGGCACTGGGAGAGGTTTCAACTGGCCATCAGGAAGAATTAATTAATGGAGAGGGTGGTCAACTGTTGGAACAGGCTGGCCAGGGAGGCACTGGAGTCGCCATCCCTGGAGGTATTTAAGAGATGTGTGGATGTAGCGATTAGGGACATGGTTTATTGGTGAACTTGCAGTGTTAGGTTGTTGATTGGACTTGATGATCTTGAAGGTCTTTTCTAACTTAAATGATTCTCTGATTTTATTATAGACACGTAACACTCTCCTTTCAGCCACTCATTTTCAGTTCTATTTCAGAACATTACTTTACAGCCTTGTAGTAGGGGCAGTCATTTGAAAAGGGAAAGTGAGAGCATGAGGAGCTGAAGAGGGTCGAGCACATCAGGCTTCTTAAAGGATTTGGGCAAAAGAGCACAGTTTATATAACCTCAACAGTGATTATCTGATATCAGCTGCTAGGGGCATTTGCAGAAGCAGAAGTCTAAGCAATTAGATAACTTCCAAGTTGAACACAAAGGCATACGGTGACCTGAGATGGTCCCAGTGTTAAGCACACACACAGAAATGTGCCTCTGTTTATTTGCCTCAAATATGTCTATGATCTTTACTGGATCTAGTCCAGGGAGAAGTGCTGTGAAATACATATTCTGCTTCTGACCACATTCACATCAGCGCAAACAGTGCTCATGGCTCTTAGTAGTGTTACTTGCCATGTAGTGTTATTACAGATACCAGAACAGATCCCTAATACAGTGTAAGAAAAATCCTTAAAATTTACATAGAAACTAGATTTAATATAGAAGTTTGACTATACCGTGTTTAACTCTTACATTATATCCAGTTATCCGTTATATTTTCTTAAATAAAAACTGGCTTTGGTATATAACTATGTCACTTTCATTAGCATCAATCAGTGTAGATCAGCCAGTTTGCTATTTTTATGTATAAAAATAGAATAACCTTCCAACTCAGCAAATGCTTTTCTTTGAAAACTCACATGTTCTACCATATTACTTCACTGCTGTTAAATAAGAGAAGGGACGACTCACTTTCTTCCTCAAATATTTTTCTGCACTGGTGTATCTGTAAATTACTTTATAATTCCCCATTTCCTTTTTAGCACGAAGTAATTAAACTAATCCATCCCCTGTAAACCTCAGTTGACTCGGTGTCCTTTACTGTCATTGCATCCTTTTTTTTTTTTTTGGACATTTTTTCTTAACTTCTAATCCTCAGATCTACATCTGAAACTTTGTTTTCCACACCAGTTCTCAGCCATCCTTTGGCTGCGGTCTTTTTTGGCTCCTGCAGCCAACTAGCACACTGATGAAATCTTGGTTCTTATGAAATCAGACTGACGGTCTCCACCTAAATCCATTATTTACAGAGATGAATTTCAATAGCACTTGTGTACAGTCTCCAGTTTCTCATTAAGTAAGAAATACTATGATAAGGACAGGTTTTTCTATAGGACAACAAAAACAGTCATGGTTTATTAAAGCAATCTGGATGCGGCCTTGCTGTCTCTACAGAAGTCGAAAGGAGGTAAACCCTTTGCATCTTTCCTGAACATGACGTAAACCTGCTCAGCACTCAGTCTTTTTTATGTAAGTAGATCTTGGACCTTTGCATACTGCTAGCATGTCATGCTGGGTTCAATTCACTTACTGACCGGAATGTTCAGTATCTGTTATATTGTATGCAAAGAAGCAGAACTAATGGTTTCCTGTTGAGAGCGTGTTAACTTGGTGTGCTCCCATAAACAAGCTACAAAGTATTCAACATCCTATCTCCACTGCTCGTCTTCCACTCCTGGCAAAACTGGAGCCCTAAAAAACCCCACCACAACCCTTACATGTTTTTATAATCCAACAACAGAACCATCCTACATCTGTCCGCATGCTTATCCAGTCTTTGTCTAACCTGGAACGTAGAAATAGTCTAACAGTCAGTGACACAAAAATACAATTTTAAAGCATCTATATAGATACTGTTTTGCTGGTATTTGTAAATTCTACATTTGGTGTCATTTCATTAACTAAAACATTAATTTTCAGTACATGTTCATGACCAATAATTTAAGTGTTCCACTGCTGAAGAACTGCCACTTTTCCTAAACCTGTCATCTTCCCAACCAGATCCTATACTTATTCATGGATGTGGTAGCAAATGAATTATGTATACTACCTTTACTTTCATCTGTGTAAGTCAAAGTGTATGCTTTTGGTCTTACACTTTGCAAAGTTCCTGTTTTGACAGTATTCCCTGTGATAATTTACAACTCTGTCAATTTCTGCGCTTTGCAATTTAGCTACTGTGCTATCTATTCTGGTAGTGGTTTGAAGTGTTTTCTCATCTCTCCCAGATGAAAAATTGTAGTATGAACCTCGGCTACTGCCAGCAGCAGCACAGCATAAGCTGAATATTGTACTGGCCTGACATCTACTTGCCATACTTGCACTCTTTTCCACATTTTAGGTTGCTTTTGCATCACTGATACACAATAAAAAAGCCAACAAAATCTAAAAACGTGTAAAGAGAATACAAATATATTATATAGGCAGTGGAGAAAAGTATAGACTAATCTCCGTTTGTACCTAATTGTACTTGATGACAAGATAAAGTTGTATATTATTAATCAGACTTACTGTTAATAGCTGATAAGACTCATTGCATGTCAGTGATTTTTACCTCCAGGAGTAAGCAAATTGGTTGAAATTATTAGAAACCAAAATAAAAGACTGATAGAACAGACCAGTCTAAGATTGTTAAAACCAGGCACCTCCAGTCGCTAAGAATTCAATATCAAACCCACATATCTCAGAAAAGAATATCATTTAACCGGGCACTTTAGAAGGGTCTGTGCAAACCTTGCAAACATAACTATTAAGGAATCTAATTGGGCATGGAATGAGAATTTAAAGTTATGTGCATGAAGCAAGTCATAAGAACGGTCAGTTTTCAGCTTGTATTAAAAATCAATTGCCCTAAGGATTTGTATTGAAACAGTATTACTTTAGATATTTGTTAATCCGTAAAGAGATACACAGTGCACTTGCAGCATCTATGGACAACAGGAGTACCAGAGTAGAACAATAAAAGATGAAAGTTGACAGAAAAACTCAAGATAATAATAAACTAGTCATACACTCCAAAGTTTTTGGGGACCAGAATTCACAGGAGAAAGATTAATGAAAATTGCACAAAATCAAAGTACTGCAATCATACAGAATGCTACAAGAATACTGGACAGACAACAGTTGGAGCAGCATTCAAGAGATGATAACATACAGTTACAGAAGGAGCTAAGGTTGAGGATATATAACAGACAGACTTCATTTACAATGACTTAATAATATCCATAAGAAGATGAGTAATTTTAATGTAAGTTTTGATTTTGCTCTGATTCATCTAATGCTACCAACATAACAGTGCTAGGATAAGATGAACTTATGAGGTGCAATACCTTGTAATTCATGTTCCTACAATAGGCAAACATATTGCATCACAAGATCTGATATTTTTTTCCAGTTCTGTAGCTTATTGAAGCTACTTTTCTGTACTGCAGCTTTCCCATTCTGTGCAAGTTGTTTGTACTACAGATGGAATGCAAGCAGATTATATATTTAAAGTGCATTTTAATGTATTATTAAAAAAAAAAACCATAAATGCTTATTTTACACAGATCTAACTTGCATAGCAATCCAAATTATTACTGTAAGTTACAAAATGCATTATAATCAACCTAAGCCAATAAATTGTTCAGGTACAACCTGCAGGATGACTCTTTTATGAAAACAAAGCCAACACCATTTAAGTTATCACACACACACACACACACACACACACACAAACATTTTAAACTTGAAGATATTTCAAGTACTGCCTCCAGATAGTTGTAGGAAAAAATATTTATTCTTAAAATGAAGCACACTCAAACATATTTATATATTTTCTGATTGTGAAGTTTGATTTTCCTTGTTCAGTTCCGCATTGCCAACATGGCATTTATGTCCCAAATGAGATTCCGTAACTGATCCATGATCTGCTTCAGTTGCTGATTCTTCAGTTTCAGTTTCTGTGGGAAGATTTTATGAGAAGATTTTTGTCATCAGTTGAAACAGTACACTCAATTTCAAGAAAAGTTAGTGTTATGAAATGCTATATGTATCTTTTTGTCAGCTGTCTGTGAGCAATATTAGATAATACATCTTCTTTAAAGCACACTCGTAAAATACAAGAAGGACTCAGAAGTTAAAGACCTTTGTTAGAGAGGAATGCTATTTTTTCTCACAGCAATCTTTTATCAAAACACTTGATCCCTTCAACAAGAGGAAGCTTGTGGCCATTGGCCATCTAACCAAAGTCTAAAAGACAGCACTTGATGCAAAGAGAAGGAACTGAAATTTGAGACCAGAAGAGCTCAGGGAACAGCTAAATTGATGCTAATATGCACTGTCTAAGTTGGGTGCTCAGAAAAGCGAGGCATTAAAAGTCAAAGTGTGAAAAACCACAAAGTCAGTCAAGCTTTTCTACACCTTCTGCCTACGTTGGTCAATTCTGCTGAGCTAAGTGATGCTGTCTTCCCAAGTATGCTGAATTCTTTAAAACTGTGTACTTGCTTTTGTGAACTGCAGAAACATCTGAAGGGACAGACGAGCAGAAAATTCACTTTCATTTGAGTAACCAGAACTTAAAAATTATGTCTACAGAAGATCAGTGTGTTAAGCCAATGCAGAATATTCCTAACCATTCATGTTTCATATTTATTATCCAATTTATTCATTTTCCTGCTCAAATCAAAGCTGCCAAGAAGTAAGTTACTGTGCATTGTTAACAACAAACCCATGCCCTTCATTTCATTCACATTTGATATAAAGTCAACCTCCTCACGTCAGAGATTGAATTCATGAGGGAAGTACAGATTTCTAAGTAAAGCCAAAGCACAGGAAAGACCTGCTGCCATTCAGAACGGCTTGACATCACTTTGTTATTCGTGTAGTACAGAAGAAACAATACATTAAAAGAATTACTCAGCTCAGTAACTAAAGTAACAGTAACAATGACAAAAAGAAGCAACAAAAGAAGCAGCAAACTGAAAATCGGAGTCCTGTCTTTTCAGGTGAACAACAAACCAATGTTTTTTATGTGCCCAGCTGGTCAGGCTCAGAAAGAAGTCCAGAAAAAAGAAAATAAAAAGAAAGAAAAGCCTATTCATTTCAGATCTGTAAAGACAGTCTTAAGAAATGCAGTAATTAAGTTTAGGAGAACACTGTACTTGGAGAAAGGGAAATATTTCTGAACACACTTTGGAGGACATGTTCCCTGGAAGCAGAGCCCACACTCTGACTCCTTTCTGACTCCTGTGAAGAAGGTAAAACAGATGTAGGACTGTTTACGTGCACTAATTTGGAAGTTCTAAGCAAGCATTTGATTGACCAAAAATCATTTTAACAGTTACAATGTGCATTTCTCTAATCTTTTTCCATTTGTCAATTGAAAACTGTGCTATACAAAGATTCCATTCCAAAAGACAAGAGAGAAGTGAGAAAAGAATGCAGCTATGACAACATGTAAATGACATAATTTTGTTTCCCTACAAAACATAATGATATAAGAACTCGATACTTTACAGAGTAGAAGAGCTGAGATAAACAAGCACGTTCATACCTGTGGCATTTAAAAACGTATTTCCATTTGCCACCCTCAGCATTTAATCTCAGAGAAATCAAGAAATGTAATATCAAAACAACTAGCTTAATGTAAACTGTCACTCACTGATACCAAGGGCACGCCAGTTCATTATTTTTCAAAGCTTTCACCAAGAGAAATGAAGGCCGAACAGTCAGCGATGATTATGTGTTAGACAAGGAAGAACCATTAACCTCTGGTGCTGCAGACTGTTTTCTCTCCATCCCTTTCTAACTGTACCGTTACATGTTTTTATGTAGATATGCCTGTATGAACTTTACATAAGTTACATTCAAAAGATTCATTCTATAAGACAATAATTTTCATTTCTTGTGCAACTATTATGAAACAGAAAATTTCTTGATCTTTACGTCAGACAAGTGAACCCTCAAACTGGATTTCATTTGATTTCAAAGTGTCTGTGAAGAGACGAGTAATATAATTTTTATTATATCTATCTGAAGGTAATTTTAAGTCCTTTTCTTTGGTGTTTTATTTTCTTAGCTCTTCTATTCTACTTTTTGCAGAGACAGAAAAAAACATCTAAGGTGAAGCACGGTCTCTGGTTTGCAAGGCTGAGAAAAGAATAAACGGCAAGGGGGAAACCTCCACTTCAGAGAGCACAGAATCCTACCTGAAAAGCATATAGAGATCTTTGTTAGCAGACTACACAGTGTGGGCCATCGTCTGTCACAGCCTGGTAACAAAGATCATGGCATATAATTAACATGTCCTAAACCGGCATTGGCAGTGCTGGTCTCTGTTTAAGGCTTTAACCTTAACCAATAAGGACATCTCTGCTTCGCCATGGAAAGAGAGGCAAAATGGCCTTCTTGGGAAACACACAAGTTCTGAAAGAAGCTTCTGCACTGCTGACAAATTTTCATTTGAACAGATTGCTTGCAAGTTGTCTCCCACTCCTTCCTCCTTCTCCTGAAATGACTTAGTTGAACTCTGGACTGTTTCTCAGGATTAATGGTTGTATGAAACAAGAAAAGGCACTTCATCCTACATAAACGCTACAGCTTCTGCCTTTATCTGCTTTAAGACAGCACATGAAAATTATCTTACATGAGGTAGTTTGTAATGAATTTAACTTAGGTACATTCACTTTATATCTGACAGGCATGTTTCTGTTGTTCACGCTCTATCAGAAAGGTGATCTGACCAAAAAAGCAGTCCTGAGGTTCTTTCTTAGGCGATGCTTACTTCCAGTGTGATTACCTCTCCACTTTGACTGATGCTGCAAATACTGGTGCCAGCATTAGGCCGTTGACAAGGATTACACCCTTCAGCAGCAATATGGACCTCAGTAGGCTTAGGTCAGGTAGAGCAGTTTTGAAAGCATGCATGTAAGCACAAAAAGCAGTAGGTGATAAAAAGAGGGAGACCCATAATATCAACCCAGACAGTACCTATCTTTCAAGGAATGTACAATGAAGAACTTGATGTGTTTTGTACAGATTTGGATTCAGTGGGACGCAGTAATTTCAGCTTTGACCGAAATCCATTTTTGACTTCAACTCATTTTTTGATCACATTCATTTCATTTGAAATCAAAGGTGTCTAGACCAATCTACAGATTTCTATCAGAGATGTATCAAAACTTTCCTTTGTGTGCTGATCCCATCTCTCTCTTCATATAAAGCTCAGTTATCTTTCACATTTTAAAACCTAAACATCACTATGAGTCATTATTCTGCAGTTAATTTATTTGTTTAAATTCTCTTTTTCAGCCTAAGATAATGATGTGGAAGAGTAAGATTACATTCCAACTGATGCCTGTAAAGACATCAAATGCATGTGCTTGTGCTTTAAAGGCATCTCTTCTGCTTAACAAAAAAATACTATGCCAGCCATAGTTTATACCAGCTTTGCCAGAGACCTTTTCTAAAAGAGCCCTTCAGAATGAAATCTCTAAGGCGAGGAAGTGGGAAAACAGTTTTGTAGTCAAAAGACTTGCAACATTATGTGTAAAGGGCAGAAAAAAGCTGTAAAGCTGTAAGAGAGAAAATGAATCCGTACTTTGCTTCAACTCTCTTAAGGCTTTCAGGTGATGTTCTAAATTATGGCTATTCAATTTATACTAAAGAACACTTTCTATCATAATAAGTACACACATATGGCTATTTATATATTTTTCAAATGGTTTAAAAGAGTATTCATTGTTAACATGCTAACTTCTGGACAATCAAATATAATGTATTCATCATCCATTATCTACAACTTTTTCTGATCTTGTTCTCAGACAACTGTTCTATCCTTGCTGGAAATGAGAAACTGAGTTTTCAGCCTCTCTCTTAGCCTTAGAGTGAGTAGGAAAATTGCTCATGCTCCTGACAACAGAAGGGACACCAGTGACAGCCTGTGTTCCACTCCATGCTCAACACGCTACACATTCTGAGTCAGACAGCAAAGTCATGCATCCATTGCTCTGTTGCTCAAAGAGAAATAAGAGCGTTCATTAAAACAGTTTAATGTTTCCTTCACACTAATTAACTACCTAATGAAGATTATAAAAAAGACAAAGCTTAGATTCTTCTTAAATGTGCACAGCAAAAGGAAGAGGGGCAGTAGACACAAACTCACAAAGCTACTTGAAACTCCTACATACACAAAGGATATGCATCTGAGTAACTGGATCTGTAATAGTTGGCCCTGCTTTGAGCTAGGGATTGAACTACACACTGAGCCTAAGTTCTCCGTCCTGGTAGACAGCCACTTGGGGTACCCAAACAGCAGGAAAACATGCTCAGTACAGACTGATGTGCTAAGACAGTGTCCAAAGAAACAATTCTTCCTCTCTTGCTAATGCGTTCCTTGGTATACACCCATATCTGGGGTGAAAAGGATTCCATAAATACAAAATATTAAATACATGCAAATACAGTGATGGATAGTTAAAAAGTGATGGATAGTTAAAAGAAATCAAGTTTCTAGCATAGGCAAAAGTAGTTTTCAGGCAAAATTCTTCCCTGAAGAGATGGGATAGTTGCAAACTGCTGTCATATTAAAGGACTACTCCACAAAACAACGTTGGTTCCAGTGCACAAGGGTTTCATTACCAAAAAAGCCCCGAGGTAAATTCATACCAACTTAACTCAAAAGGCTGCAGATTGTCTTTCCCACTCTTAGCAAGATCGCTGTTAACCAGTTAGCAAAGATTAATTAAGAATATCAAACATGATTATTTTCAAAAGGGTCATCTGAAATATCTCAGTCGTATTTCACATCTTTTCTTTTTTAGCCAAATGTATTGAGACCATTAATTATGCAATGGTTTTCCTAAGTGCTTAATTTTAAACCAGACCTGCAGCATCTAAAAAACCCAAGGCTGCATTTGCTCTATTTCTAAAAACAAGCAGTAAAAAAAGACTGTTCGTAATGCAGCAACACAGATTACAATATTCTCAGTCTGTGATTTGATATTTTCTGCTGTCCTACCAAATATACTACAAAACTTGAGCCTCAAAAATATTACAGACGATGCTGCATTGCAAAGGTAAGAAACCTGTAGGTGTAATATTACATACAGACTAAAAAAAAAATATGAAAGCAATAGAGAAAAAAATTGTAATAGCAGCTAAATTACCACTCGCTGTTGCATACAGTAATTATCTTCAGTAAAAACTTACAGGACTTCCATTAGCAGAACAATGCAAATACTATACTGATACTGGAACAGTAAACTATTTATTTCAAAACAAGAGTGAAATTCCTCACCAATTTCCAACTCTGGAAAGAAAATACTGACATCTGGAGTACTGTGTTCAGGCTTGGGGTTCCCAGCACAGGAAGGATGCTGAGTTGTAGGAGTGGGCCTAGAGGAGGGCCACAAATCATAGAATGGGTTGGAAGGGACTGGTTCATCTAGTTCCAGCTCCCCTGCTATAGGCAGGGACACCTCCCACTAGAACACATTGCTCAAAGCCCCATCCAGCCAGATCACAAAGATGATCAAAGGGCTGGAGCACCTGTACTATGAAAAAAGGTTGAAGGAGCTGAGCTTGTTTGGTTTGGAGAAGAGAAGGCTCTGAGGAGACCTCACTGCAGCCTTCCAGTTCCCTAAGGGAGCTTATAAGCAGGGGGGAGCCCAACTTTTAGATGGTCTAATAGTGATAGAACAAGGGGGTATGGCTTTAAACTAAAAATGAAAAAAATAGGTTAGATGTTATGAAGAAATTCTTTACTCAGAGAACGATGAGACACTGGCACAGGCTGCCCAAGGAAGTTGTGAATATACTGTCCACAGAGGCACTCAGGGCCAGGTTGGATGGGGCCCTGGGCAGCCTGGTCCTAGCAAGTGGCAGCCATGCCCATGGCAGCGGGTTGGAACTGATGATCTTTATCACGCCTTCCAAAGCCATTCTACGATTCTATTATAAAGAAATAAAGAAGATTTGTGGGAAGCGCAGGAAAGAATTGTTTCACACAAAAGGTAGAGTTAGTGGGTACCAACTATATACTTTTTTTTGTTTTTCTTACAATAGTCGTGCACAGTTATAAGCATTCTGTTTAGTAACTTCTTGTATGGCTAAGGTCCCTTTCGATTTAAATCTAACAGGTTTCATTTAAACTTACAGTTGCTAGATATTATTGAATTGCTAGGACAGAAATTCATTACCTCATAAACCGATCAATACTTTTAATTAATGGAAAAGTACTTCCTAGCCAATATCAGGGCATTAAATAATCTGACCTAAAAGTTAAGTCTAATAAAGCAGATTAAATAAATAAGATGTCACTGTGTTAAACTGATATCAAAAACAACTGCAGCGTTTTGGAACTCTGCTACATCAATAAGTTGTTCTACCCTAAGAGTGAATGGTAAGCAAAGGAAGTATGGGATAGTTCCCACTTCCTCAGGTGAGGCTGCCCCACTTCCCAGACAACTGCTGAAGCAAACCAAAACTATAGTTTCAAGTCAGTGGTTCCTGAAAGGAGGTTAAGTCTTTGTGTGAGCATGAAACAAACCTTTATATTATCTATTAGTGTTGTTTGTGCTTGTCACTGAGAGATAGACAGTGTTCTAGAAAGATCAGACTGCATAGGAAGTCAAGCAAGGACTTAAGCAACCCAAAGAAGGTCCAACAATTCAGATGTCTCAATAGTGCCAAAGCACTGGGTTATGCAATAATGCCTTTTTGGTATCAGTAATGTGAAAGTTCAAAAAGATACTGTTTACCACAGCAAACAGAGTGAGATGAGATCACGACAACCAGCTGAAGGGAGAAAAGATAGTGAGTGAAGAATGTAAAAAGCTTCTTCGTCTTCCAATTGGTTTTCATGTCCCAGCATTTTCATCAGCGCTTTATACTACTGAAATTTTGCTGATAGAAATTAAGCAAAATTGAATCGGAGATGAATGTTACAACTACAGAGGACTGAAAAGCTACCAGGAGTGCCAGTAAAGAAACAGAGAAGGCTATTTAAGTTCAGCAACCAGCTGAAATTAGATTAATATGATTCTACCTATTTTTTTTTCTTGGTGAAAATATGGTTTGCTTTATTTCTAGACATAAAAAATTAAGGATTTCCGAAACTGTATTATATTACAATTTGAATTTTGACACAGGAAAAAGAAAATTAAAAAAAATAAGTGCAGTTTGAAAAACAAGAGGCTTCAATCTCCCTTGCAGCACATAAGCATTTGTTCACAAAAATACTACTGAATGTTTAATTATCTCCTTAAAATTTGTTGTTAAAAATCTGAAAAATATGTTTAGGCACTTACACGCAAATACTGGATTGCAGTCCACATTTATGCAATGGCTTGAATACATTTTTAATTGCTGATTTACTACTAATGCTCCTATAACATCATTAACCTTCTTAAGATTTAAAACTCATCATAAACATTTATGAAATTCACTTCACAAGATCACGCCAGGGAGGTTTAAAAACACATTAGCATACAAGTACAACAACAAGGGCAAAACATGTCATAAAACTATCAAAAACGTATCAAATATGGACAGTTAAGCTTATTAGCACTTAAAGATTGCAAATAAATGTGCATAAATTCCCAGTGGAACATTATATACAATATAATGCATACCACCCTGCTACATCAGCACTGAACAGAAAGCATACAACAGGAAAGCAGACAACTGCTTTTCTCCAAATTCACATAGTGCCCATTTTTGCCTGTACGATATGCATGAATTTTTCTAAATAAATGGGTTAGGAAGACTTTGGTAGATCTTTAATTGTCGAAGACAAACGCAAATATAGGAAATAATTCAAAAGCTGTAAATCCAGTGATAATTCTCTCCAAAAATAAATATTTTAGACACTTACTTCCTTTGTTCAGTTCTTTTTGTAGATCATGCCTCCTTTTTACCAAGCACTTACAGATATTACTGCCACACAAATACTTAGTTAATCCTATCTCTGTACTTTACAGATGGCAGGAACAATGTTTAATGTTATGATCTGTTAAAACTACTTATATTTAATCTCAATGCTATATTATCATTTACTACAGAATATTTATTTTTAGATTTATATCTGTCTATATTAATTGTACTCAATTGTGTACTGCCACTCAAACTGAAAATTTAACAGCATCTTTATCACATGGCACATTTTTTTCTGAATGTGTCAAGATTCAATAAACGCTGTACTTAACAAAAGAAATGCTCCTCCTTACATTGTCAAAATACAGAAAGTAGCCCAGAAAATCCTTTACCAACACACATCATAATTGTGATAATACTTACTTATTTGATGTTTTATATTCATTTATTAATGCACTAGCCTAATGCATATTTAGATGTCAAGTAAGGTACCTTATCTCCATCTGTATTGCCTGTATTTACTGGGCTAATCATGACCTCAATATAAACTGATTGTCCCCCTCTACTTTGCCATAATACTTGCCCTATTTGGAGTACTGCATTCAGACCCTGGGCCCCCAGCACAAGAAGGGTGAAGAGTTGTAGAAGCAGGTCTACAAAGATGATCAAAGCACCTCTACTATGAAGAAAGGCTAAGGAAGCTGGGCTTGTTTAGCTTAGAGAAGAGAAGCTCTGAGGAGACCTCACTGCAGCCTTCCAGTACTTAAAGGGAACTTATAAGCAGGAGGGAGCCTGACTTTTTTACCTAGTCTAATAGTGACAGAACAAGGTGTAATGGCTTTAAACTAAAAAGGGAAAAATTAGGTTAGATGTTATAAAGAAATTCTTCACTCAGAGAGTGGTGAGGCATTGACACAGGTTGCCTAAAGAAGCTGTGGATGCCCCTTCCATGGAAGCCAGATCGAATGGGGCCCTGGGCAGCCTGATCTAGCGGGTGGCAACCCACCCCATGGCAGCAGGGCTGCAAGTGGATGATCTCTTAGGTCCGTTCTAACCTAAGCCATTCCACGATTCTGTGAATACTCAGAAGAATACATATTGTTTTAAAAAGATTCATAAGTTAAAATTGTTATGGTACCTAAAATCTACAGTAGCCGGTGCTACAGCGAAAAAAAAATGTTCAACAAAAGTAATTCTAAAATAGTTACATGCAAGAAGTTTGATGGCAGTCATCACACATATGGTCTTTAGTACAGCAGTCTAGAAAACCTAGGCTTTGTAACGTCAAAGTGACATTTTCTATTTTACACAAATTAATTTCAACTTCCTTACCTTATTTACTTCCATGATTTCCCTTCTCTCTTCACTAGCGAAACGAAGCTGACTAGCAGCACCACGGTCATCATGCTTAGAGCCATCTTCTTCAACATATGGAATAAGTTGCTAAGAAGACAAAAAGAATCAACTTTTAAAAAGAAGAAAAAGGGAAAAGAAAAACCTGAAGAGGGGAGGTACTAACAATTTCCTTCAAAGGTTCAAACTTCCTGAGCAGCAAGAAGTGCAGACAGGCATAATTCATCACCTCAAAACCAGCAGCCTGGCAATGGCCTCAGTCAGTTCTGCGCTTCAAAAAGACACAATACCACATACTGCCATACCTAAACTGCAGGCAGAGCTCAGTATTAAGAGGTTAATCACAGGTAATCCTTGTATTCTTGAACTCTATAGACTGTGATTTTAAAGTTTACTACTCCACACTATGCAAGAACACAAACATGAAGTTATCATTATTATCAAGTATTTCAGTGATGTACTAAACATAATTTATGACAGACTTTACACATGGAGATTAAATACTTGGTTAATACTCTAATTATGACTTGCTATTTTATTGGTCTTCTGTTTGGCTGTTCTTAAGATCAGGCCCACAGTTATCTAATAGGAGTTTCTCCATAGGGATTTTCCACTGTAATCTCCTCAAGCACATAATGCACTGCATTTTTTTTTTTTTGGTAAGCTTTTGAGAAGACAAAATCTTCAGTAAAGAATTTCTAAATGAATATTAATGTATGTTCTTGTCCTAAAAAAGTTCTTTTTAAAGACTCAGGAAATGTATTAGCTACAAAACACATACATGCTTTGAGTCAAAACTCTCCCAAGCTAACACCTTATTCAAAAATAATTGTAACATACGTACAATTTAAACATAACATGCACACGTGGATTCTGTTGAATTTTCTGTCCTTAACTGAGAAAAGCTAAAGCTGATAGCAAAAGTACAGCCTTGATCACATCTATATGCTACAGACAAATGAAATACTAGTAAGTGATCCAAATGAGCAAGACAGCTCAAAAGTCAGGGAACAGGTTGTTGATATAATGCATGTTAACTTGTTAGGTTGGGGTGTAATATGAAGCATTCAGCAGCAACCTTCAGCATTCTGCTGAAAACTCTAACTTAGCTCTGAAAATCACATTTTCTTCTATATATGCTTTTGGAGGCCGTATTCACTGAGCTCATTGAAATGGACAAAAAATGTCATGTTAAGCTCTGCCCTGTAAAGCAAAAGTAGTGTAGCTATTAAATACTCTTGGAAAAAGCTCCTGCTCTTTCTTATGGAAAAATAATGCCCCTGAAGTAGAATGCCTCCTTTGAAAACCTTCCATCTGTAAGAAAAGCTCTGAATTCAAATAAAGAACTACAGCCAACGCACAAATAAAGCAGTTCTCTCTTGTGAGATAATTTTGTAACCGTATCTCCTTCGCAATAATCTCACAGCTTATTAAGTTGGCTAAAAGGAAGATGATAAGGATGCCTATTAAATTAGCAGTACACATTAATGAAAGAAATATAATATTTTTAAACCAATAATAACAGACTAATATTAGTAGGTATTGGCTTAATTGATGGAATGTAATGACACAATTTCTTGCCATAAACAAGAAGCAAACAGGAAAAAGGAGACAAAGAACAACAAAGTGGTTTTGGTAGTGCAAGTTAAGAAAGGTGTAACATCAACCTAAATTTTATAGCCTGGGTATTCAATGGACTCGCCTTGGGATTTCTGCATTAAATGGCAGCAAGCTAACAAACTGCTGCACACTGCTTGCAATACGACAGATAACGTGCAGATAAATCTATCCCAATGCTATCTCACAGAAAGTAGGGAGTTATTTTCTTATATCTTAAAATAACTACTGAAGTGGGTATCTAACTTAGCATTCACTATTGACTACTCAGAATAAAAGTACAATGACAACGCTGTCACTCATTAGCAGCAGTGATGTTCAAAATGTCAGGGACGACAGGCTGAGGAGGTATGGATGTATATATATTTAAAGAGCAACAACATCTAAGCAAAAATTCAAGTATTCAAGACAAGAGGATCAGTGACAATAGAATTGCACAAGTTTTCAGACATCAGTTGTGCCCTCACAGCCCAGAAAGTCAACCATATCCTGGGCTGCACCAAAAGAAGCGTGGCCAGCAGGGTGAGGAACATGATCCTGACCCTCTGCTCTGAACTGGTGAGGCCTCACCTGGAGTACTGTGTCCAGATGTGCAGTCCTCAGTACAGGAGAGACATAGGAGACATTGGAGGGCATCCATAGGAGGGCCACGAAAATGATCCAAGGGATGGAACACCACTCCTATGAGGACAGGCTGAGAGAGCTGGGGCTGTTCAGCTTGGAGAAGAGAAGGCTGCCAGGTGACCTGAGAGCAGCCTTTCAGTATTGAAAGGGGAGCTACAGGAAAGAACGGCACAGACTCTTTAACAGGGTCTGTGGCAACAGAAGAATGGGAAATGACTTCAAGCTCAAAGACAATAGATTTAGGTTAGATGTACAGAAAAAATCTTTTACAGTGCGGGTGATAAGAAACGAACAGGTTGCCCAGAGATGTGGTTGATGCCCCGTCCCTTGAGACATTCAAGGTGAGGCTGGATCAGGCCCTGGGCAACCTGATCTAGCTGGGGATGTCCCTGTTCATTGCAGGGGAGCTGAACTAGATGGCCTTCAGAGGTCCCTTCCAGCTCTAAGGATTCTATGATTTTATGAATTGCTACATGATTAGATCATGAGCCACAGAATAACTGCCTGTCTTGTTCAGTGCAGTATCATTACAAAGGCTAATAACTGGCAGTGAAAAAAGAATTAAAAAGGAGGGAAGAGCATCATATATATATTACACTAATGAATTAGAAACCAGGAGTCAGTTGAGTAAAGAAAAAAGCCATTAAGTAATTTGACTGTTTAAAAAAGAATTTTGTCTATATTTGTGTCATGGTTTTATGATTTTTGGTTATCAGTATTCCACGTCATAACATCATGCAGTGTACTGGGAGTTAAAGAGCAAATGCTCTAGTTCCGGGTACTTGGCTGGAAGAGAAGAAGAACTACGTTCCCCAGAAGGCTGTTCAAGTACTGTTATCATTCCTGCTCAGGGGAACAGATATAAGGCCTGTAGGTCACCTGACCTGAGTCTTCTCTTTCTTCTTGTCTCGTCGTGCTTGCTTTCAGATCATCTCGCTGCTGCTCCCTACTGTACGCAAGGCTTCAGTATTGGTGTAAGGCCTTTAGCTCTCAGACAATCCTTCCCTCAATGATATTTGATTTTATTAACAATTATATTGACTTATATTGTATTATAGTGTGTTATCGTGCATTCTGATACTGTATTTAGTAAATTAGTTTGTTTCTCCACAGATCATTGCCACTGTTTTTTTAATTATGCTTTTTTTTTGTAGGGGGTCCCCCGTTTCCCTTTTCCAGAGGCATGGATTTTGAAAAAAAATTCCAGCCTGTAAACCATCAACAATTTGTTAAAGATAAGGTTAAAATGTCAGTCATTTAACAATATGATTGATAACATCACTAAAAATTTGAAATAGGAATTTCAGAAAGAGGATCAAGAGAAATTATGTGACACTTTCATTCATAAAACATGAAGAAGTGGGCATTCTGTTAACTTCACAGCAACAAATACTGAGTCAGTAAAGGGAAAAAGAATTGTAACTATTGCAATTGTTTCACCACAGACTAACGCCACTAAAACAACCTCTTAAAGAACAACTTCCCCTGACCCTTTGTTTGCCTAGAGGAAATGAACTGGTGAGTGCACAAAGAAGCCTGAGGCAAACAGCTAAGATTTCATACGAAGTCTGATCTGTAATTTGTAGATATAGAAAGATACTCACTTCTATGGGAATAGGATCAAGTCCAGCACAGTTTTCATTACATTTGTCATAGACTAATCTCAGCTTTCTGAAGAGTATTGATAGCTGACGGAGATGCTCCTGTAGTTTTCCCAGTCTGTCTTGATATGTTCCAGTATGATAAGTAACACCATTTGGCAACTTCAGAGAATCAAAACACAAAAGTGTTATAAATATTATTTTCTCTTATAGGAAATAAAAAAATCTAAGATAAACGAGAGACTTCTTGTGCATTCTAAAATAGGACCATCAGACTATTCTCACAGTCTGAAATTTCTCTTTTCTTTATCAGTAAAAATCTGAATTTTATTTGCCCATCTCATGTGCCAAATCACTGCTCTCGAACAGCTTCATGCCTTCTATATCCTTGTCATTATCAATCTCTGTAACTTCCAGTGAATGTCTTAATCCATGCTTAAGCACGGCTGCTGTTGCAATCTGAGACACTTTATGCCTGAACCCAGGTCACACTGCAGACAATCAAAGCAAATTCAAAGTAATACTCTGTGTATCTACCTAAAATAATTACAGAAAGAAATTGCAGGAGACATGACAATACAGGAAAAAAGGGAACAGGAGTGATTATTTGCATGTTTGTCTCTGAAGTTGAGAGCATGCACTTCTGCTGTCAACAGAGAGACATGAAAGAAGTTTGTACGTTCTCTTCAGTATGTAATCAAGAGGATTCTGTCCACTTTAATAATGAAAAGAATGTCACAATATTTTAAATGGAAAATACTACAGAAGAATGATATCACTGATCAATGACAACGCCTTTAAAATTACTCCCTAGAGGTTAACAAAAACAGAAATATAAATCTGATGATCACCAAATTAAAATTAAACAAGAAAAGAAGTTTTCTCACCTGCATGTTCCTCAGTAACTGGAAAATTTCCATGGTTCGAAACACAATGTCCTGCACGGTCTCCTGGCCGATACGGCAGAGAGATGCTGTATTGACCTCCCTAGCTGCCTGAGCCTGCGTTCCTGAGAATGCACCAGGAGGCATCCCTGCCCCGGCCAGAGGTGGGGTTGACATCTCTGGATGCCAACAGGTCCCACTGAACCAACCTGCATAAAGATACGACCATGAATAAGTATTTGTTTGAGACTACTCTAACAAACAAACTTCTGTACGGTGGCTGTACTGTTCCTTTGCTCAACAGGTTGTCCTATCTGAGATGAAACCACTCAATAAATATTAGAGAGCTCTGTGACATCCCTTGGCTTTGGACAGGGCTCCTCAAATCACCACGGCTTTGCTGGGCCCCACACCCCCGGGAGCTGCACGCGGGGTCCTGCCTGTCTGCTACAGGGCGACACGGAGGGCCGGCTGCCTGACTTCACACACGAAGCTCTCGGCTCTCCCGCCCGGCCGCCCACACCGCAGCCTGCAGGCCGAGGCAGTGCGGGGAGCACTCCCGTCGGGGTCCTGGCACCTCTCGGCGGCTACAGGCCCGCCCCGGACAAGCAGGCCCACCGGCAGCTGTGCAGGCGGTAGGGGAAGGACCGCGCGGGCGGGTCGAGACAGAAACAGAGATAGGTTCCCCCTCAGCACCGAGCGGCGACCACTACTCACGGGACCGGGAACGGCCCGGGGCGCCGCGTTACTGTGGAAACGCAGAGGCGGAAGCGGTGTGCAGCGCCCGGAAGCACGGGCCACACGAGGAGGAAGTGACGTCACGGCAGCGGGGCGGGGCTGTACTGTGCATCCAGGGGTGTTGAGTGCGCTGGGTGCTTTTGCACTGAGGTAGTTCGTAGGATCATAGAATCGTTTAAGTTGGAAGGGACGTTCAAAGACTATCTAGTGCAGCTCCCCTACAGTGAGCAGGGACACCTACAGCTCCATCAGGGTGCTCAGAGCCCAGCCCAGCCTGACCTTGCGTGTCTCCAGGGATGGGGCATCCACGACCTCTGTTGGCAAGCTGTCCCAGTGCCTCACCACTCTTATCATAACAACCTTCCTCCTTATATCCAATCGAAATCTCCCATCTTTTAGTTTCCTTTGTCCTTTCACAACAAGTATTTGAGGTGGTGCTGTTTCAAAGCACGAACTGCTTCCTGTGCAGGGAAGAAGAAACTCCGTCTAAAAGACACGGCAGAGTTTGTGAGGGCTGGTAGGTATTCAGTAGCCAATGCACTACATGGTGTTTATTGTCTGTCTTTATAATCAAACGTAAATTTCTTCACAAGCAAAAAATGGGTTCAAAGTTTCTATTTTTGCCGTTGATGTCTTACCTAGGACTCTGATTTTGGCAGCAAGTGCCTGAAATGCAGAAGAGGGCATTGAAGGTAGTTGTGCTATAATAAAAATGATGTTATGAATGATCTTTTGTAAAAAATGCACTGCATTTGTAGTGCTGTATAAAAAATAATAAAAACCAGAAATGACTCATAAAATACCACCCTTGTTTAAGAAAGAAGAAAGCAGCCGAGGAACATTCAGGGACGGAACCGTACAAGGTTGCTTTCAGAGACGTTTTGCTGCAGAAAGCATGTTTTTTTTTCTTCAGATTAATGAGGGGAAACACTACCCCATTGCTTAAACTGAAGCTTTTGTTGCCTGGCTACATTCTCTTTGTAGCATGCTCTTTTAGCCAAGGCACAATGTAAATAATTATGAAGTATTTTAACAAAATTTTAACATTAAAAAAAAATACAAAAGGAGCATCTTACACTGACAGAAAAAAAATTGCTCATAAAAACGAGAGGGAGATCTTTTCAGACAGCAAAAGAATATCCCACTGTGTCTGGCTAGACAACGCATGGGAAAAGCAACCCCCAGAGAATTTCTAAGGGCTTATGTGAAGGCTTGCATCTCAGTTTACTGTACATTAAGGAAATGATGCAAGAACTGTTCAAGAGCTGAGCACAAAGGATAATGTTTTCCTTTTTTGATTGTGTGCCCAAGAGCTCTGTTCACACTGCTTAACTTGCTGCTCCAAATCCGATGGCATCTTAAGTTCCAGAGAGTAATGAGCGATTCAGACCACCTACTGTTCAGTGCTGCCAGACACAGGCTCCATGTACAGTCAAATACTAAAGTATATGATTGCTACTTACAGTAGGCAGTTGAAACGTAGAGCCAAGTCTGCATGCAAAGAGAGCTGAAGAACGTTACTGGGGGCCTTCATGTTCTTCATTGCCAATCTCTGGAACCATCTAAGTCTGATTTTTCACTACTAAGAAAAGGAATCTCCTTTCAGATAAGGAATGTTTTTATGGTTGGATGAGAAAAAGATGAATATACATTTTGCTTTCTAAAAAAAAAATCAGTTAAGCTGTCTTTGTGTGTCTTCAGTTTGGTCTTGGACCAAACTACTTTCATCTGGAAGGTGTCCAAATCAGACAGCTCATCTTTCACATCCGTTTCAGTTTCTGTGGCATCAGTTCAACCAGTGTCTTAGGATGCTGCCAACTACTACATAGTGTCAAGTCCCTGTTTTCTCTCTTCCTACACAGGGTTGTAGAGAAGTTAACAAAAAACTAACAGAGAGCATACATCTACACAGGATCTTCTAGTCCTATGAAGTTTAAACCAAATTTCTAATTAGAGCTTTTTAAAGAGTAACTAGTTCAGAGATTATCCTTTTCAAAGTAATAATGACATATGATATTATAGTATTTTAGGAGATTCTAACTCAAACCATGAGCAACTACAAAGTTTGTGGGGCTGAGTTTTATCAAGACAGCAAAAATCCTCAATAGTGGGGTAAGAGAATATCTTGTTTTCTTTCAATTTTCTGTAAAACAGTCAATATGCTTGCAAGACAGTGTGAATCATTCTATTTAAAAATAAACAGAAGTAGTGGAATTCCTGGATCATCGTTTGTTTTGCTTGTGTAAATAAAAGTATGCTCACTCTCAGGTTCCCCTTGTGGTATTTCTTAGCAGCAGTGCTTTGATACTGCTTCCAGAGTGACAGATGGGCTTTGGGGAAATGTGTTAACCAGGAAAGGACTTTCATTCTCAGTCCTGTCCCATTCTGTGTTTATGTCTGGATTCAAAGAAAAATAATGGGACTTTCTGGAACCTTAGCCAACAATAAACAGGCAAGGCACAATTTTATTGTTACCAAGCTGTGACAGATAACAGCACAGCACATAGATTTTTTAGTGTGTTTGTGGCCAACACAGACAGTAAAACTGGGTGGAGTTTAATTCAACAAAGATTACATTGATAGGCCAAAGGAAGCACCAAAAAGGATGTGGAGCTCTTGGAGCAGGTCCAGAGGGGGGCCACTAAGATGATCAGAGGGCTGGAGCACCTCTCCTATGAGGAAAGGTTGAGAGAAATGGGATTATTTAGCTTGGAGAAGGGAAGACTCTGGGGAGACCTCATTGTGGCCTTCCAGTACTTGAAGGGAGCATATAAACAGGAGCAGGAATGGCTGTTTACAAGTGTGGATAATGATAAGGCAATGGGGAATGGTTTTAAACTGAGACAGGGGAGGTTTAGGTTGGATATTAGGAAGACGTTTTTCCCACAGAGGGTGGTGATGCACTGGAACAGGTTGCCCAGAGAGGTTCTGGATGCCCCATCCTTGGAGGCATTCAAGGCCAGGCTGGATGTGGCTCTGAGCAGCCTGGTCTGCTGGTTGGTGACCCTGCACATAGCAAGGGGGTTGAAACTAGATGGTCATTGTGGTCCTTTTCAACCCAGGCCATTCTATGATTCTATGATTTAAGGACTGTGATTAAGCGAGGTAGATTGTGAGGTTTTTGTGTGTGTGATGTGGGCTTGGGGTGTTGGTTATTTTTCCCACAGTGTTGTTTTCCCCAGCCATACAAGTATCTCCATCAACTGTGAAGGCAGCAGTTTAGAGGGAAGCAGGACCATCCATGATAGTGCTAGATTGGATGCAATAAATCACATCAGCTAGCAGCCCAAAGCTTCAGAGCACAGCGTGTAATCCATGTCTATGTCTGATAGAGGATGGATATGGCAGTTATCTGGACGGAGGAGAAGCTGTGGATCAAGCAGTTATAACAACTCTGCCATTGTATGATTTTGTCATGCAACTCTTCAGTGCTGTGTATGGTAAAAGGACTGCAAGAGATCAATGTGGAAGCCTCCCTACTTGCTTCTTTTCTCCTTCATCCTCCATAGTATCCCGTGTGTTCATGTAAGCAACTTCCATGAATGAGTTTATCTGTATTTGCCCTGTGTTGATGGCACATTCCGCTGAGGGTGAGATGCAGGCAGTAAATAAATTCAGTGCTTTGCCATAGCCAAACCTCTGCACGTTCACAGAGTACACAGAATGATTTGTAAAATTCTGAATTTCAGAAGGGCCTTATGATGTTCCCTTAGATATCATCAGGACCTGCATTACCTGAATAACTAACATCACATGATATTTCCCACATCTTAACATCACATCCATTTCCCAAGTTATGAAAACATGGAACACTTTACAAGCTTTGTCAGATTATAGCTGTAAAGTGAAGTGTGATAGTTCAGTGTACATCTGGTGAGTTTATTGTGTGATGTAACTTGCTTTCTTTTTGTCCTTTTGTAGCAGGTACTGCAGTTCCATTTCTTGATTCTAGCAGGTTCATTACATCATATATTCTGTACCTCTCCAAAGTTTTCTTTTTGACCTTCACTTCAGAAATATCATCCTTGGTCTATTTCATGCTTCTTTAAACACTTGTAATCACAACACAGAAAGTCAGAAAGTGTTTTTGTTGGTCTTTTACAGCACCTAAGGAACTAGTTTCATCTTCCAGGTTTTGGTGTGAAGAATGTTTGCAGGGTAGACCTTATGCCCAGTATTCTGTATTATCAGAGAATCATAGAATCAGTCATAGAATCATAAAATGGCCTGGGTTGAAAAGGACCATAGTGATCATCTAGTTTCAAACCCCCTGCTATGTGCAGGGTTCCAACCACCAGACCAGGCTGCCCAGAACCACATCCAGCCTGGCCTTGAATGCCTTCAGGGATGAGACATCCATAACCTCTCTGGACAACCTGTTCCAGTGCATCACCACCCTCTGTGTGAAAAACTTCTTCTTAATATCTAACCTAAACCTCCCCTGTCTCAGTTTAACACCATTCCTACTTGTCCTATCACTATCCATCCTCGTGAACAGTTGTATTCTTAGTGTAATTGTAACAGGAGAGTAAAGAAAGGATTAAAAGGAAGTGCCCATTCATTTTGTGACTATTCAGTTGCTTGTCTTTGAAAAGACATCTTGGATTCCCAACATGATCTCAACATTGTGACATTAGACCCAAACCTACCAGCAGGTCTATCCTGTCTCCTTTGGTCTCTCACTATCCAGCTCCTCTCCCACAGCCTACAGCTATATCAGTGCTCCAAATGCTGACATTGCAAAGTATGCAAACACAGCAGTATCATTTTGTTTCTTTTTGCCCCAAAATAACTTTGGAGAGCATATGACTTCTTGTGCTAGATGTTCAGATATTTTCCCTGGTACTATTTTTTCCTGAGCAAATGGTATCTTGTGGGACTAACTGTTTGGACAAGGAGTTTTTCCAAATTGCAGTTTATATAAACTGTATGTCTTCATCAGCCAGATGTGCATTAATGATGCCTGTGGTTGGATTTTCAGCATGCTTGTCTGATGGCTTCTCCTGGGGCTTGCACAAAAATGGCTTGGAAATGGAACATTTGCTAAGAAGCAGATGCTGGCAAAAGAAAGCGTTACAATGAGATGTAAAGTATGTGCACTGTAATTTATACAGGCAACTAGCTTCTGGAAAACTTGACCTCTGTCCAGCAGAGGACAGAAACCTATCCAAAGAGACCTCCGAAGCAGTGACTGGTACCCAGTGGGACAGAGGTGGAGGAACTAATTATATTTTTGCAGCTGTTACACCAATGCTGGAAGTATGTTGGTGACAAATGACTTTGTGGTGGACAGCACAGTAGTTAATACTGCAGAAAAGCTACTATACACTGTGGTTTGACTGCTTATGTGCTATTAGCATTATAATCAGGTGTGCAAGGGTGACTTTTCTCTTCAGGGGTCACTGCTAGCGTGCAGTTTCTCACTGACCCTCTACAGTTGGAGCCACAGTTCTCATTAAGGTGCTGACAGATTATATTCCTGTGTCTCCCTCCATAGAAGGAGAGAGAAGGATCGTGCACTATTTCACAAAATATGTCCTTGTTGTGTAAAATATCCATGCTGTGCTCTGTAGTAGGTGACGTTTTGTTGTAGACTCCGAGAGACACAGCAACCTGGGGTTTCTCTCTTCATCTGCTTTTAATGGTTTATTTCTCTCTCTGACTGTAAACCACTAGTAACAGGTGAAAACTTTCTCTGACTTTACAGGAACAAGTCTGTGCCACTGTCAGTTGGGGGGGAAGAAGGGGAACCACCCGTCCATCACCTGACTGCAAAAAATGTTTGTATTCTTCAAGTACTGTAAGCCTCATCATTGTTTCTTTTATCTCTGGCAAGATATGTTTTGTTCCACCTGTAACTTCATTTTTATCAGCAAAAGTAATTGTGATTTATTCTGTGTCAATCTATTTGGATTCTGTCGTTTCCTTTCTTACAGGTTCTACAATTGTTCCTGCATGAGAATCAGATATTGCCCGCAAACTTGGATGGCATGTAAAACAGATATTAACAAGTGATAAGATTGTCCCTTCTAGTGCTACAAATCCAGTCCTGGGCGACTTTTGCATTCTGGTCAGTAGCTCCATGTGTATGCATATAATCATTCATTGAATCATTCTGCCTCTGTTACATCCTCATTTGGACATTCATTTACATAATCTACTCACCACAAGATGCATTTTGCTCATCTTATTTTCTTATTGGTAGCTTTAGAATGATTTAAAAAGAAAATGACATGTTATTTAGTAATGGCAAATACATTATGGTAGCAGTAGAAGACTCCAGGGAGAAGCATAACATCATTCTACTGTGTGAATGCAGAGAGCAGTCCCTGTCCTAAACAGTCTGCAATTCAGAGATTGTGTATTTAACAGCAAAGAAGATAAATAAAAGAAGGAACTGATAGCTTCTGGGTAAGTTGTTTGCAGCGTCCTAATTTACCATGAAAGAAGTCAGCAGTATAAATGGTGTTACAGGAGAAGTTATAAAGACATGAAAGATATATAGTGCAGATCCTGTCCACAAGCCATCATCTCTCAGTGTAAGTCAAATGCTACTTGTGTCTTCCCAGTGATATAAGACAATGTGAACTAGGAAATGGAACAACAGATAGAAGAAAAGCATAGCTGGAGGCAGATGTTTGAATACAAATCATCCCTTCAGGCTGATGCACAATTGCAGGGTTCCTGGATTGACTCATTGACATTATTTATGCAAAACTTCTGGCCATATTCCCTCTGTGCAATGTATTACAAGTGATGCATTGCAGAATTGGGTGAATTTCTTGTATTTCTCTAGAGTTTTCTATCTTGTCCCTATACAGCCTTCTAGATGTATCTCAGAATTACTCAAAGCAGTAGTTTTCTTATAGTAGCCCAGAAGCTAAATGAAACACCTGGCCATTTTTACTGACCACATTCCCAGCTATTGCAGTCTCAGACAATGGCAAAACTCATCATCTTGCCTGGTCTATAGTGATTGCACGTGAGATTTTAGGCTTTTCTTCTTTAACACAGTACATCCTAATTTTATTTTGGAGTGTTGGAAGTTGTTTTGTAGCTTACAGCATATACTGTGTGTAAAACAGATGTTCAGTAGACTCTATGTGGCTGCAACTGTCCTACTAAATGTTCATTGGGCTTCTCTCTGGTGTGAGGCCAATTGGCATGGAACAGGCCACATGCATACTGTTTGACTCTAAACTTTGGAAAAGAGTAGCAATATATGTACTACCTACTGGGAATGATCACTGTCTCATGTTAACTTCCAGACAGTTGGTAGTAGAGCGCTAGCTGAGCAGGGCAGACACGAAATCACAGATTCGCAGAATTAAAGGGGCTGGAAAGGACCTCTGGGGATCGTTTTGTCCAATCCTGTAGTAAAGCAGGTTCCCTACAGTAGGTTTCACAGGAAAGCATCCGGGCGGGTTTTGAGTATCTACAGAGAAGGAGACTCCACAACTTCTCTGGGCAGCCTGTTCCAGTCCTCTGTCACCCTCAAAGTAAGAAGTTCTTTCTCGTGTTCAGATTGAACGTCTTGTGTTCCAGTTTGTGCCTATACCCCTCGTCCTGTCACTGTGCACCACCAGAAAGAGTCTGGCCACATACACTTGACACCCACCCTTTAATTTAAAAGTATTGATAGGACTCCCTCTCAGTCTCTACCAGGATGAGCAGTCCCAGCCTTTCTTCATATGGGAGATGCTTCAGTCCCCTCATTATCTTTGTGGCCCTCCACTGGACTCCCTCTGTAAGTTACCTTTCTTGGACTGGGGAGTCCAGAATTGGAGACAATACTCCAGATGTGGCCTGACCAGGGAAGAGTAGAGTACACGCTGAAGAAACAGTCAGGTTCTCACTGGGATGCTTTTGGCAGATCCTTCTGCTGACCTCGGCTTCCTGCCACGTCCAACAGGGGTAGTTAACAGTGTCCCTTTTCTTCTCTTTGTTTGTATCCAGATTCTCTGTGTAATCTGCTTAAAAAGATTCAGTGACCATTTCCATGCTAATGATTCATAAGTCTACCTTTAATGAATCCCTCATCTCAGCTGGTTTTATGGGCTCTGATCCAGGGAAGTACTTAAGCATGTGCTTAGCTTTGAGCTTATTGACATTCCAGACTCAGGCCAGCATCACACTTTTGAGAGCTGTCAAAATAATAACTAATTTTATTATTGAAATTGCCGTGCTTTGTGCTCTAAGGTTGACACAAAAATCGGATTAGTATTGACCCTTCTAAATAAGGGATGTTAGAAAGTCATTCAGCACACAAATGATTTCTGAAAAACTGAAGAAACCAACTACATAAATACATATAAAACAAATTATTTGCAGCTGAATGTCACAACTTAATAATGTATCCAGCACAAATCTACATTCAGGAGAGTGAACTTATAAAGACATATGAACCACATATGATGTACATATACTGTACTGTATGTTAATGTTTGTATGTGTGTATCTGTATCTGTACATACCTGTGTATCCCTATGAATTGTATAAATCTGCCCTGTCATCTTTATACTGTAGATCATTATATTCAAAATGTAGAGGAAGAAAATGTGTCTTTCTGACCCCTTATGTATTTTGACTCTTTGACTGGAATTCTGAGAATCATCTGAACAAGACTGTGCCCGTCTGTTTTACCACTAGGAGAATGATACCAACTTGTGTCTTGTCTTGTCTGTTGGTTATTTAATAAATGTCAACAGCTTACTTGATCTACAGCAATCGTGCTACTGCTAGTAGTGTTCCCTTATATACCACAAGAACACGTCAGTGTATACTGGTGTGTTTATAATGAGGAGAACATTTTCAGAATGAACTTAAGTGAAGTGTTCCCTAGCTAAAGGAGAAGGAAAAAGTAGAAAATAACTTCAAATGAAACGTTCCTTAGGCACAGATATGAGCCTTATTTGGCCATATATGGCAAGACCTAAATTTGAACACAGCCTTCATATCAGCCTGAGAGCCAGGAACAGATTGGCTTCCTGGCGAAAAGTGAGCGAATTACTTCAGAAGCTTCTCTTCATTATGTTGTTCCTGATGCCTTAAACTTTGTTATAGTGATAATTGCTGCTTCTGGATCTGTAAGTTTTCTCAACACTGGATCAAGACTAGAGTTCAGGTCAGGCCAAAACTCCTGGGGCTCCCGATCATTGTGGCACTAACCTTTCCTATGCTGGAGGGACATGTACTCCCTCTTTTATCAGACTGTACGCTCTTCAAACACACAATAAGAGTGTTTTAACATTTTATATTCTGAACAGAGATGGCTGGTAACAGATGGAAGAAGGGCATCATTGTTATTAGCACATTAAAGATCTGGGATGGAGAGTAGGTGGTGACAGGATTTCCTTATGAGTATTAGTCATCTGAAAGCTGTGGTATGTGCAGAACAAGTTTGTTGTCCAGACTTTCCCATTAGCTACAGGAACTTGAAAGAAACCTGCAGGAAAAGGTGTCCCCAAGGGCACTGAAAATGCACTAGAGAATTGCTTGGAGTGGACAGCTGAGTCAGGAAGGCAAATCTCATTTCCAGTGGCAGTGGCAAATCTACCGGAGAAATGTGAGGCATAGCTAAAAATTGGAAGCAGACATCCAAACTCTGATGTCATAAGTGCAATTCTGTTCTTTGTTTTGAAAGATGAATGTTAGGTGACAAAGAAAGATGGAAGGGGAATTTTCCTGCTGAGACAAAACTCAGAGTTGTTGATGTAGGTCTAGAGCTTATTCCTGAGAAATCTTGTCAATTTCAGAGATTTAAAATGCATCTGAAGGCAGTAGAGAATGTAAAAAAGTGGAAATATGGCTGTGAGCCAGACGAAGTGTGATTGGTTAGCAGAAAAGCAGGTTCTAATTGCAGTAGAGAGCTGAAAGTGACAAAACAGACCATCCCCCTTATCTTGCAAAGATGGCCTACTGTGCCATGCGACAATGGCAGTTTAAGGCATCTCATTTAAAGTAAGGTAAATTGAGAAGCAGTCTCTTTGTGGTCTGACCGATGAAGCCACTGAGAAAGCAAGACCTCCTCCAAAGGGATTAGTGATTTAAATACAAGGCTTGGTGGTGCTAAAGGATAGCAAAGGTGAAATCCCTCATGCCAAAGAAAAAATGACACTTTGCTATTAAGTTTTTGTTCTCAGGATGGATTTTAGGCAAGAGAAAGAAAAGTAAAGATGTGAAAAAAATAGCATGTCTGTAAAGGAAAAGGAAAAGAATTGTAAAACCATTTAAGTTCATTTGCAGTGTAATAGAACCTATTCACAGAAATATCTACAGCAATCCTCTTTAATCTGAAAAATTGTATAGTCCTGCATGAGCTGAAGTTAACAGGACTTGTATTTGAGTGAGATTTGATTTTTATACTGGGACATTTTCTGTGATACTATTTTGTTCTGTTTTCTGGCGCTGTCTGTCTTGCCATGCACGTACATTGCATTCTGTTCTACGTAGAATAACTTCTTCACTACTTGTGCCGCAAACGTTTCCCTTTACAAAACAGCTGATGGTCCTTACATGCAGCATGGATAAATACGTGAGTACTCTGTTTCGTTCCAGCAAGGATCCTTAAAGACAATGTTCCCTTTACAGTCTGTCACTGGCAGCTTTTTCAAACTCTCCAGTCATAACCCAAGTAGAGACTTCACTTTGAGATGCCCTCTGTGGTCTTCACAGCCAGTGCAGGTCCTGTACTGCCCTTGCGCTATAAGAGGATGAGAGTATGTAGGTAAGTCTGCATTACTCTGACATGAAAAATAGTATTTTCAAGGAGATCTTCAAGGAGACATTAGAATCCACATTAGAGGGGCCACGTGGACTCCCTGTTCATTGCAGGGGAGTTAGACTAGAGGACCTTTAAGGGTCTCTTCCAACTCAAAGGATTCTATGATGATTCTTTAATATGTGAAAGCAATGTGCCAGCAAAACTGCCTCAATACAACCTTCTAGTGTAGAAGAGACGTAGACACGAGTGACCTGAATAGCCTCACTGAGCATGTGGACATGAAGGTCTTGTTTTTATCAGGGTCATCACTAATACCTTGTTCAGGCTTTGTTTCACTTCCCCCATCTTATCCCATAAAATGCTTAATCTGTATCATGAGTATCCTAAGGTGACTAATGATATGATCTGATTCCACTGTAATATACCCAGCCTAAAGTCTCTTTCAAGAAGTGCCAAGTACTCTTCTCTAAACATACCATCACTCTGTGAAAAAATGCCAGTGGTTGGAAACCCCGAAATCAGGTAATTCTGAAAGCTAAATCACTTCTAAGAGTTCTGCCCTTAGTCTGTTAGTTTCAAAAATTTGAAACAGCACCTCTGAGTTGAGGGCAGTGGATGCTAAACAAAGGATACAATTTGCGTTACTTAACATGTTTGCATTATTTAGCAGATGGGCCTGGCAAAAGCTGGCACTACATCTCCTGCCTTGCCTCCCTGCTGTGCGCTTTCAGTCCTGAACAGGTAAGGATTCAGTTTCCATTCCCATGCTCCCCGTATTGACAGATGAAAGAGACAAAGCAAAGGGAACAAGAATTCAGACAAGCAGCTTGGAACAACAGAAGATGCATATTGCCAAATGCCCGATCCATCACCATCAGCATCACTGAATTCAACATCTTTCTGCGCTTTCAAATCATCATGGGCTTTATAGGTCTCTCCCTCCCAGTTTCTAAATCTCTTTGTTGTCTTGTATCATTTTTCTTTCGAGTGGATATTATTTTCTGGGCTTTCTCTTTGCTTCCACACATATTTTTATGCAAGTCAGAAAAGATGTTTTGTCACCTGGAGCTAAGCTGCCAACTGAAACTGGCTGGTGTGTGAACATTAGGCCAGGAATCTGCAAGCTTCACTGGCTGCTAATAAAGTGGCGGATTGATGTTAAGGTTGTCTGACTGTTAAGTCCCTACATATAGAGTCAGCCTCGTTAGCCTTATTATTTATTTATATTGTACTGTGGGTATATGTGCACTTCACTAACAAAGAGGAGATGAAGTCCCTGCACCAAGCCACTTACTGACTAATTTAGGTTGCTATGATGTATAAAAGATTAGTGAACACATGCAAGCAAATAGCAGCAAAGAGGAACTGAGTCATGTAAGGCTCCGTGAAAGCGGCAGAGATTTAACACTGATGGTTTTAAGGACACACTTCATGGTGTCTGTGGTAAAGTCTCTGTACTGCAGCTCCGGAGAGCTGAATTCAACAGCTGAGTCCTGTTCAAGTCATCTAGGGCTTAACAGTGCATACTGTGAACTGCTGTTCCGCTTCAAAATAAGGTGTTAACTGTGCTTCGTTTTCATGTTTGGCATCTTGATTTCAGTGGCCCTGTGCCAGCTTGCATCAGCTGAGGATTCATCCCTAAAAATAAAAATCTCACTGACTTCCCACCTTAGCTGGGTTCTGAGGAGACGGCTGCAAATCCTTGTGCTGTTTTATCTGATGTCACCTGGGTTTGTTTGTTCTTTATCTGGCAATATAAGGTGGAACACACCTTGAATACTGTATCCAGGAAAGGTATGTTGGAGAGTGAATCAGTGTTAACATGCATTATGTTTTTCAGCCTTAAAATGCATTTTGTTCTGTTATTGTACAAGATGCATCATTTCAATTCCCTTTTTTTTCCTCTTGACTTGTTGACAAAGCAATGAGCCAGCTCTAACACTGATCTCTAAGGTATGCAGACAGTCTTTTCAGCAGGCGAAGGATTCGTTTATGACAACCTGTTATTCTTATTCCATTGTTCCACTTTCTGCCTTATCTGTTTATGCTTCTTTCTTCACATTAGACAATTCATTGCTGGTGGGCTGTGTTATCAAGTGCTCCAGGACATCTTAGCTAAGGGAGGCATCTCTCTTGAGTAGCATGTCAGAGAGATCTTCAAAGAAGTCTTAACAAAGGATGCATTTGAAGGCAAGAGGAGCCTGGCTATTTTAACTATTCTTCCTTTTCATCTCTGAAAGTAGACTGTGAGTGTGACTGCTCTGTATTTTCTTGTCGGATCCCTTGACTCTTTTTCTAAAAGGTTATGTTGGTTACTTTCTAATCCAAAGGGACTCTCCCCAACTAAAAGCATTTCTGAAAATGTCAGCTGAAATTCCCCACCTTCTATTCCTGTTTGTTTTTAATATTCTCATTTTCATACTACTTGAGTCTTACGGCACCATCAGTTTTCAGATCTTCCAGAATTTCCTTAGAAGTTTGGTGCCATGAATGTCATATTTGTCCTTATCGCTTTGCTATCCAACGCAGGCAGTGTTTCACCTTTTGCGTTTCAGAATGCAGTTTATCACTTCACTTCTACTTTCACTGTCTGCTTCTCTACAGCTTCCCCTGCCTTCGTGCAGCAAACAGACTTGAGAACCTCGGTGCCAAGCTCTCCTCTTACTGCTCTCTTTTTACTTTGCTTTAATTAAAAAGTAACAACAGCCATTGCTTCAATTCTGTCTCGAGATAAGCTGAAGTAGAACTTATTGTTTAAGACTGGTGAGCCGAATGAGCCTTGTTTCAGTGGCTGTTGTCTGTAAATTGCCTGCTGCTGTTAAATTAGCATAACCAGAAATTTACAGGAACAGAATTACTGCAGATTTTAATTTTCCTTTTGAAATCTGAATAGAACAGAATGGCAAGTTAAGAAAAAGAACATTAATTAAAACGTTGTCTTCTTGGTCAGCTGACACATTTTTTTTTCCCACTGAATTCAAAAATTTGATGTCCTTTTTGACTTTCTTAATTCTCCAAAATTAGAAAATAAAATGCGTTTAAAGATCAAAGTGGTTTGAATAGTGGAACTAATGCATCGATTGCTCCAAATGGGAAAAGTTCAATTTTTACATTATATCCAGGCTTCTCTCTCTCTCTCTCTCTCTCTCTCTTTTTTTTTTCTTAATTGCACCATCTGGTCTAATGAAATGTTGCATCTTCTTGCAAACTGATTCAGTGATGGATGTGGCTAACATATATATTTAACAATCTGAACTAGTATGCTGTTCATAAAACCGTTACAGTTTTCTCTGTGTGATAATTGGGATGACTGGTGTTAAGAAAGGTGAGAAAGAGAGATGGAATTCTTAAAAGATAGATGAGTGTTAGCGAGGGATGCTGTACCAGAATGTGGGAACTTCAGAAGGAAGACTAAAATGGCTGTAGGAGTACAAGAAAATTTGTTTGCTTCTCCAAAAACTCAAAACTAAGGTGGATTTTTTTGTCAAGTCTTTTTATTAACTATTTTTGAGATGGTTGGATATAGCGTCTGATGGGAAAATCTCTTGATGGCTGTAATCTGCCACTTTACTGTAGTCAAGTACTTTCCTGGGACTGCTCGATTCCATTTCTTCCTGCTTCAGACATCAGAGCCAGCGTATCAGCAGTCTACATGGGTGATGTGGTTAATCCAGCCAGAAGGGAACTGAGAGAGATGGGAGGAATTTTAATGAAAGATTTATTATTCATTATACAAGTAAATGCCGCTCATACTTTTTATTATGGCTTTCCAGTCAACCTTGAGCTGATTCATAGCATAATAAGCCGTAATAGTGACCAGTTTACACAGTGTAAATTAGAGAGACACACACCAGAAAATCAATATGTAAAACTGAAACATAGCATGAGAATTGGCATCTTCAATAGAAGATAGTTTTAGCATGTGCTTCCTTGCATATATATGTTTGTAGGGAAAGAAATGATGAGGAAGAGGCATTTTTCCACTTCACCATGAATAGTTTGACATATTCCCCAGCTGATGGCATAGTTGAAGGGTGCACTGGTACAGGTTTGATTTCTTGTACTCAGCATAGCTCTATGTGGTGTAATTGCACAGAGAGCCTGGAGTGACTTTTAATCCAGATAGCCTTGGGCTTACAGCTTGTTAAGGAGAGTCTCTGCCTGTACCATGAAGCTGCGTGTGCATTAGTTAATATCTCAAAGGCATTTTGTAGTACCAGCATTCCAAATGCCTCAAATTGGGGATCATTTCACTACTTGTAGCTTCATGTTGTATCATTTTATCTCATTCCCATTCAGTCGTTTTTAAAGAGACGGCAGTCCCAAACAACCACTTCACCATCAGGTTCACTCTGGGGACTGTGCAAGTATCACTGAGCAGACAGCACAAGGAATGTACATCTGGAACTGGAAGTTTCTGTGCCAGGAAAAGCCTAACACAGGAAAACTGCTGAATGAAAAAGAAGAATTCTCTTCACTGAAAGGATAATTAAGCTCTAATTTAACAAAAGTCACCAAAAATGCAAAAAGCTGATGAGGATCTCACTTTGAAAGGCTCTACCAAGTTTTAATAGGATCCACCAACACACATTTTAAATAATGCCAAGAATAAGGGTTTTATCATTGTCTCATTGAATTCCATTGAGTTTTATCCTCACGGCCCGCAGTGTGGGAAGCTGTTGCACATATATACAACAGAATCTGTTTCCGAGCAATTTCCAAGGGCCAGAAGAAACAAATCGAGCCAACCAGGCAAGTACATGTTTTCAAATATTAAGCAGAACTGTATCCAAAAGGAAAAACAGAAATTATTTACAAGATAAAGGAGCTGCTTCTTCATCCCAATCTGTCCTCTGAATGCAGAATCTAAGGATATATTATAAATGGGATACAATCCAAAGGGCTGATTGCCTTTAGTACGTGTATTTGAGTTAACTGAGCAAGTTTGGATCTGAGGAGCTGCAGTTACCAAGTGTTTATTAAGAATTTTATCCAACATGATGTAGCTAGTATCATTGTGCAGTGTGCTGTGGGAGAACCTGAGTACAGTCTTTATCTCACCTAGCCAGAGAAAATGGCTCTAGGAGGAGCCCTGATGAGTACTCTGTCCTTCCTCTACTGCCCTTCCTCCTTAACCAATTTGTCCCACTTGTTCGTGAGCAGGGTGTGATGAGCTCTCCAGACCCACCTTGTGCACTCATTTCTAGTGCTTCACTCTCTTTGCTACAGCATTTTATCTATTGTCTAACCTTGTGTCAATTTAAGCCCATTACTTTTTGTCTTATTCAGAGTGAATGCAGAGTAGTGTACTTGGTAAGAATTTCTTACGTATCTGAAAACTGTTAGTCTGTTTCTTTTCTCGTGGGAAGATGATCCTTAAAAGTAACACAAAAAGAAATAATAACAGTCATAATAACTATCAAGTCCTATTCACTGACACATCTTTCCAAATTATCTACTTGTCTGTCTTGCGCCCTCACCATGGGATGGCGTAGCAATCTGAATTAAAGTACAGGTTCCTATCTGATCGCCTTTCCAGAATATAAATGTCTTTTGCAGGGCGAGAAGAACCCCCACAGACCTTCCCAGAAGTTTCCCCAGAGCTCCGTCCGCCCTGGCAGAGCTTTTGCTCCTCTCCCGGTGGTTGCCTTGAGTACAGCAAGATGTGAGTGCCACCTGGTGCTCGCACTGCTGCCTGGCAAGGAAATAAATGCCACAGCAGCTAAAGAGGATGTGGAACTTTCTGTAAATCACCGCCAGGCTTGTATTAACCAATAAAAATAAATTCCCTAAAACAACAGATAAAGAATCTCACTGCTGTCAAGAAGTCCAAAGCCTCTGAATTATCATTATTTTTTTTTAGTGGTAGGGACTGCCTCTTCTGCATCCAAGCTATGAAAGGCTTTTCACTGAGATAAACAGTTTCCTACCTATTTTGAAGTCGATGTGTTAAAAGACTTGAAACAAAGAAGATCTTTAAGAGTAATCTCTACCTCCCACTCTCTGATGTCGGGGTCTTTTTTTAAGTGAAGTTGACTTGACACCAATTAAGCAAGCAAACAGCTGAGGAATATGAGAATTGTTCTGAATGCTGTCATCCGTCTCAGTGCAGAGGACTTCTAAGAGGTTTGATTGGGTCTGGAAAATTACAGAATGTGCGTGCTTTCCAGCTTCACCTGAGGGGTCTTGGGTGAGTCAAGTTTAATACCTGGTGTTGTAGTAGGCGTTTGACGGGGATACGTGCTGTATGGGATAGGCCTCTCCCTCAGCACAGTGAAAGGGTGCTGTTGTGCTCAGATAGACTGTCCTTGCTAACGAAGTAAACAAGATAAGAAGGCGAAGGAATGAGGAGACAATAGGAGCCAAATAAGGAATTGTAGTAAGGGGCTAAGATCCAGTACGGACGAATCAGGACAGGGCACGATAGCCCAAGTAAAGGTATACAAGCTGTGCTTAGTAGTGAATTGACGCCATTTTGCTGCTCATCATATTGGTGTGTGTCTGAAGTCATTTGGCCCTGATCAGGTAATTGGTCAGTGTGTGCAAGAGGGCTAACACAGGAGGCTAACATCACAGTTGCAGAGAGCAACAACCTGGTATTCAGGTTGCAGCTGCTGTTTTTAAAGGAGAATAAATTACTGTTGCTATTGACAACACAGCAATGGAGTAATTGTAAATGTAGTAAGACGAGTTGGCCAATAACTTTTATCAGAAGATGCTGATTTGAAGATATAAAAAATGCTAATTAGTTGTATTGGTCATTCAACGTGTAATGAAAAAATATTGAAAGATCAAATTCTGGAAGAGGTGAAATATTTTATATCGGGCTCATCAAAATACTTATAGATCGTTATACATTAGAAAAGGTTAAACAAAAGGGGAGAAGTCTACTTCACCAATATTGAAATAATTCACTGAAGAACCTTCTTAGTAATTTTTTTTTCTATACTTCTAAATCTTCTCCTTTCTGACATTTTCTTCCTGAGAAAGCCTGTGTTTCATCTCTGTTCTCAATATGAAAGCAAATTCAGAAACACTGATTTTCCCCACAGAATAGAAATTTCATCCTCTGATAACCTGCCATGAATGAGACTGCCTGCCACTAATGTGATCAGACACACTAATAGCATGTATTGCTTATCACTGTAATATTTCTGTAAGAGCTATTGATGGCTCACAAAACCACTGGATGTTGATCTCAATTAGTTGGGCCAGCTTGCATGTCCGTACAGGTATTTCCTTGCAGCGAGGGTATTCCAAGATTGTTAATATTTTAATCTATGTAGATTGCTCCAGACGTAATGCCTCCTATTTACTATCAATACCAGCTGGGGGATGAAAGGATCGAACACAGTATTGCTGAAAAGGACCTGGGGATACAGGTGGATGGGAAGCTGGACATGAACCAGCAGTGTGCCCTCACAGCCCACAAAGCCAACTGTATCCCGGGCTGCATCAAAAGAAGTGTGACCAGCAGGATGAGGGAGGTGATCCTGCCCCTCTGCTCTGCACTGGTGAGGCCTCACCTGGAGTACCATGTCCAGATGTGGACTCCTCAGTACAGGAGAGACACAGACCTTCTGGAGGGTGTCCAAAGGAGGGCCACAAAAATGATTCAAGGGATGGAACACCTCTCCTATGAGGACAGGCTGGGAGAGCTGGGGCTGTTCAGCCTGGAGAAGAGAAGGCTCTAGTGAGACCTGATAGCAGCCTTTCAGTAGCTAAAGGGGGGCTGTAAGAAAGAAGAGGACAGACTCTTAAGCAGTGTTTGCTGTGACAGGACAAGGGGAAATGGTTTCAAACTTAAAGGGGAAATTGAGACTGGATATAAGAATGATATTTTTTACAGTTAGGGTGGTAAGGCACTAGAACAGGTTGCCCAGAGAGGTGATGGATGTTCCATCTCTGGAGATGCTCAAGGTCAGGCTGGACAGGGCCATGAGCACCCTGCTCTAGCTGTAGGTGTCCCTGTTCATTGCAGGGGATTTGGACTAAGTGGCCTGTAAGGGTCTCATCCAACTCAAATGATTCTGTGATTCCATTTATTTCCATGGAAATGACAAGAGATATCAGAAGCACAACAATACGATTTGATAGAGCAAATTCTTAGCTACAGAACAGTGTTTTTTACCCTAGTTGCCACCATTAGCTGTGTATTTCCACCAGCCATGAAGAGGAGCCTGCATGCCACGCCAACAAAATTCTGCACCAGCAAAGGTGACCCACTGCTGCTATCACCACTGCTAAAGTGCACCATCCACCACCTCACTGTGCTCACATCCACTGTTTGGTACCCATAAGTGTTCAGCAAACACTGATAAATGTCAATGGATGCCTTTTTTTTTCTGTATGGAGGAATTCATTGGCACACTTTTGCTTCCATGCTACCGTGGAAGTGGTAAAAGAACCACTTCCATGTCAGACTGTCCCTCTGCTGCCATCTGTCAGATGACAGCAAAATGTGATGGAATATTGTTGAGAAGGTTCAGCCTCTATTGCCATACCACCAACATCTGCCTCTGACGTCATGTGCCAACATATAGGAAACATTACTTTTGGAGCAGCCCTCATGTCTAAACAAGATCAACTTTTTTTTTATGTCAGAAAACTGGGAAAGTGGGAGTGGTAATTACTGATGTTAATGTGGACAATTGGGAATTGAACTGCATAAAGCAGTAAGACAGAAAGGAAGACCACAAGAAATTAATACGCTGGGTCAAAGTGCTAAGTAATTGAACTAGCAGAGGAGGGAAGAAGAAACAAGATCATTTTTAAAAGGCCATGAACCTTACTATTACATTATGTGGTGACTCAAAATCTGTTCATGCATTACAGTATATTAATTTTACATTAGATTTACCTAAGTACTTTTTTAAGAGCCTCATCCTGTTGCATTTTTGCTGTTAGGTGTGTGCAGGCTGATAGGGGAGGTGGGCCTGAAAGGTTTAATATCCAGCTATCAGAATACCTGCACGTATTGCCTAGAAACTACACCCATTGTCTTGTCACTGACTGTCCATCCAGAGCATCCTCATTACAGTCAAGTTAGTACACAAAAATCTAAGGAATGTCAGGCTTTTAGTCAGGAGCAGGAAAATGCCAGCTTAGCTCCAATGGGAAAGCTATCAAGGCCATCAGCTTAAACCTGACGTGCCAGGCCATTGAGGCTGCTGTATTTGCCATTTACTTTAGCAGCTAGGAAGACTGTGCAACAGCTGGACACAGCTTCATGGAAGAAGTTGATGTCACTCATCCCACTGTCAGCAATTAAAGAAGATTAATTAGCAGATACTGCCATTGAAATTTATTTCTGTTATGAGGTACACAGGGGTGCACCTGTGTGAAGGGTGTTCCATGAAGATTAATGGAACTAATGGATGTTTGATTGGCTCTGAGTAAGATAGATTTTGTCATTTACCAAAATAATTTGTGACATTTTAGAAGTACTGGAAAGTAAATTGTCTGAAGATAAAGTTATGCAGCAACCCATGAGTTTAAGACATGACATGTCTGACAGAAGGTGATCCATTGCCATCACTGGAACTGTCCTGCTTATTTAGATTGGCTGACTCCAGGCAAGTGCAGCATGCAGGAAGCTGGTCCCACTAGCTCTTCTAGCCTGATCTCATGCTAAGCCTTAACACTCAATTCATCTTGAGGTATTTGCTTCAATCTGCCTCTACTTACATATATTAGTTATCTCAATGGTAGCTGCTCTATACTACTCATCTAGCCTCCATCTGTAAGCACCTGCAAAGGGAAATCAGAGCATCTGTGGTGCATTTCTGCTGAATCCTTCACAAGAAGCCCAGCTCCATTAGCAATCTGAGAGCACTGGGAACTAGTCTTATGGGCACAGATTTACGCAGTAAGAACCTGTTCCTACTTTATGACATTGTTTCTATAGCAGAAATCCTTAGAAAACAGTGTTTTTTAAATTTTAATATGGGGAGGAATGGGATGTCTCAGCTGGGAGCTCTCATGGGTATCCAGGCTGACAACCCTCCAGATCTCTGAAAAGTACCCCTGAATTGATGACATCTCAGATCTACTTCTTTTTCCCGCCTCCAAACCTTTCCACTTCCCCAAGCTAAATTCCTACTAAAATGCTGAGCCCATAGCATGTCTCTGAAATAAATTCCTCTCTTTCTATCTCAACCCCTGTCCCAGGTGCTGGTTTTTAGTCATCTCTTAAAGTATTTTCTGTAGTATCTCACTACCCAAACTGTGTCTTATGTAAAATTGTCTTGCCCAAGGACTGTACTACATAGGACATCACTGGCTTAATTATCAGCTGGTTTCTCTTCTCCAGTAGGTCCAAGTCACAGCTTCTTCATTGTGATGTTTGTGGGCAAAAACAGTTGAGATGAAGAAAGGTGTCATTATAGGGCATGGGATCTTTTCACTTGGACTCTTCCTTACAGAATCCCAACATGACTGAGGTTGTCAGGGACTTCTGGGTCCCTCTAGCCCAACCCCTGTACAAACAGAGCAGGGCGCCCAGGGCCATGTCCAGGTGGCTTTTGAAGATCTCCACAGCCTCTGGGTAATCTGTGCCAGTGGTCCATCACCCACACAGCACTGTGTGTATCCTGGTATTCAGGGGAAACCCCCCGTGTCCATTTCCTCTTGTCCTAGCACTGAGAACCACTGAAAAGAGCCTGGCTCCATCCTCTGCACCTTTCCTTCAGGTGTCTGCGGACACTGATAAGGTCCTCCCTGAGCCTCCTCTTCTCCAGGCTGAACAGGCCTCTCTCTCTCTGCTTTTGTTTGATAGATGCTCCAGTCCCTTGACCATTTTTGTGACATCTTGCTAGACTCTCCATTATATCCATGGATGTATTGTACTGGGTGGCCCAGAACTGGGTACAAGGCTCTAGATCACCTCCCTCAAACATGCTGGCCATACTGTTCCTAATGCTGCCAAGAATACCATTAGCTTTCTTTACAACAGGGACACTTTGCTGGCTCATGGTCAACATAGTGCCCACCAAGACCCTGGAGTCCTTTTCTACAAACCTTCTTTCTATCTGGGTGGTCCTCAGCATGTACTGGGTTTGTTTCTCCCCAGGTTCAGGATTTTGTCCTTCTTGCTGAACTTCATGAGATTCAGCCCATTTCTCCAGCCTGTCCAGGTCTCTCTGTGTGGCAGTGTGACACTTTGGTGTACTCATCACTCCTCACAGTTTTGTGTCACCTGCAGACTTGCTGCCCCATCATCCAGATCATTCATGAAGGTAATAAGCAGTGCTGGACCCAGTATTGACCCCTGAGGTACACCACTATTTACCGGATTCCAACTAGAGTCTGTGCCACTAATCACCACCCTTAAGGCTTGGCACAGCACCACTCCATGTGCACCTCTTCATACCCAAGGGTATAGGGAGTAAAACACTGGTCCCTTGCTTCCTCAGTTCATAAGTAACCATGGTACTATTTTTCAGCAATTTCACTAGCATACATTTCATTCTTGTTCTGAACAGGGACATGATAATGTATGAATAGTTGCAGGAAACAGATTTCTTTTCCCTTCCTCCTCTCATGCCATCCTGCCCTTCATATCTCCCCTAATCTTCAGCTTTGTACTTCTGGCAGCTGGCAACCCCTGGGCTCCATGGCTGAGAGATGAAACCTGCAGGGCTGGAAGGAAGATGTTGTGCCTTTAATTGATCCCCGAAGCAATGTGCAGGGATCCACAGGAGGATATTCTAGTGATTACACGGCTCAAATATTTGGTATCTAGAGTAGATCTTGGAGGATTGTTTAGTTTTTTCAGTTTTAAATGATAAACAGACAGTTCCACAAAGCGAGGTTTGCCTCTGAGGGATAACTGAGCTCTTATCCCATATTCCACATTTTTATATTTCCATGGCTTTCTACACTGAGTTTGCACCTGTTTTCAAATATTTCCCCCCTTCAGCACTACATCTGAAGTGAATCAGCCTGAAATTTTAGTATTTGACATATGAGGCTTTTCTGCCTCCTCAGTAGGGAAGTTGGTGAGTTGCAGTCATTCATAACTCGAGCTCAGTGTGTTGACCATACAAGCATGGTTGCAGATGCATCATAGCTGGCTTTGTTAAATACTGCATCAGCTGGGAATCTTTTCCTTAGATGTGTTCTTGGGAACACACACAGAGCTGATACCTGAATGAATGCGCTTGCCCATGTTTCTAATTCTGGGTTTCATTTTATGGCTCTTTATTTTTTCTCACACTTTTAGTTTTACTACATTAACTTTGAAAGTGTTTCTCCTGATGTGAGAACAGTCAAGCTGAGTATTTCTAACGACCTTATTATTAAAGAAAAGATGCTACTGGATGTGTGACATAAAGATGTCAAGTAGATATTAAATGTAGTTATACTAAGTAAGGTTTTATTGTCTATTTTATTCAGCTGGAACAGAAAGTTACTTGCTGCTTTATAGTTAATCAAAACACTTTGAATAAGCTCTCAGGTCTTTTAAAAACTCTAATATGAGAATCCAATAATTAAAAAAGCAACCAAATATCATTGTGATAAATCTTAGAGTGCTTCACAGCAAGGGTGACAGTAAGCACTCCTAGAAACATTTAAGATTAAATAATATTTATCCTGAAATGACAGAAAATATTGTATCTCATGCTGTTTAAAATAAATTGTTCTTGTAAAGATTAGAAAGTCATTTTAAAATGGTTTCATATTTTCCACTCCTTTTTTTCCTTTTTCATTATTCCACTGGATGGAGATAGGACAATGGGGAATGGTTTTAAACTGAGACAGGGGAGGTTTAGTTTGGATATTAGGAAGACGTTTTTCACACAGAGGGTGGTGATGCACTGGAACAGGTTGCCCAGAGAGGTTCTGGATGCCCATCCTTGGAGGCATTCAAGGCCAGGCTGGATGTGGCTCTGGGCAGCCTGGTCTGGTGGTTGGCGACCCTGCACATAGCAGGGGGTTGAAACTCAATGATCATTGTGGTCCTTTTCAACCCAGGCCATTCTATGAGTCTATGATTCACAGAATCACACAGAATCACAGAATGGCCTGGGTTGGAAGGGACCTCAAGGATCATGAATCTCCAACCCCTCTGCCGGGTAGGGCCACCAACCTCCCCATTTACCAGACCAGGTTGCCCAGGGCCCCATCCAACCTGGCCTTGAACACCTCCAGGGACGGGGCATCCACAACCTCTCTGGACAGCCTGTTCCAGCACCTCACCACTCTCTTGGTAAAGAACTTCCCCCTGACATCCAACCTAAATCTTCCCTCTTTCAACTTAAAACCGTTCCCCCTTGTCCTGCTGTTATCTACCCTTTCAAAGAGTTTACTCCCTTCCTGTTTATAGGCTCCCTCCAGGTACTGAAAGGCTGCAATGAGGTCACCCCGCAGCCTTCTCTTCCTGCAGTCCTTCCCTGTCTCATGGAGGTAAGCATAATGCGGAATGCCAGGATCCACACAAGGTCAGGGGTCAGAGCTGCGCTTAGGCATGGCCAAAATGGCTTTGGAGGATCCTACACAGAGGGTGGGGGTGCTGCAGTTGCAGGATCAGCCATGTTTTGTGAGTGGGTAAAGTCATTGTGCTTTCCACCTCCAGATCTTTCTTGAACATCTGCTTCGGCTTTGACATTTACAGGAATGATAGCACCAGTTATAGACATTCAAATTCTTATGTCCTTTTCCAAAGAAACGTGCCTCAATCATCAGCAGTGTCGTATTATACACCATAATGCTTATAATGTTATTTCTGCTGTTTCCTTGACCAAAACCTTCTCCAGAACCTCTGCAACCTTCCTCATGGGTATTCGGCATGGTGGCTGGAGGCCTTACATTGTACAGTGACTGTGGTGTCACACTGCCTTTCCATGCAGAGACAGATGTATGCCATCCACCAAAACCTCTGTGGAAAGGTTGGAGGTAGTTGTCCATCACAACAATGCCTGAAGAGTTAAACTCCATGATAGCAGTATAGAAATAGTAAGTCCAATTAAGGTAATCGCCAGGGAGCAATTGAAGGAGAAATAAAATTGTGGTGCTCTCATTTCCATAAGCAAATGAAAATAATTTAGATGACTTGTATCTAGATGAAGGAGAACGCCTATGTAAAAACGAATTACCCTCTGTGCTAATTACGACAAAGAGGATAAAGGACAAACCTTTGAAAAATATCCGAAGGTATTAAATGGAGTTTTATTAATAGATGAAATGAGCTGAAAATGAGAGTTGTGATATATTGTGTTAAGGCCTAGATTCAATAAAAATTCTCTCTGGCTTCCGCTTCACAGCAGCCCCATAAAATCAATTTATTATATGAAGCCAGATGGGTCTTTTATTGAACCTGGACCTTATTCATTAAATAAAAGTAATTACCATCAAATGTAAAAGAACCAATACCTGCTGCTTTATGAATCAGTCACTATCCTCATACATTTAACTGATAATGAGAAAGAAAAATATATATTTAAATCAATAGACACACAGTTCATCAAATGGAAGAGCAGGGCCTGTAATACATTTTCTGGTTTAATTTGTTCCTAAGCACAGGGTTCTTTTAAATCATAATGTCTGCTTCAGCTGCCGAACTCGGATCAGCCACCAGCACCAGGCACGCTGAGCACGATGGCTCTTCCTCTTTTCCCTCTAATGACCCCCCGGTCCTTTGGTCTCAAACACAGGACAAGGACAGGGGCTGCAAACACAAGCGGTGGTAGCAAGCACAGCTCACCTTTCTGTTTGAAAGGAGCTTTGTTGTAATACCTATGTTGATAGTGCTTTGAGCCGGGGGCAGCTCCCCCTGACTTCTCAAATATTCTCTATACCTCCGATGTTGTTCTGTGCAGGACCTGACATGAAATAAAGCATGATACGAAGACAGGGAACCAGCTTGTGTCAGGTGAAGTTATCTGGGGGAATCATACCTCAGATGGGCCATGAATACATACCAAGTTTTAACAGCATGAAGGTTGAAAGATGAAATGAAAGATAGATCACACTACCCAGCCTATTTCTTTGATAGTGAGTGACAAGTGACCACACATGGGAGAGCTTTTGCATTGTACAACTGAAAGGGGCACAGTTTGGAAGAAATCAGGGGAAAACTTAGGGAAGAGCAAGCTAGTGTGAGGGTCTGATGAGAAGCATGATGTTTTCAACATGATCAGGAAGGCAATAAAACTGGGCTGGAGTCAGACAAGGAGGAATGTTCCCAGTAGTGCTGGTGCTGTTTGCACAGGTATGGTGTACAGGCTTTTACATATGTCTGCTCACAGACAGATATAAACCAAATGGAGTGAACACACTTTGATTTCAGTAATTTTTAATACTCAATATTTTTTATGTTCTGAAGTATGTCATATTGGCATACTGCATTAAGTCGTTGTCACTACCATTTGTATGAATCACTGAGTTTGGGGAAAGTAATCAATTCAAGACAATACTATTGACAATAGCATAATTCAATACATTATTACTTAGAACACAGGCCTTGAAATCCAATCCGTTGTCTTCAGCCGGTGTTTATAATACAGCACCTTCCTGCTGCTGCCCTGGAGGAGTTTGTGTTACATCTGCTCAGTTACATCTGAACGGTGTGTTTTATAACATGCAGAGGACAAAAACTTCTGGCAGTTAAGTCACTGTTCACTCAAATGCAGCCTCTGGTTTAAATCTGACCTGGAAACAGGCTTCCCCTTTCTATTTAGTTTCTGTCTGCATTTCTCCCTCTGTCTTTCAGGATGATAATAATGATGATTTGTATTGCTGCTATCCCACTGTGTCAGCTACTCTCTGAACACTGAACAAAAAGGTTTCTCTGCAGGACATTTCTACTGCTTGTTTATGGCCTTTATTCCCTGGGTAGCAGCAGTGGGATTCCTGCTTGGCAGAAGAGCTGAAATGCTTATCTGGCAGAGGTGGAAGTTGAATTTTCCTAAAACTTTAAAGCACTCAGTAGGGTCAGATCCTGAGCACTAGGAGGTAGCCTGGTCCTACAGTGATTTTTTTAAAGGCTGACAAAGTAGATTAGTTTAACCACTTGCCAAAGAGTCCCTGATCTCTTCAAAAGGGAGAAATCTCAGATACTCTGCTCCTCAAGGCTGCTGAAATGGATGTGCTTTGTACTTGCTGAGCCTTCCCCAGCATCCACGATCACACCACAGCTGGCAAGGCCCTTCTCTGGCACTTGAGCTTCTTCCCTGATGAGAGCTGGCTTAGGCCTGATGTACCAGATGATGGCACATGGATGAGTTGTAGAAGCACACTGATGGCTCAAGCTCTGCCACCCCATGCTCCACTTCTCTCCCCCATTTTCCTCCTCTCTCCCTCATTTTCCTCTGAGCTCTTACTGACTTCAAGGCAGCGTCTGTGCTTGATGACTAAATCTTGGTCCTTGAGTGGCAGAAATGGCTAATGATCAGTCCTCCTTCAGACCTCCAAAGGCTTCATCTAGATCTATAGGACTGAAGTGTAGGTGATTGTATGGAACGTGCAGGAGCTGAAGCCCACAGTCAGTACTGAAGTATATAACTACATATATAAATCCTGTGCAGTTATTGATAAGTTAAGTTATTGAAAAGGACTTGTGCAGAGCAGTGAGGAATGCCACACAAGCCACCAGGAACTGATAAAACAGGAATGTTCCCAAAATCTGTTCCTCTTGGAGCCCTCCATGGTAAGAGAGAGGCCAGGGCCCAGAACTGGCTCCTGGCAGCAAGCATGAACTTCTTTCAAAAGCAGAATTGAGCTCAGTGGTAAAGCACTAAGGATTTTTGTTCTTTAGTGCTCAACACATTCCAAAGATGACATGGTGCTCTGAGTCTTCTCACCATGCTGTTTACAATAAGCCAACACTATGCTAAAAATTCAAGCAGGTTCCTTCACCCACTCAACTAAGAAAACAAATCTCTAATGCTACATTATTAGCAGGTGGATCCTATTGCTGTACATCAGGTATATGCCAATCGCATCTGTCAGCTGCTGTTGCTCAGGGACATGGGCACTGCTCCACAGCAGCTTTGGGGTTCCAGCAGGAGCTGGAGGTTTGATGTTACAGAGCACCAGCTCTGCATTTCCCAGTGAACTTTCAGGCTTTCAGCAAGTGGCAGCTGTTGAGAATGAATGCTGAGGTTGTACTTTAAGCTGAGATAGCTGACAGTTGACTGGCTGTAGTGCCTTGCATTTGATGGATGGATGAGTTAGATGGATGCACAAGAGCAGGTATGAGCATATAGGCTCATGGTCCACTTGCCTTCATATCAAGAGGCTATCTTATGCGTAGCTCAAACACAAGCTTTCTGGATACGCTTGGCAGCACCCTACCAGCTGTATTTGGCACACAAAAAGCATAGAAGGCAGGTCTTACCTCTGCCTGCAGCTTTGCTGCTATAGTGAGGAGTCTGCTGCTATCAGCACCCTCAGATTGGAGGGCAAAGATATGTCAGCTCAGTTAATATGACTGTTGTCCCTCTTGTGAACATAAGGAGCTGGGCATGCTGAAGGAGATTCTGAGGATGTCTTGAAGGTCAGAGTCAAGTTGCCAGGTGGCAACTTGATGGCAGCATGAGCCTGGGCGTGAGGAGAGACCTGCAGGCTGGGTGCAGTCATTATGTAAATCACCGTACTTTACTTTTAAGTGCTGAGGGATATTTAGTTGTGGTGTGCTGGCAGTGCATTTTGTACGAGGCTTCTATTAATCACAGGATCAGCCTTCATTAGAAGTCAAATTAATTTGTGGGCAATAAGCAGAAGGATTGTTCTTTCCCAGCCTCAGAGAGCTCTAAAAGGGATCAGAGTATTATGCTGTTTCTTTTTTTTTTTTCTTTTTTCTTTCTTTCTTTTCTTTTTTTCTTTCTTTTTTTTTCCCAGAATGGTTTATCTTAGATATCGATTCAGGTATTATCCTCCTTGCTTCAGAATGTTTCCTTTCAGAGATTATGAAGAAATATACTCGATAGATAAAATCTTCAGTCCCACGAAACTGCGATCCACGGAACACCTCTTTCCCATTCCCAACTAATTCTTCTTTCTAGTTTTGTCTTATGTGATATCAGCCTTAGCCTTGTCATTCTCTGCTCAGCTTTGATACCTGATTAGGGACGTTTGGAATATACAAAGGAGAAAATCCTCCCTGCTAGAGGAGATTTCGGAATGGCGAGGAGCCTCTAGATGGCAGAAGTGCTCTACCGAAAACCCCAGCCCTTGGTTAAGCACCAAGCATCAGAAGGACCGCGTGCCAGCTGCGAGGAAAAGGTGCACCGGTGATTGACTGGTCCGCTGACCTCCTCCTCCTCCTCCAGCTTTAATTGCTGCAGCAAATGATCTGTGCTTTGCAGCCACGCCGACACCATGCCAACGGTCTGAGTGAGTTTGATCGTGACTTCTGCCTCTCTGCAAAATGACATTGCAGTTGTTTCTTAAAGATAAAGGAAAGGCTCGCGGCATAGGGCACTATGTGGGGTTCTGTGTTTGGGCTGTGATCTGCGTGGTGTTAATGCCACCCCTGAACCTTCCCGGGGAGCTGCATCCTTTCCGATGCTTTGAGCCCCTGGGAGGTGATCAGCAAGCAGCCTTCAGTCCTTCCAAAATGACAAGCCTCACCATCTGTACAGGTGGACGGTACAAATGCTGAGGTCTTTTGACCTTAGAAACAGTGCAGAAAAGTTTCCAGTGCCCTTTTCTCTCTGATAGAGCTGCAGCAATTCCTGTCACAATCAGTTACACCGGAAGAACTCAGTTAATTTTGGCGCTGATAGAAAAAGAAGAAAGCCCTCCTGTAAATCCTGGTTCTAAACCTACTGCTTAGCCCTGCTAACTCCTGTGCCCGCGAATAATGTTACAGCTTGTTCAAGATCCCTTGGCGCAGCCACCTGGAGAGAAAACCCAACTGCTAGGGCTTGCATGGAGCCGGAGCAACTGACTGCAGGAAAAAAAGTCCAATTGCTGTCTGCAGTGAGTCTGCAGTCTCACATCTCGGTCTGGGTAGGAAACAATTTGAGATTTCAGAAATTTCTGTTTCAAAGGAAGGCCTTTTGATGTGTCTTTTTGGTTGATGATTAAAAGCAATTAGATGGTACTCAAAACACTTGGATGGGACTTTAGTCTGCCATATGGCAGGCGTGTCCTAACATCTAGGCAGCTGCAGGGATAAAACAGTCTTTCTTGAGATTAGCATTAAATACATTATGCAAGGGAGAGGCTTTAAAATTTTTCTTCCATACCCAGTGGGACTGTATACAAAACACGTCCAAGAAGTCAGATTGAGACACAACCCCGCAAATGTGAGTGTGGAACACTCATGAAAGTGGAGATCCTGGTGTCGGTCCCAGATCCAAAGCAGGAACCACTGCCCAAGGCAACGTTGGGCCAAGTTTGATTTGGCACTGACAAAACCAACTCCATGGGCTCCCGCCTCAGGCACTTGAACCAGTACTCCAGACTGCCTGAGCCCTGAAGCCATCACGTACTCCTCCAGACACTTGCGATAACCATGAGTCATCCAGGCTTCAGTTTATCTGCACTAAAAAAACAGCATGGCAAAGAAGCACACATAGCAAGAATTTTGTTGCCTGCAGACAATTTTCTTTTGACAACGTGTAAAAATGAAAAGCTTTTTATGACAGTTTTTTGCCCACCAGGTCTTCCTTCCTTTCACGGACCCTAGGGATGGGCCAGGAACCAGGCAGCAGTCAATAATATTGATTGTACATTACAGCTTTGGTGGTGTCTCAATGGAAATCATGTAGTGAGTTATCAAGCGCTGTTTAGCTGCGTAAAAAGCAGCATACGTTGCCCCAGGAAATTCTGGGGTTGTGTTTGTCATGTAGCAGAAACGGAGTTAATCGTTCTGCAGAGACACAGCAGCTCCAGCAGAGGTAGTTCTTGGGCAGCCTCATGCAGCCAGTGGAGCCTCCTGAGCACCGTCCTCCTAGCCATCTTGATGAACTTCCATGGATCTGTTGACCACGCTGACCTTGTTTCTTGGCTTTCTCTTTTTAAGGTGCTGTTTGTACGTCAAGCAGCAGTTTTCATATTCTAAGCAAAGGGCCTCACTGCTGGACTTAGAGACTCCCAGAAGTATTGCAGTAAGATGCATGACAGCAGCAAAGACAGAAATACCCAAAGTAGCCAGCTTGGCAGCTAGCAGCTTGGCTACTCAGGATGCCCCATGGACTTGTCTAGCACACACAGCAATTCAGGCAACCACGGCTTCAGTGTTGATGTTATTATTAGCATTACTGTCTAGATCGAAGCTGCTGTCACTATTTCTGCCTGCTTCTGCACCATTAGAAGCATTTGTCCTTGTCCTGCAAACGACAGGAGACCGAATCATCGATCTATTGAGTCTTATATTTTTTCATCCATACTAACTGCTAAATCAATGCATCATCATGAGGCTTAAGAGTTGCTAGCCAGTTCTCTAAGTAAAAAACAGAATCAAGATCTTTGTTGCATTTTATAAAAAAAAAAAAAAAAAAAAAAAAAAAAGATCTTTACGTATTTTCAAATTGATTCAGATTTTTAGGGCTGATGTGGCTAAGACTTGGGCAAACACCAGGTAGCAGCCGTTTCAGAACTGCCTTCATGGCTGTATGCCTGTGCTCTGTTCTCCAGCCTTGCAATCCAGAAATAGCCATGTTTCAGGGGAAGCTGAGCTTTTAACAAGAACACGACGTAGGGCACAAATATTTCAGTTCCTTCGATAGATTCTCCATGCTCTTCACTCAAATTCTCAAAAAAGTTAAAAATAGAGCCAGGAATTGTACTTTGTGTTGTTCTCCTGTTGGGGAAAGTTTTGCATTGCAGACAGCTTGGCCACTGCTTAACAAAATGCCTAATGCTCTGTAGTGATAAAAATGAAATCCTCACTCCCATTCACATTTAGAGGACACTTGAATAGCTGTTGCTTGGGGCTTGAATTAATCTGAGAGTTTGCTAGAAGGAATGCATGCTTTATTTTGGCAGCATGTGATAGTTTTAGAGTACTCTTCGCTCTGAGAGCCTGTCAAAGCACTGAACATCCTCAGGGCTGGAAGCCCTTAGAGGATGTAGGGCAATACTCCATCCGCAGGCTGTGAAAAGGAAGCACTGCACTCACAGCAGAGCAGAGCTGGGAGCAGAAATATGGATGGGATGCCCCCTTCAATCTCTCTTCTCAGAGCACCTCTGCCCTGTGATGTCTTTCAAAAACTTGTTAGGATCTGGGTCAGAACTGGCTGGGTATTGAGCCTCTATGACTCCCAGCTGTTATAATTAGGATCACAGAATCATAGAATGGCTTAGGTTGCAAGGGACCTTAAAGATCATCAAGCTCGCACTTAAATCTCTTCATTTGCTTGTTCTTGCATTTCTTATACTTTGTTTGGTAACTTGAGCAATTCTTTCCTTGCATCCTCCCAAGACGTATGTAACTCAGGCAAACATCACTTCTCTAAGATTTCTTTTTCTGAATTCGAGCTGTCCTCCATTACCATAGTTTCCACAGAACCAGCCTTCCTTCAGAAACAGCACAACCCACCTGCTCAGGGGCAGGAGGATTTGCCCATGGAGTCTGAGGCTGGAGACAGCCACCAAATCCCCTGGGAGGCGGCAGTTCAGGCTGTGCACTTTCTGATGGGTGTCCTGGGGTCAGAGGGTGCCACACAGAAGGGGAGGCTAAGTTCTACAGAGATCTAATTCATGCCCCCAAATCAATCTGAATAAAGCTGTATTGGAGATTCAGAATTTTATTTCAGTACACAGAAGTCAGTGTGTTTCCTTGTTTCTCACTGAGCTCCTGCTGAGGGATGCACTCTGGGTACCTGCAGAGTGTTTCCATGAGCACGGCTGGCAGCCAAGCAGCAGAGCCCTGTGGCCATCCAGCAGTGAGAAAAGACCTGTGCCAACCAGCCCTGGAGGGACTGCACATACACACACAGGCATCTCCTGTGTCTGTGCCCAGCGTCAGCTTCAGTTCCCCAAAATGGATGCATAAAGTGAGCAGTGTTCACTGTTTTTTATTCTTTCAGTTGTTTGTTTTTTCTTAATTCACATGTGAACAAACATTTATCAGGAAAGATATCACTCCATTGGGATGCTGTACTAGCAGAGAGATATTTAGACAGACAGACACACAGATATCTTACACCATAGAACTATATTACCTTTGTTAAGGTTGTAAATATAAATATTTCACAATAGGATAAAGATATCTGAGCTTTGGTCTCCTTGTTCATATCACCGAAGACATACTATTTATTCTAAAACTGTGCAGCAAATATAGATGATAGAGTTCTGAAGTCTGTTGTCATCAACGTCTGTAGGCCCAAGACTTCATGCAAAAGAAATTATACTTAATAAAAAATAGACAATAATTTGTCTTTCCCTCATTATCCAGTAGATGACCTTATTCACTACAGAGTTCTATTAAGCTTCATTTTTTCCCCCTCAGCTCTGAAGTCTGTGAATACTATACAGTGTTCACTGATTTTACCACACTTCCATGAGGTTAGGAGATGATACTCTATCTTGCGTTTTCAGTCGTGGAATCAAGTCTGTGGGAGTTTAACATCAGAGCTATCAACAAGAGCTATTTTGAGAAACAGAACTGTTTTTTTTTTCATGGTAGACAACAGTACATGGCTCTCAGTAGAGCTACCTGCAGGACAACATCTCTGTTACAGACTGACTGCCCTTTGACATTCTGATTTTGTTTCTAATCTATACTGAGCTGAAACCTCTTTAAATTTTACTGTGAAATTGGTGAAATTGGAACTGTCAGAAAATGTGTTGGTCAGACCATGACATTGGTGTGCCAGACACTGTGGGTACATACACACCGGTGTTTTAATTTTGATCAGAGATAAATTGAAGTGATTCTCTTGATCATCCTCATTGACTGAATTCCTTTTGGGTGAAACTTGACTGAAGAATATGCTGTGGAGGACACCTGATGCTTTCCAGCCTGCTGACAGACACTAAGTTCACCAAACTATGCCAAAGCTAACTCTGCAAACACTCATAGCTTGGGCCTTGGTCGCTCAGCACTAGCCCTTTTTTTCTTCTGGTTCATCTTCTCCATGCTACATCCCTTGCCAATGCAGACACAGCCTCAGGCTGATGTCCTTGCACAGCTGCCTTCCTCAGAGCAAAGCTTTCCATGTGGTACAATCACCTCAAATTCTGCAGACCAGGGACCTGACCCTCCTGCCACTGTGCTGTGCTCATGCCCTTACCCACATGTTCTACTTTTCTTCAAAAATAGAGATCATGAATGCCACCTGTGCAATATTTTGACTTGGATGAAGTATTGTCATGCCAAAACATTTGGAGCATCTCTAATTAATGTGCTCTGATTACAGTTATCACTGTTTTTAGCTGAAGTGCTGTGCATACGATCAGTGCCCCAGAGCTGCAAGCTCAGCCAGCTGGAAAATGAGGAATTCAGCTTTAGTGGCTTCGCAAGGTTTGCTCCATGTGCATTGCTCAACGAATGACAAGAGCACTGCAGCTGGGGCAGCTGCTTCTACTATTTCTCAGGGCAACAGTTTGCACATGGAAGGTACCACCATGACAAATACCAACTTCTGCCATTGAACAGCACCGATCCATACCCGGCACGTGTCTGCCTGTTTGCTCAGTAACTGTGCTCAGCAGTCTTTACCCTCAAATTGGAGACTGTTCATATCCAAATCTTCTCTTCAAATATATATAAAATTCAAATAACATCTTTCTTGAGGGTGTGTAATTTCTTAAAGTCATGTATTCCTTGATCAAATTTGAGGAGATATGCCCTAAGACAGGAAGGAGCACCAGCTTGGATTCACATCTCCAGTCAGTTCAGTTGAAGGTGTTCAGGAAATATGCAGATGTGTCACTGTGGAATGTGGTTCAGTGGGCAATACTGGTGGCAGGTGAAGAGTTGGACTAGATGATCTTAGAGGCCATTTCCAACCTTCATGATTCTATGATTCTATTATTCTGTTTTCCCAAGTCTTACTTCCTAAATGAGAATGTCCAGGAATTTTTAAAGGGAAAATGAACAGAGATTTTATTTATGGACAAAAGAGCATGACTTCCTCCCACTTAATGTTGGAGATCGATGTAACTGTTTCAGCCCATTTATTCCCTTTCAACTGTGCAGCCACACTACCAACAAATTACAAGCAAACTGAGAGGTTCTTAAAAATAGTGACAGCTCAACAACATCATGAGGGTCTTCCAGCAAAAAACATCACCTTTAAGAAACACCAAAAAAGTTTACTCATTAAAATGGGATATAGCACTGTTTCCCTAAATGTATGGGATAGTGCACTTCGGGGAGCTGGTGCCTGGGGAAGGCACTGACTCACTCCCTGCACGGTGAGCAGAAAGTAGTGGGCTCTTAGAGAAGCCAAAGGCACTCCTCAATGCAGAAGCCTGACCGAGGAACTCTAAATTAAGCTCTATGGAGGTTTTCTTCCACATAGTCATCTTTCCATAAAGGATGTGATTGATAGACCCGAGCTGGGAGTTGCCTTGGGCTTCTTTTACATAGGAAAGAAGGCACCTACAGAGAGAATTCAGAGTGACTGTGAGGGCTTTTCTTTCATGGGTTAAAGAGCTGAAACTCACAGGGGTGTTCCCGTGTTCTTGGGTTTGGTCTTGCTAAAGTAAACTCTCCTTTGTGGTTTCACAGTGAGTTTTACAATGTGGTAAAAAAATAAAGCATGTTTTAATAAAGTTCCACTCGTGATTTTTTCTTTTCTATCAGTGATAACAAGAAAAAGTACACCGGTGCATCAATCTTTATGATAAAACATGGGGAAAATCTATTTAAAGGGCATTTTGTATTTGAAATAAAATTATGGCCTTTAATGGGCTGAATCTCCTAAGGAGAAAGTTATCTGTGGTACAGCCTGTGAGACCCAGGAGCGGTAAATCACACAGACTGACTTATACCCATCCAGCAATTGGAAAACAAACAAACAGGAGCAACACTGACAAGGATACATCACAGTCTTTACAGCAAGGAGGTCTGAAAACTTAAAACTCATTAGCATAGTGCTTATCTTCAAACGAAGCTCAGGGCCATCTGAGGCATTACAGATCAGTGAACTTTATTATGATAGTGGGGAACCTGATTGAGGGTTCAATTAGGGCGAGAAAAGCACAATGCTCCAGCAAGTAGAGCTTCTCAGGATCAAAGCAGCACTGTTTCTCGATAGGAAAAACTGTGCTTCTCAATCTTGTTAGAGCTCTTTTGAGTATTAATATCAGTGACCCAGTGGAAACAGCACACTTGGATTTTCAAAAGATTTTTTGATAAGAGCCCTCATAAGAGACTATTAAAGTATAATTGAGAACCGTCAGGTAATGCACATTAGTAAAAATAGGTTGAACTTCTGATAGGCTGAAGGGCTCTGATTTCTCAAAGTCTTTCTGAGAAAGGAGACATAAAAGCCACCACACAGAGCTTTGAGCAGAGAAATGCAGCAATTGTGGGAAAATAAAGAGGGGGCCTGAGTTATCACACAGAAAATGGTACAGAAACCCTGGGCTGCACTTGGAAAAGTGATACTGAGCTCAGGCGGGTCAGACTGCCCTCTTTGACTAAAGCAAATAACAGTCAGCCAAAGCCACACAGGATCGAGCAAATGTTTTCCCTCTTCCTTCTCTCCTGCACAACTGAAGCTACAACTTTTAATTATTTTCCTTTGCCCTCCCTCCTTTTTCTGATACCCAAGGATTGTGAATGTATGGGTTAAGAGGAGGGTGAGCTCAGGAGGAAGAGCCAGCAAGCAGCTCCTGGGCTTGCTCCCAGCCAAGGTTCTGGTCATGCTGAATGGAGAGCAGCTCCACACAGGGTTATCATAGATACATGTAATGAAGAGAGAAGAGCGGTTTCTGGCATCATTGTGCCTCATGGTGGTTAATTCTGCACTTTCAGGGGTATTACGCTCTTTGGGCAGTTACTGAACAGGCTGAGTTATGCACAGTTTAAGCAGAGATTTCCATCAGTGATTTTAGTAGCAGTGTGGGATCCTGATATATTTATTGTGGACTGACTGTATTATTCGCATATTAAAAATCATGATAATAACGCACTGTTTATATACGACATTATTAAGTGGTTCTGCAGAGGTCTGGTATAATAAACAAGAAATCCAAATGGGAAGGTTGGGAAAATTCAAAATTAATTCAAAGGATTATTCATTTTCATTATTTTAAATAATAGCAAGAACAAATATCACTATTTCTTAATCAGAGTAACCCCAGTAGGTCTTAAAATGCCTTCTAAAGGAGGAAGATCTCATTATCTGCCCTACTGATGGGAAAACAGAGGCACAAAGTAGCAATTCCTAGAACTAGAAACTAAGCCTATTTATTCAGGTTCCCAAGGCTGGGAGCTACCTGATAAGCTGTATCTCAGAGACACTTCCTTCTCAAAGTGTCTGTTGGTGCAAGATGGATTGTTAATATATTTCTACGAATGTATTCATTTAGATTCAGTGATGTTGTATTTTCTAGCTTAATGCTGAAGTCTATACATAAACAAAAACCTCAGCATCAACAGGAAATAAATACAGTTTTATGGTAAAGATTTTGGAATACGACCTCTGTTCCCTGCTTGCTTCCAATGGTCATGTAGGAAGAGATTGGCCTGAGAAGTAGTTAAGAGGATTAAGATAGTCAAATACGTGCATATATCTTAAATCTTTTTTATGTGCTATTCGATATACTGATCATCACAAAAATGGAAAGAAGAAGCCCTGTGATTTGCATCACCTAAACAACTTTAGTTTCTCTATTATGGCCTGAGAGTCTGAATAGAATAATAAATATTTTTTATGGTTAGAGAATGAGATGATCCCTCAGTCTAACAATTCTTATTCTCTATAAGAGTCCTCTGTCATGTCAAGATTCAGTACATTGCCTGTTCTGGGTAGAAGTCTGCAGTTCCCACATTCTTGGACAGGGTTACTCTATCCTCAGTATTGTTTCCACATCTTCCAGGTCTGAATTTAAGAGGATCAACAGTCAGGGATCCTTTAGCAACTGTACACAGCATCCAAACAGCCTCCTTGAAACCAAACTGCTAATTATACTGCAACATGAGTAGAGCTTATTAAAAGAAAAGGGCTTAAAACCAGAAAAATTCTACACAACTTCTATTGTTTGTACCCCTAGGATACCTATCCCTGTGTTCCAGGGGTAGCTGCTCCAGCAGCTGCAGGAACCATGCCTCGTGGTATCACCACTACCCTGTTTGCTGTCCTAAGCTGAGCTCCTGGCTCCTCTCTGCACAGACTGCTGCCTCTGTTAACTGCATGCTGTTAGGTGGCTCGACATGCTTTCCTTCACACTGTGTCCCAGACTTTCTATTGTACAGACCTCTGCAGTCATGCTGCAAACACCTCAGAGGGCTAATGGGCACTATTAATAACTGATTGCAGAGCAGCTCCGCATTTACAGTGCTGAGTGAGTAGATAGCACCCCACTGAGACTGCAGGAAAGGATTCTTCCAGACAAAAAACTGTCTCATCTGGCCAAATTTGTGCTGTGGAGTATAGGAAATATTACCTGCAAATAAAAAAGGAAATCACAGTGAAAGGTCAAAAAATGTTAGAAAGGAACTTCTAATTCTAGAGTCATTCTAGTTCTGATGGCAGTGGGACTGAAACAAAGGAAAGCTTCTATCTTTGTCAGACAAGTATTTGGAAGAGTTAAATATGATCAAAGGAGTACAGTGCAAATTAAAGTAGTACAACTGAAGTACAGTTGTTTATTTAATACACAAAACTGACACTTATTCATACTTGATGAAAGGAGAAGAGGAGGCTCAGAGGAAACGATATTACTCTCTACAAACCCCTGAAGGGAGGTTGTGGTGAGGTGCGGGTTTGTCTCTTTTCCCAGGTGACAGCAATAGAATGAGAGGTAATGGCTTTAAGTTGCACTAGGGCAGGTTCTAGTTGGGTATTAGGAATAATTTCTTCTCAGAAAGAGTGGTGAGGCATTGGAACAGGCTGCCCAGGGAAGTGATTGAGTGATCATCCCTGGAGGTGTTCAGGAAACATGGAGATGTGGCATTAGTGGGCATGGTGGGAATGGGCTGATGGTTAGACTAGATGATCTTAGTGGGCTTTCCAACTTTCATGACTCTATGGCTTCTTGATTCTATGACAAGCTCCTATGACAGTTTTTAGAAGTTCCCATTATTAATGGGATGTAGAGTTCAGTTTTAAACTACATTTTAAGACAAGAAACTCTCACCTATCTTTGGAAATAGATTCTGAAATGCAGAAGGGAAAGTAGGAAACAGGGACTGTTTAACACCCAAGGAATGTAAGGACAACAGTTTCAGCAAAACACCTTTGTGTACCAAAATCTATTAGCTTTTGGAACTGAAACTAAAGGTGTTGGAAACAGTGGGGCACCATTGTTTTCCTCTCTTCCTGCCTGCTCTCCGTCCTCAGAGGAGGTGAGTTTTAAATGGCCTTGTCTAAACCTAATTGCAGTTTTGTAATGACTAATTCCCAGGCTATTTAGACGCTGAAGAATCAATTCTCAGACATGTCTATAAGGCATTTGTTAAGGGATGGAGGATACTGCTGAGGTCAATCAGCTTCCTAGTTTTTAACTTGCACAGGAAACTCAGGTTAAAATCTCCGTTCTGGATGATTGATCCTGTGTCTCAGGGAACCTGCTCTCACTAACCAACTTTATTCTTGCAAATTTCTCATTCTGTAAATTAATTAAATGCGCACTTGATGAGAAAGCAAGTCTCACAGTGAAACCCTGACTCACAATGACCTGTACGGTGGGGGTTAGAATAAGGACTTCCACCATGGTTTCCTATATCTCAAATGAGGACTCCAGCCATAAGCTATTCCAGTGGGAAGCACAGAAAACTTTCTGCTGGTCACGTCAGGCTTAGGTCCATGTTTATACCAACAGGATCAGACAGAGATGGGTGAATAATTCCTAGTTTGAGAATCTCGCTAAATGTTGATGCCCAAAAAGGCTGTTGGAGATGAGGAGCAGCTGGATCCCCACATAAGTTTGCAGATGACACAAAGCTGGGAGAAAGTGTTGATCTGCCTGAGGACAGAAAGGCTATAAAGTGGAATCTGAATAGTCTGGATCAATGGGCCGAGTACAATTGTGTGAGTTTTAACAAGATCAAGTGCTGAGTCCTGCATTTTGGTTACAGTAACCCCAAGCATTGCTGCAGACCTGGGGCAGAGTAGCTTGAAAGCTGCACAGAGGAAAAGAATTTGGGGGTGTTAGCCAACAGCTGGCTGAACATGATCCAGCAGTGTGCCCAAGCGGCCAAGAAGGCCAATGGCATCCTATCTTGAATCAGAAATAGTGTTGCCAGCAGGAGCAGAGAGGTGATCATTCCCCTTTACTCAGCTCTGGTGAGACTACACCTTGAGTGCTGTGTTCAGTTTCGGGCCCTTCATTACAAGAAGGACATCGAGGCCCTGGAGCGTGTCCAGAGAAGAGCAAAAAAGCTGTGAAAGATCTGGAGCACAAATCTTATCAGGAGTGGTTCAGGGGTCTGGAATTGTTCAGCCTGGAGGACTCAGAGGAGGCTCAGGTAAGACCGTATTGCTCTCTGTAACTGCCTGACAGGAGGTTGTGGTGAGGTAGGGGTTGGCCTGTTCTCCTGCTTAAATTTCTTCTCAGAAAGAGTGGTGAGTCTTCGGCACAGGCTGTCTAGGGAGGTCTTGGAATCACTGTCCCTGAAGGTGTTCAAGAAACGTGGAGATGTGACACTGAGGGACATGGCTCGGTGGGCATAGTGGGGATGGGTAAATAGCTGGACCAGATAATCGTAGTGGTCTTTCCAACCTTGATGAGTCTATGATTCTATGATTCTGTAAATATGAGCATCTCCTGGTAAGCAGTGGAACTGTGAAGAGAGCAAGTGTGCTCTTGGTGGTCAGATCAGAGAGGACATAAGAATGTGTGCATTGCAAGACTGGAATGAAAATATCTATATTAACGGCATGAAGAAAATCTTGTGGATACTTCTGTGACTGAGCCCAGTTCTCTTGCTCCTTACATTAACCAAACAATATTTCACTTTTCTAATGCTTCATAAGTCAACATGCTGAGAATTGGTAGTAAGGAAAGAAGGACTCAGGCTAAGGAATATTTAATTTTTCTGTTTAAAGGTCATGGTATTTGTTAGCATGTTTTCTGGATTTGGATCAGGGGAATGGAAAATTGTTCGAGCTGGATTCCAGACACCTGACAGATGGAACAAGATGAATCCCTCAGGCACAGTGACTATGTCAATGAAAAAGTTCTATAGGATTAAAGTGATGCAGATAACTTCACAGATTCAAGGACTAGGTGTTTGAATTCAAATTTTGCAAGATTATTCTGAATTAGCTTCACAAGACGCTTCAGGACATGTTAATTTTTTTTTTCAGTCTATGCTCAACAGACCTTCTAGTGAGAACAGTAAAAGAAAACTGTGTAAGGGGAACATGAAGAAATTTGGAGAGAAAATGGAAAATCTTGAAGTTCCCTTATAAAATGTCAGTATGTAGTTCACTGCCTTGTCAATGCCAATGCTTTACTATTTACAAATACACTGAACACAACTGTAGTATTCTGCTGTAAGTTATGTGCATACTGAAAAGATTCAGTGATGGAATAGATATCCAACTCTTGATTTAAAATCAACCTGCAGAAATGCTGTCCTTGAATTCAGTGAGAGATGGAGTGGTGCCTGCCTAGCGATAACGAATGGTTGCTGGTCTATCAGCTGTTTACAGGTTTCACACTGATGAAATATTCGTAGATGATCATGCTGTGAGAAATAGGGAACATTTCTATTTTATATGATTTCTTTTTTCTTTTTACAAAATGTTTCATTAATTGTCCTTGATTTCCCCTTCTGAAGTTCAGACAAATGATGTCACAAGTGGATTTCCATCTGTCCAGCACTTGGAAGATGGTATGAAAGAAGACTGAATAACTATAGAAACTTCAGTGAGCTGTGTCTGCAAGGTTGGATATTCATGCATCTTGTTTACAATTACTGCTGCTCAATCCTTTTATTTTACTTTTAAGCAAAATGCAACTCCCCTGTAACAGCATAAATTGTAGCAAAATAGTATAATTTGGCTCTTGCACTGCAGAACTCTAACACATATTATGAAAGTTGGCCAAAAGAAGTCAACCATATGATGTAAATCATCCACAAGTCTATGAGTCTTGATGAGATGCATCCCAGCGTCCTGAGGGAATTGGCTGATGTGGACCATGGGTCCATCATATGTCTCCCAAGGCATGGGTTTGTGGGTCCCCCCACCACATTTGTCATGGAACCAGGCTGAACTGGCCCATAAGCCATTGTCAGAAGATCAGCACAACTGCTTCCATTTTAAAACTCAGACTGACTCGGTTGTTGGTGAACAGACAGCCTTCATTCTATCAGTAGAAAAAAATAACAGGACTGAAAATCAGGGAAACCATCACACTTACTGGTCTAATAAACAGTGTAAGACTTGAATGTAGTTATTGGCATCCTGTTCAAACAAGAATTATCCAAGAGTTGAGTACTTGTTCAAGTAAGTAAGAAACTGAAACATTAAAATGAGAGACATTTCATAGAATCATTGAACCACAGAATTACCAAAAGGCCTCTGAGATCATCCAGTCCAACCGTCAGTTTGTCTCACTTGTGGAAAAGAAGTCAGTGAATTATAGTTTAAAGGAAATATCACAGAGAATATTAAAATGCTAGCAGGCACTTTTCCTGTTCCCAATCTTCAATCAAGGGGAAAAAAAAAGAGAAAAGATAAAAAAGAAAACAAATCATTGTTTTGTTTATTACCAGTCATGGATTTTTACTTAATCTAAGTATGATGTTTGGTTTGTACTGAGAGAGCAGCTTGTTATGGTAATAGCCTTGAGCTCTGTGAACTCTGCTAATTGAGTTAAGCACTCCATTGTGTCTCACAAAGTCCTGTTCCAGGTTCCTGCTATCCTCATTCAATGCTCATGTTCTCAATGTGCAGTAGGCTGTAGGCACATTTTTGCATCTATAATGACTTATCACCTCTCGCTGTGTCTGAATAAGAGCGCTGCACACAGCGTTCCTTCAGTCACGTGGCTGATCTACCTGGGGAGGAGGGGATGTGGTTAAACTCACTCTGTATCATCATGTGGATATTGGAAGACATTCTTTTTTTTAACTTCTGGTTTGCCACAGGACAAGCCAGCAACTGAATGTGAAGCTCTCTGCTTAAAAATGCTTAAAAATATAAAGCTAAGCTGATACTATCCCACTGTACAGCTGGGTTGTTATTATGAGGGTGTTTATTTCCTGCTAATCAGCTGCTTGCCTTCAGTAGGAATGCTTGTGAGGCAGAATTATTAGCCTTTGTCAAAAGGTTGTGTAAACAGTTTATCGAAGTGAATTCCTTTCCAGCAATGAAAACAGTTCTCCAGTTTTCACACAGCTTTCCTCCAGCCCTATTTGTGTCTGTGCATTTCATTTATTTGAGAAGAGTATATTCAAAAAGTGCTTGATGAATGATTGAAAATGAGGTAGCCCATGCTGTAAATGATCAAAATGCAGTGGCTGAAGGTAGTTTTATCCTATTTCTGGCTTGTTGCTCTTCATTTTCTGGTCAGACAACAAGAAATTCACACTGACAGATTATTTGGATAAACCAAGTCCTCCAAAATTTTTAAAAGCTATCTTACTTCTTTGTAGAAATGTTCTCTCCAAAAGTTACTAAATAACATCCAATTTGCCCTTTTTTGTGTTATAAAGACTGACTTTCCCCTCTAGTCTAAAAACTCATTCTCCAATCTTAAAATTGAGCTGAGTTTTGTTCAGATTGCAACATCATCAATAACCCCGAGGCATCCAATCTACATTCTAGATTAGCAATCACACTGAACAGATGAGTGTGGTTAGAGTTTCTGTAGGTGATGTAAACACAACATTCCAGCATGAATTTCAGAAATGAAGGGGAAGTTGCACAAATGTCTTAACCTGGAACTTGCAGAAATAAGGTTCTTCAAGACAGAGTAAACCAAGTACATAGAGAGATACGTTTATATAGTCATGTGGACGGTCTCAAATCAGTAAACAGTACAGTTTGAGAGTGGTATATTTGGAAATATAGGAAGGAATAGCTAGATGCTGAAGCAGCCTCCTTGGAACTAGTGTGAAATCTGATTCACTGGAGTCTTTTAAAGCAGCTTAAACAAGTATCTGTCAGTCATATCTGGTGTAATTCATCCTGTCTCTGAGCAAGAGGAGAGACAAGGCGACCTCACAAGGTCTCTCCCAGCCCTATGTACCTACAGTTTTGAAATGGTCTCTTATTCACCTGAAAAGAGCTTTGTTTATAACGTACATCTGCTATTTCTGTGGGCTGGCAATAGTGACAAGTTTTCAAGTCAGCTGCACCATCGAGAGGTTAATGGTGATGTCACGCCTGAGGAGGAGACACACCGCTGAAAGGCATATATTCAAAATATTATTCCAACAGGCAAGTGTTCTCTCCAGTTTGCTCATACAATTTCAACTTTTATGATCAGTTGAATCGTCTTATCCTTAGCTGTAGATACTGTGAATTCCCTTACAGGTTCTAATGTTATTTGACAAATACAAAAGTTGCCATTCAGTGTGTTTCTGACTATACCAAAGAAAAAAGCTGAGATGGGATTTTCAGCGAGTATTTCATGCAGTTCAGTCTCCAGGACTTTATGGATAGAAGGGCTTTAACGAAAAGTCTGCATTGCTTTTTTTTTTTTTTTTCCTCAGGTTGTGCCTTCCTCATACATATTTCAGAGCTCTGTGAAATAACTCCAGCAAGTTATCTAGCTTTTGAAGTGGCCACAGCACAACTCTGCTATCTGACTTACAAAGCTGTGCAAGTGTGTATTTATGCTGGCAAATCTTATTGGAATTCTTTGGAAAATCTATAGCATTTCTTCCATGGAATGAGAAACTTCAATGCTGGGGCTTTTTGAGGCTTCTGTGTTGCTTAGGGTACAAGTCACTCATACTGTTTTCTTACACACTCATATTTTAAGCCATAGGAACTATTAATTGGTCAAGCTCATGCAATCAAGAATACTGAAATTGGTGTATCTGTGTCTAACAGTACTTCTTAAAGATATTATTATACCTAATTATCTGGCAGTTCATGTTTTTCTCTTTGTTTCTGTAGCTTTCAAGAGTTTTTGATTTGTAGAGCTGGAAAACTGCCAGTGAAGTTCAGCCAACTGTACTAAGCATCTCAGTCCTAAAGTGGACCACCTCTTTCTTCCCAGCTGTCAAGAAGTCCTTAACTACTTCCTTAACTGCAGATTTGAGCCAACTGTTCCCTTTTCACATCTCTGATGGAAAGGCACAGAAAGGAACTAGGTATTACAAGAACTGCTCAATTTTCCCTGGGTAGCAACACTAATATCTTTTTTCTTGTAGCACCATCATTCATAATATAAATAGAGGAAGAGCAGCACATGGTTTCCACAAGCTATCTTAAAAGCTGCGTGTAGATAAAGAGTTTCCAAAAACAAAACAAAACAAATAAACAAACAAACAAAAAACCCTACAAAAACCAACCTCTAAAAGAAGCTAAATCCTCTTTTCTCTGTTCATTGTGGCCCCACTTAGCATCACTATCTGGCAGAGATGGTTTCTGCCACACACCTTCACTTTGCAAAGCTGGTGCTGATATTACAGCCATGTGACATTAATTAATCTAGGTTCAGGGGAGGCTGTGCACACTCATGAAGACAAACAGACCATAGAATCTTATGTTTGGATTAGGATGTCCTGTGCTGACAATGTCTGCTCTCTGGCAGAATAAATGGACATGGGAAAATCCATACATGCTCACAGTGCTCACTTTACACAAGTCTCATTTTAAGGCTCCTGTTAAGCAGAGTATATTGTGCTAGGAAGACTTTGGTCTGACCAAACATTGTTCTTCTTCTATGTTTATTGGCTGTGCCACGGAAGTGGTTACCAGTCCATATGAGCCATGTTTCCATCTGTTTCTCAGCAAAATTATTATCAGCCCCAAACCTCAAAAGAAGCTCTTTAGATTTAATCTTTGAAGCACCTAATTTGAGTGCCTGTGCTATGTCTCTATGCTCACCATAGTAGTGTGCAATCTAAATCATCTAGGTGGACTGTCAGAGCAGAATCTTCCTTTTCATATTCTGAGCAACCAGTGGAGACGCTTTTTGCTTTTCAGAAACCAGAGGGAGCCTTTGAGACCTCTCAGCTGGGGCTGAGAGCCACCTGTGTGCATCTCCCTCTGAGGGTTAAACCACCTTCCAGGTGTGTTGTCTGATTCATAGGTGCCTGACTGACTCCATGGCTTGTGGGCACAGAGGTAATATGCAATTACTGCTGAGGTCCATGAATCAAGGTAGTCAGAAAATTCCTTTCTGCTTTTATTTCCTTTTCTTTACATAGCACCTTCTCTTCACCCTCTCTTGCACAGAACTGACCCCAGGACTCAATCTTGTACCACTGAAATCAACAATAGCACTTTAATCAACTTGAGAGAATATCATACCCCATGTTCACTCAAGTCTATGGCAGCTTGAAAATCCACCCTGCCTTGAGAGATAATGTACCTTTTCCGTCCAATTTCCTACACCAGCCGCAGGGGCTCTTTCAAGTTGCTACTTTTCGATCTGTTCCATTTTATCTCTGTTTTCTTGACTCTGTTGCGTTTCTTTCCCAGAATACCAGTTCAGAACTGTTAGGATGTCTTCTGCAATGCTAATTCCAGCATTGCCATCCAGTAAAGGAGCATTGTAACGTGAAGTGATAGAGTTCAGAGTGTGTCTGCTCAGTTTTTGTGTGAATATATCCAGAGTTCTTCTTTACCATAATGATTCACCCTCATGTCAATCCAATGCATTTAAAATCTGCCTCTGGATAATGGGTTCACAGTGCCAGGTCAGTATCTGACCTCAGAAAGCCCTCATACTTCATATTCTACAGGAAAATTCTGTTCCACCTAACAAAGCAATCTAGCCAAAGGCTTAAAAATGCATTTTTGATACTCTGTGATTTTCTCCCAACCTTCATCCCTCTAGCCTGCAGTATCACCATATGAAGTATGGAGAACAGTCTTGCTGAATTTCTGAAGTCCCTATTGTTCTCAGACTACTCCTTTCCTATCTGTTAACTGATTACATCCATGACCCCGGTAAGAAAATAAAAGTTCCCTTTATCTGTGGCCACAAAAGTCTTTCTAAGAGTTGTATGGATTTTCTATGTACATTTAGAAGAGATTTCTTGGCATATTTCATTACAGTATAAGCCCCTAGCATTAGCTAAGGCTGGCCCTTTTCTTATTAGAAATCACGAGAATCACTATTTACATTGCTCTTTCTGGTCAGCCCTGAGAACCACCCACCCTTTTCAAACATCAGGCAATGAGAACAGCTCCGGGCATGATTTTGGGGCATCCCCCAGTGTCCTCATCCCAAGACATCAAAGGTTGGAAACTTGATGGCACCACGATATAGTCTTCCCCCCAAGGCAACAGTTTTACTGTGAAGAACCTGAAAAGAGAAGTTTGAGCATCTCTGAACCAGAGTTCACATTGCTCCTACTGAGACCTACTTATTTTAGTGCGTGAGGCCAATTACAAAGGCCATAGGCAAACAACAATACCCACAGACTTTCTTCAAAGAATTGCACTTGCATGACCATAAAAGCACCCAAAGGCCTGGAGAGGTAGGAGTCTGTTTGTGGGAGTGAAGCATGGTATGTAAGTATGAGCACTGGGAGGGAAAAATCAAGATAAGGTCCAGGCAGAGAGGCTTTACTTGTTCAATTTGCATGAGTTCTATTTGGTAATATTTCAGAAGGTAACAGCAAAAAATATCATAGGAGTACCATGACTGTATGCAGAAACCCATGATAAAGGATTTCTCTTGCACACGTACCCATTGAAGACAACACTGGACAAAGCAGAAATATTCAGGGAGCTCACCTTGAACAATTCATAAGGGTCTCTTAGTTGTTCCCTGATTTCCACGCTTGCCAGGACCAGGCTGGTATTTTGGGATATGATCAAAGACAGGACTGTAAAGATCGTTTCTTAGTTCTGCAGTTAAAGACAATGTAGTAAACAGCCACTTCAGATAATTCCAGACAGCCTAAGCTCACGCACTTTCAGTGAAAATGATGTGTCTCCAGGGTCTTCAGAGGAGCTGATATACCAAAAAACTTCATTACTTTCACTGTGCTATAAACCCTTGTTTAGGACGAAGTACATTACAGCTTGGGCAGGAGTTTCTTTCTCCTGAATATGATAGTGGAATGACAGTGAGTTAGTGGAGACCACCACTGGGAGTCACAGAGTGACTTTTAGAAATGGGAGAGTGGAAGAGGGACACAAAGTAGAACAAAGGGCACAAAAGGGACAAGGCCTGAAAGGCTGATAAATATTCTGCTCTGCTCTGACATGCAAATCCTAGATGCCAAAGGAAGGATGGAATCAGTCCTGCTCCACCAGCTGGGATATAGCTGTGTTCATCATTTACTCTCTCTGTGAGATAACACTCTGCTATCTCCATCTCTGCCAAGAACATGTGCAAACACAAACACCACCAGAAAATTTTAGTTGTCCCAGGGGTGATAGAATCAGCCTGCATAGATTATTATTGTATGTTTTCACAGGTAATTTTAGAGTAGGTGTTTTGGTATGGCAGCTCCAGTTTTCCTATCCCATGTTTCATGTGCATGCCAGAAAGAACACAGGTGACTTGACGTCAGCAGTAGCAGTGAGAGATAACCTCATGACAAGTCCCATGGCAAGCCCAGGTCTTTCACTCCTGCACAGGAGCCATCTCCATGAATACCTCCTCCCAAGGCCCTGCCTCATGGGGATCACTGCTATGTGATGTGCATGCAAATCAATATGAGAGATGACTGAGAACTTGCATGGCCTGTATAGCTCTACAGGGAGAAACCACACATGATTGCCTGGGCGTGATGTGACAGTGTGAACATGCAGGAAATCTGATCTTGTGGATATGGCTGGAGAGCAGCCTGGATGTAGCATGAACCAAAGAGTCTGGGGAATTAGACCACCCTCCTTGCTCAAGTGTTTGAGCCATGCATAGCATGAGGCACCCATGATTACCAAAATGTGGGACTGAAGAGGAAATACCCTGTGAAAGAAGACAGCTATGAGTGGTGACATGAGGGGAAAGTGTTGGCACAGCACCAGCCTACTTCTGTATCTGGTCCTAGTACTGTCAGCAAGACTTATTAGCTTGGGCACAGTGCCACACTAATGTTGCTTTTGGACCCACATTAGATTACATCTGGCCTTTTCAGAGTGTTAGCAGAGGGTATGGTTCAGTTTGTTCCTTCCTGTGTAGACATGCCCTAAGGGGGTTGGAATAGTCACTTCTCGTGGTGGAATTTGCTCAGGAGACTGTTTCAGCTTTAATCACAGAAATCTACCAAATAATATTGATTAATAAGTGGAATAGCTCACTTTTGACTGAAATTTGGTAGGGTTAGTCTCTTTTTATCAAGTCCAAGGACAGTGCAGTTATTTTTATTCAAGCAAAAAGTTCATTAATTTGCCAAGAATCACACATGCGTGTGATTTACAGTGTGGTAGATTAAGCTTGAATGTCAAATGCTCTAGGCATATACTTAATGCAGCACTGAACCTTGCAAGGGACTGACATAAACCAGCATGGAGGTTGAGTAGTTATACAATGTACTCTTTAAGAACAGTGCATATCATCAAGATTTCTTATGTTTATTTATAATCTTCAATCATCCATATCTCTTACATATATATATATCAGTCTGATAGCAGTTCTCCAAAAAGTAGAGGCACATTTTTCTTAAGGCAGTCTAAGGCATACGGTCTCATCAGGAAGGGAAGGAATTACTTTAGAACGCCAGAAGTAAGTGATGCGAATTATAGTTTGAAAGCAAATTCACAGAGGGGATCCCATTAGCAGGCAAATATACACAACAGGGCAATTAACAGCAAGTTCACAATTAAAAAAGTAGAGGTGATACTCGAGGTACCAACATATTCTAGCCGTGCCTGACACCTGTGTATCTGGGTTGTGCAAACAGTATAAGGTTCTAGTAACAGTAAACCTGCCAACCCTCTGGGACTGTCCATTCATGCAAGGGGTCCAACAGGAATTCTAGAAATGTTTTTCTGTGTACAGTTTAAAGTTTGGGTGGGGTCAGGACCCTGAACTTTGGAAGAGCGAACTTTAAGCTGTTCAATGGATTGTTGGCCAAGATTCCCTGGAATGCTGTCCTTAAAGATAAAGATGCTGAGGAGAGCTGGCTACTCTTCAAGGATGCCCTCCTGAAAGCACAAGAGGTCTCCATACCTCTGAATAAGAAAGTGGGCAGATGAGATAGGAAACTGGTATGGCTCGGCAAGGACCTGCTGGGCACACTGAGGGCGAAGAAAGGTGCGTACAAGCTCTGGAAACAAGGGCGTGTCACCTGGGAAGAGTACAGGGATGCTGTCTGGACTTGCAGACATAGGATCAGGAAAGCCCAGGCGCAGGTAGAACTGAACTTGGCGAGGGATGTGAAAAACAATAAGAAGACATTCTACAGGTACATTGGCCAGAAGAGACAGGCCAAAATGGGTGTACCTCCTTTAGTAAATTTAAAAGGAGAACTGGCTTCAATGGACGAAGAGAAAGCTGAAGTACTGAATGAGTTTTTCGCCTCAGTCTTCACTGGTGGCCAGGATTCCAGTTTTTCTCACATCCTTGAGCCCTGCACCCCCAAGCCTTCAGGTGGGGACCAGGGGGGTAAATCTCCCCCCCCCCACTGTAAGGGCAGAGCAAGTCCGAGACCGCCTCATGAGACTGGATGAGTACAAGTCTTTGGGGCCGGATGGTGTGCATCCGAGGGTTCTGAAGGAGCTGGCTGAGGTGGTTGCTGAGCCGCTCTCCGTCATATTTGAGAAGTCATGGCTGTCAGGCGAGGTCCCAGATGACTGGAGGAAGGGTTACTTCACTCCCATTTACAAGAAAGGGAGCAAGGAGGACCCGGGGAACTACAGGCTGGCAAAGTCTCACCTCTGTGCCTGGGAAGATCATGGAACAGATCCTCCTGGATGACATGCTGGATCACATGAGGAATGAATGTGTGATCCGAGACATCCAGCATGGCTTCACCAGGGGAAGGTCATGCTTAACCAATCTTGTGGCCTTCTATGATGGAGTGACGGCATTGGTGGATGAGGGGAAGGCGACCGATGTAATTTACCTGAACTTGACCAAGGCCTTTCACATGGTCCCCCACCACATCCTTATCTCCAAATTGGAGGGATGTGGATTTGATGGGTGGACCACTGGTTGGATAAGAAATTGGTTGAAAGGCTGCAGACAGAGGGTGGTGATCAATGGTTCTATGTCCAGGTGGAGGCCGGTAACGAGCAGAGTCCCCCAGGGGTCTGTCTTGGGACCTGTGCTCTTTAACATCTTTATCAATGACATCGACAATGGAATCGAGTGCACCCTCAGCAAATTTGCTGATGACACCAATCTGAGTGGTGCAGTTGACATGGAGGAAGGAAGGGATGCCATTCAGAGGGACCTTGACAGACTTGAAAGGTGGGCCGGGGTGAACCCAATGAGGTTCAACACGGCAAAGTGCAGGGTTTTGCACTTGGGCTGGGGGAACCCCAGGCATCTATACAGACTGGAAGGAGCAGTCCTTGAGAGCAGCTCTGCAGGAGAAGGACCTGGGGGTCCTGATGGATGACAAACTTAACATGAGCCAGCAGTGTGCTCTTGCAGCTTGGAAAGCAAATGGTATTCTGGGCTCCATCGTGAGAGGGGTGGCCAGCAGGGACAGGGAGGTGATTGTCCCTCTCTACTCTGCTCTTGTGAGGCCCCATCTGGAGTACTGTGTCCAGGTATGGAGCCCCCAGTACAAGAAAGACAGAGAGATGTTGGAGAGGGTCCAGAGAAGGGCCACAAAGATGATCAGGGGACTGGAGCACCTCCCCTACGAGGACAAGCTGAGGGAGCTGGGCCTGTTCAGCCTGGAGAAGAGAAGGCTGCGGGGTGACCTCATTGCAGCCTTTCAGTGCCTGAAGGGAGCCTATAAACAGGAAGGGAGTAAACTCTTTGAAAGGGTAGATAACAGCAGGACAAGGGGGAACAATTTTAAGTTGAAAGAGGGAAGATTTAGGTTGGATGTTGGGGGGAAGTTCTTTACCAGGAGAGTGGTGAGGTGCTGGAATGGGCTGCCCAGAGAGGTTGTGGATGTCATCACCTCAGGTTTCTGCGCCGCAGGCTCCACTTGCGCGCAATATCGTCGTCACCACGATCTTCTGCAGGGCTCCCCGCCACTGCAGGCTAGTCAGGCTGTCGTCACCCCAGCTCTCGTATTCGCGCAAAGGGCATCAAAACACAGTTTGCCTCACACGGGGCACCATTTGTTGCCTTCTGCAACTGTGATGTTAGCCTCCTGTGTTAGCCCTAGCGCACACTGACCAATAACCTGGTCAGGGCCAAATGACTGCAAACGTACACCAATATGATGAGCAGTAAAATGGTGTTTATTCACTACTAAGCACAGCCTATATACTTAAACAATCGTACCATTGTGTCTTACTCTGATTTGTTCGCACTGGATATTAACCCTTTTCCTTATTGGCTCCTATTGACTCCTCATTCCTTTGCGTTCTTCTTCTTATCTTGTTTACTTGACAGCAAGGTCAGTCTGTCAGAACACGATAGCACCCTCTCACTGTGCTTAGGGAGAGGCCTGTCCCGTACATCACGTATCCCCGTCAAACGCCTACTACAACACCCGTCCCTGGAGGTGTTCAAGGCCAGGTTGGATGGGGCCCTGGGCAACCTGGTCTAGTAAATGGTGAGGTTGGTGGCCCTGCCTGGCAGGGGGGCTGGAGATTCATGATCCTTGAGGTCCCTTCCAACCCAGGCCATTCTGTGATTCTGTGATACTTCAGGACAGCATGAGTATCTATTCCAAATCTAGAAACTGTAAGTATTACATGCTAGAGATGGCTGAAGTACAAGACTTCTGGCCCCAAGGGTGGTACCTGCTAAAATATGCCAAATCCAGTAAGCTTGCCACATTTTTTTTTTTTTTCTCAAATAAATGTTTTAAAAATACATTACAGGTAGCTTTCTGTTTTCTTATACTAAATACAAAGTACTGGAATCTTTCCGCACCATCTTCATAGTAAGTGCCTAGATAACTAGATTAGTACACTTGCATTTCCGATACAATGCATGTAGCTAGTAAGTCCAGAGTGAAACTGTTACTGAAGGAAGGAACAGAGCCTTTCTGTAATGGTAATACTGAGATACTTTCTGGGAAGACTCATTGTCTCACTTTGGTCAGAGAAGGGTTTGAATGTGTTACATTATGCAAAAAGATAAACCTACTGAAAAAATACAGACAAATCACCATTCATGTGGCCCACTATAGAGCCCAGCCACTTACAGTTCTATGAAATGTCCTTCAAGTAAAATAAGTTGAGAATTAAAATATGGATCTTGAAAGATCTTGGAAATAAGGTATACTTCATACTACACAGTAACTCCTTGGAGGCAGGAAGTGGATGAGCCTTCGGGGCCCCTTTTAACTCAGGATATCCAATGATTTATTTTTTTTTCCTACTTTCTGCCTCTAGCAGACAAGGGCTGTGGTGTCAAATCACAACAAAATTCTCCTAGAGACAGCAGGACCATAGGGTGATCACTACTGTGATGTTTCTGAGAGTCACAGCTTTCAGTATCTGAGGTAGCAGGCACGCCTAGCTTACTGTCTCTTTTTGCAACTATTTTGCCTGCTGCACAGTAGTCTTATATTGTTTTCCAAGCAATTTTTTATTTTATCACAGAAGCGTTGCAGAGCAAGTAAAGTATTGCTCCAGGGATTATGCATGGGTTGCACAACTCCAAAACAGCACGGAAAACAATGGAAAGATTTGGAGACTAGTCTTCAGAAAGAGTTCATTGCAAGAATGAAATAGTTACTTATCTGCAGCACGTAAACTAATAAAATGTAGAAGGATACTGTGCACAAGCCAAGGCCAAGAAAGGATGTCAAATACAGAGAACTTAGAGAGAAACATCACAAGAATCAATAAAACAGGCCAGAGAAGTGAGTCTTTCTGCAGTAAGTAATGCAGACAGTGTGAAACAGATGCTATTTCAATGTCATCAGCAACTTGACAAGCTGGATAAATAATTGTTGCCAAGAAAAATAAAAGCATGTGCTGTCAGTGTGGGTGGTTGCCATGATTGCTGTGGCCTCTGGTTCAAATGCAGTTACAGAGATGATGAAGAAGAAAATAAATATGGAAGTAGCTGAGGAAAAACAATTAGCTTCCCACAGATGGGCCTTCAGCACACCATAAATTTTAGCTGCCTTTTCTATCATTAGTCTGCGTGACAACCTGAGAAATAATAAAATATTGAGAATTATGGGTACAGCCATTTCCTGAGTTCTCATAAAATGGGCAAAAATGCTGGCATGGAATAAGAATTGTTACAAGGAAACTGCAACACATCTTTCAGGTGCAAAACAGCCAAATAACTGATTCTCACTCAACTGAACTGTAAGTGCCAATAACTTCAGAAACCCCCTGCAACTGCGTGCCACGGGAGTACTGATACACCATCATTTGGGTCTCTCAGAGACCTCACAGTCTTCTTCCAATCATTTCTACGTTTACAGCTAGCAGTGCTCTACAGGAAGGGGCTCAGTGCAACCTTCTCCTGGAAAAACTGGCTGCTCATGGCTTGGATAAATGTACAGTTTTCTAGGTAAAAAATGGCTGGATGGCCAGGCCCAAAGGGTCATTGTGAATGGAGTAAAATCTGGTTCAGGGTTGCTCACACATGGTATTCCCCAGGATTCATTATTGGGGCCAGTTTTATTAATATTTTTGTCAATGAATGGCAGTGGATTCAATTTTCTCCACGTGGAAGAATTTGATTCAACACCTTTGCTTCATATGCACTCCCATGTCAGGTGTCATTTTGTCAGACTGCCCCTCTGTTCTCATCTATCACATGGCAACAATACACAACAGAATATTGTCAAGAAGGTTCACCCTCTACTTCCATACCACCAACATCTGTCTCTAACATCTTTGGCCAACATAATTAAATAGGATGCATTACTTTCAGAGCAGCCCTTGTATTCAACAAGATTAGATGTTTGATGCTCCACTTGGGTTATATGAACTACTTACAATTGTATAAACTCGAGGAAGAGTGGCTGGAAAGATGCGTGTACTAGCGGCATGCCCTGGTGTCCAAGGCACTCAACAGCACCCTGGCCTGCATCATAGATAACATGGCACCAGCACTATAGAAGTGACTGTTACTTTGCATGTGGCGCTGGTGAGACCACAACTTGACTATTGTGATCACTTCTGGGCTCCTCACTATCTGAAGGATATTGAGTTCCTTGAGCTTGTGCAACAAAGAAGTAAAGAGACTGGAAAACAAGACATGAGGAGCAGCTGAAGGAACTGGGGTTGTTCTGTCTGGGGAAAAGGAGTACTGAAGAAAGACCTCATTGCTCTCTACAACTGTCTAAAAGGAAGTTGTATCAAAGTGGATGTTGGTCTGTTTTCTCAGGTGGCAAGTAATACAACATGAGGAAACTGCCTCTAGGTGCACCAGAGGAGGTTTCAATTCAATATCAGGAAGAATTTGCAGAGAGTGTGGCTAATCGCTGGAACAGGTTGTCCAGCAAGATGCTGAAGTCTCCATCCCTGGAGGTATTTAAGACGTGTGGCACGTAGACGTGTGGTTTAGTGATGTACTTATAGTTAGGTGGATGTTTGGACTTGATGATCTTAAGTGTCTTTTCCAATCTAGATGATTCTGTTATTCTGTAAGTACTCAAGGATCCATGGAGAAGGCATTTCAATGCCTTTGGAGTATTCCTCTCAAATAATACTGAAATATCAGCTTTTCATATAAAATATGACTGGAAGTAGAAATTTAATGCTGTGTAGTCATTGGAGAGTCTCTGTTCGGGATGCCCAATCTAGAGATGCTGTCTCCATATCTCTCTTTGCCTGAGGAGAATAACTCCACATCTAAAACCTCCTGGATGAAAATACATCTATGCAGATTCATAGACAAGATCACCTGAATGTCTGCATCCATTCTCTCATACATCCCCAAAATCCTGTAAGATCTGAGAACTCGAGCTAGATTTATACTCATATCAATTCCATATAAATGTTATTTAGAAAGCTGACAGACAAGGAAGACATGAACTTAGCCAGTCTCTTGCACATACTGTCTCTGTCTCAAGGACAAACAATGTGTTTTTATATATTCTCTATCATCATTTTCAATTCCTTAAGCATTCAAGCCCTCAAAACTCTTCATCTCAGTGCCTGAGCAATTTCAGTGACATGAATACAGAAGTGAATGCAGGTGTCATTTGCCACAGTTCCAAATAATCCATGAGGTAAATTGTCAATAACAAAGCAATCAGTAAGTGATCATCAAATTGATAGAAATGTTGTTCTTTACCCATGGCACTTTGTGTAAGAAATAGGACTGGCTGCAATTACCTGTGTTACTGATTTGTGACCCGTACTGAACGTTGGGTGACAGAAGACAGTATAAGGCTTCAGACTGCTGGTGTTATTTGTACAGTCAAAATGCATGCCTTGCCTACTGCCTTACAATAATAACTTTGTAACAAAGAGAACTGAAACCACTTATGTGAACACTTTCAAACTTCAACACCCAAAATCAAAGATCAAGGTTTAGCTTTACTCCTTCATCACATGGGTTTGATGACCTTTCTCTATCCTCATTGCAGAAGATATCTCATACTCAGCATTAGGTCAGATCACAGATTTTTGTCTGCTCCCTGATTTTGTTACCAGGCCAAGCAGAAGTGTTTTGTTTCGGAGCTGTGGCCTAATATCAGTAGAATAAAACTAGAATAATAACAAATATTGTTGTCTTAATGATTCACAAAGAATAATAAATGCTCCTTTCCTGAACAGGGAGGGCAAAGAGGCGTTACTGGTCAGCTGGAAAGAGCAGTCTCAGACGATCTAGGCGAGGATGACTGATCCCTATCTACTGCTCCTCAGAAGCCACTGATCCACACAAGGAGGTATGGATAATGCCTCTCTGACTCTTGAACTCCTGCCCAGTTTCTCTGTGGGATCCTATCACTAACGTTGATAAATATGTCTGCCTAAAGCAATAAGGTCACAACATATTTGCTGCTTTGAACTAAACTAATTTTGCTGCCAAAACATTGCTCCTAGCTTTTCAGGGTTCAGCTAGCAGTCACACGTATATTGACATTTCTTTTTACCTCAGGCCAGATGAGGGAGAAACAGCTTCATACTTTGGAGAGTGCTTTTGTTCCAACTGTGTGACAGCATTTGGTACTGCATTCAGGAAGGAGAGGGAAGGAGATTTCCACAGAGATAGAGATGTCTTCAAACTTTTCTGTTCCCAAAGAGGGATTCTAAGTTTTATGAAAGCTTACACTATTGTTGCATTTCTCAGTGGGTTAAATTCTATGTTATGCAACTTTGTGTGGAAAGAAATCTAGGACAGACTTCTTTCTCAGAGAAGTAAATTTTCTGTAACAACCTGAATTTAGTGACTGCCTAAATAAGCTCTTATATCTTGTAACATAAGTTAGTTACCTATATGCCTATGAAATCTGGTCTTGGTGACAGTGTTTGCAATATGCTACACTCAGTATTTGCTAGCAAAACCAATTTGAAGTAGGTTTATCTTCTGAAAAATTGACCTCTTCCTTCTCTTGCTCCCAGCACAGCAAATCTCTTTTTAATGAAAGACTAATGCAGAGTGAACAAGGTGATATATCTTCACTTTTCCTTATCTCACCACAACTTTGTATGTACAGGATCCTATTTTTCTTTTTGAGTGCTTTTACTGAAACATTTGGGAATTAGGAATTTTACTGTCACTAATTTCAAGCATAGACTGAGAGAACATACATAATATCAGAAGACCTACGTCCTGTTTTCATATGACCTCATTCAAAATTTCTGTATTAAAGTTGTTTGATCTGAAATCATTTTGATGTCTTGACTTTAATGCCAAGGAAGAGGCAGTCAAAGTTGAGTCCATAGTGTGGTTTGTGGTTCAATCTATCCTATATCAAGAAAGAGCTGTGCTGGAGATGCTTTAGTCTCAGTTTAGCTAACTTTCCTCACTGAGGCGAGACAGTAGTTAGGCATGGAACATGCCTTGTAGGCCTTGCTTCTGGTGTAAGCAATTGGACAGACATAGAGTGTTTACTTACATACTTTTTACTTTACATACTTTTCCTAAGTGTTGTCCTCTCAAATCTAAAACATAGCTTGATTGACAGCTAAGTGTGGTCACTTACCACTTTTTTGAGAGCTGCTAGGGGCAACAGCAATTGTATAGAGGAGCTACATTTTAGAACCCGCTGGGAAGGTTTCTATTTTGGGCTCCAGTAGACTTTCTCCCCTAAAGGAGGTAGAAGATGGAAAAACAATGAGAGAGCTGAAGGAAAGTATTGAAAGATCCAGATTTGTTCTTGTAAGAACTGACATTCTGGAGTCTGATGTTTCCTCTCAAGAGAATCTCCACAAGGCTGTGTGTGTCTCTTTTACAGCATATCCCTGTGCTCTTGAGGAAAACATGAATCAGTGAATCACAGAATATAGAGACATAAGTTCCAACACCACAGCAAGGTTTAGCTTAGACTGAAAGGGAAGACTTAGAAACTGAGTTAATCCAGCTACAAGAGCAGCCTTTGTACATCATGCTTTAGAGCTAAATCACATACATATTTACTGTCTTTTGTATCCTCAGCTCTGAAAGCTCAACCCCAAGCATACAGACTGACTTTGCAAGGAGCCCTGATTGAGGACTATATGTAGGCATCTTAGAAAATGAGACCTTGAATACTCTTGTGTGAAGTGAGCCCCTGTTAGGGACTAAATAGCTTGTGCATTTTACAGCCAGTCCACGTGCAGCCCCCTCTCCTCTCCTGCCATATCTCACAGACCCTTTTTTGTTTCTAACATCTACATTTTCCCTGGTAGCAGTATGATCAGAACCTAGAGCAGCATCCAGGTGTATCTTTTGATGTACACTGGGTTTCTTGCACCCTAACCATTCAGAAAACACCTCCTAGCATGTGTCAGATAAGAGGAAGGATGTGACTGGATTTTCTCCAGAGCATCAAGGCCTCATTATGGTGTGCCAAGACATGGCAAGAAGGCTCGGTTTCAATAGTCTGTCTGTCGCATCCATCACTCTCTGGACTCTCTAAGTACATTCTTGGTTTTAAGGATTAAAGTAGAACTGTGCTTGGCTTAGAGTTAAGCATGTGCTGAAGAGTGCTTTTGGTGCACAGAGTATTCAGTGTTGAGACTGAAATGACAAAGATATTTTAGCACATAAGTCCAAAGGACTTCAAGGGAACTATCCATATCATTAAAGGTAGGTACATGCTGAAGCGCTTTGCTGAATGTGGGCATTTTGGAACATTCTTTCATACCATTTGCACTTGAAAAATCATAAGAATAACTGAGAAAGCCAAGAAATAAAGAGAAAAATATTGAAGAAATATGTAGGGACATTTGGGATTCTGGACATAAAATATCTGCAGTACCTGTTTTATGCAGGTATGCCAATTCATGTGTGTATAAAGCAAAGTTTTTTTTTTTTTTATGGTATTTTATGAATTGACTGCAGAATATGTAATACAAGTGGGACATAATAGAACCACGAAAAGAACATGATGTGACTGAATAAGTCTTCTAAAAGATTTTACAGCCTTTGTCAGGAGAAAAAATCTTCCATCCCTTGCTTTCCAACTTTCATTACTTTCGCATAAAGATGTAACATTAGAATAAAACCTTTTCAGAAAATTCTTTCAGTGCATCACCAAAACACTGAAAACATGAAAATCAAAATGATTACAGTAATGTTGATTACAATTAATGCAAGCTGGCTATTTGTTTTGATTTCTCCCTATTTGTTTAAGTAGGAAGATGAAAGCACAAAAATATAATTCATATACTATGATTGGTATAGAACTGTAACCTTGCATCTTGATAGTGTTCTACTATGTATTGGATAATCCTGTAGGGATGCAAAGGTAAATAATTAGAGTATGTTGGCTACAGAATACAGAAAGATCTGATGCTCTGAGAGGTGGACATCCTGGGGAGTTTTTCCCTTATGCCAACTACCTTATATATATAAGTCCATTTGGTAAAAAAAGCCCATTTTCACCACAAGCCCATTTTAGCTTTGCCAGATACAAGAGAGGATGAATGATTTTTATGATACAGTTAGAATACTCTACGATAGAAATGAGGTCTTGATTCAAGGAGATTTTAATTTAGATTACTTCACTTAGAAGGAGTAATAAATTGAAATGAACTCTACAGAGCTCATGTTAAGAATGAATTATCATGCCACTTCATTGAAATAATAGGTAAGGAATAATTCTAGTTATGGTCCTAGTCCAAATCACTAATTTTAAATAAGAACTGTACAAATTATTTGAACAAGAGAATGACAGATAGAATATCTCTGAGAATGAACTCTGTGAAAAGGGAAGACAAATGAAGATATAAATGATTTCATAAAATAAATCAGGAGAAAAAACATAAGCAATTTCCTTACTATGCTTTCTTATTAACAAATCCCCTGCTGTCAAATGACATATTAATATTTGATAATATCTCACATATAACTACCAATACTAATACTTATTTATTTCCAATTTTTTTTCCCTTTCCCCCATGTTTTTCATATTTCCAATGAGTTATTCCTATAAAAACTATTACAATAATTGGTTGTTCAGTTCTGTTTCCTAAGATGTCTTGTGCTAATTTAACCTATCTTTGTTTACATGCTGTCTATCCATGCATGTTTACAGTATGCACTCTCACCACTCACACTGAGACTGCTGATGTATATAAACATACATGCACATGCTTCATAATGTGTTTTCCTCTTGACTCATTTAAAATCCTCCAGTTCTTTGCACATTCCTTTTACTATATTTCAGTTTTTGATATATTTTCTTCATTCTGTACTTTTCTCTGGGTATCATTTATTTTCAAAATGCCTTAAAATGGAAATACAAGTTCTACAATAGATAAAAGAACTGAGCAAAAAAGGGGTTACATTCTACCTTTAATTTTTCTACGATAACAGCTGGCTTTGTAATCTCCACTTTATTTCTTTTCTGGGATTTATGTTTCTTTGTTTGTTTGTTTTGCTTTGTTGTGTTGTTTTTGTTTGTTTTTGCCATTTTTAAATAATAAATTTTTGTGTTAAAACTGAGGGCAGTTGTTCAAGGCCTAGCTTACTGGACATTCCAGGGATCCTTTTAAACATCTAAACTCAGACTTTTTACACTCTTTCCCAGTGACCATGAGGCGTCTGGAAAAGTTTATTCGCTTGCCATGAGTAGGTGTTCTTGATTTATGACAGAATAAAATATCACTTGAAAAGCAGCATTTATAGTCAACATTTCAAATGAAAGCTTGCAAACGTTTGTCTTTTAAGTGCTACGGAATATCTCACATAACAAGTAGGATCTTTGATTGCCTCTTAGCTGAACTATCATCTACATTAAAGCCTAGCTTTCCTATTCAGCTATGTGTAGCTAGAATCAATATACATATACTACTGTCCGTACCATGGCTATTTAGAACTTTAAGAAATCTTAATTACTTTTCATTTTGTTCTTGCTCCTACTGTCTTCATTTTATTGCTTCTCTTGTGTGTTTATACCAGTCCCCATTATTTCCACATGGACATAGTTTAAGCCAACTCAGTAGAAGGATAAAGGCTCTGATCTTGCAAATTTTTTAATGTGTCCCGAGTCCAGCTGGACCTTATTATTTTAATCATTCCACCTACAGTGATGAGCATTCAAAAGTAAGAATCATTTATCTGACATTCTTGGAGAAATCATCTACTTGTACTCATTTGGAAGAAGTAGTTGGAAAGGAAAAATTTAGAGAAGAATTAATTGTATGAGTGAGCAACCATAGCTTGCTAACAAAGGAAAGGATATCATGACTAAGAAAAATAATCTTTGTGAGTCAACATCATGTTGTTGCTGGGGCAAAAGAAGTTTTACAGAGATCAGGGAGTAATATATGGCCTTCACTTCAGATTTGGATAGTGATGGAGTTTCCTGCAATGTTAGTAGAAAAGCAGATAAGTATTGAGTCACCATTAGAATTATAATTTTAAGCTTTGAAGACAGTGTCTATTGATACATGTCCAATCTCCATCAGTGGAAGTTTTCTGGAATACCCAGCTGGATAAATCCCTAATCTGGCCTTTGAGCTGACACTACTTTGAACCTGAAGCTGGACTAGACACCTCCTGCGGTTTATTTCAGAATGAATTTTTCCATGATGCTTACTCTTACCATTTCCATGATAAATATTAAGACAGAACTGATCTTCATTATGGAAGCTGAGGCAATCTGTGATCAAATACTTTCTAAATAAATGAAGAGTGATGTTAAGTACATAAAAGAAGAGATGCATTCTGCAGTCATCCTGGCTTAATAGGATTATAAACAAAAATAAATCTGTAGCTAAGAAGAAGCTTAGTGATTACTATGCACACACACATATATTACATAGAGTGTCTTTATGTAGTAAATGTACCATAGCAACATAGTAAGCATAAGGTGGGGAAAAATGAATGTGGATGATTTCTGGCTAACAGAATTAGACCAGGCTCTAGAGCAAAATCTGCAGGAAAGATCAGTTAAATACTTAGGAGAACATGCAACCAGAGTTTACAAAATGTACATTGTATTAATATAATTTAACAGAGTTCTAGGATTTTTTAATATATATATATATCTATTGTAAGTAATTTTCAAAACAAATTAAAACCAGCAGTTTTCAGCTGCCTAAACTTTACTCATAATTTTGGCATGATACCATAAAATAAATTCTTAAAGACAGAGAGTCTGCAGATCAGTAATGGTATGGCACAGTGATGAAGGGAAGATTTCAGTAAACTGAAAATGTTGTGAAGGTGACTAGCAGTTTGGAGAAAGATGCTCTTTGTGTCCACTGAGGGCTACTTTAGCAGGATACTTACAATGTAAATATTGCCAAATGATAAAGAGTGTTAAAATGCCATCAATACAAAGAAGGATGTCATCCAAAGGTGAGCACATTGTACTTTAAAGGACAGGAGAGTATTGAGTTTAGGAGTTTAGGAGCAATATTATATACCTGAACACTAAGAAACTTCACTGTCTAGTAAGAACTTGGTAGATGGAAAGAGCAGAGGAGGTGGTTCTTGCTGTGCTGAGAAGTTCATGCCTGCAGTTGTATGCACTGCCCTTAACATTAGATTTCCATACAGGTTGGTGCTTGGTGCAAACCTCTCTCATTACCTTGTGCTGTGAACAGGTGGACAGAATGGTAGCTGCTCTTTGAAAGACTTTGTTGGGTTTGTATTTTGAAAGGCTGTCACAGAGATGAAGGAGCCAACATCTGCTGAGCTAGAACAGACATCCGCATGGGAAGCAATGATATCCAGAAGTCCCTTCCATCCAGTTTTCATGTTTGAATACTATGCTCAGAAAATAGAAGCTCCGAGGCCTCCTTTCCTCTGAACTTATTGAGATCAGTAAGAGAGCTGTAACACTGCAGCAACAGCATAGTGAAGTTAAATGAAAGACTTTGCAGGAAGGCAAGGGAACTTATTACAAAACAAAGCCAGTGTCATTCCTTTGTGATCACAATTTTATACCTGCATACTTACCAGCACTAGGACGTGTACTCAGACAGTCTGTCTAGCATCCAAGATGCCTGAATCCATCTGATCTGTCCAGGATTCCTGGTGGAGGGTAAAAACACCAGCTACCCAGTCCTCATTTTACCTCCTGGCTTGGGAACCAAGTGTTGGTGTTTGTTTGTGGGCTCTTGGGGCCTGGTGGTGGTTAGTCTCTCCACCCAGTCCCACCTCTATGAGTGGTCACTGGGATTTACTCACTGTCCTTTCTCTCAGACTCGTCTGTCCTCAGAAGATGCATTTAGCTGTGTGCAAAGGTTGTGATGAGCTGCTGATTAGTAAGTGCCTTCAGACTGCTGTCAAACATTTCCATTAATTGCCCATTTACACCAATCTTACATTCCTTTTACTTCCCTCTACATGTTCTACAAAAGTTTTTTATGCATGCTGCATTATCAGTGTTGGTCAGATCTAAAATATATCAGGGTACCCTTCTTCCTCCAGAGCAGAAATGGTACTAGCAAAGTGCAGACACTTTCATTTAAGAAAAGATACATTACCAGAAGGAGAGATAAAGGGGAAAAAGATAAATTTTCTCCAAGTCAGAAAAATAAATTCAGGTGTGGACATAGAATTTATTGCATTTGACAAGAGAAAAATACATGTCTTTGCTGTTTTGTTCAAAGGGTATTGACTGGCAATGTTATTCAACTAAACCAGCAGCTTTGGAAAGAAAAAAAATTGGAAAAAATATGGGCATTCACATTCAACAGTACTTAAATTTGGGATCTAACACAACTCAGTCCTTTCTGTCACATTTATGTGTCTCTTTGTAGCTTCTCCAATGAATGTGAAGATTTTAAATTTCCTTATTACTATCAATCAGATTTACACTTCACATTATTCTAGAGAGAACCATATTTCCCTACAGAGTTTGTGGCCAAACAAGTAAATTAAGTATGACCAGGACTGGCTTCCAAGACAGAGGCCAACTGCTATTTCATAGCCTGCACCCACTTATCCAAAACAGATTAGTGTGTTATGGTTGGCAATGGAAATGAATGCTCACTCATGACAAATTTTGAACTTGCCTGTGAAATATTTAGGAAGAAACTAATTGACTTACTGCAAAATCACGCCAGAATTTGTTCTAAGAATTTAACAATGTAAATGACTGAGTTATCATTCCCAGGACTCATGAACACTGATTAATTTAGCAGTATAGACATAGACAGTGAGGACTAGGTTGATTGAAAGAATGCAACTTCTCTCAGCATTTATGGCCAGAGAAGAGTAAAGACACTGTGCTGTGTCCAGATATATTATATCTGGATAGTTTTTGTTTATTTCCTCCATGTCTACTTCAATTATACTATTTCCAGAGTGAATATAATAGGATTAGTTGTCCTTCTAACTTTCTTCCAGACAACTATATAGATATAATTTAGAAAACAATTAGATTTTCTGTAATATTACATAATCACCAATATTAGTAGATATAACCTTGTTTTTAATAAGAAAATACTTCCATTTCTTAGAACTAGCAGATAAGTAGAAAGGGTCATGAAGTCAATACTTCTGAGTCCCTTCCTCACATTTGATTAACGCTAATTGCAGGAAAGCCATTTGCTCATGATAGCTAATAGGGTATTTAACCTTGCGTGTTTCCTACAACATTAAGACTTTCTTATTTTGTTGCTGCTTTTTTTTTTCCTTCTAGCATGGTTCTTAGCTACAAGCAGTTAATCTCCATTCTACTATCTCCACATTTAACAGAGAATTAGATGGGTCTGAGATTTATCAAACATGTATTTGACAAGTAATTCTTTCTCCTGGTGATGTCCTGAAAAGGGTTTTGAGGGTAATTTGGAGAAAAAGGTTCACACAGGACTAGGGAAAGATAATCTTTTATGATCTCTTCTTTTTTTTTTTTATTCTTTTTCTTATTCCTTGGCTCTTTTAAACCTCCACTCCTTTTCAATCACAAACTGGGGCAGGACTGGACTTTCTCATCCAGTACCTCGAACAGCTCATTGGTGTCCATCTTAAAGGACACCAGTCCACTCATAAAGGAACAAATCTCTGCATTATGGTAGTTTTCCTGCAAAATTCACAGCATCAGCAACAAGGAGTGTGTGAAGTCCTTGCAATTGCCATCAGTGGTGGGAGTAATCAGCTCCAAGTGCACGGCAATTAGAATAGCCCAAGGAAATGAGATTGGTTACAGAAGAGAAGATTTGTTCGACTTCTTAACATGCAGTCAGTGTGAGCTGCCAACTACAGAATGCAGTTGCCAAGTTACCAGGGTCAGGTCGTGATTCATACAGAAGACAGCCGTATTAGTAAATACCTCTAAAATAACTAAAATTTGGAGGACAATTTTGCCTGTACTTTAATAACAAAACATCTGGTCTGCTTATGATTTATCTTGAATGATTAGCTAAAAACTTTCAGCTTTCTGTCAGAATGAATTACAAGATTATAGACATAGTCAGTTCACAAAAGCCATCAGAGAGTGGAAGACTGACATTCCACAAAAGGACACTGCTGCCTGGATAAATGTAGTGGAAATCAGCAGCCTGCTATTGATTGTCCAACATATGGTAACATTTTTTTTTCATGCAAAGTCGAATGCCTGCTCTGCTGAATTCAGTGATTAGTGACCTTTTGGGCTGGCATCTTAAGAAGGCTGCTCCAAAAATAATGCCTCCTATTTTATTATGCTGGCTCATGATATCAGAGGTGAATATTGCTGGGATGGAAGTAGAGGTTGAGCCTTCCCAATAGTATTCTGTACATTTCGTTGCTGTGCAACACATGACAGCAGAGGGGCAGTCTGACTAAGCTGAAAAACAGTGTTTGGTATCTGATAATTTGCTCTATCAATTATTATTATTGTGCTCTTTGTTTCTGTTGTAGTTTTCATGGAAATAAATAGAAGGCATTACTTTTGGAGTGACCAACATACATTGGTCTGCTGCAGGATTGACAGTGGGTTTAGTGGGCATCAAGCGGGCAGTGCTGTGCCAGAGCTTGGAGTACCTCTGGGTTTTGAGCTGTCTTGCCTTTCTACAAGCAGCTCCTCGGGAGAGTGGAAACCAATGAGAAGCTGCCTGGCACAGCCTAACATCGTCATGGCTGATGGCATCAGTTATAAGCTAGGTACCTAGGTGCAACCAAGGGAGGCTGAGCTGTGTCACGTCTCTCAGATTTATTTATCAGTTACCTTTGGACTTCTACCTCTTTCCATCAATTTTATATGGCACTGAAGTGACTAGCTTTAACTGCATGCCTTGATATTACACAAAATGAAAGCATATGAAGCCTTCCTCAAATTATTAACATTTCCACCCTGGGAGAAATAAACATTTAAAAGATGCATTTTTTTGTATCCCATAGGTAAATCTATAACATTATTGGGACTCAACAAGTGTTTAAAGTTTCATCGCAGCCTTAGTAACTAAAATGATACTGAACCATTTTGGCAATTATGATAACAAAACTGTGCATGAATTGATTATTTTTCACCACACTATAACGCAAGCTACAATATGTTTTCAACGTAAACCTGCATATACTTCAAGCTTAGCCTTTCTCATCTCTCATATTTGTAATGAATTCAGTCAGGGATTTTTCTGTTTGCTCGAACTGCCTTTGGTTTGAGCACTGGTTAAGGCAGCTTTATGCAAATTCAAGGCAGATGTACAGAATATGATTTTTTCAGTTATTAATAGTTTTGTCCAATCTTTTTCTTCCCAGAAAGTGCTCCTGCAAAAGAGCTATTTCCTTTTTAAAATACTACTTTTCCTTTCCTAACTCTGTAGCCACATTTCAAGAGAGTGAAAGGATTTGCTTATAGCTAGGAAAATAAGTAAGTCCTTATTCTCTACTCTTCAAAGACACCTGAAATGGTGGTCTTCCAATGTGTTTTAAAGAAGGGTGCCCTGCAATACAATGAGGGGCTCAAGATTTCATCCAGAAAAGGGGAAACTGCTGCAACTGATTGTCTGTGACCTCTGCTGCTTCTGTGGTTACAGGTGTGATGCTGCACTATAAAAAGAAATGTCCTTTTCCATTTAGAGGTAGAAAAACTGCTAGAGACTCAAATCTCATTCCTGATGTATTAATCAAGGAGAGTAGGTCAGAAATTTCTTCAGATGATTGGTTTAGGCAGATAGCCTTCATGGATTTATATGCAATTCATACTTAGACTACTTAGTAGAAATTTTCAATCAATGGGAATTAACTCTCAACTATTGTTATTAATTGGATACTCTCATTCTTTAGCTATTTTTTAAATCAATTCCCATATGTCTAGGTAATGAAATGTCATTCTGCCAACCAAAGCAGTTGTTATACTGCAATGCGGTGGAGGAAAAATACAACATGCTGGGGTAAGGAAAAACTGTCTCCCTTCATCTTCTTCTTCAAGCAAAATTTTGAAAAACTTGCACAACAGTTCTAAGGAAACTCGGAGCTATAATGACGATATAAATCCCCAGAGGTGTTTTCCTTCAGGTTACAAACACTGGGGTTACAAACATTAATATGGGAGCCTTTAAAGATCCCTTCCGACCCAAATGATTCTATGATTCTGTGATATACATATGTGAAGTAATAGGGAATGTCAGAAAAAGAAAAACAATTGAACACGGATGTGAACTTAATTTTATTCTACTGGATCTCTCCTATAAGCAAACTTGTATGTTTTCATCAAGCTTTTCCATTGTATGCTACAAAAATACGCTTCTACTGCACAGTCTTGATCTTGATCCATTTATCAGAAGGATCCTGAGAAGATTCTTTCTGATGTTTCTCCTTTATAACAAAAGCAGCTTTCTTGTACAACAGAAACATTAGTGGAAAACATCTGCTTCCCCTCAAAGCCTGTTTTTTGTCAGGAAATGAAATTGGCACTCAGAAACCTTTAATCCAGAAATTCAAAGATCATCTGATTTATGCTGGCGTATATTTACACAAAGCTCATATACATAGGTTTAAGACACTGAATAAGCACTCTGTACTAATATGTTCCATGGAATTACCAGCCTCATTCCTGTTTATTCATGACACATGGGGATGGGGCATCTCCATTTCTGCAGCTTCTGTCATTGTAAACCCAGACTGCTGCTTTCTGCCATATCTTCTTGTTATTTTCTTGCTGTCATCCATAGTCAACAGTCCATCCATCACCATTGCTTTGATGATTGCCAGAGCCACTGCAGCAGGACCACACTGTCAGCTTGACATCCTGCATGTGGAATGATATGTCAGGGTTCACCTTCCCACTGCAGCAGGGATTTCAGGCAGCTCAGTGATGCGGGATCATGCTATTGTTGGGAGCATGCAGATGAAAAACGTTCTTTCTCCTGGTTTTACTATTCTTTTTTTTTTTTTTTTTTTAATTATTATTGTCTCTTTTCATTTGTCCTTCTGTTTGTTCTGATTTCTCTCCTGTGCTCATGTTGCTGCTTTTGAGAGAATCTCTTACTAAGGAATGAAAGAATCAAACTGGATTTTATTTACTCCTGTTAACAGGAACATTTTGTGCCATCTTCATTAGTTCTGATTTCTCAGTAAATATCAGCAAAATGGTGCTTTAAATTGTAACTCCCCTGAGCTTTCATTAGCTTGCATCAAAGCAGTTTCAAACAGTATGTTTTAAACTAGAAAACAGTGTGTTTGCTTTCATCTTCTCCCATGTGTGCAAAAACCCCTCCACACACTAACCTATATGTATGAAATTATCCAGATATATACATAAAGAGAGATAAGCGGGGCAGACTCAAAGCACGATGTGACACAGAGGTAACCATGCCATATCCCATTGGCATAGTTCAGCGTTTGAAGTGGCTGTGTGTCCTCAGAGTCCATCAGTGAAGGAACCTCTTGAACACTGTCACTGTTATGTCTGCAATTTGCAAGGATGCTCCAAGGGCTTCCATTTTAATCAGTCACAGTCAGTTAGTATTCTTTTGTCTTTTATTACATTCTTTGATTTAATAAAAGAAAAAGGATAAATATTTAAAGTTATATTTTGGTATTAAATGTGTCCTTCTTCTTTTCCCCAGTGCATACTTTTTCTCTCAAGAGTGATATTTTGAACAGCTTTCTCTTGTACTCAGAGTCTTGTACTATTAAATTGCCTAATTGGTCCCACAGCATGGGAATAAATCATCCCAGAACACAGGATCCTGAAAAATAACTGTTTCAAGAGCATCTTCCCTTGTCATTCTCTTGTCACGTTTGTTGCATTTCCCATTGATGTAGCCCAGGATTGCTAAGGCAATGAAAAGTTCTTGTTTTGAAGTTTGGGGAACGATGTTGCCATGAAGGATTTGCATACGCCCCATCGTAGTGGTGTTTTTTTTGACTGTAGTCAGCACAGTGCACGCTTGGCTAGGAGACTTTCTGGTTTTCTTCCTTGAGAGGAATCAACTAACACATGACAGAAGTGACAAAGCTTAAACACCTGCTCAGAAATTATAAGAATAGAAGTGATGTTTTGCAACCTACTGTAGGGAACCTGTTTTGGCAGAAGTGGTGGCCTTCATGACCCTCCGGAACTCCCTTCCAACCCCTACGATTCTGTGATTTTGCTAAAGCTTTGCTTTCTACTTTCTGTTCACAAATAAGTCCTTATTTATCAATGGAAATCAGGAAGCAGCCACTCTCCTCATTGCTGATGGACAGCATCACCACCAGTAAATCAAATATTTGATCACTTTATAGCTTCCCAGGTATGACTGCAAATAAAAAGATGAAGCCTTCCAAGTGACAGAAAATGTTAATGAGCATCTTCTGTATGATCCTGAAGACAGCGTTTATTACAGCATAAGGAGGGAAATGTCTCCAGAATTGGAGAAAAAGTCTTTTGGAAAGGAGTTTCAATCTAAATGTTGAAAGACATTGAATTATACATAGTGCTAATGAATACAATTTGATGCAACTCCTAGAAAGGAAAATCACATTTAATGTCTCTATGGCTGAAATTGCACCTGGAAATAAAGGAAAAAAACACACTTCATTGCTGGAGAAATGATCAGGCATCATTTCCTGAAGACAATCAATTCCTGAACTGCCAGTAAATGGTCTGCCCGTATCCGAGGTGTCCACACATGTCAGGAATTCATCAGTTTCTCTCACAAAGTTTATGACTAACTCTGACAGTACTTGGTCAGATAAGTTTTTGTTTTGGTAAATATGTGCCATTCAAACACATGAAATTGACAAAAAAAATTGTAATAATTTAAGTTTAAACATGAATATAAAAAATCATAGCTGTCATCCTTCAGAAAAGATAAATTTCAGACTCTCTCAATCTTAATTATATGCTTGTGTGTCCAATATTCGCTAAATCATCTGCTGTCTTATGAGGAAATTTCCCAAAGTAGCTTAGATATAATTTTAGAGGCATACAAAATTAAATCAGAAGAAGGGCCTTTCTTGTGCAAACGCCAGGAATTTTCTGATTCTTTTTAGTATAATTGTTGCATTAAATGCCTCATGGACCAACGATAGGCTGCCAACTTGGATGAGAAATCGCCCTCAGGAGAACCAAAAGCACAGAAGGGCAAAACCTTCTATCAAAGAAGACAAGAAGACTTTATTATTGCCCATCCCCAAGCATTCAAAGGTCATGCTCCAGCTCCAAATAATATGAGACTGGTATGAAACTCAAAAGTTTGAGTGAAAGGTAAGATTTATTATATTTACTACCTGACTCTTAAGCCTGGTAGGAAGGAGGCATTTGTGTTACATTTCCAAATTTCCCAGTGACTGTTAGGGTTGGACCTTGTAGCTACTTTCTATTCTTTACAAATAAAAGGAGCTGCAGGAGCTGAAATTGGCACTGCATCACTTATTTTCAGAGGTAAATTTCCAGAGGTAAAGCATAAACTATTGCAAGAATGAATGAAATACTGACAGTTGTCAGCACCATGTATACTGCAAAGTGTGAGGAATCTGACTTTGGCTTTGCAGAAATAAATAATACAAAGCGCACTTTCACAGCAAGCAGGACTAGGGGCATGAAAAGCTTCTGTCAGATTCATGTTCTTATTTCCATACGAACCTTGCCCACTGCCCATATAGTTACCTTTCCAAATGTCTGTCTGAAACTTTTTACTGGTCACAGAAAGTTTAGGATAGACTGAAGAAGAATATTCCCCTTTATCAGCAAGTTTTCTTTCCTGTGTGCCTTTTGCTGAAGAATTTTAACAGTCTACAAGTTTATCTGTGTCTACAAAAGTACTGTGTTCGGTTTTGGGCCCCTCACTAGAGAAAAGACAGAGGCCCTAGAGCATGTCCAGAGAAGGCCAGTGAAGCTGTGAAGGGTCTGGAGTACAAGTCTTATGGGGAGCGGCTGAGGGAACTGAGATTGTTCAGTCTGGAGAAGAGGAGGCTCAGGGGAGACCTTATTGCTCTCTACAACTGCCTGAAGGGAGGCTGTGTACCTCCCCTGTGAAGGGAGGTGGGAATTGGCCTCTTCTCTCAAGTAACAGCAATAGGACAAGAGCTAAAGGCTTTAAGATGCACTAGGGGAGGTTCAAGATAGATATTAGGAATAATTCCTGTTCTGAAAGAGTGGTCAGGCACTGGCACAGGCTGCCCAGGGAGGTGGTGGAGTCACTGTCCCCAGAGTTGTTTAGGAAATTTGTAGATGTGGCACTGAGGGACATGGTTTAGTGGGCATGGTGGGGATGGGTGCATGATTGGATTAGATGATCTTAAAGGTCTTTTCAGCCTAAATTATTCTGTGATTCTATGATTCTGTTTGTCAGAAATGGGCCAGTCCCTATTTTCAGTAGTGGTTTAACCTCAAATTAGTTCTGCAGAAGTGAAAGGCAGTGATGCACTGGGGTAAAAGAAGAAAATTCAAGACAATTCAACTCCCTTGATAAATAACTATTTTTACATTTCTGTATCTTTTTTGTTTGCTTGTTTGTTTTTTTGTTTTGTTTTGTTTTGTTTTGTTTTGGAGAACTTATTTGTGCTTTGCTTGTCATGGTGACTGTGTCCTTCATGGAGGCATGCCGATGTACTGCAGTGGGAATTTTACTGGAAGAGCAGCATTTCAGAGCCCAACAAAACACTGAAGTCCATCTGCTTGCCGGGCTGAGTCCCCTCTGCCTGGCCACCACAGACAGGGTCAGACAGAGGACAGGTCTAAGATAAAAGGTTTATTAAAATTTAAACAACCCAGATGCTATGAGGAAATCTTTTATTTGTGCTGACATCTTCACTGTCAGAAGGAATGACAAAGTACTCATCACTCACTTGCTTTCTCTAGGGCTGAGGGAGATGGAAATTGTCAAGGACTGTGCCGGGGCATTTCATCAAGATGAGCCATGGGACTTGATGGTGTTACAGCAGTTGTTAAAGAACTGGTAGGGCAAAGGTTGGCAGGAGGAAGGTTGAAGGACACCAAAACACCTTGCATCTCTATTCATTACTGATGACCTCAAGGAGCCCTTGCAAGAGAAACTTTGCAGAGCATGGTGAGGAACTCCAAGTACGGATAGGGTCAAGAAAGCCAAAGCCCACTTTGAACTAAACTTGGCAAGTGATGCCAAGAAGAAAAAAGGCTTCTACAGGTACCTTAACAAGAAAAGGAAAGTCTAGGAGGGTGTACCCCTGAGTGATACAGACAAACTGGTAACAACAGACAAGGAGAAGGCTGAGGTACTTTACAACTGCTTTGGTCTTCTCTGATAACTGCTCATCACACAGCTCTCAAATGCTTGGTGTGGTAGGAGGGGAATGGGGAAGCAACATCCCTCCCACTGTAAGAGAAGATCAGGTTTGTGACCACCTGAGGAACCTGAACATACACAAGTCTGAGTCCCAGTGAGATGCATCCCAGAGTCCTGAGGGGATTGTCTGATGTAGTTGCCAAGCCATTCTCAATGACATTTGAAAAGTCGTGACAATCAGGTGAAGTGACTGGTGACTGGAAAAAAGAAACATCACATCGATTTCCAACAAGGGAAAAAATGATGATCCCAGGAACTACTGACCTGTCAGTCTCACCTCTGTGCCAGGAAATATCATGGAGTAGATCCTCCTGGAAGCTATGCTAAGGCATATGGAAGGCAGGGAGGTGGTACAGTAGAACAAGCATGGCTTCACCATAGGCAAATCCTGCTTGACCAACCTAGTGACTTTTTATGATGGTATAACTGCTTCAGTGGACAAGGGAAGAGCAACCGATGTCATCTATCTGGACTTCAGTGAGGCCTTTGACACAGTATCACATCCACAACATCCTTCTCTCCAAATTGGAAAGTAATGGATTTGATGGGTGGACTGTTCAATGGACAAAGAACTGGCTGCAGGATTGAGCCCAGAGAGTAGTGATCAATAGTCAGTATCTGGATGGAGATCAGTGATGAGTGGAGTCCCTCAGAGATCAGTGCTGGGATCAGTATTTTTTAATATCTTCATCAGTGACGTTGACAGTGGGGATGAGTGCAACCTCAGCAAGTTTGACACCAAACACAGAGGTACACACCAGAGGGTTGGGACACCATCCAGAGGGACCTAGATAGGCTTGAGCAGTGGGAACAGGTGAACCACATGAGGTTCAACAAATCCAAAAGCAAGATCTTGCACCTGGATTGAGGCAACATCCACTACCAATAGAAACAGAGGGATTGAAGCATTTAGCACAGCCCGGCTGAAAAAGACCTGGGGATGCCAGCGGATGGGAAGCTGGACATGAACCAGCAATGTACCCCCCCAGCCCACAAAGCCAACCATATCCCGGGGCTGTATCAAAAGAAGCATGGCCAGCAGGGTGAGGGAGGTGATCCTGCCTCTCTGCTCTGCACTGGGGAGGTCTCACCTGAAGTACTGCATGCAGATAAAGGAGAGACAAAGACCTGTTGGAACATGTCCAGAGGAGGGCCACAAAAATGATCCAAGGGATGAAACACCTCTCCCACGAGGACAGGCTGAGAGAGCTGGGGCTGTTCAGCCTGGAGACGACAAAGCTCTGAGGCTACCTGAGAGTGGTCTTTCAGTATCTAAAGGGGAGCTACAGGAAAGAAGGGGACAGACTCTTTAGCACGGTCTGTGGTGACAGAACAAGAGGAAATGTTTTCAAGTTTAAAGAGGATAGATTTAGGTTAGATATAAGGAAAAAGTCTTACAGGGATTGTGGTGAGACACTGGAACAGGTTGTCCAGATCCGTGGAGCCTTTGAAGGTGAGGCTGGATGTGAGGCTTCCCTGGCTGTGGAAGTCCCTGTTCACTGCAGGCAGTTGGACTAGATGACCTTTAAAGGTCCCTTCCAACTCTAATGATTTTATGATTCTATGATTCTAAGTGAAGAATCCATTTTGGATCTGCTGGGAGAGAAGGAGCACTTCAAAAGGCAATTGGATCCCTAATTCTCACTGCACCCTGAGTATCTGAGGATCATTGCGCAAATTTCCAGCAGTAGCTCTTGTGAAACCGTGACAGTATAAAACAGCATCAGTATTTCATGTTCTCTTTGGTCTTTCCCAAATTCGTTGTTTCCTCACTCTCATTTACCACTTCCTCATCAAAAGGTTTCCTGAGGTTCTCAAACACATTCTGAGGCAGAAATATAAAGCTGAGTGTCACCAGGACACCCTTTAGGCCATGTCTCTTCTGAATTAAATTGAGCATTTGTAAAAGAGAAATTAATCTGCCCTTCTGTGAAGGCTTAGGGTCTGAAGAGCAATTATACCTGCTTTACCCTCAGGCTTTTTCTCTTCAAGAGTCTGCAAGTCAGTAAGTACCACACCACTCCTAGCTCCAAAGTTTTGATAGGTCAAGGCAAGGATATCTGAGGTCTAGTGGGAGGTTCCTTATCAAGCAAGAGAGGTTTCTCCCTCTCTGTCATCCAAAGCAGCTGGCAAAAACATGTGGCTTCAGATGCAGGTGCAGACATCATTGTAAGGCAGAGATCATAGTTATAGGCTGCTTTTCTCTTGTTTCTTTTTCTTGCCCTAAGAGTCAAACTATGGCCTTAAGTCAACCAGAATTTTGCCATTACCCTGAGAAAAGTAAAGATTTCACCTGCAGATTTTTCCTCTCTGCTAATGTTGAGAGAGTGCAAGGCTTGGCTTCCCAGGGAAACAAAGAGAAGAGACTTTCCATTAAAAAAGATAGTTTTCTTTTAAAAGCTGATTTAAATCTCCTTTTGATACCCTGTCCAGGAAAAGGACAAAGCAATGACTCTGTCTGCTCAACACTGCTAGTTTAAAAGTGAAGTAACTTTTGCTAGAAGTAGGTGAATTTAGGCAAGGATTTTTATAGTGATAGAAGATAACATGTTTGTTATTTGGGGTAAAGCAGATCAGAAAAAAATATAATTTTGGATCTGGATCTGAGACTGTAATACCTTTTCTCTTTGCTCTTACAACAGCTAATATTTTGTATTTAATTGCAGTTACTGTATGAGTATCGTAAATGACCTTTTGTTTCTCTTCATTAAAGCACTGGTCATATTTGACTGTAACATACTGAGATCAATAAATGCTTAATGTGTTAACTTCACAGACAAATTTTATGTGACGTTTTGCTGAGCCAGCAAAAGGAACAGAGGACAGATTGGGAGGTGCAGTTAAATTTGAGAGGTATTTCTATACAATAAACATGGAATTGTAGCACGTTCGCCAGGTTTATTAAATCATTTTCACATCAGAAAGTCCTTTAACTACCTGTTTATGTAATTAAGACAGGGTCATCTTGCACTTCAAATACAGAAATCATTTTATAACTATCAGGATTTAGTTCCTATCTGTGCCATAGACTTTGGATGACCTTGGATAACGATCAGAGGGCTGGAGCACCTCTCCTATGAGGAAAGGTTAAGGGAACTGGGCTTGATTAGCTTGGAGAAGAGAAGGTTCTAGGGATACCTCACTGTGGCCTTCCAGTACTTGAAGGGAGCATATAAACAGGAGAGAGAATGACTTTCTGACATCAGAGAGTACCTCTTTGATTAAGAAAGGCTGAGGGAGTTGAGCTTGCTGCTCCTGGAGAAGAATCTGGGGGCACCTCATTATTGCCTTCCAGTACTTAAAAGGAGCTTATAACCAGGAGGGAGACTGACTTTTTACACTGTCTTACAGCGATAGGGCAAGAAGGAATGGCTTTAAACTAGAAGAAGGGATGTTTAGATTAGATGAAGGCAGGAAATTTTTCACTCGGAGGGTGGTGAGGTACTGGAACAGATTATCCAGAGAATGTGTGTATGTCCCCTCTTTGGAGGCATTCAAGACCAGGTTGAATGGAGCCCTGGGCAGCCAGATCCAGTGAGAACTGTTCCTGTCCACAGCAGGGGGTTGGAAGTGGATGGTCTTTTAGATTTCTTCCAACCCAAGCCACTCTGATTCTATGATTCTATGATTCTGATATAGTATTCCATCAGTAGTTCGTACACAGTGAATTTCTCGTTCTATTAATGCTTAGACCTGGTCATACTTGGTGTTTGGACTGAGACTGTTCCCAAAAAGATAGTTCTATAGATTTGAAGACCTTCGTTCACCCTGGTGCAGAGTTCCTTCTCCTCTCCAAAACGCTAGGTTGGATTCTACTTTGATTCAGCTCATTTCAGAAGCTGAAAGCTTTCTGGGTACCCAGCATTTCCATATAGCCAGTAGTAGGACTTCCTTTCATGGGAGTATCAAGACACAGCTGGAAGGGAAAGAAAACCCTGCATAATGAATTTGTTGTTTTTTCTTCAATATAAATTGAAAATAATTTGCATAATTTAGCATGCTAGGGGACATGAGTATCTGCCTAGCTGCGCAGCAGTTAGTTAAAGTAGCCAGAACACAGAACTCGGTTACATTTTGATCACAATGAAGATTTAATAGTTTTCCAGAATAGTCTAGGAGCCCAAAAGTTTGCTGTAGAAAAGATTATCAAGGGGATCTTGTATAATTATGGTGTGTTACATGTAATCACTGGGTGCATTCAATGCTGTTTTGTGGTTCTTTGCAATTTACAGCTATTGTGCGCCCATTTCTTCCCCTTTACACAAAGTGGACTTCATGACCTTGTGTGTCTGCCACAGAACTTGTTCAATGTCAGTATGTCACAGGATACAGAAAGGACACCAGAAAGGTGACATGCCCTTCTCTCCCTTTTCCTATAGCTGGCAAATGGCACATAAATATTTTTTTCCTTCCTCAATGAACACATTCCAGGAGTCCTTTGGGTAGAATCAGAAAAACTAGTCCATGGTGCTAGGGTCCCAAACTGCCTCCACATGATTGCTCTGTGGTATGAGCCACAGCAAAGGCCTGCTTTTGTTGAATGCCATTGCCTATCAGTAATGGTTAGATGCAGTAATAAAGCAAATCATACTATGTTACTTGCTATGCGTTTAGAATCCCAGCAGCAGGAAACAAGCTGCTCTGATCCTGTGAACAAAGTAATTGCCATCTCCTCTCCATCACAAGTACCAAAGCACCAGTTACCCATTGGGTCAGTTGACATCCTACTTGAGATTCCAGCAATTTACATTACCACCCTCTGAAGTGAAGTTGCCTTCCTCTTAGAGCCAGGAGAGAAAATAAAAAGAAAAGAAAACAGAAAAGTAGGAGCTACGGTGAATTCTCAAACTAGTCTTTGAATAAAAGCACACAGAAAATTCCCAGGGGGTAGGGGTCAATGCACAGAGCAGCACTGGAAACACTGAATATAGTTAACAAAATAAAAAAAAAAAAAAAAAAAAAAAAAAAAAGGAGCCAATTTTCTCTGTTATCATGGATGAAACTGTCTTTTACACTGGAGAAATGATCTATCTTAAAACAAAGAAATAAAGATTCAAAAAAATAAAGAAGATATATTGGGCAACTAATGGGCAGCATTCCTTTAATTTTGTCAATTCATCTAGAAATGAGAACCATGTTAGATAATTATTTGTTACTGATAGCTTGAATTTTTACATTAGAATCAAAACCCAATTTTGTTGGATTCATGAAAGAAAACAGAGTGCATTGAGCTGTCCTGGGGCTTAGCTGTAGTCCAGAGTGCCTCAGGGGAACTCTTTAAATATGTCCTTAAAATTAAAAAGGAAAACGTTTCCACAGAGAGGTTTTTTTATGTAGGTGACAAAAGGCTTGTTGAAACCATTCACATTTACAGAATGCAGTATAAAAGAAAAGGTTATGAAGACCAAATATTAACCAACAGACACAGTTTACCAAAGCTGACCTTGGTGTTTGGTTAGCTCTAACTTGTGGCAGGATTCTCAGAGAGATAATCCTTACCTACATCCTTTTGTGTTTCTGGGGCTGTAACATAACGGTGACCTTGCTACATGCAGGACATACACTGATGAAAGTGCTAGTAGTATTAGTGAGAAAAGCCAAAATCCTCAGAACAGGTACTCTCCAAAATCAGCTTCTGCCTTATAAAAGCAAACACAGCATGCGTGCTACATCAAGTACCTTCCAGTCCCTTCAACAAATATGGGACTGGAAAGGCTCTTCCCTCATCTGTGAATAGGTTGCCTATTTAAGCTTGGAAGAATGGCAATAATGAAGCTCTGCACACATGTTGTGTCCCCTGAGGAAGAAGTGCTGATTCACAAAAAAGGATTAGAGTAACAACTTCAGTGAATTGATGTCGGTTGCATTCATCATTGTATTAAACTTTATATTAAAGCCCGACTTTCAGCTCCCATTGAGAATTCATCACTAAAGTTGGTGTTTCTTGGAAGTCTGTGCTGCAAAGTGCACAACATTCATCTTAACCTGTTACAGTCTTAGTAATAAGATGGATATCTCCTAATATAAGACCAAAGAAAATTGTAAAAAGAAACACTGAAGTTGCTACTGAGAAGTTTAATTACTCCTTAATGGATGATTCCTTTGTCCATAGACTTGTTTGTGATAATCATTTCAGGCTTTGCAACGCAAAAAAAGTTTGGCAGGCTGGAGCATGGCAATGAGCAGGACAGAGGCTGGAGCATATGATGTAGGAAAAGAGGCTGAGGACTGGGTTTGTTCAGTCTGGTGAGTAGTTCACTCAAAGAGGTCTTACTGTTGCCTAAAACTGCCTAATAGAAGGGAAGAGAGAAGGCAGAGCCAGACTTTTCCCAGAGATACAGAGGAACAGGATGAGAACCAATGGATACAATATGAAATTCAGGAAATTCCTGTTTGGTAGAAGGAGAATTTATTTTACTGTGACAGTGGTCAAATATGGGAAGTTTTTACTTGAAGATGTTGTGGAACATTCCTCCTTGGAGACAACTAAAACTCAGCAAGTTTTAATTGCTCTATTTGGGCCTCTACTGAGCAGGAGGTTGGAGTAGTGACCTCCACAGGTGACTTCCAACATAAATTTTCTGTGAGTCTATGAATTCATGCTGGTAAGATGCTTTGATTAGTTAATTCAATGGCTTTTGGTTTTCACACTGAGATACTGTCTTTCTGAACAGTCAACAGAGAGGAAAACGGAAGGAAAGAGCTTCTTGCTTCCAGTTTCTGTTCCACTGGGTACCGCTATGACCTCGTACTAGCACACACTGCCCAGGGAAGTGATGGAGTCACCATTCCTGGGGGTGCTCAAGAAAGGTGGAGATGTGGCTCTGAGGGATGTGGCTTAGCAGGCATGGTGGGGATGGGTTGATGGCTGGATTAGATAATCTTAGAGCTCTTTTCCAACCTTTATAATTCTATGATTCTATGATCTGTTTGGGAATTCACAGTCTAGAACATTACTTGGGAGACCACGCTCAGGCAGAAGGAAGGGACTGAAGGCTTGCCATTGATGATGGCTAAATCCAGCGTCTGGAGCATAAAAGCATTTTATGTGTCATACTCCTTAAAGGGTTTGTTTCAAGTGAAAGGATTAGGCCTTGGAAAAGTCTCATTACACACCACACTTTTCAGCTGCAGCTGCTGGTTCAGGACCTCAGGAGGAGCAGAGAACCTTATTATGGCCATTTGGTTGAACCATAATGAAATAAAAAGTTATAAAAACTACCCTGTGACCAAGCCTACTTCTTCTGAAGTCTGAGGAAAATATATCAGTGAAATAAATGGTAGCAGATAAAGCCTGAGAGCATTTTTGGCTAGATTTTCCTTTAAGAACTCAGCACAGCTCTGTTTTTCAGGTTAATCTCAGTGCTTCATCTCATTCCACGCTGGCATGCTTGCAGCTGAAGGAAATATTTGTTCAGCAGAATAATTCACAATGCATCTTCCCTTCATATATGAGCTACTTCTTATTTTATTATTTTCTTCACACTCCCCATATGCATTCACTAGCCCAAATAGTGTTTGTTATGTAAGCTGTCAAGTTATCAGTGTAATGTTGTGTTAGGGATTTAGGTAGAGAAACAAATTCCCTTGGTGTTCAAGGAAGATTAGAACAGCATGTGTATGTGATGGATTTGTGGGCTGAAAACTCATTCATTTTTGCTTTGATTATGAAGGCAAGGTTGAATGTGAACTATATTAGCAGAAGTACAGACCTGAGTCTTCAAAAACTCATAAACTAAAATCTCTGCAAAACTGTATTTGGTGCAGCAACATCCCATTAAAAATGCAATGTCCTTTCTCTCCAGTTTCTTTTTCTTCCCTTAAGCTGCCAAAATTGCTAAATATTTCAGTAATCAGCTTTTCTAACCCCACTTATTTTTCTCAAAGCCAAATCGTCTGGGTGCCTATCCAAGAACAGTGCTCTCAGGCTCATGTGGACTTTTTAAACCCTGGAGGATGTAAAACAGAACTCTTTTTGATGCCACAACTTGGTCTGGATAATTCTGTTGCCACAGAGGCACAGTGAAATATTCCCAGCAGAAAGATGTTCCATATTTTGGTGAGGTACTGGAACAGGCTGCCCAGGGATGCAATGGGGTCACCATCCCTGGAGGTGTTTAAGAAACGTATAGATGTGACACTGAGGGACATGGTTAGTGAGCATGGTGAGGATGGGTTGATGGATGGAGTAGATGATCTTAGTTATCTTTTCCAACCTTAAGTATTCTATGATTCTGATACCCTGCTGTTTGGACCCAGCAGAAACACAGGCTGATGATGCAAGAGACTGTAGCAGTAGTAGTGTGGCAGGTTAGTGGTAAGCATGGCGAAGAAACTTCAAAAATAAATGGACATTTAATTAAGTAGGGCAAATCCGTGTAGGAGAGTTAGATTGATTCTGAGAGTTTTCTGAGGAGTACTATTAGCCTCCATGGAAACTATGGATTAGGTAAGTCTCTGCAATCTTGTAAAAAACTTCTTGAACAGCCTATATATCTGGGTGTTAAAAGCTATCAGAATAGTAGAGATCCTAGAATAGCTCCCCAGTTTGCAATACACTCTCCAGTCAGTGTCTGTTGGGTTTGCTGACAGACACATCAGCATCTATGGTGAACTCACACCCTTAGGCGGTGAGATACAATCCTCTACTGTGCTCATAGTGAAATCACAATGGAGGCAGTGTAGAAACACCACATCTTCTGAGTCTGAAACTCGCAAAAAATACCCTTGAGCCCCCGTCTCTGCCTTTTGGAACAGTCACAAAACACCTGACAAGAAAACAGGCTAGATGTCACTATTGGACCATGAGATTTATCACCCAGTAATATCCAAGGACCAAAGGCATTTTGAGCACTGAGAGGCCACTAGGGTTAGCTGTGAATGAAGGATGTAAGATTGGATATACTTATGATATAGATTTGATAAAGAGATCCACGTAGTGATTGGGGCTGCCATACTGTATTTCATGGTGTTTTCAGAATCAGAAACAAATCAACTAAGTCAATCATTACCATGAATCTGCTGAAGAACCAGCTACAATTATCAGAAAGTCTGGATTTATTTCACTATAAAAAGAACTAGGTATGGATTTTAAAATGGTTGTTACCACTTCAGTTACTTTCTGCTCATTTTTCATCTCTAAATAGCAGTATGCATCTCTCTGTTAGAGAGCAACACTACCACTTCAAATTATTTCAACATCTTTCACGTATTCCTCCACAAGAAAAGTAGATAAATAAACTAGTGCTTATGTCTTACTGTCTTCACTGTTTGTATTCTTATTAATGAGCAACAGAACAATGAAAAAAAAAAATAACAAGAAAGCTGAGTCTTAATAACGTGTGCATTCAAACGCACTCCCAGATTTCTGTGTACAAACCACACTGAGTTCTTTGGCTGTTGGAGTAGAAGTCAATACCATTCACAGCCGAGCTCCTAACCACCTCAGCCAGAGAAGCCAGTGAAGATGGCAAGACTACAGTGAAATACCAGAACTATTATAGCTCTTTTTTTCTCCTGCTCCTGTGGTGAAAGGATATGTTTGTAAGCTGGAACAGAACATTGGCAGCCCCAAAATTTCTGCCCAGCATGCTAACCGTTTTGCCGCATTTTCTATATCCTGTGATGGCAGAGATTTCTATCACCTATATTTGTCAGAAAGTTTGATCTTCCGCAGAAAGGGAAAACATAAGGAATACTTCAGTGGGGATTTAGTTTATTTCATGTCATAAAATCCTGTGTTTGTCTGGCTATGGTGGCTGAGAGCAGCATCACTGAATCCTAGAATCAACAAGGTTGAAAAGGACCTGCAAGGTCATCCAGTCCAACCATCCACCTACCACTAGTATTCCCCTACTAAGCCGTGTCCCTCGGTACAATGTCTAAACATTTCTTGAACACCTCCAGGGATGGTGACCACCACTTCCCTGGGCAGGTTGTGCCAATGCCTGACCACTCCTTCAGAGAAGAAAGTTTTCCTGATATTCAACCTGAACCTCCCCTGGCACAACTTGAGGCCATTACATCTCATCATATCGTTGTTACCTGGGAGAATAGGCTGACCTCCACCTCGCCACAAACCCCCTTTCAGGAAGTTGGAGAGACTGACAAGGTCTCCCCTGATCCTCCTCTTCTGCAGACTATACAATCTCAGTTCCCTCAGCCACTCCCTGTAAGACTTGTGCTCCAGACTCTTTTAGCTTCTCTGCATGTCTCTGAACATACTCCAGGGTCTTGATGTCTTTCTTGTAATGAGGGGCCCAAAGGTGAACACAGTACTCCAGGTATGGCCTCACCAGGGATGTACACAGAGGGACAATCACTGCCCTGCTCCTGCTTGCTGTGCTATTTCTGATACAAGCCAGGATGCCATTGACTTTCTTGGCCACCTGGGCACACTGCTGGCTCATGTTTAGCTGAGTGTTGACCAACAACCCCAGGTCCATTTCTTCTACACAGCCTCCCACCCACTCTGCCCCAAGCCTGTAGCATTGCCTGGGGTTGTCACGGCCAAAGTGCAGGACCTGACACTTGGCCTTGTTGAACTTCATCCCATTGGCCTCAGCGCAGGACTCCAGCCTTTTCAGATCCCTCTGTGGGGCCTTTCTACCCCCAGGCAGATCAACACATCCTTCCAATTTGGTGTCATTTCATGTTATAGATTGTGCTTAGGAAAACGAGCTTTGTTAAGCATACTATTTCAGCAGATTACACATAGTCTACGGCTATTACAGAGGTTCTACCTAGTGTGCCAGAAGCATCAATGGAGCAAAACCCAACCTGAGCTGCACTGAAAAAAAATATTCTGTCACGCAGCTTCAGTCAGCGTAAGAGATGCAAGTTCCTTCAAGTCCTGTTACACACCTGGGAGATGCAAAAAACTTTTGCTGTGTCTGATTTCTTGGACAAAAATCATAATAGATATCAAGAACAGAGACTGTGGACAGAACCCTGGGGCTATTGAAGCTCTAAGTTTTCAGTATTAGAAAAAAATTCAGACAAAAGTTACTTTTTTAAAGAAATCAGAGAAATATTTGGTTGTATTTTCTTGATTTATTGGAGAGTTTCTAAACCCCCAGAGATTTATAGGATTAGGTGCTGCTGGAATGCAGAGGATTTTTCCCCTTATTGTTTGCTTTAATATAAAAAAGCAAAGCTACAATTCAAGCTAAAACTGTGAGTAAAAAAGAAGTCCCTCTTAAGTAAAAGATCTTCTTTGGGTACTAGTAACGTTATAAGCCTGTTTGTTCTGAATGAGTTTATTAGTTTATTTTGTAGGGTCTTTCAGGAAAAAAAGAAAGAAAAGAAAGAATCAGGACCTACATTTCTAATGTAAAAATAAAACCTAAAGGGGAAAATCCACCTGTTTATTCCTTAAGGAAAAATATACAAGAGCAGACATCTCCCCTTTTGCAAATCCTCTTTGAAATAACCCAGTGCATTCAAGTGATTTAATGGTTCAAACTGCGAACAAACATGTACTCAGTTACCTCTTTGAAGGAACATGTAAAACACAGTTAGTCATAAGGTGGGGTTACGAAGGCACTTTGTGCTTACAGAGCTGTTGCCTTTGTTACTTCACGGACTCCTAACCAGCTTTGACTTTTCATTGACTTTCTCACCTTTAATTTAAGACTGCATTGACTTTTCCTGTCACCTTAATCCGTTTCTAGCATCAAATTGCTGCACAGCTAGCTATAATGTTACTTGGTATTGACTATATTTTTTTCCTTCCAATAATGTTTTGCCATATAAATTGAAAAAAAAAAATCAAAGAAAATTCCTAGTGTTTTGCTGCTTTTTTAATACGTAATATTTCCACTGTTTCTTAAGTGTTTTCTTCAGTGTTTAAGTATTCACTTAACTCAAATCAGTATTTTGGTGAAAGCTGTGAATGAGATGCTGTGCAGTGGCTGTGCAGATTATTTTATCCCCAGGGTTCTCTACAAATGGCAGCTGCATGATGGGGAATTCTTATAAAGTCTCAGAGGTTGTTTTCCAAGGAGCTGAAATGTCATTCTCTGGCTGAATCCCAAGTGGTTTCCAAGTAGCCTCACCATGAAAGGAAGAGGGTAGCTAGAGACTTTAAGAGATGAAAGTGATGAAGTGAAGATGATGAAGTTTAAGAGATGAGATGAAGTGAAAGAGATAGCTGCCTCAGTTCTGGGACTTCACAACTAGATAGACCTCAAACAGGGAAAAGCAACATTCCATAGGTTTTGGGGTTCAAACAAGACCTTATAGTTCATAAACAGAAGGTGACTGCCCAAATCACCTCCACTAATGGCCAGCTACAGATGAGCTCCTGAGGGATGTGGTGACTCAGGGGAAGTGAGAAATATGCCATGGATAAGGTTTGCACTGACAGTATCTGGAAAGCAAGGACTGATGTTCTCTGTTTCCTTGCCCTAAAGTGGTGGCAATATGCCCTCCCTCCGTAGCTCTCCCTTGCAGGAAACATGGGTTTTAACACCAAGAACAGCTGGGCGTCACCTCAATTACAGTAACCTAGGTCTGATTAAAAGACATTTCTATGTTACAGAAGAATTGAAATTACGTAAGTGAAAAGAAACAGAATAATATATATACAGTATTCTTCAGGCAAAGACAGCATGGAATAGCACAGTGTTAGCTGAGACTTAAAATACACTGGGGAAATTTAAAAGTTTCTTGAAAAATTCCACAAGGAAAGATAAAATCTTTTTTTCCCCCTCACCCTTGGGATTTAAGCTTAAATTTATTGTTCCATGGCAGGGTATCTCCTCTATCCATTTAGTGAATCATAAAATGAAAAATTCATTGTTCTTGTTTCTAGTCAAAAAGTGACTCATACTTGCAGACGAGGCTCAGAATGTTCGCATGGTTGAGTAGGTCTGCAGGATTTTTATTTTTTTTTTTTAGAAAAGGGAAGGGACATGATAAAAATAAGAAGTTCTATATTTTGTAGGGTTGAAGGCAAATACTCCGTTCACTCCTCTCTGTCTCCTTGACTAACTATGTTGCCATCATCCAGGATGTCTCCTTTGCTTGGACACTACAGGAGTGATGTACTGCAGGGCAAAGGGAAAGCAAATCTCTTCTCCCACAGTACTGCCAAGGAAATTTATAGAATCATAGAATGGTTTGAGTTGGATGAGTTCATTAAAGGCCATCTAGTCTAACTCCCCTGCAATGAACAGGGACACCCACAGCTCCATCAAGTTCCTCAGAGCCCTGTCCAGCCTCACCTTGAAGGTCTCCAGTGATGGGGTATCTTATTCCCTGGGCAACTTGTTTCAGTGCCTCATCACTCTTATTGTAAAAAACCTTTTCCTTCTGTCAAATCCAAATCTTTCCTCTTTTAGTTTGAAACCATTCTCCCTTGTCCTGTCATGACAGACTCTGCTAAAGAGCCTGTTCCCTTCTTCCTTATTGTCTCTCTTTAGAGACAGGCCGCTATCAGGTCTCCCCGGAGCCTTCTCCTCTCCAGGCTGAACAGCCCCAGCTCTCTCAGCCTGTCCTCACGGGGAGGTGTTCTGAAGTCCTCTGTTCAATGTTGGGTAGAACTTTTTGGGGGCTCAGGTTCTTATACGAACGTGAGCTGTACCTGGTACAAACCCTACATGCTTCAAGAATACAAATTAATGGCATTAAACCACTGTTGAAGGGCCTTATTGACTCATGTCTTTTATACAGTATTGAATCCTATGTGGCTCTTAAACCTCTCTGTCACAGCTAATACCAGATTTCAGTTATATCTTTGCAATTGAAACTCAGCCGGAGACTAATGGATGACCAGCTATTTTGTGCTAATACACAGTAGAAACGAATGTGCCTGATCAATCCTAAAAAACACGTACAGTGAAGAAAGTACTCAGAGAAAGTCGAAACTCTATTCTTTAAAAGATGACATTCTTTTTTTTTTTTTTTTTATGATCCTAGATTCCGCATTTAATTCTGTAAGTGTAGTTGAAAGGGCAGAGGGAGTTGTTAAATTTCCCTTCACATTCACATTCTCCTCCTGCCAGCACCGCATGGAGTTGTTCCTGCTGCTCATGCATTCTGAGGGGAGCTGCGCCCCTTTGTAGGCTGACTGCAGCTCTGCAGCTTGTTCCCAAGCATTTCCCAGATGACTGGCACTGTGATAGCACTGAAGTCCACAGGAATTCCCATTTATGCCCTCATCGTTTTCTCTTGCTTCCTACAAACTGCTTTTGCAAAAGACGTCTCTGGCAGAGGAGGGCTGGATGCGACATCCTCTTAAGCTCATCAGTATTTTCTGCTGCTTCTTCAAAGTGCACCACATCCTTCAAAGCACAGTGCACCCTTCAAAGTATTTCTTACAGTTCCCTGACAGAAAATGAAAAAGTAGGGCAGGAGCCAAAAGTTAAAGATCCGGGTTGCATGCTGCTGCTGGGAAGCGCACCAGTTCCACATGTTCTGACATCAGAATTACTGCCTGGTCCAGCAGCTAGCCCAGAGTGCTCACATCTCTTTGTGGTTGAGCAAGTTGTGATATGATTAATGAATTCCTGCTCTTTCTCCTTTAGACAGAAGCTACATGAACAGTTCCAGTCAGCTTCAGTCTCCAAGAAGAAAAGTACAACAGAATATAACCACACAGCAGGAAATACCAAAAAAAAATAAAAATAAAAAAATAAAAAAAAAAAATTAGTGCTTCACAAAGCCTACATGGTTGCTCCCAATAGCTGAGAAGCTCATAGGTATAGCGTGCAAGGAGTCCTATGGCATCTGTCACAGCAGGACACCTTTCACAGTTTGTCATGGCATTCAAACCTTGGGTGCTTTGTGTCCCCAGTCTCTAGAAAGAATGGATTTTCTTTTATTCTGTAGTGTTTGGTAAGGAGAGACAGCACACCATATCAGAGCAGACCGCAGTGCAGTTTGGGACACAAAGCTAGTGAGCCCTGCTGCTACAGAAGGATGCAAACCATGAGGTAAAGCACCTCCGATGCCACCAGGAGTGTTTTACAAAACAACAAAACAGCCCTTTTAACTTCTGTTCCTTCCTTTTCAATTTTTTTTTTATATCTTTTAGATCAAATGTGAAAATCCAAGATTTCATCAAAAAGCAGCCACTTTTCTCAGCAGTGTAACAGCTGGGATGGAAAACTTTGAATGTGCATCTGAATGTAACCATCTTAAAATTCCTCTGTTGTATAGAATTATAGAGAATTATAGAATCATTAAGGTTGGAAAGACTGTTAAGATCACCTAGTCCAACCTTCAACCCATGCCTGTGACTGCTCTAGAACATGCCACTCAGTGACACATCTACCCTTCTCCTGAAGACCCCCAGGGAAGGGTGACTCCACCACCTCCCTGGGCAGCCTGTTCCAATACCTCATCACTCTTTCTGAGAGGAAATGTTTTCTAATATACAATCTGTACTTCCATTGCATCCATTTCTCTCACTGGGCTGCTCTCCAAAGCACTCTTCAATGCAGTGTGTTCTTGCTAGATACTGTCTGACACAAAGTCCTGGCAGCAAGAAGTCCTGCTGAATGACCTTGGGAAGGTGATAAGGTGATGATTCAGGAAGCAGTTAAGCAACTGAATGTCTCTAATTCCTTTCTTGATTAAATTGTGTTTACTCAGGTGGGAAAGGATTTTATTTTCTTAGCAGAACGTTATCAGCAGGCTTGAGATTATGAAAGAGTACCTTAAGCTGGAGCTAGCACAGATGACTTTTTGGATATGAAACTTATAAATAACTTCAGTACAAACTAAATATATCGTTGTGCTTGACATGGACTAGTGTGCAATGCCTGGAAGATGTTTATTAGGACCCCATTCTAATTGTGCTTAAAATAAAGTCAAATGAAGATTTTTCATACCATGTTTTCAGCAGACATGGAGCCTCCTGGCAGCCTCTTTCTAAGGAGCTGCCTAAATCTAAGCACACAAGGTGAAGAAGAATGGGAGAGGCTGTAAGCAGAAAAGATAAGTGAAAGAATATGTTTGCATTGGAATTTGAATAGGTACACAGTCAAGGCCTTGCAGGAAAAAAAAAAAAAAAGACAAATGGGAAAAAAAATAGAGGGCTGGGGGACTACAGTCCAAGGGGATGAAAAAGGAGGGAAGGAGGAAAGGATGTAGATGTATATTATTTCTGAGAGTAAGGCAGCGAGGAAGGTCTGGTATAGCATGCCAGCTTTACAGCAGGAAAGAAAACACTCACAGCTATTGTGATAATTACAGAAAGGGAGTATTCCTGTGGTGCTAAGGACAGGTTTGCACCTTACATGTTTCCATTTTGAGTCACTATAAGTATTTCTGTCGTTTTCTGGTGAGCATCTCAGTGCAATGTTGGCACCTAGGCCCTTTGTCAGTGCTGAATGAGGATAGTCCAGTTTGTGTTGGTCAGACACATGGTTTCTACTCAAAAAAAGTCTTGATCTCCTACAAACTCCTTATCCTCCAAGCTCTACATGAGATTTTGGTTGTCGAAAAGGAAAGATAGAGAGGGTTGCTTTGAGGTTAGAGAACTATACAATCTACGAGTTTAAAACGGCTACATTAACATTTAGAGAAACATGAACATACTTAGGTACTTAAAATTTCAGTGCTGTCAGTAAGCCACGTATTTTTCCATGTGAAGTGAATTCCACCAAAATACACATAGATATGGAAACAGACTACTTTCTTGATAAATACTTCTCTTTATCACAATAGCTCCAGGAATGGACTTCGAGAAAGAATTTTTTTAATCAATTTTCTTACAATTATTCTGCAGATGATCAAAAGAATGTAAAGTTAATGAAAGCAGAAAAGCCTAGAAATTGCCTCTGAATTTCGTGGCCCTGGCCACTGCAGCATTTTTGCAGAAATTTCAGACAGTCAGATACTATTCTGAAAACTACCTTATACCTGGATGGCAGCTGCCTTCTCATTTCTTTCTTACACCTTCTTTTACAGCTTTCCCCTACTCCTTTTCATTAAGATCAATATTTTGGGCTAAAATTTTCTTTCCTTGTGTCTTTATGTTTCATCACTTTTTTTCCCCCAAGTTTTAATGTAAGTCTTCCCTGTCCTTTCAATTCATTTGGACAATATCCTCATCAGCCCTTGTTCTGGCTGCTGAATCATTTTTTTTTTGCTTCCATCCAGCTTTTCCACAGGTCTGCTACCCAACTTTACCTTCTTGGTAGACTTTGTCACTTTTATGGTTAAAACTTTTCCTAAGATAAACACTTGCTTTTAAACTTTTTTTTTTCACCTCTATCTTAACTTAAATCTTGGAACTGAATCCGTATCTCATGGGGATGCTTCTTTCACCAACTCTTCAAGTTTTATGTTGTCCTTAACAATACAACTGTGCCCTCAAATTCCCCATTATGCCCAGATCTGTATCCTCATCTCATTCAGAACAGTTTTCTGTGAAGGCCATACTATTACCTTGTCCTCCCCTTCTAATAAAAAGGATGTTCATGTTACCTATCAAGCACAGCTGTGCTGGTTTTGGTAGGAGGCAAACATGCTAACTTATAGCTAACTGGCCAAGATTAAAATTCATTTCTTCATTCCAAGTTTTTCACTGTGATCTGATTTATCTACGTCTTATCTTTGGGAGTTTCAATTGTTAAGGGCAAGAATTGTCTTTAGCATTGTACTGAATACCACAGCTGCTTTCTTTGTTCTTACAAGCCACTAAATAATGAGATACTCATGAAATTCTTAATGGGTGTTGTATTTTAATACCTTATCTTCTTTCACTGAGAGGCTTATCTAACAAGATCTTCCAGGAAGCTTCCACAAAGCAGAGTAATTTGTTTTTCCCCTTAACAGGTAATGATTGCCAGCTTAATGCATTGGTCTCTCATCACACAGTAATGAATTATCCATAGCCAAAAGCCCCTAATAATAAGTTCTAATCTTTTTAGGATGATAAAGTAGACAATTAATGTGAACCTATTGCAAATAAAACTTGAATTCCATAAAAACCAAGATGTTTTTATACCTTAATGCTTAATACCTCAGTGCTCTTCCCAGCTGCCAGCTTAGGAACTCAGTACCACCTGGTTTCACATGATTTATGTTTAAGTAACTTGTTAATAAAGTGTGCCCTACAGCTGTGGAAGCAAGAAGTGTGGAGTGGGAAAATGTTAAGTCTAGTTCTGCATGGAAACTGAAGATGCACTGTTATGGTCAAGAGCAGAACTGAAATTGTTTTGCGAAGAAACACTTGAGTATACATTTTGAAGTGCAAGCATTATTTTTACTGACAAGTGAGAGTTTGTCAGCTAGTTGGACAAAAGTAGAGGGACTGTAGCAAGACTAACTATGGTTTCCATTTCTATAGTGACCATAGAGCATGTTGAAGAGGAAGATTTAACATATACCTTGGTCAGGAAATCGGGATTTCCCTGATCAGCAAGTGACTGTGTGACATGCCAGAGGATTTTTAATTATCTGATATGATTTCAGAGATGTAGCATTAGTGGGTTACACTCCACAGACATTACTATGAAGGGTGTTAGACTTAATGTTCGCAAAGTCCCCTAAGTCTTTTTTTTTGTCCTAATTCCATATTCATTTTCTAGGAGCATGTGGTCTTTATTATAGTCACAACCCAGCAGCACCCTGTGACAAGGGCTTCCAAAAATCTGCTACAAATGTTCCATCATGGTTGGGCAATATGATTTATGGGTTGTCTCAATGGCGTGGAATATTGCCTGTGTCTGGTAGAAGAGTTTGGCTGAGGGCTAGCTGAAAAATTAAATAGATATAGCCACGAAATGAAGAACTATTTGCCAACTTTGAATGGAATACATCCTCTTGTGATACATGCTGCAGAATATGGTGTACATCTGAGAAGGAAGGCAAAGAAAGCACATATCAGCATGCCTTTGTTTTCCAGATCTCTTCATCCCTCATGCAAGTTTAAATTTTCTCCTTTATCCTGAGTAACAGTGTTGAGCTTTGCTAATACCAGGTTTACATTTCATTACCTTTTTTGATAATTAGTCTGTGGGTAATTTGAAGGTTGATTAGTTTTTTGTTACCTGTGATTACAAACAGGGACTCTTTAATGTTGCTTTAGTGCCAGTCTGTCATGCCAGTGAGGAATAATTTAGAATCTCTTGTAATTGAAGGTAGCCACTGATGGACAGGCAATCTAGCTGATGGATGGATCTAATACCAACAAATAATGGTCCATGCACTGCTCTCAGTGGCAGGGCTTTTTAGTTCAGTTAATTACAATTTATTATTAATCAATTACAAATAACCAGCACATATAGTCTCCATTGACCTGTAAGAGTGGTCATTATTTTGCATAACATAATGCCTCCTTTAATCCCTCGGCTCCTGACAGAAGACACAGTTTTGTTCCTGATCCCCTCCTGATTCAATCTGAATGGTGATGGAGTGGAAGCTGTAGTGCTCAAACAGGGCTTGGGTGATGTCTTTCAACATCTTCTGACTGTCCACTGTGTCTGCTATAGACAGTAAGCAGAAAACAATCAAAACGAATACAGTGTAATAGTTTAAAGAGTGACAGAAACCACTCACAAACAACCTAGCACTTCTACGAAGCAGCTGATATTGAGCAGTGTCCCTTGTCCTTTCTATCCTTCTTTATGGCAACAAAGGTTTGTTTGTTTGAACGTGGTTAGAATATGCAACTTTGGCAAGACCCAAGTTTAACCATCAAAGAAATTCAGTTTGGCAGAAGATAAGTTCTGGACGAAAGCAAGAATACTTAATAAAGATCTGTTCATCCAGTTGGGTAGCAATAACAGTGCTAAGTGATTGGGAATAGACCAACTTCTCCTGGGAAAGTGGGACTTCATGGGGACTTTGCTGTGAAACACTACATAAGTGGAGTTTTCTCACATGAACTATAGCACGTATAGGTTGCAAAAAGCAAACAGATAGACAAGAAAACTGATGTGGATAATGGGTAATTTGTCAACAGGAATAAGGACATTATTAAAAAGATATTTTTAAAGATGAAATGTTTGTCCTGGAGTTACCTCTATGCTCCAAAATATGTTTTAAAGATTGTTTTACAGCTGGAGAGGCATCAGGAATGCAGATTTGCTTTTGTTTGTTTTTGTTATAGCAATCAACAGTTTTTACATTTGACAAAACAACTCCAAAATCAATTTGATATTCTGAGAATAGTCTGGTCTGGGTCTAATTCTTTTGATTTATTTAAAGTATGTTGTAGTTTACCTCCTTGTTCCACAGCCTCTGCAGTTCCAAGTTTTATACTAACAACAAGTCCCTGTTGTTTTGGCAGGATTTCTGAGAGGACAATTTGAAAGCTTTTCGTTTTACTTTTCTTATTTTTCCACTAAAATGATGACATTTATTTTAACAAGCAACAGATATACAGCCAGTTGTATACCAATCAGAAGTACCTGACCTTTGCCAGGCAGCTGCTGAATCCTTCCCCCCCCCTGTTTACAGAAATTTACTGACCTGTGGCCACATGAGCAGATAGAATCGTTTGATTCATTGTCAGAGACCAAAGATGAAGGTTGTGAACAGACTCCACTTTCTCAACTGCTAAAATTCTTGCTTTCACTGCATCATAAGAAAGTCCTTTCTCTGTTCCTGAGAAGGAGAAATTGTGGGAAAAAAAAAAAGTGATAAATTTTAAGAGAGAAGAAATATGATCATTAGAGGGAAACACATCACAAACCTTCCTTTAGTTAGATGTACAATTTTTATTAAAATATTCTGCTTTGAGAAGTCTATTTATTTCAGAGTTCACTGTAAACTTCATTTCTACCCTTTGTTTCATACTTCTTTATGGAATGAAACTTATCCACGTGTTAGGAGACATTCTGCTGATCCCATGTGCATAGGGAGGTAAACTGTTTAATCAGATCATGTCTTGATTCAGAACTGATATCTTTTGTGACTGCAGATTTTATGGCCTCACCTGAGCATATGTGAGGAATTTTGTCCTCCATACATGACTGAGAAGCATCAGTTTAATGGAGAGGCAAAGACAAAGACCAAAATGGTTTGCCCCAGGATTATTAATGAGATAAAACAAGATTACAGGTCTAGTTAATTAGTAGGTAAGTGATTGTCTCCTTAAATGGGCCTTTGTACAAAATATGATAATGACGATGACAAACCTTATTCAGAATGAGGACCCTTGTGACAGGGCTAGTTGCAATATGAAATTCAGACTTCAGTCCAAATTTGCCCAAAGAACTGAATGATGGGTCTTCCCTGTCATGAGACATGGAAGTTTAGAAGTACACCCTTATGACTACTTGAACAACTGTGTTCATCATGCTTTGCTTGGATCAGTAGATTGACAAAGTATTTTTAATAACACCGATTATTAAGCATAATAATGATAAGTATAGTATTGATTAATTGGGTCTTCCATACCATAACTGATGCTAATAAGCCACTAACTCCAACATCCAATTTCTCTTTGGAAAATTCTGAGCAGGAATAAGCTACTTAGGAGGCAAGAGACTGGCTTCACAGAATTCCCTAGAGTTCAAACTTGAAGAGGCTTGTGGCACAGAGGAGCAGAGCATTTGCATGTGAGCACTGCTTACGGTAGCTGGCAATCACTGCTCTGAGAAAGAGATCCCTGTACCTCAGGGCTGCCAGGCCTCCTTGGTAGTCTGTTTTTTCAGTAATCAAAAGATCTTCTGATTTGTCAGCAGCCAAGATACAGCTAGCTGCTGCCTTCTATCCAGGTACACTTCTACACAAATGTATTACTATCTCACAATCACTGAAAGAAGATCAATACTAGAACGAATCTTTACTGTAAAACAATGTTGAAAATTTCCTTTCTTGAAGCAGCAGTAGGGGAAAAATGAAAGAGAATTAAATAGCCATGCAGATCGTCACACTGAGTAACTTGCATACATTCAAAACCTGCGTTGTTACAGCTACATTTCCTTTTCAGCTTAAATCTTCATAGCTGAGAAAGAGGTTGCATTGCATTATTCAGTGTGTAAGGAAGGCAAAAACATGCATCTGTGACTTGCTCCAGACGTTTGGCCTTGCACATCAAATGTTCAGACCCATAGCTGGCAGGATTAAATATTACTGAGTATAGTTCTTGTTGCCTTCATGTTGATGTGCTGGGAATTGTCTATTTCCTTGCGCCCGAACGTGACTGGAAAGCTCCATCGGCTTGCTTTTCTGGATGGGCATAACTGAAAGTCTTTGAAACCTCTGCCTGTTGCACCTTGTCTGTTTTACAGACACGGTTCAAAGCACAGCCTCTCTCTTTTCTTTGGTCTTTTTGGCAGACTTGTATTTCACATGGGTAAAGGAATTACACAATGAACAAAGCAGGTAGACATCTCTTCTGCTGAAGGGATGATATAAAGTAATGTTATGACAAACTAAAGCTTTAGGAATACACTGGGGGTTTGTTAACAAAACACCAGTAGACCAATTTTTACAAAAATTGGAATGTGTATAAGTTTTCTGGTGGAATGATAGAAAAGAGTTTGGATTAAGATCCTAATTAGAATTATAGCTTGATAACACCTACGAGTGTTGGAAATTGATAGAGAGGCATCCTATTATAATATTGTCAGCAGGTGCAAGCAATATGGAGTGACAGAGAGAAGGAACAAAATATAAACATTGATTCTGGAATCAAGTCCTACCTTCCATTAACACAATCAAAATATCCCTTAAAATGGTGATGGTGGTTGCCAAAACAAAGATGGAAAACACAAACGTGCAGATTGGATCAGCTATTTTGTATTCTGGCTAAAAAATATGAACACAACACTTTGTTAATTTCATTATTTTTGGTTATTGCCATTTTTAATTAGTTAATCTGAAAGAATAAGAATACATTCCATTCTTCTAGTACAGGATCAGCGTCGACCTCGTTTGCCAGTTAGCACAGGGGGTGAAGGTGCTATGAGTGAATAAAGAGAGACATGAAAATATCCTTCTTTCAGTTTAAACACCAAGAAGAAATTGTGACACTCCCAATAGCCTTTTCAATTCCCAAGAACGAGTATAATTGTCCTTGAATAAATTACAATGCATATCATTAAAACACAGAAAATACTTACACAGAACCTGGTTTTACAATGTTGTGAAAAAAATCGTTATCCTTAATTGCAAGGAGAGCAAGTGAACTAATGAAACTAACCTTAAAGAAGATGATAAGTGCACTAATTAGCACACTAACACTCTGGAATAAATCCCCAATGGCATGCACAAAGGCTGCCCGCAGGCTGGCATTGCTCAGAACTGGCTTTTCCAGAGGGGCCAGCGTGGTTTCCCTGGCTTGTGCCCCATGGCTATGCCCATGTCCAGACTGGTGCAGAATCAGGCTTAGTCTGCAAAAGATGTAAAACTCTGAGGTTATTGTGTCTTTGAAAGCAGTGACATCACACACGTCATTACCTCTCTCATTTCTGAATGCTGAACAGTACAATCAGACACGCTAGGTAATAACACAGAGTGGCTAAGCAGATAATTGCTAAGTGTTTCAGTGTTTTGCATACAAACAGGAAAGTCTGTGAGCAGGGGAATTAATGAGAACTCATTTTCTACAGAGTTCTTGAATCTTCTGATGTCTAATAAAATATGAGATAGAAATTATATATTTTTTTCATAGAGTTTCTGTGTCTGTAATTTCCCTCCCCATTTTGTCAGCAAAGAGAAAGTAGAGCAGTGGGATCTCTCTTCTCTACCCAATCCATACTCTCATAAAACTCATTACACACTTGGTATTTTTGAGGTCAATATCTCTCCATCATCTTTTACTGAAATACACCAGCAGATTCACTGTTCAAAAGTTATTTGGAATGGAAAACAAGGTAACTTACAGGATATTGGCGAACACAGCACAAGCAGAGGTGATGAGCATCACTGCAGCATCAATATCATAATCAGTGTGTAGCAGCCTCATGCTAGCCAAATACGTCAGCACACCAGTCACCATCCAAATGATTATCATAGACATCAAAGCTCCCAGAATTTCTATGAATTTTAAAAATCTAATTTTAACAGGAATAATAACAGAAGCACAAGAATTATTAAGGGTTTGATGTTAGTTGTTCCAAGTTTGTGAATTGTATAGCCAAGAGAGTTACTTGTGTGTAAGCAGATAGGTGCACAGAATGAATGGGCCAAGACATGTTTTGGTCATAGGCAAATCACGTGGCTGTCCTGGCCAACCCTATGCACATGGTGGCCTAACTCTCTCCTACCTTCTTCTTTTGACTGCTTCCCAGCACGGAACTCATGGAGCACTTGGAGGAATTGGAAAGAAGAAAAGGGCTGTTTCAGGAGCTTTGGGAGGAGTAAAAGGAACAGGAATGGGAAGAAGGAATAAAAGAGGAATTCTTTTACATCCTGTGTACTTGCCTGGCCCAGCCAATGTGTTGTGAGGGCCCAGGAACCAGCCCTCCTCCCACAGTGAGATTAGCTCAGTCAGAGGAATAGAGGTGGGAGGGAAGGAAAGAGACATGGCTCACTCAGACCTACTGGAAGACACAACCCCCCTCCAACAGCCTCCCTTATTTCTGCCCACCTCTCTTCATTTCACAATTCAGAAAACCAATGAGTGCCCCCAACAAGGCCAGCAAAACCCCTCCTTCCTCTCTCCTGAGACTTGTTCCAACCAATTCCACCAGTGGTGATAAGGACAAAAGAACTTTTTTTGTCCCTGGGGCAGCAAAATTCAATTTTGTCTCTATTGGCTCTGAGTTGTGCTCAAGTAAATCCGACGTCCCCAAGGCCAACTTTTATTAAACTGCCATAGGCAAGGTCTGGGGATGTTTGTATGAACGTGCAGAATGTTTTTAACAGGATGTGGAACTAGTAATTGCCACGTGACTTGAGTGGGTAAATGCAGCACTTTTTGAGCACAACTGACGCAACTCCAAGGAAAATGAAAATTCTCAGTAAAGAAGTAGAGAGCCAAAAAGAACAAACCACTTGCACAGACCTCCACTGATGATCTGTGAAAGAAGCTAAAACTCAGTGTACAGTTTTGAATATATTTTCATGACAGTCACAAATTTTGCATCAGTCTGGGCCTCAGATGCTTATCAAAACAACTATTTTGTTTAAAATCAATGATTAATGAATGAAACCACAACGTCCAGAAAGTCTAGCTTTACTTAAAAGGACACAGAGGAAAGCTAAGAGTGGTATTAAACATTTGTGGTGTTTATATTTTCCAAATTACAGAATGAAACTTCTCAAACTTGGCCCAGAGGAAGGTGCTGATAACTATGAAGGAGCCAACAGCCTTTGCAAACACCTGCAAGAATGTCTCTGTATATGGGTATGTTCTCCACCACTGTAAGTGCTAGAGGTCATCTTCACATTATTTTTCAGTGTAGAAGCTTAACAAAATCCCAGCAAATCTTCCAGACCAGTTCAGTAGTACTAAATATTTTACTGTAAATATTCTCAGTTAAATTTCTTCAGGACTGCTAGCACCAGCAGAGTACAGCATGTGATACCAAGGGATTGCTGGGGAAACTTTTGATTGTAGGGGAAAGAAATTGCAGCTGAAGAGAACTTTCCTATGTGGAGGTAAGTCTGACTCATACATCAGCCTTATTCAATACTGTGCTTCTAACCATGCTGTTGAAAGTAGCTGCATACCCAAGGGATTGAATGGGACTGCTGTCCTGACTTATTCTGCTGCCTGGTTTAGGACACCAGAGGCATTCAGATGGCTCCTGCTAAATCTGAGCCCTGTCATACAGTTTTGCATGACAAAGCCGATCTATCAGTCTGCGAAAAGAGGTAAAATGCTTCCAGTGCCACAGAGAGCTGCAAGACTGGCAGTCAGCACACAGTGACTGCGACCCACCTGACTGCTAAAGCACCCACCTGCATATTAAACTGGAAATACTCTTGGGAAATTGAGCAAGAGACATGATAACTATCACAGAATGAAACTAAATAGCCACTGATATTGGATACCGGATGCAGTTCTCTCATTTGCTACCTGCTCGGTGCCACCCAAAAGTTAAGTGCTTGGTAGGAGGCTTGGAGGTCAGCCACAGCGAGAAGAGACTGATGAGGAAGCTTGTGAGGTCCACCAGGATGTGCGCTGCATCGGTGACCACCGCCAGGCTGCCAGCGATCTGCCCACCTGTGGGAAGCACATGTCCGTGTCATGGCTCTGGTCAGATGTTGGAGCCAACTGGATCGAACGTGGGATCTAGGGAATATTTCGTTTTCAGGGACTGTACCCATGTCTCTTCATAGATTGCTTCATTTTGTACCTCATTCGTGCAGTGAAAGGTACAAATTAATAAAAAGATATTTATCCCAGATACATAACTGAGTGTCCTAAGGACGATAAGAGCTGTGACTCATAACAGCTGTGTTTATATTACTACTGGACTATTTTGCTATAACTACTTTAATATCTTTCTTGGTGAAAGCCAGGCTTAGGCATCACATTTCCAGTACCCTACCACTATAGTATTTCAGATGCTGAAATCGTATGTATGCACAAAAAGTCAAAAATTTGCTTATGGAATTAATTCCCTATTTATGTTAGGGAAAGATACATGTTACTCGTGATGATTGGATGCCAGACCTTTTGTTTGTCACAGGCAACACTAAAGTAGGAATAAAAGGGAAGTTTCCAGTGTAAGAACTGTGATAAACAACCAGCCATCTTAGTAAGGGCATGGAGAAAAATGTCCTGTTTGCAGGACTAATCTACCATTTCGCAGCTGTAATGCATGATTTAATTTTGCTGTTGGAGCTGAAAAAATGTGGCTGAATAGCATTTTACTTTAGGGGTGAGGAGGGTGATTTTCATGTGAATTCTGAAAAAAAAAAAAAAAAAAATAGGCTGCCTGAAATCGCATTTCTTTTACCCAACAAGCCAGGTGCTATTTTGCCAAGTCTTTGTAACCATGTCTCGGGGCTACAGGCAAATCCAAAGAAACTGAAGATTGTTCTAAACGAAGCCCAGCTGCCGGTGGCTGCAAGAAAAGACACGGACCACAGGCAGAAAGCTGTCCTGCCAAGTCGGTGTAGCAGGGGAATGTTTTCATCACAGAAGTAATGTGAAATAAATGGGAATGTGAAATGATAGAGACAAAACATCTCGTTTCTGCATTTGGCAATGTATTTCTATCCTTCTTCAGATGTTTAATTAACTTCAGCTCACTTACTTCTCTTGACCAGAGCCCACGTGAAAGTAAATGAATCCCGAAAAACACTGTAAAACCCAAAATGCTTCTTTCAAACCCTCAGCAAAATACCACCATGTATACCAAAATACCATGCCAAATGGACATGTAGACAAACCTTTTGTTTCCTTACAGATGTAAAGTCTTCATGCCAAGAAGATGCATTACCTGTTTGATTTCCTCATACTCAGATTTTACACTGGAATGCATTATACTGTGTGGTTTGCCACCCCAGCAAAATGCATATCACACATATAAGGAACATATATATTTTTTGTTTCTTCTGTTGCCTCCCTATACATCCCACTTACAGCTGCCTGTGAGTCACTCCCCAGAAGGGAAAAGGAAGGACTATAGAATTTTGCTGCATCCCATTCCTCATAGTAAAATGTAAATTCAACAGCATGAGGATTTCCCAGAACATAAGCAGATATAAAGGCACATTAATTTTTTGGTCATTGCATAGATTCTAGACTTTCACTGTTTGCAGGACAGCTCTTTCACAGGTGGAAAACAATTCTACATAGCAGAGGGAAGCAGGCTTGTCTGACAGTGCACAGATGTTAACAACCAGGGCATCAGCTACCTTTCAGCAAACAAACACGTAGAGCACAAGCTGCCCGCAAAGCCCTATTGCATTTTAGATAATGTATTTCCTGGGACAACCTTACAAAAGCTTGCTTCTAGCCTGCTGTCTCTGAAAAATGTTGGCAAATTATTATTTTATGTATTGCTGCCATAACTGATGCTTTGGGTGAGTTTCTGAGATCTCAGTCCATTTATCTTAGGAACTTGGTCAAGTCTTTATGTTCCTTTTTGACGTGATAACACACGCTAGGTTTGTTTCTCTATCCAAGTGGAAAAAAAAAAGTACTTTGAAATTCATATTTGATCCTTAGCCACTAAAAATCCTTAGAAAGCACTTTTATATCAGGGCTGTACACATCGTGTCATTGACTGATATCCCCCGATTTCTGGAGATTGCAATGGAATTGCATTGGAAGAAGCGAAAGCAGTTGTCTTTCCGAGTTTGTACAGCAGGCTTGGCCAGCAGTGCCCGTTTTGGGAAAGCAATGTGGGACAGCACAGATGGTTTGAGTGGAAAAAAATCACAGGAAATATCCAGGGGTTCAGTGAAACACAGTTCGTCAACATCTTTGAGAGTGATGTAGCTTTGTTTCTTAACACAATAACACCTGAGAAGTTGTTTGTCCCTAAGACTAAAAGGAAGGGGAACATCCTTTTTTACTCTCAAAAGGAAAGCCTGGGTAACACTTACAGGCTTTTACTGCTCTGTATCAATACTCCCAACAAGTGGCCTTTATGAGTTACTATTACTCATGATGGCTGTTTATAGCTTTGCATACCACAAAGCAGCAGAAAATGTCAGTCACTCCCTGGTCAATCATCAGGCACATGCTGTCTAGCCCAATGATTAAAAAAATTAAATGTGTGGTTCATAATTACAAAAATCTCCATAGACTGCTGTCTGTAACTGCTGTTAATAACTGGTTTGTCAAAGTTTAATGGTCTGAAGCAAAATGGTCTTCAAGCCTGTTACTTAAGCTGTCACTACAAAAAAGCTGTATGATTCATTAAGCAAAATGAAACATTTAGTTAACGTATCATCTGTCCTTCCAATTATCCTCTAGCATTGCTGCATTCACCAAACTTAGGCCTGCTGATTACATGGTTTTGCTAATAATGCATTTCTTCTGGCACTGGAAATTACTGCATGGAGATTAGTGGTGTGCACCAATTTTCATGGGCAAAATGCACATGACCTACAAACAAATAGGCTTCTTGCAGAAGAAACCTGTGGGAAGAAAGAGATGGAGAAATCTCTGCTGGGTTTGGCAGCAAAGAGTGAAGACAGAAATGCAGTGACTCCATCAGTGCTCTCAATTCTCACTCGTAAGAAAGGCAAAGCCTTTCTATTTCATTTTCATGGGGCTTCACAGGCAGGCTCTGGGAAAACATGGGTTTCAGAGACTTTTCTGGCTGATTTTTTCATACCCCTGGGATACATGTGGCAAAGACCTGTGGGATTCCTCATTTCTTACCTTACCTCACCACAGAGAAGGGGAAATTAAAGAGCCAGCAACTATCAGGTGTATCAGCAACTATCAGTATCACAGAAGCAATGCAGAGGACAGGTCAGGGGCAGAAAATGAAAGCAAATGCTTTAGGTGAGAGCCAAAAACTTATCTTGGATGTAGTAGGATAGGTCCAGAAGTGAAAGCTAATTAGATAGGGGAATAATCTTCCATTGATCCACAGGCACACCAGCAGGCCAGTTTAAGAGATAAACGTGCTCTGGTATAAATACATTGACTTAACTGAGGAGAAGCAGATGGTGAATCTGGCCATGGATTTCCCTGGATTTTGTAAAGACAGTTGCATTTAATATCAGATCCTGCTGCAAGCAACCCTCACCAGTGCTGAAGGCTCATTGACCTGAATAAATATGCAAAATCCTTTTATCTTTTCCAAGAGAACTAACTTAAATTATTAAAAATCCTTCTGTGACCTGATGCTGAGACATGGTAGCCACTTTTATCTGCATTGAAACACCTGAGAGAACAGTTGAGGCCATTAACTGATCCTCCTAGTCCTACCCAGATGCTTATTTTGTTAATTTAACTAGAGAAAAAAATATATTATTTTAAAGACGGGAGAGGAAGGGGCATTACTTGATCCCAGGTGGGGTCACCTCTGTGCAGTGGGAGTCACTGCAGGCAGAGTGAGTGCAAAAGGGCAGGAGTACAGATGTGCTGGGCACGCAGCTGAGCTCCCTTTGAGCAAAGATACTCCCCTGTAATCTCAGCAACCATGAAGATGATGCAAATTACTGATGCTGTGTAGAGCTTCCTCCGTGCTTGGTGCTGCTCCATTTTCCTGTCCTCATAGGCCTGTGAGTAGCCATGACAGTGATATGCTTGATTAGCTTCAGCATTTTCTCCTTCCTGCTGCTGCCTTTCTTCATTGAAATTCTTCTGATGCCAGCTCACCCTTTGGGATTGAAAGGAACAGAAGGTTAAAAAAGAAAAACCCCAGTTATTTTGGCATCTAACCCTGCAGCCCCAGAAAGTATGTAATTAATGCTTCTGTAGGATAAAAGCAGCATTGGGAACAGTGGTTCATCGAGGAGGCTTGCTCATGCAAGCAGGACTCTGTGGGAGGGAGCTGCACATGAAATGAAGCTCTGGCAGTGTTTCCAAGCTCTCCAGGCTCTCCTACATCATTTACCAGTTTATGAAGCAGAGGGTGACTTTCTCTGGCTTGTGTACATTGTGCACATAATGAAAAAGGTGACAGAAAGGAAAGGACTCCAACTGCTCAGCAGAAGAATTTCAAAAAGTCACACCTCAGGTAGATACCAACCAAGTTCAGCATAGCATGGAGGTAATTCTGTGGGAATTTTTGGTTTTCTATTTCCAACAGCTTTATTATGAAGACAAAGCAAAAATAATTTTTAAAAATCTTTTATTTTGTTAATATAATTGACTAAAGATATTTCTCTCCTCTCTCTGCATGCAGAACTGTTTTATCTCAAATTTCCACTCAAGCACAAAATCTCTCCCTCTTCCAGCAGGGCCTGAGCATGGAAGATATCAGCTCAAAGGTTTCAAAGGCATTTAAAAAATCAAAGAAATCAATTCTTCAAAGCATGCTGAACTCTTTGTGCCATAAAAAGGGGAAAAGTTCAGCAGAAGCGGCTCTCATAGCATCGTCTTATCCCAAGGTTATTTCCCATCCGCATCCGATCTGTCACAAAACCTCAGTGTTGTCCTTCTTGGGGCCTTCCTGGGAAATAATGCATGGGAGAAGGGACACACGGGGGTATGACGCACTGTGGCTGCAGGAGCTCCCAAACAACCACAACATGTGGTGCTTGTACTAGGGCAGCCCGGCGTTTATTCTTGGAAGCCTCAGGGTGGTTTGCTAAGCAAGGATGGTCCCTCTTCTGTATCTCCCAACTGAGAAGAGCCCAAATGGAAAAAAAATAAGATCTTAAAAAACCATCACGTCACTCCAGCTACAGCATCTGTGGCTGCTGCTGCTCATGAGAGTGCACTGTGGTATCTAAAGGTGAATTCTGCTCAGATGGGTATTTGTAATGTTCGTGTGATCACATTACAGGTATTTGTTTCACTGCCCTTGGAAATGACAACCTCTTTTCCCCATTCAAAAGAGTAGAGACTTTCCTTCAAGACCAAGAAGGGCTGTTTCATCAGCTGCATGAAGGAGACACATGCTCTGGGGAAGTGCAAACATCTTAGTGACTTTCAGTGGTGTTTCTGTACTGTTGATGGAAGTGGAAAGTTGCCTGAAATCTCACTGGAAAGAAATGGCACCAATGGCTGCCAATCAGCAGTGATCAATGTCAAGAAAAAAAGGCACAAACTATTCCAGCTGCCTTTTGGGCAGTTGGAATGGCCTGCAACTGCTCCACTGGTCTCACCAGGGCACTGCACAGCCCTCATCCACTGATGACTAAGAATCAGCCCATTGGGCTCCTCAGCTTCTCAGAGGTTCTTGCCCTATCTGATCAATAGCACTTTCTCTGCTGTCACGGCAGCTGAGCCCTGCAACTGTACATAATCAGCGTGGACTTGGGTTTGTAAATATTTTTGAGATGTTCCAGGGGTTCAGCTTGTTCCCCTGAGTCAGCTTGTTTCCTAGCCAGGTTAGCATGTGGTCTCTGTTTGCTTAGCTGAGGCCACTGATTCCCTGTGCTTGCCTCCAGGAGCCTGAGTGAAAGAGCAGTGCCCAGTGCCTGGGAGACACTTAATTTTCTCAGTCCTTTTTTTCCATGTTTTCCTTTATTTTCCCCACAACAGCAAATAAAATGGGAGCTGAGCCATCTGGGAAATGGGCTGCCCATATGGCAGCCAGGGTGCCTGCAGCCAGTCCTCCTCCAGTGCCTGAGTTTTGCATTCATCAGACTCCTCGTGTGCACTGTGTCACTTGCACACAATGTTTTGCTGATGAATTAGACTCAGAAGGTACCACAAACTGATTCCTTCCAGATGGTTGAATAAAATACTGTAGTTTTCTCACTCTCCCCAGGAGATAGGGGCATGCAAGGTTTTCTTTCTCGTGATCCCTCTCTGGAGTTAACTTCCAGTGCTCTTCTGCAGTTTGCATGTAAAATTAATTTCCCTTTAACTCGATTTTCATCAGCTGGCACTGAATGTTAAAATCATCTTAACAACATGAGTCATGATCCTCTCAACAGCCTGTCAGGGCAGGGATGCCAAAATTACCCCTGCCAAGTTTAAAGCCACCAAATCCTCTCCTTGTTGCTAACAAAATGGGTCACTTTCTGACCTCCCTCTCTTTTTTAATCTTCAAGTCTCTCCATCAGCAAACAAAACCTCAGAGTTCTGCTGAGGGCTAAGAAAACACTGTCCACAGACCTCACTGAGCAGATGCAAAAGCAAATGGAGGCAGCATAAACCCACAAATGTGACACTTTTCTATCTAAAAGAGCCTAAATAAAAGTGGCCTCATTGTCAGAGGTGGTGAGCATTGCTGCTCCCTTTGAACTCGCAGAGCAGCATCCAGCCCCATGAGTTAGGAAGGTTCCTGCCAGCTCCGGTGCATAACCATTCATTTTATCTCATTTTTTGCTTCCGAGACCAGCCTGCTACTAATTAAAAGAATCTAAGAGACAGTTTTGTAAAAGTGTGAATCAAAAGCTTAAGGTGCAGAGATCAGCTGTGTCAAACTGTAAACCCCTCCTGAGTGCTTTAGAGCAAGATGTAGCCTTTGAGCATCAGATCTCCGCTTCAGCACACTGCAATAAGAGTTCCAGATTAAAAGACTTTTTTTTTTTTCCTGCATTTCAAATTCTCTTTCTTTTAAAAAAGACAGTCGGAGAAAACATCAGAGAGAGGCACCTACTGAGTCATGCATATACGGAGGGAAGAAAATATTAATACATATTGTAAATTCCACACAAATCATTAGCAAGAGCTTTTGATTGCAACTTCCCTTTGTTTGTTTTCACTTGATCTGTTGGGTGCTTTGATCTGACAAGAATAATTGCCATCCTAGACTGCTATGAGAACCCCAGTGAAAAGAGCAAAATGTGGAATTACTGCACTTCCCGCAGGAGAGCACCTCTGTCACAAGGGACAAGAGTAATTTTTGGTGTCTGAAAGGGTATGGAAATGCCTTCAGAGACAAAAGTTATCTAAGCCATAGTCACATCCCTTATGCTGACACAACTCTGATTTCAACTGAACATTTCATTCATCTTGAACATTTCTAAGCCACGTAATACCTTGTTTATAGCTTGTCCATCCAGATTCTTCTTTTCCTCCTACAGTATTTTGGGCACAAAACAAAGGCAGTATTTATATATTTGCATACGTTTAGATGCCTATTAGATTGCAATTGAACCTATGATGATTTTATTTAGTCTCATTTTGAGAGTCTGAGCATGTATGCATAAATGTATTTTGAACAAATTTTCTTCTGCATATTTGTATGACAACAGCTGTGCTGGATTTTGAACATGAGCCAGTAATGTGACCTCACTGCTATGAAGACTAATGATATTCTTTGCAAAATGTGGCTAGCAGGTCAAAGGAGGTGACCTGTCCCCTCTACTTAGCATTGGTAAGGCCACATCTGGAGTGTGTTCTGTTTTCTGGAGCCCCCAGTAAGCAAGGGAGACATGGATACACTGGAGAGAGTCCATCAGAGGGCCACCAAGATGATGAAGAGACTGGAGCACCTCTCCTGTAAGGAGAAGCTGAGAAGCTGGGAGTGCTCAGCACGGAGAAGTGGAGGCTCATGGGGATCTATCAATGTCTATCAGTACTGAAGGGAAGGTGCAGAGGTTGGACTCAGGCTCATTTCAGTGGTGCCCAGTGCCAGGGCAAGAGGCAATGGACACCAGATGAAACACAGAAGGTTCCCCCTGAAGCAGGTGAAAGCAGAGAGCAGGAAGCATTTCTGTGCTGTGTAGGTGACAGAGCACTGGCACAGGTTGCCCAGAGGCTGTGGGATCTCCACCTTGGAGATCTTCAAATGTCATCTTGACATGGCGCTGGGTCCCCTGCTCTGTGTGTCCCTGCTTGAGCAGGGGTTGGCCAGATGGACCCGGAAGTTCCTGCTAACCTCAGCCGTTCTTTAACTCTACAGTTCTATGAATCTGACTGATCTAAAAGTGGTTAGTTTCACGGTTTAATTATGATTTATATAAAAATAATGCAATCTTTGTTAGTCTTAAGCTGTCTGCCTAATTTTGTAATTAGTTCTACTGTTATAAATTTTGAATGATCATTCCCTGTTTACCTTTATCACATCAATCATGCTTTTACGTATCATTGGTATAAAGCCTCCACCATCAATTTCCTAAGACTGAATTATTTTGTTTCATAGAATCATAAAATCACAAGGTTGGAAAGGGCCTACAAGATCGTCTAGTCCAACCATCGTCCCATTACTCTTGCTACCACAAGTTACTAAACCATATCTAATAGCTCCTCATCCAGACACCTATTGAACACTGTCAGGGGCTGCAAATCCACTGCCTCCCTGGGCAGGCCATTCCAGTGCCTGACCACTCTCTGAGAGAAAAAGTTTTTCTTTATGTCTAATCTAAACCTCCTCTGGCACAACTTGTGGCCATTTCCTCAGGTCCTGTCTGTTGCCTGGGAGAAGACATCATAACCTCCCTTCAGGAAGCTGTAGAGTGCAATGAGGTCTCCCCTGAGCCTCATCTTCTCCAGACTAAACGATCCCAACTCCCTCAGCCACTCCTCATAAGATCTGTGCTCCAGAACCCTCACCAGTTTCGTTGCCCTTCTCTGGACACACTTCAGGGTATCAGTGTCTTTCTTGTAGCGAGGGGTCCAAAACTGAACACAGTACTCGAGGTGCAGCCTCACCAGTGCTGAGTACAGGAGGATGATCACCTCCCTGCTCCTGCTGGCCACACTATTTCTAATGCAGGCCAAGATGGCATCAGCCCTCTTGGCCACCTAGGCACACTGTTGGCTCAAGTTCATCTGAGTATCAACCAATATCCCCAGATCCCTTTCCTCTGCACAGTCATCCAGCCACTCAGCCCCAAGCCTGCAGCACTGCATGCGGTTACTGTGGCCAAAATGCAGGACCCAGCACTTGGCTTCGTAGCACTTATCATCCTGCTTCTAATTTTATTTTTTTTCTGAGATGAAATGGGAATAACTGTACTATGGAGATGGTGTATAGCAGACACAGTTCTTCCTACAATGTCCTCATATCAGCTTAGATGATGCCAAAAACAATCGCATGGGTTTTGCTGAGATTGCCATGACCCTGCTTTGTCTAGATGGCAAGACAGTATGGAGATAACCACAGGGCCCACAACCAACCTCTTTAAGAACTTACAAGAAATATCTAAAGTTTTCTTAATCACTGACTTCCACTAGGCACTAAGAGTGGTGGAAAGCTTTTATTGGACCCAATAAGAGTTTTCATATCACGTTCAGGAAGGCAGAAGAAGAAGAAAATATTCCCTACACAGACATCATAGAAAATCAGTCTCTACCTGATGACACTCTCTTCCAAGCTCTCTTCAAATTTTTCATCTAGTAGTATGAGCCTGGATGACAGGAATCGAGCACAAACCTAAGCCTTCACTGATAGATAAGAATAACTAATGGTCAAGTTTAAATCATGTTAAAAGCTTCGACATGAAGGCAAGCGCTAAAATTTCTACACATCTTTCCTGCTTCCAGCATCACCCTTTTTGTGCCTCTTTTCTCAGCGCACTACTGTTATGCATCTGAGTTGAACATGGTAAGACTCAGATCTTCTGTACCTCGTAGACCCTCAGCAGTAATGTGGTATAGACATCAGGGTGATTTAGCAGAGAGCAGTAAAATTTTATTTCCATCACGTAGGTTCAACAGTAGAAGTAAATGTAGGGGTAGGTATGCCACTGTAACTCTACATGTTTAGACCAAGGTCCATTAAAACTTTGAGTCTTTCTAGCTCTGTATATGCCGGTCTTTGCATTTCAGTTATAGTAAAATGAAAACAAAAACCTTGAGACAAGAAGCTTTGAGTTTCACTTGTTTGTTGGTACTCAAATCCCACTGTAATGACACATAAAGAGCATAATCAGAAATGCCTATGAAGCCAAAATCTAGCTCACAGTGCAGTTGGTACAATCTGATACAAATCCATTGGTTCATGAAGTGTGATTTTGAATATTTCTGGTCAACATTACACTGATCTTTTGCCAGCAAGAAATAAAATAGTCTGGCCTGTCTTCATTCATAGAAACTTCAGGAATTTGGTCAAGACATTTCTTAGGCTTTTAGGAGTTATTATCCAGATCACTTGATAGGTAACCAACATATCAAATTATTAACTATCTGTAGAAGTTATCTTCCCACACCTGTCTCATCTGCTAAAAGAAAGTAGAAAACTATCCTAGGTCTAATCTAAAGATAAGTGAATCTCCTCTGATTTGACTTACAGACATCTTTTGAACAAGGCAGGAAGTTCTCAGTGCTCAGCTTCAGATTCTGTTACAACTGTGGTTAATATTCTTCTTGGAGAATGGTGAGAAGTTGGATGTTGAGTTGGATATTAGGAAAAATTTCTTCTCAGAAAGAGAGGTGAGGTATTGAAACAGGCTGCCCAGGGAAGTGGCGAAGTCACCAACCTGGAGGTTTTTAAGAAAAGAGTAGATGCTGCACTGAGTGAAGTGGTCTAGAATGATCACAGGCATAGGTTGATGATTGGACTAGATGACCTGATTGGTCTTTCCAACCTTAATGATTCTATGATTCTAAGTGGATTGTGTCATTTATCCTGGGACCAGTTCTGTTTAATATCTTTGTCCATAACCTGGAGAAGGTTATAGAGTACACCTTGATCAAATTGACAGATGATTCCAACATAGAGGTACAATTGAGCTGACAGATAAACAATGAAATTCAGCAAGGATCAATGCAAAATCCTACATTTGGAACAGACTTTTGAGACTACGTGTAGAATACTGTGTTTTAAAGCCACCAGTACAAGAAAAAACAATAAAATGGGATCAACTGATAGCCACCGGTACGTTTGGGGGCTGGACCACTTGCCCTGAGGGAACTAAAGTTCCAGCCTAGAGAAGAGGTGGCTTCAAGGGAACCTAGTACCAGCCTGCTAATGTTTATTAAGAGGTTAGCGAAAAGATGGTGCTTAGTTGATTTGCGTGAAGGAAGGACAAGGACAGAGGTCATAAATTGAAACAAGAGGGATGGAAACTGAATATAAGGGGAAAAAATGACTGTGGCATAATTCAGTATTGGAGCAGATTGTCCAGAGAGGTTGTACGATCTACATCCTGTGAGATATTTTCAAGACTAGAGCAGATAAAGTCCTGAGCAACCCTGTTTGATATCTGAGCTGACCCTACTTCAAGCATGAAGTCAGACCAGAGACCTCCTGAGGTCTCTTCCAGCCTGAATTATCCTGTGAGCCTACAGCTGACCTGATTTTCAGAGAGCTCAGTTAAAGACAGGCCCCTTTTAAGCATTTAAAGTTTGGCAGGGGAAACCTCAACTCATCCAAACCCGCTTGTGACTACTGACAGTCTTGGCATGTCTAAAACACTCTCCCTCACAGGCTGTGCACAGGGAATGGGGCCTGTATTCAGATTTCCTACTCACACGATTGAGATAAAAACAGTTTTGTTCCCTGTGTATTGTAATAATGGCATTTATTAAAAAGAAAGAGACTGGGGGCTGGCAAAGAAAGAGGCAATCTGTGTGCAAAATAGATTCTGCTGAAAGCACTGGAGCTGTTCATTAAGCCTACACACAGGGAATGGAAAAATATGGTAATTTATACCAAAGGCTAAAATGAGCTTATTGCTACTGATCGGCTTAAGACACCTGAGGCTGTGCCCACTGCTGGTCTGTGCAAGCTTGAGCCCAGCAGGCAGCATCCCTGTTGACGGATGAGGAGGCATCTGAGAGCTTTTGAGTTAGGATTATAGGGAAGATAGGGCTAGGTGACTTAATAGTGACAACCTGCTATAGGCTACCTTACAAGGAAGATCAAGCAGATAGGGCCTCTGTAGAAAGATAGGTACAGCCTTAAGGTTCACAAGCCCTGGTTCTCATGGAGGACTTCAATCATCCTGCTATCTGTTGGAGGGACAACACAGCAGGATGTAACAAATGCAAGTGGTTCTTGAAATGTATTGATGATAATCTATGTGGATGAGTAATCAGATCTTGCAGTTAATAAAACTTCACCTGGTAAAAAAGGCCATAAGAAATACAAGAAAAAATGTCACACCTTGGTGAATTCCCTTTCCTAACTATCATTTCTGCCTCAGGGCACTTTTCCTTGTACCTTGTAAAGGTTTTGTCCAGAGATGTTCCCTGTATCCAGTGGGGCCAAAGGACTTCAGCCACTGAAGCTGTGCCCACACAACTGAAGCATCTGAGATACTTCAGTAACAAAAATGAATTGTAGAATCGTGTGATTTTTTAAAAACAGAAATATTACCATAGGAGACATTTTGGACGGTGCCATTTATATTTACGGAACCGTGTAATAATATTTAAATAATAACCCAAACATTTAAATGACTAAAATATGATGGAAGTGACTCCAGAATAAGAGCATGGAGAGATGGATTTCCATTGGAGCTGACAGCGTTTATGCCAAGTTTCTGTCCCACGCATTTTATGAGAGCCAAGCAACAAATAACCTGAAAACCAATGAAATAATGGAAATGTCAAGAGGTGCTAAGCTGTAACAGAGCAGATAGTTTTTAAAAAAATACTTGCTGCTCTGAGTCAAGAAGAAGAATGAAAATAAGTTTAGCTGTAAAGCTATTTTGTGATTGACATTTATACTCATTTTGAACCCAAGTTATAACACATTTTATGTTTTCAGAGGGTCTTTCTTCACTCAAGCAAGCATTTACTCATAGGACCTCTGGTACATGAGAGGCACATCAGCTTCAAACCGAACAGAGTATCCACATGAATAAGGTTTTGCAGGATCAAGTCCCTAGTAGCATCACATTTCTTTCACAGCAAATAGAGTATTTAGACTTTCAAGCATGAAGAAGCTTTGAATCAAACATGATATCAATAGCACTATTATAATTCAGCCTAAAACTGTAACATAATCCATGCGGTTTTGCATCTTTCAATAAATCTCCTCAGCTTATAAAATACATAGCAGGAGACACTTGCTTCAGCATCAGATAGCTTCAATCCATCACAGATGCAGATACACCAGGCTGCTGCATGGTAAATACATCAAACATTTACTAAGAAAGTTTGGAAATGAAAAAATATCGAACAAAACATTTGGAAAGTAGTAAAAGCTGTTCCTTGTACATGCAGTGAAACTCCCCATACTTCAGCTTTGGCAGCCCATCTGCATGTGAGTGACCTCATGTTTCTGACAAAGACAAAGCAATGGCAGAGAAGGAAGCACAGAGCTGCGTTACCTGTCTAGGGCTAAGGAGTACTTCTTGGTGTCCCTCTCACTCACAAGGCACGCTCGCTCAGGACCCTTTTTGGCAGCCATGAGGACTGTCGGTGGGGTTTTGCTTGCTTTTTTCCTCTCCCAAATGCTACTTGCTCCGTTGGAGGTGGACTCAGGCAAAAACGTCCTTGGAACTTATTCAGAAGTCTCTGCCAAGTGTTTTTCAATGAAAAAGTTTTAATAACCTTCTCAATAAACCCACAGCAAGAGAAAGCAGCTTTCCTATTGCTAGTGGCGTCACTAACATGCCAAACAGTAATTCGCTGAGGATGAAAGATTGCAGGGCTTGAGCCTCTCTCCCTTTTTTTCTTTTTTTTTCCCCTTCCATGTGTGATGCTGGGACATGATTTCTGTCACGTGGTGAATGAGTGCTCTCACACTGCTGACTCAGGGTCAGGTCCAGCTCTGTGCACACTGACTTACACACACTGAAAGGCAGAGAGAAGGGGAATAAAAGCCTGATTTGCCTGGAAACAGTCAAAACACTGCTTGTCTATCTGCTTCTTGGTCTTGAAAGGAAAGTACACCTCCCTTACCCTGCTTGGCACAATCTTCCTTCTGCAGCTCCATGTGAGTGTGGTCCCAGGAGGAGGAGAAGGGCTCACTGCAGCCTGGCCTCAGGCACGCGCTGTGGAGCTGATGGTGAACTTTGTACTGGTGCTGCCAGCATCTTGCCTTATAGAAAGTAACAGAACACAGACTAGAAATATGCAGTGAGCAAATGCTGGGTACCATATTTCAACACTGCAGCTTTTATTTTGCCATGAGTAGCCTAGTTGGTACGCACTGAGCTTGGATCTCCCCTCCTTTTGTCCAGCTTGCAGGACATATGGACACATACCCTGCCTGAGGTTCATTTGTGGAGAAGGCTTTGTACATCACATCCATGAAACGCTTATTTTTATGGCATCCATACGTTGCCTTCCATGTGTCAGCTGTGCCAACACTTCCCCCGAGCCTGTGAGCTCAAGTATCTCAAATGTGTTTCTCAGCAGCCACCAGAAAATGGTAGAAATATGCAGGTTTTTTTTTTTTTTTTCACAATGTCTGTCATTGCTGCCTCTCTACTGTCCTTTACTCAAGAGTATTTTCCCATACACACCTACACACCCTTAAAGCCAATTTGGTGGAAGAGAGATTGATTTTCTGGCTCGTTTTCGGGACTTCATAGCTTCTCCTGGACATTGCAAAGTTGTTCTTTAATGTTTTTTTAAAGTTGCAGCCACTTACTGGGGCCTGACAAAGTAGATGGCTGGCAAGACTAGCTTTGAGAAGAGTCTAAGCTCACAGGATGAATGCTATCGTAGATTCACTGAATCGTTAAAGTTGGAAAGATCAATAAGATCATCTAGTCCAACCATCAGCTCAAACCTGTGACCACTCTAGACCGTGTCCCTCAGTTCCACATCCACCCTTTTCTTACAAAATCTCCAGAGATGGTGACTGCACCACCTCCTTGGGCAGCCTGTTCCAATACCTCATCACTCCTGAGAAGATTTTTTTCCTAATAACCAAGGTATGTACCAAGGGCATCTACAAAAATGTTACCAAACAGAAGAACCAAATTACGTTCCACCACAGAAATGCCATTAAAAAGTGATTTTCATTCTATAGCCAAGGAAGAAGGAAGGACAAGGAATGCAGCTTCTCCAACTGTACATCCTGGAACATGAGGCAGGCTCATAATCCATACCCAATAAGGGCTTCTGCTGTCACCCCATCCCATAAATGCCACCATTACTGCAGTTTCTCTCTGTGCTTCCCAACTCACCTTTCTTTTAGAAATTATTGAACACCAACATTCTGTCACTGATTAGAAACTTCTAAAAAATAAACCTGGACTGGGACCTTGTTTACACCAAATCCCAGTCTTTATAATATTCTCTGTCAAAGTATCAAAACTAAACAGCCTCAGTTTAAGAAAAACTTACAATCCACCTCAGAAGACTGCAGATAAAGACTATTTCTGTTTCAAACACTGGAAGCACGTAACTTTTGTTAGTGAGATAGAGGAGCTTCCATCATTTTGCAAAGGGGTCCTGAGCCTTTGCATAACAGTGAAACAAAGTCATAGATCACTCCCAAAACCTTTGTTTTGTGTTTATTGTTGTCAGTGTTGAAGGTTGTACTTTTCACGAGACAGGCTGTGAGGCAAGATAGAAAGAAATCTCCTCAGACCTTTCCACAGAGCCTTGGGTTTCCTCCTTTTGCAGACACTAAAACTCATTAAGAGAGAGACAGGAGCTGTCTGTAGAATTATTCAGACCATCTCAATAAATTCATCTTCTGCTTTCAGTAACAATACAGTTTGTTTCTGAATCTACATTAAAATGTCACATATCCAATCATGCCAGTTCTAACAACAGCAGTCAAGGACATTTCTCCAAATTTGCATCCAATACAGACATGTGAGACATCACACTGGCTTTTGCAAATGAAAGTCTCTTACCATTATTATCCAAAATCTCCATCAGTGAAAAAAGAATATCCTTGCTCCCATTTCAACTCTAATCAGCCACACTTTAAAAGTGAAAAAAATAAAAGCTCTCATCTTATCGTTATGACAGTAGATACTGAAAGCTTAAATGTACAGAGGGAAACTCTGAACATCTATTAATTGAAAATGCCAGTGAAGGCAGTCAATTTTACCAGGCACAAGATATCTTACAGATCATCAGCAAAGTTCTTCTTCGCCTTTCTCTGGCGTCAACTTAAGTAGTTGTGTACTTCATTGCCTGTAACTTGGGACACTGGGTACTTGTGATTTCAGGGCTTGATTATTAGAATGTTTGCATTTATAGTAAGAGTATGCTTGTTCACCCATGCAGAGCTCCAGTGCTTTCAGCTGGAACCATAAGATATAGACAGTGGGATTGAGTGTACCCTCAGCAAGTTTGCTGATGACACCAAGCTGTGGGGTGCAGTCAACACATCAGAAGGTCGGGATGCAATCTATAGGGACCTAGATAGGCTAGATGGGCCCAGGTGAACCTCATGAGGTTCAACAAATCTAAGTGCAAGGTCTTGCTCGTGGGTCGAGGCAACCCCCATTATCAATACAAGCTGGGGGATGAAAGTATTGAGAGCAGTCCTGCTGAAAAAGACCTGGGGGAATGGATGGTGGATGGGACGCTGGACATGAACCAGCAATGTGCCCCCACAGCCCAGAACGCCAACCATATCCTGGGCTGCATCAAAAGATGTGTGGCCAGCAGGTCAAGTGAGGTGATCCTGCCCCTCTGCTCTGTGCTGGTGAGGTCTCACCTGGAGTACTGCAACCAGATGTGGAGTCCTCAGTATGGGAGGGCATAGACCTGTTGAAACGCATCTAGAGAAGGGCCAGAAAAATGATCCAAGGGAAGGAACACCTCTTCTATGAGGACAGGCTGAGAGAGCTGGGGCTTTTCAACCTGGAGAAGAGAAGGCTGCAAGGATACCTAATAGCAGCCTTTCAGTATCTAAAGGGGAGCTACAGGAAAGAAGGAGACAGACTCTTAAGCAGGGTCCGTGGCAACAGAAGAAGGGGAGATGGATTCAAGCTCAGGGAAGGTAGATTTGATAACGGTAGGTTAGATACGAGGAAAACATCTTCTACAGTGAGCGTGGTGAGGCAGTGGAACAGGTTGCCCAGTTATGTGGTTGATGCCCCATTAAGGCAAGGCTAGTTATGGACCTGGGCATCCTGATCTAGCTGTGGATGTCCCTTTTCATTGCAGGGGAGCTGGACTAGATGGCCCTCAGAGGTCCCTTCCAACTCTAAGGATTCTGTGATTCTATGATAAGTCATTTTGGGATCCAAGGCTGAAGGCCTTCTCTTATGACAAACTGTAAGAAAAAGCACTTCTCTTCTTGTGAAACTAGGAATGCAGTAACCTTTTATAAATGACTGTCGAAAGGAAAATATCTGCCCTGATTTAGAGCCAATTTAAAAATCATTAAAAGGATGTTAACATTCAATATTTTAAAGTACTGAATTTTTAAACATCAGTGTTTTTATCTTCGGTTTGATTGCAATATTTCAAAAGAATGGAAACTTAAGATAGGCACTGACTATGTCACTAGTGAGGGGAGATGTCCTCTACAATGTCTTAGGTTATTTCCAATTAAACAGTTTTTTGGAGAAAAAAAGACCTTTTACTTTTCAAGCCCTTGTCAAAGAGAGACTTTGCATTGGGAATGAAGATCTAGAAGAGCATAGCATGGCACCATTTTGTGTTGTACAATATTAGCTTCAACAGTAAAAGTCTATGCTGCTATCAAACCAAAAATGAATTCTTCTACAGAAGGTGAAGAGTATCAGAAACCTACTTTCCATGCTGGGAAGTATCTAAGCTTAGGTTCTCTTGAGCTCCTTGAGAAGCAAATGGTATGAGACATCCATTCCAGAGCTCAGGCAGACATCTCTGAAGAGGCTCAAGACCTTCTACGGATAGTGAGAGACCGAGTGTGCCCAGGCTTGGAAGGGAGCAGGTAATAAATGTGTGAGGAGATGTGGGATGAGTCTAGACCTCAGTGTGGGTGTCTTGAAGGATACCACGCATACAGACCTTGCAAATGTCCTATGGCCTGTGTCAGACCTCTTGAAGGACATTTTTTTCTCCCAGGTATGACATGAATACATGTTTAATCTGTACAGTCACAAAAAAAAAAATCAGGTTTAGCACTTTTTGTCTCTTTTTATTTTAATTATTTAAGCTATTTATTTTATCATATCTTCCTAGGGCCAGCATTTCAAAAATGCTCTGGATAAGCTTCTCAGTTTATCATCTGTCATGGTTGAATCCACACTGCCCAAATAACCCAGCTCTGATTAAGTTCCTCAGGCAGACCAGACCTTGAGAAATAAGCAATGCCAAGAAAAGTTATTTTGATACAACCGCTTTGCTTTCCTGAGACTCTGGCAAGCTACTTTGGTGCTGGAGTGTCCCACAACTCCTGTTCTGCAGTAGCAAATAATCTGCCCTTAGAAAAGGATTCTCATTCTAGGCTGTAGCTTAAAAGAAAAGGACAATACAGTGGAAAAACAAATGCTAATAACTCCTCAAATGTTATTGTCAAAGTGTGTGTCAGCTTTTGTTATAAAAATATATTATTATCTTTCTCTGAACACTAAGTGTTTTTTTGCTCTCTCTTTTCCATTGCTACTGCAAAGGGCTTCTGCTTGTTTATGTTTTTATGATGTCTGAAGTTGGTTGGGGAATTAAGCCTGTAATTGCATTGCTAACAAGTATTTCTTAGATACATTTATTTTTCCTTGGGGAAAGAGACTGTTAGGAAGAGAGTACACATATTTTGGCAGCAAAAGAGAGAGCTATGACATTTGGCTCCTAAGTTACTACCTGGATATCATTTTAATTGTTTTCTCCTGCTAATAAAATATAGGAACTTTACTGTGCTAGTTCCCTTATTACTCTTGCAAACATAGATTTTGTTGTCATGCTCTTCCTAAGTATATTTGGGTCATGAGCATACATTACAATATATACTGAAAACCAGTTTGTTAAAGACACAATGAGGTCTGCATTATTTCTCACCAGTGCAAAACTAATTGTTTTTTGCTTTTTGTTTTTCTCATCTATTGCTTGCACATTTTTATTTTCCATTTTATCATCCCTATAATTGCAGTTTGAATTAGGGAAAGGACAGAGTAACCTGGTAAAAGCATTTGTAGGGACTTCTTATATAAAGGCTTACCAAGCAACCAGGAATTCTTGAGCATGCCACTGTTAAAATATGCCCACATCCTGCCTTCCTGTGCCATGCAGGCCATCATTCTAGCACTTTTCTTTCCTGGAGAACTTCTAAACTTTTATTTGCAAAAAATGTGTAACATAAGATCCAGAGGCTGCTCTTGTCCACACCCAGTATGAATTGAAGGCTATTACCACTGCAACCAATGGGTTTTACAGGGATTTAGCTACAGAGCTGGCATGCAGTCTGGCATGGAGTGACAGCCAGGCTGGCAGTACTCCAGGTCACAGAGAGGTTGCCACACTTGCCTCAAGGGGCATCAGGCAGCTGTGTCCAGAGACAAAAGGATAGTGTCCAAGGCAGTCACGCAAGCTTTGAACTTGATTCTGATGCTTTAGAGAGCTAATGGATGATCTAAATGTGGTGCTCCATTTGTCTGTGGTGGAGGATGAAAGGCCAAGAGCAGCATGAGCCCAGCTGTGACACCAAAGACTGCCATTATTGCTTCGTACTCTGGCATGCAGTGATGCACCCTTGCAGGGGCTCCCAGCGGGCCACAGCGGCTGAGTTTCATGGTAGACAACGCCATGGAGTCCTGGATTCAGCACCTCACATTGCAGCACATACACGATCCCCAAGGACAGTGTCCTCCTGGACCCCCAGCCAACTTGGCAGGACGCAGGGATGTCAGCCCTAGAGCCTGAAGACCTCAACCCATGGAAATTGTTGAAATATTCCTAGTTTAGGGAAGCAAAACCACAAGATAAGCTATAATTTTAATGGTATTTTCCACACACACTTACCTCTGAGCTGCCTACCATAAGCCTTTTTCCTGCTTAGGTTCTCTGGATACCTTTTATATGGTGTATATGCAGCATCTGGAAATTAAATGAAGAGTTAAATAATGGCTCTCTTGTGCATGGAGCACAGTAAAAATTACAAAGAGAGTTTTTATAACTTTTTTAGTATAATAAAGTTAAAGAGACTGAATGCTAATTTTATGACATGAGATTTCCAGATTGCTCCCAAGTCAGCAAGAATCTATTCATAATCTTTTATTATAGCATTGTCATGATGACTGTAATCAAGTCCCTGAGCTTCCTGATGTTACCAGGGATGGTAAATACTGATAAGTTTGCATTTAATATGACATGTAAATAGTCTGGTGCTTGCTTTTTCTAATATTAAAATCAGTTGATAAATTTGGACCTACTTTCCTCTTTTCAAGGGACCTAGGTTCTGCAGATATCTCTAGGATAGCAATGTATGAGCTGATTTGGTTAAAATATATATCAGTGTTCCTACTATAAAAATTCCTTCTCCAGCCTCCCTCTTCCTTCCCACAGTACCCAGAGTGTTTCTACTACAAAAATATTCCTTCTTTAACTCCCTCCTCCCTTCTTCATTGCTCAGAGTTTTCAAATGAATGAGAAATTTTGTCTAAGCAAAACTTAGCAGGAAAGCACCTGAGTACGCTGGCTATTACAAAGTTTGGTTGCATTCACTCACTGGGTCAGAGCTTCCTCCTGTACATTCAAACCAGCACACTGAGGCTTCAGCTGGGCACAGAATCCTGCACTGCCTCTGGGTTAAACTCATACCAAGGGGAGAATCAGGTTTGTTGCCCTGTCCCCTGTGTTCCTACCATTTTTATGTGTTATCTGTCAAAACAAGCCTTCGTACTGGGATTAGCAAACACCAATAAATGGAGTGCTTGCTCCAGGCCATCTGTGTGCTAGTGCTATACAGATCACAGTTTATCACAGCCATGGTGTTTACACGTAGAAAAATCCAGTCCTCTCTGCTCACTAGCACTGAAACCAGAGCTGCTGAATCCTGTGGCTGGGTTGTCCATCCCTATACACAGCTCACATGTATTTTTCTAGCCTCTTCTTAAAAGCCTCAAGTGCTGGATATTCCTCATGCAGTCTATTTCCATGCTTAATTACTCCTACTATTAGAAAACTTTTCCTAGTGACTAACTTAAAGCTCACTGTAATTTAAGCCATGATTTCATAACGGAGAATTAATTCCTTCACCCTCTACAGCTACTTTCTATGTGCTGGAGGCACTGATTATGTCTCCATGTTCTCTCCCTTTCAGCAGGCAGCTCGGGTTCCTCCAGGCTGTGGTTTTGGCCCATTGCATCCGCTGGACACACACCAGTAGCTGCACCATGCCAGGCTGGGTTCATGCTCCAGCTGAGACCATGCCAACACTGAAAGGAGAAAGGCTCCCACCGTGTGTCTCACAGACAAAATGCTGCTCATACAACTCACGGCAGTAGATACCTGTCTGGAAACAGTACAGTCTTACTGACTTTGGTTCACCTTGTGATTTACTAAGTGTATCCTTTCCAAGTCAAATCTTCTCCTATTAGACCGGTGCTTACCTGATGTTGGTGGTCACATATTTGAGTAGATTATTATCTCTGCTTGTGTATAAAAACCTTTCAGTTAGCTTGATTGAATTGCATATTCTCTTTCTGTTTAAATATTTTATCCAATTTGTCAAAAGCATTCTGAATTCTAATCTCATTTTGCAGTCATCCAGGTAACATTTTCCAGATGGAGGTCATCTAAAAAGTTAATAAACATATTCTGTATGCCACTGTCTATACTGATAACGCAAATACTGAGTAATGCTGGTGCAGAACAGACCACAGTGGAACACTGACCTAATGAATTAAAGTGATTTAAAAGTATACAAGTTGCAATGGATATTAAACAATTAACATTGAACTCACAGAGGTGGTTACCCACCTACAGCTATGGCAAAGCAGTGAGATGATAATAGGTAGCCGTGTAAGGCAGCATATAAAGCACTAAGGTGCTGCAAGTCTGGCAGAAACAATGCTAACACAGTGAAAAGCCTTGGAAGTTGTCATGACAAATTAGTCCTTATTTTCCAACAGGTGTGTAACTGCTTTCTTGGACCACACTTTGACTAGGAATGATAGATAATATCCTGGAAATCATGCTCAGTGTTTTCTTTAACTCCTGTAGCCAAGAACATAGGGAAACTTTAATCTGAATCTGATGCTTTTCTGAAACCTTGCCCTTCACATTCACCATGTGAAGAAGACTAATGGAGAGGGTTTACTGTGTGTCTCAGAGGCTACAGTTCCCCACCAGTATCCTATATGTGTTCCTGCTTGCGTGGCTCTGCAGATGCCCCACTGCATCAGGTGTTCTGCACTGAAACATAGCACACTTCACTCCTTCTGCAAGGCCTGTAGTAAGGCTTATTTGCTATAAAAGGATTACACCTTAAACAGACGTTAAAAATCCATTGTTTATTTTTATTTATTGTGAATTAGGCAAGATGAGGGGAAAAAAAATCTCCCCTAAATGCTTAAGAACATTCTTTGTTGAAAAAAAGTACCAGGAAAAAAAAAATGAAACATTGCTCCAAAAACCACATTCTGTTTGCAAGGTTATTTTTCTTAGGGGAAAAAAAAAAAAGGAAAAAAAAAAAAAAAAAAAAAAGATGTTTCAGAAAAAAAGATTGGAGTGGTTTTATTCAATGTCATCTGCTTCTGAAATTCCTGTAATGACCTTAACTGTGGCAGTTCTTGATCAGCCGACAGCATATAATGGCTTAATACATGAACTAAAGCAGGATGAAAATCAAAGAGCAATCATCTTAGGAAGGCAAAATGTCACCGCAAAGGCATCAGTTATCTGGAGTGAGTTCAGCTGAGGGCCACGGAGATGCTCAGGCCAGCCCTGTGAAGAGGGGCTGGGGGAGCTGGCTGGTTCAACTGGAGAGGGGACAGCTTTGGGGGACCTGACAGCAGCCCCATAGCCAGGAGGAGATCGTCACACAGATGGAGACAGGCTCTTCACAGCTGTGCCTGAGGCATAACAAGAAAAAAGAGAAACTGAGGCTATGTATAAGAAGATTCTTCTCCCATGCAGACACTCAGACGTTGGAGCAGTTTGCCAGGGTTGTACCGTCTCCATCCTGGAAGGGTTTAAAGCCCCATTTAGACACAACCCTGAGCAATCTGGTCTGATCTCAGTGCAGATCCTGCTTTGAGTAGGAGGGTGCAATAGAGTCTGCAGATTCTGACCACCATGAATTTTCCAGTGATCCTGGGATCAGTCCATGGCAATGATGCCAACTTCCATTTTGGAGGTACTCAGTCCTTTAGCTCTGGATCTCATGTGTTCTGGGAGAAGAACTGCTTGAGAATAGCCCTGTGGAGAAGGACCTGGAGTACCTGTTGGATGAAAAACTAAACATGAGCCAGCAGTGTGCTTTTGCAGCTCAGAAGGCTAATGGTATCCTGGGCTCCATCAGAAGAGGGGTAGCCAGCAAGGACACTGAGGTCTCTCTCTACTCTGCCCTTGTGAGGCCTCACCTGGAGTACTGAATCCAGCTCTGGGGCCCCCAGTACAGGAAAAATGTGGAGCTGTTGGAGAGGGTCCAGAGGAGGGCCATGAAGACGATCAAAGGGCTGGAGCACCTCCCTTACAAAGACAGGCTGAGGGAACTGGGCTTGTTCAGCCTGGAGGAGAGAAGGCTGCGAGGAGACCTATTGCAGCCTTCCAGTTTTTAAAATGGCCCTGCAAGAAGGAGGGGAATCAACTTTTTACAAGGGTAGACAGTGACAGGACAAGGGGGAATGGTTTTAAGCTCAAGGAGGGAAGGTTTAGATTGGATGTTAGGGGGAAGTTCTTTACAGAGAGAGCAGTAAGGTGCTGGAACAGGCTGTCCAGACAAGCTGTGGATGCCCCATCCCTGGAGATGCTCAAGATCAGGCTGGTTGAGGCCCTGGGCAGCCTGGTCTAGTACCATGTCTGGAGGTTGGTGGCCATGCCTGTGGCAGGGGAATTGGAACCTGATGATCCCTGGGGTCCCTTCCAATCCAAGACATTCTATGATTCTATGATTCACATACATTATTCACTATTTCAAACAGCATAAATAAGCTAAGTAGCACCTATGTTACCCAATGAGGAGATGTTGGTTGTAATGTAGTAGTAAACAATCTGCTTTAAGAGAGAAATGTGTAATGCAGTATGAGGAAACATCTACAATTAAAATAATTGCTGTGCTTGAACATGACACTTAACAGAAATATCTGTAAGCAGATAGAAATAGTTGTAACTTACCATTTTCCTAGCACCAAATCTGCAGTAGCTTTATATTGCAGATTCGCAGTTTTATAACTTTCTAGTGCAGTGAAAGATGATTTATCAGGTCTATATGATACAGTTCAAATGCTCTGTGATAAAAATGAGCTATTGATCTCAGGAGATTCTAATTTAGATCAGTTCACTTAAAAAGAGTTATAAACTGAAACAGTCTGAGAAGCTGATGTTTCAACTGACTTACCAAGGAGTTAAAAAATTTAGTAACTTGAGCCAGCAGTAGCTTTAACAGTAGTCGGAGCCCCAGATTTCACTGAGCCCAACTTTTCTGGACTATTCCCACATGTATGTGTCTATCATCCTATCCTATTACACTGATGCCCAGAGAGATGCTCATCTGTAGTAGACCTTATGAAAATAAACAAAGAGTAAAAGACATTCTGGAGAGCTCAAACTAAAACCTTAGCAATGATTCTGAGTAATGGATGTTTGGGCACAAAGAGCAGTAAGTAAAGTCTGAGGAGGTCATTCCTATTTTGCCATAGATTTTCCATCACTGCAACTTGAGGTTTTGCCAAAGATTTTAGGAGATTTCTAGAGAAAGCTTGATTACTGTTTTATTGCTGAAAATCTGCCTAAATGGTTACTTTGGCAGCCCAGATCCTCACAGACACATCTTGATTTTAACCGCCTGGCCACTATGCTTTAATGAAGTTTATGAAATGAGCATTAAGTGAATGGATTAAAAGATGAATGTACAAATTGTTTTAAGATTGCACTCTGTTATCAATAACAGGCTGTGTCCTACAGAACTACATGTGCTGTTCAATATCCCTGTTAATGACCTAAATAATGGAACAGGATGGAGATCCTCAAATGCGAAAATAATGAGCAAAGGGGGACTGAAAGCACTGGAGAGCATTAGAATTTAAAACAATAAATTGGAGAAAATATTTGAAATCAAGAAGATGAAACACATCACAAGTGAGCAGAAAAAGTGCTACACTTGAAAAGAGGAATACATTTAAAAAATGAAAAAGAGCTGTACAGCTCTATGTAAGGGAATATTATAGGGATTCATAATCTAAATATGATGCAACTGATGTCATACTGTTGCCAGAAAGGTGGCTTTTATTCTGGAAAATGCTCAGTAGTTCTCCTCTCATCAATACTTCTCAAGCTTGACAAAGAGTCCTCATCTAGATATTTCATATTCATAGAGAAGAAGATGCTTTCCTTGGTATTAAGAAAAGTGACATCTTCTGGAGGGGATGACTAAATCAAGCAGGTTTGACTCAGCTAAGCAAACTGACAGGACGGCAAAAGGAAGGTGATATCACATAGGTTGTACAGAGGGGTTGAAGACAAGGTCAGGAATTGAATAAGGGCAATGTGTGACAGAGGAGAAAGTTGGGAAAGAAAACTGTCTAGTTTGAAGAACAGTTAATCAATTTGTTAGAAACATGTAACCTCAGTCACCAAAGGTCTTTGAGACTGTTTAAAACAGATATATATTTGTCCTTCAAAATGTTCTCTGAAGAGGGAGACTTGAGCTACTGTCTCTTAGGTAGACCCCCAGAAGTAGGAGAGGAGAGCCTGAAGCAAGAGGAGGTTGTGGGAGGTCTTGCTCAAAATACAGTACTTACAATAGACCCCTAGGATGTAAAGGATCCAAGTTTAACTATTCATAAAGAGAATTTATTCAATTCTTCCTGTCAGGACACTGTCAATCACCAGATTATATCTAGAAGGTGGCAGAAGATCTCAGTTAAAAACACCTAACTTTCAGTAATGTAATAAAAAGTGCATTAGCATAAAAGCTAAAGTCCATATTAGGAGTTTCAAAAGTGAGAGGATCTGTTTGCTCTCTACAGTGAAGGAGGGCTGCTCCAGTGGAAGTGAAGTTGTTTCCTTGGTGGCTGCTGTGCACATACTGTCAGTGCCCCAGGAGCATTGCTCCAGTAGCAGACACTTACAGACAGAGCATTTAATAAAAACAAAATGATTGAGGGTCTTTGCATAAGTTATTGCTCAAATCCTTTAAACGACATGCTTGGTTACTGCCCACATGGTGGCGGGTGTCTCTCTTGTGAGGGTCCTTGCAGCAGTATCTTCTTTTGGACACGATGAGAATCTCCAGACCACTGCTCTGGCACCCTTGGGAACTGAGGGGTAAGTGTGGTGGGTGTGCACACAGGCACAGCCCCCATTGCCAGCTACACCACAGCTACAGCTGGAGAACTACTTGAGTTTCAACCACCGATCTCACAATTGAAAATATACAGCTTTTGCTAAGCTCCAGAGTGGAGTCCCCATTAGCTGAGCAGTCTCTGTACTAGTTATTACCCTATTAGTTTCCATGGTAGTAATTTTACTCCTCCTCAAAAGATTCCGTCCTCTAGACTTTCACTGCTTTTCATTGTAGAACTGAAGCTCTCTTTTGAAAGCTTCACTTGCTGGACTAATTTAGAAGCGCATAAACCTGTTGAGATAGCAAATTAATTATGGCCTGACTGCATCAGGCACTAATAGAGATGCAGTTTAAATGACTGTTTCAGGGTTGGTAGATAAGACTCTTCATCTCTGACATGTAAACTAAACTTCCTGACCCATCAGTAATGGTTGTCTCCAACACATACACAGATCTGAACATCTTTAATCCTCACATGCATTTCCAAGAATGGGGAACTGTACATTTTTCTGCATTCCTGAAGGTTTTTTCCTCATGAATTTTTCTACATATTTAGTGTAGATAACACAATATAGTACAAAATTCAGTTCAAACATTGAAGCTCCTGCTTTGCAACTTCAACAGCCTTCACAAGACTTTGATACTTCTCTCAGCATTAAGTGAAATGCATTTATTCATGTATGCATGAAATGGTTGCATACTGTGACTGGGAGTTTTGAAATAAATGGTCCCAAGCTGTATTGGAGGTGTTGATGGTGGAAAAAAATAAGATGGCAGATATTCCAGGTGGAGGAGAGAAGAAATGTACCCACTGTATGAGCAAACATAAAAATGTCTATTCCAAGGACTCTCTCTGATAGATCTGATAGGAAGAACTGATAGATCTTTGGGTCTGTGATCACCTCCTCTTCCAGTTCTTGACTAGACACAGAGTGGAAGCTCTGAAGAGATGAAAGAGATTCGCACTGAGGAAAATATCCACATTGAGGATATTGATCTTTGATCAAGTAAAGCTCTTGGGACGTGAAATAACTAAACTTCTAACTAACTTGTGCAACATTTTCTCCTATTTAGAGAAGTAAGTTCTCTAGTAGCTGAATAATAACTATGACTTTCCTGGAATTCATTTTTCACTTACCAAAAAAGATACAACTCCCCTCTACTATGCAGTGAACAGATTAAGAGTTTGAGGTGTAATATCACATCACCTAAGACATCTGCTGCAGCTTGTCTGAAGAGATAAAGCACCTAGAGGAATTTATTTAATATACATCCACTGGGAAGTGCTGCGAGACAAGGCTGTAAGCTAAGACCTATTCAAGCTGAAATATAGACGAGCCAGGGATATCCCATGGAGATGAAGTTCTGAGGATTTCAGGTTCTCTAGCTGTTAAAGCAGAATAATGACACTGGCCTTCTATGGAAAGCATTTTGAAATAAAAGGAACTCAGTACCGTTGTAGGGGAAAAAACAATTGGGAATCATGAAGTTGCAATACTCAATAGATAATCTGTCAATATAAATATCCATTAACTGCTGAAAAACTGCTTTAAAACAAAGCATTTTTTGCAGTATTTCAGGAGGGAAAAAAACCATAAACCCTTTTTACGGAACAGCCTCACTCTTTATAGGAGCCGAGGGGATTTATACCGCTTTCAGCATCACAGCATCTGAAAGAAGGATTATGTTTATAACCATAAACACAAAGAGCCCCACAAGCACTACTTGCTGCCCACTCAGGGCTTCACAGGCGCAGCCAGAAGAGAGCTCAGAGCCCTCTGGAAATGACTGTACCCACTCCAGCTACTTCTGTGGCCTCTCAATCAGACTAGAGGGACAAAGACTGAGCTGAAGCAGATCTCTCTTTTGCCATGCTGCAGTTTTGGCGAACAATGAATCTACGCTGCTTTACACAGTGCTATGAATAAAAAAGTCTGTATACAGGACTTGTTTGACGCTATAGCCGCAGTACACGACTGATACATGATTGATTCCAAAAAGGGCGGGCAGAGTAACTTGCTAATGAACCGCATGAAAGTGCTTGAAGGTAGTAATGTTTCTCCAGGCAGGCAGGCATCAGCCTTTCAGCACACGATGGGTGGTCTCAGCAGAGGGGCAGAGAGTCTGCAGCGTCACACTTTTTGAGCTGTATTCATCGGCTGCCGCTTTTGCTGACTTTCAGAGCATTATGGACTCCATGTTTAGAAGTCCTGTTTTTCTGCTAGATTCTTGTAAGAAGACGTGCAAAATACCAGTGTTGATATTTTCATAGCAGGAAATGTTAAATTGTTTTCCCCAGCTATCGTATTTTCAGAGGGGAGCCTGCTCTTCCGATGCCCAGCAACTACATTTCCAAAAGAGGATTTTGACCACTTCATGCATGAAAGTTACATACAAGGGGATCCACGTACTTATGGCCGAGTGTCTAAATTAGCCTGAATCATTGCAAATGATTCCAAGTAAAAAGGGACCCAGATTCAGTATGGAGATTATCTGAACTATGGTCATGCTGGAGAAAAGCCTGTCCCACTCCTCTGCAATTCCCTCCTGCCTGAATTTGTGAGCTGTAGTAAAATCACTCTGTGCTATTTCTCTGCCATATTTTGTTAGATGTCATTTCCTCTGTGCCTCGCTTTCTCATTACAGACCACATTTTACTCTTCCTACTAAAATTCCACTCGCTTGACATCAGGGTAGTAACACAGGTGCAGTAGGAAACTGCTGTATTTACACTCACTGCTGCTGACAGTTTAGACCTAGTAAAGGAACTTGGAAAAGATTAGGCAGTATATCAGCTATTAACTTGTGGGCTATTTCACACTTCATACACATTTTTCTACTTTCAGAACTGTGTTGCTCCACAAAGCTTGTCAAGGTTTGGTGACTTTTAGAGCTCGTGCTCATACTGCTTGCATTAGTTCACTGAATATGGATTTCCAATACCTTTCTCATTCCTCCAATTTTTATACTTGTTCTTGTCGGCTACCACAATCTGAAACAGCAAGATGTTCCTTTTTATTTTGTTCTAATTGGTGCTAAGGGCTTACTCATGGAAGCAGTGGCCCTCTGACTCTTACTGTCTTGGAAGTTGTTTATGTATGAGTCTTTAATGTGGTATCAGGAGAAATATTTCTTAGTAAGAGAGCTAGACTGATTTTGTTTTCTCAAATATTCTTTAGTACACACCTAGGGAACACCTCACAGAATCACAGAATAACACAATCATTAAGGCTGGAAAAGATCTCTAAGATCATCAGGACCGACCTACCACTCATATTGCCCATTAAGCCATGTCCCTTCATACAACATCTCCATGCCTCTTGAACGCTTCCAGGGACAGTGACTGCACCACCTCCCTGGGCAGTCCATTCCAGTGCCCGATCACCCTTTTGGAGAGGAATCTTTTCCTAATATCAAACCTGAACCTCCCCTGGTGCAACTTGAGGCTGTTCCCTTTCATCCTGCTGGGATGGTAGAGGCCAGAATGCTTACAGTCACTAAAGGTAAGCTTGTAAAAGTACAGAAGAACCTGAAAATGTATATAGCTTATCAATGACTGTAAAAAATTCAGTCATCTAAGCTCAGCTGAAATCAGTGAGAACGCCCTGTGAAATAAATAACAAATGAAAATAAAAAGTGGCAAACCACAGGCAAGATCATGCTTACCATAGGCTTTTAATTCTAATGACTACACATACAGACAACACGCAGGAAAAAAAAATAGGTATCGCTATCCCAGGAGCTAAAAATAAAAAAGGACAATTTTAAAACAGGAGATTTTTTAGTGATAGTAATTGGATTTGTGCAGGCAACATTTTTCCCATCCTGCAAAGCTGACTTCAGACATTTTTCACATTCTGTGAAGCAACAATAGAAATTCTCTGAAGCGTTTTTCTTGAATGACTAGACAGGTCCATTCACTTGATGTGTTCACGTTAATCACAGCCAAGCATGTCAATACTGAATGTCCTATAAGCTTATAATGTGTGCTACATAAGTGTATGTCTATGCTTATGACGTTTGCTGTTGGAATTCAGTGTTATTAACAGCATTATAAATGACACAAATGAATAATGGGACCCAGCTTCATGACCACACATGGCTCCTGTCAGACTGCACAGCTCCACTGCCTTCAGAGTATTCTCCATCAGATCAGATAAGACAAGAACTGGGTCTGTTATATCTGAATCCATTTCCATTCAGGTCACTGACCTGCTGATTTGTAGAAGGCTGTTATCTTTCTTAGAAGCAAGTTTCACAGCATCAGCTGTAAAGACATTTTGAAAACTTCTCTCTACTTGCTCACAGTCTTGCTGCTGGTACAGTTAGCTGTGTGGGAGGTCTTGATTGCAGAATGATGTCTCAGAAAGCTATGATCAGACTTCTGAAGGACCCAACACGCTGCTGTAGAAATTCTCATTTAGGATGTCATGGGAGGAATTAATGCAGAAAGGAAGAATCTGAGGGGCAAAGAATAATGCTTGGGTGGCCACATGTACCTGTGAACATTTGGGATTCTTGTTCTAGAGTGCAGAACAATTTGAGATAATTATCTTGATGAACACAAACATAACAGGTCAGAGAGGGCACCATTTTCTGTGCTTAGAAATAAGAGCCTCTTCAATTTCAGGGGCTATAGTTCTTAGGAAGGAGTTATTTAGTGACATTTCATGTTATCAGTATGGTGCTGCCTTGGAAAGCTGCTTCTAAACAGTTATCTGTTCTTCTAAACAGCAGTGTTAAAAGCAGTCATTAAACAAGTTAAACTCAATGAGTTGTTTGGAGAAAAAGTAGACTCTTGGCCCAAACAGTTAGAACATACTTAGCTGATTTTGTAATCTATTCAGTTTTATACCTATTTGGATTATTCTGTGGAACTCACTATCCCACACACTGCATCTGCAATGCAGAATTTGTATTTTAGTCAATTCAGGATTCATTTTTATTTTCTGGGTGATATTTTCTACACTTTAGTATTTCATTAAATACAAAATGAGGTAACAGCTGTTTTTCTCATGTTGTGTTTAAGGTCTCAGTGCTGGTTTAAACAAGGACAGTTGTGACATCTGTCAAAGAGATGCTGCCAATAAAATTCTGTGTATTTTGTGCAGTGGAGAATATAAAGAACATCTCTGAGTGAAATGTCAGTCAGTAACATGGCTATAAGAGAGGCTTATATCCCTATTTGCTCTCACCTTGAGATATATCAGAATGGAAGTCAGTGTCATAAGACAATTCAAGGTTATTTTCTTCTAAGCACCTCATGCAAATTGTATTGAGCAGCAGGAGAGAGTTGTTTTTAATAGTGTAAGAAGCTCGAAGGTGAATTTTGGAAACATATCAAATATTCTACCACTAAATATTGTCCTTTTCTGTCAAGCATATGGAAGATATTCCTGATTGAAGCAGAAGGACACAATCGAGTTCATATTATTTTTAATACAGTGATGAGTGCTTAAGCCAATTGTGTTCATAAAAGAACAGGATAGCTCTGGAAAAATGTGATCATTTCTGTACTACAACTGTTCACTGACACAAGTGTGGGAACTTCCAAAGGAGAGGCATGAAGGTAAAAAAAGAGAAAATTGCTCTTTCATGATCACCTGTGCAGTAGACATGGCAACCATTTAAATATCTGGGAGAGGGTCAAGTATTTGCATCATTTGTTGAGTTCCTGACAAAGACTTAAACAAAGAGGTTTCTTCCCATTTTCTCATGTAGTGCCTTTTCTGAATTCATCCTTTGTTAAAGCAAAGACTCCATGGGTCAGTCTCATTTCAGGAAAAAGCTGCCTAAAATTAGGTATCTGCAAGTAAACTTCCATTTGTGAAGTTGATGCCTAGAATGCTGTTACAGTATTCTCAGTGGAAGTTAGGGTGATCCAGCTAACAACATGGTGAGGGCTGAATCTTTCTACTGACTGTAAGAACTAGATTTTCCTCTCCCTAATAACAATTAAGGTTCCATTCAATTCACAAACATAGGTGCCCAGTGTCATTTAGACTGATCTATGATATCTGGCAAATACAGTACAGTGGTGGAAGGTACAGTACAGAGCCTACAACAGAACGTTACTTTTTTGCAGCTGAAGGCCAAATGAGCATTTGCACCAGATCACAGACTCATCTTAGAAAGCATTAGGTACCCATATTTAGGCATCTGGATCAAGTTCTTATATGACACCTTAACTTTGGTGTCTCAATCTTAATCTGAATGGCTGTACTGAATACAAAGTATTTTTGAATCTGTGTTAACTTTAATCACTGATTAAAGCCTGCAAGCATCATATGCTCCTCAGAGGGAGGCAGGGACTCCCTCTGCAGCACCAGATTATGGGGATAATCTTCATGGATAGTTAATCTTTCCATGCAGAAAGCATTGCCATTAAGCTTAAGTGCCTAAAGAAAACCAGTTACAGATCTAGGAAATGAAAATGACAATACACAGTGTCATCTGCTCGTGCAAAGAAAGCATGTTGATCATTTCTGTTAAACTTAAGATGAGACAAAATATCAGTGTCATAGCTATATTAAAGAGTCTTTAAAAAGTGGGGAAAAAATGAAATGCATGAGTCAATAGGTAGGAATACAGTTTTCCAGACCACCTTTAGCAGACTAGCACTAGCAAAATAATTAACAGATAACAAGCCAAGTATTCTTAATAAATAAAAGCTTACTGGAGCAAGACATGTAAAATTGGAAAATTCTATTCGCATTCCAAACCACAGTCTCCCATTTCCCATTGGAACTGAGAGATGATTAGCGTGTCTGAAAATTAGTTCATGATTTTGATGGGCTACATATGCATTCAGGTACTTCACTTCAGCACAGATCAAATATTTTGTTATCTTCAGTCATTTCCATTAAATGTGCTACTATGGAAACAAGAAGCAGCCATGCCTGGGATTCCTGGAAGTGGCAAGATAGATAATTCCTCTGATTAGCAAACATTCTGGCAGTACAACTCAGTACTTAACCTCTACTGGGTCATGGCTCAGACTGACGAAGAAATACAATGGATTTACTGAATTGTTATACTATTCTTAACACTATCGGATTCTCATCTTAAGATCAATCTATATTTTTTAGCTCTATTGTAAACCTTGGCAAATCTCTGAAAACAGTGGATCTCCCAGTCTTAGCCCAGCTGTGGTTGCAGAGGTCATTCAAATCACTCTTTTCTCCATCAGAGCTAAACACGTGCAGTCAACTAAGCTCTCCATTAGCATGGGTAGTTGAGGCACCATACACCAGCTTAGCTCCAATTCTTTGAGAATTTGGAATTTCAGCCATTTTAATAGATAGACAAAGTTTTGTCAACAGACCTGTAGAGGAGAGTTGCTTCCAGTGTATACGGAGTAGTAAGCCACTGTAAGCAAGTAGTCAGAAGTATTCCTGCACTCGAAGAAAGAGTGGAGTTGAAGTGTGCTTGACAGGAACAGTAAGTCTGAAAAAATCCTCACAGAAAATAGTCCATGAAGAAATTCTGAAGTTAAGAAGATTTCAGAAGGAAACTGTAGGAAGGGTTTGTGACCTAGAGAGAAGAAACTGAACGATATGATCCTATTTAATGTTTGAAAGCCAAAGAATATTGTAGAATGGTTAAAAAATGTCTACAAAAGAAAGACGCCAGATAATGAACTTTCTAAAGAAATTGCAGGCAGCTCTGTAACAATAATATCAAATGGCTGGAGAGTGAAGTTTGAAAATAAATTTGAGAATTAATTAAACTGACAGTTAAAATAATTGAAAATAGAGTAATTCCATTTGTTTTCTGAATAAATGAATTTAGGGGGAAAAGGGTTTTCTCTGTGGAAACTGTAATGTTTTCTAACAAGAATCATCTAATACTGGTAAACCAAAAGTTCCTCAGTTTTCAGCTGAAGACTAATAATTTTCAGCTCAAATATACTGCCCAATGCCTTGATGATTCTGCTTACCACTGTGCTGCCCTGTTACCCTGAAGATTACTTCTTTCATTATGCTTCTTTTTACAGAAGGTCTCATAATGCGTACAGATTTTCAATAAGGGAGAGAGTAGTATAACAAGAGAGACTTAAATTAACGAGATTTAATTATGGTGAATTCAAGCAAATCACAACTCCTGTGTTGGGAGTCGCTTTCTGAAGCATTCAGAGAAGAGATTACACTGATTTCAGAATTCAAAGTAATTAAAGGGGAGGGAAACATTTTTTAAACAGCTCTATTTGGTACTTGCTGTAATTAAGTACTTGGTGCTCAGTCCTTTCTCAATCAAGACCAGTTATCTTTCTAAAATATGGATTTCAATTAAGAAACAGACTGGTACTTCTCTCATATATGTGAAATTCTTGTTGAAATATAATCATGCTCTTGAAAATGAGGTGAATGGTCCATCTGGCCTTCCTTTAATTAAACTGTAAAAAAGACTGGAAAGTTGTAGAGCCTAAGAAGTAGAAAACTATTGCAGAATTGACTGGGTTTAGTTTATATACTTATCCATGCTAACTTTTCTGTCAAGTATACTTCAGTGAATATAACCGAAGAAGGTTATATGTTTAATGACATTTCACAAAGGCAGGAACAAGAATCATAGGTCAGTTGAACTGTTGAACTTTATGGAGTGTAGGGCAATTTTCAAAAAAAAAAAAAAAAAAAAAAAAAGAAAGAGAAAGGAAAAGAATAAAGATAGGAAAAAGGAAAGTGGAAAAGAGAGACGATACCAGTTACATTAAATGCATGGAAACCTGGTTAGATTACATTTTGTACTCTGCTGAAATTTCATCCCTTGTACTATTCAGGTGCCTTCTTTGACTAAGTTCCTAGTAATGCTCAAGGGAAAAGTTACACAGATGGCAGAAATTTGCTACAAGAAAAATTTACTGTCATTCCTCCCATTAATAGATGAGAATGTAATATTCATTAAAAAGATTCCAAACTTCAGTCATCCCCTAATGATCATGCAAATTCCCTCATCAATGCATAATAGAACAAAAGAGATCCATGCATTAAGAATTACTTCTACCACTTTCTATAGCATTTCATTAAAATATCTTATTTGAAACAACCTTTTGCAGAAGCTACTTAGCAGATTTTCTTACGTGACACATCAGTACACATACGGCCAAAAAGGCAGATGCTTCCCTACAGTTCTGTTTGGTTTGGTTCTTCCACTGATAAAATCCAACATAAAAGCTTTGATCTTGCTATTGATTTTGATTTCTGTCATACAAACGAAACACCAGGACCACCATTTCCTCCACAATGAGGGTAGATTTCGTGAAAATTTTTGCAGAACCAACAAGAAGTAAGCAATGAGAAACTGTGCTGCTCAATTCCACCCTCTGTCTTGAACAACCAGGAGAAAGTATCAGTGACTGGGAGCTGGTTGGTAGCGATTTCTTTTGTCTGCGGGTTGCTTTACATAGTATCTTCATAGTATCTCAAAAAGATCAGGAATTATTTGCAGCACAAACCCTCTCATCTGTCCAGAGTTACGGACAACGGTGAGAAAAAACTGCAGGGACTGCATCAAGAAGTAAATGTTGATGGGGAGATTTTCAAGTTAGAGCTAGGCTATCAATTTTAAGCTATTTCAACACAGGAACTAGGCTGCCAGTGGGAGTGTAAGAGGAACAGATACCTTAAATTTGGTCCAATTTAGGTTCCTGCTCTGAATTGCTCTCAGGATGCTCTTTCTCTTGATCACCTGAGGAGCCTGCAGACTAACCTTGTAACTTAGGTAAGGTCACTGAAAACTCCTCACATTGACTGAGACCTCTTCTTTCTAGCGCATTTCAGCTATTACATGCTGGAATAGCTGTTGGAAGATCATATATGATTGCTGCTTCACTTTTGCTAGAAAAAGCTAAAACTTAATTCACCATGAAATAAGTCCATGTGCTTAAATGATAGGTAAAATGACTGTGAAGCTGTTCAGGCTTTGTGACCTTTGAAAAAGCATGAAATGCCTGAAGAGATTAGCAGAACATCAGGCCCTCGATGGTGCATCCTTCCGGTCAGTGTACCATGCTCAGGGGTTAGGAAAGCATCGCTCAGGTCACATCACATTGTGAATGACCCAGCACTTAGACAGGGTTGATCTGGTCACTGTATGAAGGTGTCTACAGCAGTGCAGGGAACAGCAGTTATATTTCTTCAGATGAGAAATTCAAGTAAAACCCCTTGACCTTGGTGTGCTTATTTGCCTTTGAGGATTCGAATTTCATTTTCCCTTTGTCTGTGACAGCATGTTGGAGAATAATAAAGCGAGGCTCTGCTCTTATTTCAGTTGAGGTTTGTTTATCAGGTACCAAGTTGCTCTGAAAATAATTCAACTTCTTTGTAAGAGAGAGTCACCATGCATTAGATTTTCTGTTAGCTTTCTGCTGAAGTCTGTGAGTACAAGAACATTTCAAGATCAGAATTTTTCTTTTTGATGATGACATTATCCAAAAAGGGCTAGGGTGGAAGGGAGGAATGCAAAGTCATGCCTGAGTAACTGTAATCATTAAAAACTTGCTTATTTATAATTAGATAAAAAGCCTCCCAGGTTTCAGTTGTTAGTTCAGTGGATTAACAGCACAAGGACATTGACCTGTCATGTCTTTGCAGGAGGAGCTTGCTGAGTGGAGATGCAGGAGCAATGAGTTCTTTATGCATTCTGGGCAGAAGAGGATCAGTCCTCCTTCAGAGGAGGAAGGCAGAGAGCGCTGAATGTAGTGGAATTCATGGTAAATTTGGGGTGAGGGAAAGGGGGCTGCTATGTTAGGTTTGGAAATGGGTCTGGGTGTAAAAATGGCTTATACCATTTTATGGGTAAAACATCATTCTCCAAAGATTTTCTTCCATTTGTCAAAAATGCTAGGCAGAAAAGGGGTCAAAATCAAACATGCAACGGATGTAAATTGTATCAGGTTCGAGGAAAGCAAAGATCACTGCAGAGTCCTCCAAGAAAGGAGGTATGAGTAGTAGTCCTCATATCCTCATATTCAATGTCCCCTATATCAATATGTTGACCCATGATGTCAGAGGCTGTTTGTGGTGGTACGGCAGTAGAGGTTGAACCTTCCCCACAGTATACCATTACATTTTGTTGCCGTTTTGAGGCATTACTTGTGAAGCAACCTGTCTTTTCCTCAGGAAAATGGAACATTTCAGATGTTGTTTTTACTTAATCTTCCTGATAGAAGGCAGCACTTATTGTCTATGTTTGGTAGACCCTTTGATCCTTTTTGTCTCCACTGACAGTAACTAGGTTGGTCTTGGTTGTTTAACTTTTGGATGCCAAAGTCAATGTGGAATAAAACCAAATTCTTCACACAGAAATCTTGATAGGCAGAGTACCAAATCTGAATTCCAGTAGGGAACTCCAGTAGGGAATTCACCTTTAGGTTTGATTTGTGTAGTTATTGCTGAGATATGAGGATAAGCGCAGGCACGTAAATTGCTCTGAAATTTTATATAAACTTTAAAATAGGAAATGAGGGTGAAAACATCTGTATATACTAGATAAACAAATTTATTCATTCCCATGTAGCAACTTGCTGGTAAATTATCAACCTAACCTCTGACAGAGCTGGATGAGCCTTCATAATAATAGAAATATGTCATAAATATTGTTCTTTAGAGAATATTACCTAGTTTTTCCAAATCTTTTCCATTTTCTCTCAATTTTTTTATCCAATCCTTGTCAGTAGTAGACCTAGACTAAAAAAAAGCATGTGCGTTGTTTTTCTCTAGGAAAAGGTAACTTTCCAGTCACTATCCTCAATTCTAAACAAAATATTAGAGCAAACATGGTGAAACTTGATGTTCAGTCAAAGTCCAGATAGACAGAGTGATTCAAAATAACAAAATCTTTTCACTATGATAATGTCATGCATAAGAAAAAAAAATGTTGCCTACTGTGCACAATCTTTCATTTATTGAATAAAATTGGAAAATAATGAACATTTTGACACTGTCAGAACAGGCCAGCTGGACTTTTTCCCTTTCAAAAAATGCAATCAAACTGTACTCCCCAAATTTAACACAACTGCATTTTCCAATTGAAGAAGTGATCCATCAACTGGCTCTTACTTACAAAGCCTGACCCTGCCAATAGGAGCAGTAACAACTGATAGCCACCTAACTGGGTTAAAGTTGCAGTTTTGGTCGAACTTCTTTTCTGGCTTAAGTTTTTGTGGAGTCATTAATGGACAGGCCAGAGTCCAGTCTAGTGGGGGTGAGTAACCTGCCTGCAGTGGTAATGCCAGGACTAATGCAACCTGTTAGCTTAATGTCAGCTTAATGTCAGCTCCTTGTCCTGACAATAAGAGTGTGCTGGTGCCCTATAGCCACAATCTGCAATGGATCTAAGCGGCAGTAAGAAGATGGTCAAAATCAATTTTATCTTATTTCTTGGTGAAACCAGGAATGTAAGTAAATAATTTACTAAGGAAATTAAGTATTCAATTATGAATTCAGTGACACACTTTTGCTTCATCTGCACTTCCACGTCTGTCCCCAAGCCTGCCCCTTTGCTGCCATCTGTCACACGGCAACACAATATAGTGGAATACTGGCAGAAAAGTTCAACCTCTACTTCTTTATCACCAACATCCACTTCTGATGTCCTGGGCCAACAAAATAAAATAGGAGGCTCTAATTTCAGACAAGCTTTTCAGTTTTAAGCAAAGTCAAAACTCTTTTGAGAATGATGTTTTGCTGAAGGCTCCCAAACTACTTGTCACCCCGAAGACAGGTTTTACCTAGGTACTCAGGGAAGTTCCTGCTCTATGGAAGGAAACTGTATACAATCCCAAAAGACAGGAATGTCATGCAATAGTTAATACAATGCCATTACCTCCAGGCTCTTACCATAAAGACTGTGGATTTGTTATCTGATAAGAAAAAAATCTGTCTACTTCACTCAGCTTCCCTAAGTCTCTAAACTAGATCCCCAGAGCCTGATTCCCAAACTCTAGGTTCAGCACTTATATCTTTTTCACTATCACAAAGCTCTGGCCTTCTACTGAGTCAGAGACTTTCCTGATGGAAGACATGGGGATGGACTGCTTGCACATAGCCACCGCGGACAGACTGCTTCCTGCTTTCTCTGTTGCTGTTACTCAATGCACTTTGCCTAGACTGAAGGCTGTGAGGTTGCTGATATGGTCAGGATTGCCAGTGATTTTCTACAGCACAAGAGGGACCTATACCAATTCCATGGGACAACAGCTCAGAGAGGCTGAATGGCAGTCAGAAAACCTTCTTTCAAATGCATGTGCCACATTAACATTTAACATGGCCTTCACTCTAGGGCATTTCTTGCAGCTGTATTTATAGCTGCAATTTGGAGCCACTTCATTTTATGTTATATGGGATCAGCAGGATGATGAACATTTCCGAGTGTGTCACATCAAAAGAAACAAATGCTCAATCATATTTATCTTGGTTTGTATTTATGGATAAAAGCCCTAGAGACCATTCCTTGAGATGATCAGCTGCAAATAAGTATATGCAGGAAGCTGGTAGAGGAGGTGATGCTTTCCTAACTCTGAAGGTGAGCTGGAGCAGCATCTGTTCCACTGCACGGCAGAGCGCTGAGTATTGTGTCCCACCAATATGTACTAAAAGAGATGTTGTCCAGAGAAGCTGTGCGTGCCCCATCCATGGAGACATTCAAGGCCAGATGGGATGAGGCCCTGGTCAGCCTGCTCTGGTGAGTGGCAACATGCCCATAGCAACTTTATGGGTTTTAAGGTCCCTTCCAACCCAAGCTGTTCTGTTATTCAACGATTCTTACAGTTCCCAGGAAAAGGAGAAAAGCAGTCAAACAGCAATAGGGACTTTCAAAAGTGTTTTCATTGATATGACACAGCTGACCAGGATATGCCCCTCAGGAGTACAGGAGTCTGTGACCACTGGTCATATTTCACATGGAAATGCCCTCCAGGTCACCAGAAGTGCTCAGCTGAAGTCTGCCCTCCTCTGCTCCAATGATTTCCCCGTGCTCTTTAATTGCAAGATCCTTCTGGCTTCTTGAGCACTCAGAGCTTCATCATCCAAGCCCTCAATTTCTGCACATTCTCTGCTCTGAGCAGTCCCATGCAAAACACACACTGAACATTCACAATTACAGCAGAGCTCTCTTTCTACCTGAGCCAACACACATCCTATGCAACAGCCACACGTAAATACTGCACACACACAAAGAGGAACTATGAGGGGAGAGTTCTGAAATAGATGAAGTATGAAGGGAAAGGAAAGGAGCTGATTTTATGGGTACATTAGCAGGGAGAAACACCAAAGGAAGAACCCTTCACAGCAGTGACATTTGGAGCCTAAATCAAGATGACATCCACAAAGAGACAGCAGAGAGATCTCGCTGTTCCTGTGATTGCTGCGGCTGCTATTAGAACTCCTGCCATTCAGTGAAGCAACTGCTGTTGTCTTTAGGGGCACCAATTTAGGATCTGCTCCAGTGGCTGTAATTTAATAGTAAAAGGCATCAGAGGCTGAAACTGGGAACTTGGCAATCATGCCTGAGAGAAGAGCGCTTTTGTGTGCGGATCACTAAACCTTCAAATCCCTGCCACAGTTCTTCTTTCCTTGGTCTTTTTCTTTTTTTCTTTTTTTTTTCTATGAAACACACAGCCTCAGAGAGTCAAAGAAAGCAGCAGAGCTCACCAGACAGTGACAAGATGGCATAAGTTTATGCTGAAGTGCAAAGCCAACCTGAGAAAATCAGGGAGCTGAGGGCAACAGAGCTGTCCCCTCTGCAGACACCTGGGGGGGCAGAGCCTGGGGGCTGCAAGTGAGTCAGAAGGGGCTGGGTGCCCTGCAGGTCACCGCTGTCCTGCACACTCAGGCAGCATCCCCTTCCTCACCACTCTATTCACATCTGACCCGTACTGAGGATATTTTCGTTTTATCAATTCTCAGACTGGTGTCCATGGTTGTTTTAAGTACAGAATTGAATCATGGAGTCACAGAACCACAGAACAGTTTGAGTTGGAAGGGATCTTTAAAGACCATCTACTCCTACTACCCTGCAATGAACAGGGACACCTACAGCTTGATCAGGGTGCTCAGAACTCCATTCAGCCTGGCCTTGAATGTCTCCAGAGACAGAGCATCCACTACCTCACTGTTCCTGTGCCTCACTACCTTAGTTTTTCCTTATATCCAGTCTAAATCCTCCTCCTTTTAGTGTGAAACCATTTTCCTTTCTCCTGTCACAGCAGACCCTGTTAAAGAGTCTGTCTCCTTCTCTCTTATAGCTCCCCTTTAGACACTGAAAGGAAACTAAAAGGTTGAATGCAGACTGTGGCCATGGGTCACGGTGCTGAGTGTCACCTGGTAGCACAGAGCAAAGAATCCTCCATGTCTTTGGACTGGTTTACTACCCACAAACAACCCATGGAGCCACTGGGCTGTGGCTGTCTCATACCTCCTCTTCGTTGTCTTTGACACTCATTTTGAATGGTTCTGTTTAAAATTTTTTTTGGAAAACTCACATTCTCTGAAAAAAAAAAAAAACCCACGAAATAAAACCGCACCCAACATTAGCTCTCCATACAAGCAACACGAATGCAGACTCCTTACTCCCAGAGCACAGACAGCATGCTGCAGACAGTTGCATTTGGTTTAACAGCCTTTAAAATAAAACCAAAGTAATCAAAGCACCTTCTGGAGGGGCTGTGTAATGTGACAGTGCATTCAGCTGACGCTGCACCACTCTCTGCTGGGCTTTAAGGAAGAGAAAAGAAAGGGAAACATGAGTGACTTTGAGCACCACTGCAAATGTAACTGATGTTCTACTTGAATTAAACATTTCATTTACCTGACACTGTGACTGTGACCTTTTCAGCTGCAGTTTGGCTCTAAATGACTGATGTTCTCCATGTCACACACATGAGGTGCAGCAGACTGGTTCTTTCAAAAAATGGAAATAGCTCTGCAGGCATTTTGTCTCCCTGTTTTGCAGAGATATAACAGTGAATGCAATAAAAAGTAATGGTGTGGAAGAGATAGTGCTGCTGCTTTCCAAGGGTCATGTCTATATGGCTGGTGCGTGGCACTTCCACCGTTCACTGAATTAAAAACCCTGGTATGCAACCTGAAGACACGTGAGTATGACCTCTGCAGTGCCTCAGAAAACTCAGGTTGTACTCCCAGGGGTGAGCCCAGTACCAGAGTAAAGGCATGAGCTGGGTGGCTGTGGGCTCTTCATAGCCTACTTTTCCATCATCATCCAGGGAGTGTTACTTACAGGTGCCTTTTTCAGTCAAGTACTGCTGCAGTTTCTGCAGAATTAACCAAATGCAGAACACTAGCTGAAGAACATGTGTCGGGAAGCAGAAATTATCAGGGATGTTATATTTGATATAGTATTCCCAGCCAGTTCAGTCGCAGCGCAGATGTTACCGTCCCAGAGATGTCCAGAGAACATTAACAGATTAGTCTGTAATAGTCTGGAGACTTGATGTCTGCATGGATAAACTGTAGAGATGAGAAACTGAGGGGATGAGGGGATCTTCACTGAGACCCCACAGAGGGACATGAACAGGAATTGACACAGACAAGCGAAGGAGGCTGAAGGCAGCTTTCCCCTGCAACAGAAAAACAGGTCTCTAAATGGAGGTCAAACTCCAGCCATAAAACAGCCACAGAAATAACGCACAGAGAAAGCAATCGGAATGAATCATGATGTGGGCTATGTTCTATAGCTTCAAATTCTGGAAACTGGAGGAAAGAAACAGGAAACACAGGACCTGAGATCTCAGACGCTCACACAGCAGGACAGCAATAAAGGACACAGATAGGACGCAGTCAGCTCGATGTGGGTCCCAACTTGAACTTCTAGAGGCAAGTCGTTCTTAATGCTTAATGGACCAGTCCTTTGAGATAAGCACCCAAATCCCTCTTCACACCCACAGGGAACTGTGTTACTTTACAGGTTTTCGAAGAGAGATCCAATCCGCCCCACATGTGTCCCTCAGCTCATTACTGACTTGGCTCATTACCCAGAATGGACACAAACTCACTGCTCCCATGGCCGCTGGCTCCAGGAGGTCCACAAGGGCTTGTGCCAAAGTGACAGCAATGTATGTAGGAGGGCAGTGCCCCGTGCCACGGGGGTGATGGTGTTTACAAATCACATCAGCAGAAGGTTTCCAGTGGTCAGCTCTCCCTTCTCACATATATTTGTGTTAGTGCTGTGCACAGAGGGTGCCCACACTCAGTTAATTCGCCTGTACACTCTGACTGGGAAAGCTGTATCTGCTGCAGGTGAATAATATTTCTTATTTAAACAGAGAGCGCGAGGTGATAGCCAGCTTCCCTCTCACCTACATGTTGTCTGATATCAATATAAGTGATTCACCTTCATCTGCTCACAGAAAGAAAAACAAGAGAGATTTCACACAAAACCTACCCAGAGCCATATTTCTCTTCAGAAAACAAATGTTATCCCATTTCTCCTTTTTTTTTTTTTTTTTTTTTTTTTTAAATCAGGCTTTACCTCAAAGCCCAAAGCTTTTCACACATTCCTGAATACCATACAGGCTTGTGGGTTCACTGTATATTTTTGTCTTTGTGCTTTCCTGTCCATTTCCTTTCTATATTTGCAGAAGCCGTTTTCTGTTAGGAAATACAGGAATAATGAATGATATCCTCAGCCCTTCTTCTGTGCTTTGCAGTAGCTTCCATCCTTCTTTGTGTTCCCTTACAGCTTATTCTCCCGCAACAAGAATCACAGGCAAGAACACTCTGTACCCTGTTTGCAGCTCTCCAATTTCCTGCTGTTTTCCAATATTGTGGGTGTTGTTTTGCTCCCCAGGAAAGGAAAAAAATGTTTTTCTTCTTTTATCACCACTATCGTAAAAACTACCACAAACTCCTTTGCAGACTGTAAAATCTACAGCTGGTAGTTGAGTCTGAACTTGCAAAGGACAGTTATGAAGTGGTTATCTATAGCAATAGTGAGCTTGTTACAGAGCCCAGTGATTAGGCAAGCAGACTGTTTATTTTGTGTGTATTTGCTAGGTTTTGCCAGTGGATAACTGCTGCTGCACAGGACTCTGTTATCTTGTCTAAGGAGAGACTGTATGGGCCACTTGCCACAGAAACACTCATTACCATTAAAAACTCAGCATGGGTTTCAATTCTTTATCATAGTTTTCCCATACTTAAAGGAGATGAGATAGCTTTTGACAGATGAGAACTATCTTACTGCTGAAAGATTATTCAGTATTTTTTCAGCTATATTTAAGCTGGTTAACCCTATTGCACACGCCAATTATCCTCTGTAATTTCATCACAGTCAGCATTTGTGTGGCACTTTGCAGCCCTGCAGGAGACCTAGGGCCCTGCTCCAAAGAAACTTCCAGCCCACAAGCTAAACAGCAGCAACCAAGCAGCATGCTGCCGGCGAATAGGGCAGAGATACCCCATCACCCTCCTGTTGCATGGTGAGACTGTGGGGTGAGGAGTCTTCAGGCACACAGGGACACATGTGTGGAAGGCTGACTGATGCCCCCAACAGGGAATGATCAGAACCTCTGCCTATTCTGGAGATGTCTTTGAGATCATAGAATCACAGAACCACTAAGGTTGGAAAAGAACTCGAAGATGATCCAATCCAACCATCAACCTATGCTCACCATGCCCACTAAACCACATCCCTCAGTGCCACATCTACACATTCCTTGAGCACCTCCAGGGACAGTGACTCCACCACCTCCCTGGGCAGTCTCTTCCAACACCTCACCACTCTTTCTGTGAAGAATTTTTTCCTTATATCCAACCTGAACCTTTCCTTGCACAACTTAAGGCCATTTCCTCAAGTCCTGTTGCTGTTACCTGGGAGAAAAGACCAACACTCAGCTCGGTGCAATCTTCCTTCAGGCAGTTGTAGAGAATGATAAGGTCTCACATGAGCCTCCTCTTCTCCAGACTGAACAATCTTAATTCCATCAGCTGCTCCCTCTAAGACTCGTGTTCCAGACCCTACACATTTTCACTGTCCTTTTCTGGACACTCTCCAGGGCCTCAGTGTCTTTCTTGTACTGAGGGGCCTGGTGGAGGGAGGACACATGATGAGGTGGAACCTGGAAACCGCACAGCCTCCTGGGAGCACAGCCAGAAGGCAAAACACAAGGCCTCCCTTCTCGAGCACAGCTCCGCAGTGTAAGCAGGGAGGTGAAGATCTAACCAGCAGGACAAAGGAGGTGATTTGCCCCCTCTACTCTGCCCTTGTAAGGCCCCATCTGTAGTCCAGGCCTGGGGCCCCCAGCATGACGTGGAGCTGTTGGAGTGGGTCCACAGGAGGGCCATGAAGTTGGCTGCAGGGCTGGAGCACCTCTCCTATGGAGAATGGCTGAGGGAGATGGGAAAAGAGAAGGCTCTGAGGACGTGTCATTAAAGACTTGCAGCACTTTAAAGGAATATACATGTAGGGGGGACAGACTTTTTACATAGTCTGATAGTGATAGGACAAGGAGGAATGGTTTTAAACTAAAAGAGGGGACATTTCTGTTCGATGTTAGGAAGACATTCTTTACTCAGAGGGTGGTGAGGCACTGTCACAGCTGTGGGTGAACCATCCCTTCAGGCATTCAGAGCCATGTTGGATGGGGCCCTGGGCAGCCTGAGCTGATGGAGGCAGCCCTGCATGCACATGGCAGGGGGTTGGAACTTGATGATCTGTAAGTTCCCTTCCAACCCAAGCTATTCTATGATTCTATGATAAGATTCTTAGCTCGGTGGGATTTGGCACCTGAGGCATAGCTCAGGTTAACAAAAACGCTCTGAGAAATAAAACAGCCCGCGGAGGGCTATCGGGGCAGCGTGCGGCTGAGGAAAACCCCATTCCCTTCTGCCAGCCCTGAGTCCCACACCCACACCCCTCGCTGCTCAGCAGCCAACAGCTCAGCAGCACACAGAGCACGGACTGCCACACGCACGCTCATTTCTGCAGCCAGCAGAGAACAAAAAGGGATTCGCAGAGGGGGCTCCCGCACAGAATATGACCTTATTGCCTTACTGGTTCTCCAAGCAGCGCCCCGGGGCCGGGGCCGCCCCGTTGGAAGGTCCCCGCGTCCCTCTGTTCCCGCTCAGCGCGACGCGAGGTGGCAGCAGCGCCCCGCGGATGGCAGCAGCGGCTCTGTGCAGCTCTGCTCGAGAGGTGCTCTCCGCTCATTTTCCGGCCATTTTGTAAAAACCAACGCTCGGATAAAGCGGGAAGAAAAAGTTCTTTTTATTTTTCTTTCCTCTTTTTTTTTTTTTTCTTTTTTTTTTTTTTTTCCCCCTGGCTGTCTGTATTGAACTGTTGTGTTGGCTGGGGATAGAGGGGCCGTGCCGGAGCTCAGAGCTCTGCTCGAGTCGGCGATGCTGCTTACACGTGATGTTATTAAATATCAAATTAACATTCCATTCAGCGAAGCTGCTCAGCTTCAGAACGCTGCTACTGCAGGGACTCCCTGCTTGACAAGTGCCACAGGCAGGGGAAATGTCTGAAATCCAGGGCTGTGCTCCCAACGTGGCACCCCCCGGTGTGCAGGGAGCGCCTTCCGATTTAAATTACACTTTGTTAACAGCCCCAGCTTTATTGCCGTGCCCAGGCAGAGCCACATACAGAGCACGGTGGAATTCGGTCGGTGTTTTCACGCCGCTGTCCAACTGCAGTATCGCGTTGCAGCGAAAGATGCTTTTCTAATGGGAAGGGCATGAGAAAATACATTGTACCGTACAGCTATTTCCAGCACAAACAGCCCAACTGTCTTGTAAAGTTTGAATAAATCTTTAGATCAAGTTAACCTCCCGAATGACCCATAGATCAGTGCCGAGCGCTGCCGTGGGATTCGATTATTTATTCATGATGTTTTCCCCACTCTCGTGACAAAAGAAAGATTTAAAGAGCCATTATGGTGTTTATGGACGTGTTAACCAATTGAAAGCTCAAGGTTGCATGCTATTCCTTCCGAGCAACAAAATAAAGGAGAAAAAAAAAACTCAGGAGGATGATTGATACAGTTAATATATTTATTGGCATTAGTACATTCTCTTTTATTGCTGGGATCGAGGTGACATCATTCATCACGAAGACAGCATAATTGTCTTTGAATGTTATAAAAGGTGAAATTCATTCTCCTGGAAATTAAAGAGAGCGCTGCGAAGCTTCAGTAAAAAAAAAAAAAAAAAATGGAAAAAGGAGACTGAAAGATACAGATGATAAAATGTACCGGCTTTAAATTTCTGTCCATAAACCTGGAATAAAGCTACAGAGAATTAGGCCGAGATGAAGATTGTAATGCAATAACCTGAAATTAGTTTAGGCGTTCCCCTAATCTCGTTTTTCATGGTGTAGGACTATTCATCATAAAATCCGTTTTCCTTCATTGGCAGTATTTCAGCTGTCTGCTCGCTGGATGAAAACAGTAAAGAAGGAGTGAAGACACCAAATGAAATACATGGTATTTGTTCTGGCAGAGCTGCCTCACTGCCAGCAGAGCAGAGGGAGCAGCATCTTCCACCCGGTCTCTCCTCCTCAGAACCGCTCCATCTCTCGGTCCCCTCCCCATAAGCCAGCCTGGGTTTAGGAAAGGGCCTTGACTGCCCAGTGCAGTTATTTTATGGGACTTTAACTTTGCTTACATTTTGCTTTTTTCTCCCTGGGTAATTTCTTATCTACAAAGGGACTTTGAAGACCTTCGTGTCACTCCTTTGAAGATCAACTCTGCCACTCTCACCTGCATCTAGCAAATCTCACTCCGTGAGTCTGGATCAGGACCTCTGTCAGTCCGATGCTGCCTAAGAAATGAGATGCAGAAAGAGAGTTGACAGGTAGAAAAAAGGCCGAAGTTCCATCCTCAGGGCTCTGCAGGCTACACGGTACTCTTCCTTCCCCGGCTCACCTTTCCAGCCCTGCCTGCCTGTCCTCACCCAAGTGGGAAAGGAGGTTCCCATCACAACGTGGCCAGCATCATTCCCCGTGTGGACCCCGTGTGGATTCCAGTGGGGTGGACGTTCCTAGGACTTAGAAGATCTGGCCCTCTGAATTATGCAATGGCTGTATATGCCTTAATCCAAATACGTCTAGAATTAGCCTTTAATCTTATGCAAGCCCCGATGTCCCCCGAAATGAAATTGTCAGTGCAAAGGAGACCTCACTAAGCAGTGTTAATTAACACCAGGAGAGAAACACAAAAGATTCCCTTTGATCATCTCTTGCAAATTTTTTGTGCTTACCTCTAATTTCCTTTTCTGATTAGAAATAGCAAGTCTAGGTGACAGGTCTTTGTTAGAATAATAATTAAAGCAATCTAGTTTGTTCATATACCTTGTTTAGCTAAAGAACAGTAATTATGTGCAAATATTACAGGACTGACTGAGGTTAAACCTGCAAAGGGGCAGTCCTGAGATTCTTCAGGAGGCAAAAATTCCAATTAAACATGACAGTGTTAAGCCAAATCTACTTCTTGTTGCTATTCTCCTTGTTAAGGTTACTAAGAGAATCCTTCAGTTTGCTTATGAGTTCTCCTGTCAGAGGTACAGCTTCTTAAGCACCCTATGGGTGTTTAAGAGTCACAAGATGGGAAGCTGCCCGATCTGGGACCACGTAGAGGGAAAGCTCTGAGTGCTCACTGAGAGCAACCTATCCTGGAGCAAAGCTCAGGGAGGTGTAGCTGCCCCCTCCCTCCTACTGCAGTGTTAGCAGTACTTGTGATGGGTCAGGCCAAACTCAGGACAAAGGGTGCTCACTGTGAGGCGCCTTGATGGACACAGACACAGCCCCAGCGTGTGTCCAGCCCTTCAGCTAGAAACTGCAAGGGATGCCGCTGGCATTTCTCTTGGGAAATTCCTTTTGCAGACCCTTTGGGCTCGAACCCAGGCCAGGCAGGGTAGATTGGTGGCATGGCCCTGTGCCAGGTGGATAGGGTGTCACGGCCACACAAAGGCTGCTCCCAGGTTTGTCTTTACATGTAAGTGAGATATGTAAGAGGAGTATCACTGTGGGTGCACAGGAGAGGGCCACAGCATCTTACCCTTTGGTGTAAAAAGCAAACGAGGGAAAACGTCTGTCCTCAAAGCAACAGGCAGCCCATCCAGAGAGACCCAAAGGGAAATCGCCCTTGTTTATCCTATGTTAAACCCAAAATTTCAACATGTTGAGTAAATCTCGTATTCCCAAAAAATGGGGTCGTTTTTTTTCCCCTCATTTTAGGAAAATCCAGAGTCATTCCTTCTATTACCCAGTGCAGCTCTTTAGTCTCTGACTCAACAGGGACTCTCTGCAGCTCTCCTGGGCAGGATAATGATCACAGGAGATCATCTTCATGTCTCAGGAAGCGCTGCTGACAGAAGTCAGTGAGAAATGCCTTCCTCCTCTCTCTCAGTAGCTGGAGTATTTCATAACCATCCAGATGCATTATGAGAACTTTATGTCTTTCTCTAAAACAAATGGTGGAAAGCATTGTCAGAGAAAGCACAGATGGATTGTATTTCTCCCCATCATATATCACTATGGTTAGCTGGAGATTAAATTTCTCTTTTGTATTTAGGCAATCTTCCTTTTATTTTCTTACTAATAGCAGCTGGAGGGAAAATGCTATAAATCCCTTTGTCACATACGCACCACATGAATACTGCGTACTTCTCACAAGCAGCACTAGCTCTGCCATCATTTAAATTAGAGATCGGCCTCAGTGTTAGTTAACAGAGCCGGGATGTGCGTGATGCCCTCCCTGTATCAGTGATCACACAGCAGATGTGAGGGCAGGAGACAGGGCTGCAAATACCGGCACTGCTCATATCGACTGTTTTACTGCTGCGGTGTTTGTGCTCTGTGCTTTGCGAACTCCTGAAGATTTACATCCCAATCCATTCAAATCACCAAGCAAGGCTAAGTTAACCTTGACAAAGCCATATCCTTCAGTGCTGAACTTACAGCTAGAGAAATGGAGCTTGCTCCTACACAGCTTAGAGATTTCTCTTCCGAACCTGCCTCACTTAATAGCCAACATGCAGTGAATTCCTTCCTGTGGAGATTACCAGGAGGAAGATGGACAAAGCTAAGCCAAGCCCCAACACTGCAAGCACTTTGTCTTCACTCAGGAGAAAACTGACCGGGATATTTGAGCCACGACTGAATGGAGGTGTCTCTGGTAGGGAATCGATCATGTTCTACCCCTTAGAAGTCAAATCCAAAGCAGTCGGTAAGCTTTCTGTGCTTGCTGTCAGGCAGAAAATATCTGTCCACAGTTGATTTCATTATAAACTATTAATTACCCACCCGTTCAAGCCACACACCGGCTGCTGATTATTTGAATTCTGTAATTGTTTCAGTTCATCGCTTACCAGTCATTAATCTCAAATAACAGTAACCATTTAATAACCATTTATTACCAACAAAACAGATTAATAGTAGTTTCAGAAAAATTTCTCTTCAGGGGAGTCCTAAGAAAGACCAGCTCATGGCATGCATGTGTTTAAAAATTTAGTTGCTGGTGGCAGTGGCCATTAAGTTGTATTTATGTGCGTGTGTTGCAGACAATGCTCAGTGCTGTAACACGGCGACATCTCTGCCAGGAGCCTCTAGGTGCTGCCACAGCACAAATAAACAAGAGCGAGTGGTGCTTGCATTTCATTGTTTGGGTGAGACAGCAATCGTTATTTTCAAGTAACCTGGTGTCCTAACAGGGCTTTAAACAAGTACTCAGCAGCAGTATTATTCCTCTGCACTTCTTTGGTCAACAGTTTAATTGCAATTATTTGTCAATTTAAAAAAATAATAATAAAAATTCCATCCACTGAATCATAGAATCATAGAATGACTTGTGTTGGAAGGGACCTGAAGGATCATCTAGTTCCAACCCCCTGCTACAGGCAAGGTCACTGACTGCTAGATCGAACAGTAGATCAGGCTGCCCAGTGCCCCATCCAGCTTGGCCTTGAACATCTCCACGGATGGGGCACCCACAATCTCTCTGGGCAGCTGTGCCGGCACCTCACCACTCTCTCTGTGGAAAAATTCCCCCAGATCTCTCTTTTAAACTATTTCCCTTGTCCTATCACTATCTATCACACTGATTTCCATTCCAAAATGAGAAACTACTTAAATGCATGCCCTGTGGAAGTGTCAGTATATTTTCTAAGAGCTGTGTAAAAGCTAATAAAGAAGTTTAATATGCAGCCTAGATTTGAAGGTATTATGACTTATTTCCCCCCTCCCTAGCTCTGTATTTACACAGATCTGGTTCTCTCTAATTCTGACAGGGAGTCTCAAATGTTGATCAGCTACGGATAGGAAGTGTTGAGGATGGGTGACTCATAGCACCAGATTTTCCAGCCTGACTCCCTGAGATTCACAGTGCCTTGCTCCGTGCCCAGCACGTTAACTTCCAGAAGGTGCTCCATCACGAGCTGGAAGATTCACGTGGGAAAAGCCTGTTTCTTCCACCCGCCTTGCAGTGACAGCTGCTCCCCATCGTTGTTATTATTTATGTCTCGGGGGATGAGGGGTGCCTTGTTTCTAATTTGAATTCATCTGCCTCCTGGTTAAAGCCCCTCTCTGTGAGATTTAAGAGTCCTTTATTGCCTGCTGGGAAGATGAGTATAAATTTGGCCTTGAATAGAAATGAACTTCAGCAGCGACTGAAGTGCTGCCCCAGGTGGGGGCTGAGATTCCTCCCCTCCATGTCACAGCTCCGTGTGTGAAGGCATGAGGAGTTTGATCGGCAGCTGAGGCCATGGACTGACCCCGCAAAGGTCGGCAGGATAGAAACCTCATTTCATAATATTGACTTATGAGAAGGCTGCTTAGATCTCCTCTGTCTGACAATACTAGATGAAATTAATCTTGCAATTACATACATTAAAAAAAAAAAAAAAATCTTCTCTCACCCTTCACTCCCAAACTTAGACAAACCTGCTGTAACTCCTCTCTTCATCAGCCCAACTGCAATGTGTCCAAGCAGAAAATAAATGCTGTTGTTATTTAAAATTCCTGGCACCAGCTTCCAAAATGCTGACAAGTCACTAATACCAAGCAAATGTATGCTGGTTAATTAGAAGCGAAGAATGCCGAAGCCATCCAGTAGAGTGCAATCAACAAGATTCGCCGGATGAACACCTTGTTCCTCACTGCTAAGGAGACAGGTTGCTCTCCAACCCCTCCTCCTCCTCTTGGCAGCGATCAGCACAAAATAAAGCAAATGAACGAATGAGGCTTCAGCCCCAGAGATAAATACCTCACCTTTCAGAGGTGAGAACTTGAAGACACATTTCCACTTTTTTCAGAGCTGTCCTGCTGACCAAGGAAGGTTTTTTTGCTCAGTTTAACTAAAGCTGACCTCCAGGAGGCTGATAACCCATAGCTCCCATAGCTCATGTGGGGAGGGAGGCAGAGGGAAGACAACCCCTCTCTTTGTTTAATGTCCCTCTCCTTCTTGTCACGATGAGATGAGGAGGCATCACCAATGTGATTTCAGAGTAACAGGACTGTGCAGATCCAACAGCTCCTTATGGGGCCTTGGGGAGAAGACAAATGGGACATCAGGGCCCTTGTCATGCAAGTGAGCTATTTGATACCTTGAAAGCAAAGCTCAGTGGGATCACACAGCCATGGTTAGGACACCTGCAGAAGTAACAAGGGGATAAAGGGCAATGAATGGCCCAATACTCCACCCATAAAGCCTTCATTCTTGAATTTCTCCTACAGGTGTTTTATAGATCTGGTGGCCACACATAGGAATGATGTTTGGTTGGGGGTTTTGCAGGGGAAGAGAGTTTTTAGCCAGGGCTACAAAGATGTGTCTCATCAAAGCAGCAGCTTGTCATGGCTTTTTTTATCCTTCAGCCCCGTGGAGACGAGAGCCCCGCTGTGGTGTGCCCGGAGCCTTGGCTGCCACCCATCACTGAGGTCCTCTGTACATGGCAACAGGTCTAGCATGGAAAACATCATTTTTCTCAGACTCGTTTTATTTGTTTAAATAAGGCCATTAGAAGCAGCAGATGGGTGTTGATCACACCTGATGTGTTTTGGGGAAGTAAATTTCACCTCGCTGTTTGCATGAAGTGAAGACAGTGTTTATTAACTCAGCTGAACCACTTAACCCAGCAGAGGTTGGATTGCCAAAGATGCCATAAATTGCAGGGAACAAGGAACGAAAACACTGAAGTTATTGTGCTCCCATTGGATCCAGCAAATAAAACAGAGCTGTATAATCCTTCCAGCCGTAACCAGCAATTCCCCCAGCAAAGCGTGATCTTGTTAAGATTCTAATTACAAAGGGAAGAATGCAAGGTTTCAATCATATTTGTGTCTAACACTCTTTCTTCTAGGAAAATCGATATGATTTCCAGGCACGTTTGCAATCTGGATTTAAATGGTGTCCACTAGAATGTTTCACACATATCGTTATAGAATGATAAGGTAAGGTATTTATTCCAAGCTAGTTTATGGATGCTCTGTGAGGAACAGTATTCTGGTTTCACTGTTCAGCTTCAAATAGGTTCTTTTGCTTACCCCAAAGCAACAGCCAGCTCATATGGAACAAAGAGCATTCTTTGGGTGGAGCAAAGACTTTTTCAGGTATCACTATTTCATTTCTACGTTGCGTATTAATTCTCTCCGCTGGTATCATATTAGCTGTTTCTTCCTCAAATGGCCTATGTCTATTGAAAAAAAAAAATCAGATGCTTGTGAGGAGCTTTGGGGATGAAAAAGATTTGTTCTATTTTTGTTCTGTTTAGATGCAGATGTATCTCTGAGCATAGACATAAAAATGTTTCCCCTGACATTTATAATGGTTTTTTGTTGTTGTTTGTTTGGCATTATACAACACTAAGTAAGGCACAGACAGCAACTTCGTGACCTGGAGTTCTGAGGTCTTTTTCCATCAAAATGGACAAAAAGGAGTGATGGCAGTTAGGGAATTGCAGAGCAAGACCAGCATGTCATTACTGACAAAGAATATCTGCAGATATGGAGGCAGAGGACAGGGAAAAGCTGTGCTGCACTGGTGAAAAGAAGAAAGTGGAATATAACAGAATGTGCAGAGGAAGTTAATATCCATGGAGATGAGTGATATGTTTAGACTGACAGCTGAGAAAGGCAGTTTTGACAGACATACATTAGATGAATTAGAGTAGGTAGATGCAAGTATAGATGAGATTATTTTAACCTTCTCTTTCCACTTCTATTGCTTTTCAGCTAAGCATAATTTTCTATTACACAGCATTTACAATCTTAACTTAGTAGAATGGGGCTTCACCAGGCTCTGGGAGTTGGGGAAGTTGGGGAGTGAGAAGACATTTTCTTAGCTGAGAGGTAAACAGATTTATGTCACTATTTCTAATGACAGGATGGATTTGTATTCAAACTCCTGAAATAGGAGAGCTGTGGCAAACATCTCAGTATTTATGGAGGATTTTTGTGTAAGCTTGATGACATGCAGAGTTTCTAATCTCTCCTGGGCTTAGTGAAGTGTTCTAAGCATGCTGTATGAATGATTCCTTTTGAAGTCCAAAACCTTTGGCAATTCAGCTACAAATTTGCAAACAATTTAGGGCAGTTTTCCAGACGGAGACTGCCGGCTGAGTCCTTAGAGACTCCGTAATGACAGGACTAAGCAACTCAGTCACTAGAGAATCATTAGACTAGGCATGAGACCATATGAACATCCCTGAGCTTGCCTTGAGGACTTCAGAAACTGATGGATTTCTCAAAATTTCTTAAAACGTGATGCTTCTTTTGTAGCAGTCATTCTTGCAAAGTGTCACAGTAAGACCACAAGAAGAGTTCAGTAAAGCTCAGTGTAGTACAGAATGCTAATTGAGCTCTGTAACCTGGGAACATCTTCACAAACATTTTTTGAAGACAGATCATAGAATCATACAATGGCTTGGAGTAGAAGAGACCTTACAGACCATCTGCTTCCAATCCCCTGCCATTGGTAGGACTGCCACCCATTGGCTCAGGTTGCCCAGGGCCCCATCCAACCTGGCCTTGAGCACCTCCAGGGATGGGGCACCACAGCTTCTCTTGTCTTATCACTATTAAACAGTGCGAAAAGTTGGTCCCCCCTCCTGTTTATAAGCTCCTTTAAACTACTGGAAGGTCACAATGAGGTCTCCATGGAACCTTCTCTTCTCCAAGCTAGGTAAGCACACTTCCCTCAACCTTTCCTTATAGCAGCGCTCCAATAGCATGAAGACAAAACTCATGTCAATCTACTTGGGTTGAGCACCGTATTTTTTTCTAATATGAGATAATGGAAATTTATGATGGGGATATTACAAAGTTTGCCTTGCCTTGTTGAGGAGGCAAATCAAGACTGAACTCTACAAAATGTATTCATTTTTTAAGTAGGCCCGAGTTTTAGGAGATTTCACCGTGGAGATGTCTTCACCATGAGAAATGTAACAATATGCTTTGCTTGGACTGAGAACAGAAACAGAAATAGAACTATACATCAATTTGTACAACATTATGCCCGTTTAATTGAATTAATTTAGAGATAGAAATACAACAGGATGCTGCGCACCCAGCTATAGAGGACACAGCTGCTGTGCACTGAGCAGGTGGCAGCATGCTCTGCCCAACTCAGGAGCTGCAACAGCCTTCTTGACCCCTCCATCATCGCTCCTTGGCTTAGGTTGCATCACCTTCCTCTGAAGTTAGAGGTCATCATCCACACCAGCACTGCATTGACTGCAGCACAGAATCATGGAATCATAGAATTGTGGAACCGTTTGATTTTGAGGGTATCCTTAAAGGTCATCTAGTCCAACTCTCCTGTAATGAAGAGGGATGCCTACAGCTAGAGCAGGGTGCTCAGAGCCTGTCCAGCCTGACCTTGAATATCCCCAGGGATGGGATATCCGCCACCTCCCTAAGCAACCTGCTTCGGTGCTTCACTGCCCTTATTGTAGAGAACTTTTTCCTTGTATCCAATCTAAATCTCCCCTCTTTTGATTTGAAATCATTTCCCTTGTCCTCATACAACCCTGCACAACGCAGGTATCTATGCACAATCACAATCACAGTATCCTACCTGTCCCTGGGCACAGGCAGCTCACAAATACACAGTGTTATAAAAATTAAATTGAACTTAATGGCTGACTAAGTATCACCATGGGCATTTTCTGATTGTATTGTACTGGGATGGGGACAGCTGCTGCCACGTGCCATGCAATCTCCTACGCTGAACACAGCACCAGCCCCTTGAGCAGACATCAGAGACAGATCTGAAGCTTGGCTTTCCAAATGTCACATACTTTTTTTCCATTGAGGTTAATATAAGAGTGAATAGAGTCCTGCACCTTCGTCTTGCAGATACCGAACACCTCTCCACATGCAGCAGCTGTTTTCAAAAAGTACTACAAGCTTTTAAAAATTGTTGAGATCTGAAGTGATTTCTGCTTTTAAATGTCTGTAATAACTTAAAATAGTTTCCTCCTTCTAAATGGGAGATTTTTTATTATGTGTGAGTTGTTCATCCTGAAGTTACAACATCCATAATTGTCTTCTCATTTTTCTCTGTTGGTTGCAGATATTGGTACAGCCTGAAAATAAACCATCATCGACAAGAGTTTTATACATTTGGCAGAGGAGTTCCAGGAATAAATAGATAAAGAATTAAAAATAATGAGCACTGTGTAAAAATTAATGCTTTTCACATGGTCATTTCAGTACAATATGTTATAGATCAGATTATCTGGAAAGCTCCCATTCCCATCTAATAAAGAAACTCATAAACTTAAAGAGCAACCAGCCTGTTTCAGATGGCTCTCAGGTCTGTAAAGTTTTGAAAGTTCAAAGTCAGACAGAGATCCCAGTCCTGTCCCTGATGGGCTGATGATTGGGCTAGATGATCTTAGTCATCTTTTCCAACCTACATGATTCTGTGATTTCCTTCTGCACTCCAGTTACAAGATAAAGGACCTCAAAAGTTGAACGTTACAATCTTGACTTATTTCTTTCTCATGGACACAGAGACAAGATGAAGGCTAATGGTTTTAAACTGAGAGGGAGTAGATTTAGACTGGATATTAGGAAGAAATTCTTTAGTGCAAGGGTGGTGATACACTGGAACAGGTTGCCCATTGAGGCTGTGGATGCCTCCTCCCTGGAAGCACGCAAGGCCGGGATGGATGGCACTGTGAGGGACCTGGTCTAGAAGGAGGTGTCCCTGCCTACAGCAGGAGTGCTGGAACTAGATGATCTTAAAGGTTCCTTCCAACTCAAACTATGTTATGATTCTATAATTCTCTGACACAGAAAACATGGGGATTTTGAGGTTCTCCTAAGATGGAGCAAGCACCAGAGGCAGGCTTTGACCTTTCCCATGTAGAACTCATTGACCTGCTGCCTTCTGCAGGAGATGGGAGAGCTTGGAGCCTCTTGGTCTTACGATCACTGCTACTTCAACTCCACCACCTAGAGCTCTCCTCCCTGCATCCTTCCATTTGTTACCTAACTTGTCAGGAAAATTCATGAGGTGCAAACAGCAAGCTGCAAGGTTCAAAGTGCATCTGAGCAAAAAATGGGAGTGGGTCAGGTCAAGAAGAGAGCAGAGATGATGGCACTCCATTCTGTTAGGAGCTCCCAGGATGCTGTTTGGCTAGGAAAGAATAAACAACCCCAAACTGCTTTCACCAGCAAAGGAGATACAGGACCTGCTTGAAGAGCCCTTGTGCATGTCCTTTCCACAGCATCTCCTGTCTTGAGCATTTGTTAGAACTGTTAGTGCCCGTTCCCATTTACTGCTAGGTTGGGTTTTTCCTCTTTGTGTCACCTCTTTTCAGAACTTTTCCAACTTCCCCTTACCTTCCTTAGATCAAATCACATCTGTGCTCTCATTCATATGAATTCTGGGTCAGTAAGAGAAAGTTTTTGTAGCATGTTTCTTCATTCCTTCTTTTCAGCTAGGATTTTTCCTTGGCTTCAATGTTCTCTCACAAAAGCAAACTTTTGGGACCTGGTGTTTCTAGGTGCTGCATCTCTCTCACAGTTCTATGCTGCTTGCACTTGGATCACAGATTATTCAGGTTAAGAGTCTTTGTTTTTTGTGTCAATCTTTCTGACCTAAATCTGGAAATAGAGACCTGGTTAGCAAAGTGCTGATGCCATGTTTACTGAGTCCACACATCTCAGCTTGCAAAAGTTTTTTTCAGTCAAGTGCACTGAGAACAGTGGTTCCCAGCTCACACTGATGAGCTAGCAAAAAATCTGTCTGCAAAATTAGATTGGACAAGCAAAACACTGCTTGTAATTTTCTTTCATTTGGGGGGGCAGCTTTGCTGGTGGCCACACCACGAATGCTTTGTACTTATATTAACAGTCTAATAGTGATATTGTGTTTCTAGTATAAAACTGGCTTACTGTATTTGAAACCTTCATCAACTCAGCAGATCTCATAAGTTTATCACATTCAGATTTTCCAAAGTGTCGCACTGGGCATTCAGGGACATCTATGATCCTGTGGTGTCTTTTTGCACAACAAGCACAAATATTCTGTTTGCCAAATAGGACCCTAATGTGCAAACCAAAGCTTAATGGCTACAGTTCAGTGCAACAGCACAAGTTGCCACATTTTAATTGCCTGCTATTCAGGAAATGGCACAAAGCAATGAAATGCTTGGATTCTGGCCATAACTCCAGTCTCCTCTGTAGTTCTTTCCTCAAGACCAGATAAGAGATCACAGAAACTGATTCTCGCTTTCCATCTTTTAAGAAGACTGTAGCTACTGTTCTAAGGCAGCACTTCTTTCAGAGGCACACTTTCAAATGACTGTGGATGCAGAGGGCACTGGCAGACACAGGTTCTGTGTACACATTTCATGAATTTGACGATAACCTACCTATATTTGAGAAAAACACCTTCACCTATCTCCCTTCTTCTCAATGCTTTACATCTCATTATTTGACATATGAAGTATGCCTGTAGCTTTCAATTATATTTTGCAGTAATGGATGTCAGGAAAAGGTTCTTCACTGGAGTGTGGTTGGACGCTGGAACAACCTCCCCAGGGCAGTGGTGATGGCCTCATGATACCAGAGTTCAAGAAGTGCCTGGACAATGTTTAGTTATTTCATGTTTGGGTGGTGCACTGTGCAAGACAGGAGTGGGACTTGATGATCCTTATGGGTCTCTTCCAACTCAGGATCTTCTCCTCTCCTCTCCTCTCCTCTCCTCTCCTCTCCTCTCCTCTCCTCTCCTCTCCTCTCCTCTCCTCTCCTCTCCTCTCCTCTCCTCTCCTCTCCTCTCCTCTCCTCTCCTCTCCTCTCCTCTCCTCTCCTCTCCTCTCCTCTCCTCTCCTCTCCTCTCCTCTCCTCTCCTCTCCTCTCCTCTCCTCTCCTCTCCTCTCCTCTCCTCTCCTCTCCTCTCCTCTCCTCTCCTCTCCTCTCCTCTCCTCTCCTCTCTCCTGTTCTATTCATCAATCCTGGGCATCATACTGTAGGATTTGGGAACTTGAGTCTACAGCACGATAAGGGGAACTGTAGATCTGAGATAAATCTGAGTTACTAATTAAATCTCACACTGGCCATGGGAAACAAGTGGTTATTAACTTAGCAGAGGGAAAGGGAAATTGAGGGAGTCTCTTAAGGTCACGCTGTGGAAGAGATTAAATAATAATCTCACAGCTCAGTTCTGAGTTCACATTTCCAGGCTGTTCTTGACTTTTAAGATATGTAATTGAGCAGCACCAGAATTATGGTATAGAGTTCTATTAATAACCACTAGTCAAAAATGTGGTTCATCTAGCAATAACAGCTGGGGGAAAAAGTAATATTTCCTTTTTAATGTATTTCTTTTGGTACAGCAGTGTTTGATATTAATTAAAAGAGAGACCCCTGGGCAGTGTGGAATAATAAAAACCTCAGTCAGTCATAGCTGAGAATATGCTAAAACTCTGTGTGTTCCACTTTCAGGCACGGCTTTTGGTTTGGATTGAGGGTGTTCTCTGTATCTTGTTGACCTGGTTTTAAAATTCACATTTCCTGGAAGGTCAACCAAGTCACCTGCAGGGTCTCAAGTCCAATCAAAGAGTGAGTAATTTATCTAAACTTTGCTGTCTTGTTATTTTTGTATTCCCTATCAATTAATTTATATGGAGCTTTACCTATATTATAGTTCACTGATGCAAGTAATTTCAGAGCTTTTTAGCAAAATAAATCTCTAGTGAAAAATATTCTTGGTTAATAACTAACATAAAAAAGACAGAAGTATTTTACCATCACTATAAATTGTGAGTTAATTTTATAGCTCTGATGAACGGAAAGTAATATGACAGCCCTCTGGTCCCAGGTCTGTCAACAGCCATAGCTGTCAAGCGACAGGGAAGGTTGTCTGCCATGAGACTGCATGGGTCTTGTTAAGATTGCTCAGTCAGAAGGATGCAATGTCTTCTTTACTGGAGTCAACTTTGGTCTCACAAAGTTGATCCAGAGCCATGGTCTACCCTGAAGGCCTCTAGATGAGCAAACTTTCTGGTGAACTGTTAAGCTGAGAGCCACTTTGATCTCCCTCATTTGTGATCCAAGCTGAACCCAAAGTTTCTCTAACTGAAACAGACAAAATTTCCTTTCTGCCCTTCTCTCAGCCCCACCACTGCCCAGCACAGTCCCGTTTTGCAGATTCAGTATGTCCAGACAAGCTCCTAAATGTGTGGTGCTCATTAGGGTGCAATTGCTCTGGCAGATCTGAGAATCAGATCCTGTCCATACAGAAGAAGGGAGCACCAATACAATCTCTTCTGATGCTCTTGGAGTTTGACTCTTGTTTCCTCTCCTCACTGCCTTCCAATAATCCTTAGCCTCAAGTCAAGAACACTTATGTAGTTATAACTGTATTGTCCACAGAGGTTACTAACGCTGTACTAACGTTACCCAAACCTGTGAGGGTGCACATCAGCTCAGCATTGCTGAGTGCATCAACAGCTTCTATCTGCTTCTTCATGCTGGTCCTTTGCAATAGGCAAGACACTGTGCCTTTTAAAAAGTTGTACTTTTTAGAGGCAGAAATCTAAGAAAAGAGTTTAAAATCTGTACCACAATACCAGGCATACAGTGAAATATAGATAACAGCCAAAGTGATGATTGAATTCCAAACTCTTCCTGATTTCAAATGAGATTCAGGTACATTTTTCACATAAAGGTACTCCTCTGACACAATGAAGAAAACTTCCAAAATTTGGGATGATTATTCATTCTAGATACTAAGACTACACAAAGTAACTCTGTGAACTCAGTAAGTCACCTCCACACATTACTGTCAAAGACTTTGAGACAGTATATGACACTCATCCAAACAGTGAGTTATTTTGGCACCATTGCAGTGATCACTCCTTTCTCTACATCTGAAAATCTTTTTGAACTAAGTATTGGTGAAACAGCTTTATGCTGGCATCCAAGACCCGAAGCAGGAGCTCAGTGACAGATAGGGTAACAGGGCCAGCACTTCTCCAGGTCTGAGTAGACCTGTCTCAACCTTCTGTTTTCAGGAGCTCTCCTTCAGGAGCTTCATTCCTGTAAGACTGCCTACAGAAGGAGTTCAGTGCCATGAGATACACAGTCATTCAAAGGTATACATATAGAGGTATATGCAATCAATAGCACATCAGTAATAGCTCTGCCTGTCTCAAGTCAGTAATCACACTCTGTTGCATAATGTTCTCATTCCAAACCACAATGCTGTGGAAGCCTAAAAATCACCATTTATAACTTTCTTTTATTTTTAGACATATAATGACAGACAGATACTTCACACAGGCACAAGCTAAAAGCAGAAATACAAGACAGAATTTTCAATAGCCAGCCAATACATCAGAGCATTTACTCTGCATAGAGTCATAGAATATGTATAGATTCCCATAGGACACTGATGTCCATCACCAAATATACATAATGGAGTAAAAAAAGGAATTAATCCAATGTATACAAGAAGCAGGTATCAAGAATTAATGATATTTGTATTTCTTACTAGGTTATACTTAGTTCTTAGCAAAATGTAAGGGTTGGACCTACTGCAATTTATATTTCCAGAACGCTTTGAATACTTTAAATAATCCAAGTTAATTAAGGAAGGCCAGGACCATTGCATAATTAAGTACTAATTACATTCCCATCAGCAGAAGTGAATGACCCTCTGTGCCATGGAATGAGAAAGAAGATTATGACTTACATCTTCTGTTTTCTGATATGAGGAGCTGCCAGAGCTCCCAGTGGGGCACACCCCATCAGGGTGAAGCAGTGCTCAGAGGTCCTACAAACCAGCATGGACAGCAGGTCTTCTGGGGGCTTCCAGCCCTGCACCCAGGAAAGCAACAGAATGGCTGACACCAGAGTAGTTCCTGTCATCCCTTTGGACACTGTTCCCTTGCAGAGACATACTTCATTGCTCATGAGGTGCAGAAATTCATTTTCAAGAACATAATCCCAATGCAATCTGTGGAAGATGCTGCTGAAGACAAAATCCCATTAGGTTTTTTGTTGGTTTTTTTTTTATCTCTACATCACATTTCACCCTCTTCCATTAACATAATTGAGAAAAGAAATGAAGGAGGAGGTAAGATGCGTAGCCAAAAATTTCTCATCTTTGAGGTCTGCTGTGAATTATTCATTCTTGTATCTTATTTGAGCCCTAGGACTCTGTCAGCAGTCATATGTGCAAAGCAGATAAAAATCAATAGACTCCCACTCGGGAGCAAGTCTCTTCCCATCTCCCATTGCCGATGTGTTCTGTAACCTCTGGCAAGGCTACTTTCCTCTTTGGCTCCCACTCTATCTAACTGTAAAAGTGTACACAATAGCAGCTTTAAGAGTGCAGTCTCACTTCCCAAAGGCTGAGAAGCAGACTCCTCTCCACCGAGCAACTTTGTGCACTCAGTCTGCCCTTGAGTTATGTACTCACCCCCTTGGCCATCCTGCTCTTCTCCACCTTGGCCAAGGCTTTCTCTAGATTGCCCCATGAGCTCCACGGGGTGGATTCCATCATGGAATCATGGAATCCTTTGAATTAGAAGAGACCATTATAGGCCAGCTAGTCCAACTCCCCTGCAATGAACAGGAATACCTATAGTTAGAGCAGGTTGTTCAGAGCCCAGCCTAGCCTGACTTTGAATGTCTCCAGGGACAGAATTAAAGCTCAGAGTATCGGAGGAGCGACCTCTGGCACCTGTCCTGCAGTGGATTCTCTCCCCCTACAAACCCCATCAAGCTTGTACAAGCTGAGCAGGCATCTGCCACCACAAAACCTGCCGCAGAGCTAACCAGAGCCTATGCTCATATTATCACTAATTTAGAGCCCTAAACAGTACATAAGATATGGGTAAATGTAAGCCTTAGTAGCTTCATAATCGCTATATTTCTGAGGACTATGACAACTGTATTAAAAAATGGGATCATTTACATGGATCCTTATGTAAGATCATAAACCAGGTTTCTACCAGACAGTTCTGCTAATCTCTAATATCCATACTGTTTGCGAAGCAAGAGAGCTAAATTGTTATCCTTATAGCTTTGAGCAGCAGTAAGGTAAGAGCAGCAATTTTAATTAAAATTTTATAGGCAAACATATTTCACAATTTCTACGTGTCAAATGGCTCTCCTCACCCTGCGGGTTTCCCTGCTGCTGGTCAGAGCAAAATGCTTGCATCTGCAAAATTGCACATTTTGTCAAAACACACAACAAAACAATGGTAATTTTCACAGCTTTATCTCGGGCTTCTGTAGAAGCAAATTTCTTAATTCCGTGTATGAGGTTAAGGAATCTATATCTTCACATCATTAGTTTGTAATTGCTTTGGAACAAAGACTATTTTCTTCTGCCTAGCACAATATATTTCTCAACTTTAATACACTGAAAACATCATGAAAAGTTTGGGAAATGCTTTACCTTAAAATCATTTTACAGCATTATGACATATAGTGAAATAAAATATCCAAGTCGTAATTGTACAAACCGTACTAATGATCATATAATGTGAGAAATAATACAAATAAATGAATGCCTGATTTAAATGCTGTGGGTACGTCTGCTGAGTCTCTATTATACTTCTTTGTGGTTTGTTAGTTTTCTCATACTAATTTCCATTTCTGCCTTTTCCCTTTTCCATGCAGCTCTCTAAGATGTACTGCTCTGTCTTCTTACTCTGTGGCTGCCTAAACCACATTCTCAGCAGGCAGCTGCTATAAATGCTGATGTAAATTCTTTCCATAAACCGAAAAACTTTGGAGTTATTTTCTTCATATCAGATCTATTGCATAGATCTGACCGATACCATCTATCCCTTGTATCATTCTGTTCAATGCAAATTCATTACCGTGTCATCTTGGTTTAGCACAGACTAAGCCTATTTAGCACACTTTTCTGCATGCATAAGTAGGAAAACCTCAACATCTCCCTCAAGTCCTCTGATTTTGTGCTGACGTGAGATCTGGTGATACTGACTCAGTGCGAGTCTTTACTGTAGAGAGTATTCTGAGAAACTTTTTAGCTGCAGAGCTAGATATTGTGTTTCACTGGGTTTCAAACGTTAAATAATTATCTACTAACGGCCAAGAGAAGAGGAAAGAGACCTGTTTACAAGGCTTGTGCACATTCTGAAATTTGAAAGAATGGCTTTGAAAAAATCTCTGTGCATAATCCTAGACTCCTTAAGGATGAAGAGGCAGACAGCAGGGAGAAGAAAACTTGGGGGAGCCCAGCAGTAGCTTGAGAGAGGGTAACTGAGAAGGCAGAGCCAGGCTTTGCAGACAAACCTCACAGGAACACAAGAGGCAATTGTCATAAATTGGATTAGGGGAGATTTTGAGTGGTCATAAAGGAAAGTCTTTTCATCCGAGGAGCAGTGGAACATGTTACTGAGGAAGTTGTGGTACCTCTTTCCTTTCAGGTCTTCAAGCATAGGTAGATGAAGATGAGAGCAACCTTGCTAGTATTAGGTGGTGACTTCAAATCAAGGCAGGAGACTTCTCGAGTAACTTCCCACCTCAGTGACGTAATGATTTGGGCTTGGCAAACTGATGCCTGACATTATCATTTACGGTGTATTTTGACTTGTAGCTTTGCACTAGGAAAAGGTACAGATGGGAATTACAGGTGAAAATTGATAGTGATGAGAGGAATAGAGTTAATAAGCAAAATAATCTTGTTTATTCTCCGCTGAAACATAAAAATACCTCAATGCCTGACATTTTCGTCAAAAACAGAACACTGAAATTCCAGCCCCTACTCCAGTGACTTTTTATAGACGCTGGAGTGAGCCCAATGGAAGAGAATGAGGAAAGAATCGATTCCAAATTCTTTTGTGAAACACAGATGTTTTCCAGCCCCATACTCCACCTCAAACTGCCCTCCTCTGTCACCAGGTGCCGTGCATCCCTCCTGCTTAGGCAGTAGTGAGAGATAAGAAATGGAGGTGGAGATATTTGCCCCCAGCTGGTCTGGCCTTTCTCTTCCATTCCTCTCAAGGAGCTCAGCTGGGATGCAGAGGCTGGTATTCATATTCTGCTGGGCTCTTATGTCCTCTGTGAGTGCTGATTTATTGAATAAAATCTCATCACTACTATTCTTCCAGTACTTTCTGCATTTTTTGAACCTAGATAAAAGATTATTCTCCCTCTCTCTCACCCCATGGAAATTAAATACATCACTTCCCTTCAGACTTTTTACAAAAAATGTGTTGAAAGTAATTCCTCTAAACACAAACATTACCAGAGAGGGTTGTATGGGCAAAATCCTCAGCTAGCACAAACCTCTGGGCTCCATTGCTTTTTATGGAACTGCACTCAAGCTGAAGGTCTCATATGAAACATGAATCTGGCAACTGGTCTGGCAGTCCAATAAGTGGGCATCCTCCCACTCATACCAAGAGCGCCAGCACCTAACATCTACAGTGATAAAGTTCACACTAAAAATCACATGCACAACCCCAGTGCATGATGTACCCAGACATCTGGAGCCAAACACTGGGACATCTGTTTTCATCAAGCAACCTTTCATACTTAGTGGATGTATTTGGCTGCCTTGTGTTGTATTCAGGTGCAGTACTCCAAATATATGCAGACACTAATGTATTTATTTCAATGCACAATTATTTAACTTCAGGCAGCTGTGACATCCAAGAACTGGCATGCAGTCCTCCGGAGTGCCACATCTGCATTTATTAAAAGATTCCATGTCAATATACACAAGATAGTGTTTGTGTACATTTGGAAATCTGCACCTGTATGTGTACTGAGATGTCCTCCAAGAAGGCATTAGATTAGTTGTGTTTCTGTCTTTTGATTGAAAGGTAAGCACATATGGGTAGTCCTTTTCTGTTCCTCTTAGAAGGAGAAAGAAATACCACATTTACACTTCTTGGCAAGTCAGAATCAGCACGAAAGAACAAAATATATGTTCAGGAAAATGTTTGCCTATTCTTAGCTGCCAGCACCCATTCAGAGCTCAGAACTTCAACAGTTCTTTGTACAGCAAGAAACTCCTTACTTAGTTTCTCTTGGTAGTTTTTAAGCACCCCCCAGTCCTGCTGCTCTTTCAAACTATGTTAAATTTTCCATGATCTTATTTTCCAATTAGTCTGTTGTTTACCTCTTAACAACCTTGTTGCACACGTTGTTTTTTTGCCTGAGTAGCAATGATGAACAAAGCTGTCATTCTGCTAGGAGACATCTCCTAAATGGTTTATCAACCCTCTCAGTATTTTTTCCTAAGTTGTCTAACTTTGCTCATTGCCCTTGTCTTCATTTGTACTTGTTTGTGATCAGATGACTTCAGTATTATAGCAGGATCCTCATCTTTTTATTTTAAACATAGGAAATCTCAAATGATTCTCTGAACAGCCCTCTTGCCTTCCTCAAGTGCTGTTCTGGTCGCAGTGTATAGCTACATGACATTATTGAATGAGCAACAATTCAATTAATCCTTTCAATGAAATTCTGCGTTCATTTCTTTCTCCTCCTAAATCCATGAAGCCATTTTGTTTGTCCAATAGTCAGCAGTGACTTCAAAGGTTGCTGCTTAGGCTGAAGAAAATAATAATTGTTCTGATCTTCTCATTGTTAATTGATCAGCATTGTTAAAAGAAAAATCTTAAAAGAAGAAAAAAAATGTTTTAATGGCTTACATATACGTGTTTAGAGTTCATGAAGTGCTAAGAGCAAAGCATTAAATCTTTTATGACATTAATGGTACAAGGACTATTGACACCAAATCGACAATACTCTCTATATGGGGCATTGGCATTGATTAACACGGGAACATTGATACCAATTAACGCAGAAGCAAAACAAAGTGAGAAGACAGAGATTCAGACAAAGTCCCCAACTGACAAATGCAAATAGGTCATTAATCCTAAAATACCCATGTGGTATTTACAAAATATTTAGACTAAAGGCCAGCTATTGTGTTGCCAGTCTGCTTTTGTTATTCTTGGGAGGAAGCAGCATTATGTCAGCAACAAGGAAAAAGGCATAGTTTGGGGATTTTGTCCATGGAAAGAGAGGAAAGAACTGAGCTGTTAAAAAAGATCCACCACAAGCTGCAGCTGGAGGACCCAGCTCCAGCAGGGCCCGCCAGGAAGAAAAGCCACAAAGAAAGGGAGTTTGTCCAGGGGGAAATTCAACAGGTTTCAACTTACATGAGAAAAATGCTCTCAAGAAGATTTTTTCCCTTTTGATATAACCACAGTTCTATACGTAATGGTGCAGTGCCATCATGGTACAGCTTTTTGCTTGTTTGATGAAGGCAAATAGGAATGGAATATACATGAAAGTTGATACAAAGAGATGGAAGCGGCACAACTTCAATACAAGGGTCGATGAAGGGCTGCAGGAGAGCTACACGGCTGGTGAAGAGCAGCACAGCGCAGAACCCAATCCCGATGTGCCCTTGAATGACCTACCTTAGAAAGTCTAGATGAACAGCTAGATGATTTCAAGGCTCCTGCTGAAATCTGCTTTAATAACTGAGAGTCTCAAGGTGTTGCCAACTCTTTCTTGCTTGCAACTTTTCTTTGCTGTTGCTTTAATTTCAAAGCAATTTTTCTGTTGAATCTACGTGGATTTGCAGGATGGTGTAAAACAGACAAATGTGAGATGGGAGCTACGAGACACATTCTGCTGCTCCCTGGTTAATAACACACATGGGTTCTTAGTTTCAAAATTGTTGCTGAATTCCTAATAGTTCTTCTTCACTTGCCAAACGGTCCTTTGTACCAGCAGGCTGACAACAAATGCCTTACTTTCTTCAAATTACATAAGCCAGTAGATTTGCAGCATTTTGAAGTTGTTGTATCTCAAGATGCTCTCTTCTTGATCACCCTTCCTTCTATCAATAAAGATTCCAATGAACCAGAGTCATTCAACTCTTCTACTTTTAAAGCTAAATGAAAGGGGAAGAATACAAAACTGGTGTAGCTGAAAGATGGCATTGTACATAGGATATCATTTAAATGTGGGTTTGTGTCAGGATGATTTTTTTTAAACAGAGAGGGCAAAAAATATTGACTCTATGCATCATAGGTAACAGTATGAAAACATGTCTAGCAGACTGACAGATGGAGCTGGAATTAGATTCCGTATTTCCATATGTGTGCGGTTAATGGAAGAAGCCCAGAGGTACAGCCTTTCAGCATCAGTGAAGGCAAGTTATCCCTGTCCTGGGCAGCTCCAGTGCCAAAGGGCTCCGCCTTGCCTAGAAGAGCTAATGTGCTCTGCTGGAGCATCCAAACCCAGAGGGAGTGCTCCACCATTTAAATGAACATTGCTCTGCTCACAGATTGCCAAACTAAACGGGGCCAGGGCTAGATACACACCAAGGACAACTGCTACCTATTTTTGCAATGTACGTATTATCAATAATTTTTAATATGAAGATTTTTCATCCGTCTGCTCTTATGGATAAAATTAGGCTCGTATTAATTCAAAACCTCCTTCAAAGAGAAGCTGAAGAACCTCATATATTCTTTGACTGAGGAACATGAATATTTAGTTTTGTTCTTACTCAAGCTGTTGCCATATCCAAACTCGAAAGTATATGCAATAATGAAGCACTAAGACATCTTTCATTTATTTAAGGTAAGAACAGTTTAACTCAATATTAGACCACGGGCAGATATTGCTTGGTGAGAGGAGGACGCTATTTGAACAAGAACCCACCCCATGCCAGGCAGCCCACCGCCACTGTCATGCTGTTTGTTCACCTTTCCAGAGGATACGGCCTCTCAGATATGCTGGAATAACCACTTGTACCATTAATCCTTGCATATTTAGTCAAAACACCAACTAAAATTGACAACACCACGTTTTTCTAACCTAGGGCTTGTTATGACCTAGACCTGGGTGAGTTTTGCTCATGCTGAATTTCACATCTGCAGAAGGAATGGTGGGATGGTGCAGGTGCCAGGGGTTGGAGTTAGTGATCTGTGCTGGCCAAGACCAGAGCAGGAATCATAGAATCATAGAACCGTAGAATTGCTCAGGTTGGAAAAGACCTTAAAGATCATCAAGTCCAACCACAGCCTAATCATGCTACCCTAACTCTAACAACCCTCCACTAAATCATATCTCTGAGCACCACATCCAGATGGTTTTTAAACACATTCAGGGATGGTGACTCAACCACCTCCCTGGGGAGCCTATTCCTGTGCTTAACAGCCCTTTCAGTAGAGAAGTTTTTCCTGATATCCAACCTAAACCTCCCCTGGTGCAACTTGGGGCCATTTCCCCTCGTCCTGTCACCAGTGAGAAGAGACCAGCCCTGCTCCCACTGCAATCACCTTTCAGGTACTGGAAGAGAGCAATAAGGTCTCCCTTCAGCCTCCTTTTCTCCATAGTAAACAATTCCAGTGGTTCTTCCTGTGGAATGGGGGCCTGAGCACAGCCATAATGATTGTAGCATCCACTGATGCACAGGGCAGAGATCATCTGGATTTGCCTAAGCAAACCAAAATGGGAATGAGATATCAAAGAGCTGCATCATTTAGTGACCAAGTGTTGTGCTGAGCTGTGACAAAATGATGCAGCAACTCCCTTGGAGATTGTTTTGGTGCCATTTATGTGGAATTATACTGCAGATTGTTTTAAAGTCTGCATATCTCCTGGAAGCTTTGTCTGTTCCTTGGTTACTAGGCCAATAACATATTTTCTTCTTAGAGATGATTAGCATGTCTTGAGAGTTTTTCTGAAGCTGTCTCTTGCACATGTCTCTAAGCCTCTCTATTTTTGTTAAGTGCATGTTGCTGTCTGCTGAACTGTGAGAAACAGCAGAAAAACAAAGAGGCTGATGTGGTTTTGTGAAAGTATTAACAAAATAGCAAGCAACCAATGTGTGTTCTCACGTTACCAGTCAGAAAGCAGAGTTTCACGTAAGTAGCTGTTTAATATTGTGAATAAATCAATCCTTCCAATATATTTCATCAAATTAATGAGCTTCGATAAACTTGATGCATATTACTTGTTCCCTTGTATCAGGATTTTACAAAGCTGAGCAAATATACCACTGAAAATATTGTAAAGTATCACTGGGAGAACATTCATCTTCACTCTCCATGAATGGCATTATCTAGCAACCATTCCTTAAAATAGAACAGGGGTGATGGGAGTCCCACTATTTCTCTGGCCTCCTTTCATTCTGGACATTGATTGTTTTCACGTCCATAACGTTGCACTTGTGTAAGTCAGGTTTCTTTGCCTGGCACTTACTTCTTGTAGAAGCACTGCTGTGTAGCTTTAGAGGATATCAGCAGACAGCCCCAACTCACTTCATTTATATGTCGCATTTGAACCAGCACTCAACAATATTTGAGAATCTTTCTCAGATGATAATCAACTTCTCCAAGTGCTGAAAGAACCAGCAAATTATCTGTGTACCTCCCCTCATGGCCAAGTTTCACATCCTATCGTGCTAAGATACTTTGTCCAAATGAATGAGGGACCACTAAGAGAAGCACCACTGTGAGGTGGCTGGGCAAAAATCGCAGTCGGTCATCTCTAACTTTTTATGCACTTTTGCAGCCACTGCTTATCTTAACCACACTGTATCACACCAGAACTCTTCCAGAAATGCCCGTGTGAAGGATGAGAAGAAAGTACTAAACACAGCACTCATTCTTTTTCATATTTGTCTCTCTTTTTTCCTCTGATGATGGCCCAACACTCATAAGTATCTCTTCCATGCTCTGGTGCTCTTTCAGCCTCTTTTTATCTCTAAAAAATGGCAACACAACATAAACACACCAAATGGCATTAGGAAAAGATCATCCAATGTATTTAAGTACTTTATCACCTCAGCACATGGACAAAATGAAATATTATCCTGGGTAAATAAAACTTGTGTTCTAACATGCCATTAGCAAAGGAAACATCAATACAAGATCAGGGAGGCAGAACTTCAGCACTGATTCCTTGCAGAGGGTTTGGAAATGTGATATTTTCTGCCAGCTAACCCAGCACTGCACACATGTACAAGTAAGCCCTTTGGACACAGGCAACCAAAAGCTTTCAGCATGCCAGAAGCCTGTGCACAGAATTTGAATTGCCTTTCCAAAAGCACAGGATGGATATTGGCATCCAGTAGAGCAGCCATACATCCCATAGTAGTGTTTTAGGCAGGATATGAAGCAGTGAACAGAGAGATAAGCCATTCCCGCAGGAACAACTTTTCTGGTCACTGAAAGAACAAGGTCTGGACTGTTAAATGGGAAGAGCTGAGCTGCCTTGGCTCCAACAGAGTTAGAGGGCTTGCTTTGCCAAGGCTGAGAGCGAGGATCTGAAGGATTCCAGCCAGGTCTCTACTACAAAGTTTCAGAGGCGTAACTATGCTGGCTATGAGCATGGAAAAATCGCACCTAGTGATGCCAGGAACTGCCCCGATCTGGGCACAGCTGTGCTTTCAGAAAGCACTTGGGCTCGTTCAGCTCGTGTTGTTGAGCTGGGCTGGAGGCAGCCCTGCCAGGTGCCTCTGCTGGGGGCTGTGGTGGGACTGCCGGCGCAGCACTGCGGCACCTGAGCGGTACGAACACCTCTTCCATGGGAGGAGGGATCCTCTGCTGCCACAGGCTGACCCAGAGGTTGTTCAGATTCCATCTAGCCTTCCTCCAAGGGCTGGTAAATTCTGTTCTGCCAGCCGGCGCAGTTTCGGTGGTTTAAATCCTTCCCTCAGGATGCAGAGGTCTCCTGCCATTAGGACTTAATAGCATTCGGAAACAGGAAGGTCACCCTGTGCGTATCGGCAGCTGCAGCCCCTGCAAGGCAGAGAGTCTACAATTATCTACTTATTAAACTCTGATAGCTCAAGTGTTCGTTAATTAGTTTGAGATTACTTTGATACTGCCTGTGTAAGACTGATCATCCTGAAAAACATGGCATTATCTTTCACGCAGACCAGCAAGGAAAACAAAAATGAATTTATATTCGTTTTGCAGGCCAATTAGATTGCTTTCAAGAAATGCATGAGCCCCTTTAAAGTCAACGGTAGCAACAATTACTGATCACAAATGCAGCTGTTTACAGCATGAACAAAAGTGACGATCAGCCTCCTCACGTACTTGGAACTTGTTTTTTACTTTGTGATGGAAAATTTTTACATAGTATTCTTTATTAATGCTAATATGGTATTTGGGATGTGGAGATATGAAAGCTATGTAAACTGTACATTATTTAGCAAAGAGTGTACGCAGCAGTATTTAAAATGTCCAATCTAAGTATCAGTTTTTTTCCTATCTGCAGAAAATATCGTATTTGCATATCAAAGGGGCAATACGTCTCACCCAAATGCTGTAACGATGAATGTAAGCGACCACAGTGCCATGAGACCAATCTGCTGTGCTGACATCTACACATCCATCCAGTAAAGACAGAGACCTCAATGAATGCACCATTTGAAAGTGCCTAGTAAAAATTCAGAAGTCATATTAAACTCCTTAATTAAGAATGGAACTTGCATCAATAAGATCCCCACTGAAGACATTGGAGTTCAACTGCACAGATTATAATGCTGGGTTTTTCTTTATCCTATTAATTTTGCTATCCAATCATCACCAGCTTTATTATTATGAAATTTGCATTTCTAAACAGACTGCCATTCTCAGTTTTCAGATGTATGATTTATGAAAGGTATTGAAAACATTCTTTTAAGTTTCTCCTATGTAAATAAGCACATTTTCCCTGTTCTCTTTTCAGTGCTGACTTTCCCGTGAAGTAAGAATCAACAGCTATTTTTATTACAGAAGATACTCTTATATGCCTTCTAGCTCATATTAAAACAAAGCCTGTTACAAAGACAAAAGCTTTTTTACACAGTGAAGCAATTACAGAGATTGCAGTATCTCTTCTACTTCAATTGCAGACTATAGGAGATGCAGCATTACTGCCACTGAGTAATGCTCATCGAGCTTTCTTTGAAGCCAGTGGTAGACTACTGCTGTCATCAGTCAGAAACAAATTGGGCCTCAAGTACGTCCTCATTGAAGTAAATTGCTTGTTAGCTTCTCCCATCAATGCTGCCATTGCCAGGCTGAAATAAAACTCACAGTCATTTACACAGAAAATACAGAAGGGTTGCAGAATATGACTTTTTTGGCTTGCCTGCTTCTTCCAGCTGCCACACGCAGACAGGGAGGAAAACAGGGCAAACCAGCCAGCACACAGCTCCCAGTGATGTAAAGTGATGAGCAAGACCCCCAGAGCAGGCTCCCTCATACCAGCAACAGGGCGATGCCATTGGAGCAATGGTCACAGTGCTTGCAGTCTGCAGGGCTCAGGAGCAGTTTGTCAGGCTGTCTTGACCTGCTCAGAGTTTTGCTTTTATTTAGTTTCCTACATTTTGCTTTGTTTCATCTTGTATGGCATTAGCATAGTTTTATACGGACAGTTGTAACAAGCAGTTACTCCATGGAGAATGAGATATTTGTGACTAACGTAATGATGAAGTATAGAGAACGACAGGGTTGGTATGATAACAAAGCTCCTGAGAAGTGGTGAATGGGGTGCAGTGAAGAGGAGAGAGGCAAGGGATGAGAAGGGATGGAGGGCAGGCTGGTGCTGGAGACCCACCAGCTATAATCAGTTCACCCACTGCCTGTTAGATAAATGCTGCATCTGGACAGAAACACCTTCAGGAGCAACAAGGGAAATAAAGAACAAGTATTAAACATACCTAACGTGCACCACTTTTTGAGTAAATTTGGATGCATTATGGACTGACAGAGTTGAATTAGGTTTAAAAAGAGCAAGGTGTGGATGTGTGTTAGCAACCACACAAAAATGACCCCTATGCAGATTCTAAGCATGAGGAAGAAGGAGCCATGGGAGCCGTGTTCCTCCCAGCAGGAGACTGGTGTGGCTGTACCTGCTCTGCACCAGCCCAAAGCCCAAGAGGAAAGGTGAGGATAAGAATGGGAAAAGGGGTAGAAATTGAGAAAGGTGTTTGCAAAACGTTTAGCTGTATTGTTAAGGCTACTGAGACCTTTCTTGCATGGCAGTATTCATTTCTTTGTTTTATTTCTTTTTCTGCAGTGGGTAGGTAGATCTGATTCTGCACCTGAGCGGTAGGATTGTGTCATGGCTTAACCTGGCAGGTGGCTCAGCACCACGCAGTCTTTTGCTCACTCCTCCCTTCCCAGTGGGATGGAGGAGTAAATCAGGGGGAAAAAAGTGGAATTCATGGGTTGAAATGCAACTATTTACTAAGACAGAGAAAAAGGATAATAATGATGACTATATAGGTATGAATATATATAAAAAGTGATGCACAAGCAATTGCTCACTACTCCCTGTCCAACCCCAGCTAGCCTCCAAGCAGCGAAACAAAGTGAGATGAACTCCCACCCCCTTCAAAAGTCCTTCTGTTTGATGTCATGTGTTATGGAATATGTCTTTGGCCGATTTAAGTCAGCTGTCCTAATTCTGACCTCTCCCAGCTCCTTGGGCCCTTCACTGAGAACAGCCTTGGCTCTCTGCAGCACTGCTTAGCAGCAACTATAAACATCGGTGTGTTATCAACATTGTTTTTCTCCTGGAACCAAAACACAGCATCATGCCAGACACTCTGAAGAAAACAATTCCATCCCAGCTGAAACTAAGACAGATTTAAATCACGCTAACAAGAAATCATGGGATTCAAATGTGTTTCCCTTTTGCCCATAACACTGTTTGAAGCATAACACTCTCTGCTTTCCATCTTCCCCCAAATCTGGAGCAGTAATAGGGTGCACTGAGTGACCAAGGGCAGCTTGGGACAAACATCCTCCAAACCCACTCACAGCTTTCTCTAACCATGGGAATTTTAGCATCGTGTCTTGCTCCATGCATTAAAACCTGCCCTGCCTCAGAACTGTGTTTTCCCAGGAAGATGCAGAAGGCACACTGTCAGGGGACAACAGTTAACGTGAGTACTGGATCACAAGGTACAGCTTTCTCACACCTCTCCAGAAGCGTGGAGATCTGCAGGAGGAGCCCAGGAGTGTGGAGCATGCATGAATCCCAAGTAACAAACCGCCTGCGGGTCCTCATTGTCTGCTCTGAGAAAGTAGCTGAGAAGTGGATACGGAGTTTATAATAGATTTTATGCCTGCAGAACACCATATGGTCTTTCCTTGGCACATTTACCAAAATGAGTGTAAAATTTGTTCATTCCACAAACCTCCTTAAAAGCCCTGAATACAGTAAGAGGGTTAATAAGTGCTTCTCCTCTGCCTGTAGATATTAGTTTTTATAGCTAGAAGTTAAATTTTATAGTTACATACATTTTATATGCACTGATTTTTATTACCTACACATTTCTGTGTTTATGAATCATCCTCAGATTCTTTAGCTGTTAGAATCTAGGAAGGAAAGCTAAAATGCTGCATGGCATCAGTGTCATTTGTGGATCTTCAAAGCGAGTTACAAAGCATTAAATCCAAGCAGTGACAGGTGTTCTGGTGAAACGGGGAGAGACACTTGAAGGCAAAAATAAGGACTAAAAAATCATAGAATCATAGAATCACAAAGGTTGGAAAAGACCCACAGGATCATCCAGTCCAACCATTCACCCATCACCAATGGTTCTCACTAAACCATGTCCCTCAACACAATGTCCAAATGTTCTTTGAACACCACCAGGCTCGGTGACGCCACCACCTCTCTGGGCAGCCCATTCCAGTGTCTGACCACCCTTTCAGAGGGGTATTATTTCCTAACATCCAGCCTGAACCTTCCCTTGCACAGCTTGAAGCCATTCCCTCTAGTCCTATCACTAGTTACACAGGAGAAGAGGCTGACCCCCAGCTCACTACAACTTCAGGTAGTTATAGAGAGCAATAACGTCTCCCCTGAGCCTCCTCTTCTCCAGACTGAACAATCCCAGCTCCTTCAGCCGCTCCTCATAAGGCCTGTGCTCCAGACCCCTCACCAGCTTTGTTGCCCTTCTCTGGACACACTCCAGGGCCTCAATGTCTTTCTTACAGCGAAGGGACCTAAATGTACAAAATTAAATTATTGAAGAATAACTTCAGAGAGAGAAAAGACCCTTTCTTACACTATTCTGTAGGCAACCTGTTCTCCCACAAAGACAAGTGCAACTGCCAACTCTGATACAGACATCTCTTTTCCCTCCACCCTCTCTAGAACACGTCTGTGATTTCCAAACAATGCCATGTGTTCTGCTACCGGATCGGATCAAGAAGCTCGTGCAGCTTATCCGTAACGCCGCTGTCAGAACCATTTCAGGAATGCGTGCTTCGTCTTCAGGGTCTGTGCCTTGAAACACAGTTTGTTATTTTGGGCTCACGGCAACATTCAGCGCTCTGGATTCAGAAGCAGCTGACAGTTCGTTTTCATTTCTCTGTCTCCGCATTTCTGTGTGTAAATCCAGGAGAGTTCTGGCAAGCCGGTGACTCTGAGAGTGCACCTCCTGCTAAATACAGAGGAGAAGGTTTTTATTAGCAGAAGACAACCATCAGCCTAAATTGCAGCGTGACTCTTAAAGGGCAGATAGATAAATCTGAATGGGAACATAAAGGTAATTGCTATAGAGCTCATCAGAAGAATAGGCACTTCTCATACAGTTTTCAAGTGATATAGCCTTCTTCTGAGCTACAGGTCAGCCAAAATAATCCTTCACTGGAGAGGAAACTACTGGATATGTATTTATTGGCTATCTAAATAATTTGAAAAGGAAGCAAAAAATAATTAGGATCAAAAAGTGAGTGATACACAAGCCGAAATATATCATCAAATACAAGTGAACGAATTCATCCAGACTTAATCTTGTAAAGTGCTGCCCTCTGAACCAAGCCCAGCAAATCTCTTAAGCACGCTCTCTAAATATGAACACGTCTCGCTGGCCCGTTGGGTATGACTTGAGGCAATTGTTGCAGTGGGGTATTGAACAGAGACACAGCACCCAGTATCTTGCTGGATTAACACCAGTATGTTCATTTCATTTTTTCAAGAAGGACGTGGAGCTCTTGGAGCGGGTCCAGAGGAGGGCCACTAAGATGATCAGAGGGCTGGAGCACCTCTCCTGTGAGGAAAGGTTGAGGGAATTGGGATTGTTTAGCTTGGAGAAGAGAAGGCTCCAGGGAGACCTCACTGTGGCCTTCCAGTACTTGAAGGGAGCACATAAACAGGAGGGGGAACAGCTGTTTACGAGGGTGGATAGTGATAGGACAAGGGGGAATGGTCTTAACCTGAGACAGGGGAGGTTTAGGTTGGATATTAGGAGGAAGTTTTTCACCCAGAGGGTGGTGACGCACTGGAACAGGTTGCCCAAGGATGTTGTGGATGCCCCATCCCTGGAGGCATTCAAGGCCGGGCTGGATGTGGCTCTGGGCAGCCTGGTCTAGAGGTTGGTGACCCTGCACATAGCAGGGGAGTTGAAACTTGATGATCATTGTGGTCCTTTTCAACCCAGGCCATTCTATGTTTCTATGATTCTATGATTTCATATGTCCTGAAGTGAAAGACTAAATGGTATATGCCTTCCAAATATACAGATAAAGAAAGAGGCATAAGCAAACAGATCCAGCAGATTGCTTCTCTACTCACAAACATTTAAATTAGAATAGCCATTTTATATGACCACAACTTAGAGGGATAATTTAATTTTAAAAGATACTTTTCTTTTTGTGACAATCTCCTCCAGCCTTCCCTATAAATCCGAAGTACTTTTCAAATGAATTCTTCAATTTCTGTGGAAGTTTAGACCCTAAGCACATACTTCTCACATCATTCTCTATTTTCTTTAACATTTTCTTATCAGCAATAGCTACCAGGCTGCCTATTATGCAAAGCAGCAAAAAGATAATTGTCACAGAAAATGCTGGACATTTCCTGCATTGCACACTGTTAATTTCCTAGCAGGTTCAGGTTGATTTAGGTGTAGGAAGGGATTCAACATCCTATTTCTATGTAAAACTTGGTTGGTATTTATCTGCTTATTTGTTCTTTTCCTCTGTGGGAATTTCTCCTCTTTCTGTTGCAAAGATGAAAGTTGCTGACTACTGTGAGAGTCTCAAAAACTCCAGGGATGAGGTAAAAGAGTTAAGAATCATAAAGTCTGAATACGTTCCAGCGTTCCCAGATGTTTCCTATAAATGCAAAATAAAACCATAATGTGATTTGATTATAGTCAACATTAATTTCCTTTTTAACTTTATTAAATGAAGAAGCAGACCATGATAGGTGATCCTGGTAATTCCAGCTGTCTGATGTCTTCCCATGAAGTCCTTGCTTTCAGTAGCTTATATTTTGCCAAACACAACTGTTTAGACTTCATTTTCCTTCTTCACTCTAGCTGGTTATGTTTTAGTTTTGATTTTCAGGCTTTGGTACAGCCAGTTCGACTGTTTCTCAGAATTACAGGGGAAAAAAGTCACTAATTTTGCAGGAACTTGAATTAATATTTTATAAGCATTTTTCTTTTTAGCATACTCTTGGTATTTACATAGAGGAGTAAGGAAATAGAACCTAGCAGACCTTGCGCTGTGCCCATGACAAAATGTACTTTGGACACATGACAAGACTATGTACATACATATATATATATATGTAATATATGCCTATTTTATATTATCTATAAAATATATGTGCTTGGCAGAACTTAATGAACATTTGCTGAAAATACCACTGGGCATCCGGCCTGCACTGAGCATGCTCCAATCCTCCCCTCTCTGCCATCAGCAAAAGAGTTATGGCTTTGGGTGGATTTTCCCTGCAGAAATTACCCTTTGACCAGGGCAAACAGAAGTTAAATTGGGGGTGCATTGGGGAGTCAACCTTAGCTCTAAGCAAAGCTGCACGTTGGATTCTCCGCTGCTTCAGTGTGAAAGTGCACTCTTTCTGTCGTGCTGGTGTTTGGCCAGCCTGCACCATGGCTGGGTAACCCACACAGGGCCAGTATAGAATTTCCTAAAGTGAGTTCTATTATTCCTCTGGGTTTCTCTGAGCAGCAAACTGCAATGACAAAAACGTGCACAGTGTAACACAGACTGAGGGTGAAGCTTTGTGAGACGGCTGAACCCTCATACCATGGCCTCGTGATAAAGGAAGGGGTCTTTCTCACTTTTCTCTCCCAGGTTAAGAGAGTGTAAGCACATAATGTTATTGTGGATCAACTGATGGCAAATAGTACTTCGCTAAAACTGTATGATTTATCTCTATGTTGGCAACGTTATACCCGTCACACTTTGATCACACTGAAATTCCATCTCATTCAGCATTGCTGGTATACTTAGGGAGCAATATAAAGATAAGCATCACAGACTCACAGAATGGCTGAGGCTGGCAGGGACCTCTGGGCCCATCTGGTCCAACTCATGCTCCAGCAGGGAAACCCAGAGCAGGGGGCACAGCCACATCCAGGTGGCTTTTGGAGATCTCCAAGGAGGAAAATTCTCAACCTCTGGGCAACCTGTGCCAATGTTCAGGTGCCCACACAACACAGAAGTGCTTCTGGTGTTCAGGGGGAGCTTCATGTGCTCCAGCTTGTACCTACTGCCTTTTGAACTGGCGCTGGGCACCCCTGAACAGAGCCTGGTTCCATCCTTTGCACCCTTCCTCTGCTGGGCTCTCTCCAGCACCTCCATGTCTTTCCTGTGCTGGGGAGAACTGCCCAGAACTGGACACAGCACTCCAGATGCACGGGGCTTTGGCAGTAGTAAGAAGTAACCCACTTTCACAGGGCAAAGAGACAGACACAGAAACAGCCTCTTGCTGGTAGGTACTGCTGCAGGGTCCATAGTAGTTTGCAGCTGGCTGGAATGCTCTGCCAGAGCACTAACACTTCAAACCACTGTAGCATAACTTTTCTGCCTATTATTTCAATAAAATCAAGAGCATTTTCCAAAGTGGTAGGGAAATATGTATCTTTGGGAGACAACAAACAACAAGACATGCTGTTCAGTAACCAACCACACTTCTGCTACATAGAAAATCTCCTAAATTGCCTGATAGATTTTGCGATTAGTTTTAGCACATTGTCCTAATTTGAACAGCTATTTCATCCCACTGCATTAAGCTATACCCTCCCATTTCCCTTGCCCCACTGTGTTTACATGACCACATGCATGATCATATGAAGCCCGAACCAGGCAGGCTCCCACAGCACTCGGTCTGAATGGCTGAAATCTGCACTGAAGGGTGAGCACAGAAGCTTTAACATCAGCTGCTTCCACTCTACTCAAACCTTTCTTCTGTGCCTGGGCGGTAGCTTTTCACTCCACCTGGCCTCTGCCTAGCTCACTAGTACAAACACGAGCTCATCAATTAGCTTAAGTGAGCAAGATGCTTACTGAAATGATTGCATTTAGCATTATTAGCTTGTTGTAATCTTAGCATTTTTCCTCACTGCATCTGCTGGCTAGGGATGAGCTTTCCTTGAAGTCAAGGCATCACTTGATAATGATTACTGCTAGTAGGAGATTGTGCATGGACAAAATTTAAGTTACAGATTGAAGTAACTACAGAATTACTGGGGATGTCACAGCTCAAGTCAGACCTCATCTGCTGCTAAATACAGTCCCTTCCTTATGTTAACTGAAACAGCTTGCACAGACCTTGTGTGGTTTCAGAGCATACATCAGCACTGCTTGCTGCAGGGACGGGCAGGCACCTGAACTACTTCCAAATTAAAAAATATTGGTAGGAGAATCCTTACAGACATGCTATAGCAGAGCTCCACATGGATTAATTTTACTCAAGACTGCTGATGCAAAACACAGCGCTACTGCAGCCAGTTTGCTTCCAGCACTCAGCCTTGCTCATTTACAGCTTGCCTTGGACAGCTTTTTTACCACATCAGAATATGGCCCTGGAGACACACATTTCCAGAGTGCTGTCCCTCCAGTCTCATCTTACTTCTGCATAATGCATGTGATGGATTAAACAGAAATAATGCATTTGAGTCCTGGACCCTGGTGGATGGGTATGGGGCCATCCTCAGCTTTCCTCCTTCTGCTGAAAGCAGCCTCAGCAGCGTCCAGTTGTGGTGGTTCAGTAACCCATTGCCAATAATGTGTGCTTCTGAAAACTTGTGTGGTTCATGGGCTTGGTATCTTTTTGTTTCGTTTTCAATCAAAGAAAGCTGTTAGGGTTGCACTGGGTCCCATCAATCACCACAGCATACAGCATCTGTATTAATCATCCAACTGTGTCCCACTGGGAGCATGAAACTTCTAGTAGAAGAAGATGAGAAAGTATTTAGCAGGTTTTGTTAAACAATTGCTCTGATAAGGGACTGAAAGATCAGCAAGAGGAAATTGGGTTACATTTTTGCCCCATCCCTGGAGATGTTCAAGACCATGGTGGATGGAGCCCTAGGCAACCTGATCTACTGCCTGATTTAGTGGTTGGCAACCCTGCCCACACCAGAGGAGAAGGAATTAGATTATCTCTGAGGTCCCTTTCAGTCCAAGCCATTCGATGATTTGATGACACAACTTCTTTGCTTGATGACTGGGTCAAAACTGCTACAAATATGGATACAAGTCAGAAATACGCCTAATCATGAACAGAGATGGGAAAGCAGAGGGTTTTGCTGTACCATTCATTTTAGTGCCTGTGCAGTTCCTGCTGATTTGGTCCCCATACAGTGTATTCATAGAACAGTTGTGTATTGCTAGAGAATTAAATAGTTGTTTTTCAGTCTCTTCTAGGTATTTTTATGCTCTCAGCTTATTGTACCTACAAAGCTTGTCTAGAATTCCTATTAAAATACATATTTAAATCAGTTCTCCATCTCCAGAGCAAAAATGCAGGGAGAGCTATAGGCAATATCAGGCAAGAGCAAATCAGTCCAATTTCCATCATCCTACTGACCATTATGTGGTTTGATCATATCTTGGAACATGGCCTTGATAGACCTTGTAAGATTGGCTGGATAAAACGTGCTGAGAAATCTGTAGTTCACCTTTTCGCACTTTATGGGGTAGAGGGATGTTGGCTTCTGTGAAAAAGAACATATCAACGTGAAGCAGAAAAGCCCCATCCAGGTATTCCATGGAGGGACTGTGCCTTGCCTCAGCTGAATTGAGTCAGAAGTTCTTAGCAATGAAGGCTGTGTTATGCTGAGTTTAAGAATTGTCATTGTTTCAGCAAAAAATGCATGGAAAAGAATAAAGGTTTTTTAATGGTTGAGGCAGGCAACTGGTCTTGAGGCATCTCTGGGCTTTTTGCCCAGATCTGTCATTGACTTTTTGATTATTTAACCATCTTGTGGATCCCTTTTATTTTTTCAAGAACGAATAAATTGCAATAACCAGAATGTTAAGGAAATCAAGAGGTTTGGTTCAGGGCAGCATGATCTTCAGGGCTATGTATTTTTTGTCTCTCTCTCTGCATTCATTTTGCTGTTTGTCTTCACTGGCTACAGTTCTGCATTCCCAGGGCAGATGCCCTGTCAGAATCCTATGCAGTGAAAGCAGCAGTGCAGAACAGAGGCATCTGTGCGAGCTTTAAAGGGTATCTTATTAAAGAGGACTTTCACACATAGCAAGTCACCAAGCACCAGGGGCTGTACCAACCTCCCGATGATGCTTTTTGCTACTTGAGCTAGCCCTAAGCACAGGCTTATCCCCGTGCATGAATACAGAAGTTACCAGGAAACAGCACGAGAAAAAGCTAGAACTCCCAAATGGATAAGCTCTGGAGACTTGTGGCCCAAGTGTACTCAAGATAACTGATAAACCCCAAACACCAAGACTGCTGTGTGTGGCCAATGCTGTCAGCACACACTGGCATTAACAGTGAGTTGTGTAACTCAACCCATAGCCAAGAAGCTGGTAGCTGACACAGACCACAGGATTTTACACGTATACATACAAAAATACATATGCATAGATAGATATATATACAAAGAGTGCAGGAATGAACTTCTGAACCCTTCATTACAAACAGCTGGTGCATCAAGTATGGCCTCCACTTATGAAAGAACAGCCAGAGCAGGCCTCCCATATTCATGAAATAAACCATGGTTTCACTGAGGTCACACAAGACATCTAGGTGCTGATGTAAATACAAACATCACAGAGATACTTCTTTCAGTTTCTATAAAACAGAGACTCCCATTGAGTATCTAAAGGGGTGCTGTAAGAAAGAAGGGGACAGGCTCCTTAGCACAGTCAGTTGTGATAGGACGTGGGGATATGGTTTCATTCTAAAGGAGGGAAGCTTATACTGGATATAAAGAAAAGATTTTACAATCACAGAATCACTGAATGGCCCTGGTTGGAAGGGACCTCAAGGATCACGAATCTCCAACCCTCTCATCACAGGCAGGGCCATCAACCTCCACATTAATACCAGACCAGGCTGCCCAAGGGCCCCACCCAACCTGGCCTTGAACACCTCCAGGGACGGGGCATCCACAACCTCTGTGGGCAGCCTGTTCCAGCACCTCACCATTCTCTAGCAAAGAACTTCCCCCTGACATCCAACCCAAACCTCCCTTCCTTCAACTTAAAACCATTTTTCCTTGTCCTGCTGTTATCTACTCTTTCAAAGAGTTGATAAGGGTGGAGAGACACTGACAAAGGTTGCCCAGAGTGGTGGTGGATGCCCCATATCTGGAGACATTCAAGGTCAGGCTGGACAAGGCTCTGAGCATCCTGATCTAGCTGCAGGTGTCTCTATTCATTGCAGGGGAGTTGGACTAAGGTGGCCTTTCAGGGTCCCTTCCAACTCAAACCATTCTGTGATATTAGTCATAACAGGTCAACAGCTTACCAAGATCCTGAGACAGACAGTGCTACAGGTTGTTCTGCCCCTTTCGCTCTGTGAGTAAAACAGATTAAGTGTGTAGTCAGGCGTTTATGAAATACTTGCTCACAGATCTCTTTTTGCAGAGACTGCTTCATTTTGAAATATTCTAATTTCTGGAAACAGAACACCTCAGTCCACAGGATTTTCTCTCATTAACAGTATTAATCTGCTGGTGAATGGACAATAAAATGTTTGCCTTTCTGCTCTCCAGCCTTGTTGCTAAGAGCTACATACAGTATCAAACTGCTCACATAAATTTTCACATTTTTCTTCACTAAAACCCCAACAGGAAGAAAAAATAAATAAATCTGCTGACATTGATAAAGAATTTGAAAAAGCTCCTATGGTTTTTGCCATTCCAGACGGCCAGTTTATAGTCTGGGAACATTATCACAGCTTCATTTCCACAACAAAGAAGCCCCATTCTTCTCGTAAAGGTCCGACTGTTCATCCCAGCTCTGGTGCTTTGCATCAGAAATGCACTTGTGCTGTCAGCCTTTCTATTAAGCCCTCTCTTATCTGGGTGCCAAAGAAAAGTCCAAGCAAAGGACAAGTGTCTAACAGGTTACTACAGTTTCCTTTGTGCACTTAAAACTTGCAGGCTTCGGGCGTTTAAAACAGTAATTAACATCTGTGCATTTGATAAATTTAAAAAATTGGGTGAACTTTTCACACTTGCACATTAACAGCTTCTATTGTCTGCTCTCCAGTAAATTTCAATTGCTGTATTTTTTTTTTTTTTTACTGTCATGGATTTTTGCTAGGCTGTAATCCTGCTGGGTGGTACCAGGCACAGAACAGGAAACAGACTTCTATGGCTTCAAGGTAAATCCAGCAAAATAAAAGATGTTTTCTCTACAAGGTGAGATAAGTACTTCATTTCTTACGGGAGTGGGAGGCCTTCTGCTAATATTGCGCTACTGAGTTCTATTTTTCATTCACTATGGTTTTATATAGCAAATTATGAAAATATATGAACAACCCAGCTGTAGTACACCATCTTCCTATGGGACCGTAAAATACAGTCCCATGTACTTACCAAATAAGATCTTAGAAACATCTGAAATTACAGCAAAATTAATGCAAACAAGGATGGAGAAAGCACACAACTAGAGATTGCATGTAACAGAGCTCTTCCGCTGAAGGTGCCCAATTAAATTCCAGCACAGCCTAATCATTAATGAAAATTACCATCTGCTGGTTACTTGATGTACTACAAGGCACTGAAACCATTGGACTCACTTCATCTAGCTTAAAGTATACTTGTGTCCATATCACAAAACTCATCGTCACAAATGAATCTGGTTGGCAAATGCAGCAACAAACCCGATAACCGCCGCATTGTCCCCCGGTGGCAGTATTTGCCATTCAAAGAGAGGTAAGACAACATCGGGAGGTCCGCACAGTGCATGTACTGGGGCAGTGACCTCAACTCCATCCTCTGAGGCTGTCAGCAGACGCCCACCAAAGGTGCTACATCACTGTCTTTAAGAACGCAGCGGGGACTTTGTCTGCAGGAGGATACTGCACCAACCTGAGCAATTAGAATCAGAAAGTGACAGAATTAAGGAAGTACCGTGGAATTTTGTTGACGCACCTCTGTAAAGATTGGTGCCCAAGAGAAACAAATCGCTGCAACAAAGAATTTGAGAGTAAACACCTCAGCATTTTAATAACTGCAAAAGCCGTTTTTGTTGAAGTGCCACAAACATTACTGCTGTAAGACAAAATGAAGGACAGTCCTATAAAACAGTACATAAAAAGACAAAGACAACACTTGCCACACTGCTTATTTCAGGGCTAAAATGCTGTCTACATGTTCCCATTGCACTATTTTAGTGTTCCCAGCTGTCTCCTGCAGGGGAGTGCTTGATTTTTTTCATAATAGGATGAGAGTATTCCTTCATCTAACTCAATCCACTCTTAGGAAATGCAGAAAAGTTCTTTCCCTTTCTCCTTTTTGCTCTCCACCTTGCTGGGCTGCTGACACAAAAGGATGCCAATCACAGATTATGAACACCGATACGAGACTTCCAGAGAACGACAAATCAGTGTTGAATTGGAGGGACATAAGTTCATTTTGGAAGTCTCACCTCATTACTGTAGTCTCTCCAGCACACATGCTGGTGTTAGGTATCATTAATTAGTTTGCTAATGACAGAAATAGGATAAAAAGCCAAAATGAAGTGAATTACCTCCTCTCTAGACTGCAGGAAGCCTGTAAAAAAATGACAATGAAATGAGGACCTTGGCAGGGAAAAAAAAAAAAAAAAAAAAAAGGTTGTAGGTAAATTCAAAGAGGTTCGGGGAGAGAGGTTATCCAAAGCATTAAAAGGGATTATGTAGTAAGACTGAGGAAGCAGGTGAAATGATTTGGATTAAAGGGAGATATGGTTAGAAAAGAGTGAACATATGCATAGCTAATTTGTTTTAGAAAATAGCAAAAAGATGCTTGGAAATGAGAGCAAAAATGGACAAGTACTGAAGCAATGAAGACAAACTGCCACGGATAGACTAGCTAATGTCATATGGAATAAAATCTGATTTAATAACTGTGTAGATAGAGACATAAGGAGAGAATGAGAAATCAACACTGACATTAGAGCTGCAAGACAAGAAGATGGTACAATAACTTAAAGCGGGAGAAAAGAGCGTACTTGAGATAGCTAAGAAAGCCCCATCAAAAGAGAGTTTAGGATGGCAGTGCAATATCAAAGAAGCAACAAATTCACAACAGGAGGAAAAGAGTTATAAGTAACAGAAACTGATGGGGAGGACGAGTTAGCCAAAATAGGTACTACAAAGATGAAGGGAGGAGGACCGAGGGTGAAAATCTGAAGGGTGCCAACAGACAGTGGAGAGGGAGTGGGAGGATCTGCCAGAGGAGGTGCTGAAGGGAACAAGGAGGTTCAGGAGGTAAAAGCAGAAAGCAGGAATGCAGGCTCACTGAAGGATACGGTGGAGATGTGAAGTGCCAGTGGTCCTAAAGCAGCTTTAAGGAGGATGTGAATAGAAAGAAGCCCACTTGGCTAGGAAAGACCATTGGCAAACTGGACTTGGAAATACTAACACTAACTAATAAGGTCTGATAAATGCTAGCAGAGAATGAGTGTTGGAAAGCTTATTTGGAACATACAGCCATGTTTACAGACAGGGTGAAAGAAGCCAAAGAACTGAGATTGAGCAGCAGAGGAACAGCTGTTCCAGGAGCAGTAGGGACTGCACTGAAGAGTGAATACAGAGAGAGAACATCAAAGAAGTCTTACCCTTCAAGGCACACAAAGCAAGGAGAGGTCAGATTCCACTGAGAGACAAACAGCAGATGCACAAAAAAATCACAACGGTTTTAATGATCCTTAAGGCAATTTTGCTATTTAATATTAGTAAAGGACTGCGTGTGTTGAAATCTGCCCCTGGAACTGCAAGATCCAAAAGTCTTGATAGGCGTAGTGCCATATATTTAACTGATACTGGACATGACCTTGCTTCCTGAAGGAGAGACACGAGATTAACTTAAATGGAATCTCTCCAGCCACTAAAAGTGCAATAGAACTAGACAAAAATATCATAAAATCTCTCTTCATTATGGGGCAATCTAGCCATTAGTATTGAAGTGAATATATTCTGGAGAATCATTAGGGTTGATTAATATATTTATAGCCTCTGTAAACTACAGAACAAAACCCTGTGGGGACCCCTATTTTCAGACTTTCTTCTGAGGAAGAGACCACAATGACTACTGAAGCCACATCAGCATTGGGTATTTTTGAGTTCTCTCAGTTACTGGAAGATCAATTTCTGGAATAGTCCAGGAGGCAAACTTGTGCTAGATGATTACTTTAGGAAGGTCGCAGCTTGTGAAGAAAACATAGTTCTTTTTTCAGTTTTTCAGCCATTAAATAGCCACGGTAAAGGAGCCCAGGCAGAGCACTCTTCCTATAAACAAGAAAAAAATATACCCTTTGTATTGTATAAGGTAGAGGATATAGCTGCCATTAAACAATTTTCAGGTCATCCAAGAAAGGTATTGATCATAATTCAGTAACAAAAAAGGAACAGTTTACCCTTTTCCAAGGATAAGGGTTTGCAGGGAAAACTCCCAAAAGAAGTAATGTCGAAGTAGAGATGCTTCTCCTTTGGCTGCCAGCACTTAAGTGAGATTAGGGAGGTGGGGACCCAGAGTCCACCACTTTCGGTCACTCAGGTGAATTGCTTGCACCTGTGCTCCCAGGTCTGTCTATGCTCCTTCACCAGCTGCTCAATCATCAGTTCAGGCTGTGACCTAATTGTTCCCATACACTCTTGTATCATCGAATCGTAGAATGGCTTAGGTTGGAGGGGGCATAAAAGTACACCTACTTCCAATCCCTGCCCTGGGCAGGGCTGCCACCAACTGGATCAGGCTGCCCAGGGCCCCATCCAACCTGGCCTTGAACACCTTCAGGGATGGGGCACCCACAGCTTCTCTGGGCAGCTGTGCCAGTGCCTCACTGCCCTCTGAGTAAAGAATTTCTTTCTAAGATACGACCTAAATTTCCCCTCTTTTAGTTTAAAACCATTCCTTCTTGTTCTATCACTATCAGACCACATAAAAAGTCAGTCCCCCTCCTGCTTGTAAGCTCCCTTCATGTACTGGAAGGCAGCAGTGATGTCTCCCTGGAGCCTTCTTTTCTCCAAGCTAAAGGAGCCCAGCTCCCTCAGCCATCCTTCATAGGAGAGGTGCTTCAGCCCTCTGGTCATCTTCACAGCCCTCCTCTGGGCCTGCCTGTGTATTACAGCCAACATTCCTGCAGGTGAGCAAGACAAAAAAGTATGAAAAGTGCTTTCTGAATATATTGTTCTCTCCTCCTTTTGTAGAAAAATACCAAATAATAAATAATAATGAGGATTAAAAAAAAAGTAAAAAAGTTCACTCACCGTTGTATGCCTTAGCATAATAAATTTCATTTAATAGGGCAATCATTTGTTTACAGAACCATTTGCTGGTCAGTCTTGTTAAAGATGAGAAACAAGAAACATAATTTCAAAGAGTTCACCATTCAAATCACTGAAAGTAAAAGTCTGAATTTTATCTTCTTTGAAAATGACTTTTTTCCAACACAGACTCAGCCCCACAGCAGTCAGCTTTCTACATAAAAATGTCACAGTAGGAAGATGCTTTCAACCTTTTTTCAAAGATTATACACCCTTTGTGGTTTAAATACGGAGACAGCCTACAGTGGGTTGAAGAAACATTTAGAGAGTCTACTCAAATCTATACACCAGTAGATCTGATGACAAATAATGTGACTTTCTTACAACTCAAATCCACTCGTATCTTGTAAGAGATGAGAAATTTACTCAAATTTCTGGTCAAAAAGAATCCCTTTCCAGGAAACGTTTGTCTACTCTACTCCGTCCTGAGGAGAAATACAGAAAGATATAAATTTCCTACTCCTGGCTCTCATGTAGATATTGAGAGAATTTCTAGATTGCTTTTGAAATCTTCACTATGGGAAGAGTTAAAGGGAGTATAAGAGGATGATAAAATCTGACTGATGAGTTTTGGCCCAAGATACTCGAAAATCAAAAGCATGTATCACTGAGAAAGATGAAAAGACACAGCATCGGAGATGAATCAGAAGTGTATAGAAAAGAACATGGATTGCATACAGCAACTCACAAACCTTCAGTTTTTCGCATCACTCAGAAACCATTAATTTGAGCTGGAAAATATCCCAGGCACCAGAAATCCAGGACATATCCATGTTGGACTGTAATGACTCGAAGTCATTAATAATGGTTGGCTGTTTGGCATAAAATCAGTTCTGATACAATTACAAGTCCTTGTGAATTCATTCTTGCATGGCAAAGACAGCGTGTTTGGACACATCCGCGGTGTGTGGGAGCAGCTCCTCAGCAGCTAAGAAACGAAGAGTTGAAAAGTTATCTAACTCAAAATACTACCAGGACACCTGAAGGAGCATGGCAACTTGCACTACTAAAATTCTAATTATATTTGTTCTGTTAATTATAATGAAATTTAATTCTTCAGCTTTCTTTTTCTGGCACATTTAACTAGCAGTTAAATGACAAAACCGTGTACATGATCTTTTTACAAACGCAAAGAAATACATCCAGAGAGAACAAATGGCATTTAGGGATTTACATTTCATTTATTTTAAAATTGCTGGAATTCTATTTATGTCTAGCTTCGTACTTTTAAAAAATACTAATTTCTAACCGCATCCTTTTTGTGGGGTGTACGAATATAATTTTCAGTCTTAGGATCCTAAAGTCTCAGTGGGAGAGGGAAGAGGGAAGAGGAAAATGGAGAGGTAGAGGATCCCTTCAATTGCATCCCACCTGTAACCTGGAAGGTGGGTAACCTGGAAGGCAGAGGCACTGCAGCAACCCTAACAGCCCTGGAGGAAGGACTGAGTAGAGCAGTGCAGGACTGGACAAAATAACAGGATAGCGGATAATGTATAGGTATTGGTATCTAGTGATTTTGATGTTTTTGATTATTGGATAAATTTAGAACCACTTGTCCCGCAGTACGTTGTTTTGCTGCCCATCACCACTGAAATGGTTTTGTCATTAGTTATGCTAACAGAGGCTTCTAGTAGAAGCACAGCAAATGTAAAAAAAAATTGTTTCTTCCAGTATAGCTGAAGTGACATGACACAAAACATTCTCCATCAAGGCTGTGCATAGAGACGGTTTGGTAGACTATTGGTGTGACTTTTCTATACCCCACCCCTAGCTGACACTCAATACCACACACAGAAAACCTATTCAGTGGCCAAGTTGGAAATCCCAAAGTTCATGAATCTGCTGTTTATCACAGGGGATGGACGCATTTCAGTACTGTCATCACAGAGCTACAACCAAGGCCCTTTATTCGTGGAATGGTGGATGTTGGTAGGCAAGGGCCCAGAACAGGGTGCCCAGGACCACATTCAGGCAGTTTTTGGTGATCTCCAAGGAGGGAGAGACTTATTCCTGAGGAGAAGAAAGATCTTCATATCTTGCATCCAGATGTGGAGTCCTCAGTACAGGAGAGACATAGACCTGTTGGAGTGCTCCCAGGGAAGATCACAGAAATGATCCATGGAATGGAACACCTCTCCTACGAGGACAGGTGGAGAGAACTGGGACTGTTCAACATGGAGAAGAGAAGCTACAAGGTGACCTGATAGTGGCCTTCTAGTATCTAAAGGGGGGCTATGGGAAAGAAGGTGGCAGACTCTTAAGCAGTGCCTGTGGTGACGGAGCAAGAGGAAATGGTTTCAAGGTCAAAGAGGGTAGATTTAAGTTGGATATAAGGAAAAAGTCTTTTACAGTGAGGGTGGTGAGGCATTGGAACAGGTTGCCCAGAGATGTGGTTGATGCCCCATCCATGGAGACTTTCAAAGAGAGACTGGATCAAGCCCTAGGCAACGTGATCTAGCTGTGGATGTCCCTGTTCATTGCAGGGGAGTTGATGACTAGATGGCCTTCAGAGGTCCCTTCCAACTCCAAGGATTCTTTGATTCTATGATTCTATGATCTAGAGGTGTGCAGTGTATGCACTGAAGGTGATCAGGATCCTATGCCAAACGATGAGTGAGGCTTGCTGTGCGCTCAGCTGCAGGACAGACCAGGATGGGAAGACAGTGTGGATGAAAACAGTTTCAGTGGGATGCTGTACAGAGTACCAACGAGAAAAAAACTTCTAAAAACACCCTTGTCATCCTAACATGCAATAATTTAAAGCCTAAGCTCTGACATTAATCTCTAACATTATCATAACCTTCAGCATTAAATAATTACTGTTTTATCTCAACTCTACAGGGACTCTTTGGAAACTCTTTCACCAGAAATGGCTAAAGCAGTTCTGACACAAGGCAGGTATATACCAGGCCTGCCTCTTTACCTCACCGTATCAGTTATTCCAGTGCAAAACTGATATGATAAAGAATCAAGCCTCTAACCTCTGCATTTGAATTGTCAGTTCTTAGTTTCAGTACCGAAGAAAAATAAATCAGTGTATCCGTTACTTATTGCTTATCTCCGGAGGCCAAGTCATTTTGGATAGGTGCCCCACAGAGCAGAAAAGACTTCATTTTCAGCTTTTGTGATGTTCGCCGCTTCTCGGATCAGAAGATGACATGGCAATCTCAACAATAAAGTGAACTCCAAGCAGTAATAATCCTCTGATATTTTGGCTGTTCAAGATCCAGTAAACCAAAACCTCCTTGGTGAAGGTTCTGAAAAGACATAGGAGGTGATGGAGGGGTTAACTTGGATGTAGTTTTATTCTTAGAGTGATGTGACTCATGACTGAGAGCCGCACTACTGAAGAAAATGGATTGAAGCTTTCCAGCTCTTGACAGAATGAGAGCTACATCTCTAGCAAAGGGCTCATTAACAAGCCCCAGGACACATGGGTGAGCTGGCAGGTGTGACCACCGCGTATCTGCAATCCTTTGCAAGTCCCAGAAGGGGATTGCATGTCACTGCCTCCTTCTGTTCCACCCCACTATTTGTCACTTAAAACTGTCTCTGTGTCTTCCTTCATCCCCACACTTTGTTTTTCCCTGGTTTCTAAAAGGATATACAAAGGTATAGGCTTGGATATGAAGTTAACTAATGGTCTTTCCTGGAGCTAAGTCCTGTGAAAAACAAGGAGATGCTTAGTGAAAAATATTATTTCTCTTCACTCTTCATTGTGCTGCAAAATTATAGCCTATTTTATATACATAACTGTCAGGGCCTCTCTCCCCCTCTGAACAACATATACTTGAATGGTTGTGGTTAGGAGAGAGCTGGAAGCACAAACAGTTGGCAAAGGGTTTCTGAGCCGGGTATGTGTTTCTCACAGCTGTTCTGTTGTCCACAGCAGATACGACATTTGCTCTTTAAAAGACACTTCCTTTTTGAAATTGTTACTGGCTTTGAGAAAATAGCATGTTTCAAGCTTTCTTTGTGCAACACAAGGAAACACAAATGGGATATAAACACATTTAAAAAATACTCTGCAAGTCACATTTAAAAGCCTGTAATTTTCTGTAGGAGGACTCTGCTGCATTTCCTTCCATTAGATCTCTTCTGTCTCATGCCTTCTCAGCACTTTGTTATCTGCCATATGTGGGAAAGTATCTCAGCAATATAATATTACATGGGGAGAAGATTTTGCCTTGAAGTGACACACTACATCAGTACAAACAGTATTAGGAATTGTCTGAGCCAGAGTCAGATTTTAGTTCAGTTTTGATGATGATTTTAAAAGGTGTGTTACACTGTTTTAGGAGGACAAGGGGAAATGAACCATCAAACAACAAGGTACATAAAAATGAATGTGCTGCAGGAAGCATACTGTGGAAATACACTTTTTCATGCAGGTATACTTAAAAAATAGGCTAGTGAATGGTTGTAAAAGTACACCAAAAAAACAGAAGTTCTTTTCTGTACTTACTTGTCTTTTCTGGCAGATGCTTTAACTAAACAAAACAAAACAAATCAAAACAGCCGAAGGGACAGTGCATTCGGGCTTTCTTTTCTATACAGGACAATCTTCCTCAGCTACATTTGGACTGCTATGTCATGCAGATCCCTTCCTAAAATGCATGACTTCATCCAGAGCTACCAGTGGTAATGTCTCAGGAAACATTCCAGAGGGACGTTTATCTGCTCATTGAGAGTGCGTTCACCTTTCCATTTGTCATCTAAAGACTGGCTGTGTAGTTCAAATCAGTTGTCCCGCGAACCTCTTGGTCAGTGAAGGGAGGCAAGTATCTTCAAAGGGCAAAGATACTTATCTTCAGAAGAGTGTCCATCACAAATAAGATGAGCCGCTGTGTAGATGTACCCTGACAGCCCAAGCAATATGAAGACAGCTTGCTCATCTTCCATATGACTGCAGTACAGCAAAGTAAGACCTGCCACTAGCATAGATTGTAAAGGTTGGAAATACCACTAAGACCATCTAGTCCAACAGTCAACCCATCCCCATCATTCCCACTAAACCATGTCCCTCAGTGCCACACTTACCCTTTTCTTGAACACCTCCAGGAACAGTGACTCCACCATCTCTCTGGGCAGCCCATTCCAATACTTCATCACTCTTTCTGAGAAGAAATTTTTCCTAATATCCAACTTGAACCTCCCCTAGAGAAACTTACGGCCATTACATCCCGCTGTAATGTTGCTCATTGTTGCACGGGGCTACCTGAAACTGCAAGGCCCTGATTGACTCCACCCTTGTCCAGGTACATCTCCCAGATACCCATGGGAGCAGTCACTGGCCTGGGAGACTTTGTTCAGGGTCTGAAGGATGGATGCATCTTGGCAGTGAATCAGTCATACGTCGCGGTGCACAAAAGGACATAACAAAGACTGCTCAGATACCTACAGCAGGAGCCAGGAGTGAGACTTTGCTATTTCAGGCAGCCTGACCAAGCAGCTAGCATTACGCGGGATGAATCCTGGCAGAAAACACACTGAACAGTAGATTTCCACATGCTATAGTATCATACTTCACTGCAAGAGAAACAATACCAGATAACAATCTCTCAAGGCAACTCCACAATTGTCTGAAATAGCTCCTGGAGTACATTCATCGAAGAGCAAAGCAGATGTTGACTTTATGGGTGTGATAAACTGTTTTAAAAAATCATAGTGCAATAGGGTTTCAGCTGTTAGCACAGATTTTGCTAAGTCATCTACATATGTCCAAGGAGAGATTTTGTCCTTAATGACTACACTTCTGCTTATTTTTAAATGGCAGCTTAAAACCATCAGGTCAGCATCAAGTATTGAAGCCAACTGCTCTTCTATTTGTTAATTTCAGTGCAGAGCCATTTTAGCTTTGCTTTCTGCCACTCAGACATCTTTGCACCACTCTGCCCAGGATTTCTGCTTGCAGTAGCATGGTGCAAGGAGACCCACATGGAGCTTGTGTGTCAAACAAAAGTTGCTGAAGTGTTTCCGGCCCAAAGCTTGTTCTGGAAAGTATCAAAGCATTCAAATGTAGTACCCAAAGGAGCAAACCCAAAAATAGATCGGCATTTCTGTCTACCCCACAAGCTTTGCTCACCTGTAAAGTTACCCTCAGCAGTAAGCAGAATCAGCTGAGTGAAGAAACAACTTTCTTTCACCAGCCTCTCCTAGTCCAAGTCCTAGGACCAGCCCAAGTCCTGCTCCAAAGTGCAGGTGCTTGGTTATTTCTATTTAGCAATAGCAGTATGTTCTATCGCTAGTTTAACCATTGGTATCTCAGTCCTGTTGGACTGTGGCACAGAACGATCGACACTGCTGCTAAACTTGTTTGGCCCCCACTGTGCAAAGAGCTGATGTCAGATTAGCCCAGTGCCCCAGCTCCACTCTGTACAGATCCCCTGGGTCAAAACCAGATCTCCTCCCACCTCTTCCCCCTCTCCTCCCCCTGAGCCTGCCTCCCTTGCCAAGCTGTCCATATAGACATGCACCAGGCATCTCCTGTTCATTTGTTCCTCAATTCCGACTATGAAGCAGTGTAATTCACATAAACTAGTCAAACTAAAATCTACATTTCTTCCTGTAGACCTAACAGAGATTTCTATACTTCCACATGTAAATTGACTTCATATAAACACATATAAACTGATTGCTGGGCTCTCCTCTGGGTAACTGTGGACATTTTCTAATCACCAGTGATTTTCACATGCTTTCCTACACTCTCAATTTTTTCAGTGCTAAGATAATGATATAAAGGCAAACCCACATCACTTTGTGGCATTTAATTGCTGGAGATGAAGGTTTTATATACAGGAAGTTTACTGGAAAATCCAGAACAAAGGGATTTCTACCTATTAGTTATGACAGTTCCGGGAATATTGAGATTTTGAATCAGAACTTAACTGGGCTTCAGTGACATGAATTTTATCTTGGAAGGAATATTATCACACTATTGGCAAATAGTACTGCTTGGTTTCTACAGAAGAAAAACTTCATTTTTATAAAAAGCATAAAATAATGTGCTGACTAGGTGAGCTTCCCTGCTGTGCTGGGAGGTTGTATAAGATTTATGCAAAACCTTATTTTGAGAACACATAAAATTCTCAGAATAGGATATGAAGGAGTGTGTATACATATATGGCTTTCATCCTCAAAACACTATAAAGGCAAGAAAAAAACTGGGAGCGTTGTGCCCCAGCTAGGCTATTAAATGTTCACACTAATACATACAGTTCCCAACTGAAAAACAGCCCCTGATTGTTAAGATTGTTAGATATCAGAGATAGAGATAAGCAAGATTTGCTAGAGTGAAATTGGAACATATAGATATGTAGGTAATTGCATATTAATATTGCTTCCAAATTTTAATCAAAGGCTATCAAGAAATCATCTATTTCTTGAAGTCGATGGAGCCACAGTATAGTAAATATAGTATACAGTAATAGTTATTTATTCTATGTTAAACAGTTTACGTGATTTAGGAGCTTTAGTTTTCAATGGCTTGAAGCAGAATTAGGAGCCTGGCATAGTATGCCAGGACAGCATGGTCCTACTGATCTGTCTTCAGCTGTCTCCATGAAATGCTGCCTTCAGCAGAACAAGCTTTTAGCTGGGATTTGAAAGGAAAGGAGGCTTATTAAATTAAGGTGTCTGTCAATTCTTTCCTAACAACTTTTGAACCAGATAGTCAGTTTAAAAAGGAAAAGACGGGGACAGAAGCCTCAGCAATCTGAAGTTCCAAAAAGCTTTCAGAAAAGAAGCAGATGCAAAAAGGAAGAACCTAATATTGCATGCCCAAGTACCAGCTCCATTTGTCCTGACAGGCAGACCCACAGCAGAGAGGCTCAGCCAGTTGGCATCCCTGCACAGAAGGACTTACATGAGCACAGCCTTTCTCTTGCCTTGCCCATAGTAGGAAGCTGAGGACAAAAAAAGTCTTAGGGGACATGAGGGGGGAGTAGTCTGGGAAAATGTGATGCAATAGGGACTGCAGGAGAGGCCAGTGATCTTTCAGGTGAAGGTGGAGGGAATATGTAGTTACACAGACAGAAATTGAATGGAAATGAGATTTTAGTAGGTCTGGTTCTTGTGTGGCTTCCTGCTTGCTAAACATAATTATCACTATCTCACATGTCAGCCTTTTTCACTGAACTGGCATTTGGCAATAAGATCTCCCCAGAATTGAGATATGCATGTTTAGCTACACATACGTATACACATGTAAGTATTTAGATCTGATTAACCCTACTTTATCTGAACCTCAGGTACATGAAAATACTTTTGGTGTCAACAAGAAAGGTACTTTATGTATAGGGAGAAATAAAAATAAGGAGTGATTATTCTTTCTTTCCTAAGCGTAAGAGGAAACCTTGGCTTGCAGTATTTAGATTTGAAATGCTACTTGTAACTTTCTTGATATATCTTTTGCTGTGCCCATAAAAGCTCTTCCAGGAAACTAAAGCTGAGACTAAAAAATCTACAATATTACCAGAGCCAAGAATTCCTCTGTCTTTTGCATCACCTCAATTGAAAGTGAGCTTGAAAAATGTTCAGCTGTGCAACAGATTAGTTTGCAGACCTACAAAGGAGGAAAAGCAGTGCAGCAATGCCAATATATTTTACTGTATCCTTTACTATTGAGCCTGAATTTCTCCCACTCCTTTCATGTTGCTGTTTTGTCTAATAGAAATAGCAGTGTATGCCATGTATCAAAATGTCTTATTGTACAACAGAATAAAGCATTGCCCAGTAACTGGTGTCAAAAAAAGATGCTGAAAGTCCAACAGTAAAAAAAAAAATAATATATGGCATAAACGATTTGGAAATAATGTGCATGTAGAAGAAATGTTTCCCTCATTTTTATTATGCGGTCATAGTGGTCTTGTACAATGACATAAAGGGTTTGCATCATTGAAGAAAATTTTGTTAAAATGTGGGAATGTTATGCATATAAGTATCAAGTTTTTAATGTACCTTACTTAGCCCTTGACCTGAGTCAGCCCATGAGTGCCAGGGGTCAGTCTTATATTAAATGCTTCCTGTTTTCTTATTCTATGAATATTACATCCATTGCCTTCTAATGATATTGAGGGTTTCACTGTAGTCTTTCAGCAGTGACCACACCTTGCATGCAGCATATTACAAAGTAAGGGCAGAATATGATCCCATCTCCTCAGTCTTACACAGTTTTCTGCTTTCTCTAAGGATAAAAGGTTGAGTTACCTATGTTAGACTAAACATACGACTTGTGCACAGTTTAAGCAAGAGAAACTCTCCTGGAAAGTTCAAGTCTCAAAGACGCAAATATGACCTTTTTCCATTGATCTTTCTTTATAGGGGCTGGGAGCATGAAATACTTTATTGTTTCCTGGCATATGTAGTCTCTGGTAGCCTAATGGTTTGTATATTTCCCTTTTATCACTTGCTTGACAGTATGCCTCGTATCTCACACTCAGATTCAACACCTCTTTTCCTTTGATCTGTTTAATCACTTTGCTCCATTGCTGACTGAGTTCTCACAGCTGATGGGGAGCTGTGACTGAGCATGTAGTATCAAAGTAGACACACTGCAGTGTAATCTAGGAACAAATATAATAATTACTACCACAGTATGAGAGTTCAGAAATGGTCTAAAACCATATTTTAGCATAGCATTTTTTTCATACTTAAAAGATAACAAAATGGCCTGAGCACACTATAGCTATCTATATTTGGAATCAAATTCATCTGCAAAGGTTTCAGAAATAAAATCATAAGTTTTAGGAATTTAGAATAGGAAACAATCTGCCAATCATGTTAAGTTCACAACTGAGTTTTATGTTAAAAACAGGGAGTTCTTTTGACTCTTGCATTTCTTGTCCTACACTCATAGTTTTCCAGTGTTTGGAAATTTCAAATTCTAGCCTCAGTCATTCTGTGAACAGTTTGTGTATGTTTATCCTTGAGTCAGAACTGCCAATTGGCTGTACTGAATCCTCACCTTCTCTGGTATTTACCTCTCCAACCAAAAAAAAGCATCATAATCCTCTCTGCTTTTGTTTTCTTAAGCTAAATCGTAGAATCATAGAATCATAGAATCATAGAATCATAGAATCATAGAATGGCCTGGGTTGAAAAGGACCACAATGATCATTGAGTTTCAACCCTCCTACTATGTGCAGGGTTGCCAACCACCAGACGAGGCTGTCCAGAGCCACATCCAGCCTGGCCTTGAATGCCTTCAGGGATGGGGCATCCACAACCTCCTTAAGCAACCTGCTCCAGTGCATCACCAACCTCTGTGTGAAAAACTTCCTCCTAATATCCAACCTAAACCTCCCCTGTTCCAGTTTAAAACCATTCCACCTTGTCCTATCACTATCTACCCTTGTAAACAGCCATTCTCCTTCCTGTTTATACACTCCCTTCAGGTACTGGAAGGCCACAATGAGGTCTTCCCAGAGCCTTCTCTTCTCCATGCTAAACAATCCCAGTTCCCTCAACCTTTCCTCATAGGAGAGGTGCTCCAGCCCTCTGATCATCTTAGTGGCCCTCCTCTGGACCCACTCCAAGAGCTCCATGTCCTTCCTGTACTGGGAGGCCGCAGGCCTGGATGCAGTACTCCAGACGGGGCCTCACAAGAGCTGAGCAGAGGGGGACAATCACCTCCCTGTCCCTGTTGGCCACCCCTTTTTTAATGCAACCTAAAACACAGTTGGCCTTCCGGGCTGCAAGCGTACAGTGCTGGCTCATGTCCAGATTCTCATCTACCAGGACTCCTAAGTCCATCTCCACAGGGCTGCTCTCAAGGAGATCTTCCCCCATTTTGTATGAGTACCCGGGATAAATAAAACAATCTCTTTTATTCTCTTGACATAAATATGTTTCTGTTCTGTTTTCCTGATTCTCTGAGTACTCACACCTTCCAGTACTGCACTTCGACTCTGTGTTTCTAGGAATTGAAAACTATAGAGATAATACACTCTACATTATAATTAAATTAGATATTATAAAGATCTATTTTATAGACTGGATTGATGGGCCAAGGTTAACGGCATGAGTTTCAATAGGGCCAAGTGTCGGGTCCTGCATTTTGGTCACAACAACCCCAGGCAACACTACAGGCTTGGGGAGGTGTGGCTGGAAAGCTGCCTGATGGAAAGGGACCTTGGTGTACTGTTGGACAGACAGCTGAATATGAGCCAGCAGTGTGCTCAGGTGGCCAAGAAGGCCAATGGCATCCTGGCTTGTATCAGGAATGGTGTGGTGAGCAGGACTAGAGAAGTCATCCTGCCCCTGTACTCAGCATTGGTGAGGCCTCACCTCGAGTGCTGTGTTCAGTTTTGGGCTCCTCAGTACAAGAAGGACATGGAGGTACTGGAGCAGGTCCAGAGAAGGGCAACAAGGCTAGTGAAGGGCTTGGAAAATCAGCCCTATGAGGAGAGGCTGAGGGAGTTGGGGCTGTTTAGTCTGGGGAAGAGGAGGCTGAGGGGAGACCTTATTACTCTCTTCCATTACCTGAAAGGTGTTTACAGTGAGAGTGGGGTAGGTCTCTTCTCACTGGTGACAGGTGACAAGACAAGGGGAAATGGCCTCAAGTTGCGCCAAGGCAAGTTTAGATTGGATGTTAGGAAACACTCCTTTACAGAAAGGGTGGTTAAACACTGGAATAGGCTCCCCAGGGAGGTGATTGAGTCACCATCTCTGGAATGTGTTTAAGAGCTGTTTGGATGTGGTGCTGAGATATGACTTAGCAGAGGGTTGTGAGAGTTAGGGCACTACAGTTAGGCTGCAGTTGGACTTGATGATCTTTGAGGTCCTTTCCAACCTGAGTAATTCTATGATTCTATGATTCTGTGATCTGGGACACAAGTACAGGATCATCCAGACTATGTACCATGCTGGCCCATTCACTGGTGAGTTAGTCCCTGTTCCTCTGGACAACACACGATTTGTGGCACAGCAAAAGTCATGGCCCTTCCCTGTAGATGCTCTGAGAGGAAAGCCAGGCTTATTTCTGGGGAGTGGCAGTGGTGGAGGGAGGAAAGCAGTCTAAGCTCATGAGCTTATGTATTTACTAATATAGATGTATGCTAGCCACAGCATTCCAGACATTAATGAGACTTCAATTACATGCTGTCAGTGCCTCCACTGGAAATACTTTGACACAGTTGATGATTGCGGTTGCTGTTATCATGGTCACAATACACAGATTGCATTACATCAAAGCCCCTAGAAGATGCTTTTGTTTACACTACCATTTAATTACAACTGAACTAGTTTCTGATCACTCATTTGAAAGTAATTTTCCATGACCAATTTTTTAATGATGCCACATCGCAAAACAAAATAACTCTATTAATAGAGTACCATTTCTGATTGGTTCTGTGACTGTTAGGTGCATGTTCATGTCAGATACCAGCCTCAGAAACATTTAAAATTTACCACTTTTTCTCCAGTCTACACCAGAGTGACAGAATAACACTTAAGTGAATTGCATTTGTGTTTAAACTGAAACCTGGAGGGGGATCTCTGGCACAGTTCTACCACTCCCTTAAGGAAACATTCTTTTTATCCACTTTTATCAAAGATAGTGTAATTATTTTTTTTCCTCTTTGTTAATCTCTAACATTTAGTGATCTATTCTACTCCACAATGCCTTTAACATTTATTTATTTATTTATTTAAGAAATTATTTCCAGTTACTTCTTTGTGAATGTGTTATACTTCACAACCACTTCTACTTCCTTTTGTTACTGTAACATCTAGTTTCACCATCTGCATCAGTTGCTTTCATTTCTCATCTTTCTTTTGTGTGACCATCAGGTAAGCACAAAGTGCTGGATAAGGCTCAGGACCAGCTCAGAAAGCCCCACCAGCACACTATCACTGGGATGCTCACAGCTTCACCACAGCACAACTCAGGGCCCAACCTGAGCAGAAATGGGACCCAGGTCTCCCTGGGCCACAGATGAGGCCGATCAGGGCAATTGAGGCTTATGGAGGCACTCAGGCCAGTACGCCCATAGATCTTTCACGTACACTTGTTAGAGTGTTGCAATATTATTTCATAGAATCACAGAATTAACAGAGTTGGAAGGGATCTTTAAAGGTCATCTAGTCCAACTCCCCTGTGATGAACAGGGATACCTACAGCTTGATCAGGAGCTCAGTGCCTTGTCCAGTCTGACCTTGCATGTTTCCATGTATGGGGTACCCACTACCTCCCTGAGCAACTTGCTTCACTACTCTTATAAAAAAATCTTTCTTCTTCTTTCCAATCTAAAGCACTCTTCTTCTAGTCTGAAACCTTTTCCCCTTGTCCTATCACAACAGATCCTGCTACAGATCCAGCTGATTTTTTCAAGTCTTCAAAGTCACAGACTCAGAGCCATAAGGTCAACGTTCAAAATGTTAATTTAACCACAGTCATAGTAAAGCTTTTCCTTGTCCTTTCACTGTGTTCACACCGTCTTTTCTAAAGCTCCCTTTCCACACCAGAAGACTGCTCTTAGACCCCACCTGAGCCCTCTCTAAGCTAGAGAACTACATCTCCCCCAACCTATCCTTTTACATATGTTCTCATATGCATCTTCTTACCAAAGTTTGAGTAATCCCCTACAGTCAGCTGACACCTCTGTCACGTGGAGTAAAGCCCAGCCCTTATAATGTTTTGAAGATGTGACCTCACACATGTTGAGCGGAGGGTAAAAGGAGAATATAAATGGAAGCTAAATGAACGCTGACTATATGGAGAGAGATCCATTTCCTGAGCATCTCCCCAGTAGCTTGCCACAGTCATCCTGTATCTTTTTCGGGCCACTTCATTTGTCCTCAGAAGAGTGTCAAGCAGAAAAGACTCCTCTGGTTCATCAGTCTACCATCGTATATGAAACTAGAGCTTGAAACAGCCAATACATCTGTAGTTTGCTTATGTCCTTGGTATATAAACTCTCAAGCATGCTTACATGCTTCCAGGCACTCTCATCTTATTTTATGTGCAGCTGCAACCCACTGATAGCATTTATTGATCATCTATTAATTCCACATGAAGTATGTATAAATGTACCCTTCATATAAAGTATGATACATTCATATACAGAAGTTTATTGTTTAGGGGGTTGTATTATATGAAACAGATCTTAATTATTAGCAGAATGAAATTACAGCATCCTGTAAGGAATCATTCTTGCTTATAAAGACAGAGAAACTATGCTGACATGTCTAATAGTACTAGAAATAGAATAGTATAGCTTTGTGCTTTATATGCAATATATAATTGTCCACAGCTAAATAGCTCTTGGCTTCATTATTTATTTAATAGCTATTTTGATCTACCATGTAGTTCTAAGTTCTGTCATAATTCTCTATAAACTATTTATCCCACTTAAATGGTTTAATTGATTGCTCTATTTGAGCAGAGAATTAAATATAGCCATATGTATGCATCTCTGTAAAATATCTGGCAGAAAATTTCAAGAGATAGTCCCATACATTTGTACTGAAAAAAAAAATATTTAAATGACCACTATGAAGTGTAAAGCAACACAAACAGAACTGTGAAATATAAGAACTCACAACTGGAAAATGCACAGCTAATGAAAAAGCTTATTCACTGAGAAGAGTGCATTCTGTTCCTAAACATAAAAAATTTGAAGACCTGATACTCATCTCATACAAAATAATTTATCTCTCCTGACTTCCAGTACTTGATTTATTGACAATCTGATTTATGCTACTGGGCAATCTTGCCCAACATCCATTATTGTCACACAGTTCGACTCAGGATCTCTGCTCCATGTTTTTTTCCTAAGACTTCAGCCTTGCCTACAAGAAGGTTACCTTGCAGTAGGAATATTCATTATACTCATGTCATACTAGCAGGGACACTTCATCCATGCTCAATGAGCTTTGAAACTCCCCTTTCAAAAATAATGCATTGTGGGACTGCTTCTGTGAAGACCTGAAGGATACTTTACAGAAGTCAGTTGGGTTGGAAGGCAGTGCAGTTTGAATGAAATCACATTTGTAAAGTGGCAGGATTTGTTTGCAGACATTACTTGCAATTTAGTATAATCCTGATATAACTTTCCATACTCTTTCAAAAGATGCTACCGCTGAATGACCGTACCTATGCACGACAGACAACCATTGACTCTCATTCAAGACAGCAGCTACACCCTGTCACTGCATTGTCAGAGACAGAGAAATACCATAGGGAATGGCTGCTGGAGTAGCTTCATTATGTGCAAAACCTCTCCCAGATTTGCAAAACATGCTGCTAGGTACAGATATATTAGATACAAATAGTGTAGCTGTAAAGTGAGCAGAAGGTAAATAGGTACTTGTCTCAACATCTGCAGAGCCTGCCTCAGGGGCAGTACAGCATTAGAGCTTCTTCGTACCTACTGAAACTTGTGCCTATTCTCCTCTGAAAGCTCAGTGCTCTACCTTGCTTCTGATCAGTTACAGTGAGGCACAGAGTTCACTCTTAAAATTCTTGTCATAAAGTGCTATTATTTAATGGATACGCCTGTGTTTTAGGGCTTGCCATACTCCAGGAAACTATTCATAGTTCTGCCACATCTTGGTGTACATAATCAAAAAGATCATTTTATAGTCATTGCCTGCACCATGGCTACCAGCCTGAGCAAATGGTGGAATGCAGGAAAACATTTGGAAAGCCTACAGGAATGCGTTCACCAAAGGATCTGATTTATCTTCTTTGACAATTTTATCTCAAAGACTTGTGACTACTAACAAAGCACAGCAATGATATAAGCTACTTCCAGGGCAAGTATAAATCAATATAATCACACTGACAGAGACATAACTTAATTTCTGCAAAGTTTACAGGATGTAAAGCTGTTCTCAACCAAGATGCTACAGAGGATCAGCACTCAAAATACGTGTTAAGTTGATGGATTTGACTGAAAGTATATTTAAAAATCAACGTTTATTTTGTATTTCTGAGTCTTGTCTCTAGCCTCCCCGTTTCCTGTAGGGCTGTCCCTGAACTCTTTTACATGGACCATCCATTACCAGCCAGGTTCCTCAGTTTCACCATTCTGATCACTTTTAAAGTTAAAAATGAACACAAATTACAGCTTACAGACTAGGAGGAGAAAGACAGAAGCGCATCGGCAGAGAGCAGCAAAAGGCAGGAGAGGAGAAAGACTGGATCTGAGCAGTAATGTGGAAACCTTCAGGCCCAAGAGACAAACACTGGTGCTTATTGATTAAAATTGAAAAGCTCTAGTGCCTAAGAGAAACTTCATCTGACAAGCTGCAGTTTTAAGGGAGGGCCTTTTCAGAAAATTAAATTGCAATTGGCTAAATGTGTCTTTCAGCTTACTGGAAATAAATCATATTGGGGAAACAAAAAGAGGGTGCTTTCAAAGTTTTCCTTTCGAAATCTTTTAAAGCCTTTTCAGCAGAAGTGGGATGATAATTATATTTGAGTGAAAAGGTAAGTACAAGAATGCTGCATCTATAGAAAATTCTTATATTGCCTTTCCTGAGCTGGAAAAAAATAACTGTAATAACAGAATTAAGGAGACACTGAAAACTCCAATAAAGACGAGATTATTTGTACTGATTATTTGGCGCACAGTTTCTTGTGTCAGATCTTAACATCAAGACACATACCCAGTATTAGCAAGAACCAGGAGCAGAAATTCCATTGTCATTTCAGAAATCTAGACTTTGTTTGTTTGTTTGTTTGTTTGTTTTGCCTCAGTTATATCCCTTTGCATTCCCCTAAAGAAACACAGCAATATGAAACATCTTTGACTTAGCATACAAAAAATTCCCTGCAAATAAAAACCTTCCTGCCAGGAGGTAGGGACAAAATGGTGGACAAGAATCAGAAGAGGAAAGAATGCAATTTCATATTCCTATCCCGTTGTTCCCATCCATTATGTACAGAGCATGTGGGATCTGTGCCAGGTGGCAAAAATTAGAATGGCCCATAGTGAAAACAGGAAATAATCAGGGCATCAGCCACTGCAAACTGGCAGAACCAGAGCAGCTCTACTGTGCCTACAGAAGCCTGGTGAAGCTACAGAGAGCACTCAGATAAACAATTGCTTTCTATAAAATGTCTGATTTTAATGGAATCAGGTGGAGACTTCTTACTCTCAAAGGAATTATATAATCAAGGAACTAGGTATAGGAAAGGTCCTCTCTGATCACTTCGATGCTTGAGATCTATTGCACTTTCCTGTTCATGTGGTGATAAATGATGTCTTTCATAAAATAACTCCTTTTTAAAGAGTCACAGTTTCTTAGTTGTGCCTGATGACCAAGATGACTGTCTATTTCTTTTTATTTGTCATCTCTGAATATCATGGTAGTTAGAATGGTTACCTCTAATTTAAATTCCTTAGAAGTTTAAGTAACCGTTTTATTTTACTGGAAGATGTCTAATAAGCCAGCTAGAGCATGTTTGTCCTCTCATGTCTGGAATAGAATATGATGCTGCTTTAATGGCGGCAGCAGAACATCAGTTTCAGAAACCATAACACCTATGGATCATCAAGAGGGAGCTGTGGTTTACAGTTGAAAACTCCTGTCCATATTCACTTGCAGGTCCCTTTCAAGCACCTCTAGCTCTTCTATACAGCTGCAGCAGAGGTGACTTGTTCCTCAAAGTACCTCCAACACATTGGGCAAACTTCGTATTACCTGTCTTGAAATGTTGATGCTTTTAGAAGACATAGGTTCTAACCAAATAATAATTTATATCTTTTCTTCTACTTTGTGTTAGAGGCGTATGACTTTGACTGTCCTTTCTTAATTGATGTCTCAAAAAAGCAGTTTACCTGCCAAAAACGTTGCTAGTAATTTGTAATGATTCGGTGAAATTGGTTAGATTGTAAAGAACTGGAAGATAGGTGTGTGACTTCAGAGAGGATCTGGATCTCAAATTCCAATACTTACGAGGGAGAAAATGATTACCCCAGTTATTCAAAAAGAATTACAAGTTGTCCCCTCTGTGAAGTGCAAGCTATTTATATATGAACTAAGCTGTTCTGCACTAGAAAATTATGGTTGTGTTGCCTGATAGATACACTTGGCTGAAGCTGGAAATGAAAACAGGCTTTCTGCCTCAGTTTCTTCCTAAATGTCACTGCATAATGTGATCTGCTATATGCCAGCAAGAGTGCACATAACAGTCACAAGCTTGCTTTTTAAAGTACCATCTGGAATGCATGTGTCTGAGCAGAGCCAGAGAAAAATTCTGCAAAGTACTGACTGTAGCATACAAATGAAACAGCAGGCTTCTTCTCTTGTCATGTTTTAGGGAAAAAGAAGAGGGGTTGGGAGGAAGATGAGTTACACTCTGAGGTTAGGATACTCACAGTATTTTCCAATCTGGGTGAAAAGAAAACTGTAAGCAAATACTTGAAATTGAGAAAAATTGTTTTTTTTTCAAAGAAATGATTTTCATGACAACTGAAGTGCAAAAAGTTACTCTTGAAAAATAATTTACTTGTATCATAAACATTTGAAGCAGTCATGAAGAGAACTCATTTGTGTCCTTTAAAACTAGAAGGACAGTGGATATAATTCAATGGACATGAGTTGCAATACACTGTATTGTAGTATTCTTTGTTCTCTGTACTATAATTACATCCATTTTTTTAGCAGAATACCTGAAAATTATGTGGAAGCTTAAAAAATTGACTTTCACATGAAGTGCATTTATCTCCACAGTAGAAACGAAACAGTTTTATATCACACAATTAACCTTAATTTTGGCCCATGCAGAGGAACTGGCTTGATTTTAATTTTGTTGGAAGAAAGCATTCTTGGCAGTCACAGGAGAAAAGTATCTAAAACAACTTGGAAAAAAATAAGCTATATTCAATTAGGCTGATGCCATTTTATAACATATTCAAAAATAAATTACAGGACAAGATTATAGACTGATCTTCACAGTAGTCACATACTACCATAAGAAAGAGATCTGATAATTCAAATCCTCCAGATTTAAACTGAGCTGAATTTAGACTATAAAATCCCTGGGATTTGCATATACTTGTGTCTTTGAAGTATCCATTTCTAAAGCCTGATGATAACTAAGTATGGAAAGACTGAAAACTAAACTTTGGAAGAGCTGCAAAATCTGACTACAGAGAGTTATCTGGAAAGGTCTGGACATATGTACTAGTTTTATGCTTTAACTAGATGGTAGGTGCTACCCAAAACTTAACATCAAGCATCCTAGATTTATTTTCAACAAGTATGTTTCTAGGAAGACATTATTGCTAGCTTAGGCAGGTTAGAGGATGAAAAAAATAAAACTGGAGACCTGTTTCTTCAGTATTTTATGAAAAAAAGTGGGCAGTTATTAAGGAAATGGTAATTACAATTAAAAAAAAATCATAATTATGTTACTGATAACACTGATATAACTTACGTTATCAGCAAAATGCAATTTGATGTTTTCTTCCAGATAGACAACCAGCATATGTTGACCAACACTGGCTAGAAAAGGAATTTTGGCCAAAAGCCACTAATAATCAGTATCTGCTGAGACAAAGAAGGTAAAATGCATGCAACTTTGAAATACTACATAAGCCAAAACAAGGATATGCTATAGACTTTTCAGTAATGATATAGGTTGAGTTATAAAGAGTTTAGATTTCTAAGTCACACAGTCATGCTTTAGCCTCATTATAACTAGAAAACTGAAGAAGAAAAATGCATGATCGGTATGGCTTATTTTTTTCCTCTGAGTGGCTTTTTTCTTATAGTACACTCAGCTAGTCCACTCCTTCAGCAGATGCTTGAATTGACACAGTCCAGCCTATCATCACTGTTACAGTGTTTAAGAATTTCTAAACTGTGGTCCAGTAAATGATAACCTCCTATAACCTACACACTTGCTGGCTCAGTGTCTGAACCACTAAATCAATTTGTACATAGACAGAGAAGCAAATAAAGAGTGGTGGTACACCAGAAGCTTTCTTGCAGGAAAAACAAACAAACAAACAAACAAAAAACACTTGAAACACTACGATAGCCAACAAACTCTAATGAGACCTAATTAAAGGAAACGAATGCTATAATCTGCAAAGGTGAGGCGGGAAAGAATATGAAGAGAACTGAGTTTATGCATTTTTATGTATTATTGTTTGATGCTATCAAGATACATTATCTGATATATTTACAACTAGGAATATAACTTTTTAGATCATTGGTAGAAAGAAACTCTTGGTATTCTATTCTATTTATTTATTTATTTACTGGGGGGGAGAAGGGCTGAAGATGGTGCCTCGTTACCTGAAATGTGTTATTCCAGAAGGGTTATTTAATAAAGTGTATGTATTTTGATTTCCTTTGGGCTGAGACCTGTTTCTTGTTCATCCATAACATTACTTTACCTACTCATAACGTGAGACTTCCTGGTGCCTCAGAGTGAAGACCAGAAGATCCTGCTCCCCAAAACAGGCTCATTTCCCCTCTCCTTTTGGCAGTCATGGTCTCCTGTCTGTGTTCAGCTACAGCCACAGTTCTCTATTTTACAGATTGGCAAATTTCAAACAAGCAAACAATGACAAATCCTGTAGCAATTCAACGACTGCAAACAAAGAAAAAACCATGATAGGTCACACAGGTGTTCCCAAAGCTGCCGACAAAGCAGCACAGAAGCAACGCCTGCAGTGCCCTGGATACCAGGAGTGTGCTACAGAGCTCACACACCTTGGTGTGCTGATCTTCTGAAGGAAGTAGGTCATAAAGAGGGATGCGCGTTTTCAGTGAGAGCCATTTTTTTACAGGTTAACTTAAAAAGTAAGCGTTGCTTTTGAGGTTTTGGTGTTCGCTCGGCAACGGGAGATGGCAAAGCAACGTGAAGCGAGGACGACCCCCAAAGGGCCCTGCTAGGCTCGGAGAGGACACGCAAGGTGGGACACCCAACGCCGACACAGGCCTGCGAACGAAACCTTCCCTCCCCAGGCCCGGCCGCTGCCATAGCAACTGAACCCGCCCCACTTCCGCCTTCCGTCGCCCCCCGCGGCCGCCGAGACGCCGTAGCTGAGCTCACGGCAGTGCGCACGCGCGCTCCGTCGCCTCAGCCGACCCCTCGTCATTCCCCCACCCCGCCCCGCCCCTTTCCCTCCCGGCGGCGCGGTGCGGCGAGGCCGGGCGCATGCGCAGTTCGACAGTTCCTACTGGGTGCCCGCCCCGTGGCGGCTGTTTCGCCGCGCAGGCGCGGTGGCGGCGGCGCGGCCGGGCGCAGGGGGGCAGTTTAACAGTAAACATCCTGCCGATTTGAACGGCGGGTTTGGGCGGCAGGAAGGGCCCCGGCCGCCATCTTGTTTGTTTGAGTGAGCGGTTCGGCTGGGTTCGGAGAAGTGCAACGGGTACCCAGCCCGGCCTGGCCAGCCGCCACGCCAGCCTCTCCCTGCCCCGGACACGGGTAAGGAGCGGCACCGGCCGCGCTCGCTCGGAAGGACGGCGGCTCCGCGCTAGGGCCGGGGGGAGCCGCACCGCCGCTGCGGCCTGGTGGCGGTACGGGCACGGCCCGCGGGGAGCGCGGCGTGAGGCGGAGGGGCGCGGAGCGGGACGGGCGGTGGTGACCCCGGCACGGGGCCGCGGGGCTTCCTTGGGGATTCGGGGCTCGGGGTTCGGCGGCCGCGGTGTTGGAGCAGTAGTGAGTGAGGGTCCGCGGGGTTGATGCACTCTGGGAGTTTCTGTGATTGTCTATAGGCTTCTGTGAGGTATAGAATATACTCCCCCTGTACTCAGCACTGGTGAGGCCGCACCCCGAGTACTGTGTCCAGTTTTGGGCCCCTCACTGTAAGAAAGACATCGAGGCCCTGGAGCGTGTCCAGAGGAGGGCAACAAAGCTGGTGAGGGGTCTGGAGCACAGGCCTTATGAAGAGCGGCTGAAGGAGCTGGGATTGTTCAGTCTGGAGAAGAGGAGGCTCAGGGGAGACCTTATTGCTCTCTACAACTACCTGAAGGGAGGTTGTAGTGAGCTGGGGGTCAGCCTCTTCTCTCGTGTGACTAGTGATAGGACTAGAGGGAATGGCTTCAAGCTGTGCCAGGGAAGATTCAGGCTGGACGTTAGGAAATACTACTTCTCTGAAAGGGTGGTCAGACACTGGAATGGGCTGTCCAGAGAGGTAGTGGAGTCACCGACCCTGGAGGTGTTCAAGGAATGTTTGGATGTTGTGTTGAGGGACGTGGCTTAGTGAGAACTATTGGTGATGGGTGGATGGTTGGACTGGATGATCTTGTGGGTCTTTTCCAACCTTAGCGATTCTATGATAGAACAAGTGCCGTGTTTGTGTCGGTAACAAAAGAGGTGGGGGTCTGTGTGGTTCATTGGCATGGTACCGTTAGGGTTAAAATGACCTTTGGTTGTATTCAGATGCTTAGAAGAAAATACTGTAAATTTGGGGAAGTTAGCATGCAGGCCCCCATTGTGTGAATGTGTGTGTTAAGCACACAATACTTCTGTTAACGTCATCCTGTGTAAAACTAATTACGTGACAAATGGGGAAACATCAGAGCATTAGGATCGGGGTGGGGTGGTAAGCGTTCATTTTGCGTGTTTGATATTCCATGGAACTTGGAAACACCACACAAACAGATCCCAAATATTTACTACAGAGGAAGCTGAGGGGACACAAAAGGAGGAGCAAAAGGTTTGTGAGACCTCCAGTAATCTGAAATTACCACACAGATTACTGTTGTCTGACCATCGAGGTTGCTGCTACTCTACTTCAGATATGACAGTATTTCCCCCAGAAGTGAGAGTAGTTGCACAGTTGATGCATGAGTTTAACTGGAAGGCCAAATGTTAAGAACCAGGTTTTCTCTGGTCAGATTTTTTGGGTTATCTGCTGGGGAAAAAATAAACGGCTGATAAAGTCTGTTGTCTTTATCAACTTACATACGTTTAAAGAGTGTGTTAGTACTTGATTGCTGTAATTGGATCATTAGTCTTTTGACTTGGAGCCACAGTTTCAATGTATGGTTTCGGATAGTTGAGGTAGGACCTACAAATAATCTTTTCCACTGTGTAAATGGACATGCTGAATCTGGGTGGGAGGGCAGGATACCTGCTAGTAAAATAGAGGTTGTGGCTGGGACAGCTGAAGGAAAACCATTCCTAAGGTTCAGTAACCTCAGACAATGAGAATTCTGAACGATCTGCTGTTTGCATTAGATGGAGTTAGTGGGTGCTGGTTCTAGCAGTTTGGCAATGTAGGTGTGTAGTATATTGTGACTGGAGAACAGTGAATGCATTTCCTACAAACTAGTGTGTTTTGAGCAGTTGCAGACCTAGTAGTACAACCTTTGGCATAGGAAGGTAGAATGTAAGGTGATGGAAAAAAGTAAAACCTGGGGACAAATAGAAAATGCTGTTATGTGTATATCAAAAGTATGTCAGGTTGGGCTAGTTCAATTTCATCTTCTGAATAATTGATTTTGTGGACATAAGAAATTGAAGTGACTTATCATTGAACTTCCATAAAGCTGGAGTTGCCACAGAGAAATGTATTAAATATAGAAAAATGTGAGTTAACAAGAGAACTATAAAGTTTATTGAAGAAAGGAGGTGAAAGCAGACTGAGCTCTAAGCAGTTAGAATCATAGAATCACCCAAGGTTGGAAAGCACCTCCAAGACCATCCAGTCCAACCATTCATCTACCACCAATGTTTCCCACTAAACCATGGCCCTCAGTATAACATCTTAATGTTTCTTGAACACCTCCAGGATGGTGACTCCACCACCTCCCTGGGCAGCCTGTGCCAGCGCCTGGCTACTCTGTTGGTGAAGTATTTCCTAACGTCCAACCTGAATCTCCCTTGTTGTGACCTGAGGCCATTCCCTCTCCTCTTACCACCGTTACCTGGGAGAAGAGGCTGACTCCCATGTCATCACAACCTCCTTTCAGGTAGTTGTAGAGAGTGACAAGGTTGCTCCCGAGCCTCCTGTTCTCCTGATTGAACAATCCCAAGTCCATTCATTGCAGTTCCCAGTGGAATTTGTAAGGGCTGATCCTCTGATCATTTTTTTTCAGTGCTGTCAGGTGTTCAGTGTGCTAATGGAACTTGCTGGTGAAATGGCATAAGTGGTTGCGCCCACACCAGGGAAGGTGTAGGCATGTAAGGACTGTATGTTGGAGGACTATGACATAAAAAAGAATCAAATGTACAACTACGGGACTGAGACCTTCTGGACCTGGGAGGTGTAGGCAGCTCCAGGTGCGGCAGGTGAACAGGGCTGGGACTGGCATAGCATAAAGAAACAGAAGCAGTGTAGGAAAAAAATGTAAGGAGGGGAAAAAAAAAGCAGATAAATTGATGTAGAAAAATAGCACAAAGACAAATTATAATGACTGTCTGATTTTTGAACTGTAATATGGAAGGTGTCTGCTGATCCGTGGTTCACTTTGGTTCTAGGATAGCCTTGTGACAGGAACAGAAGTAGGTGACACAACAAGACTCAACCTATGAACTTGTTTATGTAAACATGGCCTAGTAGGGTAGCAGACAAGTAGATTTAACGGGTTACAGTGGAGAAATTCTCATCTTCATAAGCTTTTTTTTTAAGACAGTAAACTGTCAACTGTTATTACACTTCTGAGTGTGTTGGAAGATGGTGCTCAACTCTGAGTGCTTTTCAGAGTTTATATACTTACTGTTTCAACATGCAGAAGACTTAAAAAGGGGTGGCCAGCAGGGAGAGGGAGGTGATTGTCCCCCTCTGCTCGGCTCTTGTGAGGCCCCGTCTGGAGTACTGCGTCCAGGCCTGCGGCCCCCCAGTACAGGAAGGACGTGGAGCTCTTGGAGCGGGTCCAGAGGAGGGCCACTAAGATGATCAGAGGGCTGGAGCACCTCTCCTGTGGGGAAAGGTTGAGGGAACTGGGATTGTTTAGCTTGGAGAAGGCTCTGGGAAGACCTCATTGTGTCCTTCCAGTACTTGAAGGGAGCACATAAACAGGAGGGGGAACAGCTGTTTACGAGGGTGGATAGTGATAGGACAAGGGGGAATGGTTTTAACTGGGACAGGGGAGGTTTAGGTTGGATATTAGGAGGAATTTTTTCACCCAGAGGGTGGTGACGCACTGGAACAGGTTGCCCAAGGAGGTTGTGGATGCCCCATCCCTGGAGGCATTCAAGGCCAGGCTGGATGTAGCTCTGGACAGCCTGGTCTGGTGGTTGGCGACCCTGCACATAGCAGGGGAGTTGAAACTCAATGATCATTGTGGTCCTTTTCAACCCAGGCCATTCTGTGATTCATTCTATGACTGTAAGTTTGAATTCATGCTTCAGATTAAGTTTCACAAGTACTGACCGCCCAGCTCTCTGGTTGCTTTTTTGGGAGGATCAGTTGCTGTATACTTTAGATAGCAAAATGAACTGTCTGAGCTGTATTAGTATCACTTTACATATTCAGTTATTTTGTATATAAAATTACAGACTTCAATACTTCTGCAGAAGGAAAAATGTTAAAAGATGATGCAGTTGTTGAGCAAGGTTTGGGCAGAGGAACTTGAACGTTGACGGTAACATAACAGCTCATTGAAGCAAATTCAAAATGAATTAAAATCAAGTTGAAGCTTTCTTAAAAGCGCAATTGGGCAGGGTTGGGATTTGACCCCAGCTGGTCTTGTGTGAATACATACTGTTTCTACCATGTTCATTTTCCTGTCCTTCTTGAAGTGCTGGAAGTTCTTAGGATGAGTTATGGAACAAGACCTCAAAACTAGTCAATTTCAAAAGTTGCCAATGCTATTTTACCTTATAATCTTCTTAAGAGCCATCAGCTCCCTTTTTTCTTTTGTGGCTTCCTATTTGTTGCTTTTGCACCCAAAGACAGATGTTCTGTGTGTCTACGTGAATAGTCTCTCCAAAAAAACTTCTAGTGCCTTTAACATTGATCCCAACCTTAAATTACACCAGAAAATCTTCCTTATTTTATGCCACTGCATTGATATACTGCCCTGTGTATTAAAGGTCAAACAATAAAGTAAGGAAAATAATTACCTGCAAAGAAAGAAAAAATATCTGAAGAAAGTAAGGGCAGCCCTTGGGGTGTGCTGTAAGCCATTGTGCTGGTGCTCTGAACAACTACAGTTGAGCTGCTGCAGCTGAGACATGCGAAGACACGTTTGGTGCAGCTGATAGAAGCTAGGTATTACAATACAGCAGGTCATCTGGAATTTCCAAGTGGCAGAGACTCCTTACTGTGACATGGGAAGATAGTGTGGCTTTGAACAGAAGTATTATTTGTTGGCAGTAGTTCATTTTAAAGTGCTTTAAATGATTTGTACTCTGATGCTCGTGGTTTTTCTTGATGCGTTTTGCTGTGGAGAGGCTTCAATAATGGCTGAAACGAAACAGCCTCTGTCAAAAGTTAGTTATAATGGATTCAAACTTGCCTCATAAGTACCATATGCATGCAATATATTCTTCCTGTCTGCAAGATGAGTGAGTTTTAGGTTTGAGCCATAATTCTGGTACTGAGAGGAGTCAAACCTAAGAAGCAGTGCAAGCAGATTGGCTTTTGTGGTGTAATAGTTTTCAGCCTCTGTTCTTTGATTTAATTACTAATAGAGCATACGTTTTAAAACCCATTCCCATATGTTAAGTCCCCTTATGGGGAGTACTTTGACTTGGGCTGTCAGTTCTTTGAAAGACAGAAGTTGTTAGCAATGTCTGATTCAGAAAGTCAAAGCAAAAATCCCTCAACTTTGTGGTATAACTGACCTCCCCATTTATAGGGGCAACTTGCTTCCTCTCAAAGTCTTAGCCATCTGCTTACATTATCACTGCTATCCAGGGTTTGAAGTGATAAGTTGCTTCTTCTCATTAGTTCTAAAAGAATGTTCTGTGTTTGACAGGAAATCTTCGGTACATTTTCAGGCTTACGGTTTATAGTATGTTTGAAGTTCTGTCACAGCCAGGCCATTTAATGATTGTAATGTATTAACGAACAATTATACCAAGCTCTGTGAATCAATGTACATTCTTTTCCAACTGTTGGAAGGTCTTGTTAAGTGTGTGTTTGCTTTCCTCCACTCTTCCTCCTCACATTTATGGGTAATTTACAGGCCTCTTGCTCAGGGCAGTGCAACTCCCGTTAGAAAAATGCTGTGCTACGAAGTTATGTCTCTGTGTATTCAAAAGTATTATGAGACATTTGAAAATGCGTGAGGGACTGAATTGTCCAGTGGCCTTTGGGGCGGCGTGAAGTTTTCCAAAAGCCAGTAGGAGGAGGAGGGAAAGGAAGCTCTTACTGACCAAGAGCACTTCCAAAGTGATTTTGTTTTGCTTCCTAGAGAAACTTGCTCATTTCTAGCTTGGTGCAGTGCTGTTCTTAAGCCCACACAGTCTCAGCACACAAAAATAAGTAACTTTGACTTTTGTTAATTTGCAGCTGTTACGACTGACACCTGTCTTGTGAACTCATAACAGAAATTGTAATGCTTGCTATATACTATGTTAGCTCCAGCTGAACATGGCCTTTGTTCTCTTTACATCTCATGTACTGTGTCCATTCTTGGCTATGGACAGAAGTGGTGCCCAGCCTGTTCATTAGACAGATAAGTTTGATAATTGTTTGGACAACAGAAGAGTTTCCATTCTGTATTTAGTGCTCAAAGCTCAAATGGTTGATGTTTACTTTCAGGAATCTATTCCTAGATATGCAGTTTTTCACTTATTACCCGGATATGCAGAGGTTGGCCTTGCTTCCACTGAGCCAAGTGCTTCTTATGAAGCATACACCATAAATACCAACAGCTCTGTTATAGCTGCTGTGAAACTTGTTTCTTTTACCTGCGAGCTAATTGCAATCATCTAGCGGTTGTCTTGGTGAGAATCTCTCTCTGGCTATCATGTTTACCAAGGCTTTGTGTTTCACTGTGATCCCTATTTGCTTGTAAATTGTGTTGGTACACATTGTAAACTTGTTTTTAATGGTTAGAAATTGATGTTGCTTGTGTTGCCCAAACTAAACTGCTCCTGCTTACTGCGGTGTTGGTGCTCAAAAGCCTCAGCTGTTCTTGCTGCATTTCTCCCATTTTTTCCATATCCTCCTCTCTTCCCCCCCTCCCCTGATATGGGTAGTGCTAGAGAAGCTGTATGTGGAGAATCTTCTACCTCTGCAAAGCAAAGTTACCTCTAGCTTGTAGTTAAACTGAGTCAGATGCTTACCTTGTGCACATATTAGCAGCTTCATGTCACAAGAATTCATGGTGTCTTGCTTCCCCATGGCTTTATATGCTGGTGTCTTTATCAGCAGTAAGGAGGTACTTATAAGTAGAAAACAGGTAGCTGCTAGGTAAGAGGAAGGAAGTCTTACTTTCTGGTGGGGGAGGAAGAAGTGAAGCCTTCAGGAAGTTTGGAGTGATGCAGTTGGTTTCCTCATCACTTGCATAAAAAATATGAAATACTACTAAGAGGATTCTGAGATGGTTGGCAGTCTGTTCAGAAATAGAGTAGTACCTTCTGTTTTAAGAAAACATGGAGCAGCCTGCAGAGTTGACCACTGTATTTTAGAATGTCCTATGTTTAGCTAAAACAATATATATTATAGTAGTGGCTACTGAGAAAGCTTGACTAGAAAGAAATGGAAGAGGTAGAAGACCACTGTGGCTAAGAAAACTGGTACATGTCTGTTTTCATTCTGACAGTTTGCTACTGTCATAAATTCTGGTAAATATTCAAGGGCTTTTTTTTCCTTGTAGTATGGTAAACATGTTAAAGCTATGTGAATGGTTTTAGTCTGTGGAAGGAGCATTGATTGATCACCATTCTTCCTGCTTCATGTTTTCTTTGCACAAAATTAATGTATTACATAACCGACACCTGTAAGTGTTGGCCTCGTAAGTGTTTTATACGAATTCTTTGATCTTAATGAATGAAAAGCAAACATAAGGAGTATGTTTGTAAGGATGTTACTCATCAAGAATTCTTTCTTTCTCTCTATTTGCCTTTCTATTTACAGATTTGCTCTTCGATCTAGACATTTGGGACCATGTTCTATGCCCACTTTGTCCTGAGCAAGCGTGGGCCGCTGGCCAAAATATGGCTAGCGGCCCACTGGGATAAGAAGCTAACCAAAGCCCATGTTTTTGAATGTAATCTGGAGAGCAGCGTGGAGAGTATCATTTCACCAAAGGTATCTATTTTACACTGATGTAATGTTATCTTGTACTGAAAAGAAATTGTGCAGGTGGTGGTTACTATTTCGGTTGCTTAGAGTTGCTGTTCTAAAGCATGAAAAGATCTCTTCAGATGTGAAGTACTCTTTTGAATGATTCTAAAGATTACTTTCTTGTCAATTTTCTAATACTAGAGTATCATGCAATTTAGTTACAAAATGTTTTATTTTGTGTAAATGGAGAATTTGTATCTTGATATGTTGTGCGTCCTTTAGAAGCAGATGTTTGCAGAAGAGGAAGCCTGAACTTATCTGCAAAGTTATCTCTTAAAGGCCTTTGTGCTTCCAGAGTTGTTGTTTCTGGAAGCTGCAGAAATAATATTTGAAATATTGTTTATATGCTTGTGACCAAAGTACAAAACAGACGTTTTATCAACAACAAAAAGAAGTGAAGACTTACAATAGCTTGTAATGTTACTGGCTTTGTGAAGATAGGTTTTCATTCAATAACAATATTACAGGGTAATGTAGAAGCCTTGCTTTTGAACCTTTTGGTTTTTGCTTGTTTTTGTGGAAAGTGAACAGGGACAAAACTGGAAGAATATAACACCTGTACAGTTATTGTGAAACCAGGGGGAATTTTGAGGGACTTGTGTTCTTCATGTCTTTTTCTTCACTGCTTTTCATTGAAAACAAGAATACCCATTCACTGATTTGGTTATAACTTCTGTCCCTTAAGAGTAAGAAAGGCCCTATGTAAAAAAGAAAGAAAATTTACTTTTCTTTTGATTGAATCAAACAAAAGTGTCTTAATAATGCTAATCTGGATTTTGAAACAACTGCCATTTTGAAGCAGAGATACCTATAATACAATTGCAGAGATGCTTACTGTTCTAGTACAAAGTCATTTCCTTCAGTGCCAGCCCTGGAAGGATTTGGAGAGGATGCTTGTGGACTCATTTGAGAGCTCCTTTCAGAAAAAGGAGAAACTGCTGGGCACTCTTTCATATGTTTAACTTGGTGTAAGACTTTCATCAGTTGCTGTAATGTGAGATAATGTATGCAGTTTTGTATTCGTGAAGTTTGAGGTTAGACTTTTTAAGGTTTAATCTTTCTTCAACACAAATCAGGTGTTCTTTCAGACCAAGACATTTAAGAAGAATCCTTCTCTGGAGATTTCCTATGGCTCCTTCAGTGCATGAAGTACTCAATTACACAGCAAAACATTTAGGTTAAGGAGGAGAGTGATTTAAGCTAATTTAATGTGACAGTGTTTGTTTATGAACGTCTTTCGTCTTCCACTGTTCTGCTTTGCTCTGTAACTGAAGGACAGATGATGGAGAGGTAGCACAGCACTGTCTTTAACCACACCTCAGCTTAATCACATCGTAATTTCTGACTGTCCAAAATTTGATTGATTTATTTATTTTTCACAACGGAAGTGACAAAGGTGTCAGTAAAGGATATGGTGAATTGGATTTTGTCTTTTGTCTTGTCTTAAGCACTGGAATAGGCTCCCCAGGGAGGTGGTTGAGTCACCATCCCTGGATGTGTTTAAGAACCATTAGAATGTGGTGCTCAGGGACATGATTTAATGAGAGTTGTTAGAGTTAGGGTAGGATGGTTAGGTTGTGTTGGATTCAATGATCTCTAAGGTCTTTTCCAACCTGAGTGATTCTGTGATTCTGTGATTTGATGCCTTTTTTTTTTTTAGCTATACAGCAATGTTTGGAAATTCCTTAAGTGAGATTCTCACCAATTTACAATTTACTTACATTTTCCTGCTTATCCTTGAGTAATATACGGAGTATCATCTGAAACTGTAAACTTTTCATTCAGTATTTGTTTAGAGTTTTCTACTGATTTTTATCTTTATTTGGAATATTTGGTATTACTGAAAAACTCATACAAAGCTGGCAGATTTAATCATAGGGAAGAGGTAAGGCTACACCTAAATCACTGATTGTGTAATCTTCTTTTAGGTGAAGATGGCACTTCGAACTTCAGGACATCTCTTATTAGGTGTTGTCAGAATCTACCACAGGAAAGCAAAATACCTTCTTGCAGACTGTAATGAGGCCTTCATTAAGATTAAGATGGCTTTTCGTCCAGGTACCTATCTTTGTCCAAGTGCTTCTGAAGTTTTATAACCCTTTTTAAGGTGATACAGAATTCTACTTCCTGTTCGTAATGCAATAACTACCTACAGTTATATAGGGTAATTACAGATTATTTTCCTTAGTGTTTCTTCAAGCTGGCTATGTGAATGAGTTGTATGATGAATTTTTTTGATTGAATTCTGAACAAAATCTTTTCCTATTGGGGTTGATTGAGTAAAAGAATCTCAAAAAATGGGATGCTGACTTGAAACAATTTGAGGCACTTGTCTCTATTCTCAGTTTACTAACTTTGCAGCTTAACCATTGTGGTATTCTTGTTTGCTCTGAGAATTGCTTACATGTTTTAGTCAGCTATCAAATTGCCCTGAGAGCACAGCTGAGTTTCTTAGTTGCTAACCAGGGACTATGGCAAGTAAACTTGTGGAGTCATGCTTGTTCCTGGCACACTGGATGGTGATTCTTTGATTATGCATTGTGGAGGGAAACAGAGTTGGCAGTGTTTCTGAAATATCAGTACCTCAGAATGGCCTGTGTTGTGTGGGTCAGAAGGCAGAACATGGAGCTCAGATCTCCCACTGGTTACAGAAGGAGCTGAATCTGCATTTTCCCTGCAGATGTCCTCACCTCTAAGCTTTTGAATTAAACAGGGGCAATGTTACTACTGGCTCTACATAGTATTAAGTAACTACTTACTGCCAGTTCTGTTTTGCTGTGATGTTGCCCATAGAATAGCAGATAAAGTATCTCAGGAGGATTAAAAAAGACAAAAACCAAACACTGATGTGGTTTAGATCATTTAGCTATTTTCAGTGAAGAAGCAGATTTGTGTGGGTGATCCAAGTACTGTGCTGGGATTTCAGAAGTTAATTGAACGGACTACATGACCAGAAGCAGAGTAGTTATTGTGTTGTCACTGCTTAGCACAAACCAAGATGTAGAACTATGTATCTCATCTGGAGCATCGCAATCAAGTGATTTCCTAACAGGTACCTACATTAACAGATACCTGTGTAGTATTGTGATGTCGTAAAATGCCTGCATTAGCTGTGTGGCTCAGCACTGTGCTACACAAACATTTAGTGACCCAAAGCGTGTGGTTCTTACAGGGTTATACAATTCAGTATGTCAGCTTGATAAATAGGTGTTTTGATGTTAGCCTGAATCTCAATGCTTACATTATCTAAGATTTCTTCACAGGTGTTTAGCATAGTTTCAACTCAACAATTTAAAGACAATAAGTTTATGAAGGAACGGCTTCAGTGAAAGCACAGGGAAAAATGCTGTCCTTGTAAGGAATGGGAACTCATGCCTGAGTGTTTTTTCTCTGCAGGGGTTGTTGATTTGCCTGAGGAAAACAGAGAGGCTGCTTACAATGCTATTACCTTACCTGAAGAGTTTCATGATTTTGACCAACCACTTCCTGACCTAGAGTAAGCTAATGCTTTTCTTACAACTTCTTAATGAGTTATCTGTAAACATGGCAAGTATACAGGTTGAAGACTTCTTAGCCTTTAAGAAATTCAGGGGGCTGCTGTTTTGTGTATTATTTGTAATGGAATTTCTGGGATGTGGCTTGCTTTAATAAATGGTCCATTTGGTTTGTACTCAATTTGGATTCTATACTAAATTTCAATTGCAAAAAAAAAAAAATGCTTTTCTAAGAACAGTGCCTTAACACACAGCTGAATATTAACTTAGTACATTTACTAGATACATTTTTCATAACTATATTAATAGCTCTTGGAGTTGAAGGAGGGCAGTACTGTTTTTAGTTATTAAATTGGTCTCAAGGTTAATGGCCCAGCATAACAAGGCTGAAAGAGAGGTTACTGACATGTTTTCCTGAAGATGGCACAACCTGAGTTAGAGGTTTTAACCTTTAATAGTCTCAGTGATTCAAGTAGGACATTCTATTCTGTGTTTGTCGTCCACTTTTTCATTGATTTAAGCGTATAGTGAACTGTTTAGGAATTTCATGTTTATCTAAGGATTTATCTATTTGTTTATTTTTAATGGAGATGTTAATAATTGCCTTCTGTTTGTTTAAGTGATATTGATGTGGCCCAGCAGTTCAGTTTGAACCAGAGTAGAGTGGAAGAAATTACAATGAGAGAAGAAGTAGGCAACATCAGTATCCTCCAGGATAATGACTTTGGTAAAATCTTGTATATTATTATGTTGTTCATAAGCTAGTTTTGATAACTGTGAAGTTGTAGTCTTACAATTACTACAGAATTCCTGCTAGTAAGTACAAAAACAAATCAGATCAAACTTGATGTGTTTCCATATGTTTAGTTTTTATGTTGTTGAGGTTTCCAGAAAGTCCCCAGCATGCTTCTAGCTGCTTAGCTAAAGCTGAAGGATGTTCTGTCATGATAATTAGTAAAATACTATATCAATATTAATTTTAATACGTGCTGTGAAAAAGTCAGTTGTCACTTGAGTTCTAGGTGTGTTTTCAGTCAAAACATGCTAGGAGTTTTCTAAAGCTGGAGCAGTCAGTGGTGGCAGGTTTGCTGATGCTCCTTTCAGTATCTGCTCAAGGATAGTGTTCTAAGATCTGAATCAAAACCTGAAAATTTTTATTTGGGAAGTATTTACCTTTGGATAGTCGAAGTGTAATAATATCAATAATTTAATATCTTATTAAAAATGTAGATTGAGTTTTGATTGCTGATTTGAAATCAGTTTGGTCTCTGTACATGCAACTCCATCTCAAGGCATAGGATATAACTTCAAGTAGTCTTCGATTATAAGATCTTAATAACATCAGTTTCAGAAAGCTTTAAAGAGGAGATGTTTTTTCCTGTAATTGTTTAAACAGTATTTTTGCTGTTAGTACTGATGAGCATTGTTTAGGGCCACAAAAATGACCCAAAGGATGAAACATCTCCCCTATGAGGACAGGCTGAGAGAGCTGGGGCTGTTCAGCCTGGAGAACAGAAGGCTCCAGGGAGACCTGAGAGCAACCCTTCAGTATCTAAAGAAAGGGGGGGTGAGTAAGAAGGGGGCAGACTCCTTAGCAGGATCTGGTGTGATGGGACAAGGGGAAATGGTTTCAGACTAAAAGGAAAGATTTAGATTGGATAGAATAAAAAGTTTTATAAAATAAAGGTAGTAAAGCACTGGAACAGGTTACCCAGAGATGGTGTAGGTGCCCCATCTCTGGAGACGTGCAAGGTCAGGCTGGATGGGGCTCTGAGCACCCTGTTTGATCTGTAGGTGTCCCTGTTCATTGCAGGGCAGTTGGACTAGATAGCCTAAAGGTCCGTTCCGACTCTTAAGGATCCTTAGATTTCTTCTTTTTTGCCTATTAACTGTGAAATTAAAGTAGCTGTGGAAATGTTTGTTTCAATATAATTTGCACTTTATGAAAAATAACAGGATTAAAACAATGAAAAGGTTTGGTCTTACAAGTGAACCTTTCTTGATCGATCCGTTAGGTCACTCGCATACCGGTTCTTCAGCATTTACAGCTGTGAAATCACTCTTGCAGGTGACTTTGGGATGGATGATCGTGAGATGATGAGAGAAGGTAGTGCATTTGAAGATGACATGCTAGTGAGCACCAGTGCTTCCAATCTTCTACTGGAACCTGAACAGAGCACCAGTCACCTTAATGAGAAAGCTAATCACCTGGAATATGAGGACCAATACAAAGATGATAATTTTGGAGAAGGAAATGATGGTGGAATATTGGGTATGTTTGAGAAATTAGTATATTTTTCCTGTATCCTATGTCATACCTTAATATTTTCTTGGGAAGGAGGACGAGGAGGTTGTTTACTGTGTTACTTTGGTCCTCTTTAAGTTGTGCTTTCAGCAGTACTATTCTGGTTTATGAGTGCTGTTGCAGCATAGACAATACATTCCAGATACACTGCTGTATATTTTTAAATCAAGTATAACTAAATCATCCAGAGCTTTTCCATTCTGTAAAGTAACATTCTTTAGAGAAAAAACAGCATACAACTCTTGGAATGGTTTCATTAATGTGTTACAAGTTATATTAAGTACTTCTACTTCAAGTACTAAGAAACCTTGCAAGGTGCAAATACGTGGCAAGTGTATTATAATAAAGTTTATCTGCAAGTTCTGAATTGGAGCTGAAATTTGCCTTGGAAAATCACTCGTGATGGCTTTCATGTCAGCATTGAAAATTAGGTTTCTCTAACTTTTGCGTTATCTTTATCTGTGTTCTCCTAAATTCGTCCATGCTTCGTTATAAACTTGTTTGTACTTCATGAATTTATGGGGGCAAAACCGACGATGTTTTCATGCGGTCATTTCAGATGACAAACTTCTCAGTAATAATGATGGTGGTATTTTTGATGACCCACCTGCGCTCTCAGAAGGTGGAGTAATGATGCCAGAGCAACCTCCCCATGATGATATGGATGACGATGATAATGTATCAAGTGAGTATGAGCTAAGGCTAGAACTTGAATTGTTTTTAACCAATTTAATTAAGAATGTAATTCCTTGGGGGGATGTTGAACTGAACGTATGTATGAAATGTGTTAGACCATTTTAAGAGAGAGAGGATGGGAAGCATAGCATAGTTTTTATTTTGATATTATAGTACACTGTATTTGTTCTTACTGCCAGTGGGTGGACCAGACAGCCCAGACTCGGTAGATCCAGTTGAACCATTACCAACCATGACTGATCAGACAACTCTTGTTCCCAATGAAGAAGAAGCTTTCGCTCTGGAGCCTATTGACATAACTGGTAAGTAAACTGTTCGGAAATATTTTCTTTGGATCCTTCACAGCCCACCTTAGTATGATGGAGTAGAAATGAATGTCTAGGACTTTTACTGACTCTTTCTCAATTGAGAAAGAAACCAAGGACTGAGTGCTGAATTCATTTTATCCTAATTTGGACCTTTTAGTGTTTCTGGACAGGTAACTTGTTTCAGTAATCCTGGAGTACACTGGTTTGTAACTTTTGAGGAACGCGTGGAGTTAAAAAAAAAAACACAGTGAATTGGAAAAGACCTTATCATGTCTTCAATTGTAATGCAGTGACTGTAGTGCACCAGCATTGTCACTGTGGTAGTTTTGATGGCCAGGAGTGACTGTTTAAATTGTGAACGCTGCTTAGAGGAGTGATCTTTTTTCTAGTATAGCTTTTATGAATTACTGAATCCAACAGATTAATCTCTTTATTTGAAGCTCTAGCAAGTAGAGAAAAAGACAGAATTTCATTAATGCAAGACACTTGCTTACTTTAAATGATATTGCATTTGGTTCAGAATAAACAGATCCCTGCTTTAACTTAAGCTTCACTTAAAAAAAAGTAAAATAAAATTAAGATCTGTTAAAATACATATATATAGTTTGTCCTGTATTTGGACCTCCAGACTGATTTACTGCTTGACCAGTTAGTAAGCCCTGGCACTGCCCTCTGGTGGTAAGCTTAGCTGATCAGCTGGGACCAGCAAAGACAGCATTTGCCAGGGCTTCAGGGTCTGCTGCCAAGGGCCAGGCTGTAAACAGTTTATAGTAAAGCCTTCTAGAACAGGATGAGAGGTTCAGGTATGATAACCACCCATATTAATATTACCAAAGTTCACATAGGGCTTAAGGGGGAAAAAAAAAAGTTGTTATAATACTTCCATTTTTTGGCCAATGGGACCTTACATCTCAGGGACTTGCTCATAAAGAACACCATCCAAATAAACCATGAGGGAGGAGGCATATGCAGCTAAGGATATTGACAATTATAAGAAAGATTCAGTTAGACTGTGAGTGTACCCAGAAGAATTTGTAGGCTGTGGGACAGTATTTGTAGTGATTAACATTTGATACAGTGCTTTTTAGGCTTTCATACCTTCCATTGCTAACATTTCCTTATTCTTGTGGCTGCATTATATGTGGGCAAGTAAGGCCTATAGAGAATCTGTAAGATTTCTACTACAGTTTGGTGTCTTGATGAGCTCACCTTCACTGATTTTAAAAAATCTCAACAGTCAAGGAAACCAAAGCAAAGAGGAAGAGAAAGCTCATTGTGGACAGTGTGAAAGAGTTGGATAGCAAGACCATTCGAGCCCAGTTAAGTGATTACTCTGATATTGTTACGACGTTGGACTTGGCACCCCCTACGAAGAAACTGATGATGTGGAAAGAAACTGGAGGAGTTGAAAAGCTTTTCTCCCTGCCTGCACAGCCTCTGTGGAATAACAGGCTACTTAAGGTAATGTTTATTGTATGAATTAATTTATAAATGGGCTGTGTTCAGGATTGTGCCTCATTGGTAAACACCAGTATTTGAGTTACAATCTGGTGACAGGAGTATTCTTCATTTTTCTTCTTGTTTTTGCTTTTTGTGTTCTTTTTTTTTAAAGAAAGACTCATTAAAAATGACATAAAATACCAATGCTTAAAATATTTATCAGTTACAGAAATAATTTTTTTGTTTTAAATGTTGGAGAGGAGATTAAAAAGGGGGAAGGAAAGATGGCATGTGATTGCTTTATGCGACAAGACACTGAGAGCTGCAGTAGTGAGTAGTTTAACCTTTCTCCTGTAGCTCTTTACTCGTTGTCTGACACCCCTGGTTCCAGAAGACCTAAGAAAGAGGAGGAAAGGTGGAGAAGCTGACAACCTTGATGAGTTCCTTAAAGATTTTGAAAACCCAGAGGTGCCCAGAGAGGAACAGCAACAGCAGCAGCAGCAACAGCAGCGAGATGTCATTGGTTTGTTTGTCGTTGGTCATTTGGTCAAAGATGCTCTGCTTTCCTTCAGAGCTTGTTTCTTTCCTTTGTTCTTAATATTAAGTTCCTAAATATAATGAAGTAAGGACTTTAATTGCTTGCTTAGCTTTTTATGCAGTCCCTGACTTAAAACAGCTTTTTTTTCTAGAAATAGAAGACAGATTTGGTTTGATCCAGTGGATTAAATGGGTATTGTATTAGTTTGTGTACAGATCTGTACCAGGTCATTGCAGAAGCTATGCAGTCTGTTAGGGTACCTCATTCTAAATAGCAGATTGGACCTAGATAAATCAGTACTCTTTGAAATTACATTACTAGAACTGTTTTTATTATGGAATATAGATGAACCAATTCTGGAAGAGCCAAGTCGTTTACAAGAGTCAATGATGGAAGGCAGCAGGACCAACCTGGATGAATCTGTTATGCCACCTCCACCGCCACAAACTGGTGTTAAACGCAAACTGCAGCAAGTGGAACCAGAACCAGTGTTACCTGTAAGAGTTATTTGTTTTAATTTCAGTTTTAATGAGAAGTGGAAAATGCATTTGAGCAGAATGTGACACAAATTTGAGGGCCTGACTTTCTTTGCTATCAAGATACACTGGAGTAATACCAGAATCTCTGAGAGTGGTCTTTATGGGGTTTTTCTGGAAAGTGTGTGTAAGCTTTCCCCTTAAGTCAAATGGGGTAGGAACTGATGGTGTTCCTTCCAAAGGAAGTCTTCGAGGAATAAATTATGTCAAGACCTTCTGCTGTGGCAAGTGTATATTAGAAAGGATTGTGTGAGCTACACAGATTCTTCCCTTTTGAAGATATTCTCAATGGTCCACTGTCAGTAGTTCAAATAAGAACTGATCTTTCAGGAGAGATTTCTTCCCTGAGTTATGGTTAGACAGTGTGATATCTGCCCCTTCTATAAAAGCTGTTCTGCAGTATGAACTGAAACTGTATTTTTCAAGGGGGAGTAGAAAAGTGCAAAGTTAAAGTTACATTCTTTCTGAATGCTAACCTGGTGAGAAGGAACAGTCTGAGATTGTGCAGTCTTTCTCACATTTGTGAACTTCTTATCCCGTTTCTCATGGGATTACAGGTTACTTGCTGTTGAATGAGACAGATGTTACGTGGTCTTATAAAAAGCAGAGCACTGGATGAAATTGGTATCAACTGTTTGTGCTGAAGTGGATGATGTGTTTTTGGGGTAACTTGGGTTATGCCAACAAGATCAGGCCTCTAGGTAAACATACCTTTGAGGTACCTGCTGTATGATGCTCTCAGATAGAAGTAAATGCTTAGAAACTTTATAGAGTGTCTCGTTCTTAATTGTGCCCTTCTTGTATTGCTAGGGATGACATTGATATTCTGAAGGTGTCTTGTTGACTGAGATAGTTTGTTTGTGTAGCACTGCGTCTGGTTATGTGTGCTGATCCAAGAAACGAGAACAGTGGTTTGGCTGGGAAGACTTTTTCCTTAGTGTTTCCATAACTTTTGTTTGAGTAAAGCCTAAAGGATTAAAAATGCAGGTGTGGAGAGCAAACCAACAAAAACATTGCTTCTCATTTTTCAAAACTTCTTATAAATGGCTAAGAGAAGAGTTAGAGACTTGGATGTTGTGAAACTGTTTTGTAGTGTCAGTATTCTGTTGTAAAAGCACCAGTAAAGTGATGCTCTGTTAATCTGTACTGTGTACTCCTAAAGCATCCACCATCGCAACAGCTGGAAATACCACCAGTAGAAATGCCTCCAGAGGAGCCACAGAACATCTGTCAGCTAATACCAGAGCTGGAACTTCTACCAGAAAAAGAGAAGGAGAAGGAAAAAGAGAAAGAGGAGGAGGAAGAGGAGGAGGTAAGAGCGGAGTTTGTGTGTTCCCTGGCACTGCTCGATTTTGTATTCAAGAAGTGGCACAAGAAATGTTAGCTTTTTATTTGGGAAAAGTTAAAGTTTAGAAGTGTAGTTGTTGCACGACCGTTTTACGAATCACACACGCATTCTCTTGGGAGTTGGGTGCTTCTCTTTTCGTGTGGTTGGATTTAAGCCATTCTCTCTGAATTTTGATGCCTTATGCAAGAAATTTTGGACTTTGATTTTCTTAGTAATGCAGCAAGCTGTTGCTGTTTGCAGTGAAATGTTGCTTTATGGGAGTACAATCAAAATGAAGAAATACATCTTGACTTAATTTTGAGAAATAAAAGAGAAGATTGTCCAGGTGGTGTTTTCTGCTCAATTTGAAGTACTTGATTTAAGACTGGAAACAAAGATACTTACTTGCATGTGCTGCTTTCATGGTGATTTTTATAATTGCAGGCTTGAAATATAACTTGCATTTTAAAAGCCATATGCAGTACATCTTCCATAAACAAGCACTGTTCTGAGTGCTTCATTGGACGTAGTCCTCTCTAACAACACAGTTCCCTTCTGCAGCTTTTAGCAACCTGCTTTCCTTCTTCAGTGACTCCATTTCCACACTGAAATAAGAACGTTAGTGTTTATTAATGTTTGCAAATAAAAGAATTGTTGATATTATGTTTAGATTAGATAAGTCTTTTTTCTTTTCATTAAGCCATCATGACTGAACTTCTTCGTATTGCTAGTTGCCAGCATAACGTTTTGAGGTATAGTCGTAGTGGCATGCAACCTTACTGTGATACATCAGCTTAAGCATTTGTCTTCCTCTGTCCCATTTCTTAAGTCTCCTGGCTGTACCCTGAGAGTCAGGTTGTCCATACCTGGTTAGATTGTGTCTGTCTTGATGAAAAGAGAAAGCTGCGCTGATAGGTAGAAATACCTCTTGTAGAGCCTGGTGCATGAGAAGATCTGTTGTTTTGTAAATGTGAGTTCTGGCTGCTTGCAGGAAGAAGATGGCACAGGGGGTGATCAGGATCAAGAAGAACGGAGATGGAACAAGAGGACTCAACAAATGCTTCATGGGCTTCAGGTACGCATTGTCATTTATTTTCTCTTAAAGTAGCTTTTGAACGTGCCCACTGGTGCTATTGACCTGGGGTGAAAGTTTAAGTAATGGCTTTATTGTCAGAAGATACAGAATTGGAATACCAGCTCTATCATAGGGAGGGAATTATTTTTGTAACTGGCTAAATCATAATGTAACTGCCACGTTTTTTCAAATAACATTTGAAACAGAGCTTTTCACTTAAGTGTTTTCCAGCCACACTTCGTACACAAGTAAGATTCCCAGAAATGCAGTTTCTGGAATAATTGAGTTTGTGTTCTTGCAATGAAACCTTAGCACCCCCTGACTTTTGAACTCTGTAAGAATAGGCAAACATCGTCAAGGTCCAGGAACAAAACTGTTCTGTGGGATGTTTGCTTCTAGATGGAATAGTCTGAAAACTTCTGTGCTGTGCTAAGCTGCATCTGCAGCAACTGGGGGAATATGACCTTGGCTCTGAAGTGCAGCATTACTTTTCAGCAGGTGGCTTCAGACTGCCATTGTCAGTCTGCAGGACAGATAATTTTTTGTAGAATGGATTCTTGCTAGAACTAAAGGGCTTTTTCTGATAAGAAAATTGAATGCCTCTAGTATATACTTAAATTTGAGCGCAAACTCGTGTCTGCTTGCATGTAGGTCTGCCTTTTGCTTTTAAGTCTGGTTTGTGGTTCCTACCCATTTCCTCCCTTAATTATTTTGGCAACTCTTGAGATTGTGGTTTCAGTGGAGTGTCAATCCCATCCCTCTAATCTGGCTTTCCAAAGTCATCTTTCTTGGGGTGAAATTAGTCTCCATCTGCTGATAAAAGCTCATTGTCACTGTTGTATCTTTGAAGTTCTGTTATAGTTGTGGGGTTTTTTAAAAGTTGCTGAGTTTTCAGTCAGCCAAGATTTCGTGGTAATTTCTGTTTCCTCAGAAATACATAATCAAGTAAAAGCTTCAAATTTCTGAGCATGTGACATTGAAGACTAATGTGACTGAAGTCAGTTTTTTTTGCTTGCCTGCAAGAATTCTGCAAGCTTAAGATTGTTTTAAACTGCTTATATGAATTAAGCCTGGTAGGCAGCTAGGCAGCACACCATCACTTCCTCACTCCTCAGTGGGATGGGAGACAATATCAGGAAGGTAAAAACAAGAAAGTTTATGGTTTGAGGTAAAGATGATGTAGCAGGTGAAGCATAGCTGCTTGTACAAGCAAAGCAAAATAGGGAACTCATTCACTACTTCCCATGAGCAGGCAGATGGTCAGCTGTTTTCCAGCAGAGTAACACAGTAACTGTAGACATGTCCCACACTCCCTCCCTTTCTTCTTATCCCCTAGCTTTTATTCACCATGACATTGTATGGTATAGAATAGTAGTTGATATTCCATATCAGTTGGGGTCAGCTCTTGTGGCTTTGGCTATTCTTAACATCCTGTGCATTTGCCAGCTTTCTTGCTTTGGGGGAAGCATGAGAGACAGAGAAGGCCTCGATGTTGTGCAAGCACCGCTTAGCAACAGCTAAACCATTGGTTTTTTATCAACACTGTTTTGATCACAAATTCAAAGCGTGGCACCAGATGAGCTGCTATGAGGAAAATTAATTCAGTCCCAGCTAAAAACAGTACAGCTGTCAATTAAAAATAATTTTTAAAGTGTACAGATGTTTAGTTGGTAATGTTCCTTCTTTTTTTTTCCTCTGTTTAATCATGGATTTCTTACAAGAGCTTCAGAATTTTGCTTTGGGCCACATCTAGCTTTGTTTGATTGTCTCCTCCATGTGCCCAAAAAAGGATCAGGCTGGATAGCTGAAACATTAAATCCGTAATGAGACTCAAAGTTAGGATCTGTTTAATATAAAGTAATTTCATTTGGCCAGCTTAATATCTTTTCATCTCATAGATATTCCAAAGTAGATGGTTGATGGTTCTGTTTTAAATTGAAGATGTTAGTAGTTGTTCTGGGCAGCAAACAAATGTATTTCCCTGCATCTTTTATATTCTGGCCAAGTCTTAGAAAAAAACATAAACAGCTTTTGGGTACTTTGTTTCAGACAGAGAGGATTTTTAGAAATAAACAGGCTTTCACCTTGGAAAAATGATGCCTCTTTACAGAACCTGAGCTCCTGAATTATTTTTTGAAACAATAGTTCATGATTCTATTTGGAGTTCTTTTCATTCTGAGAAATGCGACAGGATTTTTTGTTTCTCTTCAGAAATACTTGTTCTGTAGTCAAAAAGCTGGCTGGCTGTTGATATCCAAAGCCTTTGTGTTATACTACAGTGTTTCTGGAATATGTGGCCTCGAGACTTTGGTTTTTTTCCACCCATCTTTGGCAATCTTAGTTGGTTTCATTTAGATAAGATCCATGTGGAGTTTATGTACGTGTTGTAGTGTCCCTGCCCAGTGTCGAGTCCGTCACGATCCTTCCCAGCATCCCTCAGCTGATAACAAACAGAACCTTGCCAATTGCTGTTGGCGCTTGTATGCAGTTTTTTTTAATTTACCTTATCATGTTTGTGTTTTTCAGAGAGCTCTTGCTAAGACTGGAGCAGAATCCATCAGTTTGCTTGAGTTGTGCAGAAATACAAATAGAAAACAAGCAGCTGCGAAATTCTACAGTTTCCTGGTACTCAAAAAGCAACAAGCTATAGAGCTGACACAGGAGGAGCCTTACAGCGACATCATCGCAACACCCGGTCCCAGATTTCATATTATTTGAATGGTTAGATACAACAGAGCTAGTGTTTGTTTCACTAGTGCGTACGTGTATTGCCCCATCTGTAGGGCCCTCAAGACCATTGCAGAAAACTTAGATTTTATTGTCTGTCTAAAGTCCTCGTTGGGTTTTTTCGGGGTTTACCTGGGTTTTGTATTTTAAATTTACCACTTAAATTTTTAGTGAAACTGCTGGGGTGGGAGGCTTGAGTTCCAGCTGCAGAAACCAGGCAGCTCAAGGACCCGGATGAAGATTGTGCTAAGAAGGCAGAGCAGATGTGTGCAATATTGGTGCATGTAATGTTTGAGTATCATGACAATGTCTTACTATCATTTGACTAGTTAATTCAATAGTGATATTTTAAAACCTTTACAAGTAAACCTAAATGGCCAACCTATTGTCTGATTAAAAACTTTGCCAAACTTGTCTAAAATGTTTGGTCTGCTTCTCATAGTTGTGTTTTTTTCCCCTTCCTTAGATCTTTGTGCATACTGTGGGTCTCTTACAGCTGCCAATATGAAAGGTAGTGCCTGATACGTCAGCTTGCTTTGTCACTGCATTTTTGCAGTTGGATTTTTGTAGCCCTTGATGCTAAGGGGAAATGGGTGTCTATGGAAAGCCCTTCTTGGGAGTGATACCATTACATAAATGAAAGGACTGAATGTGTGTTAAGCATTTTAGACGAAACATCACTTTCTACTTATCACCTCATTACAGTCCACTACTGTTAATGGCTAATTACTGTTAATAAGCATCAAGTGAAAACTCTAGTCATTTCATTTAAACCTTCAAAGATATCAGAATACTTTAGGTTTGTTTGAGCTGTATATAAACTCCAGACTTTTTAAAACAAACTTCTAGATTGTAAATTATCTGATTTTTATGAAGCGGGCGTATGAGGATAAGAGTAAGAAGTTGAACAGATTGCCTCTGTAGAGGTACTACATTCAGATACCACCTGTACTGAAAGGGCAACAAGCTTGAATATAGAGTGTGACGGGCATAGCTCTGCTTAATTGTGTAGCGTATTAATGACTCTTTGGATATATTTATGGTTTTAGTATTGATTTTTCCAATAATGCACACTCCTGTGTTCCAAACGTTTTATCAGATTTGCAAAGGAAGTCCCGTTTGATTTTTACATACGAACAGTGAAGCTTTACTGTCGGATCAAGTAGTACCAGAAATTATGTGAATATGTTGATTATGGAAACCTGTCTTAACTTTTTTTAGGGCAAAATTATTCACACTGAAGGTTCTGGTTTTAATGTGGGCACTTTGTGGTGTAATTTTGGGACTGAAATTTCAGTGTATACAGAAGTGTAAAATTATGTGAATGTTTTAAGAAAAAATCTGCGACTCCATGATGATCATGTTTTAATAATCCTTGGAAAAGTTAATTGTATAAAATTACTGCAGCTTTATTTTCAACATGACGTGCCTGTAAAACCATGGTTTTCCCCTTTGTAAAAAGAGACATTGTAGATAACTTGAATGTTTAATTATAGAACAGGTCATTCGTTTCTCGTTACACTTTTTAGTCTGGTTTTGTTGCTTTTCAAGGTTAATATTCTTGAAAATAGTTGATGCTGTTATGTATAACTTTTCTAATAAAAGTTGTGTTATAAGCTGTCATGTGTGAGCTCCGTATCTTCTTTGAACACCTTTCACTTCTGTAGCAGGGACCTCGTGTTTACAGATAGCTTATTGTGGTGTTAGAAGTGGAATTGTACTGATATAGCTGTTGGGGAGATGTAAAGCTTGAATGTGTAAACAGATTTCTTACCATTAAGAAGGAAAACTGTCTTTAGTGGCCGTGCTGTGGTTTTGTTCAGGCGCTCTATGCTAGGAATGTCTGTGTGGAAAATTAGAGGAGACTGTCTATAAAGTGATTCATCTCCATGCCAGTCCCTTCCCAGTGCCAGAACATATCCAGCCTGAATTCTTTTAGCTCTGCGGTTCTCTTTCTTCTAGAATTGCCTCTGTGAATATGTCGGTGCTTCTGAAGATACGTGGTCCTTGTAGATCCAAACACTTGGATCCAAGCCTGTGGAAGCAGCAGATCTCCTATCGAGTCCCTCAGGTTACCTGCAGAGCTTATACAGAACCCGGGGTAATGAATTCTGTTTGATTCGTGCTGTCTCTGGGAACTGAAGAACCAGCCTGGATCCAGTAAGATAACTTCATCACACAGAAGTGACTGTACTGCTTTTGAGTTTGAGCCACCTGTGGAAGCAACTCATTCTGTTTGTGCTTCACGTTTGCAGGCTGGCCTGTGTTGAGCCAGGTTGAGTATGTGCATACGTGTGCAGCTTATCTGTGCTGGAAAGACTTCTTCATTTCTTTGGTTAAAACTTTCTAAGGGGGAGATACTAAAGCATGGCACCACAATGAAAGGTGACTTCTCTGCGGTTTTCTCTGGTTTAGGCGCGTGACATTTTTGTCAACAACGTTGCACTCTGTTGCACCACTGGGATCCTCACCACAAATTGACTTCACAAAGATGTACTCCTGATGGCACTAAGCATAATCTGAAGGATTCTTTGCAAGGTCTGCTTTGTAGTGCAGAGGATTTGTTACACATTCAGCACTATTGAACGCGGCCTGCATGTAATACTGAGAAACAGATTTCTTGGAAAGCAGGTTTCACAATAGCATAGTGATGACCTGTTGAGCAAGGACAAAGGAATCGTGATAGAGCATTTGCTCTCTGATACGAGCGTTTCTCATATCTCCAAGAAGTGTATTTTCCTGATCTCACTGTGCAGATGTGAGATGCAGAAGTGCTGTTGTGCAGCATTACTTTGTTTCTCTTTTCCTATGGTTGCTGCTCTTCACAAAGATACTGCAGTACTTGAAGCAAAACTCCCAAAGCTGTAATCTGCCTTTTGTTACGGTTACTCTTCACATAATGGTTTAAACAACTTTATAAGAATCAACCAGTAACATTCAGTTGGTTTCTGATCTAATAAAAACTTCTCTCCTAGCAATTCAGTGAGTAGCATCATCTTCTCCAAGTATGTCTTCAGTCTTCTTATGTGGAACTTAGGTGTGATTGGAACCCTTGCTTTAAAATGTTCCTTTCTGCTTTGTCGTTCAGGCTGGAATGTCTCCAACTTGTTTGGCTATGACAGTTCCTTTCCCTCACTGGTGTGGTACAGTGCAGTGAATGCCTCTGTTACTGCTCCATCTTTGCAGGCAGCAGGTTTGTCCTCTCTTGAAATCTGAAGTATTTACAGCAGTGCTTACTATCCCCACACTGCTCTCTAAATGACTTCTCTCTGGTGGGTGAAAGGAAAAGCAGTTCATAAATCTAAGGAAAACGTTCCTGCAAAGGGATTCGGTTGTGAAATTAATTCTCTCCCTGCATGTCTGACCACCTTGAAGATGGACTGCTTTGACTGTACCTCGAGAGAGCTGTTATTGTTCCAAGTGGGTTGAAAGGAGGGAAGCGAGGCAGGGAATGTTACCTACATCAGTAGAGCTAAATAGCTGTTTGCAGGAGGTATGTAATTTGACTTTGTAATTCAGAGAATTTCAGCTCACTTTTAACTTTGCTAAAAGTATTGGCTGAAAGTATCGTTGGAAATCGCACTTCAGTTGCTAATGAAATTGGTTTAAAGTCCTATTGAGTGGCAGCTGCCACGTGCAACTTTGCTTTGGGCACTTTGTTGGAGGGTCACATTGTAGTCTTTGGGACGTTGGGCTGAGCTCATCTTTCATAAGCACTCCCTTGATTGCTTATTTAGCTTTGGCCTTGTGTGCTGATGCTGTTCTACACCTGCAGCTAAAGGAGGTCAGCCTTCAAGAGGCTGTTTTCCACTCCCAGTTGCCATCCGGCTGCCGTGAATGTGCCTCTGTGTGGTGGTACATAGGGAACGATTTTGGGGGGAAGCACTCAGGTGTCTACTCATGAACTCAGTTCACATTCTTCCACATCCTTTTCAACCATTTTTCCTTTCTTACACCTGAAAACAATCACCTGGGTTCCACGCTGTGAACTCTGCAGTGCGTCTACGTCAAAAAAGCGAAAAGATCAGGTAGTTGATGATCCCAACTCGCACAGAAAAAAGAACAGTGCTCTGTTTGCTGCTAAACGGAGTGAGCTGAAGCCACTGGGGAGACAGGAACAGGAAGTAGGAAAACAGAAGGTTTCCCTCGCTATTCTCCCAGGAGCTCTTCTTACGTTTGTGTTACTTGAAAACATTATGTGCATAGACTCCAAAAGAATCCAGAAACACAGCTAGGAGGAGATATTCCTACTAGCCAAACGCTAATGTTAATGTTGTGTTATAAGTCAAGTGCCAGAAACTTTCTGGGAGAACACACCCTCCAATTTCATCTGGCCCCAGCTATTTCCCAGCAGCCAGGAAGGAAACAAGCAGTCGTTTGGCTGCCATGAGTTGGCTCTCTGCATGTTCTTCCCCTGCTCTCCCCCTTTTCTTGTTTGCCCAACTTTTGTTTTCAATAAAAATATTGAACGTTATAACGCAGCCTGAATCTAATGCTGAGTAATTGAGGGCCGTGCGGTTGACCTTTAATCATGGATGTTTATAAACGTTGTTTGACACTGATCGAGAATGCATGCAGTGAGAAATACTGAATTTGCTCCTGACACTCAACATTCATCTAGAGCCGATGGGGGTTGGAAGCCAGCGGTGTTCTTTGTGTGAAGGGCTCTTCTCTAAAGTAAGCTGTTCTGCTGCTTCTTGGAGTGGTTCCCTGTCTTGCAATGCCCAGGTACTGCTGGCAATTAGTTGTACCCATTATCTAGATTTGGGGGTGGTAGAAACGAATCAGGGTGAAGCCCACCAATAGAGATGTGTGGGCTTTTGCTTTTTTTTTTCTTGCTTTTCAGCTGGAGCAGTTCCTACATGCTGCTTGCTGGGCAGCCGTACAAAAACCTGTGCCAGCACAACGCAAGGAGCACCAGGAGGGAGAAGAGAAGAGGGAAGGGGTGAGCACTACTTTTTTAGATGGCTTTGCCAACTTTCCATGTGTGTGAAATTAGCCTCGGAAAAGTATTCACTGTAATGCTGTTTGAATTCAGGAGTCCCAGCACTGGCCGCAACTGGCGCATTGGCACGTCTACCATCAACTGGTGGATTGCCATTAATATTCTGCATTTTTGAGGCAGAAGTTGAAACCTGGGACATTTTTATGACAGAACTCAAGTCCAACCTGTGCCAGACAACGCCTTTGCGCTTCCTATTCATTTCACGTGCAGTCCCCACGTTAATTCGGAGTAAGGCAGAATCGGAGTCAACGTGCACTGCTCATCAGAGCACGCTGCACATCGCAGTGGGTTGATTGGCTCTGCAGCAAACAGAGAGGGATACCTTAAACTTCTGTCTGAATGACAGAAAGTACAGCAGAATGTGTTGTTGTACAAATGAAACTGCTTCTCGTATTCCTTGACTACGGGACTGATCTCCAAAACAAAAGATCAGGAATAAGAAACCACAGCCAGTGTTGCGAGAAAAAAGATAAGAGAAGCAGTTCAGTGTTTGGATACCAAAGCTGGATTTGATGCTTATCATAGGAACGTTTCTCTGTTAGGTCAAATAATGGATGGGAAACTCTGAAAATAAGCAAAATGGATGGTTCTGAATTCTGTAATCGTGTGAACGCAAACTTGCAGCCATTCCCGACGAAGCTGAGGGAGGCAGCAATGAGCCAGAAAAGGCACAGAAAGATCTGCAATGGTGGCTGCTCCTTAGCAACACAAGCCACAGCTTTTCTCAATCATTTCTCAAGGCTGAAATAAGTGCGGAAGACACCGGGTGCTTCCAGTGCTTAGTTTCATCTTCACATCTGTCAGAAGTAGTTCCAGTTGGTTTACTGTGGCAGTCTGCTCCCTGCAGCGTGGATCGGGGCTGGGATCTCTGTCGCCTTTGCGCTGAGTCTGGAATCACACAGAGCTGAAGAGGCAGTGCTGCTGTTGAAAAGGTTTCAAATCAAACCCCAGAACAGCACACCTGCTGCCTACACGAGGAACACTTAACGTATATGGAACACTTAACCCACACCTGACTGGTCTATGCTGGAGCGACCCTCACCCTCCTGTTCTGGTTCTGTCGTTTCTTTGGCAGTGGTGACACAATCAGCAGAGCACAGCAGATGTCAAACAGTTTTTACTGATTACAGATGAGTTTCTTTTGATGAGTCCCAACTGAGCGAGCAGCTCCAGCTCTGGTGCACAACTGCAGTCGGTGGTTTTGATGCAGCCCATCCTAGGAGCCGGCACGCTCCATCCAACAGCCCAGAGACATTCCTTCAGGGGAGAGGCAGATTGCTGCCAATACACAAAGGCAGGCGAGAAAGCTGGGCCTAGCTCAGAGCTTTAGATCTGCCTAGATAGGTTTGCATGCATACTTACCTAAATTATTTTGCACTTACGGCACCCTTTGTTCTCATGACCCAGTATGTTACGAAAGGCTGTTCTGGTTTGGAGTGATGTGCGGATCATTGACTTCCCCAGGGAAACGCAGCCACCACCACATCCAGCCAGATGTGCTGGGCATATGGGCAGTGGAACTGTAGGGTTCTGAAGCCCTTGGGGTGGACTGACAGTGAGAGGACTGTGGGTTTGCATCCCACAGAAGGAGGAGGCAGAAGGCCCGCCATCTGTGAGGGGAATGCAGCAGGGGGAAAGCAGTTTGGCTGCTTCTGCGGCTGTGACACCCATCTGAATGTCATTTCCAAGAGCTGGGATGAGGATGTGATGAAACCACCTGTCTGTTCAGAAGGCTCACAGGTGCAACCACGAATGTGTTCATCTCTGTGTCCTTTCCTCAAAGCCTCCCTCTATGTCCGTGGTCCCCAAGATCCAGTTTTTCTGCTGTAACTCAGTTTCTTGCTTAATTTCATGTCCAAGACTTTTTCTCTCAAAGGACCAGCATTCTGGATCCAAATCTCCCTGTGCTTAGTCCCAGTAAAATCATTCTGCATTGGAAAGCAAAGTACACCATTACCCTACATGCAAATAAAGCATAGAATCATAGGATTGTTAAGGTTGTAAAAGACCTCTAAGACCATTTAGTCCAACTGTCAACCCATTGCCACCGTGCCCACGTCCCTCAGTGCCACATCTACACATTTCCTAAACATCTCCAGGGATGATGATTCCACCACCTCCCTGGGCAGCCCATTCCAACACTTCACCACTGCTTCTGAGGAGAAATTGTTTCTAATATCAAACCTCCCCTGGCACAACTTAAAGCCATTCCCTCTTGTCCTGTTGCTGTTACTTGATAAAAGAGACCGATCCCCACCTCACTACAATCTCCTGTCAGGGAGTTGTAGACAGCAATAAGGTCTCCCCTGAGCCTCCTCTTCTCCTGACTGAACAATCCCAACTCCCTCAGCTGCTCCCCATAACATTTGTGCTCCAGACCCCTCACAGCTTCACTGCCTTTCTCTGGACACGCTCCAGGGCCTCAATGTCTTTCTTGTACTGAGGGGCCCAAAATTTAAGACAGTACTTGAGGTGCGGCCTCACTAGGGCTGAGTGCATAATCAAAACCTGCATACTGGACAGAAGACACAACTCCATAGATTTCAGTGATAACCTGCTCCTACCTCCTAAGTGTGGCACTTCCATTTTTATATGTTAATATCTGTTTTTACTTAGCAACTGAACAGTAATATTTCTTAACTTATCACTTTTTCCTCACGGGAAGATGAGATTGGTTACAATATGCTCGGACACATGGTAGTGCAATATGTGTGATTGTCATCTGTGAAGAAAATGGGCACATGGTATCAACGTCTGTGTCTGGTTGAAGGAGACAATACTGTTTGAGAAACGTATCAGAGCTGTTAGATTCCTGTGGTGTAGCGACTGTGGCTCACACATCATTTCTGAGTACACAGATAAAACTTGGCCTGAATGTTCTGCTGTCAAAAGGGAAAATGTATGCTCTGGTACTATAGCCTCCAGTTTGGTATGGAGCTGCCAGCTGCTGAGTTCCCTGACAGTCACACACCTGTGGTTTGCCCACTCCACGGGAACTGATATTTTTCACAAGATGCAAGAGTATGTGGAAAGGTTCCCACCTGAGCTGCAGTTGGCAAGTTGCCTGCAACATGAAGTGCCCATTGGTCTTCCACTCCAGCAGAAGAATTTCCCAGCCTGTCCTACTAGAAGGCCTGGTAGTGGCTAACCAGGGTGCAGCTCGTGTGAAGAGACCCATCGAAATGCTGAAGGCGCATACCCTGCCTTCTCACCCTTGTATCGTGTTAACTCAAGCATGCCACAGCTGCAGAAAGTCAAAACTCCGTTTCCCTTCTCCTGCCAGGGGGGAAGGAGAGAAGTAAGGTGGAGAGAGCACTCTGCTAGGGTTAGGGACCATGTCACTTGGCTAAGACTTGGAGTGGAGTACGGGGACAAGGCCTGTGGAGATGGAGGAAAAAAAGTATTTATGCTTTGCAGTAAGAATGTGAAAACAATGCATTTTAAGAGGAGTCTAGCTGGTTTCATCTGCACATCACACTCATACAGATGGGAGTAGGGAATGCTCACCCATGGCTGTCTTCCAGCTGCTACAATGAGTCGGGACTGGCTTTAGATGCAAAGGGGTAGCTTAAGCTGTTACGGTAAATTTGGTACCAACATTTAAAGAAATAATAATGTTTTAAGATCATTGGACCAGCCCGTCACAAGGAGTATCATCTGAAAACTTCAGCTTCTAATTAGTGCTGTCTAAAATCATTCTACTCTGAACACACGGTAGGAAAATCCAATTTAACGGAAAGGTACAGCAGTGAGGTGTTATGCATATGAAGTTTGATTGCACAACTAATTAACTTATAATTTGACAAGTCATCGGTACAATGCACAGTCTGCACGTTTAAAACATCCTCCTGTTAATAGGTCCGTAGGTCCCAGTTACACATAGTAGAAGTATCTAACGTTTAAACCAATCCCTTGAAAGCTACAATTTTTGTGTGTTTTTAACTCCAGTCAGCTAAATTAGATTTTTTTTTTCAGGCTTACACTTCAGAAGCACCATAAAGTCTGTTAGGTATGAGTTCTTGATGAAAGCCATGTACTGGTGGCAAAAGACCAAGAAATTAAGATTTAAAGGAGTTAATTTCCTGCTGACTGAAGGTTGTGTATGAGGTCACATGTATTTATCTTCCATCACAACCTTGTATTTCCTTCTGGAAAGGGAAGGGAATGTGTCTTCATGGCACTTCTGCACTGATATTTTAATCTGGGAGGACCTCATTGTAAAAGAGGAACTAAGAGTCCAAGAGATCCAGAGAAGGAGCTTTAATTCTTACAATATTTTAAAAATTATAAGATGGAAACTGCCTAAGAAAAATTTCTGTCTACACTGTCAGGGAGGCACCTAACCCATTCCTCCTGTGCCTGCTCTCATAGTCAGAAACCTTTCCCAGAAGTCACATTCCTGAATATTCTATTAACGAGTCTGCAAATGCAGTCACTTGGCGCTCCGTTGTTTTTCTCTGCACTGGCAGTTTGTTGTTTCTTTCAAATGTTCATCTGGCTCTGTTTTGCTTAATCATGGTGTCTCCCAAAGGTCTGCACTAATGAGTTTCTGCATTCATACCATATGCTTTCTTTGCCATGGAGAAGTTCAGTTGTATAGCAAACAGACTTTGAAATTCTTTCTATTCCCTTCCTCCTCTTCCCTCTCATCTGAGAGGTCTTGTTGGCAGAAAGGGCTTCTTCCAGCCTGCTCGATAGAAGTGGTCCACATCATAATTTGGATCTGTGGCAACACTTTGAAAGGAATTGCCCCCTTCCTTCTCGGCTCATCTTTGTTAACCAGCTTTTTTGGAGCCTTCGCTTGAAGTCCCAAAGGCCAAAATCATCCGCACACTCAAAAAGTGGTGGCAGCTTCTGGTGATAAAAGCAACCAGACTCCTACTGAAGGAGCCATGCTCCTTATTTACTGCCAGGTGTGCTGGGGAAGCACTGCTGCTGAGCACGGAGAGGACTGAGAAAGATTTAGGAGGCTCCAGGCAGCTAGAAGATCAGCACTGGAGCGAAGTACCTTGGGAAAGGCCAAGCCAACTGCCCTAGAGATAATGACAGATAGCAAATGAAATCGCCCTACCTCCTCAGCTGATAAAAACAACCCATAAAAGCTGGTATTCTAGACAGAGAATTTAAAATCCCATTAGCTATTCTCCAGTAAGGAAACAGCCCAACAGGGACAGTTCTTCATAACAAAATCCTTAGAGGACTATTTTTCCCACACTTTCTTTCAATTACTCTCACTCCGCTATCATAAATTCCCATACTGGGGCATTTCTGGCAGAGATCTGCCATCAGTAGCAACTGTTAGCTTAGTGAAGTATCACAAATCCACCTCCAGTAGCAAAAAGGATTTCCCTCTCTCATTCTTCCCATATGAATACAATGATACAATGGGAGCGACATTCAAACCATGCCCCAGTTTTTAGAATCCTCTCAGGCTGTCCATCAAGTTAAAGATGTACATAGGTATTGTCTCATCTAGGTGCATGCAGGGCATATTCCCTGGTACAAGAATCTCTCCAGTGGCTGCAGCTCCAGGACATATGAAAGAACCTGGTGCATTTGGTCCTAAGAGAAGCTCACTCCAAGACAGCTGTGTTAGGAGACCCGGGCAGGGAACCAATTGTGCTGTCAGTGCACCAAGCACGATGTACACCTGAAGCGTGGAAACAAGATCGGTGCTGTTGACATACACTGGGGTTTGGTGAAATTGTGCAGAAACACAGAAACTTAGAATGGCTTGTGTTGGAAAGGACCTTAAAGACCACCTATTTGCAACCCCCTGCCGTGGGCAAGGCTGCTACGCACCAGCTCAAGCTGCCCAGGGCCCCATCCATTCTGGCCTTGAGTACCTCTGGGGATGTGGCACCCACAGCTTCTCTGGGCAGCACTGCCAGTGCCTCACCTCCCTTGGGGTGAAGAATTTCCTATGTGTAGAAGAGTTCATATTGGCAGGCAACACTGAGATGGATATCTCAAAACACTGCTGATGGTGAGAGTCCCATCCAAGCAAGAGACTCACCACAGCTGAAGGTCACTGGTGAGGTCCTGCCCCCTCCTTTACAAGTCCACTTTGAGAGAGAAGAGCATTAGCACCAGTAAACAGCATTTTGCTCTGAGACATTAACTATCATTCAGGCAATGGTATCAAATCTTAAGTGACTACATAGGCATTGCCAGAAGAGTGGAGGACGAGACTATGGTTACATATCCAAGACATCAGCTCCAGTTTGTTCGCTGAAGTTAGAGCTGCTGTATTATTTTACAGCATTTAAAATGTTCGCCCAGATGTTTTTCATGTGCATTTTTCCTCTTACTAGGGATTTTCTAGTTGTATCGTTTTGTTTTCTTTTGTCTAGTTTTACAGCCACTTCCCAGTGCTCAGGATGCTTTAAAGTAAACACTGGGCTCACCTGTAGGATGTGCCCTGATAAATTTGGCTGTCAGCTACACAAGCTCAGATTTTTCACCAGCTGGCCAGGCTTCTTCAAGCAGACCAAAGAATGCTGCATTAACGTATGGGAAGAGACTTAATCTACTTTTATATCCATTTTCAATAAAACACAATTTTCTCTGAAAGATCTGCCTAAAACCTTTGTCTCTCAGCTTGAAATATATCTCTGAAAGTAATAAAATTTTCCATTACACCAGCAAAGTAGTTATTAAATTTTATTTCTGTGAGTATCAGAATTTCCTAACCCCGGAGGGATGTCTTCTGTGTATCACTGCGAACCCGATAAATGAAGTACAATGAATCCAACTGATGTCACACCATCACAGCAGGGTTATTATGAAACAGGGCAAAAGTGTCCTTAAGAAAAAGGCCTTTGTGTTCTTAGGATACTCAGAAAGCTCTTGCAAAAATTAAGACAAGGTGGTTTACTCCTCTATGTGAATATGACGGTTTGCCGTATACTTCAGGCATTAAGATAAAACACCACTGTGATGGATGACAGGACTACATACAAAATAACAGAGCTTGGTGATAAATTCATAGTGCATGTTTTACCTACTATCTTTCTAATACTCCATTGCACTGGGAGTTTCTCATTTAAGGTCACTGAGCCTCCTCAGCTGTTGCTGTCTTCCCTTACGGTGGTGATGGGTGGATGGTTGAACTAGATGATCTCTGTGGTCTTTTCCAACCTTAATGATTCTATGATTCACTGATCTTCTGATTTTTTATTTATTTTTCTTTCAGATTTTCCATTATTAAACTCAGACTGTAGAATAGTTTGATATCTTGTCACGTGAAACAAAAACTGGCTGAAATGGAAGCTGTATTGAAGGGAGTGTTATTTTCCCCTTGGATCTCAGTGCTTCCATCCTGGGCTGTCGGACCGTGGAGCTGGGCTACCCGGGGGACTCTCAGTGGTCCCAGCCAGGAACACTGGAGATCAGATCCCACAGGGCTGGCTGTGTGTCACTGTTCTCTGGTGCTGGGATGGACAGAAACGGTGTAGTGGCTGCCCACACATTTGGTGTTTCATGCTCTCCTTATGCTTCGCTGTGCCAGAGAAGGTTTAATAGTTGAACTCTGTTACCCATCCAAGATAGCAGCCAATGATCGTCTTCAAAGGGTAATCATAAACATAATGGTTTAACACAAGACCAACATGTGACACTATCAGAAAACACAAAGCTGTTTTATCAGAATTAAAGGAACCAGTGGATGATTCTTGTGCTGAGAAAACACAGCTAACATCCAGACATTATCATTATAAGGCCATGTAAAACTGGGACAGTATAAAGTCATATAAACTGAGGCAGGGGAATTTTAGGTTAGATGTTAGGAGGAAGTTTTTCACCCAGAGGGTAGTGACGCACTGAAACAGGTTGCCCAAGGAGGTTGTGGATGCCCCATCCCTGGAGGCATTCAAGGCCGGGCTGGATGTGGTTCTGGACAGCCTGGTCTGGTGGTTGGTGACCCTGCCCACAGCAAGCAGGTTGAAACTAGGTGATCTTTGATGTCCTTTTCAACTCCGGCCATTCTGTGATTCTATGATTCTATGATTCTATGTGCCAGCTGGGTCAGTTAACCCACGTGCTGCCCTTTTGCTTTAGCTGGCCAGGGCTGGGGGAGCCCAGATTGGGCCTCCTCATCTGACACATGGCCCATGCCAGGAGCTCTTCCTTCTTCTGAAATAGAAATCTACCAAACACCAAAAGTGACTGGAGCTACAAAACAGCGGTCTAGAGGAGGAAGATAGGCTCTTTATTTTTTGCTGATTGAAGAAGCTAGATGGAAGAGGTGAGTTCTTTCTGTGTTAAAGAAAGGCAAATAGCTTGCTGGTCAAGGGGAGAGAACAGGTTGCTGGCCCGGATCACAGCTCAGCATAGATCACCACGTGTGTTTGCTTTCTCAAGGGTTCTCTTCTGTTTTGTTGTCCTATTCCAACTGCTGTCTGCGGGTTGTTTCCATGCACATCGACAGAGTCAAGGCCATTCTCCTCTCAAGATGTTTGACTTGTTAAGGAGGGCACCTAACAGAAACCTGTCCTTGAACCCTGGACTCCAGGGCTGGAGATTTGGTCAGGTTGCTCTGCTCTTTTTTTCCCAGTTACCTGGGGAAAAAAGCTTCTGTGGTAAATGCATGCAGCTGCTCTTAAAGAGCAAAAATACAGAATCATAGAATCATAGAATGGCTTAGGTTGGAAAGGAGTTTAAAGATCATCCAGCTTCAACCCACTGCCATGGGCAGGGCTGTCACCTACCAGACCAGGCTGCCCAGGGCCCCCTCCAACCTGGCAGATAGAATAGTTGATCCTTCCTTAAAATAACCTTAGGCAAACTGGTATCTCCCTTGGGCAGCTCTTCCATCCGGATATGACAGCAGTTTCAGTGTGGTGGGGTCTCCAACACCCTCTGGATGTGTCTCAGTTTGGCTTTGTTAGAAGCAAAAAGAATTGCACCAAAATTGCTTTTGGTGCTGCAACATGCTATCCTGATATACAGACACTTGAGATTTGTGTGTAGTATGGTGACTGGAGAAGCCCCTGGAAGAAGGCTCCCGGGTATTAGAAGCAGACAACAGCTCCCTCAGAAAGGGATTAGAGGATGTGGCAGTTTCTGGGGAGGAACAAGATAGGCTTATGCTACCCTTGCACAGGGCCCAGCCCTCCCTGTGCTTGGGAGCAGACTTTGGGTCTACTGCTCTCCAGTACTCTGCTGCCATTTTGAGACCCCTATCCCCAGCCCACACCTCGAGTCCTTATTCCCAGCACCAAGACAGGGCTACCTCAGTTCTTCCATTGTTCCCAAAATTATTTGTTGGACTTGGGAGAGGAGAGCTTGGCACTGAGAGATGCACAGCAGATAGCACAGATCAAGCCAAAGAGTAGTGGGGATACCTCACACCTACCGAGTCATAACCAGAGAAAAACAACACCCTTTTCCCTCTGTAATGTGTGCTGGTTACAGGGATATGCAGCTCAAATTGTGATAGTAGTCAGGAATGTTGTAAAATCCATTTGCAGGTCACATCTCACAGGCAGGCAGGCTGTCATCAGCTCTGTTCTTGCCGTTTCATTTCCACTCGCTCTCATTCATGTGGAAAGATCCTGGAGCGCCTTGGGCTGAGATCTGTTCGGTTCTATTTTTGGCTGTCTCCTTGCTGAAGGAAGGTGATTTCTCACATGTTCTTGTTTTCCAATTATCACTTGTTGAGACGTACCCCCTGGCCACATTACAAAGAGAGTCAGGTGGCAAGCACATATTTGCAAGTCTTTATTCTAAGGCACAGGGTTACCTTTATTGATCCGAGCTTTGAATTGAAGCTGCAGGGACTCTCTGGAATCACATTTCTCATGGCTGAGTTGATCCATCATCCTTCCCCTCGGAGGATTAAGTATCTGGTGTACCTGTGTGTGTGACTGGAGGAAGGAAGGTCCGCCGCATAAGGCTTAAAATAGCTAGCTGTATCCTACAAGATGCTGCAAAGATCCCATTGTTTGTGATATTAAACAGGCTTTTTTGCAGCTACCACTCACGCTCTGCACACCACGCTGCAACCCAGCTGCTTCCTTCATCTCAAAAGCTTAATCTTTTAGGTGAGGAACATTAGTTTGTAAAGCACTTTATCAGGAAAGCACAGACTTACGAGGGGATGAGCGGGTGAGCCAGCAGAGCAGTGGCCTTTCTGTTTGCTCTATCCACTAACAAGATGCACGGGATTACCTTTGAGCTCTCTTGGCAGCATAAGTTTGAAAATTGGAAAAAGCGTGACGATAAATGAAATACTCCCGTTAGCAGAGAGCAGATGGACTCGTTTTGCATCAAAAATTAGCTCAAATATTGACAGTATTACAATACCACGTCCAATACGGGAAAACAAAAGCGTTCTGCACCAGCTCCTGGCCAACCACACAACGGTGAGAGCAAAGGCACCGTCCTTCCCACCATCCCGTGTCCCAGGCCCCAGCACACCCAGTGCCACCAGTGGGACCGTGCTACGGCAGCCGTGCTGGCAGTGCTGCTCCCTCCTGCATGGCTGTGTGGGATCAGTGTGGGTAAACCCCCAGCCACCATCAGCCCTGCGTCTGGAGAGATCCCAGAAACGGCACAATTCCCAGCGAGGGCTGCTGAGAGGAGGGGATCTGTTTTGCTGATGCCGTCAATGTTTCATGGCTCGTAACCTTTGCTTTTTTTTGGCAGCCACTCTGTCCTTTGCACCACTGTGGTCAGCAGCTGTCTATCCTCCTTGAAACTCGAACAGATTTGACATTTTCCTGCAGTTTCTATTTCTTTTGTGAGTAATTTATCCCAGGGTCTGGGATCTCTAGTGTTTCTACCGGCTGTTTTCCCTTTCCAGCTGTTTACACCCATCTGATGGAATGATTCCATTAGAGCAGCTTCAAGCTCACTGCACTCAATTGCCCAGTTCCTTTTACAAGTCACTGAGACGAAGTTCATTTTCCTGCTTGTAGTTCTGAAGACAGAAACCAAGCTGCACCAACATTCTGGTACATGCTAGTTGTTTCTTACTCATCTTCTCATTTACAAATATCCCACTTCTTCTAGGCAAGCAAGACACTCATTCTCTCCCTTCTTTCTACGCATTATTAGAATCAGAAAGTCAGATTTGTGAAGCGACTGATAGAGTTTTTAAGCCATTAGTTCTCATATTCAGCCTGTAGTGGTTTGTTTTGGCTCTGGTTCATACAAGAAAAGTAGGGGATGTAAATACAGTAATTGTAAGGCCAGAGAAATGGAAGGGGAAAAACTCTCATTTCTGAGAGTGCCAGAAGGATGCAGAAGGCAAGGGTAGGAGCTCTGTGTATAAAAGCAGGGACAGTAAAAGCAGAGGTCCTGCACTGTGCTTTGTACCCAGTACTGGAGATTTCCATGAACAACAGCTAACAGAAAGCATGCTGGGAAAGATATGAAAACTATGATATTGCTGCAAAAAACATGGGCAACTAATTGCAAAGTTCAGTAATAGCAACTGCACCAGATAGCTGGAATGGAAAATGGCCCCAAAAAGTATGATTACTCTCTCCACCAGAGGCTTTCTCTTGAAATTTCTGTACACTAAATGGACTATTTCCTTACCAAATATGACAGAAGGCAAAGCTGATGTAAGGTGCTGTCTACGTGTGAACCATAACCATTACTGAAAGCCACTCTACCGAATGGTCTGACACATGGTACTCTGTCTACCAGTAAGAACAGTCATTTTATCTGTGCCTAAATCACATTCCTGAACAGTTTCAATCTAGAAATAATTACAAGATTCAACAGTGCGTTTCTGGAAAAATAAGTAGCACGAGAAAACAGTCCTTTCTTCCCTTTCTGCTTTGTTTTCTGTGCTCACTTCTGTGCCATGTTTGCTCTCCAAGTATTATGCGAGGGATTCATACTAATCTGAGAGTAGAACCGAGAAGCCTGGAAATACCTTGTTGTTAATTACACCTACCCTTGGGCTTCTGACCCATGGTGCAGTCTGGCAGAATAAACTGCAGTGGTGGGTTTTATTTAAGTGGATTTTCTCAAAAAGAATAAGTAAGAGAGTTTACTCATAAGGCAGCAAGGTTTAGCCCACTACAATTTTGCCAAGTTAATTAAGAGTGGAACAACACAGTGATTACATCAGGGTTCCAATTAGGGCTAAATCAATAAACCAATGGGTTCAAAGCATGATATCACTAAATGAATGCAGCAGGTAGTCAGACTGGAATACAAGGCTGGCAATGCAGGGAACTGCCTTGAGCTAGCCCTGTTTCAAGCTCTACTGAAAGCAAGAGACAAAACTGAAGGAAGAGCAGCTTCCTACAGCTGCAGGGTGCAGTCTAATTAGCGCATGAAATCTTTTGTCCAGTGAGGACTCATCTTGGTTTGAGGCCCATGCCAAGGAGATGTGGTAATCCCATCCCACTTCATTTTAAGGAAGAGTTTAGAGAGTTCTCAGCTGTTCCTCTTTGTGCTTGGCTGCTGCTGGCAGTCACGGGTTAACTATTATTATCTCTGAACGCCGCGACAGCCAGAAACTTCTCAGAAAAGAATCAAGACTCCTTCCGTGAGCTCAGAGGCCGTGATGCAGACAGGAGCCCACTGCCTGGACCACAGCTCCTCCCACTCCCCAGCCACCCGTTCCCACCAGCGGAAGGCCAGGCAGTGCCCAGCCTGTCTGCCTGGCCAGCTCCTCCAGCGGAGTTAGTGCTCATTTTATTTAAAGTCCCTTTAAAATTCAAGCTATCCTATTTCTCAGAAGAGAGACTGCAGACTCTTCGGTATGGATGCAGCTTTCTGACTGCACTGCCTTTATCCGTGCAATTTCAGGGGAAGGAGAGCTGTAAAGCTGAGCACGATGCTACTTTCCAAACACTTCACGCACTTGATTCTCAGAATGCTAGGAAAACAAGTGAGTTTTTATCTGTGCAGATTCAGTTCAGGCTTCACCAGTGAAGTTCTGAGAACCAAATTCTTAAGAGATGTTTTGATGCTTGAAGATACTGGCAGATGACTTGTAGGACATTTAGTACTGTTCTTTGTGGCTGATTTGTGAACCTTTCAGTTTCTAACTTTCACTCAGACCTGTGTCCTCAGAAAGTTTAATGCCTAATAAGTGGGTGCAATGGCTAAATGAAAGAATTTACTATGGACTTCCCAATGCTTAAAATATCTAGTATTAAGCAGCTAACTGTGCAAAGTAGCCTGATAGATATAGGGTATCTTTCTCTACACTTATCCACTTTAATGTACTGTTTCAGTCTAGATGGTGACCAACAGCCAAATGTGGTTTTAGGACTTTTTGAGGGCATTATAATAAGCTCAAGATGCAACATTATTTTCTGTCATGGGAAAGTTCTCTCTGCTTTTATTTCTTTGTGCGTGACACAGGGTAGAGAACTATGCCGCTCTTTGCTGTAGTCCATCTTCAAAGGCACATGGCATAACAAGGGAGGGAGGGCCAAACCTCTCTTAATCCAGGTGCCTCCACACCTGATGCAGCACCATCAACAGTAATCCATCAATAATCCCTGTCCTAGTGCAGAAAAGTTCTTGTGGTCACCAGACCACGCAGAACTGTCAGAGTGGCCAAATGATTTATTCCAGCTGAAATCATTTTTATTGTGTGATGACTGGGAGTGAAGCCTGCAAAGCATAAATACATCCTATCTGGCAGCCCAGTCAGGGCTTTGCCACGACTGGGTAACTCTTGAGGCAGGCAATGATCTCCCTGCCATGGACTTCTACAGGACAAGTGAAAAATGTGAAGAAAGTCTGGTGTGTTGTACTGAATTCAACATAACTTTAATGAATCAAAAGTAAACCCATGATAAATTCATTAAGACTTCTCCGTGGGGCTTCTAACCGACATCCCACAGCCAGGATTTAAAGGTTCTGAGACAAGACCTAGATGTTTTCCCCTTGGATGAGGCCCAGGGAACGTACTAGTAAGATAAATGCACACTTCTCTCCCCATCTCCTTTCCTCCTCTGTAAAACATTTAGGCTTAGATCTTCCCTGGAGATAAATTGGCACAGTTTCACTCACTGCAGTCGAGCTGCAATGATTTATGGAGGCCCTATGCATATTAAATCACATCAGTTATGGCAGAGACAGAGGGAATATTGCAATCCACGCTCCCTTCTGGACCATCACATCCCCTTCAGCTCCTGGTCCCCAGCTGAATGGTGTCCCTGTCCTCAACTGAAAACCAGGCTCCTCTTACGTTTTCCCATCCACTCACCTGCCTGTCCCTTCTGGTTTGGAGACATAAAGTCCCCTCAGGAGCACAGCTGCAACTCCACATTCGGGTACAAGGCCAGTGCCCACATGTCCACCTTGGATAAGTTGGCCTGGTCCAACTTACCACATTAGCATGGGCAAATTCAAGGCTCCATACAAAGTTTTGGGGTTTGCATTTAGCAGACCTCTGCAGTAATTAATACAGAGGGCCATATGCTGATTCTGCAGAGCCCATTAATCACTCTCGCTGAGACAGAGGGAGTGTTTGCACAGAGTTCTCGGAGATTATCACCCTGGCTCCGGGATTTGTCACACTGCATTACAAATGGTGTTTTAGTGAGCTCCTCAGGTCTCTAAGGGCCATAACCTGTCTGAGGCAAAGTCAAATGTTGTTGAGCAGCAGAGGTTTCCCAAGAAGGAGCTTATCTGTTCCAGATTGCTTGGTTATATAAATAGGACCTTGATATGAGATAGAAACACAATTAATTCCTCAAGGATTACATTTGATAATGGCACTGAAATTAATCTTCAGTGGCAGAAATAATACCGTACATTTCAGAGAGTCTAAGAAAAAGCCTATAGAGACATCCACTGTCCCACCAGAAACACTAACTTATTTTCCCTTTTAAAAGAATGCATTCTGCTATATTGTCATCTTTTTAACCTACTGATATTTCTTATTTCAAGATACTTTAACAGGGCCTAATGAATTTGTGCTTTTTCTGCCCGAGCAGCAGGCTGTGCAGATTCCCAGCTTTCAGATCCACTCCCCCAGTCAATCCCCATCTGGCATTAGGATGAACCAAGCGTGAGTTAGTTGCCCAGCACCACTGGGGAACTCATCCAAGAAGAGGTAACAGGTTATCTCCTGTGGTGGCTGGGAAACTCACGATTCTGCAAAGAAGTGCTGATCACCAACCCACTCCTGCACGAGTTTACCAGCCAGGCAGCCAGGTGAGGACAGTCAGAAAGCCAAGAGACTGGTGAGCAGTACATGTTTTCATGGGTATGCTATACATTCCGTTTGTTCTGTTCCCAGATATACTGATGAAATTCCATTTTCTCAAGCTTTTATTTAAAGTAAACTTAGCAACTAGATAAACTTCCTTAAACTTAGTAACTGTTATTGTTATCAATTAATTTTTTAGGTTAGACCTTCTTTTCTGGGCCCAGTTTACCAATATGTGCAAAGGTACCCTGTGCACTCCCCAAACTTACACTCTCCATCTGCTAAGTGTCAGCTCTGCCCAGCTCACAGGGGATGAAGACACAAAGCCCATGGGGATCTGGCTTTGATGCAGAGATGTTGGTGTAGAAGTCCAGCTGAGGAGGAGCAGTGCTTACATCACCCAAAAATACCAAACTGTATTGGTTTTTGGTGTTGGTTAATGCTGGGTGGATGAGTAGGCTGTCAAGAGAAATGTGACCGGGGATTGAACGCATAGTTTTGGCCCAGTCACGGTGAAAATGCTGAGAAATACTTACAGGGGAAAACAGAACAAAACAAAACAAATTAAAAACAAGATTAAAAAAACACAAATGTGACAGTGTAGAGTTTTGGCTCAAGTCTTCTTCAGTACAGTGGTGCCGCATTTGTTTGTGGTGGAGGTAAGTTTGTGTACGGTAGGAGAGTAGCTGAGAATGCCATAATGAAGGCAGAAATGAAGTTTTAAAAAAGCATACATGAAAGAAAAGTTTTGTTATTAAGAAGTTTGGTGATGATGTATTTTGAGCAATCCTACCACCTGCAGCTTGAGTCAGCTAGCTACTTTAGAGGTTTTTGGAAGGCACAAGTGAACAGATGGTGTGTTTTTGACACCATCAGGTAGTGGGCAGTGAATATTAGTAAACTGGCAAGTATCCACTAAAAATTATTCCAAAGCAGATAATTAAATAAGTTATAAATAATGACAAAAAGAAATCTCAACAGTTGAGAAAGGAGTTGAGGGGACGAAACAAGATTTTTTCAGATGAATTACACAGCCGTATTTCTTACCTTTTTCTATCCTATTACACATAGAGACCAATTAAAAATCTAATTAATTAAACATCCCTCAGATATCCTACATTACTGAAGCTAATTAACTGACATTTTGATATGGTCAAGCATACGTAATAACAATGTTCTATTTCACATTAGCATTAAGAGATAACTACGGACTTGAAATCAAGTTCTCCGGTATCAAAAGCCAGACAGGAACAAGTCTGCTGATCAGCGCCAAGGGGTGGTTTGTACAAATGCCATATCCCCATTTTTACTTTCACTCTCTTCAGTGCAGAAGCTTGGCAGGCCTGTTTGGGCTCTGCTTGTATCCTAGTCACTGATTTTGGATTTCTTGTGCAAATTTCTCTCTGGCTTAAACTGGACATCAAATGTATTGTTCTTGTTTAGGACAAGAGATCTGTCTTCTTTTCTACACAGTATAGAAAGGAAACACTGCAGCTTCGTAAGTATTCTACCAATGATGCTAAAACCTCATATCATTCTTCTATATGCATGTCAATTGATATATAATATCTCAAGTAGACAAGCAGCTCCCATTCTGAAAACTCACCATGGGCACTGAGAAATGAGGTCTCTAAGTGGGACAGAAGTACAGTCACAAGACTTGGAGGAATAAGTCCATTCAGATAATCATCTAAATACTACAATCTACCAATTGTTGAATGAAGACTAGTCTTATACCATAGTGTTAGTTCAGTAGTCAGCTGACTTGTGTGTACTAGTGATCACAACCTCTGCAGAGCCCAGGATCTCAGGGGAATATTTATATCATCACTGCACAGGCAAGGAGCCAAGACACATCCACAGGCAATGGACATCCATGGGCACAGAGCTCAGTCACCCGAGGAGAACATGACAAACCAAGAGCTGAATGCAGAGCTCCTCTTCTCAGCCTTTTCTCCCCTTATGAGCTGTAGGCTTCACACCAGGTTAAAGAAGACCCTTCAAAGTGGAAAAAAAAGATGAAAGAAAGGAAAAATCAGAGCTGTATGCAGCCACGAGTAGCATGGGAAGGGTGAGTAAGGAATGGCTGTGTAATGATTCATCCATTACTGGATGAATCTGCTTTCAGAACAGACAAGAGAAGGTATTTCTAACAGAACACGTTGAAGCTGTACAACTCCTTACTGCAGAAAATAATAGTGGCTAAATGCTGACATGGTCTCCAGGAGAGACTAAACGAATTAGCGAAACCAAAAGCTATTGTGTGCTGTTAAAGCAGAATACTTCTTTGGGGTCAGGAACTTGCTAATAAATTGTCAGAAAGTCAGAAAATAATCTGGGGAAGAACCTCAAAAACATTTTATCTATTTTCATCCCATCCCCAAGGAACAGGTTTTGGTTGCTCTTGGAGACGTGATGCAGAACTCAACAGATTTTTGGGCTGACTTGGACCAGGTATGCTTATGTTCTTAGGAGCTGACAGAGAGATTAGAGATGGAAAATGGGAACCAGGAAATCTAGGCAACTGTTTTTGTTGTTTTTTTTTTTTTCCCTGCAAGATGTTCCTGTCAAAATGGGTGCCAATTCACAAAGTAAAATACTGCCACAACATTTCTCCATGAAAGCCAGAAAGAGAAACCACCCCAAGGAGTCAAACCAGTAGCTTCTTTGGTCTCCGTGGTATGAACATGGCAAAATGATCATTGTGGATCAACCAGAAGACCAGACTGCAACAAAAAAACTTCAAAATCCCCCATGGAGATTAGAGTTAAAAACACATAGCACACTTTTGGTCATGATTTCCAGAGCCAGAAGAGCCTCAGAGAATCCCAGTCTCCCACTGCCAGTACCCCTGGGAGCAGTGGTGGCACAGCTAAGGTTGCTTCTGGCCATAGGATCTGCCTGCTGGGCAGTGAGCCACAGGCAGCCTCAGGCTCCCTCTGCAGAGGGATTTGGCTGCAAACCTGCCAGTGCTGCAGAGGGTAACTGAAAAACCATAAAGGCCAGGCATGTTTGGCATGGGAAGATGTACGTTCTGTGGGAACTGCATTGATGCAGGACCTGTGGCACTGCTAGTCAGCCCAGCTCCCCGTTCTAAAGATGCAGAAGCTGAGTCAGAAAGGGCAATGTCATTTTCCTGAGGGAATTCAGAAGAATTCACAATTTGTTTCTGGTTTATTACTCTGTTCCCTACTCACAATGACAGCTAAGCCATTTGTAATTCATCTTTCTCTAGTGACCAATCCTTTCCACAACTTCGTACCCAGAAACCCTCATGTAAATTTTCCTCTCTTCCTCAGTTTCTTTTAAACCCCAGTGACTAATCTGCTGTCTCTTCTCCCTTCTCCTGGCTCTGGGTTGTTAGCCTGGCCCTCGTTAGCTGCCTGGTTGTTTCCCCATGCCACACTCGGAGCACAGCTGCATGCTCCCCCTCTCAGCTGCAGAGGAAGAAATCCGGCAGTGCAGCCCCTGGAGAGCCCAGCCTGTCTCCTCCTTAACAAGCTGAAGCAACTTCTGCAAAATGACAGACTCCCTGGGCCGGCAGCTGAGTTCTCCAAGACAAATTCGGGACTCAGAGTGCACAGACATAATAATTACCAGAAATGCATCACCTCTCCACCCCAGTTAGTCCCCCCCCCCATCATCAGGCATAGTCTCTCTGCCATTCCTGGCGTTCTGGGTGCAAAAACCTCGCTTTCTGTCATTCTCCTCGCGCTGCAATCTTTCTCTCTGAAATTGTAAATGATAACACCTGCAGGGGCTCTTGTTTGTTCATTCCCCGTATCTCTGGCTGCTCCCTGTGTGAGATATTACGCCCACGCGGAGGTATGAAATATGCTGCAGCTTGTTGGGAAACTTCTGTATGAAAGATGCAGGGAGTATAAATAATGGCGGTGCTCTGACATTCTTCATCTCGTGTCTGACAGAACGTGCTCAGCAAACTACAGGAACACACTGAGGCTGATGGAGAAGTCATTCACACCTTATCACTGCAGCTGAAAACAAATGAGCAGAACTGCTCCGGACATCCCATTTTCCTTTCAGCATCAGCACGCATTTATTTTTCGAGTCATACTATATTCATATTTACTTTAATGATTCATAAATGTCCCGGGTTCCAGAAGCTTCTAATTAACTCATCTGTTTAGTGTTGTTAACACGCTTAGGGAGTGATTTATTGTACAATACCAGATCACACCAGCGTATAAATTCAGCCAATTGAATTGGCAGACAGTCCGGGTAAATATCTTCTGCTGCTGGTAGATGAGGCTCTGTCCTAAATACAGTATTAATGCTCTGCAGACTGTGGCTGAAGCATTATTTCTTCTATTATTGTGCACATGCAGCATGCACTGTACTCAGCAGCCCTGGTTATCTGCCTCTAAAAAAAAGATTTAGTGAGGTATGACATAGGATGGAGGTTATATAGTAACCCTGTCTGAGAAAAGAGCAAATCAATAAGCCCAAAGAAGTTTTCTCTCAAGCTCCTTTTCATTTACCTCTGGCTTTCTGTGGCTTTGAAAACAAAGCTATTCTCTCCAACATACTGCAGCAAAATGATCCTTTATTAGAAAAGTCACTCTGGGGACACTCATTCCAGAGATGTGGTCAGACCACCATTTATTACACTGATAAACAAGGGTCACCACAGCTTGGGGCAGAACGCAGAGCTCAAGCTCTTACAACAGATGGAAGCAGTCCAACGGATACCTCCACAGCGGTGTTTTACACGGCGCCTAGGGATGCTCCCAATGATCTGCACAGCTAAATTTTTAGAAGGACCCCAGCACCGTGTGCAGTTGGGCCAGCTGAGCTCCATCAGACCACTGCTAGGGCAGTGCCATCTCCCGGGGCAGCTCATGCAGCCACACCAGCTCAGACTATGAGTGCCCAAGATGGGCCGGTCCCTGCCAGCAGGGCTGGGTGCTACAGGCTAGCTTGAGCATTACTGCATAAAGAATATAAATCACAGAATCATAGAATGGCCTGGGTTGAAAAGGATCACAATAATCATTGCGTTTCAACCCTCCTACTATGTGCAGGGTCGCCAACCAGTAGAACAGGCAGTCCAGAGCCACATCCAGCCTGGCCTTGAATGCCTCCAGGGATGGGGCATCCACAACCTCCTTGGGCAACCTGTTCCAGTGCTTCACCATCCCCTGTGTGAAAAACTTCCTCCTAATATCCAACCTAAACCTCCCCTGTCCCAGTTTAAAACCATTCCCCCCTGTCCTATCACTGTCCACCCTGATAAACAGCCATTTCCCTTCCTGTTTATATGCTCCCTTCAAGTACTGGAAGGCCACAATGAGGTCTCCCCAGAGCCTTCTCTTCTCCAAGCTAAGCAATCCCAGTTCCCTCAACCTTTCCTCACAGGAGAGGTGCTCCAGCCCTCTGATCATCTTAGCGGCCCTCCTCTGGACCCGCTCCAAGAGCTCCACGTCCTTCCTGTACTGGGGGGCCGCAGGCCTGGACGCAGTACTCCAGATGGGGCCTCACAAGAGCTGAGCAGAGGGGGACAATCACCTCCCTGTCCCTGCTGGCCACTCCATTTTTAATGCAGCCCAGAACACAGTTGGCCTTCCGGGCTGCAAGCACACACTGCTGGCTCACGTCCAGCTTCTCATCTACCAGGACCCCCAAGTCCTTCTCCACAGGGCTGCTCTCAAGGAGATCTTCCCGCTTTCAGTTTGGGCCTGGTGGACCTGTTTTGCTTGGAAACCTTTTTTTTTAAAAAAATCAGATTTCAAAATGGTGTGATTGCCTCTGCTTGCTGCCTGGGCAGGAGCCGTCCTCCTCCAGAACTGAGAGGTGTGCTATTTACCTTGCTGGTGGAGAGCTGCAGAGAAATTTTACAGCTTTTCTCCTAAGACCTCACTCCCTTTTCATTCCCAACGGCAACATCGTGACTCAGTCTGTGTTAACAAAACTCTAAGGAAACACAGGCAAATGTTTTTTTAAACTTCTTAAGGTAGGAGTCATTAGAGGACTGTTAAAGTATTATTTCTGCTGTAATTATGTTAATTTTTTTTGTCTGCCTATAGTCTTGTATTTAAGTTTTGTGGTCCAACTGCACTGAAAGGGGCTATTGTAAGAAATTGTGCTGTATTTTCTGCCTATTTTGTAAAACAATATTTACAGTAAAGCTATTATTTTTAATTATTTTTACTCGGAATGGGATTTGGAAGTTGAACCATCTCTGATCTCAGCTCCAAACATTACTTACAGCAATGCTTTCTGGAACTGGGTTTGGGAGGGGAAAAAAATACAAGCAACACTAAAGGTGGAACGTGAAACAAACTACACTGTGCCCAAACAAGTGAAGGAAGGAAGAGGACAACATGCAAAAGGTGATATACATGAAGGAAATGTGCTGCAGGAAGGAGTTCCTACAAGTTAGCAGATTTCTACTCAGAGCTCAATATTAGCTGTCACTGGAGGAGCAACACCACAGTGAATGTGACTTTTTGGTTTTTAATTGCAAGTTTCATCTTGAGTACAGTAACTCTCTTTGCCGTGTCAGTTTCTAGCCAGTTATCAAGGTGCACGCAGTCTCTCATTGGAAAAATAAAAGATCTGGTGCACCTTAACAGCACACTGTGCTCTAAGCAGAGCACACTGGTGTATCCCTTGTGCATAGGCTTGAGGGAAACCAGCAACTCCCTTGCCCAGGCTGGTTTCTTAACCTCCATGAAACAACTGCCCCTGCATTTTGAAAAGGCATCAGAAAGAATCATGTTTTATAGCTACATAGAGTTATATAAGTACATTAGATGTTTAAGAACCCATGCAGCAGTTACAGGAGTCTCCTCATGTCAGTGGGCTATCTCTCAGGACTCCTCCACAGCAGTGCTAAGCTGTGATGGTGTTAGGTGCAGGTTGGAGCATCAATTCAGCATTTTTAATTTGTACTGTTCTGATTTAAAATGGGAGAATGAAATAGAACTAATGATGAGACTATAATAGGTCAGGCATATCAATGAGATCACATGCCCTACAAGATCTCCATAGTAAAGATCGTGAACAGACCTATCAGTTCCTAAGGAGCTCAGAGAGTGATACAGGCTGGCAGCGACTAGCTGAGGTCACCCAGTCATTCTGTAACAGTTAACTTTTGTAAAAAAGCAGCTCTGCAAACAAACACTACAAGTAAATAGCACACCAAAAACCCACATGAAGCCCAAGAAATATGTCTAAAAATTGTTAATGATCACGTGAACACTCTGGCAGGAATCAAGATGCTGGGGAGAATAATGGAACTTGAGGGCTCCTACATGTTTTGTTGCATACCCAATTCCTAAACAACGGAATAAATTAAGACAACAACCTGCGAATGTTGAAAATGCAATAATAAGCAGTAGCACCTCATAAAAATAAATTTTAATATAAACAACTTAATTTCAGCTACTGCAAGTTGATCTTGTTCTTTGCAGAGATCAAACAATGTCCTGCATTGCTCACAAAGATGGGTTTATTCTTTCTCATTCTTCTGCACTGACTGCATGGCTTCTGTTTTAACCCTAATTCGCTTTCTTCTTCTTTTCTTCTTTTCAGCAGGTTTCTGGCTCTCCTGTGTTTTCTTCTTCTTCTTCAGACAGCTGAGAGGATTGGGGCCACCTGCCCTTTTACGTTTTCTTCTCTTTTCACCTTCTTGCTTTGCTAGTCCTTCTTTTTCTTTAAGTTGTACGATGCTTTGTTTCTGGTGCTCTGGAACAAGCTGACTCGTCTGCAACGTTTGAACAAATGCCAAAGACTTAGGAGAAGGTTTGTCTAGCACCATAGTGTTCTGAATAATAAAGAGGAGAGGAATGCCAGCCTTCTTTTTCACTTTGTTTGCTAAATCCTGGTCCTGTAAAATTAAATACTTCAGTCAATATTTTGGGATTAAACAGCATTTGCATTTCAAATGCACCTACTTTTAATACAAAACTGTAAAGATAAATTACATTACGAAAAAGATAAGAAACTTAATCTAGTAGATATACCTGGCAGAGTCTTTCAGAGCTATTTAAATTTAAATTTTTCTCCCTCAGATCAGCTGTACTTTGTTAGAAAATATATTGTTTTCTTTTTTTCATGCTTGTGCAAGTCTACATGGATTTTTTTGAGAAGTGACATATTTCATTCTATAACAAGATATTTAAAAATCCTTGTATCATGCATAGGTATAACAATTCTATTGTAGGCCACTGAATATATTGTATATGTTACACCTACTGTTCCAAGAGTAGACCTCAGGAAAAAAAGAGCCTTGCCTATCTTATTTGTACACAAGTTCTACATTCTTTACTTATAAAAACACCAAACCAAACCAAACCAAAAGCCCAACAATTAAAACTGCACTTCCATAGTGTTTTAAAACTCTAAATTCACTTATCAGACTACTATGCACAGCAGTATGGAGCAGGAGACGCACACAGAAGCAATGTGCAAACATTAATTCCTTACTTTTTGTCTTACACGTTACTAGGTAGTTGGTATATCTTCTCCACTTTCTGCTATATTAAGCAACGTGCCTCTTTGGTAAAACAAACAAGTTGTTCCAATGATGCGTAAGATTCCTGTTTTATAATTAGCAATTAGATTTTAGAGTGATGAAGGCTTTACAAGACAAATTTCCACAAACTATACACAAATCTCATACCCAAAATTCCACTGCCCTTATGTAGCAGAGGATCACACCAATTGAAATGGAGTTGCATCTCCCATGAGCATTTTTACCTGAGTAGCCACAAAGAAGTGATGAGGGTTGCCTTCCTCAACCATGGAAAGTAAACAGGCCGAGCCACCCACAGGATCCTTGTGGTGAGAACAGCTTCGAACTTGAAAACTTTGGGCAATCAATTTTGCCCCATACAGTGCTTTCCCCAGTGATTCCAGTTCCTTCAGAATGCATCTAAAACCCAAAAGTAACAGCGATCTCTGAACAATGAAATAACCTCATTTTTTTTACAATAGCAAATGGTTGACATTATGAATTATCACGCATGAGTTAATGAGGAATGAACAATGCCACTTGTTCAGGCTCTGTGAGCTGTAAATGGCACCCAGTGATCTGAAAGGAGTAACCAACCCGAACACTTCAGCAACACTTCCTTGGTTCCAAACAAGATTAACCAGTAACAACAGTAAGTTACATTAAATGGATTTTAAAACATTTTGTGTCAATGGCAATGCTAAGTTCTTACTTCTATGCACATGAACTACTACTTAACAAATAAAATTACTTGAATTAGCATAAATTGATTAAACACTACATGCAAGTTAAACTCTGCATTAGTATCCATCACCTTGCTTTAGGCTTATGTTAGAAGCCAAAAGAATCAAGCAAAAGGAGGTTCTCCAAAGGATTAAAAATCTGGGATTTCAAGACTCTACAACTTTCCAATTAGATAAGAGAACACAAAGCTGAAGTCCTCCTCTTAACACAGCTGACACGGGCACAGGATGGTGTAGCAGTGCATAGTGAAGCTATCCTGGATCATAATTAGGTGAAACTCAGAAGAGAGCAGGTGATGAAACACCTACCACAAGTGGAAAGCAGCAGGAATGTGTGGCCTGACCTTTAAGGTCTTTTCCAACCTGAGCAATCCCAGGATTCTATAAATGGCCTCATATTGCACCAGGGGAGGTTTAGGTTGGATGTCAGGAAAAACTTCTTTACAGAAAGGGTTGTTAAGCACTGGAATAGGCTCCCCAGGGAGGTGGTTGAGCCACCATCCCTGAATGTGTTTAAAAGCCATTTGGACGTGGTGCTCAGGGACATGATTCAGTGGAGGGTTGTTAGAGTTAGGGTAGCATGGTAAGGCTGTGGTTGGACTTGATGATCTTTAAGGTCTTTTCCAACCTGAGCAATTCTGTGATTCTATGATTCTTGAAACACAGCTTCAAGGATACAGTACTGCAGCAATTCATTGCAATTGGGCGTAACAAAATACTCTCGATCTTTTACTTACTGTATAATCATCTGAGAGGTAACTCTAAGGTGTTAAACAAAACTATTCTTCTTTGTAGATAATAAAGTTTAGCCCTTGGGGAGAGTCTTTATAGAGACTTGAACCTGTTCTTTTTATTTTATTCTTTTTCTTCTGATCAAAGAGCAAGGTTATTTCCTTGGGAAAGCCCTGGCCATGCCACAAATGTGATTCCTCACCAACTCAGTGTGCTGACAGCAGAAAAATGTGTCTGTTCAGCCGCTCTAAGTCCAAATAGGTAAAAAAAAAAAAAAAAAAAAGATTCACTGGATTCACTGATATTGATTACAGAAGGGGCGAAAAGTGACATTTAAACATGACTGGAATACAGTAGCTCTCAAAGGTTCTAAAGCTAAGGGCATGACTTAACAGCTTCTTCTGTTTAGAAGCATGGGTCAGTTCTGTAGTGGAATAGTGTTCGATTTTTATCCAACTGTATAAATCTTCCTGATACTTCCAGTACTTGCCTCCACGATGGGCAGCTTCAGGCCTCCATCACTTGATGGAAAAGCACAATACACATAGCCATCTCCGGAAAAGCAGCAAGCTACGAAGAGATCTCGCTTCCTGATGGAAGCTCACCGCAGCCCGATGCACGAACATCACATCCCATCCCATCCCATCCCATCCCATCCCATCCCACTGCCACAGCCACCTCCCCTCCACCCGAACGGCGCCACCGCGTGAGGAGGGGCCGAGCAGGCGCCAGACGCCCCACGCACGCGCAGTACCGGGTGGTGCAGAGCTGCGTGGCGCCGCCCAGGTACCCGGGCAGCTGTTCGCGGATCTGGATCTTGTTGCGGAGCGCGGCGTGGCAGAACGTGCCGTCCACCAGCACCTGGAAGGGCTCGCGGAACTGGAAGTTGTGCTTGTAGAAGCCCATGTTCTTCTTGGCGTGCTTCTGCCGCGTGATCTTCATGGCGGCGCCGCCGGAAGCCGTGCGGAGGGGCGGGGCGTGCCGGGCTCCCGCCCTGAGGTGCCGGGGCTGTGAGGAGCGCTCCTTTTTCTTCTCTTTTTTTCCTTTTTTTTCCTTTTTTTTTTTTTTTTAATTCCTCCTTGGATTTTTTAATAATTGTTTCTTTTTTCTTATTTTTTTCTTTTTCCTTTTTTTTTTCTTTTTCGTTTCTCCTTTCCTCTTTCTTTTGCTGTCACAAGGACTTCAGCATTAGTGTGGCACAACCATGCGTTGCTGTACTTTTTTCATGCAGAATTATTCAGTGCTCACTGACAGTGTTTGTCTGCAGTAGGGATATCCATGCTTGAAATGATTTTTTATTTTCTTCATGGCAAATAGAGAACTTAATTCCATTGTAGTGTGCAGAAACAGCAGTAGTTCAGACAGATTGCACAGACTGGTCCTGAGCAGACAATATGTGGCAGTGAGAAAACTGAACTTCATTCCCGTATTTTGGGCAAGCAGAAGGGATGGAGTGTCTCAGCACCATCAAAATGATCACACAGAATGGATCACAGAATCACAGAATGGCCCGGGTTGGAAGGGACCTCAAGGATCATGAATCTCCAACCCCCTCACCACAGGCAGGGCCACCAATCTCCACATTTAATACCAGACCAGGCTGCCCAGGGCCCCATCCAGCCTGGCCTTGAACACCTCCAGGTTCGGGGCATCCACAACCTCTCTGTTCCAGCACCTCACCACTCTCATAGTAAAGAACTTAGTGATAAATAGAGACATCTGGCTCTGTGCAGATATGCCAGGAGATATTTTAATGCCAGGGACAACTGAATTGCAAAGAAAACATTGTGTTAGCTTTGTGTAACCAGTCTGCTGTGAGGTTATTAATAGAATCATAAAATCATTAAGATTGGAACAGACCCCTACTATCATCTAGTCCAACTGTCTACCTATCCCCACCATGCCCACTAAACCATGTCCCTCAGTGCCATATCTACACAGTTCTTAAACACCTCCATGGACGGTGACTCCACCACCTCCTTGGGCAGCCCGTGCCACTATTTCTGTGAATAATTTGATTCTAATATCCAACCTGAACCTCTCCTGGCACGACTTGAGGTCATTACCCATTCAGTACCCACCTGCAATCTGGTGGGCTTTCTTGTTAGCTATGGGCATGGGGAGCATCTGCCTCCAGAAAGAAGGGTTACTTAGTGTTAAAAGAAACTGAAAAGTAATGCAACTAATTATTATTCTTGAATTCAAAAGCTTAAATGGAAGAAGTGTTTACAGGATGAAAAGTGTGAAGAGCAGGTGATTGAGAGTAAGATATGCATTATGGCTGTGCTGCTGGCAGTATTCTGCTGTCATTATGTCCTTTCTAGCAGCATTCAGGGAGCAGTTGCATGTGTTCATGAGTACCTTGGGCATACATGGGCACATGCCTTATGCTACGAGCTAAATTATGCTGAATTTGTTGTTCTTTATTAAGTTTGATTCATGTTGCTGACCTATCCTCATACTGGCTTGGTATTCCAGTTCCTCTAATTACATGGTCTCATAATTTGAAAAATCAGATACACTCAGCAAGACTCCAGAACAAAACCTTATTTGATTAGGGTTTATTTATTTTTGAAGCCTTTTTTTTTTTTTTTTTTTTTTAAACCAAGTTAACTGCCAAAGACAGGCAGTTATTCCTTATTAAGAGCACTTTGCCAGTACATTGCACACCAGAGGTATCGGCTAGAATACCGAATCTGCAATGATAACAGCTGCTATTACAGAATGGAGATAAAAAGAAAAGCAAGTAAATGAGTTTGAACTAGTCATCACTTTGAACTAAATGCAAAGTAAGATATAATCCAAAGTTGGGTGTTAAATACCACTGTAATGAGGTATTTCCCCCCTTACTCAACTGGTAAATAACATGTTCACAGACAAGTTGTAATGCCATTGGTATGGTGAAATGTGTTCAGAAGACAAACAGGCGAAACTGTGAAACTGACTTCTTCATTTTGCACAGAACAGCATGAATGGTGTCACTGAATCACAGAATCCTTAAGGCAGGAAAAGACTCTAGGATCATCTAGTCTGGCCATCAACCCATCCCCACCATGTCCCTCTGTGCCACATCTTCACATTTCCTGAACACCTCCAAGGGTGGTGACTCCACCACCTTCATGGGCAGCCTGTGCCAATGCTTCATAGCAGAAGCAGGCAGACATGCATATAGCACTACCAGGAATCATATGTAATTTAAGTACAGGAAAGTTCTGTATCCCCTTTCCAGCTGATCACTACTGACATTCACAGTTCACACTCACATTCAGGGATCCCTCAAAAAATGGCATGGCCTTCCAGTCCATCTGATAATCATGTGCCCTCAGGTTCCCTAACCTTTGCAGGTCCGAGGTCTCTGCTTTCTCATTGCCTAGTTCAACTTCAACCTTGCTGGTGGATTACCCATGCACAAGATTAAATTAACCTGGGAAAGCAAACACACCCATTGCTCTCTAACACACTCATATGTCCATGTCTCTCTGGTTGCTGGCTGTATCTTCTGGCCTTGTGAACTCTAGCTGAGGCACATAGCTTTCATGTGCAGCACCTGCTTACTCCTATATCCACCCCGATCCATATCAATGTCAAAATTTAGGCTGGTGCTCTGCAATGTAGCTCTGAGCAGTCCCTTTAAAGGGCCGTCAGTTTGTAGCTGAAGAGTTCTGTTCTTCACTCTTGTGTTTGTTACCACTTGCTCAACTGGTAATGTCTATGTGTGTATGTGTTGAACACACCACTTCCCTTGTTATTTGTTATTTCTTTTCTACTGAATTGTCCCTAACTACATTACTTAATGAATCAAATATTCTTGTATTTCACATACCTTACCAAGACTTGTCTATAGCACAGCAAAACTTGCCATAAAGCATAGAGGAAGATTCCTTTTCAAATGACTTGCTGTTATATTTGTAGTTTTAAAGTAATTTCCTCAATTATCCGCCTGCACCACTTTAAGATTGAAGTGTTCATTTTATTTTATTTTATTTTACTTTATTTTATTTTATTTTAGAGTGAGCATTTTATTGAAGATCTAACAAACCACTTGCAGTAACAGTAGACTGCCTTCCAGAAGAAGCACCATTGTGGAAATGAAGATGAAGAAGAGAATGGAAGGTGCTGAAGCACGACCATCGTTAACTGACAGGAACTGTTTTTGATAGACATGAAACAGAATTTGTAGTGTGGAACTCCTTTATCTGAAGCAGAGGTCTCAGAAAGAATATTGCCCTACAGTTCAGTTCTAATCTAAAAAAAACCCTAACCAACAGTTCCTATTACTTTTGCAATAATGTTTATATGCTGCGGGTAAGTATTTATGGAAATAACTACATACAAATATACGGCATTTATGAAAATAAGTCATCACGCTGAAGGAGATCTGTATATCACCCAAAATTACTTGCACCAGGAGAGCATTAGCCCTTTTCAGAGAAGGCCGTCTCTTGGCATAAAAGAGTTCAACTCTTGTTTTGAGATATGAGGTAAGGCAAGAGTAGAATGAAGTAACATGAAATTGCTGTGACATGTGGATTACTTGAAGCTATAGCTGTTCTTTAGCTGTTCTGGAGCTGTTCTTTATCAAAAGAGCTTTGATGTGGGCCTAATAACAATGATTTGCCTTAATAGCTGGCACTTGGCAAATGCTTTTAGCTTGGCAAGGAAAAGATCTCAACTCCCAATTCTCCCAGACTTGTCCTGCATCAGACCTTTTTAATCTGAATGTGTTGCCTCTGGGCAAATGTTGTGCTGTGCTCTGTGGTTATCTGCAGTAAGTCCTAGCACCAGACGTACTTAAATACAAAAAAATGAGCTGATTTAGAAAAAAGAAAAATTACGATAAAGAAGCATACAACACTAAAGCATTGTTGGAATATATCTGAAAATACTTTCCTAAGTGTATTTTAGAATTTTTCTGATGTATATGAAGGCCCCAGAAGTTTCAGCAGCATTTAATATGCTAAATTGTATTTGTCAGAATGTTTATTATTCATTGCTGGCTGCTCCTTTCATCACCTTGGGGCTAGTCTTGAGGTTTTGAATTTTAACCTTCATCACATACATTCATCTTTTACAGTACCTATTTTTCTATTATCTCCTGGGAACACAGCATCTGGATTTCTAATAAACATGGCAGTGGCAATACTGGCTTTTCTTTACAGATTGGTATGAACTCATCAGATGAGAATTGTATATGTGATAAAGCTTTCAGAACCTTTCTGGTTCTACTGTTACTGTACTCCTTAACTGGAAATTATTTCTGGCTTAAATATCCTAACTACCCATCACAGGACATTCTGCATGAACTGTCATGTAAACTGTGTATCATAAATAGTGCACATTTAAGGTAGAGGTTAGAATCATAGAATCATACAATGGCCTGGGTTGAAAAGGATCACAATAATCATTGAGTTTCAACCCTCCTACTATGTGCAGGGTCGCCAACCAGCAGACCAGGCTGCCCAGAGCCACATCCAGCCCGGCCTTGAAAGCCTCCAGGGATGGGGCATCCACAACCTCCTTGGGCAACCTGTTCCAGCGCTTCACCACCCTCTGGGTGAAAAACTTCCTCCTAATATCCAACCTAAACCTCCCCTGTCCCAGTTTAAAACCATTCCCCCTTGTCCTATCACTGTCCACCCTCATAAACAGCCATTTCCCTTCCTGTTTATATGCTCCCTTCAAGTACTGGAAGGCCACAATGATGTCTCCCTGGAGCCTTCTCTTCTCCAAGCTAAACAATCCCAGTTCCCTCAACCTTTCCTCATAGGAGAGGTGCTCCAGCCCTCTGATCATCTTAGCGGCCCTCCTCTGGACCCGCTCCAAGAGCTCCACGTCCTTCCTGTACTGAGGGGCCGCAGGCCTGGACGCAGTACTCCAGATGGGGCCTCACAAGAGCTGAGCAGAGGGGGACAATCACCTCCCTGTCCCTGCTGGCCACCCCATTTTTAATGCAGCTCAGAACACAGTTGGCCTTCCGGGCTGTTAGGATATTTGCTGTCACTACGTTCTGGTGGCTTTCATGGGTAAGAAAACGAAGAGAATGGACATCTATATAGGCTTTTAAGTGACTGTTAATAGTAGCAAATATATGGAAAATGCCATGGAGAGAAAAGATGTCACAGGAAACTTTAGTTTTCTTCCTAGTGCTGTAAGAAATAATAGTGCAGGAAATAATTAGTGAGATTCTTCACAACTTCTCAAATATTATACCAGCCTTTTTACTTTTTTTTTTTTTTGACCTTGAGCTAGATTTCTAGGAGTGCTAATCATACCTCAGTTAACAAATTCTTTCATCTTTCTGAATAGATATAGTGATACACATCAGTTCGGTTATGCAGCGTTTTTGGCTGATGAAGCTCACTGAGATGTACGTGCTAAATAAACATTTTCATGCTGCTGTAAGTACACACAAGGGCATCCTTTGAGAGCAGCCTTTCCTCCCCGCACTGTTCATCAGGATGTGCACTCGTTACTTACCATTCTGCTCCATGCGTGACACTGCAACAGTGGTTCCCCTGTACTTGAAGAGCTTATAGATGAACCTGAGCTAAAGTGTGATAGCAAAGTGCCAGAAAAATAGGAAGTCTCTAGTACACGGAACTGGAATTCAACACTAATTCTGTGATACCTGATATGATAGGTAGGTAGAGGAAAAGAAAGAAGTGCTGCTTTAAAGCTTGTCTCTTGCACACATGAAGCTGTCCATTCTCTCATTTTGAGAAGAGCATCCCTCTCCCGCTCTTAGTTTCCTTTCTAATAGAAAGTAAATCCATTGGTTTCCATTTGTTTCTTCATGTCTTGTTCTCCATGGAGGAGGCTGTTCTGTGTGTGACAGCACATACAATATTAAGAATCAGAAGGTGCACCAGTTGATTACAAAAATGGGGCTAAACAAATTGACATCAAAAGTGAAATCATGTGGTTAATTTCTTTCATTTCTTCTCTCAGATAAGAAATGAATTTTATGGCCCAAATTCTGATTTTCATGAGAGAATTCTGTTGCATGACATACTAAAAATAAATTCTCAGCCTTTAGTTGATGTAATTAGAAATCAGTTAATTGGGAAGAGAAAAGTAGAATCTTTAAACCACGGAAAAAAATGATATATATTCCCCATACTTGCCCAATTTTCTAACATGATACTACAGTAAGAGTTTGGTTGTGCTTAGAAACTTCCAATAAAAGATTGCAAATAACTATTTTCTTTGCTTTACAATGATGGGAAAATAGATATTGAAAAAAAAAATGCAGAGAAAAAGTTGAACAATGGAAAGAAGAAAAGTCCAAAGAGAAGTGCTCATAGTTTTTAAATATTTCCCTCATGTGCACACTTGCCTTATTATGCCCATGATAGCTGCTCCATATTTTAATGTAGTGCTTTTACATTTATTCAAGCAAGTGCTGAAACGTTACCTGTTTAAGAGCATGGCTAAAAGCAAGTCTGACCTCTGAAACCTACATGCTTCATGAAAAGAAATTGAATTTTCAAAGCTCACATTCTAGCCCCGTAGTTTCTTTATTGCATTTGATGTTTGTCTCCAGGGGTTTCCATGCAGTTGCCGCCCCCACCTTTACCATTGTTCTATCAGTGCTGAACCTTATTACTTTCTACTCCCTATTCCAATAAAAAAATCCAATAAAACCATTTCTTCGTTTTGATTCTCAAGAAGAAAATTACAAAACATTACACAATGCATTCCAACATCGGCACCAATAACACCTTCTAAAATCCCAATTAGCCTCATGACAAATCCTAGTACTTAAAAGTTCTTAGACACAAAATGCCCATGCAATCATATACCCTGATGTTAAATGTTCACAGTAAGCACTGTCTGAATATTTGACTCATCAGAAGATGATTATTTATCGGTGACACAGAAACTTATTGATGCGCATGCATATGTATCCAGAGGACTGACCTCAGTGACTTGCATCTGGTGAAGTGATTTATGTCTGAAGATGATACCAACTATATGAATGAACACATGTATTCCTGGGTTAATCATTGTCTGTTTCAAGTTTATTTCAATAGCTGATGCTTGGATCATTGCCAGTGTTCCCTGAAGAATGTAGCATGTCAGCAGAAATTTGTCTGGCCCAGGATATACCAGGATATATATATCCTCTTTGGTCTTGGAGCTGAGAAACCATCAGTGCAAAAGGGGAACAACAGTGTCCTTAGTTGACTCATGATCAAATAAAGGCAAAATGAGTAAGGGGAACACACCTCAAATGACCACTGAGGGTCACATAATACCGCTGTACAACCCTGCACAGGCACAGATGGCTGGGGAAAGAAGACAAAAGGGGACGGAGTATTCTACTTGCTTCACTTGATGAATATGTAGGTAGTAGGTGTTTCTTCTGTATTAACAAGGTGGAGTATTGTAGGGCAGTATGTATAAAAAGCTTGCATGAGCAAGAAGGAGGTGTGCTTGACCTGTGGAAATATTCCATATGGCAGCCAGCACAGAAACTAACACTCGGTGCTTCTGAACATACAGGTTCCCTGCCTCTTTGGTTTCTCCCCATGCCACAGAAGAGGGTGGTGAATGAGAAGATGGGTGGATGCTTGGCCAGGGTCAGTGCAGGCATGAGGGGCTTTCTTGGACTGTCACTCTCCCTTATGGGATATGAGAGTGGTGTGTGACTGAGAGGCTAGTGTTGAGATAAGAGAATAAGAAAGGAATTTCAAAAGGAGGAAAGATACCATACCATTTAGCACATGCAGAAATTGTGGAACAAGCTTTGCACTTGAATGTAGGGACTAAGTACAGTCTTGTGTTCACTGCAGTGCTCCCAAGTGCAAGCCTTATCTTACAAAGGAAATGTTAGATGCTTACATCGCTTCTATGTGATAGACTCACCTCCTAAGGCAGAGTGGGTGTGTTGCATGTAATGGCACGCTGAAAAAGGGCAGCAATATACCCCTATATGTCAGGTGCCTGTATGCTGTGGTGTTTGGAAATTTAAGCCTGAATACCTCATCTCTTCCAGAAAACAGCCCTTCTGAACTTCGGACTTCTGTAAGGGTGCAAGGTATTAAAAGATAATTTTAACTGGGTGTTAGGATAATCTGTTGCCACCATTATTTTAATGCAAACGGTTTCTGTTTGCAGATAACTAATGTTGTTTTAGGTGATTATAGCTATTAATGCAACTTTGTATTTGGGGTGCCGTTGAGTCTCAACGCAAGTACAGACTGCTATATGTGTATTCTAAGTGATTCTTTTGTATTCCTGTACACTTTGTGATAATGAAATGAAGGTACTCATTATACTTAGAAATATTTGGAATTGCTCAGAGGGTAGGGAGAAAAAACACAGAATTCAGACACAACTCATTAACCAAGTGGTAACAAGTCATTGCAGGTTGGCTGATCTCTGGAACCATTCATGTGAATGGTCTTAGCCTGCAGCATGTACAAAAGTAATTCAAGTTGGTTTAGCCCTTAAGGTAAAGTCAGTCTGACAATTTGGAAGGGATTACATCTTTGAAGCCTTAATCAGATAATTTACATTTAGCAGCACTTGTTCTGCTCATAGCACTGATATGGTGAAGCAAAGCTGTGGAGGCAAATGACACATCTGAATTATATCAAGGTTTTTACTTAAGTGGGGCTGGAGAATAAAAGGGCTTTGTTTGGTTCCATCTGCCCTTTGATTTAGAGTATAATTTAAAAATGACTAATGGAGTTTGTGCACTACTTGAGCTTTCTAAACTATTTTGTGATGGAAGTCTTCTGTTCTGTGGTTTTCCTGAGTAGCTTGGGCAATGTTACTAATTCTTTTTTCAGCTTGACTTCCTTTTTATGTCCTCTTTTTCAATAATTCAGTATTTTCAGTGGTGAATTTTCCTGTGGCCTTTAGCCTCTCACGATCTGAAGAGTTCTAAATAGAAGGAAGTTGATATTTTTCTTTCATTTTTCATGTTAATCATAATTAACCAACTTGACTGAGTTGTTCTGGCAGTGCACTAAATGTGAGCTCTATGCCAGTCCCTAGAATAGGGCTATTTTGGGTGCCCACAGCATCCTCTTTGAATGTATTGATGATCTCTGCAGCAGCTACTTTTTTTTTTTTTTTTTTAATTAAATGGAGTTTTTGTTCAGTATAGGTAGGAATAATGAATCACATTTGTGTTATTCAAGTAGTTTTCATTCCTTCACAGTTTTCAGGTCCCTACAAATTTGCCAGTGGTAAAGCACAGTGCATTTACTGACAGAAGGCGTGTTATTTATTTTTAAACATGCTTTGCCAATAACTTTGAAGTAGCCCGTGGATTTCCAGGAGTCTGTAGGCTGGCACTGAAAACCACGACATTACCATAACACTGCTCCCTAATCTTAATTTTCTTTAATCAAAATCTATTTGGTCGTATGCGTACATTAAATCTGGATATGCAAATGTATGTAACAGTTCTGTGAAGCATTTATATTGAATTGAGCAACTTTGTTCTCTAGAAAAACTTCAAAAGACAATACCAGTGGGAGTCAGCAGTCACAGGAGACTGTGAAAGGTAGGACTCAAATCTGCAACACCTACATGATGGTTGAGCTCACTGGCCACAGGACACTACGGTGTAACTTGGGGTTGCTGTTGCATCAGCCTCTGACTAATTTTTCGGAACGGTGCCCTTAATCCCGCTGCACATGCACTCCTCAGTTTCTTTGGAGCACATTTTACCTCACTGATGCTGCAAATTCTAAATGGCACTCTCAATCTTCATTTAACAGCTTTTCCTCAGTGGGGAATCTAAAGTGGGCCTCATCTCACCCAACTTTAGACATCTGCTGTGAGGAGTTCAAGGCTAAGTTGGGCACCTAGATTTCTCATCTCAGCCCATGCAGATCCAGTCAGTGATATCAATGGCATTTAGGATACGGTTTCCCTGGTGGGTGTTATGTTGTTCAAGATCTTATACATAAGGAAAAACTTTTTCTCTCAGAGTGGTCAGGCACTGGAATGGCCTGCCCAGGGACGTGGTAGAGTCACCATCCCTGGCAGTGTTCAAGAGGCTTCTGGATGAGGAGCTAAGAGATATGGTTTAGTGACTTGTGGTAGCATGGGTAATGGGAGGGTGGTTGGACTAGATGATCTTGCAGGTCTTTTCCAACCTCGAGATTCTATGATTCTAAGAAGATTCTTTGCTTGAATCTGTTCCAGCCCTCAAGCAGGCAGCTGGTAAGGATCATTCTCTGTGATGCTAAGGTCATTTTATTGGAACGAACGCTGGGCATGTGTCTGCTGGAAAATGCAGATACACCTCGGCACTGGCGCTGCAAAGTAAGTTTCCTTGCCCCACTCAGAAATTAGCATCAACCACATGACTGAAAAACTTCATGGTGAATTCCTATGAGATCACACATTTGGCGCAGGATCTGGAGAGTTTCTGATGTCTGGTCCATCCACCTTTCACAGCCAATTTCATTTTTCAGAATACGGGGGCAGGGTTTGGAGTACTTAAAAAAAAAGCACCAAATGAAAAGCAGCAAGTGACTTTAAAAACATCACTGAAACTCTCAAGCCCAAGATAAGTCTCTGGTACTTCAGGGTTTTATTTCTATTTAGCATCAGGATCTTGTATCCCAGCTCAGCGCAATGAGCTGTTACTTCTGCTCTAGATGGGTACTCATGTTAACTGCATAGAGCCTGTTTTTTTCTTTTTTCTGAAGTAATGTCCTAGGCTTTCACATACATTTTCTCCCAGAAGATTTCCAGTAGAAGGAAATAGGCAATTGCTGGCAACTGAAATTGCCCCCTCGGCAATAAACGAGGTTATTAGATGTAAATCCCCACATCTAGGAAGGCTTCCCTCGAGTCTTCATGCGAAGTACCCAGGCATAAGTTTACGGCTGACCGCAACCCCCTTCCCTACTGCCAGACACTGAACAACGGCTGGCCGAGTGGCGTGAGATGGCGGCAAAGCCGCACACCCCCCACACAGCAGCAGCAGACCCGCGCATGCGCACTTCCTCTCCTCCTTCCCCTGGAGTTTCCGCCCGGAACCCTTTTCTGCCGCACCGCCTCAGCTTTAGAGCTCATTTCCGGTGTTTCGTTTTTCTCTTTCCGGTCGGTGCGAGGGGAAGATGGCGTCTCGCAAGGAAGGCTCTGGAGCAGCCGGCGGTGGCTTTGGCGCCTCAAAGGGCAAAGGCAAAGCGGCCACCACGGGAGACTCGGCCGTCAAACAAGTGCAGATCGATGGATTGGTGAGTGGCGGTGTCCGGGGGGCAGCTGGCGGCGGGCGGGCGGGGTGAATGCTGGAGCCGCGTGGAGCTCTGGTGGAGCCGGCACGGCCCGGTCTGTGGGGCGCTGCCGGGGCTCTGTTCTGTTTCGGGCCGCGGCGATAGCGATGTGATTCCGCCTCGAGTTGCCGCGGCCTGCACTCATCCCTTGTGGGCAGTGAGTTGCCCTACAGAAACCGGGGCAGAGCTCACGTTAATGGCTTTGAGGTTTTCCCTTTCTCCCTTCCGTTCCCTTGCTCTGGTGCCCATGTTCTCTGTTTCCACCCTTCGTACCTAGTGCTTCGTGACGCCAAACGGGTGCTATGGGGTGGGGGGGAAACGTGGTGGAGTTTTCTTTATCTGCTGTGTCTCTTACCTTCTTTGATAAGCTTTCCGTACCTGCTGTGTTTTATTAAAAGAAATAAAATGTCAGAATGAAGCTGTCCTAATGGTGGTGACCATGCAGGTGACCATTCAGGCTTTGAGTGGAAGAGTGCTTGCAAAAGTTGGCCCTTGGTTTTGTTGCTGGCACTTCCTGTGTCTGTTGATGTCTCATACACTTGATCGTAGTCAGAATGACACAGAGTGGGAAGAAAAGGTGATTACTTCTACTTCTTAGGAGTAGAAGCACTATTTATTGCTTCTTTGTCATCTTGTCTGGGTATCGCTGAAACAGTGTGCAGCTGAAGTGTGAAGGAGAAATACATACTAGAAATGAGAAAGATTATGATTTGTGGGCAAGTACTGAAAAGCCTCCTGGTGTCTGTAAGGGGTAGTCCCCACTCAATATCCCAGAGTCACACAGCTTAGTAAGTATTTAAGAATACAGAGAATGATTTGTTTGCCTGTAAGTGTCATGTGGTTGAAAAGAGAGTACTTGAATTTCTATGTGTGACTGTTTCTGCGGTACTCTGTTCAGCTGCCTGTGACTTTGGTGCGTGAGGCTTTGTCAAAGAATAGTCAATACTGACCAGTTACAAAACATAGCTGTAAAAGTATAGCAACTGACAGCAGACTGTTGCTGTTGCAAACAGGCCAGAGCCTGCTAGAGCCCAGGACAGTGGTGGGTGTGTTTTTAAAGAAGTTTGAGGGAACAATATAAAAATAGTTCAGGGTAGGATATTTTTAGATTGGATTTACTTTTTTTTTTTCCTGCTGTAATGAAACAAAGAGAACAGATGCGTAATCTGCTTTGTGAAGTTCTGTCCACTCAAATCAGCTGTGAGTGGCCCTGGTGATCTGCTTCTTGTCTGTCCAGTGGCTTTGAATGCTTTTTTACTTTCTTGTTTTCTCTTGTCTTTGTGTATTATTCTGATACAGCGTGGTAGTATCTCTTTTATGGAGTTTAGAGCTAAAGCTGGCTTACTGAAAACTATGGACAACTTTCTCTCTTCCACTGAGAAGGCATCTCAGTGGACTTTACAGAGCTTTCTTAGGTTGCAAACTGTGATTCTCAAACGTCCATGATGCCTGTGGTGAAGTTTTAGCATTAAATTTATTTCCTTTCTAACCAAAATGTCTCCCACTGCCAGTCTTCAGACTGTTATACTCAAATTCTACTGGAAGATTTCTAGTCTCAGTGTCTCACTGGTGTTCTCACAAAGTGATGGGGCTTTATCAGTCTTGCAGTAATGGTGATCAGAATAATTACCAATGCCAAAACCGGGGATGAATTAGTTCGAACTAAGGAAGTCAGTGATCTATTTCTCTCTATTGGTGCCTTATCTCTTGGCAGTGGTGTAAGTAATTCTTTCATACAGGCTTACTGTGTAAGCTGCTTTGGTTTTGCTTATTACAAAATGGAAGATCTATCAGTCTTCTGTATGTGTGAGGATGTGAAAAGGCTTCTAGGAAGTCTGTTATTTCAGAAGAACAGTGAAGTTCTAAATGTCAGTATGCTACTTGAAAACAGTACATGGTGTGAGAGTCCTACTTTTCTGGCTTCCTCTTAAATTAGGTACAAGTAGGGCATCTTGTAGTTAACTTCTTTAGTATTTTAATCTGATGTATTCCTTTTTTTTATTATGTAGTGGTGCCATTTGGATTTATAACAAGTGCTGTTTTGTTTCAGGTAGTGCAACAGTATTTAAAAAGCACAGGTGTGGCAGAAGTAAAAGCTAACAATGGAACCCTGGCTATTAAGATGGGATAAATGCACACAACTTTTAGAACTGTTATTGCTTAAATAAAATACTCCATGGAGCAATAGATTTAGGAAGAATCAATAAGAACTCTATCATGTTATAGACACATGGTAACTTGGGTGAAGTACCTGAGTGTCTTAGTATAAAATACTTCTGAAGGTAATTGTGAACATTGTTTTCCAACCTTTACAATTTCTCAGAAAGGAGAGGAAGAATACAAGTCTGAAGATCTCTCCAGGTCAGGCCTCACCTGGAGTACTGTATCCAGTTCTGGGCTCCCTGATACAAAAAAGACAGGGATCTCTTGAAGAGAGTCCAGCAGAGGACCGTGAGGATGATAAAGGGCCTGGAGCACCTCCCCTTTGAGGAAAGGCTGAGCAAACTGGATCTGTTCAAAAAAGAAGACTCAAAGCTGATCTTATTAATGTTTATAAATATCTTAAGTGTGGGAGTCAAGGAGACATGGCCAACCTCTTTTCAGTGGTCTGTGGGGACAGGACAGAGGGAAACAGCCATAAACTGGAGCATAGGAAGTTCTGCACCAGTATGCAAAGGAACATCTTAACAGTGAGGGTGACAGAGCACGGGAACAGGCTGCCCAGGGAGGTTGTGGATTCTCCTCCTCTGGAGATATTCAAGACCCACCTGAACCCCTACCTGTGCAACCTGGTCTAGGGAGCCTGCTTTGCAGGAGGGTTGGACTCTACAGTCTCTGGAGGTTCCTTCCAACCCCTACAATTCTGTGATTTTCTAGCAGCTTTTTTTTTTTTCTTGTAAAGTCAAGATCTCACTTGCCAAAATGGTGCTTATATTTGACTAACAGCTGCTGTATTTCAAGATAATGGTATCTGAACTATTTTATTCCATTTGTATTTTACTTGCATAGAACACTTATCTTGTTATCTATTTGTATGGCTGTAGGCAAGCAGCTTTTTCATGTTTCATTTTTTTTTTCTTGAGAGATTATCACTAACCTGATTGCTCAAATTTGTCATGATGATGGCTACAAAAGGGTTTATGAAGCATCGTCAGTGTTTCTGTAGTTTTAGAAACTGTACCTGTACAGTTTTATCATAAATGTCCCATTTGCAATAAGCACCGTTTATAATGTAAAATTGGGACCAAAAAAAAGACTGTTTTTGTTGCTTGGATTATAGTAGATGTTTGGACCAAGTTAGAGCATTCATCTTCTTATCATAGAATCATAGAATGGCCTGGGTTGAGAAGGACCACAGTGATCATCCAGTTTCAACTCCCCTGCTGTGTGCAGGTTCGCAAACCAGTAGACCAGGCTGCCCAGAGCCACATCCAGCCCGGCCTTGAATGTCTCCAGGGATGGGGCATCCACAACCTCCTAGGCCAGCCTCTTCCAATGAACAGTTTCTTAAGTTTGTTTCTCCATTTGGAGAGCTGCAGTCCTTTCTAGCTGCTGCAGACTGCATTCTAAAGGCATTTTTGGAAGGTGGGTAAGCTTGTTCTTCCAATAGATTCCTCTCTGCTCAGCTGTCTACTTTCCTGGAGTCTATAGGAATTGATTTCTTTCAAAGTGAAATCACTTTGGAGGTGTGGATGGTCAAACTTAATGTATATGACAATGGTAAGATTTCCTTTGATAGGAAACTAAGTGAATGATTCCCCTGGCTCACTGCCTTGCATCATTGGAACTTGTTTATCTGATTGGTGTGGTTACCTCAGTGTTTTAGAAGTCCAGAACTAATGTCACCTCATTATCATATTCTGCAACTTGAGAATGTGACTTTAAACAGAAGTCAAACCTAAATGCTACTTAGGTTTGTTATTAGCTCTTGGAGTTTTGGACTCCAACCTGCTTGGTGACTGTTAAGGGCTGCAGTTCTGGATATACCAGCTGCATTCACAGTTGATTGTAACTACATTTAACAGCAGGGGCATCTCTTGAAGAGATGTCTTGCCTCTTATATATTACTATTTCTTTCTCTACTTGCCAGTAAATTGAAAAGCGATGTTGCTTTTCATCCTTTTCCTAAGCGTCACATGAGGAGGAGAAGGGGAAGCATATTGACCTGGGGGTGCGTGTGGTTGAGAGGTAGGGAGGGGGAGCATGGAAGGAAAGGACAAAGGCATTCTTCGGTGTTGCTCACGTGTAACAGATTGTCTGACTCCTTTTCTTCCTTGTTGTCTGGAGAAGTAGCAACAGATGAACGAGGTACTGCAATGTGTAGCTCAGTACCTTTCCTGAAGTCCTCTGAACTTCTTATGTAAATAGTGGTGTCCAGGTGAGAGCACCATTTTAAAGTCTGAACACTGAAGTAATTCTCATGATGTTTGAGTGTAGTGCAGACGCAGTTGTGCAAAGCCTTGTGAACCATTTCTGTGTTTATAAACTTGCTAGTTTTTCAGTTTTACCCTTAAAAGAAGTTTAGATGTGACTCATGATTTGACTCCAAAGTGGTAATAATTATTACATGCTATTTGAAATAAATGTACAGCAGCTTGCTTCTATTTATTTATTTAAATGATTTGCTCGGAGCTCTGAATTTTTGGAATTCAACTGCAGGAATTAATCAGATATGGTTCACTGGCCTCATATTCCTTCCCTTCAATGAGGTGCAGTGAATTTCAAGCTGTAAGCTGATGAATTTTAGAATTTTGATTGTACTTATTCTTTTGTATGGAAAGAAGTTTTCAGGCTAATGGAGTAGATCTGGCAGCCTTCTTTTATGAGTACCTATCCGTGCAGTCAGGTGACTTTCTGTGTCAGTCTGTGAGAAGTATTTCTGTCTTGCTCTTTCTGTCCAGAAAGTAAGGGAGATGACTTGGTTCCCATCTGATTCCAGTTAGCGGGGTCGAAACGCAGAATAGAAGTCTGTAAATATGCCAAAGCTTTTACACAGCTCTTGTCCTTGCAGACCTGAGTGTCAGTAGTCAGAAAGTTCTGAATTTGTAAAGTTGACCGTAAATATTATTTATGCAGAACTTCTCAAGTCTGACATTCAAATTTAAATTGCATACATATGTAAACTTTTTTCAGATGTCTCCAAAAACTACATTTTCTGGGAGCGTAATTGGTGGTGCTGTGTTGCTGATTTATACCGATAGCTGTATTAAAAACATGTTTCACTGAGTCCAGAAGAATTTCTTTATGAAGAGGGTGGTGGGTGGTTGGGCACAGGCTGCCCATGGAAGTGGTGGAGTCGCAATCTGTGGAGGTGTTTAAGAGCTGTGTGGATGTGGTACTTACAGCCTTGGTACAGTGGTGGACTTGGTAGTGTTAGGTGATGGTTGAACTTGCTTATCTTGAAGGTCTCTTCCAAACTAAGTGATTTTTTTTTTCCATATCTTCATGTTTGCTTCCTTACCACTAACAAACGTCATCCTTCCTCTTTTTCATTCATTATGCCTTGTACTCATTTGGAATCTACAGAACTTTTTGCAAAATTTACCTTCATGGTGTAATTCTGCTTTTAATTTTTTGGTGTTATGACCATACCATGAAACACTGGCATGTTGTTCAGGGTTTCAGATGTAATTACACTTGTGGAATATTGCTGTTTTCCTTGGAATGCTGTTGCTTTCCAGTCTTTTTGTGAATATTTGAAATAGGAGAAGTCAACAAAGAAATTCTTTAATTTTGTGCTTTTCAGGTTAATGATAGAGGTACTTAAAGTTCTTGCATACTACCATAAAACAGAATGAATTATACAGTTCTGGAAAGCTGCATTTACTAGCAATTAGTCATTATCTCTTAAAGTGACAGTCTTTCAGAATGACTGCTCTTTTTTTGCCATTTGGCCTCTTTTGCACGTGCATTAGGAATGCTGGCTGTTTGCTCTGCAGTGCCTTTGCACTTATCTCACCCAGTAAAGTGAATAAATGGGGAAAAGAGAACAGTAGGAGAGTAGCAGCAGTGAGGTAAGAGCAAATGAAGCGAGCTTGTTATCCAACAGAAGACTTTTTAAACACTAGAAGCTCACAATGTAACCTTGCTTCAAGTTTGTAGTAACTCTTCAGCATTTGCACTGTAACCTTTCTTTTCAATGGAGTAGTTGTATATTATTATTTAGGCTCAGTATAATGCTGCTTTACTGCAAGAGGCAGGTGATTGGTTGTAAGGTGCAGGGTGACAGTTGTGTGTTGTTTCCCATTGCTTCATAGCCTCATCCTGCAAACTTGAGCTCCTTGGGTAAGCTTATAAAAACAGAGCTCTTAGGCACCCTATGAGGAAAGGAAACAGGGTGAAGATTGTTCAGTTCCTGAGTTTTCCAGGAAGTGTTATAGCTCTAAGAAATTCTGGATTTCTGTTTAACTTTGGAGACTTTTAGAATGCTCTTTTTTAGTGAAACTTCTACTCTTGTTCTATTATGGTTGCACCAAGAGCATCTTGTGCATACTTCTGCCTGTCTCACAATTTCAGTTGTAATGTCAGGCAAGATGCAAATCTGTAAAAGCAGAGATGAACCTGTGTCCCACTCAGAGACATAAAGTCAGGCAGGGTGAATAACATTGTTTGCTAGATAAGCATGACATCTGATGAAATGTAGAAATTAAACAAAAAGTCAAAAATGTAGATATTCCATGTGGTGCACTGTGTGCTGTGCCTGCCCACTAGTATGTAGATAATGGGTATGTGGAAACTTTCTCTTGGGAAAGAAACAGCTGTGGGTTGGGCAGTGGGGATCTTTTAGCAAGGGAAGTGTACTGAATGCTAGAGCAACTATGCTGGTGGGTTTTTGTTTTTGTTTTTCTTAATCACATTTACCTTTCAGGTAGTCACCAGGAAGCATGTTGTTGTTGGGAAGCTGTTTCTTTCTTTGCATATCCTTTACATGAGGATGTCTTAGGAGTAACGGTAAAATGAGGAACAGTGAAGATCGTTTCCTTTTGCTGAAGAAAAATTTCTTGTCCAACTAAGTCCTTAAATACCAACATGACTTCTTAAATTTAATTCTAACCTGCTGTGAATGTATCATATGCATTCCAAAACCACATTCAGAAATGCTTTTGGAGAATAATGGTGACTAGATGGTAAAGCTTTCTCATATTTTGCTATTGCATGGCTGTATAGCTAAAGCCATAACAACAGGGTAATGCATTAATATGTTGGTTTTTTTTACTTCAGTGAAGAACATATTTCTTTCTTTAATAAAACACTGTGTACGAATATTCTGTATACTTAGGCCTATTGATTCAAAAGAAGCCTTTCTGGATAGTAGTAGGTAAGGCATGCCTGAATCTGTAGGCTATCAAACATCAGCATGAAGGACAGAGGCGCTTGAGTATTAACTTAGTTATTACTCAAGATGATGTTCCAATGCCAGGTAACATTTGTTCCAGCTACTTAGTTATCTAAGTATGTATTTAGTCATACTTTTAAAAATATGTATAGAATTCAAGCTTAGGATAGACATGTCTATTTATTAAAATTATATATAAACATAGATTGTCTAACACATAACTTTTAATCAGCTTCTTCATGTATTTTTGTAAGCTTCCTCTGCATTTGTATTCATGCTAGTGTGGCTGTAGTGTTGATATTTCTTGTGTGAGATTTGGCAGGTTTATTACAAGGCTATTACTTTAAGCTTTACTACATTATCATTGATTTGGAGATGATGTAACGTGTCTAATGGTTTGTACTCTCATCTGTAGTATAAACAGCATTTTTGTTTATTTTCTAATCTGCTTAAAAGCTGGTTAGCCTTTCTTAAAACAAGATCTCAAATTGTTGAGCTATTTTTCCATAGTTACTTCACTCACAATCATGATATTTACCTGTTCCTTGTTTCTTTATTGACGGCCATTTTTGCCCTGAAATCATACAACAAATAGGATTGTATTCCAGACTGTTGATGGGGAAGGCCTAGTTAGCTTCTTGGGTGAGGGGCTCTTTATGGCAATTGATCTGATTGCAGTAAATGAAAACACAAGATAACACTTACAGAAAATCAGTTTCTGAGACTCATTTTGTAAATGTTTTTTTAAGCACTTTTTAATGAGAACTTCCAACATGCTCAGAAGGAAAGCAATACACTTCTGTAGTGTTTTGAGCATGCTTCATTGAAAATTGGTAATAAGCAAAGCCTGTATTGAATTGGCTTAAAAATCACTGATGTTTTCTTATGTTGTGAAGATTATGCCTTTCCAGTTTTCCTTGTGCTTTCTTCACTTCTCCTTACCCCTATTGTAAACTCTGCAAAAATGCCAAGGCTGTACGCTCTGCCTGCTGTTCTCTGTACAGCTTCTTGACGTTGCATCCAATGGGGTTTTAGGATAGTGTGTCCTGCAGGCTCTGTTTTCTTTTGTGTGTCCTCCAAAGAAGCCTGAATGGCATTTAGAATTGAATTGTCATCTATTTGACTTTTCCTTCACCTGTTTCCCTAAAAGTTTAGATCAAATTAAGTTGTGATAGAGAGTTAGCGTATGAACTGAATACTGTCTGGATGTCTTCATGGCTCCCAGATTGGTAGAAAAGATGCAAGCATTCTGTATTGTTTGTGTGACCTGCATATATGCGTGTGCAGAGCTGAGCCATGAGAGATGCTGGGTGTGCCTCTGGGAGAGCAGGTTTAAGAAAGGGGCAAAAACTGCTGGGCAACAGCACCTGAGAGAAAGAAGTGATAAAAATGAGAGAAACAAACAGCCCTGCAGCCACCAAGGTCAGTGCAGAAGGATGGCAGGAGGTGCTCCAGGTGCAGAGCAGAAGGTCCATTGTGGATTCCTCTCTGTGGGCTGCAGTGAGCAGGAGGTATGGGGGAGCTGCTGTTCCTGGGGACCCATGCTGAAGCAGTGTGGTTCTGAAGGACAATCCCCATGGTACAGACCCACATCAGAGTAGTGCATGAGGAGCTGCAGCCTGTGGGAAGCTTACACAGGATCAGGTCCGGGAGGATATCATTCTGTGGGAGGATCCCCACATGAAGGAGAGGCAAAGAGTGACCATGAAAGAGTGGCAGACTGCAGCCCCTGTTTCCTGTTCCCCAGCACTATCATGGGAGAAGAGGTAGAATGGGATGGATGGGAGAGGAAAGGTGGTTTTAGTTGACTTTTAGTTTTGCTTTAATCTGTTAGTAACTGGCAATAAATCAAACTGATCACATTTATGGTGGGTCTGTTTGGCCTGTGACAGTAATTGGTGAGTGATCTCCCTGTCGCTTTCTCAGCCCATGAGTTTTTCATTGTATTTTCTCCCCGTCCTGCTGAGGCAGGGGGAGGGGGGAATGAGAGTGGCTGTGTGGTGCTTGGCTGCCTACTGGTGTGAAACCACAACAGTTAGCTTTGTCTGTTACCAGAGTCACGGTTTTATAAATTAAAGTGGTAAAGGGTTGAATGGAGTGTGCCAAGAATATTATCTGTGTTCTTTGTCCTTCTTTTTGCATTGTCACATTCCTATTCAAAGCAAACAAAAGATCGGTTTGCAGTTTTATTTATTTATTGATTTAGTTGTTTTCCTAACCTAGTGTTCCTTCAGTCCTTTGACAATCTGAGTGGTTTCTTCTAGCAAGGAAGAGATTTATTTATTTATTTTTTGTTCTAAACTCTTGTTCTTGCTATTGATTTCATTCTTAAATATAAACACTACTCCCCTTGAGAGTTCTTAATCTAAAAAGGACATAGTAACTACATAGTGGTGGTCTGAGGATTAAATTTTCAGTGTTTTGTCTGAATGGATAACAGGTATACATGTTAACAGAGCACAAACTTTAAATGATTTGTAAGAGTGCACTTGTGCACTCAGCATCTACTAAATGTCACGGTAAGTATACTCTAGTGAGGAATTTAAAGCTAAAACATCTGGTATCACTTCATACTGCAAAACCAGTGTGCTGACAAAAGGAGTTAATCTAAATGTGGAGGTGGTTTAAATGTGTTGAACAGTGTTAGACTTCAAGAGTTGAAGGGGAAAACAGTATTTCAAAGCAGCCTTTTCTTTCCCGTGTGCATGCAGAAATATGTTGCTCTTTGTGCTACTGTCATTAACAGTTCAAGTCCTTATTTTATTTTCCTGTTATGTATATCAGACTTGTCTCTTGCCTTGTACTTATGTATACTTCGCAGTTGAAAACAATGTGTTGTGCTCTTTTGGTACTTACCTTGCTGTTTTAATATTAAGGAGAGTATTTCCACCAAATATCTTTCAAGTAATTTCCTACATTTCAGCGATCAAAATGCTACATCTGGAACAAAAGAGATGGTAGGCATCACCTTTGTCGTATTTCAGGTGCTGATTTTGAATGAGATACCTAAGACTGGAGAGATTACTGTTGCTGGGTTTGTTGCTGAGATAAAACAATGTCCTATTGCACACTGAAAACATGAAATACATTCCTTTGTTTTCATTTTATTGTATGTTAACAACATCAACAAACCTTGTAGTTCTCATGCAGAATGGTATAGTGCAGAGAAGTGCACAAAGTATAGCAGGCCATTGGCAGAAAAACAGCAGACAGAGGTTTTAAGTCCTATGGCACAGGAGAGCATAATCTTTCACCCTTGTGAGAGGTCTTGGAAGAGGTTGTCTGGTCTTTTTTCTAGTCTTTGGAAAAAGTCAATGTGTTTTCGACTTATTGTTGCTGTCATCTTTTCTATTAATCTTTCATTGTCACAGATGTTTTTTGGGTATGATTTCTTTGCTTATTGTTTTTCCTTGTTTACGTGCGTGCTCAAAATGCATTCTTGATGATACAGTTTAAAGCATGATTGTTTTTTTTACTCCAAATCTTCAGGCAGTGTTAGGATTGCAGAGATGTCATCTGCTTTGATAACAGTGCTTAGCAGTTAGATTGTGAACTGCATGTTAGTTGGTATCAACGGAGAGTAAAATGCTTTCATATGTAGTTGGAAAATGTCATGCTTGTATAGTAAATCTATTAAGTAATTCTTGTTACTTTTTTGTAGGATTATTCAGTAATCTGAAATTCAGACCAAAGAATTAAAAGTTATTTAACTTGGATAATATCTTTAGCATGCATATGCAAGATTATTTAGGACTAAGTGTGAGAGTATTCCTGAATTGCTTGTGTGTGGATGCTTATTTCAGATAAGCTTTCCAATCATTTTTATGGGTTAGTTTAATTTTTAGGTTAATAAAGTGAGGCTTATTTGTTCACTAGTTTTTGAAGATGCACCTGAATTTTGCTGTGTGTACGTGATGAGAGGCTGTATCTCTGTTACTAAAAAATTTCGGTCCTTTACTGGAAAAGGAAAGTTGGGATGTTGCGTTGAGCATATAAGGCTTGTCAGTCCCTGCATTTGTTTTGCTTAAATGTTGCATCCACCTTTGCCATCCATTTCTTGTACATTCTTCCTGTTATGTGGAGTCCCTGTTCTAAGATGATCAGAGGCCTGGAGCACCTCTCCTGTGAAGAAAGGTTGAAGGAACTGGACTTATTTAGCTTGGAGAAGAGAAGGCTCCAGGGAGACCTCATTGTGGCCTTCCAATATTTGAAGGGAGCGTATAAACAGGAGGGGGAACGGCTGTTTACGAGAGTGGATAGTGATAGGAAAAGGGGGAATAGTTTTAAACTGGGACTGGGGAGGTTTAGGTTGGATATTAGGAGGTAGCTCTTCACCCCGAGGGTGGTGACACACTGGAACAGGTTGCCCAAGGAGGTTGTGGATACCCCTGTTGTAGTAGGCGCCTTGCGAGGGCATGGGATGTATGGGACAGGACTCTCCAGGCATAGAGAGACAGTGCTATCGTGCTGACCTTGATGCAGAGAAAACAGGAGAAGAAGAAAGATGAGAAAAGAATGTGTAAACGGCCAAATAAGGCACAGTGTTATCTGGTGTGAACCAATCAGAGTGGGACATGACAGCATGGTTATGTAGGTAAAAATGTATATAAGCTGTGTTTAGTAGTGAATAAACGCCATTTTGCTGCTCATCATATTGGTGTGCGTCTGCAGTCATTTGGCCCTGATCAGCTGGTTGGTCAGTGCGCGCAGAGGGCTAACACAGGTGGCTAACATCATTGTTGCAGAAAGCAACATATCCCATCCCTGGAGGCATTCAAGGCCAGGCTGGATGTGGCTCTGGGCAGCCTGGTCTAGTGGTTGGCAACTTTGCACATAGGGAGGTTGAAACTAGATGGTCATTGTGGTCCTTTTCAACCCAGGCCATTCTATGATTCTATCTATGCGATAGATAATAGACACAGCTATTCATGATGAGCAAGCCTTGTGTCCTCTTGATGTTCAGGATCTTTGTTGTAGATGTAAGTTGCTTTTTGTCTGTTGTTTATGGCAATCTGAAGACAATAAGCAGCCTCCTTCATTAACATAGAGCACTTAAGACTCAGTTATTTTTATCGTTACGTTATTACCAATGCTGAAAACTAATTGTTTTCAAGTTTATAAAATTGCTAAGAGGACGCGGAGTAAATGTTTAGAATAATCTGAAAGCTGTACTACCTAATCCATTGGGCTTCTTGGTGGTAAAATTAGAATGATTATTTTTAATCTTAGTGTTACAATAGTTATTATTAGAGATTGAGCTGATTTGGAAGTGGTTTTCACATGTCCTTGTGGTGGTACAAAAAGCAAGTCTTCATCTTTGATTGATTGATGGAGAAGCTGAAGATAACCAACAGTAGCTCACTCAGTGGTTTTTTTTAATGATTTTTGGATTTTAAAGTATGAAAACTTGAAAATAAGTGAGTCTTTGTTCTCAGGATTGCATTACCTTTTACTGGGATGATCGTTTTCCATCTCAGCCCTTTAGCATGTACTCTTTCTGGCAGATGCTTGGGTAAGTGCTTGAACATGGAAAATGCATTGCGCAAATATTTATAAACTGTAAGAATCACATAATCACAGAATGGCCTGGGTTGGAAGGGACCTCAAGGATCATGAATCTCCAAGCCCCTGCCACAGGCCACCAACCTCCACGTTTAATACCAGACCAGGCTGCCCAGGGCCCCATCCAACCTGGCCTTGAACACTTCCAGGGACGGGGCATCCACATCCTCTCTGGGCAGCCTGTTCCAGCACCTCACCACTCTCATAGTGAAGAACTTCCCCCTGACGTCCAACCTAAATCTTCCCTCCTTCAACTTAAAACCATTTCCCCTTGTCCTGCTGTTATCTACCCTTTCAAAGAGTTGACTCCCCTCCTCTTTATAGGCTCCCTTTTGGTACTGAAGGGCTGCGATGAGGTCACCCTGCAGCCTTCTTTTCTCCAGGCTGAACAAGCCCAGCTCCCTCCACTATGGAAGTCAGGCCCAGTAGAGATTTTACTGGCTACTTCAAAACATCTGCTGAACACACCTGGAAATGGTGATTTTTTTTATGACATGCACGTTAATAGTATGTGCATTTCCATTATGTTGTATAGGTTATGGCCTTTACAAAAGATGAACTGTCGTGAAAAAGATAGTGTGCCCTCTTTGAATTGAGCTACTGACTTTTTTGAAGGCCAAATGGATAGGTGTGACTATCTTGCAGTTTTTCTTTAGCTTTGAAATGTTTACAGTTCGGTACAATCTGATTGAAGGACAGCCTGTTTTAATAAAATTGTCTACTGCTGCTTCTGTCTGTCATTTTTTAAATCAATAGGAAAGTACTGGAAGTTGATGCTACAGAATAAACCTACGTGCAAATATGCTGCTAGCTAAATAAGGACTGAATATTTCAACGATGGTGATTTACTTATACACAAAATATACCTATTGACTGTATTATGACGTATACGTGTAAAGCTCTGGTGTATCAGCTGCAAAGTGTTGAAACTTTGCCTTTACTACTTCTAATGTTCCCTAAAGGGCACAGTTCATCAGCTTTCACTCTTGAAATGACGGTTATGTATTGAAATCATTAAAAATAATAAGTATGAATTGTGTTGGCAATTTAGAAAAACTGTCTAAAATACTAAGTTTTCAGCTTTCATATGATTGGAGTCCTGGGAAATAGAAATAATACACTTGGTAGTACTGCCGAAATGGTCTGTACCGCTTGTAACTAGCGAGATTTTGGACATTTATTTTATTACAGCCCTATCACTGCCTCCTAACTGTGTGGTAATAGCATCTAATGCCCTGCTGCTCACAGGATTGAAATCCTGGGGCTGTGTTACAGAAGTGTTTCTACAAGAAAGTTGTTCTCCGGTGCCTGTGGCCCTGGTGGTTTCCATGGAAATGAACATGAGTCCATGGACTGTGAAATTTGTTATGAAACTTTGCATTGCAGAGAACTTCGTTATACCAGTTTGTGACCAGGGCAATGGAGAGTTTGAGTGCACAAACGTAATAATGCATTTTGACTTACATCGTGACCATATTTGTACTGATGGCTTGTGTGCGATCATGGAGGTGGTGGTTGTCAGCCTGAATCGTTGTGTAGTCTAAAATGCTAAATTAAAATGTGGTGGGACAAAAATCAGGAAGAGGTGGATCTGTTCATTAAAAGAGGCCTTGATTTAACATTTGATGTGTTTCTGTGTTGTTGGTGAACTTTTCTCAGTTGTTTAATGACCTCATTTGGTGTGCTGCAGTTCGAGTTGAACTTCTTTCCTTTGCAAGAACAAGCAGCTCACTTGGACACAAGTAAACAAATGACTTAAACAGATCTTTCATGGTACTACAAGACTGGTAAATGAAAACAAAGTGTACTCACAGTGCAATTATGTGCTTTGTACTGCCTGCTGACTGACACCCAGATAACAATACAACTGCTTACCAACCAATGGCCTGCTAACAAGGGCCCAGCTAAGAATGCAGTAGTCTCACCTGCTCAATGATGTCCTGCAACCCTCAGAGTGGTAGCCTGCCCCTGGCCAAATGCCCACAGCTTTATGGCCTTCCATATGTGGAATAACTGCCGGCCTAATTCTGGCTCTGTCAATTCCCTGCTGCCGCACTGTAATGGCAGCAGATCTTCCACCAAGTGACCTAGTAGTGCACATATCACTGGGAGACAAGCGGACATTGGTGTTTTATTAACACTATCTCAGCTGAAACCAGTACAGTAAGATAGAGCGTTTCTAGCTGTGGCTCAGAGTTTACATAGCCAGTTAATGTTAAGGAAGGAGTGATAAAATGTTCTTGACCTGTCACCAACTTTGAGTTGTGCATTGATTCACCCACTCAGTAGTAAGGTATGTTCTCAGTGCTCTGAATGGATATAATCACCTCTTTGTGCTGTTGAGGGGAAAAAAATAAAAACAAAATCTTCCCCAAAACCTCACAACAAGCAACCAAAAAAAAAAAAAACCCAACAAACAAACAACAACAACAACAAAAGGAAAGTCTTGAGTCAGATAACCATAAGCATGATACGAAGCAGGAGGTAATATGGAGTGTCATCTAGATTCTTCAGGTGCCCTTGAATTACAGGATGGTAATCATATTTAGATGGTTTTCTTCAGCCCAGTGTGTTATTCTGCACTCTTTGAAAGACTTCCTGTAGTTAAATCTTCTGAATTCTTCAGCTTTATAAGCTAAGCACTGTGGTGCCAGCTGATGTAGTAACTCAGCCAGGGAATAAAAAATGTTGGATCATTTTCAGACACTTCCAGTTCCCAGAAGTGTTCATATAGTACAGGACCACTTAGTATATAAATATATTTAAAATTGCAGTTCAAAACCTACTATTTTTCCATTCAATTAAAATTAATTTATCACAGGATTTTGTGAGGACCTAAGACAAAACCTACAGAATCCTCTGGTTTGTAATTTTGCCTTAAAACAGAGGCAGTGTCCACTATATGAGGACCACCTCTGATCGGTGTGCTTTGTTTGTAGTAGTTGAATTCCAACTTCTGGAAACTTCCAGTCTTGCATCGAAAGGTATTTTGTTATTCACACCGGATTGAATTGGTATGAGATGGCACGCAGCATTTTGCTATGCTTCCTATGGAATTATGTTTTGAGCACCAAATTTGTCAAGTTCAGAAATAAGACTTTAACGTCTGGTATTTATTAGCTGCTGAGTGACATAAAATGCAAGTTTACTATTCCAAGAACTGCATTTTCAAAGGCTTTCTAAAAGTTGGTATTAAGGCTTTAGTCAGTCAAGATAAGGGTGAAATGTGGGCTTTTTGAGTCCTTCAGTTGGAACGATGGCAGTTTGACTTGCTGTACATAACAGTGTGGGCTGAACTTGTTACTTATCAACAAGTTCAGGAATAAGGGTTGTTTTTTTTCCTGCAGCTACCTTGCTTTTCAAATCTACCCAATCTTGTCCATTTGGCCTTAGATTTTGTACAGTGTATTCAGATCAGAGTGCATGTATTTTGCCACAGACATTATTAGAATCTGAGATATTGATCAAAGCAATTACTTCAAGATGTCAAAGGTTGTAATGGAAAATAAGTGTGTGTGTGTGTGTGTGTGTGTGTATATATATATATATTTAACTTCTCCTGGGTTAACATTGATCTAATGCTTGGAAGAGCCTTTATTCTAAAAGCAAACTGGAGGTGGGGAGCAGGTTCTACTTTAAGTACTTCTCAGTCATCAGAGAGGGTGAAAAAATATATGCAGTTGAGTAAAAATGAAGGAAAATTAAAAAAAAATAAAAATTACAAATGGTCTAGATGCATTTAAGTGTATTCAAAGTTTAGTTATTAATACGGATTTACTTTTTCCACATCATAACCTTGAGAAATATCTAGCTTCACCTCAGCTGCAGCTCACCTCATGACACTACTTCATAGTGGCAGTGTTTTGTTGTGAGGCTTCATATACAGCTACAAAAAGGTAAGGATATGGAATCACACAACCGTTTGGGTTGGAAGGAACTCTTGAAGGCCATCTAGTCCAGCTCCATTGCATCAAACAGGGACACGTACCACCAGATCATGGTGCTCAGAGCCCCATTCAGCCTGGCTTTGAATATGTCTAGGAGTGGGATATCCACCACCTCTGGGCACCCCGTTCCAGTGCCTCACCACCCTTATCATAAGGATTTTCTTCCTTATATCCAATCTAAATCTACTCTCTTTTAGTTTGAAACCACATATCGCACTCATTAACTTAAAGTTCTTTGTGTGTATGTAAACATCTGTCACTGTAACCATCCAGAGGAGAGCATTGCATGTATCAGACGTTTTCTTACAGTGATATCTTTAATTTCTTTGGAGTTTCTTTTCTTCAGGCAGGAAAGCTGAGATACTTTGTTATTGTCTCATCCAGTGGTGCTACAGCCAGGTGATAAATCAGCTCAAGGCAACTTTTGCTTCATCGGCTTCCAAATCTTGTATTTTGTAACTGCAGGATAAGTACTTATCTGTCCTCAGTAAAAACATCATCTGGAGCTATTAACAAATGTTAACATTGCCCATGTTTCACTGTATATTTCCGTAGTTTTCTCTCTTCTCTCGCTCTCCAGGTCTTTGTTGAAGACAAAGCCGTTCCATGCTTACCTGTTTAATTAAGTTTAATATCTGAGTAGCCAATTGATTTTGGCCCAGCACAGACTATAGATTTGCTTTTTGGTGTGGCATGTACAGAGAAAGCAGACAATGGCACAGAGGCTAGGGTGTATGTGACTTGGTATGTCTCCATTTGGAAAGTACCAAACAGATTAAATGGCACTTTCTCCAGAGGTGTTAAATATGCTTTTAATATGTATTAATTAGATACCTACATTTTAATTTATCAAACTCCACAAACATCTGTGGGTTTAGGGCAGTTCAATTGCATGAGTTAGTTTTGTCAATTCAGATCTATCCATTTATAAAAGTACTTTGGCAATTCTGCTCTCTCGAACGTTTTCCATGCTAAGAGTTTAAATGAAATTGCCATTCCTGTTGTACTGGTAAAGGTTCGTGGTTCGAGGTTTAAGAATTGCTATGGGAGAGGTTCCAGGACTGTGATAACATGCATTCAAAATGTGTCAGCCACTATTACCAGTACAAGCTTTCAAGACTTTTGCCAAGCTAAATATTGATCACAGTTCTCCCTCGTGTTATTTAGTGAGAGGATGTGGCTGTCGTGGCACCATTTGATGCCCATGTCAGTTATGATCTATTTGAAAACAGCTAAATAACATCACTATTTACACTCTTTCCCCAGATCCTGGCTGCTGGTGCTGGTGGTTGTGCTAATAAAGCTTTCATAGGTGGGGAACACTGTTAAGCATTCAGAAAGGTTTAAATACATGACTTAAGAACATAAATTGGCTTGTTTCATTGTGTATTTAGCGGGCTGACGGCAGTTCTGTTTTGTTTAATTTTGTATCTCTTAGACAGAACTCAGCACAGGTACTGGGAATCTGGTTTCAATATAGGCATTTTCAGCTCTCTGGAACAGAACCACGTATGAACTTTCAGTACTTTGATTTGGTGTTTTCTCTCTTCAGAGAAATACAAACATGTGTATATTAACATATTCATGTCATTACAACTGAATGTTTCCAGGATCCGCGCTGTTGGGGTTGACAGTTCATGGTAAAGGTATTGCTGTATTAAAATATAAACTTTTGAAATAAACAGCTGTGCTTTTGTATTGTGTCCAGTTAGAATTGCTCATACAACTAAAATATGCATCTTTGAGCATTTTTAATGGTTTCAGAATGTATTTTTTTCTGTAATATGACTTCATTTTTAATGGTTGAGCAGTGCTTTGAAGATTAGAAACACTGCTGAACAGCTAACATTTTTTTTATTATTATTAATTAAGGATTAATTGCCATTAAAATCTGGCAAGTGGCTACTCCAAGTGATTGAATTGCTTTGGAATTTTTGAAGACTAACTTTACAGCGCTGGGGTACTTTTGAGGTTTAGTTAGCAGCTATTTGTATACTCACCCTCTTCTAGAGAGCCCGTGTATATCTTAGTAAATGCATTTAGTATGTATTAAAATATTAAGCTATGCACGTGACTGATTTCTGTGTTCAGAGATACTAGAATTTAAAATCTTTAAAAAACAAAGTTTAAATATGTGTTTTGATAGTAATATTGCTTAATGCATTTTGTACTCAGGTAGGCAGCCTTTAATGGTTGGTGAGTCATATTCTGTAACTGCATTACTTAAATGACGGTAAGAGCTGAAACGTTTTTCGGTTTCTTTTACTTTCACGTAGCAGTGGCATAGAAGTGATGGTTCTGAGGGCATTTAGACTAGCAAACCTTGCATTTGAAGGTCTGTTCTTATTACTGAAGTAAAAATTTCAGTGCATGTATCTGTGTTGGTCATACGGTATTTTGTTGGCAAGCTTTTCGATCCCAGTTGAAGAGCCTGCTCTACTGAAGGCTTGTGTGCTACGCACTAAATGAGACTCTCCAGAACAAAGAACAAAATGAAAACAGGGTTGATGTGTCATCAGGTACATTTCTCAGACTCCTTCATTTATCGTTTCATAAATGATTTCAGTAGCTAATGTATTTTCCAGTGCAGTCATAAACCGTAACTTCTGCAGCTTGTTAATGGGTTTGAAATTGAAAGAAGCGAGTTCGTGAGCTACTTCTTCACTACTTTCCTCAGAATCCTTTAGAAAACAATCTTGTGGGTGAGCCTAAATTGGGGTCTGTGTCTCCCTGGATGATAGCTGCTGTGATGTTCAGGTTGGAGACAGAAAATTGCTGACTTCGGTAACAACCTTGTTGTGTTTTGAAGTAGATGACTTGCATTTGAATACCTAGTTTTATCTTCCTGAAAAATATTGACAGTCTGTGACAGCCAGTGCTCTTTTTGTTTGCTGCTGTTTTCCGTGAGCAAATACTAGTAGAAATGCTGTAATAAAACTGACATAATATCAGAAGCGCTTTTAGATTGGAGTCAGTGGGAGAATGGGAATCATCGTAATGGGGATGGTCAATATACACAGAAATGTCAATAGCAAATGAGGAGAAAAATGCTGAAAAAATGAAGCTTATAGGCTTGCATATTGAAAATAGTTGTGCAGTAAATAGAGAGCATGGTATGTTGTAATGAGACCAGTCCTGAATTATTTTTTTATGAATTCCTTGAGTGAAAGACCGAGTTTGTGGCAAATATATATTAAATGCTGGATGTAACAAAATGCAAGCTGAGTATCATTTATATGTTGGCTGTGTGATAGAAGATATTTGGTGGGTCGATACGGTCTAGCTCTTGTTTGCTGCACTTCTTTCAAGTGTTGCAAAATTCTCCTTTGCTTCCAGTTCTTCCCCATGAAGGAAATCTATTTATAATTCCTTTTTCAAAGCACGTTTTTCTCCCATTTAATCTTTACTGCTACTATATATAGTATATATAGTATAGTGTATATATATATGCTAATCTATACTGCTATCTATACTTAAAATTCGTTAAGAGTGTTTTCAAAGTTGTGATGTAGTTATGCTAACCAACCAAGGAGAAGGTTAAGAACAAACAGATCTTTTCCTAGCTTGTCCTTATATATGTTATTGATATATTTAAATATAAGCTTAACCCTCAAGTGGTTGAGCTGAAATCCATTACACTGGGGGATTTACCAGTGAATATAGTGTAGCAGTAGTGTAACAACAACACATTGTCAGACGTTTTCTGGTGCATTTTGCTTGGGTGGATTGGGATTTAGTGAAATAAAATCCACATGTGATGGACCAAGGGTAGGATTTTAAGGTCTATTTTTGTGGTTAGCGTATCCTGTCACGTTCTAGTTCTTATTATTAAACAAAAATTTATTTGTGTAGTGAATTTCTGGTGAAGTAAAGTAGCATTTCTACCAAGTAACTATTTATGAGTGATGGTTCTTTGTACTGTTCCTTTTTTTTTTTTTTTTGTATTGCCTTATGAGAATCATTTGTTGTAGAACTCAAATGTAGGAAAGGAAATGAGAAATGTAATAAAAATAGAAGGAATTTGTACTCCTTTTATGCATGCATTACTCCTTGAAATACATAGTTCACAAAATACAAATTGCTGGACTACCTGAAGCAAAATTGCAAGAAGGTGCAATTTTAAATGTTAGAATATTTTCTGAGTTTTAATTGATGCATTTTCTGCCTTAAAAAAAAATTTCCTACTGGTTTCTCCATAATTCCTTTCAAGGTGTTCTGGTAATGTTTATTTCAAGAGAGAGCTGATAACAATTAGAGCAAGAAGATAAAGTTAAAAAAAAAAAAAAAAAGCATAAATCAGTATTTCATTTTAGGAGGGTGTTTTAGAGAAATGGTTTAGAACTGCATTTTGACTGTTCTTTTAGTGGTCCTTTAAATTCCCCAGTAGTTTAATAGTGGCTGTTGTTTAACTTGCCTTGAAGATGCAGGTATTCTTATAAGTAGCTCACTTGGTTTGCAGCTGTAGTTTATACAACAGTATATATTTGGAGTTTTAAAATTGTTGGAGGAAAAAATGATTACATCTTATGATTGTCTTGTCTTTGTGTTTCAGGTCGTGCTAAAGATCATTAAACATTACCAAGAAGAAGGACAGGGGAATGAAGTGGTCCAAGGAGTGCTGCTGGGTCTTGTGGTGGATGACAGACTTGAAATCACAAATTGTTTCCCCTTCCCACAGCATACAGAAGATGATGCAGACTTTGATGAAGGTAATGGCTACAATTTTTGCAAAACTTGTGGTAAAAAACCATCCGTATGTGCAAAAGGGATGTTTTTACCAGGACTAGTAGCTTCTGTGTGATCAGAGAGTGTTTTTGTTTTGATTTGAGCCATAACTGCTCTACTTAAAATGCCATTTTGCACATCCAACTGCAGCATACGGAAAGTTACAGAGATAAATGCTATAATGTATTTACACACATTGTAGAGTAAGGCTATCTCACTGAAAATTACATTCATTTCCAGTATATAATTCATATAGCCATTTCACAAAAAGACTTGAAATTTGTATATACGTGTTTGTGTATGTATGTAGTCAAGCATGTAGATTGCCTCCCTGTGGATTTCTTTATATGTGTTAAGTGCTTACTGAAAGCCTGGAGGGCAAAACTTTGTAAGTTTAAGAACCACTGGTTAACATGAAATCTGCATGATTTTTTGCTTCTCCAACAGAGCTACAAGTAGCATCAGAGGTTTACATCTGTCTCGGTGCTTCCTTGCTGGCCTAGCAGGTTTTTGGTTTTTTTTTTAATTGTCAATATAAGTTAACATAGTTGGCTTGACACAGAATTATAAAATTTGTAAAACAAGTTTTAGAGGTTTACAATTCTGATCTTTGTACTGTGTGTATGTATACATCTAGTGGTGCTGGTAGAAATGCTTCTTTGTTAGGTTTTAGAGAGGAACAATTTGACTTCAAGAGTAACTGAAGAGGCAATATAATCAAAGGAGCTGTGGTTGGAAGCTTGATTCTATCTAATTTTGCTAATTCAGTTTGAGCAAGATTAAGTAATGTTTAAGTATAAACTCATTTTTCTTATAATAAGATTAGATATTATTAAATTAATATCTTATTACAAAAGAACCTTGAGCTGCCTTTAAAACAGAGATTGTCTTAAGACTCTGCAGCTTGGTAAGGTTTCTTAGCTGTTTATTGCTTTTGTTGTGGTATCATACCACTCACAATTTTAAGAACAGTGAAATAAGGGAATGTTAACTGTCCTACAGTAATATGGTACCAGAGTCAGAGCTATATTTTGTTAAAGCCTAAGAGATGTTATAAATATTATTTCTCTTCTGTAGCTCTTCAAAGGATTAGAGTAAACTAAATTTTTAATTGGAGCCTGTGCTTCAGTTTTTGCTGTACAAAAAGGCTGAGTTTTTTCTGTGTAGCCAATAAAGAAGCAAGCAGTGAAATAGCATTCTTAGTTTCTGCGATGGATTTATCTCACTATGATGACCGTACTGAAGCTGTAAGTCTGTGATCTTATTGCAAGGTTCAGCTGTTCCTGCTTGTAAGAAACGTCATTCCAAGAACTCTTGTCAGTTTTTCTTTTTCTCTTCTCAGCAAGCGGGCACTTATCCTGGTATCAAGTAAGGTGCAAAAGGCAGTGCTTGTGGAGCTTCCCTTACCAGGATGCCTTAGCATGTCAACCTTCTGTTCCAGTGCAACAGAGGGAGGAACAAAGTTGAGCCAGCATAGGTGGCACGTGTATCAATTTAACTGATACGTGCTTAACAGCAGTAGGGAATTGGCAACCGCATCACTGGAGCTTTCTCATGCTGAACTACGTACAGAGAGGTTCTCTGCCTTCTTGGTAAATAGTTAAGCAGGCAAAACCATTCACACGCTGCTCTTGTTCACTCTGCGTTACCTTTACTTTGGGTCTTTTAAGCCCTTTGACCATCGTGGTGGAGGCTAGGGAAGGTGGAAAACGAAACAAAATGGCTCTAGTGGTAGCCAGCTGAGTATTAGATTCCTTTTTGTGCTCAGAATAGAACTGTCTTCCATCTCCTCAATGTGGAAAACAAAGATGTTTTGCAAATGTGTCTTGTTTGTTTTCCCTGGAGCTGTGCTTCCCTATGCAAGTATTTTGCCAGATTTTCAAAAGATTGTTTTCTTTTAGATGCAGATATTTAAGCAGAGAGAACTATTGTTATCTGCTAGAACCTTAACATTCACCACGTTAAAACCTAAACCAAACAAGCACCTTCCTCTTCTCAAGACTTGTATAAATCAGTACCACTGGTTTTATGTGTCTACCCAAATTCAGACCCAGAGATACTGAGGGAAAGAAAAAGTGGCTCTGTGATTCAGTACTTCCATCACCCAGAAAGATACTGAACTTCATTCTCTTTGATCTGAATCATGTTGTATTGTCTTTTCCTCTAGCTTTCTTAGTGTATCTTCAGATTTTTCTCTTTTCCTGTATTTAAGATACCTCCTTCTGATTGGGGAGCAATGATGCTGCAGTTATCTGTTCCCAAACACCTGATTTGCTACGGTGAGAACTGAATGCACCAAAAATAATGTATTCTGTATCGTCTTGCAGGAGCTGTAGGAGTGGCTCACATGTAAAATACTCATTTAGCTTTTGGTCTTGAGATCATTATTGTTAAGAGAATGAAGTTTATGTTTGGGAGGGTGCTATTTCAGCAAACAAATTGTTGAGTACTTGGCAAGAAACATGAAAGCTAATGATTTGTTTTTAAAACTGAGGAGATCTGATATAAAGCACATTTTTGAGGGTGCTAAGAAAATGCCCTTAACTTAAACTTGAAGTAGGTACTTAAATGATGCTTAAGAATCAGTTGGATAAAGATGGATTTCTAACTGTTGTTAGCAACAACCATTGCTTCAAATACGCTTTTATTTAAAGAGGTGACATTTTGCTTCTTATTGCTAATATCTGAACTAATAGTAAATTTTGACTATTTGCCTCAATATAATTCCTTCAAAACCAAAATTGCTGATTTAAAAACAAAGGTCACTGCTTGTTTTTTTTTGCTGTAAGATGATTCTTTGGGGTAGTTTGGACTATTTCTAGAAACTGTAGAAAAGAGACTTATTTTTTTTTTTTAGCTGCAAGTAATTCTTATTGTAAATCTGGGAGGGTTGTCTACCATTTATGAATCCACAGGTGTTTTTCATCTCAGAAAGTTTCTCTTGCAGTGTCATCTTCCTGAGATTCTTTTTACTAAGTATAATTTTTCGTAAGATTTTCCTGTCAGGGAAGTCTTAAACACCTACAATGGCCTGCTGTAGCACAATATTTTCCAGGGAGACTTTCAGCCCAGCAATCTGTGCTAGAAAGCTGTAGGTGAAGTTTAGTTGATGATGTGTGAACTAATGGAGGAAAATTGCCCAACTGGTATATGTTGTTGAGTCTTCAGCAAATTATGCCTCAGCGCAGGCTTTGATTTTAGGGCTGCTCTCTAGACTCTTGTTCAGGCTTTTACTTTCAAATGGCTTTATTTCTTTCTTCCCAGCGTGCTTAAATGCTCAAAAGTATTGAAATGATTTCTCAAAACAGAGATCTCTAAGTTTGAGAAGATACTTTCATGTGACGTCCTCCAGATTTTCTCTGAACGGGTTGAATCTAATGCCTGCTGCTCTGAGGGGTTCTTGGTAAAAGCACTCCTGTGAAACCATGCAGTACCCACACACGTCTTTGTTTTGTGAGGTTAATTTTCTGAGAATTACTTTCACTTTAGGGAGCTTCAAAGCTTTTGTCTGTGCTGAGTTTTCCTTTTAGTTAAGGTTTACGAAGAAGATGTAAGGCATGGCATTAATATTTAAGGAAGAGAATACGTATTATTCTTGACTACAAATCGCGTCTGTAAGGGACACGTTGTGTTCCGTTCGTCTCACTTCAGTCAGCTCTCGCTTTCCATGCAAGGAATACAGATTTCCTTTAAGTAGGAGGAAAAGCTATATAATGAATAACGTAGAGGAGAAAAATGATGTAATGTACGTTTTGAAATTCATGATAAATTTTGAGACACTTTATTTCAACCTGAGATGTTTTTACTGCCTTACTTTCAAAGCTAAGATAATAGATTAAGTGCTGTGGTAGTTGTGCCAATAGCAACTTTGAGGCGACTGTGTAATTATACATTAAAAAGAAAAAGTTCCAGAATGTTACAATTTTCTTACAGCTACATGGAGTTTTCATCGAGTTCCGTGTGAAATACTGCAGATGGAAAGGTGATGTCTTCACTTGTGTGAATTTTACTTCCTTGCTCGAAGGTTGATTTTTTTTGTCAGCTTTCAGAAGAGAACTAAGGATTCTTAGGTTTGTGTGCATCTACTGTGTGTAGGCTGTATTTAGTTGTGCTGCCGGTGAGAACTAAAATAACATGGTGAGCGTTCTAGTGAGAACGTTGTGCTGTTTGCTATGCGTGTGGCTGCAGTTTAGCCTCAAAACGGGGGCACGTGGAGCAACATGTTTGTCCCATGTGGTGGCTTTGCAGGGTTTGAAGCACACAGTGGCAGCAGCAGTTGGTACAGCTGAGCCTTACCTGCAGCGCTGCCCGCAGTGCCCTGCAGTTACGTGATGCTGTGGGAGCGGAGGGCTTCACACGGCTGGAAGGGGGGCACTTTTAGAGAAGTTAATCTAAGGTGAGCATCACACTGGGCATGCGTTCCCGAATTGGTGCCTGCTGCAGTCAGGCTGAAGTGAATGTTCTCCGTTCAGGTTCCTGTCCCGTTGGAGGAGTCGATATGGACGTTAAATCTCTTGAAGCTAAGCCTGTGGGCTGCTGCATTTGACGTTATAGGTCCTTAAAGAACAGCACTGCTTGAGTTTGTGCTTCCCAGCATTACAGCGCGCAGAGTCTTCTTGTCTTCCACGGCATGGTTCGAAGCCTGTGTGGAAAGCAGGGCGCGGCCGTGCCCCGCACCTCGCTCAGGCCGGGCGCCACTGTCCGCCCTCACGCAGCGGGATGGCGGCCGTGCGGCGAGGCGCTGCTCTCCCGCGTGGGGCGCCGCCAGGGGGCGCCGTCAGCCCGCGCACGGCGGCCAGGAGCGGAGCGGAGCGGCGCGGCGCCGCGCGGGTCCGGGGGACCCCGTCCCGTCCCGTCCCGTCCCGAGGTCCGTCCGCGTACCGCCGGGCGGTGCGGAGCTCCGTGCGCTCTGCCCCAGCGCGGGGCTGCGGCGGCCGCCTGCTGACTTCCTCTCCCGTTCCCGATCCCTACGCGGGTCGCTTACAGGGGAGGCAGCGTTTGTGCCGAGACACGGACGTGTCAGTTTAAGAATCGTAAATATACCACTGTATATTCTGTTCCTTTTCTTAGTGCTAAATACCTTTGCTTGTAGCGCTTCTGGATTCTCAAGTGGATTCGTTTTTGCTGTAGAAATAGTACTTTGCAGGGGTAGATAAATCCTTTTGTTCAGCGTCTCGTTTTGAATCAAAACAGAGAAATCTTTGTGCTCTTTTAAGCACAGACGTATTGAAATTGCGTTTAAATCCGCGTCCATTAAGATGTGCTGCAGAAGGGATCGGGGCGATTTGCATCAGACAGGAATGCTGTAACGCCTTTTGTCTTTTCTCGGAGAAAATGTTCTTTGTGACATTTTGCTTTGAGTAATTTTAAAGACGAAATACTTACATCTGCCCAGATCCCAGTAATTCGGTCCGTTTGTTTGACTTCTATAAGCCACCCATGCAGTGGATGTTATTACCATATCTAATAAACTCGTAGTTGTACTGAAATTTACTGAGAACTGTACTTCAGAACGCTCATTTAATAGTCCTAAAGAGGAGGTGAGAGAGGCTTCTCAGTTGCAGGGAGCAGCTGTGCATGCAGCGGGCTGAGCAGCACTGCACCGTGCAGCCCTGACGTTCAGGTGCTCACTGCATGCGAGTGCTGAACCTGAAGCCAGAGGATTTTTCCTTCATGGTTTGCGTTCCGTCTCAACTGTATTCTTCATTTATAGCCGTGTTATACAATTGTTCAGCTTGCGAGGTGGATATTTCCTTTTTTATAACGCTCGCAGAAGCACATTATTTTTTTATGTAATCAGTAACATGAAAGCTCAATTCCTTTATTTTCTTCAGGTTAAATAAAAAACTACAGACAACGCTGTGATTTTATTTCTTCTTGTAAGTGCAGCGGGCTGAACTCTGACTGGAAGTGTACAGAGGAGAGTAAGAAGAAATACAAAGACTGTATTTAGTTTTTAATATGTTCTTTGTTTTCACATAGTAGTCTATGAATTTTATGATAGTCATCTGGAAATGTGAAGTCTTACCCTTAATGCTTATTAGAGATGAAAAAAATAACAGGTTATTTTCCCTGAGTACTCAAAAGGATTTTCAGAGTTACTTTTTGGTGAGTTACACAGAATCTCGAGGTTATTTGGTTGTTACCAATTCACCTAATCTGTTATTCGTTCTGTTTTGGGGATATGCAAACTTAATATGGAAATACTGTATATTCTTCCACACTTAAAATCACACAGAAACGATCTCCTGTCTATATTTTATCACTGACTTATGGTAAGCAATATCTAATGTGCTAGTTTGTACTGAATGCGGAGTCCCAAGTAAACCTTACGGCTGTTTTAGTGCAGTTTCACTAGATTCATTTATGAAAAGATGTTAGTGTGAACGTTTGGCAGCAGTGAAATGTGCTGCCTTTTTTTCAGATGTGGTCTATCTTTTACTGAGCATTCGAGTCTTTCTATTCCACGATTCGGTCGAAGTCTGGATAGAGCCATTTGTTTTTTAAGAAAACAGTTTTTCTTCAGGCAAATGCTGTAACATGCAATGGGCGTCCGGGTAGACAGGCCTGTGCTCAACTGTCACACTGAGGTAGGTGCCTTCTGGGGTGCCCACAAGTCAGGCGAGCAGTAAGTAGCTTTAGGCTACCTCTGCGCCTGGCAGATGAGCTTCTTCCAGAAGGAAACCCAGACCACGTGAAGACAGTGGTGTCCACGGCAATAAAACTTGCTTTTTCATCTTTCATTATGAGTCTTCAGTCCTAGACAACATGCTGCAGCAATGGAAATTTCCATTCTGTTTGGCTGCTTGGATCATTATCTCTACTTTGCGTGTGTTTTGTTGTGGTCTCTCGCATGTCCTTGCTTAAGAGACTGATTTTCTTTATTCTTTCTCTTTTTTTCTTTCTTTTGTGGTGCCTGTGTTCCCCCATGCCTTCAGCTAGCTGTGACTCTCAGCTCATTTGTTCTTTTGGTAACACTTCTAGTGTGTCTGCACCAAGAGAAGGAGAATGATCTTTTAACACCTTCTTACTTGTTTCCATTCCCCCCCCCTCCCCTTTCCTTTTCTGCTAATGCAAGTATTTAGCCGTTTCCTTCCCTGAAGAATGCTGCAATAAACTTGAGGGAGCTGAAGGAAAGTACAGAGAACTGCGTCAACCCCATGTGCTGAGGTCTTATGCCAAGAGGCAGAATAAAGGGAATGGAGATAGCTCTGTTGAGCAACAACTCAGAGCAATAAATCAGAGTAAAAGTGATAAGAATGGGTAGAAATAATAAGTTGAGGTAAATCAAAAATATACCAGTCTTTTTCGTTTGTATTATCTCCCTTATCAGATATATTTTATGCTCTGTGACCAGACAGCAGTGCTAGTGTTCTTAAGATATCACCTAAAACACTACTAATGCCTTGTAGTGAACACAACTGTATTGTCTTGGGTGTAGTTTAAAAAATTAAAATCACTGAACAGCACATTTCTTGCAGAAATTGCACGGGGGTCATGGAACAGGTTTTTATAATCTGAAAGTTGCTCAAATGGTAAAGGCTGGGAGCAGCTCTGGGATGTGTGCATGGAAACGGCGTGTAGCCCTGCGGGTGGGGGACTGTTACAGTAACAGCTCCTTATGTGAGCTTTATTATTCTGAGGAATATACCTTTTATCTTACAATGCAACACAATTATCACAACTTTTTAAAGATCTGTTGGGATGTTTTACTGAGCAAGAAATGGCATCGGATGGTTTCTTGTTGTTTCTCACTTAATAATGTGTTTTGGTTTTCTCACAACTGCATAACCTGGAGAAATTAAGTAGCGTTCTTCTATTCAAGAAGAAATTCGTATGTTGTCAAGGTATAAAAGGCATTAAACCCAAGTCATGTTTATATTTATTTTGCTAATGGACTGAGCCGTGTTACTGGCCCAGGGTTCAGTACTGAATCTTGAATTGAATACTTAAGCAGTAGAGGTGGTTGAAATCCATTTTTGCTAACAGCAAACCTACTGAAGCAGTGGAGTTGAAGGGATAAGCAATCAATTCACAAAGCTCGCTAAACTTAAATGATTTTCTAGAGGAATATTTGTCTTCGATAGAAAGGAGAAAAATCCTCAGTCGAGCTTAGATCCAGTGTATAGAATGTTAATAATGGCAAAACTAGGGAAGTACAAACTTGTTTAAAACTACTGGGAATGGTCTAGGTGTGCACAGCTGCAGAGTTAGTAGTTTATATCAATTTAAATGTTTGTAATTTCTCATCAGCCTTACCTACCCAATGTATTTATGGGAGGTAAGGTTGTTCTTAGCCATCTAACTAAAGGACGTTTGCTTTCTTTTGGTTTGTGGTGTATTGGTTGAGAAGTTTCTGTAGTACGCAGCTTCTTTTGTTTCACTGTTTGCTGAACACACAGTTTGATTTCCTTTATTGAATTATATGCTTGGGTTCAGCATAAATTAATGCAGTAGAAAAATACACATTAAAATAGATTGTTTACTCTAGTAAAATATTCATACTTTTTTTTTTTCTCATAGGTTTGGTATGATAAATCCTCGATGCAGATATTTATAGCCAACATGCGGCACTGTGGAGCTTTATTCAATAATAGAAATGAAAAGATTTCTGCAAACTTTCAGGGGGGAAAAAAAGGATGTTTTTGTGCAGTATGCGGAGGTCATAAGGGACATCTGTGAAGGATAATTTTTTTAATACTTGCTAACAATCCTAATATAATATGGCCTATTCATCAGTCATATTGTTCCTGACTTGGCTAGTGTGGATTTTAGTGATTCCCGATGTGCATTCAGACTCTCTTAATTGCCAGTTTCTTGCTGTTCTATCTTATTGTTTTGTAGGACAATGCATAAACGGGCACAGAATAATCAAAATGGTTTCCCTGGCCATATTAGGCACCTAACAGAGATATATTTGCTGTGCAGTGTGTGTGTGGTTTTGCAAGTGGAAGTCTCCTTAGAACAAAATAAATCTTGACGTGGAAATAATGCAGCAGATTTGAATGCTCTCTTCAGTGTGTGTATATAAATAAATCATCTGTGTGCCATAAAAGCTCCGAGATATAACATTTATACTGGAGAGAAATTAGAGGGGTAAGTTAGGGAACAGACACTGAACTCCGGGATTTTGGAGGACTTGATTAAACTGTTAAATTGTGCCAATTTAATGCCTTTTGGCTTAGAGGGAAAAGCTGGTTCGGATATATTTATATGTAATGTAAGAGATCTAATCTTAGTTCATGTGAGCTCAGAATTGCACTCAGCTGCAAGGCGTTGGGGTTCTGAAGAGGCGCTGGTAATGTTCCTCCAACTTGCATGTGCAGGGCAGACAGTGAGATGGGCAGTGCTGAGCTTCGTTGCTGGAGAGGAGAGGTGATGGCACACTTCTGTGTTTTAGGATTTAGCATTACTGACAGAGAAAAACGGACCAGCTGAAATCTGGCAGGGTTCCTGAATGGTACTTGCAATTAAACTTCCACACGTAGGTGGAAATGGGTTTTTCCATTATGTTCTTTGTGCAAAAATCTTGACTTTTTAGTGATTTATATACTGCGATCTTACCTGCTGATAAAGTGACAGCTGTTTAATGCTGTAGGATAATCATTCTTATAGATAAATGTTTCATCCTAACCCAGCATCTCTAACTCTCAGCTGTTTGTGTCAGTGAAGGAACAGTAGAAATGGAGGCTGTCGCAGCAGGTTGGGGAGAAGCTTCCCTTATAGCCAGATGCAGGTGTTGAGTCTCTTTTTAAACCTAAACCTTAACCCTCTCATCGATTAGGGAGGAAACAAAAGGACTTTATTTGCTGGATTTGTCACGCTCATTTTTAGTCAGCGGTTGTAGCCAAGCACAACAGGTTGTCTTTAAAAATCCCACATAGCTGCAACACGTGAAAATATTTTTTTTGTAATTCCTTGGGTGATTTTTAGTTCTGCCTTAACAAGCCATGTTTAATAAAATCGGTTGGAGCTATTAAAGCACTAACGTGGACCAGGAATAAATCAGCTTGTGGCTGTTAAGTCAGTTGTTGAGTGCACTTGAAAGACCGTGGTATATGCAAATGTTGATTTTATTCGGAGTTCAGATCTGTAGCTGCATAGCTTAATTAAATAATTTTACCAGACTTGATAGTTGTTCTCCATATTAAATAGTTTAAATTTTCATTCATCTCGGCAGTCTTGATTAAAAACAGTTTGGCAAAAGCTTCATGCAAGCTGCTTTAGTTGGTGAGCTTGACGGTGAAGCCGTGCGTTTCACAGAGCTGCTGATTTTCTGTGGCTGCAGTCGGGGAGAAAGGAGTGAGGGAAGATGGTTGGAAAAGGAAATCGAAGACGATGTTGTAAGGATGCAGTTTGGACACTGGGTGCCACTCCTGGTACACACAGCGGCTCGAAAGCCTCCCTCGTACAACGAAACAACAAGCACTCTTAAAAATGGAGATCTTTGCTCCTAAAATTCTGAAGGCCTTCGTCCTCAGAGCCAAGTGTTTCCCCTAGCTGGAAAAACATATTCCTCAGTCCTACACGGAGTAATGAAAGCTTCAAGGGCAAGATTTCATTTGTTTTTTTCTTCTGTCATCATAATGGGAATGATTTTCTAGGCTTGATGCGTTGCTGTCTGGTTACGCAGCTTCCATCACGTGCAAGAAAGACACGGTCACAGCACCAAGTATTCAGGAGCCAGACCAAGTGCCACAGCTCTCCTCAGAGCAGAAAGAGTAATTTAAAAACAAAATAGGACTGAAAGGCCTCCCTCAAAGCGTGTGTGTGTGTATATATATGCATATATGTATATATATATATATGTTCTGGGTTTTTTTTGTTATTTTTTTCCATAGATTTATTGCTTGTTAGGAGAATACGGTGTTTTGTAAAATAATCTGGTGGTATGCTGTGATGGAAAACCAGATGAAAGAAGATGGCTCAGGTTCATTTAGGGGGGATGGACTTACAGAAACTAGACTTGGGGGGCATGTATGATGGTTTTTCAAGTGCTGAAGGTAAGAGGAGCGCTGAGGAGTGGGAGTGAGGAGAAGCATTCAGATGTAAACTGGAGCAAGGTTAACGCTGCCATTCTGAAAGCTGTGCAGCTCTCCAGCTGGAAAGCAGGCTGTGATTTATGCCTCACTGTGCCTGGAGGCATCAGCTGACTCTGGGCGTCCTTTCCGCTGTACAAACACATGTGCTCAAACTGTTGAGGAAAGGCATACAAGTTGAGGTGGCCTGGTCTCCTAGAGGGGTGTTGGCCTTTCTGTACCTGGCTATTTGGGAAAATGAGATCTCAGTTCTATTGACAGTTCTAAATGGGGCATTTAGAATTGCTAAAAGGACAGAACACTTAGAAAAGGTGAGACTTCTAAGGCTGATCTCTATTGCAAAAAAGTTACCTGTTGCTTTGTTTGAAATGGAATTAAGACAGTGGGTCAGAAACTGAAATGCACATGGAAGGGGTGTAAAGCACTACACTAATTGACATAATGAATTGCAGGGCGAGGAATGAGGGAGTTCTTTGTAAAATTCTACTTTGATAGAATTATGTAGAGTTAAAAGCACAAAGTCCCTCTCTTCTCAAATGTAGAATTTTGAGCATTTTCTTTCACTTTTCGAAGTGGTATTTGAGAAAGGAGTTCCTGTTACTTGCACTGCTTCATTGGGCTAAATCATCCAACCTCTTCTCTTGCGGTATTGTTCCAAGTGAAAAAATTGATATATTTGGATGCATAAAGGGCAAAGTTAAAAGTGAAGGATAAGTCATCCTTTTCTCTGTGTGTTTTTAGGTTTCTTTGAAAAGTAAAAACTTTGAAAACTCTTTTAAGTATGGACTCTTTTAAATTCAAACTTGCAAATAAATTCTCTTAAAGTTGCCCTTAAATTTTTTTTTTGTACTTTGCAGGACAAACTCGATCAAAAAAGCTGTGGCAAACATGAGTCATTTAATGCTTCTTGTAATTAGCTTAGTCGTATGTAGATGGTGAATAATACAAAGCCACGCTGGTTTCTGTGGTTTTGCCAACTGTGGAAAAGGCCTGACTTATTTTACAAAGTATTTTTTATTTTTCTTTAATTTCAATGAGTCCTTCTTATCGAAGGACACCAGTTACATAAGCAGAGCCAGAAATGAAGGAATTGGCAGCAGGCCTCCTTTTGTTGACACCTGGAAATCTAATAAATGGACTAACTGAAGTAATGAGTATGGTGGGTGATAGGCTGGAGCCACCTGGATTTTATTAAGCTACTTGATGCTTTGATCACAACTTGAAATAGAGAGTTGCCCACTCGTAATGTTAGCATTCCTTTTCACTACAATTTCAATTTTAATCTGACCCAATACAAAGAAGGGTTATAAAACCCAGGGCATGACTCAAATCAGAAATTGGTATGGGGAAGATGTTCAGCTCGCCCACCTCGGCACAAACCACCTGTTGGACAAAACTCATGCTCTGAAAGTGGAGTGGCAGATGACTTTCAGCTGGGACACATCTGCTTTGCTCCACGGAGAGCATCGTAATGTCTCAGACTTGCTGTGAGCAGATGAAGGAGTTCACGTGGTGCACCAGGCTGCATCTGGGGCTGGTATGGGCATCCATAGCATGTCTTGGTGTTGCATGCTGCATCTGTGTCCCTTACGAGCTGTTGTAACAAACAAGTGAAGCCGCAGGGCTTTGACTTAAGGCAGCAGGCGTTCTGGTCCGGCATTGGGCTCCCTGCACGTGCTCTGTGATCCAAGCATGCTCCTGGTGGGCTTTCTTTGCTTTCCCTTCACATATTTTTAAAGAAGCACTTTAATATACATATTAAAAAAGAAAAAAAGGTGCTGGCATCTCTCTTCTCATAGATCTGTCTTCTCATCCTACTTCCTCTTGGTAACAAATTCATCTCCTTGCCTCTTCCCAACTTAAGATTTTCATTAATTTAGAAGGAAGTCTTCAGCTAATATGCTGTTTAAAAAACATCACGATGAATGAAGTCTAAGTGTTAAAACTGGTTATAGATCCAATGGACAGTTTAAAAAGTATGCAATTAAAAGCTACACTTACAAAGATGTCTAGTGATCCTTTTGCTCCCCCTATGCTGCAGCTTTTATGCAAGTTAGATGGTATCTGGCAGCATATCCATTACATGCAGCTGACAGAAGTTTCATGGATCTCCTGGTACGGCAGCCAAAAACCTGATGTCTGTATAGCGCTCGCAGGCTGCGTGTTGGCGCATACAACCTGAAGCTGCACATCGCTTGAACCAAATGCCCTCCTTTATGCAGGAAGGTGTAGGTAGCTGAACCACAAAAGTGCAGTGTGTCTAAGATGTCTGCTGCAGGGCACCTCGCCAACCTGTGTAGTAGAGAGTTTAAATGGTTGTAAAGCTGCCAGCGCTAGGTATAAGGTGGGATAAGAGAATGATTTGTACCTGGAGTGTGAGATTAATACCCTGCACTTGCATAGCACCTTTCACTTGAGGATCTTGGCACACTTTATGATCAGTTAATTGCCTCATAACCTCTCTGTGAGGTAAACTATCACTAGTTTACAGTTAAAGAAACTGATGCGTAGAAGAATTTAAGTAACTTCTTTGGGATGCCTGGGTAGTTGTGGGAGAAATGTGTGAAGTTCTCTTGCTAATTTTGGAATGCCTAACATCAGAGCATCTAATTTCCCTAAACAAAAGGCAGGAACTTACCCTTGCTCTTTCTTATTCCTCCAGCTCTTCAGTTGTGTGGGCTCCTTGTCTGTGCTTTTTTCCCCCTGGTCTTCCAGGTGGCAGCTGAAGGGAGCTGTTGGAAAGGGAAACCAAGTGCTCATTTAGGTGCGAGTTTAAAGCACTGTAACTTGTCCATCTGCTTTAGATGCTGAAGAGTGGCATTTTGACATGAAAATATTTTGAATCTTTTGGATGTATTCCTCTACTTCTGAATGCACAGGTATCTCAGAGCTGCTCTCCGTTGTTTTTGCCACACTGAGAAATGATAAAGCAGTGCTGTCGTGCCTGATTTCTCTTACTCCTGGTGCTGGAGGTCTGGCAGTGTGAGGTGCTGCTGATGGGAAGCCATGGCTTTGTCTCTGTTAGACCTTATTCACATTAAATCATGGCAGTGCTGTTTCAGCATGTGAGTACACCTCTGTGGTCCAAAGAAAACTTTTACAGTTAGTAAATTCCTACTCGGCCTTTTTCACGTTAGGAATGAAATAATCAGAGCTATCTTTTTAATTGCTTTAGTCACGTTTGTATAGAATTCTTCCCTATCTATACTGGTTATGAAAACAGGAGTGAGTAGAAGTTACTGTGCTCCAGGAAAGGATATATGGGGTATTCATCTGAAGAGGTGCTGGAATATGAAAATTAAACCTATCATGTATGGAGACTGTGCTATGGGCTGCATCCTTTATAGTACGTATAAAGTGCTATCTTTAGAAATGCAACTGAGAGTAGTAATTCTTAAGATAGAAAAGTGCTTCAGAATGTTTGGAACTGTGACAACTTATATTTTGGTTTGAAGTATGCATGGATAAAAACTGGATTCACTCTTCTTCCCCTCACCCCCCAGCGTAATTTCCTTATTACATGTACTTGTTCTTGCTAGTAATGATTTTCTTCTATTTTTGAGACACTGGAGAGTGAGAAGTGCTGAAAGAAAGCTGGTATGAGCCATCTGCTCAATAAGCAAAACACATTTTTTGACCTCGGCGCTGGAGAAGAAAAAAGTAAACAGGACTTTCCCTTAAGATACTGGCGGACTTGACAAGACTGATAATTGGTTTTAATCATTCTGTTCAGCTGCTTTTGCCTCACAGGGGATTGTAGTTTTTCTTTGGCTTCTTAATAGTCAACAGCGCAGCTCATGCTGTAAGGCAGAAGCTGAAGGTCCAATATTCAAGATAGACAAGGCTTTTTGGTGTGATTTATGTGTATTTTTATCCCAGACTTACATTTTAGTTGTTCTGCTTTTTTTTGATCTGCATTTGTTTAAACGAAGTTACATAGCACTTCCTCCTTAAAATAAGAGCAATTGTAAACCTTTTTTTAAAAGAAGATTTACAAAGCTTGTCTTTGTTCCTGGAGGCGAAGATTATATGGCAACAAGATGACTGTTGTGATTGGAAAGGTAACGTGTTGTTTCCAAGGAGGAAACTCACAAGAAACACAAGTTCAGAATCAAGTTGAGTTCTATGCTAGATGCAAACACTGGCACAGTTTTTGAAGATGCTACTTTCACACACTGTAATGTATTGCACACAGGTCATACCAACCAGCTCACTGTAGCTTATCATACCTCCATGTAAGCTAATTAGGGCCACATTAGGTGTGTTACACATTCCAGAGGTTTGTACTGGTACACTTTCAAAACTGCGTGAGTGATAACTGAGCAGAGTTAATCCCTTGTCTTGTAATTATACCTGCAAACCTTTTGATCGTAGCTATTTTCTTCCAGTGTTTAATGGTGGTACTTCTGCTTTCAGGATGTAATTAAAGAGCAAGCATTATTGAAGCACCTGTTGATGTAACCTCAGTAAAGTTCTTGTTGTCTTCATCTGAAGAAAACTGCAGTTGTTTATTTATTCTGCTCTGTGTTGTACAAAATGTGTGGTATTGAGGGATTTTTATCTGTGCTACTTACGCTTGGGTTTTCTTTCCTCATATCGTACATTTTTCACTGCTGGAATGGTACTGATGCATCGCCCGGTTTTCAGTGCTCAGTTAATTTGTCACGCAGAAGATAACTGACTCTGCTGGCCATAAAATTTGTTTTATTGCCAATACATTTAAACACTTCTGATTAACTTTTATTGGGGTCATTTTATTAAATTTGATGCCTGTGAGTATCGTGCTGAGTTAAAGATTGCTACTTCAGATGCCACAAATTTTATTAAATTGTTATCTGAGAGCATGGTGGTTCTTTGTTCCTGTCCTGGACATCAAGTTTATTTGGAATCTGCCACTAGAATATGTTGTTTTCTTCTCTTGAATCAGTGTCCTGCTAAGTTGTAGGGCTGCCCAAGTCCTTTAGGCAATTATTTGAAACTGGAAAAAAAAAACAACACAGAAATATGAAGAGAGTTCTTTTAAAAGCTCGGGGAGCTCATTTGGAAAACAGTATCATTTGCTTTTTTTCTTTTCCAGAAGGGTTTAAAAAATTATAATAATGCCCAGTAACACTTGACTTTTGGAGGTAATTTTATTGTCTTTACAGAAAATCACCCAGCTGACCTATCTGAAATGCACACTTGCTGTTTCTTCTCACATTGGAATGGAAATGAGGTCTTCAGTAGTTAATGTGTAAGAGGAAGGGTTTTTCTTTTTCTATTTTTTTAGGCTGAAATAGCTCCTTCTAGTGCAGCTTAATTAGATTTTACTCCTAAGCAGAGTAGCTCTCACGGTGACTCAATATTGATTTGAAGATTAAGTGTTAATTCTTTAAAAATACATAAATACATTTTCATTTTTCAAGAAACATCTCTGTTTTAAGTAATGTTCTTATTTTTATTGATAATTCATTTTTGTGCCGTGTAATGTAATAAAAGTTACATCATGAAGTCTTTAAAGTAGGTAGTAATTAATTGATATCATGGCAGTCAAATGGTATTATAAAGTGCATCCTGCTGAGGGATGGAAATGTGCCAAAGAGTTATATACTGGGATTGGAACAGGCCAGGTAGGATATTAATTTTAAATAGTAAATGGGCTATGAAGCAGTGTTTACCTACTGTTTAAACAAGGAAAAAGAATGTCTATAGTAGGCTTCTTTGGGGGAAAAAAACCAACAAAAAAACTTTAGATAGATTAGTCCATGTACCCAGCAAGAAATAGACAAAGAAGGATCAACAGAGCAAATGGAAGATTAACAGTGAAGAGATGTGCAAAAGGTGGTTGTTTGCTGCTTTTAGTTTACACAGTGAGCTGCGTAAGAAAGTGAACGGGCAAAGCTTAAGCAGCGGGGACAATAGAAAGAAATATAGGGGTTTATTTGTAAAAGAGAGATCACAGCAATGATAGGAGAAGTTATACAGGGAGATATAATGTCTTATCAGTGGTGTGAGTTGTAATTTGGGGTTACCAGGAGGGAAACGGTTATGGGAAGTGGAATTTATAAGGCAAAAGTCTTGGTCTTTTTGAGCACGGTCTGTGAGCGCAGTCTCCCTCTTTAGAAAGATAAAGGCTAAAAATGGGTAAGTTGATTTCCGAGACTGTAAAAATCCAAGGATTTAATTCAGCGCATAAAACCAGCATTTGTGAAATTTGATGAACTGTGTGGTAAGTGATTATTTTACCTCCGCAAGGGACCCTGCGGACCTTCAAGCTTTTGACACTGAGGGAAATGTGTAATTCTTTAAAATAACTCCTGCTGCTAACCTAAGTAAAGAGAGAACTTTCATACAGAAACCTAATATGTGTGTGCCTTTAGTCATGCCAAAAGTGCAGATATGGTGTTTCATACAGGCTTTTCTGTGGTTCCCAATTGCTGAACATCTGAGTGCAATGAGAGCATTTCACCATAAATTGGTAATGGTCTGTGCTTCGGGTGAGAAGATGATAGTAATCTTTTGCCTTGTGTCACCTAATCTGATTTTTCAGTTCCTCGGTTACGTAAACACTACAGAATCAAAATGTGGGCATTTGCTTCAGAACGTTTGGTGATTTCTTTTTGAATAATAATCTCTATTTTCGGTTTGCATCTTCTTCTGAAGAATTTCTTTTCAGACTTTCATAGACTAATCACTCTTCATACAAAACCAGGTCTTTTCTTTCACACGACACTTTTCCAATAAAGAAGGCAAGAGCTGTGAGACACCTTATTTCTTGAGCATTAAATAGTTTTTCACATGAAAAGCTAAAGCATCTTCCTCCTTCTTTTCAGAAGAATATACCTCGTATGGTTTTTTAAAATTTCTATTAATGCTTTATCATTGTGTGTTCCATCATGGAAGACGGCATGCTACTGTACCTTAGATGTGTTTTCTATGAAATAAAAAGTTTTCTCTGCTTGATACAGGTGATAATGAAGGCAATTTGTGTGTGTACTAAAAGATGCTTCCTTCTACTCAACAAAACTAGATTATTTTCTTAGGCCAGAGAGCAGTTGATGCAAAACTTTGTCACATCAGGATACATATGAATTTAATGACTAGATGAATCTGTCTGAGGTGCCATCAGATGGTGGTAGGTATTTTTTGGCACACCATATTCTGTTGTTTTGGGACAGATTTTACCTTAAACAGGTAATTTATATGAAGATGTGGCACGTAAGTACTGCTCCCAGCTCCCCAACGCATACACAATATCTAAAAAGTTTGGTCTGCAGTATTTAACCATGCCATTGTAACACCAACTGGGGAGTGAGATCTGAATGCATATGAGCAGCACATTATTAGAATTTTGGCCTGTCTTCTATTATTTTTTTGTAGGAATATTGTGATTTGATATGAAAACTTAAAAGTAAGAAGAAAGTAAATTGAAGTGAATTGCTATCAGTGGATGGCCTTCGAGAAAGCTGTAAGTGAAAGAAAAACAGTTGACTGACAATAGGTTGTATAACTTGTTACTGGAAAGAATCATCCTTACCAGCTATTAGAATACAGTGGACAATATTATAAGCAGTTAGAGGAAGGTGATTTGCAGGTCAATCCAGAATGAATAACACTTGTAGTTCTTACAGTGGTAATAAAGGGGGAAAAGGTAACATCTTTAGAAATACTTTTCCATGTTGTTTATTAATTAATGACTCCTAAGGCTTTTTTTTCTATATAATTTGTACAAGTCAATTTTGACTGGGGTGGGGGAGAGGGGGGGAATCAGATTTTCAGTTATTTTAAATAAAACATAAACTTTATGAAAATGATGAATCACATCTGGTAGTTGCACTGTTCCTTGCAGTGGACGGAGTCCAAGTAGTTCAGGGTGTAGGACTGGATGTTTTCCTATGGAATAAGACACTTACCTACGCAGCCTTCACTAGTTTCAGGTAATTAACTGGTAGAACACTGCCATGTAGTTGAGCCTAATCTAGTCACACTAAACACTTATGCTGCGAGCTGAAGCATTCCTAATAATAATGGTAATAATAATATAGCCTATTTTTAAATAAGGATTTCCTTAAATTACATTAAAGTGGTGTGTAGATTCTTCCTGTATGGTTAGTCATTTGGATGTGTGGTAGCTATAGCTGCTGTGGAAGTGATGAGCAATTGAGACAGAGGGAGAAGTTGATGAAGGTGGAGAAAGGACAGATTGGTAGTTTATGAAGTCTTTCAATAATATCTCAGAGGACAAACTGAAGTCATTGAGGCATCTCCCTAGGCTTGTTCCTCATTTATGAGATGGAGAGGCTTGGAGGCAGCAGTTCTGTTGATGGCAGGACAGATCTCAACTGAAATTTCATCCCATGCTGAACGTGTGAGCATCTGATCTGACTGTAATAAAGATGTATCACTGAATGGAACTGAGCAACAGATAGTAAAAAAATTAGATACTTAATGCAGGGCATAACTAACCAGTTCAATGTCAGAGGATTGCTGTGGTGCTGTACCTTCACAGAAATATAATATGCAGGTGAAATGAGGGTGAGATCTATTTTACCAGATGCAGGACTCTTTTCTCAAAGTGTAACAGACTCTCAGTGTAATTCTTCTGCCAAAATGAGCTACTACTACAAGTTCTCCCTGTGTTTTAGCAGACACCTTTTGATTATTTTGCTAAAAACTGATTGTGTTTTTTCTTCAAGCATGTTTTAAACTGTAATTGCATGTGATGTTCTGGTGAGATGTAGGAGACTATATCTATGATTGGGGTTTTCATTGCATAATAAAATAGGATTTTGAAAATCTTCAACTCTTTGTGGTACCTTTGTGGTACTCTTTATGGTACCCCATCCTTATTAGTAGTCAACGTAATGAACTGCCTTCGTTCGTATGCAGTAATGTTTTCTCTCATTTCTTATGTGCCTAAAAGCTGGGTCTTTCAAAGGATTTTTAAAGTCATTCATGAACTACTCTCATTTTTCACAGAATTCAGACTTTGCCCCCTAAATTACACATATGTACCTGATTTTAAAAGTCGTAAGGAGATCCTTTAGTTCCTAAATATATAGGAAAGTGTCCTACTTCAGTGGTGTAGCAGTTAGAACCTGTCTGGCAAAGGTGGGCCCAGAGGGGCTGCTATATGTTTCATAGAATCATAGAATGGCCTGGGTTGAAAAAGACTACAGTGATCATCGAGTTTCAACCCCCCTGCTATGTGCAGGGTCACCAACCACCAGACCAGGCTGCCCAGAGCCACATCCAGCCTGAATGTTTGCCTGTTTGTGTTACGATCTTTTTCAAGGCCTTAAAAGTGGAAAGATGAGCTTACATTTGTTGTACTAACACCTCTTCTCTGTCGTCTGCCTAATGCTGTGTAGGAGCACGATAGTATGATTGTATAGAGCTACTTACATAATACTTTGTGTATGCATGTGAAGGAGCTATTAGTGTAGTGGTCAAAGCCAGAGGAAAAAGATTTCAAATTTAGGATCTGGAGACTCTCTTGGAGAACTGGGCCTTTCTCTTCCTCATCTGTTGTTCTTGTATATAGGAATGGCCATGTTTGGGTTTGTGGTTGTTGAGCTGTTAATGATGGATATGGGATCAAACTGAAGAGAAGTTCTGTGTACTGACTGTAACCAGTGAGTCAGGTGAGCTTACATATCGATAAAGGTAGGTGTATTCTGAGGTGAGTTTCTCATGCAACATGAAGCTTGCTTGGGTTGTGAGGAAGCAGTCAGGCATGTCAGATGAAGGAGGAAGGCCAACTGGGAAGAAGAAAATATACTTGATATGTTTTTATCGGTTATGCTATATAGAGTGGTAATTGAAATGGAGAAAAAGTAATTTCATTGGAGCTGGTGGGGTAGCATTCGTTCAATAGGAAGATGCTCAAAGATGCCACGTCTCCAGGAGGGCATAGAGGTGTAAAGTGATGCCGTGGGAAGCCTCATGCTGTTATCTGAAACTGTCAAACTCAGTTTGGGAGCTCGATCCTGCATTTACTACAGAGCTCTATATGCGTTTCAGTCCTTTTAATTGCTTTGCTCTTTTACCAGTCTCTCACGTCATGAAACTTGTAATAACACAAGAAACACGTTTCACAGCTGCAGGTTAAGTAGTCTTTGTGATTTGTCCTCTCCGTATTGAATTCTGCAGGAGGGAATGTGCTCTCTTTGACAATTCCTGTCTTGACTTAGTTCGTGTAGATCATGGTTGGTCATAGGGTGAAATACAGTGTGTACTGTTATTTTCTCTGCCTGATTAGATCCTACTTGGCCTGCTGACAGCACCACAAACCTGTGTGTGTTGGAGGGGGTGGTTGGTTGCCCTGGGGATGGGGAGAGGAATGCAGAACGGCTTAAAGCGGGGCAGGTCAGTGATTTGAAGCCCTGTAGTTCTTGCCTACATAACTTTTCAGAGGAACCATTTCCTATTAATCACATTTTATACAAAAATACTCTAATTAGTAATACTAACTCCAAACAGTAGACCTTGAGAACTAACAAAGTCTTCTATTGCATGTTTTTCTATTTCAAACTGCATTTGAGCTTTCTTTTATCATTAGAGTATTTCTGTATTAATGCATGCTACTTCCAGAATATCTGTTTTAGTTGACAAAGCAAATGCTTGCTCTTTACACAGGTGACTTCTATAAAAAGATTGATTCTCGCCGAATTCTGACACTCCCTTTTTCATAATTTGCTGCATAAATCCAGTGTTTGTATGTAGGACACTGAATAAGGATTTGTCTTCCTTTTCATTCTGGGCTATAGTGAATTACAGTTTTGAGTTAACGTCGCTGGGCTTTTGCTTTGAGCTGTACATATTTATTTTTTTTTCAGCTTCTCATAGGTGAAAAACAAATTAAGGTTGTACATACACAGTACCTGATTAATTCTGTAAGTTAGGGATGACTTTAAATATTCTTGATGCTGTTTAAATTTCTGTCTTTTGATTCCCCTAATTGGTTATAGTTCTCGTTAAGCTGCGTGTTACCAGAGGAGCAGATCACTTATTGCGCTGTCATTTCAGAAGCAAATAACCGTTGTTACAGAGAGACCTTTGTAGGTAGTGTTTAATTTAAATGTGTTCTTACAGCAGTCTCCTGGCTGTTAGATTTCTGTAATTCAAGCGTCTGTCACTCAGGGCTCGATCCCTGGCAAAGCAAACCTTTTGTAACAGAGGCATTTATATTGTGGCCTGGAAGCGGTAGTGTATTGATTAAGTTGGATCGTTTCAAGAATGGGAAATTAACCGTAACGTGTAATTTACCCTTCCTTTGTTATTTTAGTAGAACAAGGGTTTTTGAGTGCTGTATAACACATACAAAAAAAAAAAAAGGGGGGGAGGGGGTGGAATTATTTCTGATTACAGTGCTCTTTTATTCTGGAAGGAGAGATTTGCTTACCTGCAGGTGAGTTTCAATAAGACGTGCAGTGCTGTCTCACAGCTGAGGGCAGGAGGGGTCCCTGCTTTTCCCTGCACCAGGCTGTCAGCCCAAGTGGTTGTGTGGCCACAAACTGACAGAGATTGGTTTGTAGATCTGGTGGAGTGTGAATCCAACAAGTTGATGCAGCTCGTGGAGCTGGAGGAAGAGGCAGAATGGGACCACACATTTCATCAACCATTATTGGTAAAATAGGAGTGTGAAGCAGTATTGTTTCTGTTCCTGATTTGTTTGTTTATTGTCTGTTAACACAGTGGAAAGCTTATTTTTATCATAATGATCAAGAGATCTAAACATTACTTGTGTGACTTGTTTTTCTCCTAGCTAAAAAACTAGATAATATGTTAACATTGTTAAGAAGTAAGCTTGTGCAAAACATCACCATATCACAGCTGGAGACGTATCTGTCAAATCATGCAGACAACTTGAGCAACTGTTGTGTTTCTCATTAAGGGGGGAGCTCCATTTTAGCTCACTGACAGGTTAGCAGGGTATGGCTCTTTAAATGGAACTTACTGTGAGATTCTTTCAAACCTCTGTGCATGGACAAGGTGGTGTAAGCAGATAATGATTTATAGATCCCAGTGTACAGATTTCAAAGGGATGTCCTTGTCAGAATCATGTTTTTCTCATTTGTACTTTTTTTTGTAGCAGCTGATCTTAGTTACGAAAAGCTTTTGCATCGCTCCTGTCTTCAAAGTGTTTTAAAGATGCATTGCAAGGTAGATGATGTGCAACAGTTATTTGGAACAGAAGTCGAATCTTTCTTGCTTGAAAATACAAACAACAACAACAAAACAAAGAAAGAGAATAACAAACGACCACAAATAAACCCAAGCTGCCCTCCTCCTGGCCCCTGGTTTTCTTTATCAGAAGTGGTCACTTCCTTTATCCATTCTTCCCCTGGATCCTTTCAGCGCATTTCTGCAGGGTGTCAACAAGCAAGACATGAGCTATTATCAACACCTAGTAATTTGGTATGCTCGCTATCACAGCTCTATTCTGCATGATAGATTCTTGGTATAGTGTGTGATTTATGTCATGACACTACTGGCTTATCCGCATATCTTCCATGGCCAATTTTTAATCTCCGTTTTCCCTTGTTGATCACGTTATATTCATCTGTTCCTTGTTTTTGTCTTCTGCCTTGCATTGAGAACGTGTAAAATTTCTCGATTATTATAATACAGGCTGTTACACAACGGAAAGTAGGAGAGGAGGGCGCTGTACAGAGAGAGGTTTCTGCACTGCCTTGTGTTATCATGTGGTCTGGTCAGTAGAAAAGTGTTGGTGTACCTGTGTTGGCTTTAACCTTTTAATCACTTTCAATGCTAGTACAAAATTTTTTTTCCAGGAAAAATGAGTTTGGGTCTGGTTGTCATTTCTTCATTGTCTAAGTTGAACTAACAAAATGCCCACTAGAGTATTTATTCTTGGGATTATTGTCCCAGGTTTGATGTTTGAATTGTTTAGTGACCAAACTGCGTTTCCACTGCCAGTAATGTTCCTACCATCTATAACACCGTGTAAAATGCAGTCTCTCTTTCATCAGTACTAATGGAAGTGAATGATAGTATGAGGTGATGGAAACATTTTATTTCCTAAACACTTCTCAGTTTGCCATTGATTTCAGTTACTCCAGAGGACTGATCTTTCACAGCTGTTGCGAAATGTAAGTGGTTTTTTTCCCTGCTGTGCAGATATCTGTCTTTTTCTAAACTCTCCGTGGCACAAAAGGGTCTTTTAAAAATGTCACAAATACAAAGCATTTTATGTTGGCATTAAATGTAAACACTTTGCAATGGTTGTTTATGGAAGAAATTGAAAGTTTAGGAGTGAATGGGTAAAAAAAGATAAATATTGAGCAACCTTCTTATAGAAACAAGAATGTGAGTTACACATAGTTTATTTCTTAGGAAATATCTTACATTCAATTTTATCAGTTACTGTTTGAAAAGCCTTGAGGCTTCATTTTTATACAGTTACACTTACAGTGCTTCTTACTGTCTACTCTTGGCTTTTTAGAATAAGTTTGGTCACACAGAGGTGTGTGGAAGAGCTAATTGTTGAAGGTTTACTTGTGGCCTAAGATTAAAGAAAATGAGATAAAATTGTGTGTGTGAATAGGTAAAACTGCATGTATGTGTATCGGCAGTCAAACGTACGGCTCGGTTGTTGCGGATGTGTAAAAACTCCCTAAGACACTCTACAATACATAGTTTTAAATGTGAACTTTACTTTTAGCAATAATTTTCCACTGAGGTTTAGCGCTGGACGTTAATGCATACATATGGAAGCACAATGTTGATTCAGATGGAAGAGGAAATATCAATTTAGATTGAGGAATGTGTTCCTTATAATCCTCCCTGTTCTCAGTTATTCTTGTAGAGCTTTGCATAGAGCTTGTAGCTATGGTGCGGGAATACTAACTTCAGTAGCAGATGTGAGCCTGAAGCTTATTACATGTTTCACCAGATGTTTCATTTATCTTTAGGGCAACCTTCTGGTTTGTTTTTTTATATCAAACGCTGTGAGAAATCAAAATTCAGAATGTATTTTAAACATGTTATGAGCATTTGGAGATAAAGGAACCCTTTTATAGCCCAAAGAAGCATTATAATGTATCATATTAAATACATATTTCTTTTAAACCATATTTCATCAAGATACCTTATTTCTTGTTTTGACCCAATCTTTTTTTCACTAAGCTTACTTGTAAACATAATGTAACAGTAAACTGAGCAGGCTTTCTTTGTGAAAACTCAGTCTACTTCCATATTTTTATATAAATAGTTAATTCAGTCTAATATCTTACATATTTGTTAAAAATTGTTTAGAGTTGAAAATCTTCTGGTTGGGGAGACCTCAGCATTTATAGTAATAACTTAGAATTTCAAGTGGAGACACCTTCAGTTGGTAGTTGTGGAAGGAGCCTCAGCTCTGGGATGTTTCCGTGGCTCACTGCACAATGGCCACTGCCTCAGCAGTGAACAGGAGGGCAGAAATTCAGCTTGTGTGTTCTTGCACCTGCTCACATACTTAGACCATGTGCCTTCCTCGCCATGTGTGAGTTATGAGGTGGTCCTAAAGCTGCTGTCTGTTGAGTGTCTGTTAATGAAATACTTGGAACTCCTGCCTTGTTTTTCAAGAGTATAGCAAACCCAAATTTTGGAAGGCTTTACCAGTGAAAATTGCAGGGGACAGCAAGCCTGTAAAGTTCATGTAGCAATTTTGTTAACCAGGCACACTTGGGAGCTTTGCTCATCACAAGAAATTTGCTCTTTGTCTGCCTTCTCTCTTTACTTCCATCGCTGTTTTAGATCTCTGTAAAGGAGATATCCCATTTGCAAATTTAATGAAATAGCAGAGCAAATTATTAGTCAACTTCAACTAGAAAGTAAGTTGGAACAAAGCACATACTCAAATCTGATTCTCTTCTGTAGATCTGAATATGAGCTCCTACGGATTAAAAATAGTAATAAAGTGTTGTCTGACTTAGCAAAATCAAAATGATAAAGTGTAATTCGTGTCTTGAAATGCAGCGTTGGAAAACAGCAGTTCTTCACTGCTCTTGTTCTTGAAATGAGAAGTGCAAGAGTCATTTCTGTAACACTTTGCATTGAGAGTTTGTGAGCTCTTGTGTAACGTGGAGCAGATCCTAACAATAGACCGTTGTCTGGATGTAATCTCTTGTTTGTGGATCCCTCTTTTGAGATTGTGTGTCTTTTTCCTTTAAGATTTAGTTATAAAACTTTTCTTTAATAGCTACAATAGCTTCCCTGGAAAATTAATACTGGGAGAGTAATTTATGTATTTATAGCTGTCTTTTAAAACAACAGCTGGACCCAGAGCTGGTGTGATGGGATGAGAAATCACTCCCCAAAACAGAATTTGGAAGTCTGGTTTGAAAGCTGATTGCTATATCTTTACACCTAGGCCAGTGCTTCTGTTCCTCCTTGTGCATCCAATGTAACCTCCAGGGAGACGGGCCTTGAGAACAGACTCTCATAGCCACATGAGTTGTAGGACTAAGGTGTTGGAAAGAGAAGAGACCAAGTTTCACTTCTGCTTTAAAAGATGGTGGTGGAACAGGTAAATGTTCAGTTTGAACACTGAACCAATACTGCAGACTTACCCAGCTGCCTAAAAATCTCCTGGACTCAGCTCTCTCGTGGCGAGTTTGCAGTATGTTTCTACACTGGCATGACTTGCAGGACTGTGTTGGGGCCATTCTTCACAGGCAGTCTTCCCTTCCACCTGCCTGAGGGGTGGTCTGTGGTTTGCCAGACCCTGCTACTGATAATCAAGAAAGGTTATTTGTAGAATAGTGGCTGTTAAACTTGAACAGAAACTGAATTAATTTACTACGCAGAAAAAAATCTCTTTTTGTTATGCTGTTGACCAGTCAGTGTTGTATGGCAAAGGGCGCTGCCCACATAGCACAAGCTTGCTGTCAGTGCTCTCCAACAAGCAAAGCTGTTACTCTCTGTCTTCCTACAGATTGGACTTTTTTTTGGCAGTCCACTTGAGTATATTCTTATGATAAAATATGGAGGAGGTGTTAGAAACACAAATTGCAGTTTCTGAGTAGGTGTTTGGAGACTCTGAGAACGGTATAAACATCACTTTCTTCTGAGGCAGAGAAAGTGTTTGATGAGGATTGCATATTTCCTGCTAGCTCTGGGTATTATGATTGTGTTGCATAAAAATAAACAAAACGGGGAATTTTAAAGTAATTATTTCAATTAAACAGAAGTTGAGCTTATTTTTACTGAATTATCACCTTTCCAGATCCTTCAGTTACCACTGTTCACCTCATAAAACTTCCTTATTCTGAGCTGCTTTCTGATATGTGTATATATCTGTGACATGTGTAAATGTTCATTTTTTAGTGAATTACTTCAGAAAATAGCTTTCTTTGTAATATTTTGCAGAGAAAGGATATTCAGCAGTTTATCTAGATTTTATTCTGGCTGTAATACTATTTTTCAGGGCAATTTACTGCCGTTGCCATTGATAGCTGTAACAATATTCCTCAATTTTCTTGATTTAAATGCAATTTTAAATGGTGGAGCTCATGGTCAGTGTGCTGAGATGCTTTTAAATTTTTTACAGTATATTTCTTTCTGCTTTTTTCTCTTATCTGATGAACAAAACGAATTCTCTAGGCCTCTCTTTTCAAGTTCTCTTGACATTGCAGTTCAGCGTTAGTCTTTGTTTCATTTCTGTCCTCTGACAGTTCTGTATTTCCATGTTTGCCTACCATACTGAGCTGCAATCACAAATCTAAACGCAGTTTGCAAAACAAAATGTTTTCGGACTGGTTTACCCCTGTTAACTTTTTGAAAGAGTTTCTGTTGATGTTTTTGACAGTCATTGAGGGTGGATAAAATAAATACAGTATGTGGCTGTTAACCAGAGATTTTGTACCTATTGTGTATAGTGTCTTGCTTGCATTTGAAAAAGCATTAGGCTGAATCCTTTGAGAATTATATAGAGCTCGCATAATTGCTTTTAACGTTTTCAATAACTAATAAAAAGTTGAATGCATAATGAAAATAACTGCTTTTGAAACAGAAAATGTCCTCTTTGAACTTTCACAATATGGTTGGTTGTTTCTAAAACCATGTCTTTTACTCAAATCAAACTTGGATTGCCATATTTTTTCTGTAGCGTGTAGCTGAGCCTTTGTGATCTTGGCCCCCTTTTTTTGTGACTTCAATCAACATTTTGTGTTTTGTTTATTTAAATTTTTCCCTCTGTCTCTTAACAGGGTTCAAACTTACTAAGGTCCAATCGCAGATTCATTGAATAGCTGAGGTTGAAAGGGATGTCCAGCAGTCTTTGTTTCAAGTTCCATGCTCAAAGCACAGTCAACTGTAGGGTGGGTTACTCAGGGTTTTGCCCACTCCAAAAATGAAGACTCCACAGATTCTTTTTGAGCAGCCCTGCAGGCCTCATTGTCACGGTATCTTTTATTTAGAGTCTGTTTGGTCTGTATTCACAGAATCATAGAATGCCTTGGATTGGAAGAGGACTTCAAAGATCATCAGGTTTCAACCCCCTGCCATAGTTTGCCAGTGCCTAGGTCAAGTAGCAGATCAAGTTGCTCAGGGCCCCGTCCAACCTGGCCTTGAACACCTCCATGCATGGACCTCTCCGGGCAGCTTGTTCCAGCACCTCAGCACTCTCAGTGAATAACTTCCACCTGGTGTCTAATCTAAATCTTACCTCCTTTAGTTTAAAACCATTTCCCCTTGTCCTATCACTACCTACCCATGAAAAAAGTTGATTTCCTCCTGTTTATGAACTCCCTTTAAATGTTGGAAGGTTGTATTGAAGTCTCCACGCAGCCTTCTCTTCACCAGACTGAATAAGCCCATCTCTTTCAGCCTGTCTTCATAGGAAAGATACTCCAGCCCTCTGATTATCTTCATGGCCCTCCTCTGGACCTCGCCAAAAGCTCCACTTATTTCCTGTGCTGGGAGCCCCAGACCTGGATGCAGTACTCCAGATGGTGCCTCACGAAGGCAGAGTAGAGAGGCACAATCACCTCCTTCGCCCTGCTGGCCACCCTTCTGATGCAGCCCAGGATACTTTTGGTCTTATGGGCTGCAAGTGCACACTGCTGGCTCATGTTAAGCTTTTCATCTGCCAGGACCCATAAGTCCTTCTCAGCAGGGCTACTCTCTAGGAGTTTTTCTCCTAGTCTGAATACATATCTGGGATTACCCTGACCCTAGTGCAAAACGTTGCACTTTTCTTTGTTGAACTTTGCATAGGCCCACCTTTTGTGTTTAGCAAGGTCCCTTTGGATGGTCTCCCTTCCTTCTGCTCTATCAACTGCACTACTCAGCTTGGTGTCATCAGCAAGCTTGCTGATGGTGCACTTGATCCCATCATCTATGTCATTGGTGAAGATGTTTCCCCATCCCTGGAGGCATTCAAGGCCAGGCTTGGTGAGTACCTGGGCAGTCTGATCTTGTGGTTGGCAACCCTGTACGTGGCAGGACCTTTGGCACTAGATGATCTTTGAGGTCACTTTCAACTCAAGCCATTACATGATTCTATATTAAAGAGTAGCAGTCCCAAGACAGACCCCTGGGGGACACTGCTCGTCACCAGTCTCCACCTGAACGTAGAGCCATTGACCTCAACCCTCGGGCTGTGACCTTCCAACCAATAACTTATCCACCAAATAGACCAGCCTTCAAATCCATATCTCTCCAGTGTAGAGATAAGGATGTGGTGGGGACAGTGTCAAAGGCCTTGCAGAAGTACAGGTAGATGACATCATCAGATGCATTCCCTTTGTCTACCAATGCATCACTCCATCATAGAGGACCACTAGATTGGTCAGGCATGACCTTCCCTCAATGCTAATCTTGATATACTTTTTAAAAATCCAAATATAATTTAGGTTTGTAAATATACTCTAGTTACGAAGACACTTCGGCACTCTGGAAAGTACAGATACCATTAGGTGATGCAATGATTTATCTTTTCCTCAAACTGGACTGTTCTGCTCTTTGGCTGCATTCATATTAAATGGTGAATGCTGCCACGAGAGCTTAATATCTTCAGAAGAGAGGCAGGATTTGAAAGAATTGATTTATCCTGTGCCCATTGGTGAGCCCATCAGCTGATCAGTAGTGGAGCTGCAGCCTCCTGCCTCTAGCTCCAAAATTACCCTGTGCTTTTTGTCTTACTCGTTAAAGTACTGGTTGTTGTGGATCTGCCCTAATACTTCCCAACTTGAGTTTCCCATGCACAAAACCTACTTTAAGTTTACAACTTCCTCCTTGGCACAGAGTACTTTTTCTGCCTGTTTAAACAGGGTGTGAGTTTAGTTTTTGGCTACTTTAAAAGAACAAGGCACACTTAGATATAAAAGTTGCAAGTGTTATTTTGCTGAAATATTAGCTTTGGCTTGCTGAATTCTGCCATATGATGTTACAGACCCTAGAAAGGAGAGAAATTCATCCTGACTCTCTGTCTTATAGTTCAATCTAAAAGCCAGGAGTATTATTTGCTACATAAAATACATTAAATGTTCTTAAACTGTTGAGGATTATTTATTTTTACTACTTATTAGAAAATTGTTGCATCTGATTATAGTCTATGGTCTCAAGTTGTCAGATGCCTAAAGCTGCTTGTGAGGAGGCATGACTGCCTTTTACCTCAAATATCCAGCCACTCCTTGTTTTTATTGTTCCTCTCACTTCCCTGTGGAAAAGACTTTTTGAAGCTTTTCTGCATGATCTGTAACATCCTGAATTCATTGTTTGTTTGAGGAAGCACTGAAGGCTTCACACTGACAATAGGGTATTACTAGCGTTATCCTGGACGTTGGAACCTCCACTGAGTAATGTCACTGTTAGTGACATTCAGCACATACCTTGCAGTGTTAAGCCTTCTAAGTATTGCAATACCATGCTGGGAAATGGGGTTTTCTTGTAGTACTGAGTTACGTTGATCTAAATGTCCTAGCTTTTGGTTTATTATGTGAGCAGTGCTATGAAACTGTGAGCTTCGTAATGCTGCAAATGAACACATGCAGCGAGGTTTCTGTCTTGTTTATTACTGGGCAGTGGTCTTTTAATTACTTACTGTTGAACTTAGACGTAGTAGTAGTAGATTCATTTTTATAGTTTATGTCAAGGTATAAGGTATTTATTAAATTACTTGCTTTACAACAGCCTTTTTCCACATATATAAAATATGACCATGGTGACATTACTTATGGTATTCACCTTGGTTTAATGCACGTTAAAGTACAGTTTTTTGTATATTCTCTCCTCCTTCCTCTCTGTGTGTGCACGTGTATACACACAAGTGATAACAGTGAAGCAGCAAGTGGTGATGAGGAATCCGATTTCCTTGGGAAGAAAATGGGACCTGTGACGGTTTACTATTTAGTGTCTAAGACAAGATTGGAAGTCTGATACAAAAATATGAGGTAACTTAGTGGTTTGGGGAATAGAGCAGCACGGTTGGATCTGCTGTGGTCAGCTGAAAGGTCAGTTAGTCATACCAGGCTTTACTTTCTCCACATCTGTGTGGAAAGCCTCTGAAGACGAAACAATGCTTGTCATAGAATCATAGAATCTTACCTAAGTACTTCAGTGGTTTTCATGTGTTAAATCTTGTGTGTTCTTGTAAAAAGGCACCAGGGAGCTGGAAATATCTGGCTGTCTTGTTCTCACATCAAAATGAGGTCATTCTCAGGTGCCACTGTACCTTTCAAAACTCTGCCTGCTGGCTTTCCTTGGCACCCATAGGATTGCTGATCCTGTGTTAAAACATGCCATTGGAGTTGTTTAGAAATCTTCACTGTTGTGCCTGAAAATGTAAACTTCTTAAATGCTGAGTGTGATAAGACCTTCTCACCAGCTATATATTGCACTGGCTGCCTAGTGAATAGCTATTGTGGTGGCAGTGATGTGTTCCTTGAACATCTGTGTTGAAGTTGACGTAAGAACATGGTTTTACCTGAAGAAGCAAAGTAGGCTTCTTCAATTGGTTAGCTCCAAAATTCTTTAACATATTGTTTTTTCAGTGGTTAGCTGTATGGGATGATATGTGTTAAAAAATTTGGATGCTCTCTGATCTGGATGACATTTTTCTGGTTGGAATGTCCTACTACTCATCACTATAGGGTCTTGCTGCAGCCACGGTCATTAAGTGGTGTTTTTCATTTCCACTTTGCTGCCGATGCTGTTGCCTGTTGTGTTGACATTTACATAATGTTGTTTGACTTTGGCAGTCTGTGGAGGCTGATTTCTACAGGCAGGAGGGATTGCCTCTGTCAGAACTTGATTTCACCTGCTGTTTTTTGGTGCAGCCAACAACTTCCAAAATCATTGTGCCATGCCTGTTGGCAGGCAGGGCTTACTAAAAGAGCTAGAAGATTTCATGAGATGTGAAAATGTCTTATTGTCTATCCAGCGCTACTTAGAAGTCTTCCAGGCAAATTCCTTGACAATTTTTAGAGCACTCTATACCACTCATACTCCAAAATGTTCATTTTTTCAAATCTCCCTAGATGTTAATCAGAGTCTTTCATTCTTCAGCCCACCTACAATCAATTCCCGAAGTGTTGCTCTTAAAACCTATCTTAAGAGAGAATTGAGAGCAACTCTTGATAACCAGCATGCTACAATAAAATACCAATGTAATGTGTATCCCTTATGAATAATTTACTATATTAAAAAAAAAAAAAGGCAGTTATTTCATACTCTCAGTTCTGGCTCTCATTAGGCATCAACTAAGTCTGGATCCACAGCCTCCACATATGCAACACAATAATTTCATTTCATTTATAGAAATACTTAGCTGGAGGAGTTGTTCCATTAGCCTTTCAGAAACATACATGTTAGGAGTTTTTGTGCATGGTAAAACTTGGTATTTTTTTCCATTTAGCTTTAAAGAACTCTTTAAAACTAAGATTCATTCAACTACATCACCCACTATCAGTGGGTAATTACGCATTATCTTCTGTGTAGTCACTGGGTCTGAAGCTCAAGTAGTGAACAAGCAGAGAACCAGTCCATCTCAGAGTCTGTGTACAAGCTGAAGAAGAGTAAAGGATTTTATTGTGGCAGGGCTGGCACGTGAAAGGGCTTGATTTCATTTTATCTTGTAGTGCGTGGCCCCACATCTCAGAGTGGAGAGGTTTTTCTGCATCTTGTTTGTGTTCAGGTCAGCTCATCCTGTGTGTGGATGACTGGTATGCTGGTCATGGCTTCAGGACTTGACAGAGATGAGTGCCCATAGGCATTAGGACAGCTGGGATCCAAGCTAAGGTACCCTTGACTGGTGTTTTCATGACTCTTAATCACTGTTTTCTAAGACAGCTGAGTGGGATATCTCAGTCCTCTGTATTGTGGACAACTGAATAGCCACATGCTGCATGGAATGTGTTACAGAGAGGTGTCAGTGTTGTAAGAGACCTACTGAAACATCCTTGTGATGCTGTTTATTGAGGTACTGCACAGAGTTCCCTGTTACTGCTTCAAATGAGGGGTGAGAGTTAAGTGCTGAATGTAAAGAAAGAAATGAATGCAGCATTTTACTACTGTTTAATTGGTGACTAGCAGCACCTGGGCTGTATAAAACCTGCAGGCTTTGTAAAATGAATGTGAAATTTGGGGTTGTGTGGGGTCCCTTCTTTCTTCCCGTACCTGTTAACTGTTTCTGTCCTGGCACCCGGTGGGTTCCTGTGCTGTGCCAATGGGCTCCCAGTGGAAGACGTTGTAAGCCTGAGGCAGCTTGTCTTTTCTTCCAAGTGTGCTTAACACATTTGAAAGCTAGATACTTGTGTAATTTTGATTCAAAAGACATGTGCTTAAGGGGGTAGCAACCACATTCTTCCTATGCTTTGCCAGAAATTAGAACTTTTCTTGACTTATTCTCCCTGCCAAATGTTTTAACAGTGTTATCCCTACAGTATGGGCTGATGGTGGTCATGGAAAACAAATAGCTTGTGTAATTTCCAACTGAAGAAACGGTCTGTAGCAATGAATTTCCTTTTAATAAGTTGTGATTTACTGTAAGGACAACCCATGAAAATTATTTTGTGAGTGGGGTGTCTGCTTCAATGTTTGGACCACATTTTGTGAGCTTGAAATGTGAGAACAGTGCAAGAGATTCTTCAAAACAAGATGTGCGGATGTTTAATACCAAGCCATCAGAAAACCACGTGCTGCATTGTATCTGGTAAAATGAGAAGGGTGTTTTGGCTGTAAGCAAGCTGTTGGAGATGCTCCTTCTCCCTTGCCATGCTTTTGCAATGCAAAAAATGGTACAAAATGGTACAAGTTAAGCAAACTACCAAACTTACAAAACCACAAAATCTTTTTCTTCCCAAGAGGAAGTAGGGGGACTTGAAAGCCTCCAAATCTCTCATGTGAAGTCACTATCAATTTTCTTACTGAAAAGTTCTCAACAAAATGAGGCTTTCTTGTGATGTATATTGTTATAACACTATGGATTTTCAAAATCCAGCAAAATGCACCGCATTTCTAAGTTGTTTCCACTGCATTGTCCTGATTTAAAGGAAATGACTATGTAATTCATTAATCTTCAAACATTTCCAGTATTTTTACTAATAAATCAGTAAGAACTCACAGCATTTCTGTGGAGCGATGTGGAGGGAGGTGTATTGGATCATATACATTAATCAGTTTGATGCTTATGCAGGGAAGGAATTAGGTTGTCACCATACATTCTTGTTTTACTGTGTTCTTACTTTCTTTGTAACTCATTAGCACTAAGGTAGGTACATTGCTAATATTTTGTAATGAGTAAACAAGAAAAAATCAATGACTGGTAGAGAATATTAAGAAAATATTTTAGGAATTTGGCCTCTTAAAAAAATATAAATTTTTTTAAAGGAGGTGATCAGTTGAAAAGGAGATTACTGTACGCAACAACAGGACTTGTTTTTGACCATGCTGGCTCCTTTTCATAGAATGATAGAATGGCCTGGGTTGAAAAGGACCACAATGGCCATTGAGTTTCAACCCCCCTGCTATGTGCAGGGTCACCAACCACCAGACCAGGCTGCCCAGAGCCACATCCAGCCTGGTCTTGAATGCCTTCAGGGATGGGGCATCCACAACCTCCTTGGGCAACCTGTTCCAGTGCGTCACCACCCTCTGGGTGAAAAACTTGCTCCTAATATCTAACATAGATATTTTCATACCTTTCAATCATATTTTGCATTTTAGCACCTAGAATCATATTCATTGGACTAAAATTGCATGTCTAAAGGCTTCAGGGTGCTGAAGGTGATGGGGAATGCATTTCTGATAGGAAACATTTGATGCTTTCATTAGGAGTTTGATTTTTATTAGGAAATGAGACAGCATCTTATTTTCCTTTTACAAGGAAAGCAAGAATTGGGCTGTCTGGATGGCAGTTCTTGCCATAATTTTACTGCTTTCATGACAATGTAGTTGCTGATTGAAACTTTTATTCTTGATGGTAATTTTAATCTTGTTTAAAATACATCTTCTACCAATGTGCAAAAAATAGTAGTACTGTTTAGTAGTATTTAAAATACTGAGAATGTTTATCTGCCTTAAAGAAAGAGATTGAAGGTTAAGTGAAGAGTGTTTGTACAGTATTGTGAAGATGTAGTTTGTTTCATACATACATGCTCAGAAAACTACTCCAGATATGTGGCAGAAAACCTTAACATGTATTGCATTTGTTGTTTGACAGTTCTTTCTGAGGGATCATTGTCAACACAAGAGTGGAATTTGCATTGCTTAATTTCGTCTTTAACTTCAAAATGTTAGTTTTGAGTGACATTCAGCATTAAAAATGACTTTAGAAGACTCTTGTCTTCTAAATTGTTTTAAGACAGTCGTTGCAGTATGTTGGGAAGTACTGTGTTGCTTTTATCCTTTGGAATACTGTTGCGTACTTCAAGAGGCAATTTTGGAAGTCACCTTGACAGTCCTGTCCGTTTCTTCTAGGTTCTTCATTAGGCTCCATTGTGTTTGTTCAAAAATAATGTGAATTTCCATTATCTTGAATTGTAGTTAATTGTGCGGTCAGTAAGATTTACTTAGCTTTTCCAAAGGCTTATTTGAGTATTCACTTATGTTATAATGAAACGATTCGATAGCTTGATTAGTTTGATTGCCTCCTTATTCAGTGGTTATGTGCTGAGGCTGGAGCTCCATGCTTCTTGTCAGCGAGCGCTGGGTGCGTGCCAGCACATGTGCAGGAAGTGGTGTGCTTCCATTCGCTGCTTTCCCATTGCCCTGTCACGCACGCCGCCGTGCGTGGGGTAGATGTGGTACTTAGGGACGTGGTTTAGTGGGCATGGTGGTTGGGCTCCATCATCGTGATGGTCTTTTCCAACCTTAACGATTCTGATTGTAACTGGCATTACAGATGAAGCTGCTTGCTGTGCTTGTACGATTAACAGAAGTAGTATTAACAAGTCTTCCCTCTTTCGTTTCACCCCACATTCATAAAGTTGAAGGCTTTTTGGCTTTAGGAAGTGTGAAGACACCATCAAATCTTCAGTATCTGTAATAATCACCTTTTCAGAAGACGATTCACAGAGCATCAGTAATACAAATGGAGATGACTGCTACAGATTTTAATTTCAATTTGTCCCATTATCTCCATTAAGAAAGAAAAAGGAAAAAGCAGCTTTGGGAAAACATGCATTGTAATGGCATGCAATTTTTCCACCTGAGTTGCTGACTTATTAAAATGTAGCAATTCCTTTAGAAAAACTTAATCCACTCTGGACGTGCATTTTCTGCCCCTATTTTTTTTCATCCCGGTTTGTAGCAAATAAAATAAGGTTGAATTCAGTCTTTTGACTCATTTTTGTTTTTGTGGTCTTATAACTGACTATGACTCCTGGACTTTTGCCCGTTTTCAGGTGATTTTCTCCCAACCAGCTATTCACAGGTCCTGCTCTGCTTAGCTTCCAAATTTAGAGGAGATCAGGTGCTTTCAGCCCACTGTAGCAAAAATTCATAAAATGGAGCACTGTTTTGTAACCGATTTGATATTTCAGAGGAGGAAATGAATATTATTGAGGAAGGCAATATTTACTTTTAATTTTTTTCTCCCTGAATAGGTGAATTGTTGAGTTACTTCGCTTGTGCGTTTGTCTTGGGAGAAGTTGGAAGTTGGATATAGATAAAAATCTGCAAATACATGCACATGTGTTGCAGTCTTAAGCTTAAAATATGTTTCAGTGGTATCTAAAGGTTGTAGTAATATACTGCTATCACTAGAATTAACTATTTTCTTGGTTGTCTTTGCCCACCCTTCATATTTTATTTTTTTACCAGAGTAAGTTGGTTGTGGTGGTAATTATGTTTGTATTTTCAAAATTTGAGTTATCAATAGATGCAGTCTTTTTGATTCATGTTTTTTTTTTTATGCAATTAATTGGGTTTGTATGTGTGGAGGGAAAAAAATTAATCTGTTTTCTCCATAATTCTCTGAGCTTAATTAAATTAAATAAATCAATTTTCCTTCTTTTCAAATGCGTATACTAGTTCCTTGAACTAGCATCTGCTAGCTTGTTTTAGTCATTGAAGATACTGTGTGATTCATACATGTGGTTTGGCAAAGTTTAATATGTATAGGAAAAACAGAATTTTTTTGTGCTGCTAAAAAGTATCATGTAGTGTATAGCACTTGTTTAGTATGCTTGCTGCCACAGGGTAGCACTTCAAAAGAGACCAATTAATTGCCCTAAAAATATTGCCCATGTTAGTAGTGGTGCTGTAAAAAGGATATTTTGGCTGGTTTTCAATATAATTTGACCAGAATATCTAAAATTGGCTTTGTCTGTGTTGTCAGTTAAATCCAGATAAGTGTTAGAGCAGGAGCTGATTACTGTGGCTTTTGATAGGCTTTAGTTTCTGTCTTCTGACTGCCCAAAGTCCAGCAAGAAAGTAATATTCTTGCTCAGATGGTCTGGGGAGCCCTTGGGGGAGCCCTGGGGGTGAGGGTGCCTCTAAATAGCTCTTGAAATTGCTTGATGTGCTCTCATGAAGAGACATATAACTCGTACTTCTCAAGTTCGTAGTTGAAGGACCAATTTCCTGAATGCAAGGAAAGGCAGACACTTAATTGTGAAATCCAGGCTTATGCAATCGTTAGTGGTTGCTGGTTTCTTTGGTAATGCCATGCTGTGAAGAGCAATGGATGAGCAAGGACAGCAGACCAGTCCACAGCATTGGTACTGAGTTTTTCGACTTCAGAGACATGTCATTGCCACTCTTCAAAGCAGACTTCTTAACATGTAGCAACTTTAAAGAGTGTTTTGGAAACTGAGGCCGTACACATCTAAGGTACCATCAAATGTATTGGTTCTGGGTCATCTTTGATCAGTATTCCACATCATAACATTTACCAGTAGTGTGAGTATGGCCACCTTGACCTACATCTCATCTGACAGTAACTATTTCAGAACTGACTTTTTGGCAGCATGTACATTGGTACGTGACCTCATAGGGGCAGGATTTTAATGAATTGTTTATAGAGAAAATAATATAATTTTAGAGTGTTGAATAGGCTTGCATCATGTATCAGGCTGTTACAGGAACACTTGTTTCAGAAGAGTTTGGGAAATAAGCTGTTATTTCTAGCAGAATGTGAATTTGCCAATTGTTTGTGAACTCCGGTGTCTTAAGCTTGTTTGCATTTTAAAATCATCACATGGACTGTTTATTTTCTTTTTCAGTGTCTCAGTTGATTTGGCCTATTCTTAAATTAGATTCTTGAGTAGTAGAATTATTGACCCAGGCTATTTGAGGATATTAAAGGAATGTGGATGAGTTGTCCCTAACATTAAATGGGTTACTACGTCAGTGTTCAATTCTTAGTATTGTCTCTAATCTATTACATGAATTTGTATATATTATTTCCTTGCTGTTAACATAGAGGATACATGTGTAAAATATTAGACAGTTCCTAGTGTTGCTGTTGCTTTTTGGAAAAGAAGCAAATGTTGATGTTATTTGGGTATTTCCTTTAATCTTTTATGATAATTTTGTTAAAATTTAGTTTAAATCATGGAAGAAATATCCATCAAACAACTGCAATACACTTTTCTGTTTCTATTTTCAGTTAATTTTCAGGATTTTGTTTGTACAGACAAGTGTCACTCAGATTCAAGCAAAGCACCCATACTGGTCACTTTTGCTTTCTTTTTTTTGCTTTAAATTAATTATAATGCTTACTAGCTGCCTTCTCTCTTTTTTTTTTTCCTTCCTTCCTGCTTCCCTGTTAAACTTGTTTGCAAACAAGTGAAAAACTAACTGTAATTTTAGAGGAAATATGTATTTCAACGATAGTGAAAAAGATCGTCTGTTCAAAAACTCTATTCGTGCCAAGTGTTTAGGAGGTAGAGGTGCGATGGGTGCATTTTTAATGCAAGAAGCATGAAGTGCAGACATGTCTGATAGCTTACCTCATCGTAAGGAAGCTTCTGAGCAAATAATTTGCTTAAAAATGCAAACTTCACAGCATTCTGGTCTGACTTGACCATTCCTTGGCCCTTTTCCTTGCTCATTTAAGCTCCAGGCATTCTCAGACTTGGAGGGCACCCACGTTTCCAAACGCTATGGTTTGAAACAGTGAATTTCTTGTCAAAGTGCTTGACTTTCCCAAGTCCTAGCAGAGTGAGGACTGGATAGGAGAAAGCTCTTCCCTAGTCTGTACTTAACTTCTAGTTAAATACATGATGCTTTGTACAGCAGGCAAAAGATGTAAAGAAATGGCAGTAATGATATCAGCAAAAGCAACTTAGGGACTGTTACACATTTGTGCAAGTTGGCAGCTCTTGGAGCTATCTAGCTGCTAATACATGTTATAAAATATATATGTTTGGTTAAAAGAGTTTCCATTTCTCTCTGGTGGGAACTGCATCATGTTTTAATTTCTGCAGTTGTTTTCCCAAGGCAGAGATGTTAGCTATTGATGCTTTATTGGTTCTTTGAGATTTTTCCGCTATTGCCTTCATTATCATCTAACTGCTAACAGTCATGAGAGGAGGAACTGCTGACTTGAAATCTGGATGCTTTTCAGTGAGGCCTTTCTTCTACGTGATGTCTCTCACACTTCAGTTACACGATGCTGCGTTTAAGACAAGAAGTCCTCAAACGTAATTTTTGGGTTGCTCTTACACTTGTAAGAGCATGACATACCTTCATTCAGACTTACAAAGATCTGGATGTTTTCGTAGGGTGTTCCCTATCTTTAACATCTCCTTAAGATCTCTTAAAGGAGAAAATACTGGAATGGGTTTTACCATGTGATTTCATAGGAATCTATGTAGAAAATACTTCTTTTCTATTGCTTCGTGGCCACTTCAACTTTGACTACGTCTTCAATTTTAAGAAAATCAGCACTGCAATTAGTAGTGTAGATCAACAGTCTAAAAATCCACATCTATTTTCATTAAAAAAAAATATTTCCTCTCTTTCAACTGCTTTTGAAAATCTCTTTCTGTTTTTTCTTTTTCATGACTTCATCCAGCTAGAAAGGATTTAACCGTAATTTCATGTCTTTGCAAGTCATGTCAAAAGCAAGTCTTACTTGCTTTCTATGCAAGTGTATTCTGAAAAATGTTCTTTAAACCAAAATAGCCCATTCTATCTCCATTTTCCACATTTATTGAACGTATTGTATGCTTTTTCTATTTAAAATCGTGGTCATAGCAGCAGTCTTGCATTTCTGAGAAAGAATTGTATTCTGTATGTTTTAATTGTAAAAAGCAGGAGAAAAGGAAAAAAGCCGACCAAACCTTTAAGTGTAAGGACTGTACTTCTCTGACAAGCTACATCTTGACTTTGTTTTTGTTAGGAAAGTGGGAAATGTCTTGAGACGCTACCTGCTGAACAGCGGGGGCTGCTGAGTAAGGAGGATTCCTGAAGCTGTCCTGTATTTCTGGAAGTTGTGCAATGAAAAGGGGATTAACGTTTATTTTATTTCAGTCTGGCGAGGGGAAAGGTGTTCGGAGCAGCTGTGAAGGGGCTGTTAGATCGGTTCCAGTTAGCTGGCTGTCCTGGGAAGCAGTGACACCTTTAGATGTGCCGCGGTGCACTGGCAGCCCCGTGGTGCGGGCCTTTCTGCATAGGAGCGTGTGGCATCCCAGACTGAACCTGGATGGTTTTGCTGTGTTAGCTGTGGGTTGCTAGGCTATCGTTGGTGTCCTGGGTGAAACGCAAATTGTAAGTCATTTATATTAAGGCATTATGGAATAAAATGCAGGCACCAACGTATGCTGATGGGAAAAGTCTGCAAGTGCTTATACAAACGTATGTAGATTGCTTAAGACATTGTAATTTAAAAGGGTTAGCAGACTGCAGAATTTAGATTGTGCTTTGTGTGTGATAAGTTGGAAAATGTGTCCGTTCTTGAGAAATGTCTCCTCATATCTTTAAAGGATGTAATTGTTTTTTTTTTTATTCTGGAAATGATATAAAGTGGGTTCTGAGCACTTAGCACGTTCTATTCTCTAATTAATTTATGTGGCTTTCTTTCATAATGAATATCATGTTTTCATCTGTGCAAGGAGAGCTCATGGGAAAAAAAATACACAGAAATAAATGCATAGGATGGGGTTGTTTTTGCAAATTCGGAGCAGCAGATAAAACTGAAGGATTGTGTAGTGCTGTTGTACCTGATTTCCTATCGTTTGGCTGCGAGCACTGGCAGACAGAAATCAGTCCCCTCATACACAGTCAGGCAGGCAGTGTCTGTCTAGAAGGTCTGATAGGTGATGAGGTGTGTGGATCTGCTTGATCGGAGCGTGTTAAACGTTGCTTAAACATTAAGCATTGCTCTTCCATCATGGTAATCTGTCTGAATGAGGCATTTGGTAGAAACAGAACTTGTTCGTGGGTACAATAAAACATTGCAGCTGTGGGTTTAAAAGAATACAAATTTTAAAAAATGAACGTTTCTCTGCTAAGATAACACACTCTGTATGTCTATTATGTATAATAATCTGTCCATCTTTCTAGATATACTGCATATACGTATATAAAAGAAACACTGTTAAAAAGTTGAAGATAAATGCAATTACATCTGTCTGATGGCTATAGCGGGTGCCCCAAACTATAATACTGAAAATGTAGTTCTACACTGTGGAGAAGACACGGGGTTCTTTCCTATTTTGTATTTACATGAGGTGATTTTTGGATCTAAAGGAATATCATTTAATCCCTAGCAGTACCGTGATTTAAATCGCTGTTTATTTTGTCACAAAATGGTAAATTACTACTGGTTAATGAAACCCGGTATCTGCGATTTTTTATGAATGAGCAAGTAATACGCACTGTAAATGAGCCGTAACAGTTTGGTGATCGCTTTAGCAATTAAGTCCAGCTGAAAAAAGAAAGTCTGCTTGCTTAGGCTAGTCTTACTTTCTGAGGAAGCCCTGTATTTTCCTGCAGATAGTCTAGTTAGTGCAGGAGCACACTTCTACGCAGTGAATGAAAGAAAACAATGAAAAAAAAAAGTAGTACAATTTAGTCATTGAATATTAAACGCTCTCTAGAAATAGCACAAATTTTGTAAGTTTACTTTCTAAACATCATTTTTATTTAATCTAGTTCAATACCAGATGGAAATGATGCGAAGCCTTCGCCACGTAAACATTGATCATCTTCACGTTGGCTGGTACCAGTCCACATACTATGGCTCTTTTGTCACCCGTGCCCTCCTGGACTCCCAGTTCAGTTACCAGCACGCAATTGAGGAGTCTGTAGTTCTCATTTACGGTTAGTATGAGGTTTCCTTTATTATTCTTTTCCCCTCTTAATATTATTACTACTATTTTTGTATTCTGTCTTTTGCCTGTAAGAGTAGCCTGGCAGGCCTTTTCAAGTAAATACCAACCCTGTGTCTACGGCAGCCTCAGCAGCAGCTAAGTCTAGACAGGGTTTCCTTCTTTCTGTTTATTTTTCTTGCTATCAGAGCCCTGATGTGTACGTTTTGGAATGCTGGAGTAGCTGCTTCATTTTTATTCCTTCATCTCCCCTCCCTCGTCGGAGGGGCTGGTGGAACTCGACCAGATGTCTAACAAACCCCGATTGCTAGCGTGTCTGGCTCTGTACGTGACTGACCAATCGTGACACGAATTGCCAAGTTTTTTTATACCTCTGACAGAAGCATACAAAACCTGGACTGTTTCTTAGCACAAAGATTTTTTTCTTTTCTGCCTATTTAATGGTGTTTCCTCAAGCTCTCCAGACCAGATGTTCTGTGCTGTATCAGAACCGTAGGCAATTTAACAGCTTTATAGCCTCCCCCTCCCCAAACACTCACAGTTTGCCATATCTGGCAGACTTGCATATAGTTTCCAGCTGAGAAGTAAATGTAACGTCCTGAGTATCTGTCAGAAAAAATACTAATGAATACGATCAATCTTATGAGCTGCCCCAAAATTGTTTCAGTATGTTAACAATTGGATTACAGTAAAGAACAAGTTGTTAAAGTATACTTATATTGGCTGGAAACATTGCATCATCAGACCTTGATGAATTTTCCACTTGTTTCAGTCTATTTTGGTTTTTATTTTATCACCGATTGCTAAAAGTTTTACTGCGTTAAGTTTCAGACAACATGAATGTTAACACAGCTTTTATTCTAATGTTGGCATGATTCAGCCATTATCATGCAGCAAGTGTTAAGCTTCTTTGTCCTAGGAATGTAACAGTTTGTTTAGAAAATTTCCCCCTACATTCAGCATAGTCTGTCACGGCAAAATTAAGCATTTTATATACCAGTTACATCGTTGTGCACCAAGCAGCAGGGCAACTTGGTCTGAATTAGCTTATTGCTACTCAAAAATACTATTTTTGTATGAAATGCTGTTTAACGAATATTTCGATTTACGCATAATAACTAGAGGGGAAAATATTTATTTAAATGAGGTCGCTGTTACATAAGTTATGTGGATACTTCACATTAAGGAATAGAAAATGCGAATTAGACCTTTAATGGGAAAATAATGTTATGGGTAGGAGGGTTCTCTATCCTCACTGTATTCTCCAAGGTGTGTTTATTAATCAGCCTCATTGCATATAGTTAGGCTGTATTTTACATTTCAATATGTGTCGATTGTCTTATTTTTCTAAGACGACCGTTTAGTTTTTTGCCTCCTGTTTATGTAACTCATATACTGAATTCAAAAGCAGGCTGGAGTTTATATTAATATTCTTCCTTTGTTTTTGATTATAGATCCCATTAAGACTGCCCAAGGGTCTTTGTCACTGAAGGCATATCGGTTGACTCCCAAACTGATGGAAGTCTGCAAAGAAAAAGACTTCTCTCCAGAAGCGTAAGTAATTGAGAAGAATGATTTCTTGTGATCTACCTGGATTATTTGGGTACGTGGGATGATGAAATACAGTATTTTTAAAATCTCATGTAACAGCACGTGCTGGGAAACTGGCTGTGTTCTGTGCGATGATAGATGTGTGCTGATACAGTCATGGAGAAGGAACGGAAGTCTGTCATTGGGCATTTAAATGAGGGCAGGGGTGGGGGGGACTTGGGCTGATTTTGGAGATGGACAGGCTGGCTGTGAGGAACATGGCAAAGGCAGCCGTGTCTGGGAACAGGGTCAAAAAATATTAAAAATAAAAAGGAAAAAAGAAAAGAAAGGGAGGAAGCACAGAGAGAAGGGGAAATAGCTGGTCTATCTTTGAGCTGCTATTTTCCAGAAGGAAAGTTGAACAGATATTCTACAATAGCTGCTTTTCTGTGTTTATTCCGAATTAACTCCCCCATGTGGACACAATCTCCTCGAGTAAAAGTAAGATAATTAACTGTTTCAAAAGAATAGTTGCTTGTAATAGATGTAGGCCTGAATTGTCTCCTTTTTCTCCAAACAGCTTGGTGTTCAAGTGCAAAAGCACGAGCACTTGTTCAACTTTATTCATTGAGAAGAAACTAACTTCATTGCTCAGTGTCTAAAGATAACATTTGCATAATGAACAAACAAATCTGGTCCTCAGTCAGAAAAAAAAAAGGCAGATGTTTTTGTTTGAAGATTCCATACACATACAAAGAAGTTAAGGATATATTTACTTACATACATCATGCTTGTATTTCCAGATTTTATGAAAGGTGTTAGTATCTACTTTATTTTAGAACATGAACAATAGTTGTTTTTAAAAGTGCACTATAAACTTGTATTTTAATATCCACCATAGAATGTAATTGTTCTGAAACGTGGTGCTTTGTCAATCTAATTTTCATCAGTAAAATTCTTAATTATTTAGGTATTGGGAAAATTGGTTTTTGGTGTAGTAGTTATGACTTTAAAGCTGTTTTGATGTTATATGGTGACTATTCACTTCTATTTAAGAAACTCTGGTGGCAGGGAAAACAGTGAAGTGTTTTGGAAGGGGCAGAGTTAATCCTGTCAGTGCAGTCTTTTGCTGGAGGCTTTTTCATGTAAGAAATGTATTAGTGAGCAAAGCAGCTGCTTGACTTCTGAGAGTTTTTGTAGAGCAGCTTTTCCTACTCTTTGTAAATGTGAGGTTTTGCCATGCAAATGCTCTCTAACTGAGAGACCTGACTTTAGCTTGCAGATGGAGCTCTGGAAATGGGAAGTTTTAACAAAATTGCCTATTTAATGTAGCTGGAGCAACAGTTTAACAAAATGAACAACAGAGGTGCTGGTTATTTTAATAAATATTTTTAACTTGTTTCACAGTTTGAAAAAAGCAAATATTGCTTATGAAAACATGTTTGAAGAAGTGCCCATTGTAATTAAGAATTCATACCTGATCAATGTAATGTTGTGGGAACTGGAAAAGAAATCTGCAGTAGCCGATAGACATGAATTGCTCAGTCTGGCTAGCAGGTAAGTACTTGTTACAATAATGGATGTATTTTTATTCGCTTTCCTAAGCCACAGTTTAACACCTTGGGTGAAATCCCAGTCTCATTACAGCCCATGGAAGCTTTGCCTTGACTTTAATGGGGTTAAGACTTTACCCTTCATGTGTTTTTTGCTGAAGGAAAATCTGCGTGGTAAAACGACAGCACTAATTCTAGGACTAAAATCAGTCTGTAATCTGTACTTACCTGTACTGCTTGAACTATGTAGCCCTTTCAGTAGTGTGTATTTGCTTCACTTCAGAAAAATATCAGCACTCAGAAAATTAAGGCAAATCATTCTGTTAGGTATTCCTAAAGTGATGCTGTTAATAATTTTAATAAAAAATAAATCACATTTGTCTTACTTTAGTTGCAGGATTCATTTAAAAACATTATCTGGGAAACTGAAAAAGAAGCTCGGACTGATGTTGGTGACAGCCAGCATTAATGATGTTGGAAATTGTTTAAATAGCTTTTTGTTCTTGTAGCGCTTTGCCCCCAAAGTACATTTATGATGACAAAAGAGGCATCACCTGTAGGAGCACGATCAGAAGTTTGATGGTAGCTAAAATCCTACCTGACACAGTATAGTTAATTTGGTTCTTATTGGGCTGATTAAAAAAAGCCAGATGCGGAAAATGATGCAATATCTTGTTGCGTAGAAATGGGATATATTCACTAATAGATTTTTGGAGTGTAACACTCTTTTTACCTTGATGTATTATCTGCCAAGGTTCTGATCTCCACTGTTGACTCTGCCAACCAAATTAGGTCCTTTTGCTCCCCTCACCATGTAAAGCTATTTAAGATTCCATGTTGCTAGTGGTCCATATGTTGACTGAGTTAGCAGTAGTCTTCAACTCCATTCCATTCTGTTTTCTTTTCCAGAGCTTATGTTCACATACTAAGGGATCTGATGTTTTTAGAGAAATTGGGAAAGAGAGATTGGATCTAAGGCTGAACTGCACTTGGGAACTTACAGATGTCACAAGGGAATATTTAGTCAATAATTTGTCCAGTTCAGTTGCTGTGTCTGGAATTAATCAATAGGTAAAGAGTTGTTGCTGAGATGTGCAGGCTACTCAGTGTCCAGGCTTCCTGTCAGTCTTTTTGCCCTGTCAAGGCTTTTGCCATGAGGAACGAGCTGGTACTGGATGTGAGAGGTGAGCAATTCCTCACAAGCTTTGCCACTTCACCATGAAAGGGAGAGCTGTGCTGAGGACTCAGGGACGCGTGCAGGTGACTTGACAGTGTTGTTCTTTATTGCTTTTGGGACTTTACTCCTGTTAAAAAAGACTACTACGCAACCTGAATCCTTTCTCAGGCTGCTGCTAGTCACACAGTGCAGTTTTGGAAATGGAAATGAGTCTGAACAGATCACAAAACACAGGTGAAGTTTTTCAGTGGCTTGTCATCTCCTGTAGTAATTGTGCTGTACTGCTACCTTCACTCAAGCTAAAAGACAGACATTTACAAGTTAGTTTTCTTACTGGAATGACAGTGTTGGAGTTGTAGCCTAATGCAAGACAGGCTTCTGTGGCGGTCCTTTCATCAGAGAAGTGAAGGAGAAAACGCAAACTCTCCATTTGTGCTTAGGAATCCTTTGCAACAGGAGAAAAAAAGAGCTTTTTTCTTACGGAATCAAAGTTTATTTTCAGTAGGAGTTTTCTTAGAGCACTGTTCTTGACAATGACACAGGTGGAAATGGATTCTTGATAAACCTGGTTAAAAGTGACTTTTCAATTAAATGTGTTTCTTTGAACTTGCATAGTTACTATCCTTTATGCTGGCAGCAATTTCTTCAGCTTACCGAAGACTACTGCTTCCCAGTAACAGGGAATTAATTCAAGAGATTCATCAGTTTTCAGCATTATGTTTCCTGAACTGACTTTTTGGCAGCATTCTTCAAGCTCACCTGGTCTGTTGGAGGAGCTTAAGGTGCTTAGTTTGATTTGAAGCAGACAAAATCTTGTAAATTATTCCAGTGAGTTTATTTGAAGATTATTGTAAAAGCATTTGTTTTTTTAATTCTTTAGAGCTGCTTTTAGTTACCTGGCAGGTTACGTTCAGTGATATTTCACAATGATGTGACTCAACTGGCAAATTAGGAACACTTTAATGTTCATTTATTCTAGGTAGGGTGACTTACACTGCTTGCTTAAATATTTAACTCGTTTTAACTTGAATTCAGTTACCAAGAATATATTACCTGAAGTAGGGGAGTTCAAATTTCCACTATTCTGGAGCTTTATTTTCATTTTGTATTTCCTTATTTTTGTCCTTGGATAGGCTGAAAAATCAATATATCAATGTTTTATTTCTAAGTTTTGAGGTGTCTTCCTCACTGAACTTTTGCTGCTACTGTAGATGTAGTTGACGATAGCTTTAAGGCTACTTTATTTTAGGTAGGGTGAGGTGGATTTTTTTTTTTTTCTTCCTGTCCTTTGGGAGCATCCCTGAACCTTTTTTAATCTTCTGTAGCGATGGTTTTGGCAATGAAATTATTTACCCTTGGTTCTTCTCATCTGGAGTGTTTGTTTCATCAAGATTCTCACATGTTCAGCCACCCACCTTGTCTGAGTTTGAAGCTGTACCTATTTGAGGTACTTTGAATGCACCTTAATATCTTCTTTCCTTTTGAAGTAAATTTGTGATAATTGTATGAAGTAGTTTACTTTTTGGGCATAAATCTGTGTTTCTCTTGTGAATTGTGAGTTAACAGGAATATTCGAGGGAAAGAAGTTAAAGGCAGAATAGCACACAGCTAGCAAGTAATAGCAAGTAAAGGCCTTTTGCTCTAACTGTTATCCTCCTGCTACCCTTAAGGACCAAAATGTCTTGTGAAGACCTTGGAATACTGCCAGTCTTTTGATAGAAACTCAGGAATTAAAATCCTGTCAGATAATGTTCCAGATCTTCAGAGAAATAATTACAACCAACTTTCCCATTCTCATCCATCTCTTCCCTATTCTATTGATGATCTAGTTTAAATTAAAAAAAGCTTTTTTGTGGTCTAGCTTCATAATAGGGTTGTTCTATAATATCTCAATTTGTCTCAAGCAATTTTTCTAATAGTGTGCGTCAGTGGAAGCAAACATGTGCTGAACATTTACTGCAGTAACATCTACTTGGCAGAAAGACTTCTCAGACATCAGATGCGGTATTTTTTTTTACAAAAGTGACATAAGGAGGGTTACTTTGGCATTGAAAAATAATGTTAACCTTTGTTCATTGTACTGCCTGTTCAGAAATCTGTGTGTTTAACGGATTATTAAGATAATTATGAAAATCTCTAATTTGCAGATGGGGGAAGCTGACACACGGAGGGTAAATGTGTTGCCCAAAGGCACACATCAAAGTCAAAATAGAAAAGGGAATGAAGCTCTGAGACTCCTGACTTACATATCTCACTCAAACAAAATCCTCTTAAAAAGAGCACAGGTTGTATTCAGGCTGAAATGTGGAGATGTAAACAAGTTGTTCTGCTAAGCGGTGGGAACGCTCCTTAGAAATATTTAATCAAAAAGATGTGCTTTGCCCAGAAGTACCTCTCTAATCCACACAACGCTGTTACCCCCTGGAGGAGAATGCCGTGCAGAGTGGCACCTTTTCCCATAAAGCAGTGACAGAGAGAGGGGCCTCAGCATTGCTGATGAAATTGGAAAACCAGAGCATTAGATAGGGCTTTTCTTGTGCTTGCCCTTGCTGTTCCCTGTTCTCGTTTTCTTTAGACAAGATGCAAATAAGTGGACCCCATGTGTGCTTTATTTTATGGTGATTGTGGACAGTTTTGGAAGGCCTTTCCTTTTGGATGCCTTCAGCTTCAGTGTTGCCATCCTCCAACATGAGGTGCACGGATCAGCATAGTGACTCAGATCTCAGGGGCTGTGTACTCTGCTCCCTTTTGCAGCATGGGTTGCTGAGCTTCTCCAAAAGTGCAAACTGTGAGACCTTTCAAGTCACGTGTAGAGAGAGATAAAAGTAATGCCCAGGACATGAGAAACTGAGAATGATGGGGATTCCTGCTTCTTTTTGAAGCTTTGGTTTCTAACTTGAGGATGCATTGTGGGTGTTTCAGACCTTTAGTGAGTACGTGTGGAGTCCTTTCCTGGTTAAAGATGCTGAGGGAAATGTGGGCTTCATGTGTAGCTCCGTGCTATGAATCCTACAGAAGTGGAGCCAGTTGAGGTTCCAGCCCCCAGCTGCTTGCATCATTCCTCCCTTCTATCCCCATTTCATCTTTACATCCCTCCCGCCCTCAAAGATTTTTTTTATTCCCTCATCTGTTTTGGAGTACGGCTGTACAAATAGCTGTGTGGAATAGACTGGTGGAAAAAGTCAGGCTCCCACTCTTCTTCCCTTCCAGCCCTTCCTTCAGTCTCTCTCTCTCCCTCTCCCCCCCCCCCCCCCCCCCCCCCCCCCCCCCCCCCCCCTCTGTTTAAAGAAACCCCAACAGAGGGTGTTTTTGCATTTACAGTAGAGCGTTTCACTGGAACGGTTTAAAGTGTGCCCACGCAAACAGCTGAATCCATACAGCTGAGAGTGCCGTAATCCTTGGGCAGAGGGAGAGGCAGGAAGATGCTGATGCTGGAACCTTTTAAACCAGCTTTGCTGGCAACAGCAAACCACACCTTTGCTCTTCTGAAATACATCCACAACGGGAGGCTCCAGTGGTATGAGCATTCTCTCACGAAGAGGGAAGCTTGCATTCAGGTCTTTTAGCCAGATCTGTATCCTAACCATCTGTATCCTAGACCAGGTTGCTCAACAGGATACACTCATGCAGTGAATGGTAAATGGATGTAATTTGATATACAGGTGATGCTTTGTTCTTCCATGGAAGCTAGACCACAATACTGCCAAAAGCAAAGCTCATCAGCCAGAAGAGCCAGATCACCTATGGGTTAGGGTTGCCCACTGACAGCTTTCCATTTCTCACCTTCAGAATTATTTTAACTTTATTTGATTATTGTTAAATAAGGAATTGGAAGTAATTCCTGTGCCAACCATTTAAGTATGTATTTGCCCTTTTTGGTGAAGGAAATAGGGGAAACAGGGAAATACTCTATCATGTATAAGGCTGTTATAGAAGAAGTGCACAACTCCAACATGTACACAGTCATCTGTGTGGACTTTTTGATGCTTAGTATGATGACAGTCCTTCAGCTAGGGTATTTCTAATGTTTTTCTCCTATAAATATTCACTGATACCTGAGGTAGAGTGATCTCCTAGTGCTATCTCAACGCATCTGTTGAAAATGCCATTTCTGTATTACTTCTGCTCTCAGAACAATTTGTTAAATGCAGGTGCTGAACTCCCTGTTGTCTCTGTGACAGTGAAATGGAGACTTTTAGGAAAGTGTGTCTTTATGGATGTGTGAACAGCGATTATTTGCACTTTTTTTTTTTTTTTTTAATTGCATTAAAGTGTATTGGGCATTTAGGTACCATGTAGTGTAAGTTTTGATATCTTCTGTGGGAGTGGAGAAGGTAAGGAGATACCTAAAAGAGCTTATGGGTTGCGTAAGTGTATGGTGAGTTTTATGGGCCGGAGCAATGCAATTTAACCTTCTAAATCTCACTCAAACTTCTGCTGAATAAAACTTACTTAAACGTTGCATATATAGAGTTTTACAGATTGTTTCCTATTGGCCTTCGTGTATTCTTAAAGAGACGATGGAGTAAAAGAGAGTATCAGGCACACGAGACATAAGGAAAAAGCAGGTCCTGTATTTGGAGCGTACTTATCACTTCATGTCTCAGTTCACATCTGTTTAAGTTATCTGTTTTTAGATTTTTGTTTCCTTGGCAATGAGAGCAAACGTTATATTACTGCAGTGTCTTAACAATAACTCCCTGTTTCAGTATTCTGCTATGCTGAGCTGCTCCTAGAGAGATTCGCATAAAATCATTTCTTGTAACCAGCTACATTTCATATGGACGCTATCTGTAAAATAATTATGTATTCCTGATGGCTGCATACCCTGTAAGACCATTAGTGTTCTGATAATATCCAGTTCTTACACTAACTCAGTGTAAGAACTATAAAAAATGAAAACATGTACACTCATGGCCATGGCAATATTCCACAGTTCTAAATATCATAATGCTTGAAATGCTCAACTGAAAGAAAGAAACCCTCCAAGGAGTTTAAAAATAATTATTACAGTGGCGCCTTTCTTTCTACTACGTAGCTGAAGTCTTCCTCACCATCTGCCCCTGTAGGCAACTGAAGTTTAAAACTATGGCTTTAAATAAACTGTGCTCAGAAATCACTGATCCAGCCTTTTTGTTGGGTAAGCAGGCAGCTCAGTTAGTGAAATAGCTGTTCTGATACTATGGATGAGGGTGAGCGTCCTTAGCTACGTTCTCAGCAGGTATCCTCCAGTGCCTCTGTATATTACAAGCGTCTGTCTACAGTTCTGAATTCAGTGGGCTTGGGGAGTATTTTACACTTGAAAAGGGATGTGTGTAGTATTAGGTGTCTTGTTCCCTTTTCACATTGTGCTGCTGTTTTCTACTGGCTCTTTCAGTTATTTTCCCCAGTCCATGGGACTTAGGGTGGTGTGAATGCATTGTAAAAGGCAGTAAGAGTCTCAGATAATGTGGAGAAACGGTGACTGAAGGATACAATTCTGACAAAGAAATGCACCAAACTGCTTTTAGTCGAAAGGAACTCCATGAATAGTAGTGGATTTCAGTTGAAGAGGAGAAGAATGAGGTTTAGCTGCTTAGTCCTTGGTCTTCAGCCAGGTTGTACTGGGTGTGGCTTAAATTTGGAGCCAGCAACCCAGCTTCTGATCAAAGGGATCAATATAGAGCAGTAAGTACCCTTCTTTTACTGCATTACCCTGTAAACACAATCTAGGATGAATACTGTCTCCATGGGCACCAGTCTTTAAAGTTCCAAAACTTAAACTTGGAAACTATACCTTAAGTTCCTGCTAAATACTGAACCAATTGCTAAAAACGGTTGCAATAAAAGTTGTTTAACAGACTGCATTTGTCTGGCCAAGGCTGTAGATCGCATAACTGGAACTGGACGCGCCCAGCCTAGCTGCTTCCATGTTGCCTATGATATGGAATGTGGAGTTGGCTGGGCTGGATGCAATACTCCCTCTCAACAGCTAAAATCAAGTGATGTCTGCTGAACCGTCCAGGCATGGTTTGATAGTCTAGTTAATGCGAGAGACCCCTGAAGAGTATTTAACAATCCCTACTGAGCATTAGAAATACTGAAAAAAGCCAGAAATAGCTTGAAACCAATCTGAACACATCTTCTAGAATGTTTTTCAAGGTTGTGTGTCACCACAAAGGCATCGGACTTTCTCTTTTAAACATTTGACCTGAATCCATAAATCTTGTTAAGCAGAAGGTTTTCATTGCAAAGAGCAAAACATTTAAACATCGTATTTGTAATGTGGCAAGACACTGTAGGAAGGAAAGCCAGGTAAAACATCTTCAAATACGTGCATGAACAAAAATAACCCGGAACTGAATAAATAAATGCGTGTGCAAACTGCCATTAGTGCAGAAAGGTTTGTCAAATAACTTGAATTTTCAAGTTCAATGTATATATTTTTTTCAGTAAATTCAGTCTTTCAGGAATGTTTTCTGTATTTCAGTAATCACCTAGGGAAGAGTCTGCAGCTGCTGATGGACAGAGTGGATGAGATGAGCCAAGACATTGTGAAATACAATACCTACCTGAGGAATGTAAGCAAGCAGCAGCAGCAGAAGCACCAGGTTGGTAACTGGGAAAATCTGAATGAGAAGACTTTCTCCATGAAATATGGTTTTGGGGAGTGTTATCTAAGACAAATGGTTTTGGATTTGGGTCTGGATCTAAGCAAGATAAAAATTTTTACAGAAACATATCCATTAAGTAGAGTCATAAAATGTTACAGCTAGTGGGGAATCATCAAATGAATTCAGTTCTGCTGACACATAATGGGGATTTGTCTGTCTTTGCTATTTTATGTGTTTGTTAGTGATCTGTGATAAAAACAAAGTCACTTGATAGATATACTGTGGACATAAGGATTAGAGGATTAGTACATGAGATGAAAGAGCAGTACAGTGAAGTACAAGTGAAGCGTTCTAAAGCAAACTGTGTTTTAATACCGTCGTATGTAGTCCTCCAAAGAAACAATCCATACTGCAAAGACGGCAGAGTGCCCTCTTATCAGAAATGACATTTCAGTCATGTTTTATGTCAGTAGATAGTGATAATGATCAGGTGGTCCTGGCTTTTAATTCCTAATGCTAAAAAAGCTGTTTAAAATCCAGGAGGCTCTGGTTTGGGAATCCTGAATGGGAAGACCAGCTCTAGGTACCCCTGCTTGAACAGAAGGGTTAGACCAGATGGCCTCAAGACCTCTTCCAGCTTTCAACCATGCTGTGATTTCTGAGACAGTTGCTGTACCAAATGCAGCAGCAGCAACTAAAGCAGTACCATGTCTAATTAGAGAAGAACGCTGGTAAATTGGAAAAAAAGCAGTGTGGGAATGATTTAAAAGCCTTGAAAGCAGATATTCACGAATACAATTCACTTCATGTGATAAATTCATGTGTAAAATTAAGGAGTGACCTGCTTACTCAAGAAGTACCTGCAAGAAAAATAAATTTGAGCTCTTTAATCTAGCAGACAGAGATATAACAAGATTTAATATTGGCCAGTTGAAATTGGACCAGGCTGGTTTACAGATAAAATATTGCAGCTATTGCTACACAGTGTAGCTAGTTATTAAAAAGAGTACCCGTGTTTCATGTAAAATGCTTTATCACTGACTATTTTAAAATCAGAATTGGCTTTTTTTTTTTCTTCCACTTAAGTATAGCTTGAATAGGGCTTATTTTAAGGAAGCAGTACGTGATCCGGGGCCTCTTCTGGCTTTGCGATTCCTGAGGACATAGAATCTTCCTGCATGTTATCTTCAGAAGAATTATTTTCCTTTGCTGCCTAATTTGAATAGAGAGATGGCATACACTTCAAAGGTTTTGTGGATAACGAGGGGATCTATTTATTTGGAAAAGCAGAGCAAAGTAGGTTCCATGATGTCTCACTTCATTTCTTTAGTAACTATAACTGCTTTAGTAGTGGCTCATTGTGACATAGTTAGTGGTCTTAACTTCATTTTTAAAATGGAGTGATTATGATTAAGAGCAAGCCGTTTCAATAGAGAATAATAGGCAGACTGCTGAGAAGTGAATGGGGTAATGCAAAGAAAGAAGAAACTACATGAAATTCACATACAAATATGGGCATTTAATATTTTATTTTTAACAACGTCCAAAAAGATGCATTTGTCAGTACTACTGGAAAAAGAATTACTTCATTTCAGTATGCCACCAAGTATGAAGTGTTCTCTTGTGCACAGATGCATTTAAGTGAGAGAATATACTCTGTACAGTTTGGCTTCTTTATTTTAAAGATTTTTTTGTGTGTTGAATATGAGGACTTTGAACAAAGCTTACAATGTTTACTCCTGGCTCTGACACCCAATTCAAAACCTCATGTATGTATTTTTGAGTGCACGTAGTTCTGCAAGAGCAAATCTTTATCCAACAGATGAAAAAATGACCAGCCTTAATTTTTATGAAGTTTTAATAATCTACATGGAAAAGAGAAGTACTGAAAACGAATGCCAATATATTTTAGTAGTGAATTAATTTTTACAGACTGCTGCTATCATTGGGTAATCTACAAAGAAATGACATCCATGTGGCAGAATATATGAATAACCTGAATGGAGAAATGAGCCGCTATACTTTGTTTCAGTTACCACTATGTGATGGTTTAACTTTGGCTTAAAATGCCTTGTTTAATCAAGTTCTCTTCCCCTTTCACATTAATGTTGTTTAGACCTGTAACTTACATAAAATTGGGTATTTCTGTCTTATACTTGTATAACTATCTGAGGCAATGGCTTCTCATATACCTACGTATTCTAACCTTGTTTTCCATTTTTGCTTGTAGAAATGGAAGCCTTTCTCTAGCATGCTGTAATCTTTTCATCGGATACAGTGTTTAACTCTGAAAAAAGTCATAAAAATGATCCCTACCACTTCAGTACCACATGATTTTGTAGTGCCTCACTTCTTTCAGGTGCCAGCTCGGAGGAAGAAAATAAAAATGCTTGTTGCCAGTGAATTGAAAGTAACATTTGGGGTTATCATTTAGAGCTTGGGCTACTTTTTCACTTGGTCATTTTGTTTCTTAAATAAGGGCATATTTGAAGTTTTCTTGACTCTTTACCCTGTACGTATAAGTAAGGTTTTGAAAACGTACTTGCTAGTTAAGCAAAGAGCATCTGAAGATAAAAACTGAACAGGACTTCCAAAGCACTGCTGCATTCTGTTTCTGTTGCTTTTTTTTTTCAGTACCAGCAGAGACGTCAGCAAGAAAATTTGCAGCGTCAAAGCCGAGGAGAAGCCCCTCTGCCTGAAGAGGACATCAATAAACTTTTTAAACCACCACAGCCCCCTGCCAGAATGGAATCCCTCCTTATTGCAGGTAATGTTCCAGCAGTCTTTCTGACTCATCTTTTCACGTATGAATGTTACCCTGGGAAAAACTGCAGTTGTTACCCTAGAAAGCATCTTAATTTTTTGTTACCTTTGTCACTGTGGTGTTATGTTTTGGTGTTGGTAGCATTCTCAATACTGCTCTTCATTTGGTCGAAGGCACTGGTTGGAGCAAACTGCCCTTGTGTCTGAAGCATTCCAAAAGAAGTGGCTAAGATAAACAACTTCATTGCTAGCAGGCAGGCCAGCCTCTGTTAGAAAGTGAGCTTCCACACGTGGAACAATTCTAAACCATCTAGGGAAGTAACCGAGGCATGTTACGGATACCAGCATAAACATATATGTCTTTATGAAATCAGGCCACTGTGTTTAACCAGAATGTCTGCATTCAGCTGGTATAGAATCATGTTGATGTGTTTAACTAAAATGGCTGCATTTAGCTAGCATAAAATCAGGCCTTTGTGTTTAACCAAAATGGCTGCGTATAGCTTTATACTTGATGTATGGAGACTTTCTCAGTTTATTTCTTACTTGGCCATCATAGCTAGCCTGTGTGTGACCATCTGTGTTTCATGGGTTGCTGGAAAAGGGCAGGAGCAACAACAAGAGCCTCTTCCTGTCTCCATTCTGAGAAGCTGAAGTGGGATTTGAAAGGGAAGCTGGAGAAATGCCCTATGGAGCATGGCTTTTCTGCACAAATTGGAGTAGCAACTGCTGCAGCCAGTAAGCTGCTCTCTGCACTCATAGCCCAGCTCCTCTCTCAACTCCACAAGTTATGGAGTCTACAGCTGAGAGGCAGGAATCAGCTGCTTTGGCTGGGAGCTTTGAGTCAGAGCAGAGCATTCATCTGCCTCCTTATCTGCAGCTCTAAGTTCCTGTGACCATCCCTAGGTGCTGAAATGACTGTTGTGGAAGCTGAGAATGTTGCTTTTAACGTCATATAGAATTGGGCCCACTTCTTTGATCTTAGTGGCCAGAGTTCTAGGGTAGCTATCTTCCATCTTCCCACACCCAAATGTGAATGAAAATACAAGTGGGAACAAAGCACAGGTGGTTTTGGTTGTGTTACACCCCCGGTCTGTTCAGTTTTCTGGTGTTCTGCAGTGTATAGTCACAGTTTGCTACAAAATTCAGTGCCTGCCCCTTCCCTCCTGAAAGAGCAAAAATAGCTGGGACCTCACAGAGAGCAGAAAACCTAGATGCACTGCTAAGTAATATAAGTTTGGAAAATGTCACAGGAAATCCATTTTCTTTTTTAAACTATGGGAGGCTTTTCAGCTTAGCTATCACCATTGTTCTGTACTGGAAGAAAATTAAACAGAAGTCTTGGCAGTTAGAGTACAGAAAGTGAGTGATTTGACATTAAAAAAAATAATAATAATTAAGTCTTCAATTTTGGAATGTCCAAGAGATTTAAGGTAGTACTGATATTTTTCCATACTGCTGGTAAATGCTCCTTTTAGAAGGAATAATGTGCTTGATTCATTATTCAATCCAGAGTCTTTCACCAAGCTATTGTTTAGATAGTTCTGAACAGTTTTGAACAGTTAATGAATCCTAGTAGCAGTAAAGTATTTAAACACTCAGCTTTAGCATAGCTTAGAATATGCAAAATAAGTGTGCACACGTGTGTGTTATGATAGTGAAAGCTTAATGTGAATCATCTCTTAGGAGAAATTAAAAACTATTAAAGGAGAAACAAAGCTTTCAGCCAAAGCACTCTTCATTTCTTTTTTTACTACAGTCAAGGGAAGAATTGGAAGCATCTACTTAAATTCAGATGAAGTAAAGTTTGTGGATAAAGAATAAAACTTAGCTCTTTTGTCTCTGAGGCATTTAAAAACTTTTCAAATAGAGCATTAGCTTGAGAGTTTATTGGGCTTCTAAACAGTCTTAATTTTGATTAAACTGGCTTCTTGTTTTGCTATTCCTGGCTAACTAGGGAAATAACTTGTAGCAATGCTTGTATAAAAGTGTTTTAATGGGCACATTGATTTGTATAGCACTGACAAGTCTTCATACCCTGATGACTTTTGAAATGGCTAACAAAGTGAAATATTAGGTGGAAAAAAAGCCTAGAAATTGTCAAACAGGAATACCACAATGTTCAGTGTTAGTGGAAAATATTTGTTGTTAAAACATTTTAATAGGGATGGCAGATGCACAGAAGCAGAACTGAAAATCAGCTATACAGTATTTTTAGAACAACTAAATTTTAGAGCAACTAAATTAGCTAAATCATTAGTTAATACAATTAGGCTTCTGACACAGCTACAAGAATTGTTTGTTCTTTTTATTGTCATATGTCTTTTAAGAAATTGTAAATAACACAACAGTAGGAAAATTATGAGGTTTTGAGCATACTGGTTTACCTGTACTACTAATTTATTCTTCTTTCCAAACCTATGTGGGAATATTGATGATGTGAATTCCCAAGTATAGTGTATTCAACCTGTTTCGGTTGCTTCTCTATGTGAATCCTATACAATCTGTGATCTTGCTGTTTTTAAAAAATCATATTCTGGGATGTCTTTTCTGCATTTGAAAATTAATGAGGTTTTCATCTTCTTTTCTATTGACAGGTCAAATTAATACCTACTGTCAGAATATTAAGGAGTTCAATGCACAGAACCTGGGCAAGCTTTTCATGGCTCAAGCTCTCCAAGACTACAACAATTGAAGAAACTTTGCTATAACCTTTAACAGAATGAATTTTACAGTTTAATACTGTTTGTGCTCCTGTTGAAAACCTTGTATATTGGGAAAAGAATCCTGTAAAACAATCACCTCGGTTTGTGCAGAACTCTCCAGCAAGAAAAATAAAAGTCAAATTTTAATGATATTTTAGTATTTCCTTATTTGTTGGCCATATTGGACTGGAATTCTCTGTGGTCATTCAGGTTCTCTAAGCGCTTGGCGGTTATTCACGTTTAGTCATAGCAAATAATACAGGTTTTATTTAGCTTGGAATCCGAAATAAAAACAAGTTATTACAAACGTTCAGTATAGCTGACTTTACAGAAGAAATTTAAGATTTCCCAGTTTTGTTGAGAACTTACAATCATAATACGCCAGTCACTTGGAACAGTTGTTCGTTTTCACTTTAATCTGTTTGGACAGTGGTGCAGTGGACCGTCCATATTGCAAATATCTCATAGACTTCGCAGTTGGAACACACAGGTCAATATTCTGTGGAGACCGATCCCGCGATGTCATGGTAGGGTGTGTTCCCATTTTCTATTGCCACCACCAACCAGACTGAAACCCAACGATCCTGCTGAAATCTCCATGGAAGACGTTGTAGAATTAATTAACCTGTAGTAGGTAGCGTGGTGTAAATGGATGCCATGCCTACACCGTATTAACTTTACCATCTGTGTACGCGCTTATTCCTGAACTTGAGCTACTTCACTTTTTAACAAGAACATTAATTTAAGTGCTTAATGCATGGCAATGCACTCATGTTACTGTTTCTTAAAGGAAAAAGAAGAAGAAAAAGTTATTGCCTGTCATGGTGTGATGAGTCCTGAGAGCCTAAAATGGCTGTAAGAATTTGGTTTTAGTCTTTTATAATGAATAACATCTTCTAAATACAAACCTAGTGTGGAAAATTTCAGCCTGCAAGGTGAATGTTTTGGAAAGTCAGAAGCGTGTGAAAATGGAGGTTAGATTAGGAACTTATTTTTGTCAGTCTTAACTATGGTGCTTGTGGTATTTGTGCAAGCATGTATGCAAATTTTGTTCAGCCCTCAAATATCTGGCAAATTGCCGGTCTGATCTTTTTATCTTGGAAACTTCAGGCACCCTCGTGTTTATGTTCCTACAGTGGACTTATCTGAAAACAAAAATCTGTTCAGTGTCCTGCTACAGTGCACGTGATTTTTGTTTTCTGTATAAATAATATTTAAACTGCATTGATTTTCTAGTTTTCTGAAGGGCCAGAAAATCCCCACTGCCACAGAAGTAGGAGCAGATAATTTGGATAAGATGGGATGTTTGAAGTAGAGAGGAAAAAATGATCTCCTGAATTACTGGGACTAAATGACTGTCTCTTCAGTGGCTGTATATAGAAAGAGAAGTAGCATTACGCATACTAGGTCTCCAAAAAAGGTGTTAGCAGAATAAACACTTAGAATAGGTTCAAAACAAATTGTGTGTTTTGAATCTTTTAAGATTGTTGATATAAATGAGAGAAAGTACAATAATCTGCTGCATCGGAGTTCAGCAAGATCAGTGTGATTATTATGGCTAAATTGAACATGAAAAATGTCAGCTAAAGCATATGAAGAAAAGTGGAAATCTTCAGTAGGGATTCATGGCTTCTCAAGGTGTATGGATTTGAGTCAGACAGGAAATGAGCTACAATGGTAGGTAAGGCATAAATAGATTTTGGAGGTAGTTTTTGACTCTTCTGGACTGAATCACGCTTTGGTCATCTGCCATAGTGAAATGAATTAGGGGAAGCCTACCTGAGCCAGGCAGGTGGAGTCAATTGAAGCTGTCAGCCTGTAAATGAGAATCAACAGCTGTGGGGATTAAGAATTAAAAGGGACTATGCTTCCATGCTGGGTTTGGTGTCGGCTTTCCCCACAGTCAATATGTTCCTGGAATTCAGCTCTTACCCATTCCCTTCCTAAAGTAGTAGAGCTGGCAGCTCATTCTATGTAGACAAGTCCTTTCTGATTATCACAGCACTATCTATTTTTGGCTGTGAAAGGCTTCTAGTGCATATGCAGTGACATTAAAATCTTTAAAAATCACCTCTAAACAAGTTAGAACTTTCTCTTGATACAGTGTTCAGTCTTGAAAATGAAACATTTTCCCTAGAATACCTGCTCTGGTCTCCACTTTCCATGCTTCTCCATTTTAATAACGCTACGATAGTGAATTTTGATATCTGTAGTGAGCTGCAGTACAAAATCTTTGCTGGTGGTGTTCATAGGTTTCTGTACATCCCGTAGAGATCACTCACAGAGAGGAACTGCACGGGAGAACTTTCTCATGTTGCATGTGACTGTTCCAGACAATCGAAAATGTTGCTGCCCATCAGCACTGACTGTTCTTTTTCCCACCAGTGAACCTCCCATCATTCTGGCAAGCGAAGCCTCTGCACTGAGCTCCCATCTCTGTCACATGTCCACAGCTAACGTGTATGCTCATGAGAGACAAAATGTACAATATTTTCTTTCTGGTTGCTTGATAATTGGAATCTTCACCGGTGTAGCTCTCATTTTACTGTGACAATGCCTGTGTTCCACTGCTACTATTAAGGTGCACTGATTGTACTCAAAAATGAGCCCACGTGGGGAGTGAAATACCATCTCCCTTGGTGGTAACACTAGCCCCATGTTGTAGTCACTGCTGTGACTGCATGCTTACAGGATGATTAAGTCCCTTGCCCCAACTCACTTTTCATGTGCAAACAGGGCATAAAGGTGTTGCTATAAGGCAAAGACGAATGCAGGTGGTGTTGCATAGATAAAGAGTTACTGTTCCTGTACTTGGAGGTGATGCCCTCCCTGAGGAGTCAGAGTATTGATCTGTGAGTCGATCTGCTCTTGAACAGAGTGGAACAGGTTAATCACGGAGCCTCTCTAACGTTCTGAAATGTGTCTGAGTATGCCTTCAGGACAGGCAACAGGAAAAGAAGCCACACTTGGGCCATCTACTTGGTCAAACTAAGAAAATACACATAATTCCTTAGATACCATTAACTGCCATGGTTGTTAGCAGTGACTAATTCTTACTGTTTGAGGAAAATGAAACCAAATGGGAGAGAGCTTTTCTCTAATCTAGACATACTTGGTGTGCCTTATCTCTACATCAAGTTATGAAGTGGTATTCCATTCTCCCTTCTTGTTTTTGTTGAACTTACTTACAAATTCCACCTTGTATTTGTAAGTATTCTGCAGCAAACAGCTCACATGGAGGAAACCAGGACTTCTTTACCTAGTTATTCAATACACGTTATCGTGTCCTTTCTCCTCAGTTCTGTGCAATATTCCCCCAAACACTTAAACTTTTTAGGGCCTGGATTTTACCTCCTCTGCATCCTGTTGAAGTTTGGACTTCTGCGCAGAGTTGAACGGGACTGCTATAAGGCACTGCCAGATGAGAGCAGGTAGTGTTTGTGTGGCTGTTCACATCCGCACAGAGTGTGTAGTAGAGAAGGGCTGAGTTTTGTGGATGTCCTGCTTTGTGCCAGCAGAGGGGCTGGATGGGGTTGGCCGTAGCAACCAATGTGCTTTTGAAGAACATCTGATATCTTCGTGTTTATGCTCCTTATGCTTTGTAAATTCCTGAGTGCAGTCATTAATCTTCTTGTTGGTCATTCTCGCCTGATTTTTTTGTTTTGCCTTCTGATGAGTTTTGGGTATGACAAATCACCAGTGACAATCTGAGACATCTCTGAGGAGCAAGTGCTATGTAATGGTTCTTACTTGATAGTCTAAAGGACTGAGAAAACTCTTGGCGCTCTGTTAAGGAGCCATTAGGAGCTGATGATGCAAATAATAACACCAGCCTAAATATGTGCGATGTGTGCAGTAAGAGAAACTGAATTGCTCTCTGTAGATCTGCTTCACAGCCAGTTTGTCAGCCCTGGGGTGAAAGATATACCCTTCCTTGTGATTTTGTCTACTGGTGCATTTTCTTCCCTTGGTTTTTATACTTGCTTTGAATTTTCTTCAGATTTTGCCCACAGCTTGTTGATTTTTAAGAAAAAGATCATGCTGCTCTAAGTCCTCTGGTGTCTGTCATTATGTGCTTCGCTTTTGGGTGAGTTCTGCTGGATAGATTTGGAAAGATATGTTACATTTCTTGAGCAGCACATCAAATTAGTGGTGGAAGTTTTGCACTGTTGCTCCAGGTGTTCTCCCAGGTACACCTTTCTCATGCCCCTCATCTTCAGGTGTGAGGGCACCGAGTGCATCAACACCGCTCAGAAGACTGTGGTGCTACTGCTGGGGCTTCACCACATAGAGTGATTTGAAAGCTTTTTGCACCAACTTTACAACTGGAAGGCAGTTTGGGACTGGTGGTTATTTTCTTTTAATCTTTTAATTGACGGAACAGACTGCTGTTCACAAAACTCATCATACTCTGAGCAGTAGTGAATTGTGCAGAGCTGTAGAAGGTGTCCTGAAAAACAGCTTTGGCAAAAGGCTCCTTAGTGAGAAAAAAAAGTCTTATTTCAATTAAAGAGAGCATTTATATGTGGGAAAAATGACCAGATCCATTGTACGACGATATTAAAAGATGTTAGTGTCAGTAAACAAGGAAGAGCAGCAAGGTGTTTATCCAGCACAAACAAAGCTGAAGACTTCAAGAGCTTTGTAAGATGAAAAGAGGATTGTAAGATGAGTGGAGGATTTCCGTTCTGTTTTAAATGATCAATTCACGAATCTCACCATCGTTGATAGTGGTGTTCCTTAAAATAGAATGATACATCAAGCTTTGTTTTTTTTAGTGTGTGCCTGGATTTGAGTGATGCAATTGTATGATTTCACCTTTTTTCACATCTCCATAACCAGATGTACTGACAGTCAAACACAACGGGTGCAAAGCTGAAAGCCGATGGAAGAATTCAGGGGTGTCATCCCACAGCCAGTGTTTGCACGCTCGCATACCCTAACATTTGAAAGCATGTATCTGAAAGATTTACAGTAGGTTTTGTCTGTCACTAATTTGTTCATTTGTCTTTTTGTTGTTCTGAAATCTTTCACTTGGCTTTTAACATCAGTAAATTTAATTTTTAGATTGCAGAAGAAAGCACGAAAATATTTAACTGGAATGCAACAGTGGCAGTATTTTGGTCTATTTCAAGCTGTGGTAATAAATATGCCTGAAAGTGGAGTCTAAATCACAATGACCAATTTATATATTTTAGGATAAGAAGTAAACAATATGACGATCAAAGCTGTATTACCCCAGATTGTAACACTTGAGCAGTTTCTGCTTTCGACCAAATGTGTGACTTCCATACGGATTATTTCAACTTACCTTAGGCAAAAAGCATCGCATGCAGTCAGACACATCCAGTGTTACTAGCTGTAAAAAAAACTGGTTTCCAGAAGGATTAGTAATTACGAGTTCTGACAATGTTAACAGCTTGTTTACATGGACTACAAGGTCTTACTTGATTTAATCACTTCTAACGTGACTCTTGATGCCATTAGGCATCCATCAGTGGAAAAAAAGTAATAGCTTGCAGTTGATGGAAGAGCAGTTTCTACAGTTGCGTATATGAGCACATATTCATGGAGTTGCCTTCTTGTGGCTTTTTGGTCTTCCTAGTTCAACCACAAAGAGCTGTTCCCAATGACTCCCACACAGCTGCCGCAGCACCCACAGCTCCTCCCAGAGTCTTTTCTCCTCCTTGAGCAGGTGTACGTCCAATCCTTACATCCCCAGCATAGCTCCTGCCTGACCACACCAGCAGACTTTCCAGCAGTGCTTCAGCCCCTGCCGAGTTGCTGCCTCAACAAAATGTCTCGGCCTACTAAACTACCACATTTTAACTGAATTTGGCCATTGGGTTTGGAATTTAGAGTGCTGTTAAGACGACATCACTGTGTATGCCCTGTTTCTTTAGCAAGGCTCGATGTAAGCCTTTGCTTGCATTGCTATCAGCTGTGCATATTGCAGGCAAAGAGCAGAGGAGGCTGTGCAGACTCAGGGTCACAAGGAATTGGCATCGTCACGGGGTGGGTAACAGATTGCAGCACAACGAGCTACTTGGAAATGAAAAGCTCTCGTCCACTAATTGGTTTCCGTAAGACTTTAATGAATCTTTAATGAATCCTCAATGAATCCTCACACTGAAGGGAATGCTTTCTAATTGGGAAGGATATTCAGAGAATTTAACTTTATGGAAAGGAAATAAGGGGATCAATGAGAAGAAAAAGAGTCTCTGAATCGAACACTGAAGCAGTAATATACTCACCAAGTGACTGGATGGTGGCTATCTACAAATTATGTGCACACATCCTAAGCATTTGTTGTGGTTAATGTTTCTTAATCGCAACTCTATTAGAAGGCGCTTCTCTTGAATATGTTGTTTCTCAAATAAATGATGACTGGAGTGCATTTCAGGCATTTACCTGAAATTCTCATCCCCTCCATGTGCAGCTGCTGCTTTCTGTCCAGGGACAGCTGAATCTGCTTTGCTTTCACCCGAAGTAGGAGGGTTTCCACATTGAAGGGGACAAGAGAGGGCCATAGGCCATGGGCTGAGCATTCCCAAAGGAGGAAACCAGCACTCTCAGTGAGAAGCTCGTCCTAGCCTGTGGTCTCCTAGCCATAAACCTCCTACTCCCACCAGACAGTGGCTGTGAGCTTGTCACTAATTACTGGAGTCTTGGTGTTGGTAGACATAGGTGAATAATTTCCTTATGTAAACAGCAGCTCTTCCTGATACAAAACATATGGGCTGCTTCATCACTTGCAATTGCGGGGCAGTGGAGGTGTGAGCCTAGCAGGGGTCCTGTGTCTGAGCCCAGATTCAGCAGATTGGATAAATGACCCAAACAGGTCCTTCAGCCCCGTGCCCTATGCATTAAGAATGGGTTCTGGCACTTCTGTATTTATGGAGTGTAAGCTCCTTAAGACTGATGCCATCCCTGTCTGTCACATGCATTTAAAGTGCTTAATGTGCTCAATCCAGTCCATGCTCAGCAGGTCCTTGATATCATTTGGAGCATATCTGCTCCAAATGTAATCTGAGCATAATTGCCTGATTATTACATCTTATGGAGAAAATGATTAGCCATTAGAAGGTTGTATGCTGAGTAGCTGGATGAAGATTTCACTGACATTTTCAGTTTTTCCTGTTTCTGGAGGGCTCACATTTCCAAAGTTGAGGAAAGTGGATTTTGTCATGTGGAGATGCGTGGGCTCTGTTTGGGGGCTGTGATGGATGCAGTTATTCCCCTGCTTTAGAGCAGCAGCACATTGTGGGTACCTGTGACTCGGCCCTGATGGCAGGAGGTGATAACAGCTGATAACAGGCTTCTTTGCTACTTGCCAGGCAGCAAAGCAGGGCTGAGGCCAGAGTGTGGGGCTGTGAGCATCCCTATCTTGTAACCGTATTGACCAGAAAAGGTCCTTCTGCCTAATCTCTCCTTAGCACCTGCTTTTAATTTCCTATGTCTCTCCATTCTCTAATTAGCACATCACTTCATTTTCATCCATAGTCTGTGCTTTTTCAGCCTTACTCCTCAGTCATCGTCTGAATTTTCAGCAGACTTATTGCTGAAGCTCTTGTTTAACTTCATAGGAGCGTTAGAGCTCTTCATGTGAGGCTGTAGTTTGTTTTCTCAGTTTTTTTTTTTTTTTTTCCCTGTAACCTCAGTCTTGGAAATAGCTGAATCCCTTGAGCAAAAGCTTCCCAAAAAAGATCCCATTAGTCAGACAGCTAACATCAGGAATGCTTAGCCTGAATTGTTGTTCAAAGTTATCCCGAAGCAGAGTATTACAATGGAAAATGTTAAGTAGCCTCTGCATAAATGCGGCTACTTGTGCTGCCATTAATAACCTTGGCCTTGTAGAGAATGTTCTTGTGCTGGCTAAATTAGATTAACCAGTAAATTTTCTCCATCTTTAATGTCCATCAGATTTAAGGCTTTTGGGCTTAAGCCTATTGCCACTAAAGCTGGCGGTAAAACTGCCGCTTTCTGTGCGAACATGGACTTTTCAGGAATGATGTCAGAACTCCGTGCTGCTGAAACCCGTGAGCACGAAGAATACAGGAAAATGAACATTACAATGCAAAATTAAAGGGAATGGCCTTCAGAGTAATGTTAAGCGGGAACGAGGATGCGTATGGCATTTCAGTCAGTTTTAATGTTGGCTTGTAAAAACCTTTAAGTACATTAAGAACACAGGAGTCCCCATGGCTTCTGGTAAAATTACATTTTTAATATTGTAGAAAAAGTTGTGTGATGAAGAGTTCAATTCCGTTTTTCTGAATGCTTCATATATCTGAAAGATTACAGCTCTTGGGAGAGCGTAATATAATATCTAAAATCACATTTGTATTTAATGTTTTATCATTGCAGTTCTGCCTACCGCCCGCACCTTATTCCACCTCCCCCATATATGCTGTGGCGGTGCTCGGATGTAAATAGCTTTTGCCATTCCCTGGCAAGAAAGCCATTCTGGGGATATTGTCTGCTAAAGAACACCATAGCAGGAGCTGCTGCCCTTTGCAGCTGGTGATCACTGCCCATAGCCGTGGATAACAAACAAGCTGTGTCCTGGACTCTTAACTGGCATATTGCCTCTTGGCATGGGGATACGTGCTGTACCCCTAAGCAGAGGCGAGGTGCTTACAGGTATAAAGCACTGTAATACTTGTCCCCTTCAGCTGAAGTTGGAAGATTTGCCAACCATAGCTGGAGAGCTGGAGCCCATCCCCAGCAAAGAGAGCTGATATCCCAAAAAATGTGAAGGGACAGGGTGACAGCTGACCCGAAGGTCTGTCCTCATCTCCACCATGCAGGGGACTCTCAGCGAGTGCCCAGAAATGACCGCCCTGAGAACGAGATTTGTTCAGACCGCTCTGCTGAGCCGAATGGGAGACCCTCTCTGGAGCTTGTTTGCCACTGGTTTTAATAGCAGCAGTCTCATCTTGGTGTAGGGGGCTTTAATTGTGCACATCCCATTAGTGATAATGGAGTTCTGCACCTGAAGTCCTGTGTACGGAGATGAGACCATAAATCTAAGGTTACAACCTCATTAAGGTTGTTTATTTCATGTGTAATAGCTCCTCTGACACCAGGATACCTTAATTCATGACTTTATTTGTCCCTTTGAATGAAGCCTCCTCATCTCCCGATCACAGCCGTGCCCTGAGAGGGCCACTCATACTTTTCTCCACCTCTGGTGCTCAGCGTGTCAAAAACTCCAGGATTCATCTCCGGAGAGTTGCTGGGAGCCTGGTATTGAGAGACTGTGGGTGCTGGGACCTGCTGCTGGGCTGCGCCATTTCTCATCAGGATTTGCCACTGCTTTTGGAGGTGTGGCTCTATTCTGAGTTCCCTATGGCGATGACACCAGGAGGTGCAGGAGGGCACTAAGTAGAAAGTGGCTGTGGCACATGGGAGGTTTGGGAAAGGGCTCTGAAATAAAAGCAGGGGAAGAGGGAAGGTGGGAAAGCCAGGAGAGGGCTGGGGCTGGCAGAACCGAGGAGGGGAGACGCTTTCTGAATGTGAAAACCAGGTTTAAATCTCACGTAGATGGACACCTTGGTCATCTCCCTGCTGCCTTTTCAGCCCTGAATCTCTTTTGTCTCCAAACAATGTTGTGTATGCCAAAAACAGGGCCGTTTTAACTTACCACAAATAGCAGATGACAAAAAAAATAAGGCTGTTTTATTCTAACAGCCTTTGTTTCGAACATTTTATTTTCTCAGCGGGGTGGCTTTGTTCACACTTGCCTTCTCCAAGACAAGGCTCTCTAGGAGTGCTAGTAAGCTCTGTGTCCATCACAGTTTGTCTCAAAAAGGCTGCCTTGCCAAAGAGATTAAGTGAGGTTTGAACATCCTAAGGAGGGATACATCAAGGTTAATGGTCTTTGGAGAGTATTAGTCTTTTCTGACATGGAAGTGTTAAAAACCCACAAAACCTGCTTGAGGCAGTTGGATGTTCACAACTGTTGTGCTCTCAGCAGTGTGTAGTGAGGATGGGGAAGGGAAGCAAGTGCTCGTTTGTCAGTCTTGCCAGCAGATAGGGCAGAAGAAGCAAGAGGAAATGTGAGGAATAAGAAAGCAATAATTCACTAGGGCAGAAATGAACCTGACTTCAAGGAACACACATCTATGAGGAAGATGTTGAAGGCAGATGCGAATGTAGATTTTAATATTGTTGTTTGGGGAAGAGTCCTGGGTGGAGGAAGCTGGTAGAAAATCTTTGATGTGGGCAGACTGGAGGCAGTGATGAGCGTTCTGCTGCAAGCGTTTGACCATTGTTGGTGAGCTGGGATGAGGAAGCTGAGGTTTGAGCAGAGACGATGCTAAATGGAGATGAGATTGGTGGAATGGGAAACCACTTCCTAAGCTGCAGTTATTTATTAACAGACACCTTTTGGAGAGTCAGAGTGTGTCCCTGCAGAACCTGAGCCCAACCTTCCCCAAAGCTCCATGGTCACTGCGTCCCCCACACCACCCAGTGGCTGCTGTTTCTCACTTTGCGTCCAAGTCTCAAATTGGTTAAGCTTTAATAGCACTGCAGAGCTTCCACTTTGCTTTTGCATTCAATTTTCAACATGCGACTTGAAGAGTTAATTCACAAGGGTGGTTAGCATGGTTTGAAACCATTTGAAGATAGATCCAGATGAGGCAGCAGCAGGTACTGAGCTCCATGTTTCGCACTGAAATGATGTCCAAACCGGAACTTCTTTCCACTTCCATTTTGTTCTCTCATTCATTTAAGTAGATAATTAAGATGCAATTTGCCCCCAGATACCCATTCTACCTGCAGGTGTGTGGCACCCTGTGCAACTGGACCTGCAGCAGTGACCTCAGAGGTTTTTTTAATTGATTTCATGGCTGAATTAATAGAGACAGCTCTGAGATTTCAGGTGGTCTGAATGTTCTTGCCTGCTGCGCTCTGATAAAGGTATGCCTACCTCTGGCACGGGTTCAAGGTACGGCACTACAGACACAGGCAGCATCCAGGCACAGCACTCCCCTTTCCATCCCTAATTGAGACCATCACTTCCAGCCCTCCCTCAGTGCCCTGCTGGCAAGGTGAGCCAATAAGCTGTCCTTGCAGTCCTTCAATTTGTGTGAGCCTGGGGAGAGAATGAGGGCCCTTCAGTTGAGGACCCTTCAGTGGAGCTGAGGCTCTACCCCTTTTGTGATAATCACAGCCATTTCTCTATTAAAAGAAACACATTCAGACTCTGGAGATTTGTACCAACTTTTTGTTCCTCAGCACTCATCCGGTTTATTGCTTTAAAGCTGCGCAGTTTTTATGTTGTTTGTAAGGTTTGTGGTTTTGTTTTTCTTTTTATTTAACCAAATCAGCACAAAACAGTGGCAGTAAAAATCAGGGCATTCTTATTTTTAATGCCTGGCTTTGTGCGATGTTTCACACTGGCAGGGAGTAAATAAAAGCATTCTGTTTCCCTGTGCAATGAGATTTTTCTGGGCATTCAGGTGTGTGCTGTGCTCTTCAGTCAGGCTACACCATAACTCCTCTCAAACTTCCCTAGCTGTTGGCTGGAGCAGATCTGTTCCTGTCAGGGCAAGCACTGCCAGGAGCCACGACCTAGGAGACCCCAGCACCCACTGCTGGGCCAGAGCCCATGGCATCATATGTGTGCTATGGTGAATATCCACCTGGAAATGGGCCCTGAGCATCCTGCTCTAGCTATAGGTGTCCCTGTTCATTGCAGGGGAGTTGGACTAGATGGCCTCTCAGGGTCCCTTCCAACTCAAACGATTCTAGGATTCTAAGTGTATCACATTGCCGGCTTCCCCCATGTTTTTGTATAGCTACAACTATTCTCTATTGAGTTTTATTAAGTGAGACCCACATACTTCTGCCAGTTGTGACCGCGTGGTCGGTTCCTCCATAGCTGCTCACCCCACCCTCGCTCAGCAACACTTCACAGTCATGCTGTGTTGCAGATGAAGAATTAGGGTTTGAAGCTGGCAATCTGATTCCCATTAAAGCTGCATGGAAATTTGCCACGCACCTGCCTAGGAAGCTGGGATAAATAATTCAGTGCTGCTCACTGATACCTCATGGCAAGCAGATAGCTTTGAGGACCCTGTACTGGGGTAGGTTCATCGGTGCTCTGTCTCTTCATGATGAGAGGAGGAAAAAACCCAGACAGGCATGGAGAGGTTAAGAAGGGCTGAGGGCTTTCTGTCTCCTGGAGTCAGCTTCCAGCCTTCCCAAACGAAGGGACTGACATCTGGTGCAGCTGAGGAATGCAGCAGTGAGGGCAAGCAGTGAGACCCAGCTACGCTCACTGCGGAGCATCGGCAGCAATGAGAACACAGCTGAGCTAATAGCTGCCTGCTAATAGCCATACAAGGCAAAAAGGAGTGTGTAAATCTTGGTGTCTGACTCTCATTTTCGGGAATACCTTCAGACTTTAGGCACAAATAACATCAGTAGAGTTTAAACTCTTCACTGCCTGGATCACTACTGCACACAAGGCCACCACCATCACGTGCATTTACTGGCCATCCAGCAGCGATGGATTGCCCCTCCTTGGATGCAGCTACAGAAAATTGTTTAGAAAGCTGCATACAGGGAGTCGTGGGCAGAAACTTCCAGGTGTAAGGCCTGTCCTGCCTTGGAGGCTGTTTGGTCACAGTGATTCCTCACTACTTTGTTGTCTATGGACAGCTGGTGGTCAGGGCTTGGGGTTGGGGCAACTACCAACAGAGCTCACTGCTATTGATCAAAACCTTGATTTACATAACATCATATTAGTGGCTTTTTTTTTTCTTTTTCTTTTTCTTTTTCTTTTTCTTTTTTTTTTTTTTTTGTCTGCAGCACCTTTTAATTACCTTTGTTCCTTCTTCTTGAGGGTGTAGTAATCCCTGCCTCCAGGGATTTGGTGGTGATCTGTAATTTGGAGACACTATATCTGATTTAGTAAGAATGATGCACTGGTTCCAATACATGATGTAGCCTGTCAGAAAAAATAATCTCATCTTGCTAAACACACAGATAGATTAAGACAGTATTAAGAAGTTTATGACTTGAAGCTCATGGGCCTCTGTGACAGCTCTCTTCCTCCTGCCCTGCTGCCAAGCACTGCGCACAGCCGATCCTTTGTTAGTTCTCACCAAAAGCTAAACCGATATCAGCTGTGTGGAGGAGGCACCTGTTAATCCTCAGTGACCTCTTCACCTACAAACTTGTCACTGCAGTCGTGGTCTTGAGAGGAAAAGCATCTTGGATAGCATTGGATGTACAAAGGCACGTTGCAGAGCAGCCCTGTTGCAACCCTGTGTGCCCTACACCCATTGCAATGGGATCCCAAACCCACATCCTGGGAGAGCCACCAGGGGATGCAGACAGAAGATTCCCTGGATGAGGGGTGGCATTCTCATGCCATTGCTCCCCAGCACTGCAGGCTCTCAAGGCAGACGTAAATAATACCGGTGAATTAAACAGAAGTGGTTTCTTCTGTTACGTAGCTATTGCAATTATTTCCAAGTTGTATGGCAATGAGATTTTCTGGCATGTCTGTGCTCGGAGGGAAACTGTAGGTAGGTCTGCGTGCTCAATTTCAGCATTTAATTTTGGGACAAGTAGTCTCTCAATGACATTACAGTATATTGTGTTTACGATGTCAAACTAAGGCCATTCTGATTTTTTGACTTCTATAAAACACCCCATATACTGTATTAGGAAATAGTCACTTTCTTACATACGATGTGCCAGGTTGGTATAGCGAGACAGTTTTGGTACGTTTCCAAAGAAACGAGGCTTCTGGGATTTTTTTTATTTCATTCCACCCAATGCAACCTGATCTCCTGTGGGTCCCATGTGGAGTCGGTTTATGTGCCTTTGGCCACACAGCCCCACATGGTTACTGGCTCACTTTCTTGGCTCTTAGGAAAAACTGTCAGGGAATTTTTGATGCTACCCCCAAACAAGGAGAAACGGGGAGTGTGCAGGTCCTGGTTATGCTCACGAGCGGCAGGGAAAAAGCACTCAAATAAACAGTTGTTTTAAAAACAGCACCCACAAACTGCATTTTTCTTATGTCTGAGATGGCTTTTTACCGGGGGGCAAACAATATTCTCACACTCCCATTTGCAGACTGGAACAGACCTTGAGGCAGAAAAATCTGGTTTACCAATAAAGCCTATCAGCCGTGCGTACGAACATACCCAGTAACGTGCAGGAGCTCACAGCGATTGTTCCCCAGACAACCTGTGGGGTTCATCATATTTTGTTACTATTTCTCCATATTTGTTTTCATTTGGTGATGTCAGCAGGCAAAATTTAAACATAGTGGGATCCTTTCACCTCTTATTTAACTATTGGATGAGATCTGTTTCTCTGGCTGCAGGCTCCTGCTGATGGGCTCTGTTGTGCAGGGGATGCCAGGCCATTCCTCACCCCACTCCTGGGCAGGGGATGGAGGGGACAGTGACTGTGCTGATCCTACAGGAGGTGAACAAAGCACTACTGCCGGCATGGTAACGCTGCCCATGGAACCGCCCAGCTCAGCAGAGTCTGGTGCTGACCCCGCTAATGCTGCCCACCAGGGCGGCTGGGAATGGGGTGGGGAAAAGTTTTAAGGAAATTTGACTCAAGATGCAGATTTTCCAGCTTGAACCTATTATCCCTGCTAGTAGCTTCTGCGTGATGGACAGGCAGCAGGGTGGGGGTGGCACACTGCCGGCTGCAGGGGAAGAAAACACAGGCTTTGGGAGCCGCTGCGACAGCTCTGCCCTCTTTCACAGGAGCAGCTAAATGAGCGTTTCTCAATCTTTCAGAATCAAAGGACCAGCGAGCTGTTTTGACGTGAGCACCAGCAGCCAGTGCGCGAGCTGTGCCTGTGGGCAGGCGCTGACGAGAGTGCCTGCCAGCTGCGTGGGATGGCACGTGCGGGTGGTTGGGGTTGGATTTTAATTATTTTTCGGCAATCAGTTCATGGACCACCTTCTGGTACGTTGTAGGCTGCCTGTTGCCCATGGGCCCCGCAGAGCACTGCTGGCCGGATGACTCTTATTGCTCGCATAGGCTGCACCGGAGGCATTATAGATGAAGGATTTATGTGCTGTTACATATTCCCTGAAATAATCACCTGTCTCGAGTACTTTGATAATGATAAGTGACTGAAGTAGAATCTGAGTTCCTATCTAGTCATACATGCCTTGTTTTGCAATTATCCAGCTTCACTGAACAGTTTCCTCCTACAGGCTTACATTTAGCAATTATTTCTTTGCGATGACCTACATTAGTTCAGACACTGCATCTAAGATTTTAATCTAATGTGTGTATTTCAGGTGAAATATTGAAAACTTTCCAGCATCTTTTTTTTTTTCTGCATTAAATGAAGGATTTTTTTTATATTCAGCATGAAAAGAAAATATTTAGTAATAAGGGCTGGCTTCAAAGTGGCTGCAGACAGGAATTTGGAAGGTGGATGCTCTCTCTTTAACCCATCTCACCACATGAATAGAGCTGCACTGGAGCTGAGCGCTAAGACCAGCTCATTGTGGTCTTGGTTTGCTGGGGCTCCTGCTTTGGGCAGGCTGAGGACTTTGAGGATGGTGACTCCCTGGTGGCCTCAAGCAGCGGTGGCTTTCTGCTCTGGCTCCTCCAGGTGGGGACATTCTCAGGGTGCAGGAAGCCCTGGAAGGGTGGCTAATGGTATGGTAATGACAAGGTAAATCAATTACTGTGCATGAAGAGGCTAATTAGTGAGCAGGTGACATTTTGCAGCTGGCTTTCAACCTGTTTGCTCAGGCCAGTTTTTCAGAAGTGACTGATAGGCTGCAGTGCTTGATCTCCTGAGTAAACACATCTCATTTGGTGGGTAACGGGCTGGAGTGATGAATCTGGCTGCTCTGCAGCAGAGCTGAACCTGCCTGCAAACAGTCGCTGTAAAAACATTTGGGGCATGCGCTGCATTTTAAACACTGACGTTGCGGCCATTTTTGTTGCTTTTGCAAAACACTGGAAGAGACAAGGCAGCGGGATTATAGAGTTCTCTGCCTCTCTTTGGTTTGTTCCTCATCTTGAAGTGAATTTTTCATAAAAGGCATTATTTTCATCTTCTTCTGATTTCATCTGCTGATTTGGATGTCTGATCTGGTTTATGTACTCAGTGTACACACAATTCTTAAAGTAGAGGAATCCTGTTATTCTGCCTTAGGCACTTCACAGCCCATTCCCAATTATAGCAACAGTGATTCTACTCGAGGAGCAGTACCTTCTGCTCTGCCAAGTGCATGGCTGGCAGTGACATTACTGCAGTCATTGGGCCTCTATGTTCTCCTCATACCCATAGCTAAGGAAAACCAGATTAGGAGTTGAACTCAATCATCCTTATGGGTCTCTTCCAACTCAGGTTATTCTATGATTCTAGGTCTGCCCTCAGAGATGAGCAATTACGATATTTTTTGGCCAAAGGAGAGGATGGGGAGGAAAGATTTCTGTACCTGCTCTATAGGAACATGAGCTCTCTTGTAGTCTCCTTAACAGTTTGGAAAAGTGGTGTTGTGATGGTTTTCTTGCATGGCACTCAGTGACGATTATTTTCTTTAAGTGCCATTTCCCGTGAGCAGGGAAGAATCTCAGGTTTCATTTTGAATTAAAGAAAGTAATTTTCTAAGCAGTATTTTGTGTTTGATGAGGAAAGGCTTTGGGAGAAAAACTTCAAGGCTCAAAACCCAAATGGTGAACAAGAAACTCAAAAGGTATTATTACTAAGACAAACAAGCTGACTGACCTGACAAATACAGAACACTCCTGATTGGGGCTGGCAGCGCTGCCTGTTGTAATAATGTTGCTCCTCCTCCTTGTCTTCTAATTCTGTGAATGGCCTATTTATAAATGCTCCTCCTCAGACGTGCTTGGTGCTGGTGAGGCGCGCTGGCCATGAGTGCTGGGTTGGGCTGTGCTACCCATAGTGGCTGCTTTGCTGCCTCCCTGATTGCCTCCGTTCTGGGTCAGCGGTAGTCAGAGGCTTGGGAGGCCGCCAGGTTCCCGTCAGGCTGATCTGCTAGCTTTACAAATATACCTTACATCAATCTAATTGTCTCTGCTCTGACAGAGCTGACAGCTATCGGACTCCCCAGGATGTCCCCTCCACTGCTTTTTGGCTTCCTCTCCGTAATTTCCGTACCATGTCTATCTCTATCATCGCTAGAAGAGCTCAAGGCTGAGCTGGAAATGGAGATACTGTGGCTTTACTGAGGGGATCTGGTATTGTTATTTACTTTCCCTCTGTTTCCTATGCTAATGGCCATTGCAGCTCATGTTTTATTTCAGTCTGACATTTGACAATTCGTTTAAGAATAATGGATGTTTAATTTCAAGCTTTGCCTGGAAATATCCACAAAGCTTATGCTAGGAGCTGCCAAATCCAGTAGCCCTGCAGAGGAGAGGCTGCTGCAGCTCCACGTCCCCGAGAGAGATGGAGTGTCTGTTCCCAATAGATGCACAAATCCTTTCCCAGCCTTTGATTCCTCCCCTAAGCATCCCACAAGAAGTATTACACAATTCCAGAATGCTCTTTCTTGGCATCCCATAATAAGTCCTATCTCCCACTGCAAGGACCCCTTGAACTGTGTGATGCCCCAGAGAGTCCCCCATGGACCCATCACTCTGGGTCTTACCCAGAATGAAGGTGATGCTCTTGTGGGTGCCACATCTCTGATGAGGGCATTGGGGCTCTACTGTTTGGTGGGGTGAGCCGTGCACCGTACAACTGAATGGGTTATTTCTGGAAAAAGAAATTATCCAAAAACACTTGAAATCATAGAATCAACAAGATTGGAAAAGGACCTCCAAGACCATCCAGTCCAACCATCTACCTACCACCAATATTTCCCCACTACACCATGTCCCTTAGTACAACATCTAAACGTCTATTGAACACCTCCAAGGATGGTGACTCCACCACCTCCCTGGGCAGCTCATTCCAGCACCTACCACTCTATCAGAAAAGATCCTAGTGTCCAACCTGAATATCCCCTGGCACAACTTGAGGCCATTCCCTCTAGTCCTGTTGCTAGTTATGCAGGAGAAGAGGCCAACTCCCTTTTCACCACAGCCACCCTTCAGGCAGTTAAAGAGAGCAATAAGGTCTCCCCTGAGCCTCCTTTTCTCCAGACTGAACAATTCCAGCTCCTTCAGCTGCTCCCCATAAGGCCTGTGCTCCAGACCCTTCACAGCTTCTATGCCCTTCTCTGGACACGCTCCAGGGCCTCGATGTCTTTCTTGTAGTGAGAGGTTCAACACTGAACACAGCACTCGAGGTGCAGCCTCACCAGAGCTATGTACAGAGGGATGATCACTTCTTTACTCCTGCTGATAACACTACTTCTGATACAAGACAGGATGCCATTGGCCTTGGCTACTTGGGCACACTGCTGGCTCATGTTTGGCCAAGTGCTGACCAACAACCCAGGTCCATTTCTACCACACAGTCCCCCAGCCACTTTGCCCCAAGCCTGTAGCGTTGCATGGGGTTGTTGTGGCCAAAGTGCAGAACCTGGCACTTGGTCTTGTTGAACTTAAGATTTCACCAGATCAGCCATAGCTTTAGCATGTTTAGGAATGCTCAATTGATGTACCAGACTTGTGTCCTTTCTTCATGCATAGGAATGTAAAACTTAAAGCAATATGGTTGTGTTTGTGGTCCCAAGTCCCTTTAGAACAGGGGGGCTGAGGTTTTTTTTTCTGCAATATTTACTCCTGTTGACTAGTATTGCACAAGCCATAGATTTTGCACTATGAAAACTGCTGAACCGCTCCTAGTGTAACAATTTATGGTGAAACTGCAGCACATATTTTAGACAAATAGAGACTTTGAGTCAGGACTGGATAAATAAGGGAAAATGCATCACACCATTTAGCAATGTGTTCCAAGAGCAACTTTGCTCTAACAGACGTTGATTTGTCAAAATCCACTATCTAAAACCTAATTGAAATGAGTTGTGCTGATTGACAGAGTTGTAGTCAACAACGTTCAGTGTAGAAACAAGCAGGATATTTTCTTCCCTGTGTGCTTGTTAGATTAAAGAGCTCTCAAGGATCAGAAGATGTGTCTCTGTCTAAGGAACAGAGGCATATGTGAGTGGTAGAGTGTAATTTCCTACCCACCTCCAATTACACTCTCTTGTGATCCATCTGTCTGGGAAGCTATCAGGTATTGTGTTTTATAATTGCTGCTTGTTAAAAATATCATCATAGCTGGAAGTTTAAAAAAGGAAATCTCAAAAGACCCTCAAAAATGAAAGCAAAGATACTTTCAGGAAAAAAAAAAAAAGCTTGTAATGAGAAATAAATTAAAAATGGGAATACTTTGCACCAGGATTTGATTTGAAGAAAAAAAAAAACCCACAAACCAACAAACACAACATGTAGGTCATTTCAATGATACGAGAAGTGCATCTATTAATGAAAATGTTTTCTGTCGAGAAAGTGCATTAAAATGTTTAGATGAAGATGCCTCAGTATAACTGCAGGACTGCATGGAGAGGTGTCCTTTGCCTGTTCAGGTGCAAGACTGAACTCCGGGGTTTAATCTTCGTGAACAGCTGTGCTCAGCTCCCTTCATCTGGAAGAAAAGTGGCAGATCTAAGTGACAGGAAAGCTAGACGTGTAGCTAAAGCGATCTGGGTCTCCCTGTACAAGTACCCGAATACCCATAGAGCTACATTTAGACAGGCAGAGCTGGTGCCTCAGCCCTGGCTTTCCCTTCAGGTAGGTGTGGGGGATAGTGCTCGCTCCCAGCCTCCATACCTGGATTTCCTTCCTGCAGAAAGGAAAGGTGGTGGCTGAGCTATGCATCTGGATCTGGGAACTGGGAGCTCTTCCTGGGCTCCTGTTATGGATACAGCCAGAATTCACCCCCAGAGGTCTCTTAAAGGACTTAATTTCCGTAATGAATATACAGGGAGCTTTGTCAGACTGTTACATGTTACATTAAGCATTTGAGAAGCCTTAATTAATTGGATTTGGTCCCTCCTGGACTGGCTTTCACCTCTGTGCCACTGTGAACTGTTTAAACAAGAAAGCATTAACAGGTAGAAGGGCCTGAAAACTCACACATAATCCTAGTGATTATAGCAACACAACTCAATATATACATTGATATAACAACAGAATTTGGCCTCTACTTACTGATGAAATTATGGCATTTAGTTCCCTATCCCTTTCCATAACCTTGCTCTGACATCTTCACTTGCTTCTGCATAAAACTAGAAGTCCCCATCCCAGTTGAGCCACGTGCTTGAGAAAACAGATCCATGTGATAGTTCCCTTTGTCCAACTTACTCCTAGCTATGTCCTGCTTTCCTTCCTTGGTACCCGGTCACCCAAATTTGGAATCAAGTCATATAGAATTGCAGAATTATGATGTTTTCTTGGCTGCCTTCTCTTCCAGGAGCTGATCCACCTGTACCAATAACAGTCTGGGAGAGCACTTGTTGCTGGTGCTGCCCCTTCCTTAAGTGGTACACACCAAGGATGCTCTTTGCTGGGGCAATGAGCTCTCTCCTGAAGGCCATATAGAGATAGACAGGAAGACGCTGGGATAACCTACACTGCAGTGATATAATCCTGGATCTTTGCAACCAAAATAGGAAACCAAGGAAGTGAAATGACCAGCTGTAACTCATGACCATGGACTAATCGTTATTTTGGGACTAAGACCACAAATAGCTCACGTCTTCAGCATGGCACCTTTAATGACGCCATGTCAATTTCTGTGAGCTAGTGATGTAGCTCGGTATCTGCCCAGCTGTCCCCTCCCCTGGTGTCTGCACATAGTAAATATGAGAGGAAGAAAGTGGCATGGATTTTCAGACTGGAGTTCAAATTGACCAGTCAGCATTAGGGAAAATGACCATTGCCTGCATAGGCAGGGAAAGAGTTAAAAACTGGAGTTCCACTGTGGACAGAGGGGAATCATGACTTTTACTACATCCCTCTGCCCAGCAAGTATAGTAACAAACTGGGTGGATGAGGATCTCTCTTTGTTTGTAGAGACTGAAAATTATGGTATTTGCACAGCAGTAAAGTGCTGTGGAAATAAAAACAGCTCTCAGATGTTTACTGCTGGCAAACAGGGGGATCCTGAAAAAAATAGGATCACGTAAGGATTTATGTTTTGTGGTGGAGACACTGACAGGAAAATATATTTTTAAAATAGGCAGTATTCTTACCTGATACCATGGGCAGGCTGTGCTGCTGCATGGTTTCACCTGCCGGACTGTATTTCACATCCTGCAGAAGCACTGCGCTTTGTTTGCAGAATGAGAGCCCGACTTTCTCCCTTTGTGCCCTGGAGGCTTGTTAAAAGGAGGAAGAAAAAGTGCATCTGGAAAGGACACGGTGAAATTACCCAGGAGCCAAAGAGCTGGGGGCTGTGGGGGCTAAAGCACAGCTTATGGGCCACTCCAACTAGTACCCCAAACCTCTCATCCTGTGGAGCTGTGGTAACCAGAGGGATGCCCTGCTTATAGCTACAGTTCAGGTGTTGCCCCTGGGGACGCTTGTGCACTGAATGGACTGTTTTTCCTAAGGAAAGTCTATAATTAAAATGCTCTTTAAGCTCCGCTCTGTGTACCTTGAGTCACTGGGGATCTTCCAGGGGCAAGTTCCTGCCCGTGAAACCCCTGGCACATCCTCTGCTGCACCAGGTGCACGTGTTCTGTCTGGGGCCGTGTGTGGTTTCCCAGGTAAGAAGTGCTTTGAGCTGTGGCTGTCCAGGGGATGCAATGAGAGCACGCAGGCCTCTGCCTGGCCCACAGCCACGGAGTATTTCTGGTGGTCAGGGTGCTGGGGAGGGGCTGCAAGCTCGCCTGGTGGCAGCGGTTGGAAGCAGAGGGGGAATTTCTGCGTCCAGAAGGGAGCCAGCTTTGCATAAGGAAACAATCTCCCACGACAGTGTGATGAATTCATGTGCATGTGTATCCCTGCTCGCGGCTGGAGGCAGGCCAGGCTACGTGTCTGTGTGCCATAGGCCCTCAGCGGCGCGGGGCGCACAGAGGATCCCTTTCAGCTGAGGTGGGGAACCAGCACGGAGCAGTGCTGGGCCATGGGGTGCTTCCAGCTGGGCACTCCGGCTGGTGCCATAGCAGCACTCAGGAGGCTTTGATTTTTTGCTATTTTCCACCAGAAAATGCCTGATTTATTTTGTGCTGCTACGCTTAATTAATTTAATTTGGTGGCGGCAGAGCTTTATGGGCGAAAGCCTTTTTCTTTTGGTGCAAATCAGAGGATGTGTCCCCAACACCATAAAGATGCGAAGGGTGCCCTCTACTCTGGAAATGGAGGGGTCCAGCCCAAATGCTCCCTCCCATGGAATGCCGCAGAGGAAAGGTGGTGGTGGTGGGTGTCTCTGGGCAATGGAGTGGTGCCTCAGACTGAGCCATCTCTGTTCCCCACACCACGGCCGCCATGGCCCCCTCATCTCCAGGAGTTACGTCAGAGCCCGTGCACTCTGCTAGTAGGTTTGATACGACTGACTAAAAGCACCATTTTCCTGGTAAAACAAACACAGACTCCTTTTTAAAAACACCTTTTGATACTTTATGAGCAGGGCTGGTATATGTAACCTATCAAGCCCAACATATGGCTTATTATGACATTTAGCTGATTAAAATAGTCTAGACATAAACTTGAGATTTCAGAAATGTTTAAGCTAAGTCCGAAATACATTTTAATGTACAGTAGATGTATACTGCAATTTGGGCCACCTGTGTCCCTGTAGGAATTATGGAACAGGAAGTACTTTTGACTCAAGAAGTGTGTCTGAAAATTGAGGCTGTAAATTAACAACAGCTTGTCTATTAGATTATTTCACCCATAAAGGAGTCTGTATATTTCTAAATGCCTTGTGATTTTCAATACCTTGCTGTTGTTACTTTTATTAAAGAAGGAGGTTGGCAACGCTCTGGACTTCTAGGCCAAGGCACATTTATAGAACGTCGTGGCATAAATAGCAGCAGCCAGCCAGCCAGCCAGTGGTGGAGCATGCCTGTGGCTGCTGGAGGAGGAAACCCCAGGTTCGTGGGCATGGCGGTGCCGGTGTCCCCTGGCATCCAGCAGCCCAGCGGCTCGCGGCAGAGGACGGTCTCCAGCGTGTTGGCCATCCCCAAGCCGAGGGCAGGGTGCGGCATGCACACTGCTGTTAGTTGTCCCTGCTGAAGGCCACATAATTTACCTCTTTGTCAACTTCCCGGTTGTGCTGCATAACTTCACGTCATCATCTCACTTGCCTGCTTTTCTTCTTTATTTTTTCTCCCTTGTTGGAGTTTGGTCTATTTACGGTTGTTGGGCTGCCTCTGGAATAGCCAGAATGGGAAACTTAAGGGGAAAAAAATAAAAGTCCTGCCACACATTCAGTCCCAAGCTTCCCGAGAACAAATCCCAAATGCAGGAGCAATGAACCCCAAAGCCTGTGAAGGGATTCTCTGTGGACTCCTAGTAAGGGGCACAGGAGTAAGGCTGAGCAGGTCTCAGAGCATAGGCAGGGACAGGACTGAGGCAGGGGGAGATACGTGCAAGGAAGCTTCCTGAGGGGGGAAACTGTTGGCCAGAACATTCATCCTAACCTCCATAAATTGCTATACAATTCCCATTTTGCTGCATGTATCTGCCACATAAGTTAGGCGTAATGACTTGCACAGAGTGTGAGAGCATGGCTAGCATGGAGGTGATTATTTTGGCAAAGTGCTGTGTTGTCTTAAGTCTAGTCATTATGGAGAGGGCCAGATACATCAGCCCTTGGTGGCTCATCCTTGGGGAGGTCTGTTCCTTCTGCATGGACACATCCTCCTGCTGGAAGGAATAACACTTTGGCTTAGATATGGAATCCTGTTGCATAGTGAAATATTTGGATCATAAGAAAAAATAAAACCATGGTACACAGCTCTTGAAAGCTCTTGGCTTGCTTAGGAAGCAGAGGTCTCCCATGGCCTTGCAATGCACCATCTACAAGATGAGTTGGTAGCAAATGGAGGTGGGGGAGATTCATCCTTGTCCTGGTTCGGGCTGAGATATGAGTGTCAATGCTCTACCTAGTATGGTGACAGGGCCTTGATGAGTCTGCAGGCAGGTCTCCTTGTGGCATTAATCCTAGTTGCCAATGCTCAGACTGCCACGTGCTGCCTGCAGTGCTGATGTTCCTTTGGCAGCTCTTGGACATGTGCAAGTCCATGCTGGGTGCAGAGCCCAGCTTAGCCAAGAGGCTCGATCCAGAAACCCCCTGCAGGCTGAGTCCAGGTTAACATACACACACAGAAATGATAAACCCTCTTCCCTGGCTCCTCTCCATTTTGCAATCCTGTCACCTAACTGGCTCAGCATTTCTCCCAGTCTTTGTTCTTCCAGGTTTGGTCCATCTGGGATGTAGGTTGATACATCACTGATGGGCCACCGAGAGGCCTCTTTGTTGCCTTTTAATCCATGAGCAACAGCAAGCCAGGTGGTGGGGAGCATTCTGGCTTTGCTGTAAGCTGCTTGGTGTGACTGTGTCAAGTACCGGGCATCCATTCTCCACACGTGCAGCACTAGGTACAATGGAATGGTGCAGGAAGAGGGCAAGGAGCCCGGTGCTGCCATGAAGTGGGGCAGAGGCAGACCCTGTCACTCTGGATCAGCTTCTCCCATCCCAGAACACAGCATATTAAAGCAATTAAGAAAAGCTCTGCTCAACACAGGGATTTTGAGGGGAAATATGAATGTAAGGATACAGCATTCCTCGATCAGAGGGGAGAAATAGCAAAGAGTAAATTAAACACAGCTGGAATGAGCATAAGAAATAGATTAATTCCATGAGATTTTTTTTTCTTTCCGTTCTTTACAAATTATAGGAGCTAGGAAAACTAGCACTTCTTAATTCTACTTGGTATGCAACCCTTTAATCCTCTTGCCTGTCAGCTAGCATGCACTGAATTCAAGTGCAAGCCATTACTCCCACAAACCCTTAATGGGGCACCTTTTCTTGTCCCTGCACATACCCTTCTCTCTTTCTTTTGTGCTGCTGTAAAAACATACTCCCTGGACAGAACACTAGAAAATATACTGGGAAATGATATTTGCTGGTATGTGGTGATACTGGTTCAGGACAACGAACAGTGCTTGTTTGGAACTGCAAGGTCAGCTTTTCCTCCTAATATGCTTGTCAGAGTGGGAATCATCCTTCATTTCTGAGGTTGCATAGCACCTAGCACAGCGGGATCCTGGTCTGTGGTTCAGGTGTTAATGTAATGCAATATATATGGTAAATAATAGTCGAGTTTGTAGATGAGGGCTTGCAGTCTGCTGCTGTGACAAGCGTTCAGGCTAGGCAGGACCTGAGAACTCCTGAGCTTAGTCTGTGTTGTGGGGGAGAAAAATCAGGAATAATGCCCTTGGACTGGCACAAGTATGGCCATAGGCTGCTCTCATTCTTGCTGGGCCCTAAGTAAAATGGCCAGGAAAGCCCATTGGGTGCTTAAGGACCAGGTTTGACTTCACATTAGCCATGATTGTGGTCTGGGAGGGTCACTGAGCCCAGGGACTTGAGCCCAGAGAAGTCAAGGGAGGGAGTCAGAGCCCAGACTCTCAAAATCTGAAAGAATATGCTAAAGAAAAAGCGAGAGATAAAAGGCTCAGGAAAAGGATCGTTCTGACTGCTTACTGTGGGCACTGCAAAATCAGGAAAGGGTTTGACTCAACAGAGGAAGCCTGTTTCCATAATGTACAAATTGGTACATTAACCAGCACTGGATAAGAAATGCAAGTTATGTCTGGCACTCCACTCTTACCTGATATAGCTACTGGGGTAAAAGCATAAAGGGTAGCCTTGACTTTCAATCACTTGGCTTCTCTTAATTTGTATTGCAGCCATAATATTAAGTAAATATGTGTTTTCTTCTGGGAAGATTTTTTTTTCTGGCAATGACAGTTTCTGTTGTTCCTTTTTTTTATTCAATAAAATAAGAAATGGTCATAAATTGCATATCGTTTACCTCGGCAGCATGGATGACTTTGTTGGAACTTGTCCAGTCTTCAGTGAAAGATATATTTAAGCAAGTCTAACATCCAGTATGTATTTAAAATGAGGTGAATAATCCTTGAGGCATTTTGAAAATGGTGTTTAAGAGACGTCTGCTCATGGTATATTTTGGTGTGTCTCTCCCCCCTTCCCCACCCCATGGCACGCACTCAGTCTGTCACAAATGTTACTCTCGGCAGGTATGGAGGCAGCCCTGTGCAGGAGCAGGGGGTGATGGAGCACCTCTGTGGGGCTGTGGAGCCACAGCTGCATTTCTCAGTGCTACTAGACAGAAAGGCTCTGATGCCTAGAAGCTTTTATTTCGTATTAGCTATGCACTAGACAGGCCTTAGAGAAGAATCAAGACTGTGCTTCTGGAGTGAAAGGGGAAAAATGTAACAGAGAATCATAGAATACCCTGAGTTGGAAGGGACCCGTAAGGATCCTGGCTCCACACAGCAGCACCCAAAATTCAAACCATGTGTCTGAGCATTCACCAAACGCTTCTTGAACTTCAGCAGATTTGGTGCCCTGGCCACTGCCCCGTTCCATGCCCACCGCCCTCTGGTGCAGACCCCGTCCCTAACCCCCACCCGCCCCTCCCCTGACACAGCTCCATGCCGTTCCCTCGGGCCCTGTTGCTGTCACAGACAGCAGAGCTCAGTGCCGCCTCTCCGCTCCCTGTGAGGAGCTGCAGCTGCCGTGAGGCCTCCCCTCAGTTCCTCTACTCTGGGCTGAGCACTCTCAGGGACCACAGCCGCTCCTCACGTCTCGACGTCCCCTCACCATCTTCATAATTCTCCTTTGGGTGATCTGTAATAGCCTTAAACACAATGTAGTTTGCTCTACATAGGTGCAACTGCTGTGTTCTGGCATGCTAGTACTGAGTTTGTTGTTTTTTTCTTGCTCAGTACCATGGCTTTCCCAGAAGGCTTCCAAGGCCGATCAGAGGAAGGTTTCCAAGACCGGTGGGAAGTTTGAGGGACATTCAAAGCATGCATTATAAACTTCAAACAAAGCTGTGCAGATAATTTGGACTGCAGGACTGTAATTAGATAGAGGAAAATGTATGCTGTGATAAACTCAGCTGCTGTTCTCATAGCATGTGATTGATACAGCAGGCACAAGGCCAGGACCAGAAAAGGTCAAAGCTGTGGTTAAAATGCCGTCTTCAAAAATGTATCAGATCTGATGTGCTTCCTCAGGATGATGAAAGAAGATGATTGGGAAGATTGTATGCTGCCCAAACAGGTCATTTGCTGCCCGAGCAAAACTTCTGTCAGAGACTTCTCAGGACAGGTGGGAATACACAGAGCACCCATCTTTTGCTACTTGTAAGCCAATGAATCTCAAAGTTGTTGCTATCCTTTCTGTAATGACATTTGGATAGCTGCAGTGTATCATTTCTGAGAGCTTTAAAAAATACCAAGTATTTCTTATCTCACGGAGGCTGCTAATGAGTTCCTATGTGTATTCACGTATTAGAAGGTAGTGAGAGATTTTTACCAAACAGAATGTCTACAAGCTGTGCAAAATATGGATAAACAGAAGAGGCCCTGGTGAGATGAACCGTTTGCATAAATTCTTCATGTTTTACCCAAAAGAGCCTTCTGCGGTGGCTAATATCTTTGCATGGGTCTTGATCAATGACACTTTTAAATCCTGGATCTTGCAGCTCCTTTGTGACGTTTGTGATGTAAAAAAGAGACCTCCAGAAAGATGTAGGTATATCTGATAATTAAGACATTATTTAATCTACACTCTTGTCAAGAGCAAATGAAAGCTCCATCTCTGGCAGGATATTGGTATAAAATAAATGTAGGAGTCACAGCAAGATCACTAAGAGACATTCAATTTGAAGATCTTATTTCTCCAGTCAGACTTACAATCATTGCCAGGTTGCAGTAAAATAGATTAAAAAGAAAAGCTTGACATTTAGCACCAGACCTGAAAATGAAGCAGTCCTGTGCTCTTGTCTTATCTCTGACATAGGCTTGCTTTGGCAGACTTGACATGTCGTCGAGCGTGTTGATGCCTCAGTTTTGCCATGTGCAAAATGGTGATAGCTCTCCTCTCTCCCAAAGGGGCTGGGGAGATGCATGTTTAACAGCTGATAACTATAAAATTTATATCTGAAAAAATACACATTTAATTGTATAAAAATTCAGTGATAAATCAACAAATTAAAAATCTGATTGCTGGGAAGCTGGGGCTAAATGAGGCCTGTAGGTCAGTAGCGAAATGTGCTGGTAGCACTTTATTTCTGTTTTTAAACTCTTTTTTTTTTTCCCTCATCTTCTCTTATGCTCTTTTTTTTTTTTTTTTTAAACTAAATTATATCTTAGGGTTTTGAAATAGCATCAAAGACATAGCTGGAATGTTTATAAATAGCTGTATCTTTTCTTGAAGGTGTGGTGTCCAAGTTTATTTCAGGTTTTGAGGTAGGAAAGCGTTACAGGCCAGTGTCTGTGGAAGGTACGTGGGCCAGGCTCCCTGGCCAAGCTCTTTATTTACCCTCCTTTCTGGCTTATGTATCCAGATCCTGCCCCTCCAGGGCCACCCCCAGTTGTTTTTGTCCTGCTGGCTGCCAGGGGATTGCTGTGCCCCACCGCCCTCCAGGATGCCGGTATGTGTACTGGCTTGTTGTTGTCTCCCACCTTTACCATTTCTGCATTTCTCCCCAAATTCTTCCCCTTATTTCTCCCCACTCATTGCTCCCAGTGGGCCTTCCCTTTCCCCAGCTTTAGGCATGTCCTGTCTTGTACTAGTGTCCATCCTCCTCCCCTCAGGGAGGAAAGTCCTAGAACAGGTCTCCTCCCTCTCTGTGGGGGTCTGGAGGCTCCAAAGCCATGACCCCAGTATAGGTGGAGCAACCACCTCTGTAGCCAGCACACCATCTCTGTTACACATGAGCTCGTGGTGAGCTGTGGGCCAGGGGAAGAAGCTGTGTCAAACAGTGGGGCAGAGTGTCTCCTTTGAGGACAGGCACTGGAGAATCATGAATATGAATCTTCAGAAAGGGCCTCAGATACGGCGCTCCCAGGGGACCTGTCAGGAAGAGCTCCAGGCTGGCATATCGCAGCACAGCCACTCAGGGGACCGGCTGTTGGGAGCAAAACCCAGCACTGCTTGGCTCAGGATCCACAAAATGAGCTGTAACCACCAGCCTATAAATGAGAACATCCAAACAAACAAACAGAAATAAGACCGAAGGAGAAAAAAAAAATCCAGGATGGTGCTGCTTTGACTCTGAACGCTGTCGTCTTCTAGGACTGATGAAGCGACTGGGTGGTTCTTCAGATTCCTGTGGTCTGAACACACACCCTAGTCATCACTGAGATGAGCTCGGAAAAAAACAGTAATGAAAGAGGGCTCTGATTTATTTCCTGATAAAATAACCTTTGCTCTCAAAGGCTAACATTTCAGCTCCAGCTTGCAGAGAATGATCTTTTATTTCCATCCATCAAAGCCTACATCGTGCTGGATAACCAGAGAGCATTCTTCACACACAGCCGTGTGTTGGCCAATGAAGGAAAATTACTACCTATAATTTTTTTTTTTTCTCTGCAGGAGGAGAAAAAGGAGGGGGGATAAAGTCTGTATTAAAGACAGGAATAATTACTGCCTATTGCAGTCCTGTGACTATGGCATGAGGAAAATTACTTAAAAGTACTTTATGAGCCAAAATTCTTCTTCTCAGTGTAAATAATCTCTGCGGTTTTTGCAGCATTTGATCTGAATCACCCAAATAATTCCTGTGTATTTTCACCTAGGTAGACATCTTGAGTGAGTATCCAGGGCTCTATGCTCCGTCACTGTAATGAGTCTATACTTTTACATCATGGTTTTGTCCATCACTGGTGTCATTTGGGTGTGAAGTGAGAGCCTGCAGTTTTTTTCTGAGATTGATAAAAGTCAAAATTTCCAGTTCATGTGGGCAATCTCACACTGCGTTGTGCTTCAAATGGCTACGGGAAGCATAACTGACGTAAAAGCAGGGCAGATATTTATGTGTGATCAAAAGAGTAGCTGAGCTTGATACATAACCAGCCAGAGGCACCTGCTCTGTAGGAGCTAGGGGAACTAGTTGAAATAATGTGTTGTTTTCAATAAAAGAGAATGAGATTTAGCTCATATTTCCAAAAGGGAAGGATGTATTTTATTTTTTTTTTCCACTGAGCTGTATTAGGGCAGAACAAAGAGTAGGGCATCTTGCAGTGTTTGTGTGATCACCAGAACCAGCAATGTTGAGCAGAAAGCCTCGGTGGATGAGAGATTGGGTTTCATGTGGCTGAATGTCTTGGTACTCCTTATGTGTGAGAGTAATGGTTGTGACTGCTCTGACTGTTCAGAGTGATGCTGGAGAAGCCAGAGGGCTTTCCCTGAGTGGTGACAGAGGATTTATGGAAGGCTTGGAGTCCTCTGAGAAGGCACGTCTCACAGAGCTCTGTTTGTGAGCTCGGTTGACTCTGCCATGCAGATTCACTGGTGTTTACAAAGCTCTGAAGTGTGAGGTGGTGTTGCAGGAAAATGCTTGTGTGGGTGCAGAAAGCAGCAAAGGACTATTTTTTGTTGTTGTTGTTGTTTTTTGTGAAGATGGATGGAGGATGTCCATGGGTGCATGCACCGCTTGCCATCCAGTGTATGGGAACAAATGTTTTTACATACAGATAGCAGCGCACAAAAGTGAAAGGCCGGGATGCAGAGGCCGTGACCCAAATTCTCTGAAAGTCAGCAAGGCTCTCCTTTTCTGCAAGGACACGAGCTCTGCTTTTTCCTGGAATACCTCACCCATCAAAGGCTCACAGAGGGGGTCCAGAAAAGACTGGATGTGGGGGGCAGAAAAGGTCTTTGTGCAGATGAGGGGAGTGATGCTGCTGTAGAAAATCAGTAGGGACTGAGCCAGGATTGCAACCCACGACTTCAGAAAGAACAAACTTCTTTCCTTTGAGCAAAAAAGGGTAGCATTTCATAGTGAGTAAGTATTATAAAGATGCTTTCCACGAGGACCAGCCACTAAGAAGAGAAGTGAACAGAATTACCTTGTGAGTGATGCAATGGGACTAAAGGTCAGCCTGCTCTCTGGATGCCTTTGGTAGCAGTCAGTGCATCTTTAAGGGCTGAATATCCTCAGAATATCCTCACTGCAGTTAGTTAAGTCTTTGATAAGGCAAAGTAATGTTGCCTTTATTATAAGACAGTAAAAGAACTGCATCCAGCTGTTAGTGTATCTGCTTTGGCTATAAGGGAAACATTCATGGCCTAAAACAGGAGTTGGAAAAAAAATGCAGAATAGCAATAAAGAGCCTTAATTCCCTCATTTTCAAGTTCTGGTGTTAAGGACCTGCAGGATTATTCCCAAATTCTCATCTAACAGGTCCTCCCAGCTCTTGCTTTCGGCAGTTTTCACATAGTCTGACTTTCCCTCTAAGTGCACCCTTCATCCACAAGGACCCCATAAAAAGTATTAGGCAAAGATTAAACATTATAAGCTTATAACCAGCTCATAAAATGAGTTTTAAATGCTAAGCATGAAAGGGTGAATTTGCCTAAGGGGACTGCTCAGAGCTCTATTGGTTCAGAGAAACTTGTTCCTCAGGAGACATATTTATCACCATAATTTATTTGTATTGCAAGAGGCACCACTGGACACTGGGAACTTCACTGTGTGAAGTGCAGCTAGCCATTCTGTAGGAGTCAATTCTCACAAAATATCATACACTAAAACTATTAGGAGAGAATAAGATGGCAACAGGATGGTAATAGGATGGAAATAGAATGGTAATAAGGGATGGTTTTCTATCTATCTGTTTCGTGGCTGAGGAACTGAAACTGCAGAATGAAGAGCCTTTGCCTTTAGCATGGTGGTCGCGTGAGATCAAAGGTGCTCAATCCAATACTACAGCATGTTCTGCTCCAGATCCTTAGCAGGATCAGTTCCCAGCATGCCCTGGCAGATGATCAATACCATTCCCTCATCCCTTTCTAGGACAGACCAGTTTTATAATCAAAATCAAATGGGGACATGGTAGCATAAAACTCCTTGCATATATTCTCCCTTCACAAATACAGCTGATGACCCAAGCAATAGCTGGACAAACGAAAATGCTACAGGAAGAAAATGTATCTTTTCATGGGTGATTTGAGATCAAGGATGTTGGAAAAGTCAAAATTGGAGGTAGAACTCTCCTTATAGTCCTTAATAACAGACTTGCTCTTTCAGGCCTGTCAAACGTTTGAGAGTTTTCCGAAAATAATTTATTTTACACTCAGCTCCTCTGCAAAAAGTCTTAACATCTGTGGAGTTTGTAACCAAAGAAGCATTGAAAATTGCCTGTGTCAAAAGAAGAGTTAAATTTTGCATTAAATTCCAAACCTTTCCTTTCCTCTAGGCTAGCTAACGCTTCCTATCGTCATCTAACCAGAGTTTGTTTTCACGTCTCATTTTCCCTTTCTATTGATGTGTTAGTCTGGTAGGTTTCTCAGAGGGAGGACCTTTGTGCATGTTTCATTAAAAATATTTCACAATGCCTCTCTAAAATGTGATCTGTGCTTTTGTGAAGATTGAAAATGGTACAGCGTCTTGTTAAAACATATTTCTTTATATTTCATCAAAATAGATATGTTTTAAATGGAAATCGCAACTATTATGTCTCTCTGCGGAGATTGAAGTAAGATTTTTGTAACTGTCAATACAATGGCTTTCAGCCTGATTCTCTTGTCACACGTACCTCAGTAAATAAGGAGGAATTCTTCTGAAGTCAGTGGAGTATTTCTGCTCAAAAACGTCAATGCTTGAGCTAGCAAGGGCCCTTGTTTTTGTTATCTATCAGCCAGGCTGTCTGAGCTGTCCCAGAGTTGCCTGTTAGTAGCATATATTGAACTAGAATATTAATGAAGGGAAAAGTCTAAGTATTGTGGTTAATGCATTTCTTTAAAACTTCACAATAGGAAACAACATGTTTCGCATTACCACTTAACCTCCTCTAAGGCAAGAGTTGTTCCAATGGGTAGACTGTGTGAGAAATTGTGTTACATACCACCATGGAGCCTCATGTATCTCTAAGCAATCTGAAATTCTTTAAATCTGCAGATCAAAATGCTGCTGTGTATTATAACAAGATGTGCCATACCATACCATCTCCTCTCAAGTCTCAGAAAGAGATGAATAATTCACTAGGGTGTTTTTTAATTTCTAAAATAAATAATACAGTGTCATTCATTTTAATAGATATTGCAGAAGGCATCTGTTGTTTTGGAATCCAAATGTTCTTATCATTGTAGCACAGTAAATACTCTGCACTTTTTGTCCCCCCAGTTTGTGTTGTTTAGTTTTCGTTTCTGAAGCTGTCCAGAATCTTGAAATTTGTCATGCTTGCCTGCTGCCATGTTGCCTTGAGCTCTCATCTTTTTCTTTCCATTAAGCAGACTTGGGCCTGCTCAGTGCATCTATGGGAAACCTCCAAAAACGCATGCAGTGGGAAATGGTGACTCTCCATAATTGAGCCTGGAACTGGAAGCCTCTTGTAATGCTAGGGAGAATGCTCACTGCTGGACTTTTCTCAGGAGCTGCATTGCTTATTCCAGCTTCTTGATTAACTCATAATTACGGTGATTATGCTCTGCTCATCCAAAACTCTCCCATATAGGACCTTTATTTAAAAACAGTTGGTTTTCCTCTCTTTTACTGGCAAGCAGGTATTACAGCAACCCACAGGTGCCAACTTCTGCTAAACCAAGGTTAAAAGAGGTGGGAAGTTCAAAGATGATGCAAAGTCTCCTCTGTCCATTCTTCCTGGTTTATGTAAATAGCAGAGAACAAAGGCTTCAGTCTCACTATCTGTGTCCCGATCTCTTTGCTGAGTAGGTCTGGTTGGAAAACTGAATTTATTTTCATGGGAAATTCTACTCTTCTAGATTTGTTTTTGCTGTCAATGAGAAAGCTCGCTCTCTGTTTTCTCACAGGCCATCCATTCAGGAGAAAAAATAAAAGGGATAGAATAGGAAATGTCAGATTATTACTTTTTTCATTATAATAAACGTGGCTTTTTGGTTAATGTGGAAATATTTTGTTTTGATACAGTGAAGATGTTTCATTGTTCAGAAAAAAAAAATCAAGAAGACAAACTGACTTATTTCTAGTTTCTTTGGAGATTGGCCTATTTGTCCCCCTGACATTTTTTGATTAAAATGAAGTCCAATTTTCCAAAGAAAACTGTTCTGTGGAAATGTTTATTAATCCCAACTTGCTTTTTCTGTTGCTGAATGTTGTTTAAAATGTGTCACTCTCCAGTTTTCAGCCAGTAAATGAACCAATGTCTATACAGCTACACGAGTGTGTGTATACATGTTGCACATGTACATACGTGTATGTATAGAACTAATTTCTGCCTTTAGGTACGTATATAAATCCCATTGGAGATTTCCATCAGTGTTGTGCATATATGAATGAAAGCAGAATTTGGCTTAGGATTTGTAATCAATATATAAGGCTTACTGAGTGATTTGAGATGCTTGGAGAAAGCTGTTACATAAATGTTAGTCATTATTATTTGTAATAATTACCTACAGCTGTAACTATGGCAAACCTCCATATAAAAACAGCTAGCCCCTGACATATGGCTTCTGTGCTTCAGCTCCAGATTCCACCAAAGTGCACAATAAACTCTTTCTTTAAAAGCATGTGCCTAAAGGGAACATGTAAACTCTGGCACGCGATAGCAGCCATAATGACGAGGAGAGAATTATGCCATCCTTATTAGCAGCGGCATTCTGACTCTCACAGAAAGGAATGGGTGTTGGATTGAACCTTATCATGTGAATAACATGCTCCCGAGATGTATTACAGCCATGGGCAATGTAGGCAGCAAATTAAATTCAGGTTGTAACTGGGTCAGGGCTGAAGAACATTTTGTAACCATATTTTTCCAATGTGGCTGCAGAGTAGCTGGATTCTTATTTTGGAGATGTCTTCATTCTCCTTGGTTTTACTTTTAAACCAGATAAATAATAATTAAAAAAACCAAACAAACAACAACCAAAAATCCAAACAAGCAACAAAAAAGCAAACAAACAAACAAACAAACAAACAAGAAACACCCAAAGCAAATAAAACCTTCCAGGTGTCCACTAAGATTTTCTAGCTTTTAAGCTCCCATTTCTGACATGGCCACTACAGCAATTTAAAAGATGAAACACAGAAACTGTTGAACAGCACACAATGCTGCTACTCGATGGTCTCAGGAGGAAGTGAGGAATATGGCATCTGACAAAAACTGCTTGGGAATTTAGGCAAACAGCCTGTAATGGCCAAATTGATTTTGGCCAGGAGTCCAGGGCTAACACCCACAATAAGTATAAGGTGCCATGGGATCTTTAATGACCCCACTGCTTTGGACATAGTTTTACATTTATTTAATGCACATTTTATGTTTGTGAATAATATACTCCATAAAATAAATACAGTCAGGAAATGCCAAACATTGCCAGTTTCCCAAAGGCAATTTCATAGCTCGCAGAGAGTACTCTCAGGCCTCGATTCATGATCGTGTTAAACTTTGTTTATATGAGGTAATCCAATATTTTATTCATTAAAATGCACCATGCACCTAAGAGGAATTAAACAAATACTTCACTATGCACTAAAATTTTTCTTCCCCCTTCAGTGAGGATTAAGCAGAAATATCTCATGGACTCCTGGACCTTGCAGTGTCAGGGAGGCTGCAGATGCTCTGCCACCTTCCCAGCACTCCAGAGAATGCTATAGAGGACACAGAGAATCTTGTGTTTGGAGCTGCCCAGATCCTCTTGGCCTCTGGGGAGAGATTTGATCTGAAAATGGCAGGTGAAGATCCCACCTTGCCTTCATATGCTCTGAGGCTTGCGACAGCTGAAGAGAGATGGCGGGTGCCATACTGAGAAGGAGGGAGAGGTAGCATCAGCCCATGTAAAGTAATTATTCAAAAGATGGTGGAAACGCCTGTGTCTCTGACATCAGCAGAGCATCATAGAATTATAGAACCATTAAGGTTGGAGAGGACCTCTAGGATCATCTATTGCAACTGTCCACCTACCACCAGTATTGCCCACTAAACCATATCCCTAAATCCACATCTGCCCTTTCCTTAAACACCTCCAAGGATGATGACTCCACCACCTCCCTGGGCAGCCTGTGCCAGTGCCTCACCACTCTTTTTGAGAAGAAATCTTTCCTAATAGCCAAGCAGCTCAGCTCAGGGTGTTCATCACCACCAAGCAGCTGTGATGAGAATCTGTGTTTTTTCTCTGTTTGGGCAGGCTATAACAGCCTTTTGTGTTACACCGATGGTAATTTTGCTTGAGTGCAAATAGAACGAGATTTTCAAAAATAGGTCACTAAACTTAGGCTCCAAGGAGTTTATATGTAGACACTTAGTGATTTGATTAAAAAAAAGCAATCTGAGTGCCCAAGGTCTCCCAGAATTGTCAGATCTGTAGCCAGGCAAACACAGAAAGCTATAATCAGGTCTGAGCAATTATGTACATATTTGTAATTTTAAAGATTATGCTTCTATTCTCGTAATGACTGGGGTTTCATACAACCTTTTGTATTTACTTTCTTTTTTTTTTATTTTTTTTTTTCCTAAAATATTTTTTTAGGAAAATGATGGTGATGGTTTCCTGAAATCCAGATCAGGTCCTGTAGGAAAGACCAAAGTCTGGTTCACGTATGCCATCCTGACCTGCATCCTGCTCAGTACACTGCACAGCGCCTGGTGTCAGCACCAGAACAGATCTTCAGCCATCTCTGAAGGTCCAATCTCCTCCCAGCGCTGAGAGCTGCTCAGGCAGTCTGCACTCAGCAAATGGATCAGATGTGACTCCAAACACCACACATCTGAGAACAATGTTTCATACTTCCATCTCATTTTTCATGCATGAATTCCAGTGCTTCTTGAAAAATATTGGCAGTTAGAAAAGCCATGCAATATTTCTGGAGCATAAGTAAGTATTGCCCTGAGGGCCATCCTGCCACAGGTGACTTTGATTCCCTTTGCAAGGTTTATCTTCTAAAAGTCTTCTGAAGAATGAGCAATGAAATGTCTTGTGGCCTGGATTATATGTAAGGAAGGAATGGTCTTGCTTGTTTCTTCTCAGCAGGGCTTTTCTGAATTCAGGTTTTTCTTGTCAGCCCCCATTACCGGAACAGAGCATCTCTGGACTTTGAACAACATTTGCAGTCCTCCAGGCTCACAGACTTGCAATTACTTGAGGTGCACATCTGACGCAGATGCATCATTTGGGAGACATCTGTCCTGCTGAGCCACAGCATCTGACCTTTCGCTAGAGACCAACTTGGTTGCCTGATAACAACTGCATTCCAATCAACCTGTTGTGTGCAAATGTGTGCGTCACCCACTCACGCTTATGCTTTGCTGTTGCTCATTGCATCCTCTTCCTCCTCCTGCCTGCTGTGTCCCTGTGGCCAAGTGGCTATTGCCATTGCTGGGAGGCCCACTGCTCTGGCTTCTGTTCTAAAGAATCGTTCTTGTGCTGAGCTCAGTCTCTGCTGGCTGTGGCATGCAGCACAGAGGAGGTCAGGGTAGGTGACCTTAATAAGTTATTTGGCCTAAAAAATCTATTACTCTCCTCTGTTTCGTTAGTCACAGCCCCAGGAGCATTAAGACAGGGGTGTTGCCATGATGATGTCTGTCGTCGGGAGACTCATACCAGGAAATGAAGGCCAAGACTGTCAATTTCCAAATTTGATATAGAGTGAAAGGGTGTTTCTGCAAAAATGATCAAAGCTGGGATTGATCTAACATGGGTATTTCAAACCACGTGTTTGGGGCAGGCAGGCTGCAAGCACCTCTCACACAGTAGTGGTGCTTGAAACACTGAACTCAAAACTTGAAACATCATTCCCCCTTTTTAAATGTCAAATCTTCCATATATCATTCAGCAGGAGATCCTCCTAATTAATTTAGACTTTTCTCTCATGGGTCACACCCTTTATCACTTCCCACTCCGTATGACTTGACTTACAGAACACTTGGCTTCAGATGCAGCCTCAGTCCTGCTCTTTGCATGCTATTTGCACACAAATTACTTACATCCCAGTATTAGTCATTCTTCTGTTTCAGCAATGCATTTTTTGTATGTTGTGAGTCTGAGGCAGAAGGAGTATGGTGTGGTTGTGTGAAATCGCTCCCAGTGTGGGAATAAGTCCATGCCATTGTTTAAAAAGGAGTATTTCAATGCATGTAAAACAGCATGGCTTGAGTCAGATCCACCTGAGCTGCTTTTGTTCTTCTGTGCAGCACAGATGTCTCTAGATGAGGCTTTTAAAATAAATAATACAATAAATTAAAAATAACAAAATAAAATAAAAATCTAATAAGATAAAATAAAGTAAAACCACTATCCCCTTCCCCCTCCCATTTTGTTCCAGTGTAATGCCAAAAACTACAGCATGCTGTCTCAAGCTCAGATGTGTGCTCACGGCATTCCCATTTTACCAGCCATTGTAAGGAATGTGGTCCAGATGACAGACCAGTTGGGGTTGGGAAAAAGGGGAGGCACGCAGATCCTGAGAAAGCAGAGAGACTTTTGAGCAAGTACAAGATTTTCGTTATCCACGGAGCTGTAATGGCAATGATATTATTCACACCCAAGTCAGGGGTGTCACATCAGTGGGTATAAGTGCCTGACTCGTATCAGGATCTGAAGGCCATCAGAAATGAGAAGCATCGTGGCAGATCTACACAGCATTTGGTCCTTGTCTCTTCTGGAATCCCTCAGCGCGGGAATCATATCAACCCCTGCATGTGGGGAAAAACTTGGAAATGTGGACAGAAAGCACCACGCTTGCAGTGCTGTAAATCACATAAAAGGAATTAAAAATGCAAAGCTTTACATATTGGGGAGCCCTCACTGGAGGTTTATAGGCACTCCGGCTGACGGCACTAGGAAAACTACGTAACAGAGACTGGAAACAGGCCTTACAAAATCACTAGTTTGAGATAGCTGTTCACCAGAAACAGCTGGGGATAATTCTTCATCTTTCCCTGGAACAGCTTTGTCAGCTTCAGATCGGTGCGTGGTGAGGAAGGTGGCTGTGCGGCTCCTCTGACGTCCCTGTTTGTCACGGCTGGCTGAAGCGCAGCAGCTGGTTCTCCGCTGGCATCCAGGTGAAACCGTAAAGAGGAAACTCTGTCCAGAGTCTCGGTGGATTCTGTGTTGCCTGCAATGCCAAGACTTGCCTGAGGCTCCGAGGTTTCGTCTCTGGGAAAAATTAGGAGGTCTTGACAAATAATTGTAACATGCTGTTATAGAGAATCACAGGAAGGAATGACAAAATCCCCAAATGATTGGGTATTCTGTTCCTTTGTAACATTTTGCTTTTATTAATGAAAATTGTGTGCACATATGTTATTCAGTGGCCAGTTTGCTGTATCCCATGTTTGAGTCCTTTGTAACATACGTCAGATTTAATACATTCCTTTGCCTTCACCTATTCTGTCTTCACCTGCAAAAGCTCTTACTGGAAATGGAGACAGACACTGAGCTGCAGATAATCTCTGTAAGATCATGCAAGTTTTTCTTATGTTTCAACTGATGAGGGTCCCTATCATATGAGTTTACCTTCTGTTTTGGCTTCAAGTGGATCCCATGATGCAGAGCAAAACTCAGCAGAAAAAGAATGAGTTTTCCACCCCAGATGGTAAATTGGTTCAGTTTCACTTGAATCTTGGCTTCTTTGCAAATGTTGTTGCACTTGGCCTTGTAGATTATAATGAAATTTCAAACTAGGATTGTTTTGCTATGTAAATTATGTATTGGGCATATTCCATTCTTGGATGGAGTAGGACTTTCCAAGCAATTACTCCTGTTATCTCCAGAGGCTACTGTGATACTTGGAGATGAAAACATGGAGATTTCTCTCCCTTCGAAGTAATATGGAAGAGAAGGAGAAAACGACCTACCCTTGATACCACTGGAGTAATGCTGAGCTTCTTGGATAGGATCAGATGAAGGAGTCGTTGCAAGAGCTGGGCTGGAAAATGGTGGAGTAGAGAAAGGAAGATGAAGATCCGAAGATTTTGGGACTGAGGAAGGGAGGGGCAACTGGAATATAGATTGGTTCTGGGAGTCAAAGAGACTGGCCTTTGCAAGATGACTATAATATTAATATGTAATTATATATACACAATAGTTATATAATGGCCTGGAGGAAATCTTGATCGTGGCTGTACTTTTTTTTTTTTTTTTTTTTTTTTTTTTTTTTTTTTTTTTTCTGACAGGAATTTCATCCCTTGCTTCAGTGCCAGAGATGATAGTAACGTTTTCTTGAGTTTTGCATCAGCAGTTCTATGTTTTGGGATAGGAAATTAGGTCCTGTTCTTCTTGGACATTGAGGAGCCAGAAGATGCCAAGATATTTCTAAGCCCCAGAAGTAGAGGCTATAGGAATGAAGCAGAAGCCAAGCCAAAAGCTTCTCTTTTGGACAACTGCAGCTGCTGCTTTCCTCGAGCCCAACCAGACACTTGTGAATAGGCTGTCCTGTGGACTTTCCGTTTCATCTGGCATATGGGGTGGAGATTTTGTACCAGAGCTGTACTGATTTTGTCCAAAGTTTTACTTTTACTTTTGCCAAGATTAAGATCCATTCAGAGGTTCTTATCCAGCCAGCTCCCCTGCAGGTGCCAGGACATGACTGGATGCATTAATGGCTCACTCTCTCTTAAAAATGAGATGCCGGCTATGCTGCATTGTTGCTCTGTGAGGAGCTCATAGTACCTCAAGGAAAAAGGATTGGAAGGGATGTGACGCAGTGCATCTCCCGCCTCAGGCCACAGCCTCTGTGCAGCCCACAAGCTGTAATGTTTTCAGAAGTACTGAAATCACATTTTCAGCCTCTACTTCCCTTTGTTAAGCTGGAAACAGGCTCAGGCAGGCTAACTGTCTTGAGCAAATGTGTGTTCACCAGGTGTTGAATTTACTGACTACAGGGAACTTTAAAATCAAAAGTACACTGCATCCTGTATATCTGGCTATAAGTCACTTCTGTTTGGATGAGATAAATCTACCTCAAAGCTCATGTAAATGATCTCCAATAAAAGAGTGAGTTATTTCATTGAAATAATAGGATTGGGCTTATTTTCTCCTGTTTACAGTTCAAGTCATGGCTATGTTCCATCAAAACATGCCTTGAGATTCAGTTGTTGCTGCCTACTTGTTATTTAAAGCTACATTCATTCTGCTTCTAACAAACGTAGAATGTTTATAAGCACGAGGAATACATAATGCAATGGAAAATTTCACATCCTATCTGACTAATACTCCAAACTTTTTGATTTGAAAGGTCACAGGAAAAGAGTGTGGTGCAATGCACCTCTTGCAGATTCTTTGGTGTTTGTCTGTGGTTCTATTTCCAGCCTCTCTATTGTTGTGCTACTTTCTAAGCTCTGTTTCAGCCTCTGGAAGACACTCCCTCCGCAGCCTTCCCCTGGCTCCTCAGGCAGCCCCACTTCCTTGACAGCCTTCAGCTCACTTAGGTTGAGGTGACAACATAATGGAGCTGCTGACGGTCAGGTTTCAGAAAACAATCAGGCACGTTATGAGAAACAATCACTAAAACACAAGCACTTAGAGAAGCCAGAGATAAAAGAGTCTCATTTTCTTGGCAGCCCATGTAGATGTTCTGCAGTGACTGATGATACGACTGTTATCTTGACACCATACTCTCCCATGTTGAAACTGTTTATGGGAAACAAACATCATGTGAAAAACAGATTGCCAGACACTAAGTAAATCACTCTGATGAAGAACGAGTCAAGTACTGCCAGTTTTACCCACACTGTCATTGTTATGATGTAACACATTCCTCATGACTGATATTGTATCCAAATTAGGGCACAAAACCTTCTCTTGATCAGTTAACCGAAATTCCCTGCCTTGTAATAACAACTGCACACGCACATGCTCGCTCACACACAAACCCCAAACCTGAGTGCCTACAGAATGAAACCCCGCACTCGTGGAGGATTAGGGAGGTGGGCAGATATTATACAAACTGTAAATGTTATCCCCTGCCCTCTTTAATAAACTGTTGCAATCTTCAGAGTTCTGCTAGTAATGATTAATAAACATTTGGTGTGCTAAACATATGGAAAAATCATCCCATCTGGACCATTTAAAACTAGGACGTAGACTTTATCTTTGTTTATTTCATCCTTAGCTAAAAGGCTTATTATGAATTGCTATAATCCAAGAAGCCAACCATGGAAGACAGACAAGCTCTTTAGATAAAACCAAAAAGGCAAGTTTTCTAACCGAGGACCAGATGTATTTTTGGGTATTGCCCTTGTACATATTTAGCTGAGCTTTTCAAGTGGTGAAGATTTGCATGTTTGTTTTGCAATACTAATGAATATGTTTTAGATTTACATTTTAGAAAATGGAAACTTTTATCTTCTTGGGGCTTTGTAAGTTAATGATTTCCAGAAGATAGTTTGGTATCCTCTTTTAACCCTTCACCATTGAAAACATATCACTTTCCGAGTCACGAGGATCCAGTGCAGGCCTGCTGAACTAAACCCGGGAGATATATGTGACTCTTTCTATTGTTTATTTCTGGAATTACATAAAATGTGGGTTTTTCATTCTCAATCTAGTGAAAACATATGTAAATGGCAAATTATTTTAAAACTAACTAAATGTGAATCGTGGGGTGGGCATCGCTGTACACACGATCCTTTAATCAGATAAATAAGGAAAATACTGTTGAAGAACATTGTTTTGAGGCACGGTATCTTCTATGAGTTACTGTTTCTGCCAGTTTGGTGTAGGAAGGGAAATGTGCTGTATTGCAGCAGTTTTACTTCTGGTAGAGTGAGCAAAGTTGCAGTTTCATGATGTAGATTTTCCCCATTTGATTTTCTTCAGAGAGGTTATGAGAGAAAATAATTAATGAATAAAACATATTTTTTCAAAGGCTTACCCACACTGGCAATTTTTATTTGACAATGTCCCTATCAGAAATGAAAAATTCTTCCTTAGGGAACAACAGAACATTTTAATACAAGAGATAACTAGAGCTTTGAACTTTGAGTGGTTGACAAATCAGACTGAAACAGCTTTTCTTCCAAATATTTCCAATTGTTCATGCAAAATATGATAGCAAACTAAGTATGATCTCAAAGGAAGATGCAGTTTCTTGTAGTTATATTATGAAACGTTGCAAATCCCTACCTCTCTAGGATGTTACAGTAAGGGTGGTGTCCCAGAAGGGTTCTACCCTGGAAGACTGTGGGGTCTCTGCAAAGCCAAAGCAATTTGCAGTGAAAACAGTTCTGGTAAAAACAATTAGGTTACCACATATCTGTTGTACAGACTTAGCAGGCCATTCATGCATGCAGATGTGTAATACATGTATTTACACATGCATAGACTATCAGGTCTGCAGTTGCACCTGCATCTTTGAGGGGGGATTCCTAAAACCTGGACAATATCCCAGTCATACTATGGAGGCCATTCAATAAAATACCTGTCACCTCTTCTTTTTTTTTTCGGAAAGTAACTATCAAAGTCAAAGTCATTGCTCCCTTGTGCTCTTGATACAGTAAAGGAATGCATGACACAGTGCACATGGCCAGCAGTGACATACCAGCACAGTGCCTCCAGGAGCAGCAAGTTCCAGCTCCTTTGTACCATTTACCCTTTGCCTTATTGTCAGTATGATGCCATGTCAGCTCTAGGTGGGGCAGGTCTTATGTTTCTGGGGCACTTTTAACAGCTGCAGAGTGCACAGGTAGGTTAACATAAGCTCAGATTTGCCTTTCATACCCTTGTCATGTTAACAGCAGACTGCTGACGTCAACGGGGGTAAATCTTTGTTTATTCCAAGGCAGCTCCTATGCAGATCTAAGGACACAACAATGTGTGTGAAGGCAGAAGGTGGGACAGGGCTCTGACCAGTGCCACATAGAAGGTGGTTGGTAGCTGAGATGGGCACAAGGTTTTACATGCATAGGCTTAACTGGAGCTGGCTAAGATGAGTCAATCACAGTGCCCAGGGCTCAAGGATCCTCTATGGATCATGCTGCTGTAGCTCTCAGACTCTTTCCACCAGTGTGGGAGCATGATAGTCCTATGTGGAGCCAGGAGTTGGACTCGATCCTTGTGGGTTCCTTCCATCTTGGAATATTTGATTCTATGATCCTATCACCTGTCTGGGCACAGCAGCTGGGGCATACTGCATGTTCATGAGCTCTCCTGAAAAAGGTGGGAACATAGTGGGAAATGTCCTGTAGGCATAACTGGCCCCTAGGCTATTTGCTATACATTTAATTATAGTCAGTTTAAGCTTCTGAGCTGCCCAGCACAGGTTTTATTTCAGGCACAGCGTTGCAGAGAACATGCCCTTACCTTGAGCAGCGGTGTGCTTTTAACAGTGCCTTTCAGTGACACTGGTCTTCCATCACTGTAGCAACTCTAATGGCTGCTTTGGCATTGTTCTTTTTCTGTAGGTGAAACTGAGGTCAAAAATAAGGCAATAATCCCTGTTTGCTTTGCTTTCCTACTGCTTTTTCTGTTTTCATTGTCTGTAACACTAATACCTCCATTTCCATCAACTTGTGTATCAGTATGAGTGCCGCTCGAGAAATGACAACTGTGCTCTGCTGAAGCAGTACTAATACTGTATTCTAATACTGAAGATTTGTATTTGCATTAAATTGAGAGTGGCTTGTGCACCAAGAGGCATTCATTGCTTTGCAGGGAACAGGAGCCGTGCCCAGATTAGGGTAGTGGTCATGCAGTCGTTAACATGAACTAAATGAGCTGGACTTGAATTCACTCCATTTCTTCATGTGGATGCAGCATGTACTGGCTTGAGCTGAATTAATACATGTTAATTAAATACCACCTAAGCACAGCTTTTCCTCTAGATCGGACAAAGCTGACACACTGCCTACAGACCCTTCTCCGTCCAACCTTCAGTACACACAGGATGTGGCTCTCTATTTATTTTATCTTATTCCATTTTTTCTCCAGGACTCCTAATTCTTCCAGCGTATCTGAGATGGATGGAGAATAAAGCAGACCAATGTCACGTATGAAGCAGGAAGAAGTGGGATAGTTATGTGGTTAAGGTAATTGGCTGTGATCTGGGAGAAGTAGCTTTTATCTCTGTTTCTGTCATAAGGTTCCTGTGGGAGGTTGAGCTTAAATCTCTCACCAAATTTTTGGAAGTAGCTGCTAATATTTTCTTCATTATTTTCTGGGAATTCCATGTAGGGCACTGGAGCCTGATTTTCACAAAGACAGCTGAAGTCAATAAAACCTGCAGATGTGGGGCCGCTCTGAGAATTTGAGGTCTTGGGTGGTTGGCACTGTACAGCAAGCAACAGAGGTGAAGAAAGAGGGTCTTAAAAAAGTCCTGAGTTCAGGTTCCCCCAGATTTATTGCAGCCTTGCTGTTTCATTTTGCCAAGGACAGCTGGATCTGCATTCAGAGAGCCCTGAGAGAGTTTGTCTCCCTCAACGGCACAGGGAAGCAGAATCAGGCAGAGTAGGGGGCAGAGGCTTGAGCATTACTTCCCTCTGACTGGAGATGCCACTGTAGTCGCCGTGCCAAAGGTAAACACTAGTGCTGACTATCTGAGTGTAAACCTCCATCTTCTAACTACATTTCCCTTCTGCACAATAGTATGGTTATAAAGATAACTTCCCTACTTCACGTGGATGTTCTGACCAGATCTACAATGGTAAACTAAACAAGCTGTTCTCCACTGTTCTCCAATGCCAGCTGGAACAAGGGGCTTTTGTCCATGCCATTGAGCTCCAAGTCTCCAAAACTAAAAGGCTGTATGCTGACTGAAAGTGGCTCCTGATCTCTGGTCTCTGCAAAGTGTGCCTAGGAACGGCTTGGGAAAATGCTGCTTGTCCCAGCCTCTATGCATGCCAGGACCCATTCCAGCAAAGCAACAGCAGTGGTGACAGAGCTGCAGCACCCAGGAATGCATCCTGGCATTGTTTAATTTCCTACTATAGATGTAGCCTCTGGCTACCAAAGGGAATCAATGAAGAAAGAACATATCGCCTTCCCTCTGTGTGAGAGGAGAAGAATATTTCTAGCACAGGCTAGAAATTACATTTGATTTTTGCTCAGCTTCAGGTGTGGGGAGCATTTGGGTGACGGGGGAAAAGGGCTTCAATGAGTAAGGCTTTGACAGATCTGACTCTAGATAGCAATTAACTCTTCTCACTGGCCAGCACTGAATAAAGCCACTTCAAGACACCTAAGCAAACCTGAGCAGGTATCCAGCTTGCCAACAATCCCTTCTATGCTGAAGTGTAGTATGGCAATGCATGCACACAAGCAGAAGTTCAGACAGCCTTAATGCTCACACCTACATGATCTTGGCCCCACAGTACTGTTAATGAATCAAGACCCGAGCTTGCTCTATCCATGCTCTGAGTTGATAGATGTAACCCGTCTTGGGAAGCCATATGTTCTGCCTGCCCCGGGAGTCATGGTTTAAGTTAAAATGTATGTCAAGCCCTGCTTAGTGCCAGAACGCAGGCAGTCTGTGCATCTGCCTCGTGTGTCATGCATTAAGCCCCGCGGAGAGGCAGGAAACATTAGTGGGAGAGCCATGCTGCACTCACGGGGCTGTGCAGCATCTAGATGGAGCTGGCAAGCATCCTGCAGCCCCAGGGCCATGCAGGGGAACTTGAGTGTGACAAAGTCTGCTGCATACACAAGCCATTGTATCAGTTTTGCTTAACGGCATAGCAACCTTCTAGTCAGGATCGTGATTTCATGTAAATCTAGATTTTTTTTTTTGTTTTCATTTTTACTTTTTTTTTTTTAAAAAAACATATATTCTCAGAAGCAATCAGGATGCACTGCACAATCTTCCTTGTGAGTGTGCTTCAAAGATGCTCCAACTCAGACCTTAGCCAACATCACCAGATGGATTCAAGTGACTGAAATCCTTTGTGGTCTCAGCCAAGGCACTCACTGTTGTCATCTTGAAACTTTGAGTAATGAGAACTTGACACACCTCTGTAGAGGATAATAACCAAGTTTTATCCCTAGTGACATCTACACAGGCTGGCTGAAAATGCCGAATGACTGATTGCACTGGTGGATTTTAGGGTTTACTCCTTGGCTGCAGTAAGCCTGCTCCTCAGATAGGAGTTTTCCATTGACTTCGATGAAAGTTGGACCGCATTCATTTTCTTTCCATACAACTAAAAGCGGCCATCAAAATCTTGCAGTCTCCTCTTGGCCAATTTTCAGGCAAAACTTTCACTGTAAATCAACTGAGATCTACCAAAGAAAGAGACATTGGAATCATCCCATTCCCCTGATATTATTTGTAGCAACCATTTCTCAGAGTATTATTAATATCGATAATTTACTGCATGAATTATACTTCATTATGCTCTTTCAAGCCCTGATTCTTCAGATTGCAAGAGTGGAAACTTGGCGTGATGACTGCAAGCCCAGATTTCATTTTATTTTATTTTTTAAGAAAAATGTATTACTGATTTATAGGACAGCAAACCCTACAAACTTTATAAAGAGTTCCACACACTTTTTTTTTTTTTTTTTCACAGACTTTGGACCAAAGCAGGTTTATTTTTAAATACAGAAACTGACTTTTCTTAATCTTCTTGCAAGTTCCAGTATTACCAGTTCATAGGAGGCTTGCTAATACTGACATCCTTTCCAAGGGTGTTTCCTGTAACTTGGCGTCTTCCCGAGAGGTGCTGAGTGCAGTCAGCTTTGATTTGTTAATACACTGGGACCTGATGTTGTTCTGGATAAAAACTAAAGAGAAAAAGTCATGGGGAGAGCTCTGTTTCTCAGCAAACGACAAACCTGTTTTTCCCCCCACTCCAGCAGCTGTTTCAGGCATACAGCTGCATTTGCTGCTGTCAGGATAGTGACATAATCATTTTGCACAGAGAACAGCTTTGTTGGGCCAAAATTAGTCCCCAGATTGGACAGGAGGAAACCTGATCTTTCATGACTTTGGCTGGAGGTGGATACCTATACAGCAGATCAGACATGCATAAGCTCTGTAAAAGCAGTGGCGGGTCTTGGGGTCCCTCAGATGATATATCCAGAGTGCACAGAAGGTTGGAGCTCTTCTTCTTACCCATTCGGATGAATGAAGGATTAGCCCCTCACATGCTTTATAGGGAAAAACACTCTGACTTCCACTCCAACTCATTAATACAGAAGGTTGAGGCCAGGAACTTGCCTTTTTCAGACCTCACTCTGGGAAAGACAAATTTAATTTTTGCTCAGCCTTAAAATCTCTTTCCAATGGCCTGAGAAACTTTTATTTTGATGGTGTATCTTGCAATAGCCATGCAGATTAGTTCTCCTGTTCAAAATTCCATTAAAAGGGATTCCTGTGGATACAATTCCCATGAGAATATTGTGTAGTTAGGATAATACACAGTCAACTGGGATCATTTTGCATCTAAGCTATTCTCACTTTTCTGGAACTTTTCTCACTGAGGGAACTTTAGAAAAATCCATCTAATTTATAGGACTCCTTGGGCCTGGGGACCACACATCAAGCTGCAATATTTAACATATCATAGCAGCAGCACAATGCCATATAAAAATAACACAATAAATGATTAATAGACTAACTCTCTCAAACTCTTTCCCTCTGATTATTTCTTTACAATTAAAACAAGTTGGTAGGGTACTTTCAGAAGAATAAGTGATTGCTCTCTGAAGCCATCCACTGCTGGTATTTGTTTAAGCTTAGGAGAGCAGGACCTTTCCTGGCTGCCTGCTTAGCACAGTGCCATGCAGACACTCCTCCTAGTTCCAGACGTGCCTCCTCCAGCTCTTGCTCCTGCTGCCTGAGCTGCAGGATGCATGGCTGGTGCATGCCGTGCTCTGCTAATACTGTCCTCGTAGGTGGCTGCTGATCATCCCTAGTGGTGTCACTGGGATAGCCTTGGCACCCAGCATGGGCCAAGCTAGGCTACATCTGCCTCCAGGACTGAGCCGATATGGAAAACACGGGGAAGCTCTCCCATCTTGGCTTGAAGAAATCTGGAGAGAAGCACCCAGAATCCCAAAGGTTCAAGGCAGTGTGATGTAAAAACTTTGATCATTCAAGTATATTTATATTTCACTGTTTTATAAAAAAATGTGTCACTGCCATTAGTGCTGGTCTGTCAGCATACATATGTGAGGACACTGCATCTTCATCATGGTCAAATTAAAAGAAGAGGGACTACAATACATATACATATCCCAGGGACTTTCAAGGGATGCCATACACTCTGGGGTATAGCATATTGCTTTATGGGAGGTGCTGTTGCACGAAGGGTTTGCATGTCCTTAGGGATAATTTTGCCATTGTGCAATTTTCTCTGCCTCTTTACTACGCAGAACTGAATGTGACTGAGACATCTGCAGTTGACATTGCTTTTAGGCTCACGGAAATAGCATGAGGATGGCTGACCTCCCAGGCTTAGGGTGCAGCTGTACCCTCTGGTCTCAACCTGGTGGCATGCATGTTGCAATGGGATCTTGCAATGCACCACCCGTTTATCAGAGGGGAACCCATGTGTCTGAGAAAGGAAAGACATATGCTGTGCCCCAGCAGGTCTGTTGTCTTGTTAACTAGGATTGCAACACAGAGTGGAAAAAACATCTGCCCTGCAAGGGAGACACATCTATTATGATACATGGATGAAAAACTTTGAAATGATGAAAGCAGCTTCTCTGGAAGCATACACCACTGCCACAAACATGGGACCAGATGTGTTCCTTGAGAAGCTGGTGCTGCTCTGCTATGGAAATACTGCTGATACTTTGTGGAAACCAGCTGAGGTCAGAAAGTCTCACAGCAGACCAGAATAGTGTGTCTTGGAGAGAGCTGGGGCTCTGAAAATAATGGAGGAAATCTTAGAGAGGTCTGAGGTGGTGGAGTTCCCAGAACATCTCTAGGTACAGGCAACTGTCAGAACACGTGCTTCACTTCCCTCTCCTTCTCTGTGTGAGCCTAAAATCACAGAATCACAGAATGTCAGGGATTGGAATGGACCTCAGAAGATCATCTAGTCCAATCTCTCTGCTGGAGAAGGAACACCTAGATTATTTAGGTCACACAGGAATGCATCCAGGCAGGTTTTCAATGTCTCCAGAGAAGGAGACTCCACAACGTCTCTAGGCAGCCTGTTCCAGTGTTCTTGTTACCCTTAGAAAAGTGTTAAAAAGTGTTGTTTCTTGCTGACTCCAGCCAGGAAAAAGGGTTTCATGTGTTTTCTCTTTGTTGTAAGACAAACATACCTGTTTGCATTCAAAGCCTGTCAGGAAAGTAATATTTTCCAACTCAACATGGGATTTTAAAAAGGTATGGGGAAGTGTGACCAGTGAGCTGTTAAATCCCAGTGAGCAGACTTCAAATTGTGGCTACAGCAGCCAATGCACAGCACTTAGCGACAGAGGTTTGCTGAGCAACCTTTACAGCTAAAATGGGCCAGAAGCAACTCTCAGAACCTCCGAGCTGGTGACCTCAGATACCTACAGCCTTTGATAGTTTGTCCTCCTACAGCTTGTGTATGTGTGTGCAGCAAAAAAGCTTGTCTGCAGCAATAGGATTTTCCCAGCTCCTAATCTCCAGGGGTGTGAAGGCTAGCACTTCTTGCTGGGTTTTAGTGCACGAAAGACAAAGAAAAGCTGCAGATGTGAGCTTCCCCTTGCTGCTGCTCTATGAAGACTGAAGCTACCTTGTGCCTATCCCTTGACTTGAAGCAAAAACAGGTGATGCTGGCAGCAAGGTGCCAAGCTTGAAGGGCTTACCAACACTGCCTTTACTATCATGGCCGTACAGCTTTCTTGGCTCCAAACACCAGCTGAACAAGCTTCTGTCTGCCCACGATATGCTCTGTCAACAAGTGCACATCAAGCTTCAGATAAGATCTTGAAGGTGTTGGATGTCTTCCTAGGATGTGCTGATGTTCACCTTGGTGGGAACTGAGCAGCATCTCAGCGTCACTCATTCTCTGTGTTGCATCATGGAGGTTCAGGATGTTTGCGTGTAATATTTCAGTACACAGTGAATAATACATTGTTCAGTTGCACAATGAGATACGGATGAATTTGATTTCCTGGGCAGAATCAGATCTGAGCTGGCTCATGCAGCCTCTGTCAGTATGGCAGATGTTGTACTGGTGTGGATGTCCGTAGGCTTCTGCACTTAAGGGCTGAACTGCAGGATCATGGTCTCATCACAGCCACAAAATCTGAAGAGAAAACTAATTGCCATCTGCAGGAATAGCCCCTCCTCCCCTTGTTTCCCTATTGCAATGCTCAACTCAAATAGATGCTTATTTTAATACAAAGCAAAAATTAAACATTAGAGAAGTCTAATATCCCTTTAATACTGAGTAATGCAAACATTGCTGGCTATTAACTAGCAAGGTGATGTAAGGGTCTCTCACTTTCCTTTCAGTGTTAATAAAGTGTGAGGGGTTCTGTTAGATACAAAATTATTCCTCCCTGTTAGCTATTCAGCTTGCATAGACCAACTTAACGAGTTTTCATGGTCATTTTCTTCAAAGATAAGAAATAGAAAACTAACAGCATATGGGCATATGCACACAAACACACACCCAGACCCACACAAATACAAATATATATGCATGCAAACAACCCACGGCCAGTTGAAGAGACAAAAATAAATCTGCATCTGATATTCCACAGCTATTATATCTCAGGCTTCTTTGTCAAAAGGGGAAAAAGTGCAGCATGCTATTTTTCAAAGTTTTAGAAGCTTTACGCAATGACGGCATTTACTGCAAGTTATGCTGAACATTCATCAACCCCTGGCACAGAACTCTAGATAATCTGGATACACACATAGGAAAAGACTCTGATATCAGTATGAATGCTACAGCAAACAATGGGACTTGGTAGGGAAACCAGTGTGACCTGAGAATGAAACTCAGGTATTGGTCTCTTTTCCCTGCAACAGCTGATGGTGTGCATGGGCCCAGACGAATCACTCTTTTCCCCCTCTTGTCATCTCCTTAATTTATATTCATGACTGCAAGAGTGAAGATGGTGTAGCTTTGCTGCTGACTCTTACAGCCGTACGATCAGGTTGTGGATCTCAGCTCTGAATAGATGTGCTTATCCTTTCACCACAAACTTCAGTGGTCCTGAATGCCCAGGAATAGGGCTGGTCTTCACAAAGCAACACAGATCCAATACTATCCACTGAGAAGGGCCTGGTTGTGACCCTGTAAAGAGATGTATTAGACAAGTCAGATCATTGGAATCCCTCTTCACCCTCAGACAAGGTCCAACCTACCCAAGATTTCACTTGCCTGCTGGAAATGCCTGTTTTAGATGCAGTGATGACTCCATAGGTATCCATAGGAACGTGATAAGGTACTTACTGCAAACATCTCATATAACTGCTCCAAACAGATGAGGAGTTGCCTCTAAGTCCTTACAGAAAGTGGAGTGACAGATTGCTTTAAAGTCTTCATTCTATAATGCAAAACTCTTTTGGTAAAGTAGAAACCAAAGCCTGTCCCCGCATATTTGACAGCTGAGGAACAGAGAACGTTTGCTTTTATGCCACCTCTCCAGAAAATGTCTCAGTTTACAGCAACGCTATAATATTTTGCAATGAAGAAGGACAAGTGACATAAATCAGCTACTAATTTTACTGTGGATGAAGCAATTATTTTAAATAATTTGTGGTCAAGGTTGCTTGCCACTGCACTTTTATTCAAACTCATTTGAAGTAATGCTTTCTTAACCTCACTAAATAAAAAACGGAGAACCAGAAAGCAATAGATCTTCATTAGATTCCTGTGTATAAGCGTCAGCCAAATCATTATCATTAACAAATTCACCGGGCATATCTAACCTTGGTCCAGGATTTAGACCTAATAACATCATTAACCATTTCACTTACATCATTACTGAAGTTCCCTGAATCACCTTTCTTGAGCCATTTTTTGTGGATGAATCTTACATGTTATTAGTTCAAGACTAAAGGTGTGATCGTGCTCATTTGAGTTGGATTCCTACAAAGTCATAGATGACTGCATATTCAAGGCTGACCCAAATCTCTATCTTTTTTCCTTTCTTTTAGACAGTAGTAGTTTTAGGGGAGAATTCATAATCTTTGTGAACTAATCAGAGAAAAAGAGCTAAGAAAATCTGAACACATTCATAGAATTGATAGAACTGAACAAAGACAACCAAGGACAAAATGTCTATGGTTCTTGAATGAAACAGAAGAATTGGTATTTGTTAAAGAAATTAAACCTACATTCCAAATTCACTCAGCAGAATTAAAAAGTAGGTACTGTGTCTAGCAACATGTTGTGGATAAGTTGGTAGCTCTATTACAACTATAAAACTTAAAAAAAAATACACAGAAAGTGAAATCCAGGTCAAAAAACTAAGGATGAGCATAAAAGAATATTACAAGTATGTAGGACAAAATGAGAAAGGCCAACACACAGAATAACGTAAAGAGGTATAAACGGTAACGTGAAAACACTGTATAGTTTTCTTGGTCGATGAGGACCAGAGAACGCTTTGGATGGCTAATAAATTGGACAGGAAAGCTAATAGCAAAACATGCCAAGAAGGTTGAAGTGTTTAATGTCTTTTATTGCTTCAGTCTTCATTAAAAAGCCGACTGTAATCAGATGGTTGACACAGTTAACGTCAACCACAAAAGGGTAAGAACTCAGGCAAGAATAGGGAAAGAAATGTTTAGAAACTGCTAAGATAAATTAGATTTTCTCAGATCAGGCAGGCCTGTAATTCACCCTAGGTTACTTAGGGAACTAGCTAAAAAATCTTGAAGGCCATGGTAATTATCTTGGAGAATTTGGATGATGCTGAGCTAGAAAAAGGCTGTCAGAGTGCCTATTAAAAAAAAAAAAAAGAGAGAGAAAAAAGAGGACACAGAGTCCCAGCTGGCCTGACTTTTGTTTTCCAGAAAGATCTTCGGACAAGGGATCAAATGATCTGTGAGAGAGCAGACTTACTGGTGTTATCAACATAACTTGTCAAGACCAGATCGTATCAAACCAGTCTTTTTGTTTGTTTTTTCTATGATGAGGTAACAAATCATGTAGATAGGCAAGAATGCAGTAAGGTTTTTGACACTGCCTCAGACGGCATTTTCATTCGTATCCAGGGACTTGTGGTCTGAATCATGGGCCTCTAACTTTGCTGGGTTCAACAAACAATACTGAAAAATTCTGCATTTCTTTTCTTGTCAGCCTTGGTTTGAAGGTTTCATGAACACACTGCTGCGTGAGTGCCATGGCTAAGGGACCACTGATTCTTGATGAGACTGCTGCAAAATGCCCACAGTGCTGCTTGGAAAACGACAGACAAGAATGAGCTGTCAGAAATTCAATATTACACAGAAAGCATTTATCAGGTAAGGTTCTAAGAGACTGTCCTGGGTGTGGATCCGCTATTATCATTACAGTAACTGAAGTGATAGACTAGAGAGTATGTATGTTAACCGTATGTGTGACTCTAAGCACCGACAAACTGCCAGCATCTTGGAGGACAGGCCTGAGAAATGGGAGAAATGCTCTGAAAGGGATAGGATAACACTGAATACAAACAGGCATGTCGGTAAGGCTAAATGTCTCTCTGAATTCTTGATGGGAAGTGAGAGGAGAGGTAGCAAAGATCTGGGAATTGTAGTGGATCATGAGCTCAGCGTGAGTCAGTAATGACATTTTGTTGTGAAAGAAGCAAATATTATTCTGGGATATATAAACAGCAGAGTTTTACAAAAGACATATGAGGTAATTCTTCCATTGGTAAAGCCTCCAGTAGGGAGAAGATTCCAGTTTTGGGTATCACACAATAAGAAAGACTGCAGAAAGGCCAGAGAACTGAAATGAGCCTGGACAGAGGTCTTGAAAGCATGCCTTGAGGGGGTAGGTGTCAAGAACTGTGTCTGCTTAATCTATGTGGAGAAGGCTGGTGGGAATCATGCCTGCCAGGCTTTGAATAAATAAAATATTGCTTCAATGAGATGATAATAAACCTTTCTGTCTCTCTTCATTGTGGATAATGCTACAAGTGATAAGCTTAGCAAAGATTTAAGTCAGCTTTTAGGAAAGCCCTTTCTCTGGAATAGATCATTTCAGAAAAACTCACATCCCTCTAATGGGGGCCTTTAAGAGCAGACTGGTGAAGTACCTGCTAGGAATGTTGAAGGTAGCACTGGTCTTTCCTTGGACAGATTGATGGATTAGTCCAATTTTCTTTGTTTCTGTAGTAATGGGTTGCTTTTTCAAAATTCTGAGTTCATATTGGTACATATTTACCATAAACAATCTCTGTACTTGTCGTGAATACTAACTATGAAGATGCAGTGTGTGATAGTAAACTTGCTGATGTGTAAATCAATGTGTAAGTCAAGCATATGGTTAGTCAAAGTGCATTCGCTTGCTTTGGAAGATTACCATTTTCTTGCATTCAAAAAACTGTTGCTGGCTAAGGATGTCTGTGGACCCAGGGTGCCCTGGGCCTCCCTGTCCTGGGCCTCAGAGCCCTAGGTTATCCTCAGACAGAGGGAGAGAAGGTGAAACTGGTGTCAACATTGGCAAGGGACATTTGATCCCATAGGATCCTGGTGCAGCTGAAGAGATGGAAGAGATGGCTGAAGTTCATGTCATTTATTTTTTTCACTGCACCGTAGAAATAGTGGGCAACTTCACAGAGCCTGCATTGTCACAAGTGGGTAGATAGTGAATGTTGGCTGCCTGACTACGGGTGCCCAAGTCAGGCAGTGCATCTCCCTGTGCCCGACAGTGCGTCAGCTCTGCTCTGCTACTCTTTACTCTCACCCTGCTCTCATTCCAACACAGAATCACATAGAATGGCCTGGGTTGGAAGGGACCTCAAGGATCATGAATCTCCAAAGTCCCTGCCACAGGCAGGGCCACCAACCTCCACATTTAATACCAGACCAGGCTGCCCAGGGCCCCATCCAACCTGGCCTTGAACACCTCCAGGGACAGGGCATTCACAACATCTCCGTGCAGCCTGTTCCAGCACCTTACCACTCTCATAGTAAAGAACTTCCCCCTGACACCCAACCTTAGTCTTCCCTCCCACAAGTTAAAGCCATTTCCCCTTGTCCTGCTGTTATCTACCCTTTCAAAGAGTTGACTCTCCTCCTGTTTGTAGGCTCCCTTTAGGTACTGGAAGGCTGCAATGAGGTCACCCTGCAGCCTTCTTTTCTCCAGGCTGAACAAGACCAGCTCCCTCAGCCTGTCTTCACAGGGGAGGTACTCCAGCCCCCTGATCATCTTTATGGCTCTAATATACCTACCACCTTGTATCACACTGAGCATGGCTGGTGATGGGTCTTGAAATTGCAGAGGTCCAATGCAAACAGGGCAGAATCCTGGTGGCAGATGGAGACAAACAGGCTAGGTTGCTTCTTTCCATGGCAGCCTTCAGTTAGATGAAGCTAAAGTGATGCGCAACAGTAAGAGCTCTCATTTTGGCCTGAAAAGACAGACCTTGATCTTTTCTATGGCTACCACTCAGCTCACTAAACAGAGTTGTCTTGTTTTGCTCCTTATGCCAGTGGATGATGCCAGTGCTTCACTGTTTATTTGGATTGTTTTTATCTCATCCAATGTATTTTGCTCTGGGCAAAGATACAGACATTAAGTCAACAAAAGGACCTAGGTGTTGCAACACCGAGTGTTGGAGCCCTTAACTGTTGGGCACTTTGCCATGTAGTGGAATCCCAAGCCCCATCTGAAATACCAGGGCTCCCTGAACAAAGAATGGGGTTTAACACAATGATTTATCTCTGAGCATCACATGGGAATGCGTCTCTGCCATTTAGCCATTTATTATTTCCCAGCCAGGAAAGTTAGGAGGAAACAGTGTCTCATGTGACTTGGGAGTACCTTACACCCTCAGAATAACAAACAGTAATGGGGGAAGGGGTGGAGGGAAGCTGAGCGGTTTGGAAACAGCCTTAAGGCAGAAATTTGACACAGGAACTCTCTGGCATAAATTCCTCAAGAACAGATAGGCTGATGGAGGAGAAGAGGGGCTCCTGAGTGATTTGTGAGCAGAAGGCAGGATGCTATGCTATTTACATAATTTATTCATAACAGTTAGTTCAGCCAGCTCTACCAAGGTCACGGAAGCAGGACCCCTTAAGTATTCCCTGTGGGAGAAGTGAATCTGACTACTTGAGCAGAGCCAAAGGCCAACAACATCTCCAGAGCCTTTCTGCTTCCCTCTGGGAGTCAAGCACTGGGGCTGGTGCTGCTCAGTCCCATGCACCAGTTTTGTACCTGTGCAGACGAGCAGCTGAGCACTCCCACGTCTAGACCACTGTTGGACTTCTGTCACTTTCTTTTATTTTTTTACTCACTCTCCATGTCGTAGGTTAGTATCCCAAACTCTCAGGCAGCGCTCACTCTGGGAATATGCCATCAGCACCAATCAATTATGAAATATTCGGAGATGCCTTTGGCTGTCTGAGTCTATTCAGAGCGGTCTGTATGGGAAAGATGAAACTGTCCCACACAGCAAGCAAATACCACACTGTGCTGGGAACAGGAGGGTCCCTCTCTGCCCTGTTGTTACCTCCTGCTTTCTCCTTTTTGCTATGCAAAGTTGCATTGAAATGAATTAGATGCTTGTACTGAGCATTTCAATGGGACTTCACATAATAAAACAGAAACTCGGTAATATTACCTGTCAGTGGGTCTCTGGGAAGCATAAAGGTCCCTGCCAAGTCCTGCTGAATCTTGAGCAATCTGTGCTCAGCGTCGGCATGGCAACACACAGATACAAATTCCATGCATCATTTGTCTGGGGACTAGCCTCTCTCCAACCTTCAGCCTGGAGCCTGACACTGGCCAAGTGTCTAGTTAATCTGAGTCATTGAATTGCTGGAAGGGACTATAGGGTTAAACTGGGATAACCTAAATAGGCTGATAAAAGACTATTCAGTAAGAGATGCAAGTGCCCAGCATCTCCCAGGTTTTAGCCCACATGCTCTCAAGTCCTGAGTTGAACTTAATCTAAAAGAATAAAGGGTAGGCACTGGAAATTCCCCAAAAACTTGGAAAGACACCCAGTGTAATCTTAGTGTCTGCAAGAGCTGGAAAGATTTATTTTAGAAAGAGGTTCTGATGGTTAAATATTATTTGGAAGTGTGGTTTCATTTTGTATGTACAGTCTTTTTTTTTCTTAGTTCCTTTCCTGTTCTATAATATTCTCTGTTTCTTCAGTGTAATTAGCCTGTTGTTTTCAAAAGGCTGCTGATTGTGTCTCTTATGTATGTGTGAATTGAACTCATTTTGCACTGACTTAGCTCCCTGGGTTGTGTGTGTTATGTATGCTGCCTGTGTGGTGCGATCCCTGACCTGCACCAGAAGGAGCTTTGCAGGCTCAAGGATTTGCATGTGGCAGTGTGTTGAGGAAAAGGAGAACTAAGCATACTGTTGTCTCAACAACAAGCCCAGGAGTCCTGGTTGATCCTCTGGGGCCACAGACTTCCAACCTGGAATTATAAGGTTCTTCATCACTGGGCCAGCCCCATAAAATGAGTAAATTTAATTATAGGGGTCTGTCAGGGTTATGTTTTGTGTAGTGTTTGTGATCCAAGTGCTTAGTAGATGCAGATCATCTTGCAAGAAGATACAGTCTTTGTAGAGTTCTGATGCTTTTAGGTTCTGTTCCCCACCAAGGTATTACCATAAAAGCACAGGAAAAAGCAGCGTTTTTGGCTTCAGCGAAACATAATTATACTGGAGCAGTAGTCCCCAAGAACCTGTATCAGGACTTGTAGTATTCAAATCCTGCTTTTATGGATGCTCCCTGGGAACAAACTAGAACTGGGCTTTCAAGGAGTTTTACAGCTCTATGAGTCTTTGGAGTGCCTGGCACGAGTGGTTGCCTCAAGGGCTGTAGATATCACAGCTGTGGGATCCCAGTGCTGGCACTACTTGTCTGACTGAGCTTTGCTTTTTGGACATGTTGGCTCCCAGGTGACTTTCAGTCTGCCTTTCATCTTCTGAAATTTTGAGATCATCTGGACAAAGCAATCTGGATTCAGAAAATCATAATTTTTGGCAATACTTTGTTTTGTCCCCAAACTTCTGACTAGCACTACTTCAGAGCAGCACGCATCTCTTGGGAGAGAGTGTTCAAGGGAAGTAAGAGCTTCCCATGTGGCTTCTCAGTGTGCTTTGAGCAAGGTTTGAGGGAGCTGCCTTGTCAAAGCACAACATCCCTGTCCTTTGCTGTCCGCACTGTGTGTGGCCGGCTACATCCTCACAGCTCATATTAAATACAAGTGTCATCGAGTCACATGTCTCCTCAACATCAAGCTTTTAATGCACAATGGTGCTGAAAAGAAGCCATTCCTTCATGTGCATTTCACATGAAGTACTAACTTCTTGGACTGTGAAAGACCAGCAAGTCATGAACATTCACTCAAAAAGCTTCCTAGGCTGTGCAATGATCGCCAATAACATATAGAAAGTAAAGAAGAGCAAATCCAGATCACTGGTAGGAGCAGGCAGGAAGGGCAGGAACATTGCAGCCCCCTTGTCTTCTTCGTATGGTCATTCATGGGAAACCTGTTTATTTGGTCTCTCTAGGGCAATGTGAATTTCATCCTTAAAGAATGAGTATTGATTCATTTGGTGGAGGAAGTCAAACTCAATGTTAATGAGACGCATTTCCTCAAGTAGGGAGGAACTGTAGCTGAAGTGAATTTTATCGAACATAAATACCATCTATGGATGCCAAGCTCCTATTCTGTGTTGGCATGACAACTTTCAAGCTGATACTTGTTCTAGTGGCTGAATGATCAGCCAAAAGTAACAAGTTTTTCTTTAAGACAGCTTGACAATCTAGCAACTTCTATTGCCATTTCACTGCTAAAATGCACAGTGTGAATCAGCACTATCACTTTATATTTTCCTAACTGGTTATGATAAAGCATATCACTATGTAAATACAAGGTATAAATTCTTCTCAGGCTGCAGTACCAAGAGGAGAAGAGTGATGAACAGCCACGGAGGGAAAATATTTGTATTATAATGGTGCCTGCTTTTCTTTTATGGAGCATATTCATAGTGCATACAGAAATTAACAGCATGGCAGGAGAAAAGAAGGATGTGGACATCAACTCCCATTCCTGGTACCATGTTGCCACATCAGCCTTCAGTTCCATAATTAAACAATCAGTTTCTATAACTCTGAATCGCACCTTTTAGAAAGGGATCTCAGTTTCTTGCCAGGAAAAAAAAAAAAAGAAAAAAAAAAAAAAAAAAAAAAAGCAGTTGGAGCTCTGGCTCAGGATTAAACTATATTTGATTGACATCTAAAAGCCATTTTTGGAAGCAAATGTTTTTTCTTTTTTTCTTTTTTCTTTTTTTTTTTTTTTATGAGCAGGGAAAGGTAAATGAAAAGATTTAGTTTTACAATGACATTTCTGCTAGTGAATTGTCCCTCTAACCACAGAGCCTCAAACTGTGCTGTCAGGAGTTACTAGCTGAGCCTAGAAGGACCATTGGGGCAGGTGAGGGCTGACCTATCTGTAACTCCTGACACTCACTCCTTCTCTGCTGCACATCACTCATACACTCACCCGGTCTCACTCCTTATTTGTGACTACTGCAGGAGAGATGATTTGCCTAAACTGCTGACCACCTTCTTGGGTAGGAAATACAAAGAGAAGAAACATGACACTGCAATTACAAGCAGGGTAGAGCTCCCAGGGTCCTTGAAGAAAAGACATCATCTTCCAGCACAGCCAAAGCACAGTCACTCCCACGACTCATGAGTGTTCATGTGTGAGGGCATACCCATGATAGCATACACAAAAGTTTTTCCATCACATGACTGGCTCTTCGTTGTCTGTCTCATGGTCCAACATGAATCATCCAGAAAGCTAAGAGGCTTGGGAGGTGGCATGATGAAGCCTTTGGGATGGTTTCATCCAGCCAAAAGAGCCTCAGTTTGAGATTTAGAGTGGCTCCGTATATTTTCCTTTCCTGGCCGTGGTCATCTGGAGGGTGATTCAGCTGACTAAATGTAATGTCCTCTGAGGGATTCCAGGGTATTCAAACTATGCATGTAATGTTGTCATGTCTGAGTCCCACAGAAGGCCCCCAGCCTTCTTTCTGGATAATTTATCATCTATATTAGTTAATATAGTCTATAACTTTTTAGATGGAGTTAGATGAACAGACCTAGTAGATGAAGTGAATAAATGATGTAAATGAAATGAAAAGCAGATGAATCAATTCCAAAATTTTTAAGGAATAGAAGTAAGTGTTACTCCCTTCAGAGGCACAAAGATTAGAAGTCTCAGTTGTTTAAGAACTGTGGAGCCTTTTGAATATCTTCATAATATTTGTGTGTGGAGGGATACAGGGCATACCAGCACTAGTGAGAGTCTTATAAATCCAGTTGTTACACCTGTGTCAGGAGAACTGCTTTGTCCTCCCAGAGCTTGGAAGATCTTGGCATGTGGGTTAACTGTTGCTGCTTGCTCTTACTGGGGTAAGCACAAGGCATAGGTCTTCAGGATGCTCCAGGCTAGCTGGTTGAAGGTCCAGGTGCTGGTGTTAGCTAGTGAAGCCTGAAGCAGGTTGTTAGGAGTGTGTCAACTCTTGTATAGCACCTGGATAAAATGCTTTGGCTGTGAGTGGTCTGATTGATGAGCTGACCCATGAGCTGTGTCACATAAGCTCACCATTTGATATTCCTGCTAGTATCAGGGTGTCTTGCTTGGACGTCCCAAAGTTCAGACACCTGTAGGCTTTTAAGGACTAGGCACTTAATTCCCACTGACTTGATAATGAGAGTCACATAGGTCATGCAAAAAGAACATGACAAGTAAAATATTTTAAAAGTGCTATGGTCTATACAGTAAATGGAAGTGTCACAATCACAGTTGCTCTTCTGCCACTGTGCTGCCTTAGTGACAGCAGTAAAAATGTTACAGCATAACCTAATGCCCAGGTAATGTCCAGTGTCTCTAGAGAGCCTGTTCTCTGGATATTGAGCCTGTACTGAAAGTGCCCTTGTTACCTGTCCCAGCCAGCTTAATATTATCACGAATCACAAACACCTCATTCATTTTGCTGTGTGGAACTTCCCAGTCTGCCTTTGCTTTTGTGTGCTGGTGTAAATGAGGTATAAAAGTAGTTCTGTTCTTCAGACATACAAGGTGAGGATATTAAAGGCCATGAAACACTGAGAAAATGGAGCAATGAAGACTGAAATTGAAGCACTGACTGAATACATGTCTCATTCAGAGGCTTGCATCAGGACCTGAGATCATTTTCAGAAATGATTTTACTATATTCCCCTAGATCGGTGTTACGTTATACAGGGCAGTGCCATTGTGCTTTTCTTTCAATCAGGAAAAAAAAAAGATGTAGCTTGCTAATGGGTACCAAGGAAGGCAGTGCTGATCCCTCTGATATGAGTAAAACCATGGCAATGCAGCACTCAGGACAGAGCACACCATGGCTCCTGTCCTTAGACAGCATTTATGATGTTCTACATGAACTCAGAAACTCCCAGTGGGACCGAAGGAGCTGAAATCTGGAACATTTCCTAAGGAAGAAAATATTCACAGTCAAATGAACATAAATCTCAGTCTGGAAATGATTCAGATTATAACCTGTGGAAGCTCGAAGGCTGGGACTGTTATCAAAGGAAAGAATAAGGGATGAGAGACAGGATCTCTGTTGTGATGCGGCAGGCAAGTACTTGCTATGTCTTGTTAGCAATGACGTTCAGAAACTTTGCTAATAATAGCCTAGCCTTGATATCAGGGAAATCAATCCTCATGGACTGAGCTATCATGAGATCCGATCTGCGTACAAGATGTTAAGAACAGCAAGCACAGATTGTATGAACCAAGTAAAATGTAAAATATATAAAACTGTAGGATTCCTCTTTTCCTATTGTCACGTCCCTGATAAACGAATGGTCCTGATAAGATCACAGTCACATAAGCAACACCTCGTGTCACTCACAAAGATACTCTACAGGCACAGAATAACTTTGGTCAAAGAAGTAATGACTGTCATAACACAACCATGTTTGTTTAACAAAGATGACACAAAGCATTTTTGCTGAACTATCTGGCTCATACCTACATGTGAGTAATCAGCTGTGGAAATGTCAGAGAGTTTAGAGAAATGTAGTAAGGAAGAAAAAGCTGCTTCAATCACAGCAAACATTTAAAACTCTGAGCCAAAACAAGTGAACAAACAAGCTAACCAAAACCCACAAGTGAGCTATGTTCTCTTGGAGTATGTGTTGAGACAAGAACATGCCTGTACTCTGAATGGATGATGCTATTTGAGTGGTACCTTCTGCAGTGAGAATCAAACTGTGTGTTAAAGAATGATCAGAACTGGGGGAAATGTGAGTGGGTGAGAACCAGCTCCCTGACAAGCCCTCCATGGGACATCAACAAAATGTTAGGGGTCTAATTCCATATCTGCAGGCATGAAAACCCCATTGCCTGACGCTAACGCACTGAAACACTAGGATTGCCTTGATATTGACTTCATAGCTCCCCAGACAGCTACAATTACTCTAAGCTTGACAGAGCTGAGCAGCTCAGCACTGCACTCACATTAATTGTTCTCACTGCGATCATTAAACCGTCACTGGATGGAATGGAGACAGACTGTAGAGAGGCGATCACCTTGCAGCCCTCTGCTCAGCACCAGCACTGCTCAGCAATGTCCAGCTTGCTGCTGCTCCTCCTCACTCACTCTCAACCTTCCACCTTACCATCCTGATCCCTGTATACTTTTGTTGCATTGCATACTGCCAGGAGATATGAGCTTAAATCCTTCCAGCAGACAAGAAGAAATTTTGCCTGAGTTCCAGGGAGCATGCCTGGCTGTTGCCTCCACTTCTTGAATGGCTCACAGGGGCAGGATGGCTGGTTGTGCTGGCCTGGTGTCAGTTGGCAGGGAAGGATCAGAGGACGAGGTATTTTCACTCCTTGTAGAGTCTTTCTTAATTACACGCTTGAATTTGAGGAAGATATGACATCTCAGATAGCGCCTCCACATCTTCTCCTCTTGGCCAGGTGAGCACCCAACACTTGGACATGTTACACCTCCAGCCCATGCCCCTGGACTCAGAGGACTCCTCTTCCCAGAAGAAGGGGCTGTGCTGTGAGCTGGGAGGAACCTCAGAGCAATGAGCTCTTGGATAGGAAGTGCTGGGGAGCAGACACCCTTTGGAACCAGGCTGTTTGTGAGCAGCCAGGCTGACAGGCTGCTTTTATGCTGCTGCTGAGTCACACATGTACAGTACTGGTGGGGCTGGAGCTGTGCTAGGCTTGTGTGGAGATCAGGGGGGAAAACAGAGGGAGTGACTGGATGAGCTTCCTTCCTATAAAGCCATGGTTGTGTTCTCTGTGTTTTCTGCATTAAAGGGCATTGGAAAAGATATATATTTTTAATTTCCTCCCCATAGTGCTTATCTAACTCTTCAACAGAATGAGGAATTCTTAGCACTATGCTTAACAACAGATCAATGCCTATAACTTCAGAAATATTTATTAAAACAAAGTAACAAAAATAAGCAATTTTTCCCTGATACTGGACCCCTTCAAAGGCCCCCAAGTAAGTTATCTGATACACTGTGATATCCTTGCAGTTTAGCACTATCACTTTTGTATTCTAGTTCCTTTTGGTATGTCTAGTATCTCCTTCCAAGGTATCTTAGTGAGGCTTTTTGTTAGGACTGACTCCTGATTTCTCCTCTGCTGCCTCTAATACCATGCTTTGCTGTGTAACAGAGCCAGTCCTTACAGCTCTTCCAGCTCACGTCTGCCTGTTTCCAGAAACTTTGGCCCTTTTAGTATGAGGATAGTCTAGGCCTCAGTTGCTTTTCCTTTCACGCAGCCTTAGCCTGGTGCTTTCCCTTCCAGTCAGGGAACAGAAGGAGTGGCCCTTCACATCATCCTAAACATGCTGCATTCTGAGTACTGAGGTTATTGAGAGTGAAACTCCTGGGACCCCAGACAGTAAACACAGGCACTGAGCTTCCTGTTACATTTTCATATTTCTTTATTTGTTTGCTTGTTTCTTAAATTAAAAAACACTTTTTTTTTTTTGTCAGGGATACAGAGCTTATTCAAAACTTGCAAACAATCTTGACCTCAGTCTCCTAATTTAGATATATCTAGACTAGACTTTCTCTCTTGTTGTAACTTGCATTTATTACTTGTTTGCCAATTAGTGGAGTTGGTGAAGACATTTGCAATTGTAAGAGCTAATCTAAGAATTCCAAGAGGATCTGTTGCAGCAGTCAGACTTTTGTGGTTTACCTTTGGTTGTGCACTGAGGTAACTTACAAGCATTTGCCCTGTGGAATGAGCACTTGTGGAGTGTTCAGACTTTCACTTACAAGCATGTTAACCAGCTCGAGGTAACTGGCAATCAATTAAGTTGGGCCACACATCAAAAACCAATGTAATACACTCCTAATTTCAAATTGAATTAAGAAAAAAGGAAAAAAAAAAAAAAGGTTAGTATAGACTCAGCTAAGTGGTTACAGTGCTGAAGAATGGGAGATATATGGAGTGCCTAGCCCAGAAAAATGTGTTTGAGGAGTCCGTGGGCAGAGAGAGAACAGCCCGCTGGACGGCCTCCCAGAGAGAAAGTGGGAAGCTGGCTGCTCTCTGGAAACCCGAGAAAAGTAATACGATGCAAGCCTTCCCACAGTGGATAACAAATGCTGACAGTAACGGTCGTTTGAAGAAGCAGATTCAAAAATGGTACAGTCCTTTCATAGAAAAGAAATCCTATCACAGAAAAAGGTGTAATTCTTTCATAGTGCTATCCTTTCTCAGCCCTAACAGTTTGTTTCATTTTATGGGCAAAACCAGGAATCTATATGTCTTAATTTAAAGGGGGCAGAAAAAAAATAATCACACGTGGTTCTTACTAACATAAGAGTGGTGAACTGCAGAACTGGCCATTGAGTTAGTCATTGGAGGTAGTTGTGATGATCAACATGCTTTGGGATTGTATGGCTTGATTATCGTGTGATGTCTACTTACTTCATTGACATCAAGCACGTATTTCAGAGTAAAACTAACAGCCAAATATAGCCGATACTGAAATAAAATGGATCATAATGTACAGACTGCTCAAATAAATGTTTATATTACAACAAATTGAGCATCCTCAGCCATTTATTTTCATTCTATGGAGAACAATTAGAGGATAAGATGTTAAGAAGGATATATGAGGCAATAAATGGCTTTCACGGGTGCTTAAACACCAAAGAGAAGTGAAAATATTTGATAACTACAGACATCATTTATGGAATCAAACAGTCCCTTCTTCCACTGTAGGCTCACACATTATATCACAAGTCATGGGAAGATTTACGAGATAAAAAAGAGAGAAGGAAAAGTGTTTTTCTTACTTGATGATATTTTGGAAATCCCATACTAAATTCAGCTCAAACATAAAACTCATTTGTGTGCTTCAAGGATATAAATTCTGGGAGAGAAATTGGGTTGCACAGGAGGTAAAGCGTCCAGTGGGGATTCTGGGGAATAAGAAAGTCTAGTGGGACTAGGGGTGATGGGGAAGTATGAAAATCAGTGGAAGTAAATTAGGATCATCTCCACACGACTGCCTGGGCAACAGCAATGGGTTGGTAGCTCTAACCCAACAGAAGATTATGGCCAAAGGAGTTTTGTTGTCCTGGGGAAAGTAAGAAATATCAACAGCTGAAAGAAACAGAGAAGTGGCCAGCCTCTCTGCTCACTGTCTACTGAGGCAGGGAAACAACGTTAGCACCCAAGGTGATTTAGGGGAGCAGAAACACCAGGCAAATAGTGTCACTTGGTTGCTGCCTCCTCCGCCATGTCTACATCCTGATCCTGCCCTATATCCTTGCTTTCTCAGAAATAATTACAAGACAGAGCTAAAATCAATTAGCTGATCAAGGGAGTGACCTGTGTGGAAATTTAGTGATGTATCTGAACTGAGACTATGTCAATAAAATCTTCAGTCACAGTACAAGTTGAGCCAAGAGTGAGGTACATTTTCCCATAACTTCATGCATAGCCAATTCCTTAAAATTGAAGAGCCATGTTCAGCCCACTTTAGGGTGTAGTCTTTTCCACTCTGACTACATATTTCTATAGTAACTACTCTTACCAGAACATGTCTATGTGTATATACGTGTATGTAAATAACTAGTAGATAAGGTACAAGTAAGTGCTGCTAAAAGTGCGTCAGTTCCTCCGTTGTGTTGCACGTCTCCCGTTGCGCGCTGCCAGCGCTCTTCACTTGGCAGTTCCAAAGAGCCTGCCATTAGCAGAGACTCAGAGCTAAGGGATTTTTTTTTTTTTTTTTTTTTTTTTGACCAGAGATCTTTGTTGTGGTTTACCGGCAGCAGCACGTTGCTGCACCAAATTAGCAGGGAAGGTCCCACCCTCCATTGCGATGCCAACAGGGAAAACTGGAGCTTCTCCAATGCCTAATGCACAAACCAGGCAGCAGTTGCAGTTCTGGACAGTGAAAGCATGTCAGTCAATGTGGTTCCCCTGTGCAATGCAGTAAGGAAGAAACACTTCCTAATCTATCAGCTTTTGGAGCTAGCATGTCAAATAAGGCATTTTTGGGGGTCTATAAAAATAATTAAAGAACCATCAGGAAAAAAAAAGAAATTTTATCCTCTCTTTCCTTATTTCATGGTCTCATGAATCCCCCTTCTTGCTGGAGGAGGGGGGAGCTGAGTGGTGGAGCCAAAGCATGTTTAACTGTATGGAATTCTTTTTTCATTTCTTGGATAATTTTTTAACTTTGTTTTTCTTGCTTCACATTTTCCAAAGCATAATGGTCTGAGAAGTAACAGGCTCTGTCATGTCTTTAAGATGCTAGAAAATTTCCGCTTGCCTCTGAACTGTACATGTTAAGGAATGGGCCTTAGAGAACAAGATCCAAAAAGTGTGGGCTTGTATAATGCCCAGGTTATGCAGAATTTAACACTGATGTAGGGGTCTATGCTCCACTGTGAGTGTAGTCCCACCCACAGCAACCTAGCTCATCTCTTCACCTTTTTGAGAAACTGGAGACAATTTAAGATACAGCAGAAAACTTCTCTGACTTCCTTAATTTCTATTGCAGCTTTTGTCCTGAGGTTGCTTCCTCTTGGCATGGCTCAGTGCACAGGTAGCTGCTTTCTGCTGGAGGCCATGTATAATTCACAAAGTGGGTGCTCCTCTGTCTCGCTCCCTTTAGGGGCAGCCTATGAGATGTGCTCCTAGACGGCACTGCTTTGCTGAACTCAGGAAAAAGGCATGATAGGTTTGGCCACATTAATAAAAACGTCCAATCAGCCGGATAAAGAGCAGAAGAAGATCTAGAGGGGAAGACTTGCTTTCATCTCCTGTTCTTTTTCATGCAATAATTCTCAAGAACTAAGCTCAAACGCTATTAGAAGGGGGGACATACGAGTATTCCCTTTTCAGCCTTACAATTATGCAGCAAAATGAGTCTCCCAATTTCTTGGCCTCTCCTCACCCCGTGTCTTGTGCTCTGAGTCGAGGCCAGCTGCAGCAGGTGTCCCGCGTTCACCATGTCCATACGAGGATGGCGTTCCTGGAGCTGGGACGCAGTGGAGTGAGTCAGAATCCCCACAGGGTGGGCACCAAAACCAATCACATGTACCACTTCCATAGGACCATCAAACAGGAGGTGGATGCCAGACTCTTGGGCTTTGGGAGCAAGGCTGCAGCAACAGGGGATGAGCTTTTGGACGAAGCAGCCATCCACTGCTGGGGGACACCCAGGTCATGGCTTCCCATGGCCTTCAGCCAGCTCAGTTTAGCCGAAGCCACTCTGCCTCTGGGTGCATGCGGTAGCAGAGGATAGAGATTTAAAGCAAATCTTCAGTGCCTACAGCCTCTCAGGTGTCTAAACAAGTTAGGTGAAGTTTTTTTTGGCTCGCTGTTCTCCACTTAGGCATCTAAATTCTGCATAAGTTGCACTTTAGGTGCCTTGCTGTTTTCTTTGGATTTTGCCCTCAGCTGTGAGCAGGAACATAGGTTTGCTCTGGCATGTGTTGTAGTAGGACAATGTCACCCATTGACTGAATCCCAGAAATCCACTCCCTGTTGCCTCTTCTTCCCTCCCAGCTCTTAAAACTCATGACAGTGATTAGAAAACTCTACCTACTGTTCTGTTACTGCAAACAAGTATGTGAACTCAACTTCCTGGACCTTTGATCCAGTTTAAATCCACAGCTGCCAAAATAATTCTCTCACTAGTAAAAACTTCACTTTCTGTTCAGCTGCTGCACCCTCCCAAAATAGATGTATCTATGATACTCGTTCTTCAGTCTGGGTTGTCTGTTATCTTTAACAGTAAACCCAATTAAGGTGCCGCTCTTCTCTCTGAGGTGGCCCCGTACACCCCAGACCTCTGCAGAACCAGGGAGAAGTGGAGTTAGAGACCTGGAGATATCTCCATGCTTCGGGTTTTGGGTATGACTTGGCACAGGCTGCCAAACTTGGGTTTGTATGGCAGCAGTCCATAGTGGCTTAATGACGCTTCCTTCCCCCAGTTCTGAGAATCTCTACAAGTTATATTTTACCCTAATTAATTTTCGCTCCTCTTTGTTTTTGTGGCTGACTTTTTCCATCACGTCTTAAAGAACAGATGAATTGTCTGTGAAACTGAGGTCGTTCTGCCATTACCCTCTATAGCTGTTCATCTTTCCTCTTCCCCAGGGGAGCAAACCCATTGAAGCAAGTTTTTTAAGATATTTGCAAGTGAAACTGCAAAGTATTTGGCCTTGTTTTTTAATTTATATAGTCTGGCACAGAGTGTAGGCCAATTAAATCCCTGTTTTCATGGAAATTTTACATGCAGTCCTTGTATAGATGCATATACAGTATAAGCCACTGCTTGTTTTAGATATAAGTGCTATACCGTAATAATCACTTATCATCGCTAGTCAAAAATAATTTTAAACAGACTCAGACTTTGTTTGCTGCGAGAAGCATTACTTTGCAGGGGAAGAGTGCATGGACAACTCTGCCACTGGGGAAATGGCAAAATGAGGCATTTAATTCAAGCACAAGTTATTTTTATTGTTGTTGCTGTTACTGCAGAAGTCCTGTACTTTATGAAATAAATTGGAAAAAAAATACAAGATCAAGGAGATTTTCAGTGGTTTTAAAATGAAGACAATTATTATGGTATCATCTGCCATTGACACATAGCTGCGGTAAAGTGATACAGCGGTGGCTCACCCCTGTAAACTATATTTGGCGTGGGAACCTTCAGCAGGGGTGCTAAGGAGTTAGAGAACTGTGAAAGAAACGCCTGCAGAAATGGGTAGAACTGTCACAGAAGGGTAAAGAAAGCACTGGGAGCCTTTGCTCTCAGCCTTCCCACCTCTCAGGGCACTGTTTGCTCACTAAAACTCCTTATCTTCAGCGTGCTTCTCAGGGGACCAGCCTCTAAAATTTGGTAGAGCCACATTATGGTGGCCTTTGAGTGGCTGCTTTGCAGTTTATATTGCCCTTGTGCTTCGCTGTTAAATGCAGTAATTGCTTGCTGTGATTTCTGTTTGTTCCTTGTGTGTATAATGACATGTTTTTACCGATAGCTACAGATTTATATATAGTCTAGATGACTTAATTAAGAAAAGTAACTTCCTCTGCCCCAAATATCTCAGTACTGAAGGATTTATTCATGGAAGTAGAAAAAATAAAAGCATGTCAGCAAACACTTTGCCATAACTGGGAGATTTTTTATCCTGAGAAATAACCGGAGATGTGAAATCATGGACATGGTTGATTCCACCATCGTTAGGAGGAAACCAGCCTCTCTCAGCAGTGAGCAGGAATGGACAAATTTTATTCAGCCAAAGGAAGACAGTAGATAAATTACATCTCTCTGAATTTGATCAGGGTGAGGAGCATGTTTTGTCTTGCAAAAGGCTGTGTAATATCTTTGATAACCACAAGAACTAAGTCTTTCCTTGGAGATTTAGCACAGAGCCTTGCTGCCTGGCAGCTCTGCCGCGTGGCTCTGCCCTGGGACGCAGAGTGAGACCAAGAATAGCACTGGGCAGTTCGCTGTGTGCAATGCCAGGGAAAAAAATTGTATTTAAATGTGATGTTTTCCAAAAGTAGCTAAAATGAGGAGGTTATAAATTATTAACCTGTAAGGCTGGAGGTTTAGGAGACTGCCACTTGCGTGTCCTGGAATAGTTTCTGCTACCTTTTTGGTACAGAGTAGAACCTTTCATTTTGTTATTGCTTCTCAGCTGAATTTGTAACAGCTGCACTTTATCTAATCCTTGCAGCACATTTTCCCACCAAAACAAACAAACAAACAAACAAACAAAAAAACAGTGAGAGAGAAAAGCATAACCTATTTTTGCATCATTATTTATTTTTTATTGTTTTCAGTGTTACCCATATTTTCAGTACTTTCATATTGAATCCATTAGTTCTCATCTTGCCATATCCTATCACTTCTTTACAGGACCCTGTCCCGTCTGAGAAAAGGAAGGGAGGAGAAAGAGGCAATCTGTGATTAGAAACAGCCAAGACTAAGAAGCAGAGGCTACTTAATATAATTATTAATGCTTCTTTTTTCCCCTCTGAAGTCCATTATGTTCACTGTGCTCAAAAAAGGAAAATACCCCTGATGGACCCTGTTTGTGATGGGGACAACTTGAGGATGAGAAACTGCTGGGGAGGGTGGTTACAGCTCTGCCCTCCAAATGTGCATGTGGATCATGTGTGTCCTTTTGAATGGAAGGAAAGCATCTGTGCAAGCTTTCTAGAAAATAGCATATGATTTACTTGCATAAGCATAATGTGTATTAAAACAGATTAAAAATAATAGATAACATCAATATTTTGTACTGTGCTGCTGAAATTGCGTGCGTGACATCTCCAGGGGTGCAAAAATTAAGCACAGTTTTGCACCAAATAAGGAATGAAGTAATGCAATCACTGGAATAGTCTTTCTGTTCCGCAATTTAGTACTACTTTTTGTTTACTTTACTTTTGCACTCAGTGCTGTTATTGCCTGTTTTAAAATTCACAACGAGCCAAACTGCTGATAGCTCAAGTTATATTCCAAAGTATTAGAAGAGGAGGTACCATACACAGGAAATGCGGGCATGCAGCATATTTGAAGAAACGCAAACCGAGATCCAATTATTTGTACACACGGGTACATCTGTCTTTATCAGCACACTCTGTTTGGGCTGTCTTCCCACAAACAGCTTAGGTGTGAGTCTCACAGAAGCGGTATATCATTCCCTTCCTCTGTTTATTTTTGGCAACTACAAATACCGTAGAGGATATTTGTTTTTGCAACACCGTAATGATGGAATAGATTTGCTGTCTGCAGCCACAAGAATTCTAAGCAGGTTTCATTTGTTTAATCTGTGCAGTTCTGTTGTGAAAGTTCCTAACTGTTTTGGACAAGTTGTTAGGAAAAATCTGGATGTTTGGGTTTATGGTTATGGGAATTTTTCATAGCACCTGAAAAACTGTGGGAGATGGCATGGGTGCTTGCAGCTACAGATTCACCAGTGGAGAAAAGTTACTGGTGCCATGGGTTTTGAGACATGAACCCACTTCTCCATCAGACTCACAGCAGAGTGCCCTTAGAACTGGTAGGATAGGTTGGCTTCACCCCCTGGGACATATTTCCCATGTGAGTCATCTTCAAAAGAAAAAGGCATTCTCTTGGAGACATTCAAGGTCAGGCTGGACGGGGCTCTGAGCACCTGACTGAACTTTGGGTGTGTCCGTTCATTGCAGGGGACTAGATGGCCTCTTAGGGTCCCGTCCAATTCAGATGGTTCCATCATTCTATGAAAGTGCCTATGTTAGCTAAAGTAGCTAAACGTTAGGGGAAACAAATCACTGATTTTTATTTTTCAGCACTGAAGATCATAGAACCACAGAATCATAGAATGGCCTGCCTTGAAAAGGACCTCAAAGATCATCTAGTTTCAACCCTCCCGCCACACCCCCACTTTGGAGTTCAGATGGATGGTCCTTCCATCTCCCCAGATATTATATCAGGATTTTTCATTATTGTTAATATTTCATATTTATTTCTGACATCACATTTCTTAATGGAAATATTCACTTTTGATGTGGCAAAGACAGAGAAAATCTAGGCACAGATCACCACTGATTTCCTCCACCACTATTTCCTATTTTCCTCGCCACTATTTCCTCCACCAGACCCACCCTACCTAACTTCAGGCACTTAATGAAAGTTCTTTAGAGCTGTCTGTACTGAAAAGGAATATCCTTCTGCAGCAGCGAGACTCTTCCAGCAGCTCTTGGAATGAAGGAGGCTGGAAGCAGATTGGTGTCAAGAGGCAGCAGGTGGGACCTGAGGCACCTCTGAAGATCCACTTTATCTCTGCCCTGAGCCAAGCAGCCTCATCCCACAAGCAACCTGCAAATCAACCCAAGGCTGAAGACACGAAGAAGTACAAGAAAAGAACAGCATGCTGATCCATCTGCTTTTCTTGCAGTGCTACCTCACATTTTTTTTTCCCTCATTGCTTGGAGTCTAGCAAGCCCAAGAGCTACGAGATACTGCTCAGACTCAGACGAGCTGTTTTGATCTGTCGCCTTCTGCTTGTCTGCAGCTGAAATGCCGAGCAGTAATTTGGTCATCCGGATCCTGCCTGTACAAACTATTTGCTGGCATTGTCCTCCAAATTTTCCTCCAAAAATACAAAACCAAGAAAAATATAACATAAGAAATAGGGCTTATCAGCTTTTTAATTTTTTTCTCACTTTATTTCTTGTTCTTTTAACATCTGCCTCAATAGTGTGTCCACTACTACTTCTTGCAGTTTACATAGGACCCTCTTGTACATGTATAGCCATGTATAGCCATTTTTCATCATGCTGAATATGCATTTTTCCTTTTTTAGATTTTTGCTCCTGCTCTTTAATAGCATTTAAAAGCATTTTCATTACTGTCCAGTTTCATTACTATGTTTATTAATTCTGACCTGAAGGACACTTCTTGGGATTCCATTTCTGAAGGAAATCTGCTATGTAAAGTGTTAAACTTTGCATTTTCCTTCTGCTTCTTCCATTGAATACTCCTTTAGGCTATATTAGGACACTGCTAACAAATAGATTCCTCTTATATTTCTGAATAAATCATGAAATTGCAGAACAATAGAATCTCAGAATTGCTTGAATTGGAAGGAACCATTAAAGGCCAGCTAGTCCAACCACCCTGCAGTGGACAGGGGCACCTACAGCTCAATCATAGAATCACAGAATCATAGAATTACTCAGGTTGGAAAGGACCTCAAAGATCATCAAGTCCAACCGCAGCCTAACCATACTACCCTAACTCTAACAACCCTCTGCTAAATCGTATCTCTGAGCACCACATCCAAACGGCTCTTAAACACATCCAGGGCTGGTGACTCAACCACCTCCCTGGGGAGCCTATTCCAGTGCTTAACCACCCTTTCTGTAAAGAAGTGTTTCCTAACTTCCAACCTAAACTTACCTTGGCACAACTTGAGGCCATTTCCCCTTGTCTTGTCACCTGTCACCAGTGAGAAGAAACCTACCCCGCTCTCACTGTAAACACCTTTCAGGTACTGGAAGAGAGTAATAAGGTCTCTCTTCAGCCTCCTCTTCCCCAGCCTAAACAGCCCCAGCTCCCTCAGCCTCTCCTCATAGGGCTGATTTTCCAAGCCCTTCACTAGCCTTGTTGCCCTTCTCTGGACCTGCTCCAGTACCTCCATGTCCTTCTTGTACTGAGGAGCCCAAAACTGAACACAGCACTCAAGGTGAGGCCTCACCAATGCCGAGTACAGGGGCAGGATGACTTCTCTAGTCCTGCTCATCACACCATTTCTGATACAAGCCAGGATGCCATTGGCCTTCTTGGCCACCTGGGCACACTGCTGGCTCATATTCAGCTGTCTGTCCAACAGTACACCACGGTCGCTTTCCATCAGGCAGCTTTCCAGCCACTCCTCCCCAAGCCTGTAGTGTTGCCTGGGGTTGTTATGACCAAAATGCAGGACCCGACACTTGGCCCTATTGAAACTCATGCCGTTAACCTTGGTCCATCGATCCAGTCTATCCAGGTCCCTCTGGCAGATGAACACTCCCTCCCAGCTTGGTGTCATCTTCAAACTTACTGAGGGTGCACTCAATCCCCTCATCAAGATCATCAATGAAGATGTTAAACAGAAGTGGCCCCAGCACCAAGCCTTGGGGGACACCGCTTGTGACCGGCCGCCAACTGGATTCAACTCCATTGACCACGACTCTTTGGGCCCGGCCATCCAGACAGTGCTTCACCCAGCAGAGCATACACCCATCCAGACCATGGGCAGCCAGCTTCTCCACGAGAATGTTACGGGGGACAGTGTCAAAGGCCTTATTGAAGTCCAGGTAGACCACATCGACAGCCTGACCCTCATCCACTAAGCGGGTCACCTTGTCATAGAATGAAATCAGGTTTGTCAGACAGGATCTACCATTTGTAAACCCATGCTGACTGGGCCTGATCCCCTGATTGACCTTTAATTGGTCCATGATGGTTCCCGAGATTATCCGTTCCATAACCTTCCCTGGCACCGAGGTGAGACTGATAGGCCTGTAGCTACCAGAATCATCTTTCCGGCCCTTTTTGAAGATGGGCATCACATTTGCCAGTTTCCAATCTACCAGGACATACCCAGTTAGCCAGGACTGCCAAAAAATGATGGAGAGTGGCTTGGCAACCACATCCGCCAACTGTCTCAGCACTCTAGGGTGCAATCCATCCGGCCCCATGGACTTGTAAGCATCCAGCTTTTGCACAGGTCCAAAACTATCAATCTTGTCATGGATCATGGAGGGCTTATTCTGTTCCCCATCCCTATCTACCAGCGCAGGGGGCTGTGTTCCCAGGCAGTAACAAGTCTTATTATTAAAGACTGAGGCAAAGAAGGCATTAAGTACCTCAGTCTTATCCCTATCCTTGCTGACCAGGTTGCCCTCGGCATCCAACAAGGGATGGAGATTCTCCCTAGCCTTCCTCTTGCTGTTAATGTGTTTATAAAAGCATTTACTGTTTTCCTTTGTTTTAGTGGCCAAGCTCAGTTCTAGCTACACTTTGGCTTTTCTAATTTTCTCCCTGCACAGCTTCACTACATACCTGTAATCCTCATAAGTAGCTTGCCCACTCTTCTAGAGACCATAAACTTTCCTTTTGTTCTTGAGATCCAGCCAAAGGTCTCTGTTCAGCCAACCCGGCCTCCTTGCCTATTGGCTCATCTTCCGTGACATGGGGATGGTCAGGTCCTGCACCTTTAAAGCAGTTTCCTTAAAATATTCCCAGCCTTTCTGGGCTCCCACTCTCTCCAAAACTATCTCCCAAGGGACCCTCTCAACCATGGTCCTAAAGAGGTTGAAGTCCGCCCTCTGGAAGTCCAAGGTGGCAGTTCTGCTGACTCCCCTCCGTGGTTCAACAAGGATAGAGAAGTCTAGCATCTCGTTATCACTTTGCCCCAGAAGGCTTCCAACTTTTATCATGTTACTCAGAGCCCTGTCCTGCCTGACCTTGAATGTCTCCAGGAATGGGGCTTCAGCCGCCTCTCTGGACAACCTGGGCCAGTGCTTCACCACAAATAAAATCAACTCATCAACATTGTAGTATTCTGTGACAAATTGGTTTTGCTTCAGATTGGTGACCTAGAACTATCCTACATGTGCTCTAATCCTGAGGCTACTACCTATGAGATGTCAGTATCAACTTTATTTTCAGGTGAACAGTTTCAAAGATCCTTGACTTTGTCCCACAGGGGAGCTGGAAAATATTCTGAAACATCAGTTTGAAAAGGAAATTCTTCTCTTCCTCCAAATTTATATTCATAAATTAAGAGTTGATGGAAGCTGAGGACTACGTACATCAGACTAACACACTGAAGAAGACTTTAAAGAACTCTTCTAAATAGCATCTACAAATTAACAGGAATATTTTAAATTATTAAATAACTAGCAATTGTATAGGATCTTAACCAATAGGAGGGACTCCAGTACATGAAGTGCTATGCAGAGAGATAATGAAAGATGGTCCCTGTTTGTAGGGCTTATGGTGTACATGGCATCAGGGAGATGGCAGACAGCCACAGGCAAGGGGGAATAAAACTGAAACAGTAGCATTCAGCATTTGATATGCAGCAGATTTAAATGATGGAAGGGATAATTTTTATTATCAACTCTGTGTCATAGTATAATGCACGCTTTATATTTCCCTCAGGTCATGTGTACACGTACATTTGGTTGCAGCTGGCTAGCGTTTGGCATAGACCAATCTCCGTGTTTATGTCTGGGGAAGTAGGATTTTCAGATGAGTCTTTGAAAAAATATTCTCAGAAGTAAGAGGGTTTGTTTTGTGAGGAGTGGGGAGGGAAACAAGACAACAGCTGGCCTTTTGAATGTGACATTTCAATAATTTAGGGATTAATTGTTATTTTTTTTATAATGTTAACCTTGGTCAGCAGATAATTACATGAGCCTATGATCTCTGAGAGACAGAGTTGAAAGATCAGGTTGACATCAGCAAAGAATCTCACCTTGCAGTCATGTAAACACGTTTAGCCTTACATCCTTCAATGCCCAAGTCACGTGGATACATATCTTCTTTGTCTGTGACTCAAGATTATTTTCTTCAGACAATGAAGAGTAGTTGCCCAGCAGTATTTTTATGGTGCTCCATTATAATAATCTATTGCCATTTTACTAGTGTTTACTTTCAGTGTATAGTTTGCTGGCACTGAAGTCATTTCAAACATGATTTTAAACATGAGTATAGATTATATCTATTCTAACAACTTTATCTCCACAATAAATAGATACAAATTTTAAAATTCATCACTCTGTAATTTTCAGCTAGTGCTTAAAGTAATTACACATTCTGTGGTGATAACACATTCAAGGTTTGTTGTTTTTTTATGATACCACAAGCTGGCGAGACACCTAGATCAGGCGTGTTAATGCTAATTGGCATATAAAACATAAATCTGAGGGAGCCTGGATTCCTGCCTTTTTTCCAGTTTTTTGTTGATTGGAAATGGAATTCTTTTTATCCTAGCATTTACTATTCAAAAATGCCAGGCAATTCGCTGCTGTCTTTCCTCTGTGCATTTTAATCCATCAGCTCTGTTATTCCTTTAATGCGTTGTTGTTTGTTTTTAATCCAGTAGACTAAATCAGTTTTCTTTTTAACTGTCTTTCAAAATCAATTGTACAGGACCTCCAAATGCAAAAAAATAATAAAAAAAAAGCCAACCCCCAAAACAATAATTGGCTCTGATGAAATAGCTACAACACTGATGAGGTTTTTATTTGCTTTTTGTTTGCGGACATGTATAACCTAGTGATAACAGCAGTGATATACTTTATTTGAAATATAATAGTTTACCAACTGTCAAGTGAATGCACTTGCTTACTGCCCCTGGAATTTTTGTATTGAATATTTCAAGATTTCTGGGAATTTATCTGCCTTCAAGAATGTGGATCCTACCCTGAGATCTGACCCTTAAATATCCCTTGGTCTGAATTTATCCACTCTGTTTTCTTTGCTACCCTCATTTTTATTCTACAAATAAATACTATTAATTTTAAACCACATGAAGGACTCAGGAGCCTGCTCTGAGCCAACCATGGCATAGATCTTCTTGAAAAGAATTCAGTAACTTATCACAGAAGGAAAATGTTGGAAGTCTCTTTCTGAAGCCAGACTATCTGATAACTTGGCCCTGATCCTCAAAAAAATACTCAGCTATAACAGAAGGACAATGTGATCCCACTTAAATGTCGGTGAATGTGCAAAGGCAAATATATGCAGATGATCATAGAAGACTAAATGACACAAACATTTTAGATAATTGTAAGTAATCAAGACAGAGAGCTTTCAAAAGTTACTACCTGCCAATGGAAGAAGAGATCAATTGATGGCTGTTGAAAATAATGCCATGGATCCAATATGTACCTCAGGAAGACCCTGATGCATGCTTCTCAGAAAATAAGACAGTACTTTAGGGAAAATCACCCCATTTTTGCTTTAATCTTTATGTTATCCCATGAAGTCACTGTCTTCTACATCTGGAAAGAGCCATCAAGCATGTCTGGTCCTACACCTACAACCATACATCATCACCTGTCAGTGGAAGGACACTAAGTGGCTTTGTATACATTCCCTTACTTTCCTTGCCCTTTTTTTTTAAAAAAAAAAAAAGTTAGTGTCATCTTTGATACTGAAGTCTTACACTGTTCCATAAATTGGAAACTATAAATCAGAAATTATATATCATTTATAGACAAATATGCTTTTTCACTATGTCTATCCTACTTTCTTCCTGTAGAACATCATATGGTCTTGGTTGGATTTCTGTGACTTCTTGGGATCTGTGATTCTGGGACCTCTTAGTGATCTGTGGCATTCAGTATATTGTCACCTTCAGTATAGCTCAACATGCTCCTTTTTGGTCCATGACCTTATATACAAGACAAAGACTTTGACTTTCACTATGTAATCTTTTTTGCAGATAAACCTGGATTTCATGCAAGAGAGGACTTAGCTGTGTCTGAGCTCAGTGCAGGAAAACTGTGTTGTAATGAATGTAAATGGAATTTCTTTAATGTTTCATTAGTACCTGAGATACTCGAGTGTCAGTCTTTGCAAGAAGTGAACTTTCCTCCTGGTTGATTTTTTATTTCATTCCTCCAGAAAATGGAAGAATGTTTAGTACAACTAGGCAGATGTCTTTATGCAAAGTTTAATTTTGGCATCTGCTTCCTTAATTCAAGATTTTAACAAGATCATATCTCTCCTAACACATTATTTACAAAACTGATAGAAGGATGATGTCAGTCATAGCCTTGGATATCAATACATGTAATCCAAGTGATTTCTGTGCAGTATGTTTTGGTGCTTTCCCAAACAGATATTTCCATCCATGCTCCATTCATACCAGTCTGCATATTTCCATATTTCTCTGATCAAGCTCTCACTGTGATAGATTACATTTCTTCCCCTTACGCTCCACTTTGACTAAAGAGATTATTATTTCTAGTGATATTTTTCCTAACAGATATTCTGGGGGTCTGGCTGCACAGCTGAGGTGTGGTGACTTCAGTCAGAATTGTGGCAGATTCTGCTGCACAGGACCTCAGGACACGGTGGTTGCTCCTATTTTTGAGGTGGCATCATAGGTACCTCATTGACAGTGGCAATTAAGCTATTGACTTCCATATGGAACATCCTGTTACTGTTGTGAGTACAGAGTATTTTAAAATGAGTACTGGGACCAGAATGAAATGTTGCTTCTGAAAACATGACGAATTTTGAAAACCTTACTGCTTTTGGTATTTTAAGACAAGACTAACATCTATCTGGAGTGTTGTTGTTGTTGTTGTTGTTTTTCCTTTAAATTATTTTCCCCTGCTTAAATTGTATCCTGGGTACCTTTCTAAATTTAGTTCAGTCTTTACTTACTATGAATGTACAAGACTATATATAGGATGTAATGTACCTGTGTATCAGTTAATAATTGTACAAGCTCTCCCACCAATCTAGGTAAGACTTTCATCCCTGTGCTTGTGAAGCCTGAAGCAGTGACAGTAGAGCTGTCATCTAGACAAGTTGCTGCTGTAATTACATGGCAATCCTAATGCAGGCCCAGGAATCACAGATTTACACTGACTATTCAAGCAAAGTATGAAATTTCACCACCTTTATTATTTATTTATTTATTTATTTACTTACTTACTTATTTTTGTGATGTCTAGTAGGACATTACCTTATTAGGAGGAGGAAAGGGCTGCATTCAGGACTGTTTGGATATAAAGGCATAGTTTCCAGGTGCATACGCAGGTAAAATGTACAATGTAGTGCTTAAGGTGCTCCAATTTAATTGGATGTCAAGTTGAATGTAGCATGACAACTGTCATAGTGTCAAAATCAGTAAACCACTTGCATACCACTGTGCATCCTAGTGAAATAAACCCCATTTTGTTGTTTCACTGAATCATTCTTAATGAGTGGTCCCTCCCAGATCAACCCAATTGATGAAGTGTTTCTGGGGACTGATGTTCCTGAAATGGATCTAAATCAGACAGAAAGTGCAGGATCTGGGTCTGTGTCTACTTCCTTAACTTGTGCTCAGAGGATCTGCAGGATTTCTTCTATACATTTCTTTGGTATATGAGGTCTAGAGAAAATGTTAGGCAACTCTGATTCTACTGAATTTATGGTGTGTAGAGTCACAGAAAACAGTTCACCATGGTCTAGCAAACCAGACTGAAAATTAGGCATTGTGAATTAATCAGTTCCAAGAATTTTCCATGCTCATTAGTGGAAAAAGTTTGTGTTAGTGGTTCAGTCACCCAAAAGTATGGAAGTCTCTTAAGCGGTGTAAATCCCATAGCCTTGCAATGTAATCTGGCAGAACTGAGAAAATGGGGATGGAGGGCAGGCACAGAGGCAGTGTGAATAGACACGAGAAGACAAACAGTGAATAAGGTCTCTTTAGGGCTAATCTTCCTGGAGACCTCCCAAAGTCTGAAGTCTCTGACCATTACAGGTAATATCTGAAACAAGTTCTGTCATATTGTTGCATTAGTTTACCTCATACATTATTTTCCTTCTGCTTGGCTTTGATGTGCAGCTCTTGGCTATGATGCTTATTCTACCTGGAAAGGAAGAAGAGGAAACAGTCCACCTGACACCAGATGGGATATATTTCCAGCTGGAACGTCAAGTAAATCAACACCAAGGTCAGAAGCAGTTTCTGGCTTAAAGTACTCAGTGTTTTGTTTTGTGTGTGTGGAGTCCTGTTACAGGACTACGTGCATTGTGTTCCTCTGCTACTAACTGAAAAGGAAAAGCAGTGTTTTGTAACCATGACATACCCTGTTATCTTCCCCAAGTGATGAGCTCATCCAGATTACTCCAAGGGGATACTTATATTTTATCAGTGGCGCCTTGTTGCACAATTTCCAGTTTCTTTCTTGAAGATACAATAAAAGATTTATGTCTAAAGGACTGTGATGTGGTTTCCATCTAAGAGCAAAACAATTCCTTCTAAAAAAATACCATATCCCCAAATGATTTCATAATTGCAAACAGTGTTGATGAGCTCTGTGGCTTAAATGAGTTTATAACATATTTGCTGTGTTTTCTAGTGAATATTTTTTTATATACTTAGTAGGGAAAATAATTAAAATCCCCCTGACATTTCAAATTGACACAAAATAAATGTGATCCATTAGTTGATGTCTACTGTAATAAGTCATTTTTCTCATTTCATTCCAAATTTGTTTCAAATATTTTTCTTGTCCTCTCCTTCTCTCTCTCCTGTGTGTGTGTTGAATAGCTGCAGGTCTGAAAGTCAACTATGTTTCTCATTATCAGACATCAGAAAGGCTTTTTTCCCTTTGTGTTTTCATGCCACTGAAGGATAAGCAAGCCTCTGAATACTGCATGTTTCTGATGTATGGGCAAAATTCACATCTTCTGTTCTCAGCGCAGAATGCTTATCTGCACTGCAGATCTCAATTGCATATTCTGTTCTCATCCCTTGTGCTGAGCTCTGGTTGTTATCACCACAAAATCCACATGCAGAATATTCATGATTCCTGCAGTATGGACAGGAGAATTGGCCTGCATCAGTAACATCCAAATACAGAGGGGTATTTTATAATATGGCTTAGATGCAAAAAAATTCTGAATCCAGGCTGCTGTCAGAGAAGAAAACATGAGATATCAATTTAACACTAGAGAGATGATTCTAGGCAGCGCTGTATATATAGTTGGTTACAATTATTTTCTCAAACTGAGCTATGGTGGTGGTCTTAGTCCTCTGGTTGTTCTATTCCTTGCTGCACAGCTAGGGTTTGATGTCAAAAATATGTTATGTTTTAGACAGGCTGTGATACTGTCTGTTGCTGTTACTTGAAGATTTTCACAGTGCTCCTTGGAAATAATCTACACTGAATCAGTCCTGATTTAAGTTATACAGTTCCCTTATTCTTGCTGCTACACACAGCAGAACAGAATGTCTCTCTCTCTCTCTTTTTCTTTTTTTAAGAAACAGCTATCTCAGATCAAATCTGTGTTCCACTTTATTCACGATATCATCTAAGACTGGATATTCTAAGGATGAATTAAGGCAAAGCCTTTCACGTATCTATATATGAGTCAGTTGATTTTCTCAGTATTGTCTTGAAGCAGAGATTTCTGCAGTCTAATAAGAATGGACATTTTAGCTGCAAAGGTTACAACATGATGTTAATATTCTCATGACCAGTTTTCAACTTCTGTATCCCTGTGTCACAAACAGGAGACAGCAACCATTCTGTGTCCGGATCAGGGTCTAAATTTTGAAAAAGTTTCTTCACATTTTGTATTTTTCACCGAGGATTTTCCCTGCTCCTCCATGTTTAATTTGTGCCTTCACAAAGCCCTAGCTAACTAAAATACCACCATGATGTACTGTCATAATGGATAAAAATGGAGGGAGGGCATTAATGTCCTACTAGAGTAGCATAACAAGTAACATGTGGACCAGCTGTCCCTTTAGCATTCAACAGCTGCAAAGTGATTTACTCTGGGAAGTTATGGAAGTGCCCTGTGAAATCAGGCTTGTCCTTGCTTTTGGGCGCATCAGTTTCAGGTGAGATGGCTCCATTGGCTGTGGAATGTGTTTGTAAGGTAATATCTCTACAGTATGGCAGATCTGGAGAGTGCTCTGTAGTGTCCCCAAGGATGAAGAAAAACTATGGTCTGAGATAGAGAAGGAAAAGAATAGTGAATCAGACTATAAGCTTCAGAAAAACATCAAAGCTTTTCATCTTCTTATTATAACTCCCAGAATACTGCATGCTTGTGCATTCAGATTCCTCATTCATGTAACCAGGATTGCAATGGGAATGGAAACAGCAAAACATGACCCCACGGAAACAAAGGCGTTTGTATTATTCTGTGTGGCCCTCAGAAGCTGCAGTTTGGATATAATTATGACTCAAATGAAAGGACACTAACAAAGCAAATGAAATATTTTGTCTCTGATCTGTTCCAAAGAAAGCTTTTATGACAATAACATTCATAGATAGTTTGGGCCATTGTCTTTCAGAACAACTTATCTAAAACACAGGTTATTTAACATTATCCATCTTTACTGTTAACTAAAAAATTATACAGGTCTATTGTATTGACAGTCTATCAAAATCAAGTGGAAGAAAAATGAATTAACATAGTGTTGAAGGACAAAGCTGCGGTACAAGGAGGAACAGGATGATGTTATGTAATGGGAAGATGCATTTCTTTGCTCTTCTAAGGGTTTTGAAGAGCTTATGACAGAGGCATTCATAGTCGAACTTTCTAAAGTAACCACTGTCTCTAGGTAAGTATTTAAGATGACTTTGTACTTCATTCTATCTAATCTTAGCTATTTAATTGAACTACTTAAGCTAGGGAGCTAATCACATTTGTATCTTATGATAATCAATGGAGGGATACAGGTATCTGATGAAAGGGATTCAGAGCTGAGAAGTGACCTCATAGCCAAGAACTTGATGCTAGGTTAGATGGCCTTAAGAAGGGAATATCTTTTATTGAGATATCTTTTAAGGTTTAGGGTTACCATGGCATTAGGGTAAATGCAGAGCGGCACCTCCCAGTTTGAGATTCTTCTCTGTGCTACTGAGTACCTACAGCTGATGGACTGGCCTTGTTCTGTTTGCCTGTGCCTAAACATATCTGAGATTCAGTTCTTGTCCTGAACTGGACATGCAGAAAGAAACGCTACCTCAGAAACTTCAAGTAACTTCAAATTATTTCATGAACCTTGATGATAAGGTGACAAATAGATGGGCAATACAAGAAAAATCTTCCAGGCTCACAGCATTTAGCTCCTTGCTCTAGCACACAGCCACGTAATATGTTATCTTTCATAAACAGGATAGGAGTGTGTGCTAGCTGGTCAGAGTCTGCTCTATTTTCAGCTTCAGTTTTGGCTTCTGAAACACTGAATTTTGAAAAGACCTTGCTAAGTCTGCACTGAGATTCACAGGCATGCAGTGCGAAGCAAGGGATGTCTGCTTGGTCCTTTGCGGGTACACCTGTGCCCATTCTCCCTCCTCACGCAGCCAGCTGCCTCTCATAACTGCTCAGAGCAGCCAGTGGGAAGTATTGCATAGGTGGGTAGTGGGAAGTTCAACTGAGTTTTATCTGTACTGTGTTTTGACCGTGAAAAAGGCTCTTGACTGCATGTTCCTACTAAAATATTAATTTATATTAATAATAATATATATAAAATGTTAATGAATTCAATTTTCCAATTAACTGTATTATTTGTTTGCAGTTAAACCTTAGGATAATTCCCTTTTCAGGAGTGTTATTACCCGGTTCTGAAGGGCGAGAGCTTGCCTCTCCAGAAGCTGCCCAGTGTTACTGGGTGGAGAAGCAGAGGCTCCGTGCCATGCCAGATTTGGACTGCTGTGTCAGAGCTGGACTGCTGTCATCCCTGTTGATTTGAAACGCAGAGTTGCCACTGGCACATTTGCAGCGTGTGCCAGGAGACTAGTCTGAGTTAGTAATCACTATTTGTCTTGTGCTTCAGACCGTACGTCCAAATGATTCAGTCCATACATCAGCTGGGTGACACAGTGTTTGAGGTGACTACCCAGATGAGCTTGCTGATTTGTAGAGGTGCAGTTCTGAGAATCAGGCTCCCGAATCTTTATCTTGCTCAGTCGGTGCGAATGACTCCTCCAGGAGCCTCTGTCCGGTGGGACTGCAGACACTGACATTCAGCAGTGCAGCGTGCTGTCTGCTGGATAACTGCCACCTCTGGATGAGTCTTCAGAAAGAAAGACTGCAGGAATGCTATTTCTCATCAGCTGGTGTCACTGCTTGGAGCCAGATGTTAGCAATGGGTGTGGTAGTACAAAATGGCCTAGGAAAGAAAGAAAATGTTTAATAGGAAACTTTAACTTTCTGGCTAAGTTATGGGCAAATACAGCAATCCCTTGTTTGCAACAATAACTACTGGAAGCTGCAGAAATAGATCCCTGACATTTTAAAGTAGTATGTTTACTCTGTTTGATCAGACAAGAGATAATGTCATGTGCTTATTTTGCCACAAACACTCTTAATAAAGACTCATCATTTCAGCTAATGGCAAGAAATAGAAGAACATGAAGTATCTTTTGAATATTCAAACACCAGGGTGTTTGGAAATGTGCAGTTGCCTGTAATTGTACTTTCTATTTCTTAAACATTCTTCACAGTAAATGTCTTGATTTACTAATGTGTGATAAACTGATTATTGGAAATCTTAGAGGTGAGACAATTTGCCTTTTCTACTTCTTTCTAAAATAACGCAGCCTTTGGGACCAGGGAGTGTTTATGGTGAAGAGCAAGGACTATATTAAAACATAAAAATATAAATAAGGAAGTGCTAAATGGCCTTTGGAAACACAGCACACAATACACACACAGTTCTCCCATGTTTTTGGAGGATAGATGTTCTCAGAGTGGATGGTGAATCACCACATGCGAAGTAGGGTGGCTCTGGTAGGACCAGTTTGGAGATTGAGAAAGGAGTCACTGAGAGTGACTAAGTAACACAGTGAGAGTGAAGCACCTAAGTAGCTACCAGAGCCCAGGCTGGAGGTGAAAGCAACCACAGAAGTCTGCGAGCACTGCTGTGTTCATTGCTGCTGCTGCACCAAGGTCCCGTGCACCTGCTTAGTGAGCGAACACACAACCCCCAGCTGGAGACCCAGGCTGTTTACGTAATCCTGGGGTTTCAGAGAGGGATCCCCCCCCAAAAAAATCAAACACACAGATCCATTTTTTCTGGCTGCCAAAAGGGGCTGAGGCTCTCTGGATATCTCGGATCCTGGGTCTGGGCTGGAAGCATGCTGTCCTCTGTTCAAACTCCTACACAGCATTTAACTTTGTGAAGTTTGGAGCCTAAGAATAGATACGCTCTGAAAAACAGAGCAGAGATCTTTCTCCCTTTTAGAAGAGAGCTGCTGTGAGACAGTGCTCCTTTTCATGATTCTTTATTATACAGCTCAGTGGTTTGTACACTCATTCAGGATGTGGGTGACCCAAGTTCAGTTCCTTCCTCTGCCTGAGGGGCTGTAAACTCGCATCCCATACTTCCTTGGAGAGTGCCATAACCACCAGCCTATGGACTATTCTTAGGGTGGGGGACACTCAGTCTCTCCTCTTGAAGTGGTTCCTCTTTGCGTGCTATCCTTTTTCTCTTGCTAAGGGAACAGTTAAATATGCCATGCCAATTGGAGCTGCTTCAGACGGAAGGCTTCACTGAGCTCTTCCCCTCCTTTCTTTGATTTTAGCCCACAGCCTAGATTTGAGGTAAGTTTCTTGGAAAGTCAGAGCTTTGAGATTGAATCCCCTCATGCTGAGGAATGATATATCTAGGTTGTTCCAAAAGTAATGCCTCCCATTTATTTCCATGGAAATCACAACAAAGAGAGCAATAACACTCTTCAATAGAACAAATTCTGAGCTATAGAACACTATTTATCAACATAGTCTATTTGTGTGGATGAACAGACCAAGATGCTCTTCATTTTGTTGTGTAACAGTTGTGCATGGCTGTCCAGAATGTGGCTTGTCTTCCACATGGTATTTACCACTGGTGAAATGTACCACGCACTGCCTCACTGTGCTCACATCCACCTTTTGATCTCCATCAGCAAGCATCAGTGCATGTCACTGGGTGACACTTTATCTACATGGAGGAATTCAATTCCAAACTTTTACTTCATACACACTTTCACGTCAGGTGCCATTTTGTCAGAGTGCCCCTCTGCTGCCATCTGTCACATGACAACCACACATAATGGAATATTGGTGGGAAAGTTCAACCCCTACTGCTGTATCACCAACATCTGCCTCTGACATTGTGGGCTAATATAATAATATAGGAGGCATTGCTTTTGGAACATCTCTCGTATATCTTCTGTGCTGTGTGCAAGTACTGTGATTATTGAGCCATAGAGGATAGGACTAATGACGTATAAAGCAGAGTGTGTCTGGGGGATCTAGCTCTATGTGACTTTCCAGTGTAGTGAAATTTGTGGACAGAACCCCAGCGACAACGTTGTGCAAGTATTTAGGTAGAAATGAGTTTCAAGAAGTAACACATCACCTGTAAAGGCACATATTTTGTCATTGCCATTTAGGGACCTAGTGCTTTAAGACTAGCATGTTACAGATTAAGAGTTCCATACAGATTTAAACCACTACCACATGTATCTTCCCTGTTTCTCTGACATATAGGTCTGTAGGTGCTGCATGAGAACTCTTTTGACAGTCTTCTCCTATGTGGCACAGATCCAACACTGCTTAGGAAAAAGCACTTCTGAGCATCAATTATGAGGCAGAGAAGGGATATATTCTGATCTCCAAACTCATGAAGGCAGTTGAGACTAGAGGATTCCATGTGGATATCAAAGAATCAGAGAATCATAGGGCTTGGAAGTGACCTCTAGAGATCATCTCGTCCATCCCTGTGCTAAAGCAGGTTCCTTTGAGTAGGTTGCCATGCTGAATTTGTCATGGTGTGACTGAGAGCAGAATGAATGTCTACTCCAAGAAACAAAAATCAAAATGATTGCTGGTCAGGATAAGTCAAGGGCTCATGCTTGAGTTCACTCAGCTTCAGCACTGGTTTGGGGAACAGAAAGCTCAAACCCTTCCAGTGCTATGGTCACACTGCTGCTCCTTGGGGAGCAGAGCCCAACATGAGCCAGTGGGGCTGGCAGCTAAAAGCCCCAGTCTGCTCATTGCAGCCAGGAAGGCTTCGTGAATTAGAGTTTGCAACTTGTCAGAACCCTAATAGCAACTTGCTGAAGCTCAGTCTGCAGCTTTGGAAATCAAAGACTGCAATCTGTGCTTTATCTCCTGACTGCACTCAGCGTGAACAAATCCCTATTTCCAAGAAGCATTGCCCCGCCAAGTGCACAAAAGCGTCACTGTGTCTGGGAAGCCATGCGTGGATTAGACACAGTCCACTTGAAAGTGAGATAACTTTTCTTACAACCCCGAGCAATTACATCAAATTGCTCTATCTCAAGCATACCTGCTGCTCCTAAACCACCCAGTTACAAAGCTTAGAGGAAATGGAGTTTTTTGTCATGTAAACAAATGAAGTGAGAGCACAGTATGTCAGAGAGATGGAGCTTCTTTGTTGTTTTTAAATACCTTTTTCTCTGCTAGCTTGTACTATGCCCAGGCTGTCCCTAAAATAAGAGGTGCATCTATTGGTAGCTGATGCCCAACATAATAAATAGTCTCAAATATTGGTTGAACTGCTCTTCTAATGAAGTGGGGTGCAGCTGATAAGCTATTGGGCAGCTTCACCAGCTTGTTAGAACAGTGATAAATAGTGTATCACTTGTTGAAGCCAAATGAGGTGACATCTTAGGGTAGCTGAGGCAAAGCCAAGTGCAATCTAATCCAAGCCCAGATCTATATCTTATTTAAAAGTTTGAAGATATTTGATTATCATAGTTTGAAATGGCTCTTGATAAGAGTCCACATACTGTGAATTTATAGGCCTGTTGTTCCCACCACATTTATAACCTCATCAGGGAAGGGTTACATTATTTTTCTTGTTCTCGCTTCATGAAGAAGCCTCTGGGGGATCATTTCCAAGCAATCGAATTTAGTTACTTTGTACAATGGTAGGTGAAATTAGTGCAAAGTAACAGGAGCTAGATTAATGTGATTTCAGGAAATAATCCATAAAAATCTTATGAGGCCTTTAGCAGGTTGTAAATTGGATTTTAGGCACAGGGAGAGAAAACGAAAAATCCTGAGCAAAATAATCAGTCAGTAATGAGAAGTACTAAGATTTTAAGACTTCACGCTGAAATAAAATACCAGAGTGAAAAACATTAAATTGACTAACAATGACATTTTTTAATGGCATGAATGATTAAAATTGTAATTATAAGCATAAATAAATGCCTTCTGTTTTTCACACCAAACAATCCATATATCATCAAAGGTCTGCAATCAATAATAAAAAAACAAGAAATGGCAAGAAAACAAAAATGTTTCTCAAAATTTTGCCCATCTAATCTCTGACGTGGAGAGCTGACAGCTTCTGCAATCTAAACGTGAATTATCATTGCTTATTGATGTACCAGGGATCAAGATTGATAAGTAAGGAAAACAGGTTTGGTGTCTTCTGTTTGAAGCGTGTCTAGCTTGTTCTCACTGAGGAAGATTTATTTGCAAGTATTTTTCATATTTTCTGGAACCTTCTCAGCCTACCTTTAACTGGGGATGAGAAATAATAATGTGCGCAATCCTGTGCTGTATCTGCAGTATGGCGAGGCCAGAACAGAATGGCAAATGCCTGAGCCAGCTTGGGATTTTGATCAAAGCACATCCTTTGTGATATTTTCCAGACAGCTTTCTTATCTTAAAGAAGTACTTGATATCTTACTGAAAGACACTTCCAAAGAAGCGTGAAGAAGAAGCTTAGATCCACAATTGCTCCTCTGGATTTTTTGCAGAGAAGTAAGGGCATGGCTGGCTGAATTTCATCCTCTTAGTACCAGCACTCAGGAAAAGAAAGATCCTGCTTTAAAATGTGGGTCGCTCCTCCAAGCAGGGACAGAGCAGATCCCTGTTCCACAGAAACAGCATGTACAGAAAACACAAAGAAAGGAGCTCTTTGGCTATGCCTTCATTAGCAAATTAAACAGACCATGGGCTGCTGGCCAATCTACGTGATGTGCATGCACTCTCTCAGATAAATGATCTTTCTCCTCTTCCCTAAAAAGCCTAGTGTTATCCTTAATATCTACTGGGGGTGAATCTGTGCCACTCCAAAACTGTGTGCTGGCACTGGGTGGTGTAGTTATAGCTGGTAGAGATCAAGACTGCCAGGGTTCACCAACACACAAGTAATTGATGAAGATCTTGAACCAGAGTTCTGGGACCTCTTATTCTACTACTGCGTGTGGTTGATGTGATGGCTCTGCCCTGACAGTTGATACCCAGATGTTGGCTGCTTAAGGCTTACCACCTCACTCTAGGGCCCTTTTATACAGAAAACTCATTTGCAGATAAGGCTTGATTTTCATAGATGGGCAATGAGACGGAATGAGGTGAACTATCCTTTCTCTCCTTTGAATACACAGGAGTCAAAATGCCCAGCTTAGGTTTAGTTATCAATTGATGTCATACTGGAGATGAGCCCCACTATCTGCCAGAAAAGATGATTTCTTGAAATCTCATGGATTATGAAACTAAGATTTTTGTGATTTGCTAAGACTTGGTGGTCATTTTTTTGTCATTTTAAGCACAGAGGGATAGTTGTTTAAAAGAAAAACCCTTTGCAGAGGCCCTGAGCAATGTATTGTAGATCTGTAGGGATTATGTCAGGAGAGCAGAATAAGCTGAGTTGTCAGCTGTAGGAGCTGCACTATGCAACAGGAGAGAAGAGGAGCCAGCAGCACAGGTATAAGAGCCTGGGGTCTTGCTGGATTCCTGCCCTGAGGGAGGCTCACCACAGGGCCATGAGCTGACCAAGGACCAGGATGTGCATCAGTCTGACTCACTCTTGTGACTGGATTACACCTGAAGCAAAGAGCAAACAAGGTTAGATGGCAACACAGGCTTTCATGTATACTTATATATTCCTTGTTAAGCCCAACCAATCCACCTAACCAGGGCTTAATTGGTCCACTACTCATTTGGGGAGGACAATTTTGTTATATAGCGAGTTGCATCATAGAATCATAGAATTGCTCAGATCGGAAAAGACCTTAAAGATCATTGAGTCCAACCACAACCTAACCAAACTACCCTAACTCTAACAACCCTCTGCTAAATCATGTCCCTGAGCACCACATCCAAACAGTTTTTAAACACATTCAGGGATGGTGACTCAACCACCTCCCTGGGGAGCCTATTCCAGTGCTTAACCACCTTTTCTGTAAAGAAGTTGTTCCTGATATCCAACCTAATCTTCCTCTGGTGCAATTTAAGGCCATTTCCCCTCGTTCTGTCGCCTGTCACCTGTAAGAAAATGTACGTTAAGCATCCTGGGGAGGATTTGATTGTAAGGATATAAAATTTTTTCCTTTCCCACATAATAATAACTCTAAAGATATGAAGATTTTAGATGTACCACTTATGCCAGTGTAAGTGTAAGCATACTGGAAAAGGACAGGAAGGATTATGCAGCTCAGTTGTTGGAATAGTATATTCAGAGCAGTGTTTTCCTTAATCTCTGGTATTTATAGGTTTGCCATTCACAAATAGTAATAATAGTAATAATAAGAAGAGGAAGAAGAAGAAGAACAACAACAACAACTGAATATATATTTAAGATGAAGGAGAATCAACAGAGATGATGTTAGAGAGGAGCTGAGCACTCATGAGATCTGCATGTGGCAGAGTTCTGCACATGGAAAGGAACTCTGGTCTACTAATGAGGAAGGGAGCTAAGTACATAATTCAAAGTGTTTAGCAACTGAACGATAAATATATCCTGTCTGGGAAGCTAAAAAATTAGCAGAAAATTTAAATAAAGGACCTAAATCCTGTCTGGCTGTTTAACAGAATTTTATGAAATTACTCAGAGAAATACTTTCTTTTCTCTCCTCTGTGTTGATGAAGATTTGGTTCTGTCTAGAAGATGGGAAAGCGATTTTATAGCCCCTCTGCTGCCCTCCAATCTTATGTAAGAGGAAGGGTTGTCTTGGGGAACAGAAGCACAGGAGACACATTTGAGCCAGAGCTCAAATCACACAAAATCACAGGTTCATAGAATCACCTAGGTTGGAAAAGACCTTCAAAATCACCATATACAACCATCAACCTGACCCACTAAGTTATGTCACTAAATCTTTGCCACACTAAATCTAGTGCCACATCTATATGTCTCTTATATACTTTCAGATATGGTGATGCCATCACTTCCCTGAGCAGCCCATAAAGAAATTCTTCCTGCCATTCTCTTTAAACTTCTTCTGGTGCAACTTCAGGCTATTTCCTAGCACCTCATCACTTGTCACCTGTGACTGACTCACTCCTCACTGCAGCTTCCTTTCAGGTAGTTGTAGGAAGCAATGAGGTCTCCTCTCAGTCTTCTTTTCTCCAGACTAAACAACTCCAGTTCCCTCAGGCACTGCTCATATATTTTGTACTCAAGTCTCTTCACCAGCCCTGTTGCACTTCTCTGAACACGCTCCAGTAACACAATATTATTCTTCTAGTAAGTGGCCCAAAACAGAATACAAAACAAATCATCTTGTCTAGAAGGAGATCAGGTTAATCAGACAAGACTTGTCCTTCATAAACTCATTCTGACTGCTTCAGATCACTCAATTGTCCCATATGTGCTATGTGATGTCACTCAAGATGATCACAGAATCATAGAATCGTAGAATTCTTGATTTACTCCATGTCATTCTGAGGTTGGACTGACAGACCCATAATTCCCTACAACCCCCTTCCTGCCCTTCTTGCAAATTAGAGTCACATTCGATAGCCTCGAGATGACTGCAGAAGGCCACTGTTCTGATGAGATGATGTAGGCTACATGTAAGCTTCACTGACATCCTAGTGGAGCATTGAACTGCAGACTCTCTTCCTGACGGGTCCTCCTGAAGATCAGAAAGATTTGGGTGCATACAAGAAATGAAAAATAGAGGAACGGAGTATAATCTGATTAATTTGAGTCTGGGAAGGAGATACAAGTGAAAGATGCCAAATAAGCTGAGCACTACGAGACGGTAATGCAGTACTATCTCAACAGATTAAGGAAGGCAGTGGCAAACTTCACCGTTAAGATGGACAGCACTTTCCTAAGTCAGGAAGATCTGGGACACTGGGGTCTGTGGAGCACAAAACCGAAAATGTTAAGATAGATAACATACCCTCAGCTTGCTTCTCCGTTTCTCATTTTATTTCAGAATTGCTAGCCTCTTGAGTAACTTATTTTCTTGCGAGGCAGGAAGCTCGCAAGAAAAGCTGTTTAACTGCATAATATAAGAGGATAGATAATTGAATTTTCCAGTCTTGATTTGATCTAATTGTATGAGATTCTTATAATGTAAAATAGCAGAAATTTCCAGAGATAGAAAGAAGATTTCATGCTCATTTAAAATAAATAAAGCAAATTCTGAAGAGTTTTGAGGTCACTGTTATTTTGAGGAGATAGAAGAATCTGCAGGGAATGTTTTTAGACTAAATCAGGTAGAGAATGTAATTTGCAATAAAAGAAACTATGCAAGAACACTGGAGCCATAAGTCCATGAGTTATTGTATGTGGCATACTTTGTGATGCCCTTACTTTCCAACGGAGAAAGAGTAAAACTTCCCTTCCTTTAATTTGTACCGCTTCACTAAGGAACCTTGAGCTGTGAACTTTTTCAGAATAACACACGTTTTCTACTGGGCAGGCAGATTGCATGGGCAGAGCACTTCTGTCCATGTAGTTTATATGAGACTGGAATTTATTAGCACAGTGTTTTTAAAGTGCAATAAAATGCAGCACTCAGATCTCTCTGGGGATCTGTATTATGTAGAACGTTGCGACTTGAAAAAAAGTGCTGTCATATTGTACTGTACCACCCAAATTGCAAGAGCAACAATGTTCGAGTAGTTAAAGGAAACACTTTGGTATCTGGAGGATAGTTCCTGCTCCTGAGCAGACCAAAGCTGCCACACACCTGAAAAGAGGGATCTTCCTAACTTGAGCAGTGATCCATCTACCTGAAAAGCTTGATATTTCCCTGCCAAATATCTGATGTCATATTCTAAAAAGTGAAGAGGAGGAAATAATGCAAATCCCTGCTTCTGCTAAGGCTTCAGTTACTCCAAAGTAGACACATTCAAAGTCTGTTTGAATGAGAGCTTTCCTGGACTTCTAACCTCATGGGCTTATCACTTGATTGGCTTGCCCACATCAGTGAGGTAAGTTACTAGAAACCAAATCTCACTGCTGGCTCCTCAATCAACCCTTGGGGTTTTCTGTCAAGGTGATGACACCTTCCTCTTTTTTCTGCATCAGAAGAATAAACTCCTCTTGAGTAAAATTGAATAAACCACTTGTACACAAAAATGAAGTCGAATTTTAGAGCAGCTCTAGATTTCAGGGATATTGAGTATACCTGGATGACATCTACATGGTGGAGAATTGTTCTATATGTGTGCATTTATCTGCCCTGGATGAATAAGTATCATGTTCAGCGCCAAGACTCTCGAAGACCCATGCTGGCTTTGCCTTCCATTCTACTTTTCTGGTTTTAGCTTTATCTGAGTAGAAGGAAACTATTATTAAGCTGTGTTCCAACTCAAAGAGGATCAACAGACATTAAGTAGTAGCGATATCAGTTGGAGATTGTCTATTTGTGAGCTACCTCATGAAATGTAGTAGCTGAAAAATAAGTAGAAATTAACAGTGCTGCAGATTCTATTAGAGGACTATAAATTACTTTTTGTCAAAAACAGCACATTATTTTTCCTTTTTCATTTGGATGTATTAGGGTGAATTATTGAAGTGTTTGTCAAGAATTGATTTTATATATATATATATATACTTACAATTCTGCTATTAACTGTTATGTTCTAACATACATACACATATATACATACATGTACAACACTGCCTGACCAATCTAGTGGCCTTCTATGATGGTTTAACTGCATCAGTGTACAAGGGAAGAGTCACTAATGTCATCTAAGTTAACTTCAGTAAGGCCTTTTACGTGGTACCCCACAACAGCTTTCTCTCCACATTGGAAAGATATGGACTTGATGAGTTAATAATTCATTGGACAAGAAACTGGTTGCACTACTGTATCTGGAGAGTGGTGGTCAATTGCTCAGTGTCTGGATGGAAATCACTGACGAATGGTGTCCCTCAGGGGTCAGAACTAGGACCAGTGTTGTTTAACATCTTCATCAGTGACATTGACAGTGAGGTAGAGTACACCCTCAGCAAGTTTGCAGGTGACACCAAGCTGTGGGGTGCAGTTGACATGCCTGAGGGATGGGATGCCATCCAGAGAGATCTAGACAGGCTGAGCAGTGGGCCCAGTTAAACATCATGAAACTCAACAAATCCAAGTAAAAGAAAGTGGCCAGCAGGCCGAGGGAGGTGATCCTGCCCCACTGCTCTGCTCTGGTGAGGTCTCACCTGGAGTACTGTGTCCAGGTGTGGAGTCCTCAGTATGGGAGATACATGGACCTGGTGGAGGGTGTCCAGAGGAGGGCCACAGAAATGATCCGTAGAGAAAACCTTCCCTATGAGGACAGGCTGAAAGAGCTGGGGCTCTGGAAAAGAGAAGGCTCTGGGGAGTCGTAATAGCAGCCTTTCAGTATCTAAAGGGGGGCTATGAGAAGGAAGGGAACAGACTCTTTACTGGGTCTGTTGTGAAAAAAATAAGGGGAGAAAGTTTCAAACTAAAGAGGGGAGATTTAATTTGAATATAAGAAAAAATATTTTATGAAAAGGGTGGTGAGACACTGGAACCAGTTGCCCAGATATGTGATGGATGCCCCATATCTGGAGACATTCAAGATCAGGCTGGATGGGAGGGCTCTGAGCATCCTGATTGAGCTGTAGGTGTCCCTGTTCATTGCAGGGGAGTTAGAATAGATGACCTTTATCAACTCAATTATTCTATGAATATATGATATGAACATGCATATATTATAGTGGCTGACCTTGATGAAATGAAGCTGCAGTCAAAAGGTTATTCAGGTTAACTTAGCTTCAACTTTGTATGCCTTGATAGTTCTGGCTTCAATTTTTAATGAAAATACTAAAGAAATAAGATAATGTAAGCTTATATTCTTATTAAACTCATGGTGGAAGAAATGAACTTACTTCTCATTTACCTCCTCCCTGAGAAACTGAATATTCCTTTATAAACTTCCCAGCAGGGGCACGTTTAGAAAACCTCTGTTGTGGACCCTAGTTTTTATTTGTTAGTGAACTCTGGAGAATTCACGTAACTTTATTTCAGCTTCACTTTCTACCTTTCCTTTTCTTCAGTTATTCAGAGTATTGTAAGTAGAGAATATCTATCTGCATCCAGTTGCATATCTGGTATATATCATGGTCCTAACTAGTCTTGCATTTTCGTTTGGTAAGTATCTGTAGGAAAGTAGACATAAATTTTCTTTCATTACTATGAGTGGTTTTGTGTCACTATCATCTGTGATTCAAGATCCTTGACACATTTAGCTGTGGCAACTGAAGAGGAAGTGTGCATATGTACCTGCATGAGTTTATCTTCTCTGCCTTTTGAGTCATAATAACTGAAGTCGCTGGCAATGAAGGATCTGACCCTGTTGGTGATGGCTTAAGCTAGGGCAGATCCACGCTAGCGGAAATGAAGAAATTTCTCTTTTGAAGGAATTTGTACTAGAATTCTAGTTTAATTACAAATAATGGGCATTTTTCTGTGTTGTTTCTGAAACAGCAGAATACAGAGTGCAAAGTAAGACAAGTGTTTTATATTAATTCCTTCTGCTGGCTTTGTCATCTCCAGAAGATAAGAAGCACAGAATGAATGAAGACTCTCCCCCCGCTATGCTGCAAAGCCCAAACAAACAGTTACACTGCTGACAGTTTTCACCTTCCTCTTGAGTATTAGGTACCAACCCCTGTAAGATACTGGACATGACAGGTTAATGGCTATTTAAATTTTATCTTCTTAGATCCTTTGTAGCTACTCCAACAGCAACACAGTGGCCAAGAAAAATGAATAAGGTTGTACAGTGATGGCATACCAGTCCTTGTTGGACTCAGCTGAACTGTTAGATAATTGTCAGCAGTGAGTGAACATGGTATGTAAGAACATCTGTTCAAGAAAGTATCAGTAGATCCAATAATTTCAATGTTCCGTTAATATAGTCAGGACTTAATTATATGTTCAGAACACAGGCATAGACAAATACATAAAAAGCCAACAAAACACAAGGATTGGACAATTAAGATGCAAACATTTCCGGAAGCAATATATATATATATATTAATGCTGCTATAGTGAAAACTTGTCCATAAGGCTGAAAAATCTTAATATCTGAATCAGTCAACCTTAATAATATGTGGATTTACCAGCTGTTCCTTTAATTATAATATGAAATTTCACACACATTAATGGTAAGGTTTTAATAATCTAACCAGAGAAATAGAAAACACTATGGACATGACTATATTTATACAGAATCAAAAATGAAATTGTCTCAAACTTATTTAACCTTCCTTTCTCTGCCAACAGCAACAATAACAGAAAATCATCTGTGTCCTGAGGTTAAATACTCAGTCTTTCAGCCTGAAATGTGAATGTTTTGGCAGTGCTGTAAGTCTATTAAAGGAGAAGTTTTGTTTGAGATTGTTTTGGAACCTAAGCTATTTGGAGCACTATTAGGCCCCATTATAATGGCGGAGTGTGTGGGCAGATGTTCAAAAGCAACAAGGTTTCCACATCTTACCAGAGTATTGCTCATCAGCTGAGAGATGGTAACTGGCTGGTTGCACAAACTTTACCTCCCTGGTTGTAAAGAAAAACTTATTAGCTCTGATAATGAGTTATTAAACCAAAGTAACTCATGGCTTTTGTTTGGATGCCTGTAATTGCAGGCCAAACTGGAGCTAAAGTTTTAAATGTTAGGCATGATGGATAAGTTTTCAGAACATTTCAGAGTGATTTATTGCGTCCAAAGCCACATTTTCGAAAGTGGCATGGGGGTTTCATCAACTTAGAGGTTTAGCTGTACAATTTCTGAGTGCCCACACTGCTCCTGAAGAGGAGACCTTGTCTTTCTCCAGAGGGAGCTCAAGTCACTCAGGGCGGGAGGAAAGTGAGGAGAAAAAGCCTCGAGTATACTTCTGGGGAAGGAAAGAAATGGAGGAAATGATGCAGAGGAATCTGACCAACTTGTGTGGTTGATGAAATTTGTGGAAAGATCTGATGAGTCCCCAGCTTCTAATTCAAGAGAGAAATTCACCCAACATTTCCCCTATCTGTTATACCACAGCTTTTGATCCTAAATCATCCAGATGCTTTGGAAAATGCTGTCCTAAATGCCCAATCTTACTCATTAAAATCAGTAGGTACCAAAGATTTTCAGTAGGAATGTCAAAGAGGGTCCTTATGAAGTTGTGCACTCCTTGCTCATGACATGAGCAGAGCCTTTTGTGTGAATGTAGAGTTCTGTTCATTCCTGGGCCATCTATTATTCTCTTGGTAACAGAAAATACCATTTATTTCCATTTATACAGACCATAAATCAACATGATATTAGCAGCATGTGACCTAATGCTGCACAGTGTGCCTCAACATGAGAAGAACAAATCTGTTCAAAGTTTTGGAACACTTAAATGTCCCTTTCTCACTCCCTTTTTCTCCTTCCCATTGTTTTAAAACCATTTATATAAGACTTTCTACGATCATTACAGGGTGGGCTTTCTGTCTCTGGGGAAAAAGCAGCATTGCTGGAAACTTCTTTTCTAGTTTGCAGGGGAGGAAGCTTTTTAACTTCTCTCTGGTTTTATATTATCAGGAGCACAAGCATGTTGCAAATCAATGTCCCAGATGTGGCAAAAAATGATGACATTTAATAACAAACCACTGTATCCAAAATGAGAGGTTTTTGATTATACCCTGGTTTTAGTAGTTGGAATCCATCTACTACAAAATAAGAGAATAATGCCTGATTGTTTCTATTATTCATCACTAGCTGCTGTTGCTTAAAGAGGAATGTATTTGAATTGCCTGTGCAATTAAGGAGCTAAAGTTAACACTTTAGAAGTTAACAATTTATGAGATGCCATAGTATCTACTCCAGGAAGCATATCTCTGATGGATCCACTGGTCTCCAGCAGGATTGCTGCTCCCATTCACTCTGTGAAGGTGCAGAATGACTTGAAAGATCACTGCCTAACTCAAAACCAGTGTCAGCTCAGACTTAAGCAAGGCAAGCAGGGCTAAGGCCAGGCCTACCTATAGAGAGAAAAAGATCCCTCTCTAAATTGCTCTGTGACAGTTCTGAAAGAAGGAAGAAGTCTGGTCTTGACTGGGAATAATCAAGTGAATCGAAGAATAAGAAGATGCCTAGTGCATGGCCAGGAGATGGGGAGTTTTACAGCAGAGGGGGAATGGGAAGCATCTTGAAGGTGTCTGCATCTGTGCAGTACTGCATCATTGGATGAAAATCTCTTTTCATTACACGGGAGAGCTGGTGCGATGCCCTCAGCACTTTATAAATTGCCTGGCAAAATGGAGGTTATGTGATATTCTCAAGAGCTTACAAAAACTCAGGTAGAAGAAAGATCGAACCCGACCCTCCTCACTTGTATCAGGACAGTTTAATCTTTGGTCATTTTTTTTATTTCTGGAGGATATGAGTAATGCTACACACTTTTCTTGGAGCACTTGTGGACTTTAACACAGTGTTATTTCAAGTCATATTCATTTTTTGTTGTTTAACTGTTTGAAGGCTTTCAGGTGAATGATGATACAAAACATAGTAAAATATTTCCTAGAAGACAAGAAGACTTTTTTAAAATTTTTGTTATTTATCTTTATTTCATTGAGCTTGAGAGTGCTGGTGAGTAGAAAGTCCTGATGTGTCAGGAGCTGTATACATAATGAGGTGACTTAACAAATACACAAGTGTATACATTTACAGCTCTCGCTGAATAGGCTTTCCTAATCCCACTGAAATGCAAGTTAATCAAGACAAACCAAAAAGACTTCTACTATCCTTTAATTCTGGTGAATAAAATCCACTTTATTTCTCTGGTAGTGCTCTCTATTTCATTCCCCAGCATTCTTTAATATTCACAGCAGGGTGAAGGGTTCATATGGTTGTTTGAGCTAATTGGTACTGCAGTAAAATAATATGAGGGAGAAAAAGAGCCTAGAGGGGAACGTTATAAAATGAGCATTAGGGCAAAGTCTCTAAATGGGCATGCCTGGTACAAAACACCTGTAGCCTTTAATTTAGAGCCTCTCCAGCTCCTCCGGGATACTCCAAGAGAAGATTTAAAACATCCTCTCTACACCTGGCTGAGGAAAGTTCACCTCTCTACATGTACACCAAAAGCAGCTAAATGGACATTCTTTCACTTTATGGGAAACATGGGGAAGGATGCAGACCTCCTCTGTGCTGTTAGATTTTCTGAACATATCGTGCAGAAATGAAATCAGTAAAAATCTTGATACTGACTTAATTTTGAGTCTGTTTCATATACATTTCTAACAGATGCAGTACTTAGGCTCTAATAGCAAGAAGGCTAGCAAAAAATAACCAGTGCTGCATATTTCTTTTACCTTAACTGATGGCCATTCCAACAGCCATGAATCTTTGATTCTTCCTTTTCCTTCTACTTCCTGGCACAGAAATCTTGTCCGGGAAGAGTTTGGGAATGTTGGGTGCTTATGTGACATTTTCTTGGATATTCTTTAGCCCATGCATGTCATGCATGGTTCTGATATGCAGTGATGTCACGGCACATGGTCACATACTTCTGTCTGGAAATCTTGTACAGAAACAGGCTGGAGGAGACACAGAAGCAACAGGGAATGGGTTTTCTGCCTTTCATCTACTGCTCTTCCCGCAGTGCCCTGTAGTCCACTGGTGGCTATGAAAAACAGTCCCTTTTCTACACATCTAGAGACTGATTTTTTCCCTTGGGAAGATCTCCAGCTCTCAGCTGAGGTGGCTGGACTACACAGTGTGACTTTGAACCTCAGTGACTGGAAGGCATAAATGAAGTTCCCAAGTTAAATAGAACCTTTAACCCAGACAGTCATTAAGTGTCAGGAAAAAACATAATCTGGTTGTCATTATTACTATTATAACTGTGAAATATTAAAAATCTAAAGGGAAGAATAATGTGTTGAAAAGCTAAAGTCTCGTTTCTCAACTCTGCTGGCATTTTTATTTATTTATTTATTTTTCCAGTAATTTGATCTCCCAATTGGAAGAACTAGTCTTCTCTTGTAGAGCATCCTATTTGTCACTTCTGAGAATTTATAAAAGGAAATGTAACCCAGGCAATCTTAGCTACAGGTGGTTCAGCTGTATGCTTATTTTTTCTTTTTCTTCTAGAAGCACAATGTTTTGCCAAAATGGGCACCAGTTTACTGATTAGTTCTATTATGGTTGAGGTGGGACTCCTTGTATCTCATTTTCTTATTAACAAAGTGAGGATTACACAATTTGATGTGCAGGTTGCATTGTTGTAGTGTGTTTTGTGCGGCATTTGTAATGAGAAATGCAAGGAGCTAATGACTGTAGCTGAGCAATCACCTCACACTCTCATCATGACATGAGCTGCTGCCTCTGGTGAAGCTCTACCCAGAGGACAGAAATTAATCAGCTCTGGGAGGACACACACCATCTTTTCTATGACAAAACTCTCTTTCCACATTGCGTTACTACACTGATACAAAATATTATGAAAGATGTTTCAAGTCATGTTGCTCCTGACAGATGCAATCATGGCTATGAGACCTTATTAATAAATGTTGAGAAAAATAAGCTAGTTGCTTGAATAGGCAGTAAGCTGATTATGTGCAAGTGGTAATACATTTTATAAATGTGGAACTGGACTTTGTAACTTACTTACCTGGGATATTTCTCAGGACTAAGGTTTAGCAAGCTCAGGGAAGACTGGAGATTTATGTGGATGTGAAGGTTATCCTGAGCTGCAACATAAACAGCATGAAGGAGAACACAGGCTGAGGACAATTCACGAAATAAAGCAATTTATAATGATATTAAGGTTGTACATTTTGTGGGAACTAGCATCTCTTTGTATGCTAGGAATTTAGTCTTCTTGCAAAACAGAGTACTGACTGCTGTTCTGCATCACTGCATTTGATGATGTAAACCTTAGTCTAACAGCGGATTCTATTCTCACATTCTTGTACACTTCGGGTGTCAAAGCAAGGAGTTAGAGTCTGTGATACTAAAATGCTCTTGTGTAGACATGACAAATACATGACTTAAAATGTGCACTTGAAATTTACGTTAGGAGTCAGATAGCTTGCAATCCTGACACAGAGGGGGAATGGTAAGAAAAATGAGCAGGAGATGTGGAGTAATGGTTGCAGAACCGAAATATTATTCTTGAGAGCAGTTTAAGAGCATTTCTGATGTAGAAAATTATTGTGAGATTCAAATGTTAATTCTTGTAAAATGGTGAAACCGTTTCACTATGCTGTCCATGAAAAGATACACCCATCACTCTTACTAAGGGCTTATCCTTTGTATTCTTGAAATTAGAAACAGAGTATTGCAATATTACAGAATCCAGTAATTTCTGCTACAAGTTAACAGCATGAAAATGACTATTTCTGCACTGGAAAGAAGCAGTACATAGGAATAAACGTGGCAGCTGGGACAAAACTGCAAGACTAATTGTGTTAGAAATCATTGTTTGAATGATGCAATCACTCACGCCCTCTGAAAAGACACCTCTTGGCCTTTAGGCATTCATTTGATCCGTATTTCACCAAAAGCTGTTGCTCAACAGACTTTAAACAGGCAAAGAAACGGGCAAGGACATAGGTATTGTATATATTATAATGAGTGGGGGGCTGGAGGTCTGGTAGGTGAAGGGGATGGAAATAGGCTGTTGGTGCTCCTTGTTTTCAGCAGAAGTAGCAAAGTGAAGGCAAGGAGGAATATACCAGGACAGTCTCTGGCCATATTGCTTCTTCTTTTGCAGATCTTGGATTTTGCAATCTTGGATTCAGTTAGCAATGGCCATAAAAGTATCTGCAAACTGTATTTGGACTATTAAAAAGCCTTCGCCTAGGACTTCTGAAGATTTTTCCAGTTCTGAAGAAGTACGAATGTGTGTTAAAGCCTCCTTTGTACTTTGTGATAAAACTTTGTCCGAATAAGATTGAGAATCTATTTCTTAGTCTATAACCTAATAATAATAATAAATAAATAAATAAATAAATAAATAAGCTTTAAAAAAGGCAAGGAGATATAATAAAAACAGAAACATCACAAGCTGTGATCATAATCTAGTTCCATTTTTCGTTTCCTCACAACTATTTTTCTTCCAGCTTCAAACTTTGGCATTTCCTAGACCTGGACTTCAGAGCCAAATGTTGCTAGTGTGAACCTATCTCTAGTTTGAGATATTTATGGTGATGTTGAAATCTTACTGTACTAGTGAATGAACGGTAGCGTATTTTGTAGGAATAATGAAATCTCAGCAATATGAGACCTCAATAAAGTACATTGTTGTTAAATCTTTGCTGACTGCTGTTTTTACATGTGAATTATAAGGTGTGTGGATAAGCGAAGTGCGAATTAATGAGGTTTCGCTGTGCTGAAATGAAACTGTGGTGGGACATGAGCTAAGAAATATGGTGTTACTTACTATTTTGTATTCAAGAAATTATGTTTTTTGTGCAGCTGCCAGTCAGAGCATGGGTGGCTACACTGAGGGCAACTTTGAGACCATATTTCTGTATGTGTATTCCTATGGGAGATTTTGATCCATCAGTTTTATTCCCATTAAAAAGAGAGAAGGCTGAATAAACCATAGCTCTATTAAAGTCTCGGAGGAAAAGATCTGTGAGCTTTCAAATAATCACTATCTCCTTTATATGCTCAACCAGAGAGTGTACAGAAGACCTAGCCCCTTCATCTTCTCCACTTTCTGTGGTTTTTGCCATGGAGTGTCACTGTATTGCCCTCACTGCTCAACCAGCTGTTGGCCAGTGATACTGTGGAGCAGGCACGAATGCCTCATGTGAGGCAGGTGGAATTGCAGTTTGATTAATGACTTCTTAGATGTCACTGACATGCATTGCATTAGTCAGGCTGGTAGATGGTGGAAGATCTCATGGCCAGGTTATATGGAGCTTCTGCCTGTGTGACATTGTATACGGAGCTCAATGTTTTGATGGAAAAGCTTCTTGTGAATGAACATAAAGGCTTAGAAAGACACAGATGATGCTATTGAACACTTGCACAGCTTGGAGTTTGTTTTCCAGTATAGCTGTTTTGCTGTTTTCTCCTCCAGGCTTTTTGTATTGCTGATACTGACAGGGGTATGCTAGCTTCTTCAGTATCAACCATCATTGCAATGGTTTGTTTCTACAGGGGGATAATCCAGCGGAAACTCAGGGCCAGATGGGTTCATAGAATTACACAGAATATCCCTAGCTGGGAGGAACCCACAAAGACAACTCCTGGCTCCACACAGGACCACAAAAGTTCAAATCATATGTATGACAGAGTTGTTCAAATGCTCCTTGAACTCTGGCAGTCTCAGTGCTGTGACCACTGCCCTGGCAAACATGTTCCAGTGCCTGAACATCCACTGGTGAAGAACCTCTTCCTCCAACCCAACCCAGTCCTCCTCTGACACAGCTCCATGCCTTTCCCTGGGGTCTCTATAGCTGTCACCAGAGAGAAGAGATCATTCTCACTTTATCTCTCTTCATCCTCCCTTCACCTGTGGCAAAACCAGTCATCATGTTGCTCTGCTGCTCTTATTTTGCTCTCCTTACCACCTCACCATCTGAATACATCAGTCTGAGCCAATATTGAAGCCTGTAGATCTGTTTGGTACAGCAGTCTCTATAACCTATGAATAATCTGCAGCTCCTTTCTTTCAGACTGCATGCTCTAAGCATGTAGGGGGAAACGGAGCCATCAGTGGAGTAGCTGAAGTGAATCGGCACTTTTTTAAGTATGCTACCTTAGATTTTATTTACTTATTTACATCTTTACAGTTGGACAATGTGCCACAGTTGGATGTTCAGGTGAAGTGGAGCATGAACTGTATTACAGGAGATGACATGAATGCTTCTGTAGAAGAACATGGACTAGAAGAACACTTTCATCCCCAGAAGGTTCTGAGAGGGAACTGTTTAGCCCTTAAATGTTATTTATCATCACATTTTGCATCATTGCACAATACCTATTGAGCACTGTACAGAATTGTGATCCCTTTGACAAATTTGACATTTTCTCTTTCTCAAGAGAGTCAATTTTGACTTCTTCAAAGACCTACTTGGAGTTATCCCCTGGGCTAGAGTGTTAGAAGTTAAGGGGGGCCATGAGGCTGTTGCTTCAACAGCACTTCTTCCAAACTTAAGATCAGTGCATCTCTAAGAGAGATCTCTAAGATGATTAAAGGCCTGGAGCTTCTCCTGTATGAGGAAAGGCTGAGTAAACTGGGTTTATTCAGCCTGGGGAAAAGAAGTCTGAGAGGGAATCTGATAAATGTTTATAAATATCTAAAGAGAGGAGAGAGGCAAATGCATGAGGCCAGGACATTCTCAGTCGTGTGTAGTGATAGGACAAGGAGTAATGGCCTAAAACTTTAACATAGGAAGTTCTCTACTAACATGCAGAATAACTTATTTTTGGTAAGGGTTACAGAGCACTGGAACAGGCTGCCCAGAGAGTTTGTGGAGTCTCCTTCTGCGGAGATATTCAAGAACCAGCTGGATGCCTACCTGTGTGACCTATTGTAGGGAACCTGCTTTAGCAGAAGGGTTGGACTCAGTGTTCTCCGGAGGTCCTTTACAACCCCTGAAATTCTGTCCATAGGCAATTTTATGGAATATAAATGCTCTTAAGAAGTCAAATGCCATTTTATATCTGTGTGTGTTTGGTTTGGGACAGTGGCTGAGAGACTGTGTGGCAAAGGGCAGTGGGAGTGCTGACAGCCCACCCATCCTGTACAAGCATCTTTGAGATGAGTGACCACCTGTCACATACTCACCCTCTCATGCTCTCCCTTCTCTCAAAGTGCACATGCATGCCCACATAGACATACTCTTCTCTATTAAGTTCTCTTCCAGAGCACTCTATTTAGAAAGTTATTTCTCTGTCTCTTTCTGTTGAGGACTGCTGCTTTCTACGAAAGCAAACATCCAGAGACAGTCTTGGTTCTGAAAGGGAGTGGTGTGGTGAGGCTGCCTTGGGGATTGCCTGGGTGCTTCTGGGTAGCTGAATGGTTCACCTGGTGTATTTCTTTGTGTTTGCTGGAGTAAGCTTGCAAGCAAGTTAGCTTTTGCACAGCTTTTCACTGGAATACATGCTGTCATTTTTTCTCGTTTGTAAGTTCTAATTTTCTTCCAACAGTTGAATGTGGAGTACAAACTCTGTGAACACAATACTACATTCTGGGCAGGGCTTTCTGGCTTTCTGATAGATATTTCTAAGGGCTAATTAGGTTAGATATATCGCAAATTGTGTTTGTCACAGACTTTGAAGTTCAGCTAATTCTGAGCAACATCCGAAACAATTTTTTATTTAAAATAGAATTATGCCTATATGAATAAAAAATAGTGAACTCCACTTTCTCTGGGAAGATTTTGGATGAGACAGAAGTGTTTGAAAGCAGCTTCATGGTGAGTGGGCCTGAGTCAGAATATGGGCTCTGCTGAAAAGTGATTTTTGTCTCCTTCTCCGGCACCACTTTCCCATCTCACCCCTTGCATAACACAACCACTCATAGGGCAGAGTAGGCAAGCAGGTTGCAGTGCAGATCCAGATGAAAATTATTTATTTTTTTAAGCATCTTCTTTGCACCAGACAGCTGACAGAACACTTAACACACACTTCAGCTAGCTTCAGCTGCCATCAAATTGCACCCTCAGAAAATTAGTCAGAAGGTGCTCATATATTTAGTACAAGACTGTTCCCTTACATTCCTTGTCTAAACATCAGCCAGTGCTTGAAATACCAGAAACTTCTCCAGAAAGTTTGTTACTCTTTTCCTCCTAAAAATTCCTGTTCCTGTCCCTAACAATGAATGAGTCAGTGCACAGCCCACTGTCCTTTTCTCCATCTCTTGTCAGATTTCCTCCCTTGTGCCACTGTGCATGTGTTGCAGTCCTCTCAGCCATGGTACACTTCTTCTGTAGCAGGTAGAATCTGTATGGGTAAGGATACATTTGGCAGAGATTACCATGAAGCACACATGGTCTTGTGGCACCCCAGAGCAATGCAATCACTGCAAAGGTTACCATTCTGCCAGTACTTAATTATTCCTAATTGATTTCACAGAACTATAGCACTAACAGAGGACGTGGCACAGACGGTGCAACTCAGGCACTAAAAGGCACAAACCAAGGTTGTGGAGCTTTACCAGGACTGAGGCTTTGAAACAAGCATGACTCACTTCTGAAGCACGGTCCTCAGCCTGTGGAAAATCCTTCTTAGGGAAGCAGTAGAAACATTGCTTTGGAGACACTTAGAGAGGTCCCCACAGACTTTTAAAACTAGGCTGGACAATGCAGTATAAAGGTTACTGGAGGGAACAATCCTGCATTGGCATGAGGCTTTGGTCTACATGACCTAATAGGTCTTTTCTGCCTCTAATTTCTGTGATTTTATGACTGGAAATAACTTCTAACTTAAGAGGATTTAAATGACAGGCGTGGGCATGCATTATTTACAGCTGAACCTGAAGTAACTGCTATATTATGGAGTGTGTGAACAGTGGTGGTGGTTGAGGTATTGTGCAGGTAGATGTGGAGAGGAAAGCATGGGATTAGGCAGCGGTGGTAGAGCTGGAATAATGAGTATAGTTTTATTGCAAAAGAAGTCCGTCCAATTAGAGGCATCGTGTAATAGTACTAACTTCAGTAGGTACCTACTGATGTATTTTACAGTCATTTCCTAGCTTGTTGTTGTTGATGTTTTTTTAACCTTTTCAGACACCGGTACTGGCTATTTTGGAGGTATATGTGTGAGAATTATTAATTTTACTTTTTTTGAGAGAAAGTTTCAGGGCTTCCTCTAGCACTGCTGCCAGCCCTTAAACTCTTGTTTTGCATATTATGGAGTGACTACTGGTTAAAAAAATCTGCCATGACACATAGTGACCTGTTGATCATGAGTTGGACAAACTAGCTTGCAAATGCATGCAGGGAGCAGCTTTCTCCTGTGTGCCTGCCTGCTCTCTTCTTATCAACCCTTCTTGACATTTACAAGTTAATTTCCCTCTGATGCACTCATCGAGCAGGATTTTTTTTATGAATACTTCTCACCTTTATGTGCAGGAGCTCTGGAAATTGAGGACTGGCTAAATGAGGAAAATCTGCATGTAGGACATATGAATATGTGGTCTCAGTTAAGAGATGTGCCCTGACTTTGCGATTAAGTGGCCATAACAATTACATAGCTTATTTAATCAAGTAGCATCCACTCTGTTCTCTCCATTTTCTTTATTAAAAAAGAAGAAGAAAAAAACATCACTAATTATCAGCTACACATATGGAGATAATTACTGTGACTTTGAGGTTCTGGTTTTTGCTTCCTGACTTTTATGTTATCCCTTTAAGTGCTTCTGCTCAAAATGCACTTTTTATGTGTGTGTGGAACTGGGAAACTTTGTAATAGTTGAATTGAAAAAGGAAGTATTTTGATTTCCTGTCTCTTTGTGTGAACATCAACCAAGACTCTCTAACATAAGGATCCTGAAATTTAGCAGGATTAAGTTTCAGTAACTTTCCTACCTCTTTTCCCTTTTTCCTTGCAAACGGAGGGAGTGTAGGATCAGGATTTCATGGATGGGACTGGTATTCCAGGGACATGAGTATAGTCCTTACTGACTCTACTGTGATCTTAGGTAAGTCATTTAACCTCTGTTTGTATTAGTTGCTCTTTTTGGAAAAAACATAAAAATGATGACAGTATCTTCTTCAGCCAACTTATGTGACTTAATTCTTGCCTTTGGTGTACTTACAAATCCTTGAATTAAGAAAGGAGCAGAAGAATAAGTGACTATTAATGCCAGTCTCACAAGAGTAAGTGTGTTAACTTACTCCTAGAATTCACTGAAATGTTGGATTTTCCATATGTTGCAATTTGATTGAACGACCAATCCTTCCCTCCTTCCCTTTAGCTTCATTAACCTGTTCTGAACAAGGAGAACAAAGAATCAATTGAAATACATAAGGCTGGAAAGTTTAACATACTACAGCACTTAACTACAGTCTGCAGAATATTTAAAGTGTGGTTCCACTCTGGAATTGGCAAGCAGATGCAATACCTATCTGAGCATTAAAAATGTTGGATACTTAATTTTGTACTGTAGAACAGAATTTGCAACATTTGATGTTTTATTGCCTCTCCAGGATTTCTGTATGAGATTTGCTCAGCTGACAAATAAGAGGGGCTGGTTGCCCAAATTACAGTTCCCCCAGCTCATCCTGAGACCCCAGACTCAAGCCCAGTCTATTCTGTGCATTGACAGCAGCAGGAAATGTTCTGAAATCCAGATTAATTCCTTTCCCAGAGCTTTGCTACCTATCTTCAAATGCAATTCTTCTGACTGCCTTCACTGGATCTGCACAAGAGTAAATAAATGAACAAGGCACTGTGAGCCGTGCTGTAAATGAGTCATAAAGGGAAGCTGTGTTGAAAATACCCATTTCTGGTCAGACCAAATGGAAACCGTAGAATCCTTCCTCTCCTTTTACAACAGAAATACATCATTTTTATTGTTATGCACTTCAGTCTTCAAGACTAATGAAAGTGTCATGCATCTGCTATTCTATTCAGTGCAAATTTGCCTGAATTTTGTCCCATTCATCTGCAGGATTGCTGATTTTGTATTTTCTGCAATTCAGAATCCCTCCTAGAGATTTTGACAGTAAAAAAAGGAGTAGTTGCACCTGTATCAGGGAAATACTGACTTTCATTCCACATTCCAATGTGTTATATTGTTCAGCTACTGTTAATTATATGCAACTATAGAGGAAGGGGTGCATTCATAAAAAAATTCAAAGAATTCCCTTACTGCATTTTCTTTCTCTTCTTCATAGTTTGTACAGCTTGGAAATTGTTATAAGCTACTCTACATATTTATATACCTACACATTCACATTTTTTATTGGATATATAAAAACTTTCTCCCCTAGTACATGAATCCATAAAAATAGCCTAAGGAGTGGAAAACATGACAGGTCTGGAGAATCTATGTACCTAAGAGTGCTGCAGCCTTGGAAAGAGAGAAAATATAGGAATATTTCTTTTTTAGCGTATTTCCCCCTTCAGAGATCTTGAGCACAGCACACACTGGAATTAGATGACAGCTTCTTGTCTGCCGTCATTCTTCAAATAGACAACCTTGTCCTCTGCCACATGGTACATTTGTCTTGGCCACCTACCCACCTCTTCAATATTATTAGCTCTAGGTGATAATTTATACTGTAAGCTGCAAAACATTTCAGTCAAGAGAAGAACCCAGTGCTATTGGAACACATTTTGATATCTACAGGACAAAGTAGCACAAAGCATATAGATTCTTTTTCCTTTAAAATAATCTGGAACTCTTTCTTTTCTTTGCTGGTTAACATTAATTTGCAGGACACCGTTGCCAATCTCTCACAAACATTACATTTCACTGAAAATCTGACATCATCTAGTGCTAAACATGCGATTTTCTGAATATCACCAAGATTTTTAAATCAAAATCTCATTGTTTCAGCTCTCCCCTCAAAAAAAAAAAAAAAAAAGATTAATTGCTCACAATTGGCTGAGCCTTAATGCAGGCAGCTAGATTTCTGTAAGTCTTAGGTCTCAGAAGAAGAAGAGCTCAGAAGAAGGTGAGTTGGAAAGTTAGATGTCTACCTCTTCAACTTCCATCTCTGGCCACTGAAGACCCCTCTGGCAGAGAATGTTGGGTGACTCACTTTTGCCTCTTCTCTGGGTGTATTCATGACTTTCCAGCTACGCAGGCAAATGGTATTTTGTGGTCTTAGAGAAGATGCGAAGATTAATTGTCAGAGCTTGACACTGGCCTGCAACAGATTTAGATATATTGTAGTTGACCCCTGCAGTCTTGTTCACATCTCCCAGTCTGAACTCTTAAACAATTATCCCTACTTCCCTTAAAATTTGTTTCCCACTGAGAAAGCAAGAATAATATGTAATGCCTGTATATCTTCGTAGTTCTCTCAAGACTATATTACTGTTAAGCATTTTGTTTATCTGCTGTAAATTCCATGTAAATATGCCCCAGTGTTTAAAAATAAACTTCTCTAATGAATTTAGGTTTTACTATCTTAATAGAAAAACTGAAACTAGATACATATAGATATGAGAATGCTGTTGACTGTGCTACAATGTCCTGTGGAGCCAATCCCTTCTTTAAATGCTAATTGTTCGTGTTGGTGTGAGAACATACAAAGAACAATGGCATATCTTTTGATGGAAAAAACAGCTTTAATATCAGATGACCTCCCGGAAGCTGAATACAGAACCCAGAAAAGGCCCTTTGGCGAGAGCTCATTTGTTCCCGTATTCTTCCTCGAGGAAATCAGATCTTCTGTTTTCAATACTTTCTCTTTCCAAATTTCCAGGCTCAATACATTTATGGTTCTGAATATTCCAAATCATCTGGAATGGATTTAAAGAACAGATTGGAGAGTGGGGCAGATTAAGACAAGCAATCTCTTATCCCACAGAACAACCTCACAACATTCTCTCTTTCTGAAACCATTCAACATACGAAGAATTGCATCAATTTAACTGTTTTCAAACCAACATTGATATTATTGTAAAGCCCTTACTAGGCAGATTTTAAGAGTTCTAAGAATGGCTTATATCAATATAAATTTTAGTTGATTTTGTTTATTAAGAAAAAACGAAGTGCACAACATGTGTGTATCTACTTTGAAATTTTAACCTCATTTTGCTAAATTGTTTATGAAAAAATGCCATAGTGAGTTTAGATTTCCCATAAATTAGACAAGATTTTTGGATAGACAAATTTTAAAGTAGTTCAGATATTAACTCTTACAAGGGTACCCAAAGCATTTCAAAGGATCTTTTATCTTCCTCCTGGCTGATTCTGTATGTTCCTGTTTGTTATAATATTTGATATGTGTGAGGTGTATTTTTTACAGCAGTCTTTGCTGCATAAAGATGTAATGTTCTTGGAAGTCTTTAATTGAAAGACTGGTTAATTGTGAGTTTTTCAAATGATTCATTCAAGTTTTTGTCTCTTGTTGGATGAAATTTGAAAAGTTCCCACCTTTTTTTCTGATGTATTCTGAACCAAGAGCCACAAAGAAAACAGCATAAGAAATTCAAAGAGACAACTGGAGACTAGAAAAAAAATGCATTTAGTGCTGCATCTGTCTTTGACCTTTCAAGTATTTTTAATCTAATGGGAGAAATAGAGAGAGGAATGTGTTTCTTCGCATTTGATCTCTGTAATATTTGTTATCCTTACACTGAATAGCAGCAAAGCAGGAAATAGAGAGGTAAGTTCATACATCATTCTGTACATACACAATGCAGATTTACTGAGAGAACTTATGGGGCTGTCACTCCATTTCTAGCATTGACTAAGGTGATACCAACTGTGGGAGCATGTGAGATGGATTCAACAATACGTCAGTAAGACTACCGTATCTTCCTACCCCATTTTTGTGCTTCCCATTTATCTGCCATGGCACACCATTCACTGAAGGAAGGAGCTGCCTTGCAGACCAGTCCACCACGCTATATTTGAGTTTTAACTGTGGGAGAGAACAGAGAGGAAAAAATACCTGTTTGTGTTCAGCTTATGTTGATTGATTGTTCCTTAGCTATGAAACAGTTTTTTGTACCAATTATGTCTTTGCAGATGACAGAAGCCATTTAGTCTAATGACCATAATAATTAATTTTCATTATAGATCAGATTAGTTAATGATGCTGAAGTCTACATTCTTCACAGAACTAAAGCACAGTATCTTGTATGTGCTCCCAGAACATATCATTTGCTAAATAATGTACCACATTAAACATTTTTACATCAATACGAATAGCACTGACTTTCTTTGACCTCCAGGGTTCATTGGGAAGTACTACTCTCCCAGTTTCAGTTTTTTGCTATTAGCTCTCTTTTTGCACCTACAGGGACAATGAAACTAAGGCTGAAGAGCCACTGACTTTATAGCATGGCAGTGGGTAACATGCCTGATGCTATTATTTTTTCTCCTTCACTGTAAAATATTATGACAGAGCAGATAGTATTCTAGGGTAAGGTAGTGTTTTCCTTCTGTTTTATTTTCAGAATAATGTTCTTGCTGATTTTTTTCTCATTTTTTGTTCCTGAGGTCAGTGTAATTCATATAATGGCAACACATAAAACATCTTTGTGGGTAGAGAGCAATCAAAGCTTAGCATCATTTTAATTTGGTTTTCTGTGCCATTTTATCTTTAGCCATCATTGAGTGTTCTTCAGAAAAGTCATAGGCTTACAGGATCAAAAAAAAACCTGAGAGGCGCTCTATGAAACAATTCTGCTGGGAAGCTGAATTTATTATTTCAGGGAAGAAAACTACTGAAACTAGTCAAATATCTCAGTGATGTATTTTATTTCTGAGCTGAGCTGAACTATCTGCTTCTAATGATGGTAAGTATGCAATGAAGTATGTGGATGATCAACGTACAGCTTGTGGCTTTAGACAATTTTAATTTAGGATATTAACTGCTCATTATTTTTTGTGTTAAATGGGCCACCACTTCATGCAATACTCTTCTCTAACTTTATGCTTGTTATCATGCAAGGCACTGTCAAAGTATAGATCAACAAACTATGGTTGGTGAGTAACACACAGTGAATCATCCAGTTTGCACAGAAGTTGAGGGGGAGCAAAGACTTGTAAAGACAGTCTAAGCCACTGCACCTACCCTTGCATTTCTCATGGGCTCAGTGAAAATAACTGGAGACTCTGATCTATTGACTTGCTTAGCTGAGGGGAACAGTACTAGGGTAAAAATATGTATTTTCTGAAACAAAACCAAAAATACAAGGAAAAAGACAGGAAAAAAGAAAGTAAGGATCTATAAGAAAATCAATGGCACTTCACTGACAGGCTAATATTTTTGACTTCATGTTTCTAGAAAAGAGAGAGAGACAAACGGAGAAATAGAGAGAAACCCAAAGTAGAAATAGAACAGAAAAAATGAAGAAGAGTTAAGAACCATTTCATTGGGGAGATGCAGCCATCAGCAGATGAAGATGAGCATGGAGACTTGTGCCTGACCAAAGAAAGCTGGGAAGTACTATATAGAATTCCTTATTACTATTCTTGTCATTAGCTCATAACTGATAATAATGATATTATATGAGCTGGCAAAGCCTTGTCAGTTCCTCTTTGCACAAATACTACTAAATGCAGTGCTTTTCTCCAGCAATAACCTACTCAGATCCAGCTCCTAGGTTAATTTATAGACTTAATTTTTAATCCATGTATTCCATTAAAATAGGATTTGTTAAAAGAATATCACTGGTAGGATTACGGTACATTTTCTGAATAACAGCACTGCACTTAGACTTTTAATATAATGGGCAGTTTAAGTGCCTTTGCTTCTCATTTATCTTCAAAATCAGAGGAAGATATAAGACAATACCACACTGCACATCAGTGGAGGTTGTGCCTTGATAGAGCTGGTCGGAGAGTGCATACATCTTCCTGCTTGGGTGTAATGTGATGGTGGTTCTCCTGCTTGGCTGCTGGAAGGCTCTTGCTTCTTTTGAGGTGCAACAAGCAGCCAACCCTGGGGACTGTGCCAGGACGTGACTGCTCTAGCAACCTGGAAAACCTCTTCTGGCATTTTAACTGGATACTTTTTTGTTTTGTTTTTGTTTCAAGCTGTTAATTTTAGCTCCAAATATTTTTCTGGCCTGCAGTTGGGAAGTGGTTTCTTAATTAAAATTTTAAAAAAATGAAGTGAGGAATGTAAGAACATAAAGTGAACTTGATTGATTTTACCAGTACTTAGTTTCTAATGAACAAAAGGCCTTGCCTTAAGTACAGAAGTAGATACAACTTTAGAGAGGCGTACTTTTAATTGGTCTCTGAAGATACTTGATATTTGTTCTTTAACATGCCTTTGCTTTACAAAAGAGAGTCTTCCGGGCAGAAAAGAACTGAATGTAGGGAACACTTATCTGCTGTAGGGAAAAAGCAAAAGCAATGAGCCTGCTTTTATTCCATCCATCTCAAAACCTCCAAGTCTTGTTTCTGTGCCTATTTGCTTCAAATACAAAAGAAGGTTTTGAGGCTTTCCTCTCGCTTTCTCTGCTGTTAAAAGAAGTTATCAGAGAAAGGGAAAAACAGAGAGGGAAAGGTAGTAAGTCAAATCTCATTATTTTGCAAGAAAATAAAAGACAGTTCTTTATAAAGAAAGCTTACACAGCTGTTTGCAAATAGGAAGAAGGGTCTCAGTTCTGATTGCTGTAATATCAAAGGAAGGTTGAGTCTGATGTCAGTGCATTCAGTATTTTGGGTTCATTCCAGCTGTGGCCACCAAAGAGGTGAAATATTCCTTCTCTTCCCAGCCGAACCCCCCTCTGTAGCTCTCATTCAAGAATGCCGTCGCCACTTGAGCACTCTTTGTTGTGCTTTGGAAATGAGGCATACAGAAAAAAGGATGTTTTAACTGAGGCAGTAGGTTCAAATCCTGCAGGAACAAGTGACAACTTGATCTGTCTGTAACTTAGTTACCTCATCTGTAAAGTACTCTTTTATATTAACTTTTATAACACAGCCATTGCTACTGGAGCTGAATGTCTGCCAAGCTTACATTAAGCCATATAACTACATTTCTTTCAAATGATCTTAGTTCTTTCATCCTTTCCTTACAAGAGAAGCATGTATACACAGTTTGGGGGACTGGGGTTGCCATTTGCCTGATTTTCCAGTTGTTTGTCCAATTTAGGTCTTTCTATTGCTATCAGCACTGCCAGGCCTGATCTACAATGTAAAGCAGATATTTCCACGAGCACCTGGTATTTTTTGAGATGGCAGACTTTCCTGAATTTAGTCAGGTGTTTAAGATGTGTTATTTCAAATAGACATCTCTTTACATTCACACTAGAGGAGACAGTGAAGAGCAGAGGCACTGGGGGCTGGAACTTGATGGTCCTTGAGGTCCCTTTCAATCCAAGCCATTCTATGATTCTACGTATTTGAAACAGGACATCATGAGATTTGTCATGGTTTTTAGCTTCTTGGTGGAATTAACCCACTATTTCCAACCCTAGAGCTTTGCTCTTCCAGACAGCAACTGGTTGTCCTTATAGCAGAGAGATGCCTTCTGCCTGGGGAGTGAAAGTCTCGACCATGCTTTACAACTGTAAAGTTCAGATGGTCACTCAGACGTGGTGGGCACAGCCCTCTGCATGCCCAGGCCCACCTCGAAGTGATGCTCATCATTTTATGACTGTAGGAGATTCAGATGCTAAAAAATAATATTTAAAATGAACTTACATTTTTCACCAGAAGAGACTCTCCAAATACAAGCTACCTATGAATCTGACTATACAGTATAAATGTGGTGAAATACCAAGAGACAGAGAGGTGAATTTGGAATAAGGTGACAGCCAGAATAGCTTTGCTTTTACTCTTATGGGTTTCAAAATTAATGTTATTTTAACACACACACATTTTCTAACTCACTAACTTACTCTTTTGGAATAAAAAAATCTAAGCATTACTCCAAACTGTTATGCCACAGTCTTCATTCAGGCAAAACTGCCCATCTCTGAAGTGGGTTTCTTTTATGGAACTTGAATTTTGGGATGGAACCACTACATTAGTATCTCTCTCTCTCTCTTTCTATTTTTTTCTTCTGTTAGGGAACATCCTTATTTGCGTATCTGGCATAGCTATTGTGAGTTATATTTACTGACTGGAAACTTGGCAAGTCCAATATTTGTTCTTGGTAACAAGATACTACCCACAGTTTTTACTTACAGGGCTCTGTAGCAACCAGGTGGAACATACATCATTAGTTTACTGAATAATGAATATACTTTAAATCACGATTCAGAAATGCTTGGTTACAGTTTATTAAACTAGAAAAAAAAGTTTAATGTAAAACCAGCTTTCCATAGGAGAATTAACAAAATCAAAATAGGCTTTTTATCAACTTTATTGAAAGTAATTCAACTTTCCAAGAACTAAAAATTGGTTTCCTGTCTTGACTGTTTTGGAATTACTTACTGTCATCTGTTTCAGACGTTAAAGGATATGATTTAATATCAGCAATAAGGCCTCTGTTCCTACTTTGGCAGGTGTTAATTATTTAAACACTACTCATTTAAATTTGTTTCCAATCACTCTTTTGAGTGATTTGCTTTACATGGCTTTTTTCACATGTATTTTCTCTACATGTACAAATAAAACGGGGAGGGAAGTCTCCCCGTTTGGTAGTTCTATTTCTGATCCGTTCAATCTGTCTTCAGATAGGCAGGTATATACAGAGAGATATTTCACATCTTATGATCTTCAATAGTGGAATATAAAATCTAATACATCATTTTTATCTCTTTTGTAATAATAAAAAGTTGCTCTTTTAGACAGAGTACTGTGGTTTTTGCATGCTAATGGCTGTACTACATGTGAATAAATTGCAAAAGGGACCACAGTTCCCAAAACATTTGTTGATATAGACCTCAAGAAAAAATGAGAACAAAACTCTAAAATACTTACGGTGGTTCCTCCACATGTATGATCCCACCAGCTTGTTTACTTACAGTGACAAAAACACAGCTGCATGAACACTGCCTGATTCTGTCCCAATATGCATTCATAATGACGAAAAATTGGCTCCCTTGTTGCGTGTGTCTGAATGTTCATCTACTATAATGTTAGAATCATCCTACTTTTTTCTTTAAAAAAAAACAACCACCTTTTTCTTGCTTGACAGCACTGTACCAAAGAAACAGGAACTCTTAGCACTGTACAACAGACCCCTGTCTGGTGTGAAGTGAAATTCTCATTGTGCGACAGATAACTTGTAATTTAATACGTAATTCTCGTCAGTAGAATAACATAAGGGAAAGCTAGAGCAAAGGGAAAGCCAGGCACAGGAGAGGGAATTTTACGCACCACTGGGAAATGAGAAGCTGACAACTATAGGTATTTCAGTTCTACAAGGCAAGTCATTTCATCCTGGTAATAAATGGAAAAGGTGGGTGTTTGTTTAGATTTAGGCCACTCAGTAATGATTTTAACACTCCACCAAGCCTCCTGCCAAGACAAGCACTCCAAGGCCAAAATCTGTAATGAACTCTCATCTTCTCAATTATAGATTCAGCCCCGACCAAAACGATATCCAATATTCCCCTCCCTGCTCCACGAGCGCAGAGCCGTGCTGATGGACGTGCAAGCGGCCCAGCTCCTCATGGCTCCTACCGCTGCAGGAGACCACGCTGGCGGCTGAGCCCCATGCTTAGGTGGCAGCATGAACATTGCTGCCTCCTCTTCTTCTCATTGCCCCCCACCCCTGCTCCATGGAAAGTGTTAATGTAGAGAGAGACAGACAGTGCTGGAGGTGCCAGGGAGGAGGGAAGGAGATGATGGAGAGGAGATCATCCCTTCAACCCCAGAATCTTCCCAGCCCCTTCCTGCTGTGGGGCTGACTTTGTCCTTACTCTTCACAGTGATGTTGTTTACAGATCTCAAGGCACCTGGAGCTGTGTGACGGTTTGTAATGAATACTCAGAGCTTTCCAAGCATGCTGCTCTTAGTCCATGCCTATCGTGCTGTTGCTTCAAGTGATCTCCTCAATTGCTCTTGTTGCCAAGCTCCCCTTTTCTGATGCAAACCGTCTTTCCAAGACTTACATGTCATAATTCATCTTCTTGGTCTCTCTCCTAATTTTCTGTTGCATTTTCCCATTGTTTTTGGTTGATTTTCCTCAGATGGTTTCATATTTCATACTTCATTGTAGTTATTTTTTTTTCAATCCAGTCAGAATTGAAGCGCTAGATCCTGCCTGCCTTCCAGCTGATCCGACTCTGTCTTTGTCTTTCTCTTACGGCCCCATAACATTCACCTGCCTCATCTCAATCTGTACCAACCCTATACTCCCCATGTGAGACTCTAAGGTAGAGAAAATAAAATTTAAAGTATTTTTTTTATTAGGGAAGTTATTGCATATCTACACTGGGGTTCAAGGAAAGGAAAAAATTTGAATGCAGCTTTTGCATGGTGTTCAGAAGCTGTGTGAAGAGAGATGATCGGGGGGTCTGTTCTTCTGCTGTAGCTGCTTGATTCTTACAGTCAGGCTGCTAAGATAAATGGATCAGTGACTCTCTGTCAGAACACTTTTCAGGTCACTGTCCTCCTCAAGGAAAGGTGATACATGAGCAGAAGAAAAAACATGTTAAAATGTGGAAGAAAGAGCAAATTTTTTAACAGGAAGAGTGAGCAGAGGAATGTCTTTCCACCATGGAGACAGGGATTGTGGTCAATTCAAAAAACGACACAGCGGGAAAAAGAAAAAAGAAAAAAAAGAAGAGAATATCAAAGCCAAAAATCTGTGACCTCAGACAAGGTCTGTGTTACCCAGAAGTTCTGATTTTTGTTCAGAACAATGAATCCTTTTTGCATCAAAAAATCCTCTGTCCTTTGTGTTTCCTTAAATAGTAAAAACTCAATTTCTATGGTGTTGTGTTCTTCATTTATGCTGTATGTTACAGCATTTTTTGTGCTGTTCAACAGCTGCCAGTAGGTAACAGAATTTCAGAGGGTGAATATTACATACAAGACCTAAAGCAGTCTGTACAGTTTCCCAGTCATGGGCAGTCAAGATCTGTAGGTCTACCTGTGAGTTTAGTGTTGCTCCTGATCAAGTAAGAATCACAAGTTTTTTGTCTCATGTTCCTAAAAAAATGTAAGATGTGTTTGGCAGAATTTTAGATGAGGAAAAAAAAAAAAAAAGCAAAATTACTGTAATAGTTACTTGTATGCTCAGATTAAATCTGGTTTTAAATCCTTTTTCTCCTAGTTTCTTGTTTGTGTACAGCAGTTTTGGCAAAAGGCATTAAATTGTATGTAGGTTAATTACTTAATGTTTCTGAATTGCTTTGAACATGAAGCAAGTGCCAAGTATTAGTAATATGCTGTGAGACAACTTCATAATATGGCAGGGGTTTCATCTTCTGCTTCTTTTATCATCCATTAATGCATAGTCTTTGGTGCTATGTATAGAACATACATACGATTATTTGGATTTGTTACATCTTGAATTCCTTTCCCTCCCTCTCTGCAAAAGGAGGGCAACAAAAAAATGTAAAGAAACAGATACTCAGAGAAGAAAACTTTCTTACTATGAGACTGAAAGGGATGTGCAGGGATCCCCAAGCCCAGAGAGGGGCAATGCAGCTATGTAATCTGAAAATAAATCGTAGAGTTTGTTTTAGAAAAACATGTACTATTAGCATTCAAAAATATCAGGATGTCCATCTAATAAATGGATCAGCAACTTGATTGTCTCCATTGCTTAGAAATTTCTCCTCTTTTTGCATGAGCTCAAATTCTGGACTCTGCATATTCAAAAGTAAAGTTAGTATTACCTTATTGCTTCCATGTCTAAATAATTCTGTGTATTAATCAACTAACCCTGTGAAGTCTTAATCATGAATCACTGAGTCCTGCATTTTGAAAAACTCCTAATTTTTCTGGGCAGACCAATATGGTTAGTGTTACAGACAGTAATTTTTTGTTCCAAAATAATATGACATGACACTGATATGCCTTACAGCTTAATTAGAGATGGAAACTCTGTTGAAAGTATTTGACTTTTTCACATCATCATTTACAGATTTACAGCAGACTTGTACCTGCCCATGAATTTCTAGTTGTTAATGTCTTGTGTAAATTTAGGAATTGCTGTAGTTCTTTGGAGATATGTAAATTCCTTTATTGTGATGGTGGTCAGACTGCTATACTGACATGACCCATTTATTTACTAGTAGGAAATTGAGGTGGTCATTCTAATTCCTTTGAAGCTGGTTTGAGGCTTGGATTTGTTCCACCTCAGGAGTGGACATTTTATAACCTAAATAAATATTATTTCTCATTTTTGTGATCAGGCCTTATAGTTTTCATGAGACAAACCTATCTACCTATCTACAGACTTTAAAAGTAAGGACATTTTCTGGTAGGCTGGTATTCAGTGTACACATACAGTTGTTCAAATATGCTTAACAGGACAATATGATCATCTGCTTCATCAAAAAAATTAGTTTGCTTTTTTTTTTTCCCCAAGGAAACAATTTTTTTTTTTGAACCAGTCATGTTTCCTTTCCATGAAAACATTGACTTTTTGTCAGAATTAAGAAAAAAAACCTTATGAAAAACTTTATGAAAACTATTGTTTTTTTTCAAAATATTTTCATGGGCAGAGTCCTCCTTTTTTGATCAATGTTAATATTAAGATTAATGTCTACTTTTAGGAGACGAAAAGCTAGAGTATGTGTCTAGCAGAGCCATAGTGTCTGTGCAAGTACAACTGTTTCCCGACTTGGGATCTGAAAATCAAGGCCTGTATGGTTTCTGCCTCTTGCACAAGGAGTAATTTAAGGGTTTAAAATGAAATCAAACTATATGGTACTTTGTCCAAGTGTACTGAAACAAAAATATAAATGTGAAAACCCAACACATCATAAATAAAATGAAATATATCCAAAAATAATTAAAATACAAGTCATGAATTAAAAAAAATAAACATTTATCTTGTTAACTTGAAACCTAACTTGGCCAAAGCAGTTTCATTTTCTTTGGTTTTCATGAACGTAGGATTTTATGAGTACTGATATTGAATTACTACATATTATCTCAAAGCGCAACATAAGATCTGTCTGGGCAGTCAGTAAGATGTCATTCATTATTGTTGCACCTTAGGGACTGGATATTCAATATGAAAAAGTAAACACTCAATGTATGCTTCGTTCATGTGACAGGACCTTCTGTTATAGCTTCCTTTCTGAAACACAGCTCCTACCTGATTTGAGCTAATGGAAACTGTGCTATATTCACATAGCTTGTAACATACTCCTTAAGTGCCCCAAATATTTTACTCCCCCGAGTAGTTCATAAAGAAAAAAGATTTTTTAAATATATTTTCTTTTTAAGTATTGATATTGATACGATAAGTGCTGCTTGTATTTTGAAAGCTTGGTAAATGGTTAATGTCAGTTTTGTCTGATCTAGTGTGTTTATAAATTGTGTTCTGTCGATTCATTTCCTCTGGCAGCATTGCTAAGTTTTGCTAACAAAGAGATGAAAGAGGTCAGACTTTAACTCCATGGCAATTTCCCCTCTTGCCTGTCATTTTCATAGGCTTTACATGACACTGTGAAACTTCCATTCTCTGACTGGCTTTCCTAGTCTTGTGTGAAGAGATTTAAGTGCTTCTCAAAATTCTACTGCAGGTCAGTTAACATTAGGAAGTTGCTTCCAGCATAGTAGTGCCATTTGAAAATGTCATACCATCTTAACTCTACTGCTGGACAGCTAGTATTCCAACCCAAAAGAAGTTATGTTTTTTTTCCCTTGCTCATTTGAGGATGTGTGTTGTTTCCCCTGTATTGCAGCCTCCTGGAGAAGGGAAAATATTTTGCTAAGAAGAATGATGCCATGCACCTGGCCTTTAACTGCAGCCTAATGAAAGAGAGAGCTCTGGCCCACCAAAAAACAGTGGAGATGTGGCTGAACTGCTGGCATCTCTTTCATCACTAGCATGAGGTGACAGCAGGCCAACCTCTTCAAGGGATTCACCATCCTGACACCAAACAACATGTACTGTGCCAGAGATCTTATCCAGAAAAAACTGCCTTTCATGTCCAAACCTTTAGCCTAGCTGAGCTGTTAACATTTATGGGAGCTGTTTGCGTTATACTTTAAACAAACTGCTGCAGTCTATTTTCAAGTCAGAACCACAGGAGTGCTCAGGTGCTGGGCACCTCAATAGGTTCTTGCTTACCTGGTCACATTAGTCCTCCCTCCCAGCCTGTTTTCTGCTTGGATGTACAACTGTACCCAAGAAAGAGACTTCAGGGAGGAAAACACATTAGAAAAATGTTAAAATCCCAGAGCTGTATGGTATTGTCTTAAATAAAGAGACAAATGGGGAAGAAGAAGCTAAACTAATGAGACTGGCCAAGCATTAATGGAATTTATATAGAATTTTCAGAGGAGCTAATTGAATATGATACAAATGGCCGCAGTTTAAAAAAAGATATAAAGATACGTATGTATTTGTAAAAGCATGAACAGGTCGAATTGCTAAGCCAAATAAAGTGGGATCTAATAATAATCAAAAGCCTTTTCATGATCAGATGTACTTCACACTATCCATGCAATTAAGGCTAGATGTCCTAAAAGAGCCTGTTATCAGCGTATTTGGGTGTGTGAAACATGGTATTAAATAAACTGTACAACTCAGGGACTTTTTGCTTTAAACATAGTGCAAAATGCATAAATTTGACATGAAACTTTTAAAGTCACAAATAAAGCAGGGAAACTCTTCAGAGACCTTGACCTCCATTTTAGATAAACTGATAGGTAGTACAGGCTTACCATTTTCATACACAAACCTCAATATAATCTGTAGTGAAGGTAAGATACTCCATCTGAAAGTTCCAAGTATTAAAACCTCTGTTAAATTAACTCTTAATTTAACACAACAAAATAAAAATCACCAGAAGCAGGCAGAAAACCTCACTATCACTGCATTTACATGCACTTTACTTCAGCTTCACGCATTATGTGGAAGTTTTAGTGACTGAGTAGCAATTCTTTCACTCTGGAGCAGTTGCAGTCAGTTGCCTGACACCATGAAAAGACAGACATTGGAACAGAAGGGCTTCTGGAACATAATGGCAGCAAGGAGGTTAATAAAATGATTGTAAATAGCCTGGTTAGTGAGGAGAGTGAAACCAGGGGTGGAATAAGAGCTTGAAAAACATGTTGTGTCTTACTTTTGTTTTTTTCATGATTGAGAAAGACAAAAACATATTTATCAAAATATGTGGAGATGGTTCATTAAGATAAATTAACAGAAAGTTCAAAATACTGCCTTGGTTAATTTTCACTGACAGGTGCCAAATATGATTAAGTACATCATCTTTGATCTTGGAATTGTATTTCAGGTGAGGGCAACATGATTTTAATGGATGTCTTCTCTTGTCGTGCCATAACAGAGGACTTACTTCCTTCCAAATGAAACCAGCTCATTGAAGGATGGTTTCTAGTAAATGACAAAAAGTGGTGCAGCTTTACTGCATTCTAGATGTAATTTGTCTTATTTATGTTCCCACAGTCGTTCAGGGAAAGGGGGAGCAATGCTGTATGGAGGCAAATGCCTCCTCCAGGAGTACCTGCTTGTGTGAGCATGAGAAGTCTTAGCAGCAAAGTCTGACCAGAGTATCCACAGCTGCCCACAAAGCTCTCCCTGCAAATACCACCTAAGAATGAATTTCAAATAGCAAAACATCAGAAAATATTTCCTTGTATTCTTAAAAGACCATCCCACTGGGTGATACTAACAGTAGGTATCTTCACGCTACACTTCAGAATGCATCATTTCTATCAATTCCCAGTAAGTGTTTTTACTAGCATGTTAAGACAGTGAGTAAAAGAGAGGCATAAATGCCCTGTGCAGAGATTTTTGCAATCTTCCTTTCCAGCTCAGATTCCAGGTGCCTTACAGGGAAAAATAAGTAGCAAAGAAATGCTTGGTTTTGGGGATGAAAAGAAGTTGGAGCACTTCGGAAGGAAGGATGTGGTTAAAATAAATGCCTAGAAGGCAGCAGATAAGAGCTCTGTTCCCAGATCTGGCACAAATACTCTTTTTGACCTTGCACCAAATCATTTCCTTGCTTTGGGACTGTTTCTCTGCAAAACACTGTGATAACAGTCCTTACCTACTCCTCCTGACAGCAGAATTAAGAAACTTTTGTTTATACTTGTTAGTAACTTCCAGAATGTGGGCTAAATTCAAATTGGTTCAGTTTGGGCCTGTGAAGTTAAGTCTTCGCTTCAAATGAAACACTTTATTTGTTGGATTGGGTTTATTTTACACTGACTACTTGTACTTTTAAAAATAAACAGTTTGCACTGACTTGCTCAGTTTTGTAGATAATTAGTTCACTGCATTACTTGAAAGCTCTATTTTCTGTTCTTACAGTCAACAATCCCCCATCCCCCTCCCGCCCCCCCCCCCCCCCCCCCCCCCCAAAAAAAAAAAAAAAGAATTAAAGACAGAAAAAGAACATTGTGGGTTTTTTTTTTTTTTTTTTTTAAATCTTGGATATGACCAAGAAATTTAAGTTCTGATAGAACATTTTAACGTTAATAGCATGATCCCAATGGGCTGTGTGAGAGAATTAGAAGAAAACAAAGACACTTTTTGCACCTTTTAAAAATAACTTAGAGGAATGCTTTGATTGTTTTTCAGAAATAAGCACACATAAAAGTGACATTTCCCTATTTCTCTTCCAATGCATTCTGGAGCTCAGAAATCCCCCAGGCAAGACTTTCAAGTTGTTTCCTTCCATCACGGAGCAGAGAAGTGCTGCTGAGGCCTGCCGAGCATACAGCTCGTTTCAAGGAGGAGACCATTATCTGGTATGATTCAGCACCCATCGGACAAACTATCTCACCCCTTCTGGCTGTTTGACACAGTTTTTTTTAATCCTCCTCCTTGAAGCCATGTCCTAAATAGGTCAGCTAGTGTAGGAGCCTGGCCCAGCAGTGCTCACCCCTAACTGCAGTAATGTTTACATGTAACATCCGTCTAAACTATAAAATGTCTATTGTGAAAACAATGGGCATATTCAATCTCTGTATCCCAGAACAAATGAGAGAAATATTCCAGAGCTCCTATCAGAGCTTAATAGGTATAATTTTGCTAGCGATATGGTAATACACAGCAGCTTTCCCCGGACGGCTGTGTAAAACAAAGAAGTGGTTGTCAGCCTTTCAGAATCAGATGTTAATGATATTTCATGTCTTTGTTGAGTCTGTGGAAAGCAGCTACTGCACCTAAAAGGGAAATGACTTCCATACCAACCTCCCCCAGCCAAAGTCGTTCAGATTGGGAAAACTGGATGAGGTCCATATTTATGCTTCAGAAAGAGGTGTAAAAGAAGATTTCAAGACAGTATTGACTGAGTTGTCTCCCAGCCTCTTTACCCAAAGTTATAGCTTATCACTGTGATGAAAGTTTTTAGTTCAGCGTATTGTGGCCTTCTTATTTTTTTCTCTTTTTCTTTTCTTTTTTTTTCTTTCAAACATATACGAGGAAAGAATGTAATGTAAGCAAAACTGCGATGTGTTTCTGGCAAATGAGGAGTGTTTTCTACATCTCGTATATTTTTGGAAGCATTTGAATCCAAAAGTAATATGTCTTCCAAATCGGGAAGAAGGCTCTTATTAGGCTGATGCCTGCGTACAGCATAGCAAGTTGCCTGCCCAGCTCTGCAGCATGCATGGACGGGCCATTCTCTCTGAGCTAACCTGGGAAATTGGAGCCAGGCAAAAGCAGGGCTTCTGCAGCTTTATTGCTGCAACTTCATTTTGCTGTACTACTGTGTGTCTTCACTTCTGCAAACTTTCATTCGTTTGTTTTAAGAAGAGGTCTTAATTCCAACGTAAAATCCATCCAGAAAGGAGGGCCCCTCAGCACTGTATTCCAGCTGGTGGGGATTAGCTTAGTCCTTTTACCGGATACGTATCATTTTAATCTTAAGCCTTTAGACACTGTACAACATACTATTAAGTCTGTTACCAAATAAAACACTAAAAGGCTGATTCACCAAGAGTTACACACCCTTTGCAGAGAAAAAAAAATAACATTTACAAAGGGATATCTGCCAAAAATCACTTAAATTTCATGTCTTTCCTATTTACTAAATCCCACATCCAGCATGTGTACAGTAACTTCCTTCAGATATACTCCTGGGAGAAGCACAAATCAAAATAAAGGGGAAACTGCCCCCTAAAATGTATCCCTAGCTCTGAAGAATGATTTATATAGGTTCATGTCAGAAAATCTGAAAAATGAAAGTTATGTTGCTCAGGAATAAAGTGAAACCTTCCAGAAAGTGTGAATCATGTACTTGATTTCTATGATAACGAGTAATACATTTCCTATAGGAGTTAGTGGTTAGAGTATGAAACTAGGACATTAGCAGACTGAGGGAGTCATTTACTAATGATCTTGAACAAGTTACTTTGATGGGGTGCTTCAGCTGCAGAAGGACTGCAGTACTTGGTTATCTGGGGAAAGGTGGATGACAGAACCTCCAGGCCTTGAGCCGCTTGCCTGAGCTGTTAATAGCAAATGCTGATGCTTAACTGCACTCCCTGTGGGGCTTCTTAAGTGATGTTATATCTGTCTGTCAGGGGGAAGGCAAAAAGATCCTGGTATCTAAAAATGCTTTGGATGAAGGGAGTGATGTAAATGCAAAATGCAATAGCCAGCATTTGCTGGCTTGCATGCTTTTCTGACTAGGGCTTAGAAGTATCTCACCACAGCCATTTGAACCTAATCACTACAGCTTGCCATGCTAAGTTAGCATGTATATGCCACCATATGGCATGAATATCACCTTGGGAGGTTGTGAGGTGTGGTTCAGGCAACAGCTCTGTGAATGAAAGTCCATTGATAGTAGGTGTCCTGCTGTTTGGTAGTAGATTTTATTTAAGCATCCTTCCAGGAGACTGGGTTGCTGTTGTTTTCAGTAAGAAATAATGCATTTATTTTGGAAAAATTTGTTTCATGCATAATGGAATATTCCACTGGCACTGAGAGGCAGTGCTGCAGCATACCCAGCAGCTCGTGGAACAGGACCACTGCAAAATTGGGTGCAGGCACTGCGCTGGTGTGGGCCTGGGTGCCCCAGCAGTGATTTTCCTCAGTCACAGCCACATGAAAAGAAAATGTTCCTACGCATGTTGGTTAGGAAAATTAAAAATCTGAATGCAGACTAGGACTGAGTTGTTTGTTAACACAAAACAGTGTTAACATAAAACAGTACAGAATAATAGTATAGAGAAGTAAAGTCTCTTTGCGTTCAAGATATTTGAGGAAGATAAATGGTAAAATCAGCATATGCGTTAAGCCCTGGTATAAACTTCTAAAATCCTGTTGCAGAGATATAGAAGTTAAACTAAAGGAAAATACTTTTGTCTGGGAATGGAGGTAAAGATTTTTGTCTCAGCCAGGATTATAACTCAGAGCTTTGACTTAGTAGCTCTGTGCTCAGACCATGCAATCCTCCTTAGCTCAATTTTATTGCAGGGGTCTTGGTGTCTTCAGAGTTGGAGGGGCCATATGATTTTTGTTAAAATGTCCTATGTTTAAGAAAAATGTTTCTAGGCCATATATTGTGGGAAAAATATGGAAATAAACATCATTCATATGTAGCCTGAAGGCTCTGGAGACCAATAGACAATGTAAGAACCAATCAAAACCAAATCTGCCTGTTTATGTAACAGTCGTGATTTTACTGAGAATTTTGTGATTTTAAGGCATCCAATTCATGATTTTTCAGTACTTGTCCTTGGCAGTACTGCTGGCCTGTAATAGAGGATTTGCACTGGATGACCAAGTTTCCCTGTTGTACGGCATACAGTGGTTTATTTTGGAGGATCATCAGATACAAATTCTGTTATAAGTTAACAGTATCTCTGAGCTCCAGGATTCAAAAATCATGAGCTAGTTTATTCTACATGGCAAAGCAATTAATGAGAGAACAACAACAACCCAATAAATGCACTTCATATTTATTCCGTTGCCTCCTCTCTATGAGGCCTTCAACAATGCCATGGTTCAGTACCACCACCAGAACTCGTCAATTTATCTTCAGGGATGAGAGAGATCTCTGAAGTCTAATGACAAAAATATGGGCCTTATGTTGTAGTATACACAGGCTGTTTTAGAGGGAGCTGCAGAGTGAGGCAAATACAAATGGAGCTGGTGTGCGTGTCCTCATTACTGCAGAAGAAGGAAGAGGAGCACCTAGGAACCTCCGTCAATGTATGGCTATATTTATAGAAACACCATTAGGGGGAGCTCTGTAATAGACTTAATGCCAGTGTTTTACAGCTTTCTCACCTTAAAAATCACAACTTTCACTTTTTTTTTCTGTCAGTAGTAAACAAATGCAAATGGTGTTTACTACTTTTGCCTCTGTGGTGCTTCCACCATCTTCTTCAGCACTACCATTAAGACAGGAAGATACTGTGAAGCTTAAGTCACTATAAAAACCTATACAAAGTAGGCTGAGCAGTGGTCAGAATAAATGGAGTAAATTATATTGAACCTAGGATAGAAGTTACTGTGATTATGTGTGATTTTTTGTTTCACTTTGCAGAATCTTGTTGAATTTGTGATTCCCAAATGAGATACTATCTTAAAACTGTTTTTTCCCTCTCTTTTTTAATCACCAAAATCTGTTGCTTTAGAGGTCCTGCTGGTAATTCCTCCAGAGGCCATCCCTCCGTCTGAAGTACCCTCTACTCTGTAATGCCCACAGCTGAATCCTGCTGAAACTGAATTACATGTAATACATCTGTGATACATCATGTGATATAATGTGTGATGTGGTATATCAGTCACAGATCCAACAGTCAAATTAATTATTTTCTCATAAAATAAAGGCTTGATCTTATTTTTTAGAAAAATGAAGTTTCTTTGGCCTTCTGTCAATTGCAGAACTTATAAATTATGATTGGAGAGCTCTGTATGACCTGCAAAGCTGCAATAAAGCATGAGGTCCCAGAGCAACTTACTTAGATTCACATTCTTAAATAAGATGCAAAGAGGGGTAACAACAAAATAAAGGTATGTGACAATCTTCATTTCATGTATCTAGATGAATAAATCCTACAGAGTTGGGCAACATGCTGAGATAAACCATTGCTTTAGCATATCATGAGCAGTAGGGAAAATGACCAGTTTTTTCTAAAAGATGCAAGGGAATAATTAGTTACTATAGTTTCAGCCCAGCATCCAAACAGCAGTTTGGCACAGGAAAAACAAACAAACAAACAAACAAAAACCCCCCAAAAACCACCCAGACTCATTTCTAAGATTAACTTTCTTTAAGTTAAAAGTGCCTTCAGATTTTACTCTGTCCAGTTGTTCTTACAGAAATTTTGTGTATTGTTCTTACAGATATAGAAAAGGCTAAGAATTAACTCTTCATGTTTTTTATTATATTGACTCAAGGGATTTCATAAGTACTTTTAAGAATTGACAAAACACTCCCTCAATTGCTCAAAATGTGACATGAGTGAACTGTAATCAGTTCATTCTCTATTAAATAGATCCAAGTTATTGCTGTTCTTGTGCTAGTTTCTTTAAAACTACCTGGAAAAAAAAGCATGCGAACAGTGCATGCAACATTGCTCTGACTCTTTGTAGAACAATGACCGCATTTGAAATAGTAAAACATATTCTCCTTTCTAATAGCAGAACGTAGAGGGAATAGTGATACTAAAGCATAGATTTCAGCAGAATACCTTATGAGGAGTACATTATTGTCAAGGTGGGGCTTCCAAGGACTTTGTTGGCCTTCACTCCGTTGGTCCAGGGACATCAAGGTTGTAAGTAAGAAATATGCTTATGTAAAACCCTACAAGAATTCAGTCACCAGAACCTTTAGATTTTGTCATTTTCAAAATATAGAAATGAGCATAAACTGACCCTCATCTTTTTGATGAGATATGAACTTGTTCCCAGTTAGTACTGCTTCATTTTGTTGTTGCCCCTTCAGCTGTCTTTCTGGGCCGTTACTACTCAAATCATCATTGTTACTGGCCTGATCTTGAACTTCTGAGGGTAGGGAACCTGTCTTTCTCTATTTGTATCTTAGTTGCTAAGAGAGTACATAGATGCCGCACAGAAGTGGTGATAAATGCTACAACAGTACTCAAGTACTTTTTTATGTTGTAGAGAGTATGACATTTTCATGCTTCTAATACATACCAAATCATTTATGGCAGTGAAATATATTGTACTACCTGAAGGAGAACCGCTACATGAAGCATCACCAGCCCTGCTGAAGAGCTGTTTACCTCTCTTGAACTTTCTCTTTGCCTCATGCAGGCAGTGGTCTACAACAGAACAGTTGCAACATAGTGGAATTGCAGTTAGACCACCCAAAATGCCAGAGCAAACAGATTGTTGTTCCAACAAGGTTTGAACTGTTTGCAGTCTCATGACTAGGGCAGTGGACAGTGGGGAAACTGGATACACAGCTCTGAAGCATAGTTATTTTGTTACGTGAAATGTTCTGAAATCAGTCACTTTTTGGTGCTTGGAACTGTTGTGTGTCAAAGCTGCATCAAAAAGAATGAATTTGTTTCTTTTAGCCTACTGAAAAATACTAGATTATAAAAATGAACAGATTTTTTTTTTTTCTCCCTGAGAATGTGTTTGTCAACAAAGACATTCTCATGACAAAGATACTTGAAATATGTGTCAAGCTATTTTCTAGGAGTTCAGGGCAGTCCTAGAAGACCTTGCTTAAAAGTATAGCAATCATTTCATGCTTCATTATGGTGGACTGGATCTATTTGATCAGAAAAATTTCATTGTGCAACGATATGGTTTTATGCAATGCAGGTGCACTTGGGGATTCAACAACCAGCCTGCTAGGCATACTTCAGTTCAAGACTTTACTTGCCTACTTTACTTAGGAATCAGAGTAAGCATCAGGAAAGACCAGAAGATGTCCTTCTTGAGATTGAAAGCATACGAGACCTGAAACCAAGCTGGTCATGGTTCTTTTTGAAAAGCATGAAAGGAGGTCATGGACCTCTAAGAAAATCATGGGGCATTTAAGTTGGATGTTCTTTTGGAACTGTCTTGGATTTCTCTCCTCAGTGCAACTGAAATAAAGAGAAAGGAGATCAAAAAGAGAAAGGAAATAAACACTGTTTTCTTCCCAGCTGTTTGAACCATGAGCAGCCAGAGAGGAAAGGCAGAGGGATTGATAGAGGCAGAGATTCAATAAGAAAGGATGCATCTGATGACTGACCACCTGCATATATCACTGATGCTGACCACTGAGGTGAAGTATGCCAAAAAGTACTAAACAGGCATTAGTTTAAATGTTGAGCTGGAAGCTAGAAGACAAAAGAGAAGGATGTGATGGTGGAAACCGCAGGGGCTGTGGTGAGTAGGTGAGGGTGACTCAGACTGGATTAGGATGTGCAGTAAAAGAGAGAGCTGGATACAGTAACCTCGTGAGATCTCTGCCATCAATTGCTGTCATTAAGGAATTTGTGGTCAGCAGATCTGGGAGGGCATTTTGAAAGTGCATCATATTCCTGTCAGATATGATCCCTCACAACACTGATTTTAAGGAGTATCTGCCTGAAATCTTGCAAGGTAGGCGTGAATATCTGTGGGAGAAGTCTGACATAAATATATTTGCAGAATTCAGTAGCTATTAATTACAACAAAAAAGCAAAATAACTTTCATGCCTTCTGCCTCTATCCAAAATACACTTGAGGGTTTTGAATATCTTTTTCTATTCCAATTCCAGATTCCTTTAGGAAGACCTCTGAACTGCTTGATTATAATTGATTAGTTCCTTATACGCTTTGTGGTAAAGAGTTTCATGACTAAATGATCTCTAAAGTTAATAGAAATCCCTGTTCCTCCAACTTTTTCCCATTGCTGTCTCCTGCCAATTGAATCCATGCTCATTTAGTTCCAGCTATGAGAAAAAGAACATTTTGAAGTTAAAGCTTTCACAGAAATGTTTTATACTGCCAGATATGCATAAGTAGAGTGTCAGAATATATGTATCTTGGTCCTCAACATTATCTCTTCAAGGACTCAGAAGACAAAAAATGAATTCACATTAGATTTTAGACTTGCCACTATTATATTATAAGCACAGAAGGTGAAAGAGAAAAAGAGGAGGGTCCAATATTGAAAAGCGATCTTGGTGAGCTTTCTTTCTTTGAGGAATAATGGAGGAGCAAACGCTACACAACTGTTATCATGGTTGTCTAAGAAGGAAGCTAATCTCTTTGAACAGAAAAAAAAAAAAAATAGCAAAAATTTTGTTGTACTCTTGAGTGGGAAAACATTGCTGTGATGTCAACACCACCTGCTTTCCCTTAGGAGATTCCCACTCCAAGGACTGGGCTGGAAAGTTCTTTCTTACATGTTCTTGTATTATATAGAACAAATCAGGGTTCTGTTGTGTGAAGATCACAATACTTGTTCAAAAACTATAAAAACCTTTGAGGTAGAAATGGGAGCAATTCTGCAAAACTACTGAAAAGGAGATAGATCATCCTAATTAGAAGGATCCATATTTTTAAAATACGGTTGGCATTTCTGTGACCATGAGGTAAGCTCCAAAAGTAATGCCTCCTATTTTATTATGTTGGCCCACGATGTCAGAGGTGGATGATGGGGGAATGGCAGTAGAGGTCGAAGTTTTCCACCGACCGAAGTTTTCCATTACACTTTCTTGCCATGTGACAGATGGAAGCAGAGTGGCAGTCTGACAAAATGTCATCTGACATGGAAAGAAAACAAAGCAATGAGGTGGAATGGAATTCCTCCATGCAGATAAAATGGCACCCACTGACATTCATTGATGCATGCTGAAAGTTTGTGGAGACCAAAATGTGGAGATGAGCACACTGAGGTGGTGGGTGATGCATTTCAACAGTGGCAATAGTGATGTGAAAGACAAACTACTTCCAAACGGCCATGCACAGCTGTCACAGCAGCATCTCTATCAGCTCCTCACTCATGCATTCCTCCTCACTCGTTGTGTATTATCACAAATTTGCACCAACTGTATCCCACAAATGCTCAGAAAGGAACAGAAAGAACAAGGCAAGTTTGTCAGAACCAATTGAATAAATATGAGGATGAAGACTACAGTTTCCTGGATTACAACATTACTGCCAATGGGATGTTGTGTCACCACTACGAGCTGGAGTTAAAATGGCAATCCATGGAGTAGTGACATGTGAATTCACTATCAAAGAAAAAGTTCAAGACATCCCTCAGCAGGTAAAGTGATGTGCACTACCTTTTGGAAGAGGAAGGGGGGTGATCCTTCTGGATTTCCTGGAAGCCATATAAACCATCAACTCCGACTGCTACATTGCAACACTAAGACAAAGGCTCAAACTTCCAGAGTCAAGCTAGAGAAGAAGATAGCTTCGCTCTTGTAACACAGTAATGCCAGGCCCCATACCACTTTTAAGCATGTGGAGCACACTGCCAATCTGGGCTGGACTGTCTGACTGCACCCACCATATTGTCTAGGTTTCGTGCCTTCTCACTTCCTGTTCAGGTCAACATAAGATGGACTGCATGAGGAACATTTTCCTAGTGATGAGGTCATCATAGCAGCTGTGAAACAGTGGGTCACCTGAGCTGGTGCAGATTTTCATGAGTGTAGCATACAGGCTCTTGTTCATTGTTGGTGAAAATTCATAGCTAATGGTGGTGACTATATTGAAAAATAGTGCGCTGTAGCTGAGAATTTGCTTTATCAAATAGTGTTATTATGCTCTTTGTACCTGTTTTAGTTTCCGTGGAAATAAATAGGAGGCATTACCTTCAGATCAACCTATGTCATTAATTTAATGAAAGCAGACACTAAACATCTTTGTTTTCTTGGAATGCAACTTGGGATTTTTGTGGGATTCATAGTTGGTCTAAATCTCATGTTCCATACTGCATGCAAATATATTTTTTGTTGCATATGATTTACGAATGGCATAACTGTTATGCAGAGACATGCTTAAACATCCACCAGTACTAACGTTCCTTTTAGACAGTGAAAATTCCCAACAATTGCAACCACAGTTGCATCATCAGTTTTAGTTAAAGATTCAGTAGTTTGTACAGGCAGTATAAATACTGTTTGTAGAGCGTTATAAAGTAGAAAATTCTCTTCAACTATTCACTCAAAGACTTTTGTGTCTTTCAAATAGCTTCAAAAAAGGAAGAAAAGGTGCATAAAACAGTGTTGCTATTAATTTGAAAATTCCAGTCCATGAAAAACATTTAACCTTTCCTCAAATTTTTAAGAACTGGAATTTGCAGGAAATAGTACCCAGTAGTGGCTGGTAGTGACTAATCCAATGTGTAACATTATTTGTTATATCTAATAAATTGAAAATGTAGAATTTTCTCACTGTTCCACTGAAGGATTCTATCTTCTAATTTCTAAAATCGCTGTTTGTTCACTGATGCACTTTAGAAGACATTGGCAGTTGCAATACATGCGAACTGCCAGAACTTTCTTTTATGTCAGTAAAAATATATGTTCTTTGACCCAGCTGCCAGTCACATTCATTTTTAAGTTAGAACATCAAATTAAGAGGTTACTGTGGGCTAGGAAGAATATGTTTTCCCCATAAAAATTATTTTATGCCACAATGTTCACTGCTTGAAATAAAGAAATGCAAAATCATTTCAGAAAATGGAATTCAGTGTTTCAACTTCTACATCTTTGTGTGCGAAACAAAAATATTGTGTGTCTGCTTTTCCATTCCACTGCACTCTCAATATGGGTATATAAATCACGAAAACTTTGACTGCCAGCATAGCTTTAGAGGAGATAGATCTATGTATTCAATTTCTTGATATATGTTGACAGTAGGATCCTGAATTTAAGTATTGTTTGATGTGTGATGCCGATATGCCTGTTTTCCTTCTTTAAAAGATTTCAGAGTGGAGAATTCTGAATAAAACATTTAACAAGGCAGGGAGTTGTCAAATGTTGCCTTCTGATTCATTGCTATCTGAAAAGTTTCATGCATTCTTGATTGGATTTATAAAAGATTTGCTGGGAAGTGAAGCATCTACTGGTCTACTCACACTGCCAAAGGCACAAGACTGGAGATCTCAGACCACTGTTAGGCATGGCTGAGCAAAAATAACTTTCCTCCATTCTTGGACTTTCTTATAAATATTTCTAACTTCTAGTAAATTAAAGTCCAGGACAGGCAGCGCAATTCCAAGAACCTCAGTCATTCAAACGTACTTTCACTGAAAAATTCTTTGTTAAGAAAACAGTCATGTGCAAAATAGGTTCTTCGTAAGAAAAAGCTTTCTATGTTAATGGAAGGAAGTGTTGATAAAGGCACAGAGAACTGCTAGAAACCAGGTTTGGAGTGACTACAAAACTGCCTTCATTTCCGGTCCTGGTCTGAATAGCCTTTCCCTTTTCTTTCTCATCTTCCTTTGTCCCGAATATTACACAGACATGGATTTTACATCAGTGTAATTGGCTTTGGTGGCCTAAGCCCCCTGGTGTCTACAAATTCTATTCAAGATTTATGAGGTTGCAACTAAGATTAGAAACTGGATTCTAACATATATCATGCAGAGATATGAATGGATTCATTTCTCAAGAAAATTAGATGGGTGAATTGAAAATATTTTCTTCTACTACTACGGTAATAGAGAAAGGGGGTTGGTGTGCTCATTCAAAATTATGGCCTCTGAATCAAATCTTTAATATATTTTTCAATACATGATGATTTTATCTGTCATCACTATCAAATAGCTTTAATGTTATTCAGTTAACATCATTCAAGAAACAACTGATGTCTCAGACAGAGAATTCATCTTCTATTATTTCTCCAGCTGTATTTTCCTTCTTACAATCCCCAAAATGACTCTAGCACTGACTCCTCCCACTAAATTACAATATCCAAACAATTTAAATTAGTATGTCATGAGATTGGAGTCATTTTGTGTTTGACCTAATTATTAAAATTACTTTCTGAGAACTAATGGCATAATTACTCTTATAATTAGTAAAATAAAGAACCTGTAACTGCTCAGACTGGGAGCAGCTGATATGATCAAGTTTTAAATTGAAAATATCCAAAATTTTCTTGCGTGTCGTCTGTAGCTCAGTGTGTTTCAAAAGAAAGGCTGATACATGCCTGAAATGACTATGTTTAAACAATTAAATCTTGTCTCCACCTTAGCGTTTGATTCATTACTCACTGATGAACCTATGTCCCTACTTGTCTGTTACTGAGAAAACATACAGCAGTCTACTACAGATACCAAAACATACTTGCCGCGACACTAGTGATACTGCTCTGTGATAAAACAGGAGTGGTAGGATAAGTGAAACTGAGAAAAGGGCTCAGGTTGGAGGCTGACCTTCACCAGACAGAGCTCCCAGCAAACTGGGGCTCTGTGCCCAGCAAAGCCTTAGGCATCAGCACAGAGCATCAATTCCCAATGGGCTCTATCTCCACCACTGGTATGCTATGTGGCTGCACTGGGAGAGGAGGCGCTAAGGTTGCAGCTAGGGGCAGTGGATGTCTTTGCTGGGGATCCTTGGTTTTTCATCTTCCCACTTCCTATGTCACTGGAGGGAGATTTCCCTCCTTGCAGATGCCCACTGGGACGTTCCTGCAAGAGCAGCCCCTGAGTGACACTGTTTGGAATGCGATCTACACATACAGTGAGTGCTTTATGTCTTTTTGTATAATTTCTCTCCTGAGAAAATGTACTCCCACTATAACTGTTTGGCTGGTTTGACTGTAGATGACATAGGCATGTTTATGTCTCAGATTAGACAGGCCTCCTGGGGAACAGCGCATTTCCATTTTACTCACTGTGTATTACACCCATTTTAGACCTTTCATGTTTATTTTTTTAGCATGTCTAGCATAACGCAATATGCAGACAATGTTTTTTTATTATTGAATGAATGGTGGAACCCCCTTCTGGCTGGACTGCATTTCTAATTTATTTTTTTAGGCATTCCGTCAGTGAACACCTCTATTTTTATAGAAGTCTATCTCATTTTGATGCTAAAGTTCCTGAGATCTTCAAGTGGAATACTCCACCGTGTTTTGCAGCATTTTCACTTGATTTGTAGCCCTGTAAAGACACGGAATGTATTTTGAATAATCAATTATATTTCAATGGGAGAGAACACTAAGCTGTTGACACCATTATTTAATTAGAATAAAGAGACTATCTGCTCATAAACATTTTACCTCATTAATAATTTGGGCTCAGTACTCACTTACCATGAAAGCTATGTGCATCCTTGGCTTTGAACATGTGACCCAGACAAATTCTTAACAGATGATACATTCTGCCCTTCAGAGGCATCCTGCACATCTTGATTTGTACATAAATTATTTACGTGTTGGCAACAAAGGTTGAGATACCATAGGAAAAGAGTATAAGTTTCCCAAACAAGAGAGTGAAATTTCTGTAAATACACTGTCTTTTCTGTTAGTAATACAGAAATTATTTCCCAAAGGGGTGTATACAACTCAGAATGAGCTTGGATTCTCCTAAATGCATATAATACAGCTTTTTATTTCTCCTGTAGTTCTCTCCAGTTAGATACAAAATGACAGACAAACACAGAAAACAAAATAAAAGCCTTGTGCAGAATTAGATGCTTCATCCACATTATCATTTAAAAGAAAAATGAATAACGAATGTACAAATAAGTTGCCAATTTAAATTTTCTCTTTTTGTTCTGACGTCTTGAATAAGACATAAAAAGAAAATGTTTCTCAAAATTCAAATTAGGAAGGAATTATTACCCTAATTAATAATTAAAATACTTTCTACATCCAAAGTATACAACAGAAGGAGTTGAGGCCTGCACTGCCCTAAACTGAGGTGAAATTCTCTTGAACATGAAAGACATGAATGGCTGCCGTGAGGCTTAACAAAGATGAGAGCCTGTGGATTATTTAAAAATACATTTTAACAGAGTAGGCAGGATAGGTGCAGGGCAATTTGGTGGCTGGAAGAGCAGAAGGGCCACAGTTTCTGTCTTCCCAGTTTTCTGTGACCCTCGCAAGAGTAATCTGTCCAGAAGATCTATTTATGCTGAGTGCTGATGGGGTATACTCCACTGCTCAGACTCACACCTTGGCCACAAGTCACTAAGAAAATTCACTTTCAATGTTTTTTGTAAAGCTATGGAAACGTGCAAAAATACAGCACTATAATCTGTACTGTGGAATTCCAGGAATTTTTGCCTTTGTCGTAAAATAGTTCATTTCTGAGTTGAGGACAAGCTTAAGTCACAAAATCCTGAATCCAGCCTTTATAAGGCTGATGTGTGCACTGGATTTTCCTCAGTTCATTGGTATATTACATAAAAATATTAGAAGTGGAAAATGAGGCTGGAATAAATATCAGATTTGTGTTTTCTAGGGAATGGCGACGTCTGGAAAGAGACTTTTGTTATATTTGCTGTTGAGTTTAACGCCTTGGAAAAAAATTTCTGCTACTTTAACCTATACTAAAATTCTATGTAAATCTGTAATTTATACAAAGTGTAAGTCTTATTTCATGTTGTCATGAACTGTTTAACATGACCATTGTTATTAGGTGTTGGATTTTAACACATTACAGGGGCCGAGCAGAATACACTTGGGACTTGAGAACAATGCTGGCTTATCAGAGACATGAACAACTGTTTTTGCTAAGAAGGTAGCCCTTAAGCCAAGCATGGAAATAGAACTTAACATGTAAAATAATAAATTAAAAATAAAAAAACAAAAGCAAAAGCAATCAACTAGAGCATTCTCATTTTTTTAAACAAAATCTACATGGCTTTTCAAGAGGCCATCAAAGCTATAGGTACTCCTTTTTAAACTATAATTGAACTTTAGAATTTAATTAAGATCAATCGTACTGATTGCAATAATAAAGAAAAAGGAAGATAAATAGCACTTAAATAACATTGCTTCCGACTTCCAAGTGGAGTAATAAATACATATAAACATCATATTAAATCTGCAGATACTAGAAATGTGCTGATGTCTGATAATGCTTCATACCTTCACCTTCGGGAATTTATGGGAGATGTTAAGAAACCCACTGCTGCCCACCCTGCCCCATGTAACTCCTCTTCTCTGCTCAAGGCTGTACTTGTCCAGAAATATACACCTGAACTTAATAAGGTGCATCAGCACCATTTCCCAAAAGATTTCTGGTTTCAATCTTTAAACAAGTTTTAAGTGATTGTTATACTAAAAGCATGTAGAAACCATGCTTTTGAGGTTCACTAGTAACAAGGAGGATTAAGTGAGCTTTTGTAACTAGGATAATAATCTTTGTTTTACATGGTCCTTTTACAGCATCTTTCTCTTGACATCTGAACACTTCCAATGATTTAAAATGGATCTCATGTTTCCTTTCCTTCCTATCTTCTTCCATTTTTGACAAAGAACTGCCTTGTTTTTTCAGTTCCTCTTTCACTGTGTGTGTGAGGGAGTGGAAATGCTGCATGTCCCAAACCTGTCAGAGAAGTTCAAGCCATTGAAAAGGTTGACATTTTGATCCCAAAGTGACTGTATCTCTCGTCATGCCTTGCTGGAAGAAGGACCGCCGTCTGTGATCAACTCCCACACGTTTCCAGCAAGGTTTTCCTTCTGTTCTAAAACTGAATTTAGAACAGCTCTCCTTGGGGAATTTGTTCACAAATAGGATGGCTACCATGAACTACTCTCAAGAAAACTTTCAGTATCTTCTTCAGAGTGCTTTCAACTTCCTGTGCATGAGCCCATTAGCTACATAAAAGAGAGATATTATGACCTGCATGATGTCCATGTACAACAACACTGCATGTCTCTAGGGAAGCAGAAGATGTGCACAGAGCTGCTGATACCACTAAGGGACAGTAGGAATAGGTGGGCTGGAGAAAAGAGCTGGAACTGCTGACAGTACTCCTTCCAGGTATTATTCTTGAAATAAAGCAGTGGTGGTTTTGGGTACAGTGCAACCTATTTCCACAGTCTCTCTGGTATTATTTAGGGTCGTGTAAATCCTCACCTAATGAAATATGTCATTTAAAGTTCAGTAGCTTGGATATTCTTCCAGTTGGCTGCAGGTTACAACTTCACAGGAAGTCACTCCAAAGCTTGCTGGTGGTAAACATCTTTTGTTTCATAATCTCTATGGAAGAAATCAGCTGTTTCCAAATGGAAAAAAATATATATATAGTAGTAGCAGAGGTTATTCAGAGATAAACAATGTGCATGGTGTCAAAAAGCAGAAGAATTCTGTGTAAGTGAAAGGAAATGAAAAACAGAGCAATTGGGCAGAGAGTGGGGCACGAATCTGCTTTCCCCATTCTGTATTTGCATGAAGGACTGCAGGGCGTAAGGGTTAATGCTGCTGTATGTCTCACTGCTCCCCTTTCTCACTCAAATCAAAATAATTTCTTGGGTACTATTTCTCCTTTCCCTCTCCAGGAGGGTTGTCTAAAAGCCATATGAGACATTTCATGGGTGTGTGTTGGTTACTTAGCACTTCTACAGGGCTTGGAGAAGTAAAATTTCCAGATACAGCAAAGCATGTAGGGTGAGTTTAGTGTTGTGAATGGTTTCTGAGCATTCTTATCAAACTCTCTGGCAGGTTTTATAGGCTATAACAGCAGCCAGAGCAGCAGAATGGCTATTGTATAGTTCTGAACGAGCAGGGCTGGAAACAGTTTTTTGACTCCAACTTTTCCCCTATGAATTTCACATTAGTCTTATGTGCAGAAAATGGATTATTTCATTATTTTGAAAAATGATAGATTTATTTGGCCATCACCTAAATCAGAGATATTTTCTTTTTCGTAGACAGGATGCTTTCACTTAAATCTTTACAATATGGCAAACATAGAAGTTGCTTGTCTTTTTGAGGATGCCAAAGATTGAGTGTTTAAAATATAGCTTTCTCACTCATAGAGATGGAGTTTCACATTAGCTATTGTGTACTTAAAATGTGTTTTTCCCCCTAGTATCAGACATGCTGCATAGATGGCTCTGTCTGTACACAAGTTTGCCAGGAAATGAAGGTTTGGGCGGCTGAACTTTCCTCCCAATCCACAAGGAGAGCAAATCCCATCTTCCCAATGGAAGGATCAGGAAGAAATTCCATAAGCACAAACTCACGAATACCCTGTGCAAAAATAATCCACAGAGAGGGCTGTTTGGCTCTTGCTGCATTCTTAGCTGGTCTACCACAATAGCGTCAAAGATTTCTTGCCAACTCTCACACAGTTCTCTGACACAGCTTCTTTCACATTCTTCCTCTTTTTCCTCTTATCTGCTATCTAAAATACCTTAAGGAAACTCAGAGATGGGGGAAAAAAAACACTATATTTATTTAAATAACATTAAAGTAGGGATATAAAATGCCAGGTCTGGACTGAAGCATGAGCAAGACGAGTGACTATTTAGAGCCTCTGGGGAAGCCTCAGCAGTTCTTGAATTTAGATCTCAGCTCTCCTATGGTTTTCGTCCCAAACTCCCTGTGATTTACCCTTCTTTTTCTACCTCCTCAGAAATCCTCTGCGACAGTATCAGAGGAACAAACAGTGATTTAATTACATATAGATTAAAAAATACTTTTATAGGCTTACTCTTTCATTTTTAATTATAGTTCCAAGTATCAGCTGAATTGATCGTTTTCCATCTTATGCTCAGCCCATCCTTTTCAGGCTCTGCTGCTGTGAGCCTGGCAGAAAAAGGCATCCGTTCAGAATGCTTATTCTAGTGATTTAAGGGTGGTTTGCCTTCATTTGGTTTTGTTACCTAAGAAAAAGTCCTTTGAAACACACTGTGCAAACCCTATTAATCTGGCACAAGAGCTTTTGGGAATGACCTCTGAAATTCAGAGCTTTTACCCTCCTCTTGCAAATGGCTTGGTTTGGTCTCAGGTATTTGTCCACTTTGGCCATCCTGTTCCTCAGATGGAGCTAGCTTAGTCCAAGCATGGTGTCTCATGTAGCAGCAGCAGGTCCACTGAGGCGCATTCCACGGCAGTGGAGCATTCCCATACAATGATGATGAGGATAGAAGGGTGGGCCCAGAAGATGAGAAGATGTGATCATCACACTTTATAAGACATGTACACATAGCTCTACACACCCTAACCCATACATCGACTCCTGCTCCTGGAACGAATGACCACTTCAGGGAATGGTGCTGTAGAGAAGGGATGTGAAATGTGTCAGATCTGGGTTGGCCAGGACATGGACTCATAACGTAGATGCTTTTGCAACATTAACATATGCCTGTTTTCTATCCAGCTTTGTAGAGTGCCAGAATTTGGCCCTAAACATTTAATGAAACCATTGAGACGTATAATCAGAAAAAGCAGAAAAGGAGATGGGGGGAGGGAAGAGGAAGACAGAAAACTGTACAAAAGGCATCTGATTAAACCAGTGATAATTACTGATATTGTTCCACTCTGAGCGGGGATCACACTTTAAAATAAACAGTGGAAGATAATTTTGTTAATAATTTTAATCAGCTTCCTTTTCAGCAAAGGATCAGAGAACACTAATAGATGGTTTTCCAAAAGACAGATGATTCATAACACCATCAACTCAATAACTGAAACAAGAGACCTATTCTCTCTCCCATTTGTCTGAAGTAACGGGTTCCTCTAGAAGAGGAACAATAGTCAGAGATTGAAAAGCCTTGATTTGACCTAAATGAGAGATATTCTTCACTAGCAGATGCTTTATCCTTTCGTTTATTTTCCTCCCTCTCCCCAGCGAGCTTTCCAGTCATGTTGTCCTGTTTGTTTTCCATCTTTGTTTCCTTCCCCCATAGCAGGTTGAAGCCTGGAGCAGCTCAGGGTGTGCTCCGACAGGAATCCATGTGGGTTTCCTTGGCAACAAGACTACCAGAAACTCTTCTGGTTTTTGTTTACCTTGCAGCTGTTCTCACAGAGACATTAGGGGAGAGGAGCTGGTTAGGTTCAGATTCATCAGGTAAACTAGAGTGAAAGGACAGGGACAATATTTGCCTCATTTCTCAGCCTGGCAAACACTGCTAAGATGCCATTGCTCTTAATTCTCCCACAGCTCACTTCCCAAATATCAATAATCTTTATATCTATCAAGGTTTGAAAACAGAGTTAGAAAACAAATACCTCCTATTTTTAAAGGCTATTTGACCTATATTAGCAGCCTTTCCATATAAATGCTTCCTGACGCTGCTTGCTTGCATTGAGAAAAGTCATGCAGTGCCATTGCAGATGTGCTACCAGCTTGGAGTAAACACTGGGCTCTAAATCACGTCCCTGCCATTACTGTAATTCTTAGCAAATCTTTCAATTTGTTTTTCTCTGGAGTTGGAGGAAACACAGTAGGGAGAAAATGTTGTGAAATCCTGAAGGATTTCATTGTCAGTAGAGCTACTTGAGAAATAATTCCTATCCTCTTTCAGAATAATTTAGTAGGAAAGGAAACCTTTTGTTTAAATTTTGTTACAATATTTTTCATTGAAAACCTAAATGCTGATAATGATCAGCTTTCTTCATAAAAGTCCCAATGTGAAAATGCAATAAATATCATTTTTCAATGCAGACATCTTTAAAAAAATAATAAAAAATCAATCAATCAATCATAATTTTTATTTTTAAAGAGGCTTTTCCCCCCGTCCTTCCAGCTATCACCAATGTCAGTTATCCATTTTCTGCCATAGCACACTTTATAAAACAGTAATATTCTAGTTACTGAATGCAGTGTGGAATTTTAGCTGTTATTCTCTTTCAGGCATACGGGATTTTACTTTTCATATTCCAATAGATAATTTTTTCAAACTTTGGAAATTGAAAACCTTCTGAAACGAAATCCTTTTGTGTAAACTTTCCATCACTGGTGTCAGCCAGAGACAATTATTTTTGGTTGGTATTAAAAGCACACACAGTATTTTGTACATCTTTCTATCAGCTTTTAAAATTTGCAAGCAGAATAAAAATAGTAAACCACCTCAGCTTTTTTTTAAAATTTTCATCTGTCCTAATTTATGCAACACTGAGGCAAAGCTTTGCCTTCAGTTTGTGCTTTTCCATTTCAGAGTGCAAGGACTAGGAGACAAAATGCCTGTTTCTTCTTGACTCCTCAGTGAAACTGGATTGCTTCCAGTTAGTTTGAACACTTCAGCATTTGATGAGGTTTACTACCATTACCTTTCTGCAAAACTGGAGATGCTGGTGAAGGGGTTAACAGAGAGTGCCTGGTGGAGCATCCCACCACTAAACTTACTTCCAAGAACATGGCAATCCTGCTATGGGTATGGAGAGATGAAATTCACAATCACTAGGAGAGGCTGCACCATGAGCTTTGTGGGTGGCTAATAATAGCAGGCAATTGCTGTTTTACAGTTGTCATTTTTGTATCTATTTTTTTCTAACAATCATTTATTAAAATGCAACAAATTGGCATATTTTGTAGTTGTTTAGACATAACTTGATTATAGCTCATCCGTCAGTAGAGATCGCTTGGATGCTGCCCGGATGTATATATATAGCAAATGTTTTTATTACATTTCAGATCCCTGCTCTGGTAGTTTTTGCTTGACTTAAAAATTGAACCGCCTCAGGTTCAGAGCCTGATATATCCTATTAAGGACACTCAACTAAAGAGAATACTTCTTGCTGACACAGGGGCTTAACAGATTAATGAATTAGTCTGTAATGCCTTCTCCTTCTAAGGGCTGGATCAAGTTTTGCTGCTGTGACTTTGATTAGCACTATCTCGTCTGGTGCTGAGCCAGGCAATTCCGTATATTGACTGTGCTGGCATTTCTTACTGCTGCTAGAGAAGCAGAGGAAAAATCCTGTCCTATAAAGTTTGTATCGATCCAGGAGTAAAATTGTAAACATAGCCAAAAGAGCTGTATCCTGAAAGGAAAAATAGGGTTGTTAATGATGTGGAACAACTGATACTGCATTCAGCCCATCTTTCTTCCTTTAAATATATAACATAGCTAGTGTAAGTTGTTGAATATACTTTATATCAGCAATAGTCCTCTGAAATGCACTAGTTTTGTGGCATTATTGATATTATAAACCACAGTGGTTTATGTTATTAACTGCCCTCTGTTTACCTCAGGTTGTTAATCAGAGTGCTAGCCATTAAGTGCTGGCAACACATGATTTCTCTAGGATTATTGCTAACATTCTGCTGCAGTCAGGAGGCTGTTTCTGGCTTAGCTCAGCAATGAGGAAGCCTGGAGCTGATCAAATGTGCTCTCGCATGCAAGTGTCACTGCAACTGATGGGAATTAATATGAAAGGCAAAATCTAATACAGAGAACATTACTTTAAACCCACTCTCCAGTTCAATACCTAAACATTGGAAAGGAAACCAGAATTCCAGAGCACATGGCTCTGATTGTGACTGACCTACTCACAATTATAAATGGCAAGCTGGGAGATGTAATATCCCATTCTGCCTCACTTGAATTGCCATCTTTAATTAAAGAAATTCTGTGTCATGGATGACATTTCTCAGAGAAATGTCTCTCCCAGTCTTGCAGGGGGGAGGGAGAGGAATACTGGAAGCAGTGTTTTGTCTGTCTGTTTGCTGTTTTCCCTATACAAATTGAAGTGGTCAGTATTGAAGCATTTAGAGAGTGGTCCAAGAAATTCTCTTGGGCATTTGCTGATCATAGCTCCAAGGCCAGGATTTTGTCAGTGCTTTAAGTAGACTTCCACTTCAGAAGCAGTCTGTGCCTCCAAATTAATGTGAAAGACATTCATTCTGGTCTTGAGAGCAGGATGTTATTGAGAAATGTTGTGTTTAGTTGTTGGGAGGTAATGCACTATTAACCCCATTTTACAGATGGATTTTGGGTCATGAGAATCAGCAGTCAATAAAATATTTGTGTGCCTGGGGTTCTGTTAAGCAATATTTCAGGGCCTAAATTCAGCAGCGCTTTTAATAAAACTCTGTTAAACTTGTAGAGAAGTCTCCAGTATCTATGACATAGAAGGTTTTAGGCAGAAAAGCTACAATGAGACTAAAATTGCTCCTGGGCACGCTGGGTCATGTCCTTGCCTCTACTGCAGCGATTACTTACCTTCTGCCAGGGGCTATTTGAAGTTCAGAGAAGAAAAATCTGTATTTCAGTTCTCCACGGAGCTCCTAGTGATCGGTGTGCTCAGAACAAGCCCAACTCTGAAATAGAGTAAAGCAGTGGCAGTACTTGCATCCACGTGTTGGTGATCAGTTGACTCACTCACAGCCGAAGTTCTCTGGAGCCCTAAAGGGGCCTCCACACAAAGCACCACTGCCCTCTCCTGCTGGTGAGGCTGCCCTCAGTGAGGGCTGTGTGATTGAGGCACAGTCCACCTATCTTGTTGAGGGTGGGCTACCATGCAGAAATGCATTAGACATGGATCTAGAAAACAAATATCTACAGGAGCACTTGCCCAATTCAACTGCTTGGGACAATCAAGGAAAAGTGAGACTTTGTCTCTCTCCTTCTAGTTTCTGTCTCTTGCATAAAAACAAAAGGGAATCCAAGGAAGCAGAGAGTGCAGTTTTCATGGCAGTAAAGACCTACAGTTATAGAAGAGTATAGGGTCTCTTATAAGGAACTAGGCACTTCTCAATGGCATCTAGTAACAAAACAAGAGGGCAAAAATAGAAAAAAAAAAAGAAGAAATTCCACTCAAAGGTAAAAAAGATTTTTTTCCTTTGATGGTGGTTGAGAACAGGATCAGATTACCCAGACAGGCTGTGGACATACTTCAAATGCATCTGTACATTATCTACCTGCTTTAGCTGACACTGTTCCAAGGGGGTGGTTAGACTGGATGATCTCCAAAGCTTCCTACCAGTCCAAAGCCCCTTTGATTCTATGGCATAAAAGTATGATTCTACAGTATAAATTCTTATTTCTGATTAATTTTCAAGAAAGGTATTTTAGATTACGATAAAACATAAAGATAGATCTTTTGTTTCATTAAGATAATGCTCAATGTTTATATATTTGTGGATGCTTTATTTGCATAGTTACATTTTATTTATTTATACTTATACATTTTTATATAGTGCTGCATTTATTTACAAATATCTAATCCTATGAAAACGTGACAAAAAATTGCTCTTAACTAATAAAAAGCTTTCTAAAATATTGATGTCATTCTTTCACCAGCCTTTTAAAAGCAGTATTTCAAATAAAAAACTTTTAAATAATAAATAAAAAATAATAATTATTATTTTAAATAATAAATAAAAAAAATTTTCATCTTCCGTTTCTTCTTTCTTCACCTTAACCTTCATTTCTGATTTCCTTCCAGAGCTCCAACTGCCATGACCTGCATTTTCCTGATTCATCTTTAAGTTTCACCTACTTGAATGGGCTCCCACATTTGTTCACTTCTAAAGCTTACTGAAGAAGTGGGATTAGGAGACAATACATAATCACAACTGGATTAGAGAAAAAAAGTGAAAATATATTTTAGTCTTGGAATATAAATAGTGGCAGGGAATCAAACATTCTGATCAAAGGGCAAATCTTCAGTTCTGGAACACATTTTGAGAGGGCAACAGTGAGCATCTTCCTGCTTGTCTGCAAGAGAACTGTGACCATGGGGACATGGAATCAGTGCGAGAAAAGCCCCATGTGCTTGGTCTTGTGCTGCTGCTTGCCCAGGGGCTGTGTGGATGTCAGGGGTTTTGGAATCGCGGTTTCTCTTTCACTGGAAGCATGAACAAATCTCTGGCAGCCTGAGCAGAGAGACAAAGATTTGATAAGGTTTTGGTTTGTTTCTATTTCTGTTCGTTTTTTTTTCTGCCTTTTATAGGCAGAGTCAGCAAAGCCTTAAATAAACAAAACTGCCTTTGAAAGGGGCCCATAGTGTATAGATATGAGGCTTTATTATCTCTATTTTATTCATCTTACCTGTTTTCATAGGGTTTTAGAACTGAAAATATTCTGCTTCATGGCTGGATTGATTTGCCACTATATTAAGGCAATAGTTCAGCCCTTGTACTCTTTTATATTCTAGTTCTGTGTTCTGCTCACTTGCCTGTAGTGGAGACAGCTCTACATGTTTTCCATCTTATCACAGTCAACTTCTCCTTTATTGCTTAGTGTAGTTCTCTAGCCTAGCATCATATTTCCTACCTCCTGCCACCAGTATCTGAATGCTCTTTACCTCTCATCAGTCTCAAATCCATCAGCTAGAAATGGAAGGTGTTGACAAAGTTTTCAGTCATCCTCTCAAAGAATACTAAATCTCTTAGTAGACAGATCTGTTTTAAAAGCACACTTTCAGAAAACAAGCCATTACATCTAGAGCTTGGCTTTAATTTTTTCGTCATTTTTTTTTTTCTGGTTAAGTCATTGGCTTGGTTAATGCAACAAAATAAAATTGGAAATAATATAAATTACTGTGAACATAAAATCACTGTTATAGATCTCATCTGTTCGGAAAAAGGATCTTTCAGTGAATGGAGATATTCTTCAGTTTTATGTTTATTTTAGAAAATAAAACCTACTGAAAGTTTTTAAAACGCTGTTGCAAAGGATGGTTATTCACAATCCATAATATCAATAGACTTTCTGTTTGACATCCATGTTGCTATTCTGAATGCATTTCCAAAAGTCACAGTTGTTAAAATGCAGACACTTAGAACATTAAGGAACTTGTCAGTACAATTCCCCGTTTTAAGGACTTGTTCTTCCAAGCTCAGTTTTCTCAGACGTATATTTGCATTTACTCAAGAACCTTTTAGATCTGTCCATAATTGAATTTTCGAAGTTATGCATGTATCAGAGCTTTCACTGACTTGATTTCAGTAAACATTTAAGCATAAACTTAATCTGCTTACCTGGTGGTAGTTTAAACTTGTTCAAAAGTTAGGTGTCTCCTTAAGCACATTTTTAAGCAGAACTTTGCTAATGAGCATGCTGGTGCTCGCTGTTTGCTATGGTTTCTGCCATGCTTCACATGCTTCCAGAGCAGGTCCATGTACATTCTTATGCTCCTACAGTCAGTTCACCACCAATCTTCTGAAAATTAATCCTGTTCCATCAGAGTTCTTACATGCTCTTTGATGCTAAAATATGGAGATGTTTTCAATAAATTGAAGTATAGGCGCGTTGCGCAAATTATTTTATCTTCTTTATTTTATAGCTTTAATTATGTCTGGTCTTAGATAGAAAGTGTTCAGAACAAGATGCTCTTTTTGTATACTCCTTTACAGTTTCAGTTCCTCAGAAAAGTTGTGAAGGTTCCTTTCTCCTTCTACCAACTACTGTTATTTTGAAGCTGCATGTATGGATTATTTGCTATTTTTCCCGATGGGCTTAAGACATACATAAGAGTTTGAATGTCTTTACACTTCGATTTGTTCTATTTGAACTAAAGACTGGCTTAAGACTGTTAGCATCCTGTTGGCTGATGTATAGGGTGGAATTTATCTTCTACTTAGTACACTTATCTATGAAAGTAATCAACCTTTGTGTTTGGTACCTCTATTTTTTCATCATAAATCTCTTTTGTCCACAAGATCGCAAAATAATTTTTCTCTTTCTGTTTCTCTTGAAAAAGAAAAAAAAAACATATCTCAAAGTAAAGTCAGACATATCTTCCTCTGAAATTACTGGTCTTACAATGCAGGGATTCTGCTGGCCTGTAAAACCTTCTCACTTCTAAAGTCATCATGTCTCATAGGAACAGAGTATTTGTGGGAAATTAATGTCTGAGCTTCTGATGAAAAGACCCTTATTTTACATGTCTTCTGTCTTGAATACATTTTAAAAGGAAGTGGCCATGATTCTTCCATGCCAACTCAAATATTAATTGCTAAGGTTATTTTTTTTCCAAATTTTATAGTCATTATGACTCAGCAAAATTAAAATTTATATGAATTAAGCAAATCCCTTGTTTGTTTTACCAATAAAGCAGGAGAATCATGTGAGTTAAGCCATACTGTAGTAAGAGGTGAGAAAGAGTTTTTGTTCGCTGCTGCTCAGAATGTATTGTATTCCATTCTGTGGTGTTTGATTGAAGATATACCTGTATAGTTTTCACCTTGCTTGTTTTCTAAAGTCCTCTGTGTCAAAGGAACAGAAAGAAGAGTGTCCCTCATTCAAGGAGGTCATTTAGGGGGGCAGACCCATCAGCATGGTAGAAAGAACTCTAAATTTCTTTCAAAAGCCCACAAAGAGTAAGTCCAAAGGCAAATTAAAAACAAAAAAGCAACAAAAACAACTATTTATCTAGTTGTGTGATTGGAATTTGAAAACAAGTGGAAACCAGAAATGCTGCTGGAGAGACAAGAATGAAATTAGCAGGGCAGTCTGCCGAGAATGTGACATATCTATGCACAAGATGTAAGGATTCAGTGACTTGAAGAACAAAACAACAAGGACAAAAAGAGCGTGGTGGATGGATGATGAAACATAGCATCAAACTTAAATGTTGGTTGCAGAAGAGCACAGCTTTTACATAAAGTTAAGGAATGAGCAAGAAACAAATAAGTGTTACTATGTACTAGAGAGATAGTGATGGAGATTGAACTGTGTGATCATTTAGGGTTTGTTGCTTTCCATTTGTATTATTTTTCTATATTTTTTGCTTCTTTTAGTCCACTTGGTCCATTATTGACCATTTACTGACCATTCTTGGCCATAATTTTGTTCATTGGTAGAATAAAATTCAAAAGCTTGTTTGTCAAATAATGTGGACTTAATGCCTTTTTTTTTTTTTTTTTTTTTTAATTGAGTGCAATGTTCTACAGATTTCTATCAGTCCCATGAGGGGTTGAGCTGTTTTTGATCTGATCCAGTAGAGGGCAATGACACCTATACACAATAGTTATTTCAGTATAACGTGAATATATAATTACTTATAGTGAAAGTAATCATTGCTACCACCCCTTTAACCTTTCAGACATCAGGTTAATTAGGCATAACTCCAGAACATACACATTATCCCAAGGGAACACGCTACTGTATATTTTTCCCTTTTGATGTTCAGCTGCAGTATTAAGTCAAGCATAATTTACATAGGCCTAGCAGCTAGGATGAACCCATATAGTGTGGATAACTGGTTTATCCTGAAAAAGATAAGCTTGAAGATATTACATGAATATCATTTTTATGTTTGAAAACATGATAAATATGGAATTTTGCTGGAAATGTAGCCCTGTGGCTATGTTAGCGGCAGCCTCAAACAACTAATCCTCTCCATGCGGGTTACTTCTGTTTCGCTGTGTATATGTAATTATTATTTAGCATTTACTTAGCATAGTCTGTCTCCAAAGGTATTCACCATCTAAATTAGTCCCAGATAGGTGGTTAGGTAGGTATTAGGCAGGAAGAATTTAAAGGATGCCATACAGAGAGGATTTGTCTAGCTAGGTCATAGCCTGTGCATTTCCAAAACATCTCCTTTAATATTTCAATAATATCTCCTTTAATATTTCAATAATATCCACTCACATTCATTCATAACTAGGCTCTCTACTGTGCTTTTGTTGGCTAGGTGCACTGTCCCTGTATTTCCATTAATTATTGTTCTTCAGATAATAAACAAGAGATCCCCCTACTTTCAGGTACATTTTGTAATTAAAGACTTCAGCTTGTAATATAGACTTGTTTTTTTGTTAAATACAAGATATACTGCAAGATTTTCAGAATAGATCCTTTTCTTGCATAATTACTTTTTTAATAACATTATCTGTCATTCTTTAAAGCAGACCATTAGGGAAGTTTAACTAATTTATATTATATGGAACACTGATCTAAATGAAGTTTAGATCCTACATAGCCAGCTACTATTTATTCCAAATACTCAGTGTTAGAGAACTATGTATTGGTTGTGTTGTTTGCAAGACCATATACTTTGATTATATTCAAACTCTCTGTTAAGAAACATGTGTTGCCTTTCAATACTCTGACTGGACATATAAGCTTAGGAGGCTTAGTGAACACTGTTTGAAGAGGGTGCTTAGTTTGTAGAGAAATGAAGAAAAGGTCAAAACATCTGGCCTGAAGATTTTGCAGTCTACTATTAGAGAGATATGAGATATGGCAAAAGCATTAAAAGGGTTGTCAGGAATCTGATCATAGGATGACTCATGCTAGTCATGTACATATGTTGACATTTCATGTTAAATAAAGCATTATAATTGGGAAAGATCTGGTATTTTGGCTGAAGTGGACTTTGGTGAAAGATTGGATGACAGTCAGATTCTGGAAGAAAAACTTATATATATGAATAAAATTAACAGTGTGGTGCAACTGATTGGATGGAAGATAATTAATAGGATAACAAGACCGACACCATTTACAACGTACAAAGGAAAATGGAAAGGTAATACAAATGAAGATAAAAGGAGTAGTCCATGACTTGGCCTGTTTAATATTCATTCTCCGGTTATCACTGGCACTAGGACAAACTTCCTATCCTCCTTTTCTTAGGTTTTGAATCCACAGCCTTATTTGAAATCTAGAAAAGAAAAAATGAGAATGCATTTGGAATCTAGGTGTCTGTTGAGTGAAGAATGATTGGCAATACGTAATAAATAATACCCTATTATTAATTATGTGATATTTTTAATGTTAAGTAACTTGGGACTTTGTTGTGTGTGCTGTTTTGTTTTGCTTGTGTTTCAACTGTGGGTACATTGAGGTCAGTTCTGATCAGTATTTTGAAGGCTGAAGATGCATCTGAAGCCCAGTTTCTAGAGCAGTCTGCCTTTGTTTGAAACTGGTAATATATACTTTAGTGTTTAAAATAGATGTGAGTCAGGCAAATCATATGTTTGATATTTACAGAAACTTTTTAAAAGGTTTTGTGTTGCTTTTTTTTTGTTCTGTCTAAAGTTGTATTAAAAAGAATTTCCATAGAGTTACTGGAAATCTGAATAAAATCTGTAAACTTCTCATCTGAATTTATCATGTGTTTTTAACTACTTTGTAGAATTTCAGATAAGTTTTTTGGAATGAGAACTAACTTAAAGCTTGTCATTTAAAATGTTTTAAGAAATTAACAGATTACTTATGAATTCAGGAAGGTTTGAGTATACATAGAGGTGTGATCAAAATCTAAGCATCGGAAAGAAGTCCACAGTATGTCAGTCAAAATATAACAAGGCTTCATAATTTAGGGGACAACAGATTTCTGACTACAGCATGCTGCAGCCTTGATACAAACAGGCTGACTTTTGTGTCAGTCTGAGCACTGCACACTGGGATAGGTTAATCATATTCCAAGGCTCCAGAGAGACCTTGGCAGGCTTGAGAGCTGGGCCCTTGCAGATTTCATGAAATTCAACAACACCAAATGCAAGGTCCCACACATAGGTCAGATTAATCTCTATCTCATCCTGAGTGATGAATGTACTGAGTAGCCCTGCAGAGGAGGACTTGAAAAGCTTAGCATGGGGCAGCACAGCATGAGGCAGCAGTGTGAGCTTACAGCCCAGAAAGGCAATTGTATCATGGGCTGCATCAAAAGAAGCATGGCTCTCATGAGGTCCCACCCGGAGGATGGCATTCAGCTCTGTCGCCCCAGGCAGAAGAAAGATATAAACCTATTTGAGCAGATCCAGAGGAGGGCCATGAAAATGATCAGAAGTCTGGAGAACCTTTCCTAGGAAGACAGGCTGAAAGTGCTAGGGTAGTTCAGCTTAGGGAAGAAAAGACTCTGGAGAGACCTTATGGGAGCCTTCTAGTATCTAATGGGGGGGCTGCATAAAAGATGGGGAGGGACTCTTCATTGAGGAGTGCAGTGGTATGACAGATGATAATGTTTTGAAACTAAAAGAGAATACATTTAAATTAGATATTAGAAAGAAATTCTTTACTACGTGGGGGAAGAGGCATTGGAACAAATTGCCTAGAGAAGCTGTGGAGGCCTCTTTGCTGGAAGTATTCAAGACCAAGTTCAATGGGACTTTGAACAACCTAAGCTGGTGGAAGGTGTCCCTGTCCATATCGGTGGGGTTGGAACTAGATGTTCTCTAGAGATCTCTTCTAATTATTACAATTCTATGATACTGTGATCTCTTCCAATCCAAACCATTCTATGATTCTATGCACTCAGTTTTCTCTAAATCAGATATGCTCTCTAGATTTCAGTGTACTATAGCCTGTCAATAAAAGACACCTGACTTTCTCTGACATGAGTCATGACGTACAGAAAATTCTGTAACATATCTTGTGGGTTTGTGATAATGATCACTTTGACTTCTAAGCACACTAGTTCTGATTTCTTCTTATTTTAGACTGCAGTTTTTATCTCATGACTGTGCATGTTCCCCTTTGGAGTAGGTGTGGAGCAGCTCTAAATGTCTTAATGTGCTGAGATGTAAAAACAAATGTTCCAGAAATTGTATTTTGAGTCATGGTTCTCACATTTTAAGAATGAAAACAGGTTCTTTGGTGCCTGTAAATTCCATGGTTTTATTTAGAATTTTAGAGTTAGTGATAGCATAAATGTTTGCCTTATGTTGGGTGGATGAGGCTTCACGTTTTCTTAATCCAGGCACATTGCTCTGTAAATCCAAATACTGGGTGGAACATGTTTACTAGATTTATCATTCCTGATCTATCTTTAGACTTTCACAGATTACACTATGAGATTAATGCCATGGAGCAAGAAGGGTACAGTCTGTCTTAGCTCAGTTTATACCTTTTCATGTTTCTTCTGGGAAATATCCCTATTGTCTCCAGTGTCATCCTATATGCCTTCCAGTTTTGGAAACTCCATTCTCTTTGTTTTGCTGTGTATTAAGAGTTCCAAAAGCATGGCTCAGATTTCTAAGTAAGTCTTGCAAGACAAATATTGAATTCAGATTTTTCTAAGTAAAACCCCCTTAAAATGTATTTATTTGTATGTTTAAATAAACACATATTTTGTTAATCATCTGGGATTTTGTTTTTTATTTGAAAAATTTATGCAGTTGAACTTCCATATAAAATGTTGAAATATGTGACTGTTTTTGAAATTATTAGTTTTTTACAAATCTATAAAACTTTTTGTTATAAACTTTATTAACAAAAGCAGTAGTTAACAGATATAAAAATAAGCAAGTTACATAACCATGGCAGGCTCCTGCAGTCTTTAGCTTTTCCCCACAAATGACATACACAACATTCTTGGCTGGAGCTTTATTCAAAACACATTTCAAAGACACAACTGTAAAACATTAGATCCTTCCAAAGAGCAAATTGACTAATGGGAAGAAACAAGACAGACCTGCTATGCAAGGCAGAAGAAGTCTCCACCTAATCCAAATTCTAGTTTCCAAGAAAGCTACTAGCGATGTAAGTCAGGAAGAGACAATTCTTAAGTTCACTTAGTAGCTTGGGATAACCATAAATGGCCTTATACAGTCTATAATATCTCTGTTGATATTCTTTTTTTTTTATTATTGTATTTGTGTCCTCAGTGAGTGTTTTCCCAGGATAGGATATCAAGAAGATTATAGCCTACAATTTGACTTGTGAATAAAGACTTGGTCATTTTCTAGTAAAAAAAAGATCATACTTACAACTAAGAATATTTGGGAACAAGCATGTTCTAGCATGAGATGCATCATCAGTTTCTTACTTCACTCTTACTTCATGTCTGAGGTTAAATATTGTTGGACACATATTCCTTCGGAGTTGAAACTACTTGTATAATAACTTTGAAGTTGTCCTCTCTTCTACCTTCCAATGCTGAGTAATAACTTTTGCTCTAGTTTGTTATTTTTCAAAATTTGTTTGACAGAGCTAATACGGTACTGAGGGAAGGGAGAAGAACTTACTGATCAATCATTTGAACAGAATGCTGAATCTTCTCTAATTCTCTCAAATATTTCAGACCTTTCGTTTGAACTTAATTAGTTTTCTGCCTTTTTAATTACAGTGTGGTCTTGCTAGAGTTCATAAGCATTATCTAAACAGATCGATTTTGAGTTGAAAGATTTTCAAGGGAGACTTGGGTATTAAAGTGAGATCAGTGTCTTGGTCAATAATAATCATCTCTTTAAGTGAATATTGAACTTCTGCCATGGGAAAGCAATTAAGAGAATATGGTGCCAACACTTCCATACTTATGGCTATTTGCATCTGCATAACCAGTGACAGCAAAATTTGAGATACCCTGAATCCTATTCAGATGGACTTCTAGATGTATAACTGCATTTGATTTATCTAAATTCTTAATGAAAATTTGGTGTGAAGTAGTTGCATACTTTTTCCCTTTTTCACAAGGCATTGTTACTCACTGTTCTAAAAAAAATCTTCTAGATTTAAAATTAAGAAGGCTAATGATGAAACAGAAGAAAATCTATTTATTTGATAAATTCTGTAATCATTTTAGTGTTGAATATAATCACAGAGCAGTGTGACATTTGCTTTCTTGGCTACAGTATTTCTTTGGACTTGTTAGCCAGTCACTGACATACATAGTGATGAAATTTTTTTCCATTGGTCAAAGAATAAAAGCCACCTTGTGATTACCGTGTTATTCTAATGAATATCACTACTCACATGGAGACAATTAATAGCAGTTGACCATGTGGAACACCATGCTGGGAAGATGCGTTTATGGAAAATTTCATAAGCCTTAAGATTTTTGTTTGTTTATTTATGGGATGGGATGGAGGAAGACAGGACAGAAGTATTATAAAGACAAAGGATTTTGCTTAATATTAAATGCTATAGGTATCTGTGAGTTGTAACAAAGTTGTAGCACTTATGCTCATATAGGAAAGACTATAGCATTAGAAGAAATAGTTTTGATTTTGTTTCTGCTCAATGATGTTAAGTATTATCTTTTGAAATGGTTTGAATTTGGTGGTGAGAGTGTGTGAAATAGCTCTCAGATAAATATCTGAATTTCTTCTCAAATTTAATACAGTTTGGATGTGAAGAGCTGGCTTTGGCCTATCTCAGTCTTTGGGATTTAATTCCCACAGCCTACGATTTTTGACTAGAGTTATAAATAATAAGCACCATCTAGCTGGTCTCCTTTTTCCATTGCATGCTGTAAAATGCTGAGATTAAGTGGGAAGCTTAAAGTCCACTCACACCTCAATAGTTTAATCAGTTTTCCAGGCTACAGTAGACAGTGAAGGAGTCCACAGGTCACAGTAGAATCTGGATTCTATCAGAAAGAACCTCCAATCTTTTTTTTTTTTTTTTTTTTTGAACAAAATTCTTTGAACTTATTTATTTATTTATTTTCATAGCAATTTCCTAAACACAGAAAATTGGGGTGGTAACTCTTTTGGCACAAAAAAGCAGCACTTTAGAAATGCACTTTGAAAATATTCCATCAAATATGTCAAAATTGTTGCTGAAGAAAGTACAAATAACAATAATTCTTACTCAGTATTACTGACACTACCTCACTTAAGATGAAGAATAATTGATATTCACACGAGTTGAACATTTCCATCCATCTAGTAATGAGCAAATTAATAACACACCTACTGAGTTGTCTTAAAAAAGATACTACATGTAAAAAGAGCTAATTACTACCCAATCAGGAATACAAATCTCCATTCATAGTAAGCTGTGTTGCTGACATCACGCGGATCACAGAAGAAAATACAGAGCAGGTGTCTGGTTATCAAACACCATGTTCTTCTTGGCAACTTTGGCAGCCCTGCAGTGAAGGACAAAAAGTAGTTTGAAGACTCCTTGCATGTCCCTTCATGTTTGTCAGTTTCTTTAAAAGTTCATTTATACCATACTCATCAGCATAGCATCTCATTCTCTTCCAGTAGTGCATTAGGCAATATGACAAATATCTGTCATAATTTTTTTCTCTCTTCCTCTCCCCAGGGGAGAAAGGCTAAATGAATATAGATGCTCAGGGATAAATTCAGACCTGCTGTAAGTAATTGAGATTCCACTGATGCTAGTAGAGATGTACCCTATGACTTTTGATTTGAAACTGGAACAGAGAACCACATTGTTCTTTTTAAAATAAAAATAAATAGTTCAATAATATTATCTAGGACAGATTCTGCCCCCAGTTAAAGCTACACAAATTAGTTTGAATTAATGGCATTGCACAACTGTAAATAGAATCAACTCTTATGCCTACATACAACTTACAAATATCTGCGAGTATTAAATACACGTTTCTAGATGTACACGTATTAGCATGCAGAACAGGAAGTTTGGCCTTCTGTCTTTTTATGAAGCAGATCAGTGGGCTGCAGTACCTTTGTGAATTTGTCACAGTCTTATAAACAGTTTGAGGAGTATTGAGAAAGAATACAACTTTGATTGGGTTCACGGATGGATGGATTAGAGCTTCTTTCAGAATAAGTAATCTAGGAATGGTTTGCGTAACATTAGATTGCCAGAAATACAAGAATCTTCTTTCTGATTTATTTGAGGAAATAATAGATTAAGAATACATATAATCTTAAATTTAGCAATTCTGTGAAGACAAAAGTACATATGGAAGTCAATCAGCATATGTTAGGGTAAGGTAAGTTTCCAGAAATTTATGAGCATGATGATGGCATACTTAAGAAGAAAAGTGATGCTGTTTTTCATCACTCCCATGTGAATTTTTGACTGAGTTGACTATTCTTCTGTGTTAAATGCATTTTATAAATTAAAAAATACTTTTATTTTCTAATGTGATCAGTTAATCAGGAGTTTAGAATTTGCAAATACTCATCTTTTTGAGAGCAGTAATTCAATAATAGAACTGTAGAATCATATAATCTATATAAATTCATAGAATGGTTTGTGTTGGAGAGGACCTTAAAGATCATCTAGTTCCAACTCCCTGTCATGGGCAGAGTTACCACCCTGCAGATCAGGCTGCCCAGAGCCACATCCAATCTGAACACATTGAACACTCCCAGGAAAGGAGCATCTACAGCTTCTCTGGGCAGTCTGTGCCAGTGTGTCACCACCCTCTGAGTAAAGAATTTTCCCCTAACATATAATTTAAATTTCCCTGCTCTTAGCTTAAAACCATTCTCCCTTGTTCTATCACTATCTGACCTTGTAAAAAATTGGCCTCCTTCCTGTCAATAAGCTCCTTTTAGGTACTGGTTGGCCACAGTTAGATCTCCCTAGAGCCCTCTTCTCTGTAGGCTTAACAACATCAGTTGCTTCAGCTTTTCTTTGTAAGATAGGTTCTCCAACCCTGTGATCATTTACATGGCCATCCGCTAGACCTTCTTTAATAGCTCTGCATCCTTCTTGTTCTGGGGCCCAGGCCTGGACTCAGTACTCCAGATGGGGTCTCAAAAGGGCAGTGTAGAAGAGGTCAATCACCTTCCTCTCCCTGCTGCCACCCCTCTGCTGAGGCAGCTTAGGATACAGTTGGCCTTTCAGGACTGATGAGACTTCTTTCAATGTCTACTTTTTAAGAAAGTGCATACTTTCTGATTTTGCCTATTCCTCTAGGAAAAAAAGAACAGACAGTCTATTTTACTGTTTCTTTCCTTCCTGTTAGTGTCATACACAGCTCCTTTACCAAATCGTATTTGCTATTTTATCCAGACCAGTTAAGCCTAAATACTTATAGTTGGCCCCTCAGCCAGCCAGAGCTGTCGGCTCACGAATCACCTCTCTGCCATGGAATGTGTTGCCTTGAGTATTCCCACACTCCAGCAGAGGATGAAATGTCCAAACACTTCTGCATCTGCAGAAGAGTTCTTGGTTGTCAGTGAGAGCTGTGTTTGTATTTGTGCCAAAGCACACTTGAAAACTGCTATTAATACTATGAATTATGGACTTAAGAGCCTATGGGCAGAGCTTCCCCACTCTTAAATGCAAATGCACATTGTTGTTATGGTCTATCTCCATATTATGACAAGGTGTTCTAACTATATGATGCTCTTTCTATTACCTCTCCTGGTTTCAGTCACCCAGGACCGTAGTTTGGAGGGAGGTGCTCCTGCAGGTTTTAAATGATTTCAATGTAATGCAGGTTAAGTCCAGACACAGCCTACAGGTCTTAATTTAATTTTCAGCGCAGTCATTGAAAAAATCTACAGTTTGAAAAGTGTTTGGTTTATGAATAGTACTAACTTAGCTAGATGCACTGGAACACAGGAAAAATAGTCTGTTCATAATATTGGCACAAGGAGTTCATACATTCTAAACTCCATTCCTGAAGATGACTTTGTATGGAAACACAAAACATTCCTACGGAGATCCTTCAGAAGAGAAGGGCAACATTTCAAAGGAATTATATATGTAATAATTATACATGTTTGTAGGTTGAAGAAGAAGACTAATACTGTTGATAAAGTCCCTGCCTTTTACATCTTGACACTGGATCTGTTGCTGATCAGTGGTATCAAGTTTTCTGGAAATGAAGTTTGTCACACTTTTCTTTCACTTGCAGGCCTATTTGTCTGAAGATATATATACATATGTATATATTTATTTTTTTGCCTAATGTGTTTTTAGTTACCTACAGTGGAGGAACTTTTTGAATCCTATGTTGATCTATTATTGATCATAAGGGGTGGTCCTTTCTCCACATTCTGGCTATGGTCCTCTTAGCTGGGAGCAAGACTTAATAAAACCGAAACAATAAATATCTTATATCTACATAACACTTGAATCCAAAAACAGTTTAAAAAGCAAGGATGAATTCATTTACCACTGAAATGCCAGCCACCTCTGGGGTGGAACACATGGTTCTTATTTTCACAGAGCTAAGCAGCTGTTTAACAGTACAAAACAACAGCACATTATAGTTTAAGTCATAAAATGAAGAATAATCCTGTATCCAATTGAAATGTAAGATTAAACTTAGATGGGGGGAAAATAATTACCCAAATTGGTAAAATGATCAGAACACAAAGACTATCCCCACTATTCTGGCACAGTGGGCCACCAAAACACTAAGGGCAGAGAGTGATGAGGAACATATTTTTTCATTACATCTAAGAGCTGGTATCTCTGGTTAGATTGAATTTTTTTTCAGCAAAGTGATTTCTTGTTAGAAAATATCAGTTCATCAATACCCAGTCTTTCTATGGAAAGTACATGCCATTTAGACAGGAAAGATTTCTTGGAGTCTACTGTGGAATTTCTGATCAGAAAGAGATTGAGCCAGAACCACTAGTAACCTGACTGTTATGTACATCTCCCAGGATGTGAGAGAATGAAATTCAAGTCCCTTTTTAAATTATTTCACAGTGTAGACTTGGACCTGAGTTTCCCACATCCCAGAGGAAAGACCTAAATTACTGGACTTGCAGCTTTTCTGATCATGTTTTCTTCTTATTTTCCCATGGAAAAAGTACAAAAAATAAAAATAATAATAAAAAAAAATTTGAAAGGTCTTGGGTTTGGCTCAGTGCAGAATGTGAATTTTGCAATTTCAAAAACTTTCCTGGAAGAGGAAAATTAATTTCCACTCTGTTTACCTCCCGCTGCAATGTATTCCTTTGCAATAAGATGAAAAGTTACTGCAATATTATCTTACAGAGAAGATAATAGGTCTGTAGAGTTCATATAGGTTTATATCATACTACAGTGTTACTATACATTCTTCCAATGTTGGCTATGCACATGGCTAGGTTTTAGAACAGAAAAACTAGAAGATAAAGAGTTTCCAGCAATTGTAACTATCAACTTTTTTAAAAGCTTTCCAATAAAAATATCATGAACACAAACTTACTTGCTTTCAAGATGGAGTTAATAAAGTTATAAGAGAGTAGATTAATAAAAGCCAGTAAAAGGATGCCACAATTTTATTGTATTTTTTTTTCCCCCATTTGTGAAAGGGTTAACAATATTACTGTGTCTGGCAGAGAGATCTTCTGAGATCTGTCTTTGTTGGACAGATTAAGAACTCAGAAGACATTTGTGTAGTTCAGGAGGTTCACTTGTTCTTGCTTTTGGCTATCACTAGCTTCCCATAACTTTGCTATTCTGATAGTAGCTACTCCTTTTACTGATAAAATCCAATATTTTTCTTTCTATCAGGCAACGAAAAAGTGGATTGAAGACTGCTTACTTATTTCAAATACTTTCTGGCAGAATGGAAATTCTATCACTAATGTATAATATTGGATTGAGTTAGGTGACATTCTATTACATATGGGCTGAGCCTTTGTGTCTAAAGAGGTCTATTAATTTCAGCAGGTTTGTAATATTTGTTAATGTATCATATTATATTGTTGTCCTATTACTCAAAGAGGTGATGCATCATTTTAAAGAAATATCTGTTGCTTTCAGCAATATAGCTACTGTCTCATCTATGGTCACTAAAAATGCTGAACCCAAGAACTGTGAAACCAACAGCACATTTCTCTAAGGTTTGGATGAGCTCAAAATGTTTGTGCAACCCCATTGGCAAGGAATCCCAGCATTGAAGAAATTTGAGTCTAATGATTCCTGAAGTCTCTTATTCTCTTAAGGCCAACTTTTCTGAAAGTCAATGGGAGGCTAGTTTCAAAAAAAAATTAATGCCTGCGTATTAATTGTTATTCAGAAAATTGAATCAGTTGGTCTTTGAGGAAGACACTAACCCTTCTATTGTACTTAGAACACTGGAATATATGATCTATTGAACAAGGTAATAATGATATGGGGAAAAAAAGGAAGGCTACCTCCAGTAACAAGAAAAAGAGGTAAATTGTCAAAATGATTAGTTAAAGAACAATAACAAAAGGAATAATATCATAAAAGTTCCTCAGCAGAAACCTTATTTCTAGTCTGATGGGTGAGATGTAGAGACCTTTATAGTTAAATCAATCTAAATTGCAGTCATCGTTTATACGCTCAAACATATATCTAAATGTAATATGCATAAAAACTCTATACCGAAATAAAAATATATTAAATGTTCTTGTTAAGAATAAACAAACATTGCCTTGTTTGGCAGAATTTTCAAATGCATATTGCTTCCTTTATTTATTTTTTTATTACAATAAAAATGTGTTTTGTATTAAATCTATTGTTATGAAGAAATTAAACCCTGAAATCTGCCAGTGTGGCTTTTTTTCCATAAAGTGGAAAAAAAAAGCCCTCCTGTTTTAGATACTTGAAAACATTAGAAATCTGAAAATGAAAAGACCAGCCTCTGCGTAGCAAATTACTCCATAAAAATAAAAAGAATTCTTCTGTGTGAACTTAAATGGTTTGAAAGCAGAACATAGCAAAAAAGAATAGCGTGCATGGTCATAAAGAGAAAACAGAGGGTTTAAGTCAATCTTTACAGATGTATCAGAGTCATTCAGGAAGAAAACAATTAAGAAATAAATAAATGGAGACTATTTCACAGAGATTTGGGTCTGGTTCCCTCTCTGCAGGGGCAAAGATTGCTTGAGCCTGTATTTATAAAGAAATTTCCAATACAATCCTTATAAAATTCTTTTCCTTGATCTGCTCCTTAGCTTTGAACAATGGGGATAAGTTTTTATGACCTTACGTCTGTATTAAGGAGTATCACCAGTAAGGCTTGAGCTTTCAGACTTTACCCCTCAGAGTGTTTACTTTCTTCTCTTTCATCTTCTGTGGTTTAACTTACTTTTTATACCACGCTTTATAATTCCCCACGTCCTCCTATGTTTTGTTATTACCATCAATTCCATGCATTAGGTTATATATAACTAAGGTACCCACTTTTACTTAGATTCTACTCTGCAAGATTCTTTACAAATACCTAAGAAAAAACAATCCTTGCTTCAGAGAGTAACACACTGCATATGATAGAAGACTAAAAATTGTAATTCTACAGGTTGTCACGTTCAAAATCCTAGTCAGTCAGTAGCAAAATCAAAAATGGCATCTTATCTCTAAGTCCCTGAACACTGCTTATCCTTTGATTACCTGATTCTCCTTTCTCCCTCAGTAACTTTCTCAGAGACTGCTGTAGTTACCTCTAAACACTCAGCAGAAGAGAATCCAGGTACAAACAGCAAGGTCACTTGTCAAAGAAAAATACTCTAGGTATACAGAGGAAAATGATGTAAATGCTCAGAGGAAAAAGATAATGAGTAAACAGGAAATCAGCATATACATTTCTAAGGTTTTTTTTTTTTTTTGTGGTTGATGTTTTAGTTTTTGGTTTTGCTTTTGAAAAGAAAATCAGTAACTTGAGTAAATTAAAAAGAGAGAGAGAGAGAGGAACAGGCTTGACATCATTTACTCAGGTTTTAGCAAAACATTTGATAAAATGACTCTTGGGGAGATAGTAATGGCATCAGTAGCAGACATGTTAAAGCATACAGATAGTGTAAATCTCTATGAAGGAGATATTTCTGAAAAATGAAGCGTCTTGATACTGGGACCGGTTTTGTTCAAGATTCGTGCATTTAGTGCTCATCTACCTTTTCTGGTTATGAGTTGAATCACAATGCAACTGAACTTCAACCTTAGAGAAACTGCTACCTTTCCAGTAAAAGTTAGGAAAGGAAAAAAAATAAAATGAAAAATTAAAAGAGACCTGAACAGCTTCAGGTTGCATGTCCAAAACTCTGCCCTCAGTGTAGGACTGTGAAGCCACCATAGTCAAGCTACAAAAGCTTGTGTGCCTACAAAAGACAGCGTGCAGTGAAACATTACTGCCAGTCATTGCTGAATACTCTGCTCACTTAGTAAGTTTGTGGCTATCATCTCATAGCAATTTTTGACATGAGCCTGATATGATGCTTCACGCTCTTCATCTACTGCAGATTGTTTACCTATGTCTACACTGCAAGTCTGCAAATGCTGACTTGCAGTTTCCTCTATAGAAGTGGACAGTGCAGTAAAAGAAACATAACTGCTTCTTGCAACTGGGGAAAGACAGGGATACAGACAAGGACCTACAAAGAGTTTTCTCCCACATAATGTAAAAGGAGATTTTCAGAATCTGTGCTGAGTTGGCTGCTGGAAGGAGGAAGGAGAATTCATTCAGCAGAGCTCTGATGAAGGGTTTCCAGGGAAGAAAGCATCACTGGTAGAGAGTGGAGCTTATGCATGGCAGATATAACCAAATCAGATGAAGCCACCACTAGCATATCCTTGCAGATCTTATTATGTGGTAGCACAAAGATGGCATAAAATGACATTTTCCTTTACTTATAGGCAAATCTTGAGATTGTCCTAGAAGTGAGGAAAGCATTCCTGAATAGGATTAGCCTGGCTCTGGTCTTGAAGAGTTTTCTCTCAGCCAATTCATAGGATGTTCTTTTCTTAAGTTCTCACATAAGATGTCCACATGTATTTATCCTTTTCAAGAGAAAAGAGACAGAAGTTAAATGAAATCCAGTCTCAAACACAATGGAGATGTTCTAGCAAGCCTGGTGGCCCACCCAGATTTTGGAACTCTTTAGTTTGCAGTTTGAAGAACATGCATCTGTACGGGAAATGTAAGTTTTGACTAAATAACTAGGATCAAGGCCTTACTGCTATACAAAGTGATGTAGGCTACCTGGTGAGTTTTTGTATAATTTGCATGGAGCAATTACAACACCAGAGGTTCATTCTGGCTTATTGTCTCTTGAAACAGATGACAATCCTCAACTAATAAGGTTAGGTGCTTTGGACACTGGCAATGTGTTTTATTTAGTTTATTTGGTTTCTTACAATTTCAGTAACTTGGTTTTCAACCTCTTGCAAGTCATCTAGTGGATCTCTAGATAATTTATATGCATTTTGTCCCTATAGATGTCTGAATGTCCTAAAGACACATTTCACTTTCTGGCAGGGTAATTCCTAATGCTTACACTAATTTTGGCAAACTTATGTTGTCACACAGTGTATGTGTGATCTTTTGACCTCTTTCCTACTCTTGGTTATAATTCAAAACTGTGCTTGCTGGGTATGGAATTATTACACCGAGTAAGATGTAGAATAAATTATTTGTTTGAATATTAGTCTGGCTGTCATTCCTTCACTTTTGGGAGGAGATCCAGATAGCAGAGGTAGTGCTGTCTTTTGTCCAGAGATTTTCGAATTTCTTTAAAAGTACTTTCCAAAAGAAGCAATCTCACAAATCATCTTAGAAGTGCCACAGACAAACAGAATTATTGCCTGTTAGGAACATGATACTTACTTGCTAGGAAAAAAACAAAGTGAGAGTGCTAGCAATTCTAGTTGAATATTTCTGGTGTATGCTGCTGCCTTCATCAAAACCAGAGAAAGTACTTTGTGGGGTAAAAAAAGAAGGAGAAGGAACAACGGAACAAAAAGCTTAGATGTTAATGTTCAGTTTTCTGGTTTGTTTTCTCAAGCATGACTGAGCTGAGCAGACATTCCTTGGACGGAAGGCAAACTTTTATAACCAGACAGAGCACTGACATTCTGAGAGAAGACAATTCTTTAGAAAATGAAGCTTTAAGGCTTCATATGACATAACAGATGACATTTAGCTCTCAGTGGTGATTTCTTAAAAACTTTGACAGGTCAACATGTCTTGAATTTTGAATAGATATCTACACTTATTGACATATACCCAGAAAAAAAAAAAAGCACATAAACACTTGAAATATTTTGTCCTGCTGCACTCAGTCCCAGTTTCACTAGTTCTGTATCTGTAGGCTTTGCTTAGTGCCAAATTTGTTACGGCAAATTCTTCACCCAAAGTTTTGACAGTGGTTGAAAATCCTGTCTACATAAGTAGGTGCCTTAAGTAAGCAAAATTTATGTACATCTTTGTAAGAATGCAGCTATTTTGTAAATCGTGTTTTGAAAGGTTGCTGAACATATCCACAAGTCTACCAAATTGTCCATCTTTGCTCATAATGCTGCTTCTTTTAACTATTCACAGCTGGAAAAATGACTTCTACCAAAGTATGTAAAACTACCTCGATGGCCTAATTTCAAATGAATGTTTTCATCTTCATAGACTACATTGGCAGTATTTAATATAACAAAAAATATTTGCATACACACTAGAAGTCTCATTTCTGTAGAGTTTCCCTAGCCAACAGAGAGGTAATTGTATCCAGTGGGTATTTGACACCACTTTAGTTAACTCTAGTGACTATCTACTAAGTTTAGTGAAACCAACATCCTTTATTTAAGCACAACAGCCATATGCCAACAACTGGATTGTGTGAACTCTCACCAGTGTTTGTTATTTCACTGAAATATATTACTTCTTTTTTCCTCTTTCTTTATTTCATACTGAAAAACAATTCCTCAGTGGTTAGACAAATGTAATGAGATTATTACATCCAGTTTTGAAGGATATCCATAAAAAAAAAACATGTATCTGGAAGATATAAGAGTGTGCAAAGTTATATTTTAGGAAACTATTCTTCAGGAAGTACCAGAGGAGAATGACTGAACAGAATTTGTCAAAGAAAATTCTTACATAAGGTTCCACAGTAAGTGGTTATACATTTGTTTTCTTTTTATTCTGTCAGATATCAGCAGGCTTAGCAGCTATCCACAATATTTTTAGAAGCCATCAAAAGCCATCAGACAAGTAACCACATTATCCAGATTAGCATCCCATTAAGAGAAGAACACTAATGGAGCCACAGAGCTGTGAGTAATTGAGCCAGGATGCTGAGGGCACCTAGATAGCAAATTAATACAGCACAGATAATTGTTAGCATTATAAAAAATCGACTTAGAATAAAACATTTTAATAGCTGATTGACTCTTGTAACAATTTCTACTGAAACAAATTGTTGATTCAGAAATTTATATAATAAGGAAATATTAGAAATGTATTACCTACTGAAGAGTGATAAAAAGATTCAGTAATATACTTTTTAACTTCCTAAAATTAATTGTTTTCTGAGAAATCTTTAATTTTAAATGAAGGACAGCAGCCAAAATTTTATGCATAGTATCAATATCTTAAGCTTTTCTTGACAAGCTTGCCTGCTTTTCAGATTGACCAAGAATAGGATTCATGTAAAACCAAAATCTCTGAAAGTAAGATCCCTAAAATATACTGAGGTATCCAGAGAGTACTGTACAAATTATAAATTGTGGATGAGAGCTATGAAGAAGTGCAAGATGACCTGGAGTGCTTTGGGTGCCATCTTCCAGTGAAACACTGGAATGCTTTAGGAGAATCAGAATACTAAAAGTATGCCCAGTGTATGCTAAACTCTGAGCTCATCTCATGTGTTGTTCTTTGAAACAGAGGGAGTGGGGCTCCTTGTACACACACACTTGACTGAGAGCACAAAATTGCAATACAAATATGCAACCGGTGTATATACTCTGTGCCATGTCTGCACTTGTCTGAACGGTGGCTGAGTCTCAGGATAGCTCTGTGAGCTGTGTCAGTACCTTTGCCGATGGAATACCATGCCGTAGCATGGATAGATCTGTCTCCAATTGGAAGTGGTAAGCTGAGACTCCATCTCGGAGTGAAGTGACTTCTCCAGCACTTCCACCAACAGAGGGATGCAGAAATATCTCCTTTTCTCTCTTTTTCTTTCCACTCTTACTGAGGCTTAATCATCAGAGCATCAACACGAAACACAGATTAAAATAAAATTCTCACTTCAATCTGAATTTGCTTTCACATTCTATACATCTGCTAAAACCAAGACTGATGCCCTCTATCCCTCCTCTTGACCTCAGTATAATGACCAAGTGCATGATCAAAAATCTTCACCCTACTGATTAAGATGTGTGAGTTTCGTCTGGGTGTTATCCACTGATCCAATTACTTGGATTCAATTAAATCTCAGATTATCTGAGTATAAACTGAAACAAAGAATTAAGTACTGATACCTCGTCAATTGAGTTTCCCCAAGAATACACTAGTCTAATAGAGTGATCATCACATACTCCTCTGCTTTGTCCCAGTGAATATTTAATTATTCCATGCAAATTTAAGATGCTGAACAGAATAAAATATCCGATAATATATTTGCATGGACTATTTTGTATCTTTGTCACTTATACATTCACCAAGAATGTAGAAAGTGCTATTTGAAATCTCCCTAGGCAAGAGAGGTCAATTAACTTGCATCTTTTACATACTGAGAAGGGTCACTGCTGTTAATCTACAACATAACTGGAAAACTAAACTCCAAATGTTATTTTTTTGTGAAGTCCGAAGATTATGTATTCTTTAATAACATCTTGACTGCAAACCTTGCATGTGAAATACAGTGTTGATTCCTGTTGGATTTTCTTGCATAGCTGCCCAGGACTTGGGCAACACTAAGTCTACTTGTGCTGTTAGTCCTTGAATCGTTGCCTGCTTGCCAGCATATATATTTTACACCAGATATGAGAGCTGTACTGTATACTGGTCCTCATAATACTAGAACAGAATCGTGCACAAATTTGATAAAAGAGAATATTTTTTTCAAATTGAGGCCTAATGTGATAGATTAAATATACTAGATGGATATACAAGATTAATATTATGAGGATATGAAAGGTTATTTATCAAATACAGACTGAGTAATGAGAATACAACACACTTACAAATTAATCTCATCATAAAAGAAAAGCTCAGCACACATCCTAATTACTGATAGTAAACTGCAATGACCTGTGGTTCTCACTCAATCTAGGCAGTGCTTTCAGTATACAAGAAAATAAACTAGGTCTGACTGTATTCTCATTTACATGTGTGTAAGACAGGAAATATTCCATTAGAATCACAGAATCATAGAATCGCTAAGGTTGGAAAAGACCCACAAGATCATCCAGTCCAACCATTCATTCACCCTTCACCAATGGTTCTCGCTAAACCATGTCACAGATCACAGAATCACGGATCCCCTCAACACAACATCCAAACGCTCTTTGAACACCACCAGGGTCAGTGACTCCACCACCTCCCTGGGCAGCCCATTCCAGTCACTGACCACCCTTTCAGAGAAGTAGTATTTCCTAACATCCAGCCTGAATCTTCCCTGGTGCAGCTTGAAGCCATTCCCTCTAGTCCTATCACTAGTCACACGAGAGAAGAGGCTGACCTCCTTTCAGGTAGTTGTAGAGAGCAATAAGGTCTCCCCTGAGCCTCCTCTTCTCCAGACTGAACAATCCCAGCTCCTTCAGCTGCTCCTCATAAGGCCTGTGCTCCAGACCCCTCACCAGCTTTGTTGCCCTCCTCTGGACATGCTCCAGGGCCTCGATATCTTTCTTATAGCGAGGGGCCCAAAACTGGACACAGTACTCAAGGTGTGGCCTCACCAGTGCTGAGTACAGGGGGAATCATTAAAAATGATGAGCAAAGTTAGCAACAGTTTGAGATCCAGACATGATCCCTGAAGTGTTTTGCTTTCTCCTAATCAGCCTTTATAATGGGCAAAATGTAAGTGGTAAAAGCTTTTGTGCTACCCTTCATTTCTTCTATATTACTGTTATTCTAGATACTGTCACAAGAAAAGGGATGCAAAGAAAATTGTAACTTCAGGCTCACAGCAGTAAAAGATATTGCATAAATACAAGACATGAAAATCAAGAAGGCTTAAGGTACAATAGGACAATTACATTTATAAAAAATTATCTCTGATTTAGAAACAAACATACTAAAATTATACTTGGATAGAAATATTGCTCCATCTTTGCTGAATGCAGAAAAATTACAGTTTGTACGCTTAAAAACAGATTATTCAATCCAATAAGTTGGATTCAATAATAATTGAATAGTTCATTCAATAATGAAAAAAGGATGGTAATAATCTTTGGTTTTAGAAAGTTCACAAGTGGAGTATGGCTACTTTTACTACTTTAGCTACTTTTACTTCAAGCAAAGATGCTACTGGAAAAGGTATGTCCTTTTACCATCAGAAAAAAAAACAACAACAACAAATAACAACAGACTAATTTGACAATGGACACGTAGGCAGGATAAAATATATGATGCACGTCCTTTAAAAATCATGAAAAATGCACATTTTTTTTTCTGATGTATGAAGAAATAATTGTACGAGAAATAGGTGGGCGATCAGACACTGTTACTCGAATCTCAAATATCTTAAAAACTCTGGGTTTACATCAGTTATTAAATGGCAGGTATCTCTGACTCAAAAGAATACTCGGTGTTGTGGGGCCAACTGGCTTTGTAAAATTAGCCATTCTTTTCAGTAAAACCTAATTAAAATTCTGTCTTTAAACATACTGTATTTTATAGCAGGCTTTTATGGAGGAAGACATACCTTAAACTTCAGGTAAAAATGTTTCTTGGTGGATAGTGAACTGTTCAACACAGAATTTGAAATGCATTGAAAATTTCGAAATTGAACAGGACATTGCATCATGTTTTAGTAACCAGCGATGAGCTAAATTGCGTAGCTCAACCACAAAAAGCAACGTAATTGCAGATATCTCCTCCTCACCTCTGAGCTTTAAATTGTAAACAAAAAGATTAATGGATTTTTCCTTACTCCTGAGTTCCCACATTAAATATAGACATTGATTACGAAAGCATTTAAGTGATAAAACTTAGATAGAATAGTATGTCTTATTAAAATGTATTTGGCACTGTTGAATTTCAGTTTGCCAAGTAATCTGCTGTAATATTAATGTGTGATTTGCTGGAGTCTCTGTAGCGGCCTTGCTTGGAAAAAGGCATCTAACAAATTTGCCATGCTTTGATTACTTATTAGCCAGTGGCTTGTAGAACAAATGTTCATAGAGATGACCAGAACTTAAATAGAGATGTTTCTGAACATATAAAATGATCCAATAGTCTGGAGATCTCATGTAACTCCAGAGATATTATGAGAAGTACAATGAGCTCTTTGCCAAAAGTTTAGACATTGACAAATAACCTCCTTGGAGTGTGTGAGCTCACTGTCATTCAATTGAACCAATGGGAGAAGGGGACTGTGCGTAAGCACCAGAGGCAGTAGAACTGCTGGACTCACTTGGTCACGTTCAGAATGAGGTCATGGGGCTTGATCTCATTCAAAATATAATTATTTTTGGTTTGGGTGTGACTTGAGGTTTGTCAGGAAACTTAAAAAAAAAAAAAAGGGAGAGAGAGGGTGGAGGAACACAAACAGAGAATTTTGGAGTAGAGTTTTAGAAAGACAAAACACGAATCAGCACAGCTGGCTGCATGTTAGTACCCACTTGCTGAGTCAAAATCAAGCCTGGAATAGATCAAAAGAAAGAAAACTTAAACATCATTTAAATATATTACTAAAACTTCTTGCACTTCAGGAGAGTTTGAACCCTTGCTCTTGCTGAGAACATAACATCATTTAAGCCTAATTAATGACATATAATTGACTTTATAGCTACTGTTGTGCTTACTGTATATATAGACCATAGGCCAACCCATAGAATGGATTGGGTTGAGAGAGACCTTAAAGATCATCCAGTTCCATCAAACTTCTCTGAGTTCTGTAGTTGCATCCCACCTTTGAACCACATAAAATGATGATTTAAAAGTTCTCACTTGCCCACAGAGATGCACGTATGCCAAATGTTGGAGGCATTGTAACATCAACTTAATTTTTCAATTTACGCTTGTCTTGCTCTGGATAGGATTGTTTCATGGAATTGTCTGAGTGGAGTCTTTTAGCTCTGGAGGTCAAAACAATGGCATGAAATTAAGCAAGTGCTTGCAGATGTGCTACTGATGTAGAGGTTTGTCTTTGTGCAGTTCAGGGGAATTCCATGGTCTGGACATTCCTTTCAAGGTCTGACCAACCAGAATGAGTCAATAAGTTATTGTGATGACAAGTAGGCATAAAATAGCTGAAAGAAGAAAAGAAACTCTTATTCTAAGGATGACAAAGTGCAGAACTGCAGCTTGATCTGCAGCATGACCTGCTCTGGCTGGGGCAGAAATGAGCTATGAAATATCTAATAATATCTGCTTGAATGTTATTGGAGCCTGCAGGTTTGTGGATAACCATAGCAGTAAAGGAGAATGCTTTCGCTTTTCTAGTGGCTTCTTTAACTGCCTGCTGAGTGGAGGTGGATGCAGTGGGCATGCGGCTGGATCTGCACCAGTCCACTCTGCTGTCTGTGGTGAGATAGACAAAACTCTTCAGTTTTATCCATCCTCTACTACGAATGCTGTGGTTTTGGCAAAGTTGTATAACCTCATACTCTACTGACATCAATGCAGATCACTCCAGTTAACAGAGATGACTTTGCTCTTGTTGGCAAAATGTCATTTAAGTGAGATGTGGGAGGGGTGGGACAAAGAGGTTTCCGTTGACCTGTTTTTTTGAAGCTGCTTAGACCTTTTTCCAAAGAAGTTACAACTTGTCATTGATAAATGACGATCTGTACATCCCAGCATTAATTATTTAAATTCCATTAACTTAATAATAGTATGCAATAAGTCTGCCTGCACAGCCTTTTAGCTTTCCTCCTTTTTATTAAATTGGTGTTTTGATTGATTCAGGTTATTTTAATACTGAGTAGAAGTGTGGCTGGGGCCATGAGCCTGCAAAAATCTTGGTACCCTTTACAAACTCAAAGTAATATTTTGTATTGTGGATGAATACAGTAAAAATTCATTGCTGATTCTATTTTTTCTTCCCTCCTCTCCCAGTCAACCTTCTTTCTTCACTTGTTTCCCACTCTGATCTACAGGTGCTTACCTTGCTTGGATCCTGAAAACCTTCACACCTTTGGAGAGCTAATTCTCTTAATGAGACAAACTGAAAATAGCTTTCCCTTTGTTTCTGATGACTTTCATTACCTGGGTTAGTTTTCTACCTACAGTGTATATAACTGACATATTTCAGATAACTTATTTCCATTAATACCAAAAGAACTCATCTCAGCTTGCCAGTGGGATCTGAATATTTTCAGAAAGCAGATAATCACTGCTCAGTGTAATCTTTGCAAACTCTTTGCTATCTGTTGTGATCTACAAGTAATTAAAATAGAAAGAGAGAAGAAGGGCCACTGGCAGTGGAGAAGGAAGTCACTTGGGCCCAAGCACAGTTATGAACCAAAACTCAAGATACAGCTGAGATGTTCTGGTCTAAAAGAACTTCTTCCAAGATAAATCATACTGATTTTGGTATCTTAGTGAGATGGCTGGGTTACACAATCAGGGAAGGAGCTTCCATACTGAATTCTGCTTTCTAAGGGAGGTTTCCCACCCCTATTTTACGTTTTTCTGCCTAGAAGTGACCCCACATTTTTTTGGAGTTGAATATCTTGTATTTATAGGACAAAATACATTAAGGTGATGAAATAAATACCCATTCTGTTAGTTTACACAAGAAAACATGTTTCTTTCCATCTTAATTGTTGTAATTTCCCGTGACTTAATCTTTACTCATTCCTGAACAAATGGTATATTTCTTCCACCAAATGGTATGCACTTCATATTTATTTAGAGCTTCCAAAGTTTCCAAGACTCCATGTCATGTTAATAATAGTTTATGTTAAACTGTTTACTGAAAGTAACTGTGCTCTACCATCCAGTGTTTGATGTTGACACAAGCTTTGCCATAAGGTTGGAACTCTACCCTGCTTATTTACTACTGATACAGTTATTGACACACCTGACCGCACTATTCCCTTATCATCTTCTCCCAAGCTTTCCTGTACTTCATCTTCTCATTTTCTTCTTACTTCCATAATGGCGAGTTTCCTCTTCAGCTGTTTCTGAAAGCCCTTTTACTAGTCCTGGCTTAAAAAAGTAGCTATAGTAGTGAAAAAAATGATCTGGATGGCCTTTGCTCAATTCAGGTGTGTTAAATTTACTACACTGAGCTCTGTGCAGAATGGATTGAGGCTGATTCCTACCTATGTTAATATCCCAGCTGGGAAACTTGGCTGAAATGTGGATCTGACTACCAGCATGCTCAGAGGCTGCTCTGGGACCATGACTTCCACTGTTTTCATATGCCATACAACACAGGTTGTTTGAGTAGAGCTTGTTTATTTTTGTGAAGTCTGCTCTCTTGAGTTGTAAACACACCTCCATGGAGTCATACCTTAACTAAAGCATCACTGAATGAAAAAAAATGGTAAAAGGCAGAACCTTGACAGGTCTTGGGATATCCATTGGCTACCTGCTGAATAAAAGGAAAAGTATCAGCACTTAGTTCAGAAAATCGTATTACTAGTAGTAGTACTAGTTAGTAAATCGTATTACTAAAATATTGTGAGAAAGCTGTTAGACAGATGAGATTTGATAGCCTTATTTTGTTTGCAGAAGTAGCATAACAAACCTTCTCCTCCTTGCATAATAGCTAAAGCACAACAATAAATGAGAGATTTTTTTTTTTTAATTTAGAAAGAAGTACAAATTATTTTTTCAGCTCTAACAAAAGTATGGCAAAACATTTTGCATTTTACATTTCATAGTCTTGCTGGAGTAATTAATTTTGAAAATAAGAACGTCCATTAGGGGAAGAGCACACACTACTGTGTTGCTTGGCTTGTAACATAAACAAAGCACTTGCTTGTTACAGCGATGAAATAGTGCGTTTTGGGAGACATTTTCAGCTGGATTAATTATTTATTTGCTTCTGTCAGTAATTTGTTGAACTATGTTGCAGATCTTTTTAAAAACTCACAGTTAATTTGTACTGTTACAGTAGTGATAACAGCCCACTGTTTTATTGCTGTCACAATTTTAAGGCTGATGATATTGAAGTTGTGTTGAACTGTTTTCTTGTACTCAGCTAGCTTCAGCCTGGCTAAGAGCTCTCCATCAAGAATACTGAGATTTAGTCTCAAAGCATTCCCTGGTATCACTTCCCACATCTCACCCCCTCTCGAGACTCTCTTGGTTCCTGGCTGGAGGGAAGAGAGTGTGGTGAAGGTTGGTGATCTCAGCATGAAGAACCATGGAAGTCTTGGCAAAGGCTCATGCTACTGGTGTGGGCTGACAAGCCCAGGGCCTTTGAGGAGCAGTAAGCAGCCAGACAAGCTCCAGAGAAGGGTTCGTGACCCCTGAGGCACAATCCCTCATGCAGATCCCGAACACACAGGTTTGCGCATGTAGGCTGAACGATCCCTCAGTGCATCCAGCCAGTTCTGCAGGCTGGTGCAAGGGTAAGTGGATTAATGGTCTGGCTCTTTTTTCCTTCCCTGGGGTAACTTGAGAAGCCAGGAGAGAACAAATCTGCTCTCATGACAAGACTTGCCCATTATCCACATTGCATGAGATAGGCACATCCCAATTCTAGAACTCCCTCAGCATAAATGCAACCCCCTGCTCATTCCATCTGGAGGCAATGGCTACAAATAGGGCCAACTATGATACAGGTCTTGATTCCCTGTTCGCTGATACCTGAGCCCCAACTACAGCACACTGTGGACTGACAGCCCGTGTGTCATGGTACTTAGTTGCCTTAAACCACCCGTCCACTGTTCAGTGTAGAGAGAGATTCATTATTTTTCAGAGGGAATGTTTGCTTCTCTTTCTCACCTATGGGAAGGATGCTCTAGAAAGGTGAGACCTCCAAACTTTTCTTCCTTATCCCACAGATTTCTCCTGGAACAAGAGATACCATGGTTTCCTAATATTTTGTGACTTTCCCTTTGCTTTCATACTCAGGTGGCTGATTTAACATCTTGCATAACAAAATGCAAGGCATAAAAAATAAATCTTCACAATGTCTTTCCTGTATCTAATAAACATCCTAATGATTGAGGTTTTAAATAACCTAAGAAAGCTAAATTCATTTCTTTAATATTTGCTTCCAAGGGAAAGGAGTGCCTTTGGGTCCTTGGCAGATGGAATATTAATCTTTTTTTTTTTTAATATGAATATGACTATCTATTTTATTATTTTCAGATTTATAAAAGTAACCTTCTGCAAATGGAGGTAGGAAGTTTGTCCAGAAGTCAGCACAGGTTGTGTCATGTCCTGAAACCTGCAGGCCTGGTAAACAGAAGATGGCCATACAGTAAACTATGCAAATGTACAACAACAAGTTAAATATTAAATTGTATTTAAAATAGAACATGAACATGACTATGAATAATTCAACAGGAGGATGCCTTTACAATCAGAACAGACAGGAGGTCAACGACCCTTAATGATAGGTCTTTCAGGTATTATTAATATTTCAATATTAAGCCTATTTGATGAAGAAAATGCTTGCACAAGGTATATTCTCATCCTGGATGGGGAAATAGGTGCATCATTCATTTTGAACATGTGTAGAGCATGTGGTTTGAATCTTCCCTGTGTGTAATTCGATGATTAACTTTCTCGGCTTTCCACATTCATAAACAGAGTTTGCTAATGTTATGCCTTCCATTAGAGAGGCTATGATGGAAATATTTAATCTATTGCTCCAACAATGCCAAGTAAACTCTAATCAGGGTTGAACTATTTTTTATCTTAAATATTTCTAACACATCTTTCTTACAGTAATATCAGAGAACTTCATCAGTTTTTCAGTTCTCTTAGCCAGCCTATAAGCATATCTTTTATTACTGCTTTTGCTCTGTTGTAAATAATCTGCCCTGAAGTCAGACATATTGACACTATCTGGTCTGCAGTGCACAGAAAAGGTCTGTATTTTTATGGCTCAGCACTCAAACAGCTGAAAAGCAGTTATAACATATTCCATTTTACAGTAATTCATTTCAGCCCTTGACAGATTGATTTCCATGGGGTTATTTGCTTCTTTCTGCACCCTTCTTCATAACAATGCTCACTAGAGTGATTTATTAACTCAATGCCAAATTCTTTGATACCTTAATAGTTAGATTAACTTCAGGACATGAGGCTAAGTTATTTTTTTCCCAGGTGCTTGGGGTGATGCTTTTCTATAATGAATGAATAGGGTCACGAACTGGTAGCACTTTGGTGCTTGTGTGTGCCAAAAATGTGCTTTCTCTAGGAGCATTCAAAGCAGACATAAACAAGCTGGATAATAGCTCCTATTCAAAATAATCTCATTTTTCTTTGTGTACCATTGAGCACTCAAACAGGGCATCTAGTTTGCAGATCTCCCTCTAACCATTGATTTTTGGCTTCCTCACTTATTAGAACAATATGAAGCAACCGCAGAGCCAAAGTGCCCATGAAATCAGAATAAGTTAAATAGAGCTGTGTGAAAAATTGCTTTTGCAGATCACTGCTGAACTGGAAAAAGAAAAGTTTTTGTACAACAACCTGATTTATTTATTTATTTATTTATTATATTTCTACTGAAATGTAAAATAACTTGTTTTGATTCAAGCAAAATTTGTAATTTGTTTTATTCTCTTATTTAAAAAAAATAAGTACATGCATTTTTTAACTGTCAAAAAAAGAATTTAAGGATTTAGTTTTGGACATAGCAAAACAAAGCATTGACATTTTTTGAAAACAGGTATTTTGTCATGAAAAAAAAATTGTGGCAAATTTAGGAGGCTCAATTTTTTTTAGGTTAACAACAGTGAGTTTCTGGCAAGCAAAATATGCATGGAGGAAAAAAAATTGTTCAGTGGTTGGGTTAGATATCTGTGCTCTAGAAGTGGAAAAAAAGATTAGTTATGCTATCAGAACATAATATTTATGTTACTATCTCAGGCTAACAAATTTTCTCTTACAATCTCCCAGAAGTACTCATTTAATGGTGTTGACATGTCACTTGAATTTCCAGATAACAGAGTGCAAACACAAGTAGCCTACTATTGCGTAATACAAGGTTTTGCGTATGTATGCTAGGCACACTGGACACTTACTATGAAAGCTATTCAGTAGTTGCTACAGCTCTATCATTTTGAATCGCACACATTACCTTTGTGCCTTTTCTATATGTCCTGAGTGCCATTTTGTGTCATCAGCAATGCACACTCTAAGAAGACAGATAAACTGATGAGCGCTGGGCTAACAGTATTCACTCTGTATCTTCACTCTCTTCAGCTGCCCTCTGCCAAATCATATCTTTCCTTTAGTCTTTGCAAAATTTTAAGTTTGTCAGTTTTTGAGTACTAATCAGACAGAGATTTATCTCCTCCTTCTTTAATTATGAAACGTATTCCCTTACTAATGCCAACCCAAAACAGCATCATGGACAGGGAGTAGTTTTTGTATGTAAAAACAGATTTTATCAAGACTTACTATCAGTTTTCAATTTTCATTTTTTTCTCAGTGCCAATGAAATTTAAATGCTGCAGAAGTCTGATTTATTTATTCATTTATTTAATTCCCCAAAGAGTATTATGATTTAATCTCCTTCACCTAAAAAGGATGGCCAACTTGCAGTTGAGCTATGAGACACTATCTCATCCTTCAAAGGCTCAGTTGTGGACACAGCATCTATAAAAACCAGGTGTATGACAATTAAGGGACATAGAGCTTCAGAGCAGAGAAATACTGCAAATGCAAACTTTCAGGAAGGAAATCAGTGGTAAAGTAGACATGCTCTAGAAATTTAGAAACATGCCACATACTTCAGGTGAAAACAAAATGTAATACTTTATTGTAGTTCTTTTGGAAACAAGCAGATGAGGTCATCTGGCACAACCTCCCTGCTCAGCACAGGGCCAAATTACACCATGTTGGTGCCTCCTTTTACTGAACTCTTCATCTCTAAGGAGAATCATAAAACAGACATGAGATATACTGATGCAGTGCTTGTAAAGCAAGGTGAACCAACAGCCTTCTGCTCACTGCTGTGAGATCAGTTTACTGGGTTTCAGTATGGTGACATTGGATGTGACTGTATTTTCACTGAATCTAGATGGAGAAGGAACCAGTTACTTTCCTTGTTCGTCACACTTACCTGCACACACACTGGTATGCAATCAGTAATTCACAACTCTTGTGTTCCTGAAAAAACAAACGAGAACTAGATTCTCACCTCATACCATAGTCTGTCTGCCTTCTAGCAGGTCTAAGACATAGTGTAAGTAAGTTTGCACTGTTATGTATATGATTTGGAGGAATGATGCTTTATAATCTGTTCTGATCTTCCTTGCTCAGCTTTCTCAAAGCTTAATCTTCTGCCAAGATGGATTGTCTTTATGCCTTATAGCATTTAATCACCATTTTAGTATTTTTTTTAATTATTATTTTTATTATTATTATTTAGTATTTTTATTGTCATGAAAGGGAGAGCAATTAGATTATTTCTAGGAGTGGTCATTTACAAAAGCTTGGTTCCAAAGTGTGTTTCTTTCCCCTGTAAATATTTGGTTTCTATGCATTAATTCCAAATGGCAACAGATGTTTTAAAATACATATACTCATTTCTAACCTACTCCTTATCACCCTCTCATAAAAGATAATCTAAGAGCTAAATACTGAATTTATCTGGTCTAGGAGTATTGGAAAGGCATTCTTGTCTTCAAATGACCTGAATTTCAGACCTAGAAAATCAATCCTTGTCCTTATGCTATAGGCAAGTACATCCAATAGACTATAGGACACTTAATAGTCTTCCCAGTAGGTATGTTTCATGGTCAGGATATTAGTATACTTCTCAGAATTTTTCTCACTAAGGAAGCAATCATATTTAGATGAATAAATAGAGTCCTAACCTACTTATTTTTATCAGACATTCTGCTAATTTCATACTATACTCTTCTGATCATATTTGCATTCAAACAGCCAATACAATTTCTTGGAAATTCATGACAAATTGTGGAAAGAGCATGACATGTATTCTAAAGATAGATATTTTAGAATGTTTTTCTGTTTTGATGTATCTGCTTTTTGATATTTTTTCTTTTTTATCAGATATTCTGTTGCAGTTGGGTGATATTTTAGATGTTCCTGCTTTGTGACTCAGGGTGTTCCTAGGCTGGTATTTAAAGACAGAGATACTCAAAACTAGTAGCCACTTCTTAAAAAAAAAAATTAAATACAACAATTGTGTAATCTGTCACTGGAGGCTGATACTCACCCAAAAGTAAGCTTATGTGCAAGCAAACCAACTGTCCTCATTCTGTAGATTAGAGGCAAAAGTACTAATTTACTCCATTGTGTTGCATCTTATTAAACCCAGTTGATTTCCGTGCATAGAACAGCTACAGAATCAGATGCCTCATGTATTTAATTAATTAAATGTGATTATTTTGATTCATAGAAAAAAATGCCCATCCATTGTTCTGGATGCTTTCACATTAAACAATAAAACATTCTGGGGCTTTTTTGCTCAGCCTTTTTAACAGAGCTGCTAGCCATTAATGGGCATCACAGACTGACTCACTTATAAGGGTGCATTTTGTTAATATAAAGTACAATCCTGTTTGAAAGATCTGGTTTGTGGTTTTTATTTAATTATAAAAAGCTATATTATAGTTCCAGGAAGAACTAAAGAAGCAAAAAAGAAGGGTGTGGATGTGGGTGTTGGTATGCTTTTCAAGCAGGTTCAAGCAACCTGGGTAACTTTGATTTTCCTTTCAGCATTTTAATTTACATTAGTTGCTTATAAAAGCATTTGATTAAATGAACCACTGCTCTATTCTTATGCTCACCGGTCAAGTTAGTCTTGTTGTGCTACAGTTATGTTATAACTCAGTCCCAACTGTCCTTTTCAATGTAGAGAGAAAGAAAAGAAGTATCCCACTGCCACGAAGGCTGAGCTGGCTTGTGGTTCATTGGTATTCTTTTTCTGTAGTGGGGTTGACTACAGTCTGAGAGGTAATTTTGCTTTACCTGCTCATCTAGCTGAGGCACTTCATTCACTGATTTCATACCAAAGAAAAATCTTTTTGAAAGCTTGTGAATAAAATTAGTGTCAGCTTCTTCGTTTTGGGCTCCTCTTATTCCCTCACAGCACAGCTATAGGAGCCCCCAGAAGGCACATAGCACCTGGGAGGCGAGGGAGGGGAAAGGGAGCCCAATTCCCATCAGAATTGGCTTCGGTAAGCAAAAACTAGGTTGTAATTACTGTGACAAAGTCTCATCTGGAACTTTTCTTGTAGCCCTGACATAATTCAAACAACCTGGCAGCAATAGTTGGCTCCACATTAGTGGCCTGAAGGTGAGTAGGAGTACTGGGCAAAACTTTATAGGCATCGGACAAATAGATAGATACCCTGTTATGGATTTCAACAACTAGCAGAGGTTTATAAATATTAGTATATGCCCTGAGAGTGTAATAATTTGTGATCTGAGGAGAAAAAAGTCTCTGTTGTGCGTGTTAAGTTCTGAGCGATCCCTGAATGCCATAGGGAGGGAAGAGAGCCCAGTGCTTAATCACACTTGCATTAAATTGGTTTTACAGATCAGGACTATGTGCTTTGCAACATCTTCCCTCAGAGTCGTTAAGTGCGTGCTTTATTATGAAGTGCCTGATGTGACACTAAGGTCTTATCTTTAGGTGTGCATGCATTACATCAAATGGCTAGGAAGGACTTTGCTTATTCATCAAGTTTTAGAAATTAGGAATGTTCATCTCTCTTAAAGAGGCATTAATGTTATATTTAAATTGGTCATTTAAAAAATTTCCTTATGATTTCATTGACGTGACAGCAGGGATTTTCAGATTTTTGTTCAAGAAACATGACTGCCATTTTAACATCCTCCTGTTCACACTTGTTATCTATTGCCTTCCTCTATCCAGAGGTTTCACCTGAATTAGGCACCTAATCATCCCAAATGCTGTCACAGTCACACCTGAAACAACTGGAGGTTTTCTTTCATGATACAGCAGTAAGACTGATATTTAGGAGGTGTATGAAAATCTAATGTGTCAGATAAGTGCTGTTCGCTCTTCAGAAACAAGACTACTGGGGCTGATTGATGATACCTCAGAGGGAGCCCCCGAGGGAGGGTTCGGAGGTTGAAGTGGTTACCTGATGCATTCTGTTTGCACAAATGCTTGATGACAAAGTCCCTTGTAACTGAGGAATGGCTTGAATCAAGCTCACCTGTGGACTTGTACCGCGTCCCTTGGAGAAACAAAACTGTTGGCTGGAAACTTTATAACAATTTCTATTTCAGACTTAAAATGTGTATTAGTGCTCCTCCTGCTAAAGCAGGAATGTTCATGGAAACTCTTTCCCCTTAGCAGCTTAGTAGGTTGCCATACCAATCTGCAGAGAAAAAAAAAAAGAGGCAGGAAGACAGGATGTGATTTATGACTCTTTAAACAATAATTGGAGTTCCAGAAACTGCAGTTTAGGATTATGCCAGGTAAAATGTCTTTGCAGAGGACAGCAAAAGTTGGTTAACAATGTTTTCTTTCAAGAAATAGATGTTTCAGAAAGTGTCTGTGCAGAATTGCAATGATGATTATTTCATGTTTATCTGGTTTGGGAGAAAGTTTCTAATGCCAGAGGAAATTTTAAATATTCGGAGCAATGAAGCTTCTCCATGTGCAGTTGCATAGATGGACTTTCAGTCAGAAAAATGCACCAAAAAAGAGACATTGAGTTCCAGCAAAAATCTGTCTAGCACTGACAACAAAATTATACATCCTCTGCCAGGCTGTTTGCAGTCAGTCAATTTTAGGAATTGAAAGAAAAGTGAACTACTTCATTTCTACCTCAGTCCATGGAGTGTTTGGCAAATTCATTTGCACTGCAGTCCAGAAGCCACCTCATCTCAAAGTCAACTGGGCACTTATCCGAGTTATTAATGTTTCTAGATAGAGGAACAGGACACAGAGTTATTTTGTTTGTGCAGAACAGACTTTAATGTTTTCCTTTATTTTTGCTTAGTACAGACTTCCTTTAGTGTGAGGCTTCCAGTATTTTTTTATTCTGACTGGGTTGTAAATACCACAAAAATAATGGCTACTGCAGTATCCCCAGTTTACAGGGAGGCTACTAAACGGAGAACCATTGCAAAATACTTCTGTTGAGAAATTAACTAAGTTTTTATGCATCTTTGCAAGCTTATTTCTTTTTCGAGAGAATTTCTGTCTTTTATATTAAGGTTTACATGGTCTCAGAAAACAGATCACCTACCTACTTATATTAAATGTTGTTATACAGTGTAAAAAGTTGTCTTCTCTCTCTTGAATAAAGTTGTATCCCAAATTCTCTTTTTCTTCAGCTCTTGGTGCAATCTCCAAGAGAATGGCCATGCAGTAGTTGTAAATAATGGATATAAATCCCATGTTTTCAAAAAGTACTCTGTGTCCAAAAGGTATCTGCTTTTTTTCTCCATTTAAATACTTTTTCAAATTATTTATCCATGCAAATTTTAGTTAGTTATTCGTAACAACTTTTATCATTCCACTGTTCCTTGCCTACGATCTGGTTAAATGCCTTTAAAATCTGTCAGCTTCATGTTTTTTGCACTTGGAACATTTAAACAAACATTGGATTCTAGTCATGGTCAGGTGGCATTTTAATAATTTCTATTTTATGATGAATCCTCAGTACAGTGAAGTGTTCTGAGATTTTTCTCTTTTCTTGCTGAAGTCCCAAAGAGTATTTTTAGCGAAGTAGAAAGTGCTTAAAGAGTTGAATTCAGTGAGATTACATAGAGAGGGAAAACTGATTGTGAGCATAACTGCTTCTAAACTGGAGCATTAACATTAACTTGCAACTACAATTCCTTGAAAATATTTCTACAGAAATGTGATTTTCCACTTTGATATATAACTTTAGCTGATAGCTTAAGGGATGTGCAACTAATATTGCCCTATTGATTGAATACATACTCACCTAGAACTGATCATATTATGTCGGAAAGAATACTTATCTGAAATCTGACCAGACCTTGATGGTTATGGCTGAATTCACATCCCAACTTCAGTACTCAGGTGCACAGGCTTTCATCCACACTTTTGCCCACAAGTATCATATTTTTCATTCCTAATTACTGAGTTATTGACAGATTTAGCAAATTTTGTTTTGCCCTTGAGGCGGCATATGCTTTCTTACTCAGAGATACAGACTCAGAAATGATGATGTACCACTACTGAATCACATTGTCATACATGAAAATATCCTGCTTTATCTTAATTATTTCCAAGATGACTTTGCACCCCGCCTTCATAATAAAGCAGGGAAATGAAGTGGGGAGCTTTGCAGAATTACTTCTCACTACTCTTCCCAGACTGCTATAGCAAATGAAGGGTATGTAATATTTTCAGGTTAGATTTTTGTTTGGTTGTACTTGTTTTAAGTAAGGAAAAATCGTTAGGAATTACTGGGATGACTTCTCAGCAAAGTACTGTGGTTGAGTAGGCACAGGAGTTTTGGAGTGAAAATGGCACTGTTTTTGTTCTATATTAGAAGAAATATAGTCTGGAAGGGATTTTTCTTCTTGCATCCTATCACTCTTGATAGATCTTGGCTATAAAAAATACTTATTGTAAGAAAAAAGAAAAAAGTACACAGAATATCAGTCTTGATATTTTTGGATATTCTTACCCATATGTGGAAAAAGAGCAGCAGTCAAGTGAAAGCAGTAGTGTCTGGTAGCCAGGCGTACTCACCCAAATAATCTGTCTGTGGATCAGATTCAATAGACAAATGCCTTGTTCCAGAGTCACATTTTCACTCCAAAGCTTTTTTTTGTCACTGTCCAAACAGAGATATTTAAACTGAATTTTTAGTAAACATCCAGCTTCAAATTGTAGCTATACAGTGCTATTGTTTGATGACATTGCAGGGTAGAAATATAAACCTTTTAGGAGCTCTTTTCTTTGCAGAATGGAAGCATCATTTTAGAGTTACAGTGTTTGAAAAAGAGGGGCCAGGGCCAAAAGGTCATAGTGAGATAGGGTCAGACATCCTGTATCATAAATTCCAGGAAATGGATAGGAAGTGTAAAGGCATGATTGCAATGTACAATAGCAATTTCAGGAGTATACCGATGCTGTCTGTACCCGTTGATTCTTCTCTCCTTTGTAGGAACAATTGAGCAGGAACTGTGGGAGAGGAGGGGGTGCTCCTGTTCTGCCAAGTCATGCCACGCATCTACATGGAAGAAACAGCATGCTGAGGGATACACCTTTGTTAGATCATCCAAGAAAACCACTGTCTTTTTGTTTATCATGAAATGAACATTGTCTCTTTCAGGGATTTTAACAGCAGTTCTTGAATTTTCATCAGTGAATATCATAAGCCCAAAATCTTAAAAATTCACCTACATTTTGGCTGAGTAGGCAGGAAAATAGTTGCTGTTGCTGAGGGAACCCAGTGTTTGTGCTGTGAGAGCTGTGAGATAACTAAGTGGGAGTGAGGCTGCTGAGACAGGTATCCTGTGGTGCTTTATGGCAACCAAAGTCAGTCTATGCTTTCCTCAGAGGGATAAAATATTCTGCAAGAGTCCACTGGGCACTCTTCATTGCTCCTAAGTGAAGAAAGGTTTACTCCTTTTTCTACACACTATATTTTTTACCCTCCCTCAGTTCAGCCTTGGTCCAGGCAGTGACTGGGGAACAACTTGAGGCAGAGCTGTCTCAGAGCCCTGCCATGGCAGCTGGCTGGCTGCCGACGGAGGGGCAGCAGGTTAACAGCGATGAGACAGCCCTTCATCCCTCCCTCCTTGTGGCTTTCCCTGCATGTTTGTCTTTGTATATATTGGCAATCTCCTGGAGCAGTGACTCTCCTGACTGGTACGTAAAACCTTAAAGAAAGTCATTGTTTTTGCTGTAGTTCTGAATCCCAACTGGGGGGTACTGGTAATTAAAGTTGCAGTTTCTGAAAGTGTAGCAAGATCTAGAAGCCTAGCAACTGACTGTTCAAATGGATTTACCAGGTTTGTGTGTTATTCAATAGCTTGTGTCTTGAAATCCATTAAATTTACATTAAACTTTATCACGTTACAAACAGTCATGGTTCACAATTACTGTTTTGCAATAAGTCACAAACTTGGATTTGGATACAATTTGTCATTTTCTTCTTTTCCTTCCCATTAAAAATAACTTTTAGAATGCTGCTGTTGCAATAGAAATGTAACTCAGAATTGTCTTCTTCCAAAGGAGTTTTCTAAGCAGCTGATTCACACTTTATTTGTAATAATATTTTGCATTAGTTTGTTCAGTGTACCCCATCTCATTTTCTGCTGTCCTTGGAAGCTTATTGAAGCAGCAATATAAGATTAGACACTTAAACAATGTCACCAAGAACACTGTATTTCTAGCAGAGCAGTCCGATGTACAAAAGCATGTGTATGAAAATGATTCATGCCATCTATTAAAGACTAATTTAAATACTGTAATATTGTTTCGCCATTCAAATCTATAAATTATTGTATGTACCGTAGTTTGTGTCTGAGTCGAACCAGCCCTTCCAACCCACCAAAAAGCTCCAAACCCAGAAGGTTTTTAAAAAAATTGTAATTGTCACAACAGACAGATCCTTTTTTATTTTATCTCTATGGGTAATAATCTTTCCCATATTTTAATACAATAGTAATGAAATCTAAAAAAATAAATTTCGTAGTTCATCTGCTGGTGTGCTGCAGAGACTGCAGAGTAGTATATTAAAAGTGTATTTCTCTTTCACTTTTGCTCTTTTTATATTATCAGTCAAGTAAATCAAACTTAGAATTCTAAATGATTAGCATAAAATCTCACCCAGACACAATCTGCTTGATGAACGGTCTTCTAACTTTTTTGTTATGGGGACATAAATTATATCAATATTACCATGAAAGAAAAAAAAAAAAAAGCCCAGTACTCTATTCAGTGCTTTTGACAAGGCACTGTATCAGCTTATGGTTCTTTGAGAAATACAATGTTTGGTTTGAAAAACACAGATATAAACTGAGTCGTTTATTAATTTATTAATTGTGATACCTGTTACTCGTGTTTCCTGCTTAAATATTCACAGGTGTGAAGGATTTAACATTCCCCTGTGCATGCAGGCACACACACACACACATGCATGCGTGGACATGTATAATCCGTCATGACACAGAAACCTGTTAGTGATCTGTTTTCCTACGAAAGACTGCAGAATATTTAGTTAGGCTGTACAGAATATTCACTTGGCATAATTTAAAGAAAAGCCCAAAACAACCACTCTTGGGTCCAAGCCTCCTTTATTTTATTTTATTTTTTTAGTCAGCAAAGGATTTCTGTAACTAACTTGAATTAGAATAGAATAGAGTCATAGAATAGAATAATTAAGATTAGAAAAGACCACTAAGGTTTTCTGGTCTGATTATCAACTCATCAGAAATGAACAAGGGTTCTGCTTCTTGACCATTCGTTCAGTGACATATTCACACAGACATAAGTAGGGATCCTGTTAGATGCTAACTCCATGCAGCAAGGTTTGGAGGTGAGCTTCATTCCAGCTGTGCTTACGAGGCACTGAGTATCTGCTGAGACTGTGACTAGCAGATCTCCACTGATTGTTTGCCAGGCATGTCAGTGGGTGTCATTACAGAGTGGGACTGCTGAGCTGGTGTTTTTGTGGCATTTTGAATATTTCATCTATTCCTTTCATCAACCTGTTCAAATGAGTAGATATGCCTGACTCTCTGTTATACAGAAACTTACTGCGCTTCTCTCCTTGCTTTCTTTTTTCTTCCACAAGGCTATCTTGGAATTTATAAACAACCCTCAAAAGATGAATTGTACTTGTGCAGACATCTTTCTTTTCTCCGTAGTAAGTCATTTCTCTGTCTATGCTTGGAATTATTTAGTCTACCACTCTCACACAATTGTAAACCTCTTACTTCTGGAAGAATTCAGTGCCTTAAGTGAAATGGTGGTACTGAGTCTGTCCCTTGGCATGCCCAAGCCCCTGACCATCTTCTTCTGTATTCTAGGTATTTCTTACAGTGCAGCATACAGGAAGGTAACTAACAACAGAGACAGAGCTGGCTCATGGCCTATCTCTGACGGCTGTCATATCATCAGTGGCCGTGATGAGGCTTTCACTTATCCCAGCTGGGGAGGCTTATAAGCAAATAGGAATGGCAGTGGGAACCAGCTGCTCAGTGTCTCTGATGAGCAGGCTCATAGGAAGATTTTTACTCAAGACTGTACCTTATATTATTTAACTTACCACCTGATGGTCCTGTCATGCAGTAAATCCAGAAAATTACTGTTTGCTGAGATTTTCACTGTGTCAGTTTGTGCAGATACATAAGATAGTCTCCTGAATCTCTCGAGCATTTAAGGTTACATGGAGGAATCTCAGTGTGACATTTGAGCTGCTCTCTCTTCTGTAGTATGCTGCTCCAGCAGTGCTCACAGATCTCATTTCAGTCTTCGTTACTGCAGCCTGCTAAGGTTCTACCATATATCATCCTGCTCTCTGCACAGACAAGTCTTGCAGGTTGATAATAATCAGGTACACATACAGAACAATGATTGTGATAAGGATCAGTGTAACAAAAACAATTTGCCTGATGCTCACAAATGTTATTAATTGATTAGCACAGCAGTTCTACACTGCAATATAAGTTAAAGATGAAGGTTTTTATTTAAAAGACAGTGACTTAAAATACAGCTCAGGAAAAAAAATGGAAATACGTAACTATGATTCAAATATAGCTGTGATCTAACTACAGACAAGGAGCATACTTAGCAATGTTACTGTATTTCTATTGCTTAAAAACATTGGAAATTCACAAACAACGTGAGGAAAAAAAGATTTTTGAAAATCAGAGTTTACTTATTTGTAAAAAATTACATATTCATAAAATAAAATATAATTAATTTATTCAGATATTCATTAGTTTTGATAAAACTAGAATTTTGATCCAGTCTGCAGCGCTGGCTGCATAGGATCAGGCAAAGCTTTTAGCCATGCTCAGCCAAGCAGTCAGAATGAATCATATATTTTTCTGCATTTTCAGCTACTACTTCCATAATTGTTCAATGTAGTACCGTACTGCTTACTGCATTTCTACTTAGTGTCAGTGGGATTCAGAAAAACATTTCCCCACCTACAAAACAGAAAAAACAACCACTTCTTAACACACGAGGTGCTCTGAAGTTATTTTACCGTTTCCCTCCCAGAATTCCGTCTTTATCCATTACCATATGCTATTATAATTATTATTGAATTTTCTTAAAATAACATTTTGAAATGGAAATAATAATAAAAAAATCTTCCCTCTCTTGTAATACATCTGTATTACTTTGGATTTTTATCAACACAAGATTTTGATGATACATTTTTAATGCCTCTTGATACTGGTATCTTGTTTTATCTACTGCCAATAAAAGATTTCTGACCTGCAGGCAAGAGAAGTCTTCGAAGTCTTCTGCACATTCAGATTATGTCTTCATCCTCTGGGGAATTTATAATGTCTTGGAAGCCAATTTCAGGGTCTGTTTGTAGAAGGGATCAATCACTTCGATGCATGGAGTCTTGGAAAGAACTATCTATTTTCTTGAATGAAGGTAATTCAACCTTTCACCCTCCTGTGAGTCATTGAGCAAATAGTCCAGCAGATGGATCTGAGGTTCCTTCAGACTTACAAGCTCCTAATGATTCTCACCACACTCACTAACCTTATGCTTTTGAAAAGAAATGCAGTCCGCTGGCTGAAGGCTTCCTATACTGACATTTCTGGAGCCACTATAGTTGAAGGAAAAATACCATTTGCTTTTCATGGGAAAACTGGGAAAGAAGAAGAAGAAAAAAGGGTTGTTTTTAATTTATCATTTGTGCTGACATTTCCCATAAATGAAAACAGAAAAAAAGTTGTTTTCAAATATTAATCATATTTTTTAAAACTAGGTTTTCAGTATTGAAACCAAATATTTTCCAGCATTCTATTTTCAACAAAGAGAATCCAATTTCATCAAAAATTATTTGAGGGGGAGGATAAGCATTTGCATTTGCATTGAAAGAGCATTCCATGTGTGAATGTAAGTTCAAATAACTACTTAAATATTACTTTAAACAATATTTGAGTTTCGGTGATTTTTGAAATTTCATCTTTCTTTCTTATTCATGCCTGTAAAGGTTTTTTGGTACAACAGCACAGGTGGGCACAAGAAATTTAGTGGTGAATTTGCCCTTTCTCTGCACACAAATACCACAGAGTCTCTCATAGAGTGCAGATGCCACAGGGAAGTCATTCTCCAATTTTCTTTCCTTAGTTCTTGAGAGGAATGTAAGGCAAAGTCCAGTGGATCAGGTGCTTGGAACCCCCATAACTATTGCAAAAGGTTGTAATACTGAATGCAACATTAACCTCAGGATACAAAACACTAGTGAACAGTTGTGCCTAGTACACATGCTCTCTCTCAAAATCAGTCACCTACCAAATTCTGTGCACAGATATTTATTATTTAAATATACATGATGGTTTCCATAGTGGTGGGAGAATGGGATGAATGATACTGTGGAAGAGCTATGTTGGTAAACGGCTCAGCAAATGTGGTGAATCACATCGTGCAGATATCTGTTCACCTCCACCAGCTATAGCTGAAACATGCATACTGAATTTGATTGAGATGCAGAAATTTTAGGTCACTGAAGTTAGACAGTATGAGGTCTGCACAGAGGCTGACATATCTCTCAGCCTCTGCCCAGGCTGGCCAAGTTGGCATTGATAAGGGCTGAGGTTGTTGTCCATGCTCGTTATGTCCCTCGTCTATTTTGTCCAGGCTTGTTGCAAATGCTCTCTTCTGACTGGCTTAACTTCTTTAATCTCTTCTTCTGTATAAAGCACAGAAACTAAGACAAGCATCTATGGCCCCAGGAGAAGTTGTTGCCATGAACTACGCCAGTTTTTAATTGTACTTTTCAAGACCATAGATGTTTACAATGTCTGGCTGTGCTAATTACTACAGTGTCTTTGTTAGTAAAGAAATATCTTTACTAGTTCTTCAGCAATTGATGAAGTCTCCAGGAGATGTAGAGTAATGCTGGGTTGAAAAGCTAAAAATAAGAGTAGTGTTATTTATTCTTTTCAAGGGAACAAAACACAAAATGAGAAACATCTTAATACAGCCTACCAGAGCAGTCACTCGAGTAATGCTATTTTGTTGATGTTATTGGATGAAGTGCAATGTGGAACTAGAAGAGATTATTAACTTCTCATTCTATTATTTCAGAATTAATAGCTATTCTGTCACACTCTTGGCTTGAGTAAGGATTTCTGAGAGGTCTTAGTAATGTTTGTGTTAACATATAAGGCAGAGGTACTATCTATAGTTTCCCCTTTTTATGTATAGGTGCTTTTCACCTTTTTCCTCTTATTAATGTCTGTGAGGGTGAGAGAACATCCAGTGACACTGTTCCTCATTATACAATTGTCCTGTTGGTTCTGTATCTGTAGCTGTTCCTGCCTCCAGCTGGGTTGCTCCAGTACCTTTGGAGTTAGAAAGTGATAGGAAGCAAAACTCAAAGCTGAGATTGAGAGAAAAATGGATACTTTAGTGAAACAGCTCAGTTTATTCTTCAGCATTAGCCTTATTGTTCTGATTTCTAAATTGGATGCAAATTGTTCAGCTTTTATTCTATTGCCTTATAGAAGCATAATCAAACATCAGTGCAATATAGCTCTGCTACATAGCTGCCTTTTATATTTATCACCTTTACCTTGCCACAAGCTATTTTACATAGTGACAGTTAGCCTCAATAATAAAATATGTTGTAATAGTAGCATTCTTAGTCTTTCCTCTGCCAAAAGATGCAGGTCCACAATCCCAGCCCAGCGGGCGGTTGTTTGTCCCATTTCTTAAGTCTTTTTTTTCTAACACTAAGATGCTTCTTATTTTCCTCTTTTATCCACAGAAATTTCACACAACAGTCAGCACAGTTTGTGTATTACCTGATGATAGGAAATGAATCAAGCTGTGTGCTACTCTCTCTGCCTTGTAGAGTACCATTATGTGATAATAGTAGAGATAGATCAGATTGGCAGAACATATGTTTGATAAGTATCTCCCAACAAGGGCCCAACTTTTATTAGTATTTAATATCAGTAGGCACCAGAACAGAGATCATCAGTTTATTGAGAATCTACACTAGGCTTAGTATAATGATTACTACTCATAGCCTTAGGTACTGGATATTATTATGGTAGTAGTCGTGTAGACTTGTAATGTCATACAAGTGGCTTGACATCTATCTGTCTTGAATTTAATTCTGCTTTATATATTTCAAATATGTATAGTATGGAAAACAGTAGATACCTAAGTGCCTAGCAAGACGATAATCACAAAATATGATCCAATGATGACTATTACTGCACATTTTCAAGCAGCTGCACCTTTACATCAAAATCCTGGGTGTCTCTGCATGTTTTTGTTCAGTAATTTGATAACACATAATAGTAATACTATCACTAAAGCAAGTTGAAGAATTCATTTTAACTGAAGACTCTTTTTACAAAATTCAGCAGACATGGCAAAATAATCACAAAACATAAATTTGGTGTGAACGTGAATTTTCAGTACTTCTGATGAAGGAGAAATTGAGCAAAAGTTTTGGCCTTTAAACAGTTTTTTTTTTTTTTTTTTTTTTTTTCACTGAAGCATCTCAGTATTCCACGAGAAATTCAATTACACTTATTCCTTGGCCACACTCTCACACCCCTTGTGTGGTATCCTTGAAGACATTTTGCTATTGTTATCTTTATTATTACTATTCAGTGTACTTCCAGTTAATATAGGTCTAACCATTCTGCCCCTGGACAAGATCTCCCTTTACAACTAGTCCTACTTTAACTCAGAACAAGAAGATATCCACGCCAAGAGCTCAGAGATCAAAGCATAAGGTAGGCAAGCCAGGCAAGGGAATGAGCAACTGCCTGGTTCACCATCGCATTTTGTGAAGAAACTGCTGTTTAAAATACAACAAATGAATAAAGTGCCATGACAGGTGAGCAAGAGGGAAATGACAATAAAATGATGAGAGAAAACGTTATTTTTTGGATGAAGGTATAATAAAACTCATCATCCAGGGCTGCAGAAAGGGTGATAATGAGAGGCAGAAGAAGATACAAAGGCCTGGATGCTCCCGTCAGCTTTCGAAGGGTTAGCACTAAGACTGGAGGGCTGCTGCCTGAAAATGTTCCCATGTAAGCAGTCCTGGGCACTGCTGCTGTAACAGCAGAGAAGACGCTGAAGGCAGACGTGATGTTTTCCAGCAAGATGGGAAGTGCTGGACCCTGCTGCTGAGCCCCCCCAGCTGAGCACTCACCAGCAGACATGCATCAGTGGGAAGTGGGTTTCTGTTGCTTCAGGGTCACTTGCTGAAAGGCCTCCAAAGAGGAATCTGCTGGTGCCATCTGCGTAGAGGAAGTGTGAAGAGAGCTTCTCTGCATTTGCTGAGGGAAATAGAGCAGTTTTCTGCTTCGTAGCTATTCCTCATTAAACTGTTTGTAAACAAGATGTTTGTTTAATCTGCCCTGGAGTACACACTGGAGGATAAAGTGATTCTGGTGAACTAGCCACTGCAATTGGAAAGGGCCATGAGATGATGTTTTGCAGCACAGAGCTGATCATGGGCAATTTACCATAAGGTGAAATAATTATATTTATTTCTTGCCTAAGTCATCAGGAAGATCTGCTTCAGGGAGCTGGAGCATTTTCAGTGTAGAATCTGACCAGTCAGAATAATTAAAAGCAGTTCAAAGATATCCTAAGAGAGTAAAAACAGTCCTGGGAAATAATAATGCAGGGTGTTTGTGAGTTTTTTGGGCAAACCAGCAAAGGAAAATTACAAGGCAATTTGACTAGGTAGCTTCTCAAGGGGCTGGAGAGGCCAGTGAAAAATCTTGTTCTGTAGAAGGTGCGGGGCTTTTATGTTAACCTAGGAGTGACTCTGAACTTGCTTTGGGGATTTTGTAAGCTAGCAAATGGAGCACGTTCAGAACTCCTTTCCTACCTCAGATGATTGATTTCAGAGTGATCACAATCATCAGGAACTTGTAATAATATTAGAAGGGGCAGTAAGTTTGCTAAGAATTCCAAAAGTGAGCACCATAGGTGCTCAAAATGCACATGGGTGTACAATTTCATAGTGGATTCACCCAAGTATGAACATTAAAGCAATAAGATAAAAAAGAACTTTAATCTCAGTGAAGGATAAAAGGAGTGAGTTAGTGAGAATGTCAGGTAGATTAATTAAAGGAGTCACACTGAACAATATTAGGCAGTAAATAACATTAGGGCATAACATAATTACCATTTCTAAGAGTTATTTATCACCAAGTAACCCTTTTTGGTCTAGGCCAGTCTTAATCCCCCTGGGCTCATGTACTTCTTCTGGAGGAGCCACACCTTTAATTATGTAAAACTTTAGCTTTCTTAATTTTTAAAGCTGATCTGTGCTTGGACAAGTTATTGTTCCATGTTGGATTTTATCCTTCCAGCCCTCTGGCCCAAGTCCTTCATGTCTTTTCTTAGGTGTTTGAACTGCAGTCTGGTGCAGTGCTCTCTCTGAGGCATCATCCCTTTGTAACTCAATGATTCTGTCAGGGCTCTTGGATGACACCAAATGCACAATTCTCAGGAACATCCTTGTGGCACACATTTCCGGTTTGATTTCAAAACTTTTTCTCATGCTTTCCCACTCTGCTTCCTCTCAAAGCAGTAGCACCTGGGTCTTCTGGAAGGACAGGAATGAATGTCTTTGAATACCTACTACTTCTTAGAAATAGGAAATTTTTCTATTCTTATGCAATATTGTTCTTTGGGTAACTTGTACCTTTTTCCTCAGCTTTCCGGTGCCTGTTTGACTTGCACATTTTTCCAGTTGGAATAAAAATAATTCTACAGTGGAAAATGACAATGTGGTTCAAGATCAAGTGTTTACAGACACAAATTCTTTACAACATATATACGGATAAAAAGGGATAAAGCATCTTGAGGTTGTCATAGTACGTTTCAGTTTTGCATTTCAAAAAGTTATTTTTTATAACAAAATTCACAGTCTTTAAATATATAGAAAAACTTATTAAAAGATTTTAAAATTCAAAATAAAACAAGAATAATCTGGTTTTACTGAGGCAGTAGTCTTGGATTTATCCCCAAAAAAGTGTTTCAAAACTACTTAGAAAAATTAATTCCTCAAGATAAGCCAAAAACACTTCCAACATGAGAAAGAAAAAGCTGCCTTCCATCTTACTGGAAAAGCCTCTTTGTCTTTCTAGATAAATCTCTATAAACTGATATGTCAGCAGACCATCTCTGCTCCTCAGGTTCTGGTGTTGCAACACATCTAACTTAACCTTGTTCTTTTAAAGGTTTAGCCCAAGTTTATTGCTCAGTCTTCCCCTACAGACACTGAAGAAAGCTGAGGAACCCAAGAGATCCCATAGAGATGAGAAGAAGTACTTTTTATGGAGAAAGTAATGTAATTGTCTAAGTAGGGGCCTAGACAACCTCCAGGCTTAAGTAAGCAAGGAGATGAACTTTAGAAAGTTGCTTTGTTGTAATGTTAGCTGCATATGTAAAATGAGTAAAACCAGCCTTTCCTCTCCCCTTTTTGAGGAATGTGGTGAACAGAGAAGAGTCAATGTAACCCAGATTTCTTTGGTGTTTCCCTCAGAACAGGAAATTCCTGAACTGAAAAAGACAGTGTTTTCTCCTCTTTTTACCTTTTCCTTATATGTCATATACGTGTAAACTGGCATACATACACTCCATCTTCACATCAAAGATGACACAACCTTCCCTTAGTGAATTATGTGCATTTTGCTAAAACAAAAAGATCAGTATCTATGTCCGTTAATACAGGTGCTTAATTTATTAAGTGTTTTCTGTACACCTGAATGAGAATTGAAAGCTGCTTTAGGATGGTAAGCTGATAATGTAACTGAAAATTTCAGTCTTACATGCAAAACAATACAATGCTACTTAAACAACCTTTTTATCATCTCCCTCAGGCATAAAAGATACATTTTTATCTTGTTTTGGTGGATATTTTAATAATTAACATGCAGTGAAGAAGGAAGGTGAAATTTAGCTAAATTCTGCTAAATCTAGGTAATCTTTAAACTCCTATTTGATGTTCTCAGTTTGTTTAAATGTAACAATTTTATCTTCTTTTTACCTAGCACGGAGTCAGAATGCACTTTTTTTTCCCTAGCTTTATCATACTGTTATATGTGATATCTTTAAGTATGTACAGGACTTTGGTTTTTACATCAGTTAAGCTAATAGGTAAATATTAAGAAAAGCTCATCCTTGTGAGTTTAAGACACATAAGGAATATTTTGATGTGCCTATATTTCACTTCTCACATGACTTAATTGGAATCTACTACCAATATATTTAGAACATATTTAAATATTGACCTCCAGGCAAGGGCTCTCAGTTATCAAAAGTTATGGCTGGAATATTTAGTAATACAGCATAGTCTCTTTTCTATATAAAAGGACCTTGGAATGGTTTTAAACAATCAAACATGTAAATACACTTTCAGTAATTCTGTTCACATTTGACAAAAAAATATGAAGAAAGTCTGTACTGAGGAAGATACTGAACACCAGACAAAATGGTGTCTTCAGCATTCAACATCATTCAGGGTCTCTGAGCGCCTGGCAGGATTGATTGCTGCATAGAAGGGCAGCATTTAAGGCCAACATGTGAGGTTGGATTTTGACTTAGGATAACTCCTTTGATATAAATCACCATAAATGTAGGAAAGATTATGTTCCTCTCTTCACAGAGTTTTCTTCCATCTATAAAAAAAAGCAATATGTCTAATGTTTTGCAAGTAAATACTTAACAATTTTCTTCGTTTAACAAGAAATTCAAGATCAGTTAAGCCAAGTTGCTTGAACTAGCAGAATTCACTGTTCACATTTCAGAACTACCTGTACAAGTCTTGGAGATCAGATCATGAGACTCTTCCTCCCATCTGTCCCTATCATGAATTCCCATCACACCGTAGCACCATACACTCAGACTGGCTTCAATAGAAAGACTTACTTCCCATGTCAAGTTAACAGTGAGCTGTTCCTGGAGTGAGTGAATTTAAGGACAAAATTTTGGCCTGCAGATGTAGTTTCTCAAGACAGAAACACTGGAGGAAATGCAAAATACCATTCACATTTGCAGTGTGGTATAAATAAATAATATTGGTGGAAAGTGAAACTGCACTGAAGATCATCCTTGCATTTACTACAAACAAGGAGCTCCCTGTGCAGTGAGTGGAACAAATGAAGCCTGGTTTCCTAGGGTTTGCACCTCACGGTTGGATTCTCTGGTGTCTAGTAAAGCATAAGCCCTATTTAAATGTTTTCTTTTGCATTTCAGGCATTTAGGCAATCTCTCTCTCATAATGTGAGCTCAACTGCAGTCTGTTCATAAATGGATCTCTCTAAAGAGTGCTTTTTCTTCTGGGCATCAGTGCCTTTTTACTAAACTTGTACTGTTTTATTTCTGACAGCCTTTTCTCACAGATTGGCTGACAGGTTCAAAAGTACGGGTACAGTCAGATAAACAGAAAGACTGACGAATGTGAGTACAAGCATACAGATATAGGTGGACAATGTAACCTTATCAGTGACCTGGCAGATTAACTTGGGTTATCTGCTGGCTTTGTGCCAGATCTTTACAGCCCCACAGTCAAGAAGTGAGCCAGGTGAACTCCACATCCCTCCCACAGCAATTTCTGTCTTGTGGCTCAATTCTTCACATTTGGCACAAGCAACATTAAGAAATACCTCAAAATTCATATGGACCTGTCAGTGCTGCCTCGGACGAGCCCTTTCAGTGGTATCATACTTTTCTGTTGTTTCTCTCAGAGAGGGACTCAGTCTCTCCTCTGTGAGTGGAAGATTCCTGGCCCTTCTGTGCCAATAAAGCCTGAAAAATGTTAAAGCCCGTTACAGTCATAAAAGATGAGTATTATTGGAAGTTATTTAACACTCTCATGATTAAGGCCATTTTTTTTTTCCAAGTCATTACTACCAAGAATTTTCTTCTGTGGTATTTCTAGCTACGTTTTTCACATTTAAAAATACAGCCTTCTTTAAGCTTCTAATTACCTATTCTGGAAATTTTAGCCTCATGCAAATTGCAGGTCAAAAAACAGAGTTCATGAGAAAAGAAGTTTTTCACCTAACAGAGATAAGTGTCCTGATCTAAGAGCTCTTTGGAGACTGTGGATACCTGTGTCTGTTTCTGCTGGTGAGATTACAATTGCAACCAAAAAAAGAAGAAGACTCAGTTGTATAAAACAAATAGATGTTGCCAGTTGAGAAGCATTTCAAAAACAACACCATCTGGTCACTGCCAGATATTAGGCAATTTAACACAACATCAGAAGAAGGAAGGCAGTTACCTAATTTCTTCCATATCTACTGCATTAATTCAATATCATTTCTGGCCAGTCTTAAAACAGAATGAGAATAAATATGGCAGGAATAAATTAAAGGAAATCAGAGAGAAAGGATGTTAAATGCTCCTCATTAATCTGCCAAGGAAGAAAGATTAAAATAATTACAGTTTAAAATTTTACATAAGTTTCATTAAACTTCAACCAGACTTTTCAATAAAGGATTACTGCTCAATGGCAATTGTTAAAGATGCCATCTAAGAGGGCGGATGTATTATCTGTATTTTATAGTCATGTAAAAATGTAATAGTTTTTGGACACAATGATCTAATATAATTTTGAGCTGGAATATTGATTGGACATCACACACAGCAACCCTACGTGGGTTATGCTGGCTGGGCATGAATATTTCAAGGACAGAGTTATCAGCCATGCTATAGGAAGGAGAGAAGATTTCCAAAGCCTTCTGCTCAGGTTGATAGAGAGCAATGGAGTATTAACTATGTGCATGCTCAGTATGGGAGTACTGATGAGGAGGAAAAAGAGATAGCGTGGTTTAGCATCTGATTGCCTTTCTTACAGACTGAGTAGGGGAGAAAGCGGTCAGCAGGTGACTTTCTGCTCATGTCTAGTGTTTGCAGATGGCACAGTGGGCAGTGTGTGTATAGTGTATTATCCTTCTGCTTAGTCTTTTTTTTTTCTGGTGAGCTAAAAAAGTCTAAAAAGAAAATTTCCCTACCCTGAGTACAAAGTAGCACAGAAAGGAGATTAGCATTTGTACTCCTTGCATGCCATATTCCCTTATATGGACACTCAGCTATGGTGAAGGGAAAAGACTGAGGTCCACAGCTCTGCGTTGGATTGCACATCCAGAAGCTTGGTCCCCTTCTGTGGCTTACAGCTGATAAAAGTTGGTTTTGGACCTAGAATAATGCCACAGATTCTCCTCCAGTTGTGGGCTAAAAGGTGATAGAGAGTTCTTATTGTCCTGCCAGATCTACCACAGAAAATAAATCGACTGTGAATAGAGATTCTACTTAGTTTCGTTTTTGAATACAGCTGAGTTTAGGAAAACTCTAGGAGTGGAACAGAAAAGGAGAGGGAGAGCAATCCTGAAGAGTCTACCCTGCTTCTAATTCTGTCAAAATTCTCTGAAATGAAAACTGTTAAAATTTCTGACTCAGGGGGAAAAAAGAGCTGCCAGTCTTAATCATCATTTTCTTTGTAAATTAGCACGAAATTAGGATAAGAAATCAGTCATAGAATTATTTTTTATATCTATAGTCAGTGGTCAACGTGGTTTTATACTCAAGGAGAAGAAAAATGAGTCAGTATTTACAGATATTTACTAAAACTTCTTTACTATTGTTTATGCCATTTGTTTTTCATTTGAATTTTGTTTGACTATACTTTATTCTTGATGACACTGCTCTCCTAGCAAAATATCTTCTTTTTATAAAATTTGGCATTTAGAAGTTATTTGAAATACAAAGTTCCTGAAAGCAAGAATTAAAATCTTTTAAAAGTTTGAAACTACTAATTTCAGTTTTGAAATAGAAATGAACATTTATCCACAAATTAATTTAGTTTTATCATAATATTCTTTAATTTCATCTTCTTGTACTGCTTTCAAAGTGGATGAAAAAGTACATACACACTTGCTGTCCTACTATCTTCATTATTGGAGGTGCTCTTGTTTCTTTCTCTATTTTCATGATGATCTTTCATTATTTTTCTGTGATGTTGCATTTCATCATTACAATAAAATATACTACAAAAATTAATCTGAATAAAAATTTGTTAGAAAATCCCTGTTACGTGAGCTAACTTACTCTTACTGCCTATGAGAATGTTTTCATTCCCTTTCAGCTGTCTGTACAAATTTTTTCTAAGAACCATCCACAAAGCAAACCTACCAAATTTTACTTTTTCTTTCCTTAAAAACTTCAAAAAAGGCTATTTTCCTTCATACCTACATATTATTAATTTATATTCTTTCTTTGTTGTTTAGCAAAAAATTAAATTTCATGCACTAGTCAGAATACACCTCTTTTCATTTGATCAAAGTGAAGTGACAGTATTTTTCTTATCGATTTTAAAATACAGGGCAAGAATATCCATTTCACTGAAATGGTTCTAACAGGACATATTCTATGCTTTTAGTTTTTAACTTTCTATAATGTTGCAAACCTGATATTGAAAGCCAACCAAACTTGGCATGTTTCTGGTTTTGGTTAAATACCCTCCATACCCTGAAGTCCTCTGGGATTTATGACTATGTATTTAAAGTTGCATAATAAAATGTATTTTTGTTTGAAAGAAAATGAAATGGAAAGTGAGAGTTGATTTTGAAAAATGATTATAGCAAAAGGCAGCAGAAAACAAGACCTTTCTATGCTTAGGAAAATCTTGTATGACATTCAGTTAGTTAGGTTTTTTTGGTGGGTTGTTTTTTTTTTTTTTTTTTTTTTTTTGAGTGCAGAAAGTAAAATATTTGACAACACGAAGTAACGAGGTGATAAAGGGAAGATCTCCTTCCACAGAGGTTGTTGAGGCACAGTTTAGCCTGCTGTGGTGTGCTGAAATCAAGTGCAGGTTCTATTCCTTCTAAGGCCGCACAGCTGAGCCTAATTTTACTCTATTACAAAGACTCCTTCATCTGTGTGTTGTATGGTGGCACCTCCCACAGTAAAGGTTCTAAAATTCTCACAGAACCTCAGGCTAATAGTTGTTGCATGACAGACATATGGTACAACAATTTATATTCGGTTGATTGGACAGCTCATATTTAATTGAGTTTTTATCACTTGATACTGTTGTTAAGTGAAGCTTTCCTGAACAACAACAACAACAAAACAAAACATAACAAAACATATTTCAATGGTAGTGTGTCTTGCATTAAATCTTGCTTTCAAAAACAAACATATTTTTGAAAAACAAAATCTCATTTGAAGGTATCACAAATTGGAAATAGTAATGATGCAGAAATAAAACAATTTATTTATTATGAATTCCTTTCATAGATATCTTTCTTTACTCAGAAAGTGCTAATATTCATAGCATCAAAGACCTAACTCTGTTGGCTTCTCCATACAGTTTTCCTCAGACCTTCAGGGACATTAATAGAATCAGTACCAAACATGTTACTTACCATGAGTCTGACCAGTTATAACAAATATTTACTGGCTTGACTCATACAAGTGGAAATAGGTGGGGGAAAGCTCACATGAGTAGCTGAGAGTGCAGATTTCATTGGGATGGATAGGATGGTGCCAAGCATGATGGTGTAGGACAGAAAGTGAACTTGAGACCCCTTGCAAGAGGATGCAACTGTTGCAAGTGCATTTGTTGAAATGCTCAAAAGCTATGACTTCCCTGTTTATCTTGTGCTCTTTCAGTCTTCAGGGACTTTCAGTCTTATCTGACAGCAAGGATCAGACATCACTCATCTGGGACCAACCCTATTTTGGGGTGTTTAAGATAAAACATGGATTTGAATAGTTTCTAATATGATGATTCCAATGTGAGATGAAAACACAAAGCTAAAATGTGTCATGGGTTTTTGCCCACAAGTAGGAAGCCATCAAGTTTTGTATTCAAATCGCAAATAGTAGGATTATTACAGATTAATTTTACTGATAACCAGACACTGTTTCTATGCTCTTGGAGTATGGGAACATTCAGTGTTGGAGTATGGATTTGTGGACATCTTTGATTTGATTCACACTTGCTACTTGTGTACTTGCTGCCAACATTGTTTAGATAATGCAGCACATCTGACAAGCTCTGTAGGAAAAGCATGTCAAACAATGATACTCTTTATTGTGGCCTGGCTGGAATGTTAAACCAGGCTTTAAACTCCAGTGGTCTCAAGAAAAGATTAAAACGTTTTTTAACAAAGGCTTCAAATGGAGAAATTAAGCAACTTAGTTCTTGGATCACAGCCAGGGTAACATTTACAGTGTATTGAAGAGATTCATTCATCTTGCAGATAAACAGATTTGCTTTGTTTTATTTTTTAAAATGCAAAATCTCAATGTGCACAGCAAGCAAGATCACACTATATATTATTTTAAAAAATATATCTTTTTACTGCTCATAGGAATATAACAAGAAATCTAGAACACGTTCTATTTTATAGTTTTGCTCTGTCTTTAGAAGTCCTATTTTTGAAGACCAGTGACATCACTAATTGGTTTGTTTGACCTCTGTGGATACCCAGACCAAAGAACATTAGACAGTATTTTGCATTGTGCAAAAAGATGTTAAATACAAATTTAACATCTTCAGACTAGATCTCACAAAGACATACAAGCATTTTGAGAAAGAAAAAATGCACAGAACTCATTCTTTTTAAAGTTTCTTTTAAAAATGATTAAAGAAAAAAAAATAATAAGTTTCATGAAAGACTCCAGTAGTTATTGCACTCAGGAATTCTGAATACTTAGACTTTACTCCAGAGGGAACCACGTTTCAAACCTCTGTTTCCTGCTTCTTTAGAGTGTTGTAGTCAGCAAACAATAAGCTCATTGATGAAACTTCATTCTGATAAAGATGATCCTTTCATCAAGAGAAGAGAGGACAAGACAGCACATAACTCTATCCTAAAAGAAGTGAGTCTTGAGATGGAATGATTCTCTGAAAGGATTTTTGGGTAAGAAAAACAACTGAAACAGGAGAAATCTATCAATTATGTTGTGCCTGAATAGAGACTTCGTAGATCATAACTTTGACTTTGTGACTGAATTATGCCTCGGTCTTGACTTGGATGCAAAAAAAAAAAAAAAAAAAAAAAAAAAAAAAAAAGCAGAAGGAATGCAACATCAGAATGAATCTACAGCATCTAAACAAACTAAGTAGCACTAAGATGTAGGTACTTGGATGGCCTTTAACATAATAGAATGTAAACTACTCTTATTTGACTAGGTTGACAAAATTCAAAATTTCAAGGAAAAAAAAAAAACAATGTGCATTGTCTTTTGGGATAGGAAAGAGGTGATCTTTCTGGATTTCCTGAAACCCAGACAAACCATCAACTCTCACCACAGCATCATGACACTTACTAAGCTGAAGGCTCAAAATTCCAGAGTCAGGCCAGTGAAGAAGTGAACCTTCCTCCTCCAACACAGTAACTCCAGCCCCCCTACCAGTTTGAAGACCGTAGAACACAGCCAGTCTGGGCTGGATTGTCCTAACATGTCCGTGTTACAGTCAAGATTGTGCAACTTTTGATTTCCATCTGTTTAAACTGATGAAAGACTTTTTATTTTATGGGTGCAGCTATGTCATCCATTGGAATAGCTTGTCACCAAGATCACCTTTCCACCAATGGCTTTTGTCATGCTGCAGACTTCGACCTCTTATTTGTCCAGAAGATTTTCATAAGAGTTTTGGTGTTTCTAGATCCCTTCCAGCTTTTGTACCTGAATTTCTTTTCCATGTGGGCAGGATGGGGAGGGTGATACATACCCAAATCTTATCATAATATAAGGTTGGAGAGCAGTCTGCATATGAGTCTGAAATCATTTGCATCCATCCAGTGTAATCTTCTTCCACACCTTCTTTCAGCCCTTCCTACTGTTCTTTGCCAGGAAGAAAGGATGACTGGATGGGGTCAGTCACTGTGTATCACAGCTTTTTCAAGCCGTCTTTTTCACTCCTCTTCACATAGACCTGTTTCAGACAGTTTTGGGAGGGGAGAGAGGAAAGTGGAAGCATGTCTTCGCCCATGCAGGAGAGTGTGTTAAGGAAAAGATATGTATGCCTAGGGTGGAGGAATTTACTCCACCTGTGTACATACCAGGATGAGCTGTGTGCACATATAGGTCTTGGGTGGGGATGACAGTCTTGTCTTTATGTCCTCTCAGATAAACTGAGCACACTGTTCTTGAAGTCAAAGGTAGAGCTTGGAAATAAAAACAAGTTAGTTTTCAAATAGCTCAAGTCTGCTAGCAAATGTAGGTTCCTGCAGTGACAAATATCAGGTGTTATTTCATGGTCTCCTGAGGTGCTGTGCCAATGAGAAGAGACAGAGGACCGCGTATTGAAGCAAAATGATATAAAATGCATGGGTCAAACTAATGAATGGAAGAACAAAAGCTTTATGTGAAAAATAAGCTGACTTTAGCACTGTTTGAAAGAGTCAGTGATAGGTAGGAAGATTAGTGTACCTTTATTAGCAAAGTGTTCGGCCTGACCCATCTGACTGTAGGAAAGGGCATCAATTGTTTTCTTTAATTGAATGAGTGGGACTTATCAATTAGTTTACCCACATGAGATTTTCCTGTAAATGATTAAACAATGGGAACTGATTAGAATTTTGTTAGCAGTATCAAGGTGATCTAATTTTTATACCAGCTTTCAGATGAGTCAGCTTTCAGCTGTCATGCAGGAAATCCATGCAAACTTGGTGACATTCAGCAAATATTCTAAATCTGTCTCCTGCAAATACAAGTACATAACTTCCAACAGAGCATGCTGTGGGATTAAACAGAACACAAAACCTAAGCCATATGCTGCCTCAGGACTATCTCAAACACTTAATCACCTCTTTGTAACAAGCAGCTGCCAATATGCTAAAGTTCTGTGTTATGATGTATTTGTCTGACATTCACTCAGGTAAATCTCTAGTTTTAACTTGGTCATCCTGTGTGCCTCCTTGCATGTTCAGGTAGCTCCAGGGATTGCTGGATGCAGTCTTTCGCCAGTAAGGTCTTTGGCCTGTATCCACAGTAACCCAAAATGTGTAAAATGTTCTATATCTCTTCTTAGGTTCTCAGTGCATATATTTTTAAGAGAAGACAGAAGGAGGAGCTATTTGCGGTACATAACAAAATGTTTAATTGCTTCATTGTGCTGTTTAGCTGAAGCTTCCAAAGGCAAACAAACAAACAAACAAAAACAACAACAACAACAACATCCAACATCAACACTGACAGTAATTGGAACTCCTGTGAACAGCTTTGACACTTGTCTTTCTACCTACTACTCTGAAGTGGACCATTGTTCTGCCAAAAAGATATCCCCTCCCAAGTGACAATGAAATACAACGCAAGCTTACCACTGAGAAATTTCTGTTGACTTCTATCACCCTGAAAGTAACGCCTCCTATTTATTTCCATGGAAACTACGACAGATTCAAAGACCACAAGAACACAATTTTTCAACATAGTCACCACCATTGACTATGCATTTTCACCAGCGATGAACAAGAGCTCACATGCAGGGCTTGTAAATATCTGCACCAGTGGAGGTGACATACTGCCAATGCTGAAATGCACCACCTACTGCCTCACTGTGCTCACATCCACTGTTTGGTCTCCAGAAATGTTCAGCAAGCATCAATGAATGTCAGTGGGTGCAGTTTTTTTGTTGTTTGTTTGTTTGTTTGTTTGTTTTTCTGTATGAAGGGATTCAAATCCGCACCTTTGCTTCATACGCGCTTCCATGTCAGACGCCATTTTGTCAGACTGCCCTTCTGCTGCCATCTGTCACACAGCAACAGAATTTCATATTAGCAGTCAGCAGTCTTTCTAAATCTCTTCCTTTATTATGAGCTGAAAAATATATCAGGTGAAAAACAGTTCTGACTGTTAAAATTATTTTCAGAGAAATCATAAGAAATTGACTGTAATGGTGGAAAGGGGTGCTCAGATTCCACAGCAAACAACTGCAAGCAGTTAAAGCAGGATACTAGCAGAAGCAAAAGAGCTTTTTTAGAAATCATAGGCTTTAAAAAAACTATTTGAACAGCTAGATGTCAAGAAGAAAAAGAAATAATGTTGTGTATAACATCTGTCTACATGGCCTTCAAGGTACTTGCTGACTCAGACTGGCCTGTAAGAAATTACTGCTTTGCTTTCAAGAGAGCATGCTGCGGGCTTACAAAAGTATTGCCTTTTGTAATGCCTAAGCCTTGCAATGCCTAAAGACTATCTCAGCCACCTAACTGCATCTCTGTAACAAGAGTCTCCCTATATCCTGAAGGATATTTCACTCTTTATACAAAGAGATTTGAGTATAGTGAATGCATATAGACCCCGAGCAGAATTTTTTTTTCTTTAAAGGTTTGATTTCCAATTTTCAAAAAAATAATCAATGCTAACCTCTCAATAGCTGACTAGGAAAAAAATTATATGCTACTAATAATGTATCTGGGACTTTAGAACACATTGTACCTGGGGACATGGGTGGCTGAAATACTTCTTTACATATATAGTTGGATCTATGTGGCAAGGGTCTCACCTGTCTTCACCTGAAAAATCATGTTTCACTGAACTAAGAGCTCTGAGCATAGATGAAGTAATATAACCCCAGAATATTTCCCACACAAAGCCAAAGCCCTCAGATTTTCTCACACAAACCATTCTCATATTTCTGATAATACTAGTGCCCTGCAGAACTGAATGTCTATTTTCTGACCAATTGTGCTTCAAAGAGAAAAAAGCTGTCCTAACCTGATGGTTTATGATGCATATCTGTAGTAGCATCCATTTAATTTGGTTCCTATCTGTAGGCTTAACTTGGGTTCAGAATTAACTTGTTAGTGCTAGAAAACTTCTGATGACTTGATCAGGGAAAGGATAGGCAGTATTTTTGCTGTCCTTTTAATTCATCTAAAAAAGAAACTAATATTTCTTCTTTTTAATGAACAAACTCTTTGTACATTTGACAGTATGTTTTCTGCCTTGGTGTATCAAATGCTTACCCAGGCAATTAATGGAAACACTCACATATTTCAATTGGCTGCTAATGGAAGAGGCATCTGGAAGCAGAAATGGGGACTGAGACATTACTGGGAGCTGTGAAAACCCTGATTCTTGACCCTAAAAATAAGATAGAAATATTATTTGAAGGAATGTAATATTCAGATGGCCCTCAGTGATTTTGAATTTGAACCCATCTGAGTGGCTGCATTAAGAATGAGTCCACGTTCTGTTGTCAAAAAAACATTCATTTAGAAAATACATATTGCAGCTTAGCACATACACAGATGCTGGTCTTGTGGCAGAATCCTCATATGCTTTTATTCAGCCTGGGTCTAATCCTATGAGGAATGAAGTCATCACAAATTTTGCTTTAAGTTCATTTGAAACCAATGGCCCAAAAAAACCCATTTCAGATATTGTGCTTTACTGTAACTTTTTTTTTTTTTTTTTTTTTAACCTTTCATTTTCATTCTCAAACCATCTTTGAAGCCCTCATGTTGCTATGGCTTTAACTTTTAGGAATTTTAACCCCTTCATTTTAACCCTTCTCATTTTATTAAGAAAATGAAAACCAGGACAATTAGATACCTCCTGATTTTCATTTGTTTTAATATTAAGGGAACGTTTGAAGTGGCACAAGTCGTGGGGAAAGTGCTTCAAGCCGTGGTTGCAGCAGCACTGGAGTTCTGGACACAGACATCAAAGATAACTTGAAGAGAAGAAAAAAAATTGAGGCCAATAATTCTTAACATTTGGGAATGCTTTGGTATGATTCTGATGAATCTACCAAGAAGACTAAGAAAACAAAAATAACTACTGTTAAAAACAAAAAAACTTTAAAGTTATGACTGAATGAAGATATTTTCCTATTTTTTCTCCTTTATAGACAACACCAGAAATAAAACCTTCCTGCCTGACTGGAAGATTGAGCAAGCAAATATTTGGAGGCTGGATAATCTCTTCCATCTGTTCCTGTATAGACATTAGAAAGTTACTTAATATTTTTCACTTGTTCTTAGATTTCTTCCACCTTAAATGTCTGCACACAAACAACTATAGTTGTTGTGTGCTAACCCTGTGGCTAGCAGGGTTAGTAACCCTACTTGTATTTGAGACGTTTCTGAATATTCCATGTCTTAAATGCTTTTTATCAAAGAGATTACTGCTTGTTGGTCTAGTAATGGCACAATAAAATGAAACATGGCTATGAATATATACATCATACCCGAAAATTCTCTTCTGTTTGTTTTGTTTCTCCTTATGTTTACCCCTATTGCCCCATATAAATTAAAAAGAGTTGAAGACATGATATTATTTTCACTTGTCTTCTCTCTCTTTTTTATTGCTGTGCCTCTCCTAAAATTGATTTGAAAACTCTTTAGGATTAAGATCACAGATACAATTATGGCCCACCTGAATTAAGTGAATTTTGTAAGTTTGCGTTTGTAAGTGTTCTGTAACCACTATGGTAAAGCTTAGAGAATAAGGAAATACCTCTTTTCAATGTTTTCTAACAGTGCCAAATATTTAAAGAAAGAAGTTTTGAGGAGATGGTGAGCATGACAGATGGAAACATTATTCACTGATAACTAAAAATATAATTTGTCTCAAAAGGTCCTAGTGCTGAACTCAAACAAATCTATGCAGAAGAAAAACAGACAAGACAAAGAGTAGGCTGATCAAACAGAAGTAGTGAGCAGGAATCCAACATTAAAGTATTTTATTAAAACATGCCTTTCAGAGATTAAAAACCATAATAATGTAAAGCTTTGAGAAGTTATTTTTGTTATTATTCCTGTACCTGCTTGAGTGAATGCTTTCAGATTGTCAACAAGTTCTTTTGTTGTATTACATTTGCAAGAAAAGAATATGTTACTTTTTCTGCTTTGAAGTGATTTAATGTAATTTTAAGAGTAAATGAATTGAATTACTCTGCTTATTAACTGGTTCGGAGGCCTTCCAGTAAGTCACAAAATAAAAGACGATGGGCAGCTGCCCCAAAAGTAGTGCCTCCTATTTTATTATTTTTGCCCACAACAAGAGACAAATGTTGATGATATAGCAGTAGAGGTTGAACCTTCCCACCAATATTCCATTGCATTTTGTTGTCGTGCAACAGATGGCAACAGAGAGGCAGTCTCACAAATAGGCATCTGAAATGGAAGTGCATATAAAGCAAAGGAGTAGAATTGAATTTCTCCATGTGGAAAAAACAGCATCCATTGACATGTTTAAGAAGATCAAGCAGTGAATGTTAGCACAGTGAGGCAATAGGTTATCTTTCATGTCAAGGTGGCAACATGTTCCGGATGGCCATGAAGATTTTTATGAACACAGCTTGTAGGCTGTTGTTCTTTGCTGGTGAAAATTTGTAGCTAATGGTGGTCACTATCCTGAAAAATAGTACTTTTTAGCTGAATATTTTCTATATCAAATAGTGTTCTTTTGCTTTTTGTATCTGTTGTATTTTTCATGGAAATAAATAGGAGGCATTATTTCCAGGTGGAGGCCAGTCATGAATGGTTTCCCCTAGGGGCCTATCTTTAGACCAATGCCCTTCAATATCTATATTGATGACATAGATAGTGGAATTGAGTGTACCCTCAGCAAGTTTGCTGATGACACTAAGCTGAGTGGTGCAGTTGACGCAACAGAAAGGAGAGATGCTATCCAGAGGGACCTGAACATGGTTGAAAAATGGGCACATGAGAATCTCGTGAGGTCCAACAAGCTCAAGTGCGAGGTGTTGCACTTGGGTGAAGACAATTCCAGATAAGAGTACAAACTGGGAAAAGAACTCATTGATAGCTACTCTGTAGAGAAGGACTTGGGGGTCCTGATGGACAAAAAGCTGGGCATGAGTCAACAGTGTGCTCTTGCAGCCCAGGAGATAAAGGTGTCAAAAGAGGGATAGCAGCAGGGAGAGGGATGGGATTGTTCCCCTTCTACTCTGCTCCTGTAAGGCCCCATTTGGAGTACTGCATCCAGGCCTGGGTGTTCCTGTATAGGATGGATGTAGAGTTGTTGGAGCAGGTCCATACAAGAGCCACGAAGATCATTGCAGGGTTGGAGCATCTCTCCTATGAAGAATGGTTGAGGGAGCTGGGCTTGTTTAGCTTGTAGAAGAGAAGGCTCCAGGGACACCTCATTGCAGCCTTCCAGTACTTCAAGGGAGCTTATAAGCAGGAGTGGGACTGGATTTTTACGCTGTCTGATAGTGACAGGTCAAGGGGGAATGGCTTTAATCTAAAAGGGGAAATTTAGGCTAGATGTTAAGAAAAAATTGTTTACTCAGAGGGTGCTGGAACAGATTGCCCAGAGAAGTTATGGATGGCACTCAAGGTCAGGTTGGACGGGATTTTGGGCAGCCTGATCCAGTGCTTGGCAACCCTCCTCATGGCAAGGGGGTTGAAACTAGATAATCTTCAAGGTCCCCATCTAAGATTGCCTCCAATCAAAGCCTGTCTATAATTCCGTGATTTACATTTTAAATGTAGACCTCCAAAAACTGATAAATAACAATACATCTAATTGTTTTTCAGAGTTGATCATTAATGTTTTGCTGATTTTCATTTCAATCAGAACAATATCAGTCTTTTTATGGTCAAGCAGGTAAGCCTAGTCATTCATTCTTTCTCTAGGTGGCTTCCTGAAATTATTGCTGTTCAGCTGCAGAGCAGAGATAACATGGATTCCCTCGATCTCAGCCATTCATCTGCATGTGTTCTGCAAAGAAGTCAAGGGAGAAGCTGTTCACTTCAAGCTCATATCCAGTGCTATGTCATCAAAAGCTCTGATATCTGCAAGGATCAGTGATGTCAGAGTGCAGCTGAGCTGAGCTTGGTTCCAGAAAGGGATTCTGATTACTCCTGCAAAGAACCTGTACTCCATCTACTATGGCAAGATGATGAAGAAACAGACTCACCAGCATATTTCTCCTCTTCCCTAATTTCTTTTGCAAGAGCTTTCATAGGAGGGTCCTTCACTAACTCAGAAAGCAATTACTAGGGAAGACATATATGAGTAACAGAAATGATAGGATCTGACTAAGAACTTGCAGTACATTGCAACTGCCAACTTGCCAGCTGGAAGAGGCCAAACATTAAGGGTGTTTACTCACAAGCAAGCAACTCTACTACTTGGTCGTGACACTATGCAGGTTTGGGGTAGGTTTTAGGGCAGCTGAAATCACTCTTAAGCTTCCCTACTTTTACTAGCAGATGCTGGTGGTTATGTGAACATGTCAAACGTTTCATCATCTTCTTCAGGCATTCTCAAGAGTCTCTGGCAACCTGTCAAATGATGGATTCTTCTACCAAGGCAGTAGTTTTATTAAATCAATTAGCTACTTCTGAGTATTTTTACCGTGAGTGAAATTGCTGTTTTTGGCCTCAGATCCCACCTTATTCTATGTTTCTGATCTTCATATGCCTTAAAACACTCAGAAAGGAGGCACAAGTACTCAGGAAGGAGGTCCAAGTTCTAGGCAGATTAGATTATGAGAAAACTTGGCGTGAAGAGAAACACTCACTGCTAGATCACAGCAAGCTCAGATCTTGGCAAGTTGGATACTGAAAATGAAATTGTCAGTGGCTTCAGGTACATTCAGAAAGAAGGTATTATGAGGCAAGTTTGAAAATGAGAACTATATTTTGCACTCTGCAGACCACAGAGATTTTAGATACCTCATATCTTGTCTAAAGGAAATTTTTCCCCTGCCCAAATAGTGACATTGACACAACTCAGAATGAAAAAACTGTTAAGGTTTGGTAATTCCTGGGCATCGTATGAGTTTCTTAGAAAGACTCTATAAATTATGCTTCAAAAAATGTGTCTGAAAAAATAATTTCTACAACAATAACAGTGAGAGACATATTAGAATAATAATGGTTGCAACTAAGAAGTACAACACTTTCCCATATTCTGTAGGTCTTCCTAATTTACTGCCAGCTCTTCCTTGCTCATCAGTTAGGTATTATAGCAGCTTATCAACATTTATCACTCAAGGAGAACTTGAGTCTCTTATTCTATTGTATAAGAAATTTTGAAAAGTAATTACTGATATTTTATTGAAGACACGTATTTTAGAAAACATTGTCAGTATCTGTAGACTTCACAAAGTGTAGCACTGATATTCTCTGGCAAAAACCTAACTTGGTTGATTACTTACCTTTTGCGATTGCACTAGGTCAGGTTAGAATTGAGTTAATTTTCTTCACAGCAGTCCATATAGTTCTTTTTTTATATTTGTGGCCAAAACAGTGCTGATAACACATCAGTCCTTTAGCTACTTCTGAACAGTTCTTTACACAGAGCCGAGGTTTTCTGTTTCTCACTCTGTCTCCCACAGTGAGTAGGTTGGAGTTGGGCAAGACAAGAAGGGGATACAGCCAGGACAGCTGATTCAAATTGACCAGAGATATATTCCACATCATATAACATCATGTCCAGCAATAAAATGGGTAATTTTCTCATAGTAGCTATTGCTTAGACTGACTGAGCATCAATCTGCTCGTTAGAGGTGGTGAGTGACTGGCTTTGCATCACTTTTTTTTTAATTTCCTTTCTTCTTCACTTATTAAACTGTCTTTATTCATGCATTTTTCTCACTTTGCCATTCTGATTCTCTCTGCCATTCTGCTGAGGGCAGCAAGCAACTGCCTGGAGATTTAGCTGCCAGCTGAGGTCAACCCATTGTGATGACACTGCATTCCAACTGTGATATGAATAATGCTTTGGTCATTTTTACATTTTCATGCAATGTAAAAATGAGCCTTTTTGACTTACCAAAGTTCCTGTTGTAATGCTTCCAGTCTGTATGGCATATAGGTCTTTTTTTGTCCTATGTCAGGAAAGCTTCACATGGAACACTCTTCTACAAAGGCTTCCTCCTTGATATTCTTTTTCACATAAGTCACAAAGATGGTGGTGATCTCTTGCAGAGACTGACTGTGATTCCTTCTTCTCTTCCTGCTAAAGGAAGACTTGCTATTTACTGTATCATGTAGTCACTTAAACAGAATAATTGCACTTCCCCTCTTTCTATGTGTCCTTTCAGGGATTTTTGTCCTGGAGATACTGTATTACCAGTGAACACAGTTTTTGCTCCTAAAATTCTCTTTGGAGAAGTAACTGAGCAGCCATAAAAGACAGCAAGAAGGATGTGAAAGGTATAGATGCAGTGGCTAACAGTATTACAGCCCAAATTAATTCATTCTATAATATGTAGAACACCCAGAAATCAAAATTTATACAGATGCAGTAACTACCGCATATAACTTATATGGAGTAAATAAGAGCTATTTCTTAGAAGTAAATAAACATGTAACAGTATGAATTTTATTTCATGTTGTGAAACAAGCTAGTTTGTTTAATTATTTTCCTAACTCGATGCATTTCTATGGTCTTTCTTTTGCAACTTGCAGAAGTAGGATTTCCAGTGATCTCTTCCAGTCCTAATCTCCAGGAATATAGCTTTATTGAAATTCTCTTCTTATATTCATGGCACTGACTTTCTGAAGTAGTTTTCCCAAAGGACTCCATTCCTTCCACCAATGGTTCTTTGTTCTACCCCCTGAATGACAGAGGCTGCATGTGAATGAAAGAAATGATATATCAAAGTATGTGGTGGGAAATAAGACATTCTGCTTTAAAAATGAATTTCATCTCTCATGTTTTGGTATCTGTTCCATCTCCAACCATAACTCATTGCCTCTCTCCTCCACAGCACACAGGGTGTTCCAGATGGTAATGGAGTAATGAGTTATACACAGGGCCTGCAGTTCTCAAAATGCAACTCCAGGAAGCAAAATGGTCCCACTGCTCTAATGAAGACAGGGCACAAGGCCAGTCTGGTAGAGAACTCATTTTGTTTTCCAAATTATGCCTGGCCTTAAGAACTTTTGAAAATATTAGAAAGTGAACTGGAATCTCCAAAAAGATTTATTATTTTACTGAAGATTCAAATTGAGCCAATAGTCTAATGTCAGTTAAAAACTGAAGCAAAAATCAGAAAAGCAGTGAATCCATTGGAAATATAGTTTTTACTGAGGTGTGAATGAATGCCTATGACAGGATCTCATGGAGTTTCTAGCTGAAAAGAAGGCTGCTCTCAGTTTAATTCCTAAGTCATGTTCTGTGTATGCTTGCTTAGACAAAGCTGGTTGGAGCATCCTTGACCAAATCTGCCAACATAATTTAGTCACTGCTTTTGGTCTCCTCTGACTTATAAAACTACAGCTTGGGAAAAATAGTGTGAGGTTGTACTGTGAATATTCTCCATAAATTCTCACCAATTTTGTTTTTATCGGTACTAGATCAGTCCTGGCACTTCTTATAAGGTAAATGTATTTGTTTACACTCAAAATAGTTTAAAAATTTTCAGTAAGTGATGGGCCTAAACCAAAATGCAGGTTCCAGTCACTTCTGTGCACCTTCTTACCTTGTAGCAACTGAAAAAGAATGCTTTCTTTGCTTTATTTTAACAGTTAAAGTGATCTACAAAAAGGATAAATGGTTTTAGCAGAGTTCCTTTTGTGGTTTATTTAAGAAGACTTAAAAATGATTTCTTTTTGAATATTTTTAGCAGATTTTAAACAGTCTTTTTAAAAAAAATCTTTATGGATAAGTGAAAGCAGTATGTAATGCAATGAATATAATTATATATGAAGGAAAAGTATATATTTAATTGTGGCTTAAATTTCAGGCTTTTTCCATTTGCTAACACGTACAACTAAACAGTTGGCATAAGAGATGACTTTGGAAAGGACTTACTATTCTGTTTTTCCAATTAAAATCAGAAGTAGACTACAGTTATACCTGAGGTGAGTCTTCTAGAAAATAATCACAAAGTAAACAAACAATATATTGAACTTCTGCTTGTTCAGATTTTCGTTGTATACAGAGAATTTGCATCGAGTGAAAAAACGTAGAAACGTTTCTGATAGTCTGTAAAGGTAAGGTTTCAGAGATCAGAGCAGTGGGCTCAGGACCAGCCCTTTGGATTTATGTAGTGACCAGCTGATTTGTTGTGAAAGTTAGAAATGGGAAATGTTGATCCTTCAGAAAGTCCAGCGAAGTTATGTTCAATAAGTCCTGTAGATCTAAGGATGTCATTACCACTACTTAGAAAAGCTGACTGGGCACAGCTTTCATTAACATTCAAAGACCTCAGTGGTCTAAGTCACCTTTCTTTCGCAATCTGAGACTATTCCCTTGCCCGTAATGTATCATATTTTAGTCTTCAGAAGAGAACCTGCACTTGCCTGCTTAGCCATTGAGCTCATGTATCTTATGAACTTTGAAAGTTTTCCTACACCCTCTGGCTTCCAACAGAATAATCTCATATTTTCTGTTAGCTCTTTCTTGTTAGCATTAGAAGCCTCAGAGACATATAACAAATTGCTTGTGCAACCAGCTACCTTTCTTCCACTGTGCCATGGTTTGGCTTCGACAGCACAGTCCTCATTCTTCTCTTACATGTGAGAAGTTGCTCACACAGTGCCTGTGGTCTTAGCTGACAGTAGGAGAACAGGCTTTTTAGATGTGAATATGGTGCATGGATAGTTGCATTACAGCCCAAGATACTCTTGAGAATTTAATTTTAAACCTCGATTAGTTGGGACATACACAGTGAAAATTAAAATCCAAGCTGATACTCTTGTTATAAATTAGAGTAGGAAGATTATATGTATAAAAGATTTTAAGTGTATATATTTCCTTTCTTCCCAGAACATAGATGCCAAAATGTAATCCAAGATTTTCACCACTAATTGAGTTTCTTTTCTTTGTCTGCTGAGGCTACAATTGTAAAGTGTCTAAAGAGGCTGTCTGGAGTTTTGGTTTTGCTTTCTTAGAGGAGAGAATGATTTGTTTTATTAAAAAAAAAATGCTGATAATTAGATATTCGACCTTATTAGTGACAACACTGTTACTTTCTGAAAGAGTATTCTGGCAACGGCATTTATATTCTCAAATAATAGATACATCTCATGTTTTGTCTGACAGTGTATAGAAATGATGAGATTGTTATTTCCATGGATAGGTATATTTTTATAGCTGATTTGCACAAAATCTCAACAGTATTCATCAGATAGATGATATATAGCACTGAGCTGAAGCTCATAAGACTTGGATCCCTTCACATCTTCCTGAGAACTGCTGGTAAACCATTTTAATATTCTTGTACTTCAACTCTCTCCTGTTTGCAAAATGAAGACTGTTTTATTCTCCTCAGTGAATTACTTTGATGTCTAGTAGGCTTTCCCAGTCTAAGATGGAGAACATTCATTTTTCATGACGTTGTTTGACATTTATTTTTCAATCCTTTGTGATACATTGATATTGTTTTGATAGTAATGTATTAGTCATTAGTCATGTAAAAAATTAAGCCAAGAACATAGAATTTTCTCCTTTTGGACCTCAATCCTAACCTCAATGAGAATATCATCAAGAGAATGGCTAATTATTATCTGAAATTTATCCTGGTATGCTACTTCTTATGAGTATAGCAAAAGTATGCCAAATAAAATATAAATCCAAAACCTCTCATAATCTCATATTATCTATAGTAAATGGCAGAATTCATTATCTGTTTTGAATAATTAAATTATTGTCATTGTTTCCATAGCAGGAAAAATTTGGAAGAATCGTTTTAACGAGCTTTCTCCAAATTGGCTACTATTCAAGTGAAGGTAGTTTTCCCGTTTCTGGATGTTCTGACAGTAAAACTGCTTTTCTCTAAGAAATGAGATTGGAGTCTATTTTGATTATAACATTTACTGGAAAAACACTTTGCTTGTAAACTTAGATACTCAGAGAAAAATCTCATAAAAAACATCACTTTTGCTACTCAGCAGTGAAGGTTTCTTTTTGTCTGTACTATGAACTGCCCATCCATTTTTTCTCTGAGCTTGGCAAAAGCAGGTTCATTTATCACTTTGACTCTCCTGGCTTTTGAGTCAGTAAAGTGCAGTTTGAACACCTCTTACATCTTTTTCTCCTTCCTATTTTTGAAAGACAGCTACAAGTACTACACTGAACACAAGACAGACTTTCTCCTGAAGAGATTTAAAGGTAAACACTTGAAAGACTAGACATTCTAGGAAATCCAGATATTTGGAAGGACATGAATGAAGAAAGGGTGATGTCTTGGCAGAAGATAGGCATGAATGTTTTTACCAAAATTTGCTACTTAATTTAGCTTGGGTGGTTCAAAAAATTTCCTGCTGTTACCTGAAGATTTCTCACTTTTATGTTATAGGGACACATTTGGTTCTTTAAAAGGGCCATGTGAACAACTGAGGAGACTAACTCCACATATTCACAGGTTGAAGTTCAAAGTACTAGAACAAATCTGTTTTATACCTCTACCTAGGAAAGGATCACTTTTTGTAGAGTTGGAATAACCTCCACTTCCTTTCACTTTTTAATCTTTCTTCCAACACTGCCAAGTTAGAGATATCAGTATTGAGAATTTCGTCAAACATCTATGTCTTCTTTGGAGATTCTTTTTCATACATTTCCTGCATGTACCTTCTGCAGTCAGGCTAACTCTTATTTCCAAATCTGTTATCACTGTTCAGTTGCTCTTAAAATAAAGCAGTATTTGATTGTTTTTACTTCTGTCAAATTCCATTGCTCAACAAGAGCACAGTAACAATGACAGAGTATGGATGTTGATTCGGATTTCAACTTTCTATCTTAACTGCATGAGGTCTGTGCATCATATTCCATTGGAAAGCCAGATCCCCTTGAAATTCATATACTTATGAGTTATACAAGCAGTTAGAAAAGACTACATTCTGTATTTGGGTTACAGCACATGGGATAAAAAAATAAACACATCCTTTTGATTTTTTTGATTGTCTACACATTAATATCAATAAGAGTGTGAATAAAATTTGGATTTTTGATTATTTTAAATTGATATTTATTTATTTATTTATTTATTTATTTTAAATCAGTTAACACAGATGTAGGGAAGAATACCTTTCAATGATGAAAAATACACTCAAAACAAATCAAGAACTACTTAATTTTAACTTCTGAAACACCTTCTAGGGTTGTGTTATGGAATGAAAAACCTTTATGTATGGAGGTCTCGGAGGAGCTGCCATTCATTAATGTTTTAAACAGATGCCTCACTGAGCAACATATTTAATTAGAGCTACAACTGTTGTGCTTAAACAAGACAGATTTTTACTAGAGCAAGCATAAAGTTGAATTCACAGCTACAATTAACCAGACTTGTTTGTACAGTGTGTTTTATCAAACAGGTAGTGTAGCTTTTCAAAGACATTAATTTGATTGCTGATCATTGCTAAAAACCACAAAACATAGTTTGCACACAACAACTGCATGGAAACTGTATTTTGCTACTCTTTCTACAGGGTCTGATGCAATTTCCATAATGAGACATGATGGGAGCAAGGTTGAGCTTTTGAAGTATTGGTGTTATATGTAAAATTATGTTTACATATCTTGGTGACATATATAAAATAATAGTATTTGTATATGTATATACAGTATTTATATGTACGCATTTCTTTGTGAAGGTCATGAAAAAGTGTATGGCATGATTATTGTATTACATGTTTACACTATAAACAAGCAAATAGGAAACACTTTCTCTTGGTTTCAGTATATGACCCGTATGAATGCTAAAAGGATCATTGACTACATGCAGGACCCAGAACCACAATACCTAATTGCACTGAATATGCAGACATAGCCAGGATCAGAGTACAGAATGACACCTTCACTCTCCTCAGTCTTCTGCCACAGGAACCTCATCAGATTCATCAAAATTGCTCCAGATTAGCATAGGTCTGGTATCTCTGTTGGTCAGGTATTTGGTTTAGGCTACTGACCTCAGTAATGATGAAGTAATGCTAAGACCTCTGTGGTAAGATTGCTTTGAAGATACCATGTGAGGCACTCAAGTGCCATGGGAAAAGATTTTTTTTCTCCTCAAAGAGCACAAGGCCATTAACTTGTTCTACAGTGCTGGAAGTTTTAAGACTGTATGAATGGAGACTGTGCAAATTCAGGAGAAAGATGTTTTTGTCTTCTGTAGCACTATGATGTACAGCACTCTACAAACCACATAAACTATCACAATTATAGCAAGACTTTTATTCACTGCAGGAATGTTTAGAATTCCCATTGCTGGAGGTTTCCAAGATACAGCTGCACAAAGCACTAGATAGTATCGTTATCTAGGCTTCTGTTTCCTGTGAAAGGTGGAAGTTGATGGTTTTTGGAGGTCCTTTTCAACCTAGGCTTCTATGAGATGATTGCAGCCTTTACTGTTTTTCACAGTTACATTTTCTAAGTGTTCATTCGTTTGTGGTGCAAAATGCACCGCAGTGCATGCTCTGATTTTTGAGAAAATCTTAATTTATGTCAACATTTATACAAACTAGAATTGCCTGGTATTAAGGGCTCTAAATAAAGACTCTGGAGACTGTTGCTGCTTTGCTATAGACTGTCAGCAGAAGGATTTTTCCAGAGCCTTGTAACTCATCTTTTCCTCTGCATAATTTGTCCTGTACATGTTTGGTGAAAGAATTTTTTTTATGAGTTACGCGAACAGGATCTTTTTGTTGGGATGACTAACTAGCATTGCAGTACAAATGATAAAATTGCCATTCTCTATTTCACTAACAGCACTATGAGGACTATTTCATTTATTTGATATTTAAAAGCCACAGCTAACCCACTGTTTTCTCTTAGTATTTTAGAAATATATATGACACTATACTACTGTTTTTCTGATAAAAGCAATTTGTATAAAACCGCATGACACAGCCTAATAGCTCTGCATGTGGAACAGAAAGTCTTATGGTTACTTTACATATTTATTTTTTTAAGCACCAAAGAAAACCAGTGTTTCCCCATTCCAGGGCAACAGTGTATCAGATTTTGCCACAGAACAATTGTTTTGTCTGGTAAAAATGATTCAGCCATTGCCCATGACAGAAATACTTCTTCTTTTGGGAACTTACAGAGAAATTTATCCTGGGTGAAATCCTCCATTTTGCTTATTTATTTTTGTTGTTGTTGCTGCTGCTATTACCTGTTATAATTAGAAAAAATCAGAATTAGATTGGTTATAGTTTAACAGTTTCCATAGCTCAATAAAAATTTAAAACATCATAGAATATTTTGATAGCCTGTGCCTATCAAGGCCAAGTTGGATGCAGCCCTGCACAGCCTGATCTGGTGACTGGCAGCCGTGAGAACAGCAGGAGGTTGGAGCAGGATGATCTTTAAGGTCTCTTTCAACCTAAGCTGTTACATGGCTCCGTGATCATTTGCTTTCTCCGTGGAACAACTTGAGAGTTAAAAAGGAAAATAATGAAAGGTGTGAACTGCCAGGAGAGTTGCCATGGTTTTAAAAGCAGTTGTACCCAACAAAGACAGAAAAAAATTAACACAGGAGAAACACCAAGGAGTCTTATGAATGGTCAATTATATTGTCTGGTATGAAGTCAGTATTCTGAAAAGTACAGGGCCCACTCCTGATCTTCTTCAGATTTGTTGGCAAAAATCTCATCTACTTCAATAAACACTGGACTAGAATGTCTATTTTGAATGGGATTATCATAATTATTTTAGTTGGCCGAAGTTCTTGTTTTCATATTTCTCTTTACTTGGAGATAAAATTACTTTTCAACAATAGATACAGTATACTACAGTAGGAGTATTGTTGTTAATGGTATGAGGTGTCAAAGAATTCACAGTCTACAGATAATTACTTTTTTCTGCCTGCAATTATTACATTTAATTTTGTGAAGCAACACCATGTTTTCAAGCCACTCTGCATTCCTAGATGTCTGTGCATTTAACTGGAATACTGTAGGTACTGAAGTTCAGTCCCTATGTTATTTGTAAATTCTGTATACACATTACTACTATATCAAAAAGACTCCAATACTTATTCAGTAAAATCTATTACTGAATTAATTTAGAGACCAGAGTACAGGTACAGGAAGAAAAAAAACAAAAGATGTATCAAAGTGTATCTCAGGAACAGAAAGATATCATAAACAGAAAATGCTGATGTTGTAACTTGTCTTGTGACTAGGATTATAGTATTAGTAAAGACTGCATTAATAATTAATAGTATTAAATAATAATATACTCCTGGACACAAGAGCTCGTATTCATAATGAAATAATGAATGAGATATCCAAAGAAGCAGTTGCTTTTTTTGAACCTGTTTCCTCTAGAACCAGATGCCATAGGGAATATTATTACCATATATACTGTAGTTATCATCAGTGTTATTTGTTACTTATATTACTCTACTATAATGTCTATAAACCAGATCTGTATTTCTCATTATTTTATCATGCTGGGTACCTTCCTGAATTAATTTATTTCATCTAAAGAAATGAACATTTCACATAGCAATAGTAATAATGTCTACAAGTATGATCAGACACACACTGCTTCCTACGTTAAATCCAAACAGGAAGCTTTGAAAGATACAGCTATTTGGGGCTATTAGAACTTCATTCTAATGCCAAGCATTTGTTGACCTGGTAGTTAAAGGGTCAATTGAATTTATTAGATTTAATTTTTTACTAAGAAAGCAATTTTGATAATTTTTAGTTTTAGTAGAAGAATTGTGAATAACCACTCTGGTTATATATATTGAAGGTTCGTATATTTAGAAATACAGAGATAATTCAAAACATCTGGGCTCTGAAGCATGTCTTTGTACACAACCTTTTCAAAATAAGTTCCATCAGTTCCATGGTATTTACGCTGCACTTTCCTGCAAACCACAACAGGCTGAGGTGAGTAATTGAGGTGACTAATGTGACAGAGTTGCTGTAGGCAATTGCGTCCTTCAGATGACTGAGGTGATCAGAGAACCTCAGAGAGAGAAAGGACTCCTGCTAACTTGGGCAAACTGGATGACTCAGGTGGCTGCGCGACCTGGATGCTGTGAGTCATAGGGGTGACTGAAATGACCCAGATACCTCATACAAGCCACACACTTGTGGTTGTTATGACAGAAATAGCTAAACACAGAAACTCCTTCTTTCTGTCCCAGGACATACATTGCATCACAGAGATGCAATTCAAAAAGGTCTGATACTTGTTAAACTGACACTGGAGCTTTATTCATGCTCTGAATGAAACACAATAATTTTCATTTCCCTAAACCAAAAGTAAATTTGGCCTTGGTAGGGTAAATCTACGCTTTTGCTGGTAGGAAGAATGCAAAGGTATTGTAAAAAGATACTGTAATCAAAGCACAGGTTTGTCAAGGGATACAGTAACCACCTCCAGAGGCTTTTGCCTCTCATTCAATAGAGACATCTTTAAAAGTTCCAGTGGCTCTAGATATTGGGCAGCTCCTGGTTTTATGATAGTGAACAGTCTGCCCCCTAGTTCAGCCTTGTATATTGCACTAAGCACGACCCTTCACGCCCAGTGCTCTGGGAGTTCAGCATTCCCTGGAAATACATTGTGTTATTATCTGTTCCACTGCCTCCTCTTATCTTTGTTTATATTACATTAACTTGATACAAAAATAATGTGCTGTATATTTAGCCATCTGCTTAACATTAAAATATATATATATATCCATCATTATTTGTCTCCCCTCACAATAAGGCAGACATTTTGGACTAAGCTCAGCTAGTCTTTCAAGTATTAAATCACTAAGGGTAAGTTTCCTCTGTTACACCTTGGGACATGTAGTAACATAAAAGTCCGTCTTAAGTGGTGTTGATCATCTCTAGGGAGATGTTAAACAGCCCTCGTTCTCATTGAGACCATTGATTTGTTCTGGGTTCATCTGGATTTTTCTACATCTGGTCAGGTTGTATGCTGTAGTTAAGGGAAGTGAGAGTAGTATTGGTGTAGTATGCAAAGATTAGTTTTCCACCTGGCACTGTCAAGAATAGAAAGTTTAGTTCAAGTGTGCAAAAGCTTTCATATTATAAATCATTTCTTTATCTTATTATCCAGCCACAACTGAGACAGGTTTGCTCCTCTCCTCCTCTCAGTTTGAAAAGTGTTTTGTATAAAAATTAAACAAATGTTCTCTAAGAATGTTCTGATGATATAATTGTAAGATGAATTTTTTGGTGTCTCAACTCCTGGAACCACGAACGTATGAACATTTTATTAAATATCTTCTTTCACAGCCTGGATGATCTCTGTGCTGAAAACTGTACTGAAATTCAAGATGTCTATGCAGGGCTGAAGAGCCTGGAGTGAATTTGGTTGTGCAAGAAAGGTTTATGGTGAGGGAGGATGAGAGTGAATTAACAGTGAAATTGTATTATATCATTTTCAGTAGGAGGAGTATGGTCTAATTGACCTACATATGAAAAACAAATTCTAATAGTCTTATTTATGAAATATGTGTTGTATAACACCTTTGTCTGCCTTTAAGATGGACACATACATTATATTTAAACAGCTATGGTTAGTCTTCTTTATTCCTTCCCTTTTGGAAAACAGAATCAACCATGTCTTAAACCACACTGGGTGATACTGTGATAAGAATCAGGGTGTACCCACACACTTCAGCAAATATTAAAGAGGTTGAAGGTAGGAGTCTGGGACAACTTTTATTCCCTGTGCAATCTACTGATTCCTCCAGGGTATGAGTGTGTCAAGAAGATGGGAACAATGAATCAAGTCTTTTAAGAAGTAAATGAAGGAGGAGGTATTTATCTGTGACTGTATATATGTATGAGTGTCATAATGACAACTGATTTTCAGCAAAACTCAGTCAGTAAAAGATATTTAACAATATATAATATTTTGCTAATATGTTTGTCATTCATATTCCACTCCTGATTTATTTGCAATGCTAACAATACAGTTCAGGGCAACTTTTGAAGCACTTGCCTTGATGTGCACAGCAATTTGAACACTAGCTTCTCTCACTTATCCATTCTCTACCCATGCAGACTTGTCACTTTGCTGGGATGTGCCCTCCTTTCTCTCTTTCACCTGTGACATCACGCTGGTCTTCTCCCAGTGCCTCTTCTTTGAGAGTGGAAATCCTGGGCACTGCCAGCCTTGTTCGGAAGTTCCAGGGGAGGCTCCAGTTCCTTTGTCATGTTTTTCACAGTCACCTTACTCCATATAGAGACACCAGAGAGTGTATTGTGTTTACCCCAGATAATAAACAAATACTTTGACCATAGTCTACCGGGTTTTTAATGACAGCACAAGGTACTGTAACCCAGATAAAACCACAACAAGGTAGAAAAGCTGTGAACTAAAGGCAGTCAAATTCAAAAGATTCAAAACTTTTTGTTTGTTTGTTTGTTTTGTTTCTTAACTCAGCAGGCAGTCATGCATGGAGAGAATTTGCCTGAAGTTGTGGTATGCTTTTTCACCCAATCTTTCAATGAAAAATCAAAATAACTCAAGAAAGAGATATTGCAGCTCTAAGAGAAATTAATTTACTGCAGTAATTGCTTGGAGAAACATTTGTGTTACTGAAAAGGCAGCCTGGATGCTCACAATGTCTTTTCTCTCTTCAGTTATTAATTCATCATCACTAAGAAGCTAGTTACCAATTTACAGTTCTCTGTTTTCATAGTAGCCCTTTCTGTTGTTGTCTGCTCAACTGCAGATCATGATGAGTGTTACTACAAACAAAAGCAATGTCTAGGATATGTTTTTCAGTAAACATAGCTATAATAAATAATGCAGCATTAACAGAAAAAAAAACAAAGTTATTAACATAATCACTTGTGCTGATTTTTTCATAGCCTTGTCTATACTGTCAAAATCACCACATTACAGACAACTTGGTGGCAGGGTTATCATAATCTAAATCAGTGCCCCAGAATAGAAACTATGTACATAATACTTAAGTGCAATATATTACTTTCACATGGATTGAAATTATTTTCCTTTAAAAAAGTAAAGCCTTTGCAATACATACATCAATTAAAAGCTTATAATGCATTTCAAAAATTTAGATTTTCTCTTTTGTTTTTCTAAGAGATTTCCAGATAGTACTTTCTCTCAAGCTGCTTGAATAAAGAATATTATGTGAAGATAATGTTAAAAATCGAAGGGACACAGTGCAAAGGCATATATTTACTGCACCAAACAGTGTACCCTACTCTGTTTACATGCAAAATTTTGAGGATTTAGAATTTTGTTGAATATGTAATTTTTTTTTCCAGCTATCCCTTCACAGCTATTACAGTTTATCGTTTTTAATATGTAAGATTCCTGCATAAGCGGGATATTTCCTCCATGCTATCAGCAAAGAATGCTGTTTATTATCCTTCCCACAGATGAAATTACAGGCCCTAAGGTTCCATGCAACTGAATGAAACTTCTAGAATGTTCTAGAGAAGTATCAACTGGAAGATGCTAAAATGAATCAAAGGCACTGACTGTAAGAATTCCAGCATGCAATGAATTCCCTCATTAATTCATTTCAGTGGCTAATCAATTAAATGCATGTACTTTATTTGTACTTTCAGACTTCTCTGGCCACTGGTTTTCTAGTCCAGGCATGGCTCTTACTAGTTTTGTTCCTGTTCTAGTATGTATAAACATTGGTCTCTAGCCTAGGATCTTTGCTATATCTTATCTGTGTAAAGTTTAAGGACAGGCTCAGAAAGTATCTGAAAGTTGCATTCTGCATTTTAAACTGTTGCTAGCTGACTACAGAATATCTGAAGTCTCCCACTGCACTCCCACTGAAGTCTCACTACTGCACTAGTAGCTTCTAGGGTCAAAATTTTATGCAGAGGCTGCATTTAACTCCCCTAGAGATAGATCTGGACAGCAAGAATGATGAACCTTCTCAAGATTGTTAACTTTTCATGTTTTCCTTTCCTTGTTCCATAAGCTCCAACTCCAGATGCAACAATAGTCCTTCCTCTTAGGTAAGTGTGTGGGACTCGCATTTCTAATGATCCCAGCAAAGAAAAAGGCACAGCTGCTCAAAGTTCTGAAGCAGATGGAGAACAGGGATTTCAGAAAGGGCTTTGTTGTGTCATATTTCTTATCTGCAGTTACCACTGCAACACTGCTCTATACTGGACAGATAGCACTTTGGCGATATGATATAGCTTTTAATCTAATATCAGGACTAAATAGCTACATAACAAATTTTTTTTCAACCCTTTCCCATAAAGCAGATTGTTCCATTTAGGAGGAAAATGGTGTCATTTTCGTGATATTCTCTGGTATGTTGCAGGTTTAATCAATTTTCCTTTGGACAAAATATGAGGAAATATGTAGACATTTTTTTCTGGCTTTCATGGTCACTTGTACAGCTGTACAATCTATCACTATTCTAATATGCTTCTCCATACTTCCCTCTCTCCTCATCCCACTGTTACTTTTGCTTTGATAGTTTTATTAATAAATTCCGTGATGGAGTATTTCAATGAATATGGAGAAAACATCAGTAATGGAAAGCAAACGTTTGAACATTGCTTCAATTCCATATATTTGCTTCACTTCCTGAAGCATTGCTGTTTGTACTGGAGAATGTCTCATGAATATCTATAGTTCCTTGTGTTTGTTATTTGTTTGAGCAGTTCTGTTTCAGGACAGCCCCAGAAGAAACCAAGCAAAATGCATAAAAGAATCTCTTCAGGGCACCATAAATTTTTAAGGCCAACAGGTATCATCTACATATGTACAACTCCCAGTGATGTTAGTGGAAGTTGCATGAACATACCAGAAAACAGATAACGTCCTTTATCATAACAAAGGAAAACATGAAGCAACAGTGTTTTGATGGAGACAGAAACTGGAGCTCATTAGAAGCGCCATCTGAGAAGCACTAATCCCATCACAACAGGAACAATTATGTGGTCAGCATTATTCTGTTGCTTAGCAGTCAGAGCAGCTTTCTAAAAAATCACTGCTTTTCCACAGTTTCAGTGTGTAGCAGAGAGCGGATAAGGATCAGGACTGAAATTTTCTGGTCTTTCCAGTTGCCAGCTGGGTTGGCTTCACTCATTACTGCTATAGGGATATGCAGTCAAGTCCAGAGAGTTTGCAGTCACAGGCTGTCATCGACACATATGGAGATACGTGAGCCATCTCTCTTTTTTCCTCCTCCTGTTTCAGTGAGCTCCCTGTGGACACAGCCAGTGGTCATCTGGATCCACACTGCAAGCTTTCAGCATCCAACAAGGACTCAGTGGTCAGTGATGACACACAGCTGCTTCTAGAAGCAGTTCATCGTATATTTGAACCGAATCCCTCTCCCAAAGCACTTGGTCCTCTTCATCCACTACAGACTGAAAACTGAATTAGTAACTGAGATGCCACAGTTTTAACTCCGATGTCAGTAGAGTGAAGCTAGAAATACATATTCAGCATGCCATAATTTTCTACCTTAGAGTCAGCTGCAAACATGTTATGACACAGGTGTACTGCAATGTATTGGTATCTGAGTTCAACACAAATTAGCTATACATTAAATGCTGAAGACATTTGCAAAGTTCAGTTGAGAACCTGAGAGAGCGATAGTCTTTCTGTTTTTCTGGCATGAACATTTCCTGATGATTTGACTAGTTGTCCTGAGCTCCCTACTTGGATCCCTCTTTGTCAGAAGGGAAATTGTAGTCCTACATTTTAAGAGTGCAGTTGGAGGAACTGGAGGATCTGTGGGTGAGGAAACTGCTTTAGCACTGGCAGCAACTGCTTACTCAGCAGCGCATGCAGTCAATGCATTTTACTAATTGTCTGTTTATTTCTGCACTCCTTGGCTGTTGAGACTTTGTTATAAGACAGGCCAGATGGCAGAGACATCAGCACCTGTAATTAAGAGAGAAATAAAGGCTGCAGCATCATGGCTTGTCCCCACCCTCTGTTTTTTAAAAAATTTTTTGGCTCTGCTATGGGTTCTGCATTTAGTGACACAGAGCTGTAGTCTGAATGCTAAATTTCTTTTAAAAAAAGTAACTTTTGTAAGACGGCTCTTAGGAATCAATTTTGATTTCCTAATTTAGATGATGACAGATTTGGGAAGGCCTCTTCTGAGATAACCTACTTATTGCCCATGAAGAAGTAGATGTAGTTATTATAAGCAGGCACATAGCAGTGTTTAAACAGAAGAGTTTAAAGGCAGCCAATGATGAAATTCTATAGACACAGCCTCTGCTGATATGTAACACCAAAGAATCAATTACCAGATGTAATTTTCTGCAGTGTATTTTTTCCTTTTAAATGAAATTGAAAATAAGAGGTATTTTTTTCTTTATTTTGTTTAGTTTTCCTAGAAAGTAGCATATGACATTTATTCTGTCAAAATTCTTAAGTATTCACATTTCAGTTCATAATGTGGAAAGAAAAAAAAATACCATACTAATATTTCCAGTCACCTCCTGATGGAAATTAACAAAGGCTTTTACCAATCAAGCACAACTTTGTGAAGATTACTGATAGTACTGAGCAAAGAATTTGCAAGATCAAGAGAGAAATATTCACAGTTCCTTAGTATATATTTATTTTGATCAAAAAGCCTGAATGTACAATTTTTCCCTTTGGTGTTCTGAAGTCTGTAGCTGAGAACCTGCTATAACACCAGCACATTAAAACACCTAAGCCGTTTACATTAGTATGCAAACTGTTTATTCAACCAAATGCACTACATATAGTATGTTTATATACCTTGCTCTGTTTATATAGGCTATTATTTGGTTTAAGAACAGAAGAACCAGTTAAAACTTACATGAGACAGTGTGTTGATAGTCTGGGACTTCTTTTCCCTTAAAATCTTCCTTAAATAGGTGCTCATCTAGCCTCTGTAGATGACTTATAGCAAAAAAATGCACCATAAAAATGACTGTTTTTTCCCTATTGCCCTATGACTACAGGACCTGTATGTCCTGGAAGTAAGATTTTGATTTCCTCAAGTGTTTCTAGCTTAGAGTAATGCTGTGCCAGTCCAACAAACGCCTTTGGCTGCCGACAAATTTTATTTTCTCTATCACTTTGGCTGCTCATCCATGACATGAAAACTTTCATCATACTGAACTCCATTATCCAAATGAGATGGGGCAGGGAGAGAAGCCTTAGTTTCTCCTTTTGTGTGTAGCTTGTAGGCAGTAATGCAGACACAATGAACTTATTGGAGTTGGGAGTAATGGTGTGAGATTGCTCACAACATTACTTTAGATGAAAATTGGGTATGTGCTGTCTGCACTGAAGGCTTCTTGAGGCTTTCTTTTCTGCTTTATTTGAATTATCTTCGCCTCAAGGATAATGAATAAGAAATTTTGCAAATATCTTTCCAGGTGGCAGTCATTCCTAAGCATCAGTTATGTAATGCTGGGATATTTGCCTTTAAGAAGTTTGTATGTTTACTTGCACTATTTTTCTCAAATACTAATTATGAGTTACCCTGACAACCCTAACCCTCTGGAGCAATCATTTTAAAGTTGAAACCAAGGAGCAGGATCTTTAATTTAACCAAATTTTCTTTGCTTGTGTACTAAAAATTAAGAGTTTTATTCGCTCCTATTCACTTATCATACATCATAACTTCAGGCTTTTCTTTGTTGGTGAGTCTTGAAGTTCATTTCTGCTCTAATCACTGTCAGTTGCAACTTGTCATTGGCACCATGTTACTATTATCACTGTTCATTGTGTTATGATTATCATTGTGTTATGATATGACCTGGGACATCCGGGCCCCATTGCACTAGGTGCTGCATTAATACAGACCAGAAAGATGGCTGTAGGATCCCCCTTGAAATGATGTAGCATGTCTTTAAGTGCCAGTGGTAAAATAGCATGCCTACAAGATAATGTCCTATGAGAATACAGGCATAGATGAGGATCCCATTGCTGGAAGAAAGAAATCAAGCACACAATAAAGCCACAATTAAAGTGCAACAAACATAAGGTTATCATCAGACTGTGGCTTAGATTCAGAAAATATACACGGATATGAGGCAAGCATACAATCAAAGAGAGTAAACTATGTGCAAAAATACTTATTTATCTAATACCCACAAAGAGGTATTGTCTTTGATGCAAAATGCTGATGACCAATCTCCTTAGGAAAACAGGTTTTGCTCCTTGGCAAACATTTTACTCAGTATAACTTCCTGATAATCACAGTGTTGTGTGTCCCAAACCAGGAAACCATTTGCATCAAGAGACAAAAATGACCACAACCACATCACTTTCAAAATCAGATCTATGATTCACTTTGACTTGGCGTTGGTTGAGCATATCCTTTGTAAGTCGCACCACACCCACCTACAAAGGAATAAAACAGCCCAATAAGCAACCTATAAATTATTCAGTTTATCTCTGTTACAAGAACAGTTTGAGTTATTACTCCTATTCTTATACTCTTGAAAGACATTCAGGGTAGGAAAGAAGCGTGTGTATGTCTCTAAGGCGAGAGAGATGGCAGAGACGGACGCACATTTGCATGCAAGTTTCAATTTTAGATCCCAGAGCTCCAACAACTTCTGTTTTGGCTTCAATGATATTTGAAGGTTTTTTAAGAAATTGAATTTTTATAAAATATAGTGCACTGTACATTTAGGTTGACAAAGTTCTATTGTGTTGCAAAAGACAATGCAAATCTTGATGCTAGAAAGTGATTTCTCAAATTGTTAACGTTTTGTCCTTGCATTTTCTCCTTGAAATCTATTCTGAAGATGAATAGGGTTAAACAATTGGAAATTCAGTTCATTGGAAGGAGATGTTATGTAAAACTAAATTTTGCTTTACCTAGTGGAAGATATACAGGCTAAAATACACTGAATAGTCAATGGTTTTGCATAAAGATAGTAAAGCTTTAAATTCCTTTATACTTCTTCTTGAATTTGTTGTGACTTAAAAATGCAAAGTTTGAATTAGATGGAGGGACATTTCCCTATATTTATGATTATTGCTTTCTGGCTGCAACATAATAGCACTGGAGCTGAGCAAATACATGTATACAAAGTGTGAAATCAATAACTTCCACCAATACCTCAGTTGCTTTAATAACCTAGCCCCTGAAACACTGGATTTCATTTCTGCTGATAGCAGAGGATAGCCATTCTGGGTTTGTATCATCTCGTGATGTGTTCTACTTGTATGGCCTTCAGAGTACTGATAAGAGAGGAGGAAAACCAAAGAATATAGAATGAAGTAAGCAAAAAGAGGAAATGGTGGACACACCAGATGATGTGGTATCATGGAAAGAGGAGTTTGGCTTCTATCAGTACCTGGATTTTTGAGATTTTTTTTTTAGAAGAGCATAATGGATTCAGCATACAGTTGCATGTTCAGAGTTATGTCCTCATGAAAGGCATGTGCAGGCACTCACAGAGGCACAGACAAATGGCATAGCAGAGCAGTAACATAAGTGCTGCAGTGTTTAATTCCCAAACAAAATGATCTAGAAGAGTATTCATCTTGGCTGTGGTCCTCATTACAGTCAGACCAAAAGCAAAGGAGTACAGCACCTTGACAACTGAAATCCCTTCATTGTCAACAGATGTGAGCACAGCTGCTCACACAGCACCGGTGTTGAAATGAGCACTCGAGCATGGGCTGACATGTGTTGAGGGCAGAACAGGGCACAGAGAATGTAGGAATCAAACTGGGGGCTGGGAGAACAACACTTTTTGTTCACAGAAGGCTTGATCATATGTTTAACAGGTTCAATCTGTTCTCATCCTGATATAGTAGCATAACCACATGGCTTTGTTATCTTGGTGCAGTCTTGTCAAATGAAAGGGATTTTTCAAATTAGAACCATATTCCGACAGTTGCCTGCAACACATAACTATACGGTCCTCTGTACTGCAATGCTCCAGGGCTGTCTCCTCTCTGTGATGTGCAGTCTAACTTGAGGGAGAAGCCAGGGAACACCAGGTTACCCTTGCTATGGTGAGACTTTCCTTCTGTTATCCTTTTCATCCGTCATGAGGGATTTGGAGCTTTCTATTTAGTTCTGTGATTGCTCCTTTGCAAAGTCTGGCTGGCAGAGCGCTGTGCCCATTACTTTATTGTAACAGAAAGGGAAAAACAAGAACTACACTTTTTTTATTGTTCTTTGATTTTTCTCCCATTTTTCTCTTTACTTGGGAGTTAAGCGGACTAAAGTTAAGAAGACCCTTTTCTGACTCCTCCTACTTGATTCTATTCCTGACATTTGCTTTTCCCCAGCCTCTCCCCACAACTGCTCAACTTTTCCTGTTCTCCTTCCATACCTTCTCCCTCATTTCTGAGTACTTCCCTGAAGTTTCTCTTTTCCCTCACAGTCTGTAGCTTCCACAGTATTACCAGTCTGGAAGATAATATGTGTAGCTATAGTTGTTCTGTATTTCCAGCAACTGCTCTGTTGGCTTCTCTGTAAGGAAGGCAACAAGATGAAAAGTCTCCCTGCTTATAGACACTTTATTCTCTCCCGCAGCAAACACAGGCAGCTCAGGAGCTAAATAGTGACCCACCTGCTTGATGCAGTAAGTGCCTGTAGGTGCAGCTCTTTCTGCAGTGTTTCAGGCAGAATTTTCTCTTTAGATTAGTTCCCAGTTTCTAGTTTATTCAGAACTGCTTCATCCTGCTGTGGATATAAATGCTTCACAAAGATAGAACCATTGCAAAGCTCATAGGGAATAACACTGATTTTTTCTTATATGTTGCTGCCGTTCTCTGCAGATTTGAAAACATATCACTAACACTATCACTTGTTTTACACCTTCCAACTAGGTAAGAACTTCACTGATGCCATAGAAAAATTCAGGACAAGATTTACAAATTGGAAAGTTTGATGCTCTATGATGCAATTCACATTAAGACAACAAAATAAACAGTCTGATTCTCACTGCAGTTATTTGTAAGTATCTCCATATTTAGGTACTTGAATATGAATTTGGCTATATAACTTGGAGCACTTTGACTTTGTTAGGGGGACTTGTTCAAGGTGATATAACGATTAAGTGGCAGAATTGGAAACAGACCCAGGTCTTCCAGTTCCCACAACACAGAAAAATCACTGGCTCATGCTACTTCCTCCAGGCTCAATCTATATTTAATGTGAGTATTGTATCATTCAAAGAAAAAATAAATGGTTCCAAAACCTTACATGCATAATTTGGTTTACACAAAATTGACACTTTTCTGTAACAGGATATAAAATTTTATCTGCACAGCTATTCAGCAGTGTTGCAAAGGCTGTAAAAAACAAAACAAAACAAAAAACCCTAAAACATTAAAACATTCGAATCGCAGAGGAATAATATTGGGGTGCGTTTCATGCTTGGTTTTCTTAGTGCAAAATTTAGAATTGATTCCTCAGTTGAATCAGTAACAACAAGAGCTTGATCTGACATGGTGTTTTGGCACAATTTTGATCCTACCTTTTCCTATCCAAGCAGTTGTTCTGAAGAAATCAAATTAAATCAAATTACTGATCAAAGTCAAAAGTAAAAGTAATTACAATTTAGTACTTTGCATAAAAATAATGTGTCTCAGTTTTGGATAAGAAAGTATTTTTAGCATTTTTCTTATATAACATGGCTGAAATTATATGAAAATACCTGATATATATATATATATATGACCTGATATATATAGCTCAGCCCCTTGAATAATTTTTGTACTTTTCAAAATTATAGGAAAAAAATATTTATAAAATAGTAGGAAGGAAATGGCATAACTGAGACTAAAGACAGAGTTTATTAATCTGATTTTTTTTTTTAATCAAAATAGGTCTTCCTCTGAATCCATAATATGAATGTTGAATAGAAGACAACCAGTGTTTATTGAAAAATGTGCTGATTATTTTCCTGCTTGTTCTTGTAAAGTGATAGTACGGTCATAATATACATACAAATTGTGATTGCTTGGGTTAATATACTCAATTTTTTTGAAATTTTCTAGCTTTGGCATTTTTGTTTAAAATAAAAGTAGGAAAAATAATAAAAAACCCACTTGAGTCATCAGTATTCAGAATGGCATGAAAATCACTTTCCACTTCTTGATATTTCTGCTGAGCTTTTTTCATTTTTAGTCATTGTACTAAAACTCAGTATTATCACCCCAGCTGAGCTTGAGAGAACAAAACAGGCTAAATAACAAAGTGATGCCCAGACATTTACACTTCAAAGGAGCTTTGCAAAGAGCAAACTTCTCATACTTAATGCCACTGATTTATTACTCCTTAAGAAGTCATCTTATGCCCCAATCCTTATTATTCACGGACTTGTGAGGAAACCCAATATATTCAAAATGGCTCTGAGTGCATGAAGTAATTGCAGCATCAAAGCTCTGAACTCAATGAAATTGCTGTATGCACAAAGTCATTATCATGTGTTTGCAGGGCAGTGCTCTTTCTGAGCATGTAGGACACTGTGATCTTGCCTTTGATTTCTCCAAAGGCCTTGCTAATTTCCACCAATGTGCCATAGGATTAAGAGGATCAATTGCTCATGTTAAGAGTCTGCAACAAAATGTGGCACTGAAGGAAAGCAGGAGATTAACAGATATCAGAATCAGACAGTACTGAATTCAGGAATCACTAAGAATATTGAAAAAAAAAATGTGGATATAATCATTCATTCATTCAAGGAAGCATGGAAGAAGACCAAATAATGGAATACGAAATAATGTCTTAGGTTTCAGTCTGCCCAGAGTGTTACCAACAGGGAATTTTGCTCCTGCTTTTAATGGGAGAAGGAGCAAGTTCTTTTAACTTTGGAAATTATCTGATCTAAATAGCGTTTGACAGTAGAATAAAGATTTTGAAGATATCTGACCCAATTATTTAATGCCTGTGGTGTTCAATTTACATGTCAAAGCACCTGGGATACCACAATTGAATGCTCTGTGGGGAGGAACTTTCCACTCTGAGGATAAACTCATGCTTTGCTTAAGCTACCTTTCCCAGAAAGTGATATGCAAGAGTTAGTTTAATATGACCATTGTTTTTTAATCAGAAAAGAAGATCTGTAGGAGCCCAAGTATGAATTTAGAAAAGAAAAAAAAAAAAAATTACCTATGGGAAGGTAGCGCTAAACTAATATGATGGTAAATTAGAAAACAAAAACAGCCAAGAAGAACATCCATACACTTCACGTATTCATTGTTCAGCAGAATGAAAGCTTTTGATATTAAGTGGAATTACAATTACCATTTATACATGTGAGAAAAAAAATATTGGGAGTTTCCATATGCCTTTCCAGTAGACACCTCTCAAAGTTAACTACTTTTCAAGTGCGTCATTGAAGCCATACTCAAGAAATGATGAGACACAATTATTTAAAATAGAAAGAGAATTTTCCATTTTAATAATTGTGTCTCATTATATCCTGACTATGGATTCAGCCATGCCTTCAAGAATCTAGTTAGCTTTAAACACAACATTTAAACACGTGTTTAAGTTAAACCCCTTTGACTCTGAAAAGGGCCTTGATGTAGTTTCTGTTGCTGCATTATGAAGCTGGTTTTCCTTGTGCCCGCCTATGTGTGAGATTTTAAAACTCTGCATTACAGTTGTGTTGGAGAAAGCTGACTATCAGAAGGAGAGTCCTTATTCTTTGTTGCTTCAGGTCTTCTACATCTATTAGCATTTGTAAAAGTCAAATATATGAGGATGTAAAACATAGTCCCCTGTTTACGCAAGCAAGAGTAACTTGCACATCGTTTTTGCATGTGTTTTTTCTAAAACTTAACGTAGAATTCAAAAGGTGAGGCACTGTAGCATCAGTATTCAGAGCTATAAATTTACTGGGACTAAGAGCTCTGGATGTAAATTAGTAAGTTTTTTTTTTTTTTTTTTATAAATAATCCTCATATGAGGTACATATGGTTTTCTAGCAAGTCCTCAGCTCCTTAACATCCTGGTGAATTAGGCAAACTACACCTCTGATGCCCTTCACAGTGGAACAAAACTGTCAATGGACAAGTCCTAAACTTTATCTTATAAATCAGAAGACGACATGACTATGGAAATACGTCTTCCAAACCCCTTCAGAATACATAGGGGTTGTTCCTAAAGTAATGCCTCCTATTTATTTCTGTGGTAAATGCAACAGATACAAAGAGCACAAGAACATTATTTGATAGAGCAAATTCTCAGCTTCAAAACACTGTTTTTCAACATAGTCACCACAGTTAGCTATGCATTTTCACTAGCTATGAAAAAGAGCCTGCCTGATCATCCAGAGAGTGGCTTGTCTTTCAAATTGCTGTCACCACTGCTAAAATGTGCCATCCGCCACTCACTGTGCTTACATCCACTGCCCCATAAACATTCAGCAAACATCAATGAATGTTGATAGATACAATATTTTTCCTCGTGGGGTAATTCAGTTATGCAGCTTTGCTTCATACACACTTCCATGTCAGATGTCATTTTGTCAGACTGCACCTCTACTGCCATGTATAACACAGCATCAAAATGTAATGGAACATTGGTGGGAAGGTTCAGCCTCTACTGCTGCACCACCAACATCCATCTCTGATGTTGAAGGTTAACATTATAAAATAAGAGGCATTACTTTTGGAGCAACCCTATTATTTACTTTAGGGAAAAAATATTCCAAGTAGTTTTGATCCTGATTCTTAAAAAAAAAGTTCCTGCAGTACAGTAACATTGGGGAAATTCTTCACTAATTATTTTTTGCTTTAAAATTTAGATTCACCATATTTGGAATTCTTAGCTTATGGAGAATTTCTTTTGACAATTACCAGTCATCTTTTGGAAGCCAAATCTATACTGTTATTTCAATGTTTGCCCATTATTCGGGTACAGTGAGCTATAAAGATACTGAAGGAATGGGCTATAAAGATACAGAGGGACAGATCCCCAGATGATTTCAGTGCAATTGCATTGATTTACATCTGCTGAGGATATTTTTTTCCCACAGGTTTTAGCTCTGAGTGCTTTGCAAAACCCTGTGTATCATAAAACACTTGCAACTCTCTGTACATGAGAACATAATCTTTCTTATCAGAGGCAATAAAGATATCCATAGGATATAATTGTTCTGCTTAAGATAAAGAAACGATCCACTTGTAATTGCATGATTAACAGAAGGCCACGTGCTCGCTGCTCTTGCACACCAGGTCGAATCATCAGGGGATGAGGCAGAATCTGACTGCAGTTCTTGCAGTCCCTTCAAAGCAGGCTGAGCGTGAGAAAGTGAAAATGATTCCTTTCCTGCAACCCCACGCCATCGGCTGAACATTCGTAACTCTCACTTCTAGTGTGGATCTGCTGCGTTCATAGGAAATCCCGGCTGAGCCTTCCATAAAACACCTGCTCGGCACTGGAGAGCTGGCCATGCTGCATGCAGCACTGGTGCAGGGGCTCAGTGCTCCTGCCAGCTGGCAGCCCCGCGCCCACTCAGCACCAGGGACACCGCGCTGCTCCGTCACCATTCAGCCCCAAAATTATGTCTGCAGCCAACACCTAACACAAGCTTACGTCAGACCTTGGCCAAAACTCTGCTCTTAACAAGCAGTATATCCATCCGCCTTAGCAACAGCAACAGTCCATACAGAAAAATAACAACTTCCACCTGAGGATATCCTTTGAAAATATCCAAATGTCAATATGGAGATAAAGATCATATAGTGAAAAAAAAAAAAAAATGGGTTTTGTTATGATGAAACACATGATTCTCACTGTTTTCCCAAAAACTGAAAGATAAATGACACAATTATCCCAGTCTGTTACTGAAATGACAGATTTGTAGGTAATATAACAGCCTGCTTTAGCAATGAGTTTCACAGCTGTGGCACGATTAGAGCAAGAGACGGCAGGCCTGCTCTCACCACAAAGATGGCTACATGGAGCATTGTTACAAATAGCTAAGTGCCTTCTGATGTCTTATTAATATGCTCATGCAAGAAGAGAACAGAATAGACAAAAGAGCTGAGTCTGTTCCCTTTCATGAGAAACACGGGAAACCACCAGGCAGAAAACAAAGGACACCTAGAGTTCCCTCCCTTTAAAATATTTCCCAATTAAAATGTTAAGCAAATACCATTGGTCTCAGACTGTTTACACAAGGCTGGTCTTGTCAAAGAATAAATGCTGGCAGGGCAGACAAGAAAATGCCAAACTCTCTCATCTTCTGTATACCTGTAAAAAACTGCATAATTAACAGAACAGCAACTTTAGACAGGCCCCAAGGGCTAGAACCTTCGACCCTGCCATCATTGCTGCCATGCTTACCTCCAAAAGGCAGAACCCCCAATTGTTTTGCCAGTTTCTTCTTAATCCTGCTAGTCCCTAGATAGCCAAATTGCCACATCTTCATCAGTGACACTCTCCTAGTTCTTAAATCCACATTACCCCTGGACCCTGGCTACCAAGAGCCCAAGCAGTGACACCTCCTCCACATCTCCACAGTGTGACCAGAACTGGACAGTCCACGCTCTCAAATGCACCCTTGAATGAAACTCAAAAACTGTGGTTTGTTGCCTCCTTTTCCCAGCTGTGCGAGTAGTGGCACAGCTGCCACAAACGCTGTAGATGTATTTTCCCGTCCTCATGAAATGATAACTTGGTTGCTCTTGGGAGCCCAGCTTGAACTATGGCTTTCCCTGCTTTCTCTAGACATTCTTAGTGGTTGGGACATCATCAGGAAAGCAAGTGCAACCTCTGTTCTTATGGCCAACACATTAATTTTAGGAACATAGAATTACAGAATCATTACATTTGGAAGAGACCACTCAGATCATCTAATCCAACCATCAACCCATCCCTATCATGCCAACTAAACCATGTCCTTCAGTGCCACATCTGCATGTTACTTGAAAACCTCCAGGGACAGTGACTCCACCACCTCCCTGGAAGTAAGAGGGCTGTAAAGCCACTGTACTGCAGAAATGACCTCCATCAGGCATACAGGGGGATGGAAGAATGGTGGGTTTTTTACTCTCAAGAGAGGGGGGTTAATATTTATTAACAATTAATATACATGTACATGTACACATATAACTAATTTGTGTGCAAACAGGTATAGATGGCCATCCACCATATCAAATACACATACATGATATTTTATTAAATATATCATTATGATTTAATAATAGCTGGAAAGATACCTTTAGATTTGGTGGCATGCTCTACCAACATAGCAAAGCAGAAATGCTGACAAACCTAAAAGCTCTGGACTCAGTAAGCAATTACAAGAGATAAGCAGAATTTAAACACTTTGGCTTCTGAATATTCATACAACTCAGTAAATATTATGCATTTATAAAAAATCTATTGCGATCCTTCCCAGAGACAGAGGACAGACAATGCCTGGCTGGTTTAATCAGCTTCTCTACAAGTAAATGACTTCTTAAAAATGCAGAGTCAGTATCTCCAGACATCACTGGGAGAGCTGACCTCTTCTAAGCATGCTGTATGTCATACTCTGTCTGTACTGGCCCAATAGCCTAATACTCTCTTTAGCCAATTAAACTGTGCATATAATAGGTTTCCCTTGAAGGTGCTGTGAAAGGCTGAAAACTGTGTGTGAAGATTTTAACAGAACCTTTTGGCTCTACTCTTTGATATTTTTTTTTTCCGATTGGTTGTTTTTTGCTTTTTTTTCACAGGATGTGTGAAAAAAGGTACAAAAAGGAACTAATGACTGAGAAATAGGCTAGTCTCAGCTGTTAAGCTGATTTCATTAATGCTAACATTGAGAGGTCTTTGCTGTTGAAATTTTTAGGAGAAAACACCAGATGTTTTGGGATGTTTTTCCAAATTTGGCGTGGTGAAAAAACAACATTTCTGCTTTCTTTTAATATCTAATTTCTGTACTTTGTTTCAGGAATAACACAAAAGTGATTGCCTAAAAATCTCACTGTGAAATATACATATTTGTAAAAAGCTTACCCAAAACTAAATCTAAGTATTTTCTTTTAAAACAAAGTTTTACTTCAGTAAAACAGGAGGCTTACATCAAAGGAACATAGAATTACATTTTCTTATTTTGTGGCTATAAAGTTTAACAGCTTACATTTTTTTAAGAACTTTTTACTTCTGTTCTCTGGGTAAAGGCTAATACAAATGCACTGAGATATTCCAGTCGTACGTATCATTAATAATAAGTTTCTTATTTAAAAACACTTAATGGCAAGTCTAAAGGGCAACAGGTAGCTAACTAAGTTTACTCAGTAGCAAGGAAGATACTGCTTTTTATGAGAAATTATTGAGCTGAGCTCCCTTTTTAGTCAATGAGATTACCATTCTTGGCAGTCACCAAGGTGTTTCAATTGTCCAGTTCTTAACGTGACTTTGTAATTCTCATTATTAATTTGCTCTTGCTTAATTTTATTTTATACCATTACCTTTACATTTACTTGTCTTCAGAGAACTACTTTGGGCTGTATACTACTTAAATAACTTGGTTACTCTAGAAATAATATCTGCTAGATATTAAATCTGACAACAAATATTTATTTGAGTTTTCTTTCAAATTTGTCCTGGCTTGTTAGAAAGTAGCCCAGAATGAGTCAGAGGCAAGATCAGGGTAATTTAAAGTAATTTTCTTTTATTATGTCTGGTTCTTTTATGGGAAATCCTTTCTTTGGAGGGATCTGCAGCAGAGCATTGCTATTCTGATTAAAACATTAGCTTAGACTGGTCAGTTCAGACCTCAGTCCAAGATTTGAGACTAATCTTTTGTGTTTTCCTTTTTTCAGTAAAAATAATAAAGTTTCTTATTGCATTTTTCAGCTGCATATGTAGAAAAAAATCTTAATACAAAATAAACTTGCTACAAATGAGTAGATAATTATTATTAGTGATATCAGAGTATTGCTAGTGTTTAGATCTTTCTTCCTTGTGTTTTTTTATTTCTATTTTAATTTATTTTTTCTTATTATTGGGGTTTTTTTTGTTTGTTTGTTTTTCTGTAAATTTTGGGAAGGTTCAGTCATAAGATCAATGTTATGGCTATTTTTACAGCAATGACTACTATGATATAAATTATTTCTCTTTTTCATCTTCTCCTAGACACCTCTTTTACAAGAGCAGGTTAAAAAGCCCATCAAGAAAGACTGCTCTACAAGAAACATAGTTATGCTTTTTATTGTTTTCATTTACAGCAGTAGAGAAGAAAAGAGGAAACAATACTATATATCTTTCTATATAAATGTTCTGGAACAAATGTAAGTACAAGCTAAAAATAGGTACCATTTACAATATTTATTATTTTTTCATAACTAGATTATGAAACACATTTTATTTGGAAAAAAAGAACACTTTTATAAAGCATATTTACCCAAACCACAACCATCGGCTGACGTACCCTACATACATTTTATCTTTCAACAAATTGCAAAAATACTGGCACAGTGTGTGTAATTTTTTTTTTTTTCTCACAGTTTTGAATATAAAGGTAGTGCAAATGCTGGAATTAGCACTTGAGTTAAGTCTTCTGTTTCAAACAGTGCACTGTGAGCACCAAAATGTAAAACACTCAGAAAAGAGAAATACGTCTTTCCCAATATTAATAGACTGCTTTACAATTTGATAAGAAGCAGAAAAAATATTGTCTAAACCTATAAGCACTGACTTCCATGGAGCCTGGATTATTCCAACAACTTTTAGCAAAACGTTTTTTCAGAGCTTCAGAGAATCCTGCTATAGAATGTACTTACCGATCCTGCAGAATAAAAATGTCACATTTATAAAGGACTCAGAGTGTTGCATCTTTCTTACTCATTTGTTTTGTCCTCTAACAGCATGTGGGTTTCAAAGCCTATGTAAAAAGGACTCACTTGACCTACTTGAAAAATTTAAATAGGCAAGTGATAATAAACAAAACCTTTCTGATCTCTTCATATTAGTTTTTTTACTTGCATTTGCTAATTTTGAAAAGGCGCACTTTCCAAAACATCAGAACATTGGATGACATGGTCATGATTTATCTACTGATTTTCCTCTCAGCAAAATTGGAAACATATTATTGTTAAATTTTAAATGATCAGATCACTTAAAATTTTTGCATACAATCACAGCAATCTCAAGCATCCTGAAGAAATCAATGGTTTGTGTTTGTGTTTGCACTGAAACAACCATCCAGTGGACTTGTATATCAAATAAGACAGTACCACACTTCGAGATAGGAAAGAGGTAATAAAGACCACAAATTTGTGCTACATGCAATTGTTTTTGCTATTTTATATAACCCAGTGACACTAGATGATATTTTTAATTGTGAAATTGTTTGAGATAATGAAGTTCTGAAATTCTGGAGTAATTTAAGCAAGAATAAAAGGGGAAAGTTGACAAAATTATGTTGAGAGAGCTCTTTCAGCTTAGGTGTTGAGTAGCAGAAATGATGGAAGTATTTGTGAGAAGAAAAGGGGATCTGGAGATAATAGCTGAAATCATCAGCAGAGCAGGGAAATTTGTAATGAGTAAGCGTGAAAAGGAATTAATGCAGAGCATAAGCAGAGACTGTGTGTCTTATAACCTTGAAAACAATCACAAGAAAAAATGAACATGAGATGAAAATAATAAGAGATTGAGTTCAGTGACTCAGAGACTATAAAAAGGGAGGTGACATAGTCAGAAGACCAGGTTGATGACAACAGTCTCGACTAATTGAAGAGACAGAAATTAATATTAAAAAAAAAAAAAAAATTGTTTAGGTCTGTCACAATGAGACTATCTGTTCAGTTTAATTATAAGGTTCCTTACAGAAGATCTTCCTACAAACAACAGGCAAAGTAACAATGTCTTCCCTGTTACATATTTAGATCCATAAAACATGTTGCAGATAAACGCTATGCAGGGTACACATGGGAATGTTGCAAATGAATATTGACAGTTTCAAACAAATTATGCAATACAGTAGTCCGTAAAAATATTATTATGAGCTTGGGTTTTTATTTTTGATCAATTCAATCCAATCTGATATTTTCTATTTCCTGTCTAGAGTATCACACAGTTCTAATCCTCAAAGACTTACAGAAAGCTGTTAAAGACAAATTGAGGCTGGTATTTCTTGCCTCTATCTTTAAAAACCAAGCAAGGGAATTAACATCAATGGAACATTCCCAAGGTCTAATTGTCCAAGTTCTAAATACCCTTCCTAATTCCTGGAAACTACTGAATACTACATTCCCTGAATGGTCACATTTCCCTCAGCTGTAATTTTTACCCAAAGATGATCTCTCCATCTCAGTCTCTTCTCTCATCCTTAGATTCTCAGACTCCTGACATCCCCCACCCCAGGTTTGGACTTTTGTCTTCCTCCTACTCCTGAGCCCTTGATGTTCTTGCCAAGTCTGCAACCCAACCTAAGCCAGCAGGCTGGTTGGCACCTGTTCGGCCTCACTGTCTGCTTCTTTGCCTTTCAGTCATGGCCATGTCCAGATTCTCCCTGACCACAAAGATTTGATTCCAATTCCAGGCTTTAATCTTGTCCTGAAGTACTAGGAACCCTATTCTTTTTGGCTGGATAAGTAATTTCTCATTTCTGCTTGGACCCAAATTATCTTTGCCATCAGTAAGATGGTTACCAATTCCCACGGTATTAGCGATGGGTGAAGTGAAGTCATCACTATCATATCCTCATGAAAGGCAGGTTGTAAACCAATACAGAATAATAACAGTGGGTACAATGTGTAAGTTTACACTTATTGGAACCACTGTTTGCCTTTTGTATTTTTAGCTTGGGGCTAAAACCACACCCTGTCCTCCCTCCCCCGCCCCATGATGGGCAAACCCAACAGAAACTCTGCAAGTTGAAACTCATGGAGCTTCCTAGCCCTTCCATAATTATTTTTATCCCAGTGTAAGAGATGATTCAGTTGCCAGTTCTCTAAAGAGAGACAGAGATAAAGAGAGAGAACAAGAAGAGTATGCTAAATTACTGTTGAAAGTAATCCTTTCCACATGAAGTAGAAGATGGTGTTAGAGGACAGATGGTCATTGGAAGCTCAAAGGGAGGTACTTGAGCTGTGTGGAAAGGACTAAGGGTACCAGGTTTCTCCATTATCTGCAGCAGAACAGAGATAAACAGTGTTATGTAACCACTTAACCAAAGCTTTGAGAAGAATGCACGTGAGAAAAATGAAAGGAATAAGTACCAAGTTGTTCATATTTCCTTTTCCCTCTTTACAAAGGCAAAAGGAAGTACTAGCTGCACATAGAGTTTACAATATAGTTTACATTTTCAGCCTAAAATAGTTTAGGGGTAAAAGAGACGGAAGTGGGAGAATCAGTGAATAGGATTCAGTGCAGTACAGGTCTGAGAAAGGTCTGCAGCTTGGAACTGGTGTACTCTGCTTAGAAGAAATCATAAGATTTTCATTGAAGAGTGAGACAGATAGCAGTCACATCCCTGTGAGTAATCCGTGGCAGGAAAGAAACGCAAAGGCCAAAGCAAATGAAAAGTTTGAGGACAGTGAGCAAAGAAGAACAGATCTAGAAAAGATCTTGGTTTTGGTATAACAAAAAGCCAGAACTATATGGAGTCTGAACTATAGGTACTGTAATCTGAGGTAGCTGAGAGGGATTGTCAGAAGTAACTAAGAAGCGTTAGTCCTACTGACTGTTGCGTGGATGTGTCCACTTTTGAAATGTATTTGCAAGACTGGAAATGTAATGGAACTTCAATTATTTGATAAGGTTTATAACCCACTGCACCGTTCTTACACTGGTACCACAGGCTCAGCTGCTGCAGCTCACACAAAAGAGAATGTGAACTGGAGAAAGGTATCAAACTGTGGCCCCCAGTCTTAATGACAGCTCCATAAAATGAGAAAATGTATGTTTTGCACAATTACTATAATTTTTCTTTCTTTCATTGGTCAGAACAATCCCCAGTGGTGAACTATCCACTGATTCAGGAACTGAATTCTGGGGACAGTATGCACATAAATGAGTAGTCTAGAAAAAAAACAGCATGGATTTTTTTTTTTTTTTTTTTTCCAAAAAATACCTGGTTTAGTAGACTTGGAGATCATCGAATCATAGAATCCTTTGAGGTGGAAGGGACCTCTGGAGGCCATATAGTACAACTCCCAAACGTCTGCAAAAAGTTAATGTCCTGATCATCTTATTATATACCATACAATTTTCATATGGGATGTTAAAAGACTATTCAGTTAGTCAAGGGTGGCCTTTTTGTAAATAACTTCGAACTACTATGATTTGTCCCAGAAGGAGAGACAGTTTGTACGTAAATCTTTTTTTTGGATTATTTCCTGTTCTTTTAATCTTACAATGCGGCAGACAGTCCTTTGAGTACTATTACATGTGGAGTGACTTTCTAGCTTCATTCATTGCCAAATGCCTCCCTTATTTGAACAATAATAAATTTTACTCATACTATACACCTCAATAATAATTGATTTTGGCTACGAACAAATTACTTTTCTGTTTTGCAATGAGGATCTGGTCTTCTTACTCAGAAAGAGGCCATATTACTTCCTTGACAGGTTGCAATTGTCCCCTCATAAGTTTTGCCTTTGTTAAGGGAAAATATCTGCTGAACTTAAGACATTCCTCTTTTTAGAAGATAGGATCTTCATACATGACACATCTGTGAAATACTCACAAATCTGGGCCTAAATGTCATTGAATTAAAATGCGTGTTTCACCTTGGCCTTTGCCCAGCTGTGCAAAGCATTGCTTCTTAATGAATAGTGATCAGGCCTGAGACATCAGTAATAGAAAGATATGGAATCACCAGTTAGCACATGGCCTTGCATGAGCTCAGTGGCAGCTGTATCTTCAACTGGCCTATAAGTTCTACATTACCAGTGTAATTATCAGAATAGAAATAGTGACTAGTAAGGAGCTCCACATCAAACTACAAGTATGACTGTGCCTGTCTCCACACCAGTATCAAAAAGAATACCTAACCTCTGCACCACGAATCTGAAATAACCATATCCTAAGAGACGTGGACCTGTGTTTGAAGTGTGGGCAGTAAATAGGGTGGGGAAATATGGAAACAAGAATACTTCTTTTCTGAACCTGTGCCAACTGGTTGTCACACAAAAGATGGAGGTGGTTATGTTTACCCTGAAAATCACAGCCCCCTGTTGGCCACTCTTTATCTGAAGGAAAAGGGTTCTTGTGACTGCATGGGGGAACTGAAGTGTAGTAATAAAAAGATGACACAGTGGTGTGCTGGTTGGTAATGGCAGCCATTAGCAGCTTAGCCATGTTCCCAGTAGATGAGAGAGTAGAGAGTAGTTGATGAGTAGATGAGAGACATAGTTGATATTCACACCTGACATGGAATCCTGGCTTTCCTGACTGTGATATAGCAGAGGTGAATTTGAGTCTATTCAGGTGCTGTGTAAAATGGCCGTAGGCCATGGCTGTCACCTCTGCTTGTCACACCCTTCCTTTGACCTCTGCTGAGCTTCCTGCTCCTCTCTTACCTAGTTTCATGAGTACAAGCTCTTCTAATTAAGCTGATGCAGCAGGAGCAGTGTGGATGCTGAAGGGCTGTAAAAGGTACATTACTGAGGTGGAGTTGTTGGGTGATTGCAGTGCACAGAGGTCAATATTTAAAAGCAAACAGAAAGGGAGTGGCCAGAGGGACCTCGGGTGCTCTTTGCGGCAGAGCTGCATCCGTCACCTAGCATTAGGGAGAACCGAGAGGTTTCAGTGAGGATGAGCACGAGCAGCTAAAGTGAGGTTTGTTTCATGATGGGACCCTAAAGACTCAGGCTGGAAGGGCATGGCAGGAGCACAGTCCCAGAACCCTATCAAAAAGCAGAAGTCTCTGATGATGCAAGGCTTGAAACTTGCTTTCAAAAGAAATGCTGAATCACAGTTTTTTCTTAGTATCTGTAGTGGTAACACTGGTTAGCATGACCTCAAGGGGTTTCTTGTTCTAGGCACCTTAGCCATCACTCTTCTTGTGCTGCTCAGTACATTTTGCAGTAAGTTGTATTTTAATGAATTCTGCCTAGCTACAGCAAACTTTCTGTATTTTCTCTGTGCTCACATACTCTGGAGAAACTAGGTCTGGAGGAGAGAAATAATTATAAAATTTGCAGAAATATTTATTCTCCAGTTTTTCTGGTTTATTCACTAAAAAACCTCTCTCTGTTCCAATATACTTTAATTTTGCAAAAACTATTTGTTTAATCAGCAATTTAGCATGTTTTTTTTTCTGTTTTACAGTCATAACTAATAAAAGAGGCAAACCAGGGAAAAGATCAAAGCTGAAATCAAACTGATATTAGTACCAGGTTAATGAAGTGCCTGCTGGCAAAGGCAGAATATAGCAGAGAAATGACTCCATCAACAAAATCCAGGTGATTTTTTATCTACATTTTCAACTGTTATTAATAGTTTAAGCATTCTTATGTCTGATTCTGTCCAAGGGCTAGAAACATGAGACTCACTGGAGGGTTGGAATCCCCATCAATGGAAGATCCATGCAGTCCAGTACAGGCAATACTGCTCTAACTAGTTTCTCTCCACAGTCAAAGAGGACTAAAGAAATTTCAAACTGGCCAGCAGCACGTGTGAGAGATTTGAGCGTTGGATTCTGGACCTAGAACCAGGTTTAATATGCATAAACTTTCTCCTAAAGCAAAAAGCTTAATGTCAGATTTTAATTAAAATTTACAAATTATTAATAATTAAATATATAAATCAATAAATAAACAAAAAGCTCTCCCAAGAAGGAGTAGCTTGTAAAAGATACTTGCACCTTGATGCTGAGACGCATTTATGAATATTTGAGGATCAAAGGTATTTAGGCATCTTTATTCCTTTAGGCATCTTCTGCAGCCACTAGGCTTATACCACTTGAATGTAAGAGCACTGGCTAACAAAAGCCCACTTGACTTTCTTCTATTTATCTAGTAAACTATATTACAACCAGTACTGTTCTATTACTGATATTTATTCCTTTTTCTTGGAGTCTCCTTTTTTGTATTTTCCCATTCTCCATGTTTCCTTGTCCTGTTATATCATTATATTTTGTTTCAAATAAGTAACGAATGTTTGCTAACAAGTACAACTGATAACATGACATCAAACTGTCGGTAAAAAAATTTCTATGCTTATGAGTGTCATAGTAGTTTTAGGATTCTAGATGAAAGTGGACAAACACATCTTACTAGTGATTTCAAATTCAGTTTTGTTTTTTTTTTAATCTGAATGCAAAAATGCAATTTTAAAAAGTAAAATAACAATATCAAGCTAAAGAAAATATTCACTGCAGCTCTAGAGAGAATTTGATTGTTTGTAATGCTACAGATCTACCACTGTCTCCTTTCTGTGCATATACATGCATGTCTTGTTAAAGCTATTAACTTTCCAGACTTGGTGTGTATGCTGAATAGAATTGTCATGTATTGCCTTTGGCTGTATTTAATTTCCAAGGAAAGCTAAAAGAATGCAGTCTTGTCTTTCTGGATGGAGCTAAAACAAAAATAATACATATTAGCAACTGTCTACTGAGACAGAACCAAATGATACTCGCACTTTTTAATAAGTCCAGGTATATTTGAACAGAATGAATGTCTGTGATCAACAAGGAAAACTCTCTTTCTAATGTGGAGGCTGAACTGTAATCTGTAATATAGAAAGAACTACAAACTGTAGCAACAGTAGCAGAACCATTATTTTCATGCTTTCCTTTTTTTTTTTTTTTTTTTTTTACTTGATTTTGTTATCTTTTAGGGGAGGTCCTGGTAAATTTCAGGCTGTTAAGTACTATCTACTATACCACATATAATTCACATTTTCAATTTTTTTTTTCTCTCATTAAAGGTAAATCTTGCAGTTGGCATCATTAAGCAATTGACACATTTTGCTCCAGTGTAATTACCTTTACGACTCTGTTCGTAGTGTTCTTTTTATTCAGAATGGGAAATACCTGAAATAGTCTGGTAAATTTTACTACTGCAGGTGGGGAATGTCCAGTTTAATGGCCCCACTGTATTACTCTTTGTTATTCATGTGCGCCAAAAAATACACAGGATATAGATGGGGCTGAGTTAACTTTGCTGGAATTTCCTGACTTATTAATACTTGATCTTACATCCTTAATATTGTCAACGAACTGGCAGAAGTGGGAGAACTATGATGGTGTACCTTCATTTTGGTGGGTAAATAGCCAGAGAACTAAAAGTAATTTAATCTTCCTAGTAATCGGACAGACATCCATAATAGAGTCACATATATACATACGTACATATACGCTGTCTTGCTTATTTCATGGTCTACAAAATGTGAGTGAGAAGTGTGGTTTACATGACCAAAAAAAAAAAAAAAAAAAAAGCATTTGAGATTCTGATGGAGGACTGTGCTGTTCAATTATTCATTGTTCATGGACAGAACAATAAAATATATTTTAGGAGTCTGGTATATGGGCTATAATTGTGTTCAGCAAACAAATAGATCTTTGATTTGGTTCCACTGAAAACAATAATCCTTCAGATTAATTACTGATATCTGCCCCTTATCCAAGGAGATGTATATTACTGGGGCTTTTTACTGGATAGGATGGTTAGCTCCTAGATGTTATTACGAAGCATTAGTTATGTTGGTTTCCCATTTAATAGGACACAATTCTTCATGCAGATGTTTAAGAAAGCCTCACCCTGATACGTTTTTTGATTCCTAATGCCCAGAGCTGTATGGCCAACCAGGAGAGGCATGCCAAGACAAGCTCACTGACTCAAAGTAAATGACTTGCAAAACACCCTGGGAACACAAGAAGGGAAAACATCTGGGTAGGAAGCTATAGTAATAGTTGGTCAAAGAGAGAGAGCTGTTTTCAAAAGCTATTCATGTAATTCATTCTTCCTTTTTCTTCTTTTCTTTTTTTCTTTTTCCTTTTCTTTTTCTTTTTTCTTTTTTCTTTTTCTTTTTTCTTTTTTCTTTTTTTCTTTTTCCTTTTCCTTTTCTTTTTTCTTTTTTCTTTTTTCTTTTTTTCTTTTTCCTTTTCCTTTTCTTTTTTCTTTTTTCTTTTTTTTCTTTTTCTTTTTCTTCTTCTTTTTCTTTTTCCTTTTCTTCTTTTTCTTTTCCTTTTCCCTTTCCTTTTCTTTTTCCTTTTCTTTTTTCCTTTTCCTTTCCTTTTCACATTTGAAAAGTGCACAGCATTTCTTCTGTCATTGGTTTATTTTTTCTTCATGTTTCAATAAATCTTGGGTTTTAAGAGGTTACTGCTATATTGGTACTTTGTTGACAACACCCCCAAAGGATTTGTGAATGCCACAAACCAGTGTTGAGGGTTAATGGTTTCCTTAACCCCCGTTCCTTAACCCCCGTGTCACTGTTATTCCTTATTCGCTGGAACACACAGGAGGCAGATTAAAGCTGGCTGCCTGTATCCTGATGGGAGATGTAGATAGATGCAGGGCTTTTTCCTGCCTTCCCAAGGCAGCTGATTGAGGCCAGATCTGTGGTCCTGCACTGGATCTAATGATGCCCAGTAGCAGAACTCTTGGCAACACTGGTGTGATGTCTAATCTCTAGGAATCTGCAAAGAGGAAGGCTTAAAGCTATTTTTTGTGTCAATACAAAACTGCATATTGCTGCAGCATGCAAGATGCTTATTTAAACAGCAACTCCAACTAATGTGCCAAGATCAGAACCTTTGATGACTATCTGTGGGTAAGTGATGGTGATAACCGTTGAACCTATGTGCATACTGGTTGGTTTTTCTCACCATAGCCTCAGCAGCAGGATAATGACTCAGCATTTTTGCATATGAATATTCTGTTCTCCAAGTTGAATTTTAAACTCCCTCTCAGTACATCTGTCAACTGCATATGAGTATATGTTCTTGTGCCCTTTCATATGTTGTTGGCACAGATGCATTTCGTTGGAGGAGTTTGTTGGTGTTTTAGGAAGTGAGTCTGATTTAAAATGCAAACAGCAGAATAAATAAAACAAAATAAACAAACAAACATACCAAGAGAGTGTTTCCGCACTGGAAGCTGTACAGGGCTCACAATTTACACATACAATCTTTGCTTTCCTGCCCTCTTTCTCCCAGGTTTACTTGTCCCCATGGGAGATTGAATGTGTCGTGTAGTGAGCAGCATTTTACTGCTTAGATGGCAGATGCTTTCTGTCTAGAGGAACTCTGGGTGATGACAAGCTGGAGAATGTCTCTTCTGAACTTCCCCAAAAGTACAAGGACTTAATAGTTCAGAATAAGCCACTCAGAAAGAGCTTTCAATGGCTAAAGCAAATGTATTTTCTCTAGGTAACCCACTAAACTGATTTTCTTGTTTTTTTTCCTCCTTCTTTCTTAATGAGTCATTGAATATAAAGAAGCACATTATGGATGTGCTTACAAGCAAACAACTGCTCACCTCAAAAGCTTTGAGAATAAATATTTTACCTACTACTGATATTTATTTTCATATGTGGGAAAACTTTTAAATACTGTTTAAGATGTTTTCCTTGATGATGTGGGTTTAGCAGGGTTGCCAGAGTCCCATGCTTTACCATCAGAATGATAGCATACTGAAATGACTAATACAGCTAGCAGAGAATTTCGTGAAATGACATGTCAGACAGGTACTATTAAATATATGGAAGATGCTTTAGGGTACTCTTGTATTGCAACCCAATAATGACAGTAGCTGAACAACATCTGCAGATGGGATCTTGAGTAAGAGCACCTTGAGGAGAATGAAGTTTTTTATGATTAAAAAAAAAAAGAAAAAATCTCCTACAGAAAAGGACAACAGGTCATATTCAAATGTGTGAAATATTAGGAGAAGAAAAATAGGTCACAATATCCTGGAGTATCAGTCTTCTCTGATGTCACTAAATCCTCTGATCACCTTAACATTGGTCAGCTAGACAAATGTGAAACACTTATAGTCATACATGTACTGCTTACGTCCCATTTGATACTTAGATGGTCATGGGGTTTTGTGTCAACATTTTGATACAGAAAAAAACCTGTAAATTCATAAAGAACTTGCAATTCAAAATCTTCTCACTTCTCACCATCCCACTCCTTAGAAAATTTATTTTTTCTATCTTGATTATTGTAAAGAAAATATAGCACCATAGTATTTATGGTGGAGCAGAGAAAAAACTGCCTGTGAGAAAAGTTTAAAAAAACAAATACTGTATTTGAAACCTGAATGGAGCCTCTGATTTTTTTTTCCTATTGACTCCAATTAATTTTAATTTTAAGTTCTTTTTATTATGTTATTAAAATCAGAACACACATAGAATAAAGTTTGCTGTCTGCTCTAGTTCACAAAAATGAAAGCACAGCCTGTACTGAATGATAGAGTTGTGCTTTAATGTCCAGCCATGTGGTTTCTCCATGGAAAACTAATGAGTTAAAGATGAAATTCCTCTTCTAGTTTGCATATATCTTCTTGCAAGGATTCTGCTGAGCAGAAGTATAATTGGAGACTCTATACAATTGAGTCTTGTACTTTTTAATCCTAACATCATAAGCTACGAAACATCCTTCTTCCCACAAAAACGCAATGTTTTTGGTCCTACACATGCTCAGTTATGAACATTTTTTAAATAAAATAAATGTTCTCAAAAATATTAGGACCATTCCCCTGAATTTTATTTAATACCATCTGCAAATAGACCAGGCTAAAAAAGAGAGAAACAAAAAGATGTAACGTGAATCAAAGCTCAAAGAGAGGTCCCAGGTTTCTGTACTGGGGGCTTCACTCTTATTGAATCAAAAGAAAAAAAAAAAGAAGCAGAAAGCAGAGAGGAGTTTCCAGTCATGCTTCTCATACTGTTTTCACTTATTAAACTTCATTCTGAGTTCACAGGAGTGAGTTCACAACAGTCTCCCGATCTTTCATCTGTATCTGAAGTTGTATAAGCTGCATTCTGAGGTGTATTGAAGGTTGATGGAAACATTTATCTTGTACTCAACTATATGAAAGTGTGATATAGTGGCCTTATAATACCTGTGATGATTAACAAAACAGTGAAACCTTTGAAACTATGACCCTCCGCTGTCCTTTTTTTCTGCAGTTTAACTGAAAGGCCACAGACGATTCTCATTCTCAACTATTTCTGCACAGAAAGTATCAGGAACTTTTGTATCAAATTTAATACCAGTAGATATTTTTCTGCAATTATTATTTGTACATATGAGGTATAGTCAGAATTCTTGGTTTTAGGTCAGAAATCATCAGAGAGGGATGTTTTGGCTGAAGTTGGATTGCGCAGTACATTATGAGTTTTTATTTCTGACATGAGTTCAAGCATTCCCACAATACAAATAAAATAGGTGGTTTCCCACTGAGGTCGGTAGCCTTCGTCACAAGAATGTACCGATGTGATAGAAGATATGGCTCCTGCTAAAAATTCAACTTGCTCAGTCAGGAAGAACTGAGCCTGGAATAATGAAAGAATGTTGTAATTAGTGAACTGTGAATAATAATAATAATAATAATAATAATAATAATAATAATAATAATAACAGGCTGCTATTTTTCTTTCTCTTTTTTTTCTGAGTAAAGGCAACCAGTGATCTTTTCCTCCTTCAGGAATCACTGAAATGTAACCAGTTACATCTACTTCCATAAGCAAACCTTTATAGTAACTTACATTTCAACAATTTGCAAAGTTCTTGGAAAAAAAAAAAAAAAAAAAAAAAAGGATGCCACTTTGATAAGCCATGACACACTGCAGTTTCCATTAGGCTGATTATTTCACCTCTGGCAGATGGAGTTCACAAGTAATTCTTCCACTCCTATAACTCATGCAAATCCTAAATCTGGCCCAAAGGTTGGCAAAGTTTGTTTGCTTTGAATTTTTAAATTAGTTTAAGCACTGGTGCCACACAACGCAACTCCCAAGAAGATTCACATTTCTCAGAATGAGAATGCTATTTCTTACTTGAATTTATTAATTAATTTATTGCAGTGCAGATGACATCCCCAGGAATGACCCTGTTGCCATAATGATAATAAAGTTACTTACATCTAGTCATATTTGACAAATTTCTAACACAGATCAGCCTTCTATATTTGGACAATGTCTTTTGACATCAGTTGAATTACATCAAGGGTTATCTAGGTGCCAGCAGTAATGCAATCCAAGAAACAATTGGGATGGAGAACAAAATCTAATTGTAGCTTTTGTTTTCAAAGGGAGTAAAAAGAGTGTGCAGCAGAGAGACTATAACTGGTCTAGCTGGAGGGAGTCGTGCTGTGGGTCAAAGGGAATGTAACTGAGAAGCAGGGTTATTCAGACTTGAGATGCCTACATGGAACGTGAAAAACTGGGTTATTGATGTGTCATAACATTCCTGTGTGACCTTAGCAATCCGCAGGCCCAGTTTTGTAAAGAATGCAAGGTAGATAACTCCTAATTTTCATATATAATTAGTTATAAAACTAATATAGTGTGTGGCTACTGCTATAGCAAGCTTAATTATCTTCATTCATGACTGCTTTTCAAGTATGAGTTTCAAGTGTTAGCATTAAATTTACCTTAATTTTAAGTCTCAATCCTGCACATATTTATTAGTGCTTGCTGTTATGAGTAAGTCGTTACCTAGCAGAAAATATTAGCTACAGTGGAATTATTCCACTCCATCAGTAGTGAGTGCTATCATAGAAGGAAATGTTTTCAGAGTTTTTATTTTAGTTACATTTCTATTTTAGTTACAAGTATATATACATATAGGTCATTACACAAGTACTTATAAATATGTATATATTCACACACACACACGTTTTTATAAAATTAATTTCTAACTACATTTTGTACCTATGTATTCTTCATTACCCTTCTCCAAGTTTCTTCTTTTTTTTCCCCATTAATGCATCCTCTTAATTCTCACTTTCTTTAAGGTGTAACTAGAACACAAAACAACATGTTCTCTTACTATATTAACAGATCTCTCCCCCTGAGATGGAGTTGTGGAAGAACACTAAGTAACTGAAGTCCCATGTTTTCAGGACATGCCAACTACGAGTACAGTAATTCTTTTTATTCTTTTTTTTTTTTTTTGTCTGCATTTTTAAATTCAGCAATGCCATTTTCTAAGGCTGAAATGCAACCCGGAGGCCAGTTCAGACACGGTGTGATGCAGGCCAGTTGAATTGGCTGGTGGTTCTACTGTGGATGAGTTAAAGAAGGAATCACCCGAAGCAATGGTAGCTCTCAGAAGGGGGCCTGCCCTTCAACAGTTTAAAGCCTTTGAAGAGAGATTTCCTTTGAGCAATGTGAAGTCTTTGTGGTGATGGGAAACATACATTTATAATTACAGAAGAACACAGTGTACAGTAGGAATAGTATAAAAGCATGCGATTTACAGTGTCTAAGGAGAAGCTTTGATGTAGAGGGCCCCACTGACCTAGTTTGCTGCTGAAAGCCCTAAAACCATGAGGCCGACTGACTGAAGTTACAGGGATGCAGGCTGTGAACAACATCCTTCTGCTTCTGCACTGCCACCCCATACTAAATGAATATTCTGTTGCAAAACTGACTGTACAGAAACACTATCCAAATAAACAGTAACTGTGCATAAAAACATTAATAAAGTTCACACTGCTTCTCTGGGGAAAAAATGTGCTAAAAAAGAACCATTGTGATCTAGCATGCAGGCTGGGGAAAAGATTTATCTGGGAAGATTGTTTTTGGAAAAAATGGCTGAAAACTTCATGCCAAGACAGCTACCCCTGGAGAGAGAGGGAGAAAAAATGAAGGAAGGGAAAAAAAAAAAAAAGAAACAAGAAGGAAACAAGAAGATGGTAATCTCTGTTAACAAGGGAATGAATACATACCCAAGAAGTGATACTTATTCACAATGAGTAAGATATCAGGGACCATACAAGACTGTGTTCAATAATATCAACAACATGACATAGGAAGGGTGATGTATCTTTACCTTCAAGGTAAAGACCCGGGACTAGATATTAGATACTCCCCTCTGTAGGAAGAGCAGAAATGGTAAGAAGAGAATTAAAGAAAACACTGGCTACCATGTTCCCAACAACACCCCAAACTGTTCATATAAATACAACAGTAACAAGGCTTCAGCAATACCTACCAAGGGACAGTGGTCAATTCATGGTCTGTTGGACAAAGTTGAAAAACAAACAAACATGGGAGATCATATAATTGAGAGAATGAGTTTCACAGTAGTCTCTAAGAGACATGTCACACTTTATATGTGAAAAATAATGTATTCTTTATCCCATCCAGACTGTGTCTTGATCACTCTTCTTGAGTTTCAGATCCAAATTTGGATGCTGAGTTAAGAGGAGGTGGGTATCTGGGGGTTTGGCTACTGACCACATCTAAATAATATTATGCTGAGGTAGCGCTGTCTGCCTTATAATCACTTTGCCTGTGGGAGAGGGCCAATCTGAGGGAGGTCACTGAAATTAAAATGGAAAACTTAATTACATAAAAATAATATGGGTGTGTTGGGTGCTTTGTTGGTGAGGATGATGTAGGAAAAGAAAAATATAAATGTTCAGCAAGAGCTATTTATAAATCTTACCTAGTGGGAGTAATAGACAACAAAGGATAAATCAGTGCCTGTTAAGCAATGCTTGTGCCTGCACAGAAACAAATTTTTAGTTCAACCTGAGACCTAATAAATGTAAGGTACAAAGTGTGGTATGTGAGATGCCTTGAGAATCTCACTGCCTATAATTCTGATGCTGGTTAGGTATCCTGTAGTCAACTAACCAGTCACTGACCTGATCACAGAGTAGAATAAGCCTTAGGCTCTTCTAGGTTTGCAGCTGGCATCCAAATATCACAGTGCACCAACCACTCGCTGTGGTTTCACTGCAGTACTTCTGGTGCCCGCGCGTTATGCCTGTTCTACCAATATAACCGAGTCTTCCGCAACACAACAAATAATAAAATCAATTTGTCCATGCTTAGAAAATTTTTATTCGGGTCTTGGTGGTCCCTTAGCTTTTGGTTTAATTTATTGTAAATTTAGGTCTATTTCAGAGTAGAAAGTCACTCCCAGATATAACTACCAATCCATGGTCATCATCCACTTGACTTGCCCCCACACCCTTTCAGCTGCTCAGCCCAGATCTGTCTCTACTTCCATTTACTGTCAGCTAAGACTGGAGAAGTCCTTGTCCTACAGTCAACATCACCATTGCCACTACCCCATGAAACGTGTGCCATTCATTCCTAGTTTACAGTTGGTATTTGACCTGCCTAGGTTAATCATCATTCTTAATTCTTCCACTCTTAGGAGTCTAAAGATACACTCTAAAGATAGAGAGACTAATATAACTTCTGTGAACATAAAAATAGAAAGCATATCTTTCCATCTGTCATATTTTTCTCTTAAAGGAAGCCTGGGCTGAACACAGTCATTTTAACTTGGAGTATATGGAAATCTAAGCTTTATATCTGGACCAGTGAATAAACAAAACGTGGAACTGGGAGTCATCCATATTAAGTGAAATTTCTTATTATGATTTTTATTTGTAACCACAGGCTTTTTTCTTTCACAGACTCTTGGCAGATCCGAAGGTTGCCATCCTTGTGAGCCTTTAAAAGATTTTGCCACTGAATGTTTTATGTTTCTTACCTTCCTTTTTAAAGTCTGACCCTGGTTATTATACAACCAACTACATCTACATTCTAGAGAACAGCCACTGTCTTTGTTAGTGGCACTGAACTGGAATAAAATGATCATAATTACAGATAGAGTTATCATATGAGCTGAGCTCAGAAACAGGTCTCAGGTTTTCTTGCATTTGTGAGTAGACTCAAGGCCAAACTCACCTCTATTCAGATGCAAGTTTTAGATAAATTTTGTATGAAGAGGAGGCATGTAAATTCTAATACAACATATAGCTTATCTGCCTTGATGGCAGTATCACATAATTCATGCTGAACAGACAATACAATCAGAAAGGCCCTCATAGAGACACTCAAGTATTGCACATGGTATGGGCATAGTCTTGCTGAGTGGCATGTGGATCTGTATCCCTAGAGATACACCCCTAGGGATACCTACTAACTTCTAAGGGTCCTGAAATTCTGGAGCTGGGCCAGAATCACACATGATTTCAGCTTGTGGCCTCAGCGTATCTCATAGCATAAGCAATTTCTGGCTGTGTGTTCAGAGAAACGCAAAGGATAATGCAGAGTATAAAGTGACCAGCTAATTATACAGGCTTTGCCCTTCCCCTGCCAAAATGCCTCACGCTGTCACATATGAATTTGCCTTTGGTCATTCACTTCAAACCTAACATCTCTGTCTCCAGAAACAAGCGTACAACATTAGGATTCACATCTTTCTTTGGAGTGTCTTGATTTTAAGCAAGCATAATTACTTAATAAGCCTATTTCTCCACAAATAGAAAAGTGCATGTTACAGGAAACCATCAAAACAATTAAGAAAGACACAACATGGCTTGCACACTGACTCAGCACCAAGGAAAGTTGGAGGTATGTGAATTGCTCAGAAATAGGTGTTAAAATCATAATAAGACTGAGCAAGGAAGAATTTAGCCTCTATAATGAAAGCTGGCCAATGCATGACACAAAGTCAATTTCAAGAAAACACCCTTCTAACAATCAGTGATTCTATTGAGAAACAGCATATCTGTCCATACTTTTGGAACTGACAATTAAGAAAGAAGTTATTTTCTTAAGGCCCAGAGTGAAGTGTTATTTTATACTGTGCATTTTAGTTTTAATATTTTATATATTTTTAGAAATGTGAAGTACTTGATCTTTACCCCTAGGCATCAGAAATTCTCCAAGAGTGACTATATACAATGCTGATGAATTACTGCACGCCTTATGAAGCAATGTTTTCTTTCTCCATTTCATATCTAAGAAAGTTGAGGCAGGAAAAGATAAGTGAGCTCCAAAATCTATTGATAAGTGAGCAATAGATTTGGCAAGACAGGATTTGTGGGTCATAAACTGAAGTCATTGAAAGGGTGCTTGGACACTTCACAGATAAGCGTATGTATGTATATACATACATAGGTTATTATTTGCTGTTAAAAGAAGAATAAACAAAAACTCAGCTGGACCAAGGTTTTTATGTTGAGCAGCAACATGAAGTGTCTCAGTGAAAGATATCTGAGACATGTCAGTCTGAAGTCTCAAGCTGGCTGCTGTTTAGAAGAGGAAGTCTCAGACTGCATAGCCACAATACTGATGCATCCAAATCTTTTGAAAAGCTGGGCTTAAATATAGCCTTTATAGAAATAAACTTAATTTTTCTGAGTCCCACTCTACTGACATATCCCACCTCTACTTCCTGTGCCTTGTTAGCATAGGATTGCCTTCACTTCCTTTTTGCTTCATATCTCCACTTAACATTTTCTAGGCATCACTGAGAATAATACCAGATCCTATGGCTCCATGCATGGTACTTACTGTAGTATCTTCAGTGTGCAGTGTGCTGTAAAGTGCCTACATCCTTAACACTTCAGGGTTGTACAGCCCTGAGTCTAATTTAGCCTCAGCACAGTGACATAGAGCATGGAATATATTGTTGCTAGGTCTAGAGCTAACACGCTGAGAGTTAAATTGACTACATGGTACAAATGCACCCTATGTAGCTGTACTCATATGGTGCTGTTTGAAGCTATTAATTGCTTCTCTTTGGAGTCTGTTGGTATGATCTAGGACAGCAACTCTCTGCAACTACTGCCAAAGCAGGGAGTCCAGAGGACTTCTCCCATTCACAGTAATAAAATGTTTTTGGTTTTTTTTCTCAAGAATTTGCTTTTTATAAAGTGAGGAGACAGGAGACCTGCTCCACTGTAGTTCTCTCTTTCTATATCTTTTCCCTTGGGGATTTACATAGCGTTTTATGGAAGTGTTTTAACTTTACTGGGATATTTTTCTGAGTTACCCTTAAGTAACCTTTTTGAGCTCATTCATGTTCTCTGTGGTAGGGTGTTATAATTTTGGACATGCAACAAACCAATTAAGAGCTGAAAATAGAATGTACAAGTCTTTTTTTCTCACTACAGTTCAGAAAGGAGGTGACAAACTGCTCCATAGAGTTAGAATAATCAGTGTGGTTCCCTCAGAAAGCCAGGACAAGTGCTCACAGTGCCATTGTGATAATGTCTAAAGGCCCTAAATAAAATTTAAGCCTTGTTTTGTTGAGGATGAACAGCTTCTGCTCTGAAGAATTTTTAATCCAAGACTTGAAACGTACGGAAGTATTGTTTTTATGCAAAGAAATAAACCCCAAATTAACACATGCACACAAAAGGAAAAAGAAAAAGGCTTTTTTTTCTATTATATTTTCCCATTATTTCTACAATTTAGGAATAGAAAACTGAGGCGAAAAAGGGCTACATAATTTGTTCAAAATCATACAGACCTTCTGATGAAGCCAAATTTTTGCTGTCCTAATCCAGTGCTGATCTACAAGACCATCCTTCCTCTCACCTGCAGCTGTTTGTGAACATTCAAACCAGGATGCTTGCTAACCAGAAGTTCTCTCAGTTAAGAACTTCCTTGAGGTCGCAGATGCCTGTAGCACATTTCTACAATCTGAAGGTATCCATCTAACTGCCAGCACAACCATTCTTACACTGTCAATGTATTTTTTAGGTACTTAAGCAGAGGTGCATAACTCCAGTAGCTGCTAATAATATTCGTCAGACCTTTCACTTGTACACATGATATTTCCATACTTCCCCTTTTCAACTTGTATTTTACTGCAATATTGTCCCACTTCATTACTTTTCACAATTACTACCAAATAAGCTTTCAAAAGGCATACTCTCAAGTTATCCTTCCAACTCTATGTTCATGGTCTCCAAATACATAATTTTGCTCCTTAATTGCATACCTTATCCCAGCAGCTTTGCATACAGTGTCCCCAAGCCATCTGCCTCATTGAATGGGATATAAAGGTCCCAGTGGGGATCCTGCAGAGTCACAAAACCTCCATGCACAACACCTGTGTGTTTCTGGAAACTGTTGCTGGCAGCTGCCACTTATACTTTTTGCTGGGCATAGACCCCAAGGGATATGCAACTACCAACAGCTGTTTATTTAAGATAGTTTTATACAAGATCAGGCAGTACCACCAACATGCTGCTCCTCTAATAGGAAGGTACCAAGATCTATCACTACACAGGAAGTTCTTGCTGTTGGCAGACTGTTACATCACTCAATAAAAGTTTGCAAGTATATTCTGCCACACTTTATGTCTTGGCAGATTACTGATTCCGGAAATAAAGCTTTGCAAGCATATCCTTATACGCAGCAGCTGATAAAGTGTGGTGCTATGCACAGCACTGACTGCCTTTTCCAGTTCAACTATTGCTTTTATCCAATAAAACTTAGATTGTTCCTGATTCATGCCAATTTCATCTATACTGAGTTTTGCCAAGACTGAACTCAAATTTAACTGCTCTCCTATGTGGTATAGAAACACAGCAATACAGGATATCCTATGCTGGAAGGGACACATAAGGATCGTTGAGTCCAACTGCTGGCTCCACACAAGACCACCCAAAATTCAAACTGCATTTCTGAGAGTGCTGCCCAATCACTTCTTGACATCTGTCAGCCGTGGGGCCATGTCCACTGCCCTGGGGAGACTTCCAGTGCCCAGCCAACCTCTTGGTGAAGACCGTTTTCCTAACACCCAACCTGACTCTCCCTGACACAGCTCTATGCCATTCTCCTAGATTCTTTTGCTGTCATCAAAGAGATCAGCACCTGCTCTTTCACTACCCTCATGAGGAAGCTGTAGGCCACCATGTGGCCTCTCCTCAGTCTCCTCTTCTCTGGGCTGAACAAATTAAGTGGCCTCAGTCATTCCCCACACATCTTGCCCTCCAAACCCTTCACCATCTTTGTCACTTTCCTTTGGATGCCCTCTAATAGTTTTATGACCTTCTTACAATGTGCTACCCAAAACTGCATACAGGTGAGACTGCTGAGCAGAGTGGGACAATCCCTTCCCTCACTCAGCTGATAGCGTTGGGCTTGAAGCACTCTAGGGTATGGCTGGCCCTTTTGGCGGTAAGGGCACACTGTCTCATATTCTACTTGACATCAACCAAAACCTATAGATCCTTTTCTGCACGACTGCTCTCCAGTCTCTGGTACCCCAGTTTGTACACATATTCAGAGTTTCTTTGTCCCAGGTGCAGAATCTGACACTTTCGTTAAATTTCATGCTCTTGGTGCTTGCCCAGCTCTCAATTCTGTCTGTACCACTAGTAAATCAGAAGAAGTCAGTGATGTCTCATTAACATTTTTCCTATTTAACTTTTGAATTCTCATTGCAAAGGTAAAAGATGTATGATGAATTTTAAATATCAAGAAAATTGTTGAGGTATATTTGAACTTAGGTTTCAGATCAGTGCACAGCAGAGAAAAAAATCTAAGAACACTGTGCCAAGAGAAGCTATTGTTAAAGCACAAAAATGTTAGTCTAAAATTACATGTATTCCAACAACAGCTATCAAAGAGATTTCTGAGGGGCAAAGATACACATACATCATGTCTTTCAGCATTATAAGGAACAATTTGAGAACAACACTTTGAAAAATAATCCAATAAGTATGAAATTATCAACATTAAATAGGTGAATATCTTTTAGGGCCCGGATACTTAGAGTTTAACACCCTCACATCTAGGTGACAGGTCTCTTCAGTGCACACAGCTCAACCCATCCTTCTGTGTTGAACATATCCCAGAGTAAGGGCACTGATATGCCCCAACTTTGTTAGTGTCTGAGCTAAGGTCACTTCACGCTACAAACACAAGAACAGAAAATGACAAAGAAGTGTTTGGCTCTTTCCTTTCTTGATTTCCTCTCCGAAGAGGAGGTTCATCACTGAAAACAGAAAGGCTCTTACAAGTTGTTTGTGCCCTCTACAACGGGCATTGCAGGTTGTCCATGCCCCCTACAATGGGCACAGAGTTAGTAACCCCAGAAACACACACATCATAAACTCTTGCCAAAAGCAGACAAACTGCCTGGTAGCCTAAAGAGCCCTTCTTTGTCCACAAGGCAGAACAGTTTCAGCCAATAACAGGCATCTCTGGAGATTTGTTAGTGCTCTCCTTTGACAAAGTAGATAAAATTACTAATGCTTGCTCTGAGCTGTATTCAATTGATGTAGTATCTCAAAAGAGAGAGACTGTGCAGCATTTCTGGGCCTCTGTTTCAATATTTCAATCCCTCACATAATTTCTTTACTGCAGCTTGTGCCTGTTGCCCTTTAAGCCTTGGCTCTGGACCACCAAGAAGAATATCAATCTATAACCGTCTGCAACTACCTATTAGGTAGTTAAAAAAAGCCCTTACATGCCCCCTTAACCTTTTTATCTCTGGGATAAACAAACCCAGCTCCTCATATACCAGGTGCTTTTGTGTCTACAGTTCATCATATACTACACACTCTGTACTGTTAATCATCTTGTCCCTACATTGAACTTGCTTTCATTTGTCAGCCTTATACTGGGAACCCAGAAGTAGGTATAATTTTTGAAATGTGGCCTCAGTTGCTAAAAAGAGAAGAATAATCGCTTCCTTCAACCTGTTGGTTACACAGTTGTGATACAGCCCAATCTACTATTAGTGTTTATCCATACTAGAAGACCACAAGTGCTAGTTTACATTCAACTTGCTGCTCAACAGGATCCAGAGGTCCTTTCTTGTCAAGGTGCTTTCCAGGTGGACAGTTCCCACAGCCTGTTATAACCCTGTGGGTTTATTCCTTCTCATGCACAGTCTTGACACTTGCCTCTGTATATTTTTGAGAGTTACCTTAGAAATAAGATCATAGGTCAGTTCTCAAGGAAGACACTGAAGGTAAGCAGTGTTGGGTAAGACATAAGGCCCCTTGCCTGCTATTTGAATGGATGTGAGACTTTGGGTATAAGACAGATGATGAAGAAGATCATTATAGGACTAAATACAGGACAGGTATTTGAGCAAATTCAGTGATCTCACAAGTAATCCATTCTGATTCGGCCAGATTTTACTTAGCTGCAAAACAGCACACGAGAAGGTTAGCATTCAATAGAAGCCTGAATTAATGTGACAATACAGGAAGAAAGTAGACTTGAAAACTCCAAATTAAAAAGACCTGCTCTTTTCTCTCAGCCACAGAGAGAATCAGCAGCAAATTCCTGATAGCTTCTTTGCTTCTCCTGGATTCTTAGCAGTGTTCCACATCCTAGCAGTACGAGCCACATGTGTCCTTTTACCTCAGCAGTAAAAAAAACTATATTGCAGGCCTCATGTTGTTCAAACCCAGTCAGTATGCACCCTATTTTTTATAAGCTTTGCTGCTTTTATTTCAAGTAAGTCATACATTTACTGGAAAATTGCTTAGAGTTATGACCAGATAAAATTAAGTCTGATTTATCTGATTTAACTTTGCTTCTCGAAATGATGGTGAGTATCTTCTATATTCATAACGTATTTATTGTGATAGAGAAAAATCATTTTTGTAAGAAGAATTAAAATACCTTTTACAAGCTTCCTTCTAGAACTCCCATGTACACCCATGCATGTATATAATTCTCAAAATTTACATATTTTCAAATTTTTGCTATACTCACTACTCACTAATCGTTGTTACAACTACGGGGTTTCCAGGTATTCTGCCACTGTGCAGATCTCTTTGTTCTCAAGAAAAATTATTAGAAGTTTCATTTATTTTCCCTTCTCTTAAGCATACATATACACCCTGGCTAAAGGCTTCTTCTCACTATGGAAGTAGGCTACATTTTCTTCTTCTAGTAACAAATACAATAAACACACCCAGGACAGCTCCGAATTTTGTGTTGCCCTTATTAAAACAAAGTACTATGTGCTCCTGTGGTTTAACAATGCAAGGAAAAAAAGAATGATAGTAATAAAAAGTTATTTTAGTGTCCCAGCAAGCCTTAGAATATGTTGTTAAGAATTACTCACCAGAGTCAATGAAAGTTTGACTTTGTTAAAGTTTGCTCTTAAAATCTGTTTCAACTACCAACGCTTAGTTAAGTATCAAAAAACTCAAGTTTCTTGTGTTATTGTTCAAAGTTAAGACACCTTCATATTCAGTATGCTGTAAGCTATGACTGTTTTACAAAATAGTCTACTAAAACCTCACCTTGACCATAAAATAAGCTTTAATCTTGTCACTGCAATGTTTGTCGTTTTATAGTTTGGAGCATGAAAACTGTCAACGTGAGATCTTTTCAGATGGCCAACTTCACTGATATAATTCTGATAACCATATAATTGAAGAATTATTGTACTCTTTTAGTATGTATTGCATATTTAGATCTGCAAACAAAACCTAATCACCCCTCACTAACAGACCTGGAAATGTATAATAGTATTTCTAGCCACAACAGAATGTGTTGGGTTGGATTCTTAGTTGGTAAATCTTGTAAAAAAAAAGAAGGAAAAAGAAAAAAAAAGACTAATATGTACACTCAGAATTGTACAAAAGTGATGAAAAATCACCATTTGTCTCCAGGGACAGATGCTCAAGGTTGATATCAATTTATTTATTTATATGTGTATACATAAAAGTGTTTAGTAGTAAGTTAGCACAAGTTGAAATGCTTCTGTAAGTCTTACTTTACAGCAAGTTAATTTCCTCTTAATAAAGGGCTCTTTTTGCCATTCTCTGTTCTTCTAGAAAAGAGTTTAAATGCAGTAATTGGATTTGACAGCATGGAAGGATTTGTAAATAGAACAGGTGAAAATGTAACTGGCAACAATTAAAAGCTAATTATCTGCAGATATCAACTGGTTACCAGCTGTTCTAAATCCTACAACAAAACATATACTATGAGGGAAAATCATATGCTATAGGGAGAAGTATTAGTAAAGTTTACCAAGATGGTAGAAGATAGGTGGGTGATTTGGTTCTAATCTAAATAAGTCTGATTCTAGATGGTCTCCTGTGAATAGCTACCCTCTGCAATTCCTCATGTTGGGAATTAGTGTTGATTCTTTTCCTGGATGCACTAGATTTTAACCATTGTGAGTTGTCAGTGTTAAGAATGCATATTCCTGATTTACTTTGCTCTTAACTTCGGTGGAATTACTCATATTAACAAGCTATTGATACTGATTTGCTGTTTTCAGCCTAGCTGAGGAACAGAACCAGCAAATCAGAAGGACTGCGAAAGGGGTCTGAAAGAGATTTTTGTGTTTCACACTAGCAGTAAAATGAAAGCACAGCGAGTTTCTAAGTGCTTTCTTGATTCCTTTCTTTTGTCTAGTTGCCTTTTATCCAACATTAATTAATGTAATTGCAATAATTTCATAGTCCAGTGGAGACTAACTAATGATACTGGAGCTATGTTCTCTTTCTGCAATAAATCAAGAAAGCACTTCATATTAACATAGCCTTCCCCTTCTTCCCACCACATCATATTAAAGAAGATAAATATTTCTTTTTCTTAGCTTAGGGTCTGGTGGTTAGATCACTCCCCCACGAGGTGGGAAGGTCTGATACAATACTTAGTTGTGCCTGGGGCAAGTTCAAATCCAATGCTTCAGCCATTTGAGAGCACACAGTTCTCCAGTCTTGGGAGGAACAGTCTCCGCAGCTTCCATTGAGTTTGTTCCTTGGTGTAGAAACCAGCATAAGATTTATGGAGCTAGAAGAGTGAGCATATTTAAGTAGCTAGGAAAGTTTCCTAGAATGCAGCAGGCCTATTGTTCCAGAAGTGTCTCTAAGCAATTTTTGGTCAAAAAGAAACAGACCAGGATACTGTTCCAGTGGTGGAGACTGGCTGGGCTTCATATGATTAAAGGAAGCATAAATCTGTATTCCCAGAAACAGTCTTCCAAATAAACCCCTGCAGAAGGTGAGGAAACACTACATGTGCAGTCAAGCCTTTCCACCAGAAGACACCGCCGCTGGCACTGACGAATTGTTGAAGTGATATGTAGGAAGAGGAACTGCTGGTGCTGCTGCCTGACCTTGTGTGTGAGAGGCCCAGAGCTAGCCAGCACAATTCCTGCTTTCCCAAGCTCACACAAAGAGAGAAGGAAGGGAGGAAACTAAAAGTGCATTTTGTTAGGTACTGTTGCCGTATCTGTCCTGCCTGGTTACTGCCAGTTAAAAATGATAATCTGAGGGCAAGAACATGTTAGAAGAATCTGCAAAAAGCACAGCAGCTATTGTGAGAAAAGGCTCTGGTTGCATACATTTAATTTTTCAAGTGCATGGATGTATCTGGAGTGGCAAGTCCATGGTCTACAGCTGAAGTTATAAATAAAAGCCTGGGATATTCCTACTTCCTGCTTTATTAAAGAAAGATTAGTGAATATGAAAGGAGGAAGGGAGGAGACAAAACTTAAAAAGGCCTAGGGTGGGGAGTAGCTTCTTCAAATATGAAATTCATTTTGTTACATTTTCAGGAAGAAAATATATATATTCTCCAAATGTAAACACTATAGACAAGAAACTGTCATCTTGCCACAGGATTCCAACACAAATTTTCCAGGCTGCGAGCTTACACACAGCATATTCAGGCAACAAGTTGTCATGCACAATTCTGTACCTGAATTCTCTGTGTTGAACAAAAACCTACTTTTTTTCTAGGCACAAGAGGTTAAATTGACTGGCATATTACTGAGTAGAGCTGGAAATATGTAAATATTCCACCTGAAGGTAAATCCTGAGCCTGATTTCCAGCCAAGAGCATCTCTGAAGTGAGGCATGCCTAGAGACGTAATGTTTACCATTCTTTTTCAAGTCAAAAAGCTTGTGAATTCGTGGAAGGAAAACAAGACTTGCCACGTATTTTATTTTTTTATTTTTTAAGCTGGCACCTTATTCTAGGTAAGAATTGTCTTCCTAGTTACTAACCTTTAGGTCAATAATAATAATAATAAAGGATGAGGCCATGTGTAGGGAAAATTAAAACCCTTCTGAGTGAGATCAAGAGCAATTCATAAGGAAATATCTGAAGTCTGCAGACTGTTTGGAGGCAACCACTCGGGGAGCACTGAAAAGAAGGATCAGCCCCTTGGACACAGCATCACTTGTGTCAGAGGAGCTGTTGTTCCATAAACTGAGGTACACTGCTGTTGCCAAGGTGTAATTCTCTGCCATGGTGCTGGTTTTACTCTCACTGATGCCATAGGTTGTCAGCAGAAGTGCCCCAGTAGGTGGAAACAATCTGCACATTCAGTGTATAAACATTTGGGGAAAGGAAAGAAGGACAGCTGCGGGATGTAGAAGACATTACATCCTCTGCACAGTCCAACCAGCTGATCTTTTGAACAGTGTGGGAACTGTGACCAATGCAGAAGGCCTGCAAAGGTGGTTTCTTTGTTTGTTGTTGTTGTTGCTTTTAATAAAAAAGAGAGGAAAGAGGGCCACGGGTTAAAATGAAGGCAAGACACTGAGTACACACACTGTAGGTGAGGATTTCCATCACTAGGTTATGGTGTGAAGCATGACTGATAAATCTTTCTGTCCAGTGACTTCTAAATTATTGTCAGCATATGGTCATGTAGGTACATATAAGAGTGGTGTTTTACTTCCATTAATCTTGAGTACTTCAGTCTCTCACTCTTAGAAAGGTGGGAGAAATGGGTGTTGAACCCTCCTTTAGCTGAATAATTCTTTAGCAAGAATAATTCTCCCTTAGATCTCCCACTTCCCTAGCAAAGAATATTATATAAAGAGTAGCAGCAGCAATTGCATTTTATGCAGAGCTTAATGCAGCTGGCATATGTTAGGTATGCTTTGATAACATCTTCCAGATCAAAGCCCTAGGGAACTGGGGCAGGGTGGGGGGGAATAGAGGAATGCCTGATTTGGGATCTTGGTTTGACTTAATCGGGAGGTAAGTACTAGGCTGTTCACTTCTCTCAAAGAAAGGAATTTGGGGTATGCATAAGGATACCACTACTTGAGAAACCCAGAAAAGGTATAGCAGTTAGGGAGCTTAGGTGCTTCCTGCAATATGTAACAGGAGGTTTTGGAGTCACAATTTTGGGAGTTTGGTGCTGATTTCTTTAACTTCTCTATTTAGCATAGTTACAGTGCTCTTTCTTTACTCTCTTCCACCACTATGCATTCATACTGAGTGAGAGGTAGAACTCATCTAGGACTGAGAAGGAAGGTTAACCTGCAACCTTCATGGTGATCCTTCTTGAACCATCCAATACTTGCTAGTTGCACATCCAAAAGAGTATTTATATATTCTATGATGTGCCTCGCTGTATTAGATTAAATTGATTTTACTAAAATTTATTTTTCTCATCAAATAAAATGCACTTCATTCAGAAGAGTGGCTTTTTGAGAATTGGAATTTTTCTGAGAATGGCAATATCCCAAGACATTTTATTTGAAGTTTAGTGACTTACCATGCTTCTGTAACATCTATTTCTTCTAATATTAGTCATGAAAATTGGTATTAGGGAAATAAGAGACTTTCCTTGTTATGATCAAACTAGTCTGCCTTGTAAATTCTGCATAGATACAGACACATTTCCATCTGCTTTAGGCTTCTTTGTTGTCAGTCACATATGTTCTGAGAAATACTCCTTATATTTTAGCACTAGACCTAATCAGATCATTCACAGTAAATAATTTATTTGAACAAATTAAGACTTTTCTGTTTGTTAATTGTTCATGAGCTTCTTGTGATTTCTTGAATTTATTTATTATTCAAAGTATTTACACAATGACTTCTATGAAAAACTTAATGAACAAATCTTTGTGTACTGTTTGTGAACAATATGTCAATACTGAGCTTGGAGCTGTTGCTCAGTTTTTGTTAGAGGCTATTTAGCATGTTATTATTATCGAAGATGTCTTATATGAATACTTGCTATCAAAATTTCAATATCTGTATTTTGTAATACCTAGTAGTGGATTATAATGTGCTGGAACTGCATATATCCCTAATGTAAACCTTTCATTTCTAAACTTGAAAATACATCATGCATCTCCTTTTAAAAGAGATTTCATTTTTATACAGGTGGATGTAGAAAAGGGTTTGTTTTTTCTTAGGTAGTGAGCCTCCATTTGCAGTTCATGTCTGCTCTTTGAGTCTGTGGTTGGAAAAAGAAAAAAAAATAATAACCTATCTGTTGTTTTATGTATGAGAACTGTTGCTGTTAGAACACAGAGTAATCCACTGATGTATGGCTGGCTGTCTTATTCTTTCTTCTTTTAATACCCATGCTAGATTTGTATATTAAAATATAGCCTTAATGTTGTGTATGTGAAAAGTTAAGTATTTGTCAATAAAATATCTTGAGCACAGGTTTCCTCTTCAAAAATTAAAACACATTCATATGAAATAAACAATGCTCTCTTAGTTATTTATTTATGAATTACAGTATCAAAAGTGAATGCTAAAAATATGTGTTTATAGGATTTTTTTCAGAAAATTTGATAAAACAAAATGATTAATTTAATGATGGAATTGCTTATTTGTATTTTAAAACTAATTAAATGAATTTTTATTTCTTTTATTAAATGTTACAGAGGCTTTCTCTGTAATTATTTTAATTAGATGCATTAAATCTTTCTAAGACATTCAATACAGAAAACTAAACTGAAAAAGCACAGCTGTTTTATGACTTTTAATTCTGTTTAAAGCACACTAACCATGATCTTATTTTGATTCATCACAGCACTTGTGTAAGATTGTTGAAAAGACATTAAGCAGGGTATACTTATCTCCCTTTATATTCCTTTGGAAATGTCATTCACGTAGCACCAAAATGTTATGTTTTGGTAATGTTGGTGCTTATTTGACATAGAACTGACAGGTGATGTCTAGGCATTATGCAGCGTTGTTAAAAATTACGTAGAATGGACAACTGCATCAGTACAGGAGGGAGAAAGCTGGTGAAATTTTGAGGAAAAAATCTATTACTGGATAAAATTCACAAGTGAAGTTATACAAATTAAATAAAGAAGAGAAGATGCATCAGTGGGAAGGCTAAAAGGAAAATTCTACAACATAATCTATCAGGCCTGCAGTAATAAAATAAAATGGAGGAAAAATTCCTGAAGACAAGTAGGGCAGACTAAAATAGCCTATTTCATAGGCTTGCACATCTTATTCTAATCTGCAAGAAACAGATTTTATTTCTTCGTTAAATCCTGAAGTGAGATGTCAGAGAGAAGTATTCAGATCACTTGTGTACACATGGGGATTCTCATCTACTATCTGCCATTAAGTTGATTACAATCTCTTAGAAATTTCCATTGAAAGTGCAGATCCTTTCTTAAGAAATTTGAGCTTTTTTGGTATTGAGCTGATAATTTTTCTTAGCTTTATATACAAGATCACTTAGAGTAGACTACAAATCATGCTTTTCCTTGTGGGGCTTTCTGGACCATAAGGTAATAACATCATATACTAATTGCTGGAAGACATGGCTTTTTATATAGAGGATAATCGTAGCTCTCATTGTAGAGTTTGCTCTACAAGAGTAGAAATAGCAGTTAGAAGGGCTAGTGGGTACAAAAAGAGGCCCAGTGCCTGGCTGTAGAATCACATCCAAAGTGCAGTGGTCAATGGCTCAGTGTCTGGATGGAGAATGGTGATGAGTAGTGTCCCCCAGGGGGCCAGTGCTGGGACCAGTGCCCTTAATATCTTCACCAATTACATCAACAGTGGGATTGAGTGCACCATCAGCAAGTTTGTAGCTGACACCAAGCAGTCGGGTGTAGTCAGCACACCAGAAGGAAGGATGCCATTCAGAGCGACCTAGACAGGCTCATGCTGTGGGCCAATGAGAAACTCATGAGCTTCAACACAGCCAAGTGCAAGGTCTTGCACCTGGGTCAAGGCAGTCCCCACTACCAATACAAACTGGGTGTTGAAAGGATTGAGCACAGCCCTCTGGAAAAGAACTTGAGGGTACTGGTGGATGGGAAGCTGGACATAAGCCAGCAATGCGCCCTCACAGCCCAGAAAGCCAACAGTATCCTGGGCTGCATCAAAACAATCATGACCAGCAGGTCGAAGGAGGTGATCCTGTCCCTCTACTCTGCACTGGTGAGACATCACCTGGAGTACTGCATCCAGATGTGGAGTCCTCAGTACAGGAGAGATATGGACATGCTGGAGTGCATCCAGCGGAGGGCCACAAAAATGATCCAAGGGATGAAACACCTCTTCTATGAGGACAGGCTGAGAGGACTGGGGCTGTTCAGTCTGGAGAAGAGAAGGCTGTGAGGTGACCTGGTAGAGGCCTTTCAGTATCTAAAGGGGAGCTACAGAAAAGAAGGGGACAGACTCTTCAGCAGGGTCTGTGGTGACAGAACAAGGGGAAGTGGCTTCAAGCTTAAAGAGGGTAGATTTAAGTTGGACATAAGGAAAATGTCTTTTACACTGTGGCGAGGAACTGGAACAGGTTGCCCAGAGAGGTGGTGGATGCCTCATCCCTGGAGACTTTCAAGGTCAGGCTAGACTAGCCGCTGAGCAACGTGATCTAGCTGTGGATGTCCTTGTTCATTGCAGGGGAGTTGGACTAGCTGACCTTTAAAGGTCCTTTCCAACACTAAGCATTCTATGATTCTATGACTGAATATGAACAGGTCTCAGAAAAAATTAAGAAAAGCTTACCTAGCTACTTGTTCATATCTGTTTATGATTTCTTTACTGAGTAGAATTTAGACAAATATTTGAAACAGAAAAGAAAAATGGTTCCAAATAGTAAAATAATTTCTCTCTCATGTGTATTCTCAGGTCTTGCATTTGGGCCATGTACATTGCAGAAATGTTTGTTCACTCTTATGCTTTCTGATGGAATGAAGTTGTATCCTCTTAAAAATAGAGCCAAGAATGGTTCTGGGAACAATTCATTTCAGGAATAGCTTTTGATAGTAGATATGTGTACTACTGCACTTATCTTGGTGTATTCTAGTCTAGCCTACCCTTATAATCTTTCCATTCCCATGAGCTTTTGTGTCCCATGACATTAAATTACTTCAGAACATACCCCTCACTTCTAATACTCTGTCTCAAAATGAATAATAATAAGTTAGCTATGGATTATAACCTATGATATATCACATAGGACCTACAGAACTCAGAGCTGAACAACATAAGCTGACGCCTCCAAAGTGGAATGGATGTGAGCTCAGGGGCTGGACACCACTCCCAGGAGTTATCTCACTTATCCATGTGGACAGAACATACAGGCTGCAACCTGCTAGCCATAGGTCTCTTGCTCAGTGTTTGACAGAGCACCTAGGTGCAGGAGTTTGGGATGATGATACGAAGTACTAAATGGATAGCCCTGGAGATACTTTGTAAGACAGTATCTAAATAATCTTCAGTGTCTTGTTTTAGCTGTCATATCCAGGTGATATAGGGACGAGTAAATCCAGAATTACACTAGAATAGTTCAAGATGCAAAACAACACTTTGTCTATGGGACAGTCACTTAAACTTTGAAAAAGTAAGCAATGCTTTGCAACAAACTGACTGGCAAATTTACAGTCAAGCACACGCTGCTCAGTGGAACTTCTTGGCCATAGCTCACGTTGCCTGGCCCTTGTGCTTCATCCTGTCCTTTTAGTTGAAGAACTTTTACTTCTTCAACAGTGGGCAGGGAGGAAGAAATGAAAGGACATGATGTTCATTGCTGTAGTTACAGTGGGGAATTTGAAGCTACTGTTGGAAATTGTAATTGTGACCAGTTTTTTCATGTGTTAATTTAGTAGTATTGCAGTGCAATAGTCTGTGGGAACAGCAGACTGAAAGCAGTGGGAGTTATGCAATGACATGCTTTTGAAAATTCTAATAAACATTTTCTTTTATATACATAAATACTTTTTAAAAAGCCCTGCATGTTTGTGACTCATGAAAAATGAAATCAGTGGGTCTTGCCTGCTTAATGGATACTCTGGGGATAAACGTTTTTGAGAGTCTGAAAGCTTCGGTACTTAGGACCACTTCTTAATCAAATATCTGGATATATGAAATTTTATTCCTTCCTAGAAGGGTCCATTTTACACATATCAATAATGCCATTGCAAAGGCTACATGCCTATCATGTCTTCTAAAGATATCAAGTGTGTAAAGTTGGGGATACTTTGTTTTGTGCATGGCACTCCCTAACGTGATTTCTCTTGCTGCTATGCCCTGGCCCTGGCGGCTGCTGCAGATCTCAGGGTGGACCAGGCCCATCCTGTGAGTCACAGTGCAGGATCCACCTTGCCTTTGGATTATGCCTCTTGGCTTCTGCATGTTCAGCATCACTACAGATAAATTTTGCTCTCACACTGTACAAATCAATGAATCTATTCTGTTGTCTTTCCTCATTGTTTTCCAATCTTTTTTTTTTTTTCAAAGAACTTGTGTCAGAGACTGTGTCATGCAGAAGTAATGGATGTGGCTGAGAGCAGAGAGGACTGTGATAATCTTTGCATTGAGTCATGCATGTACATATACAAAAGCAACAAAAAGTTAATCTCTCAAGTAAGATTAGTTGGGATTTTACCCAGGGTTTAATTTGACTGTTAGTATAATATCCATTATATATATACAAGCATTTGTTTGTTTCATGTTGTTTGGGTTTGAATTTTTCTTTTACATTTTTTTTCTTTTTTTTTTGTTATGACCTCATCTGCTTGTTTTTGCATTGATCCATCTCATCCTGCTTTCAGCTTCATGCTCCCCCTCCCCCAGACTTTCTCTGCTTTTGTTTTTCTTCTGACATCATAGTGGCAGCATGGCAAAGCAGCACAGAGATCTTCTTGCTTCAATTCAATTTGGCTTGCCTGTATTGCTCTGTTTCTTCCTGAAATTGTATTGCCATTTCCAGAGATGACATAGCAATATTTCACTTGAGTTTACTTGCCATTTTAAGTGGACCTTCATGGATTTGCATTAATGATATGAAACAATGGCTAATATCACTACAGAGCAGAGAAAGGTATAATGAAATTAGTGTAGCTCATTGTCTGCTGTGCACTGAATTGGCAAAGAAAGTCAAATCACAAATTGCTATAATATCTATAAAAATCCTGCAGGATCAGTCCTACCCTATCCTCAAAAAGCTATGTATACTGATATGCAAACATGTTTAGGGCTAATCTGCTTTTCTCTGAGGAAAAATTAAAGCTGGTGAACCGAATAAGAATACTAGATGCAAAGATTTCAAAACTGCTTTGCAGCTCTTCCAAAATACAGCCTGTTCTGTTTTGTTTCTGGAAAAAAAAAAAAAAAAAAAAAAAAAGTACTTTTAAATATCTCTGACTGAACTGTTTTGCAATGCTCTAAAAATTTCAAAAAGTTGGTATATTGAAATAAGATACAAACCAACAGAAAACCCCATAATCTTTCTGTGATTCACATTTCTGAGCAGACAGCAGCATTGCACAACATCCTGAGATTTGAAATACGAAGGGATCCTGCCTCCAGATGAAACTTCATGGGGATTTCAGGCAAAATATAATTATTTCATATAATTATATTATATACGAGCAGAATATAATTATGCAAAGTTGGAATTTTGTCAGGACACTGTGGTGAGCACCTATGCTTTGTGAAAAGCTTATGGGGATTTTTAATTACAATAAGTGGTCAGAATCTTAGTTTGATGTCTCAGCCAAGAGATGAATCGATACTGAACTACTAGACTCTCAGTACATGCCTGGGTAGTACGAAAATAACAGAACCATTAGGCAGCCTGACTCACCTTGTAGTGATGGCAGAATGGGCTGTATCTGAAATCTGGAACAATGATTAAAAAATACTGTTGCTATTCTACAGAAGAACAGTGATTATGAGGCATGTAACTGTATTCAGGATTCTTTCATTCTGAGGGAAAGATACGCATCTGCTAAACATGCAGATATGTTATCTGTTCACTTTAGAAACACTTAAACAACTGAGCATCTATCCTTAAAAATTACCACAGAGTGGAATAACTTTTAAGAAGTTATCACGCTATGGAATGAGTCTTATAAAATGAACTCATTATGAGTTGTAGAGCCTTCAATCAGCAGAGTGGATATTACACTGGATAGCTGAATACCCAAAAGTTTCTTAACTGGTTCAGTCCTATCTGTCTAATCTATCTATCTTCTCATGTCACACCCAGCTCTACTGTATCTGAATGTCTTCCAAGTCTCTCTGGGGCAACAATATTTTTTTCATTATTTTTGATAATGTAATATAAACTGGAGGCTACGGTATCATTATTTTATTACTATCCCTGAGATGTTTTTGTCAGATGTTAATTCATAATGTTGCAAAGTTCTTTCAAAAGAACAGAAATTAGAGTTGATACTTTGGGAAAATATTTTGTTTTAGTGCTCCTTACTAGCTTTTTAACTTCTCTATGTGGGTTGTGCCAGGTGTTTCCAACACTTTAACAGGCTACCGATGTTCCTAATTTTAGAATTTTTTATCAGGCTTTTTTTTTTTTTTTAAATACTTGAGGATGTTTATATTTTGATTAAGAACCTGGGCTGAGCAGAGAAAATACAATTCCGATTTCCAGCTGGCACAGATCTTTATGTAAGGGCCCATACGATAATATTCCTTTGAGTTTGCTTTAGGTTTGCAAAGCGATGACAACTGTGCACCTCACAGATGAAAGCGCACGCAGTCCTGTCTGAGTGGTGCCAAAGTATTATGGATTGAGGGTGCCTTCTGTGTTCTTCAGGATGCTGGAAGGAGAATGAACAAGGCAAGTAGAACTAACTAAAGTGCTCTCCTGCTTTTTTTCTGCAGCTAACATACAGAGTCACATGTAACAGGTAATAAAATGTGCTTGTCCGTAGGCTCTGCATGTGAGGCAACCTGATTGCCAGAAACTTAGACTCATGCAAAATATGATCCATAGACAAAAAGTCAACTTAACTTTAGCAGAGCTGCTACTGGCTTCACTATAATTAAGTGCTAATCGTAGGGGTGTGCTGTTTTGCAAGGCATTAAACCAGTTTCCTGAGCGGATAAACTCCCGGGTCAAAGGCCAGGGAGTTTACTCTGTCAGGAGACCAGAATCACTGCTGAGAAAAGCAGCACACCTGTCCTGTTATTGTGATTATGAGACAAATGTGAATACAGCCAGTAAAACAAAGTGACTTGAAAGTCTGGAAAATTTATTGACATAATTGGAAAGAGCAGTGTATTGTATGCGTGGCAAGCACGGAGTCGGGCTCTGCCGGCCCCATGAGACAGCACTGAGCTCTGGAAACTGAAGCAGGCAAATGGGAGGTGGGTGCAGGCAGTGTGGGGCCACTGCTGCTCTACGTGGTTTTGGGAAAGTCGCCTGAACTCTCTAAGGGCATGCTGTCCTAGAGATAAAATGTGGGTACTGGTTAGTAAACACAGAGGTGTTTTCAAATGCAAATAACGAATGTATAGCTCTTTGGCATAGCATGATGGAAAGTTTAATCTATAGAAAATAAAAGTGGTGTCTGTTCCACATGTTTCAGCAAATAAGAATTTAAAGAACATATACCAACAAAAGAGCCATGTAATTTCATGAAAAAGAAGAAAAAAAAGCCTTTGACCATAAGTTAAAATAACTTTGCTCCATTCACTGGCTTAGAAAGAACGGAAAAGTGAGAGGTGCTGTGATTTTTATCACCAGAATGCCACATTTATCAACAAGTAATTGGACTGCTAGTAAGGACTGGTAGGGAACATCCATCCCAGCATGAAATGTGGATTGGCTGAGAGTCTGCATAAACGTAGCTCTCCTCTGTTCACCCTTGTGTTTGATACAAGAAGATCCCTCTCAAAACTGAGCAGCCTTCTCATGGCATGCAAGCAGAAAGATACCACAGCCAGATATCAAAGAGGTTGGAAAAGGAGAAAAGAGCCCCTCCTGCATGTTCATCTACTCCTAAAAATGTAATTTTCCTTGCCTCCTATGCTAGATAATCTGCTATCAACAGCATTAGTTAAATAGTACCTTAGAAGTTAGGTCTAAGGTTGAATCACACCTAAATGTCTCTGAGACTTAGGTAAATGACAACTGTTAGCCTGTTAGCACTCATCCTGTTTGTCTTCAAGGTGGTGAGATGATGGTTTTCTCATATATAAGATACTAATGTGTATACACACATAATGTGGAGATTATAAAAGACTGAGCCAGACCCTTCTGTATGCTCACTGACAGAACAAGAGTCAATGGACACAAAACAACAGCAAAAAAAAAGGAATTCTATTTAACACTAAGAGAGTTGTTTGGTTGGTTTATTTTATTGTGTGGTCAGGTCATGGAATAGAAAATGTGTGAAGTATCAGAAGCTTGGAGATATTCAAAACCAGGTTGGATGCAGGCCTGAAGAACCCTGCTCGGAGCAGAGGGGTTGGACTACCTCATCTCCAGAGCTGCCCTTCGTTCTCAACTGTTCTGCAAGTCTGTTGAAAGAATAATCAGCCTTACAACCAGTGTGATGACTGTTGATGTTTGAGTAATTCACCTTTATCTTTACTGGTGGAGAAAACAAAATGTGTGACTTTCATACCTCCTTGTTGGAGCTTACAGTATTAATGGACTTGTAATTAGATTTTTAAAAATCTGGATGCTACTGATTTTCAGTGGCACAGAACTAATTTACGTACAATGATTCTTCACTCACTGCAGCAATACTATATGGTTGTTATAGAAGGCTTTATTTATAGATCTCCAGAGACGTTGCAGATGCGCTGTGCAGTTACACCTGATTTCATGCAATCCTAGAAAATCGTAGTGGAAAGGACTTTAATCCCAAAGCAAATTAGGCTAATCTGTTAGATAAAGCTCTTAAGGATCTCCAGGATGAAGAATCCAAGACTTCCCCAGGCAATCTGCTACCTTACTTGGAGGAAGCTTTCCTTTACAGCAAAAGTGAATCCTCCTCCCTGTAATCCTACTTTTATCTATTCTGGCCATGAAAAAATAGGCTCATTTCAGCAGCCTTTTATGCACTTGAAAGTTTGATGTCTCTATTCTTGACTGAACAAAGCCATGTCTTCTAGATCTGTGATCACTCTCACTGACCATACCTGGACTCTTTCCAGTTAGTCCACATCTTTCTTTAATTTATACAAATGATGTAAGAGAGAAGTTTAGCTTTATAGGTGAAGTTCCTGCACACACAGGGTTTTTGGGAGTTGGGGAGAACAAGTCAGAAACAATGCTGGCTTTTGGAACAAAATGAGGCTTTTAAAATATTGCATAATATGCCTTAGAGGAAAAAGAATACCCTAGAATATCCTAAAGGTCTCTAATCCTTGTTTTCAGAGCAAGTACTTCTAGTGGTTTATGATGCTACTACTCTTCTGCCAAAGATTTTTGCCAGAATAACAATTTTGGATCTATGCACAAATATTAAGGCCAGATCATGATGCTCCTCTAATTTAACCTGTTGTATAAAACTCCTGCGTCAAGCCCAAGAGTTGCTGGTTGAGCTTGGCATATCTTTTAGGAAGACGGCCAATCTTGACTTAAAGACTGCCAATGATAAGGAATATACTAGATCCTTAGATAAATTGTTCCAATCGTTAATTACCCAACCTAATTGCTAGTTTGAATTTGTCCAGCTGAATCTTCCAGTCATTGGATACTGTTGTGCTTTTGTTTACTAAACAAATGATCCCTCTATTAGAAATATTCAGCTGCTCACTGTAAGGCTTTTTCAGATTCTTGCTCACTCCTGTAGCCCTCTTCTGCAGCATTTCTAATACACCAATATTTTATTGAGTGTATTCAATGTTTATTTATTTAGCTTACGAGAAACACTGGGGTTCAGTAATCATTTCCTGGTGTGCAGCCAAAGCTGTTCAAGATATTTCAGTTATTGAGATCAAATCTTTATGCTTGTGACCCATTGTGCGTGGATTTCTTCGATCTCATGTAGAATGTCTTGCACAAAGCTCTTCTCTCATCATCCAAAAACACAGTAGGTGAGGAGATTGAGCAAGCAATTTAACAGTTCAGTTCCACTTCTGAAGAGTGAGTGAAGCAACTACACACATGGACTTAAGAAGGCTTGGGTTTTGAATTAGCTAGTTGCTTCTTAAATTAAAAATATTAAAGATAAAAAATAAAAATAAAGATATAAAAATAAAGATATTAAAAATCTTAATATTTTCTTCTTTTAAAGGCTTGAAAATCATTCACAAAATCTTAGAAAGGTGAATAGAATTGTAGCCAGCTGTCTTCAGCTTGCTGCAAGGAGGTCCTGCTTAAAATCTGCAGTTTATCTTCTGGTAGCGCTACGAAGTCCTACCTTCTTCATAGGATTATTTTGTATCTGGTTTCCCTGGAAACTTTGAGCATAAACAGAAGATGTAGGCCTTTTGTATGCTGAGCACTTCTTAATGTTTGGCAGGTTAGACAAGTAGCTACTGCACATGTGCAGATTGACTCAAACGTGCGTGTACAGGGAGTGGGATTTCTCCTGGATGTGTTAACAGCACAGTCACTGAAAGTGTGGTATTTCCCAGACACATCCTGTCCCGACATCTGTGCTGCAGACAGTCTGCTTATGCACAGTTAGTTTGCCATATCTAGAATGTATCCAACATACTGCATTGTATGGGCCGCTAAGTCAGTCACTTCAATCCTGTGCTTTATCCTCAGCACTCCCAGATTTGACATTGTATGTACAGGCCCAACATCTCCTCGCCCAATGGACTCAATGAGAGCCACTCTGGAGGGCCTTATGGACTGATCAAAAGTATGTTATTATAAATTTCATTTTGTGGAAAATCCTAAGAAAAAAAGAAGTTTATCTTGTCTATGATTTTACTTCAAACTAGTTAATTTAGAATATATTTTATCCCAGCAATACTCTTTTCATTAATATTTCAGATTTTTAAGATAGCATCTTAGTGAAAACATGTAGTATTAGCACTGAAAGTTTCTCCTTCTCTACTTCTTTTTTTTTCCTTTGCTGATTCTTTTCATTGTAAAATCAGTGGAAATCTATTAATGTTGGCTAATTGTCAAAACATTCTACAAGCCCTGAGTTGTTTAATTCCACAGGTTCTGTACCACTGCACTCAAAACAGAATACAGACATTTAAATTGCCTATAAATGCTTTCTCAGACATTTTTTATTGCTCTTTTACTGTTTGTAGGTGTTAAAAGTCAAAGTGAGAAAAGTTCTAGATAAGATCAACTAGTCCTTTTTTGTTATTATTATTCTTCAAGGCTATGTTAGATAGTACTTCCTTCTAGCAAAGAGAAAAGAATGGGACCATCATTCCAAATCCTATCACATAAAACAAGGAAAGGAAAGAATCCAAGTAATGTTGAGAGAAGGCCATATGATGATAAGCATCTTCATTATCTGTGCCATACATAGTTTGCCTCTAAAATTACTTTGATCTAATACACAGTCTTTGATCTAAAGAAATTAACCATCTTTCCTTCTCTAGGTGAGATAAAACTAAGACCATATAGCCAGCTGTAGTGGCAGGTTACTTTATTTACTTCTTTCACTTTCCATTTTGCTTCCAGAAGGTGTGTGTGTGTGTGTGTGCTCCTTTACTCTTGATCTGTTTCTGGAGCAGCCAAATGTCTCCTTTTCAGAGAAACAGCCAGTTCACTTGAGGGTCTGCTCCAGGAGGAGTATTTAAATGATGCTTAATTTTGGTCCCCAGACTCCAGTAGTGTAGCACTCTCAAATGTCTTCCTACACTTATGTCCTGCAGCATGCTCCTTGGCATCAAGATTAACGTGGTGAATGACTACAGCAGAGTTTTGTCATTATTTCAGGCACTCAGAGGAAAAAAAAAAAAAAAAAAAAAAAAAAACCCTCAGAAAATTAACATTTGTTTTTCAAGACCAGAGGGGAATTATACACTACCTTATGGTTCCAGCACTTAGCAGCGTGAGTACAAGCCACAGCACAACGGAATGGAGAGCCAGGACTCAGCATACAGATATAGGTAGCTGTCAGAACCAGCAGAAGCCAATAGTAATTACATCAAAACAAACAAACATCCACCCATCTATATATTTGCATATTACTATATTTATAAATAAAAATGAATGTATGTATGACACCTGGGTTGGGTTTTCCAATTTAAAAGTTCTTCCTGCCTCAACAGCTATGATGTTTGGAGCAGGACTATACCATCACAACATTGCACGGGATTAAAAGTTCTATTGAGCTCGTGACTCAGAGTGTGCACTTCCTTGTTTCTTTTTCACCAAGATTATACAGATTTTAAGATGACAGCTACTGTTTGTTTAGCTCACAGAGTAAATGCTTTCACTTTTTACATTTTTTCTTTGTCCCTGCCTTCTGACTCACAATGACTGGCAGTCTTCTGTAGTCTCTTCTGGCTGATGCTGATGTCAAAGTGCAAAACAACAAATATATTTGACTACATGATAAAATCATGGGTTGGTCTCAGGATGTGTATCTCTATCTATTTAATTAGATAGCAATCAATCTGATTGCTCTGTTCAATACCTTTTCTCATCATATAGCATTTGTAGGAGCCAGTGGGTTACCCAGGTGGTTGTCATTCACTAGTTCAAAGTGGATGGTAGATCCTAAGGATGTATGTGTAGCTGACAGTTTTAAAGCAGACCTCAGACAGAAAAGATCTTTTCAAGAGAAATATCTGATTACTCTCTGAGAATAGGTGAAAGGTTATTAGCAATCATATTGTCAGTTTTTCTGATTCCAAGCTGCCCAGGCATACTGTCTAGTGCACTGATTTCATCAGAAGATGATTGGACATTCATAATCAGATGTCCTTAAGACATTCAGAGTTCTGGGTAAGTTACACACTCAAAACCAAAAATTTCTACTGTGCTTCTCAACAGAAAAGCTTGCATGTGAAAATCAGTTCTGAAATCCCTTTCTGTGAAAGGAGGAGAGTGATGTTTTTTATTACATTTTTATATGATCCAGAAAGGAAAATTAAACAGGCATGAACAGGTTCTTAAATAGAGCAGGTAATGAAATGAAGATAAAATAGTCATTCTTCCAAGTTCTACTGCTTAGTTCAACACTGTATAGAGACAAAGCTTTGCTCCCTCAGTTAACTGCATTATTCAGTATAGCTTATCAACCCACGAATGTTTTCAGTTTTCTGCTTGAGGTTCGGAAACATACTCAAATAACATTCCCACTGAAGTTCACAGTAGTTTTGTCAAAACAAACAAAAATAACTCTTGGCAAGAGAATAAGAAACATATCATGGATTTCTTTCTCACTTTTCAAGGTAAAGGATGCTTTTTAATGGATTTTAAGTATGTGTTTTGCAGATTAAATCTAGATGTATGCTGAAAATTCATTTAAAAACATCTGTTTTGAATACAAATAATGAAATGTTAATACTAAAGGGTCCTGATAGAACCTCATCTGGAATACCTTCACAGTTTTGACTATCGCACTGCACAAAAGATAAAGTGAAACAAGTCATGGTGGATGAAGAAGAAGCTTTGTCAGTCCTCTTCTGATCCTCCTAGTAGCTTATAGAATGATGTTACTAAAACAGCTTTGCTTTGCTTCACTTAGTAAAGCAGAAGATGAAAAAAAGATCTATAAATAGATCAAAAGTGTCATACCTGACTTTGTAAAGGACTGCTTAAGCTAAAGGTAGAAAACAATCAGAATAAACCAGCCATGAATAAACTGAGAATGAATGTTAGAATATGGTTTCTGATCAAAAGAGCAATAACATTTCAATTCATATGTCCAGTGAGAGTGGTAGGACACAGCCAGGGCTCCCATTCACTCCCGGCAAAACCCACAGGCAACATTACTGGGCTATAAATTCTTAAAACAGTATGGATGAGATCAGACTTTAGTTCCTTGTAAGTATTGGAAATCTCAACACGTTCACTGGCTTATACAATACATCATCAATACAAATAGTACGCAAAACTTTTTACCTAAGGACTATGCTGACAATAGTCCAGAAACCAAAAGACTGTCTTCCAACTTGACTGAAATAAGCTGTGATTGCATTCATGTAGGTCTGGAATTAGTCTGTAAGACTAGTGGTGCTACCTGTCTTGATCGCAAATTAAGAGAATGTCATACTGAATTATACCCATAAACCCAAAAGACATTGGGATATACAGCCAATGACATATCTCCAAAATCTCTTGCAAACTTCACCAAAATCTATGGGTTTGCAGTATCCAAGTAGCTATATCCCAAACTGTAACAACAGGATGATATTATGCCAATTTTTAGAAACCTTTTATTTTTGCCAAACATGGTTGTTTTAATATATATGAAGACTTCATTGTAGCTTGCTTACTTTCCTTTGATTGATTACTTTAACTTTCCAACCTATTCAACATATATTTATCATCTTTCAGGCCTGAAAAACTACTAAAAAGAATCTGTCTCTAGTATAATCACTACAAAAAGTATATTTTTATGTTTAATATAGGGAAATTATGTGTTGAAAGTTAAAGCAAGGTATAATAAATTGCAAACCTGACTAATGATATATAAAATACATCAAAGCATCCTGCAGCCCATTGGCTAGCTTACATGCTTTCAGAAAACTACTACTAAGCAAATTACCTTCTTTTCTAGCTGGTGATCTGTTTAAATTTTATAGTGGGAGACACTGATTGCAACTTTGATTCATTAATAAAATGATAGGTATGTATCATTAGCTTAAGCAGTTAAAATATGATCTTCCTACAGTATTTTACTTTATGGCTTCCAAATGTGGTACTCCTATATGTTTTCAAATACAACCATTATTATGGTACCATGTTTACTGTCATATATTTGGAACTATGGTCAAGGGCCAATGTAATAAATGCTATCCCTTTTAAGGAGTTACTTTGGATGTTGATTTCATAGATATAGTTTCCACCAGTTTTATTCATCCACCAAAAGCACAATTAAATTCAGTTTGTTTGTCTGTAATTTTTACAGATTTGTGGATGTTTATGGCCAAAGTCATGGCAGGAATTATCCCAATTTTTTATACAATAAATAAATACCACCGACATCCTCCAGTGAAGAGAACTGCTGGAAAGTGTTACATAAATCAGCTCTAACAGGTGAAGTTATATGAAGCTGAAATACAGCTTATCCAGCCTAGTATAGATTGAAATCTTCAAAGAAATCAGGGGAGTTGGCCAATAAAATATCTGTTCATCTTATTTTTAAAGCCTTCACAGTTGAGTTGATTTTGTAGAAGAACAAAATCTACATGAGAAAATGACATCAAGAAAATTGGTACTGGCAAAGCTCTACACAGTCTTTGAGTAGGACCTTGCACAGGTTTTCATTTGTTTTTAAAATTCTTTCCTGATTCCTGTCTGTGCTGTGGTTAATTACTTACTAAATGAGTCATTAGGATGAAGCTGCCTTTTTTTTTTTTTTTTTTTTTGTCCTAGTATCAAGTGTTCTGAAGATGGCTTTGCTGTCCCCTCTAACTCACTGGGTTTTTCTTGCATATTGATTGTTTATCTTATGAGGATTCAATGACATCATGCTTCCTTGCCCTCGAGGGCTGGGCCTAAACTGAGCACAGCAGAATTACAGGGTTTGAAGAAGCCCTCTGTTCAAAGTGTCCTCACATCTGTGAGTCAACTTTCCTTCACTGATGCTGTATTTTCATAGCATTGTTCAGCTCTAATGATGAGAAGCCAGTTGCACAATTAAGATAGATGCTGTCTTGTTTCCTTGCTTACTAATCTCAAGAAGCTGTTGTGCTTTATGTTTCATGTAACAAAAAGTGTAAGGTGGAGCTTTGAGAAGATGAGAACATGTTCAGACCCATTTTCTTATGGAATTTTTTCAGACAGCTCTGAAATCATATATGGCCATCATCCATCATTAATAGTTTGCTTAGCTGCTATAGCAATTCAGTTCTTCATCAGGTGAGTAGCATTTTGATTATATGCTTGTATGCAGACAGAAAGAGATGGAAAGCAACAAAGAAAAAGGAATGAGAAAGGAGATATTTTTGATGAAAAATTGTAGTTTAAAAATTAAGAAAGTTCATAATCTCATAATCTGTAAATTTGATATTCAATGCTTTCACTCAGAAAATATTCTAACCTCCCTGATTATAGGACTATTTATCTATACATTCCTTATTACAATCATTGCACATCACCTTATTTTTCTACCTACTCAGTCAGAATCACTAAGATTTGTATTATTGATCAGCAACCTACTACTATCTTGTAAGTGTAGTAGTTGAAGATTTTTCTGAGGTTACAGCATCATGCTGTAAGAACTCTTCCTTTTTCTCTAATTTGCAAAAGTGCCATTGAATAGAAAGAATTAGTTGCAGTCAGACTTCATTCTAAATATTTTTTATTCATTGAAAAGTATTGTAACAACTGATTTATTTGCAGACCTTCTGAAGATGTTCCTTTCACTTCTGAAAAACGTCACATCTTGTTGCCTTTGAAAAGTAATCACTTTTGCCATTTGCATAGCTCTAAGCCTGAAGTTGTAGATAGATACTGATTTTAGTTTATGATCATATTTTGCCCTGGAAACAGGAGTGTTTCAGGAGTTAATTCATAAACAAATTAACAGTCTCAGTCCGTCCTTACAAGCAGCAATATCCATCAGAGAAGTGGGGTGTCGACCTTCATCTTGTTTGATACTAATCAATGTGCCATGCCTAAAATACTGCTGACCAAATATTTGATTCTTACAGAGGCAAAACTACAAATTGAAGATTAATTCCATCTCTCAGCGTGGATAGAAGTGTCAATACATGTCCTTAAACTCCCATGTGTGCAATATATCAGTGGCAGGGCAGAGAGAAGATTCAGGGCAGAGACAAAACACACACGGTAGTGATAAAGTGTCCATGGCAGGGTCTGGGAGGGGAGCTGTAACTTACCTGGTAGGCAGTGGTGGTAAAAGGGAAGAAGGAACAGCCGCAGCTTCCTAACAGAGGGTATATGGGAAGCTGATCCCATCCCAAAGCAACTCATAATGACTTCTGTAAGCTACCTTAACTTTATCCTTTCCCTAAATAACAGGGACAGGTGGTATACACTGTCTGCCATGGTTTTTCTCTTTTTTTCTACTTTTTTCTACTTTTTTTTAAGCTAACTGAAAAATGGATGTCTCTTTTCATGCAAGATTTCAGAGCACCAACATCTGTTTTCTTTCTAAATCAGCACAAAAACGAAAATATGCTGACATTTTCCACATACAGGAATTTCTGTAAAAGAAACCGCTTTTCTGGAGAATAGAAAGAGATTTAAAAAAAATAAATAAACAAAGGAAGAAAATAGGCATATAACCAGGTGACCAGGCCAAGGAACTAGCTGCCCAACTAGGTGACAGGCCATAATAAGAGCCTGCCTACTGTCAAAAGATTTTACAAACCTGCTACATTTCACTAACTGTTTCAATCATAATAAATTAATATTTTCTGACAGAAAACTAAGCCTCTGGAAAATTTTTGCACATGTATGCAATTTTGAGTTGGTATGTATATCTGCAAATAGGTGTCGATTGCTGATGTCCACTCTCACTGGAGCCAGCCCTGCCGTGCTCCCATGGGCCAGTGAAACATGTTGGTTCAGTTCACTTAATTCACTGGACAAGCATTGCTGGTGGTGGTGATATAAAATAAATAAGTGGACATCAAATAAATAAGTGGAATTGGATAAATATTTTGAAGGTTATTGTGTTCATAAGCTCCATGTGCACAGTCACTTTCTTGCCCATCCTCCTTCTGCTGAATCCATGTCTTCTCCACAGATAGAGATTAAAAAATTCACTTTGAAAAATGAAGCACTTCAGCATCCCCTGAGTTCAGCTGCTGCCAGGTGACAATTTGTAGCTGCATCTAAACATTTCTATCCTGAAACTTCTGGGAGTTTTGTGAGTTCTTCAGATTTAGAAATAAGCCAATAAAGCAACTGAAAACTACATAAGGAGGTGCAACATACTTCCCCAGCAAACTAAGCACAAAGTGAAAAACTTCACTTGTCAGAACAACATTTTTTTGTTGTTACAATGGTTACTGCAGACATTAGAATGACTTACTTGTTACTACACAGAGGCAGTGCCAGCTACCTGGTCATGTTAAGAACTGAATTTATTCTCATGCCTCCAAAGTCTGTGCAACCTCTTTCTTGTCCTTCCACATGAATTTTTATGACTTTTTTATAAATCGCTGCCTTCAACTCTTCTTGTGCTGAGGGATGGAATTATTTACATGAAAGGTACCACACTGGGATTACAAATGCATACCTACTACTCACTATGCACTAGCTAGAGAGCATGACTATTAAGTATTAAAGTCAGATTTTTATGGAGAAGAATGAGTCACAGAAGCAATATATTCTTTTCTTTCTCACTAAACAAAAGAGAAAAGGTAGTGGTAATTAAAATCAGACCATGACGCCTACTGAACAATAACACTCATAGGTGTTGACCTCATAAAAAATATCTCTAAGTCCTCTCACTGTCAATGTGATAATATTGCAGTGGCAGGAACCATATGTGTGACATTATTATAAAATTCACCTTTTTTAAGAGTGCTAAAAAAATTAGAAAATAAAAATGTGACCGCTATCTTTAATGGCTGTTTACGAGGGTGGATAGTGATAGGACATAGGGGAATGGTCTTAAACTGAGACGGGGGAGGTTTAGGTTAGATATTAAGAGGAAGTTTTTCACACAGAGGGTGGTAACACACTGGAACAGGTTGCCCAAGGAGGTTGTGGATGCCCTGTCGATGGGGGCATTCAAGGCCAGGCTGGATGTGGCTCAGGGCAGCCTGGTCTAGTGGTTGGTGACCCTGCACATAGCGGGGGGGTTGAAACTCGATGATCATTGTGGTCCTTTTCAACTCAGGCCATTCTATGATATGATTCTATGATATGATCTGCAGTGTATTTACATACATTTGGGATGTCTAACACTTAGTACTCTCGTGCAATTCTCTTTTTCCTGAGAAAAAGTAATCTTTTATGTGGATGTTTATTAGAAGGTATTTTTTCTACATCAGATAACTCATAAAAACAGTATACAGAAAATTCTGATGGTTTACTCAAGGTTTGTAGGCATATCGTTATGATATCAGAGCATGTGGAAAGCCACAAAAGCATTTGAAATTACAGATGCTGACAGACATGGTGCTATAAAAGAAAATATCAATCTGAAATTATAAGACTTCTTTACAGACTCACAGCATGCTGAGGTTGTGTTAGCTGTCTCATGGATGAATGAATGTCATACTAACCAATGTACGTCACTTATCCTATATTTTGTGCACTATTCGTTTGATTTAGACCCTATTACAATCATCTAACTTTTAAAGCAGCTCCAGACCCAAGTTTGTTTCCTGTAACCTATCTTGCAGGGGAAGTTTTCCTTTCTACCTGCCTTTGTAAAACTTCTAAATAGATATATGCAACAACCTGTTTTTTCAAGCCTCTGATGAGCCTTGCATTAGTACTTGCCCTTCAGCAGCAGTGTATTGACTGTTGCTATCCTATTTAGTGTGGAGAGCAGTGACTTTTATGTCACCGTTTCATTTTCTGGACATCATTTTTAGAACAGACACAGAAAGACAGAAGGGTTTAAAAGTAGCCTCTCCTTGCATGCATTCCTTACAACATTTGTAATGCTATTTTACAGTAAATGTAGAGTACATTTATGTAGATATGTAAGAAATGTAGAGTACAGTAAATGTACAGTATTACAGGACAGTACTATGAAAACAGAAATTGTTCAAATCATCCAGGGGTCCTATCATAGTCACTTGATTGACTACCCTGTATGCAAAGCATATGACTCAGTGAGACTGCCTTCCTAAATTCCTTTCCCATTAAGAATGGGGTGTGACAAGGGAAATCGTGTGATTGCTTTGGTCAAAACATGTTAGCCATATGAATTTGGGATGGCTGTAATTTTTGGGTGGCAAAGCAAATGATTAAGCTATGTTGGTCATCCAGTTAATGCATCATCATGGCCTTTATGCCACATCACACGGTCACTTTTGCATAGTTCCAAGTCCAGCAAGAAACCATTACTATTTTAGAAACAAACATTTAAAATCCTTAGGTGGCACAGGTTTCCTCCAAAGGAAAAAAAAAAAAAAGTTTCATAAGATATAAAAAGGGGAAAATATTACTTTGATTCATTGACTTTTTAGACAGTACATTTAAATAAGATACAGTACTAATGACATTTTAAGATTAGCCACATCTGCCATACCCCCTCCTTAGTTCCCTTGCTAGTTTGCCTAAACAGTGATAACAAAACATTCATTTTTGTTGACAATAATGTGAGAAGCTTTCTAATGCCTGGGATTAGTTTATGTAGACTACAAATTAAATCGTGAAAATAATTTTAAAAATTCTTTAATCAAATATATTGTGTAGGAGGTCCAGAGAAAAAGTAAAATGGATAGTTGATAATGTTGTTATCCACCCTATCACAAAATTAGACGTTGCTGTTAGAAAGAGTACTTGAATACAGACAGCTCTCTTCTTCAGACACAATGAAGCTGTTCACAGCAAGGGTCAAGATCTTTTACAGGAGAGGAGCAGGGCTTACTGTCAAGTAGATCTAGGGCCATAGAGCATGCACTCACAAGCCAAGAGAATCAAGTTCTTCATTCCAAAGTTTAATGCACTTATTTGTAGGCATTTAGCACAAGAAACGGAAATATTTTTGGGGGAAGAGAGGACAAATTATTGTTGAATGTGTAAGACCAGCAGTCAGTGTGCTCCTGGAGGAGATTCAAGGATAGGAAGCAAGAAATGTTCTTGTTTTCTCCTGGCTGCAGTCCTTGTCATGTCTTTGACTGATTTTTTTCCCCTGCCTTCTACTCAGTTTTTTACATACAGTGTTCATGGTGGGAATTCACTGTGTAGTAGCTGCAAAGTAGGAACCACAGTGAAAATAAATAAATAATCACACTTAATATTTTCGTGCTTTTTAAAACTTTTCAACTTAAAGATGCAAAGAATGTGCCTTTTATTTTCCTACTTTGTGTTAGTTGGTCAAAAGGACAGACTCTCGAATTCTCTGATGGCCAAAGGTTAAATGTACAGTTTGCCCTGAAGTTGTGCATACAGGAAGGCTAGTGATCCTGAGAAGCATTGCACTGTAAAATGCAAGTTAAACAGCTCCAGCACAGTGAAACAGAAAGAGATGTTAGTTTCTTAGGGACATGGTTTAGTGAGCACGGTAGTAATGAGTTGATGGTTGGACTAGATGACCTTAGAGGTTTTTTCCAATCTTAACGATTTTATGATTCTATGATTATTAGAAAGAGAGATGGTCAGGAGCCATTACCTACCCTCAGGAGTCTTCCTGAGATACAGCAAACACCAGGGCTCCAATGATGGTTTTGGTCTAGGAATGTGTCATGAATCATCTATTTGCTTTAAAAACTTCTAGACATTTAAGCAAACAAACAAAAACCCTTATCTTCTACCTACTCACTGGAAGACAATAATGAATTTCTTTCTAGTGAAGTCTGCCTATTCTACAGAAGTGGGTCAATAAAGATGAGTATTTTATAAGCTCTTGTAGCTGTAGTTTGACCATATGAAGTGGCTCTGTTAAAATGAGCATTCTCCTCATTAACAAACCTAGTGATCCTATACTGAATGATTGCAATGTTTTTTGGTACCAAAGAGTAATTTTCATTTTTTCTTTCTTTTTCTAGTTTTGCAGAACTGATAGCAGAGAGACAAACTGGATTTCATTCCATCTTGAGCATCTTCAGCAGAACTCCTGTTGAAATCCAGTCAGTGACATGTGCATAAGTTTATAGAAGCCAAACTTGCACCAGTGTGATTGAGAACTTCTATTATGTTAATGACAGGTGAAGTACCACATGAAACTCCTGTAAAATATTCTTCTTCAAATCTGTCATGACAGAGACCACCTAGCAGGCCTCTTGTAAGCTTTGCCATGTATGCTGCCCCTCAGGAAGAGACAATTTGGAGGTTTTTTTAATGACATTTCTGAAGAATTTTCATGCTCAAAGAAAAGACTTTGTGAGAAATACATATATGCATTTCATCAAGAACTTAGCTAGGTCAACAAGATGTCTCTCACAATTCCTCATCAAAAATGACATTAATTCAGTAGCAGTCAATAGCCCAATATTCCAGACACTGGCAAGGTGTAGAAGATGTAAATTCAAATATATTCTCTGCTGAACTCGACACTGCATGAATAAAATGCATGAACAAAAGCCATTCACAGGGTTTTTACACGTGACAGTTGAGTGCTTGAGCTGCCAGATTTTTTATAGTAGGTGTTTGGCAGTTTCTCATGTTGCACAAAGCAAAACAATTTAAAAAATTCATCAGGCCTGAAGAGAACATGTGACCTATTGACTGAGCTGCTCACCAGGCACAAGGGGAGCTGAGGCTTCAATTCCCACTGCAGTTCACTATCACAATTTGCAATATTTTGAACAGGAAAAGACTTAGGAAAAGAATTCCTTACACTGGAAACCAGCATGGGGTTAAGATGTAGGGAACAGCAGAGGCGGAGCTGAGCAGATGTCCCTTGCACAAGGAATCCAACAGAAAGTAAGAAGCAGAGACCTCTGGGGACAGTTTTTAAACAGAAGTCGCCCACCAGCCTCAAAGGGTCATTCTGCTCCGTGGCAACAGTGGTTCGTGCTTGGACAGGGTTTTATTACCAGGTGTGGCTACATTAGCCCTTATGGTCCGTGCTGGCTTGCTGCTATTTTTTTTTCCCTGCAGCTCTTATTCCAGCTACACTCTGATGTTGACCTGTGATAAAACTTGGTAGGAGATGCTACCTCCACAGTGATTGAGCTGCTTCTCTACCATCTCTGCTCAGGACTTAGTTTAAACCTTTCAGTGTGACCTAATTGATTACTATAAAACTCAGGGACATGACACCCATAAGACCAGCCTGACCTTATTTCACAAATGTAGATGACATATTCACAGGATAATAGAGCGGTTTAATTAACCTTTTTGAAAATACTGCAAATTAGTTGTCTGACCATTTTTCCTCCACAGTCAACTAAACTGCAAGTCTGCTATTTTGTGATTGTATTTGTAAATATCCCTAATGGGCAGCATTCACTTTCAACATTCAGGAGTACAGGCATAGAGAGCTTATCTATCCTCCAACAGTTAGTCCATCGGATCCATATTCTGCTCCCATTGTCACCTGGATGTCTGCTATGCTGACACTGTTGGACTTGGAAAATTTCAGCATGCACATACCCAAAGGAAAGCCAATGAATATTTCCTGAGGATATTATCATTATTTACCATCTAAATGTCAAATAACAGGGATAATACAGTCCTTTAATGTTTCTTAATGAAACCTTAAATGGTGAATGGAAATGGAGCCTGACTCCTCCTTCTTCAGTGATATGCCTATCTTCATTATTACTCCTCACAGTAATTCTGTATTTTATTTCTCTTCATTTTTGTAAAATTCCTTTCCATCATATTTCCAACACACAAAAAATATGATGTATATAAATTGAATTACGCTACGTTATATATAGACACACATATATACATATACATGTATTACAAATCAAAAAATGAATCCATGTGAGGGGAGTGCCCAGCAGCTGCCTTGAAATTTCAAAATAGCCTCAATTGCTATAAGAGTGTCTTCAGTAATTATAAACTATTTAGCATTTTAATATTGTTAGATATATCCTCAATATTTTGCGTATAGACCTATTTTGTAGTAAAGTGATTGCAAAGCACAGAGCCAAAGGTTTTCATTGAGAAATATTTGCTCCTTTGAAATAGTTGCCCATACCACATTTCAAACTGGGAGTTCTGGCAAAAAAAAAAAAAAAAGAAGAGACATGTTCCTGCAAATTGTTCCTTTTTCACCAGTCTATGTTGCCACTGAAAACTTAAGTTACCTGTAGTTTCCCCTTCACTTTAAACTCACTCTAACCTCTTATTGCATTGATTGAAGTGGGACAAGCCCATTATCCCTGTTATGGTCCTGACTCTGGATATTATGTCTGAAAGTTTCTTTAAAGAGTTTATAATTCTAGTGACACTCTCTGGCAGTTTACAGCTCTTGCAACAACTTTCCAGCAGTCATGCAAAAAAATGTAATATATTAACAGAGAGAACAGCTTCATCACATGCCAGATTTGGCTTTAGATGAGTGATAATACCAATTTCTGTACCCCTCTGCCAAACTCTATACTCTTGCTTTCCCTACACCCTTTCCTGGCAGTCATAATTGCCTTTTCATGCCATTGGAAAAATCTCCCTTTCTTTTCAGTTTTTGTAAGAAATTGAAGTATATTACATCAGTTTTAGCAAACAGATTTTTCCTGTAAAGCAATAAAGAAAAGTACATTTGGCAATCAATTAAGACAGTTAGAAGAAACGTATCAATTTTAGCCCTTTCATCTGGCTCTTGAGAAAAGAGATATGTCCAGATGACAGGCATGCTTAAGTTATCCTTTCCTCCTGATATAGAAACATAAGGTTTGTACTATGTACTGGAAAAAAAAAAAAAAAAAAAAAGTCTAGCTACAGTCCCAGGCTAATGTGTGCAGTGAATCAGGCCTATCCTTCCAGAAGCTTTAATTTGTATGTCAGTTTTCTGGAAACCTTCCTAAGTCAGCTAAGAAAATGTTCCAGATTCTGCTTGTGTGAATGCACATACAGTAAATGCCTCTTGGATCATAAAATCACTCCTGCTAGCCAAATATACTCCTGAAAGAAGCCTCACCCCTGATTCTCATCTCACACCACTGTTACACCAATCCAACTGAGGAATCAGAAACAAGAACAAGAAATTAGAAATTCCTTGTCATTTGACAGTAAGTAGCTTTTTAAAAATGAATTCCACAAGTCTCGATGGAAATTATCCTGATGGACAAGTTATTTATTGGCCAAACTGCATTATTTTATGGCCCTGATCCAGTGGAGAACTTAAGCATGTGCTTACTTTTTAGCATGAGACCATTCTCATTGATTTCAGTACAGCTTCACATATTTAAAGCTAAGCTGTGTTTAAGTGCTTTGCTGGATTGTGGCCTGTTTCTTCTGTCAATAACAGGAACTCAGTGGAGATTATAGCTCCTGTAGAGAGACAATATAAGTTTAAACAAATGAAAAAGATCAGACTACATTGGACTGTTGAGTTCTATCAATGTTGTATATGTTTTAGAGCACGGAACACTGACTCTTCTTCATAGAAATTGTAAGCACAGTTTTCTTGTTTCCTGAAATTTATTTATTTATTTGTCATATGTATCCTGGCTGCTCACTTAATTCATACACACATCCAAACCGAATATGTAGGACCACTGCCATTTTGGAAAAGCTGCTCCATGGCTGATCTTGATACTGACAAATATTGAAAGGTTCAAAATGAGAACCAAAGCTTTTATTTTGTTATCTTTGTACAATAAAGAGTAGCCCTTCTAGCTCCTCATTTACCTCCACCACGCAGGAGTAAACAAAGTCTCCAATATGCTTTTTGAGTAAGAGAATGCTTCTTGAGGAGATTTTTCTCTGTGAGGGTCCTGGGACAGAGATTTAACAGGCAGGCTCAAAAGTTGTTTACTCTTTTGTGACTGAGTACTCTAGGCACTCATGCTGAAGTCTGAAACATGAGACTTGCAGCCTGCAGCTCTGCCATTGGATGACTGTGTTTCCATGGTCATCCCGTTAACTCCTTTGAAAAAGGGCCTGGAGATGGACTGGTGAGTACCAGCAGATTACCGTTATTATATTCTTTATTATAATGTGCTTTAAGATTGTTAGAAAAGGCGATGCCAATTCTCTTCTACTTTCTACTTCATCTACCATGCATTGCCTCTTGGGGACATTATGAATTGAAGCTCTACAGTTGTATAAATGTCCATAAGGTTGTATAAATTGCAAGGTACTATTACCTGCCATAACTAAGTTGCTGAAAAGACACATTCCTTTAATGATCATAGTCATGAAACCTGAGATCATTGAATCCACATACCAAGAAATACTTTATGGGTAAGCTAAGAAAATGCAGGTATCATTTCTGGTGGCTAACAGTAAATTCTAAAGTAGTATTACATCTTATATACCAGACGCAGGATATATGAGCCCATGCAAAGTACTTCTGCGGCACTGCTGTTCTGTTTCCTCTACTCTACTGCCAGACTACCTGTGCATAGCAATATATTTTATCAGGAAAGCATTCCCTATAGTCCCTGAATGCTGTCATGCTTCAGAATATAGCATGTGCTGAAATTATCAGTAGTAGAGAGACAGCTACAGATATCTCATATGTCTAATGAAAAAATCTTTGTGTCAGACATCTGAAGCATATAAGACTGGGTATATTTGAAACAGTAGACCTCTGAATAGGCTGCTTAAACTTCTGACAGTTGAACACCTTGGGGCCAAATTTTTGTCACTGTCATAAACTCAAGTGATGAGTTTTCAGGTCTTAGTATCCATTTGATGGGACTCCATGGGTATCCCTGTACTGTTGTTTCTATCCAAGTGCTGCATTCATTTGTATATTGCTGTTTCATGCAGGCCTTGTTCTGCCGCATTTATATAAGCATAATTGTATTGAGTAAACCTGGCAAGGCTTTGATACTGGGAGAGTGCAGGGGTGGCTGCCATGAGAAGACACTAGGAGCTGCCACCATGGGTGCAGCTCCAAAACGGACCCAATTCTGGACAGAGCTGAGACCATTGGTGACGGAGAGAGGGAGTAATGCTGAGATCAGGAAGAAGGAGGGATGAGGAGACGTTTCTAGTTCTGTTCTTGGTTCTCATCATTCTAATCCATTTTTCACTGACAATAAATTAAATAAATCTTCCCCAGACTGAATCTGTTTTGCCCATGACAGTAGCTGGTGAGCAATCTCCCTATCCTTGTCCCTCCATCATATTTTCTCCTCCTATGCTGCTGAGGAAGAGGAGTAAGAGAGCAGCTGGGTGGGTGCTTGGCAGTCCACCATCACAATAATCCATCACTTGTTTACTGTTCAATAACTCTTCTGAGTGTGTGCAGCAGGCACTGCAGTACTGTTACATCTCCACACATTGTTGTGCTATTGTTAACAGTTTAGACAAGAACTCATTTGGGTTTTTAATATGTTCCCATTTATAAGATGAAAACATTACCAAATAAGTATTTGGTGTAAAGAAAAGTTAGTGGCAAATACCTAGGTTTACTTGGAAGTAAAACTAAATGGAAGCCCAGTTATTTTGAGAAACTATACTCCATCGGGCGTCCATGCCACCTGGTAAACATTGGTCTCTGAAAACTAACCGTGCAAAATCTCTCTGCTGTAAACAAGGACAAAACAGAGACTCAGCTTTACTTTTTACAGACTTTTCAAGTTGGCATGATCCTACTCCATAAATCAAGCTGATAGTTTTATGAAAAATATATTTTTGATGTCTATAATTCTTATCTCACAAAGCTGTTGATACAGATATAATTTAGGGATGGAACAAGAAACCTGGTAACCGAAATATCTTTATTACCTTCAGTGTTCAAATATCATATATGTTTCATAATTCCCAAGGGATATGAAACACTTCCTGTCTTGATATGACATAAAACTGATAGAATTAATTTAAGAACACATACATTCTGGATCATTTATATGAACGCTGAAGCGAAGTGGCAGTATGTAGTATAATCATCTTTAGGGCAAAGCAAGTACCATAACTGTAACTAGGTATCATCATAACTTGAAGGCTTAGGTAAAATATAAAGAATAAACATCGTTTATCACTACATCCTTATCACAACTTTTTATTAAGGGCAGTGACAATGCAGCTTGCCTATCTTTGCACTGAAAAATAAAAGAATCAAATCGTTAAATACAGATCAGGAGTTCCTGCATTTGAGCAACAATATTTTCCTTATTCCAAGTATATTCCACTCACAAGGTATCAAGAAAGGACAAATGAGCTTTGACATGAGCAACTATAAGAACAGCAATAAACAATGTGAAATAGAAACGTTCATGGTATGTATAAAAAGTAGAGGAAAAGATCAATCTGCAAAAAGAGAACGAGAACTTAAACTATACATGTGCAAGTTTCTGATTTTTAAACAAATTTGCTCAGCTCTTAAGAAAAGAAACTTTTAGCCAAGCAACACTGAATTCTGAAGAGAACAAACACAGATCTGGATGACATTCCATTCTGTCCTAAATCTAGGAGCCATGGTTTTCAAGTGTATACAAATGTGGTAAAATAATTCTTAACCATCTGTCCAAAATTGTTTTGTGCAGTCATTGAATAAAGTCTGAGAGAAAAGAGGATTCATTCAAGACACTGCTGAATGCTCCTATTGGGAGCATCTCCTACGTATATTTTATAAACCAATATAAATAGAAAGTACTAGAGGATTGATTTGTACTAATATTAATGATTAATCAATTCTAAAGATATAGTACATCTTTTAAATTCTGGCAGGGGAGAAAGAGCCAATAACTCCATATTCCACATGTATCCTCCTAGTTCAAGTTAGATTAATTTTTTCTTTCTTTCATTTATGTTTTGATCACTTGCTGACAATTAATGCAGAGCTCTGGCTAATGAATAGTTCTTTGCAATGATGTTTAGTAAATTACTGCATCTATCACAGAAAAGCTATACAAATGTTATGCTAATCTCTGAAGATTTTGTAAGAATATTGGCTTTGGGGATTTTTGGCAAAGCTGAGCAGGAGGTTTTCTGATAAAGAAATCATAATTTTTAAAACATTTTGTTTCCCTAAGTTCTTTGCCTACTGTTTTGATATTTTCATAAATTGACTAGGAAACATTGGTAGAAGTAGAAAGGTGTAGTTTCTGTGATTGTTACTGTTGGTCTGTTGACCATGCCCTTCTACAGCTTGATGGAGAGAATTCTCTCCAAAATGCTCTGTATATGCAGTTTAAATACTGTTAAGGAAAAAGAGATACTCGCTTTTTGTTCATTCTTATCTTAGTGATAAAGGACATATTCTAAATGGCAGTCTTTTCATTAACTAATCTGTGATATGAATTATGTCATCCCGTCTTTAGAATGAAACCAGATATTTAATACAATACGATGAATTGGTTTTTCTTAAAAAAAAAAAAATGTTCATGTGATTGGTTGAATAATTCTGAATTTGGACATATTTTTAGTTTTGTATTTTTGTATTCTGCAAATGACCAAAAGTAACTTCAAAAAAATGATAATATTCATTTTCCATTACACAGTCCTCTCTAAAATATGTTGTTATTTTGTCTATGTATTCCATAAGCCTTAACAAAAAGAATAATTGCTGGGAATAAATAGCAATCCTACATCCTTACGAGAATTCACAGGCCTCCATGGTATTAATCTCACAGAGATCTGTGTGCCTCCTGTATAGAGGTTTGGGTCTGAGCTAGCTTTCCGAACTCACCTTATAGTCAATGACAAGAACTGAGCATTTGAGTTCAGCAGTAATGCTCAACACAGGCTAGAAGAACTGCACCTAGAACTGCTACTTTCCTCTGTTAGCAAGAGGCAGTAAGACTTTATAAATGAAAACTAGCTATTTACATCAAATATATGCCTCTGATTTTCGTCAGATTAATTTCAACCCTATTGTCTCTTTAATGTCTCAATTAAAGGAAAATCACAATTAAAGGAACTTATGATAATGTACATTAAAATTCAAATGCTTGATATTTTATTATTCTTAGGACTTTTGTTGTACAACCTTAGTTTATTGACCCAATTAATCTGTATCTGTTGCTGGAAGAGAGTTGGATATATTGTTTGAAGGGTATATCAAAGATTTCTCGTTCAAAACTTTGCTGATACGTGTATTTTGTACTGTCAGGATAGGCTTTCTTGCTTTCTATTCTCTTCACTGTGAAAGGAGAAAAGATAGGAACTAAATCTACAGAGCATGTCCTCTGAATGGATAGTCATGGGTCAGATGTGTACTTCAAGCAGAGTCCTTTGTTTGTTTTGTGATAACCTTATGACAGGAAAACAGTTCCTCATGTACATGCAATTCAGTTGTAGTAATTCTGTGTTTGAACAATTCCTTTCAACCTAGTTGATATAGGAGTAGTTTACAGCTAAGCAGCCTATGTAAACATGGAATGGCAAATGATTAAATGTAATACAAGCACACTTAAAGGTCTAAAGAGCATTTCATTCTATTGTGCTCTTACACAGGATAAAGAGAAATGAAATTTTAAAAAATGAACAAAATCAAAACAAAAAACAAATAACAACAAACAGGAAAAATAAAATAAAATTTAAAAAAAGCAAACCTTAATGCTTAGGATACATTTCAGATCATTTTTTGGTCATTTAGGAACTCATTTAAGACTGCATAGCTCTCGTAGCTGTACCTGGAGGGGGTTGGGAGGAGAGAATGGAAGTGATTCTGGAAAAAAATGCTCATCTCATTGAAAGAAAACTCAGTAAAAACGTGAGTTTCGTGATGATAAAGCACTGTACTGAATAATGCATGGCTTCTGTTTTAGGCACCAATGTGGCAGCACCTGTGGTGCACTGTGACTGAATATGTAGGGGAGTGTCAGTCTGTACTACAAGTTGAAGAGTCAGTAAAATGGTTGGCTTAAGCACATTTAAGGAGTCTACACTGTGTATTCACTACTGGTTATTGCCTTGGTTTAGCGTGGTCCTGCAGTAACTGCACTGTTCTGTAAGGTGCCAGACCAAGAACAGGTACTGTGGGCTAGAGCAAGTTCATCTCTTGAGTAAAAATTTGGACATGAGCTTACAGCATCCAGTTTTCTTAAACTTGCTCTCCCACACATACTTTAGTTTCTAGAACTCTGTGGGTACATCCCCACCTTCTTTAAAGCTCTAATACTAAAGATGTAAGGTAGTATTTAAAAAATATCCACATCAAAGTCCTAACTGGGCACTTTCTGCAGACTTTGAATTTCTGAATATCTTAGCAAAGCTGTCCCTGAGCAGCGCTAATAAAAATAAGTGGTAGTAATGGCTTATCTGCCTTTTTCCAGGGGTACAAGAGGAGTCTCCTTCCTAACTTTACCCAAGTTGCTAATAGTTACATTAGCAAAATTCAGAAATATACATGCATATCAATTTCTTGCCATCAAAGAGCACTTGAACATGCTGAGGTTCAGAAAGTCATTAAAAAGCACTGTCTTAAAGTTTGTGGGCTTGGTTTAAGATAGCAAAAGCTGACATTAATCATTTGACTTTTCAAGTTGCATCTACAAGGACATACTGCCCACAAGAGTACTACCATCTCTCCTTGCAGTCAGCTGCTCCAAAACCCCATTCATTATTCCTTTATGATATGGATCTAAATGCTGCTGTTCTGCATGCATAAAAACAAGTCCATGAGGAGTTTCCAAATCTATCTTGCCATTTTTGTCGGTTCTGTGCACAAATATATTCAGGCTGCTAAAGCGCCTTTTGCTCCTCTCTCTGGAGAGAGTGAATTGCTGCTTCCATTATTAGCTCTGAGAAAAATGTCAAAACCACAGCTAGTCCTGAATGCAGCATCATGTTCACTCACAGGATTGAGCAGCCTTGCTCATATTACACCCCCTTGAGCCCTTCATGTTGGCTGCCTATAAACTAGAGGATTTATTTTAAGCAGTCCCTGCTGGTTTTCAAAGCTCTTAATGCTAAGGGACCTGGTTTTTGCAAGACTTCCTTCTTGAGCCTCCTCCCAGTGCATATCCATGAGCTGACACCACATACTTCTGAGTTGCACCACTTAGACTCACTTGCAACGTTACTATGAGCTTTACCTCCTGCTGTGATAGCTCAGAGACATACATTTCACTCCTCCAGACTCCCTGTCTTGTACCATACGATCAATAGTTGACTCAATTTGCAGTTGTCCCATTAAAGAATCTCACTATGAAATAAGATCCCATAGAAGGAATCTCAGGCTGGGTACTTTGGACCCTGAGACACTTTAAATGAATGCTTAATTTTGGAAGTTTAGCAGATGATCATATTTAATACACTATAACAGCACTCTTCCTTTCATTTTGTATGATTACAAAAATGTAAGCACTGAGACTATCACAGGGGCTCTTTCAAGAGAGAAAGTGTACAGGTGTTTATTTCCCTGTCAGAGGTAATGAGGAGAAAAAGAACTGAACAAACAAACAAACAAACAAAAAAAGCCCACCCCAAAACAGTCCACAGGCGTGGACTTGTTGAAGAGATGGGCATGCGTTTGGAATTATCCTGCAGCAAATAAAGAAATGTGTGGTGCTTTACAAATCTGAATTTATTAGCACTGCAGCAAAAGAGTGGCAGTCCTTCCTTAGATTAGGAGTTAGGAATTTTTTACCAGGTGAGGCCCTGGAACAGATTTTGCCTAGAGAAGCTGTGGGTAACCCATCACCAGAGGTGCTCAAGACCAGGTTGGGTGGGGCTTTGGGCAGCCTGAGCCGGTGGGTGGCAGCCCTGCCCTTACCAGGGGAGTTGGAACTGGATGATCATTTAAGTCCACTCCAACCCAAACCACTCTATGATTCTATGATTCCTCTTTCCCCTTTGTGCTGATATGCTCAGGTCACAGTTCCAATATGTGAAAGCTTCAGCGAAGTGTTGATAGTCAGTGCTTGGGGCTCCTTCCCACCACAGATCTCATCCCCACAGGTCAGGGTGCCTCACCAGGCCAGCCTCATGGACAGTCACTTGAGAGCAGCCTACATCTGACTGCCAGGCCTAGGCCTGTCACATTTACAAAGCTCTCACACTATTGCTAACTTCTGCTGCCCCGCATCACTACATGTAATGCTTGCTTCATCTCTGTTTCAAAGTCCAAATGAAGTTTGCCATTGCATTTGGTGGGGAAAGAAAGGCTCCTAAGTCTTATAACCCACAGCCTGTCTGGGCTGCATTGAAACTGCCTGTGTTGAAGCAGCCTGGCAAGGCTCCATCTTAGGATCCTGAAGCTTAAGATCACTTCATTTTTCCTCTCTTTATGGACCAGGAGTAATTGTTTTTGAATGTTTTTAGTAGGAAACTTTCCATAATATATTTAAAATTTATATACCTCCATATATTTCTCTGCTCTGTTTCCTTATACTGTAATACTCCTGAGGAAGCTTTCCAGTCCAAATTTCCTTTGGCTCTTCTTCTTTGTCATTTTTTTTCCTTTTTCCCCATTTCTTTAGCTTCTCCCCACGCCCCCGCAACATGGTGCAAGATGTTTTGAAAGGGCATTTTGTTTTGTGGGGCTTTTTTAGCAACAAGAAACACCCCTTCTTACTTTCTCTGTACTTGACTAGGCTCAGCAACAAAAAGTCTGCTCAGCACACAAAAAAAGGAGCACTGAGATAAGTTTTGGAAGGCCTCAGAGCAAAGAAGAAGTAAAGATGTGCCAGCCTTGGATTACCCAATACTACATCTACCCACAGACTACACAGACAAAAAGGCCTTCTTGTGCTTGTGGGTCACTGTATTAACCCACAAGGTCCAGTCAGTAAACACGTGTCCCTTCCAAAAGCTGCCCTTTTCTCAAAGCTGCGGTTTCTCTATCTGTGGTTTTGAGCAAACTAAGCAGAGCTCCCTGCCAGTATTTCAGGCTACCCATCACACTGAGCCATCTTGTCAGAAATCAGCCATCTCAGGGTAGCTGGCGGGTACTGCACTGAATTTCACAGGAGGAGGTACTTTTTTTTCTTTTTAACCAAACCATAGATCACATCCCTGCTAGTGAGCTGGGACAAAACTTTCCTAGTTACTGTGTTTCTTTTTGCAAAGGGGAAAGGATTTTAAATGGAACCCCCTGCCAGGTCTCCTACTTACAGCTCTGTCCATAAGCCAGGAGCAGTACAATATCTGCTGCTAATCCAGGAGCAATATGCTGCAGTCATTAAGGTGGTTACTTGCTACTGCGCTGATGAATGCACAAAAAAGAACAGAAAGGAAATTTGGCAGAGCAGATGGTGGGTAATGATAGTGACAGTGAACAAAAATACTGTCAAGTATTTTGTCTGTTGGGGAGCCCGTTCCCCAGCGTAAATATAAAGTAAACATGACATAGGTATTAGGTAATTTTACAATCTACTGTTTTTGGCAGCTAGTTTGGCACTGGTCATTGTGTCTATTTTGGGGATCAGCTGTATGGTCCCAGATTGCCATTTTTCCTCTGCCTTTCTTTTCTCTTAAATTTCCTACAGTATATTATCACTTCATTTTAGTTTCACTTATTTCCTCTGACAGCAGAGCAGTCCAGGCACTGACTGTACAGTCACTTCCTCCTTAAAACTCAATCTGTCTAAATGTTGAAGAAAGATTTCAAATGAAATGCTGCATTAAAACACTTACATATTCTGCAATCCACCTTCTCAAACATTGTTTTTTTCATGGGTGTTGAGTACACTAAGGACGTCTGCTCTATTCCAACATGGAATATTTTTCCCTCCTAACAGGTACTCTGTTTGACGTACAAGAAAATGCTGTCACACTTGAAAGTGCATCTTGGCATTCAAAAAGAGCTGAAAGTGGATCTTTTTGTGCATTTCTAAGAATTTCCATTTTTTTTCTCTCCCTAATTTCAGCCTGTTTTGCTACACATGCTTTCCTGACAGATATCAGCGTAGTTTTTGAATTAGATTAAGTCACACGGGTAAATGAAATTAACTTGGCATCAAAGGTTATCTGCTTTCTTTGTTTTTCACATATTTCCCTCTCCTTCCTTCCCCCCTTTTCAGTGCAAACTTTCTGAAGCCTTTTCTAAAAGATAAAAGGACAGATCTTAGGAACAAGCTTTGCTAAAGGTTTATGCACCTATTATTCAGGGAATGTCTGTTTGCAACAATTTTTTTTTTCAAGCTATTTTACACATCCATAATTGCCGTCTATTAGGGATGAAATTAACTAGGTCAATTAATGAATCCCAGAACTGAGTTATAATGCATTCATATATGGGGCTAGTAGCTGGGATTAATGAAGTAATTCTGTACTAAAAGCATCAGCAATTATTATTATATTTGGAGGCTGTGAGCTGAGAGGAGATTTTAGACAAGCCAAGTGGGTCTGCTGCTAGCTTGATGATTTAAAGCAGAGGTGTCTGCACATAAAACTTAATGATTCTTTTACAAAAAAGTAACAGGATGTGTCAACTTTCCTCTGAGTTTGCACAGATATATATATTTATATGTCTATGCATGCACAATTGTTCTATTTAATGGGAAATCCAAGCCTTTTAAAGCATCTTAACTGCCTGTTGTGATTCTTGTTCATCGTGTAGGTGATTTAAAGGGAATTTGGTTAGAGAATAGGGGAGCCTCCTCATTGATTCTCAACCCATGGGCAAGCTTCATACATCAATGCCTGAATTATGTTCAGATGATTTAGTTTTCTCCTGGACTTAGACCATAAAGTAAAAGTGTAGCAGTGGATGCCTTATGCAGCAGAAATGATCCATGGCCTCTCGGGGTACATTAGGCCATCTAAGTTCATGGGGCTGGTTTTTGACACCTTTCTAAGCTATTCAACAGCAGCCTGGGCTGGGCAGAATAACCGTTTCCTCTGCATTTCCTCTGATGTATAGTGTGACTATGAGGGCTGATTTGAGGGCAGCAGGAGATTAGCAAACACTTTCTTGTGAATCTTCTACAATCACCAAACCCATCCAGGTTTGGGCAGAAAAATGCCATCTGTATTTAGCTTCCTATGTTTTTTGTGGAAAGGAATTAAAGTAGATTGCTTGGTAAACCAGAATGCCTCTTCTTGGAAATTGGGTAGAAATGGGCATTTCATCATTACACAGCAAGCTCCTCTAACGCACTCTTTTTTTTTTTTTTTAATGGTATGTTACTTGTTTCTAAATATCTCCATAGAATCATTTGCCATGATGTTTATTAATTGGAAATCATTATCTTAGGAAGTAATAATTGAAGAAAAATATAATAATAGCTATTTCTTAAAGCCATCATTCCTTTAAACTAGAATTCTACTCATGTATGGTAAAATGAAATACGTTGCCTCAGATTTGGAGTTTATCCAGATGCCAAGAATACATATTAAGTTTTATTTGGGTTGTGTAAACCTTTACTTCAGTGTTTCGTGACTGAGTGTTTAACTATGCATTTTTCATAGGTTTTTTTTTTTTTTTTTTTCGCCTGAAATTCCCTAAGCTGCTTAGACAGGAGATGGAAGAAATGAATAAATATCACAAAACAGATTGCCTCTGAAACACCACTGGATTACTGATTCACACGTACCGTAATTGTTCTTTTAAAATAGCACATAAAACTAGTAATCCTTTAGAGTACTCTTTCCTCATTCTGCAGCTGATGAAAGATGCATGCTCACCAGTTGTGACCCTATAGAATTCCTAAGAATGCATCTGAATTTAGACCACGGACAGACATCCTGACTTTAGTGTATTCATTTTCACATCCATAGAGCTTTTGTGCAGCCAAGATTATTTTGCAAAGATGGGTAAATATTGCTGGTTAAGTCACGGATTAATCATTATTGTTCCTCAGTGATTACAGTTTGTCTTACTAAGCAAAAAGATTTGAGAAGATCTGTAAGCAGTGTTTTTTCAAAGTCAAAAAATCACATCTGACAACAACAGATGTTATAGCTGTGCTCCCAGCTATATCGAAAAGATCTTTTTTTTTTTTTTTTTTAATCATTACCCAACTGACAAATCATTCAATTTACTTGTCTCGTTTCAATGATAGTTTCTTACCGTCCTTGTAAGAGTCAGGCAACTTAAAAGAGGAGGGAAAGAAACAGAACAGGAAACATAAAGACCATACAGCAGAAAGGAAAGAGACAACAGTAAAGATAAGAAGAAAAACAATTCCTTCTTGGTTCCTTTGTTTCCCCAAGGAAGATAGCCTTCACTTCTGATGGGCTAGCCTGTTATCAAAGTCACTGCACTCTACAAGTGATGGAGCTGTGAAGGGACAGGTGACATCAGTGGGAAGGTGTTTTTGTACTTCTGTTTCCTTTTAGGAAAGGACACTTTGCTTATGTATGATAATGTACTGGCACACTTTTAACGTGTTGTTAGCAAATATACCAGAATGAGGACTTTTGGAAGATGCTCACAATGTAGGATTGACCTCTACATCTAATAAGCATTTATGTATATTTCCCTAAGAATTATTAGGAAAAAATAAGGATCAAAATGCTGCAAAGACATGCAGGTAGAGCTCCAAAACAGAAGACACCTGATTACGTGCACTTCATATGATTGACTGTATTACTGCTTAATTACAGTGTCTTACTGCTACTTAGATAATGCTGTATATTTTGTGCGTGAGTATCCTATCCAAGCAGGGTTCTTCATCCATAAAGAAATTGGGATTATTCAACACAGAGTAAATTAATAATTAACATATGTACTTTGTGAAAACTCTCTATTTTGGTTTTGGGTTTTTTTGTGTGTGTGTGTGTATTCACATTTTTTGTTGCTTTTTTTTGTTGTTGTTTTTTGATTTGGTTTTGATTTTATTTTGGTTTGATTACAAATCCTTCCTTACTATTAAAACTTTTGAGAAAATACCATAGTTTTTTTTTTCCGATAATTGTACTTGCTATCATCTACTATTTTAATGTGTTTGAAACACTGCAGGAAAGGACAGAAGATAAAAGATAGAAGGTACTGAAAGAAGGCTGGGTAGGTGAGTGAGAACAAAGAATACTGAAATTTTGGCATACTGAATTTAAATCATGAAATATAGGACATATCATTCTAGAGATAGGTGAAGTCTATTGACATGAATTTCAAGGAACATAAAGTTTGACTTTTTCCATTTTATAATAGTTTCCAGGCTATTTCCTTTTAAAGCTACAGGCTACAATTTTAACAAAATCGTATGCAAAAGATTGAGTATAATGCAGCATTATGTCAGAAAATCATACTAATATGATACTATTTAACCAAAACATCAATCACAAGTTTACTTTCTGTTAGAAGCAATAAATTTGGAGAATCCTTGACCCTCCTAAAAAATTCCAAGGTGCAAAGAAGGTGCAGAGAGACTCTGCAGGAGACTGATGAGCAGATGTCATTAACTGCCTCTGGGAAAAATAAGACTAGAGATGTGTGTGGTGATGGAAAGTATCAAGCAGTATAGGGATCAGGCAGGCTGGATCAAGAGGAGAGATGGGGAAAGGTGACTGACATGTGAATGCATTTATGGAAGGGAGTCATAAGAGGTGTGTTGGCTTTTTGTTTTTTTGCAAGAAATCATTTAGTTTTCTGGAAAATCTGGATAGATTCCAAAACCCTCTTCCTGACAGTTTACATTTAGGGAGTTCCAACCTGTAAAATTTCCACATAAATCCAATGATTTTTAGACAAGAATGAGAAATTTATGTTTCAATGTTTAGAAATCGTTCATTATTAAAAACCACATAGAAAGTTCCTGAGAGAGATTCAAGCCACTCATCCAGTAAGATAAATAAAAGAAAGTCACAGTGTTTGTATGGCAGCAGACACAACTGTGGTAAGACACAAAAGTGGTAAGGAGTTTTCTGTAAAACCATTCAGATGTGTAGATGCATCAACAAGAAATGAGTAATTTTTGAATTAAGATTAGGTGATACTAGGCTCTCTGGCTTAGGAATTATAATATTATAACACTTAATATTAAATAATAATTTTATAGCATTCATGCTAAATCAGGAACACAGAAGTAGCTAGGATTATGGAGACCAGTCATTGCTTTGATTGGTACCATGTCATAGAATTTACTGTATTTTGTTTATAGATTCAAGAACACTCAGGTTCTTGTTAAAAACAAACAAAAAAAAAAAAAAAAAAACAGGTTTAGTTGTTTTGTTTTCTCAACAACTGAAAACTATTTGTTAAGTTCCAGAGAAAATTTATTCTTATCAAATTTATTTATTTATTAATCCTGTGTCTAGCTACTCTACTCCAGTCCTTCTACACCTTTATCAGTTGATGAGCCCTTACTTGGCAGCAGAACTTTCTATTATGAGCTGCTATACTTTTACACCAGAAGAACAGCCAGCTCTTTTGTATGATACCCTAGATGTCCTCTACTGATAAAAGTATAAATTTGAGAGGTATAGCAAATTGCTCACTCAGTAAAAAACAGGTATCGGGTTATTGTTAGACACTGCCCATTTTTAAGACTAATCCTTGAAGAACTCTGCCAGTAAATCAAATCCAGGTCTTCTTCCAGTACTGACTTCACAGATTCTTCATTCCTTTCTTTCATTTTAAGTGACAAGTTTCTCAGCTGGCACAATTTCCTGAAGTCTCAATACGTGAATTCTGGTGCATTTCCTTTGTCTAGAAAATCTGCCTAGGATGGGTTATATTTGATTAGATCACTACTGTTTTACATTCTATTAAACTGTGTTTAAATACCTTTTCCTTCAAAATTTGTCCTAAAGCAGTATACAGAGTTAGAGGGTTACAGATGCCTGATTATGTTCTCCTCTGTAGGTACAGCATTTGGTGTTCTGCATTCATACCAAACTGACTTGAAAGGTGTGTTTAAAAATACTCCTTCTAAATCTCGCAAAGGAGACCACCTAATCCCTGTGATTTGAGTACATTAAGCCCCGTGACTTCTCTTTCCACTACAGTAGTGATAACAAGGGCGTGGAACTGAAAGCTGCCATTAGCCATTCTGATTTTCCTCCTAATTCAAAAGAATTGTCCCTTTTGAAACCTGAGGCAAAGTTTTTTTCATTTTTTGGCCACACCTAGATTATCTTTAATCTTTGTTTTATCCTCACTCCAAAGCCATCCTAGTTGTTTCCTCGTGCTTTTTGCTTCTAACTTATATGGCTCAAAAAGGAAATAGCCTTCAGTTCAATACTGTGGTCAGTTTTAAGTTAAATCTTTCGCTTCTTGATTTGTAGATTTTTTCCAGCTAAATTCCTTTCTTACATCTCTCATAATTATTTCCAATACAGTGATGCCCATCTTCTTGAGGACATTGCTCTTATAGGTCATCTAAGAGTTTTTTCAAGTGTTTCTGTAGTTTGAGTTACAGTGTTCTGTAAGTAAGTTTTAATACTTTAAACTTTGAAATTCCAGACTTCTTCTATGACCAAATCTCCCTCAGGATTCTCACCTTAACAGACTTTATTAAACAGTTCCGTTAGTTTATCAACAATTTTATTTTTAAATCATAATTCTTATTTGAAGATCTGCTTTTTATCATTTTATCTTAAATGGAATCAATTCATATCTGTTTAATTCAAGTTCTTTTTCTATAACCAACTTTTCTATATCTTAACTCCTAACCTTTTCAATTAGGTCCCAGTTTTACATTACTTTCTTATTACCATTCTTCCACAAAAAGATCCTGGCACAGAAAATGTTTTTCATTAGATTTTTTCTTTATCTTCTCCTTTATTTCTTCAATTTCTCACATACTGAATGTAGAGTTCCATTTTTGTTTGTTTGTTTGTTTTTTGTTTTTTGTTTTGGTCAAAGACTGAATGTCTTTGAATATTAGGTTGCCCAGAGATGTGGTAGATGCTCCATCCCTGCAGACATACAAGGTCAGGCTGGGCCAGGCTCTGAGAAACCAGACAACCAGATCTAGCTGTGGATGACCCCATTTCAGGGGTGTTGGACTAGATGACCTTTAGAGGTCTCTTCCAACTCTAATGATTCTATGGTCCTATGATTCTATGATCTGCGTTCCATTTAGAATTGCTGTTCTTTGGCATTTTTATCTCTGTAGTGCTTGATTTCATCACTAATGGGTGTATCTCAAAATCCTCCCTCTTTCTGAGGAACACAAAATAATTTATAAGTGTTTATTAATCTCATAACATACCAATGAAATAACTAATTGTAATAGTGGAAGGTGCAAGTGGATTGCATGATGAGAAGGTTGAATGTAGAAACACCAAAATTCCATGGACAAGTCCACTCTTGTTCTATGTAGATTCCTTTACTGACTTTATCACCATAATAGCTGAACAACTTCAACAGTGTGGTAAGCAATATGACTAACATCTGACATTTACACTTCATTTTTTCTTTCTTTTATCTTTCCACTTAGGGGTAAATCATTTTGTTTTTCATGTTGAAAGTTTTTGTCTCCTTTCTATTTATTGGAGTCAATGGGCCATAAAATCTCATCTGCCTTCTGTGTAAAGATTTTAGAGACTACGATAGGCAAAATCCAGAGTCTAATGGGCTTTAATTTCTTCTTAGAACATCGTCTTTAAAAAAGAATTCTTATTTTGATTTTCATGTATTGCAGCAGGAAACTCACCTGTTGTTCAAGGATGCTACTCTAATTTTGATTGGCAGGTAAAAAATGGAGATTAATTCCTCGACGTGTTTCTTCTGCTGCACCCCTACAATCTTGCCAGCCTGTACAATAGAAGAAAATCTTCTGACCTGAAGCTATGTCTTTCATAATAAGCACTGGCATCATGCCAGAGTATTTCAAGTCATGATTACGTATTTATCCATTGCCAAATTTGCCCCTGTCTTTGTATTTTACCTACTGCAGAAAGGAATCAGGCTCTCAGCCATTTCAGTCTGGTGAAGAGAAGGAGAGAGAGGAATAATGACACCAGTGTTCTTTGGTGTCATCTGTTGAATTGCATCCAATTCCAGTAGCATTTTAAGAAAACAACTTTCCACATTTATCAGGGGCCCAAGTGGCTAGATAATCTGATAGACATCTAGGACTTGGAAGTTTGACTAGCTGACCTTCATGGATCCCTTCCAACTCAAAATATTCTATGATTCAAAAGATTCTATGACTTACCACCGTATTTTTTTTTCCTTCACCTACCATTTGAGGGCTTATGGCTAGCACAGCTCCACTGAAGGGAAGGAGCAGACAGGGTTTTAAGTGGCTGTCCCCTGGTGTCCACTGATTCGTCTCATTCAAATCTTTGCTGCGAATTTTAGTGCTTCCATTATCACCTTGACAAGCTCTAGCTTGAAGCCACCTTACCTGGTGGCCGCAAGTAGCCACTATGGGCTTTTGTGAGGAACTTTTGAGATTTCTGCTGACATTTCCAGGAAAAAGAGCACTACACTGAAAGCTGACAAATTTTTGGAGGCCTGATGAAGGCTTTTAAGCATCTCACTTCTTCAACATAAACAATTACACTGACTCTCTGACTCAGAGATCTGTTAGAGATATAATGAACAACTGTTGTATAAATAAGGGGATGTATTTATAATTGGGAATGTCAAATTGCCACTGCATGGGGCCATAAAATTATTGTTGCTTTGCTGTTTAGTATGGTTCACCACCATTGTGAATGTATTGCAGCTGTCATAAGCAGAATCACCATTATTACTCTGTCAACTTCTCAGTTCTGCCATGCACCTTTTATGTGATTCCTAATCTGTCAGGAGATTTTTTACCTCCCTGCTTGTCTCTTGATTCCTGGGTTTCTTAGTTTTGTGAAATAAATCAGCTACTTCTGCACCTTTTTTCTCCCTAATTCCAAGAGACATAATAATGTACCCAGACATCATTTGTTTGCTTGTTCTTGCTTTGCATGTCACAGGAGCAGGAATATTCCCTGATGAGACAGAAGACTTAAAGAGCTCCAAGGGGGGCAAAGTAGGAGAGAAAAACCTCTAAGTGCAGGAAGAAACATCTCAAATTAACCTTTCTGTAGCTAAAAAGTCAAAGGCTGAGCTGTGTTAATTTGAAAGGAAAGACAATTCTTGTGTACATTAAAAAGCAACAACATAAAGCATGCTTTCAAGATGAGATTTCAAAAATCATCTGCCTGAGTTAGAGTCAGAAATCTAGTATTTACAAAAACATTTTAAAATACTTTTTTTTACTCTAGAATAAAAATACTATGCAGACTTCAGGAGTTGCATTGAAGTATGGCCATTTTTGTACCTATAGTCCACATCTGCAAGTAATTATGGGTGCAAATGTGGATATGTCAACATCTACATATATTAATTTACCCGTTAATCTGATATTTAAATGTCTCAGTGTTATCAAATAATATACTCTACAAACTGTGGCCACAGTTATTTGTGAGTATAAGAAGGGAAACCATGTCAAGACTTAACCCTTAGAATCCTAAATTTAACCTTTTTATTACACCTAAATGGAAATTACATTCATATTAAAGATAAATACACTTTTGGGGGAAAACATTAACACCTGCCTTCATCTGTATTTTATTGAGAACTGTATTTTCCCTCCATGTTGTTCCCATCAGTCTTTTTTTTTTTTTCTTAGAGACAAATAAATGAGATACATAAACTTGTATGAACAGGTTTTTCAGTAGTTAATTTCTAAGTATTTCTCATTACAAGACAATAGTCAATGGTTTCTTCATGCCACTTGAAAAATTCTCTATACATTGAGATGAAATTTAGATTTAAAAATAGTTGTGAACCTCTCTACACAAAACCATATGCAATGAAAATGTCAGACCCACAGATCTGCAGCACATGCTAAGGGGAAACAGTTTTGGGTTTTTTTTTTTTTTTTCCATGGATGTATAGTAGCTAGTGCTACTGTGCTGAGCTGAGAAATATTCCTGACCAGATTGACATCAGAATTGTTGCCTGCACTAAGAATACAAGGTGTCAGTGAACTGACTTCCTAATAAGATTATTTTTCTGTGTTGAATGACAATCATTCTAATTATGAGCTACTTGGTTTCAGCAAGCTTTGTAGCTTTTAGGGTGGAGTTTTTCATTTCAAATGTCTGACATGCACATGATTTGTTTTTTTTTTCCAGAAAACTTCAGCCATCTTCAGGAATTTGATTAAGAAAATATATTGTTTTGCTGATTATACAAGTGCATAAACTAGCAGTTACTCCATTAAGGGTTGTTGCCTTCAAAGTTTGGCTCAAGAACCTGCTGTTTGAGAAAAGCTTGACCACAGTGCTAAAGAGGTGCTTAATGTGATCCTTATGAGAATCTTATCAAACTAATTGTATGCCTCTGAAGAGTCACCTTTGGCTTATACCAAGATTGCCACCAACAGGAAGCAAGGTCCTTTTAATAGTCCTTCACCACCACTAGAGAACTCCTCTGAAGTCCTACAATCTGCAACAAAAAGGACTCCTCTGATATGCTTCCCCCCAAGATCTACAGCTGTTTCCACTTATCATGTGTCAAGGAAACAAATTTTTCCCTTTATGCCTCTTGCTGTCCCATTGAGTTTAGTACTAGCTTTTCTTTTATTTACACAGACATGCATAACCCCTCCAGGCACTACATTTGAAGATAACACATTAAAAGCACATTAGTCTGAATTCTTGCCTCCACCAGCCCTTTGCATAAGCACTGTGATGTAGGTTTTAATTACCTGTACACATCAATATTTTCTTTTCCCGCAGTGTCCTTACCTCACTCATAACACAGGAGGGTCCGAGTTTGGGAATCAGGATGGCATAATGAATAGCACTGTATTGTAAACAAAAGTTCCATAGACCTCTTCCCCTATTCATTGCATAAGTTCAAGGTGCGTGATCCAAACAGAAACACCATGGAATAAAAAAAATAGATGGCTACCCCAGGAAGACAGGTTCTACTACAGTCTTTGCCACTCTGGATATATAAGAAGTGTACAGTGCAAAGATAGCTGAGCAGATAAGGTACTGGGAGCAATTCTACAGCAGTACAAGATAGTTCATTCATCTAGATTAATCTGAGGGCCAGCTGAAGCCTCTGCAGCCAGGCTACTTTGTGCACCTGGGTTAGCTTCAGTGGATGACTGATTGTAGAGCTTTTCTGTACTGCTCATTTGCACTCGTCCGATTTTGCTATGATGATCAGTCAGTAATTTTACATTCCTCATTGCCTAACACACAGCTTGGACTACTCATTTTGCATCCACATGAATTGAGCATACAGAAAGATCAGCTATCAGAGCTGATGGGAGCAATATAACAAAGCTGTTGTTGTAAGTTATAGGTGTGCTAGGTGATCAACAAAGAAATTGTATTGCTTTTCTTTCAGAAATACAGTAGGCTAAAATTCTTGGCAGATAATTTCTTCCTTACAGTACTTGAAGGGAGCATATAAACAGGAGGGGGAATGACTGTTTACATGGGTTGATAGTGATAGAACAAGGGGGAATGGTCTTAAACTGAGACAGGGGAGGTTTAGGTTAGATATCAGGAGGAATTTTTTCACACAGAGGGTGTTGACGCACTGGAACAGATTGCCCAGAGAGGTTGTGGATGCCCCATCCCTGGAGGCATTCAAGGCCAGGCTGGATATGGCTCTGGGCAGCCTGATCTACTGGTTGGTGACCTTGCACATAGCAGGGGGGTTGAAACCAGATGATCATTGTGGTCCTTTTCAACCCAGGCCATTCTATGATTCTATGATTCCTACATGGAAATGAGGTGTCTACATGTTTTTCATTAGACAAGCCTTTCGGTGTTATCTTTAGCCTTTCAACCAGCCCAATGATAATAGTCTACTTCATGTCTGTGAAATTAGATAGCATAATTTTGAGGAGAATCATTTAGAAGAATAAATAAAATAACTGTATGTAGGAAGAGATTGAAATGTGTAAGAAATGAGAAATGGAGCCCTAGACTGAAGATTAAGTCAAAAGTCAGTTGTTACCCACATAGTGAGAAAGCTTGAGGAAAATGTTCTCTGCTAGTTGTGTACACTGAGACTGCAATAACTTTACACAACTATCTGCCATTTAAATTTTTCCTGAAATCGGAATGTTGGTGCGTATTTTTGTTGTTTGTTTTTTAATACTGATATTTTTAAAATGCAGTCAACACTGTTTTCATGATGGAAGTGAGAAGGAACTGCGCTCTGCTCCCTGTTTTCCTAGTCAATATGGTTTTCATTCAAATCGTTTCTTCTTCCTTTCAGGTTTTCCCAGACTGTAGTCAGGGGATTTTTCCTGAACTGCTCATCAGTTCTTGCTGCCCTGCACACTGAAATCATGAAATACTGTATATCACTCTCTAAAAAGGAAAAGTAAATATCAGAGTGTTCTAACTGAGGTCATATTTTCTCCATGTCTAGACATCACTGGTAATCTCTCTCTTTTATAATACTGCTGTGTTTCCATGTACTCAGCTGTGAGGAAAGCACTTTGCACTTAGTTGCATAAAATATGCTGAATTTCCAGACAACTTTCAATACAGCATCTCAGATTGTTTAGGCTGGTGTTTGTGATCTTTTCTGAAATCAGATTTTTCCTCTGGTGGAGTCTTGCTTAGTAAACCAATGGCAAATCTGGAACAAAAAATATGACTGATGTGGTTCCATAATGCCCAGCTTGTTAAGCAAATGCTGTTGAATCAAGTCCCCAGTAAACAAGCTAAACTTCTTGTTCCACTAGAAATATATTTTACTAAGAATCTTTGTAGATCATTCTTTATGCAAAAAAATATTGTCTCAAGTGATGGTTTTGAGCAGAATAAAGTGAACATTTAATAAATGAAAACATATGCTGAATCAGTGTTTGCTCTTATAGTTCCACTTTTTAAATATTAATTCTCTTTTCTAACACTTTGTACATAAATAATCCTTTAAGAGAATAACAATGAAATATAGACAATCCACATCAAATGAATGTGAACTTTTGATGTAATTATCAAAGGTCTGTTGGATTCTGTTTAGTTTTAATTAGTACTGGATTCTAACCAACAAATTCTAGTCTCACGTGGATTTTTAAAATCCAAACATTATGCCCCCTTGCACTAAAGATTTTGACTTAATTTGGCCCATTAGAAATGTACTTGCTGTTCCTAAATTTATGTTCAAGTTCAGATTTTAAAAACAAGCTGAGAAGTTATTTTAACAGAGAATAATGAACTAACTGACTTATGAACTAATTGAAACTCCTGTAAAGACTTCTGCATCTGGTTCTGACTTCTGGTTCCTTTATTCAGTATTAGCTGTTGAACATTTTTAAAGAAGATTCTATCATGAAATTCTTCCAGGTATACAAAGAAAAAGAGAATACTATCATGACTTTCACTGCCTTGGAAACCTTGGATACTGGCTGTTGCAAATAGCTATTGATAGGTTTGCTACATACCTATTCGCAGCACGTTCCCGTGTGCTTTCACCAATTCCAGTGTTTTTTTCCTTGAGGACCACCAAATCCCATTTGAACAGGAAAACACTAAATTAATCAGACCAAGATTATCAGACTTACGAGATCGTTCTGCTGCAGGGCCTTCCTTTTGTACAGGATGAGGTCTCTCTGCTGCCCCTGCTGGATCTGTCTTGCCATTCACACATCCAAAGACGAACGGGTTCTTTTGCCTGTGGCCATGGGCTGGCAGCTTTCATTCCCCATTCACAACATTTGGATGCATTCAGACTGCTTCCCTGAATTCAAGACACCTGCCCAGGTGAGTCAGGGTACTCCATAACACCCAACTTTTTGTTATTTGCCACAGTATCAATTTTGTTTCCCCCCTGCAAACTATGTCTGTTGTTCAGGTTGTGTTCAAAAAGAGTTTAAAATGGTTTAAGATATAGGGTCTTGCAGTGTCTTGTTAGTAATGGCACAGCTAATTAATGCTTTTCCATTAATGCATACATTTTGAGAGCTATCAGTCAAGTAGCTTTTAAATCATGTAATGTGTGTTCTATTAATTACATATAATGTAGGATTTTAAAACACAATGTCATGTGGTAGTATTTCAAATGCCTTGGAGAAATTTAATTATACTGTAACAACATAGCTACCTTTATCAACCAGACCTATAATCTTGTAAAAGAAAAAAATAAAACCCTCAAGAAGATAATTTGACAAGAACTACTTTCTGTGACGTGTTGAATGATAGAGCTTTATTTTTAACATGTAATTCCTTTTTGATAGAGTGCTGAATTTGTCTGGCTTTTCTTTTTTTTTTTTTTTCCCTCAGATTAGTATCAGGATAACCAATCTATCGTTTCCTGGTCCATTTTCTTTAAATGCTACAATTACTTTGGCAAGTCAGCAATGCTTTGAAATAACCCTCCTCCAACATTCAGAAAGAAAATTAACTCCAGTGGCCCAGAGAGTTTTTTGGCTCATTCTTTTGAATTTCTAAGGTGAGAATTATAAGGGTTTCAAGGTTTGAAGTATTTTGTTTCAGCAGAAAATATAAAACTAAATTTTCAGATTAGCTAATAGTTGTTTTTAGTTCCCTTTAACCCTTTATTTCTACTGCTACTTGGTATTTTCTAATGTGTTTTGTTATGTTTTGTTTCTTTTGTTTTAAGAAATCTGTTGGCCAATATTGCCATTCCTTTATTTCTGAGCGGAGGAAATACACGTGCCAAGACCCCACGAGACCTCAGGGGTGATATGTAGCTGATGGTCAGGTCCGGTTCTAGGGGCAGGAGCACGGGAAGCCCCCAGCAGGAGGCAAGAAGAGCAGGGAAGCACAGGAGTACATGAACTTGTGGATGAAAGTTCATCTCATGCTGAGCCAATTAGGTAGCTGGATGTCTTAGCTCTGGAAACACACCAGGAGAGTCTTGAGGGAGTGGTTTAATGAACAGGATGATGAATCTACATGTATACAGTTCTTTATCTGCCTCTTTCACTAGAAGTATTTTGCTGTCTATCATTTCCTCATCATTATTACCTGTCATGACATTTACCAAATAATATCATACAAAGAAAATTCTCTTTTCCTTTCCAACAACGCTGTGTCTTGATATAATACAGGGAGTCCTGAGGCCTAATAAGAACTGTGGATCTTTCCACAGCCAGGATTATCAGTATGATGGTATGCCTAGAAAATGTATTGCCTGTGATAAACATCAAAGTACTTTAGAAAAATGGCCTGACCTAGACAATACCACAGATTTTCTTGTATCTGGTGGCTTGCTGAGCAAGACAACAGCTGTGGGTGACTTCTTGCTTTGTTGTTTGTTTGTTTGTTTGTTTGTTTACTTTGTTGGCTGGTTGTTTTCTCCAAGATTTACATGTAACTAGGGCATGTTTTTGACCACCTGGTCTTAGAAAACTCTTGAAAATGAACAGCCTGATGATTGTAAACCTAGAGGCAAACAAAATTCAAAGTTCAAATTTCATTGCCTGTAAAATCTAATTATTACACAAACCCTGTGACTTTCTATGACTTACTGTCTTCAGACTTTGAGTCTGGCACAACCAACAAATTCTGCATGGTAATTTCATTATTATTTCAGACCTGCTGTTTCCAGAAAACTAGGAGTAGATGTCAGGCAAAGACTCACTGTTTCTGCTGATTTTCGTTTCTTTTCCATTTCAGGCCACAGTCAGAAGAAAGGAACAGTGCTGTACTGTTTCTGAAGAGCTGAACTAGTGTAGCACGTCTTAGTACAAGGCATTAAAACAAGATGGCAAATACAACAGTTTTTATTTGCAGAAGTAGGAAAATTAGAACAGAAACTCTTGCTCCTGAACTCACTAACAAAATTTTTTTGCTATTACTACTGAAAATGGTGAACTGTTCAGTGTGATTCATTCAGTCCTTGATGGAGATGAATTTAAAACTGATATTCCTGATTTTCAATTTTTTTGTTCGTTTGTTTTAGCACTACTTGTTAATAAGATGGTCATTTGCTTAGGTGCAGTAACTGCTTTGGTCAAGTCCGGACATTGTTACTTAGATCTCTTTCTGTTGTTCTTCAACACATGCAGTTGTTATAAAGAAAATGTGCAAAAACAAAATCATGGGACTACCCTGTTAAAATGAAAGTCATTTGACTTATAGAATGAACAACATTTAGAAATAAATGTAGCTTGAATTCTCTCTATCAATAGACTCTACAATGCAAGTGACAGTTTTTTTATTTTGTCTGATTGTGTCTTTGACCACAGCTCATAAGTCAATATTCTGCTGTCAGATGCCAGCTTGCATGTGAGAAATAGGTAGGGAACTTAACTAGGAAGCTTTGTGAATAGGGAATTGAATTTGCATCTAATTCACTAAGCACACATGTTTACATGACCTTTTAAAAAAGGAATTAAGGCATTTTGATCATGAGCTCTAGGCAATCTGACTTACTGAGGTGACTGAATCAAGAGGCTCAGGTACTTCTTACAAGGGAGGTGAACAGGAAGAGAATAATCTGAATATTATTTCAAATTGATTATTTGAATATCGAATTCATAGCTGTGTTAGCACTACAAAACAAATCTAGAAGCACTGCAAATGACTGCTCAGAATCTCCTAGGACAGCAGCATACAGTCCCAGGCTGTCAGTTCAGTTTGAATGCTTCCTGATACCAAAAACAGAAGATAGCAATGATTAGTTAATTCTGTAATCAAATAACACCAGTGGGAAAAGGCAGACTATTTCATAAACAGAAATGCAGCACATTTACTTATTAACAGCACACTTGCCCTGCAATATTTTGGCAAATATTTTCTGAGGCAAAATATAACATAACACGAAATTATTAGCAGAACACAAAGACTTGTTCAAATTATTTGGGAATCTTTATTTTCTATATCCCTTTACTGATAAACTTTTTATAGAAAACAGATACACGAAGTACAACTTTGACTTTATTGCACTTCTCAGAGCTGGCCATCTCTGGCTCTGTGCAAGAGCCGTGTGTCCCTACAGATCTAGTACACTGGGGCTTTGAAATATGCAGAGGAAAGAAATTTTTCAAAAGAGAGAAAGATAAGAGAGTTTCTTATTTACTCTACCAATACACAACAATACACTTTCCAGAAACAAGTCAAAACCCTGCTTCTCATCAGCCCAGGTGCATACAGAAGGTGTGCATCACAGTGTGCCGTACATTTCTAAGCAGCATAATGTGTACATTATGTGCTAAGGGAAATAGAGAGCGACAGGCACTATCTGTTACCACCTTAGTTGAGTGTCAGACTAGGTAGAATTAGGACTACCTATTTCATGCCTGTATTGTGTAAAGTTAACCAGAAAATCTTTCTACCTCAAAGCCATTCAGATTTCCCAAGATTATAATACAGAGGAGAACATGAAGGCAGAGTTTATTCAGCTTTTAGTGTCTCACTAATACTGCTTATAAATCCTTAACAGCTGATTACATCTTCATTCTGTACAAGGTCCCCTTTTTATTATCTGAACCACATTATCTGTAATATTATCTGTTTCTTTTAACATTTTGCTACTATTTTAGTTCTATACATTTTTAATACTACTTTAGTATTATTAGTATGTTGCTAGTAATTTTAGTATTCTTAATCCTGCCACATTCTTGAACTTTATGGCTTATAACAGTGTGGAAGAAAAAATAGTTTGTGAAAGTGCTGCACGTATAAGCAGTGCCCAATGATGATGAAGTAAAGCACAGATTAGGAAATGATTAAACCTCTTTTATGCCTAGTAGACTGGGAAAATCTAGCAATATTAGCACCTGGGTGTTAATGCAGCCTAAGTAACAAGGTGTATGTTACAGGGCTGGGTACAGTCTTGAATATCTCCAGAGGAGGAGAATCCACAACCTCCCTGGGCAGCCTGTTCAGTACTCCATCACCCTCACTGTGAAGTTCCTTTTCATATTGGTGCAGAACTTCCTATGCTCCAATTTATGGCCATTTCCCCTTGCCCTGTTCCCACAGACCACTGAGAAGAGGTTGGGCGTGTCTCGTTGACTCCCACGCTTAAGATATTTATAAACATTAATAAGATCACTTCTGAGTCTTCTTTTTTCAAGGCTGAACAGACCCAGTTCGCCTAGCCTTTCCTCACAGGGGAGATGCTCCAGGCCCTTTATCATCTTCATGGCCCTCCGCTGGACTCTTTCCAGGAGATCCCTTTCTTTTTTGTACCGAGGAGCCCAGAACTGGACACAGTACTCCAGGTGAGGCAGAATAGAGGGGGAGGATCACCTCCATTGACCTGCTGGCCACACTCCTTTTAATGCACCCCAGGATCCCACTGGCCCTCTTGGCCACTGGGGCACACTGCTGGCTCATCACCAACCTGTCATCTACCAGGACCCCCAGATCCTTCTCCATAGAGTTCTTCTCCATCAGATTATGTCCCAACCTGTACTTACACTTGCAGCACTGAACTTCTGCCATCTGCTTCATTACAGTTGTGTTTATATATAGCAGTCCTCACCTGAGACTCAAGGGAAGTTCTAACATCTTTAAAAACTTTTCTCAATAGCTCGGAGCTACAGAAGGACAAGTTTCAGTTCAGGTCTGTGCTAGTCACGATGACCAACAAGAAGTGTTTGACCTAGATGCGAAATTACATTGTATTCATAAGAACATACAGACATTATAGATTGTGTGCTCAGCATTCTGAATAACTGAAAAGCAGATTTGCTAACTTTTTTAGCTCTACTTGATCACTTCTTTTCCTATGCAATTCTTCGTACTCCTGGCCTTTTTCAGAACAATTTCATCATTTCTCAGTCACAAGCACATGCTGCTTTTGTAATCCACTCAGTGTTTATTTGATTTGGATGAAGCAGTAAGCCACACCATAAGGATTACAGCCCTTCTTTAAAAAATATATTAGAAATTATTACAATGATAGTGGTGTCCAAATATCTGTTGCTGTTGTTGCCTTGTGTAAATAGTTTCATTCACAACTCTGCAGTTGTAATGGGACCTTGTCAAGTTGTTCTCCTGGTTTAGTGAACACTCTATACTCCTGCAGCAAATGGTTGAGTCTACATGCTCTGCTATGGATCTTAGCCTCCTTAAGAGGGAAAGAAAAAGTCACACATTCACTCTTCTCCCCTCTTTTTTATAACAAACTGTGCGCACATTTCTCAATAGTCCTCAGTCTTCCTCTCCAAGAGCTTTGTCAGACATAGCCAGCATCCTTCACAGAAGAGGAAAAATGAAAGATTCCCAAATCCTCCAACCCAGAAAGCTGATTAAGTCTTTCTCTGTCTATTTCCCACAGTCACAGGGATTTCTGTCCCTAGCTCTTAGGGCATGTAGATGTTCCAGACTCCACCAGAAGAGAGATGAGATGTTCTACATCAGGGCAAAATAGCAGGTAACTTCTGACAGGCAAACACTGACTACTGGGAGATGAGTTGTCAATGCCAGTTTCTGAAACAGCAATCATGCAAACAAGAAGGGTCCCGAAAAGATTTTGATCTCCTACTTTGTCAGATTTTCACTTATGGTGTTACAAACCCTGTCTGAAATCTCAGGTAAGCTTCCAATCACTTGAATTGATCCTTTCCTTGGGCTGACTTGTAAGGATGCAGGATTTTCAGTCTTTCCCTACAAGCTATTTCATGTTGGAGAACTACTCTGTGTTTCTCTCTGATTCAGAGATGATAAAGCCCAATCCATCTATCAAAATGAGTCACCAGACGAGGTCTGCTCACACCCCTCTCCCCACACACATGCACAGCATTAAAATGCCGACAAGCTGCATGTTGAACATACGTGCAGAACAGCTATGATAAGTTAGAACAATCGTTAACTTATTCGTGGTGCAATTCAAGTACATCTTGTACACGAGTTCCCAAAATTATTTTAATAACAATCATCTTTAACTACACAGTTGCAGATAGTTGGATCACTTCCTGCAGGCACGTTCCCACAGTAATATCCATAGCACATCCATTACAGACAGTGCTGTTAGTTCTCATTAGCTAGGACAAACAAGGCAGTGAGTCACAGTCTCCCTGAATAAAGGATCCCATTGTTTTAAACTGATAAACCAGAGATTCTGCTCTGCACTGGTGTAAACCTGACATTGATTAAAGTTTTCTGGGATGCTATGAAGGCAGCCTTTGAATGGATGTGGACCTGAGCTGTCAGGGAGGGAAGGCTGTTACAACGATACAGCCAGTTTGTGCCTTTTCCAATGAAAGCTATTTGGTTTCTTCCATTGTTGGGAGAACGTATTATATTTGGTCCAAGTACTTTTCCAAACTCCTCTGTGCAAATTAGTCTAAAACTAAAATAGATTGTACTGAATGTTTCCAAAATGTACCCATTAAATAAGGCATATATTTATATGCTTTCCACTTAGTAGCTTATTTCTGATAGGTAGCAATTGTTTCTAAGGTATGCTGAAGGTATCTAACTTACCTTACTATGAGAAAGTATTCTTTCTCTTATGCATTGGCTCTTGTTTTGTTGTTAGGTTTTGTGAAATCTTAGCAGTAATGGTGAAAGCCGAACACAAAAATATTTTTACCTGCACTTTGCCAGTAACATCAAAAGAGGTGCTATTATCTCAACAGCAATTTGGACTGGTTATCAAATGATAATCTTGGAATAAGTGAGTATGATTTGTGATGGTACTTATCTTTTGTAGGTGTGGTTGGCATTTATGAAAATGTTTTTTTTTTTTTTCCTGCTAGATAACATGCCAAAGACTTCAGGCAATAAGTAATTATTGCATGTAAAATATTTATTCTCTGCCAGTCATATGTCTTTTTCAATGATCAGACTTTGGAGCAACCATTTAAAATCATGTAAAAGCTTAAAGATGAGGCCAGAATGAAACCTGATGTAAGTGACTACAACAGAAATGTTTGTAGAGTGTGCTCAGTGGCTTTTGAGACCAGTTGTTATTATATACTGTATTTATTTATCACTTCAAGATTGAATTATATAATACTGGACACCTAATTTGTGCTCCAGCCACAAAAACTCTCATTCCACTAGGATCTCCCTGAGGTTGCTAATAAAGAATTTTGATTTAAAACTCTGAAATGAACGTTATTTTCCTTTTCATTCCATTCTATATTATAAAGTATTCTCCTCTTGATTTTTTTTAATACTTTTTTATTTTTTGTGGATGTGTGTGTGAAGGAAAAGTTCCACAATATATGCACAGTATAGGACCAGACTGACCACCATAGTTCCTGGAAGATGCTCTGGTCCTGAACCATAGCAGTGGCCCTGGAGCTTCTATGCAGTAGCAACAGCTCATCCTGCACAGGAATGTATACTGTGCACAGTCATGTACCAGAAAGGCTGAACTGAACACATCGGAGTAAACTGTATTCGTCTGAACTTGCACTAATTTATCTAAGGCTTTATTTTTTCAAATCTAGTACTAAGAACTGAACTCATAACCTAAGACCTACTTCATTCTTCTGAAGTCATATAAGAGATATAACCAACAGAGAAAATAGGGTAATAATTGTGCAAATACAGTATGTATTATCTGCCTTCTAAAAAAAAGGAAAGTAAAAAAAAGCTTTTCCTTCAATATTTGCATGTCTACAGCATTTACATTCTCCTTCTCTGACTGACTCCAGCACCTAGATACCAACCTGATTTTTTTCCCCTCAAATTCCTTGAGAGAGTATGCAGCCAGCTGCTGCTGCATTGGTGCTTGCCTACAGGACTGGCAGGTGGTTGTACTTCTGAGTGGTTTCTGGGCACGTCTGTCTCCTGAGAAATGTTGGAGGGCACAAACCTCTCCTCAAGCAGAATGAAAAATCAAAGGAAGAAGCTTCAGAAGGTAAAATAAACTTCTGAAGGGGAAAAAAAAAAAAAACACAAAAAAACCATAAGCTAAACTACAGTTGCAGTAGCAGCAGTCATTACTATTCACTGTGGTATCTCTTCGGTAACCTGTTCTCAATAAATATGTGCACTCAGAATCCATTTTAATTTACTTAAATTCTGCATTAGAGAGCAAATGTTAATATTCTGTTAATATTAGTGTAAGTCAAGTTACTTACAAGTGTTGTTTCTGACAGATGCCAGTGTGACAGGAAATTCAGCCCCACAGACATAACTTGTATTGTTTTGCCTCCTCTGTGATAATTAGAGGGGGCATTCACCAACAATGAAATCTCTAGATAATGCAAAGCTAAACCGTGCCCTGCTGCACAGCTAATCCCTTGCTACACCTTTAACATGCATTTCAGACAACTATTCCTTTTGATGCTGTAAAACACTATGCATAATTAATTCCTCTTCATAACAATATATCGATAGAAATTATAGTGTAAACACAGCAACTATGTTAGAACTTCTACCTTTAACTTTTTAATTTTCTTAAGTTAAAACACAGAGCAAAAATAACACCTCAGATTTGCAGCAAACTTTGTCCATTAATGGAATTCATATAAGACTCACCTTCAAATATTTTACTGATGAGAGTGGACAGAACCAGGTGTTTCACAAAGAGGTAAGTGTCAGGGAAAGGGAAAATATATGGCACTTGATTTTGGTATTGGTCTCTCAGAGAGTGTCCTCTGAGAGAATAATAATGGTATCTTCTAAACTTCTGGAACTTGTGATAACTTTGGATATTCTTGGCATTAGTACAAACACACAGCTATTTTAATCGGGCATTAAAAGAAATGGTAATTGCTGGTTTAATGATATTAAATTAATTGAATGTGATAAGAAGCGTAACAGCAACTGTAGCCCAAAGGTTGTGTCTACCTATAGGAAGCAATAAAAGCTTTCCCCACTGAGAAAAAATCCGAGAGGCTTACTTTATTTTTAGATTGATACCTGCAATACCAAACAGACAAAGACATTGTCTTTTTAAGATGTAGTCCCAGTAAAGCGAGACCAGCCAAAGAAGTTACAGGACACAGCATATTCTGAAGACAAAATCATTTGATAACATACCTACTATTTTATCATATTCAGAATAAAAGTATTTTTTTATTCTTTAAATCTGTCAGAAATGTAACATTTTTTCCAATACAACCCTAGTAAGCTCTAAGAAAGTCAAAATAGCAGAGGCTAGCATAGGTTTATTAATAAGATCAATCTGAAAACATACTTACAGCGCCATGGCTTGCTTCCATAATTTGATGGGTATGCAATACATTGATCAACTTCTTGTGTTGGTATCCCTCCTAAAGACCTCATTGATGTGTTAATAGATCCTTCTGAAATTAGTTGATAATGTCATGCATATATTGGCCTGAAAATGGGTAGGATGACAAGGCCTAAATTCTGAATTACTCATTGGTAAAAGTGGTAAGAAGCAGGCAGACTTATAGGGGAACATAAATAGTTGGAAACATATCAAAAGAGAGGGGTGAGGGAAGATGAAGCTGTGTCCTTGATCTCACTACTATTGTCTATTAACGCGTTGCTGAGCACATTGCACTTAGATGAATTAAAATATTCACTTTTTGAACTTACTAGGTGGATATTACGTGACTGAACTGTTTTTTCTGCTGCTAAATTGCTGATTTACAGTTTCCAATAACTTAAGCTACTGGACAGACCCATTTCAGACCCATTTTAGTCCACATTTTTTACATGTACACATGCAACAGATCTGTGCTCACTCAGCAACATGGAGAATCCCCTGGGTTTGTTTGTAGCAGAGCATCCTGGTTTTTCTCAGTGTATGTGACTTAACCATCAACCAGCTGCCACTGCTGTATAATTCTACAATGAAATGACACTTACATAGATCAGTCTGTATCTGATTTGGCCCAGAACCCTGATATTATCTTTCGCTTCTGATCACTTGAATGTGGAAACATTTCTCAGCTCTGTACATTTTGAAAGAGATTACATATGAACACAAGAAGCAATATTCAAAGTGGAAAATTTCAGCCTGACTTTTAAAAGTGTTTGGCAAGGGACAGTCAGTGACTTAAAAGGGCTGGGAGTTCCAGACGGAAGGAACAAGGTATGCAAATATTCAATTAGCAGCGCTATGAGGGTGAGACTTTGGAATAAACAGAACAATCTAGAGATGAATCTCTGGGAGAATTGGCAGGAATTTAGGTGACAAGGAAGTCTTATAAATCATGTCATGAAAGAAGCATGGAATGTTTGATAGCAAGGAACGAAATGTCATGTAAAAACAGTGCAGTGCATTACCCAATTAGAAGCAAATGCAATGAGAATATTTCAGGGTAATGCAGGGATCGCCTTACTTCTAGGCAAGAGTCCAGCTCACGCATTTTAGAATGGCTACCGTGGAACCAAAATTTGTATAGGAAAGTGGGTGTGAAGATGATTAAAATAACCAGACCTGCTCATGATTGCATGGGATGAAGACAGTATAATTAACTTGGCTAAAGGAGTGTCTTATCCTTGCGATATATGTAAACTGATAAGAGGCTAAACAAGTGGAGGCAGCCGAAAATTGAATGAGATGGAACTGAGACTTCAGAACAGCTCCAAGAAACTTGACTCACTTTGTTGCTGTAAAACATGTCCATTTGATCTGCAGCATGGAAAGATCATGGGGTTTGGTCTCCATTCTGAAGCAGTTCACACTATGGTGACATTATGTATAAGCAGGACATTAACAATTTAGCTTTGTCAGTGCTCAGAGCCAACTAAAGATTAGTTTGCAGTAGATTGCCATGGAGTATTTGGCAAAACTTTCTTGAAAAAATAGGTTTTCCTGGAGACAGCTAGACAGGATGAAAACAGGAAAACAGTGACTAGAGGAAAAGGAGATATAAAGTATGTATGCACATCATATTATCTGAATAGAAATGAAACTCATCACTGGTCTGCAATTACCATTTTTTAAAAGATGTAAGAAGCAGATGTAAGTTAAATTGCATTTTTTTTCCAGCATCATCAATAACTCTTTAAGGTATTGTTGCAGTTGCAGTTGGCTGCTCCATATAGAGTTTTACAACATAAAGAATTTTACAGTTTTACTTATCCTCAGAAGTCTGATGTACTGAAGATAAGAAATATTGTACAAAATAAAGATTATTGCCAAGAGATCTAGAAAGAACTGAAGAAGAAGCCATGAGGTTTAGGACACCTTAATAAACATTTTTTTTCTAGTATGGCTGCTCAGCTGAACAACAGAGTTGGCTTAGACGGAAATTGAGATTTGCTTCATGTTTCCTAATTGAAATGAAAAAAGAAAAATACATTAACAGAAAAGTCAGATTTACACTGAGAAAAATCTTCCATGTGATCTGGAATGCAAGTTTTATTCTGAGCACTTGCCGTAAAAAGCACTGAAAAGTAATGATACTAGATTTTCAAAGAAGATCAGATGGGAGATCTGTAAACACTTCTACAGAATGTTTTCACCAGCTGAAGTTTTCAAAAGCTGAGAGGAACATCGGTTCACATCTCACCTTTATGGGACAAATAACAAGTCCAATTCCAGGCTGACAAGTGTTAGTAACACACTTGGAAGATAGGCTTTGCCATTCAAATCCTTTTCCAAATTCAAAGTGAAATAGATTTGGAGCTTAAAGATGCTATCCAAGGTAAATATTCCCTTTAAAATATTTTGGGGCAGAATAATATGAAATCCTCTTCTTGGAGCAGTTTCAGTTTTTAAGACATCTATATACACAGCGGTATATTTAAATGTGGAATCAAGAGCCAAAAGATTTCTCCAGCCTCTCATCCAGCAAGTGTACAGTACAATACAGAAAGCTGAGAAAATAAAGACTACTAGGTGAACTTCTTTCCTATTTTAGCTAAATTCATAGCACTGCTCATAGTGTATGATTTTTTTACTATGGTAGCACTACCTTTCTTATTCCTGCAATTTGTAGGAATTCCTAGGTATTCCTATTATTTGTAGAAGTACCTTGAATTTATCTCAAGAATTCTTTAAAGTAGAAACATCCTAACCAAACAACATGCTTAAAAATGCCTGTAGAAAACTGTGTTTTGTTGCCTTTAGCTTTTCAGTTTAAAACTCAAGTTTTTTAAATCAAATTTTTAAAAAATATTATTTTCAGAGAAAACTTTCAATTCTCTGAAAGATTACTTAACAAATAAACAAGGAATTAAAGAGTAACGAGTGACTTTGCTTTTGGGCAGACATACTAAATCATACTTCCTACTTTGGTTCCCATTACTGGATATTTTTTTTCTCTGAAGCAATATTTAATGATCCTTTTCAGAAGGCTTGTCTCCAATGCAACGGTAACATACCAGATTGAGAAACTGAAGTTTGTTTCCTCTCAGAACAAGTTTTCAATCCAAATGTAATGGAATTATTTTTTGACCCAACACAGCTGGTGCTTGGAGATTTTAAGACTTCATAAATGAAAATGAAACAACATGACCTATTTCTCTAAAAGCAATACCTTCATTTTCTGGTTTTAAATCACAAGGACAGTATCCTTCCTCAGAATTTTAATGCAGATGAGTTCCTATTTTTCAGCAACAAAGAGGTGTACTAGTGAAACCCTAGCTTATTTACTTTTACAACCAAACAAAAGTATTAAGACCAGATAAAGAAATTAAGACTTCAAATTGGCCCTAAAATGAGTTGATGGGTCTCATCTATTCTTACTGCCTAAAGAGCAGTATAGTCCGTACCAACTCAGGCAGGGTAGGACAAGGAAGAACATTGCGTCCTCCCAGCTATTTCTAGGCTTATCACTGTTACTTGCCTTCCCACTTGCTGTTGAAGCAGGTTAAAAACAAGGAGTTTGCTACTTGTGCACTACCATTCCAGAGTCCACTCCTGCAAGATGCCAGCACTTCACATTTCAACAGTACTGCTTGTGACATACCCTGACATTACAAAATATAGTGATTTTCAATGCTTGTCAAGCTTTCTGACTGTAAACTCTAAAAATCTAAAAATCTAAGAAGATCTCTAAAAATCAGTGGTTCTGTCTCAGACACTTAGATTAATTTGAATCAAGATTGTCTATCATCTCCCTTTCATATTTCTTCTGGAAATGATGCAATGGGAGGTCAGTATCCTTTGTTGGGCTTTACTTCAGAATTTTTATGGTAGCTTCTGGATTACTTGGAGCTTTAAAGAAGTCAATCTTCTAAAGCTGAGAACAGCTAAAGCCAAATCTCTTGAAAGAAAGAATTTAAACAGGAAAATATGAATAATTAGGAACAGTTTAACAATGTTTTACTAGAAGTCCAAAAGCTACAATCAGTAAAGAAGGACAACTGCTCTGGTAATAAGCCAACTTGGCTTAGAATGGAAATGAAAACAGTTCTTAAAAATACACGAATAAAATATTTGTATGTCTGTGTGTGTTACTGTGCATAACCTGATCAATACCTATAGCAAGTAAAACAGGAGAAAACAGGGTGAGTAGGCAACAGGTAAAGAAAGGAGAAAGATAAATACAAAATGAATATTGAGAAAAGCTGAAGTACACCAGAGACATTTAATAATATTCAACTAAAATATTCCACTGTACTGAATAGAATGACATAGCCCAGAACACAGTGAAGGGAATGAGACAATTATATGCTTAATTTTACTGGCTCAGTAAGCTAGGTGTGTTAGTAATTTCTCACACGTGCAAATGAAGAATATGAGTTTTCATACAGTCAAATATTAAGATGTTCTTCTCAGAACAAAGAACATTGGCCTACACTCTATACAACACATACAACTGCTAATAGAGGTTCTTTGATCATGACCTGCTATTCATTTTGTATTATCAAATGGCTAGAAATGGAGGACAAACAAATTCGAAACAGAGTGCACATCATAGAAAAGAGAGTAGGTAACCAACAAGTTAATCTGACAATAATGGATTATCTTTATTATTGTTGCTTGTTCATCCCTATTGTCCATTTCTTTATTTCTTCCCCTTCCTCCACAGAAATGTAAATGTTAATTCAACTGGAAAAGTCAGGCTAAAGACAGAGTGGTTTCTTTCAGCTTGGAATCCAGGGCTGCAATAAAAGTTCTGCATGGGTTTGACAATAGTACTGAGAGAGAGAACATCTGATCTGTAGGATTGCAATAGAAATCTTCACACAAGAATTGAAGATATATAACTGAAGGTATACTCACCAGATTCTTCATCTAAAAAATGGACCAGCTCAAGCATTGTACAACAGCACTGTGAACAAGATCATGGACCCAATAAAAATCAATCCAGGAGTGGAATATATATAATACTATATTTCTCTATATTATGCATATAATACTATAATATTACAGTATATGTATATCATTATATATAATTTTCAGCAGGATCAATTTCACCAAAAGATCTGCTCAGCTTGAAGAAACAGGATAGCATGGGTTGGGAATAACATGGCCTGAAAAGTCATTTTCATGACCAAGATAGATTGAGGTAAAAAACATACATAGAATGTCCGTTCATAAATGTTTCCATTCCAGCAGAACATAATCCAGAAGAAAGTATCTTTAAAGATACTTTACACAAAAGAACTTTTAGTCTAATAAACTTGTGTATGTGATCCATAAATGCTCCTTGTTAGAAAAAAGTCTATTAAGATACAGGCAGCTTAAAAGAAGATACTTCAGCTGAACTTGATTCTGTAACGGTATTATACGAGGTAGAATTTCAAGACTGTCATGTTACAGACAGCTTAACAACAGGCCAACAATATTGTTTTTTCACTTGTTTCTTCCTACCTATAAGTCTGAAGAAAACTCTCATTTTTTCTCATTTCTCTCATAACTTTCATTTCAGTTACTTTTCTGTAACTGAAAACAGAGCAAAAAAGGAGAGTATCTTGATGTTGAATTTCACAAGTAATTTACAATTTAAAATTGATAGCTATAACTATTCTTACTATTGTTTGTTACCCAGTGCTCACCTTCATATGAAAAGAACCTAGTGTCTCACTGAAAGAATTTGAAATCTTGTAGTTTTTCTTAAACATTAAAATTTATAGTCATCCCAGTTAGATATATTCATACAATTGATTATGGTAGTTTTCCTATTTACAAGAAAAATTGACTTGATCCAGCAAAAAAATTCTAGAAGTCCCCACAAATATTTTCAACCAGAACCAGAAAGCAAGACCCTCTACCCTTCTGAGTAAGACAACAAGAATAGTGTAAAGAGGCATAGCCCTTGTGTTAAGCTCCTTTTTCCTTAAAGCTTTTCTGTATGAATCCTTACTTTGAATTTGTAAACTCAAAATTGTATGAAAACATCTATCCTCTGAGATATAGGTACAGCTCCTACTGTATTGCTGCTTCCTTCCAAACTAATACTTCAGTTTCTAGCCCTCCCAAAGTCTCAGCTGTGCACGCTCAGAGCTATTCCATCATATCCACCAGCTGATATCACCGTAGGTCTGAGATGGAGAAATAAACGTGTAGCTTGGCTCCTATCACTGTGGGTCTGAGAAGCAGTGAGAAATATGCAGTTCTAAGAATATACCAATACTTTTTTTCTACAAAACCAGGAGTCTAGACTCAGCCTGTCCACACTGAGTTCTTAGAGTCAGACTAAATGGGCTTGGAGACAGCTCTTAAGTCTCCTTGAGTTTCAAGACATCTTGGAGACTGTGCCTACCTGGTATTAACCTGCAGTTCAGATCTCTGGAAAGGTGAGCTTAGAAGGTCAAGAGGCCAACAAAAATCCAGAATTTAATGAATTTAATCCAGAACTTATGACAAACAGTGTTCCAGGCAAATTGGTGAGGATTCAAGGAGTAAGTTGTCAAGAAACTCGACTGGCAATGAAGATTTCCAAAGGCAATGCATTTTGACAAATGGACATTTTCCAATGGGAAAGATTTTGACCAAGTGTTTTTCCAGCTCTCTCTAATATTATTCTAATCCAACCTATTTTTACATGTTTCTCTCACATAAAATGCAATACTCTTTCAGAAAGCAGACTTTCTTCCATGACCTTCTGATTCAAATTAGGTATTTTTCACACGGAGCAACTCGATGTGCAACTACTTCTTCTGGTCCACCTATTTCATCCATCCTTTTTCAGATGATAACTTAGACATATGACCAAAACTTAATGAATTGTCCAGTAGTTTGCTCCCAGCTATCATATTTTCTGGGGGTCCAGAAACCTTCCCCATCATATGATAGATTCATTACTGAAAGGTTGTATGGAGTGACACATATAGTATGAATGTGTTAATGAAACTGAGCAATATGATGGGAATTTTGTTGGCTACCTTTCAATTCATTTAGTTTTCTTAAAAAATCAAAAAGCTTACCTTCAAAAGAGCAATTTTTTACATTAAAATGATATTGAAGTAAAGAGGATTTCATTGAATCACCACATTATTTGTAGTAGGCTTAACTAGTTTGACATCCTTTCTTCTTTTTTCGTCACTCAATGTAAATCCAAATGATAAGTGGTTGAGATCATTCCTTCTAATAATCTTCCATTATTTATTATTTAGAGAAGGCTGCTTGATGAATTAGTTTATAATCTACATCCCTGGAATACAATTACATTCAGACTACAACAGTTAAAATTTCTCCTGGAAGGTTAGATACTTTCAGAAGAGTTTAGTAAAAAGACAATTTTGTATTTAAGGACATTCTGTTGGGGCAGATTGCTAGATAATTCTAACTGTGAACGTATACTGAAGTCTTCAGGAAAGTGAAATTACTAAGGGAAAACCAGCAGAACATTAGAGAATATTTGGCAGCAACAATACATATTGTAGCATTTTTTTCACTGTTTTATTTAAAGGTCAATATTTGAACAATATGAATAAAACTACTAATTCTAATTCTATTAACTGAAAATATTGTGAAATGGCTAGCATTTATATTGACTTATAGCAAAATGTTTAAACCCAAGTAGAAAAATGTTTGATGCTACAAGTGACTTAATCAGTCATACAATATAAGAAAAAATGAAGTTCAGATGAAAATACGTTCACCTCATTTCTTGAAAATTATATCCATTCTCTCATGAACCAGTCTCTAAAGTCAAGGGCAGCATCCTTCCTACCTAGACTGGACTACTGAGATCTAGCCAGAACTAGGAAACACTTACAGTGAATAATTGGAACAAGCTCATTGGTATTTTCTGTATTTCCCTCATTCAGCTATACTTCAGTATGGCAAATACCTCTCTACCAGCAGCAGTTATAAAACTTCTGTGTGGATAGTTACCCTAGAGCTCACTCTGTCATGGATTGTCTAAGCAAGGAAGAGTAATCACTCCAAGAGGACAAGTTGTGCGGATTTCAGTGAAGTTACTCAATCTCCATCACAGGGCTGTATCTTTCAGAAATTTGGCTAAAACAAAACTTATTCAGAACAGATGGCTTGGAATGAGAGTATTTTTTTTTTTTTTTCTTCTCATGATAACCTTTGAAGACCATCCAGTCCTCAGGAATAGGTGATGAAGTATATCATGTAGCACACAAAATTACAGAGTTAGGCTGACAGCTGGGAGATCATATCAGCTTGTTCAGGCTCCTGGCTCTAACAGTTACTTTTTAGTTACACTAATTGAATTAAATGACCAGTTGTGAAAAATGCCACCCAAGGTCTTTGAGTGGACGCAAACCTGCTCAGAGACCAATCCATACGATATGAAAGATGTGTGAGAAAGATGGCAGCAGAAGCAGGGATTGAAGGCTGGCTTAACTGTACTTGTACATCTTCTGTGGAGCAGCAGCAACAGAAACTTAACAGAACTGGACAAAAAAAAGATGTCACAGAAAAATAAGGGGCAGCAAAACTACATTTCTGGCAGTAGGTAAAAAGCAAACTCATGGGCATAATTTGCAAAGATATTCTGAATAAGGTATTTGTGTTCTTTCAACTTCTGATATTTCCAGTGAAATTTGGATTTATACATCTTTTTTTTAACTGCAAATGATCTCATCAAAGAAGTATCTAATCCCATCCATCATTAAACTTCTCTTCATGATATATAGTAATTATCATTAACACCTTTGCTATACTTTCTGTATATTCTCCACTATTCTCAGAACATCTTTTCCCAGCTCTGTACATTTGCACAGCTCAATAAAATAAAGAGCATCCAGCCTTTCTCATGGCAGCTGGTGAGTGTGATAACTTTTCTCTCACTATGGTACAGTCCATTTTATTATTTCATGTCTTTCAGATTGGAAAAATTTCCTTAGGAAAATAAGGCTGTCTTAAGAACCAGACTCCAGATGTCTAGCACCTACATGCAATGCAGAATCATAACCTATGCACGTGCCAAAAGCACTCAGCAAAAACATCACAAACTGAGTTAGATACAATGCAATGCCAGATCTGACAACAATAAACCACAGAAAATATATAACCTTATCAGCAGCGAAGCATTCAGTAGAAACTACATCATAAGGAGCTGGCTGAGTGCTGCTTTAGAAAGAAGTTTGATATTTTCATTTGATTTTTTTTTTCTCATCATTCTTCTCTGTTCATCTGCACTCATCGACAGTCCTGTGCAGCTCCCTGCAATCTCCTCAAACTTGATACTCTAGTTCCCTTGGAAGTTATGACATTTTGGACAGACTAGCCCATGCTGTGGCAGCAACCATCCTATCATGCACAAGGAATAAAGGTAGCAATGCAGGAAACAGTGTAAGGTAGGATGTGGGGACTCCCCAGCCCTTCTGAACTGACCTAATACATTGGCTCATGTCCAGCTTGCCATCCGCAGTAACCCCAAGATCAGACTGGGACGGGTTGCCCAAGGAAGTTGTGGATGCCCCATCCCTGGAGACATTCAAAGCCAGGCTGGATGTGGCTCTGGGCAGCCTGGTCTAGTAGTTGGCAACCCTGCACATAGTGGGGGGGTTAAAACTAGATGATCATTTTAGTCCTTTTAAACCCAGGCCATTCTATGATTCTTTTTAGCAGGGCTGTGCTCTATCCTTACACCCCCCTGCTTGTACCAATAGCAGAGTTTGCCATGACCCAGATGCAAGACCTTGCACTTGGATTTGTTGAATCTTATGAGTTTCTCCTGGGCCCACTGCTAGAGCCTGTCTAGTTCTCTGTGGATGGCATCTCATCCCTCAGGTGTGTCAACCACACTCAGCTTGGGGTCATCCACAAAATTCCTGAGGGTGCACTCGATCCCAATGTCAGTGTCACTGATGAAGATGTTAAAGAGGCCTAGTCCCCTGCAGCACACCACTCCTGATTTCCATCCAAACATTGAGCCATTGATCACCACTCCCTGGGTATGATCTTGTAACCAGGTCCTCATCCACTGAGCAGGTCCACCTGTCAAATCCATATCTTTCGTATTTGGAGAGGAAGATGTTACAGGGTACCATGTCAAAGGCCTTACTGAAGTCCAGATAGATGGCATCAGTGCCTCATTCCTTCTCCACCAATGCAGTTACACCATCATAAAAAGAGACAAGGTTTTATGTTTTTGTTGCTCTTTTTAAAATTATATTTTAATAAAAAAGTATAATAAAATAAAAGTTTTGTTACATATATATATTAACTATATCATATATTTCATCTGTGGCCCAAGAAAATTTCTTTTAAATCAATGAGGCAGAGGCAAACCAAAAGTTTGATATCCATGGATTAATTGTTTGATATAAAATCTAAATCAAAACAAACTAGGTTTGCCAGAACAGATGGAGAGTTCTTCTTCAGTTGCAACATTGTCAAAACCCACAGTGTATCTAAATTGAAATAATACATAGGGAAAACCTTAATCATTGAACAACTGACAAATTAACTCCTAAGTGGGTCGATCAGTTGGCTGTCCTCAATGCCATCTTCGAATTGCAGTTCTACACTTTTTCTGAGGAAGTCCAATATGTGAGACATCAAGCTTTGCATTGTCAAATAACTTCTCTTTTAGTAGACGTGTAGTATTTACTAGAAATCTAGTTAATACTACTAGACATCTCTAGAAACACCTCGAAAGAAATTCCATTGGAAAAAAATTGAACAAATAACTTTGTCCTCCCATCTCTATATCTCTCCAATCTTGATTCTTGGAACATTTGTGTCCTGAGACTTAGCAAATCAGTGTGGACCAGAGGGGTAGTTAGAATCAAAACTAATTTTACTTCTTATTATGAAGTACAAAATATGGGTAGGTACAGACCTTGTTTAAATGGGAAAGGAAGGAAAAAAAAACTCTCACACAAAATCTTTACACAGATCAGCATTAAGGAAGATCCTTGGATACCTCTCTCATTAGTGACTAGCATAGGAAAAAGACTCAATATTGCCCTGTTAATTTTATTATTTTTTTTCTGAATAACTGTAAGTATGAGAATGCAAACTGTGACTAATTTTCCCTGTAGTTTGCTAACTAAATATGGAAATACATCACTAATTACTCTTTACTATCTCCCTAATATTGGACTCAAGCAAACACGAAGGTCTCTTCTGGACATTCAGTGATCATACAATGTCCAGATGTAAATGCCTTTGCACTTTTTTGACCAGCTAGATTATCACTGTCAGTTCTTAAAAAAATATGTGGTAGCAATCATTCAAGGAGATTACCATTTTTAGACTTAATGCTACCATTTATAACTGAGAATGAAATCATGCATTCTGATTTAAAAAAAAAAACATGACCAGTATTATAACAGAGCTGAAGAGCCAAGCCTGACACAAAAGTCTTTTAATGTTGGAATACTGAGATGCATCTGTGAGAAAGCTCCCTGATTGACTTAATTTTATGAAGAGTTAAGTAAGTATACGACAATACCAGTAGAAGGGAGGAAGAAAGCAAAAGTTAAGCAATAAGCAGCACTGGGCAAAAGCTGTGTCTAGCACACCTATGGAAATGGATCTGGCAAACAAAAGCAACTGCAACCACTGTACAACAAAGCAAAGGCGAAGGTTATAGAAAAGGCTGGATCTGTTCATGGAGGACGTGAAATTGAATATTACAGGGAGTAATAGAGGCATGGTAAAATAGCCATCATCAATTAAACACAAAAATTTGAGACTTTCCTACATAGGGAAAAGGTTTAAATAAATATAAGAGTATTAAGGTAGTGTCATCAAATATTACATGACAAACTGTAATGAGAAGAAGAAAGTGGAGTGCATGAAAGCCTGTTCATATGATTATTCTTTCAGAAGACTAATGAAATAGATCCTGGTAGACAGTTCTCAGGGGCAGGGTCATCAAGATGTTACACCAGAAAGAGAAAGCCTAATTCAGCCAGAACTTTGCTCCTTCCTGATTGAAGCACTGCCTGCACTTAGGGACTGAAATTCCCATGAGACCGGTGAGCCCAAACTGCAAGCTCAGACACTGCTGTCTAAAATCTCTTGGAAGAAAATCCACAAGTAAAAATAAATATTTTAACCATAAGGAAAAGATAAATTGTTACTTGAAGTGAGGTTTCTATTCATCATATCTTCAAATCAAAAGTAGAGACAAAAAGCTTGTCTGAATATCCTGGCTTTTCCTTCTAGCATTGACTTTCCTCACATATTCCTCATATCATTTACCTCTTAATATCCAGTGAGATATTAATTTTATTGCAACTATGAATTTGGCAATCAAGGAGCATGCAAAATATTTTTTTTTCAATCAAAAAAATGTTCAAAACTTCCTCTTTCAGGACAGTTTTGCTTTAAAAATATTCTCTTTCCATAGTTTTACTTTGGCAGAAATTTACCACAAACATTTCCTGGACTATTGACTAAAAATAGGAAATAAATGGCATGTGAAAGGGGCTAGTAACTATCAGCTGATAGTGATAAATTACATCATTGTTAAGAGAAGTGATACAGATAACAGCCATTTCAGTCTCTGTGGCATTAATGAAGCAGTTCTCACAAGGGACTAGCTGGAAACAGAATCAAATAAACATGACAAATAACTCGTTCTACTAAAAATAATATTCTAACTAACTGACACACCTTAAGAGCTGGGCTGTAATTTATCTAAGTATTCTTTCAGAGTTCCTTTGCAAGCCACATGAACAATCATGGTGTCACTTAATACTCTTTTTTACCTATAAAATATTTTATTGTTAGTTAGGTAGCATGTAATATATAGTGTAATTTGGTTCACATGCTACTGACTATTCTGTTCTTTTCAAATTGCTAAGACTCATTACCTTGAAGCTAATGAAATATAAGAAGCTAGCTGAGACTCCAAAATTGATGGATTCTTCTATTCCCTTCTGGAGTCATCAGGAATTTTCACAGCATCAGCAAGAAGCAGATATTTGGAGATGAGACTTTCCACAAGATTTAGATGCGTATCTTTCCAGTGAGAAAGAACCAGTTCTGAAAGCACAGCTCAGAGAACATGTCGGCAAAAGTGGAAATTTTGGAGGGGGAATTTCCCTTGTCTCCATCACAGAACGTATTAGCATAATTCCTCAAGTGCACACTATCTAAGATACCTGTGAGTTATTTATTAATAGTTAAAGAAGTTATTTGGCATCCAGCATCAAATATAATTCTTGAAAAGGGCTGACAGCAGAATACATTTGTTAACTAGAGACATGCCTAAACTTTGCCAAGAGAAATACTGAACTAAACATGCACTCACTGAAGGAGAGTCTACCTTTTTAAGTTGAAGTCTTTGTTTGTAAAGTTTCCTTTTTCAACCTGTCATAGTTCTCTAAATTTATATTGATAATTGCAGCAACAATAAGGTACATCAAACTACAGAACAGTTTTGCCAAGTACACAATCTGAAGATTATATTCTTCTGCAGCATTTTCTTTATAGTGCAATAGGAGACCACCCTTGTGATTCCCTAAAATCCTGGTTTGTTTATATTTTGTTCATTTTCTTTAGTTTAATGAGGTGATAAATAAATGAGATTTACAAGGAATAAGGGACTGCCAGTGCTAGAAACTGAAGTTCTCTGTTTATTCATAGGCCAGGTATGGATGCCGGCAGGCGCAGTGCAAATACATCCGTCAGTAACCATGCAGTTGGCCTGAGGGAATAAGGCAGTTAAGTGGTGACTGTAATGCAGTTCCTTGCATATTAGTATTTGGGACCCTTTCCTGAGCAGACATGGTCAACACTATCACTCCATAGTAATGTGCAGCCCGAACAGGAGAATTTAAGGTAAGGATGGATGAGTAGACTGTTCTCTCACAAATCACATCTACTTCTCTCTTCTAAGGTATTTTCCATATGAAATAAAATAAAAATAATGACAATGATAATGAAACTGTGGCACAGTAATCCACATAAAACATACAGTGTAGTACAATGGCTCAGGCAGTCTCTGGAGCACCCCGAGCAGCAGCATAGTGCTGCTGTTCAGATCCTCCCCTTTGGCTGCCTTTCAGACAGACAGCTTCTCAATCAAGCTGTAGGCAATTTATCTGGGCACACTTGGTAGGGAATTAATGTACCTGACATGCCTGGACATGCAGAGCCTCATGTGATCTTAAAGGTACCCTCCAGCATGTCTGAGTCCATGCTTATGGGATATCTCTGTCTGGCCTTGGTGGTTTGGACCTGGAAAGATCATGAGACAGAACATAGGCAGTCTCTTGGAGACCTACTGAGGGGCCTTGATTGTATACCTGCTGACAAACTAGCAGGTGGCCAAAAACATTGAGATTTTCCTGTGAGTGAAATTCAACACAAGTATCAAGATCCATTATATATCTTAAGAAAAAAAAAAAAAGAATTGGCAGGGAAGGGCAACGTACTCAGAAAGTTTCATGAGATTGATCCTGGCTTTCAGATACTGGGGGAATGCTTTAAAAACTTCTGAACCAGCATCACAATTCTCAAAGGCCAGTAATTTCAAATGACATTCTCACAGATCAAATCAAATCAAATAGTCTGCTTATTCTAGTGGGACATCCAAAATCTTTTAAGTTAGTTTGGCAAGTCTGCTGACACTAGACTGCAGTTCACTTGTAGCTGCTCTTTTTCTGATGAAGAAAAAAGACCCAGATCAGGAAGAATTCTGAGCATACACACACCCATCTTCCCGTTTACACCTCTGTGTAAATACTCTTTTATTTCTTCTGTAAAAATGGTCATTATAGCTGAGTGTGGAACAGAAATCCCAGTGCTGATGATCATTTGTTCTTTTTTTCAAAATTTAAAACAGAAAAGGAAATTTGGACTATAGCAGATGATCACCCATTTATTCGTGACTCAGGATAGACATGCTACACAGGGTACTGCTAAGGCATTGTAGGGAAGAAAGAGAGTCAAAACCTAATTATATTTTTTAATATAAACTTGTAACTCTTTCAACTCTGTTTTATCCTCTGAACACTATAATTTACAGCAGCAATTCTCTACTAATCAGATGTCATTAATGTAGGGTTCTTTTTTATCAGGACATTTTAGTGTTAAAAATTATAAAAGATGTCAGTCAATTCTGAGTGTAGTGCAATTATTTTTATGGCTGATAAACTGAATGAATAACTCTCTATGCGCAACATACGCAGAGCAGGTTCCAACAGTCCTTGGTCTCCTTTTGATTTACATGCTTATACAAAGATGTGCAACTCTTAAAAAATATGATATTACGGCACAATAAAGCAATCGCGTTAGAGGCAGTCCTACTGAATGTTTTTGCTATCTTTTGCACAACACTGCAGTTGCAAAAATATACACACGCATTAGGTCAAACCCTGTGTGTGCCGAAGTGCAGCTACTGAGGTTTCTTTTTTAAGATAAACTGATGAGATTGCAAAGATTCTTGGAAAGATAACAAAAAGGGGATGTGCTATGATTGCTCTTGACGTCATTAAAAACGATGTGGGCAGATAACTCTTAGTTGGCACCTAAAGCACTAAAAGTAAAGGATCCTTGAATGGCAGGAGGCAACATCTCCTTCCCTGAACCAGGATTATCTTTCAGAGCTTCAAGAAAACCCCAGGGTAAAGGTAAGGAAGAAACAGCTTTAGTGCAACTTGCCTTAATTATATACAGATGTTTACTAAGAAATGTAGCTATATCATCTGCATGGCAGAGAAAAACAGGGGTTTTATTCCTCTGTCTGTTATCAATTAAATCATCAAAACAAAATTATCATTCAAATTACAATGTATCATTTCACTTTTAGAATGTATGGGGAGGAGGCAATCTATGAAGCAGGAATCTGCTAACCATCAAAGCAACAAAGAAACATTAAAGTTCAATGGACAGTTTGTTCATGCATGTTTTAATCTAGTTTTTTTTTTTTTTCAAAATGGAAACCATGCTCACGTGGTCAAAATAACACTTGTGTCAAAGAAGCCTTTGAGGTTCAGTCCATTGAGACAGACAATATTTTCCCTTTGTTTTCTTTCATTCTTTCTTTCTTTCTTCCTTTTTTTTTTTTTTTTTTGGTAAAATATTTCCAAGCGGGGCATATGATACCCAGAGATCCCAAGGTGGAGCTGCTTGCGTTGCAGTGTGGGAAAGTGTCTTCTACAAGTTTGTCCTAAGCGCAGTATAACACATGCGTGGCTTCCAAGTGTATCCTCCTGAAAAATAGTTACATGTGGGAACTGGTTTCTGTTAATGCTACCAAATGTGTTATACTACATTTTATGGCATCTATTTTTTTAAATATTAATCTGATTTTAGAAAAGTGATGCATTCTAATCATTAATCATTTTTTACTGCGTATACATCCTGCATAAATTATTAAGTAGCTTCCTATTGTTTTTGAGCTGGTAAAATTGAAACGGTAGCTACACACTTTTTTGAAGAAAACAGGTATCTGTGGGGTTTTCTGTTCCTTGTTTTTTACAGGAATAAGTATATTTGTATGAAAAAATATATATTTTCAAGTAGTAATCCACTTGGGATGTGAGGTATTGTCTCAGGTTCTGTTTTTTCCACTGGCAGTTATGTTCAGAAATTGTGTCCTGCAAAGATATCAATATTTTCTCTTGTTCTGAAATTTAAAACCTTTTTTCCTCCTAAAGTTAAGCAACAGGTACGGCGCTGCTCTCCTGATGCAATCCTTAACCATGACAAAGGGTCACATTCATGAAGCAGCTTTCTGTGGTCAGGGCCCATTAAAGCTTTCCTTTTAAAGATGAAAATAAGGACACAGATTATTTTATTGGAGATACAAAAAAGTTATAATTGTGTAGTCACAGAGATTAGTATATCATTAAGGTAACCTTTAAGCAAGGATGGATTTTTCCACAGAGTTCAAACACGGGGATTGGGAAGAACCTTCTGCCTATGCACGTGGGCACTGCTGCACAGTCAGCTTCTCAATTTAAACTGAGCATTGTTTCGGCTGCTATTTGCACCTAGCATTTTTGGCATTCTGTCCAGAAGGACAAAACAGCCCAGAAAATATAATTATTCTCTGCTGTGCAAATGTAATGTCCCCTCTGCCGACAGACCTTTTCCATCAGATCAGATGGGCCTGTTTCACACAGAGGAGTCTATTTCAAATGTCTTATGTGGGCACAACAATTACACAGAGAGTCTCCAACTTAAAAAAATAACTACTATTGGATTCATTATTTTTTAATTTTCAAATTTGCTTTTGAAATTGAACTGCAAACTACATTAAGTGTAACTCAGGTTATATGTACGTCTCATCTATCTCCTCTCTGCACAGAGATAGGTTCGTGTACACAAGTAGCTATAATTTCATAGTGTCAGCAGAGATAAAGTTTTGTTTTCATATTGCGTGTCCCTTTTGGTCAGATCAGTATTGCCATCACAGGAAGAATAAATTGGGAAAAAAACACAGAATTTGGGAGTTTATTTGCCCTGGGTGTTCATCGCTTTCTTTTGAGCTGCCTGGCTGTGCAGCGTATCACCTCGGGGAGGGAACAGACAGCTTTGAGGATGCACAGCAACCTTTCTGTGTGCACCGTTCCCAAGAGCAAACATCAGTAGGGTTGCTTTAATTTGGGATGTACTTCTTCTTTCTGACATAACACGTTCCTTTTGCATAGCTCTACCTGCCATCATCATCAGTGACAGTGACTTGCTACTCAGCAAGTATTAAATGCACCATCTCGTCAACTTTTCTCAATAAAAGGGCTCAGGAAGAGTTGCCACAGGAGATTGAAAGGAATTTATTGTTTTACTGATTTGGAAACAGTGTGTATGTGGGCTGTGGAGGTAATGTGCTGCTGAGACAAGAGTGTGTTCCAGCTGGCGCGGAGGCTAGACATGCCTCCGAACTTTTATGTTCCTTAACACTCAGATGTGCCAAGAGAAGCTCCTGGGCATCCTCGGGAGCAGGCCCAGTCCTCTGCCTGCCGACAGCATGTCTAAACCTGAACCCAGTTCTCTGCAGCGCAGACTGGGAGCTCAGGAGCACACTTTGAGCCTTAGCTTTTAAATCAAGTGTTCCGTGGGCTGTCAGCTGCAGAGCTGGGGATGATAAGTTTACTGGCAAGGTTTGGGCTTCTGTGCTGAACTTGAAGCTTCAGGACAGTGAGGCGGCATGGCTTCCTGGCCCTTTCAGGATCTTCAGGCACCTTGTGCAAGGTGTGCCATTACTGCTCCACGAAGGGTCATTAAAGGTACTGTTTGTGTTACCTGGTGAATCTATGCATTTGTCTATGATATAGTATGAGCCCCATGTCTTCACAGCAAATATTTTATTCCTGTTTGCTTTGGTTACTTTTGCCTTTTATTCTTTTTGCCAATCATGCCTGAAAACAGGCAGTTGCTTTCTGATACAGATGTTTACCACTCAAAACCCTGAATAGCTGCTTCACTTGTATACATACCAGAAGTACTTTTATAAGGAGCACCAAGTTACTAGAACTATTTTCACTGGAAATACTCAGTAATCAAATTATCGTAGCACTTGAAATCAGTCTTATGGTATAAATACAGTCACGATGGTAAAGTTTTGCTTTCTGCACATCCTCTACAGCAATGGCTTGAAATGAGGTGTTTGTTGAATGTACCACTACAGACTCATTCCCTAGAATGTTTAATGTACATACTGAGCAACAAACAGTGCTTGAAACCATGCTGAGAAGGTTCTTCTCCAAAAGAGTAGTGAGGCATTGGAACAGATTGCCCAGGATGGTGGTAGAGTCACTGTCCCTGGAGGTATTCAAGAAACATTGGGATGTGGCACTGAGGGACACAACTTAGTGGGCATGGTGGGGAAGGGTTGGTGGTTGGCCTAGATGGTCTTAGTGGTCTTTTCCAACCTTTATAATTCTATGATCTATGATTCATGAATTACAATCATGTCTCTTGTCTCTCCAGAACATGAACATGGCAAAACTCAGATTTGGGAAAAATAGGAAACAAAGAGTTAAGTTGCACAGCTTGGTAACCTGTGTCCTCTGGATCTTGTGTGCAGCTGATAGGAAGCCCCTGGAGGCTCTTCTGCTGAAGGCAGTGTATGAGCAGAGGTGGAAGTATGATATGGAGCATGTGGCATGGTTGTGGCTGCAGTGAGAAATGAAATGGGAGTGGCTGTGTCTCTCTGGATATGCATGTGAATACCCATGACTGACTCCTGTTTTCACAGCTGAAGAAAAAGAAGGTACTGATGCACCTTGGGGAAGCCAGTATACCTCATTTCTGCACTGTCATGTGTATAGTAAGATCATCGACAGCTAGGCAGGAGATGTGTGTGGCCTGTGGGTTTACAGATGGTAAGTGAAAGAAAAGAGTTAGACTGAGTCAGCTGCAGAAGGGCAAAGTCATTGTAGATAGCAATTTAAAAAAAAAAAAAGTCACAGATGTGATGTTCTTTTTATGCAATAGAGTAAATGCTTGAGTGCAGGGCAAATTCCACCTACCACGACTGATAGGTGAGATACACAGATAGCCCTGGTGTATCATCGTGAACTCCCCAGAATTCAGAAATGCAAACTGAGCATGCATTTCCTGTTTTTCAGAAACTCAGAGTTTGCCCAAAAGAGCAGAAAATACATCTACACAAACCTAAACTACTTTAACAAAGATTTTTTCTTTTGCTTTGTTGTTGATCTTTTTTGTTTTGGTTTGGGTTGAGTTTTTTTGGTTTGGTTTTATTTAGGAGGTTTTTGTTTTGGTTTGGTTTCTTTTCTCACTGAATCTACCTGAGATGAGTGGCTTTTTCTTCTTTTTTAAAGAAAGATAAATCCTTCCTTTAGGGATGTATTATGTTTTTCTCTTTTAACATGGAAGAAATGTTGGTCACATGAATAACTCACTGTACTTGTCTGATCCACTGGACATCTTTTCCCATCCCACTAATATGCGACCTTATCTCCCTCCACCATTTTACTTTCCCTTTTCCTTTTCCTCTCACTGGAGCATTTGGGGAGACAATAGCACATTAAAAAATATATTTCTAAATGTCTATCATGGTCTGTTACAGGCATACAGCTTGAAGAACTTCCCACACATAGACGCATACACATGATGTCTTCCACCCCTCTGGGATTTTGATTTCAGCTCCTCTAGTAGGAAAATCCATGATAGTAGCTCTCCCATCTGGTTAACTCTCTGTGCCAAACCCTGCTTTTCTACCTCTAAGCAATCATCTCACAGAATACAAGGTAGTTTAATTTCCACTGAAATTGGCTGAAGGAAGGAGGAATTGTTGGCTTATTCATGAATCCCCACCTGTAAGGAAGTTGCTCATATCTGTACAAGACAGTCCTTCCCAAACAAACATCCTGTTTCACCGAAAACTCAGGTCTTCTGAAAATGGCATTCAGCTTTCCTTGAACAAAAATGGGGAACCATATACTGATTGCGATAAGCAGCAAGTGACTAAGGTCACTTAGGGCATAATTGCAGATACAGCTATACACGTCTACACACAGCAGAAAAAAAACCAAAAACCAAAAACCTAAGTGTTTCTTTCTTCTTCTTCTTCTTTTTTTTTTTCTTTTTTCTTTCTTTTTTTTTTTTTTAATGAATGAAAAACTCTTTTTTTCCCTGAGGCCAAAGACAGCAAGATATTTAAAAATTCTGACAAGCAACGCTGTACTTCAGGCACTTAACCAATAGTCCAATTACATTTTTCCAAGTTTCAATCTGACTGAAGCATGCACATAAGATTTAAAAGGACATAGGTAAGTTAAAGAAAATAGTAGAGACCTAGCTCTAAAAGAACTTCCATGCTTCTATTAAAACAGCTATAGAAACAAAGAAACAAAAAAAACCCAACAACAACAACAACAACAACAAACCCTATAACCAAAACTATTGCACTTCTAATTTGTAATACATCATGTCATAATCACGTGGGATGCTCAGCAGAACAAATGAAGACAGACTACCTGGCCAGAATAGCTTATAAAGTCCTGATATTTGAAACACTTTCGTAGGGTGTGGTGTTTACACTACAAAGAGTGCCATTAACTCCACTGCAACTACTCCTGGAAGAAAGCAGTGTCATTGACTTCAATGAGACTACTCATCATAATAAGTACCATGCCCTGTGGTAAGTGTCTGCAGACTATTATTAATAGTAGTTGCATGGTCTTCATGTTGCATTTGCCTCTAGAAGCCAAGTGATGGTTTTGGGCTCTGCTGGATTAATCAGTACGGGGCCCGAAGTTAAGAGTGAGAATAGCACGGACAGAGAAAAGGCTGGAATTAGGATGGAAGTAAGAAGAATAGGAAACAAGTGACATGGCATTGTTACTTGGCAAACTGCTATGTATATTTCAGACTTACAGTTTTAAAAAGGCTAATAATAATAATGTCTTTGTTTAATCAGAGCCACATTCAGCTCGAAAGTTATTTACATCTTTTAAAAGAGTCTGAAGGGCTCCTCCTATCCTGGCTCACTTAACCCTTTTCCTGTCCCTTCTCACCACTGTGGCTTTGTGAGCAGGAGTCACAACAATCCATGCTTTCTGCAGGAATTAAAGTTAAAAGATGCACATTTTGTTGTTGCAAAGGTGAAAAAACTGTATTCAGGCTTTTTTCTTTGGCTCCATTGTTTGAAGCTTTGCTAGTTCCTTTTTTTCTCACTTCCTCTTACATGTATTTGTAGTGTCTGAGAAAGGTTAAATGGTTTCTGTGTTTGATCAGTCACAGACTGCAAGAGTACCCTGGAAATCAATGTTTTCTACACGTCAAGTTCTGTGACTTTGTGCATATGACTGTGTGGATAAGTGCATATGATTAAGTGCTGAGAATGTACAAGTGTGATATGGTAATTTCTTTTTCATCATTTGTGGCTTTTTGAAAAGAGAAAGCATTACATCAATTTAGAGAGGAGCATATGATGAAAATATCCTTAAACTGCAATTTCAGTACAGACCAGAATATTGTAGGGGGTGGGGGTTAACAGAGCTGCAGCAGTTACAAAATTGCAAAAAAGCATAATTCTTTACAAATACATGCAGTGTGGGAGGAAGGAAGGACTTGTGGTTTTGGCACTTGACTGGTGCTCACAAGAGCTAGGTTCTGTTTCCAGCTCTGCCACAGACTCTGCTCATAGATGCTATCACAGCGCAAATAATAAATAATAATAGTTATGAGCACTTCTGCAAGTTATTATCATCTCTTTCTGCTTGTAAAAAGGGAATAGGAAGAGTTCATTTCTCCTAGTGCATGCTTTTTATGTACTGGCATTGTGAGAAGTCTAGAGATGTACACAGCGGTGTGGTGCATTGATCATCGAGTGAGCTTGGGGACCTGAAGCAGTGCCTGGCATGTGGGCCCTGTTTTGACCTGGCAGCTGTCTCTGAGGGATGTTTCACTCAGCTGTAGCTGTGAACCACAACCTTATGGCAGGCCAATGTCAGTCAAGTGACTAAACAGCATGTATCACAATGGAAATTATTTTTTTTAATTTTAATTTTATTTATTATTTTATACATGTTAAAGTGCTCACTTCAGTGTTTTTAGTTTAAATTATTTTCCATGTTACTAAATGAATGGGACATTCAATATCCTGTGCTTCTTTTGACTACCTAGCTAGTATTCTTTTCATTGTGTCAGTATGAGCACACGAACAAAGGAGAAAGAAAAATCAGAAGGAGTAACAATTTATAACAATTATCACAAAGAAAAGCTTTGGAAATGAGGATAGAAGTCTATTACTGTGCCATTAAATTTAAGAAGTTTTCTAGTAGTTGATATAAGAGGTTCAATTACCATAAGCACTTCTCCTTGGCCTAGCTTTACTTCCATTAAAGAATATTATTTCAAAAAAGCACTCGGTTTTTCCACTGTTTTCATAAAGAACAACATTAGGCCAACAATGACTGCCTTTGAAACTTCTGCCCAAAAGCTCTCCATCTAGATCTCCAAGGACTGCTAGTTCCTACATTATCTGAAATAGTTTGTTCTGAAACTTTCCTTGCCTTCATCTCATAGATCATCTTCATCAAGTAAATATCATTTTATAAATGGCAGTGATGAAAAAAAAAAAGCCAAATGGATTTTCTAGTGAATTACAATATCCAAAAAAAAAAAAAAAAAACCAAAAACCAAAAAACACTAGAATGTAATAAAAAGGAATCCATTCTACTTCCCTTATATCGAAGTTGATTTTTCTTTTCTCTGCTCACAAATGCTTCCTTAGCATTTGGAAATTGGATTCCCTTACATTCATCAGTTTTGCATGATTTATTTTCTCTTTGTTTTTCTACGTTTTTCTTTTCTATTCTTCGTTTTTCTTTTCTTTTCTTTTCTTTTCTTTTCTTTTCTTTTCTTTTCTTTTCTTTTCTTTTCTTTTCTTTTCTTTTCTTTTCTTTTCTTTTCTTTTCTTTTCTTTTCTTTTCTTCTCTTCTCTTCTCTTCTCTTCTCTGTTCTGCTCCGCTCTTCTTTCTTTTTTTTTTTTTTTTTTCTTTTCTCTGATGTGGAACAACTCCTTTTCTCTCTTTTTTTTTTTTTATTCTTCTTTGATATATACTTTCCACAGTCATTATCTATCAAAAACTATTTGCTTTCTACTACTCTTCAAAATCAAGTGCTTAAATAATAGTCTGACTCTAACTTCTGGTGTCTAACTCTGAGTATTTTAATGGCTGCCATGTTATTTCTATTACTATTACTATTACTATTACTATTATTTTTCATAGAAGTTAAGTCTATACAAAATCACTATATCTGCTTTCCTGCATAAGTTAGACCATACAGTTCTAGCCAGCATACTCCTGTACTGGGCTTAAAGATTTATATTAGGATTGAAATATTCACTTTAATAAGATATCCAGTCTTGACCTAAAGATTCCTAATTATGGAAAATTTACCACATCCTTTGGCACTCAGATTCGCCGAATGATTGCTTTCACTGTTATAAATGTGTCAGTTTGAACTTTGCCAGTTTCAGCATTTTTTTATTTATTATTTTAAAACCAGAGTCCAATGCTGTAATGTACCTTGAAACAGTCACTTTCTCTGAGTGAAAAAAAAAAATACAAAGAAGTTTTCTTGTTTCCAAGTGAACTATTTGTTGAGGAAGGTGCCATTCTGCTATGGGGTTAGAATACAAATTTATCTTTATTGTTAATTTTTAGAGTATAAATGAGCCTATTTCTGACAGATAAATAAAGGATTATTCTACTGCCTTATGGCCTGAGACAAGATATAATATGTCATGATGCATGGCAGACAAGTGGTAGGTGAGAGATTGAGATGGGGAAGAGGAGTAATCTCATGTTCATTTCTGCAGTTACTTGTTTCTGAATGCATACTATTGACTGCAGTCTCGTTTTGCATTTAATTTGTATAGTTTAACTTCAGTCAGTTGGCATGGGAATGGTGGTCAGGGCTGAAGAGAATGGAACTGATTCATATTCATCATAGATCTAACATGCTGAGCAGTGTCTGGTCTTTAATTTTGTAAAGATTCCTCGTGATATTTGATATTAGGCTACAAGTCACGGAATGTACTGTTGTAACTTGTACAACATCCTAAATAATTTTCACTTGGCTTGTGTTCAGTTCTTATGATTTTTTGGGCTTCCTTTTTTCTAATGTACATAAATTATCCTTCCCAATCCCATTAATGTTAAATATGCTTGCTGAGTTGTCTTCCAAGAACATTTTCTTTAAACAGTCTACCTGAGATAAGTTTTTTTTTTTTTTTTTTTGTAAAAACTTACAACACCTGAATAAAAGACCTTTGGGGCTTGCTGTCTTTGTATTATGATTTATTTATTTTTTATTAAAAGAAAAAAAAAAGATTGCACTGTATAGCAGGTCTACTTTTCTCCCTCATGTACTGATACATCTGCTACTATCTGGCCACATACGAAGAAATTCTGACCCAAATAAACAAGAGCAGAATCCTGACCATCTTCCCATCCATGTACTGAGATACTTGTGCCAATTGCATATTTGTGCCAATTGCAACATCTTACCAAGATGGTTCCAGCTGGGATAACTCTTAAGAAGCTGGTAGACTGATAGGTCTTTCAATACTTACTCCTGAAGTAGCCCTGGCTCTTCACTCACCCCATTCTCTCTTATCTGTAATGGTTTTAGAGGAATTTGCCATTGCAGAAGCACACTGATGCTATCTCTGTGCACCTATGGGGTTTCATCAACAAGTACAGACAGTTGTTGGCTATAAGACATTCCAGGCCTCAGAGAGCAGCACGGCTGGGGAAGACCAGCCATCTGCAATAAAAAAGATCCGTGGAACAGGTTGCTACGATCTTTCTTTTCCTTTTCCATGAGGCCAACCTGTTCCTTCCATAAAACAAAACGATTCCTTCCCTGGAATTTCTCTCTGTATTTTCACTCCTCCATGATTCCCAGAGGAATCAAATACCAAGGCATCATTATCTAGTCAATGTTCAACTTCCCTCTTACAAAACTCCTTTTGTATTACTCATTTTTTACTCAATAAGGACACAATATAAGCTTCAGAATTCTAGCTCTTGCTACTATATTTTTTTAACACCACATTTATTTAGCTCAATGTAGAAGATAAGAGGAACACACAGTTTCTGAATATGCAGTTTTTGTAGTAGACAGACCTTAAATACAGATTATGCATATGGTGATGTGAATATGTGTTAATTTCAGAGCTAAGCAGGTTTGGTTTTTTTAATAAATCTGAATTAACATGATGTGCACTTTTTTTATAGATCAGAGACGAGAGACTCTGTAGAAGAATTTGGATCTAAGAAATACTCTTGGCAAACAGGGAAGCAGTTACAAATATTATATATATTGAAAAGTTTTAACATGCATAACTGTATGTTCATGTAATACAAAAGAAAATCTCATATATAAGAAACAAAATACAAATAGAATTGGAGACAGTAAACTTTCAAGCCAAAATGATACAAAGTTCAGCTGTTCAACAATGAGTCTTATGTTCTGAACCCAAACAGGAGCAATCTTGTGGTGCATTTACTGCTGGTGATACACAGTCCAGTTCAAAGTGGCACGGACTAGATGACCTTTAAGGGTACCTTCCAACTCAAACAATTCCATGATTGTATGATTCTGTTACTCAGTGCAAAACACAAACGCCTGTAGGTCTCACCACTATGGTCACTACTGAGGCTGAAAGCTGCTGAGAGGGGGGAAAAAGTCTATGAACCCTTAATGCTCTCCTACCTATCCCTAAATCAGAACAAGATTATTATTATTTATAATTTCATTATTATTATTTTTATGCTTGGAGTTGTATTGAACATCCAGAACAACAAGATCTGTAAATGTAATTCCTATTGCACTGTAATAGTGGAACACTGTTATTGTCCTGTAATTGGCTAGCCAACCTGTAACACCCAATGTGCATGTAGGTCCCTCAATTCAAGTATGGTTTTAGTGCAGGGGCTTTCTAGTTTTCTTGATAACGTCTCTGTTATCATGAGGCCTCTTACACAACTTTAGTCCCTTCTGAGGGAAGAAGTGAGTTGTGACTGACACCAACAAATAACCTTTTTGTACCAAATCTCTCCAGTTCTGGGACACTTGAGAAGTCATTATGATCTCTCATATGTAAACTACTCTCCGGGTCTCCTCACCTACCAAGACCTCTGACATTCATGTGACAAGAAGAGCTTTCAGTGTCCTGTTGCTCTGGGTCATAAGAAGTTGTTATCATGTATCTGATCACATGAGTAAGATTGGCCATGTATGACTGAGCATAGTCTTTTGACAGAGTTACATCAGGTATTATTTAGAAATCAATTTAATCTCCAGAAGGTATTTGTCTCCACCTGAAGTGGCTGGTATCGAGGAACCTGCGATCAGGAAACATTTTCCTTCAAGTATGTGTAAGTTGTTTCAGTCCAAAGCTATTTAACTTCCTTCATAAAATAAGGGTCTCAGAGGATTGAGAAGGAAGGAAAGGGTGAGATGGAAAAACTGAGCAGACTGCACGTTATTAACTTTTAGGAGATACTTGTCATGCTGTCCTCACCCATCCAAAAGTATGTAGGTGTGAGGAAGTAAAGGTTCTCTCACCCAGAAGATTGGATTAGAAGTTAAATCCTTAAATTATAACTGAAAATTTAGGTGATATATTTCTCCACAAGGTGTAGAAGCAGCATAAAAGCTGTAAACTATAGTCCTGTATATTTCTAATGTAGTCATTATAATACAGATAGGCTCCTTTTTTTTTTTTTTTCTCCTCTCAAGCCACTGCATAAATTTCTTTCTTTTCTTTTTTTTTCTTTCTTTTTTTTTTTTTTTTTTGACCTTATCATATGTGAATTTCCATTAAATGTTCCTTCCTTAGTTACAGGAAGAAGCTTGGCTGCCTCTTGCTGCCAGCTACACCATTAGGGTCTACAATTCTTTTATCAGCTAGCGATGTTTCTTCATCTGTTTGGTACATTCACTTTTCTGGTACATAAGCAGAGGAGAGTCTCCATGTAATGGGACAGGGGGACTGAGTGAACAGGGAGAGGGAACTTTTTTTTTGGCCATTGGCAGTCCTCTACCACTAATTATAGAAGAAAGAAATGGAAAACATCTAATAGATCATCTAGCTGAACTCCCTCCCAGTGTGAGATGATTCCCTGTGCTACACTTAATTTTTTTTCTCAGAAAAAAGTTTAGAGGCTTTGCATTAGTTTCCATTTGGGCTTATTTCATAGCACTGTTTCATGCTATAATTTCTACTCAGGGAATTCTAAATAATTTCTGTCCATCCTTTCCATTTTACCTGCCAGATATTTGTACAGTGTTATGTTTTCCCCTAAGTCATTGTGTTGCCAGCTTTTCTGTCAATACTATAGGTAGGGCTGTTAGACCCATCTACAATTACAGCTGCCCATCACTTCTTGTTATGAAGTCTTGCCTCATGCTGCTGACTTTGGTCATCTGTGCAGAAGTTTTGCTCTCTATGTGAATGCCTTGAGCTTATTTCTTCAGAGAGTATTGAGCAGCACAAGTAAGCCTTCACTGAGACTGGTATTAGGGGGAGAAAATCTCCTACAAGAGAGAAAAAAGTGAGTTCATTTCCCTTGAGAGGTGGTAACAAACAGGATTTGCAGCAGACACTGGGCACTTTGTTTCTGGGGGAAGATCACCCCTACCATCAGGCCAAGCATTAGGCCTTTCCTTTTTGCCATCCTATGTCATCCCTGTCAAACTGCAACACTGTGAAAAAAAAAAAATATATATATATATATGTGTGTGTGTGTATGTATTTATATCCACTACTTAACACAAGTTTAACAGAGCTGATGACATTCTTTAAAATATCTGCCTTAATTTAGCAAGCTCAACAATGTCAGAGCACTGATGCAACTGTGCCTCCCCTTGAGTGACTGAGGTTGCTTTAAGAGCACTAATGAAGTAGAAAAAGACTTTATAGTTTTTGTCCCAGCTGTTCACACATTTAGGGGCCTCAGTATCAGGAGTGAGAGCAGGAAATTGGGCTTTTTTGTGTTCTCAGCATTCCCTTTGCTAAGATGTTTCTAGGGAGAAAAGAAGAATGATCTGACTGATGTGGAAGGACAAGGAAGGTGGGAAATACTTACAGAAGAGTAGAATAAGGATAAGGAAGAGGTGTGAGTGAACTGAGAGGCCAAAGGAGCAAGAGTTAAGACAATCAGAAGGTATCTCAGACAGAGAATGAGGGAGAGGATAAAAGATAGGGGAAGAAAGAACTGTGGGAGTAAGAAAACCAAAACAGGAATTAGACAAGAGGAGGTAAACATGAGCCAGGATGTGAGTATGGAAAAATACATTGTTGATGGATCATATAGCTACGGGCTGTATCATCATGAATATTTACAAAGGGACTGAATTAAAATTGCACAGGCATTTCCTACCACTTGAGAGCTTGATTTTGCAACCTGAACATTCTTTTAACATAAATTTTTAAATGTAACTCTCTGCAGATATAGTCCAGAGTTATGTATTTAGATTGTGTACTATACATATAATCACAGTTAGCATCTTTGAATGGAGATGCTATGGTACAACATGCTCCAGGCTCAAGCCTTGAGCTCTTTCCACGTGTCCACAGCCTCACTTGTATTTGATCAGTATGTAATCACTTTTGTCACTCTTCTCTGAATTCCTTCTAAATTACTAAGGAGTTCCACAAGATTGAATATAGTAATTTGTCTGTGGTCAGACCAGAGCTATAGGGAAATAGGTTTACACTACACGTTCCCTTCCACAGTTGATAATTCTGCCAGTTACCCTCTTTTACTGCCATACTACAAAACAAATTCACATCTAATTATATGTTTGGTATCATTCCTCCATTTCATTAGTACTTACCTATGTTTCTCCCTACTGCCATGAGTATTTCTACATGGAAAACAATCCAAATGTGTGTGAAGGGTGGGGTGGAAGCAAACAGTAGAAAACAATTAATAATTCAGAAGAAGCAGCAGAATTTGAACTACTATTCAAGAAGCTGTTCTACTGGTTGAATCTGCTGGTGATTCCACCACTCTCCAAGTCTAAAAGGAAGTCTAGAGGATTAAAAAACCAGTCTGGCTTAAAGGGAAAATTATCTTCTGTAAAGATTATGGTAATATAAAATATTCCTCTTTATTTTTTTCCTCAGGATGTCTGAATTGTAAGCCATCAGCTTATACAACCATAAAATCATAAAATGGCTTGAGTTGGGGAAGACCTTAAAGACCTTCCAGTTCCACCCCCCTGCTGTGAGCAGGGCTGCCCCCCACCCGCTCCAGATGCTCAGGGCCCCATCCAACCTGGCTGAACACTTTGAGGGATGGGGCATCCACAGCTTCTCTGAGCAGTCTGTGCCAGTGCCTCACCACCCTCTGAGTAAAGAATTCCCTCCTAACATTCTAACAAAGAAACAGAAAGATGATAGCAGTAACAATAAATAATTTGATGTGGACAGTAAAAGACTTCAGGAAGAAAATGTGTTGGCACAGTTAAAAGGTAACAAAAAGAATGTGTATGCAGTACTGAAGGGAAAAGAATTAAAAATGAAATGTTTTGATTGATTGCTAACAAGATTTGACCAATGAAGAAAGAACAAAGGTGCTGAATTGGTGTGTATGGTTTATGTTCGAAGGAAAAATATGAGATAGTGTTATATAGTAATGGAATACTTTCTGTGTGAAGAGTGACAAAGAATGATAATAAATAGAGTTACCACAGTCAGACATTTTTAAAATCAACAAGTTCAACTAGCATGTCTATGATCACTATAAAGGAGTTAGGGAACACCTATAAAGGAAAACAGAGAAGACTAGAATAAAGCTAATATGGTAATAACAAGTCAGACAACTCTGATTCTACTGAGTCTGCAACGAATTATTTTAGCTTGCTGCTTTTAACAAGCTTTTGGGTGGGATACGTAAGTTATACATTTTAGGCAATGCAGAGATTAGAAGGAAGATAAATAACACAGAAGACAGACAATTGATAAGGGATGACCTCGTAAGCTAGTTGTGGTGAACCTAAGTGTTTCGGGATAGGAAAATGCAATGTTGTGAACACAAGAACAAGGAAAGCAATCCATAAAGAATTGAGGTCATGGTCTGGAAGAAAAAAAAAAAAAAAAACAGAGATGGCTGAGTTGGATAGTCAGCACGTTGTAGGCTGGGACACTGATGTTGTAGTCAAAAAGGCATTTTGGAAACCCTTGTTTCTCGAGGTTACATTACTTCTGTACTGGAATTACTGCGTCCAGTTCTGCTGCCTGTTCATTATTTAGTGGAGAGAAGAAGAGAACAGGGTATTTAGATATATAGGAGAACATTAAAGGTATGATTTGGTATTAATATATATATACAGATGAGAACAAAATTTGATAATGAAGGGTTTCTCAGTCTAGCAGACATAACACAATCTAATGATTGGAAGGAGAAGCTAAACAAATTCCACGACAAATATGGAACACGTTTTTAACATCAGAACAGAGTGCCAAGTGTTGTGGTGCAACTTCTATCACAGGAATTACTTTTATCAGGGTTGGATGCTTATTAAACCACAGCTGTTGGAGATGAAGCAAGAATTAAATCAGAAAAAATACTTAAGTCCGTGTTGCCATTTTATATTAGATAATCTCTTATTTCATGCTGTACTTACATTCTAGGAATACTTTTACCCGAGACGTGTACATTTGAATGTTCTCAGGTTAAACTTCCATGGGTGACTTCTGCTTTTGTGTCTCTGATTCTAGAAAGAGTGTATTGTAGTGACAACTCTGGGATATAAAAATTCGCACCACCTAATATAGTCATGATTCAGGCACATATCAGAAGGACTTTCCCAGTCCTTAGGAGGATGGGTTGTAACTATCACTTCGAAATCAAGTAAAATCTTAATTTCTAGAGTGCATGTCTGCAGTTTCTGATTGTTGAGCCCAGATTGTTACCTTTTCTTGTTGTATGTTCACTTTTTCACATTTAAAATGTCTTCCTTTTCCACACATGAACAAAAATGAACTGGCTGAATTTCCAGGAGTTGAATAAAACCAGTGAGACTAAGCTTATCTGTAAATTTAAGCCTGTATGTGCTCCTGGGATCAGAATGCCCATAATTATACAGGAAGTACATTCACAAACAAAGTAAACACACAGAAAATGTATTGAGAAATGTTTACATTTACTCATGAAGGTATAATAATATTATCTACAATGATTATAGGCAAACTCACATGTTGTTCTCTTAATAAACACGTATACATAATTTAACACACAGTAAATAGCAGCAGGAGCCCTTTCAAAAGTCAGATGTGGGACTGTATATACCAGACAGGCACATCACAGTGCTCCTCTAAGAAACTCTGACTGGCTCGCTCTTTCTGTGAGATGAAAAATTTGGAGTACCTCACTCTGGTATCTGTAGCATGTTCTTATATCTTCTAGGTTGTACCAGCCCCCACCCCCCACAAAATTAAAAAGTTAAAGAAAAAGATTTTGAAACAACAAAAGTTATACAAAATTAAAGTAAGTCTAATCAAACCACTTCTCTATCCAGTTCCAGTTTCACTATTCATTTAAATAAGACACAGGCTAAAAGATTTGTGGCAGCAATATGCTTGATTTGACAGATGTAAGAATGTTCCTATCAACAGGGCACCATAAATGTTCATGTTCCAGTACATTTCTAGGAAACAAGGCTACAATAGTTGGGTGATGATCTACCTAAATTAACCTATGTGAAGCATACACAACAAACCAGTTATTCAACATGCTGTTGCTGTTTTCTTTGACGTTTGATGCTGCATGGCCCTTGCTATCCTGAGTGCTCCTGAGTGCAGATTTCTGTTCCTGCCTTCTGAAGGAGTGTGTGCAAATCCTGTTGGGGTGGGGCACCCAAGATAAAGATATTGCAGCTTGAAAACGGTGATAGCTGCTGGCTGAGCTGGTGCAACAAACTTGAGATGAGTGTCCAAAAGAAATGTAACCACCCTTTGCTCTTCATACTTAAATATGCTTTTAAGAAACTGTGTGCTCTAGATCTTCCAGGATCATGGCCATAAAACAGTTTGGGACCATATTCAAACACTACAAGTTTATAAATGCAAAAGGTAGGGGCCACCAGCTTCTGGGTTGATGCTTGTATTTTTGCAGGGGCAGATCCCAAGATGACTGGGTTGAAGTTTGTGCATTTCTCCCAATTTTTAGACTAATGTGCAAGTTTTGGATCTCCTGTGCTAACAGCTACAGAACAGTTTCCTTTTAATTCTGATCAGAACAGAATCAGCACCTTATAACTGTTTTTCTCATGAAGACTTTTACAAAATCATTCCAGTATCCAATGGAGGTGGAAAGATCCAACTCCACCTATGAGGAACCCAAGGCAGAGACCTAATTTTAGGCCTTTCACTCCTGAACCTGGGTTATCACCCACTCAGCATGGAGGGAAGCCCACAGTAACTCAAGCCTTCCCCAATTCCTGTTCAGAAGTTGATGAGTGCTGGGTGGAACTGGCCACACAGCGGGTGCGGCCAAGGCGCCAACAAAAGAAGCTGATTCAGCTCATTCCCAGATAATTTTCACTGTCTTTCCCTGCTGAAATTTGTGGGAGGGTTGCAGCGGCAAGGGCAGCAGCATCAGATCTTCCTCCAGCTTGCTTGGTTGCGGTAAGTAACAAAAGGAGAGCGGTAACTCCTGCACCAGTGGGAGTGGTTGGGAGTCAGTCTTCAAACTGAGTGGTGAATGCTGGCCTCCCTTCCCCCCCACCACCCCGTGCCAGGGTTACTCAGCTGTTTCACAATGCTGCTAATGGTTTTGTCTCCTGAGGTTGGAGTGAGGCTTGCAGCTACTTAGTGACCAGTGTAAATAGTAGTCTTGTGCAGTGACAAATTAGATTAGAAGAGGCTCTGAAATATTGACAAATCTCTGTCCATGGTCTCCAAGATTAGCCCTGGCCATTTAGGAAATAAACAACTGTGAATAATAATCTCTGGGAATAATCAGTGCTGAAACTCTTGCTCTTCATTTCCGTGCATAGCTGCTTGTTCCAAAGTTCCCTTCTGCCCAGGTCTTAGGAAATCTGTGTGGAGCCCTGATGGCTGAAAGTCATCTGTGAGAAGGGAAACCAACTGATGGCCCCAGTTAGTTCTAGCTGGTATATAACATACATAAGATTCATTTGAGTGGTCAATGAAGAAAGGTTGAGTAAAAAAAGAAGGGGTTTAGAGGAAGAGGATGACACTGAAGTGCTGCAACACGAAGTTTGAAAAACTCTGAGTACAATATGTTTCTGTGAACTGAGAGAGAACGTATCAACACTGTGGGTGAAGCAAGTAAAAAACTGGCAAGAAAAGTAGAAATAAAGAAGTGTAAGAAATAAAACAGCAAAGTCCACTTCCATTTTATGATGTAGCTTTATAAGGTAGGTAACAAGGATCACAATTAATATTCTTATAATTATTTCTGCTCTTCTGGTTCTTTCATGTTCTGTGGAGGTTACAAAGTCAGCTGATTTGTCTCCTTCTTCTAGTTGTTAAACTTCATTTTATACCAGAAAATAATGCCTTTTCCTTTGCATTGCTTGTCTACTAGAGCAATTCTTGCAGTTCCTAAGGGATTGTCATGAAACATTGACTAGGAAATTATTTACAAATTTGCAAATATGAAAGGAGTATTTTTACTAAATAGGGATCTGTGTGATGACAAAATTCAGTAATCCAATGCTATGTACACCTGTATGTTCCTAGACAGTCCAACAATGACTGTGTAGTATTTCATAGCTGATAACTTTCTCAGCTGAAAAAGTTTGCAATTATCAGAGTAGCAAAGCTTCAGTATATGGGAGACCTGTCAGTCCAGTCTAGCAGGAGTAAATGCATTAAATTATTTACGAGTAAACTCTGCTTCCTTCTAAAACAGGGGTGTGAGAATTGTTCCCAGAGGGAGTTTGTTTTCTAATTCCATTGCTTCAGTTAACATTAGTATATTGTCTCACATAAAACAGTAATTTACTGTATTTATTGCCTTCATTGTTTGCAAGGAGCTGTAACCTAGCTTTTGTTTTGCTTTAAGCAGGTCGTGAGACAAAATATGCTTTTTAATGTGAAATAGGTGGTTAAGGCGCATTGTATAAAATAAGTCATATTTTGTATTTGACATACTTAAATGTTTTTTTTAAGTTGTTTATGGTATTTGCCCAAACAAACAGAAAAGTATAGAAGTGAATGTGCCACTGAAGGTGCCACTGTGCCAGTGTGCACACAGGCACAGATGCCTGCATCTGCTCACTGAAAGTGTTGCCCATTTTGTCCTTTGTGTTTGGGATCCCCCCACTGCCTGAGTACCCAAACACCTGTTGGAACTCGTGTGCTCCATGGCACATGAATGCCATTCCAGGGACCTTGTCAACCTTGTCCTCAATAAGAACTGAGGTGCCAAAAGTCTTGCACTTCCATTATCTTCAAACAGGAACGGAAGTAACTGCTATGATCTCTAGAAAACCTTGAGGAACTAGGAACACACATCAGCCTGCAACACCGCAGCCTCTTGATATGAGCACAAACCCAAGAGTGATTTGTTAACAACTCTGTAAAGATGGTAGAGACCTGGAATGAGACCTGGTGGCATAGGGATGTGCTTTGTGTGTTTTGTGCCACCCACTGCTGAAATTTCTTGTGGCGGCACATCTCCATTGGCAGTCAGATACTGGAAGCACTGATACGTGAGCTGTGTGAGCGGGCTCAGGCCACTGTCCTGACAATGAGGTTTCCTGTGCTGGACCTCCAGCAGTGTGGTGCACCATGGGCACTGGCAATCAGCACAGGAAGATGAGCTGATCTGCTGACACTGTTGCACAAACCAGCAGCTGGTCATGCATGAGAGGAGCAAGTCTGATCTCCAGCACTCCGGCACTGCCATGCAGCACAGCATGTGGGCTGAGGGAGCTGCAGACCTCTGCTGCAGCAAAGGGGTGTCCAGCTTGCTTTCCCACTCCTCGTTTCCATTTTTTTCACTGTGTGTCTGCTCGATGCAAGAGCTCAGGTTTAGGAGCTCATGGGAGATAAGTTGTGCAAACCTTATGTTTTGGTCATTCAAAGAGATGAATTACTTCAAATCCCCTTGCCTTGAGTGAAAATGAAGGTGTCCAAGATGCAGGAAGAAGTTTGTTATCATCTTATAGGAACAGCATCTTCTGCTGTTCAAATCTTCCATCCAGTCCCACTCCCACCTGTATATCTATCGTGTACAAGATTAAATGCAGAGTGTAACAGCCACTAACTTAGTATGTTCAGATTTGTCTTGCCCTGGGAATAGTTATTACCTTGGCTTCATTTTAAAGATTATAACTCGGTGTCTTAGCAGACAGAATCCTTCTTAGGATCTTCTTGTTAAAGCCAAGTAATAATAGCCAGTAAAAAATGCAACTCTGTACTATTTAGTGTCATTACTGCTCAGGCTTATGACAGAAACTGCTACAAATGACTGATTATTTCTTTCCATTAGAAAGGAAATTCTTTATTTTTGAGGACCTCTTGTAAATTAGATTAGAGTGACTTTTGCCATGAAAAGTCTAAGGATGAGGTATGTCGTGCTTATTTCAGTATTTTTTAAAGTCATGAAAGACTTTCTTCCAATTTTGACACATAAATCAGAGTTAAAATGAGAAAGCGCAGAAAGTTTTGTACTGTTTAAATGAAAGGGAATGGAAAGAGAATGGGAAGGGGAGGGGAGGAGAAGAGGAGAGGGAAGAGGAGAGGAGAGGAAAAAGCACTAATTAGGTTTTTACAAATAGTGAGAAGTGACTTTGGAACACTAATTGTTGTTCAACAAATTTGTCAAAATTAAAAAAAAACCTTGGGCACTTGCTTGGGCAGATATTTTATGCTTATGTTAGTGATACTCGAAGTATAGATCAGCACTACAAAGCTAACTACTGAAAGCTAGAAGAATGACTCTAACCTTTGACCAGTTGTAGTGGCTCTACTTCCAAAAGTATTTAAATGAATAATGAAAGACTCACAAAAAAATAACTGAAATTATCCAGGATGAGAGATGAAGAAAACTTTGTCTCACTGTTTTATGGGAAAGAAGGATAATTGGGGATGAAATTATAGTCTACAAGTCCATATATGGAGCACAAAGTCTCATTCAGGTAAAATAGATCATTGAAATGAAATAAAATAAAATGAAATAAAATAAAACAAAATAAAATTATAATAAAAAATAACTGGAAGATACACTAAATCAGGTTAGGGACACTTTTAAGAGTGGTTGTAATTACACACTGGAACAACTTACCTAGAAGCACAGTGAATCCTTCATCATTGGAAGTCTTTAAATCAAGACAGACGTCTTCAGGAAGATATACTATCTCCACACTGCAGTTATAGCCTTGGCACAGCGACCATTGAGAGTTCTGTGGCCAGAATTATGCAGGAAGGCAAACCAGAGCTTGTAATGGTTTCTTCTGGCTCTAAGCTCTATCTTTGTGAAATATACCTTCCTTATTGTTAATGTTTATTTAGCAAGCATCATTACAGTTGTACAGTATATCAAGGCAAAGCTAAGACTGACATTTTAAAGCAGAAAACTGTGGATATGGTGATTAACCATAGAACTCTAGTAATTAGGTGGCTCTGAAGACAAGGCTCCAAAGACTGTTGTTTCATGGCAATTTTAAAACTGCTACTATCAAAGAAGAAAGTCCCACCCTTTTCACTTTCCCAGATATCATATTTTTGAACCATAAAGATTAAAAAAGGACATTTTCAACTGGCTTGGTTCCATTTTCTGGCTTACACTCCCATGTGCAAATTTTGGTACAGCGTGAGCAAAAGCATAGGGACGTTCAGCTGGAAAGAAGAGAGTACGGTAGGTCCAGCCTTTGGACATCTGTCCATAATTGGACATGTCATAAAATCATAGAGTCACTAGGTTGAAACAGACCACTAAGATAATCTAGTCCAACTGTTGACTCATCACCATCACATCACACGAGGGTCCAAACATTCAGTCTTAGGGGCTCATGTCTGATCATGATTTCTGTTTACATCTGGTAGTCATAGGGGTGAGGAGCCATAGAAATCCCACTAACAATTGGTTTTTGTATCATACCATAAAAGAGCAACACCTGCCAGCTTAATTCTCTGTTGTCACCAGAGAACATCTTGTTTTGCTTTTTGAGTTTCCTAAGGTACCTCATGATCTGGCAACTTCCTGCAGATTGGAAGGGCTAGATGGCTGGAAATGAGGTGAGAGATTAATGTAGCCTCCATTGTTACCATATAATTTCCTGTGCTTAGGATGTACCTTCATTGGGAATTAAAATAAAGTTCCTGCTGCCCTGAAGAAGCTGATAGCAGTATTTGTCTGGGAGTTTTAGAAGAGATAAGATTCTTGAGGTTTCCGTGTCTTCTACATCCATAAAGGGATGTAAGTGCCATCTCTCAATTGAAATTAATGAGAATTAGGTGCCCAAATATCTTTGTGGATTTGAGCCCTCATATTCTAATTACTGTGGCAATTAAACGTGCTGAAAAACAGGTTCAGCTGCAGGAACCCTGTCTACACTAAGGCCTGGTGAAATATTTATGTAAATTTTCTTTCTAGACATGGCTTGGCTTTGCAGTGATGACTGTGCAAAACCTCTTTGATTGAAGAGGACACGTATAATATGGAAGGCCCTGAAACAAAAGCTGTGCGCTTGGCTTAGGAAAGGTTATAAGATACATATTCATGAACTGCGTGTCTTACTGAATGAAGCAAGATAGTTACAAACAAAATAATAAAAGATAAGAATAACCCAAATAATGCACCCTTACATAATGCAAATAGTAGTATACAAAGAAATTAAATTTTGTTTTCAGAAATCTCTTCTGTAGCACGCGATCTTCACAGATCCGCTCATCTTTTCATCGTACTAACATCTGAAGGCCACAGGACTCCATATCCAACATTTCATGTAACAGCATGTACATATGCATAAATATCCAAATTCTGTTTTATTTCTTTCATAGAGAAAGAAGAAAATAAAATGACTGCCTATTTACTCAGCAGACTTTTAACTGTTTGGGGCCAATATAATTACCAATACTATTCTTACAAACATACATACTCCAGAAGGACTAATGTTAAAGGAGACACCTTCATTCTGAATTTCCTAACTTCAAAGTAATGAAATCCTTAACTTCAATACCACAATAATGTAGTTTTCAATGTTAAGTACCTAGTCTTATTGTCAGTGTATAGAACAACCTTGGCCAAAAAAAGCCCAATTAGGCCATGTAAATGAAGTGCGTTTTCAGCCAGTCCTACTGGGAAAACCAGCTTTGTCTGAATGGCTGTAATTACAGAGTTGATGGGGAAGGGGGAAAACAAATTTGCTATGCATGAGCCCTTCCCAAGTAACCTTTTTTTTTTCTTCTAGTGCTTGCACATCTCCAGTAATGGTATTGTGGAGGTGGGGAAAAAAAAAAAAAAGACTTACTCCTTTACACAGATTGTGTTAAAAGGCACCTCTCTGAGAGTCTGAATGGTACTTGTCATAGGAGAGGTGATGATGCATCCTTCTGTCTACTTCTCTCTGCCTGACAGCCTCATTGGGTTGTTTGTCATAATGAGCAGCCCCAACAGCTACCTTTCTGAGTTCATTTCAGGCATTCACTTCCATTTTCATACCCAGGCCCCATCTTTTTATTCACACCCCCACCTAGCTCTGAGAAAGTCTAATAAGAAAAAGGTGAATTCCAAAAAATGTATGTGGGTTTTTTTTTTTTGTTTGTTTCCTTAGATTTCCCAGGCTATTACTCTCTCTTTTTCACACCTGCTCTTGGGAACATACACTCCATCACTGGTCTGGATTTGTTTTATCTGTTGTGTTACTTGAATTCATTGAGAAATAGGAGTTCATTTTTTTAGTGCTCTGCATTTGCTCATCTGAATTTGCATCACAGTATGTGGCTTCCTTACTGCATCTCTGGCTTGCTTGTAGGGCTGCCTCTAGCTCCTGACAAGGAGAAATAGGGCACCACTACAATTATCTCTGAGGATGCTTCCTACATGCAAGCCACTCTGGCTTCTGTGACTAAGGGTTCATGAAGGTCAAGTAGCCCTTCCTTAGATATATCTTCCAAATTATTTTTACTTCATTTTACCACTTTGATTCCTAAATAGTTCAGATTATTTTCTGCCCATATCATACACACCAGTCATTCAAAAATATGCCTCTTTCCATAAATATAAAGCTATTAATCACAAATCTTATATTTACGAGTCACTGTATGAGTGACTCTTTCATGTGTTAGTCATAACGTAGTACATAGCTTTATTTCCTTTATTTAAAAATAGCTAATGATCCTCAATTCAATGTGTATGTTAATGTCAGTAATATCAGTGTCTATTTTGCAATGCTAAATAAGTGAGGGGGGAGGGATTCGACAGAGATGAGTTACTTGGTTTGAATTGGTTTTAGTCTTGGGGCTTTTGTTTTGTTTGTTTTATTGTTTTTGTATTCTGTTCATGCAAACTCTCACTGGAAAAAAGATAGAACATACACAGCGAAATTGCCAAACTATCCAGGTTCTTCACCAGCTCATTATGGGCATTTCTGGCCATTGTTAAATAAGAAGTGTAATGCATAAATATTTTAGTATGTCATAAGGTAACTGTCTGTTTTATGTGAGCTATGAAAGGAACTAAAAGTAGTGGAGTCAGGAAGGAGGAAAAAAAATGAAATAATAAGGAGTATTTTTGCCCTCTGTGGGATCAGTTTGTTCGGGCACTGAAGCAGACAAGGACACAAAGGTTTTCTGGGTCATGATCTGCACTTCAACCACATCAAGATCCCAACTGTAATAGAACACTGATCCATCAGCATTTTTTTTTGCCTGATTCACGCTGTGCTCAGTAAAACCTTGTGTATGGGCACATGATCCAGGTCATGAAGAGAGAAAAGTATGGGCAGAAATGAGATTGCCTGGTGAGAGAGCAGAACCAAGTGACCTAGGGCTGCTGCCAGTTGAAAAGGTTGATGTACTCTTCTCAAAGGATCTATCATTTCCAAACAAAGTACTCTTTCAGTACTGATAATCAAAGAGGAAAATTAAGGTTTTGAATATATGTGAAAGATGCCTATACTTGTTTCATGCTTTTCAACTAAGACTGTGGCAGTGGCATTTCACAACTAAAGGATGCAGTTTATTTCCAGTTTGGTGTCAACAGGCCTAAGAGTTAACCAAGGCAGCATTCTTATTAGGTCACCTGTTTCCAAAGACGAAGCATTAAAAGATGTACCATGTTTAAAATTCAGACTTATGGATGTGAATGTAGTGGGTCAGAGCGTGCTTCTTAATCAGGTCGGAAGGCTCGGTTGAGTTGCCTCAGATCAGAACCCAGTTAGAGCAGTCATGAAGACTACCGGAGAGCTCTGAAGTCTCCAAATGCAGAAACATACTGACCTTTTCTTCCTTTTACTCCGGAGGTCTTCTGATCCAAGTCCAGGTTCTAATGGCAGGAACATTTTGCCTGTCATCAGCTCCAGCTGGCACGCAGTGGTCATGGTGGTGATGGGTTGATATCTGAAAGAGATGATCTTAGAGGTCTTTTCCAATCTTAATGATTCTATAATTCCAAGATTCTAAGATCAGATGACCTCTTTTCAGGATGGACTGGTTTGTGATACACAGGGTAAGGCCAGATTGAGGTCAAGCTCTTCCTTACATAGAGCATTAAATGTAATAGACTGGACAAAAGCAGTTATCTGTGTGTCCGCCTGTGTTTGTTTTAAAGCATTTTGCAGGAGAGCCACTGAAGATCATCTGTTACATTTCCATTTTTACCCTTATTGCAGGGCTTTGTGTCCTCCTTACCCTCCTCCTTCCCCACGCCTCCTCCCTCCAATATTTTAATTGGAAACAATGACAACAACTTGGTAAGTTTACCAGTGCACTGGGTGTCTGAGATTCTCAGTAACATTTATTGCACCTCCTGGGCCGTATACTATGGGTAGGCATTTAATGTTCATATTGGAATGGAAAGTGTACTTTTCTGCAAAATGAAATATACACATTAGAAAGATATTTCCTTTTCCTAAACTTAATGTGAGACCTCACATCAGTAGATATGTAAATAAATCTTTTGTGCAATAAAAACATGTTGTTTGTAGTCTGTCACATTAAAATAAAGATTTGAGCACAGTGAGAAATCACAAATGGAAAACTTATTTACAAGAAATCAAATGAAAGAAAACTCCTTTAGAGCTAAACACCTCGACTGTATGGAATTGCTGTTTCATATTAGAAGGTATTGTAGCGAGATTTAATGTTCGTAAGTCCAGAACACTGCCATTTACTAGCAATGAACCTTAGGAATAAGAAAGGAAAACATTTGCATATAGGAGTTAATGTAAAGATTCCTGAACTCATTTATAGCTTTTTTTTTTTTTTTTTTTTTTTTTCCCACTGACTTCCATGCCCTTTGATCCAGATTAGTCTTCCCAAAAGTGCTGGAGGGAAGCAGAGTGTGGAAGCAAGGCAGTGAGAGGTGGTGGCTCTGTCTGGCTGGGGGTGATGACAGGACAGGGGGCTCAGGTTGTTTTCATTTGCTGAACTTGTGGTTGGAATGTGGGAAGAAAGGCTGCCATCTCTTTTATTGATATTTGTTGGGAGAGACTCATTATATGTTACTCCATACGTATGTGTATGTGCATGTGAGGTTTTTCAGAGCTTTGGATGAATGCCTTTTATATAGCATTTTAAAGATCAAAATCTACACAATTATGTGGATTCCTGCATGTAAATGATTTCAAGGAGTCTGGTGTTTTAGCATTTTTAATTTTCTAGTAGATTTTATGATAGCGTAAAGTGATAAATTATCTCTTGTGGCTGCCAGCGCTGTTTAACTATCTGCAGACACGCCATTAGCAGCGGCAGCCCATGCCCAGCGCCGTTCCTCACGCCTCCCCAGGAGGCTGCTCATGGGGTTTCCAGGGATCTCCTTGTGCCCGTGGTACCACGGGAGCAGGGCAGCCCCAGGCAGCCCCTCTGTGCTCAGCCATGGGGATGTTATCCTGACGCATGGTGGAGAAAGCTACGAAATGAGCATCAGATAGTATTGACTTTCCATCACTACTGGCCTGTGTTAAAAACGGTGACAGAGGAGAGAAAGGTTCCATTTCCCATTACCAGATATCCAATCCCCCTAGAAAACATCTGCTGAATCTGGGACCATGCCATGGCATTAGCTCCTCTGTTGCATGCTGTTTCATTGGCTGCTCTCAGTGCTGCCCTGTCTATCACAATGCAGAATCTCTTTTCGGAGACGTTTCAACCACATCATTAAGGTCTCCAGCCCCGTTTCTCTTAAAATCGGTGGTAGCTGGGTTTGCTTTTTGCCTTTGGCGCACAACGTGAAGTTCGGAAACTTGACTCTGTGCAGTGTGTAAGAAAGGGAACAAAAGTTTCCCGACGATTTCATGTGACAAAAGTTGTGCAAGGAAAAGAAGCGGGCCTGCAGAAACCCTGTTTATATTCCCAAGGAACTCACGCCGGAGTGCCTCAGACACATAACTGAGTGCTCCTCAAAACGCTCATTACTGAAGACAGTAAAAGAAAATGGTCTTTAGAATTCACGTGATATACTACCAACTGGAGGGAGAATAATGCAGAAATACTTTCTTGATGATGTGTGCTAAAGCAGCAGGCATTTAAGAGCAATGGATGTCAATCTCTGAGGTTTTTGTAAAGAATTGCAATTTATGACGTGTTAGGGTAAACAGTTGGATTATATTTCTGAAATGCATGTTCCATCAGGTAAAATCATTGTGATTATGGGCTCTCGTGCTTTAAGTAAGTCAGTTATGCACTAAAAGGCTGAAATTGTAAAACAAGTATGCTTATGCTTAACTGCTAATCCCTCTTTGTATCTACGCTGAGTAAACTACAAGAAAAGAGAAACTGCATTAAACAATAAAGGCATAAATGGCACGTTATGTCATCTTGATAAACAATGGCTGTTACACTGCTTTCCCTCAAGAAGCGACTGTGAGTGCCTCTGTATTCTCCCTCAATGGAGAATGTGCCTGAGTGTAAAAGAAATGGAGGAATATGGAAGTTGCTTTGCTCACAGCAACACTTTCTCTGAGCGCCGCTGCCTTCCCTTCGGTTAATCGGGTCTTATCGATCACAGAAATCCCAACTCGTTGCTCCAGCAGCCACCCCACTATCAGGCAGAATACAAGTTTCAAAAACGGCGACATAGAACTCGCTTCAAGTGGTTTTGCAAATGTTTGACAGCAGAAGATAATAAACGAAAATAAATCTTCAGTATTTCTCCTAATGCAATTTGTGGCATGTCAACGTCAAAGGGTTCTAACAACAAATCAACAAATATTTGAATGAAAACAATATACATAACTTATTTTTCTATATTGGAAACAACTGTCAAACAATTACTGTGTGACTCCATGAATTAGTTGGTTGTTTTGAAATATTCCTGCTAGGGTAAAAATGGAAAAAAAGGCTGTAGGGGCCTTTGAGCCTGAACATATTGTGTCAATCACCAGCATGTGCAATGTATCTAAGCCATGAGGTAAAAATTTTCTTTGTAAATTATTTCATAAATAAATAATTTGCCTGAAAAAGTTTATGAAAATATTTTTGCCTTTATTAAGTTCTCTCCCGTTCTGTTGTGGTGAATACAAAGCGATTGATATTGACATCTTCTTGATCTGCTTTATTTTAACTTGAAGCTCAGAATGTATCACGCAAGCACTTTTTCCACACAGATACCACAACATTCCCTTTCTGAGAGCGTTTCGTTGGAGTTACGGGGACTCCTTTTGCCTTTCTCAGCTCTGCTCAGAACGGGGTCTGCAGTTCCCCCTAAAAGCGTCCACACTGAACGCTGATGTATTTTAAGCACAGACCTCAAGTTGTTCTACAGGTGGAAGAGGTGTGTTTGTTACCGAGGGTTTCACGTGTTGGAACCTGCTCTCACGATCACCGACCTTTGTGTTTTATGTCAGAACGTGGACGAAAATACAGGAGCTGAGGTGTGGGGCATCGCTTCCTGTGCCAAAGAGAAAGCAATGGATAGGTCTCACCCAAGCACAGAAGTGAAGGGGAATAACCGTGGTTTGAGTATTTTCCACTCCAGCACTTTCGAGGTGCTCAGCAATACCTGCTGGCATTAACCCTTCTCAGCTCCATGGGGTGATGCCGCTAACAGAGCGGCAGAGCCTGAAGCAGAGCGCGTGGGATGGACGCACCGAGCTGTCAGAGCTGTGCTCGCTGCACTCATGGGAGCAGTTTGTCCGACTGCAGTTCAGCTTGAGGAGAGGTTTACGAAGGCAGATTCTGCACAGTAGTGCGGTGCTGCAGAACTTGGCCCTGGCACCTCAGCAAACTCTGAGTTCTGACTCTTCTTTCTTTCGTGCTTTGTGCTGAGGCTGTGGGGATCCCCACGGAGCCCTCACCTTGCATGGAGCCCAAAGGGCGCACCTCACACCTATGAGCCTTGCTGTCCGCCAGGCAGTCCTACAGCAGAAGCTATGGGGAACGTGCTGCCGGGCGGTTTACGTGAGCAATCGCTTTGCCCATCTGCCGGCAGGTCGAACTGAGTGTGTATGAGGGATAAGTTTAGAGACACCACATGCATACAGGAAGGCTCCGTGTGCCTCCCTAGAGGCTTTATCCTTTGTAGCTCGCTGTGTGTTGAGGATAGACATGTAAGGAAAGCGTTATGTCACATTTCGGGGGAGCAGCTCCATCTCTGACACCATCAGATTTAACTCTTTTCCAGCTCCCCACCCGAACAGAGTAATACTGCTGTATGGGATCAGTTTAAACCGTGAGCGCAGGAGGAAAACCCACGCCGCGTAAAGTCCCCTAAGAGCAGAAATAACAATGTCCTGGTGCCAATGCACCTTAACACCGCTTTTCGTGCCCGCTCCGTCTTTCCCTGCGGTAGTTCCGCACGGCCGGGCTCCGGGCTCCGTGCTCCGTGCTCCGTGAAGGGGAGTTGCGCGGCTCTCCCGCGGGCGGTGCGGCGGTCCCGGCAGCCCCCAAACCCGTACGGCGTCCCTCAGCGCGCGCACAGGGAAACGGGGGAGGGGAGGCACTACAGCCTTCCGATGGGAGCGACGGAGCGGGGCGGGGGATGCGGCCGTGGCCTGCGGGCTCCTCGCCCGCCACTTCTCCCGCCGCCCGCGGCCGGGCCCGGCGCGCTCCCTCGCTCCCTCCCCTCGCGCCGCGCGTGCCCGCGGGCCCGGCCCGGCGGCGGCGGTGAGGCCGCGGCGGAGGCGGCGGCGGCGGCGTTGGGGGGCGGCGCGGGCCGCGCGGCGGGGCCGCCTGCACTGTCTCTTTAAGGGCGCTCCGTCTGGGGTGGCGCTTTCCTCCGCGAAGGCTCCTTTGATATTAATAGTGTTGGTGTCTTGAAACTGACGTAATGCGGGGAGACGGAGGTCCTGACAAGCGATAACAGTCCCTGATAACGCGCCGGCCGCCCCGCGCTCCCAGGCCGCCGCCTCGCCGCCGCGCCGTGCCCCGGCTCCGCGCCCCCCGCCCCGCCGCGCCCCCGCCCCCGCCCCGCGCCGGCCCCGCCGCCCCCTCCCCGCGGCGCGGGGCCGAGGGGGGAGAGGAGGCAGCAGCGCCGCGGCCCCCCGCCCCCCCCACCCCCCCGCTCCCCGGCCACCGCCACATAATCCGCGGCCAACTCCGCCGGCAGCAGGAGACGGTTCATGGCTCGCGCCGCGGCTCCACCATCTTCCAGGCTGCCGGGGCCGCCGCTGACGGTTAATCAACAGGTACGGCGCGGGGGGGCGGGGGGGCGGCGGGGAGGACGCCGGGGCCGGGAGGGGGCGGCGCGGCGGCGGCCGGGGCTGAGGGGGGGCGCGGGGCGGGGGCGCGGCGCCCGCGGCGTGTGCCCGGGGTGGGGTGGGGGGGGGGCAGCCCCCCCGAGGGTGCCCCCCCCCCCCCCCTCCAAAAAAAAACAAACCCAAAAAAACAAAACCCCAACAACACCACCACGAAGGGGGGTGGGCGCAGCCGGAGCGCTTCTCAGGTTTCAGAGGGATTTTTCAGTGCCCCCCACCCCGACCCGCGCCCCCCTCTCCCCCCCACCCCCCCAGCGGTGGGTCAAAGCCATGTGCCATGGCCGGGAATGGGCGAGCGCAGAGCGGCGGCGGCCCCGCCGCGCTCGGGAGGGTCAAGTTCAGGGAGGAGGGGAGCAGCCCACGGCGCGGCTCTGCCCGGCTCTGCCCTCCCCGCTCAGCGCGGTGCCCCGGCCCGGGGCGCTCTGGGGGGAGGGGAGGGAGCGCGGCGCGGCGCGGGGGGCGGCGGCGGCGGCGGAGGACGCCTCGCACCGAGGAGCTGCGCCCGCACGGCCCCGCGCCGCTGCCGGCAGCCGTAGTGCGGAGCGCGACGCGTGGGGCGCGGAGGCAGCACCATGAGCAGCAGTAAGTTCGGGGAAAAGTTTTTTTTTTTTTTCCTTCCCCCCGGGGGGGGGCTGGGGTCCGCGCACACCGCGGTGGGATCGGTGTTGTTATGTTTCGTTTTGCGTGTTTTGTTTTGTTTTCTTTTTTTTTTCTTTCCTTTTTTTTTTTTTTTTTTTTTTTTTTTTTTTTTTTTTGCAATCAGAGCACGGAGAGACGTAAAACTTTTCCTTCTTAAAGGCGAAGCTCTGCCCGCGGCGCTGCCCTCCCCGCCGGCCTGGAGCTGCCCCGTGCTGTCCGCGGTGCAATGAATGGGGTGGGCGCGGAGCGGCGGCTCCTCCGGGGGCTTTGTTCCAGGCACCGCGCAACTTTTGGGCCCCCCGGCTTTTTTTTTTTTTTTAATAGACATTTAAAATCAGTGATATTTTGGTAAACTTTGGAGATAGGGATGTGCTGAAGGGGACGTATCTCAGTGCCATCCCAGTGGGTCCCAGCGCGGTTGCAGCCAGAACACCCCCGGCAGATCCCGCTGCAAAAGGAAAAGTATTTCCTACCCCAAACAGAGCGTTCTGCGCCTATTGGAGGTGCGGAGCGCGCTGCCTCCGCTGAGCGCGTTTGGAAGGCTGATGGGAACAAGCAGCAATTCCCTACGCTCCGGTTTTATTTAATCGAGTTTAGTACAGGAGCCACCGAAGTGCCATCCCGGCAGTGCTCCTCAGCTGCAGCCGGGGATGTTGGTGGCATCAGGTTACTTTCCTGTTGGTTTTAGGAAAAGTTGAGCACGCAGCAGAGGCTGCCAGAGTGAGACATGCGAGGGGCAGCGGAGGAGAGCGGCGGGCAGAGCCAGGTCCTGACGTGGCCAAAATGGGAATGAAAGGCGCGGGGCTCCGGGCTGCGGCGAGGTTCCCTCGTGGGTCCGGCAGCACGGATCCCACCGGTGACATTTAGGGAAAACCTCACCGGGTGAGGAGCTTTTTTTAAGTGCTCCGGGTCTGTGAGTAAATAGAGGGCTTGTTTGAGAACATCAACTATTTCCTGTAAGTTGTGATGCTGACAGGACTGTCTGGAAATGATATCAACACTTCGAAAGATTTTTTTTTTTCTTTTTTTAACCGCTGAATGAAAGTTTGCTAATAACGTGGTCAGACCAAAGCAGTGGAACACTTCTCTACAGAGTAAAAAATAGACAGAGAGAAAGACTTTTTCTTCTTTCCTCTTGAAAAAGGCGTATCTACTGCCAGGGACACATAGAGCCAGCGGTGTCAGTGCCTGTGTGTATGCCGGCTGCTGGGGCAGCAGAAGGCTCCTTTGCCTTCATGGGATCAGGAGAAGTTGGACAGAGAACAGCAGTCAGTCCATAACCCGCCCTGCTCGCTCCGGTCCTCACTTTCTGTTGTTGTTGTTGCACATAAGAACTTTCCTCTCTCTTTGAAACTTTGCGCGTATGTAGTCACAACAAAGTAAGTGAAGGGCAAAGTTGCATCAGCTTCCAAGCTTATATGTCGGATCTTCAACGGGCTCTCAGTAATCAAGACTGTTGTTTCTTTTCTTTCTTTCTCTATTTCATAGTAACGTTAATAAAGGAAAAAATGTAAATAGCAACTCCAGAGATCTGAGACTTCCTTGGGCATCAAACATGCTTGCAGCCAGGTTACCCTCTCTTATTTTAATGCCTTCGGAGTGTGATTTATGCTGCTGCTGAGTGGGGTGCTTCTGTCTCTATTAGCGATTGAGTGCGTCCAGTATTACTGTATGACTCCATCTCAGGGTTACGTTCTATCATGTGTTGCGCATCAGGCGTAGGAACTTGCACAGCGCGCGCTGTTACCGTGCTGCATGTGGGGAACATTATTATTCACATGTTGTGATTGCTGAGCCCCGTGTGGACCTGAGTGCCTCTGAGGTGCAGTGGCTGCTGTTAGATCTCTGCGTTTCAGGCATGTTATATTTTAATGCCAGCTGACAGAGAGGGTTTTCTATTTTCAAAGCATTGTGCAAACAATGACTAATTACTTTCTGTTCGTGTGAATTACCTCTTTTAGCACTTTATCAGGCAGTCGCTTTGAAACAAAACTGTTTTACATTACAGTGCGAAAGAGTTAAAAAATTAGCAAAGACGTGTAGGGAAAAACCAAAATTTTAATTACAAACAGGCATCTTTGGGTACGTATTTAAATTGTTCTTTTTATGTGGAACTTTCCTTCTGAGTTTGGGAGGGCGTATACGTATGAATATTTATGTCTCTTATAAACTCTCGACGATATTTTAATGTAATAATCTTAATAGAAACCGTCTCAGATCTCAGCGGCAGCCGCGCTGGCAGTATCGCCTTAATAAAGGTTTGTGGGTAGCACCAAATATAACATTGTGAGAAAGTTTATGGCAAAATATTTTTGAACACGGCGGGCTGGGAATCTGACAACCCTTTTTGTTAGGTGCGAGTAAAGTGGAAATAAATTACATTTTTAATACAGTTTCAGTTAAAAACAAACTGCCACCTGGTAGTAAAAGTATCGGCCCGAACAGAAATATATTCTGATGGAGATATTCAGCTGGGGTGCAAAATGAGGCCATTCATCCACACACTGACAGCGTTCCAGTCGGTGTTTGCCCTGCTTAATTTAGTTCCTCCACACACCATGGGGCAGTCTGGGGCTGGTTTTGGCAGAGCCGGGCTGCCGGGAGCTCCGCGCTTTGTCCCTGGTGCTGCACCTCGGGAGGCAAGATGCAGTTGGTTAGCAGTAACAGCGGACAGGTATATGGAGGAAAGGCAAACGCTTTCTTCTTTGTTTCTGAAACTTTCTGAAGTTCCTACCTAGTGAGAAAACAATGCCATTTTCCAGTCCTGGTGATTAATAGTAAAACCAGCGTAGTCTGTACCCATCTATTGTACAAATACCATTGCCTGCTGACCTTTGGATGCATTAATTACAGCATATCTGGTCCAGGTTCTACTATTTTTGTCTGTCTGGAAGATAAATAAAAGTGCCCTTTCCAGTCCTCCTGGAGAAGAACTTTTTTCTTGGTACTGTTGTGAATTATGGAGTTCATTTTTTGAATGCTGTGCCAATGGCGCTCTCTTTTTCTTTTCTAAAGATAAGTTTGCACCAATGAGGGAACATTTGCTTGCCCGAAGACTGCTTTCAGTTCACTTCTTTCTGCGTGTAAAAACTTTCTAGGCTTTGCTTTTTTTGGAGTGTGTTTGCTAATTAAAAGGAAAAAAAAAAACATAATGAGTTCTATTGGATGATGCGAAGGATTAAAGCACAATTACACCCCGAAAGAGCAAATGTTTACAAGGGCAAGACATGTAGCTGCGCCGTGTGGATGATGCTGGCTGCCTGCTCCTTGATGTAGGTCGCACCTCATCAATAAGGCCCTGCCAGGGCTGCGTGCAGGACCAGATGTGCAGTGCCTAGCGCTCAGCAGTGCCACCGGGACAGGACAGGGAGCAGTGCCATCCGGTTCCCAATTTCGTCAGGCAGACCGGGGCTCAGATTAAACATGGAGTGATGGGAGAATGAGCGCTGCGGCCTCAGCTTAGTCCCCAGTGGACATTTTGTGGCAGCCTGGGAGCGTCGCGCGGCTGAGCATCGTCCGGCTCGATTGGCGTCACGGGGTTTGGAGGAGTGTGGTGTAGGTGGACCAGCGCAGCCGTGTGTAAGGAACTTTGTTTAATAGCCATCTATGTTTTATTCATCTTCTGTGCTATCGATTTCTTATTTTTTAATACCTTTTAAAGCTATTCTTTAAGATTTAATAACACCACCAGTGGAACTTGCATCTAAAACTGAATAGAAAATGCTAATCTTTTTGTTGGTGATTTTTTTTTTTTTTTATTATCAGCCTGTTGCGTTAACTAAGGAATTTTACTCCTGCTGCGGATTTCTGTATGTGGATTTAGGAAACTTGGAGAAGTCCTCTACTGCGCGGCACTGCCCAGCGTGGGACGCCCTGAGTGCCCGCTTGGTGGGACCTGGACGTGCTGTGCTGGTGGGCACAGCCCCCATGGGGTGCTCCTGCCTCCAGAACAGGAGGGTTGAGTTGCAGAGTTCAGTCCCACTGGTCATTTTTTTTCTTTCTTTAGCTGCATCGCACACGTATAATTTCTCGTAAGTCTGCTTTCTTTCCAGGCTCGGATTGACTTTTATTTTTTCTTTCCCTTAAATTTATTTTAAAATATTTAATTCTTAAAATGTTACTAGCCCTTTAAAAACCTGTAATAAATGCTTTACAAGTGGCTAGACACCTTCCCTGGTGGTTTAATTTATACAAGCAGGAAACTTTCTCTCCTTCTTTCTCTCTCTCTTTCTTGTTTTCTTTAAACCAACTGACGTAATGCCAAACTTTGCTTTAAAAGAACAGACAGAAGTAATTGGTAGCTTTTAACTTTTAATAATGTTCTGGATTGGTTTTAGTGGCCAAACTGCCATTTTTTAAAAATTCAAGTAAAAACGGGCTTGTGGCCTGAGGAAGAAAGGCCCTGTTGATGCAGTTATTTTTATTCTTGTTTTTCAATCTGTTATTAAAAATCTTTCCTGCTGAGCTCTGCTGGATTTCTCCAATTGCTCTTTGTGATGGCTGGTGCATTTCAGGTTACGGTAACTTAAACTGTTTTCTGATTTCTTTTTTTTATTATTATTATTTTTTTTTCCCATGGGCATTTTGAGATGCCCTGTCCCTTTTCTTTTTTAGGCTTCATTTCTTGCCCCTTTTCCCTTCCCTCCCACCCAGCACCCAAAGCCTCACTTTGAAGGGACAGTTTGTTTTCATTCCGAGAGGACTAATATTGTAGCTACCTTCAGTGAATCTTTTTTTACCAGGGTGAGAGTGTTTTACACCTGTCAGTGGCACTGATTGGAACGGTGTTCACTGCTCATTTCAGAGGACGGGAGATGCTGTCTGGCAGAGTGGCTGTTTTCTGTGCTCCCTCCACAACCAAGTTTTACAATATGCTTGGTAGTAGACTTTAGTGATTTGTGTCCACAGGATGACAATGGGAACAAGAAAATGCAGTGGAAGGATTTTTTGATTGACTATACTTAAGAAAATCCAGTGTATTATCTTTTTTTTTTTATTCTTCCCCTCCTCTTTTTTTATTTATTTTCTTCTTTGTTTTCAGACTTTTCTGACTTGTTTCGTTCATTTCTTTCCCACCTCTGCTGGGATTTCGAGCGCAGACGAGCTTTCTACGGTAAAAGTCGGCGTTGGGCAATAGACTTTCTTGACGAAGTTGACGTCAGGACGACTTCATAAGTTGGCAAGTAGGGAAATCTTTCAAAGACCGAGTTGGCTTGTGCCAGTTTTTCCTTCCTTTAGGGGAGACACTCCACCCAGTAGGAGGTAACCCCACCCAGTGTGGAGAGCTATAATTCAGTGGCAACACTTTAAATGTCAATCCTCCCTAGGGTTTAAACCCCAGACTTGTCTTGCCTCAATCTTTCTATTGAATCTAACATTCAATCTGTTGAAGTAACCTCTCATCTTCATAAGAGCTTTTTGGGCTTGATCCTGCAGTTCTCATTCTTGAAAAATACACATTGACGTCAGGGGGACTTTTTGGTTCGGTAGAGCAGCAGGATTGGCCTCTGCAGGGTGGTGTGTGGCTGTGTGTCTGGAAAGAGGGTTGTGTCTGCCTGATGAATACTGTATGTAATCTGTGTTGTTACAGATGAAATCTGAAGAAGTCCTGGAGCCGTAATGCGCTAAAACAGATCCTCAATAAGTGAAGTGTATTTATTTTTATTTAGCATTTTGTCATATTAACATATGAGCTTTAAAATTTCCAGCTATGAAGAATGTCAGGCATTTCTACCCCTTATGTTTATCCATATCACACGGTAGGCATTTTTGAGTGCTCCTATTGGCAGCGCTTTTTGAGCTGTGATGGAAAATGAACACTGTGGCTTGCGACTCAGTGCCTGCAGTGGCCATTGGGGTACTCAGATAGGGCTGAGAACTTGGAGGAAAAAAGTTTCGAGGTGTTCGCTAAGTCAGTGTACAATTTTTATATGAGCATTTTGCTTCCTTCTGGCGTCAGTTCTCAAGCATCCCTTCCAGATTCCACGTTCCTTTAGTCAGACTGACAGTGCAGAGGGAAATATATAATTTGGTACTGTAAAAATGTTACAGATGAAGCACCATGGTGTTAATCTCTGTGCATGTTGAAAATAAGCCAGCATTTTTAGTTCACTAATATATCTGAAGAAAAGTCTGTAAAAGATAATGTTAAAAATCATCAATGTGCTTATGTTTCTCAGCAAGATTTACTTAAACAATATGCTTCAGTTTTGCCTCAAACCATTTCAAGCCACCTCTGGTCCAAGAATGTACCAGTTCTTGGTTCCTGGAAGATTAAGCGTGACAGTTTCTATTATATAATGAACAGCAGTATTGTTTGAACAAAGGTAACATATTTTGATTTGTGTACTTTTTTTTGGCAGCTGGCACTAGTGTAGGTCTAAAATGAGTGGTGATCTAACAGTGTAAATATCTGAATGTTCTTGAAACGCACTGTATGGATGTAATGTGTTTAAATCATTGAATCTATCTATCTATATTATATAGAATGTGTATGGATGTGTATATACAAAGCCGTAAATGGTGTGTTCTGCTATCTGTAGCCTTCAAATGTGTATCCTTTGGGTATTCTTGACCTACTTTGCAAAGTCTGCAAGTCTGAAATACATACTAAAACTTAAAAAATTAAACATACAGCTTGGCGGTTCATAAAAACAGTGGGGACAGATTTTTCTAGTACTAAATTGAAAAATGATAAAATACTCTGCCTAGACAGATACCTTCCAGACTGCTTTTGGATGTGCCAGTGACTTTATTGGGACTATATATATATATATATATATATAAAAAACCTGCAAAACAACACATCAAATCAAAAGCCCAACCACACAAAAACCAAATTCTCAACTGATACTGGGGGGGAAAAAAACAACAAGTAGATACTGAAGTGGAGTATCGCCTAAAATTCCTGTGTGCAGCTGTGGCTTAATGCAAGCAAAATTGGTTAGAACAAAGCAGTTTTCTTTGGGGGGAGAAGTTTTTCAGTGCATTCAAAGTGTGATTGTTTTTAACTTTTCCATACGCTGATCTTCAAATGAAAGCTGTGAATATGTGGAACCTCATCCAAATCTTGCTGTGCAGATGAAACACTGCTTCGTGAATTTGGTTAATAAAACAAAGATTTATCTTATTTCAGCTTCTCAAGCTGGAGTTAGTTTGCTTTTCTGTTAAGAGTTCTCATTTTTGGATGTGTTAAGTGCACTTGATGAGGCATTCCCTAGCCGCAGCCACACAGGATAAACCAAAAATGCAGTATATGCCGCTCTGTGCGGAGCTTTCTCCCCTGCCCAAAGAGATGCACACGCACAGTTAACGAAGCAAACCTTGCCCCGAATACGTGAGGCAAAAGCTTGTGGAAAGCCTAGCCTCGCCATGTGCTTTGCTGTATGTCTCACAGGTGAGCAGTGATTGCTGGGCACGTGGGAGCGGGGTGGCTGTGCCTGGCACCTGGCTCTGGGTGCTCGGAGAAGGGCTGTCCCCAGAGCTGTCACAGGAATGGGAGTCTCCTCCAGCCTTTTCAGAGCTGAAGTTTTTGTTAGAACTGAATTGCTTACTGAGTGTTGTGCGTATCAGGATGAAAAAAATAATTTAGTGGATTAAATTAATCTTGTAATAGTTGTTTGAGCATACTGTAGCAATGTAAATCATCCTGTGGCATTGAGCTGATATTTCCAGTCTTATGGGGGGAAGATCAGAAGTTATCAACAGCGTATATCTGAGTCATTCAGCTACAATAAATCTTCTGACAAACACCCACCCCTTGCACACCCAGAGACACTCTGAGACTGTTGAAATTCGGCACACACCTGTATCTTACGTGTGAGTCTGTAAGCATGAATAGGAGATGTGTCCTCAGCTGCAATCACACAGTGTTGTTTCCTCTGCTAAGCTACAGCACCAGCAATCAAAACAGTCCCGGCACCAGAAGTCGGCTTTCCACTTGTTTGTTGCTGCCTGCATAGCCCTCAAGGTTGTCTCCTTCCCTGGAAGACATCCCGAGGAATTGTTAATTGCAGAGAAATGCAGGGTATGGCAGGGAGTGCTGCTCCGTCGCAGCTCAGGGTACGAAACTTTATGTGCTTCATCTATATCAAGTAAGAAGCAATCGTGCCTAATCCACTTTTATCTAGGTATCATTCTGTCATGTGTAAGGTATGCTCTGCCTCGCTGCCTCTGTTCTCTGCCTCTCTGTGTCTCCTGCACACATTCTGGTCTCACTTTGGCTGCTGGATGCACATACATACATGCTAAAAATACACGTAAATTGAAGTCCATCTGTATTGCATATTTTTTTTCTTTTTTTACAAAAACACCAGTGTTTGTATTGTTCTTATTCTGAGCCCTTAATGAGGTTAAAGAATTTAATGTGACTTAATGAGGGTTCTTATTCTATTTCTGACACAGAGACTAATGAGGGAAAAGTAGAACAAATTGAAACCCAACTTTTACTTGTGGTTGGTTTCATGATGTCATCAAATGCAGGATATTACGACTCCTGGAAAAGTTTGCAAATCCAGGCAAGAGTCCATTTTGCATCACTGCCCTTGTTTATGACACAAAGTTTACCAGTGAGAAAACAGAGTTGAGCATATTTTTCTTTTGATGTTTTGGTTGGTTTGATTTTTATGTGAATGCTTTTTATAAAAGTGAATCTTACCTGACATGCATGCCAACCTGGGGGAAATTTAGCTACCACTAAGGGTTGACTGAAACTCGCTGATTGTGGTGTTGATCTACTCCCTGCTCGCATGTGCCTAACCTTCTGCTAACTTCATCTGCAGTCAGATCTGATCCTCACCAGAAAGCTGGCGAATTGTATTGCATTTTAAGAACTGTGGTTCTTTGGGACCTATACTGCACTTTGGTGCAGTTTATCACTTTAAAGCAGTCTTTCTGAACTGATAAGAACTTCCTAATGCCCCATCTTGCATTTTGCCTTTCTGCTTACTATGGCCAAAGCAGTGCTTTGCAACACAGACAGGTCTTCGGCATGATCACAGGCTGGCCTGGCACCTTCATAGGAATTCTTTTGATTGGAAATCAGTTTGTTTCCAAAACTGGAATTAAAAATAAATGTGGGCTTCTACAGCATGCTTGCTTCTTGGTCCTTTTGCTATTCACAGTCCGCTTTCTTTTTTTCTATCAAGTGTCTGAAAGGCTCAAATAAATAGCAGTGAAGCTCCAGTATTGCATGTATATTCATGTAAGCAGACTGTCCGATCGATGTGATGCTATGGACATCAGGGTATTTTTGACAGGCCCAGGTAAGCTGTGATCTTCACTGTCCGCAAAATCTTCCTTTGAGGTAACCAATTGGGGAAAGTTGCAGAACAGTACATATGCTTTCCTATGCTATCTGATTCTTTTCCTGTACTTATTGTTGGTATTTTAGCAATATCAGATAGGCAGTTAGCAGTGTTTTCTTAGGTGGATGTTAGCACGTTCCTTTCCTGCTGTCGCGATGCAATGCATCTCAGAACTGTGATGGATTTTATTGTTCTCTCTTTTATTTATTTATTTTTTTGCAATTAGATGTTGTTTTTGTGTTGTTGACTGCAACATGAGGTAGTTCAAGTAAATTAATAGGAATTTGAATTGGAAATAGGGTCATTTTTAACCAACTTTCTTGAGCATTATCATGCAAACAGAAAGAGAGTAAGTTGTCTGGTTGGTTTTTCTAAATGTGTATATGGGTGTTTGTGGTTTGTTTTTTTCTTAATGAAGGTTTTCATAATTTGGTAGTTTAGAAAACACGGGTATGTTCTGAAAATATTTCTCACAGATGGCAGATCTGAGTCGGTAGCTTTTAGGTAGACGGTTTTGCCGCAACATATGGAGTCTAGAGCTGAACGCAGTTTTCTGGAGTTTTAAAACCATTGGAAAGCAAGATTTATTGGACCTTAAATATCCCAGTGGTACAAATTTATTTGGTGTTCATGGCAGTCTCAGATTAACTTTCCTTAGAGATTTGCTGTGGTATTGCATTATCTAAGGAACATTTAAAATGGGTTTGCCTTCCTTTTTTCTTCAGTGATTTCTCAGTTCTAATTTGTGTGTAGGAAAATCTGTATTAACAAAGATGACCTGTTAGCGCTGCTGAACTTTATGGTAGAAACTGTTTTACCTGGATGGGTCAAAAACAAGACTCTGAAAAACTGGCATTTTTAAAGATTTTTCTTTCAGCAGTGCAGTGTGGCAGTGGTTGTTGGCAGTGGGAGGGAGCCTAGGAAGTAGTCACAGGAGAAAGAAAGAAGACAGCTGTGGAATTTATTTTACTGGGTTAAAGGAGACTCATGGCTAAGCAAGCTTTACCTTCTTGGGTTTTCAGGATTTATTGCCCAAAAGACAGATGTCTGAATGGAAAGGGAACTAGGATATTGTAAAATCCATCACGACATGAAGTGCTATTACTGCATGTGAATACAATTTATTAATTTTTTTCACTTCAGCAAATGGTGACTTTCTTTGTCTTATCAGAAGGAGTTTCGGATGAAACCTTACTGGAGTAATGCTGCCATAAATGGTGGGTTTGCCAGCTGTAGATGCGGTCGTGGCAGTCTGCGCTGTGCGACAGTGCTGCTTTCGTTCAGGAATGGGGCTGAACCCGCTGCAGAAATCGATGCTTTCTCAGAAACTGCGCTATATGAAAGAGGGAAGGGCAAGAAGGAGAGCAGAGAGAGCGCTCTGATATATGAGCTGAGATTATGGATGTTGTAATGCCATTTATTGTAGAATGCTATAGAAAAATCACATTGGGACCAAAGTTCCCGTGGATTAGCATGAGATATTTATTACCATTTTCCTGTGTTTTCCCTGGTTAGGATCTAATCCTTCGGTGTCTGGAGCAGCTTGGAGTTAAGAATTTGTCCATTCAGAGGGGAAGACATTGCCAGCTAAAGGATTTCACTATTTCACTACCTGTATTTATTTATTTCAATGCCTCCCTGCCCTGGTATTTCCCAAAGTGAAGAGTTTGAGACTGGAAGAAAGAAATGGGGGACAGGAAAGCCAAAAGAGTACCTGGGGCACATATCTGCCTGGTAACTAGCATTTACTGATTGCTATTTACTGCCAAGACGATTACAGCAGTTGTGTGCCGGAGGAGCAGCCCGCATGCAGCCAGTGCACAGGAATGAAGTGAGGTTGAGTGCAATTCCGAGGTGACTAAAAGGTTTGCCTGTGACATACTTGTAGCAAAAGCCATTTTCAGTTGCCCGGTACCCTACCCAAACGCTGTAATTTCATGAGTGACACATTTGATTATGAGCAGCCATCAAAAGGCTGCTTATAGGCATCTTGTTTGAAAGAATGCACTTGAGCTAAATAAATACTTACAGGTAAGATAAATATGTTGATCTGACCTCCTAATTCAATGTGTGCAGCTTCATGCCCTATTTCAGTTTTTTTCTCAATTTTTTCAGTTTTGAGGTTTGTTTAAATGTGTACTTTCTGCAGAGGTGATGCAGCCCATGCTTGTGCGTTCCTTGCTTGTGCAGAGCTTCCATTTGTGTCCCTGGGAGTTGCTGTGAGCCAGAGCTGCTGCGTGTTTTGTGCTTGATGCGGAAAGAATATGATTTGTAGAGAAGACCCCTCCTTCTCAAAACTGACTTGCTGTGATGAACACTTTACTTGCTGGGGAAAAGGCTGTATGATTTTCAGTCCATTCTGTCAAGTTTTAGTGAACAGTATGAGCTTATTAGAGCTAACAGTGAGGAAAGAAAAGGAAAAGAATTGGGGCATGTCTTACCTCTGTGTTAGAGAGAATAAAGTATAAAAAGCCTCTGCAGAGCTTGCTTAGTGATTCTTTGCTTATCATCTTTTCATGATGGAATACGCACGTAGGAAAAACACAGGAGTTAATGTTTACTTTCTGGATGTTTTATCGTCAAGCAAAGAGAACTGACAGTTTCATGGTTAAGTGCCTGAAGTTGTTTTAGGCTTTGCCATTGTTGAATTAGCACTGCAAAGCTAACTAATTATGTACCTTTTTAAGATTTTTTTTTTTTTTTGTCTTTTTAATGAAAGGGAGGTATTTTGTTCTTTCTGCCTTTGGAGCCTGGTTATCACGTTAACTGCTAGCAACAGGCTCTTCAGCTTTTCCTTCCTTGAACTATCTCGGGAATCATTCTTCCAGTAGATGGTGGATTTCCTTACAGATTTGGTAATTTATGGGTTTCGGAACCACACTGTAGAATGGGCAGATGCATTTTAAAGCATTTTTTTTTATTTGTGTGGAAAACACTGGATTCTTAATTATAGGTTTACAGATATTGCTGCTGCTGCTACTTTGCTTGGTGCAACATTACCTGCGTGTTTTACTGAGATGTTGCTTAGGCAGAAGTTAGACTTGCAAGGGATTTTTTTTAAATTTTTTTCTCAGTAAACGTTAAAGATGGGCAAAAAGAGACAAAGATCCCATCTTTGTAGCGTGCTGTATGTCAGAGTTGATAAACTTCAAGCTACTTACTCCCTGGTTTTAAAGAAAGATGAAAAGGCCCTTGGAAAGATTAACTTTATTTCTGGCAACGTTTTCATAGAATTATATTATGGCAAAGACAGAATCAAAGGATGAATGGACAAAGTTGGGATTTTTGCCATTTTTTTTTTCTGAAGCTATGTAAGCATTTTTTTTTTTTAATAAAAAATGTATGTAGAATGCAGTGTTTCCCACAAGAGCACCTTCACAAATTTAGCATAAAGAAAATGCATTTTAATTCAAAGACAGTGGAACATTTTTTAAGGCTTTGAAAGCAGTAATCCAACAGGTACATAAAGCTGTAATGATAAACATGATGATTATTTCTATCTAGCATTGTTAGACTACATGATTTACTTTAGTGCACGTTCAGATTAATTTTATTTATTTAAGATATCCAACCTATTCCGCATGTTAAATGCAAGTCTCTTGGCTTCTCGTTTTGCTGTTTTTCATGTCAGCTGGCTCATTTCAATGCACAGAGTTTTCATTTTAAGAATTTCTTCTAATTTAGAAAATGTCTGAGTACAGTTGGGAGTCTGTGTATGCAGGGGAGCCGCATGCTGGATGGGAGCGAGACTGCTTGTCTCAGGTCCCCAGTGTTTAGGGCTGCACTGAAGAGGCATAGGGAGCTGTGCACACTGCCTGCTAATGTTGTCTACTGTCAGCACCGTATAAATAGTGTTGCAAATACACACCTGCAGAGCGCTTGCAGTGATGTGGGCATCGCATAGATCCCCACTGTGCATTGCTCAGGCGCGGGTCTTGGCATGCCGGCCATCTTCCTAGCCCAGCGTACTGCAGCGGTTGTTTCCTTCTAGTAGGCATCCTTACAGCGCAAACCCAGTGTTTGGGGATGGTCTCAGTGGAAAGTACACTGATGTACTGTGAGCCGCTCTTTAACAGCTGCTGGGTCCGTCATCCTGCGCATAGCTGACTGAGAGCACAGACCGATCTTCTGAGCGGGGAGGACAAGACAGGACTTAAACCAAAGGAAGGTTTCTTGGCTTTGCCAAAGGGCAGTGGAGAGAAAGGCTTGTCAGAATAACCCATTGTTTCTGTCAGAAGTCTTAAAACCTGGCAGCTACACCAACAGGTTGTTTAATTTTCACCCGCCGTAGTCACGGGGCCCTTGTCCTATGCGTGCTTCCCAAACCTACTCTTTCTTTCAGCAGGCGTCTGCGCTGAGGCTGTAAATTCTCCCCATGTGTTTGCGTACACACACTCAGGGTAGCCCAAAATCTAAATATGTGCTGCTGAGTGCTCGTGCTCGCCGAGGCCCCTTTTCTGCACTGCTGCTTGGAGCCTGTTCAAGTGCGTGGTAGGAACCCATGGCCATGTTCGGGGCCTGGCCCGCCAAGCAGGACAGGCTGCTGGCTAGGGCACGGCAGCTGGGCTCAGCAACTCCGCAGCAGAGGCTGGTAGCAGCGCCTGGCTGGCTGCGGTGAGGAAGGCCTGAGGTGGATGCTTGGGGTTTCCTTGGTTCCACATGTGGGGACAGGGACAGACCTGGAGGCCTCCCATCTCATTACTGCAGCAGTGCAGGTGAACCCTGTGTTCTGGGCTGCTGGTGCTGATGGTGTGGAGTAGCCGTGGAGGGAGTGGAGCCACTGTCTTGCGCCAGGAGGACAGGAAGGAGAGACAGGGATCTTCTTTCTAAAAGAAGGTGTTTTTTTTTTTTTTTTTCTCACCCCTATTCTTTATTCATAAACCTAACGCAGTTCCACAATTCCCAGACATGTAAAGCTGCAGGGCTTTTTTTGTTTTGTTTAAATCTTTCTGACCCAGCCAAATTTTTGGGGTTGGCACGAGGTGCAGCCAGTACCCATGGCCTTCCAGGGCTTGCTTGGTCTAGAAGTCTGCAGATGTTTTCTGCTGGATCTGGCTCTTAATGAACAGAAAAGATTTTGGCATGCTTATTTCTTTATTTATTTTCAAGGGGAAAATGTGGTTTAAAATGTTGATAATTGTTTTACGTGAGCTACTCAGACTTTATGCGACTCTATGGGAAAATGAATGCTCATCAATTTTTAAAAAAATCTTCTTTATTCATAAAGCATTCATATTTAAAGTGATTTTTTTTTCCTTAATGAAAATAGGGTTTGGGGAGCATTACAAATAATTATTATTTTTAATTACGTGTAGTTCTTCATCAGAGTTCTTGAAGATGGCCCACTGTGATCCTCTGCTGAAAATACCAGGGCTTTTCAAAAGCTTCTTAATTACCCATTTTTACTGCACCTCTTCGCAATATACACCCAGCAACCAAAAAGAAGAAAAAAGAAAATACTCCAAGAGGGGTCCGCCTACAGGTGTGCATAGGTCAAGCACTTGTTTCTCTTCTGGAATGATTATTTTGCTTTTCCATGCAGCAGGTAGTGCTGCCTGCCATCGGCACCCGGCTTGCTCACTCTTAAGGAGGGAATACTTATCACAGAGCTGCAGTGCATTTTAATCAAGGTTCCCAGAGTGTTTTACAAACATTAATTGCCTCTTAAGGACAGGATGAAGCATTGCACCCACTGTACCGATGGGTGAGCCAAGGCACGGGGAATCTGAATAACTTCTGTCGCAGCAAATCAGGCAAGTGAGCAGAGTGTGGGTGTCCTCACCCCTGTGCTGCTGAGACGCCTCCCCTGTGCCCTCCAGTTTTGCTCACTTTCCTTAAATACGAACTTTTCAGACTCGGACTTTTTCCTTGCATAGTATAAGGCAAGAGCTGTGCTTGCTCTTATGTCACTCTGAAGTTCTGGTAGAGCTGTGTGTGAAAATGCTCTTGGTTTATGTGTTTGCTGAGTCTGGAGGCCTCTGCGGCAGGACTTTGATTTGACTGTGAACCTCATGTATTGGTGCTGCCCTTTGTGGCTCTGTTGGGGCCACTGGATCACCTCCAGAATAGCTCCTGTTTATTACTGATGTCTCACTGCTCTGTGAGTGACAGAAAGAATTCCACTTTTCAGCACAAAAGTTCACCCACTAAATGATTCCCCAGCATGATACATGCTCTGTCTTGTATTTAATTATCTCGTAATTATCAAAGCAGTAATGAAGCTGTGCATAAGAAGTGTAAAGATCAATAAAAACAGTCCAAAATTTCGATGGAGCACTGACAGGCTATGGGCCCAACTGCTTTTTCAATGCTCCTTCCAATTTTTTTTTTTTCTGAAAAGTTTTTTTTTTTTTAATAGTATCAGAAAAAAAGGATTCAGAGTTGTATTGTTTACCCCTAACTGATGATGATCATGCATACATTCTGAGTGATTTGCAAAAGGCTGTGTAAGTGCTAATGAAAGTTTGTATTGGAGTGGCTGCTAAGAATATGATCATTGTTACCAATTTATTAGCACCATGAAAGATTTCCTGTCCTAAAAAGACTGCAAGGCAGCGTCATAATCCGGAGCGGGCAGAGCCATGTGGTAGGTTTGACTGAGCCCCTTTGACAATTATATCATTTATTTAGCTGTCTATCTTTAGAAGTTGGGAGGCTAAGCTTTGGTTTCAGAGGCATGCCGAAACTCTCGCGCTGCATACATGGCAAGGGCAGTGGAATACCAGAGTGCTCGCTTGGGCTTTAACTACTAAATAATGTGGTTGCACATGACACAACAAGAACAGAGGTATAATCTGCCCTGTGAAGCAGGTCACATGTTCCAGGTTCTCTGTAATGTATGCAAAGTAGCTGCTTAAATCATTACGAGTGTGTAAATCATCTTCTTCATAAACAATACCATCAAGGTACAGTCAGGCAACATGTCTCTTGTGGGTTGACTGGAGCTTGAGTTTCCTTCAGACGTGGAGGAGGTACGTCAGTGCGTGTGAAGCAGATTCATCTGTTGCTGCAGTGTGGTCTCTGCAATGTTTTGGATTTCTGAGATGAATATGCTCAGGCTGTCTTCTTCACATTGAATCCTGAAGTGCAGGAAAAGGAGGAGGATGTGAATGAGGCTCATGTAGCCTACGATGTGAGGCTACCATGAAAAAGTTGCTTCTTTTTCTTCTGGCTTTGTAAGTCACGCAACAGATAACCATTTGCTCCTCTTCGTAACTTTAGTAAGTATTCAGAGCTCCTCTTGCAATGTATGCACGTGCATTTGGGGAGGAAAAGATTTGTTGAGCAGTTTATTAGAGTCATACCTTTTGCTTTAGCCACTGTTCCCCTTATAGACTATGATACTGTTCTTTTTCCTTCTGTCTTTAATGTGCCGATGTACTTTCTGTAACTCCTAAGCAATGACCCGCACCTCTTTAACGCAGTCCTCAATGCTGACTCGTTCAGTGGTGAGTGAAACTGAAAGCGAGACGTGCTGTTGTTAAAACCCTGCTGTGCTCCTGCAGAAAGTAGAAAGGTAGTAGTCGTTGCTGTTATTGGAGTTTGTGTCTTTTTTGTGAGGTGGGGAGGGGTAGCTGGATTGTATGCTCACCTCCCCACCCCCAAATGTTGTATTTTGGATTGCTTTAAATAGTTGTTTGGGTGATGCTATTATGGTGAATCATGTTTTTAATGTCTGCTTTAAACACGCGTGAGTTCATGCTGAGACAATAGGAGCCCTCTGTCATTTGCTATCACGTAATGTTTATGCAGCATGTGAAATGTCCTTGTTTTGCAAAGACAGGTGGGTCTTCTGAGCAGAAATCCTGTCCCAGATGTGTGAGAACGGATCGTTTTGGTTAAAAAGCGAGAGCAGAGCCGGTGGCTCCATACGTTCTGAATGGGAGCTGCTGGCCCAGAGATGCCTACCGTCGGGAATAGAAGTTGGCTCCGTCAGGTTTAGGCTCAGTGGAAGCGAACTGACCACGGTGCCGACCTAAGGGTGCTGTACGCCACACCGTGCCCGCCGCGGCGGGAAGAAAAACGGGAGCAGCCCTCATCAGCTTTCAGCACGTGTGGAAACAGAGCTGTAAGAGCAGGGGCATCCCCAACGCATCGGCAATTTGCTGAGCGCCCGAGGGCTGCATCTCATTTGCATTAAGAATGTGGAGGTCGCTCGTCGCCTTTATCTCGGCGGCGGGGCCGGTGCAGGCCGCGGGGCCCGCGGCACCGGGACCCGGGTTCGGGGCTGCCCGGGGGCACCGCCGGGCCTCAGCGGCGCCGCGGAGAGCGCTCCGCCTTCGCCCTCCGCTCCCTCCCCCGGGCCCTCCGAGTGGGACCCGGCGGGCTCTGGCTCGGGTCCGGCCGTGGCAGCGAGCGGCCGCCCGCAGCAGGTGAGAGCTCTGCCCGGCCTTCGGGACTCTGCGCCCATCAGCGGGGCGAGGAGGTGCTGCAGAGGATGGGGCGAATCTGTGCCCCTCGCAGAAAGCCCGCGTTCTAACCGGCTTGGTAATGAGGGGAAAAAAAAAAGAGGCAAAACAACGCAGCTTGTGCTTTTTCAATAGAGATAACTGTTATCTCTTATAGAAGTCTACATAAGTGTAAGTAATTGCCCGCACTTGGCTCTGTGACAGAGGAGAGGCTGGGATCCGCAGACTCGCGTTGCACGGTGCGTGCAGGGGAAGCGGTGGGGGGCGGGGGGCTGCTGGCCTTCGTGCGCCCGCTCCCTCCCGTCTGCAGAGTTCCGTGCGAGAGTTCGTGTTGCCTTGGGAAGGGGGCGGGGAGGGGGCACGTTGTACGGAAGACTTTGAGCAAAGTTTTGCCGGGATAGTCCTTAAAACCAAACCGAACCAAACCGTTGTGCGGCCGCACCGAGGCGGTGCCTTTGTTCGGCGTGGAGGTGCCGGGGCCGTGTCAGGAAGGAGCAGCGCGCATCCGCGTCGGCTGCGCTCTTCCTGGGGGCGTTTTGCCCCTTCCCCGCCTGATCTCGGCTCCCCGTGCCGGCGCTGCGCGAGAGCTGAAGGGATCCGTGCGCACGTGCCTGTGCGCGCCGCGGGGCTGCGGAGCCGCGGATCGCGTTGTGGTTCGCACGCCGCGCCGGGCGCTGCCTCCGCGGCTCCGCTTCCGCCGTGCGTGCGCGGCCGGCGGCCGGCGCTGGCGCCTTATCGCAGGAAGCGGTGCGGAAAGCAGTTGCTCCCTCGCTCTACCCGGCTCCCGGGCAGCCTGATTAACGACTCCTCTGCCCCCGCCTGTCACTCAAGTGCTGGGGACGGCACAGTCTCGCTGTTGGCCCTCTGCTGTGTCAGGACTAGTCTTCTTCAATTTTTTTTTTAACCAAACTTAGATGAAGCATTTAGTGTGATTACAGCCTTTTTTTCTTCGCCTTTTTCTTCTCAATTCCTTGCTCTCTCTCTCTGTATATATAAATTAAGGTACAAAGCAAAGTTCTCCTCTGCATTCTCCCTGACCTGAAGCAAGCACAGCTTATCGTTTTCCTACGCTGATGTTTTCAGGACACCTTTGGAAATGGCTTCTGTTGACCTCGCTTTAGTGTACTTCTGTAATGAGGAGGATGTGAGTCTGGTCGGTTTGCTTGGAAAAAGAAAACAACAACAACAAAAAACCAAACAGATTGGGAGGGAAATACCAGGATAAAATCCATTATTTCATCGTGTAGAATCATCTGTGAGCAGCAGTGCTTTGAGAAAATAATGCTGTTCTACACTGGTATTTCTTACTTGTACTACTAAAAGCTCATAGAAAGGAGTTCCTAATACGTTTGAATTATAGGATACTTTGTGATATCTCAGTGTACTGAGTGGGTATTCCAAGAAGCCCAGAAACGAGCCTTCCCTTAAAGAAATTAATCCTCTATTTATTTCCAAATTGTGGTCTGCAGACACATAATCACAGTGTGATACCGATCTGCCATATCATATCATCCAGTTAGGGCTTTTAATTAAAAAGTTTGATGTGAAAGCGGCACAGTGGTTCCCCCTTAGGTTTGAAGTTTGTCAGTCGTCCCCGATCCAAAAATTCAGGAACGTTCATTCAAGAGAATTATGGCCCTGAATCATTTCATTTTGCTTTCATTTCATGCTGTAATTTTTCTGCTCTCCTTTCAGACACAGCTAAAACCAATGAGAAAGGAAATTTCTGAAATGATTTGCAAAGTTATTTGATTTTTATGAAATTACATGGTACAGTGTGCTGTTTGTGCCAAACTGCAGACAGACCTTCAGCTCATAAATTAAGTACACTTTTTTTGTTCTGGTTTAAGCCCATAGAGACTTCTGCCAGTTAGGTTTTTCTCTTCTGTGATCATCATACATAATAGTCTGATGCTGCAGATACTTGCAGGAGCGTAGCGAAACTGGTAGCATCATGTATGTGGTTTGATTTTTAATGCATAGCATATTAAAGCATATTTTCTATCCCAAAAGATGTTAGATGAGACTACTGCAGTATATATTAAAACAGTAACTGGACTCCTAAACAGTCTAATATGAATAACAAAGGTATACAGTAATTAATGCTTAAGAAACAAACCTAAGCAACCAGAAATACCTTTTAAATATAGAAAAACCTGTATTTGAGAATACTTTTAAATATTTACTTTTTAAAAATAAAACTTTCAGATTTTATTCCCTGCCAAGATCTAAGTCTGCTTGGCTCCATGTAGTGTTTGATTATTATTTACCTATTTGCTGCCAAAGTTTTAAGTAAAGTCACACCACAGTTGTGGTGGAAATGGCTCGCTAACACCTGGAACCAACCTGTGGAAGTGATTACGCTGTTTTCTTGCCAGAGGCTTCCTCTGCTGGTGCAGGGACACTGTTCTCTCCGTGTTACGTTCTGCTCAGTGATGCTGATTTTCAAAACGGAGGTTACCAGGAACTGGGAGGGAAAAAATAGAAAGGAAAAAGAAAGCTCATTTTCCTTTTCCACTCTGGGGATGAAAAGAAAGCATGAGATGATGAAATCTGTTGCTTCTAAAATATGTGATAAACCAAAACAATTGGATGAACAATCGTACAGTGAACAAATCACATGTGTAATTCTTTGTTTAAATGAGTTTTAGATGCAAAGCAGGTTTTGTAAACGTCTTGCTTTTTTCTTACTTGCATACCTTGGGCATCATTGGACTGATGAGCAATACTTTAAAGAGATTCTTAATGGTTTATAATTTAATTCCAGCTTTCATAAACCCTAAAAATAACCCCCCAAAACAACTTATTATCTAGTAAATACAAAATATGGAACAAAATCTGTAATATATATCCACTTAAAAATGTGTAAACACAAAAGATTGTGCTGTATAACTGCTTAATTAAGTGCATACAGGTTCAATGTACACAAGTTACTATCCAAAGGAAGACTCCTTCCCTTGATAGAACAACTTCATTTAGTTGCAGCTGACATCTTATAGTGATTATTGCCTGGGTTGTCACTTTTCAGAATCACAGTGAAAACATAAATAATTCTTTTAACCTCATTGTTTTGTGTATGTTGAAGTCTTTGGCGTGCCAATTTAAATCGTGACTAAAACTGGCGATTTGTAAATTGCTGTGATTAAAGTCCGTGTCTGTGTAAATAACCATCAGTGCAGATAGTGCAGTGAGTTTAAAATATACCGTGTACCTGTTCCTTTTTGTGCCCTAGCTGAGGTATGGCTTTAAGAAAAGTTGGTAGTATCATATCTTGTTCCTTCTTCATTCTGAAATCCCGAGCGGGTTTTAAATCCTGATCTTTCAATTCTGAGACCTGCGGAGAGTCAGACAAAATGATTTTTGTAATAAGTGAAAATGCCAGCGGGAATGCCGGCCTGGAGTTGTTAATATCTTGAGCAAAGGCCATGGAAATAAGGATGTGTGTTTTGAGATGAACACATTCATTAATTAGAGAGCGTTAAGAAAATAAGACCAAATCTTAAGACCTCTTGTAATTATTAATTGTGGTTTTTGTCCGAATAAAATCTGCCTCTGACTTCCTCAGTGCCTGTTGCAGTAATGGCTGTAAGATACTATCAGATGGAATTACCAAGCTATGCTTGGTCTGAACAGGCCTCAGGGCTAAAGCAGTGCCAAATGAAGACCCTGGACTACTGAGAGCAAATGTTCAGCTGAGAACTATTAAGAGAAAGAAAAAGAAAGTTGTCACAGCTGTGTCCTTTTAAGGTCAGTACCAAAAAAGGAGCTTGTCAAGTTGATGGAGGGAGATGACTTACTGATGCAACTTAGGTCAAAAGAGATAAGCAATAAAAATAGTATTAGGTCTCTGTATGATAGAGTGACTTCTGTCAGCTTACGTAGAGGACCAGGTAAAAAAATGCACCACGTTAGTTACTGTGACAGTGAAGCTGATGCATCGTATGGAAATTTGGTTGCAGCAATTGCACTGGGTTTTGGAGCCTACCTTTTGTTATTTTAATTAAGGACCTAGGTAAATCGGCCAAGTACACTAGGACTTAATTTAATTGAAATAAAACACTCAAACTACTTGGTAGAAAGTTAGACATAAACCGTAGATAACTTCTGTTGGTGTTTTTGTTGTTGGTATCCTGCCTGGACGAGGTGTCCTGGTGGGAGTGCAGAGCTGGGTGTGGACTGGTTCAGCACCTCTGTCTCTGGTTTCTGTATGGGATGGCAGTTTTTGTGTGCATTTTAAAGATGTTTGTAGTCACTGTGAACTAATAACAACTTTTCTTGTCTGAACTCCTGTGTAACACAGCGCACCAAATTCCACCCAGTGTAGCTTTTGCTGTGTAATACAAAAGCTGAATATCATTAGCATATCTTATAGAAGTATAGTTTCAAAGCATTTTAATGACAAGGAAGGCATTATAATCCTACCTTGCATGTTATTTAATGAATCAGTTTGCTTGCAGTAATGATTTCACTTTTCTGAAGGCAGCACTTCAATTTCCTGGCAGATAGAGATTGTTTTCTGATGATTTTTTTTTTCCCCTGCCAAGTCTTTGTAACCCCTCCTTCCTTTATGTACAGCTTACTTTCATTCACTCAGACTATCTCTGATGGCTTACCTCTCCACTTGACTTTCTCCCCCTGCTCTGATAAGCGCTGCAGACCAGCAGGAGCCTCGTTGTGTGGGAAGGCAGCTCTCTGGTGCTTGGGTAGAAAAGCTTCTGGTGAGGAGCTTCAGCATGGTGAAGTGTGGGGCATCTGTGGGCTGAGGAGGAGAGCATGGACAGATTGGGCTCTGCTGTGAGTTTCTTCAGGTGTGCGATGTTGAGATTTCTGTGGGACTCGCACTAATTCACCCCATCTGCCCAGGTATGGTTCCAGCCCTGGCAGGGAGGGTTGCAGCATTTCCATCGGCAGGTGATGGAACAGAGCTAGGCTGAAAATGTGCTGGAGAACACTCCAGAGGAGAAGAGAGGGCAGCTTCTGTTATCCACATCTCTGGGAATCGAAAACCCTGCGTGTTACCAAAGGAAAAAAATATGTATCTTTGTGTTATATCAGACAGAAGGGCATGCCAAAACAGGGCTTATCACAAAGCAGTGGGTATAGCAAAGAATATGGATCATGAATAAGTGCATATCTAAACGGTTTTCACTGTTGCAGGAAAAAAAAAAAATACTGGTATGTCATGCTGTTGTGGAGAAAAAAAAAAAAAGACAGCAAATGGCATGGTGTTTGCTAAAGCAAAACAATGTGTGAAGGTTGGTGAGGCCCAAATGAAGCCCATAAAGTGCTTTTTAGGAACTGAAAGGATTGTGTTGGTCAGTATGACCACAGAAGGCTTTTCTGTTTAGCCATCTGTTGCCATCTTTGTTTTTCTATGGTGGATTCTGTGGAAAAAAAGAGGTGTTAAAACAAGTTAGAAAGATGGGATAGCTCAAAGAATGAGCAAGGTGATGGGCAGAAAAGTGGGAGGAAAAGCTTGTGTTGGCTTCAGCTGGAAAAGAAACAGACATCATCTTGTATCTCTCTGGTCCCATCCAAATAGATTAATTTCAGTTGAAAACTGACATTCAGAATTTTATTTTATCCTACAGAAAAGGAAGGGAAAAAAACAAAAATTATCACCTTTAGTGACCACAGTCTTTACTTTTGGTGGTTTTTGGAATGAGGGTGTAGTCAGAAACTGCCCGAGCTCTCTCCAGATGTATTGTGTCTGTAGATCTCTGTCCCACTCAGTCTTTGTACACAGTTTACTGAACATAACTTTGTGTTGTTTTACTTTTTCTCCACTGCTAAATGTGGCTGTCATTAGGCTGTAGTGGCAGAACAGTGCGGGGAGCCCTGAGTTACTTCAATTTATGGTAGATCATTTGTGTACCTATGTAGAAGACTCAGGAGTTGCCTTCCTGATGACTGAAAAGCTTCTGCGTTACAAAAAGAGATACACATTGCCTGATACTCGTTGTGGAGTGTGGCACAATCACACGTATCAGTGACTGGTAAGACAGTTAGATAATAAGTAAGGAAGTGTCTTCTTTTTGACAGGCCTTGATAATCGGTAATGTTGCAGTTTATTCTTTCTGCCAAAGTAACAAACAGTATTCATTTTGTATTATATACATATTTTCATCTCTCTCTCTCTCTCTATAGGTATATATATAGAGAGAGAATATTTTATTATCTCGTATCTTCCCTGGAGATGGGAGTTACTGTCATTCTAAGACTGTTTATTTTAAGGAAAATGCAGAGAGTCACCTTGAAAATAAATACGTTTTAAAAAAGTAAAATGGAGAAAAAGAATAACCTTTTCCCCATCTGCTTTCAAGAAAACAGTGCCCTTGGCATGTGCTTTTTTTTTTTTTTTTTTAAGGAAGAGTGGTAATACTGTGCATACTGTGAAAAAGTGGATTTGTGTACGCTGTGCTGAAGTACTGTGGAAATTCTTAGCAGTGGATAGCTCTTTGAACATCAAGCATGCTATGTAATCCCTTTTATAAAGTGACCCACCTTTATCCTAAAATTAGATAGGTTTTTTTTTTTTTTTTTTTTTGCCATGACTGCGTCTGGTGGAAGGATGTTTCATAGCCTTACTGCTTTGTCAGTTAAAGCTCTTGCTTCTCATTTTCAGCCCAAAATTAATCATGGTTAGTCTATTTGTTCTTATGCCAACATGATCCAAAGCTTTTCCCTCCCTAATATTAACCTGCTGCTAGCAATTTTGTTGCTGGTCTAAATGAGCTACACTTTAGATACTTGTAGAGTGTCCTATCTTCTGTGTCTTCATTAATCCCAGTTAAAATTAATCTTTTATTAAACATCATGAATAGTTTTCTTAATTCAGTGTCATCTGTGATATATACAGTGATATACCTGTTCCTGCTGAAACGCTTGGTATATTTAATGTCTTATGAAGTGTGTTTTTAAGTGGCTTATAATTGTGATCAATTCTTTTTCTTTCTTAAGTCATTTAAGTTAATAAAAGTTGCAGAGATTCTTATTCCAGAGCATGCACTTGTTCTTAATACTTTTCATCACAACTTATAACACAACTTTCAATCGTTTTGTGTGTTATCTTAATACTTGCGTTGGTTGAAGATACCACCAATATCATCTAGTTTCCTTAGTACCTTCTGTATAAACTCACTCGAGTATTTCTCTCATTAAATCATCTGGGATACAGCTGTCTGATGTGAGGCGTTAGGCCCTGATGGACCAGTTCAAAGGGAAGACGTGAGAATGAAGTAGTTGAGTTTCAGTCTCTGCCCTGTCATTTGGCCTCAGGACCAGCCTCACTTCTTGATGAGCATGAGAAAAGCAGTGTAAAGACAGCCACAATATGGCTGTTTTGGAATGGGAGCTGTTAGCATACGATGCTGTTTTGCTGAGGTCAGAAAGGAAACGATGGTTAGAGACATTTCCCAGCCCTTGGCTGCCTATCTCACAAGGACTTCCTCTCTTCCAATAATTTACTATTTTATTTAAGGGAAAAAAAAAAAAAAGAAAAAGAAAAATGAAAAAATGGCTTTAAACCAGGGCAGAAAGGAAAGAAATATGCAGTCTCTCCCTGTGTATTGCTTGTAGAAAGCAGAGGTTGACGAGGAGCTGTTGTTGTCTCTCTTTTTCACCAAGTCCCGCTGGCTGCGCGTGCTGTGCTTCCCTTCTGCCTTTCACTTGGGTTTCTGCTGATGGAGCCCAAAGCATGTGGGGGAGTGGTGCCAAGCCTGATTTTCTGGGAGCTATGAAGGTGTTCAGTGTCCCACAATTCAGATGTAGCCACGAGCTGATTTTGGGTTTTCTTGTAGAGCCAAGCAAGTAAATGCCAGCCCGTCTGCTGCAGGGGCGCGGTACTGCGGTATGAGCCGATAGACGCTGTTGATTAATCTCCTGAACATTCCTTTGAGAATTCAGTTTCCATCAGTGCATTTTAATAATTTTTTTTCACTTTCACCTCTGTATATTCATAATTAAAGGAAGCAGTTCACCCAACACTAAAAAGAAATCCCTGTCTGGTGCTTTCTTGTGGGCTTCTCATTTCCATGTTGCACAGCGCTGTTCTGGCAGTGTGGGCTTGTACAGTGGTCATCTTTTTGCCTCATCATGATGCCTAAACCATCGACATTTCCTCACTTCTTGAATCTCAGCGGTGGATTTGCTTTCCAGCTCCAGGTCAGCCTAAGACATACTGCCTTTTTGCCCTAATGAAATTGACTTGTGGGGCTGTGAATTCAGGATAAAATGTGGAGATCTGCAGGAAGCGATTAGCAGCTGGTTACTGGTGTAAAGGTTAATGCCTTATGACATTAAGATTTTTATCAGCAAGTACAATTAAATGTACATGGACAAAACTCCTAGACTTTGTGTACTCTTGCTGTAGCAGAAGGAAAAGATGGTGTCCTCTTAGAGCAGCTGTGAGCGGCAGCATCACATGTGACAATGTTCCTCTTGTTTCTATTCCCCACTCCTCCCTTTACAGGGAAAAAAAATCTCTAAATCCAAAGAAGTCTCAAGTCTGCCTGTGCAATTCTCAGGACATGTGAACTGCTGAGTCTGCAGCCTGTAATCTTCATTCCACCAACTGTTCTAGCTTTGCTGTTTCTCAGGAGTTTTGGGTGGACACCTTTTGTATGTTTTTGTTGCTGCATTTAATATTTTCACGCGGTTTCGGAAGACGGTTTCTCTATAATGCATCCTTGTTTTATCCTCCAAATGTTATGTCAGTGATTTACAGTCATGAATCAAATCAAAACATGAGACATTAGACGTTGATATGGCAAGCTGTTAGAAGCAGAGGAGATGGCAATTTTCAGTAATTGCAGAGTCTGTTCAAGTGTGTGCATGCTGCCCAGATCACAGCACTCTGTGGACGTGCACTACTACCCCGGTGCTGCTACCGGTAATGTTTTAGATAGACGACATTTTGTTCGGGCTAAACCAGACCCACTTTTTCTGCTGGGCTTTACAGTTCCCAAGCTCCCTGTTCTTCCAGTGCCCAGTCTCATGGAGCTGTGGGCAGCTGCTCCATGCACTGGCAGTGTTGCATGGGCCACATCTGAGAGTCCTGCAGAGCCACCACTGGACTGGGGGAGTGGGGCTGCCAGTTGGTGTCCAGCCTTTAATTAGCCTGGTGCTAGGAGCATCCTGCACTGAACTGTGGGGCTGGAGTGAAACAAGCATGCCATCTGGTGAGCAGGCAAACGGGAGCAGTGTGTAGGTTCTGCTGCTGCGGGTGGAGACAATGTTAGGAGCCTGTGTTCATAGTGCTGGACAGCGTGCTTCAGGTTCGTAGAAGGTCCAGAGCTGCAACAATCTGGACATGTGATTGGGTGGGAAATCAGATGTTTTAGATCTGAGAGTCATAAGGAGTAACTATTTTTATTATTGATGGGTCAGTTCTGTCAAGATGCTGTGGGATTCAATAATGTAAAAGGTTATTTAAAATAAAAATAAGACTCAAATCCCATGCTTGGTTCGGCCAGAAGATTCTGATGCTGAAGAAGACCCAAATGTTAGCTACCTAACACATATGTGACTTTGTTTGTTGTAATGTCTGTACTTTATGCATATGTACACTCATCTTACTATCTACATACAAATGGTTATGCGAATGCTGTCTTACAGTAAGATTTTTATCTGTGTGATCTTGGGCTGTTCTCATTACTCACAAGAAGAGAAGCCACGGAGAAGTTATGAAGATCATTTCTAATTCCTCTCATGTATTCTTTCAATACATTCTGCTAACAAAAGAATTGTTTAGGAGATGCATAAATGTAATTTGGCTCTGATTTCATCTCTGTCTTCTTGTAAAGCAAGGCATCTTTGTAGCATAAATCCAGTTGTACCAGATTTCCAGGGATAAGAAATTTATAGCTGATGCTGATTGCCCCCAAAATGGCTATAACTATTGTGAGATATTCTCTACAGAAATATCACAGTTTTAGGTCCCATATCAGTTAATCAAGTAATTTTAGGAGCTGGATTCCCTCCTGATTGCTAATGGTACAAAGATCACTTCTGCAGGCTTATGTCTTGCGGTTTATCAGATCAAACTGTTGCAGGAGTAATTATTTACTCTTGACTAGTCCCATTTTGGGAAGAATCTGCGCACTGATGCGTGGCTGAAACATTTATCTCTTGGGTTGTTTTAAATAACAGTTGTGGATGTTCTGAAGCTATTCCTAGATTGGAAAATTAGAAGCAACCCTGGTTGGGATTGATTGGCATGGGGAGAGCAAACAGCAACACATTATTGATTGGGCAGCAGCTCGCTGAGCAAGATGACATGGTCTGTGCTCAGCCAACTGGCTTACGTTTGGCAGTCCTTTCACTCAGTTGTGGTTATCTTGCCCCATCTGTGTTGGACTCTCAGCCTCTCCACCTAATTGGCTGTGTTAATTTGTAGCCCGCACCTTCAGATCTCAGGTACATCCCAAATTCCTTAGCACAAGTTGCAACATTACTTCAAAGAAGGTGCTGTTGTAGCCTCTGCAAATAATTTTGGGACTTTTTCTAGACTGAAAGATGCCAGTGAACCCAGAAGTTGCTTTAATAAGTTGCTTTCTTCATGAGTGAAAACAGGACAAAAGCTTTCCATTTTTTGTGGGATATATCCCAACACAGCAAATAAGCCTGACATCGCTGCTGGATGTTTCTTAAAACTGGTGAGGTGTTGGATTGGGGATTGAGGTGGCAAGAAGGCAGTGGAGGAGGAAGACAGGAGTGGAGCGGTAAGGGTCGCTTGTGGGGGGGGGGGGTTGAGAACGGAAGTCTGTAGTTGTACCTTTATTAACTTTTTTTTTTTTTTTTTTTTTTTAAGATTAATTCTAGATCTGTTTTTAAGGAAACTTAAAAATGGATGAAAAAGAGTTGCAGTTAGTGTCTAGAGAATTTTAAAACATAATTTAAGTGGGAAAACAACTGTCCACTTTTGTGCGTTCTCTTCGGGCTACAGACTCTATTCGAATTCCTATCTATAGTTCTTGTGTCTGTTCCGTATGTTGCAGCGTGTAGATTCCTCAACCTGTGTTGTCCTTGTGTTTGTGGAAATTATGTATTTAACTCTCAGAAAAAAAAATCAATTTTTGAATCTTTTCTGTATGTGTTTTATTATCCTGGCAGATCACCAAGGTTTAAATTAAATTTCCGATGTCTGTATGGTCGAGGCTAATGTGAAGGCTTTTGGCACTAGCCCACCACGCAATAAAGAATGAAAGCCAGTAGGGTAAGAAATCTCCTATCAAAAGCTGAAAGCTAGATTCATAAAATCACTTATGCAGGCATTATGAGATTTTCCCATGGAACGTTTATGTGAGAGTTGGTCAAAAACTGATTCAAGAAGAGCATGATTTGCTCTATACTATTTACTATATGTATTCATCCAGCAGTCAGCAGCTGAAATTGGCACCCCTTGCCATCTGTAAAGGAATGTCAGCGCACGCGGCCCACAGCGGAGCTCCAGGAGTCTCCTTGCTCTGTACCCTCCTTTCCTCTCTCCCACCAGAATGAATTAGTAAACTAGAATTCTTGTTCTGTAGTGAACATGCTGTATTTGATTCTTAGGGCCATTTGAAAAATGTTTCTTGGTTTTAAAGCACGTTCGTAACAGAACATTATGATGGATAAGTTGCAAGAGTAGCTTTCTTGTCGGCATTTTACTTCATTCCTCAACTTAAAAAGAAATATAAATAATAGATGAAAGGGACAAACAATAGACGCTGTACTCACAGTGAATCCATTTTCAGTTGCTCTGGTTGTTTTTGTGTTTTACTTTGTTTTAAGAAAGTGTTTCTGAATTAGCGTGGGGTCCATATGATCTGTACTGCAACAGAGTTCCTTTCCTAGGTAACGGGGATGCTTCCAGAGGCAAGGTAATTCACCACTGCTTTGGCTGGAGCTGCTGCTGGGCTCCAGCGTCAGTTCTCTGATTTCTGACAAGTGGCCAAGATTTCTTGAATAGGCACAGCTTTCTGTTTTGTGTGGAGAACACACAATCCACTCTTTTGTTGTGGTTGCCACTGCTGTTGTTTCTCCCCCATTCACAATGGAGAGTGGGGTTACTTGTGCCGAGTGCAAAACCGGTGCCAAAATCTGACTTGCTTAAATTTAATGTGATGTTAATTTTTGTGATAGACGTAGAAAGTATCGGAGATGTAGTACAAATTCCCCTGTATTATGACCTCCAAGTCAAGAGGGCGTATTGGTGATGAAAGTTCTATCTGTCATAGGAATATCAGGATGAGAGTTTACTGGATGATTCAACCCAAATGTATAAAAACTGTTTATATAGAGATTGCCAAACATTTTCCATCGCTTTTCCTTTTATCTAAATTCTTGAATATATTACTAAATAAAATAGTCTGTGTTTGGAATGTATAGCTGTGGGATATATGGAAACTCACAGCATGTGGGGGGAAGCGTTAGAATAGGGAAATCCAACAGTTTTGTAAACTTTACGTGAATATAGGTACATCGTATATAGACTCAAGATTCAATTTGCTGATCAAAGCATCCAAATAACTTCGGATTTAATAATGTCAGCAATGAATGCTAATATATGGAAATTGAAAAGCATGGAGCAACAATAGCTAGCCACGCTTACCTGTATTACCCTGCAGCATGTAGATTTACATTTTTTAGCTTTGTTTTGAAATCGCTGTTTGGAAAATGCGTGTTCTTTTTCCCTTCTTCCATACTTCTGAATGTGGGTTCTCCTGAGCAAGCTTAGACACGATTCAAACTAAACAATAGGGGAACATCAGAACCTTTGAAGGCTTGGCTTGGATAGGTACCCGAAGCCAAAGTCTGCTTTGATGTACATGGGCTCAACTCCTTTTGCCCTCGGTTGCCCTGTCTTACCTATATAACTTGTGTCTGGAAACTGTTGCCAATTTTTTTCTTAAAAAAAAAAAAAAAAAAAAGACATTTTTGCAAACTCATGTTCATCTTAGTTCTAGTCTGGCTGGAAAAGTACTGCAATAATGCCCTCTCCGGTGATGATCTCGCATTGCTGTTTCAGGTCCAGGTTGTGCTCTTCTCACTTCGTAGTTTTGATATAGCTGAAATTTCAACTCTGTTTCAGTGTGGTTTGTTGGTTTTTTGTTGTTTGTTTTGTTTTATCTTTCTGTTTTTCTGCCTCTACGTGTAAAGAAAATGATCTGAACTTCTCTGGAATGGTAGCCAAAACCATACTCTTTCTCTGTTTCATCTCCTAAATAATTTTTGGTTCAATTTGACTGAAGTTTTGGGCTGAAGAACTTGGATGTCTTCTTTGTTGCATATAACGAGCCTCACCTAGCAGAGAAAGGAGCCGTGATTCTTGTTGATGCTTCTCTCAAAGTCAGTGAGGCTTTTACCATTAATGTCAAGGAAAAGAGGATCAACCCCTTGTATGTCTAATGCAAAAGAAGGAATGAATCACTTGTAGCTATACCTGGTTGCTCCTGCCTGGGAGCCAGGTCGCCTTCATTCCTCACCTGGTGTAGCACTGTGCTTGCTTCTGCCAACACACTCAACTCGGTTCAGTTCTGAGTCATTTGCAAACCCTAAGCTCCCATTGTCTTCAAAGGACGTTTGGATTAAAAAGAACATCGTGTTTACTCAGGCTGAAAAGAGATTGAAACATTTGAGATGGCCACACCTCCCGGAAAGTTTGGAAAGATTGCTTTTTTACCGTAAGGACAGGGTGAACAGGGGGGATGTGATAGATGGACCAACAGTCCAGAGGACCTTTGATTAATCGCATTTTGCAGTGCAAGAATGACGGGAAACTCTAGTGGAAAGGATCAAATTCAAAATGCTGAAAATATTTGCTCTTAATAGTTCATAATTAGATTGTAAATGCAGAGCTACACGATACCAGGATCGTCATAATGTTCAGATAGACACTGGATACTTTTATTGGAAGTGAGGATGTACAACAAATCGTAGAACATAAATGAGAGATAATTAAAGGATATAAACCTTCTTACTCCTCAGAAAATAAGCCACTGTCTGAGTGTTGAGGATTAGCAGCGATTTATTTTTCACAGGGGTAGGCAATTCTGTGTCAGTCCAAAGGCACTGAACCTTCTTCGGAGGATCTAGTTCTGGCCGTTGTCCAGGGCAGCACACCAGGCTAAATGGACCTCTGGTCTGATCTAATAGGGAATGCTCTGCAATCCTCTAAAGTATAACGACTGCAAATTAATAGAATAACCAGAAGATTCAGTGAGGATGGGAGGGCTTTCCTAGGAGGTGTCAGTCTTGGCAGAAGTCAGTTATTTCATTGCAGTAAGCAAATCAGGCTGAGTTCTCCCTGCAGTGCAATAACAACAGATTGGGAAGCATGCAAAGCAGCATCAATACATAAAAAATAAACTACTTTTAATACACAAAGCCGAGTTTAGATAAATGCAGAGCAGGGAAACAAAGGCACAATATTCTTTGAAAGTATGGCTTTTTTATGTTGTTTTGGAGACTAATTTCCATATAAATAAAATGTCAGCTTATCCTGTAACTGTCATGATAAATTGGAGCGTTTAGGCTTTTGCGCAAGGTGCTCTTTCTGTACCTTATTAAACTGCAGGATCTTGGTCTTTTGCCAAGTGCCAGGTTGAAGCTCTCTCTGCTGAAATGCAGGGAGGGATGTGGGCCTGAAAGTCACACGGAACCTGGTTCAGTGCTGAGCTGAGAACCCTGCCTGCAAGTCGCCTGGAACACTCTTGTTTTTGCATCTCTCTCTGTAGATCCTTTCATTTACTCATAAAATGTCATTTGTATTAATTTTCCTGTTTCACAGGGTTTTCCAGGGTTTAACAGGCTGTCATGACATAGAGTGCTTACAGGTGCTGGACTGAAAGTGGAGGCAAAGCATATCTTTGCCTTCTTGGGTTCCAGAGGTCTGCTGGCAGCAAACTCTCTGCATTAGGCTGCCGATAAATGCAGGGCTGCAAACTGCTGTGCTCAGGCTCACACAATAGGAGTAGCACTTCTGAAATTCTTGGTTTTGGCTACTGGATACTCTAATATTCCAGCAGGCCTTGCCTCTTTAGATAAATAGCCTTTTGGCTTCACTGTCTCCTGAAAGTGTCTGCATGCCGATCCTAAACTCTCTGAAGTGGGCAAGTGTCTGCTTTATACCCATAGAAGGGATAGATTTGTTCCAGTGGCTGAATGACTGCTAGTACTGTACTGCGTTCTGAAGCATATGGTAATAGAAAAGAGCATTTTGAATTAATTTACTGTGAATTAATAGCGAGATTTATTTGATGAGAGCTGTTTGAAGGTGATGACATTTCGTAGATGAACAGGATTTAAGATGTCCAAAAATGCACCTGTAGAGGTTTGAGAATGATCAGTGTTGGGAAAGTAAAGTTTAACAGGAGTGAGCAAGCTTCAACAGATTACGACTTTTTCTTTCTTTCTTGTTTATTTGTCTCTTGCTGTAAGCTGCTGAAAAGAAATTGAGAGCAGCTCTTCGTGAGCTGCTGATCAGGGATCACATGGAAGGACCTGGAAATGCAGCAGGAGAAAGGGTGTGGTGAGCACAACAGCAGTTTGCTATAGGACTATAAGGCTGTAAGATATGATTTTTCTCCTTGCATTTTCCAGATTGATGAAGCTATCATGGCTTCAGTGGTGTGTGCAGAGTATAGAATATCAAGTAGATATTTCGACCAAGTGAAGCGTCTGATCCTGCCAAATGTTACTGATAGGAAGAGACGTGTTCTACTCTAATCAGTGACAGGCAGGAAAGACTGTCTTGTAGAAAAACATATATATAGCTTAATAAGCACTTAATTATTAATTGCTCTTGCTTAGCACTATGGTATCCTAGTCTTACAGCTTCCTGTGTGATGTATTTGAAGAAGCTGGGGAAGAGGTCTTACTTGAAGAAGGAGTTGCTTGTAGTTAAGGTTATTCTGCCCTCCCATGGTTTAGGATCTGATTCTGGAGCTGCTTACCCAAAGTCTTTTTTCTTCTCCTCCTTTCTCAGCAGACAAAGGTGAAGATGGGAGCTTTGACCAGTCCTGCCTTGCTGTGTCTTAGTCTAGGGTAGTTTGCATTTCATATAGACCAGGGAGCACATTTGATAATCTTCAGCAGAGACAGCATAGGGCAATTTCACCTGGATTATGTAGTGTATTTACAGATGGTGATGATTACTAATTTTGAAAATGCTCTAATTAGAAAAGTCTGAAGCCTTTGAACTTGAGGCTACTCTGATGGTCTCGTTGGCTTTCTGGTTGAGCTGAGGGCTGCACAGAGTGCTGCTCTCCAGCTCGTAACACGTAGAAGTTCTCTCTCAAGGCATGAGATTTTTGGCTTTAGAGCCTTTGCTCCTTACAGCTGCTCTGTTGTGGAGAGAGTGGGGAAAATGGTGTAAGGTACGGGCTCCAGACGGGTTAGGGCTTTATGTGCGGGATAGAAGCAGATGCTTTGAATGCTGAAGGGTTTTTTTTATATAAAGCACTGCAGACAGTCTTTGTAGCATATTTATGTGTAATGAGCTGGGTTTTGTTTTTTATCTTTTTTTTTTCTTCTTCTTTTTTTTCTGTGGAAAAAAAAAAAAAAGAGAGAGAAATTAAAACCACAGCAGTATTTTCCCATGCAGCTCTGGTGAGCATCCTGCAATCTCACATGATCAGCTGTCCTGGTGGGGTGGAGTGTGGGAAGGTGTCAAAATATGTCTCTCAATTTTTTTTTTTTTTCTTAAAAGGGAAAGCCAGATGAGTGCCAAAAGCCCTGTTCTCTTCTTTAGCCCTGCAGTAACGAACTACATGAGTGTATGTTATTAAGATGATAAGATTAAATTTCTAGCTAACATGCTATCACAACAGCAAAGGGGGATGAAAGATCTTGAAAAAATTATGAAAATTAGCTTGACGGTCTCCTTTTAATAATAAGATCACTCCCAACCCCAACAGACAGTGTAGGCTAGAATTCCACAGGGCTTTTTTGTGGTCCTAATGATTTTAATGATACTTTGTGCTATGTAGCACCTTTCATTAGAGGATCACAAAGTGCTTTACAGTCACTAATTAATTAAGCCTCACAACACTCCTGTGAGATAGGTAAGTATTAGACATATATTAAGCTGAGACACTGAGAGTTAATGATTTTTTGCTGCATTATTCTGGCAAAATGATGGATGCTTAAGCGCTGCATGTGTATTATATATGCGTGTGGGGGTGTGTAATACATATGAGTGTAAAAGTATTAATTTTACTATACCTTAACAAAGAGGCCCTACTTGAGCCTGTTGAATATAAATGTGTATTTTCATTTAACTCAGTGCTGCAGCATATTGATGGATAACATCACAGTCTTTTTAGCCCTTGACTCAATTTGCTGTTCGTAGACTTGTACAGATATTATTCAGCGGTGTATCATGAGATTCACCTCTTCATAAATTCTGTTAAAAAGAGAATATGACTAAGACTTGACCTAAAGCTGCAGAGCAAGCAGAAGGCATCAGCCAGACTGTTGCAATAGGCTTTGATGACAAGTCATCACGTTCAGTAAAAGTAATGAGTAGCAACAGTGACCCATTGTGAGAGCTGATGATCAGCAGATAATTAGCTTTTGTCTTCACCACATATAAGAAACTGTTGCTTATCGGAATTTGCTTTTTTGCTTTCTTACTTTTTTTTTTTTTTTTTGAAACAAGTGCTCTAGTCACTATGGTAATTCATTATTGTGAACTACAAACTGATTTTAGTAGAGGATTCCACCTTCTGCTTCCAGGTACAAACTGATGTGACTGCAAAACAGAAAAATCTGTCAGATAGAGGAATCGGGCAGAGTAGCCTTGCGTGCTTTTGAGGGAAACTGCATGTAGCTGTTAGTATTAGCTCAACATGAAAATAGTTGAGGGTGATCATATCAGGTAAAACAAACCCACATGGTTTAAAGGATAATTTCAGTGTAAGGAAAATGAGGTACTAACCCCTGGATTATGGATGAGTTCTGCAGCCTGGGACATACACAGAATTTACACAGTTCAAGACACCTTTTCATTTACATCAGGCTTAGTGATGTTTTTTTTTCCTTTCATTTTGGAAACGTGACCGTGTGCAGTGTTGAAAAGGTAGTTCTGTCCTAGTGTCTGTTCAGCAGTTGGCCTCTGCTGAATGGCCAAGAATTTCACTTGTTATTGTGGTGGCATTTTTGAGATGTGTCTGGTTACCCATTAGCAACTAAACTAATACCACTAAATTCATTGCAACTGGGGCTCTAGGCAGCCAGCAGGTGGTAACTTGCAATTGCTGACAGCAGAACCTGGATTGGAACCAGTTATTTGTATGCCATTTTCACTCCCTTTTAACCAAGTCCCTTTACAATAAATACCTGCTGATATATGTGAATTTTCAAGATACTTCTCTGCAGCATTTATCCAGCTGATTTTCAAAACTTACTTACAGCTCATTTTAAACTTACTTTTTGGTGGACTTTACATCTAAGACAATTTTTGCTTTGCTTTCTCTTGCGTGTGTGTGTGTGTGTGTCTGTGTGACTGTCTAAGGAGAAGACAGCTACGGTATTTCTCATGCTTAAGGGAAGTAGAGAGCAGACACTGTTTGCATAGTGCCCACTAATAGATGCATGTAAATGTACAGTAGGCATAACAATGTTTGTAAATAAAAAGCTTATTTTGAATACATAACTTAGGAAGGAAAACCTTTTTTTTGTTTTGTTTTGCAGATATACAGATCAGCTCTCAAAATGTCTTCTGTGTCTTCCGTGCATCTTCTAAGACAATTGCATTAGCCTGCCTGCTAGTTGACTAATAGAATTAATAATTGTAAAAAGCACTAAAGCCACATGCCTTATGAAGTCAATGCTGGGTATGATTTTACAAGTATGTGATCCATTTTTTCAAGTGAAATTGTTAACTGAAAACATTCTTGGCACACAATAAAGCATTGTGCAATCTGTTATTTGTCTTAGAAATAATAATTTCAGAGTGGCTATATTCTCTGTATGTAACTTATTACTTGCTAGGGGATGGTTTCTTCAATTTAGGAGTACTACAGATGTAGTTTTATTTACATAATATGTCTCTGAAAAACGATAGCGGTAGAATTTCAGCAACAAAAAAATACTGTCTTTTTTACTGTCCCCCTGAGTGGATATCAAGCAAATAAATGTCAGAAGATTTTTCAGAAATGAAAAGTAAAAAGGGGAGAAAATCCTTTTCAGTTGAACTTCAGAAAGTTTTGATGTTTAAATCAGTGTTGTTGTCTTCTTTTTCATTCCCCAAGTGTAGAATACTGCATGAAAGAGCTCCATAAGGCAGTTTTTTTTCCCTCTTCCGTTAATGCACAGGCATACAGATATGTCAGGAAAATCTGTGCTAAAGTACCTAAGTCTGGAGTACTGTCTAGTTAGACTGTGTACAGTCCAGGTTTTTCTTTTCTCTGCTTTATAGGGATTTTTTTTTCTGTCCTCTCTGACTCTCTTCTGTCAGTTGCTATGAAGATAGCAAAATCTCTAAACTTTCCTTATCTGCCAAAAATATCTGTAACAAAAACATTTTAAAACATTGCATTCAGTCTTGTTTAATTTTGACTGAGGTAACAGCTACAATGTTTACTTTCTTGATTTCTGATTTTTCTTCACTGCTCACAGTCCAGGCTCCTCTCTCTGTCCTCTAACTGCCATGAAGTGCATTTAACCAGTAGTTATTTTAGAAACAGTTTGAGCTGTGCAGCCAGGTTCCAAGACGAAAAGTACAGGCTTAGTTGGACACCTACCAGAGTTGCCCACCCGTGTTTTTAGTGTGTGTCTACCAGGAGCATTCATGGATTCCTGCAGAGAAGCAGCAGTGCTAAAAGGACTATCTTTATACCTTGAATTATATATGTGCATATGTTGGTGTAGTAGGCTGAGTCTGTAGTGTAATAGTTCTCTCACCACAGCAGGAAATCTTTCTGTTCTCTTAGTTCTGAGTGACTTCATGGTTCAAAAGTTACTGGGGAAAAAACCAGTGAAATTCAGTGCACACATACCCTGGTAGGTGTGGTTGATGTTAAAGAGGAGGCACTTGCTTCCAAAGCATGTGTGCCTCCTACAATGAGGAATCACAGTAGGCATTTAAGAAACCTATTAGGACCACACGGAGCGTCAAGATTTCTGTAATAGAAGCTGGCATTCCGTGTGAAAGCCATCTCACTGCAGCCCATGCTGCCTGTGGATCGGCTCAACCACAAAGACAACAGAGCCAGCCCAAGACACAAGTTGAACACTTCCCTTAAGAAGTTGTCTGTTTTTATCGACGTAACATGCAGTGCCCTTTCATGTGGAGCAGATGTAAATAAGAGGATGTACAGACGCCTGTTCTTTTATTTTTAACCTCTGTCCCCAGCCGTACTTCTCAAAGTACTGTTTTGAGAAGGTCATCCTCGGCTTTCAAAGGTCTGGATTTAGCACCATTTGGAGTGCATCAGTGCTGCTCCTAGAATCACCAGGTGGTCCTCCCTTCGCAGAGCTATAAATACACACACACATGCACACATATACATATAGTGCCTCCGCACGTGCCCAGTGACGGCGGTCCTGGGAATGGGGCTGGAGCTTCAGTCTGCAGCTTGCATCTTGTGTGTGGTTCTGCAGGCTGCTGCCACTGGACCACACGCAATTTGGCAAGGAGAGGCATCCATCATTGTATACAGCATTGGCAAAGATAAGAGCATAGAAAAAGTTGTAGCACATCTGTCTTCTGCCCATAGCTAGCATGTGAACACAAATGGATCAAAGCTGCTGGTGGTGAATATCAAATCCAGAACCATGCAGTGGAGAGTGAAGGGAAGTTTTATCTAATTTCTTTTTCTAAGTAGGTGGGGGAAGGTGAAGATTTGTAGTGCATCAGGAATTTGGCTTACTACTTAGTGTGTTCTGGTTATTTGTGTCCCACAGTATCCCATGTCCAACTAGCAGTTCATTCACCGGTGGCAGACTGCTTCCTCCTCTCTGCTCCTCATCGCTGTCCTCTCTGAGCTCTGCTAAGTGGATGCGGCAGGCATGCCTGCACAGTCAGCAGCAGTGGCCTTGTCTGAAAAGTGGGGCTGAGCAGAGGGGCTGGCATGCTGGGATCCATGTGGGTTCCAGGTGTTCTCTGAGTAGATCCCTGCACTGCAGCACAGCCATGTCAAATGTCTGGGTCCAGGCCTGTAAAATTTTATTGACAAAGGGCTTCCTAATAAAGTTAGTTTCTCTTTGTTTGGCAAATAGAACTAATTAAATGAATAATGGACTGTGGGGCCAGACTCTTGAATATCCATATAATCCTGTCTGAAGTTTATGGGTAGTACAAGGGGGAGCTTTTGCTATAGAGAAACTGATACCTGCTTAGGAAACATACTTTCTCTGAAACCTCAAAGTTGCTTACTCTCCTAAATCTGTTTCCTTTATAACTTCAGTGCTCCTGACTATGTCTTTTAGGTGTATTTTTTTGTTAAGCTACGTTACACATGCTTCAACAGTATGTGGACATTAATCTACAAAGGCTTATTTTTTATCTTAGTTTTTAAAACGTGTTTTAAAGGAAATATTTATTTGATGTTAATTCTGCTGGACCATTATCTTCAGAAAACGTAATGAAAGATGTGATTCACTCACTGTGATGGAAGTGTTTTCATAGGCTTTAAAGTTCTCTTAGTTGAATTCAGTCTCATGTGACAATTTTTTTTTAATGCAAAGTTCCTGTTTGCTGTGTAGACTAAAAGCCTATTTGACAAAACTTTTCTGAAAATCTGATGTATTTGTATAGCTAAGAATGTTGTAAGAAGTGCCAGACTTGTTGTGTATCTTGAATAATTCTATAGGGTTTTTTTTTGCCTTTTTTTTTTTTTTTTTTTTTTTTTTGTCTTTCTGTGGTAGATATGGTCCGGAAAAAGAACCCCCCTCTAAGAAACGTTGCTAGTGAAGGTGAGGTACAGACCCTTGAGTCTACAGGTACTGAGAGTGAAGAGTCTGGAAGGAAAAAAGAATTTTCCACAGAGCAGATGCAAGAAAATACTGACCAGCCTGATGCGGCAGAGTTGAATAACAAGGAGGAGCTTTGCACGCATGTCCAAGAGCCATCTTCCAGCATTAAAAAGGACTTGAAAAGCTCAGTGCTGAGTGAAAAGGCTGGCTTCAATTATGAAAGCCACAATAAGGGAGGAAATGTTCCATCCTTCCCTCATGATGAGGTGACAGACAGAAATATGCTGGCTTTCTCATCTCCAGCTGTTGGGGGAATCTGTGAGCCCTTGAAGTCTCCTCAGAAATCAGATGCAGATGACACCCAAGATGTGGTCTGTGCCCCGTCAGGAGATGCAGCAGAGACAAATGAGGAGCATCAGATGTCGCCAAAAGCTTCAGATGAAACGGTGCAAGTGCAAAGTGGTCAAACTGATGGCCAAGGCTCAAGCCCAGTCCCCATGGCCTCAAAAAACCCACAAGTGCCTTCAGATGGGGGTTTAAGGCTGAACAAATCTAAAGCAGATTTGTTGGTAAACGATAACCCAGATACGGCGCCTCTGTCTCCAGAGCTTCAGGACTTCAAATGCAACATCTGTGGGTATGGTTACTATGGGAACGACCCCACAGATCTCATCAAACACTTCCGCAAGTACCACCTAGGACTGCACAACCGCACCAGGCAGGATGCTGAGCTCGACACTAAAATTTTGGCTCTCCACAACATGGTGCAATTCAGCCACTCCAAAGACTTCCAGAAAGTCAACCGCACTGTGCTTTCGGGGGTGCTGCAGGACATCAATTCCCAGAGGCCTGTCTTATTAAATGGGACTTATGATGTGCAGGTTTGTATTTTTCCAGTCTCCCCGCTTCTGCTAACTGCCTTCTCAGCTGCAAGGTCGATTGTTTGCAAAGCCTTTCCTACCTACGCAGTTAAAGTATTTTATGTAACCTGCTTAAGCCTTATGAACCATTCGGGTCTGCTTTAGCCGGAATCGCTGCAGGTCTGTTTAGCATCTTGTGCAGTGGAGGAGCAGTTGGCTTTATGATCAGTGATATTTCAGTGTAAAATTTTGTCATTCTGATAATCAGTAGTAAAAGATCATACTCAGCAAGCAGGCAAATTGCTACATTGGTAATCATATCTGAAGAATTTACTGTCGTTGAAAGAAAATAGTGAATAATAATGAGTAATAACAACCAGATAGACAAAAGACAGCAGCTGGAAATTAAAAATATAATCCTAAATTATCAGCTGCTGGGAGTCAAGATTTGGCTTATTGGTTCTTTATTAAGATAAAAAAAAAAAAAAAGACAAGTCTTGGCGGTGCTGTGGTTGTCTAGTGCCAGATAAACAGCATACACAATGGGTATTTAAAATGTTTTTAAGAGTAACAGCAATGCACGATGTCCTTCACTTTAGAGAGTGTGCCTCAGTCATTTTCTCATGTCGTTGGAGCAGTGAAAATACTACAGTTCAGATGCTGCTGTAAAAAAAGAAATCTTATTTTTATCATAAAGAAGTGGAGTCAGAAGTTTTTTTTTTTTTTTATTCTTGGAGTTTCTACTGGTTCCTTATCAGTTAATATGCAATTAGTGGAGAAAAGTCTTTGGTGCTGCATTTTTGTTTTTTTCTTAATCCTCCCACAACTGTGCTGAGAGATGCAGAGATGTTGCAGAATACCCCAGTACTCTGGGATAAAGGTTCAGACTTTAAGAAAAAAAATGCTAAGATTTGAATACAAAATGAGTTCAAATGTCCATCTAATTCCAAGAGCATGTTTGCATAGGACGTGATGTCTGACCTCATAGCACTCAGCAGACAAAACGCTAAGTTGTGTTTAAAAGAAATTACAGAAGGTGGAAGACATTTAATAACATTTGCAGAGGCTGAAGCTATAAGAAAGAAATTTTGCAAACTAGGTTAGGATGGTTAATACCTAACTTCAAGTGAGAAGCCGAAACAGGATCACAAGTCAGGAACTTGAAGCTTTTAAAATGATTTAAACTTCTGCTCTTTTTACAGAAACTACAACTTCTTTGTGGAGCAGCAAATCAAACTGAGGTTGTTATTATGCCTAAAAGCTGCAATCTTTGAACTGCTGTCTTATTAAAAGATCACCTCACTGTCTTGTGTCAGACACTCTCTCCTGTCAAACTGATTAGAAAGCAAATACGTGATTTAGTTGAAGGAGGTTAGAAGTGAATAACGTCAGAATGTGAAATGATGTTTTATAATTAGCAAGTAGTATGATGTTAATACCTGGATTTCCTGCTATAGTTTCAGTTTGCTGACTCCGGGGACAGCATCTTAAAGCAACTGATCCATGCTGTCAGGAAGACATTCTAACTGGAACAGCTCAGGCATACAGTGTAGAGGAATTTGAGTTTCTAAACACACTTTCATTTCCTCCAAACAATTGTTTCGTTAGGTCCTTAGTTATTTATAGGAAAGTTTATGCTTGATTAGAATGAGCTGGACACTTTTCCTATGCAGTGCTTTCAGAAATAAAACAGATGTGAGAGCTATCTCGGTTTGAGCTGATAGAAGTAGAAATAAAACAGCTGAACCTAGACTATACTTGTCTACTAAACCCTGGCAGTTAGATACTGCAGGGAAGACAAAAAGCGGTAGGAAACAGCCCATAGATAATCTACTTAAGATCAGTCTTTTCTCAGACAAAAAACATTTTCCAAAATAGAGCAGACAGCCTATACAATGTTGGCAATTTATTTTAAAGAAAAAAATTGGATCTGGAAACTTAATTTTTAAGAGTGCTAATTTTCCCTGCCCAATTTGGGAAGAGAAGATTAAATAAGCTTTTGTGCCAAATGCCATACTTCATCACTTGCACATGCACCAGATGTTGATCCAGAGCATGTCAGAAGATAAGTAACTGATTAATATTTTTATGCTTTCTCCTCCCCCACTCTCGATACAGAGCAGCTTTGTGAGATTCATAAACACAGTAAAAGAACATTTGAAAATCCCCTTTGCACCCACACATGTTTATGTTGCTACTATGTCCATTTTGGAGGGTTTTCTTCTCAGGCATCTGAATATCTGGCATCTCCTGCTGCAGAAGTGCAGAAGGATTGTGCTGCTTGGAGCAGCAGTTAAAACTGTTTCAAACTCCTGCACCAAGCGAGGGTATTGAACCCTAATAATCAGTTCATCTAAATTTGTATAGGTATGAGGCTAAAGGGAAATAATCTCTTTGTAGTTAACTTGAAATAGTAGTGGACTGAACTTAAGGTCTGATTTATTGATCCTTTTGCACTTAACAAACTGTTCTGTTGTAGCTGGGGTGGAAGGTATTGATAGATTTATGGTCTCAGGCCAGGGAGCTGGGTGCAGAAGCCAGGGGATGAAGATGAGTAACTTTGATCTGGCTCGCAGTGGTCAGCTGGAGACCACCATGTATATGAAGATTTGCATTAGCAAGGCGTACGCTTGTGCATCGTAGTTCACATTCATAACAAAAGCGAAGAAAAGATATTTGAGCGCAGAACAAACCAACATCTAATATCTGTAGGTAGGGATGTAAAGGATGTGTCTCCTTTGCTAAAAATATTTTTGGTTTTAGAGCACAGATGTAAAATCTGTGGTAGAAAACTTCTGTTTTTTTTTTTTAAAGAAAAATAGAATGACCTCCCCTCAAGGCACTGAATACAGGTTTTATAGGGTTTTTTTGCACTACAGTCAGTAAAACAGTGCAGATACACATTTGGCTTCACATCACATCCAGCTACAAAAATATTGGGATTGTGTTTTGTAATACATAAAGAGGATTTAGTTGGGAACCATGTAAATAATGCAAGATTTCTGGCCTTACTGTTGTGAAGACTTGTATTTGATTTCAATATTTAATCAAGCAAAATTCCATTGTCTTTTCTGAAGATGTGATTTAGTTTTGAAATTCTCTTGTATATATTGCACCCATTTTCTTCCTTGCAGGCTTTTATTTCATTGAGTTACCATAAATTGAATAGGACTGAGTAAATTCACTGAGCTCTTTTCTGGAAGATTGACTTACTTTCCTGTATAGATTTTAGAAAACATTTGCTAGCACATCTCTGAATTCCCAGAGAAATGTGTTCTCAAAGCTTTACTGCTGTTATCAGAATAATACATAGGTTGCTCTAAAAGTAATGCCTCCTATTTATTTCCATGGAAACTACAACAGATACAAAAACCACACTAGCATTATTTGATAGAGCAGTTTCTCAGCTACAGACACTGTTTTTCAACATAGTACCATTAGCTGTGAATTTTCTCCATCGGTGAACAAGAGCATGCATGCCATGCTCGTAAATATCTGCACCAGTGGAGGTGACCACTGTTTCACAGCTACTCTGACAGAGTAATTGCAAGGAAAATATTGGCCACGCAGTCCATATTTCATTGGTCGAAACAGATGGAAGTCATGAAGTGCCAAATCCAGACTATACGCTGGGTGTGGTAGGATGGTCCAGCCAGGATTGTCAGTGTGCTTCACTGTCTTCGAACTAGTATGGGGCCAAGCATTATTATGTTGCAAGAGAAATGTATTGTTCTCTGACCTGATTCTGGAAGTTTGAACCTTTCGCTTAGCCAGTGTTGTGATGTAACAAAGTTGATGGTTTGTCTGGATTCCAGGAAACCCAGAAGGATCGCCCCCTTACTATCCTAAGACAGTGCACATCACTGTACCTGCTGAGGGCTATGTCTTGAACTTCTTTTTTATGGGGAATTTGTGTGTTGCCAATCCATGGACTACCGATTTAATTCTGGCTCGTAGTGGTGACATCACATTTCATCACTGATGATGATGGGATCCAGGAAATTATCACCTTCAGCCTTGTATTGGTTCAGTGGGTCCCAACAAGCTTGCATACCTTTTTGTTCCTGTGAGCATTTGTAAGATCCAGCTGGCACAAATGATATTCCAACATTGCCACCATCATTTACAACACATTGAAGAGAGTGTTCAGCTCCATACACAGTTCCCTGATTTTAATCAGTTCATTTGTTCACATGAGCTGGTTGTGTTGCTCTTCATTTCATGGTGTGACAGCTGTGCATGGACATCCGGAGCATGGCTTGTTTTTCATGTTACTGTCTCCAATACTGAATCACACCACCCACCGCTTACATCCACAATTTGGTCTCCATAAATGCACAGCAAGGATTTATGAAAGTCAGTGTGTGCCATTCTTTCTGCATGGAGGAATTTGGTTTTTTGCTTCATACGCACTTCTGTGACGGATGCCATTTTGTCAGCCTGCCTGTCTGCTGTCACATGTCACATGGCAACAAAATGAATATTGGTGGAAAGGTTCAGCCTCTACGTCCATACCAACGACATCCACCTCTTATGTCGTTGGCCAGCATAATGAAATAGGAGGTGTTACTTTCAGAGCATCTCTCATATTTGCAATCAGTTCAGTGGACCAACTTTTGCTGATGACTCTTGCTACCTTCACATTTAGTTAATTGATCAGTCTCTGTAGGCAGCTAGATCTTACTGAACATTTTAGCCTACAGATGGCTTTGTGTACGTGCCTAAAGCAGTGAACTTCAGGCCAGATCTAAAGACTCAAAGTATAATTCAGCTGACTAAGTTAACAGCTGTGATGCTGAAAATCATTGCTTTGCTGTTGCATGATTAAGTCGTCTGTGTTTGATCTTTATGTCTCTGATGTCAAGTATGGAATGGTCTGGAGACAGGCAAGTTGCTAGCCAGTAGGCAGCAGTCTTTTTTTCCATCCCTAAGTTTTATCATGAGTAGTGAGTGAGACAGCTTTCAACAGAAAGGCTAGAGGGTGCTATCTTCCACATGGCTTATAGCAAAGGGGAGGACATTGTCCAGTGAGGAAGAAGTGGGCTTGAATGCCCTCTGACAGAGCAAGGAAAGAAGCCTACTTTTCCTGTTTCCTGAACAAGTGTTCAAGCCATTAGGCTATTGTATAAAAGGGACCATGACCCCATTTCCCGATATGTTTTAAAAGAAAACAGTGTCCCTCAAAGAAAGGGCAGAAACGTCTGCATTCAGGTGAGGGTTTCAGATGGCTTATCCCAAGGGGGAAGTGTATTCCTGAAGCCGTGAGCAAAGGCATACTGCAGTGCTCAGCATTTCTTATGTATGACTCCAGGCAGCTTCACATTGTGCACTGCCTCTGAGAGCTTCCTGCTCAGCATGGCCCTGCTTCTCAAGTCTGTTGTCACGTTTTCCTCCTCTGACTCTCAGTCTGAGAGTACTAAGAAGTGGGATTTTTTTATATCCAGCCCTCTCACTTTGATAGTTTTGTGATTTTAGATACTGGCATGCTTGTGCCTTATAAGACGAGAAATTTCAGAAAAGCTGTGGATTAATAAAAGGTATCCAAAAATTTCCTTATTATGAGCCCTGAGGGGGAAAAAAAAGGAGGGCATTACATTGCCTATTTGCTATCCCATTGACTAATAAGAGATTGGTGGCAATTTTTTTCTTTTTAAATTCTAGGTATCTGATATTATAAGAGTTGTCCCATACTACTCAGCCTGATCCTGTGTCCTATATAACTATGGTAACAATTTTTCCAGGATTTTTGTAGCTACTGAGAGAACTTCTGGATGTTCACCTACCACGCTGCTCAGCATCCTACAAAGTGGCAGAAGTGCCAGTGCATGGAACATAAAGTTTATTGTATTGTCTTTATAAATGTGTGGTGAACTTCATGTGCGTACACAAAGTTATACATATGTGATTTTTACTATTCTGGGGTTTAATATATTAAATCTAGCACCTTTTCTATTCTCACATTAGAAGTAAGTGTGTGACTGGTAAAACAGCTTATAATTAAAGTCTGGCCTGACTAGGATTCAAGATGAATGAGAACCAGTGGTTTTATTACTAATAGCATCTGTTTTGTATCCTCTGCTCTTACGTTAGCAGTTCGACTGAATGTGAAGCTGTGGAGGTAAGACTAAGAAAGCTAGAAGTACAGGTGTGATCAACACCACTTCTCATGTTTAAGGTTTTCTCTGCCTTTATAATGGGTTTGACAAACTGGGTCTTAGAGATGTGGCGAGAATCCAGAGGGCATTAAGTGTAGCTTTCACTTACTAGTAACAGAGTAATCCTTCTAGTTCAATTTTGTCTTCAAATGGACTTCCTTTAAGATGCCAGGGGTACATAACTATTTGGTGTGAGTGAATGAAGACATTTCTGGGAAATTCATTTTCCTAACATGCACAAAGAAATGGATTCAGGTTTTATGTTGTTGGTCTTATCGACTTTAGCTGAATTGTCCATGAAACTGGAGTTAGATGTAAACAAACTGGCCAACTATTGTTCTATATTACATGTCCTCATTTCTTGGAATAATCTTGCAGGCAGTGCTAGAATACACCGAAGCACTCAGGACTCTCTCTGGAGAAGATGTGAGTGTTGTACCTGCAAATGTGCATACTTGTTTGAGTTTCCCTTCTGGGTCATGATAGGCTTGGAGACTGCCTTGCACCTTGACTCATACCTCTTAAACCCAAGAGTCAGTGAGCTTTCTTAAACCACACGCACACATGTGGTTTAAGAAATGGTGACAGGTGGAGAAGTAGGTGGTGGTAAAGCAAATGTGTGTACATTTATATATATGCACTTGTGTGTATTCACTAGCTCTGTGACAGAGATGTATTTCTTTCAGTTGGAAGTAGTCTGCTTTCAAATGAGCATTCAGAAGGGCAGTTTCCTTGGAGCAGCTCATGCAACGTACAATCACAGTAATCACAGCCTTCAAAGCAAAGTTCTGTGTGTATTAATATTACTTTTTATGCCAGAGATATCTGGTAGTGCTGAAGACTGGTTATTGAGGAAAGTTGGTGAGACTAGCAATAGTCATAGAGATATTTAGATAATACAAACTGTTAAAGTCGCTCACAGAAATGAGAGCTAAAAATTAAAAAGGGAAGTAGCTAGGTTTTCTTCTGGTGTAAATCAATCTAAGTTTGCCTCCAAGTTTGAGAGGCCGTGTGAATTTCCAGTAGCCAGGGAACTGGTACTTTTATCTGTTTAGAGAGAGAATAAAAAAAGTGGTGGTTTCTTTTAGTTGCTAGTTGTTACTCTGCTAGCACTGGTTAGTTAATCAAAGTCTAGATTTAGTGTTCCTTTATTGTTTTTATACATCTGATCTCCTGACCTTAATTTAAGTCCTGTTACTGTTCTTATACACTCTCTGTTGCAAAAATATCCTGATCTGAAACTTTTAAAATTGTAATATCAAAAAGCCATTTTGGCTTTAATGGCATCAGAATAAATATTGAGAAGAAAATGCTGCTTTTAAATGAATCATAGAATGGCTTAGGTTGGAAGGGACCTTAAAGATCATCAAGTTCCAACCTCCCTGCCATGGGCAGGGCTGCCGCCCACCAGCTCAGGCTGCCTAGTGCTCCATCCAGCCTCGTCTTGAATGCCTTCAGGGCATGGGGCATCCACAGCTTCTCTGGGCAGCTGTGCCAGAACTTCACCACTCTCTGGGTAAAAAACTTCTTCCAAACGTCTAGCCTAAATTTCCCCTCCTGCTTTAAAGCCAATCCCGCTCGTCCTGTTGCTGTCAGACCATGTAAAACTTTTCTCCCCCTCCTGCTTACATGTTCCCTTGGATTCTGGAAGGCTGCTGTGAGGTTTCCTCAGAGCCTTCTTTTCTCCTGGCTGAACAAGCCCAACTCCCTCAACTTTTCTTTACAAGAGGGATGCTCCAGTACTGTGATCATCTTCTGGACCCGCTCCATCAGCTCCTCATTCTTCTGGTGCCGGGGTCTCCCGACCTGGACTCAGTACTCCAGTTGGAGGCAGAATGTAGGGCAGCAATCACCTCCCTTGAGTGTGACCCAATACTATGATTATTTGTTCTGATAAATAGGAATAGCCCAGAAAGCTAGAAGTTTACCCTGAGTCTTTGCCTCACTTATGCAACATAGTTCTATCTAAAGATAAATTAATCACAGTATGGTAAATAGTTTTATGAGTGGATGTGCTCTGAAGATTATCCTAGTTTTACATACAGAGAGAGAGAGTGAGAGTGAGCGAGTTCTCCATGTTGGAGGTTAGAGAGCTGGGTGGTGTTACACAAACTTGCATGAAAGCCAGGAATCTGTTCTGGCCTGCATAACATGAAGAACTTCATAAATGTGGGATGGTTAAAATGTTCTGGATGCTGTATTGCACAAAGCAAATGCATAAGCAAGAGCATTAGAAAATATTTTGGGATTAGAAGATTAAGAGTAATTGGCAAAGGCAGACTGGATGGCTCAGGAGATTGGTAAGGGATCTTGAGCCTTTCACCTCCTCATTAACCGAAGAGGTAACCTAGGTAATCAAAGAAGATGATTTGTTACATTTGCTGTTCCAATGCAGATGGTTGCTATAGTTTCTAATCAGCGTTTGCAGCAGATACCAGAGGTCAGAGACAGCTTTTCCTGTGCAAGTAAGTCTTACGGTTGAGTCTCCTGTGTGGATATAAGCCACTGCTTTCCTAGTTTCTCCTGGTGAAATTTTCTTCATAAAGCATGTTTACAGGAGCTGATCAGTGTTGTCTTGCTATTTTTTATTTCTGTAAACAGAAAAATATTTCTAAACTCCCTTCACATAGTGAAATTCAGGACCGAACTTCAAAAAGTAGGTGGGAGAAAAGAGAGGGTAGCGTTTGGATCAAGGTCAGATCAAATATAAAGCAACTTCTTTTAAAAAGACAAAAGTGAAAATGCTTTTCCATGCCCAAAACCATCAATTCCGTGAAATCATTGTTTTTGGTCTGTATAATTAAGGTAATACAGACGTATCTGTTGGAAACATAGTGCAATCATGCTGCTGTTGAAGTACTTGCCAACATGTTGCAGAAAATATGTTTTGAAATATTGTCAATTATTGTGTTATCTTTTATTTCTGGCTTTTTTTAGTAATATGCGTGGTGTGTGAGGAGATGATAGCTTAATTGTATGAACACACAAACTTCAATCCTTGCAGTAAATCTAATCTCAAACTTTTGGAATTTTATAGTTTTCCACATTAATAGATGAATTGAGCAGTTAGGAGTTTTGAGTTTCAGGGAGCACTGTTGTGGAATATATTTCAGTTTAATTCCCAACTGGGACACGACCTTGAAGAGCAATTTTGGAAGAGTATCAGTGCAACCATCTCAAACACAGTAATGGAAAACCTATCCTAAATAGCCCTTTTTGTCTGTGTGATATAATAATGCCTATTATATTACCATAATTGTGGTTCTACAAGGGTAAATGATAATCTCAAGATGTCACAAGAAAGTGACGGTGAAGGAAAGATCTAACCAGGCCTCTCCTGCCTATCTAGATACGTCGTCTATTAGATTCCCTCTAAAATCCAAATTATGACTTTTCTTCTGTGTTTACTGAAGAAACTGTTGACTTGGAGGTGTTCTTACATTTCCAGTGCAAGTGCTACCTGTGTCTGTAACTCTCAAAACTGTGTGAGCTGACCCTTTGAGTTCCACTGCTAGAATAGGATTGCAGAGTTTTAGTATTGCTTTTGTTTGGTTTCTTCTGCTTTATTCTGGGGAGAAGTGTCCAGTCAAAAAAATAGAACTGTGAGGGCAAAGCAAGTGACCAGGTTTTGCTGGAATCAGAATAAAATATGAGAGTAGATACTAGATGCAATCACTTCTGGTACCACACACAAATGTGGATGCTGATTTATAAAGTAAACATATATTTCATTTCCCCCTCGGTCTTTCTCTCTCTTTCATTATTCCTCTTTCTGGGTAAGACCAGAGGAAGCAGGAGATTAAGGGTAGTTCCATACCCAGTGAAGGATTTTGGTGCCCGTTCTCATGTAACTGAAAAATCTGAAAGCCAAGCCAAGACTTGAGCAGAATGCATGAATCCAAACAGTTCTGCAAAAGTGTAGGCTTCATTCAGATTTGGCTGGCTAAAAGCTGAAACAGCTTCAGTTCTTCATACTGTCACTATCAAGTGCTTCTCCCAGCTCGTTATGTGGGAGCCAGTTTCTTTTAATCTTTTTACCTGATGACCCCCAGGAAAGCTTTAAGTAGGTTTTGTTATGCATGAAAAATGTATTTTGAGTGTAATGACATTAAGATGACCCTGTGTTGCCTTCCATGTACAGGCTCTTCTCCTAGGACACATTATTTTGAATTGTGGCAGGGTAGTCACAGAAATGCCGGCCCAGTAACTGGTAATCAGTTACATTCTGCTGCTGTGAAAAATGTGTTGTCATCCCCTCTGCCCCCATTGCAGTGGGTAAACCTGAATAGTATGTGAGTTTTATCCTCTTCTGGTGAGGAGAAGGATGTATTAGCAAAGAACACAAATTTCTTATGTCGGCCACTAAGCAGGATTACCAGAAGCTACAAGAATGCCATGATTTACAGTCCATTGTACAAAATGCTGTACTGATAATTATTTTTCTAGCATGCATAAATAAAAGTAATTAGCAATGAGCAGCAGCAGGGATTATTGTCACTCACAATTTCCAGCTAATGTCTACTGAGTGTCTGTAAAATACATTTGTTATCTGTAGGCTCTTTGAATGGGCAGCTAAGAGTAATGAATGTATTTACTCATTAGCACCACTTAAGGTAAAGCATTTTAGCCAGTTTTCTATGCGTGCATCAAACAAACATATGTAACTAATTAAATGAGCAAAACCAGATCACCTTGCAACTAAAGCAGTCTCACAGAGAACTGCTGTTATTTTCTGTTTACCGTTACTCCATCAGTGCGTTCTTTAAGTTGTCATTCAGCGACACTGAGACTTTGAACATTGAAACAGTGCAGTGGATGGAGACCTCAAGTGCCAGAGTAGTATGGAGCAAGCCCAAATTCCACTGTTGTCAGTGGATCAGCCTCACTATGGTTTTGTCTTGAGTTCTTTTTAGGCATAAAATGAATAAAACAAGATATCTTCTGCAGTGCAAATGTTCTGCAGAACATTTTCAAAATCCAATTCTTGACTTGTTATCAGAAGTTGGAGTCCTAGTTTAAGCGAAAATATTATTGCAGTCACATTCTAGCTGTTGGGCTCTCCAGCTCGCCGTTGCCTATTAAGGTATGTTTCCTAAACAAACAGAAAGCAATTTTCAGTTTATTTAAGAAAAAGCTTTAACCAGCATATGGGAATTGTGCTTCCTTTAAAAAAAAAAAAAGAATCAGAAGCTGCATAGCAGCTCATTATACCACAGTTTAGCAGCTCACTGACTCACTATTCTGGTGTTCAGTTCTGATGGGATACAAAGAATAGCGTCTTATTTTCTGAGCTAAATGGCTAAAAGGCATTTATACTATATGCATTTAAAAATGTTTACATTTCATGCTCTGTATGTCTGAGTTTTTCCGTATGGTGTGATGCTGAATGTGCAGTGATCGCATGCTTTCTTTGTGGCACAGCTGTTGAGGATGAGAAGAAAAGTAACTACACCATTCGCCTAATGCATCACAACTGAATCCTGGAGAAATGTAGTAATACACTTACTGGTTGGGAGGATAAAAATCTAACCCTTTGTGGAAATTTTGAAGAAATTTTATATTGCCCGTAAGGCATCACTTGAGTAGAGAAGTTGAGATTGTGGTACGTGGAAGCTTCCAGCTGTGTCCTCGATAAAGCAGTGGAGACTGACTGATGGCAAAGGAGTAGTTGGCTGTGGATTTTGGGTGTGAAGAGAAATTACTTTCTGGATGCTGTACACTGTTGGCTGTTCAGGAAAATAAGTAGAGCAGTGGTGACATTGGCCAGGAGGTTGTTTTTTGGCCTCCAAACCGGTTGTATGGGAGCAGCAAATCTCCCCTGATGTCACAGGGCAGGTGTGGTGCACTCCTGGGAACGGCAGGCCTGCCTTCTCTGAGAACATGCGGCACAGCAGTGTAAACTCTGCAAGCCTTGCTTCCTTCCTGCAGACCGTTTTGCTCAGAGATTATGAGAGTAGTTAAGTAGACCTATCTTATTTTTTAATTAGTGATGTCATAGACTTGGGTGCGGTAAGTTTTTTCTTAGCCACATGCCATTTTTCTAGTGTATCTTTTCCATCCTTGTTTAACTAAATTGGGCTCTGTGTATGAGAAGATTTCCTTGGAGAACGTCTGCACTGAGTAATCTCTGAGAAAACCACCTTTCATTTCAGACATCAGTCGCTACAGCTTTGTTAAAAGGCATGCTGGCAGACACTGGATACTCTTACAGAAATGTTTTTTAGAAGGATTGGTCATGCTCTGACCCAAACAGAGTGACTTCACTCTTTTAAATTCAATTTTTGTTTGCTCATGTTTAGGATGCAATTCTCTTGGGCATTTAAGCATGAATGTCATAAAAACATGTAAGAGTATTGAAAGAAAAAGACTGAGAGCTCATACTTTTGTTCCACACCTGATAGAAACTCTCAGCTAAGCCTTCTGTAAAGAGTACAGAAATTTGGGATCTGACTGTTGCATCTTCTGTCAATAACATGATTTAGTGAATTAGTGAAGGAAGTCGCCTTCTCTTGGAGAAGTCTGAATTCAGCTCATGTTGCAGATTTGTGCCCCAGTTTCTCCAAATGTTTAGTATTCATGTGGAGTTCAGCTGTGCAAAACATAATCTTCATCAGCAAATGCTAAATGCATGAGAGTATGACATTATGTTAGTGCAAGCACACAAATACAAATTATGGTGTCCTTGTTTAATTTATAGGCTTATGAATTTATTGCTCTTTTTTTTTTTTTTTCTTCATTGCTGTGTGAGTGTATCTGCAGCAGTACTAACATGACCTTATTCTTCATTCACAGGTTACTTTAGGTGGAACCTTTATTGGAATTGGGCGGAAAACTCCAGATTGCCAAGGCAACACCAAGTACTTCCGCTGCAAATTCTGCAATTTCACCTACATGGGCAACTCGTCCACTGAACTAGAGCAACACTTCCTACAGACTCACCCAAACAAAATGAAAGCAGCCCTTCCCTCCTCTGATTCTGGTAAAACTTCAGAGAAAAACTCCAATAAATCCAGTCCTACTCTTCGACCATGTGATTCTGGAGACTTGGGGAAGTGGCAAGACAGAATCACTGTAAAAGCAGGAGATGATACACCAGTTGGATATTCGGTGCCCATCAAGCCTATAGATTCCTCTAGACAAAATGGTACCGATACAACCAGTTACTACTGGTGTAAATTTTGCAGTTTCAGCTGTGAGTCGTCCAGCTCATTGAAACTATTAGAACATTACAGCAAACAGCATGGGGGAAACCAGTCAGGAAGCCATCACCCAGATATGAATGATAAGCTTTCTAGGGGATCTGTCATTAACCAGAATGATCTAGCCAAAAATGCAGATGGGGAGTTAGTGACAAAGACAGAAAAGGGTGCGAGTGTGGCAAAAAAGAAAGACTTGACTAGCAAAGGAGCAGAGGACAGCATGGTGACAAGCTACAACTGTCAGTTCTGTGACTTTAGGTACTCAAAGAGCCATGGCCCAGATGTAATAGTGGTGGGCCCACTTCTCCGTCACTATCAGCAGCTACACAACATTCATAAGTGTACCATTAAACACTGTCAGTTCTGTCCCCGAGGCCTCTGCAGCCCAGAAAAGCACCTTGGAGAAATTACTTATCCATTTGCTTGCAGAAAAAGTAATTGTTCCCACTGTGCTCTCTTGCTTTTGCACCTGTCTCCAGGGGTGACAGGAAGCTCTAGAGTCAAACACCAGTGCCATCAATGCTCATTCTCCACTCCTGACGTAGATGTTCTCCTGCTTCACTATGAGAATGCACACGAAGCCCAAGCGTCTGATGTCAAACCTGAAACAAATACCCTGCAAGGCGCAGATGGGCCGCTGACTCTCAAAGAGAACAAAGAACACTCATGTACCAAATGTGACTTTACCACCCAGGTGGAAGAAGAGATTTCCCGACACTACAGGTACAGTGAAGTTTAAAGTGATTGCTAATAGGAACCAAGCACATGGCCCTCCTAATTCCTTAATTAAATGTCACTGATCCCCGAAACTGAGGAAGCTGGAAGTGAAAATAGGAATGTGCCTAGATACAAATCTTTATAACCGGGGTCCAATCCAACATCCACTTCATTTTGGAAAAACTTCAGCTCAGTCTGTGGCTTTAATTATGCATTCAAACCTGCGCAGTGAAGAGGGAGATTTGGATTTGTGTATAGATGTTGAAGTTCTAGCATATTTGAGGTTTGGTCAACTATTTTCCACCCAGAATCTGTTAGGTACTATTTTATTTTAGGCTTTTTACCAGAAAGCTGGCATCTTCATTCATTAGGGGAACACAAATGGCTTTACTTTCCAAGATAGACTGTGAATCCTTTCATGCTTCATAACAGTGCTTCAATGTACTACCTTTTTGTAGTATTTTCCATTCCCAAGTCCAGCAATGCAATAATGAGTTTAAGAGCATTCCACTGCTGTTTTGGTGTTAGTTTCACACTGGGAGCAGACGCTCTTTTGTCTGTTGATGTCATCCTCCAAGATCCTTTTGCAGATGCTTATTTTTGTATTGCTGGTTTACAGTGTCATTCTATCTATTTTAAATGCTAATGTTCCTATTTGGAGGTGGATGCAGCCAGTCTCCTGACTCAGTCTGACACAATGTCATGATGGCAGCCAACTCCCTGCTAAACTTCTTGGGCCAGTTCCTGTGCTGTTGTAAACTGGCAGTCCAGTTTATATTGGAGGAGGAGCTGGCTCCCAGACTTTTTAAAAAGCTAGAGTGCTGCTGCAAAAGCAATGCTAAATATTAGAAAATCCTGCTGAATATGTTAATAGTTAAGGCTAATGCGTCAACAACAACGGAAAGCGCAGTATCTGTCTCATCTAAAAGATCTTTGCATGGAAGCCAGCTAGAATGAAGACAAAAGAAGATGCATTTTCAAAGCTAAAGCTTTGTTAAAAGCTCAAGAAACCGTGCCATGTTTAATAGATTCCAAGACATCCAAAATTAACAAAGGCAGACTGGGGCATGATACTTTAATAGAGATTAAAGCTGGGGGCATCCAAATGTTGCCCAACAGAGGGCTGCATTGGCAATGTATCAGGAGTCTATTTAAAAAAAAAAAAAAAAAGCAGATTGCTCATCTTTAATTTGGTGCTAGGGCCCACGGAGGATTCAGGTCCCAGCATGCAGTGCCCCATTTTTGATCCAAGTGGGCCTCAGGGATGTTGTGCGGATTAATTAGTTAATGTTTGTAAACTGCTTTGAAGATGAAAAGTGGTATCTAAGTTCCAAACATTATTATAGCAGCTTTGAGCTGTGCTGTAGAACTCCATAGGCAGCACTTTGTCCGCCGCTGGGGCATGGCACGATCTTTTTTTAGTGGTTAAATAACTGGAAGATTGAAATGGCTCTTCGACTGAAAAACATTTTTATTTTGCTGCAGCTGCTAATTTAGGTTTTAATGAGCACACCTAGTAAAAATCCTTTTTTCCCAAGGAAAGCAGAAGCCATGACTTTGGAAACTGTAGTCTGATACCCTGTAGCAGCAGCTCTCCATCCTGAGTGCTCAGCACCTACAGACAGCTCCTGCAGTTGTCAGTGGGAAATGCTACGTGATGGGCTCTTTTGAAAATGAAGAAATGCATTTAAGCATTTGAATCTCAGCTTATTTCTCTAAAATTATCCTATTCTGTTTAAAATCCACTTGAACAATGTAGTTCTAAGCCTTCAGTATACCATGTTATTGAGTACTCTGAGGATGTTGCTTAGTCAAAGCAAAGCACAGAATCCCCAGAACTGCTTCCTTCCCTTTCTCCTAACCTGCCCTTCCATCTCCTTTTTGATTGAAGGTTGGTTTCTTCTCGGCATGTACTGCTGCTCTTTTTTTTCCCACTGTTCATCACCACAGTTAGTTCAGTTTTTGGTAAATACTCTGTAATGGCAAATACCTAGTAGTTTTTTTTACTGCTTTTCTGTGCCTCATTTTTCATAGTTTTTAATATACCAAACTGAAGCATAGAGAGACCTCTAAGGCATTGTAGCTTCTATTTTTAGTATTATTTTTTCCTTTTTTGACACACACCTGATGCACATTTCCTTTGCCTTTTTGCATTTTATGAAATAAAGATACGGATTAATTCAGATTTTAAACGGAAGAATTCAAATTAAACACATAAATTTATGTAATGGGGAATTACGTGACATACACAGAACTGGTTTTCTCTGAGGCTTTGTCAGAGCTTATCCCAGTAACATGTTAGGCCACACCATTGCGTATTTATTTGGTCTGCATTCTTTTTTTTTTGGAAACACACACATGAACAGGATACATAATTGCTTTGCTTTTTTAATTGGGTTTCCTTTTGGCCACGCTTACACAATTTCACTGTGTTAGTTTAATATTTTTCTGTGTCCTAAAATTATTCCTTTGCATGTATTTGCAGCAGTTACAATTTGCAACAGTTAGAATTTGCAAAAGTGGTTCTTTCCATTTTTTTCTGCCAGAATGTATACTAACATTTAGAGCTCATTCAGTATTTTCTTGACATGATTATTTGAGAGCTGTTCAGTTAAATTTGAAGTTAATGAATCACATTGCACTTGAGTTTACTTGTATTTAAACCTCACTAAAATGTGCTTACTCAAACAAATCCCCAGAAGGTTTGTTGGCCTATATTTTCTACTGATTCTGCTACCGCTCATTTTCCATTATTTCTCTGAGGTCTCGGGTATTCTGTGTGTTCATTGTGAAGTTTGGGGTTTGTTAGTTTTTCTTCAAAACTGTCTGCTGTTCTGATGAGCTAGAATTTGCCAGCACATGTCATTTAGATAAAAATCATATCGACCATTTGGGGAAATTTTGTATGTCAGATATCTCAGCTTAGAGATCATTTTCCCGTTTGCTCCAAAATAATTGTTTTCTAATTTTTAATTTTTTCTTACAACTGAAAAAGGCTTCTTGCAGAAGATTTTTTTATTTTATTTTTTTAAGTTTGGGATTTTGATTTAAATGTGGGAAAACAGCACGGTTTCTCATTTTTGCAAAAAATATTTTTTTTTCAACGAAAATTCTTACTGTCAAAAAAGTCTGACAGAAAACATTTAATCAGTGCTAACGGTAATTACAAATGCTGTGCTGAAAAGTGCTCTAGACTTCTTTAAAAAAGAAAAAGAGAGAGTAGTGACTGTTATTCGTTAAACAACAGCAAAGGATAGGAAGAGGTTGACTTGCAAATGAGAGTAGACTCATTTTTCTAATGAACAGAAATTATTTTTGCGAATGGAAATGATTGCAATTCTACAGAACTGTTAGGTGAAACTATACAGCCCTCTCAGAATTGAATGGAGGCCTGAGGGTATGCATTAGGCCACAACGAAGCATGCATGTCCCAGCACCAGGGATGTGTGCTGAGGACAGGGGCATATGGCTGCTGTCACCCTGGCATTAGCCAGCAGCAGAAGCTGGAGAGGGGCTTGGGATGCAGGCTGTAGAAATGTGGAGCTGTTAGGCTCCATAAGAAGGTAGCCAAGGGCAAATGTGTGAAATGAGGCCCAGCAGCTCCTGCTTTCTGGCAGAGTGGGAGCCTTCACTAGTCAAACAGCAGCAGCACCTTGTGAGGACCTTTTCCATCCTCCTAACACCTTAATTCACTGCTCTGAACTTGTTTGCTCTTGCCAATAGCTTTTGCTCTCCTTTCATCTCAGCCTTGCTTTCCACTCTGCCCGTTCTCCTTCCTTTTTTGTCCCTCCACTGAGTTCTTGCTCTTTTCTTCTCCTGTGTATTTTCCTGTCCCCACCAGTCTGAATGCAGCACACATCCCCAAAGCAGGCTTTTTTACAAGCCCATTTCTTCACAAGAACTGCTCACAATTATTATATTCATAATGAAATTCAAAATGTGCAAAGAACTTGAAGTGATACGACAGTCAAACCTTCATCCAGAATATTTTGTATGCCCTAGAGCATAGGAATGTCTTCATATCTTCAGGTAATTAAAAAAAGAAATGCTTTGTAGAGGATGGTGTTTTGTAATATTTCAGACTGGTTGTGTCAGTGAGACTTAATTCACAACTGGCTAGTGTCAAGAATATCATACATAGCCTGTTAGAAATCTCATATAAATAACAAATGTATCAAAAAAGACTTGCAATCTCTTGTCTTCAATCTTTTGCAAGGGAGAATCGTTTCATCTTGTAACACTCAGTTCAGATATCATAGAATCATAGAATATCCTGAGTTGGAAGGGACTCGTAAGGATAATTGAGTCCAACTCCTGTCTCCCCACAGGACCACCCAAATATCAAACCATATGACTGAGAGCTTTAGTCCAGACACTTCTATATTTCAGTATAAGTAAATAATGATACAATTTTGTGAAGTTATCAGAATGCAAAAATTTGGCTGGAGTTCCTTGACATTTAATCTTGGTATTGGGCCATAAATGCTTTAATGTCCACGAATAATCAAGTATTTGATTATTTTGTTATTTGATTTATTTGGTAGTGAAAATAATAATGATAAGTGGCATCAGTGCAGGCTATGTCAATGACATCCCAGTGACACACTCAAGGTAGTAACCAGCACATGGCTTGAACCTCCTCTTAGCTTGCTTGAGTGGTATATGAGCAAGATCATAAAGAAGAGAATGCAGTTTCCATCTTCATTTATATAATTTTCTTCCATAGTGAAATTTTCCTCAAATGCCTTCCCCCTGGCTGTTGATTGGCTGTATACCAGTATACTATGTTGTACTTGATGAGTTCAGAGTTTCAGATGATAAAAGCAAGGTTTAGTTGTAAACTAAAACTTAATATCTCAGAAAAGTGCTTATTGTGTACTTGGCAGATTTGAACTTTTACAGTTTTTTTGCTTAGATTTGAGGAGCTTTGTGCACAAATCTAGTTGTAACCTGAGCCTTTAGAAACATTGACTTGATTTCAATTCTGGTATAAGAAGAAATAAAAGATTGCCAACTTGTTTCCATGATTGCTGCTGATTGGGTGGGGTGAAAAAAATCAGAGATGAAAACATTTTTCATGCCTTGTTCTGGGAAAGGATAAGAGTTTCTGATTCTAAAAATGTTCTCTAAGATTATGATGGTTACTATTTTATTTTAGATTGTGACTTGGATTGGACAGTTCCAAAGTTTAACTTGCTTTATGGAGATTTTGGATAAAACAGTATACAGGATGTGTGAAGTAAGAAGATTTAGAATGGCAATGGTAGAGAGTACCTTTGAATACATACTAGAGACGTATGCGTCCTGCAATAAAAAGCTTGCTGGTTTACTACCTATCTAAATCAGTCCAAGTCTTCTGCAATTTCTGTCACAGTTTCATGGAAAAACTACAAAATGGTTTCATGATTCTCTTTGAATAGATTGTAATGCCTTAAATTAACAGACCTCTGATGTAAGGAAAGGGTCTGAGCCATCCAGTTCCAACTGTATCTAATATTCTGCATTTAGTTGTGGCCTTGTAAGAATGACACTGCTCTTGGTGTTGACTGCTCCTGATCAAAACCATCTAGCCATCATGGGGGGACAATGAAAAAAATGGCAAGTTACGCAGAAAAGGATCAGCTGTTTGGAGATGTGATGTTGGTAGATGAGAGCTAAGTTAGGAAAGAGGGCTAGGTATTGAAATAGCCAGGTTAAACAAGAGACACTTAGGACTAAGTAGCCACCCAGAGGATTGATAAACTTTCACATGGAGAATGTATGGGGTTGAGCCATTAGCCCCAAATGGTGTCTTGTTTAACTTGGCTTTTCAGCCCCTGTCTAACTTGGACTTCTCTGATGGATCCCACCTTTACAGGGTTGACCCTCCTTAAAACTTGGCTTTTTGTATTTGTAAAATGGTTTTGATCAGATAGCACTCTTTTTTTTGGTTTAGAAGAGAATTAGTCTTGGTTTAGAGAAGAAATGAGTTGCAAGAGAGAATATATTAGTGTCGCACTGAGAAACAAGCCGATTTTAATAAAACACTAGAATGAAAAAAGAGGAACACAGCCAGAAGAGGATTTTAACCCACAGCTTTCTTTCCCACAAGTAAATTTTGTTGCCATAAGGCTGTATGGAGAATAGCTGACTATTTTTCACATAACTGAATGAGCCCATCTAGTCCCTTAAAACAAATATAAATATGGAAAATGGCAAAAGAAAACTGATATTGGACAAGGGCTAAAAAAGCTTTAATTTGAATGTGTGCTCATGTCTACGTGCTGACACAACTGAAAGAAAATCAGACAATGTAAATAACATATGGTTTGTTTTTTTTTGACAAGAGGAAAGAAGGAAGACAAGGGCTTTTCTGTAAGTTTGGCAAGTTGTCTCTTCTAAACTATCATATTTAAAGAGGGACATTTTGTGTATTGTTCTAGCTCCACAGATACACTGGGAGCTAAATCCTGCTTTTACTGAAGTTAATGAGAGTTTTGCCATTGACTTTACTGAGACCAGAATTTGGCCTCAGAAGACTGAATTCTAGCAATTTGATTTATCAGGACTGTAACACATTTCTAACACAAGTTTTGTTCTGTGTGAGTAGTGAAAGGCTCAGTTTTTAGCTTGGCTAAAGACACTCTTGTGGCTTTTGAGAGCACGGGGTGTGGATGTGTGAATGAATCTGCGGGGAGAATCCTTTTGCAGATCGTTGACATTTTCAGGAAGGGCAGGGGTGGTATTGGACCCAATATAGGTATAAGCCTGGTGCAGTGGGGCCTGATGCAGGCAAAGAGCTTGGGCCACTTCTGTGCCATAAACAATTCTTCAGGATGTTATATATCTCATAAAAAGTGCTCTGTTCATGTGATAGATAGGGTAAAGTAGTCACATGCTGTTCTAATGTAGCAACATATGCTTTACATAATTTAGTAATACTGTACTTTATATAGGCTTCTAGAATGAAAACAGGAAGGCGTGTTATTCCACACTGCTCCACAGGTCTTACCCAGGCATTTCTGTATTTGACAGGAAAATGCAGTGTGTATTGACACTGCAACTATTCTGCTTTTACTTTAGAGCTGCATCTTTTAAAGTTGTCTCGAAATGTCCACAGAGGACAAATAAATGTTATAAATGTTATCTGTTGGGTGCGACCTTCCAGCCTTTGGTGCATTGCTATTTTAACTGGAGTTCCACTCAAGATGGTCATTGTTAACCAAAAGTATCTAAAACTGTTGGAAAGAAAAGGAATTCTTTAAGCATTTGAAATTTCTAGCATATATTTATATTGATTCTGAGTATTTTTTTTTTTCTAATTCCAAAGAAAACTGTCCTGTTCTAACTATTTGATTTTGGTTGGGAAAAAAAAAAAAATTACTCATTATTTCTACCGCAGTGGAAAGTGCTGAGTGCGTTCTGGCAAACAAAAAAGAAAAAAAAAAGAAAAAAAACCCCAAATCCTAGTGAAAATTATGTGAATTTAGAATATTGCAGTGAAGTATGAGTGAACAACAGGAAGCCATTGCACTGTGTGAGAGGTAACAGCAAGGTTTTTCCCTACTGTATCTGACTACAAAGCAAACCCACTTACTTGATTAGAGGCACTCATTCTGTTTATTTATTTTCATCATCTTGGTAGGTAAAACCAGTGAGAGAAGGAAGGGTGAGGGGAGACACGCTTTAATGCCCATCTCATTTTCTTCCAGGAGAGTACACAACTGCTACAAGTGCCGTCAGTGCAGCTTCACGGCTGTGGACACACAGTCACTACTCGAGCACTTCAACACCGTGCACTGTCAGGAGACAGACGTCACTACAGCCAATGGGGAGGACAGTCACGGTGTTTCGGCTATCAAGGAGGAGCCAAAAATTGATCTCAAGGTCTACAGTCTGATTAATCCAGACCCCAAAATGGGGGAGCCCATATCTGACAGCATAGTCAAGAGGGAAAAGATAGAAGATAAGGAAGTGCTTAAGGAAAAAGGCTGGACTGACAGTCCCAGTGATGATCTTCGCAACGTGCCCTGGAGAGGAACAGACATTTTGAGAGGGAGCCCGTCATACACGCAGACCAGTTTGGGCTTATTGACCCCAGTGACCGTTGGCCAAGAGCAGCCAAAGCCTCTAAGGGATAGTCCAAACGTAGAAGCTGCCCATCTGGCACGGCCCATGTATGGCTTGGCTGTGGAGAGCAAGGGCTTCCTGCAGGGAGTGCCGGCCGGAGCGGCAGAGAAGGCTGGGCAGCTCACCCAGCCCTACCCTGGATCCGGGGATGGCAAGGCCAAGGATGAATCCCAGTCCCTACTGCGGGTAGGAAGCTCTCTTTGTTTCCTTTTTTTTTTTTTTTTTTTTTCCCCTGATTATAAGTGTGCTGTGTTTAATTAGGCATGCAGAAGGCTTCTTCGGTTTCAGAGTGAATGCATGGGAAAATACAAGTAAATATCAGGGGAAAACTGAAAGATTCAAACTTGTAGACCTAAGCTGACAGGTGAATATTCTGACTTATTGGCAGCAAACAACGTATATATTGGTGTAGTGTTAGTAAGCAAGTGCTTCTGCTTCTGCTATTTAGCTCTGATTGAGTTTTGTTTAATCATTCCTGCTAATTGTGCAGGTTGATGATGCATTTCAAGAACAGGGGGTTAGAAACCCAGAAGGCTACATGTAATTTGGTACACAAAACAACTAATCACCTCTAAAATTTTGAGGTGGTGTGACAGTTCACACTTAAGCAAGATTTCACATTATGAAATATCTAAGAATATGAAAACTGACTTAAATATTAATAAAAAATAACCTCTTTTTTTTGGTAAAACAGCATAATTACATATCAGTTTTGACACTTGTATGGTTGCCTTGGAAGCAGAAAGAGAAAAAAAAAAGAGAAAAGGGAAGGAGCTTGGGTGATAACGGGGAGAATATTCATCACACCAAATAATTTGTATTCTGTCATATTAAAAAAAAGCTGTAATTATAGAACTTATCAACTTCCCCTTTTATCAAGGTATACTTTTTCCACTATTGGTAAATTTGAGGTTAGAAGAACTCTGAAACTGAGGAGCTGGAAAGGCCTTTCTCCTGCAGTCGCCACTGTATGTTTTCTGGGGGTGCTTCCTTTCTGAAGTTTTAGGAACTGGCAGGCAATCTTCAGTGGAATGGAAAGGGTGGTCAGCTCTTCTTCTGTATTATCTTTTCTGAAGAACATTTATAGCCATAACATATATTCGTGTAAAAAGAGGAGCATGTCAGAAGAAGATAAAAAGCAAGATAAACGTATTCCTTGTGTGCTGAAGTTGTCCGTATCTGTTTCTGTATACACATGTCATAAAAGTGCTTTGAAAATGAAGTCAGTAATCTTAAAATATTACAGTTACTCTAATTATAAAATGATATCTCTGTCACTTAAAAGTCTGCATGCAGTTTAGAATGACCACAGTCCTTTGTGCCTTGCAGATCATGAATAGCTACGGATATCAGATGTTAAGTGTATGAGAAGCAGTCACAGAATGACAAGTTCCCTGTTGCTTGGTTGTGTGTTCATTGTGAATGGCAGGTCTATATTTTTCTGCATGTAAAAATATACCTAAAAATATATAAATATATCTGGCTAGCAGTGGACTTTGTGCTGTACATTTGTCACTAGTTACATCCCACTTCAGTTCTTGCCGTGGTTCTTAGCAATACAGAGACATATTGGCCAGAGGTGCCATTTATATTTTGCATTATCAGAATACAAATAATTTTAATGTATTTTTTTACTGCCTAATAATGATTATGATAGTAATTATGGTCTGCAAAATTAGTATGTGTAAAAAGCTCTTTAAAGGTCAAAATTTGCTTGGTGACAAGCTTAAAATCTTATGTTGTAAATAAGACCATTATATTATAATGTTTAAGTAATAGCAAATTAAAAGGGGGAAACTGCACACTGTCTGCTTCTTATGCCCTTCTTTGAAATAAGTTCAGTTTGTTTAGAAATATGGTAGTTGAGTTGTCTTCAAATCAGTATTTTTATCACTTCTGGCTTTCTAGAAATATGAGGTACCTGTAATTTGCATAGTTTTCAGGAGAAAAAAGTAGGTTTTTTTTTTTGTTGTTGTTGTTGTTTGTTTTTTGTTAACTGGATATATAAATTAATTCCTTGCTTTTCAAAATTTTGTCAACAAAGCAACTTTTATATGGTTAGTAAAAGGATTTATTACTGGGTTAGGTCTGCACTGATGGGTGAAACCATGCCGACACCTTTCAAAGAAGAATGACTTTTGTATACAGTTCTGACTTCTTTGGTCTTTGAACTCTGTTGTGCCAAGGCTGTGGTTGTCTGGGTCTTTCCTTAGAATAGTTTCATTTTTGCTTTTCTTTGAAAATGGGGCATGTTGCCTTTGTCAATTTCAATTTTTAAGAAATAGGACAGGAAGTTAATTTTCCACATCAGCTGAACAAAGTCCCTGATCATTATGTTTCACCACTCTTAATGACTATTGGAAAATAGTGAGAAGTCAAACTTCCTGAAGATGAAGGATGATCTGGAGGACAGGAGAGGGTGGAAGGTGAGGGAGTGTGAATCTGTGAGTGACACTCATTATTCCACTGAGATGTGCATCCCCTATTTCCCTGGATCTGTGAAAAATATAGAAACCTAGCTGGTGTTTTTTATTCTTGATTCAATTTTCTGTAGAGAGTTACGGGATGAAGTACTGGGGCCAGTGGAAGCTCGCTTAGTCTGGGTAGAGTTAGAAATTGTTCAGAAAAAAACCTTCCCATCTGGAAAAATAATTAAAAAAAATCCCTACTGTTGGTCAACTTTCACACGATTATTTGGGGAAATGTGTTCTTCTAGTATGAAATAGTTGGTAGGAATAGTTAATATTAGGCTAAAATCTGTGCCTTTCTATAAATAAGGGGTTAAGTCAATACATACTTGCGGTATCGTATAATGAATTCTCATGCAAAATACTGTATCCCAGGACAACTGGTGACTAGGAAACAAAACCTATAATAAAATCACAGTAGACACCTTCATTTTATGCTTTTGAAAGATCGACAGAGAGAAAGCCAAAAATTTGGGATTACTCAGTGAATAAACACTGTGAGAAATGGACTGAAAAAAATCTAGCACATCCCTTTGGTTGTGCTGGCTATTCAGTATTTATAGAGTGGTTCTGTTTATTAAGAATGATTTGTAATGATTCCACAGTAGCAGTAATACCATGTGCTTTTCATTTTTCAGTTCTCTCATGATGACTGGGGGAAGGGAAAGAGGAGATAATGTTTTTCGTATTTTTTTCATACAGATAGAGGTTAATATTGCGAGGCAGGTTTTTACATACTGAGTTTATGACTATGATTATTTGCAATTTAATAAAATATCAAAGGCAAAACAGATCAACTGGGGAAAGGGTGAATATCTGCAATTGCCCACATAATTCTCTAATTTAAACTTTTGGAATTTACTGGAAGTGTCTTTCAGGCTTGTGTGTTCAGTAATCTGTTTATGTGCTGCTTTCTTGCATTCCTTCAATGCACGATGGTTGTGTTCCCTCCCCAGGCTCTGTGCTACAGTAGATTATTCATGGGAGTAATTAGAGTAGGATTTATTTTCTTTTTAGTGGCTAAAAGACTGCATCACTTGTAATCTTTGGGGAGCAGGTCATAGTGCAGTGGCGATAGCTTGAGCTCTGCATGTGTGCAAGCACACATATGCAGGGGATGCACCTTTGTCCCCAAGAGAGCTTCCAAGCTGTGTGTGTGTAACTGAATCTTTCTCAGGGGCTTGGTACACTTCTGTGAGTAGCTTTAATTTATTTTTCTTATTAAAATGTTTCCAGCAGCTGTACTTATGGTGAATCTGTATGTTTTGCAAATGGGAATTAAAAAAATGTACCTCAGTGTGGTACAATGTAGACATTATTTCAGCTCTTCCTTAGAGTAGCTGATTTTCTAGTTTAAAGATTTGTTGATACTGGAAAGTCTATTGAGATGCAAAAATGTTCCTTTTTTGGGTAGCACATTGGCAGCCAGCAGACTCTGGGCCAGGCAGATTGTTTAATGCTTTGACAACGCTGATCTTGGACAGCAGGAACTTTTTGCTAAACTGATTTTAAATGAAGTGTCCTGTTTTGTTACATGTGGACGCTGCGGTACAAAGTTTTTCGCTAAACTAGGAATTGCAGCCTGCCCCTTCAGATCTCTATACAGACCTAGTTAGCCCCCCCAAAGGCACTGGTAAACACTGCTGCCTCACATCACAGTGCAGCCCATGCAGATGCAGAATAGCATGATGGGTGTGCCCTGCGGGGCTGCAAATGCCTGAAAGCACAGGGAGATAGATGCCAGTGTATTAATTAAAATTCATGCAACGAGTGAATTTGTGCACCATCAGAGGGAGAGAGAGAGAGAGAGAGAGAGAGAGTCAGATTATTGCAGAGGTACTGGTGGTGGTTGTCAGAGGGAGACGGCAGGCTTTAGCAATAAATATCCAGCTGAAGTTATGGTAACATTTGCTATGAGCTTTTATTACAAGGGCAAAGGATAAAAACAGCTATGCTATTAAATCAAGATTATTTTGCACCATGATGTGTGGACTCTTCACAGGAAATCACCGTTTTTCAAGGAAGTTTCCATTTACTTGCAGAAGAGTTATTTTTCTTTTTGTCTCTGATATTTACAGTCCTGGTATTTCTTACAGTGTTCTGTCTGGAGCTGTTATACGGCTTTAAATTTGGAGAGAGAGGAAATCAGAAGAACTTACTCTCCCATTTCGCATTCTTCTGCGTGACTGATTGTGGCTAATTCTAAATGAGCAATACATATGCAAATATCAGTACACTTATATGTGATTGGTTCATTTGATGTCACTGTAGTAAATATCAGATGCAGTCCCTAGTAGTGAAACATTATTTCTCCTGTAATAAAACACCGACTCCTGCTACCCACAGTTAGATGCCAGATTCCTGCAAAGAGGTGGAAAGGCCAAACTGTCTTTGTGATTTCCAAAATATAGGTCCCTCCTGAAGGAATGCCTCCTAATTATTTCCTTGGAAACAACAACAGATACAAAGAGCAGAATAACACTATTTGATAGAACAAATTCTTAGCTACAAAACACTATTTTTCAGCATAGTCAGCACCATCAGTCAATTTGCGTGGATGAGACGGTCGAGGTGCTCCTCATTTTGTGGTGTAACAGCTGTGCGAGGCTGTCTGGAACATGGCTTGTTTTTCACACTGCTGTTGCCACTCCTGAAATGCACCATCTACCACCTCACTGTGCTCACATCCACTGTTTGGTCTCTATAAACATTCATGTCAGTGGGTGCCAATTTTTCTGTATGGAAGAATTCAATTCCACACCTTTGCTTTACTTCCATGTCAGATGCTGCCTTGTCAAACTGCCCCTCTGCTGCCATCTGTCACAGAGCAGCAACACGTAACGGAATATTGTTGGGAAGGTTCAGCCTCTACTGCCATGCCACCAACGTTCATCTCCGATGCTGTGGGCCAACATAATGGAAATAGGAGGCATTACTTCTGGAGTAGTCCTCATGCTTCTGTGCATATAAACATAAAATTCTTGGCCAGAAGGGCAGCATAGCGTTGAGCTGAAACCTGCCTCTCTGGTGTTGGTGGAGGTTTTGTGCTGCCTTCAAGTAAAAATGTGCTCTTGGCAGTGCCACTGAGGTGAATTCTGGTTTAGGTGTGATTTTTTGTCAGTTGTCACTACAGTGAAATGTGTTTAAATATTTTGTACGTTTTACCTTTTACCTTTTTGTCCCACATTCAGACAACTTCTCAAAGCAGTATTCTCAGTGGTATATCTACAGAATGAAATTTAACATGCGCAGTTGTCCCATAAGACTTGTATTCAAGTTAGTGGAGATCTTGGATCCAGCAGCTCATCCCTCAGCCGTGTTGGAAAAAAAAACAAGCAGCCCTTTAAAGGAGAAACATCTGAAATAGTTTCCCTGTAGCTGCATCTCATTTTTTTCCCATTTCCTCTGACTCTGTTAGAGATCTTTCAGGAAGTATTTATAGTCAAGGCTATTCATTGCCATACGGGTCCTCTAATTAGCTGGGGGGAACTCAGCAGGCACTGTGTCTTGCTAACGCACACAGCTCCGTCAGGTCATGGAGCTGCCAAACACTCTGGGTTTTTTGGAGCACCTGTTTCCACAAGTCCCTGCCTGGGGAGGTGGTGGGCTGCTTTGTAAATATAACTACATCCTGGAGAAGGGCAAGAATCATCCAACAAGGAAAGGGGGAAAATAAAGATAGGACGTGAAGAGAAATGGTTTCAAGGCATTGGGTTTCCTGCATAAAACAGCGACGGGTAGAATCCTGTGCCGGGGAGCGGGCTGCGAGCAGAGCTAAAATAGCTTGTGAAGATTTGAAATCGTTGTGCAACAAACATGTACTTGGCTGCTTTTAGCAACTACTGGAACCAAACCCACAAGAAATTGAATGTTTCGCATTACTCATCGCGACAGAGTGATCAGATAGGACTAGAAAAAAAGTCACTTTTAGAAAAATGTTAACCTGCCCAATTCAAGGCATGTTTCTGGTTTCTGTGTGGGGTGTGTCTGACATGTGGAGAGACAGCCCCACCTCGCGCGTGTTTACCCGCCCGACGGTGCTTATTTTTTATTTATATTTCTTTCTACAAAATGTGGTTGGGAAAAGCTTTAAATGATAAAATCATTATTAGGGTGGGGCACAGTAATAATGCAAAAGGGCAGCAGCTACGTCAAGATCCTTGCTGGGGAGGTGAATCAGTGCGGGAACAAAGGGCTGGGAGGGCCGGGACAGGCCCCAGGCGCTGCGTCAGCACCAGCAGCCTGCACTGAAGTGCTGTGATCGATAACGATGATTCAAGCAGGGAGAACCAAGATCAATCTCGGTTTAAAGCAAGCTGCTTGGGTGGGATGGGAGAGGTGAGAAGAAAAGCTCCTTCTCATTGAACTGAATGGCCAGAGCCAGCTGTCAGTCAGTGCCGAACGCAGTGAGCTCGGTTACACACTACCCTCACTAGGTGGGTAGGACGTTTCTTTTGCCCCCTTGGGTCTGATAGGTGGTGCCTGGGCGTGGTGACAGGTTTCAAAAAGTGCAGTGGCAACAGTTCTCTTGTTATTCTGTGTTGCTAATAGATTATTTACCTGAAGTGGAAACTTGAATTGTACGTAGAAACAGGATAATTTTTGCCAAACTGGATCCAATAGGAAACACGCTTTCATGTCCAAGGGCAGAACTTACTGCTAACTTGTAGATTTTCAATGGAAAATTAAATTTCATAGATGAATGCAGGCAAGGATTGTACTTAACTCTATTTTTGCCTGAAGTACTGGGGAACTGAACAATGAAAATCTATGGAAAGATGCCTCTAACATCTGGAAGTGCAGAGTGGCTTTCTGTGTAGAATCTCTGAAAACCTTGTACATGTACTTTGGTAATTAAAAGGCACAATAAATATATTCTTTTAGAGAAGGAGTATTATGATAGACAGCAAGTAAATGTTTAATTTATTGGACTAAGAAAGGATCATTGTAATTATAATTGATTTGAGGGAATCCAGATGCTATCTGCATCTGAACAAATGCAAAATGGTGAAGATTTAAAAACAGATTTGTGAATAAACAGTGCACACGTGTTCTGAGATTTTTCCATGGAGGTATCCAGGGGTTAATACACACCACTGAAAATGGCAACTGTGGAAAATAGCTCTGTTATATGAACAGATGTGTGCTATAGCAAATGTACATGTGACATATGCAAAGTGTTTATAGAACAACTTTTGTTACCTTAGTACTCCTCAGATCTGCATGTGACCACCTTGCAAATAGTCGATTTTAAGATCTCTAATTTAGCACAATTGATTTAGTGAACAATTTCCTGCCTAATATAATTCATTTACTTCTTGTACCAAGTTCTGTTTTTAAAATGAAGCTTTATAATGGCTAAATGGTTCTGTTGATGTTTTTCTAAGCATTTTTTTCTAAGTCGCAATACATATATTTTAGGAAATCTGACATTCTTTGTTCTAGATATTTAACAGTATTTGTATGTAACAGGAATCAGTAAATATGTGTTCTGTGCTGCATTACATTGTTATTTAGAGTTCAGTTAGGATATTCCTTATGCAAAAACAAAAGAAGGAGTAAGGATGATTTCTCTTTTTGCCCTGTGCGCAGTAATAGGTTTATGAAACATGGCACAGGCTGTACAGTACTTTGCACAAAGCAGGACAGCTTGCTAAATCATCTTTGCAATTGTTGCTTGGTTTGTGTACCTCTCTGCTGCCTGAGACTTGCAAATATCATTCTTCTATTATTATTCTATATAATGTGTAATTTTATATGTAATATTGTATCATATTATTAAAGGCCATGTGTTGCTCAAGTCCTGGACAGCATTTACAGCTGAGCAAATGATGCCTTTCCATAGAAGAGGGAAGAACAGTTCGAGCTCAGATTGCTAATCTAGTGCTTGGGAGTTGCCACTTGTTGTGTTTGTTGTGATAAGCTGGTGAATCATATTTGTCCTAGTTAGTTGATTAATCCCCTCTCATTTCTTAGCTGATCTAGGCTTTAGTCTCCTGGTTCTGTCTGTGAAATGCGAATAAGGGCAGGCCCTTGCCTAGGAAAGTTAGAGACACTTCAAAATCTGTATTGTGCGGTACTACAAAGAGAGCCCAATCCATATGCATCCTGCATCAATATTGGCCACTACCTTCTCTGGGCATTATGATGTAATTTATTGCAAAAATACCGGCAAAAGAGAAAAGCTTGGGAAATACCATAAATTTAACTTTGTTGACATTTCTCTTTTCCCCTTCATGTCAGTTAAAAAAAAAAAAGAAAAAGGAAAAAGAAAAGATAACAAGCTTTTTTGAAGTGAGGCATTTGCGTTTCTTGTTTGACTTTGACCTCATTTTGGTTCACATGCCTCTGATGTGTAGTGGCAAACTACACATTTTCACTTATGGGAAGAAGTCTTTGACAATGGCTTAAAATGCAGTCTTTAATCATGTCAGTTGCCTCCAGCACTTGCTGAGAGTAAAATTCCACCGTCTCTGTTTTCAGATGGATTGGACTATTGGCTGTTTCTCCTTGCAGGACCATCAGTGATTTGAAAATTGTGTTTAAATAAAAAAGGCAAGGAAAAAAAGAGAAATAATCAGAACATTTGTCAAGGAATTTGTTATGAATGGTAATGAGGAGCAATGCAAACAGTCTTGGAATGGGTTTTAATTCATATGTTATTCTGGGAGCCTGCAATTTCTGGTGAGAAAATGGCATATTTTAGGTCTATTTCCTCCAGTTTCTGGCATGTAGCAATGCCTGTTTTGTTCAGTCAGATGTTCAAATGAGAATTTTGGATGGTTAGAACTAATTTTAGTAGGTGGGGGGCAAATTTATTATGATGCCACAAATAGAGTTTGATCACAGCTGCTCGTTACAATTATAAAAATGGGCTGTGAAGCACTTAAACTATATTTACTGGATGAAAAAAAAAAAAAAAAGAAGAAAAAACTCATCTATAGAAAACCTGTCTCATTCCCTTAAATTTCTGGCAGTCTTCTTGCATATAGCCAGTATTTTTGAGTTTCACTTGATCACGCTGCCAAATTATTTTCCTGCTGCTTTGCCCACACCTCCCCGCAGTGATATGGCGCTCAAATGACTCTCCCATTCTTTCACGAAGAAATTGTATCTTTTTTTGTTGGGGTGAATTTCTGATCTTGTTCTGAAGTTACAGTAAATCACATGCAGACCTCTTGAGACCTATTAAAATAAATGTTAGGAACTTCACTGGAAGTTGGGCACTTCAAAGCTCTCACTTCTCCAGTCTGTACATGACTAAAAGGCTGTAAGGCAGACGCTGCAAGGTTGGTGAAAACTTTCAAATCAAAGACTTAATGTACTACTATTATCCTCTTTATAAAATGAATGGAGAATGGTATCTTTACATATTTAAGAGTTCTTTTTCTGATAGTAACTGCTTTAATGTTCACGGTGTTATGTTGCTGAGTTAGAAGAGAAAATACTGACATGTACACCCTATTGTTTCAACATTTCATAACAGCTGCTCTCCCAACCTAGAGTGGACTTATTCCAGACCCATGTAAAAGTTTGCATTGTGTAGAATACATTTTCTTGAGAAACAGATTTTCACAATTCAGTTAATAGACTCAGCTGTGGTGGTGGTTTTGGCATTCCTCTCTACAGCCGATAGAGAAGACAAAAAGCTCTCCATTGGCAGTAGCACAGTGCCTGTTTCTATATTACTAAAATTGTTTTATATTTGACTGAGGTATACTGGAAACTTAGATACTTCCTTTTGTTTAAAGTTCTTTCAAAACCTACCTTGCGCATGGTTTGAGGAGCAGAGAGAGTTAATGGAAATCTTGATTAAAATCTTGTTGGCTTCAAAGCCTTTAATTCTTGTAAACAACTTGGCACCTTTGTTTGCTTCTGCATGTACGTGTGTTTTACTTGTCTGTTTACTAGTTTAAAAATAAGAATGAAATTTAAGAAATAGGATTCATTTTTAAATTGAAAATACCTCTCTACTGATCACAGAATCTCCTGCAGTTGTTCAGCAAAATGGCTAATAGTACTAATATTAATCATTTTTAAAGCAAAGAGTATGTTCCAACTTTACTGATTTTTCCATTACAGAAAATTATGTTCTGCTTAGTAGAAGTTTTAAATATGGCTTAATTTTTAAACATACCCTTTCATGCATAAAGGACTGTAAGCTTAATTGGCACTTAATCAATGTGTCTTTGCCTTATAATAGTCAACTAAATGGTTGAAGGGTAGAGGTCTTTGCAATGAACATCCATAATGACTGTCAGAACAGAATTGATGTAGGGACTTCTTTTACAAAAATTAAATGTCTTTTAAATTTGTTCCCTCAGTTTAGGCTGTCTCAGTGGGATGTTCTGCTAAGTAACTCCTAGTGTAAGACTCACCTTTGGGCAGACCTTGTGAATGGCCATTCATATCTCAGGAGAACAAGGCTCTGAGCTGTATTACTTCAGGTTGACTTGGTGTGGCTCTTGGCTGAGCTTTTGCCCAAAATGTGCCCTGTCAGTGAGTGAATGACGGCCTGTCCAGAATATTCAATACCCTTCTTAACAAGTGAAGCAAGAAGATGTTTTGGACAGCAGTCCCCCAGTTATTTCACTGTTGTGAGGGAAGAGCATTAATCAGTAAGCTGAGAAATAATCCGTCTGTGACAGGTCTGTAGGTCCTTGGCAAAACACCTACATTTTCTAAGTGTTAGGAAGCTAGCAGGACCTCCATTCAGCTGTCCGCGTTGAACATAGAACATTCTGTTATACTGGCTGTGTAGACTTCCCAGCCAGCCTTTCTTAAAGTATATATTGTCTGCATTGTAAATTAAGGCTTCCCAGTGGGGAGAGATTAAGCAAAATTTTCTAAATTACCTTTTCTCCTAGACATCTGCACTTTGCCATGGTTGGAGACAGGGCGCTGGTCTGAATAGTCCTTGCTCTGACAGGTTCTCTCTTGACTGCCTACCAGCCAAACATAAAGGGCCCTAGAGATCTGATATCCTTCCTACCAAAAATATTCTTGTGGCCTTGATTTCTTTCAGCAGCATTGCTGAGTAAACCTCAGCTAGGGTAAGGAGACGTGTTGGAGCACAGCAGAAGAGCAGAATGGATGAAACTACAAATTGTTAGTCTGTTAAACACAGATTATGTCTTTGGGTACAAATTCCATTAGCGACTGAGTGGATCTGGATGGGTAGTAGCTTGTGGAAGTATTTGTTATGACAAAACCAACTTTTCATTAATAGACAAAGTTATCCTGTTTTCCTCTGTAGTCTGGCCAACATCAAAATGTTTTAAACTAATTTCAGACTTGTAAAACACTGTCTATCAGATACAGACATATGGATTGAACTAGTAATTTGCTTGCCATCTGCTGATAAAGGAAGGAAAGCATCTAAGTAGAAAATGAAGATTTTTTTTCCCCGCTGAAATGTCATATGGTGCTTTAGTAGTTGTTTGTATTGACATTTTTATTGATTGTTATGTAAAGTGTTACATTGCATTGACCTACATCTGTTTTCAATCTAATAATTATAATTTTTTTGGTTTACAAAATATCTGTAATCATTGAAGCCTATAAATAATGTAGCTTGAAAATAACCTGTTTAATCTTAAATAAATGGATAACTACAGCTTTTATTATATGAGGCAAGAATAAGCATATTCTTTTGCTCACTCTTCTCAGCGTATGAAAAAAAAAAACCCAACCTTCCAACAGTCTTTATATTTTCTTTTAGTTAAAATTTCTTCTTCTTCCTGAAAGATAGGACAGAGTCCAGGAAAAACCATACATTCCCAGCATAAAAACAAGCAAATAAACCTGCCAAAACCTTTCTGCTTAGGGGAAAACAGATATGTGAGCTTTCTGGGCTTTTACCTAACTGCCTCTAGGAGTCTTTTTTCACCAGCTCTGATGGTTTGTGCAGGCCAAGAGTTTGTTAACTTAAGCTTTGATGAAGCTTAAGTATTGCAGCGGTGGCTAAAATGTGCTCTTTCATGTGGGGTATGAGTGTAATTGGCCTGGATGGGTCAGGAGCTGATTCTCCCTGGGAGTAATAATAATTAGTCTTTAATGAAAGTTTATTAGTTCTTTTAGTTGATACTTCTTACATGCTTGTTAATCTTCATGAAGCATTTAGACTTTCTCTCATTAAAAATGACATACCAAGTACAAAATGCAGTAACTTCTCAATAGGTATATAACTTCCATAGATAATAAAAAATATTTTCCATCAGTACTCAAGAACATGGAGCTTTGCTTATTTAAATAATTAATAGTAAATGCTCATTTCACTCTTAACTCACCAATTTTTATTTCATATTGACAGGTAATTTTTTTCAGTGATTTCAGTGATCCGTTTTGAACAGATAGTGCTACGAATGCCCATGAGATGTGTGCTTAAACACAGATTATGCATTTATGAAAGTTGTGACCGAATTGTTGATTTTCTTTTAAAAAAGACAAACACGTTTTTTCTCAACGCAGCAATTGGATTATTGAGTTGTTCGAAGCGTAGCATATAATGGATATACCAAAGAATATCTATACGTACTTAAAGTGAAAGTATTGTGGAAAATCACTACGTGTCTGATGTACTGTTTCCCCTTTTATAAATATCTGTTTTTCTGACAATTGGTATTCTCTCTTAAAATGACCTGAAAAGCAGATGAATGGCATACAGACCTGTTAGCACATGCCTTCCTCTCATTTCTGAGCATGGTTACCTACAGTTTCACCTGAAAAAATTAAACAGTTATGTAAATAGCAGGTTTTCCAAAATGTGCAGTTAATTACCATTCTCCATTTGGAGTTTACGCCATGCAGAAAGCTGTTCCAACAGTAGCAGCATTTAACAGATGGACATTTGTTACAGATGTACTGACAGGAATTGACAGCTTTGACAGCAAGAAGTCCTGAAAAATAGGAGGAAAATTCAGATCGTACTAGGGAAGTAAGAGCTTAGGTAGATGCAGTGCTGCTGTACTGCTGTACTGGCTTAGGGAGGGCCTTAGTTAAGTATTACTACTACTGCTGCTACTACCACCTTCGCTATTTGGTCTGCCATGTGTTTTCCCTTTGTTGGTTTTTTTTTTTTTTTTGGTCCTAAGCTTCATCCCATGTAGTCAGTTTGTCCTTGTATTCTGTTTCTTTCACAGATTCTACATTCCAGCACAGTAATTCTGGACTGACGCTGCATCTAATGGTCCTATTGGTTTTTGTTTTGTTTTTATTTCATTCAAGACAGCTGCCCAGAGAGGTTGTGGATGCCCCATCCCTGGAGGTGTTCAAGGCCAGGTTGGATGGGGCCTAGTGTTAGATGGGGTCTAGTATTAGATCTGGAGGTTGTGGGCCTGTCTGTGGCAGGGGAGTTGGAGCTTGGTGATCCTTGAGATCCCTTCCAACCCAAGCCATTCTATGATTCTATGATCAGAACTCTAATATTTTCATGTTTGCAGATACTAATTTTTACAGCATACACTGGGAAGTGTATGTCCAGATTATTTTTATCCTTTCAAAGTGGTTGTTTTTTTTTTTTTTTTTTTTTTTAGTAGGACATATAATTCTGTGTGGCATCTGAAAATGTCCACATTCATTACATATATGAAACGTGTATTGCAATTAGTAAAAATATGAGCATTTATGTATGTTCAAGTATGCTGATTGCAGTAAGAAAAAATTACTTCACAGTACCCAGGAGGATATCAGCTATTAGTCTGACACTGTCTAGCAGAAACTGGTAAACTCGATGTTGATAGGCATATTCACGTCATGGTGTTAACAGCTGTTTACATACTTGTAAGGTTAATGCGTAGCTTGGTAAGCTGCCTAGGAAAGAGATGAGAGTCTGATCGATGGGATAGGAGGAGTCGTGATCTCTTGTCTTAGACAAGCTGTATGATTTGGGATGAATTCAAGTTTTTCGTGGTTCTGTTGATGCATGTGTTTATTATATAGTAGCTTTCAAAGAACATAAAGATTTATGAATATTAGCAAATTTCTTAGGGAACGCTGGCTGTGAGGTAGTTCAGAATAAAGAAGGTATGTAAGTAATATCTAAAATGCTGTATGTCTGGTATACACTTCTTGTCTGTCAGAGCTGTTCCTTCACTGACGATTGGACTTACTGAGATATTACTGCACTTCTGGCCATTACAGCCATTTGTGTCAGGTCAAGGTGTTGTGCACAGCAGATATACGTGAGTACTGGGTCTGTATAAACAACATGCTCCTACCATGGGACTAACACAGATCCAGAGGAGTGGCAGTGTCCTTCTCAAACACAGCTCATGTGTGATTCCTCCTCTTCCCCAGCATGAGAGAATTAACTGCAACTGTTTATTTTCAGCACATGGTTGATATCTTTGTCTGTCTGTCTTTAGATCAGCTGTGTCTTGTTAGAGACTTTACTCTTGAGCCCTGAGAATATCACTCCCCCTTTCATCTCCCTGCCATGTAACTGTGGTTTGTTAGAAATGACCGAGAAAAAAATGTAAACTTAAAGAAATGACTAAGAAGTCTATAGCCAGTGTCAAATGCAGGAGAGGGGATTGACTAAATCAAGGGTGTATGTAAAAGATTAGTCTGTGTATTGTCAGATATATTTACATTATCTCTCCAGATGACGAAAGAAAAACTTCACAGTTGTCTCTACCCTTTGAGATATGTCATAAAAAATGTTCCAGTCTGAACTGTTCTTGTTAGACTTAGGTTTTCTCTTTGTCCTGTGCAAAGGCATAAGAGTGTGGTATTCCCAGCTCTATATAGTCCCAGAATATACCCATATACTGTATAAAATACCCTTGGCTATATATACAGCATGTGCCATATTTATATGGACAAACTTAGTTCAGTTAAGAGGCTGTAGGGATGCAGCTGCAGATGAAGGAGATGTAGCAACAGCGGGACTGAAATTTGAGTTGTTTGTGCTTTCTCTCCCCTTAGTATCTATGTTCCCAACTCTGTAAGAGTTACTCAAGTGTCTCAACAGAAAATACACATGTATTTTTTTTTTTTTTAATGTTCCTGCTAGTGCTTTCACTGGATCACACTTACGCTGCTGCTGCTGATCTCTTCAGCTGGAGTTCAGCCAAGCTTTCAGAGCACTAATAGCGTCCATAGTCAGGACAAGATTATCAGAAAGCATGAGGTTCTTTTTTTGTTTTTTTTTTTGAACATGGAGCTGTATTTGTTACTTTGCAGTTGTCAAAAGCTTCTCAGCAGGTCTTGGTTTCTACTTACATCGCATTTGTGAAGTGAGAGTTTTTTTCCTTAGCTGACAAAAGCTGTCAAATGTTTTGGTCTATCATGGCTTCTTTCTGAATATTTCAATATAAATAATGAAAGAAAATTGTAAGTATGGTTTATAAATTCATATCCTCAAAATGATAAATCGCATGCAAACTTGATGACTTGAATAACTGCATCTATTTTAACCCACTTGCTACCATTATTTTTTTTTTTTTAGAGATTTTTAGGTACAAAAGTGTACTAGAAACATAAATATTAAAAAATATAAAAATAAAAATAAATATAAAAGGAAAGTTCAGATGTATGCTTTTCCTCATCTGTTAGGATTTCTTTGAGGGCTCTACCACGATCAACATACCTATGATACCTATGCTGCTTTGTTGCTAGTATGACCTGTCTTTCTCACATCCTTTTCTGGGAGAAACTAGTGAACAGTTTGGGTTACCTCCACTAATAATGTTGGAAGCACAAGGCAGTAGGATGGTTTGAGTTGGAAGGAACCTTAAAGGCCATCTAGTTCAACTCACCCCTGCTGTGGGCAGGGAGACCTCCCACAAGACCAGGTTGCCCAAAGCCCCATGCCGCCTGGCCCTGAACACTTCCAGGGTTGGGACATCCACAGCTTCTTAGGACAGTATGTTCCTGTGCCTCACCACCCCCCGAGTGTAGAATTTATTCCTTATGTCTAATTTAAACCTATCCTTTATTAGTTATATGTGACCATCATTTGATAACTTGGAGAGCTATACAGCATTCTGACTACAAAAGGGATAGAAAGAACACCTTAAAAGAGTTTATGAAGTTGCTAGGAAAATGAGTATAATGATAGCAGCAGGAAAAAAGTGTATCACAGCTTCAAAACAGATGGAGTCCTCTAAAGAAACTGTCTGAACATGGCCAGGGAGCTATAAATTGCTTTTAGAAGATACGGCTTTTACTGCAGATGGCAATTTCCCAGTCAGAAAGTGAAAGCCAGAACAGGGGTATGTGCATGCAGAGAACTGTACTGAGTGTGCTTAACATCTTGTGTTTGACATACATAGAAATTTAAACAGGAGTATGAATTCAGAAGGCTAATGTACAAGTTCGGAACATGAAATACGTCTTAGCATTCAGAAATCTAGCAAGTGGCTTTCAGGCATGGAAAATTATAACTATGTACAAAGGCAGAATGAAATTGTAGCACTGAAACAGGGCATTGCCTTTGACTGTCATTTTCAATCACTCTCATATTGAATTAGGACAGAAGAGCCCTCTGTTTCTTTCCGTGTGTCAAGCTGGTGTCATTCCAGAATCACCAGGTCAAAAAGCAGTGATTTCCTTCTGAGCCTGTTGCTCCATTTTGCTTTATTACCCCATCTGACCTAGACCTGATTTCACTGAAAGAGATGAGAGTTTTGGCTTTGACTGGGACTCCTGCTGTTGGAAATGATCTTCATACCCCAGGAAACAAAACTCCCTGAAGTTACCCCATTCCATGGACTCTCAGGGCGGGGCTTGTCTCAGCAGCATGCATGAGTTAGCTGTCTAGGATTCTTGGAGTCAATGCAAATTAAAACAACTGTGAAGTACAGAATGCAACTCGTCTCATCCGAAAAAAGATTTCTATACAGTCAGAGAACTGCATGCTTTTTTGACGTTCATAGTATCAGTTCCATTTCCAATGGCTGTGAAAGAAGCCTGGTCGCATACACAGCAATTAAAGGAGGTGATGAAAATAAAAGGTGTGCCTTCTACGTTCTGTGAATGGCTGTGTTATCAGTGCTGCATGTAGGAAGAAAAACTTTGTTCATCTGCAATAATGACTCCTCTGTCTCCGGAATGTAATTTGTCAGCTAATGGGAAGTACTAATAGAACTTTAATCAAGAAAGCAAGTCAGAGGTTCTAGCTGAAACTTTAAACATTATCTCATGGAATAATTGTGGTTTTCAGTTGTTGTTGTTTTTTAAATATATATGTTGGAGTTTCTAAGGTGGCATTTCTCTCAAAAGGGATTAATACAAGGCCGTTGAAGATGAAAGCTCTTTCAGTACTAGTGTTTGTGTAGGGTAACATGATAGTCATTCTCTGGAAGCATATTTAAAGACATACTAAACTAATGACTGTGTAAGATAAAACAAAAATCAGAGGGAAGGAAAAGATATTTGTGAAACAGAAAAAGGAAGTAAGATAGAAAGGAAAAGTTAACGAGGTTATTTGTATAAGATAGGGGAAGATTATTTCAGTACAGAAAGAAGAGAAAGATCTGTTTCCTCTTGGATGAATTGTTGGAAAGTCAAGAAAGCCCAACGTGCAAGAAAGCCAAGGAAGGTAAGGGAGTGAGGGCTCTGCACAGGAAGCTCTGAGAGGTCAAACGTTTACTTATTAAAGTGGCCCCAAGCCCTTTTTATAAAGTTTTGCAACGTAGATATTTTGGCTTTATTTCTTCAGTCTTCTCTTCCTCTGAGTACCTGTCTCATCTGCGAAGTTTGTCTCAAAGTCCACTAAATAATCTGCTAATGTCCATTTTAAGTTACAGAAACTCTGAGTGATTGTAATTTGCTGCCCATTATACATTAGTCAGCTGTTTAACTCATAAATTAAAACTCTGACCTAACATTCTTGGGGTTATAATACTCAGTGTCATTCAGCTTTAAACAAAAACAGTAGCTGAGAAATCAAGAAATGAAGCACACTTCATCAGGGGTTTGGAAACTGAAAACCAGTTTAGCATGTATTATCTGATTATCCTTGGTAGGAATGACCTTCCCAGGTCAGGTACCTGGATGTATCCAGCAAGTTATGTGAATAGAGCAGCAATAAAAGGCCACTGCACAGCATATTTCATGGGAGTAAAGTGGGTGGTGTTACCTATTGTTCAATACTTTCTCCTTTATGTGCATGTGAAAGTCATTCTGTTACACACAAGGGCTGTACAAATCATACATGCTTAGACTAAACAAAAAAGGAAGCATCTTGACCGGGAATTGAACATTGTATCTGAGTTTTGCTACCTTAGACGTTTGTCGTGCTTCCCAACCATTCTTTATAGGGTGCAGATCATCTGTGGGCTTCCAGCCTAACTGTTTTCTTCCATCTTTTTTTCATGATCTCATTTAGGCATCCTGCACCTTACAGTTGCTGGGATGTGGGATGAATTTCTGGAAACTGTGTGCATGGTATACTGTGGTTGGGAGTTTTGAAACTGGGTTTTAGTGGAATGTATCTAATTGCTCACGCTTAAGTGGTGGGTGTGGATAACTGTTGAAAAAAGAATAGGTTTCTTCAAAGAGGAAGAAAAAGAGCTCCATGACTGGATGCTTATGATTCAGTAACCTTTCTTACATACAGTATCTGTCACAGATCAGAGACAAGAATGGGCAAAAGTCTTGGGCTGGAGGCACTGAGGATTCAGGAATCTCTGTGTCACCTAATAGGAACCTGAGTTAGATATCTATGTAAGAAGAGTCTTAAAATCCTTCTAGAATTGATGAAAAGAGAGAGCTGTCTCCAGAATGCAAATTAAAGCAGAAGCATAATTTCTCATTGCCTCTCTGGTTCAGGTAGCTTGTGAAGATTGCTTCTTAATTTAGGCTTAATTAGATACCTGAACTTAGGTGGTATTGATGACTCTTTGTTACTCTTTCCTAAGTTTGAGGGAATGTAGTGCAAAGAATCCTACAGGCAAAAAGCAGGTGTGTATATTTGAATATTGTTCCAGATCATTTCACGCTCAACTGTACTGACACAGAGAAGTGTTTGTAAGTGAGATAGTTCTACAGAATGCCAAGGCTTGCCTGAAGATGATCCAAGAAAAATGAGAGGCCAGCTCAGAGTGTCGATTAGGGACTCTTTCTGGAATCTTTTGTTGGGCCTAACATCTTTCCACACTGCTTTCTGCTCAAAGATGTCTTTAAGTTTATCCACTCCCTAAGCACCACTCATTCACAGACAAATTAAAACAAGGAAAACCACCTGTTGTTGAGGTGCTCACAAAAGAAGTATTTTGTGTTCATTCCCAACCAGGCATTAGCAGACAGGCAGGGTTTTTGCAAAGGAGAGCTGTCAGGGATATTGTGGTGGGCGCTGCACAGTGTTATGCATGCAGAGCTGTGAAAAGGAAGTGGAGGCGATAAGTATTAGTTCATGGTCATAAGAAGTCCATAAAAGAAAAAAGAAAAAAGAGAAGCAGAACCCTCATCATACTGAAAAGGGCCTAGTCACACTTATCATTCCTGCCAGTAAGACCCTGTAATGCTGAATTTTCCAGCTATGCTTAGATAGTACTTTTTGTACGTTTCAAAACTGTTTTATTGTTAAATTGTGTGATTGACTGCTTTTTACAGTCGATTTAACCTCTTCACCACTGAACATTCTGTAGTTCTTCCCTTTGCAATGTGTTCTTTTTGCATTTCTGAGCAGTGCTAGCAGAAATGTTACTTCACAAAATAAATAAGCAAGTAAATAAATTAAAGGTTATACCTCACTTCAGACATGTTGAAGGTACTGGTGTGGTAATGCTGCTAATTACGTTTAGGCAGCAGAATGTCTCCTAAGTCCTTCAGACGAAGAGAGGATGAAAGGCTGGTCCTAATGGTATCTCTTCTTTTTTTACTTTAAAGGAACTGATGTGTCTCTTGTTTATGAGTTTACGGACGTTTTTATTGCAGCAGGGAATTTCTCCACCCCAATTTTACGGGGCAGCTGTAAATGCTCAGCAGCTGGGATTCTTGCAGCAATATGAAGAAAGTCTTTCTTAACATTTCCTTCTTTATAACAGCACTATGGTAATGGTAACTTTGATTATTTAAATAATGCACGATTTGTTCCATGTTATTAGGTTTTTTTGTTTGTTGTTTTGTTTTAAATGTGGTGATAATATTATTTATCTCAGTTACTCATTATCTTTCTCTCCTGAAGCTAATAGTTGAAAAGCAGCAAACTGCGGCTCCCATTGCTTGTTACCTCTTGCTTTTGTTGTGGTGTGAGAACAGATTGGGTGGAAAAAATGCACTTAAGCAACTAGATCGATTACGTGCATAGACGGTGTCTGTGTCATAAATAAACTTGCTGGTTTATAAAATAATTTTAACAATGTGATACTTGCAAAACAAATAGCAACTGTGGTCAAATTTAGTGTAACGGTGTGTCACAGTGAAGGAAATAAAATTCACCTTTCCGTTGCTGCAGAGGGATAAAGAAGACTCTTCTGGGCCTGGCTGCTGTGGCCCTTCAGGAGGAAGGTGGCCTGTGTGTGGTTTATAAACATTCTGCTCTGTGCATCTTAGTACAGTTTTTACTGTACTTGCAGTGTCTGAGATTAACAGATTATTGAGCATTTGGATTTTTCTGTCACGTCCTGCTTTATTAAGGAATACCTTAAATCCTTCGATGAGGTAAAAGGACTTTGAGACCTCACTTTTGGACAGAGGATGACCAAAAAGCAGGTCTGGGGAACATCTGTGTTTCTTTTCAAATTGACTTCAGCCGAAACAGTTGATAATTAATATATACTCTTTTAAATGTCACAAACCCATCTAACCTAAGATAGTGTTAGAATAGGTTATCTAGTATACTCTTTAAATGAGCACTGTATGTACTCAACTCTCAATACCGTTATTTACAGTCAGGCAAAACCAACAAGTTAGTTAATATGACTCTACCAACGTCCTGCTATCCTACCTGGACAAGGTGTGTCAGTTACTTTATTCTACTTGCTTACCTAATAGAGGTCATCTCTGACAGTGGCTTATAAGTCCAGTCCTAGATTGTCTCCGGAGGGCTTCTCCTGCAGCAGCAACTGAGATCAGTGTCTGAATTACGGCAGCACCTATATCAGTAGGAATATGGAACAAAAGTCAAAAATAAACAAAATAGAGAAACCAGTCCTGGCCGTGACTTATGTATATTCACTGCTGAAGAGTGGTAAAATTGATTTATTTATTTTTTTTGTCTATTTCAATATTTTGATAATTGAAGAAGATAGCAAATTGTAAGTGATTGTCTTTTTTTTCCCTAGTAATAGTGTTGTTGGATATTGGAAGTGATGCACTACAAAGAGTATTTAGGATTTGTCTGTTGTTTCCCCCCTGGTTCCTCTCCAGCCAACCCCCTGGTTTAGCGATTAGCACAGGAGCCTTTCACTCAGTGTTTTGAGCTCGGTTCCCTGGCTGCAGTTCACTCAACCTTGACGTAAATCTCAAATAAGTACTTTGTGAGAGGTTAGCCTTTTGTGCAGGGTGTGTGAGAAATCCTGCCTGACCAGGTTTGTTACAGAAACCAGTGTCAAATTGCTTTGCCCCAAGTGTTTGAATATGAAAGAGGGGAATGGGGGTGGGGGGAATCGTGCACAGAGCACCCTCACTCTCCACTTCCAAGAGGCTAATTGTTCAGGAAACAACAACAACAACAACAACAAAAAAAACAACCAGTGTTTGGACTCACCGTGTTCTTGTGATGATCTGAGGATGTCTGGCACTGTGCAGAAAACTTGTGATGATTTACAGTGCTCAGGTACAAGTGGGCAATGTCAGTCACTGAATCTGCATTCTGTGTGCTGCTTGTTGAGGCTGGTTGCTTTTAATGTAATCTATTTGATCATGCTATTTGCCTTAGGTGATCAACAACCTTTCATGTAAATCCTTGCCAGTCTTATAAAACTAATGGAGAAGGGAAAAAAAAAAACAAAACAACACAACACACCAAAACACCAGAACTGTAGTCATGCCTTCAGTGTTGATGTCAGCAATGTCATAAAGAGGCAGATAAGGTATGCAACCCACCCTTTTAATAAGGAGAACATCTCCTCCCTTTTTTTTACTATTTTATTTTTCTTTTCTCAAGAAAGTTACATCCTTTGGAAATGGAAACAATACATTATCATATTACCTCAGAGCCTTGCGCGTGTAAAGTCTGTTGAAATCACTTTGCCATTCTTCCACATCGCATAAAAGCGAGTTGCTCCCAAAGAGACTTAAAATTCAACATCTGTACTCTTCTGTTTCTGCTAGCAACCTTCCTGGTGATTGCAATTAAGCATTAGTGAAGATCTTTTATGTTAACTCTTTCATGCATAGGAAGTAGATTGACAGGGGTTTGCATAAAAACTTTGGATTTGAGACTGAGGGCTGTCACAAAACATTTGGACAGGTCAACCGGTGTATCAGAGGGTTATAGTAAATGGCAGCAGCATTGCTTAAAGGTAATGAGACCTTTGGCTTGGAAAAACTAAGAAGTGATGCAGAATCTACAGAAAGGAACAAAAAGCAGCCTCTCTCTCCAGGCAGCTAAGGCAAATGCAATCTTCAGCAGTGAAACATTGCACAGAGGCTTGCAGTCTTGCATGAGCTGTGGTTTATTTAATGGACCCACAGACTTCAGAGGCTGGCTTGGAGGTCTCTGAGTAGAAGTGGACAGGAAGGAGGAAGAAGTCTGGAAGGAAGAGGAGGAGTCCTCTGTTTGCTGGGTATTACGTTTAGCTGGAATAGACTGATCATAAACAGACTTTGAAGACCTTTATTTCCTTACTGCTAATTATCTACAAAAGCATTGACAGAGAGGTGCAATCTGAATTTGAGTCAGTGAGTACAATACAAAAACCGGAACATGGTCTGTCAGTTGCCATACACTTGTGAAGAATCTCATATTAGTTGGTGTTGATCCAGAAGGACTGATGTTATACATGTTTTCATTTTTTTTTTCCTTCTCTGCTTTGATTATACGTTAAGAAATAATGTGCTAATTATGGTGAGTTCCAGTAAAAATTTAGTTACAATGCTTTCATGACCACTTTGCGTTTTGTTAAACAATTTCTAAGCATAAGATAATCTTAAAATCTAGTGTGTTGCTTCAGGCTTTTGAGATATCATTTCTCATAATAGTTATCAGTATCATCATTAAAAAAAAAAAATCCTTTCACTCATGAAGCATTTAAACATTAGGATTTGGCACTCAAAATCAGAAAAAGACAAGGTGAAAAATTTCCTGCACCCTTCCAGAGTGCCTGTTCAGGAATTCAGTGATTCACAACAACCTGACCTTTTTAACATGGACAGTACATTTGAATGTGAGATATACTTGCAGAGTTGCATTATCAGCCCATGAGGAATATAGTAGTCTTGATCATATTTGCTCTTAGTTCCTCATGGATCTAGACTAGGTGCAGTGTGTAACACAGGTTTTCTTGCTTGCTTAGTTTATTAGGTTGGACCCCAGTTCTGTCTACATGTTTTATGGAAATAGCCCAAATGAGTTATATGTAGCCAGGAGAGTCTTGGAGCAGGGTCAGTGCTCTGATTGCAGGAGGGCTGGGAATCCAGATAATGTATATATATTCAAATCTTATTCCTTTTGATGCAAGACTTTCATCTTCAAATTGTTGGCTGATTGCCATTTTATTATCTGACACTTGTATGTTTGCCTTTTATACAGTTCTTTTACCTTTACGTTCCTTCTGAAACCCTGTTTTCATTATTATGTTTTTGTGTAGGGAGCTTTCCTTGTTGCTTGTATATTTCTTTTCTTCTCAAATGCTTGTTTTTCACTTCCCATCTTTTAAAACCACCTAATTAATTCCTAATAGAGCAAAAATGCATTAACACCTAAAACCTCTTGTGTTTTTTTTTTTATTTTTCCTTTGTTTGCACTGTATCATGCAGTCACAGCCCCCATGGTGTTACGTACCACCCAGGTAAGAGGACGCAGTTCTTGGAATAATAACATACATTTTAATTAATTCTGTATTGGAATTGAGGAAAAATAAATAGACGTTGGCTACTTGTTTGTAATAGATCAAATAATTGAAAGCCTTTTCCAGACCACGACAGTAAAACTGCAGATGAAAATTGTCTTACTGTTGGGATAATTAACATAGTATTTGATGTCCAACCTGACTGCCTTTCCAAAGCTAAGAATGTTTTTTCCTGAATGCAAGCTGCCATTGAGGACAGAAGTGTGTGCTTTGGGAATCTGTTTGGAATGAGCTATTAATCCAGAGGGGGCTGGGGCTGCCACCACTGCTATCTGTGAGCTCAGGAGAGGGCTTTCTTTGGCGCTGGGAGAGGGTCTCCTGGGTAGACCTCCTGGTCCCGTTCTTTTTGGTCTTCATCAGATCACAATCAAACACATCTGCAGCAATACTCCTCTCGCAGATGGAGTGCCTTGAATCATTTTCAGATCAGGCTTTGTAGCCGAATAAAACGTACCAACTGTTCACAGATTTTTTCATAGGAATTTCAGATTTTTTTTAGATTTTTTTTTTCCCTTCCACGCTGAAGTCATTTCACAGTCTTAAGGTGAAGTGGCTGTACAAAATCCAGGAATGCCCTTGCTATAAAACACTTGCAATAAATATGAATTTAAAATGCATGAAATGTGTATAATAAGGCATGCTAATTTACAAGAGATTGTGCTTTATTAAAAAAGGAGTGGAATGAGGCAAGCGAACACTAAAGCATAACTTAAACGTATTCATCAACATTGTAATTAAGCTTTTTCTGTTAGCAAGTTGAGATTTCCTAACTGTTAACAAGCCAATTGGAGCTGCTGAACTTCAGTACATCAGCAGTCCAAGCGGGATCAGGAAGAGCTGTTAATTAACCCTGTTGAGTAGTGTGGTGAGAGCTCAGCTACTGGCAGCTACTCAGGACATTGCCGCTGGTAGCTTTTGGCAAAGGGCAGGCTGTTGTTTGGCATGCATCTGAGGATCATCACAGAGAGAGGAAAGATGGCTGGAACCAAAGGCTGGGATTTGCTACCAGAACCCGTGGCTGCTTTGCTGTATGTTGGGTGAGAATTCCTTTGATGCAGATACAGCTCAGTTTGAGGGTCTAAAATTGTAGATGATCTAAAAGTAGGAGCATGGTTTATTCTGATGCTGTCTAATATTAGTACAGAATTTTTAGGCCTTTTTTTTTTTTTTTTTTTTTAATGGTGATATTTATGGTGTGTCTCAACCAAAGATTTGTTCCTCTCTGAACCAGGCTGTAAAGCAGTGCTACAGATGATGGCATTAATTACAGTATGAAGACAGTTAAAACCTCAGTCCAGCCTTGTTCACCATTTGTAATGTTTTTTTATTCTGTGCCTGAAGAACAACACAGCACAGTGACTAAAGATAAATAGTGCAATATTGTAAACATCCTGTAGACGTTACACTGCAATGGTGCAAAATCATTAGGATGGCCACTTAGTGGTACCATCACTGGTGTTCAGCTTTCATGAATACATTAGAGATAAGTTTCTTTTATATTCCATTGTGGTTATTGCAGTCTGCAAAGGAAAATCTTTCCTACGTCAGCCAAGTATTCTGGGTAGGTTTTTCCTACAAATAGGAGGGGTTATTTTGTCTTAATTATTTTTTTTGTTTCATACTTGATGCTGAGATAAGCTGCGTCGTTGGGAGACGGTTTATTTTCACTATGCTATATGCTGGGTGTGACAGGATCTGAACTGACCAGGGCTTTTTGGTGGACCTCCCAAGCAAAGTGTTGGTCAGCGCAGGCAAGGAGGGCTTGGTGCTCCTTGGATGACTGTGCTGTACATACCCACCGAGTGCTGAAATTGATGGCATTCCTCCCTCCCCTACGCTGTCTGCCTCCCTGAAGCTTAAGTTTCAGTATGCTTTCAGAGTGCACAATATTAGCTGACCTTGACTTTCAGCAGCTGTTAAATATGCATCTCATTTGCTGGTATTATAAGTACAATCCTAGGAGTAAATCTGCAATTTTTTACAGAAATCTAGAGACTTGCTGAGCTTATTTCTGAGCCAGGTGGAACAAACCATAATCCCAGTGTTCAAATTTATAAATTAGTGCTTTTGCCAGTTTGAAATAACTGGATTTCTGTACCCTTAACAACTGCTACACAAAGTTGCTCAGACTTTAGAGACTTCTTGACAAAACTGAAAGCCAGGATGTGCTCTGTGAGGTGTTCATACTGCCAGGGATCAAACAGAGGGATCATCCCTGAAAATTTAATTTGGCTGATCTCTTTTTTATCACTATATAAGCATTCCAGAAAATTATTTTTTTGTTGTTGTAATTAATAATGCTAAGACCCTTACAGCAAGAAGAAATCAGATGTGTGTCTGAGAAAACTTCAGCATCAGGTTAAATGTGAGGCAAGGAAGGAAGGATGACAATATACTCATTTTTTAAAGCCACACTGAATAACTCCAATAATTAAAGATTTAAAAATCTTTTATCAAATCCCAAGTGGGTAGATTACAAAAATAATTAAAAATTACTTATTAGTCTAAACAAATATGCATAATTTCAATTATTGGACTCGATTTATTCTATATTGATCTTTGTTTTTAATGTTATTTGTATTAATAAGTAATCGTGAGAAGCTGAAATTTCGTGCCAGTGGTTAACACACTTGGCATTTAATATGTTAGCTGCTTAAAAATGGTGCTCATGTAATCTGCATGCATGTGAGTATTTATCATCTCACATGTTTTAACAGTTGATTTGGGTTTGTTCCATTCACTAACCCTACTATAACTATTGTTAAGCATTGCACGCTAGGGTTTCAGTGCACTGTTTAAGTGCCCAAGATCCACCTGTCTCTTTAAGCTTCTGTCTGAGTTTGATAAATTCTTTGGTATATAAATGGATCCTTACCTTGATGCTGTATTTTTGTGTTTGACTATTTGCGAGTAGTAAAATGAAGATAATCACACATTTCCAGCAGGAGTTTTCATCAGAGCATCTACCATGAAAGTACCCATCAGAATTGCTACAATTAAGTAGTTTGCAGATATATGACACTGCTGCTTTGCTTTTCCTTCCAGTGTCTTTCTCCTTACTAAAAAAGAGAGACTGGACTGGATAAGAACCCTCTTTTCTGAAAAGTTCTTTAATTTTTATGATTTTGTCAAACTTTATTATTCACTTTTAAAAGAAATAGGATTGTAACACTGCTGTAGGACACACAGAGGTGGCTATTTCTGTCCTCTGTATCCTTAAATCAAAGAAGCTACTAATTTTGGTAACTCTGTTCCACCTTTTAATGAAATGTCCTTTTAATGAAGTTTTGAGCCACTCACTAAATTGGGTTCTATGCACGTGGATTTGTCCAGCCGGTTTGTCACAGACAGCAGCATTCCCCATTTTTAAAGATGCATAAGGTAACAAAAATAGACAGTACTGTACAGGCATAGTAAGTTGTAGAGTGCTTGCTCATTGCAGTGCCTCACCACTAATGTATATAAATACCTACTGCAATTGAGCATGACATTTGTAGAGGGATCAACTCCAAAAACATATTGAGTGTACCTACTCCAGTTTCTCTTTACATGTCCCTCAAGGTGAAGATGGATGTTGCGGTCTGTCATCCTATCATCACCCTGAGCTCCTTCCTTTGTCTTAAGTGCTCTATTTCCTTCTGTTTTCCTGCGTCTTATTTTTAAATTTCTGTTAGAGATTAAACTCTTTTAGAGGGAATTACTCTGTGTGTCTTAGGGATAGATAATTAGCTGCATCTCTACATAGAACATATCTCTCAAAGGTCTGCATTGCACCCTAGAAAATAAAGTTCTCTTCTTTTTTTTTTTTTCCCTGACAAGTATGGGCCTCTAATAACATAGCTTTACTGAAAGTGACATATTTCTGAAATATTTAATAAGGTTCATAACGCTTCTTTTCAGATAATCACTGAATGTTCTGATGAGCTTAAACTATCTGTTGTTCTTTCCCATTTCAGCCACAAAAGCTTGCCTTTCCCAGTTCATTTGATAACTCTCTATACAGGAGTAGATTACAGAAACAGAACCATCTTGTTTTGTATACTTATGCTATTAGCAGATATTACATGTATTAGCCAAAAGATGAAAGGTCTTTTTAGTCTGTGCTTAAGGATGATGATATCCTCTCTAGGAACCTTCTATAGGCTGCTTATCTCCATGGATGCTCTGTGCTGCTTTGTATCATGGTAAGTTTATATCATTTGACCAGATAAGCTTTTTAAAAAGAATGGTAGTGTAAGCATACTTAAATATTTCTATCTCACAAGATTAGTTGCACTGTGTTTTCTGTTATAGAATTGTTGAGAGGAGAAAAAAAATAGCTGAAGAACAAGACAAAGAAACAAGTATTTAATGAAGCAGTTTGTCTCTTGGTCTGTTTTTGTTCTTGTTTCAGAAATGTAAGAAAGTAGGGTACTTCTGGCTATTGTGAGCAGAAAAATTTGCCATGACTGCTCTTGATTTCGATATATGCTTTGTTTGTTTTCTTCTTACCGCACTTTGATATAGAATAGTTTACTCCTGTCTTTCATTAAACTGATGCTGCCTTGTATCCTATTGCCAATATCATGTACAAAAGAACTGCAGCAAGAAAAGAAGTCATGCCTGACACATCTGATAGTATTTCCACATTCAAATGAAAGCTCTGAAAATCCCTGATAGTTTATTAGATAGTTATGTGTGGGGATATCTTCTGCTTTCACACTGAAGAGCTTATTGTTAATGAAGTATGTATTAAAGTGGCTGACTTGATCATCTGTGTTGCATTGATTTAGGCATGGATAACTGGGTAACCAAAACCTGCTGGACCGGCTTGAAAAATTAATTATTGTCTACATTCATATGCTACCAATTTTCTAACATAGAAGAGGCTAAAAGAGAAATGAAAATGTAAGAAAAAGAAAAGTAGATAAGGAGAAGCTCTTTCACACGGAGCAAGACTTTTTTAACCTACTTTTGTTTTCATTTAGGTTTGTTCATTATCTGTATAATTTGCTTATTATTTGCTTCCAAATCACCTCAGCTGAGTAAATGTCATGTGAAATATTGTATGGGTTAATCAATAATAGCATGCAAACAGCTATTACCTTTCTGGGCACGGTGCTTGAGTGTACATTGCAGAACAGCTGTCAGGCTGCTTTGGAAGCTTCTTTTTCCCAAATCTTTTCACAGAAAGATCAGGGTATCTCATATAGGGAATATTCTTTTATTAGAAGTTGAGTAAAAATAATGATTCTCATTTTCCTCTCATTTGTTTCACAGATTATTTTAGATTAATTCTTCTCTTTTGTCAGTAGGTTTTTATGGGCTAGGTATTGCTAGTTAATTGAATTTGTGTCGTATTACATCTGATCCTGAGTTTGGATATCTAATCTAATGGGGAAAGTGGTAATCAACTGAAATCTACAGGAGTGACAATTCATTTGGTTGGTCTGCTTTTCTTCCAGAAGTCACTGAAAGTGGGAGTGTTACGGCAGCTTTCAGATCTGTCATGGCTTTTCTTATTTCTGTGGAGAGAGCGGGTGTTTATTTGTATGCCTGCTTTTAATGTTGCAAACTGCGCATGTTGATCATTTCTCTCATTTTCTCTCTGAAGGACCTTACTCTTCTTCCTCCCAATCCTAAATATCTTCATATTTACTATCATCATTCCTGCCAGGCTGTGTGGGAATGTGAGTGCCACAGAAGCCATGATAGGGCGCGGGTAGCGAGGCAGAAGAAGATCTGGGATTTAGGACACTTGGGATTTCACTGTAGGCTGAGCTGGATCTGCAGCATACTGTCTTCACAGAGCTGTGTTCCGTCTGTCTCTGGTAAATGGTATGTGGTTGGCTTTCACATGCTGACAAAAAGCATTGTTGTAGCATTGCGTATCATCAGATCTGCCTTTGCTACTGGGCTTAGTATTGGCTAACGAACCAGCAGAACTTGTAGTTCCAGTATGGACGGTTGGATGCTGCAGTTAAGCTTTTCTTGTTGCTTTTTTTATTCCCTCCCTCTTTATCATTTGAGGGTGGAGAATGTTTGTTTCTTTAACTGGCATATTATGATAATAGAATCAAGAGATAAGATTTAATCAAGGTACATAATACAAATACATAATAAAACAGTAAAGCTTTATAAGTAAGGCCCTGTTGGTACCTTGGCTTTTTGAACTCTGCTTTATGGTGTGTTTTCATATGATGTAAGCTTAATGCTCTTGTTCTTGGTAGAACTTCTGAAAGAAAGATTTTTAATTCTTCTTTTTTTTTTTTCTTTTCTTTTTTTTTTTCTGGAGCTAAGGTTGTGTTTCATGTTAATAATGAAAGTGAAATGAGATGGATATCTCCTGAATGAGGAAAGAGAGTACATTCACCCATTTTCTTTATATGTTATCTTATCAGTGTAGGATTTTGCTTATATACACTGGAATGAGATATATCAATTATAACTGTAATTTATCACTGTCAGCAGCCATACTGCACATTTCAGAGCCCAAATACAGGCTACTTCTTCTGTAGTCAACCACCAACTTGAACTGTTAGCTAGGGGCAGAGTATGAGGCAAAAAAGCCCCAAAGCAAATGGAACCAAAGGTTCAGCAGCAAGAACTCCAGATTGTGTCCCATTCCTCCTAAATTCCATGTAAAGCTCTTGTCTTGAACGAGCATGTTCCCTGTCCCTTATGACAGAAAGGGATGTGGAAACAATTACTCAACATGAGTCATAAAAGAGATAAACCCTGAAAGACAGACAAAAAAATGTTTATCCTGTGCTGAGCCACATTAGCCCAAGGCTGTGAAGTCTTATTTCCATGTCATGCCCTGATTCTGAACTGTTTGTCTGAGGCCCTTTTACACGCAGCTGCTGAAAGTAAAAGGTCACAGCACAACGGCTTTAAAGAACCTGCTTCAGTCGTATAAAAGTCGCCAAAGGAAATGGGAGAGCGATTGGTCTGATTTGTTGGGAGAATTAACCTGCCTGGTGCAGCATCTTCACTAGCAAGAGGCTTTTGATGAGCTAACTATATGGCATGTTTTCCTCTAATTTAGTTGATTAAGAGAATGACTATTGTGAAAGATTGTTTTTCCACCAGTGCTGTAAATGTAGTGATCTTAGCTCTGGATTTTTTTACAATTAGTTAGCCTTGTTCTCTTGCAGAGAATTAAGAAAAATTGCTAATCGTTATGGACGTGTCAGCTTGTCCTGGAGCTTGGAAAGATGAGGGTTTTTTTTTTTTTTTGTTCAAAGCTGAAAACATACCAGAGGAGTGATTTTCTCACTGTTCCCTGTGTGGTATTCTACCTTTAATTTGAAAGTATGACTAAGTCATTGTGGATTAGGCTTCCCACTCTGACAGTTATTCTTTATGATGATAAAGAAAACTTTCCTGATGATGATAAAGAAAACTTGCTGAGAGTCTCCTTTGTGATTTTTCAGTCCCTAGGCAACCCACACATTATGTTCTTGATGATCTGCTCTTGTGTATTCTGCTGTTTCCATACTGGCAATGGAACCTTTTCTCTTATTGAAAAAATAATATTTCTACAACTAATGCAAAAATTAATAAGAACTAATTAAGGACAGGATTCGTTTTTAATTTTTAATTTTTCAAAAGCGTCGATTGTATATCTTGAAGTGGGAAAAATTGCCCAGTCTCTTTCTGCTGACTGGCTGAGACAGACTTGCAGATGCCTCTTTACTACCTCATGCTGCACACAGGTGGGAGCTTGTGTGACTGCTTGGTGTGAAAGGATCTTCTTGATGGAAGTATCCAACTTGTCTTTCATATGTTAGTGCACCCTTCTTTCCAAAGAGCTTGGGCCAAAGCGCCATGAATAATCCATAGATGGAGAACAGTACTAGGAGATGATGGGAAATATGCAGGTTATGAGTTACCTCTCGCCACTGGCTGTAAGGGAGCCTAAGGCTGTGCTACTGAAGCTCAGCAACAGAAGTATCGTCATGCTGGGACGATCTTTTCATCTGAAACAGAAGCAATTAGAGAGCTTTAGGTTAAATACAGATTTCTGTTCTTCCATATGGCGTTTGTTTGCAAAACTCTCACAGTGTGTCATTAGACACTGATATAACTGTGCTGTAGTTTTGTTGAGCAGGTCATGCATCCTCCAGCAGCATTTATCTCTGCAGTTTATCAAGGTTACTTTGTGCTTGATAAGAGTTATTACTATCAGTAAAGTTATTTCAAGAAGAGAACCAATTATATGAATTTATACTGTGCTGTTATATATGCCCATCATGTATGCTTTTTTTTTCTAGTGATGCATCTTCACAACAAACCAACCATTAGAATTTATAACCCTGATTGTAATGTTCCAATCTAAATAAAATCATTTTTGTAACTATATGAGCCATAGCCTATTAAAAAAATGAAATGCAGTAGTACTGATCATGAGCTGAATGAAATTTCCATTCTGTTGAGAAAGGAGCTACGTGAAAACTGTTCCTTTTTTTAGACATGCTCAGATACATTTTCCTTGTTTAAGAATGATGAAACAAATATTGATGATGAGCAACAGCTTGGAAGAAATTGAAGATATACTTGTGAAATAGAACATGATGTGTGCTGATGCCTTGCTTCCACCCAAGCCCTTTATCCAGGCTGAATTCTCAGCTGGGGTCCAAAATGCTTACACAGATATTTACCATAAGATGAATGCCTGCTTAATTGTTAAGTATGTTAAGTTTTAGTATATGTTTGCTAAGTAGCATCGTCAATTAGGACAGTTGGTCATTATTACAGCGAGGAAATGAGATACTTATGCATCAGTGCTTAAAGCTCTGCAAAATTCATGTTATTTTTTGGTGAAAAGTGTGGAGAAAGGAGATCTTACCACAAAATCTTGCTGACTATTTTTACTGTGGATTTGACTTCTCTTTTTACTAGTGTTTCCCCAGGGGTAGTTGCGTATTTGCTTGGAGTTTTCTGCTTGCCTTTTATTTTGAACTTAAGAAAAGCACATACACACACACAAAAAAAACCCAACATGTGGGATTATTTTTAAGAAATGCCTATGCATCTCTCCTTGAGCCTTAGCAGATATTCGAGTTTTTTGAAGTTTTTTTGTCCTTTGGAAATGTCCTGTGAAGCTATTCTAGGGCTTAAATTTTTTTGTGTTGTCCAAAAAAGACTAATAATCAAAGCCCACTTAGATTTATACCTTATGCAGTTTAGAAGATCTTCAGAATGGCAACATAGTCCCTTTTGCAGTAAGGTTACACTTTCTTGGCCAAATGGCTGATGAGAAACCTGCTAAGGTAACTAGAAATGTAATTCTCAAGGCTGTCTTTATTGAGCAAAGCTCTACATCCTTTGTGATCACTTAGATTTATTTCTGTAAAATTTGAATGAAATCCAGAATATTGTCTTAGCGATAGGTATGACTCCAGCCAATTAACTCAAGGGTACTTTTGAAAATTAGAGTTGCTACCCAGAGAAGGCACAAGTGTGATACTTGTCATGTTCAGCCCTATAGCTAGATCTTGATCTAATGATGTTTTATAGGTAGCAAAAATGTCTAGTTCTGTCTTCAAATATTTTGAAGGTAGATATACTTTTGCAGAGACCCTTCCTACCCCCATTTCAGTCTCCCCCCCAAAATCTGATTTAATTTCATATTAACAGACTTGAGGAACAGAAAGTTTCCTAGTCATATTTCTTACATTGGTATTTATGGTTATGGAAGATAGCTGTTAGTTTTTGACAAAAATAGAGATAAACTAATCCAGAAACTGTATTTTAGTGGTATCAACTGATAAACCACCTCTTAACTGTAGTTCATAAAACTGGAAAACTTTTGGCTTTGTAATATTACAGAAACGAAGGCTTACTATCAAAGCATCAGTGTTTGCTTTCACCTTATAAGATGTTCCTTCACTTAAATCAGGTATTAATGAACTTTATTTTAAAAGTGAAACATGAATAATAATTTTTAAGTATTTAATCTTCCCATCCGATCTACCAGGAGGTATCTGGCTAGATTTGGTGACATAAGGGTCAAAAGATAAACTGTAACCAATACCTCTGTTTATTTTTTTGACAGTGTTAAATTAGCAACCCCTCAGACCTCTTGCAGAGAAGTACAACCTGAGTAATTGAACATGTCACAGGGGAGTACGCTTGGTTAAGCTGATTCCTATTATGTTAACTTGTCAGGGACCAATAATTAAAGCTGAAGAGGGATGCTCATTAGTGTCTACAAAATGATTCAAAGAGTAGAAAGGAAGAGTCCTTCAGGCACACCTGCTACAAACTGACACTGCTTGGAGGGGCAAAGCCAGCCTACCGGCTTGTTTGTCTGATGTGTTAGAGCTACAGCTGTAACAATGGACCACTAAACTAAGAGTTGGAAGGACATGCTCTTTGAGTCAAGCTACAAAACTGTATTTGACTTCTACCTCTTAAGGCTTTTGCCTTAAAGTTCCTGCAGAACTGAATTTGTGGCATTTCTTACACATCTGTTCAACTGTTTTTCTCCTCGGTCCCCGAGTAATCATGTCAGTCATTGTAGCTGGAAGTATCATAATATTAGTGATCTCTCTGTTTCTTTGAACTCTCATGGGTCTGCTTGGATAACCTTGAGGAGCTATAGCACCTTTAATGATAAATGCTGTTATTAGCATATGTTTTTCACACCTGCTCTTCAAAAAATGAGTGTGGGTTGTTTTTTTTTTTTTTGTTTTTTTTTAATATTCCCACCCCCTATGCTATTGACTGTAATACATTAATTTCTGTGAAAAACCAAACAGGAAAATGCTCAGAATGAGGCTTACTTGAAATGATAGTGCTTATCAGAGCAGGAAAACAGTGTTTGTATAGTGATGGTATGTTATTATATAAAAGTAATAAGCTCAAATTTGCATAGAACTTGGAGTTTTTGGGAGGCTTGAGGCTTGGTTGTGTTGCAGAATTTCTTCTTCCATAATTTGAATAATTTCAAATTAAAAATCAAAAATAAACTCAGCCTTCATTGGCACTTTGAGTAATAAAACAAACCCACACAACTTCAAAATGCAGAAAAAAAAGCACTTTAACAAAGACAAACCCTGTGAAACTGATTATGAAAGCTTGATGTCTAACGGAAAACTGAGGATGTGGCAAGTTTCTTGATGAATAATTTGTTTTTGTTCTTTCAAGTTATCTGTAAATGATTTTTATCATGCATCTTAACATAAGTTGTTTTGATTAATTCAACCTGTGCGTTGGGTGATCCCCTCTACTTATGTCGTGTCTTTTCCTATTGGATCAAGTCAACACTTCTGTGCTCTAGAAGAGTCCTTCTTGCTTTAGCTATCTCCGAAATCTTAATGCAGTGAGATTTTGTTAGGGAAAGTTAATGATGAATGTAGTCCTACAGAATCAATTAATAATCATGAAGCAAACTTCAGCCATTCAAATTGCTAGTTCATCTTGACTCCCAGCTCTCCTTTGCAGTGGCTTATAGAAGAACCTCAGAGATCTGCTGGTAGCAGTATCTTTCCTCATGGAAATTTGTTACAGCTCATGTATATTGAGCAATAACAGAGAAATATTTGAAAGTATAGATATTTTTATCAAAAAGCTGCTTCTAACATGTGTCCTGGAGGGTTTTTGTTTTAGAGTCTGCTGCCATCCTAAGTAATACTGCCTTAAAAACTATTAAACCATACATTTAATATTTAAAACTGGGGAGGAAATAGTCGTCAAAAATTCCCCTTAAGTATGAAGTAAAACATTCAGGAATTCTGAGCTACAGTGTCTGCTGGGAGGATCAAAGTGTATATTCTGCCTTTTTGCATGTTCCTTGTTATCTGTCTGAGCTATAAATTGGAGTACCATTGAATCAATTTTTAATAATCTTATTAATCAGCATAGTCTGTATTAATATAGCACTTTAGTAGTTTAGTGCCACTTGTCATTAATTTGGCAGGCTGAAGTTTGCATCAGCAACAAAAAAGTTGTGATCTCTAATAAAAATGGAGATGAACAATCAAGTAATCAGTTTTCAAAGGCAAATTAGAAGTAACAGACTCCCAAATGTAAATATTATGATGACTGCAGTCATTTCTGACTGAGATCTCCAGACTGCAGAGAGGCCTGTGACTTTAGGACCTGGATACATTTTGTTTCAGATTCCCCATTTTGTTGCTAATAAGATAAGCTGCCTTGGGAAATGAATCATTACTTCTGGGTTGCTTGTTTGGCAGTTCAGTGCAGTGAGCTGCTCCCATTGTCAACACAATAAAAAAATATTTATTTGTTCTCAAAGACTTCATGGTAGCTTACTTGGAGAACTTGTAAGCCAGACTGTCCATGTGAGAATAAACACATTCCTTAAGTAGCATTTTTCAGATTGGTTTACTGAAGCATATGCTAATACAAAGTTTGTAAGTAATCCTTAGTCTTGAATACAATAATAATAATAAAAAACCCTTGTGATTAAATTTGCCATGGGTTAATGTGTGCCAGCAGTGTTTTGTTGTGGAGCTGTGGGAGTATCTGTGAAACCTGGAATGTGTGGCCAAGGAGAAAAAAGTAACAGCAATTCTGCTTCTGAGGATGGCCGTTAGCACTGGCTCTGTGATGCAGATATCTAGTAGCAACTTACCCAAATTCTGATAACAACTCAAAAACATGCAATAGGAAATCTGAAAGGAAATGTCTTCCATTTTTCTTACAGAAGGATGAAGAATAAAAATAAAAAGTTTTCTTCAGTGCTCTTTCCTCATGAAAATGGTAAAATGCCTATTTTGAGGGCCTAAAATGTCACAACACAGCTGTGGCTGTCCAAAACCAAAACCTCTGGGAATTTACAGTTGCTTTTGTTCCATACGGGAATAAAAGCAAAAGATCTACCTTTATTTATTGTGAAAAAACAACTCTGTGGATAACTACAGTACTTGCCCATTCATCTGAATTGTGGGAGTCACAGAGTGGGCAAGAGCAAGGATCCAAACCTCAGTTATCTGCAGTGAACCTGGGGGAATTTAGTCCCATAGCTGATGCATTTTCATTGAAAATTATAATCACTGTGAATCCAGATTTTCTGATGAACTTTTTTTTAACTTTACTTTGGAAAAGTCCAGTCTACTGCAGTTTCTGAGAGTCCAGTTGAAGGGAGAGACAGTCAGATAGGGGATGTTGGTTAAGCTGCTCATCAAAGACAGATCATAACTCCCCATACGATGGAAGTAAGGAAAGTCCCAAGTCTCCTGCCTTCCTGACTGGTCCATTACTGACAGGGATGTAACATCTGTGGTGGAAGTTCACCTTCTTGCTTTAGCACAGATTCATTCATCCCAGCGATCACAGCAAATTACAAGCTGTCATCTTTGACCATTGCTGTAAGAAAAGTGCTTTGTGTCTTTGCGAGAAAAGAGTAAATGTTTTGAATTTTACATATTAGAGGAGGAACAGGTGGAAAGTACTTGGAGAAAGAAGCTTGATGTGGTCTGAATTATTATTATTATTATTATTATTTTAACAAAAAAAGACAGTGCTAAGTATCTGAATTAGTTTTTAACAATATTAAATTTAAGAGAAAGAACTGATTGGAAAGAATTGAGGTGTTCTGGAGGATGAGGTAGAGGCATCTAGGAGTACTTTAATATGGATGGCAGGTTACGGGGCCTACCAGCTGCCTTCTCACCGTGGCACTGAGTAGCAGGAAGTGTAAGGGGCACTGCTCATGGTGGGGGAACCAAGCAGAAGGGGCTGGGAGATGAGGCTGATGCAGGCTCCCTGAGATTAATTGAATCAAATTAAATTGTCTCAGCTAATGAGCTAAGCCAGTTATTCTGAACTTGTGATGAAAGGAGGGAAATATAAGAGAGAAACAAGTAACTTCAGGGATACGTTCAAAGTAGAAGATTGTAATTAGGTAGGTAGATTTTTCAGAATGAGGTGAATGAATGTAAATTGCAACTGAATCAGGGTTTTTCATTCATTAGCCCATTCTATCCTATTGCATTCTTAGTGCACAAGGCAGTCACAATGGAAGGGATTAGGGTCACTGACCTTAATTTAGGTTAAGTCTGAAAAAATTCTTGAACATGTGTTCCTAGGGCAGAGTTTACTTGGCTGAAAAATTTCCTTGTTAATGGATTTTTGAGGGGGGTGGGGATGATCATAATTTACAAACTACCACTTTTTAAATATTTGCCTTTTCTGTCCTGTCTGCAGAGGAGCAACATTAGCTTTTGCAGTTGCTTTGTTTATCAGTCATGCCTCACAGTCTTTGCCCTGGAGACTATAACAAGCCTGAGTAGAGATACTATCCTTGTTCTTTTCTCTACAGTAACTGCTCAGTCCATTTAAAGATAATAGGCCATGCCCAGCATGACCAATAAAAAAGGAAAACAACATTTATCTTGCTAGCTTTCTCTGATAGCATTTAGGACCACGCTCTTTGCTTGATCCACAGTCTCAACTCCACAAACAGGCTAAGGAGAGTAAAACATTCTACAACACCTTGGTAACACAAAGATCCATTGTCGTTTGTGCTCTGTGGTCTGAGCCTGCCTCTAAAAACTGTTTTCAGTTGTCTTACTTAGCAGTGTAAAAATAATCCAGCTTTCTCTGCATCCCTTTTACAGTAGAAAATGGCTGTAATGGAAATAAACTGAAATGCAATTAGCTTTCTCTACAATATGGCCTCGTGAGTTTGATCACAAATGGATTGAAATCCAAATCCAGACCTGGCCCTGTTCCATTGCTTCGTGCTTTGTTAGCAAGAGAGCTACTAATGTTTCTAATAATAAACAAATAAATGAATAAGTAAAACCAAAGGGACAAGCAGGAAAGAGCCATGGTTTTTCTGCGAGGCAAATATCTTTCAAAGAGGAACAGAAATGCAGAGCATTATCTGCTTACCTTAACAACAAGGAAACTGAAAGTCGAATTAATTAACGCCGTTAAATTGTTTTCATGGAAAGAAAATACCAGATAGTAATGGCCACCACCCTCCACTGCTAGATCTGAAAGTAAAAGAAAAAGCCAGTTGTGTTGAAAGTCAAAATTAAATGCATTCAAATGAGAAGTAAGGGATATGTTTCAGTAGTGATGACTGGTGTCCATTGAAAAAAGCACTGTTGGAGTGGGAAGGCGGGTGTCCATTTTTGATACTTGAGATCAAGACTGAGTGCCTTTCTGTGAGAGCTGTGACAAATGCAGGGTATTGGGCTCACTACAGAAATAATTGCCTGAAACATAATCCCTCACTTTATATAGCAATCTAGACTAAATGATCTGGTATTTTCAAGGCTTCAAGTTTACGGAATTAAACTCATTCTATCCTCTGGCCTGGTTTTGTGGATGTCAGAATCAGGACAAATTAGGTTTATGCTCACCTGCTACAGAAGTGACTCTGGCCTTCTGAGTTCAGATTACTATGCATACCATACACAATATTACAGTTGTTTTTAGGAAATAGATCTCAGAAGTTCATACGTGTGTAAGCAAAAGAGTCTAATTGAAACCATCGCTGAATGCCCAAGATTGTAAACAAAAGATACTCTGTGTTGGTTTTGCATAAAACAAATTGTAAGGGGAATAATTAATATTTTCTGCTATCGCTTCTCATGAAGAACCTCTTGTTTTGTATTTTTAAACAGTGACTTTAGATCAGAAGCACGCAAACTAGATCTTAAAAGGAAATAAAATCTGACTTTGAGTTTGTTAACACGTCTTTCAGGAATCTTTTTTTTTTTTTTTTTCTGTTAGTGATGAGACTGTGCTAGGTGCTGTACAGCCATAAAAGAAAGCTGAGTCCTGCCCATTTAGTATCTGATTTACTTCAGTTTTATTGCCCATTGCTGGCATTATATCAAACATTTCCTTAGTAGGCCCCAGCACTTATATGAAGCTGTGCCAAGGTTATTCTGTATGTAATCCAGAAAGTCTTTTTCTGCTGCAGGGAAATCACTGAGTTAAGGGAATGATTATTCCATTGTGTTCGGTTGTTGTTAGTTTTTCTTCAACAGATTTGAATTACCCTCTCTTAGCATTATAATTGTTGTTGTCTGTTGTACCTCATAATCATAGCAACACAGCAAACAGCTCATTGAGCCTTCAGGAAGATTTAAAATGCACCATATAAATACATATGGGTGATGATAAAGGAAAGAGAAGAGAGTTGTACTGAGGAAGGGTGGGAGAAGATCAAAAATACAGTAAATAAGTGAAGAGTGTTTCCTGACAAGAGTCAGCAAAGAGAGTGGAATGGTAAGAGGAGGTAGAGGTAAGAAGCCAATTTGTTATGACACGTTCAGACTGGACCACTGAAAGGCCAGATTGTGATCTGCCAGAAGAGGAGAGAAGAAGAAATAAGCAGAAAAATGGAAGAGCGGAGTAAGTTATCAAATACATTAAATATACAAGCTTAAATATAACTGAAAGATAAATTGGAAAACAGAGCACATTTATACTGCTCATTGCGTTAGATTTATTTTGGAGACATGCTTGTAATATATACCAACATGTATTTTCTTCACTTTTCTGTGGTTGGTTGGTTTGTTCATTTGTTTTGCACTGGATGATCAAATTAGTCTTGGGATCAGTAGCTACACTTACTTGGGCAAAGCTACCTTCTCAGTATGATAGAATCTGGGAAATAAATCTTGTAAAAATACAGTAGTTGAGGTGACCAAGTGGGAACTACTAGTAGCATAGTTAGATCTGTTCTTTGAATGAATCTGTAAGGTCCTGTAGGCATTAATAAGACTTTTGGTCTCTTGCTGGGGGAACTGATTATGTAACTGAAGACAAGAGAGTCATGATTTTTATTTTTATGTAGAAGATAATGGTTATGATGAAAAGCATTGTAAAAGGAGAATTCACTATTGCTTTACAGAGGACAGGTGACAGTGGGTGACACAGTAGCTCTGCCGAAATCAAAAATATCATCCGTTGACTGTGTTGGTGAAGAGAGCCATACATATAACGTACATAGATTAAGTTGACTTTTGAGACTTAAATTTATAACGAACAGCCCAAAATTTTGTATTGTGATTTAGAGAATGAGTTGTGCATGATGATAGATATGGGAATAGTTACCTGAAGGGAAAAAAAATAAAACCACCAAAACAGAGAAAAAGAGAAAAGAAGAAAAAGAGCAAGAAAAAGTGTGTTTTGTCCAAAATGAAATTTAATTAAATTGTTTGAAAAAATCAGAAATGTACCTGGTTTCAGAAGCAGAACAGATATAACCTTATTTCTGATTCACATCTATGAAAGGAGCGGTTTTCAGATCAGGTAGCAAAGTTTCTGTTGTTAACAGTTCTAAATACCAGGTTCCCCTCCACTATCTCACTGCTTCAAAGTAAATCTGGAAAACACTGCAGAAAACAGGCATTGGACATGCAAATAAATTGACCTGCTTAATTCAATTGATAGTAATTAATTCTATAGCCCTAAAAATAATGCTGCTGTTCGTCTGCTACTGAGACTGCTGCAAGTCTAATTTTAGGATTAAGACCTCCACCCCTCCTTCAGTCACCATTTGAATGTCACCTCAGGGAGTTGCAATTCACGTTTTCTTGCTCTCACTTTGCCTTTAACGTTTTCAAAAAATATGAAGAAGATTTTCTGCTACACAAAGGCACTTCATTGTAAGGAATAAAAGCACTGCCATTATTAGTAACTGGGAAACGTGATGGTCTGTGGCTCGGTTTGGAGCAGTACCCTGAAGATGAGATGCTGAGCTGAACTCTTGAATTTGTTGAATGTGCCATAAATAACCACAAAAACAAGGTTTCCTACAGGGTGTCAGAGCTGCTCCTTACTGACCACAAGTTAGAACCAGGGAGAGGCAGAAAGATAATAGGAACAACCCTTTAGAATATCTGCTTCTTTCTGAACCTCGACTAAAAGTTCAATGTAAAAGTTTAGTTCCAATTTTGGTTGAAATTTAAGTTGACTTTTTTTTTAATCCAAAAGACTTTCACAACCATGGAGTATAACTGAATTAAATTCCAGGTCATATTACTTGGTATCATTTACTATCCATGTGTTTCTGATGGATTTTACTTACTAAAGCACTTTATGCCCCTTTTCTAACATCGGCTAATCCACACAACATCCCTATGAGGCTGATAAGTAATATCCTCACTTTACAGTCAGAGATAGAAAGGCTGTGTGGCTTGCCAAAGTAAGCAGAATACATTCAGTATCAGAACGGGCAGTAATACATGGGAGTTCCTAGTTATTTATCCTACTCTGGAAAATGTGTAGGATATTTGTTGTGTACGTAATCTGCACTTTGATTCAATGAAGCTTTTTTTCTGGTGTGTAAACCTCCTCTCTTTCTATTGAGGGATTGCATATGACAACCTCAAATTTTTTTCCTGCTCTAAGCTCTGCATAAACAGAAATAAACCATCAAATGCATGTTGAAAAAAATATATCCTTTCTAAAGAAATACCAAACTCTTGGGACCTGGGTTTACATAGGCTGATTATCTACAGGTTGTTCATCGTATTGACAGCTGATACTCCTGTTTTTCTGTACCTTGCTGTCTCCCTTTCTGTCTTCCTTGAAACGAAGTACTTTTCTCCAAATACTAGCAATAAGATTCATTTTTGAATTGCTTTCTGTTTTCTTTGAAAAAAAAAAAAAAAGCCACCAAAAGCTTGGTATTGGATGTGTTTGGCAGTCTGACTTATGCTACCACCTACAAATAGGAATAATGAACCCCAGCAGGTTCTCAGGAAAGTAACTTTGGTTTTGCAAGTAGCCCTTGAAGATAATAGCCCTGTACATGAGGGAGCTCTAACAAAGATGCAAATGACATCTGTTATTCCTGTTATGTGCTGTGTGTGGATACAATCACATGTTGTAATGACTATTTAACTTGTGTTGGAATGCACCATCTACTCTCCCAGCGTTTACTGTGACACCAGAGCCACCTGAAGACACTCCCGTGCCACGTCCCTGTCTGTCCTCCTGTGTGGTTTTTGAGGCTTTGTTGTGAATTGGATCCTTGAAGTGATCTGGATGAAAAATAAACCTTCACTTAATCTGTCTCTTCTCTTTTGCCTCCACCCAGATAACCTCTAGCAGCAAACCTTTGGCTATTTTGGAGTCAGATCATTTTTCTGATCCAGGCATGATGTAGCCCCAGCATCATAGATGGAGGGTGGGGAACAGGGCAGTTAGAAGTTTATATGGCGGGGAAGGAATAGCTTCTTGAGCTATTTATTTCATCTGCCACAAGAAAAAAAATCACATACGGCTGGAGCTCCAGGGTGTATTTTTCATAGTGATACAAATTCAATTTGAATTTTTACAGTTTTGAGGTAGGGTACCCCACAGGCTTTCCTTTGCAGCTTTAAGTGTTACCAGCCCTGTTTTCATCTCCACTCGAGACAGTAAAATTTTTCCAGTAACAAAACCCTATGAAGGTAGACCTAGCCATGACAGAGCAGTATGTGCAGATGCTGGCTGCAAGCAAGTGGCCACAGCCACTGACGTCTTGTGGTTAAAGTTAGGCATGCATTTAGGTACTTAACTGATTTTTTGTCTCTATGGTTTTTGCTTTTTTTCTGAAACTCAGTGTGACTTTTTGTTTTATGGAGCAATATTTTGAATACTAAGAATATTTCCTGCCACTGGCATTTGTGGCAAGTCTAATTTTAGGCCTTGACCACTTAACTGCAGTCTTAATGGCTTTCCTTTTAATAGAACATAGGAACAGCATTGGCTTTATTTTCTGCATCATCAAAGCACTGCACCTTTCTACAGAAACAGTGGCTAGTCTGCAACAGGCCAAAAGCATCCCTCTGATAGTCCATCTGCCGAATTTCACAGCAAGGAGGAATTTCATCATCTGTAGGTAAACAGTACTTTAAGAAAGGAAACCTTTTCTTCCTAGTGGTGGCCTAATCAATAGGGCTTTTAAGTAAATGAAAAAAAAAAAAAATTCCATTGCATTTAATAGATGTGATGTCAAGCCTGAACCAAATGTGCTATTTTTGCTGGTAATACCTTGATTTTTTTGCACTGTGCCAAAAAAAGTAAATTGCCGTCTAACCAGCTAATATAAAGTAAAAATATTGCAAACTGGGGATTGCATTTTGGTTACAGAAACAAGATACATTGCATTTAGGGATCAGGAGTTGCATTTCATTTAATAATAGCTGCCTCTTTTAAAAATCACAAATAATGATAGTGATTAGTTAACAGTAGCAAATAAAACGTGCATTTAAAATTAACCTGACAGGGCATTTTTGTGTCATCCTGACTGATGTGTACAGTCTATTCTTTTAAAAATTCAAGGAAGCTTATTTGAATTGTAAATGGGCAACACATTCATGCTGAAATCTCATTGTACGATAGTGTGACAAATTACAAATGGAATATTGTCCGGGATTCCATTTCTTGCATTTCTTTTCTAGTTTCTGACGCTATTATCATTAATCTGTTTTACAGAAGCTCTATAGCGGATGGTTCTGGACATGGAAAGTACATTAAATGTCATTGTTGGCTATGGCAGGACTCTGTGTGGCTTCAGTGACCTGTGACTTCTCCCATTGGTTGTAATTCAGTACAGTTGCTACTAGTTTTGTGTCCTGCTGTGTGGACTTAAGAGATTCTGGCATAGTTTATGCCTGACAGCTCATTTCATAAGTATTGGATTACAGAGCTTTTGCTAAATTGTGTTAAGAATATCTGAAGAGATGGTGCTGGGATATAATCACATAAAAAACAAAAAGAGTACAAGTGAAACTTAACGATCAGAAGTGAAGTGAATTCTCCTTTAAAGTGCTGGGTGAACTTGCAAAAACTTTGGAGGTGATTAATTACAAACACTTAATGTGCTGAAAGGCATTGCCTTGCAATTTCAGATTTAATGCTTTATCCAATGGGAAAGAAACGACAAGTGACACACGGTGTATTGTTTTTCCCTGCAAGCCATCCTCACTGCAGTGAGGATGCTGATGGTGTTGGTGCAGGGGTCAGGCTGCAGGGTCTGGTGCTTGACATTCATTTGAGGAGAGACCCGAAGGGTATGTGATGGCATAGGAAGTGAAAGAGAGGGAAAGAAGAGGGTAATTCTGAAAAAACAGAGATCAATTTGATTAGATAGCTGCTCCTTCTGCTGTCTCTCTCCTCCCGTCTTTCCTATTAGTTTATTCTATGTCTGTGCTCTTAAGGATGATCTCCTACTATCAGATATTTCCTACTAGAGCTTAAATTGACAAGTTTATGCCAAGTCACTGCAGTTTTGCAATATGCTCAGTGAATCACAAAGGAAATAAGCTTCTGGCTATTTCTGGCTTAAATTTCTTTTGTTGGTTGTGCTTCTTTGGGTACCTCTAATTTCTTTTGTGCTTCTGCATTTTTCAAGGCGGTCAACCCTGATATTCTGCATCTTTGTTTGTATATTATGTCAGACGTCTAGTTTGGAATTTGTGGACTATTAAATTAATGCAGTGGTTATACATTTAAGCAAATATGCTTCTTTTGTCTTTTTGTATGGTGTTGCATTCAGTGAAAATTGCCATGGCCTTAGAGGGCTGCTAATTTCTACAAACTGACGAGAATCTGGCCTAGCACAACCCAGCATAGCGCACTGAGCAGACAACCAATGTGTAGTATTATTTTCATTTGACTGATCTGTCTCGAAATTTCAGCAGGTTTGCTTGCCATGGTTCCATGGCTTCTACTGTTCTGATTCTCTTTCCTCCCATGCTTATTGAACAAAGACAAGGCAGTATCTAATAGATTAAAGGGAAGTCTGGTAACGTGGTTCGTCAGACTAATGCCTTAATCTGTGAGACCCTAGGATCAAGTGGACTCAATTTCAAGTCCTGCCACTATTAATTTAACTATTAGGAATGTTGCAGGTACTGAGAATCTGCATGTGTTTGCTGTTGGGGTAACAACTTACACCTTAACCCCCTCCAGTAAGGCACTCTTTAATGCAAAAATACACCTTCCTTGTTGAGAGCACATTCACAGAAACAATCGTGCCCAAGTGGAGAATGAGTTTGATCTGTTCTACTGCTTCAGGAGATGTAATTTTGCAGCCAGAGTGAGGATGGTGGTACGGTTCAATACAGCACTTTGAGAGCTTTGATACTTGCAGTGGGATGCACTTGTGTTTACGGTGTACGTTAAGTTTTTAAGAGTCTCCCATGTCACCTTTTAAATGAACATATGTCAAAGTTGTTTCAAAAAAAATCAGATTCATGGCATTCCAGATGGTCGAAAAGCAGTGCTACAGTCATGAAAGCTTACAGATGGACATATAATGGGTTAAAACTGGCAACAGAAGCCTAAGAAATACTAATGTGGCTGTAAAGTACTTCTGCCGTAAAGTCCTCTGAATTTGTGCCTGCTACACCCTATATTTAGCTTATTTAAATAACTTCTTGCTATGTGACAGAAGAGTGAGTACGTAAGCATGAGCACGTGTAGACGTATGTAAAAAACCACAGATTTAAACATCATGGGCTCAAATCTGCTGCTTTTCTGCATCCTGTCTGTGTTCACATATGCACTCTGATGTGTCTTTTGCCTGCATTTAGCATATGCGTACAGTAAGATAGCTGTGAAATCTGTACTTTAGCTTTTGATGGATTTTTTTTCTGAAGTCTTTTCAAGGCTTCCCAGATAATTACTTGGCTATTCGCGATTCATGTTCACGAATTCATGAGCAGATGCAATAATACTTATCTGTTTAATGATATACAATATTATTTCCCTTGGGGAAAAAGATATATTTGAAATACTTTGAAAAGAAATAAACAACAAGGCTTGTAATTAAGTGTTGCTATTTTAAGTGGAATTGGTTTGAACCATCAGCAGTCTGTCCTCCTCAGCCTTTAGGAGCTGCTGCACATGATGAAAAGTTTAACTTGTCAAGTATAAATTTAGATGTGGAGTACGGAATATCAAACTCCATGAGTGATAATTATCAGCACCTGGAAATAATTTGTACCAGAGAGTTAAGAAATGAGTTTTCCCTTTCTGCAGATAGGGAGTTTTTAACGTCCCAATCACTGGAATGTTCCCTGGAGCTTACAGCAACATGGCTTGTGGTTCATTCCCACTAGTAAACATGGCACTGAGCAATTAGATTGTCATTAGAAGATGAACATTAGCTTTTTAAAATAGGATTAAGAATAAGCTGAGAACAAATGATCAGCTAATGTATGCAGTTTGTCACTAACTGTATGCTCAGGCTCCAGTGCAGGGCCCATTGAAGGTAGAGGAATGCGTTCTTCGGGGTTTCAATAGCTGCTGGCTCAGGCACACATTCCGATTTTCCTTCAATTTTACAGCATTCATCCTCGAGAACCAGGGAAACTTTATAATTGGGTAAAAGTTGCTCCTCCTCTGAAGTGCAGAATAGCAGGATGTGGTGCTGGAAAGCCTGCAGAGGCAAGAATTAATTTATTCCTCTGACCTGTAGGCAGACTGCCCCTGAAACACACTCTTCTAAGATCGCTCTTCTGTTTCCTTCTTATCTGCGTGCAGATATCATCTAAACAATTTCTCCAGTACCTTCAAAGCTGCATCGTTATTGCCTAGTTAAATATGATCTTTCCCCACTGCTTTAACATTAGTATAAGCAGTACAAGGCATTACCAGAACAGAGTATGTGTGTACATTTTCTAGGTGAGGCTAGCAACACTGCAACATACAAACACAAGAAATATCCCATTCAAAGATGTGTGATTTTAAAATTGCAGAAAACAGAATTACAAACTGTAGTAGTGGGAAATGGAGCAAAAATGTAATAAAGATTCCCATGTTCATAGCCCATGTAAATTGAATATTTAATAGATAAATTGTAGTATTACATCATTTCTGTGCATTTCACTAGAGTGCAAGAAGTAACGTGTTAATGTTTGTTAATTACTTAATAGCACTTTATAAACTATTTATGAAGTTTAGTGTGATCAACAAAAAAGGTTTAATGGTGAGACAGAAAGTTTCTGTTTATATACGGAAAGAGAAGTATTTAACAAGAGAAACAAAGAATTGAAAATAAAATACAGCGTATCTCTAGAAGAGTGCTTGTTGGTGTTTGGTTGAAGGTAAATAAATTAATCCAATATTTCATTATCCGAGAATGATGAGTTACGCAGAGTAACTGAATTACAGGCTTTTAATTGTTACTTTCTTTAGTCTATTATATGAACATTTCATATAATTATGTTTATTAGATAGTATAGATTTAGCTTAATCTAGGAAGTATATAATGGAAATATAATTATAGACAAGAAAAATGGGAATTAAACTTATGTAATTTTCTTTTATTGTACTAAATGTTTCTGCAATTAAAACTCTGCTGAAATTATTTGAGTTTAGAATTTCATCGGTTATAATGGGTCTGAGTTATTAAACATCTGCCAGATTAGGACCATCGTATATAATTTCAAAATCAGAGCCATAAACATCAGAAGAACTACTCATTTAGATACAGTTATTCATATGTTAAAGCATTGGCATGAACAGGCATTATAGAAAGCCTGTTAACTGGGATACCTGAGTTTCAGAAGCACTCAGTGCTGCAGTCGTGTAGTGGTAGATATGCACTGTGTTTTACTGCTCTCATTAAACTGTTAGTGGGAAGTAATTAGAAAAAGGTGGCATATAGAAATCACTTGTCTTCCTGAGATGTCTTTTTTCTTTTCATGTGATTCGGTTCAAATTAGTTTGGGATTGTATGTCTTGGACAGTTTCTGAAATATTTCTGTTGTTGATTTGCCAAACACATCTCTCTCTTTTTTTCTTTCTTCTTCTTCTTTTTTGAGGGGGAAAAAGGGAGGGAAAAAGGGGGGTGGGAAGGCATGAATGAGAGATTGAATTTGGGAGTGATCTTTCTCTTGTTACATGATGCGAAGCATGTGTGGGAAATGTTTTCATCTTCAGAAGTCATTTGCCCCATGCAGAGAATGCTTGAAATGAAAATAACTTCCCAAATTAAAATAGAATGTGTAGGGTTTTTTTTATTATTTATTTACAGACACAGACATAGCTTCTCTTAATGCACCGACTAGTATTTACTAGGGAATTCATTTTATTTGATATTCTATTCTTGTCCAATGTCATATTTCTAAGATACTATTTGATAAACCTTAATGCTGAATTATTTTATCAAAAATATTTGTTCTTCTACTTTATGAACAACTGTTCTTTATATCTCACCCCCTTCACCTCCAGTATTGTTAAAATGTGAAAAGGAACCAATTGGGTGGCCCACCTGCTCCAGGGAATCACAACTACTGTCTTCTCCAATCGTTGCTAATAATTCCATCTTGAATTTATCTTTTACTCCCATTTTAACTAGGATTTCTTATATCTGGTTGAATATTTTTTTTCTGATATTTTTATTTGTGAAGCAGAAAAACAAGTAATTTCATCCAAAACTTTTAGACTCTGATCAATGGAGTTGGGAGCTTGGATGCCTGGTGTTCACACATCTCCACTCTGGTCTGGATGTTTCTTTCCATAATCCCTGAGATGTGTCTTGGGACCATTAGTCTCACTATTTTTGAAAGCCTCTTAGTGCCCGTTATAATCTCCTGAAAAGTGGTCATCCCTGCTTCATTAAGTAATCTTGCTGTCAGTCTTGCCCCAGCTCTGAAATCGATGCTCCGAATTTTGCACTGCAGAGAAGCTTGTTTCTATGGCAGTCTGGCTGCTCACATTCACTGTATGCCATTTCTAGTGCTTTAAATCCTCAGACTTCCTATGTCTATCTGTCCTGGCTCATAGCTGACTTCGGGGGAAAAAAAATTGCTTTGATAAATGCTGAATGTAAAGGATAGTGTTCGATTGAACAAAAATGTTCCTAGATTTACTTATAAACATAACAAGCTAACAATACGTAAAAAATACTCTCTCTGTTTTATAGTTACTGTATTTAAGCTTTATCAGCAAAGCTGTAGATTTTTTTTTTCCCAAAGCAAAGCTTAATACGTAAAAAGTAGGTACAGTGGTATATGGTTATTATCTTGTAACCCTATCAAATCTGGCTGAAGGTTCAGGTTTTCTGTACAGAGCAAGGAGATAACTTCAAAAGCTGGAATAGTTTGTAGTTTGGAGAAGCAGTCAACTGAGAGAACTTAAAGATCAAAGCCGGAATATCTGATTTTAATGATGCAGAACATATGCTTCACCAAAAAACCTTTTGGATTAAAAAAAGTTAATGTAATCAAAAAGAATTGAAGTCTTTGTTTGGATCTGAAAGCAGTGCGTTGAAGCACTAAGTATAATGTCTTATAATGTGGTGTTATTGTAGTTGTGTATGAAAAGTGAGCTAAAACAAAGCTAAGAGGCTGGCGAACCTGGCATTAGGAAACTTTTGTTTTGAAGTTCCAAAATATTTTTGTTGAAGAGCCCTTAAGAATCTTGTTTTGATGAAGAGACTGCGGATGCGGATAGACATAAAAAGCAAGATTGTTCCCTGGGAACTTGATTAACCTTATTCAATAACTGAGAATCCAGGAAGTTCCTCTGGAGAGTTTTCGATTTACAGCGAATGCAAAAAAAGACCAGATAAAGGAACACAGACGTATCTGCAAGAGTAAAAAATTGCCCAAGGGCGGAAAAGTTTCCTTTCGTTGCAGTTTGATAAAGGGAGCTAATGTAGCCCCTATACTAGGACGGAGCAGTGTTGATAAGATCAAATCCATGGATGAAAAATGATATTAAATGAATTATGAATTTAATGAGAAAAAAATTACTGGACGAGGAAGCTGGCTGAGAACTCTGCTTTTCAGTAGCTTCTCAGGGTCTCTTGCAAAGTCCCTTGAAGGCAGTGGAAGCTTTTCTACTGATTGACGTGAGCTTGTATGAGCACCTGTAGGAAAATACAAAATGCACTTGAAAATCAAGAGCATACCTACAGTGTTTTGTTCACACATGTATGTATCTGTATATATTTATCTGTGGATCTTAAGTATTGTATTCATGTCTTCAGCATTGTTGCTCCTTTTTAACATACTCCGGAAGCACTGGGTTGATTACATTTCTCACTTGCCAGAAGCAATCAGTTCTTGCCAATGTAAGAGTTTACTTTTTTTCTTTCTTTTTTTTTCTATCAGGGCTGGCATCTCTTTTTCTGATATCTCTCATTTATAATTCAGTGTGACAGTGCCATTGTATTTTTGTTGCATTTCACTCTTTCCGATGTGTTTCCTGGAAGATGTTGGGAGGAGAAAGGACTGCTCCTCTTTTCTAAATCTAATAATGATAACACTTTGTGTTTTTTTTTTTTCACCCTTTCGTTAAATTTTGATTGAGACCAGTCCCTGAGTAGTGTAAACAATCAGAGCGCTGTTTGCCTTGACAAAACCAGGCAGAAGCATACAATCCAACTCTAGATTTTTTTTGGTCGTGTCATTGGATGCCATGCCTGTTATGCTACCGCTGTTTTATTTTATGTGATACTAAACTCAATGTGTAGCTGGAAAAGCTCACCAAGGCCAGTCAGACAGAAAGCTGGTCAAAGTATTAAGAAATATTCAACATGCTGTTATTTTTCAAGCATTTTGTGGATGGAAGTTTGCTTTGGATAGACTACAGGAGAAATTTTTTCTCTTCTATTTTGTGATATGACTTTCAGGGTTAAGGACTGGCAAAACTGCCATGAGACCCCCTCTGCGATCACTGGGTACTTCTGAGCTAACCTTGCTGTGAACTAACCTGGTCTGTGAGTGAGCAGAAGTGAGGCAAAAAGAACTAATCTCTGGTAGCTCAGTATCCCTATTTGTGACTGTGCTCGTGGTATGATAGAGCTGTTTTCCTGGTTTAAGGCACCACACACATGTCAGAGGCGTGCTTTTTTTGCGGGTTGTTCCATGCAACGGAATACCCTTAATTTTAGACCTCTACTTCTGCTATTTGTTGCTCATGCTAAACTCCATTTGAATCCTGGAACCACTTTTAAACTTCATGTCAATTGAGCTCTTCAAGTTACAGGCCAGGTCAGGGCTTTTGAAGATGCTTGTGTTAAGGATCGTTTCATCTTGTGTTCCAGACCTTTGCATAAAGTCCAGTTGCAAGTATTGCATCAAATAATGCTTCATTGCTGGGTGACAAATTGCTGATGACTGCTCAGTTGTGTTGCCAGGACATCCTTGGCACACTGGGAAGCTGAAGTCACCATCTTGTTCACCTCTGCCCCTTGAGGCCACCTGGCTGAGCCTGGAGTCACAGGGACATTTAGCAGACCTTTGTAGTCACTTTTTGGTGATGTATAAAATACCTTGATTGCAGGAGATTGGATACTTGGGTTGCTATCAGTTTTCTGGCTTTCTTCTGCCTGGAGGTTAGAAGTCAGATTCTCCCTTTCTGAGATGCCCAACAGCTGTTTCTTCAGTTACTCACTAATTGCTAGCCAGTGACTATATCTAATTCCCCTTTCTTAAATGGAACCAAATGTTGGGTTTTTGACAGATAAGATGGGATTGAGAGGGGAGATTTTCAAAAGTCCCATGCAACACGTTTTCTGGATGGTGGCTTCATCTGTACACAGTAAGCATGAAAATGTGACAGCAAGTTCTCACACAGCTGCGAGGCCCCAAGCAGTCGGACCTGCTAAGCCTGGATGTGGTGGCCATGCTGTGTTCAGCCCCTGAGCTGCAGGCAGGCAGCTCTCGTGCTGCAGCTGCCTTCCTGGGGCCGTGGTTTTCCAGCCCGCGGATTTAAAGCTTCCCCAGCTATATCAACATGAGCCCTGCTGACACTACCCACGCTTTGGATCGTAGCGGAGACCTGAAATACGTTTCTGATTGTGTATCTAATTGCTTTACTCTGAGGGAGCTTGTTGAGTGTTTCGTATTCTCTTATCTAACCAGCTGCCTATATTAAAAATGTGATTTAGTTGCAGCGGAAGAAAAAGAGCAAGATCTTACTTGATGAAAAGTAAAGAGGAAATCATAAATGTTAATGAAATCTAACATTGAATTTGTGAGACTCCTGTTGCTCAAAGGGATGTTTAGGTAGAACGTCAGATAAAGATAGTGAAAGCAGAAAGTTATTGCCAGTAGGAAGGAATCGATGCATCGTTTCACCACTGAAACAACATTTTTCCAGTTCATTAGTTACTTCATTTAATTTTAGCAATGTAGAGACATAGGGGTGAATTGATTGCAGTTGCCAGTGAAGCCACACAAGGAGTCCCATAAGAATGTGAAAAGAGTATAGTTCCTTATAACAGCGAAACAGCAAAAGCCCAATTAATCAGTGGTTCTTTGCAGATTTTAGACCAAAATTGGCATTCTACCAAACTGCCCTCAGAAGAGGTCTAAAACAGCTCAGGAAATGATTTAATGGGCACCTGGTCACAGATGTGTTCCTGCCAGACATACTGTCTGCAGCGGTACATCCCAGAATGGCCCTACAGGGTCTGAAATGCAAGGGACATGCACAAAAGTTCTTCTTTTTTGGTTTGGAGAGGTAATAAAAATAAACCAGAAAAAATCTGCTTTTTAATCCTTAACTTTCTTGTTAGTCATGTTTGCAAGTACCTATGTTCTTTGCTGATGTTTTTGTCAGTACTTTATAGTTTCTCTAATCTTCTTGTCAAATCAGGTAGTATTTTGCTTATGTGCAGTTATTTCTCACATTGACTAAAGATGTTGCATGGTAGGAGGATGTGACCCTCTTTCTACTGCCTGGTTGCAGTTGCTCACCTGAAGTGGTCAGAAATGATGGTGCTGTTAGATCTCTGTGATACAAACTGCTAACGAGGTGCCTGATTTTGCTCTCCTTCTTTGGAGGACTCTTGGTTCCACTGAACAATGATTTCATTCTTTGCTTCGTACTGTTTAATATAAGGTTGCACGCTAATAAATTTAGCACCAAGTTACTTTGCCGAGATGATGGAAACCTGCCTGGACTGCCCAGTGAGGAATGTTACTGGTGCTGTTTGTTCTGGCCAGGTTTCAATAGGAAGGGAGTATGATAAGGTAGCTCTGGTTTTCCTGCAAATGTGGAAGATTCTTTCTGCTGTAATTAGATCCAATTGTTCTAATTTTTGCATGTAAATTCAGGAGCATATGTAAGGTCATTGGCATTTCAGAAGCTTTGGCTAATTCGGATTTTATAGAATGTGTTCAGAAATCTGAATTTTTATTGTAAGTTAAGAATGTTCCCACTTGGCTCAATCTTCTGTTACAAGATTTGAATGGTCAGTTTTTGATTTCTGGTAAGAATTTTTAGAGAAAAAAAAAAGAGAAAACCCTCAAGAAATGTGATTTTTTTTCTTTTACATTAAATATCAAAACAAACATTTCTTGTATTTCTTAGATATCTTTACTTAATGCTTAGAAATTTAGATGACTTATTTGAATATACTACAATTGTCGTATTTCCACCTTTACTACATATTTTTTAATATCAAAGTAAAAATTAATTTGCAGATCTGAGTGTGATTTCCTTGCTATTTCTGGCACTGCAGCACATTGCAGATGGGATATATCCTATCTATCTGTCTTCCTTATCAATATTTTTTTTTCCCTTTACTAACGTATCTTCTTCATGGCAGTAGTACATGAATGTGAGTCCTGCTTTTCCTCACCTCTGCATCAGTAGTGGTTCAACAGAAAAAAACTGTAGCAAGGTGCAGCAGTGAGCTGTCTTGATATTTGTCACTAAAATAGTAGGCATCGAAAAATACAAATGACAGTGATTTATAGATGACCTTTAAGGCTGATTTCTATAATTTCTGGCATTTGTTTTTTACTCTTGATAAATAGGTTTGGATGGAATTTATCTTGCCTGGTATGAGTAGTCCAATATTAGCAGTAGAAGTCTGATTACAGTGAGCTGAATAGGTCCACTCAAGACTGAATCATAGATGAACTGTTGCTTTGCATTTCTGTGATTTAGGTTTAAAGCGTGAAATAGGAAATTATTCTTCTGTTATGGCAAGCTATAGGAGGCATAAGATTGAGCATTTTGTCATTCAGAGGGAAAAAATCAGTTTAGTTTAGCAATATGTAGCATTTCCTCTAAATCTGCACAGTACTTCACACGGAAGCCCTGGTAATATGGTTGCATGGAAAAGCTCATCTGTTTTGTTTTTTTTTTTTTTACTTTTATTACTATTATTTTAATTTTACTTTTTGTGAAAGACAGGTTGAGAAGTGTGAGAAAGAGAGGAAAAGGGATATTATCATTTCTTTCTCCCTCTGAACCTTTTATAAATGGTTTCCTGGTAACACAAGCCCTTGGTGTAGCAGATGGATTTTATGAGAATTAATCGCAATAATATTCTATAAAACTGTCCCAAACGTTTTCAGAACCCATTTCCTCCTCTTTATTTTTCTGATGTCTATTATAAGGATATGTCATAAATAAATGTAACGACAGTTTTTCTCCAAGTAAGTAACAGAATTTATTTTACTTTTCACTTTCACAAAGGAATAAATAAAGGTTTTTAAAAGTGGACTTGACTGCAAATTCCATCAGGAGGTTACTGTAAAGGAAAAAGCTGCATTGCTGAAGCAAAATGACCAGACTGTACTTTTTGGTCTGCCATCTGTGATTCCTTGGGACACCGAGAAACAACGCTGGGGATAGGGGTGGAAGAAATCACTCAGCACATTTTGATATGATCACATTAAGATAGAGTATATAGAGTTCCTTTGCTGTTTCCCAGCTGCTGCTCAGGCAGTGCTGGGAGCTGAATGCGCCCTTGCATCATCTCTAACACTGACTCATAGGAGGAGAAATAACAGAGCACGGTCCATTTTGACGGTCCGTGTTTATGCTCTGTTTTGGCAGTGAATATCCCATCCAGCAGCCTCAGTCCTGAAAAACTGGATAAGTGGGAACTTCAAAGTAAGGGAGCAACCTGTGGCTAGGTTGTTTTTGGGAGCTTTTTCTTTTGGGAGTGCTTTTCTCTCCCTTTTGTTCTTGGTTTGGAAAGGCGAGAATTTAGATCACCTAGTAGCATTAGGTGAAGTTGAAGATGGTCATCTTCTTTGAGAAACAGACCTTGCAGCTGTAAGTGCTGGGACCAAATGGAAGAATCCAAAAGCAAACCCAACTTCTCAAACAAGGTCATCCTTATACAGGCAGATAGCAGGTTAATGACATGATCTAACAGCTAATAGACCTTTTTTTTATCCTTCTCTTCTGCAGAGATGCACCTTATTGTCTTCCTTTTGAGACAGATGAAATTACTTGCGTAGCAACTCCTGTTTCGGAAACAAAAAAACTGTCACAAACAAACAGAGCTTTTGGCTTTTCAAAAACATTCAGCACTACCTTGTTGAATATGTCAATAGAAACAGTGAGATATCCATCTGGTAAATAGTCAGTGCAGTCACTTGGCTCCTTTTGTGATAATTCAATCTCGGGAGGTGCAGGCGATACCAAAGGATGTGCACTTAGAAGTAGTGTGTGAGAAAATTAAATAATCACAGTTTCAGTAGCAGCTGTGGTCGAAACAGCTCAAGGGAGTAGCATAATTTTTACTGTTCTGTTTCATCTGTCTGGGCTAGGCAGGTTAGAGGACACAACTTCTGGGACCCACATGAACTCCAAAGCTGAAGAAACTCTTTCAGAAGAGGCTGCTAGCAAATCCTTGCTGTCCCAGAGATCACCTCTGTGTCTGCATCAAGGGATTTGGTAGCTTATAAGCCTCATGGAGATACGTACGGAGGCTAGTGGTACGGAAAGAAAAAAATACATTTGCAAAGTTCATTTTTGTTTAATTTGTTTTCAAAAAGTATACAGAATACCATGTCTTTCCCCCTCCTGTTTCCAAACTTGACTTTGAGAGAGCTGATAAAAGATCTTCTGTGAAGTTGCTTCAGGAGATGAAGTGTTATTTATATGATAATGCGTGTGCTTTAATGGCATCTTTAAGCAGCTTTAAAAACTACTAGTTTGGGGCATTTGGGGCTCATTATTATTTATTAATGAGGTTAATTGCAGTGGTAAGCCATGAAGGTCAGTCTGTGACTCTCTAGGTTTGCATTGATTGATTATGGTAATATATCTAAGAAGTACTGTTTAACTGAATTTATTGATATTTAGTCCTTTTTTGTTTTTTACTCTTGAGTTTATGACCTGTTTCATTTTATACCAGCAAGAATTGGAACTTGCAGTTACTGCTGATATTTCCTGTTCTGACTTGTATGCAATTGCCTGTTTCTTCTGTAGCTACGTTTTTTTTCAGTGCTTTTTTGTTTAGACCTCTGTTGTCATAGCTGGGTGCTCAGAGCCCAAGATTGAAACACAGAAGAGCATGGAATCTTGTGGGCATTCTGCCATCCGGAGATTTCCATAAAACTTCCCAGTCCAAGGCAAAGAGCAGCCAGGAGTAGACTTACTCACCCAGCCTTCACCCTCCTTTCCAACCTTTAGCCACAAAGGACAATTCAGGAGCAAACCCAGGCCAGAAATTGATGGGTGCTGGGCAAGACTTTGGCTGGAGTATAGTGTCATCTTTGTGGAGCTGCATGTTTATTTCAAAACTTCACCCCAAAGCTGCCATAGTATTAGTTTTAGAGGGAGGTATATTGGTTATTTACATAAGTGATGCCTTTTGATTGTATGTGTCTGGAGTACCTGAGATGCTGTTTGGGTCAAAATACAGCATCGCTGAAATTTCAGCTTTGGCTTCAAGAAAATCTGATTCCCAAAAGACAACAGGGCACATCAAGATCTACAGCTCCTACATTACAACATGTGTTCACATAGAACCACTTCCATACACGCTGAAAAAGCAAACTAAATTGTGCTTGTTCAAGACTGTTCCACTGGTATTTCCCATGAGTGCAGAGATACTCAAATAAAACCTGTAAGTATGCAGTAAGAAGTACTGAATTCTGCAGGAAGGGAGAATGTCAAAGGTGTTGCCTCAGCTTAGCTGAGGTATAAGGGAAGTATGTATGCTTGGCAAGATTTACAATTTTTTTTCATATTTGTCTTCTGTGTGAATCCTTCTGTGCTGCTGTTAGAGGTGAGGCTTCTGACAGGCTTCTCTCCTTTTGCCTTCTTATCCTCTGCCCAGATATCACTAATTCCAGAAGGATCTTATACGTAGGACAACTGCAGGTGATGAACTCCTGTTTGTATTCTTAGAGCATATAAAGGATTACAGGTTTTCCTGTATATCCAACTCGCTTGGTGTGTGTTCATGCATCTGAGCTCACCTGCTTGTAGACCTCAGTGGTAATCAAGGGCTTGTTTAAATGCTTGATTATGAAACAAAACTTGCAAAAAGGGATAGAATGTAGGTATGTTCAGTCTCTTGACTCGCTTCTCAGACTTTTCCAACTAGTCTGATGTATGATGCAGGTTTTGTGTGATTTTGGACTCCAGACTTGCTAAGCTGTGATGCAAGAACGCTGTCTTACTTTACAGGAAACGTTAAAGCAAACTGTCCTGTCCTCATTACTGTCCCCTGCTTTGTGGGGAGTTGTGTAGTAGAATTACCCAGTGTCTCCTGTGCATGGTTGGAGGTGCATTAGCTTTGCTGTGGGCAGTGGCCTTTGTGCTGACAGTGGGAGGAGACAGATTTGTCCTAATGATGTTCAACAACTTAAAACCACACACAAACCCAGCATCTACGCATAGGATCAATATTAAGTATTGTTGCATTTTTGCATATGTACAAGACTCAAATGTGAAAATGCTGCATCTGTAACTGTCTGTAATTGCTGAGACTGTTTAGATTATTGAGTTATGCAGATATACCTGCCTCTGCCATTAACTTGTTTTCCAGAGTGTGCTGTTCATCTGTTTCAGACTGTCTAAATGCATGCTTGGCTTCATTACTTGCTACTGCAAATCAATAATAAGGGATAAGTGCCTACATGACACAGACTGACTCACATCCCAGGTATATTTATTTGTTTCCAGCAGTTAGATGGTGCTTTCTCTGTTGGCCTGGTTATTAAATGGGATTTGCGTAGTCTCTGCATGATTATTATGCAGATGCCTTGTTGCCTTTCTCTTCGTAAATATTCTCCTTTTCTCTTTTCCTTTCTTTTCTTAGATTGTTGTTGTAGTGATTTTTTCCATACTTAATTTCACTGAAAAAAGAAGGCAATTATGTACAGTTCATAGGCTACACAGCTTAATAGTAAATAAGACAGAATACTAGTGCTGCTCAGATGAGTTCATGGGTATTCCTCTGTGCATCCTACTTGTACTGTAGATGATTTAGGACTTCCCCATCCAGTTTTCAAACACCAGCATATTTTTCTCACAGACTAAATAACACTCAGAGCTTCCAAGGCTTCCTCTTTGTCTCAGGTCTCTTGAGCTGACACAGCTTCTCCAATGCTACATAGGCTGGTCTTCTATTTGCGGTATCAACTTACTTTTTCACTCTTTTCAAAAAACAGTAACAGAGAGCAGTTGGTTGGTATAAATGATACATCTGTATGTGTAATGTCAATACTATTCGGGGATACCTGTGTATTTTCCACCAATACAAGAGGAGTTTCATTAGAGAACACTAATATCTGTGACCGTCGTTTGTAAGGAAATAATGGTAAAAGGCAACTTGATGTTCCTGCTTTGCAAACAGTGTGACTGAAAGCATGTTTAATTCCAGCCTCTGCATTAAAGTGGACTTAGCGTATTCTTTCTATTAAACATCTTGTGATTGTGTAGTGTTAGAGGGTAGGTTGTTTGTCCAACACTGTTGTCACATTTTGTAGTGAGAGAAAAATATTATAAAACATTTTAGTAATAAAGATTCTTACATGTTACTGCCAGTAAAATATACTGACAGAAAAGTTCCCTGCATGATTGGTCTGAAAATAGTGCAGAAGCATTCATAAGGCTCCTTGCAACTCAACTGTCCTATGCACAGGTTGCTGTCCTAAAAGGGCTATTACTGGTTTGAAGAAGATATTATGATGGCACATGCCTCCCATCAATGCATTTCTTCCTTCAACTGCATTTACTCCTTATTTTGACTCTTTAATTTGGCCTTACCCATCTCTCAGTGTAATCCTTAGAGCATCCTCCTTGGCAAGTTTTGTGCTCATCTTATTCCTGTTCAACCAGAGTGCAGTGTTTCTTAGTGCTGATACTAACAGTAGCCACAAAGTAATTTTTACTTCTTGATTCAGTTGCCTACAAGGCATTTTTAGGGACAAAACTGACATACTTTTTTAGTACGTTATGAAGATATCATTGCTAGAGCTGTATTTGACAAGAATGTGCTCTGTTAAATATCATTGTCTACCAGAAAGGTTAATGTAAAAAATTAACATGTATGACCATTATAGATGACTATGTAAACCATAGCTTATCACAAAACTCCTAAGGAAAATACTCTGGATCCACAGAGATTTGGTTTTCACAGATATACAAAAATATATATACTTTCATTTTGAAGTCAGGTAGTATCTAAAGCAATGGGTTATATGCTGTAATAAGGATATGTAATATGGCATAACTTTGGGGCAAATTTATCCCTGTAGGTTTTGATTTTAATCTTAAATTTGTTTCACATCTGCTTGACTTAAAAATTCCATGTATTTAGTTGTATGCTGTTTACGTTTCCCTACAATTAGAGGGATTACAGAAGCGCCAGAGAATTTTCATCCAGTTTGCCACCTATTTCTGGAGCAGTTTTGAAGCCTTTGATACCTGCTAGGCATTTCAGTTCGGCAGTGTTGAAGTTGTGATGAGATTACATTTAGCAGAAATCATACACTGATAGTAATAACAAATAACTGCTGGACTATCTGAAGATATCTAACTGCTCTGCAGAGTGGCCCACTTATCTCCTGCATTACAGCCCAAGTGAGATGTAGTTTCTTGATCTCTGAACACCAAGAACAGTGCAATATCTGTCCCTCAGGGAGAGAGAATGAGACAAATGGAGTGAATTAGGGAGTGCAATACTGGGCTGATGTGCTTGCAGATGAAGCCATTGTAGAGATCTCTTACAGTAAACCTTGTCATCTGATTGTTGTGTTGGCATTACCAGTCAATGATGCTAAATGGGACCCCTGGTTTACTTCTGAAATTAAAAAAAAAGAAAAAAACACAAACAAACAAACAAAAAAAAAACAACCCAAAATCAACTTGGAAACATCTTTTAGAAAGTACCAGTTTCATTCACCTTTACATCACAGCAATGCAAACGAGACAGTTGAAGAAAAGTAATGATGAAATGGAGCACAAAACATGAGGAGAGACTTAAGCAGCTTTCAGTCTTGTCCACAGATCAAAACCCTCCCGTAGCTGTCAAGGTGCTGTGTTTGTTTTAATCCTTTTTCAAGGGAAACATAAGTTTCTGCTGCATCTGTCTGCAGCGTGTGTAATGTAAAGCTGTTTCAGTGATTTTAATACTTGCTGACGTAAGACAGCAGCTAGGAATATCTATCTAAATGGTAATAAGACCTTCGAAGGTTAATCCATGGTAGCACTCAAAATACTCAAATGGCAGTTTCACTGTGTCTTGTTCTGGCTATTAAAAGTAAGTAAATTCACAAATTTCTGATAAAATTGTTCTAGAGGTAGATGACAGAACTTGCCAGAAGTTTCATTCAGGCAGATTTGCAACATTGATGTTACCATAATCTCCAGTCTGACAGATATATACAAATCTGTGTATTTAAACAGAGCTGTTGGACAGTAAACACTGAACGCAGGCTGCAGAGTTGATGCAGACTTTCTGTAGATGCCTGGCCCTCGGTGTAGCAGAGAATTGTGACTGAAGACAACAGAGCAACTTTTAAAATAATGTCTGTTGAAGAAGCTGAAAGAGATTTCTTTCTTTTTTTTTTTTTTTATGGAACAGTCCTTAAAACACATTCAGACACTTCCCTTTCATAAAAATTGTCAGAAAAAAACTAATTTACATAAATGCTAACATTTGAGGCAGTAAGTCACAAAGTGCCTTCATTGCTGCCTTTAAGTCACACATTGGATTGTGAAGTGTTACATGAGTTTAGACAGAGTAAGTCCTCCTCACCGTGTATTCCTGAAGAAAATACAGGAAATGCAGTGCTACTGCACAAGTATCAAATGTGGACTGCTGGTTCCAGTGCATTTGGAGGGTATTAAAATCACTGGTTTTAGGGTTAAAGAGGTTTCAAGAACAGGGAAAGAAAATCTCCTTGTTATTATATTGCTTGCTGCAGACTCACGTTCAAAGACCTCCAAGACCATAGGAGTTTAAACACATTATTCACTAAAATTTACTGTTTGGTCCACACTTCCAACAGGTTCTGGTCCTGGCTGTTGGAGCAGGACCTTCAGCTTTGATAGAGATATAAGAGCTATCCGTTAGTGTCATAAGCACTGCAGCAGATTGTGTTATTTATGATAACAAGAACCTGCTTGACTTATTAGATCTTTTAACACTCTCTCAGCTATTGTTATATCACCTGTTAGTCACAATTAATGTACCTTTCACGTGAAAGTCTGACTTCGTAGGTAAAGAGAGGAAGTCTGCAGACATCTCTGAGTAGGAATGCAGATGTTTAATGGGGCATTTCTTTGTACTAACTAAAATGTCATTTATATGGCACAAAAGTTTTGGAAATGCAGTTTTTCTAAATGTGTTTTTTTCTTCTGTCTCAATGATGTTAAGTTTTTAAGGCATCTGTAAGCTTAGGAGTGGATTGCAACATCTACAGGTGAAGTTAGCTGACAGAATGGTTTCCCCAGCAGGGCATGTGTATCTAGTAAATGATGGAGAGCTGTTATGAGTGCTACTGTGTTTTTTCCATTACTTTATGTTTTTTTTTTCTTTGTTAAATTCTTCTGCTTTGAAGACCACTGAATTTAATATAGTAACACAGGCTGAAAGTTATTTAAAGGAAAAAAAAAAAGTAAATAAAAAATCTCATTCAGTTTGATTTTTAAACATGAAATACTGTGTCGTTTATTAAAGTGAATACAGAGATTCAGTTGTATCTTTCTACTGCACTTAAAGTTTGTAGATGTGCCTTAAGAACAAAATCAGAATTCACTGTAAATATTTCTATTGCAACAAGTACAAAACACGGACTTTGCATTTACATTCTTACCATCTAAGAAGATGGGTGAACTTAGAAGAGTGAATGATGAAGGCCAGTGTATATGCATGAAACCAGTTGTACTTCTGGGTTATTCTGTGCTTTAGAAAAGCTACAATGAAACTAAATGGGACAGATTTAATTTTCATGAAGTAGCTGGATACATCCAGAGCAGTTTGGTTTATGCAAAATTGCACTTAATTCATTGAAACAGCAGTACGATTTTCGTGTTTTATATGTGCTTTTCCAGAAGAAAATGGTTATATGTGCTGCAATATATGCTGAGATAAGAGATAGACATTGCAGAGTCATCCAACTTCCTCTTCCCAAAGAATTAATAACATCCCTCTTCCATTTTGTTGGTGTCATTTCCCATATTAAATAGAAGTAGGGAAAACATCCTTTTTTGGGATTGGTGTACCCTGTTTCCACACATTTCCCATTGCTGCCTATAGCATATATATGAATTAAATCACTGTTACTTAATATAGAAAAGGATTAAATGACATTCTCTGAGGAAAGCACATGCAACACCTTCTGTTACTACTATAACCCATTCCTCCAGAGGTGGCCTGTTGTTTACTACGAGAGATAGCCAACTAACTGATGACAGATATGTTCATATGAGTGTTGGTTCTCACATGAGAAATTTGCTTGAGAGATTATGTTCATTTTTTTCTTTCCTTTCACATGGAAAGTGGGACTTTGAATCATTATAAGGTCAAAGGCATGAGGAGTGATTTACAATATGCATAAGGAGTTAAGGGACTTTTGTATGAAGTAAATGAGAAAAAATCCCCTAGTAAAAAATTAGTGGCATCACCTCTGGAAAAATAATGATCATGCAATATATGGCTTTCTAAGCAAATTGTAAGTTAATATGTCTTTTATTTGCAGCGAAAGCTAATTAAACTTTGACTTTGTAATGGACACTTTTTAAATCTGCCAGCATAGGTGTCACTTACAGAAATACAGTAAGTACTTCTACATAATAATCTAATTAAAAATTAAAAAGTTAGTTGCAAATTTATCAGAGCTAAAAATGTCACATTAATTGAGATATGTGACAATATGAGACTTAATGTACCATGGAGAGAGAGAAAAACTGGATCAGAGGGGTAAGTATTCCAGAAACATGGTGACTCTGTATTAAATCTAGGAAGAGACAGTTTAGAGCTCAGGATAGGTTTGCTTCTTCCTGAATGTCACCTAGCTGCAGAATTGGGAGCCATGAATGTAACTCTGGTGTATAACAAAACATGTAGCTCTGGTTTGTAACAACCTTAAGATCTGAAACTGCGTTTCTGATGACCTTGATATTTGAACAAAAGAGGCGGAAGGATAGAAAGTTTCATTAAAGGGCTTTGACTCAGGTGAGAAAAAGATCTTACACTAAGAAGATGAACAAATGAAGGCACTAAACCAAGTCTTGGTGACTGGGTGAGTGGCAGAGGGAGCCCGAGGCAGAGGAAGTGGAATGAAACAAGCACAGCCAAGGTCAGACTGCAGTACATGACTTCATGGAAGGGAATTTCAAGCCTAATAAAAGCCGTTCACGGTAAGAAGTTGACAGCTGGGGATGCTGTCATCTGAAGAAGTTTGAAATACTTTGTTGAACCCAAGAGACTAACTCCCAGGAAACTGTTGCATTGCAATTTATGGGATAGAAGCGGCGGATTACTGAGTGCTGGAGGAAAGCCTGTGTTACAGAAGTGCTGAAGAGGGTGATGGGTCAGATGGCATGTTCTTTAAATCGCAGCATCTAAACTGTTTGTACTGAGAAAGCTCTGAGCCTACACCAGGAGCTCATAGTGTCAAGTTAACGTGTCACCTGAAATGAGGATAAGATCTCCTCATGCAAGAACCAGATAAAAAAGCTGAGGTGCAAGAATTCCCTGGGGCTTGTTTGTTTCTTTTCTTTTCTTTTTTTTTTTTAAATTCTGCTTAATAGGTTAATGTTTCCCTGAGAGATTACGAATCTAATGCTCACACTTTGAGATACTGAGCATTTGCTGCCTGGCAAAATGCAGTTTCGAACTCATAGCACTGTGTCAACTAACATGATCAGGTTTCATCTTCACATAATACCAAATCCACAAGAGGTAGAAGGAAATATGATACAATTTGTATCAAATATTTGGCTCTCCCTTTAGTTAAATTAACTTGAGCCCCTGGCATCAGTCTCTAGTCTTTATAACATGATAGGCATGGCCACAAAACACCGTCAAATCAAAGATGTGTTCATTACAGTCATTTATATGTACAGTGATGGTGTCCTGGACAGTTTGTTGGAAGATGGCTTCCCTCTCTTGCAGTAAGACCCTTTCACTCCCTGTAATGTCTGGGCCTTTTGAGAGAGGGACCTTATGAAATTGTATTTGCTTAACTCTTTAGCCTTGCATGTGAAGATAAGAACCTGCAGAGCTGCATTAAGGCATCGAAGTGGAAAAAAAGGGAGGAGAGGACAAGACGTGCTTAGATATAAATCTTCATTCTTTTTGCTCGAACAGTTTGCCTGAGAGGACATCTGTTTTTGCATATCTTCTGTTCTTTATTAAAAATAGATGTAGATGTTTATTGTCTGCCTCAGAACAATAAAAATAATAGAAGCTGATGTGTTTAGTAATACACTGGCTTGGGCTAATCACACATTGCTCATGCAGGAACTTAGATCTCAAAGATACTGGGCTGTATTTTGTCAGCGACAGGAACAGTGCTAATTGCAGGGGAAAATTGTTATAGAATTCAGAATTGTCCGTTATACTTGTTGGAAAAAGTGAAGATGTTGTCTTGGGTTCTCAGCATGCACAGATCACTCCTGATTAGTTCAACGTGAACAACTGAAACTGCCTTGATAATACTGTAGTGTCGTTAGGAGATACTGAGTGCTTATCAAAATCAGGAACACGCAGAAGGAGTTATTGCTGCAGTAGAGTGTAGAGAGAGGCTTCTGAACCACATAGCAGAAGTTAGGAGAAGGCAGAAAATAATAGGAGCATGGGGAGGGAGACAAACCTTGGCCCAGTGCTGTCTGTGCTGTGTGCCCACTGTCAACTAGTACCTGCTTTCGCCCCAGGAAAGCAGAGTTGGAGGAGCACAGCTTGAGCAAATGAGAAACCAGGTGACGGAGGGTTGGGTGGTCACTGTGGCAAAGTAATGCACTGCACTGATACTGGAAACACTGCCAAATGAGTGCAGTTCACCTGCTTTACTTGCTTGTGTAGGTGTAGACCAAAATATTGCAGCCTGCACTTTCCAGAGATTTTAATCTGTTCTGCAACGACGATATAAAGTAAATTACTGTTGCTCTTTATGTGATGAGAGTTAGAGATTATGTTTTGTCTTTCTGCAAATCAGCTGCAGATGAAGCACTGAATAGGACTCCAAAATTAACTTTCTTTAAGCTTAAATCATCAATTTTAGGATTTCATTTTTCCTCTCTCATAATTAAAATGTTATTTAACCAAAGGAATCATAGTATTTAAGACATGAAAATCATTTTGGTTACATCAGAACATAATGTTAGTTTTTCAACATATGTGCATACATGCTAACACACACATGTAAGTTATAGACAGGGAGATTGCATTTACTGAGATGTGTGCTGCTATTATGTTTCCTCTATTAACTGTTACCAGATCACATAAAAATAAAACTTGCCATAAGAAGACATTAGCTCTGGCTACAGAACTGGAAACCCATAAATTTTGCTTAGGTTACAGAGTCTTTTGAGGCTGGGTTTGTAAGGCCCAGAGGAGGACCTGGGGCAGTACCATAAGCTGCACTTTCCCAAGCCTGAGAGACTTTCAGCATTTAAGTAATGCAAAAGCTACAGATGCAAATGCAAATATTCTGGAATGGTTTGGAGTTGTGTGAATGAAATGTGCGTAGGGAGAACAGAGGCAATATCAAGAGTTATAAAGAGCAAAATATGGAGGCAGAGAGGAGACTTCTATAGTACGAGGGTCATCTCTGGATGAGCCAGTGTTCAATCTGAGCTCAGAGAAAATGATCATTTCTAAAACAATAGGGCATGCAAGAAAAGACATAGAGCTTCTGTTTCTTATGCCATTCAACAAGATTTAGAAGGAAATGCAGCCAGAATTAATGGTCATTACCTGATGAAAACCAGACATCCTTGGGAATAGGCTCATACAATCCAGGATAAGGGTAAATGCAATTAAAAGGACTCCACTGAGGCCAAAATGGCAGAGGAGCCAGAGGAAACAGATGGATCTTGAAGTGTGGAATCATCATCATAAGGAAAGACTTTTTTTTTTAATAGAAAAAGAAAAGAATTCGGGGTTAGGTAGTTAAAGCAACATGTGTCATCTTAGAAAGCATAAACAACTGTAAAGTGACAATGACGCTCATTTTACTGATTACTTGTAAAGGGAGAATTCCTCTTAAAAGTTACCTGTAGAATGAAAAAATGATTGTCAGAATTGCATGTGAAGAGCTTTATGAATTTGCTTTTGATAAACAAATGACAGAGTGACAATACAATTTAGTAACTTTTTCAGTATATCAGGATTCATGGGCTACCCAAAAGTTTTGCCCTCAGGCTAGACCTGTAGTAGTTACAGGAAAATGATTTATGCTTCGTAATAAACATTACTGCTCAATCTGTTTGATTGCTCAGTGGTTAAAGTCCCCAAAGAAAAGTCTTGACTCGAATTAGGACTGGCATGCTTTATCTGTCAACTTTATGTAGTACTGTAAAAGTCATTCAGCTGACAGAAATATCAGCAGAATGTTTTATAGATTTTATTCATGTGAATCTTTGTATCAGCGAGGAGAAGCGATGGAGCTGTGGTGCTGTACGGCAGGATTAAAGTTGCGTGTATATGAGTAGTTTCACTCAGTGGTTCACTGCAAATGAACATCTGGACTACATATTGGTTCCATGTGTGCAAATGAGATCAGCCCAAATAATGACCAGAATCAATCAGGCTTCAGCCTAAAAGTAACGTACACTGGTACTGATTTGTTAGACAACCAGAATTGGCAGCACCTTGCATAATTTGGCACCAATTGACAAAGATTAGACTGTTTTGGGGCCTGACCGGTTATTAATTTGACCCCCCCCCCAAAAAAAATATTTTGCAAAGTAAAATCAGCTGTGGCTTATTTGTCCCTGCCCCCTCCTTTTCATACCAGCCCTAATTGTTTTAGACAAACAAGTGAGCTTGCGGCCTGTTCACTTTACACAGGAAGACATGAATTCTTTGATCCATACAATATTCTCTGGTTCAACCTTGGAGCTATTTACTAAGGAGATTTATTTGCAGACAGACAGTAAAGCAGTTCTTTACAAATGGAAATGAGTTCAGCTTCTTTGATATTTTGGCTCAAGTTTCTTCCCTCCTCTAGGAGCCACACAGCAAAACAATTAATATGTACCTGCTCTGTTTTCTTAATTTTTGGAGAGCAGCACAAGCAAACGGTTAGAAATTGCTCAGATGTTGTGCAGAGTTTTAAAGCAGAGTAACACCTCTGGACCTGTGCTGCGGATGAAACAGAAGTTGCCTGGCTTTAGGCTTCATACCAGTCTTCCAGTTCAGACAAGGCTTGTGGTGGCTTGTGACCCTTTTGACCAAAGCTGGCCTCATTTTCAAATCACATTGGCCAAAAAACAAAACAAAACAAAACAAAAAAAACCACATATAAATGAAGTGAAATTCACCTTGTACTGATTTGAATTGCAGATTCACAGTAAAAAATAAATATATACTCAGGAAGATGTTTGCACAAAATACTGCTGAGTTTACTTTCACACAGTTTCCAGTGGTGCTGTCACTGAACGTGCTGTCATTTTGCTAGGAAGTGTATTCTTTGTCCTTTGGCTTAAGAAAAGGGAGACAGTCAGTCTGGTCAGTCTGGTGACCGAGAATGAGGAGACCTGAATGTTTCTCTGTCCTCCTCTCAGCAAAATGAATGTAAAGCTTCTGAAGGCAGTGAAGCTGCAGTGATACTGAATTGTTGCATGGGAGAGGAGATTTGGCACGCCTCCCTTGTTGGTCTCCTGGCATGCTGCAGGGTACTTCCTTCACCTCACTGTAAATTCAGGATTGGCTGTATCTGGAAGAAACAAGAAATGGCTTTTAAAACATAAAAATCATCCTCCCAAATGATTTCAATACCCTTATTTTTTATTCTTTGCTAATTATGCTGTATTTGATACAGTCCAGTCCCAGAGGATCTGTTGTTCTCTTTTAGGGACTGCTTCCATAAATTGTGACATACAGCACCCTTTAGGAACAGAAAGCAAGGAAACCAAAACTCCAGGTGGAAATTAAACAGGCGAAAAATAATTACCTGCTCAGGTCAGGAGGGCTAACGCTTCCCTGAAAAAAGTGTGAGGGAATCTTTAATGGTCACAGGTGGTGGAAAACTTCTGTGACTCAAACCAGGAGCAAGACATCCAGCATACCAGCGGCCCCCAGTAGCATGCTGGGGTGCTGGCTTAGCACTGACCCGGGGCATCAGCCAGTTCTGCTGAACAGCCGGTGATTTCGCTGGTGTGGGATCAGGAAACAGGCAGAGAAACTCGGTGCACCTCTGAGGCTGTACCCTGCTGGGTGTCGGCATCGCGCGGCGGTCTTTCTCTCCAGCTCTTGCCCCTGCCTGACCTCGCGTTGCTTTCAAGTTGCAATGAGATCAAACGAGGCGGCTCTCGGTGATGGGGATGTTTGTTTTGTTTCTGTGAATGGGCACTGCTTGTGATGTGCAGCTCATGCTGTAAGCATAAACGCTCGCTATGGAGAAGGGTGCTGGGTCCTGGGATCTGTGATTCATCTATTCTGGGAAAAATGATAACAAGATTATCAGGGATCTTTGAGCACAAAACTCATTTTATCCTAACAAGCAGGTCATACTACTCTACTTACTGCATTCCTATGGTACTTTTCTTAAAATAAACCTCTGCTGTATGTGCATAGAAATATTTGAATCTGTCTGAAAATGTTTTCTTATGTGCTGCGTAAGTCAAAATGTAGTTGTAGAACAGTGACCCCTCTACGTTCCATGAGAACCTCATGCGCAGAAAAAATCCTGCTTACATCTGTCATTTTTACTTTGACTGCTCGTATCTGGTTGGAGAGCGTTATTAACGACATCCAACTGACATAAATTTCAGTGTGTGGGGGAGTGAGACGTTTCTGTGAGTGCTGTGCCATGTGGATAGCATCAACCTGCCCAGAAAAGGACAAAGATACCATCGTGTGCTGTCTGTAATAAAACCAACCCTTAGAAACTCTTACTACCCCAATGCATGAAGCAAGCTTTCCATACAGTGATGGCATTTGACAGTAAATCACTAAGCTTTCTTTTCCCGTCATCTCAGTATTCATTATGTTTCATGACAAAGAATGAAAGAAAGGCTTTTTCTTCATAGTGTTTGTGCCATTATTGTGTTGTTTGTAATCAGTAATTTGTTTCTTTGAAGGGGTGTATTTCAGTATATGGGCACGCCTTGCTGTGGTTGATTTTTTTGTTCGACTTGTTTGTTTTTCATAATGAAAATGTCTTTTCATGTGGGTTTTCTTTTTGCTTTTGTCTCCTTTTTTATTTATTGAACGTCTGAATGATGCTGATAAATGGTGATATGTAAGTGAAATTGGAAAAAAAAATACAAGAATTAAAAGAGGTATCCCATTTTATAGCAATTTAGAATGGTTTTTTACAGTTGCTACTTTAACATCTTAAGGACGAGGAGATGGTTTCTGTGCATCTGAATCCAGAAGGAACTGCTGTGATCACTTAGGTTGGTTTGATGGTTGCAAGATTCCCATATAGTAAATCCTGAATCAAGCTGCTGCAGTCTGATTGCACTGGAACATATCTTTTTAAAGATAGCCAGTTCAGATATCAAAGAGAGCAGATTATAGGAATTCCCAATGGTTTAGGTGTGTAGAAGTAAACCCGGTTTCAGTTACAGAGGGAGCGTAAGCGAGCTTCAGAGCAGAATGAATTGCACAACCAAAGCCATTAACGCTGCGGTGATGCTTCTCTCTGTTGAGGGGATATTTCTTTCCATCATGTTCCCAGGGGTTCTCCGAGATCATGGCTCCTTTGACACTGTAAATGCTTTATAGCTGCTTCATGTGGTAAAGTTCAGCAGAAACAGTAGGACAGTGATACCATCATCTGCTGTATAGCTGTGCAGCATGTTCCTTTGCAGCTCCTCCCTGGGAGCATTTGCTGTCCAACTCTGGGCTCATAGGCGCAGTTCAAAACAGTAGGAATTGCCTCATCCTCGGAGATTCTTGAATCTTCTCCCTTGGTTGTCATCTCCCGTCTTGCCTGTGCCAGATCACTGCTCATGTAGTTGTTTTCTTCAAAAGCACCCAGAAAGAAATTTTTGTTTGGCTTCGCTTTTCTGTTCTTAAAATGATCTTTCAGCAAGTGAAGATCTGAAGAAATGAGACTGGCTTAATTGATACATTATGGGATATGATGTGTGTATGGATGTATGCATTGCGAGAGAAAAAAGCCCCATCTGTCTGTAGTTGTGCTTCTTAGATGCAGAATATCCCAACTTTGTGGAGCGTGGGGAGGAAGGGGGAGCAGCGACCCTAACTTTCAGCAGAGTGACTTTCTGAGGAATTTCTCCTGTGGAGTCTGTCAGGGGTTGGACTTGTGTCCTTGGAAATATTACTTAGTCCTCTGTTGCCATTTTCCATTCAGAAAAGGGCACTAAAACCGCCTTTTTTAATTTTTTTTCCATACAGTTACCCAGAGAAACTAGGTGTGTGCAAAGTCTTGTGGTGCTTTTCAAGGGAACAAGAACGAACTGAACTTCCCTTTTTGATCAGGTTTTATAACCGTAGCTTGCTGCATCTTGTGTGTTTGGAAGTTGTGCTCCTCCACACGTGTCCTGACAGGAGGGCTCCCACCGCCCACCTGTGGCGTCTGGCGTGTGGCTGTTGCAGTATTAGTGGTAGCACCACACCAACTGCTTTTCGAAGGCTGTGTGCTCATCTGCAGGCTATCTACAGGGGGTGATAATGTCACCTCTTTGACAGCCTTCATCTCGGTATTTGTTATCTCCTCCTTGGAGCTCAACTTAAGCCTATTTGTTTTTAGTTTTGTTTTGTTTTTCTCCATGTCTGTGAGACCAGAGCTGCTATTGGACACAAACAAAATGTAGGATACTAAGAAGATTTAAAAGATACCAGGTATATGGTGATCAGATGCAGTCAGAAGGGAAGATGATCTCACTGCAAAGGTGTGAACTGGACCCTGAGACACATTTCATTCCTAACATTGCTCTGGCCAGGCCTTTCCAGATGGGGCAATGTTAAAAGCCATCATCAGCTGCAGCAGCAGCCCCACCTCCCAGCTGCTTCCATATGGAGGAGTAAGCACTCAGCAGCTTGGACAGAATTGTTTACCAGTCCCTGTGGTTTGCACATCCCATATGGAGAAGCCCTGGCCTATGGTGCAGCAATCAGGGATCTCCAGGAGGTGTGGCTGAGGCATTTTAGAGGAAAAGGAGATAAGTCTTTGTCCTTTCACTTCTTGCATTAGAAGTTTCCTTACTAAATGGTTGCTCTTCCCACTAAATGACAGCCTCTTATTCTGCACTTTAAAAATGAGAATAAAATTTTGGAAACGTAAGAGCTGGTATTCAGGAGGAAGGCAGATCCTGCAGCAGCACAAGGGTGCGGCAGACAGCTCAGGAACTTTCAGACTGGAGGACTGGTACAGAGCTGCTCATAGTGGCCAAACCTCAGAGTTTCCAGCACTTGTTCAGAGCTGAATATTTCTAATTCTGTTCCTGAGCTTTGAGGTCACCAATTCTGGGACCCATGGTGTTCAGCTACCTCCAAATACAGCTTTTAGGGTACTGAGTTTGGTACCAAGGTTCCTAAAGTCTACCTCACTCCCGTATTTTTAGCAGCTAAGAGCATCCTGAATTCAGCTACAGAGCTACCCTAACAACTCTGCCCTCTATAATGGGAAGAATCAGCATAGACTTTCCCTTTTCTGCCTTATCTTCGTACTTTATGGGATGCACTGCGAGTAAGAGTGCACCACAGCTCTGTGACCTTCACCTTCCCAGTGATGATGGCCTTCCTCTTCCTTCCACTTTTGGTCATAAAATAGCTACCCATGTAAATTGGTCATTTATTTATTTTGATACATTATAGGCTGCTCTAAGAAGTGGAAAACAGGGTGCTGGCTCACATGGAAGCCAGCAGCAAGGTGGGTAGCTGAACCCTGAGCTGTTCTGCAGCAGTGAGCACATCAGCAGCTTTGCTTTTATATCCTGCTCTAACTAGGTGGCGTGCCAGCTTTTTTAGGCAGGTCTATTGTGATAGTTGTTCATAGTTGGTACCGTGAGGTATGTCCCTCTTCCTTTCCAGATGCTCTGTGCTACCAAATAAGGGGAAAACATGTGTTTCCCAATGCTATGATAAGTCAGAGGTATAAGTTACAGCTTTACCATATTGAGAAAGGAATGCAAAGTGCACCCTTCTCTATCAGCACAGAAAGTGTTTATAGAATTCAGCAATAAGACATGGCGATATTCACTGAAGCAAGCTGTATCACTGCTGAGAAGCAATTAGGGCCTTTTCTTGATTTGCTTTTGAAGTTAAAAACTATTTTTGCTAGTTAGATTTCTCTTTAGATACAATCCTATATTTTTTTCTTTTTTTTCCTTGGCTAAAGTCTCTCACAACTAAATAAAAAAGAATTATTATATCAGCTCATTTTAGTTAGCTTCTGCTTTTGTATAATATTTTCTAATTTTTGTGCACAGCTGAATTTAGTTTAGTTAATAATAAAATATCCAAAAAAGGGGGATACATGAACATGAATCTAATCTAATCTGTTCATCAGTTTGCAGTAGTTTATTTTTTTTCCTTTTCAGCAATTTTTTTCTTGCTTTGGTTTAATGCAGCGCCTTGTCTGAGTGGAATAAAAATATCCAGTTCTGTTACCATGCTCTCCTAAAGCAGGAAATGAGCTTTAAAAAAAAGGCATTATCAGCCAAATCAGCTACACAATATGTTGCTAAGTTTCTCATTTTCAGATAGCTATTAAATAAATAAAAACAGAAACAGTGATTGGCACTTGGAAACCCAAATAACCATGAAATCTGAAGCATTTCCTTCTGCCAGGACATGGTGGATGTCAGAATCTGTTAGCTTGCTTCTTAACTCTGCATAAAAATACTCAAACAGACAAGAGAATGTTCAGAGCTTTAGCGTGACCAGCTGTGGTCATTACCAGCTGTGGTGACCACCACCACAACCACCAGAGCCACCAGGCCCACCCTGGACCTCTCTGGCCAAGGCCATGGCTTCCGACCTCCAGCAGGACGTCAGGTCACACACATTGTGGTGTTGGCCTCTGTCTGTTTTTGGCTTGGTGGTTCTTTGATTTGCACATCGGATGAGAAGTTTAGTTTGGAGAGGAGGGAGATGGAGACGGGGAATCCTGAGCAGTCCAGAGATACAGTGCAGCCTACAGCCAGATGTGCCGATGGATGCTGCAAAGAAAGCATTTTCTTTTTGAACTGTCAGCACTGTCTGTGGCTTGACGGAATATTTTATCTTCATTTTAAACTTTTTACTCATTATTAAAATATTTAAATTGGCTGGTGTGAAATGCTGTAGGAGTAAGTAGGAGTTTATTTCAGGGCAGCGGCGCTTAAAAAGAGCCCCATAAGCACAACCATGTACAGAGGCGACAGGGTATCAGTCCAGAGGAAAACTTACTGTCAGTTCAAATGTAATCCATATGTTAAAACTATAGAAAGTTTTTGTTAGTCTCATGGTTTGGCTAATATCAAGGAATGTTCCCTCGTGGGAGACTTAACTTTTAAGATCACGTAATGATAAGTGCTGTAATAAAATAATCTTGGGGGGTGATGTTAGAGCTGGAGCTTTGGTTTTGAAATTACGTTACATATTGGTAGGTAATGACATCAGTTGACTTGGGGGGCAGCGGGTATTGGTAACAGCTCCATCTCACACACGTTAAATACAAACAGCTCTGACGCTGTGGTTTAAGGAACAAAGATCTGCTGTTCAAATGAATGTGCCACAGGTTTCTACCTCAAGAGAACAGGGGCTGACAATTTGTGAATGCCATGCTGTACTTCCTAAGAAAGCAGGCAAGAAAGCAACATGGCCATTCCTTGTTCTTTGCAGGAATGTCAGTGTATGAGTAGCACTGACATGCTGGCATTGCAGTTCAATGAAAAAATGGGTGGTTAAAAAGAAATGGCTAAAAAAAGCACAAACATTCTCTTGTCTCTACATTATAAGATAAGATTTTCTCCCAGTCTGTGTTCAATTTTGCATAGTTCTAGGTCAGCCTGAGATGAGGTGCAAATTTACAAAAGGAACAGAAAATGGCTGCTGTTGAGATAAGCATGGGAGGAGGGGGTTGTCCATGGAGCAAGCAAGCAAGCTTTGGGTGTAGAAATGACTGTGGTACAGTTTGTTTCTCTGAAAATCAGAGTAGGGTGAGACAGGCTGGGGTCGAGGCCAAGTTTTCAAAACAGCTCAGGGGCACCTAGATAAAGTGCTGGATTTTGGATTATGTTCTGCTCTTAGGCATAAGGCAGTCAGACTTTGAGGGAATCGGTGAGAGCTGAGTTCCATTGCAAATCCAAGTGCATACTACTTTCTTCCTCCAGGCTGCTATCAGTGATCAGCGAGAGACTGTGTCCAGTACAAATGAGTCCAAATATGCAAGGGTAAGTCTATTCCTGAAATAAAGAGGTTATACTGCTTGAGACTGTCCAGTCTGGCTAAAAAAAAAAAAAACAAAACAACAAGTATTACGCATTACCATATTCAATGTATATGACTTGGAGTTGTTCATTCTGGCTAGCTGTGATGTTCTTCAAGTATGGAGAGCTTTAGCATGTTACTTGTTGGATAGGGAAACATCCTAAAACACACGTAGTGCCACGTGCGAATTTTTTTATGAGAGGTGGTGATAACCCTTAAATCTCATCAGTGATGAAGCTTAGCATTCGTGGTTTGGGATAAAAGTGAAATAAATCATTCAAGCAACTTCAGCCAAACTTTTTTTGTGTGTGTGTGTGCTACATGTCATACATCCTGCTACAAATTCCAGTGATAGAAAAATACACTAATATTTACCAATCAACTTGATTACATTTGACACAGTAGGTTTATACAATGATTTCTTTAAGTGACTTTCAGTTTAAAAAGAAGGCAATCCTTTAGCAGGTCATCAGCAATTTTTCTGTACCTCCTCAACAAATTCCATGGGAAACTGTTGGAAGACTGATGATCATGATTAATATTTATTTATTTATATTACCACAGTTTCCTTTAAACACATGTTCCTCTCTTTTGCTATGAATTGCATGTTAGAAAAAGCATTTGCACTCCCAAGTGTTTACAGTCTGCAGTATTGCTTTAGAAAACTGACGATCTCAGTGAACGCTGACAGATAAAAAGTTTCCTACAGCTTCTAGCTGCTTCAAACTTTTTGCTTTAAATACAAGGAAAGTGAATTCAAGATACACTTCTGATACGTTACTGCTAATGTTGTACCTTCTTTCTTAGCTTCCATTTTAAACCACGTTAACAGCAACCTTAATGAAATGAGATCTCAAAAACAGAATACAAGCAAAGAAGATGCTTTCCTAAGGACATCATAGCGATTGTCTTACAAAAGTGCTCTAATATTTTATTCTTGATCAGACAAGAACTTTGGATGAGATGTGTATACGCACTTATTTACCAACCTAAAATTTATTAGGAGATATACAATATGCTTACATATTTCACTTACTTATACTGTTGTTTGACAGTGTTGCTTTTCTACGCAAAACACATTTTACAGAAGTATTTTAAGAGGTCAGATGCTAGCACTGGTCATATATACCTATTGTTTTTATTACAACTGTAGAAGTGACGTTTAACCTACGTTTATAAGTATTTTTTCACTGTGATATTAAATGCCCATTCAGAAGTAAAAAGTATAATGTCAGTTTTATAGAGAATAACAAATGACTTGTATTATCTGTATTTTCATTCAAAATATTGATAACTGTGTTTGTTTTGTGATGTTACTGTTCTTGCTAGACTTGTTCTTTTTTCAAGCATGTTAAAATCATATCATGGACACTTCAGAAAAAATCCTTAAGGACAGTCAAATTGTGGGCCCATTACTTCCAACAAAAAAATAATTTATAGGAAGGACAATTAATATATGTCTTTTGGAGGTACAGTAATTCATTGAATGGTTGTTTCTTGTAATGCCGTGTGTCATTTTTAAGTCCTAAAGGTTTAAATTTAGTAGTACTATCCAAAATACAAAATAGGTGCTTCCCTAACACAAATTTGTACATCAAATATATGCCAAGAACAAGTATATTTGCACATTTAAATGGCATCTAAGTGTATTCATACATTTAATCTAAGTAAAGATACAGTTTGTTGATTTATAGATTATTTTACAGCATTTTTGTGGGATTTGTGTCTGCTTGATTTTAACATAAATGTTTTTGTAAATGTGAACTAAAGCAAGAATCTAAGAGGAATGCGGCTAGATGGATGGTTAAGTTATTTTCCAAACCAGCAATTTCTGAAAGCTGATAGGTGCTACCTCTTCCCTCCTCTCCACTGAATCGAATCACTTGTCCACATTCCTCTGGATCATCCATCTTCAGACAGTAGACATTTTCCTGTGTTTTAATGCATCTTTCATTCCTTTCTCTCCATCATCCTCATACTGCCCTGATATTTATTTGCAGCTCCCTGTTACGCTATCAGCAGGAAACAGATCCATCACACAACCGAGGTTATAATCACATGTGGGTGGGTGTCCCTATTCTTTGCACATCGGTGCTCAAATTTCTGTATTTGGGGTCATTTCTTGAGAATTACGTTGAAAAAAATCTCACTTTCTTCCCTCTGTGTGATTAAAACCATTTTATGAAAAAGAGAAGTCAGTGTTTACTATTGAAACAGCCTGAAGTCTGTAACACAGCACTCCTGAAAATGCATATTAGTATTTGGATGTCTAAAAATATGCCCAGACCATACCAATTTATCTGCTGCTATCAGTGTCATCACATGATGTGTCCATTCCACTATTTGTCATGGTTCTGTAGGCCATATTAAGTAATGATATATCACCGGCATGTTGTCCTTCTAGTTCAAGTTATTGGCTGAATGGTGCCTGTGAGTGTCTCTACTATCTGCCTATCAGGGTCAGAGTGCAGGTTCCCAGCAGATAAGTCTCTGACTTCAGTGGCTGTTTTGCTGTTCAGAAACTTGAGCATTATCCTGAGATGCCACTTTCCCTTCCTGCTCTGCTCTGAATTTCACCTCTCCGTCTACAATCTCCACACAGTGAGAGATCAGGCTACAAACCTCCACCCAAGTAATTTCCTAAGGAACACTTGACATCAGTAGCTGTGAGCAGCAGCAGAGACTAGTCACACTCAGACTTGCTTTGTCCTGTTGAGATGGCTGTGAAGTAACAAACGTCATCCTGGTTTGACAAGAAATTGTAGCCTAGAGCACCAGTGCCTAGGCATGTGATTTAGAAGAACTCTTAACATACAATGTGTTTCTTCAGAGTGTAGAGAAGTAAATGCCGTAATTTTGATTGGATACCACCTGTAGGGAGAATAAAAGCAGGATAATTTTGACTGTAGGCCTGTGTGACAAAAGGCACACACGCATTTTGACTGATAAACATAAACAAAAATTGGTTTACAGGCAACTTCTGTGAAACAACATCTCGAACTGTTTTGGCTTTTGGCAGGCTTGTTTTGCTAATGAGATACCAGTGGAAACAAAGGCTATATCTGTTCCTGTCAACTGGAACTTGTAATAAATAGAGACATAAAGATGTGGAATTAGAACTGTGGGATTTTGGAGGCGGAGTGGTATTTTCCTTCTTTTTTTTTTCTTAATGAGGAGCTTATGTATAATGTGATTATTCTCTGGTTTAGGTTATGTAGTCATAAGTGGAAGGAGTCCCTTATAGAAATGTAGGAGCTGGATTAGATCTTTCAGGATACGACTGATTTTTAACTGTTCTGTTTCAGTTCTTTCATAAGCTCTTATCTCATAAGCATGTTGAAAACTGAAGTCTTGAACTCTCATAGAAGAGAAGGTGAGGCACTGAAATCTCTGATTTAGCTTACCTTTATTTGAGCCTCGTATGGGTAAATGATAGTCACTAACCCTTGGAATAGGGTAGCCAAACTGCATGAAATGTTTTAAATAGGGAGGTAAAATATTAATCGTGATACTGTGCTGGTTTTATTTGTCTGTAGAACTATTCATGTTCTGTTATTAGGTGTTGATGCTGCAAAGTGCATGTAACTTTACTTCCAAAGCTATTGCCTTCACATAACTATATACTTTTAACACTTCATCGTAGAGGTAAGTTTGTACACAAACAACAGTTTCTCAGCTGCAGTGTCCTAAAAGTAATACCGCTTCTCATATCCTGGCATTACATACTGTCTTTAGCTTAAAAGGACTATTGAAGTGCTAAAGACATTGCTGTGTTGCATCAGGTTGAAGGCCCCTGCATTCCTTAACCATCCCTCTGGCTGTGTCCATCTGGTGAGGAGAAAGCTGGAACGGTGTGGGAGGCAGGTGCGAAGAAGACCCACTGAATTACCTGGGCACGAGCCTTAAGTAGGAGGTTCTTACAGTTAAGTGGGATCTGGGAGTGCAGGCTACATTAATACCTCTGTGCTCTAACGGAGCCTCCATTAGACAGCCCTGCATGAAGTGCTGTTTAACATGGTGTATTTTGATGTCAAGTGCATCCAACTTTTTCCTGTTCCTCAAAAAATGGCTGCTAGGAAACTACTCTTTCTATTTCTGAACAGAAAATGACCCTAATGCCATACCTTATCACTGGGGCCATCTGCCGTATTTTGGTAGTAGCAAACTGCCTCAGATTACAGATGGAGTGGTTGTATTCATACTGCTTTTCTGGAGGTGGACCTTGATCCATGCTAACTCTTCACAATTGCTTTGATAGACAGAATAGGAATCATCCCAGTGATTTTTGTCGCAGCTGAACAATGTAGATAACTGAATTCCAGTGTCTGGAAATATTTCCTGGCTCTTTCTAGCACAGAGTTAGCCAGTTGGTTTATGGTCCCCATAGAGTTAACACACAAGTCTCACATAAGTTGATGGGATTTACAAATATATTGCTCCCTTGGATTTAACTCATGGTCACACAGAGATTTCATTGACTTCAGTTTGTTGTGTGGTATCCAAATGCTAGGACACAACCAAGCATGAAATTACCAAATGAACCTGCTGGTTGGAGAAGAGATTGTTTGTGAGTGATCTTGTGTTTAATCAAGGACCGGTTCTTGTTGGGTTGAGGAGAAAGTCCGTGAATTTGTAGGTGGAAATGAGAAAAGTTATGGTGGTGAATTGGGATAAGAAAGCGGAAAAAATGTGTACTTTCATGGAGTAATTATGTACACAAAAGCACATTTTCCATTCCTGTTTCCCCCATTCTATGCTTTAATTTTTCTTGACATTGGATCCATTATGGTATCGTATGAGTTTCGTCACAGAAGTAAATAACAGCTTGTTTCCTTGGGAGCGATTGAAAAACAGAGTAAAAACAGCACTTACTGTTTTTGAAAGTTGTCAGATTGTCATGGCAGTGAAGTGTTGCATCATGTTGTCATGACAACTCAAATTATAAAAACTGATTTAAAGAGAAATAAAAGCACTCTTCAGTGCTGAAAATCATTCAGCTTTAAAGGGTTCAGCTTTTATTTTCTCTCTCTTATTCTGCCTCCCTCATGTTTGTAAAGAAGTGGGCAATATTCATTCAGGACTCTCAGCAAATAAAGACTTTCAGGGCACAGCGACTCGAGGAGCTGTGGACCAGACCATCACCATCCAGAACTGGGGGAAAGCCAGAATGGGATGCAAAGGGGTATTTATTTGTTTTTCTTTTTCTTTTTCTTCTTCTTGCCTATTTGCACACTTTTTCATTCGAGCAACTCTTTACAATACTGTTAAGGTGAACAGATACCACACACTGTGGGATTGTCAGGGATAAAGAGCAGTGCGACTGCGATGTGTTCAACCTGTTTAGAGATTCTGGTGCAATTTCAAGAGCCCTCAGCCATGACCTGTTTCTGTTTCTCCATCAAAATCAAGGAGCATTTACTTTCTGTGCCAATGGCTAGAGAGCAGAAGTAGGTTAGTGCTGACCACTACTGAAGTCTCATTTTCTCTGCAGAGTGTGCTCAGAATGATTCAGGCTGTTTAACAAAGAGTGGGAATGAGCTGCAGAACCAAACGAAGATAAACAAACAGACAAAGAAAGGTAAATCATGCAGTTTGTCAGTTCCTGTGAGATGGCTGTCACTAAAAGCAAAACACTGACACTAAACTGCTAAACAGCAGCAAAACCCCTTGCTCGAACAACGTCAGGTAAAATTTGATTTATCACAGTGCATTGGTCTTGTGTACTTGTAACACAGCTTTATGCAGTCCAGCCCTCACATGAATGGAGAGAACAATGTTCTTGTATTTCTGTACGGTTACTTCTACTCCTGTTCTTACCCAAGAACTTCTCAGGCTCTCATCCTGTTTCATCTGGATCTTGCAGATGGGCAAAGATAATGTTCCTGTGGCTTCCAGGGAAGCAGGCTGCCATGCAGAGTGGTCTGCAGAGCTCTCTGCCTGCGGGCAGGAGCATGCGCTCCGGATGCGACTTCAAAAGGAGCTGGCACAGGAAGCAGCTCTGACAGATGACCCAAGTGCAGGAGGAGCTTGCTGTTAATCATTTGACACTTATCTATAAGCAACCAATTTTTACTGGTTTTCATAAATTGTCTAATTGACTGATGGAATGAAAGGTACTTTAGCAATGGATTGCATGACGTGAAATCTTCAGGTACTTAAGAGAAAGCAATTCCCTGTAAAGGAGATGGCCACAGTGGTTAAGGAGGTCTTTCTCCATTAGCCATGCCCTGAATCTTTTAAAAATCATCTCTTTTTTATTTCTGTACTGGGGGTAACTACCATTTTCAAAGGCCTTTGTGTTGAGTAGTTCCATAACAGATGTTAAATGGTGGTTGGAAAAAAAGTTGTTCATCCTAAAACTCTTCGCCTCTCACATTAGGTGCCTTCCCATTCACAATCTGGGACTCAAGCAGTTTTCAATAAAATAAGATAATAATGGAGAAATGTATTTCTTGTTCTCTTTGTTTAAAAGAAAACAGCTTCATATTAAATATAGACACAGAAGTTGTATGTGTTGCAGCTTAAAATTAGAGTGAGGAACAGTCGTCTTAGGAACAAGAGACAATCTGTGAACTGTCACTGTGATTAATGGGAGATTCAGGAAGTTAACAGAATGGATTAGAAATGAAACATTTTGGTGGCCCAAACAACAATTGTATCTAAAGCCATAGATGATCATTTGACTTGCACTGCACTGAACCGCGCATTAGTCACGTCTTTCTTTTGCAGTCTTCCCCAGCATTTGCAGTCCGTCTGTTAACTGTGCTCGATGCCTGTGCAGCAGCCTGAAATGACCTTATCTCTGTGACTTTACCAGTGGTGGGGAAAAAGAAAGAAAAGTGTAGTATGATTATATACACCTAGGCATCAGGAGAGTTTTAGTTGCTCTTGAACCATGTTGCTGGTGCAGATGTGGTGTTAGGGGCTGCATTTCATGAGCAGAGATGATTGCAAAGGTGGGAAAGCTCTCTGCTATCTCAGCTACCTCCCTTCTTTAACCCAGCATCAGTGCTGCATCTCTGATTTCATGTTTTAATTGCACACACCAGATAGTGACTGCCATGTTCCAAACAGGCTGGAGCTCACCCTGCCTTTCTCAGCGCCTGGACCTGGGCCACAGCAGACCAGAGCTGATACTGAAGGCTTTCAAAAGCATAGTGCTACACTTAGAAAATTCAAACCAAGCCATGGGGTGAAGTGTTCCTGACATGACTGATGCAGAGTGGGTGATTCATGGCTGGATTTGCAGCATGTCTCTCTCACCCACTGCCCATTTCTGCTGTTTACTCATGTGTTTACCCCAGGCAGCAGAATATATGTCTGAACTTGCACCACACAGTTAGGTGAGTGTACTATAAATGGCTATTTATTAATACATATTTTTTGTATCCATCTAGATGGTAAATTGCTGATGCACATACTTGTAAAATCAGTACTTTTGCCTATGGATCCTTTTATCGAGGCCAGAGGAAAAGAGAGAAATGTGGAAATCATTTCAAATCTGATTTTTCACATGATCTAGCTGTTAACTCCTGTATGTAACTTTTTTTGATCTAATTGCATCTCTTTCAGTCCATATAGTGCTGCCTCTCCAAATCACCAGTTAAGAGCCATGCAAGTTGCAGCATGTTTCAGGCATTAATAGTGGCCAGGTAGTATTATACTATTTTTAATGAATGTCTGTTTTCTATTCTTTGCTGTGCTTTCTTTGGAAGGAGGCCCATGTAACAAAGTATTAAGAAAACACACTGCTGCCCTGGAATGTGTATATTAGCTGCAGATTATTTCCTATTAGCAGATTAGCTGCAAGGCTATTGGCTCTGAAAGGTCTTTGAGCGTATTTTGTTTTGTAACTGATTCAAGCCATGAGAGAGAATTGCCACCCTGATTGGGAAGAAGAATTAGCTACTGTTGCCATGGCCACTGGAGCTCACACTCGCATTGTTAACTCCAGTGCCCTCCGATGAGATGCCACAGCGTGAGCTCCTTGGCTTTGTTAATGAAATGATAGAATATGTTTTTCTGGGGCAGGCAAGGAGCAGGCTGGGTAAATCTCCCGTGAGAGATATGTGAAGTGGTATTTTTTTTCTCTTTTTTTCTTGATTTTGGTGTCTGATTTAGGAAGTGCTGCTGCTTTACTCTACCTCGGTGATGTTAGGCTGTGAAATCAGTGGTGTGGGACTGTCTGTAACAAAATTCTTCTGTTTCCCATTGGAGGGGATGGAGCTGGTTCTGCTCCTCTGCTGCGGAGCGCCAACCTGCAGGAACCTGCTGAATCCAGCACAGGGGAGAGGACTGGGTTACGGCAGCCCACACAGGCATCCGGGTAGGATTATAAAGCACATCGGGGCCTGTAGAAACTGGAGAAACGATCAGTGTTTGTTAGGGCTGCTGTAAACTGCAGTAGCTGTAGTGCTGTCTGTCTAGCTGCGGGCAAGGAGAAGTACAGGGCAGGTTTACTTTCCCATTGCTTTGGCAGAGATTGATTTCTTGCTTGGGCTCTGAGGTTTGGCACTTAACACCCATCCCTTAGAAGTAATAGTTGGAATACAGGAAAAAAGTGTCAATAGCAGAGTTAATAAGAGCATTAAAAATGTATGAAATTAAATCTAATGTATATGTGAAATAAATGAATATGTTTGACTTACCAGTGGTAGACTGGGATCACATCTGTTTCATACATCTAACTCTGTTTAACTTTTAAGAGAGTTTCAAGCACAGAAATGTATACTATTGGAACTCAAATCCATGGGGATGATAAACAGAAGATAATGGTATTGGTGGCTCTGTATGAAACTCCTGAAATGTGTGCAAGTAATTTTGAGTAAAATGCTTATTTTCTTTTTAAATAAATTTTTTCCCTTCTCTCACATTCAAAGTAAGAAGAATTGGTCACCTTAATTAAATCTCCTTACATTTCCAAACTCTTTACTTAAAACCACTTTATGGGATTGTGTAACATGTGGAGATGAGCCAAAGAAATGTATTTCCACTGGCATAGTGAAGTGTTGGCATTGGGTATTTTTCAACTCAGCAGCAGGGTGTGGATTATAGGCCAACATGCGTATAATGTGTGTCACGCTGTATGGCATGGAGCAATCTACAGCATGGGTGGTAGTGGGGCTGTGTCACTGCAGCTCACTGCTTTTTATAATGGATATTTTTAAATGATTGCAGACTTATCCTGGGAAAAATCATGGTAGGGATTATTACAGGGACTATTAGAAGCATACGAACTGTTCATGATTGTTTCTCAACAAGATCAACTTTTACAATCATTTGCAGGAAGGAAAACAGTATCTCCTGGTAAGTAGTCAAGAGCAGGACTGACCTTGCCACAGCACCTCCTTCAGTCTAGGGCTTTTGCTCTTTCTCACTTACCCTCGCATAGATCTGTTTCTTCTCTTTTTCTAGATGTATTGCTTTCAGTTTCTGCAGAGGCTAAAGGGGATCGTGTAGAAGGTAGGAAGAATGGTGGAAGAATGTTTGCAAAAATGCAGAAAGGAAAGTAGTTTTGTTCAGCTTAGATCAGCATCTGATGGAATGGAGGAGTTGGTAAAGGAACCTCAGCATTCAGGAGGAACTGTATTTAGATTGGCACCTAGGTGAGGTGGAAGACAATGAATTAAAAGCTGAGAATAGAAAAGCATCAGTGTGGCAGCGGAGTCCTGGCCTCTGTACTTTCTTGTTCCGTATAGTTCTGCCCAGTTGGTATTTGGTACTGCTGATCATCTGTCACATCAAAGTAAATGGTAAATAAATCCAGGAATACTAAAAACCTACTCAAAAATATAAGCTGTTTGTGCAGCAGGGCAAAAGCTCAGGTTTATGCAACCGTTTCTTTCACCACGTAACAGAACATAGGAAAAAAACGGTTGAAGTAGAAGATACACGTGTATTTATTTCTATAAATTTACTCCTCAGTATCTCTGTAAATTTGACAGGAAGGTTTTCTGGTTTCTAGAACCCATTTCATGCTTCCAAACTGTTGGAAATTGTATGACTTCTGGGAGGAATGCGTTTTGACCCAAAAGTCACTTCTAGATCATTTTCTAATTGTAACTGAAATCTTGATGCACTAATTGTTTAAGAGGACTGATACTGGATAGAATAGTGCAGAATTAGCAACTGTCATTTAGTGCCAAAGTAAAAGGATCAGGTCTTTATTTTGACCTCAATATATCAGTGAACAGTGCCATTCAGATTACATACGATGACTTTCAGTGGTAAACAAGTCACCTAAGAAACAATATAATAAAAATAGTAAAGTTCCATTTGATCATTCTAATTTTGATGATATCCAGTTCCAATTAATTAATTTTCCCTAATATTACGATATTACACTTGCAATTAATGCTTCATAATCTCTGCTTTCATTTGTGCATTTATTTTAAAATAACTGCTTTGCTAGTTGTTATCTGAAGTGTAGGTTTTCTCCCTATGGCTCGTCTGACTGAAATGATAGCATATCTTCCTATCTGTCTTTTCATCTTACTGGAATATTTGACACCAAGATGACTTGCGATGATGAAAATGAGTCCATTTGGCAGGAGAGCTAGTGCTCCCATTTATTCCTCTCATTCTGGAATCGTAGTGCCAGGAGCAGAATGGGGTTTTCCAAAAGTGATACTTTGTTCTCAGTTCTTGGAATTTCAAGGTACAGATGAGACATCTAAATGGAAGGCGTCATTTCTGAGACATGCATTTTATTAGGAGAATAACGTGATGTTCACCAGTGACTTTCTTGACCAGTGTGCTCAAGGAAAATCTAAAACCTTTCTGTGTATGTCTGTTGTGGTATAGTATATCTCGTCATGAAATTCTTGTATTTGAAGGAATGGTTTTGTTCTTGAATAAAGGTTCTTTTGATTTGGTTCTGAGACAGAGGTGGAAGATGGGGGATTTTATTCATCAAAGAATCAACATGTGTGGTTACCAGCTCTTGGTAAAGCTTGAACTCTTCCTGCAAGTGGAGTAATCCCTACTTTATAGGAGTTTTTCCTGTTTTTCAGAACACAAGCAAATCTTTCCTTCTTCCTCTTCTTTCCATCTCATCTCTCCAAGAATAGGAATTGAGTTGCGTAGCTTCTTCCCTACATTTAGCAAAAAGTCTCCTAGAATTTGCCACCCAGAACCCTTCATGATTTTTCAGCTTCTGTGCAGATGTAAGCACACAGGCTCTTTTAAATAAAGTTATCCACACTGAAAGGAAAAGGGATGGAGGGGAACTTCCAGCATTCTGTAGTGAAAGGGGGCTCATTTTTCTGTAACATTTTTCATGGAAGACTTTTGTTTGCGCATAGATATTGATTTTCCATCTTCAGAAGGCAGTTGTTTATAATAAATACTGTGGCGAGCTATTTTTGCTCTATTAACTTTGTACTCTTCAGAGCTCTGGCTTTACTTAGTAAGGGTTTTCAGAGGTCTTTTGTGATAGAACAGATACGGTACAGTCCTGGATTAACATTTCAGAGATGTGAATATGATTACCAGTTTAAATCTTTTATTTTTTTTCCTTTTTTTTTTTTTTTTTTTTAATTTATGGGTACAAATGAGCTGTTTTGTAACATGGATAAGAATGTGTTTTTGCACAGCCTGAAATCGGAGAAATGCTAGTAAAAGGAAACCAAATAAGTATGTAGATGTGTTACATTGCATGGTGCATAGTGAAAATTCTTTATAGTGATCGTAGTTTACATGATAGAATAAATAATGGAAGGAGACATATATGGGAAAGTTTAAACTTCTGTATATGTGTAAATATCAGTAAATGCAGTAAGCAGGAAAATGCATTTGCGACTTGCTTTCCATTGACGTTTAAGACAGGCTGTTGGGTTTCTTCTGGAGATCTCTAACTACAGGGTAGTAGTCATTAAGAACATTCATTATAAACTCCTATGAACTTCATTCCTACTCACTCATGGAGAAGAAACTTCCAAGGCTATACGTCAGCGCAGTGAATCATTAGTATTAGTAGCAAGTCCTTAGAAAAGTTACCCCAGAAGCTTTCTTGTAGATATTCAGATATAAGGTAGGTAAAGAGCATTTCAGAAGTTCAGATGGCTTTGTAGATATATTCTACATGTTCCATTTGTCCTAGCATTGCTTAGCCTTACTTTGGCTGACTAACAGATGTGTTTGCCTAAGCTTCCTAAGGAGTTAATAGCATTTGTGCTCCAGTAGAATATGCTCAAAAGTTCAACAACATTTATATTTTATATTCATCTAATGGAAAAATGTGCACAGATGTGAGAAGGTGAGTACAATAAATAATTGAGGAGGACATTAGAAGAAGAAATCAAAGCCACTTATATGCTTATGATCTTTTAATTAAAGATGGTTGAGTGAAGATAAGTGGAATTAATTCTAGTTTCCTTAATGGGCAATGGAAGTGATTTTGTTCTCTTTGTAGTGTACCCTTGTTATTTAATTGCAAATACAGATGGTAGTAAATGTAAGTGATGGATAAGGCTGGTGGTGTATTCTGGGCTGAAATGCTGAATGAAGGTTTCTAAAAGGACTCCTTAAATGTACAGTTAGACATGGTGTCATTGTAAAAAATACTGAACTTGGTTAATAACAATCTCAAATAATTAGAAACAGTTGCAAATGTGTGGATTTAGAACCTGACTTGATGTGTCTGTTTTCCAACACCCTAACTGCAAAGCAGTCCCAACTGCCGGAGTACACACGGTGGTTCTTAGTTGACATTGAACTTGCCATTCTGTTTGGTTGGGTGCTGATAGCACTGCTGAGATGGCAGCACTACAGCGGTACAAAAGGACAGAAATTTATATCACCTTTTGGTGATTGTTCAAGGTGAAAAGAAGTCACAGTGCTATGGGGAACTTCTCTTGTATTGTCATTTTATGATTCTTACAATGATCTACATGTCTTAATATCCCCTTGAAATCACTGGAGATGTTCTGTAAATTGCTAAACTTAATTCTTAAACAGGCTTTAGTGTGCTACATGCACACTAGAGATTCATGCCCATTCTTCACTTCACCTGCAGACGAGAAGGAATTAATTACTTGGAAAGTGCTGTAGTTTACCTTGAATCTGAGAGGCTCAAAAAACTCCTGTGGCACCATACTTAACTACTCTCTTGATGTGGCACAGATTATTAGTTCTCGTCTCACCCCTCCAAGATAGAAGCCTTGATCAGACAGCAAAAGAGGAGTCATCAGCTTCAGAGGCAATGATTGAAAGTCATCTGCTGTACCCAGGGTCATGGGTTTGCTTCTTTGATGTTGTCATCTTAGAAGCCACAGTCCACTTACCAAAATTCCAATATATATTTAAAAACTGTACAGTTTGAAAAATTGTATTAAAGCGATGACTTAACAACTCTTTTTTTTTTCCCAAGACTTCTTGATATTTTCTATATAAACAGATAGCAAACTTTCTTGACAACTGCATTTTCTTTTATTTTTAACAGTTCCATCTTATCTTCTTAAATTCCTGCACTCATCTTTGAGTTCTACAGCATATAATGAATAGATAATGAATGTGACAGTAGATTAAAATTATTTCAGTTTAAATATCTTGAAGTGATGCTCCATGCCAACAGAACTCTGTAGATAAACAGTGTAATTAATGGATTTAGAAACAGGAGGAGTGCTTGGATTTTCAAATTAAAATCTAAAGGTATCTCTTAAATACTGAGAAAAAGTTGGGTTGGTTTGTAGTGAAGAGAAATAATGTTCTTATTGCCCTGAGGATGTTCAGATTAAGTTAATTTTACTTCATTAAAAAAGTAGTGCTTTCATATATTACTTTGTAATTCTGAAAGTACCGAGACATAAAAGAGACTTTTGTTGTTGTTTGTTTGTTTCTTTGTTTCTTTAAAGTTATGAAATTTATTACAAATAGAAAATGACAGTAGGTGTGAGTAAGATGCATCAATTTTTGATCACAGTAAGTATTTTTCAGATAAGTCTTAAAAGTCTTAGTACTTACAGAAAAGTCCACTGTTCATATTCTGTTTCTTCTTAACTTACACGTAATACCAGTTTGTCCTTTTGTTTTCACTTATAAATAGTGACAGATTATTTTTTTAAATATTCTGTAATTCCTTCATTATACAATTATTTATGGACTACGCAGTGGAAAAACTCCTTGGTTTACGCCCTGAAAATCTCTGGGTCTCTTTGCTATGGCAAAACTATTTTTCATGTGAAAGAAAATGGGAAACTATATAAGAAAGATGGATCACAGAAGGTGTTTCTTGCTCATAATGGTTGCATATATTGTTCTCAAAATCTACCACAAGGCAAAACAAAACAGCATAATATATTGTAAGCTACTTTTCTCACAGCTTTCGTACTGCTTTTTAAAAGTTATAGCCAGTTCTTTGTGAAATTTCTAGTTTGAGAGGTAGGCAGATGAGTAGACTTGGCTGTGCTTAACACCATGATCACCACAGTTTGTAACTCAAGGGACAGGGAGAACTTGGTCTCTGATGAATTATAGTGGGAAGGAATAAATCCAGAAAAGATAACTTGTGAGGAGTGATTCACTGTATGGAACTCATTTTTACAAGGTTTACTGTGATTCTGAAAGCAGCAAGACCTCTTTCATCTGACAAAATCTGACTTCTGTACTACAGAGGCTTGTAGAACATGTCTCATCTTAGCTGTGCACCTAGCAAGCCTGTCATGTTCTCCATGAAATATAAGCAAGGCAAAAACTAAACAGCTGTGACTTGAAATAAGCTGGTTTCTGTCCTGTTACTTTCCTTCATTTGGCTTTCGATAACCAGTAAAAGATTCATGGTAACAGCAAATACAATTCTGAAGCAGGTACAGTTGTCACGTAACTGCTGCTGATTTCCTATTTGCTGCCAGAGTTTGTGCTACTGGTTTGAAGTACATTCTGTACTTCTATGGGGGTGGGTGTTCCTACTGTTTGCAAAGCTGTTAGAAACTTAAGGAAGTGAGTGAATCAGCTTCCAAATTCTGCAGTGAACACCACAAAACCTGAATATGTATCATGCAGTAAAATAATAAGAAAACAGTATAGTTTTCAGGCCCAGTAATGATGAAGCCAGAGTTTCATAGATAGCCTCTGTGTGCACTCTCCACTGTGAAGCACATCTTCCATTCTACAGAACGACAGAGCTCCAGCCTGATTTTTCCAGCTACTCAGCTGGAACCAGGATTCCTCAAGCCTGCTCTTCTTTTCAATTCAAGGCCACACAGTAATCTGGCTTTACATGGTGTTTGGGAGAGTGTTCTCCAAGAGGTGGCTTTAAAGTTTGGTGGAGAGTGCGCTTCAGTGAGAAATTTCTTTCGTAAGAGCAGTTTTCACTTTCACACAGAATTGCTTCAGGCAGTGTTCCTGCTGATTGACTCCTATGCCACAATCAGGCATGATGCTACTTCTGCTTCTTTGCTGTGAGCTTTTAGCCTTTCCAGAAGACTGGAAAGCAACAGCCCTAATGAATGAAATATCCAACCTCTTCTCTCTTCTTTCTAGAGAAAGAGATGAACACCTGATGTGAGCTTGTTGAATAATTGCATCAGTGATTGTCTAGAGACACCTGAATTAAGTATAATCAATGAAGAGAGGGGACAACCTAAGGCACTGGTGTCCCTCTCTGAAGGTTCTTCACCAACAAGGAAAGACATCATATTGTTAAATGAGCAGGCTTGCCTATTCTTTCTGTGTAGCAGAGGTGTCATTGTAAACAAGGCATATAAATTAGACAGAGATGGTGACTATCTCTTTAATAAGTACAGATTTATTTTTGCAATAGACGGTTTTTGAACAGATCACTGTATATTACAAATTTAACCCGACTTTTCAATTTAGGTAAAAATCTAAAAATCCAGAAAAATATGTACATAATAGCAAGGAAGGGGAAAAAAAAAAAAAAAAAAAAAAAAAGGATAAAAAAAAGAATCCTCTTTAGTTAGTGTAAGTCATCATTAGTCATCATGCTTTTATTTTCATCTACATGGAGATAATCTTAAGTGTTTGGAAATATTGTGTTTGTGTACAATTTACACAATGAGTAATCCCATAGCTCAAACTATGTTTTCTTTCAACTCATTTAGCTTCATAAAGGAAGCAGGCATCTCTGAACGTCATATTGCATCAGACTGTTAGCATGGAATGAATTGGAAATGCAGCTACAGTGTTGTTTGCAGCTTTATTATTTAGAATTTGAAAAGTAGTTTCAAATGACCTCTGTAGTAGTATTCATTTGTCTTAAAAAGAATTCAACTATGAAGCCTTTTGGATGAGCAGAAAAAAAGAAAACATGAAAAGATGAAATGTCCTCTATTTCCAGGGAAAGCAGTAGTTAAGTCATCTTCTATATGAGAGTGTGTTCAGAAGCTGGTTCACAATCATCAGACTGCATATTGGCTGTTGTTTCAAGTGTGAGTGGCCTGGTATGTTTTCCATAGTGTTCATCATAAATCATCTTACAGCCATGAATTAGAATTTGTACCCAATCCAGTGTTTCTTTTTCCAAGTCAGTCTTACACTTGAAACATTAACCAGAACAATTCTTAATGTGCACGTGGGGCTTAAAAGTAGGCACACTGGAAAAGATGTTTTGTGCCATTTGCTCCACTGTTTACTGTCTTCTCTGAAATGGTAGCTCTCACATCCTAGGGGTGGGAAAAGACAAAAAGAAGACGCATGTGATACAGCTGAAGAAATCTGGGTCATAGGTGACCTCAAAATATTGCTCTAAATGGCTGGTAGAAAGCTTTGGAAATAATTTATTTAGAAATAATTCTGCTAATATGCCCTTGGCCTCCATTTTTATTTAAGCCATAATCTTCAATTTGTGGTGTAAGAATCATCTCTGTGTCAATGACTTATGGTGTAAAATATAGGTTATGTCCTAAATTGGGAATTACAGAACAGAAGAATCTTCCAGGGACTGTTAACTTGGGAGTGGGTTGTATGGAGGGTGTCCTAAGAATTGCTGTCAGGAAACGCAGTAATAGTATTACTCACCCATGGAGAGTTGAACTAATCTCTAGATCTGGTGTTACAGAGGAATTTCTCCTCAGAGAATATTGGCAAGGAGGCTAGGTGTGGAGAAGCTACATCTTTTATTTTACATTTTTTTCCTTAACCAGTGGAACGAGCATCTTCATGGCTGCACCTTGGGGAATGACAGCAATATGGCAGCTCTGCTTCATTTTCAGTTTCTCCAGCCAGGTCAGAGCTTGAAAGGACCTACAGGGCAACAGTTTTTTCCATCATCGACAGTTCTTTTTGCAAGTCATTTACATTTTCCCATGTAAAACTTCCTCGCCCTAAATGTGGACACACCTAGGAAGAGGGAGGTGTTCCTTGCAGTCACACTGAGCTAATCTGTAGTGGAAGGACATTTCTGCCATTTGCAACTAAACAAGAGGAGGGCTGTCTATAAGACATAGTATACAGGATAACGGTCTGGTTTTTAAATGCTTCTTTGCTCCAGTCTTTTGTATGTATTATTTGGAAGTGTTCTTTTTTTGGTGGGAAATCTCTTTTACTTTTTTTCTTTTTTCTTTTTTTTTTTTTTCTTGCAAAGAAAGAGGTGGGAGAGGCTTAAACTTAAACGTGCCCTAATGTACTTGCTCTGGGCTATTTTTGTAAGAACCAATAGTGTAGCTACTGCCAGTTCAGCTGTGTTTGTAGTCTCCATGTCAATCCAAAGAATTATTTTTTTGCAGCTACCAGGCATCTGGTTAGTGCAACTAGTACAGACACCAGTCTCTTCCTCCTGAGTTACTAAAGTATTCTTACAGCAATTGCCCTACTGATGGGGTGCGGAGCCTGCCATCAGTTAGTGGCAGACATTTCAGTTTCTCCTTGACAGATCCTGGGTTACCTACTGGCACACTTGATTTCTCTTCAGAGGATATAACTGTGCCTTCAGAAGATAGAACATAAACATCTGCAAAACATTTATCATCCCAATTTCTTCTTCATCTTGACATTCCCCCTCCCCCCCCGGCTGTAAGGGCATGTGAAATAGTTATGCTCTTAATTTTGTGTAATGCAAAATAAAGAACAACGCCCAAAGCATAGAGTTGACCAAGCAAAGACCTTAAATCACGGTGTTGAAATTAGGATGAGTTCTTCAAGTAGTAAACTCCTCACCAGACATACTTACAAGATCGTGTAAGGCCTCAAGTTCACGTAAGTCCCAGACTGTAGTATCTTGGTAAAGGTTGAAGTTGCTGTCTGTTATTCTTTCAAATCTCCAATATATTTGTACAGATTGTCTGCACCAACAGCCTATACACTGCATAAGCAAATGAATAATTAGCTCTAATGAATTGCTCAAAAAGAGGAGAGGTGTAGGTTAGATGTGAGGAGGAAATTCTTTACTCAGATTGTGGTGAGACACTGGCACAGGCTGCCCAGAGAAGCTGTGGGTGCCCCATCCCTGGAGGTGCTCTAGGCCAGGTTGGATGGGACCCTAGGCAGCCTCATCTAGTGGGTGAGAACCAGCCCACAGCAGGGAGTTGGAACTAGATGGACTTTAAGGCCTGTTCCAGGCCAAGCTGTTCTGATTTTATGTGGAGAAGAAGAAGAATAGTAATAATAATGGTAATAGTAGTAATAATAATGAATCTATTTTGAGGCAAATATCATAATCAGATACTTTGAAAGTGTTGCTGTGTGAGCTCAAGTTTTTTTTCTGAGGATGTCCAGCTATTATTTTGAATTTAATCTGTGTAAGCTATCTTTTATGATTAAAGCCATGTTTTTGTGAAATTATTAACTTTCTTTCCATATCAGTGGATTTCTTCTGATTTGAGAGGAGATGGGCAACTGTATTGATGACCTACTTTGAATTGGTAGGGAGTAGACCTACTCCTGTGGTTGTCATCCACATCTTGTTTTTAGATGTTTATAATCTTAATTGAAAGTTTAAAGCAAAAAAAAAAAAAAAGGAGAGTAACTTTCTAGTTTTTCTAAATAGGGTTTTATTACTGTATCAGGGATTTAATGCATTATTTGTAGGGTTTTATGTTTCAGATATATGGAAAGTAGCTCTTAATGTTTAGCAAAATGTAGCAGGTATGTGCATGTATGGCTGAGCAGACAATCTGTCCGTACGCAGATTACTCTTTGTCAGTCACTCAGTAGGAAAGAGATCTTTAGTGATTTAGTTATTCCTCCAACCTTTCAAAATACAGCTGATTTTAGATTTTTTTCTAGTTAAAATTGCTTTTCTCTCATGTTGTCTGGGTATGTAACTTCTGAAAGGTACAGTATATGTTACTATGTAGACTTGATACAATTCCTTTGAGGACTAATTTCTATCTGCAGAGAAAAAGGAAAACACATTTCAAAATCAAACAGGAGTCAAATTTCAAACCTAGAAGGCTGTACAGCCCTATGTGAGGGGTAGACATATTACAGAAAATTTAATTTATCTCACTAACCAGCAGAACAAACACAATTCATATAAATTCTTCTGGCATGTGATGAACAAAGTTTTTCCTCTTAGTTGTCATTTTAATACCAAATTTCATCACCAGGTCTCACTGGGAGTAAGCTCATTTCAATATATATATATTTAGAATAAGTTCTATTGTTATATCATGTGTCTTGATGTAATAATGTTTATATATATTTTATGAACCTGAGTGGTTTAACAGTTGACTGAGTATTACTCGTGTGATTTAAGAACTACAATCCAAAGGGAACATTGTGAGCATTGTATGCCTTACTAAGAAGACTAAATCATACCTGAGTTTATTCATCACAAAACTATAGAAATCAGAGAAGAAAACTGTTTAAGCTTGTATTTTTGATATTCCTAAGAAGTATCTATCTTTCAGGCTTTGGAAAACGGAGAGAAGCTTGGATTTTCTAATGGTATTTTTTTTAATGCATAAACATTTGTATTAATATTTAGCATGCATTTCCATTATCATATCGTTACCATACAAAGTTAAATAGATTAAGAACTGGTTAACAAGTAAACCTCAAATAGTTGTTAGTAGTGGGAAATCATGACTGATTATAAATGTTTAGATAATGAATGCATAAATCTAACTACAGAGCTATTAATATTAAATATTTTCACTGGGCATCCAAAATAACTGGAGAATTATTGCTGCAAAAGGGACATCAGTCCTGGACTACAGGACATAAACATAAAAACACACTAAATGGAAATCAGATAGACAAGTTGCACAATATAGCCCTACATTCAGAGGGTAATTTATAGTTCAGTCCATGTAGCTCAAAGGAAAAATGAAAACTTCAGAGCTGATTGGATTGCCATATATAGGCTCTTCCTGAGGAGAGAATACAATGTGCAAATAAGGATATTTTTCCAATTGGAAAAAGTGTAGTGAAAACTAGACTCTGGAAGCTAAGGTTTTTTAAATCCAGATTCGAGAACAACAGCTGAGAGAAACTGCTGGTGAAGTCTCTGGTGTATCCAAATCAAGATGCGGTGTCTTTTCAGAAGATTCCTTTAGCCTAACACAAAAGCCTCTATCCAAGTACACATTACTGAGTTTGGTCCAGCAGAAATGGGATGGAATTCAGTGGCCTGTGATATACAAGCTGTCCTTCCCAACCATAAATTCCATGAGTCTTTGACATTTGTGAAAATAAACAGTGAAATCTCAGTAGAATCGGTGCCAGTGTTTCACTCAGTTTTCTCTTCTGAGAGAATGATGAATCTTCATATTGCCTGTTGCTGCAAACTGATGCTCTCAGTGGAGCTTTAATGAATTAATACTAAGACTAGTCCATGTCTGGCATAAATGGCATCCACTTTGCTTCTAATTGGCTTAAAACTTTGCAATCAAAGTGACCATCTTCCCATTTCAGATTCTGAACCTTTGTTCTCCCTTCAGCAAATCTGCTGCATAATGGAAAAAGCAAACTTAAATATTTGCCAAACCAAACCTTTTGATTGCACAGTTGATATTCACTGTAGAAGATTATGATATATTCCATAATAAAGGAGAGTCCTGAGGAAGAAGGAAAGGTGCAATGTAGACAGCTGGCAAGGACAGTCGTTCACCACTCTGTTGCCCAAATGCTTCCAGCTGCATACTGCTCTAATCTCAGTGGTGCAAATCTATCCTGCATGCTCTGCTCTTGGTCAGAGCTCAGCCTGCCTATTGGTGTCAATGAGTTTTCCTTCTGGAAGGTGAGGCTGGGTCTGCTGGGGAGATCTGCCCTGGAAACCATGTACTGATATATATATATATATATATATATATATTTGTTTTTTAGTTAAAAATCTTGACATGTTTTTAAGTAACGCATGCAAGACAACCTTGCGGGTTTTTTTTAAGAATTTGCTTGCACATCTTCTTGCTTTTATGCAAATGTTTCCGTTTCTTTTTCTTTTTTACCAAAAAAAAAAAAAAAAAAAAACCCACCAACAAAAACACCTCTTTGAGTATTTCATTTTTCTGTTGCCTTTGTTTCTTCTTTGAGCTGCAGTCATGCACTTTGCCCCAGACAGGGCTCTGAAACAAAAGACTAAATGAATCCTTATTTCTAGTTTCAGCTTGCAGCCACTACTTCAGGTAGATTATATTTCTAAATTTTGGGTGTGAGATACACGAACTCAAATGACACATCACAGCAGATACTAGAGCAAATGCTACAAGATTTTTTTAATTAGCATTCTGTTCTTTGAACTGCCACATCATTAAAAAAGGAAAAAAAATAGTGTTAATTTAAATACAAATAATATGGTATATGGTTGCTCTTTATGGTGGTATTTCAAAGGATAGGTGTTTTCTTCTTTGATTTCTTCATTAGATTTCTGCATCAGTTCAGTGAGGTTTCAAGAGAGATGCCTGAATTCACGTATTTTTCTTGTTTTTATTTTTATTCATGTCTCACAATATGAATGAAAGGATATATACAAAAGAGATTTTCTGCCCTATCACACTGTGCAATTTGTACTGGACTGAAAATTGAACTAAATCCTCTGGGCATGAAGTAAGAACAAACAGCTCATTCCCTTCTGCTCCTCTAAACCACATGAACTTCAATATTAATGAAACTTTCATGAATCACACATAACATATACTGCCCCTTTGTGCTGGAAAATGCCAGGCTTGCTGCTGCACAGCCAGGATAATAGGAAGCAGAGTCATAAAACAGTAATTAATACACTTCTGAACTAAGCTATTTTATTGTGTAGATGCTAATTAAGAGTGATAGATACCAGTGATTGAGTGGCACATAACACATTTGGTCAGCATAAGTGAAAGGTCAGTTATCATTTTGACTACTTTAAGTGAAAATGTTTTCTCTTATGTCAGTGATTTCAGAAACCACAAACGTCAAAGTGAAATGCTTTGTGCATTCTCCTTCTAGAATGTAGATTTTTGGTGACATGACAGGCGAGGAGTAATAGAAAACATTTAATTTGCTATGGGGTTTCTGACAAAACAATCCGGGGAAAAATTAAAAGAATATGTAAATATTAACTGTTAGTGTTCACTAACCTTCACTTTAGGGTGGTTCTCTGAGACACTGGAGGAGGGGACGGCGCTCTGAATGGTTCAGCCTCTCCTGCCTGAAAATGATTCAATCAGACGGGACACTTCAAAGTTCTGTTCTGAAAAATCTCATCCACGTGATCAAAACATTCCTTAATGTTTTTAGAGTATTTCTAAGCTATTCATTTTCAGGAGAGTGGGAAAGGGTAGTCTTAACTCCCAAACTGGGGATGAATTCAGACATACGGCTTTATCCAAAGAAGAGACAAGGGAGAGAGGGAGCTCGCTCTGGCAGTAGGAATGTGAGACATCTCACAGATGCTCTCACCAGTGCTACATGTTTAACTTCACTTGTCATCTCTGTGCTCTTCATAGCTTAGACACCTTCCATTTTTCTTTAATACTGTACAACCATGATTAAAGTCGATAGAAAAAAATCCTGTCCTGAGGCTCTTAAGACCCTTAAATACTTGAAAGAGTACATGCCTAGGCAAAGACCCTGTGAAGAGAATGACTTTTTTTAAGAAGTCAAGATGACTTTTAAAATTTTGCATTATTAAAAGATCATTTGGTATTTTGATCTCATATATTATATAATCCCTCCTTAGGGATCAGCTGCTGCAGTTAAAATTGAAGAGGAGAGGGATAAAAAGGAAGGGACCAAAAAGATCTTCAATTCAGTTTGATGATGATTTTTGGCAGTATCCAAAACAGAGGACTTCGAGCTGGGGACAGTGTAACAATTGATTATTTAAAAAACACTTCCTTAAATCAACTATGATATGCTGTTATACCTCCTACACGTCCTGTGGCACTATCAGAAAAAAGTGATACTGTATTAAAAGTAAAAAATAAAAAATAACATACTTGATAATGTAGCAACAAAGACGCAGGGTGGAAAATACCAGTTCATGGCTTTAGATAAGTAGTAGAGGGCTTTAAAGAATAGCATCTCTTTGCTCAGGATGTCACTACCTGGCAGTATTTCTTTTGAAGTCTCTGTGTTTGAGTGAATGGTTTTAGCGTGCATTGGGGTGGATGACTGAGTGATTTCTTATAAAAATGGGTAATGATGATCAGTACAGCAAAAGCAGAGAAAGAAATAAAAGAGAAAGCAAGAACAGTAACAAAGTCAAAGGTCTTATGTAGTAGTCAATGAGGGACCGGAAAAAATGTGCGCAAATCAGAGAGTAGGCTGCTAAGTGAAAAGAGACAACTGATTCAGCTCCAGATCTGTGCTGGCGTAACTGCTGTCTGAACATACCCGTTTCTGAAGAAGTCCCTTGACCTTGCTAAAAATTAGGACTAAAAAAGAATGACTAATGCTTTTCCAGGCTTTCAGTTCTTGAAAGATGCTAGTAACTGGGCAGGAAAGCAGACACGCAAGGCAGTCCGTGGCCTTGCAAGGAGGCAGGCAAGGCATTGCTCCCACAGCTCACTGGTATGCTTTGGATGAGAAACAGTGATATGATTATGGCTTGTGTACACAACAGGGAAGATTGTAACTAGCAGCTTATGTTTTAGCATAATGCTAACTTACTTGGGCAGCTCTGGGCACACTCCTCAGAAGCCACTAATGACGCTGTAGTTGTGTAACTTGAACAGTCTCTGTTCTTGCTCAGGCTGCCAAGAATACTGCAACCCTAAAAGCCTCTTATGCAACTGCAAGTGAGAAACTTGGGCCACTGCAGACAGTCTCATCCTGACAATTGGATTTTTGTCCAGTCTGGCTTTTCAGCTCATTTTTTATGTTAGCAGCCCTATGGTTTTTCTATATAGGTTTCTTCAGTATAACAAGATCATAAGTTCTGCCAGGAAACCAGGCACAGTGTACTACAGTACAGTACTACTTCTCTAATCCAGCTTTCGTTTATCTGTTCCTTTCCCTGTAATTAGGCTGCTGACGATTTTCCAGGAGGTCTGAGATGTACCACAAAATCATGATGAAGCTAGGTGTGCTTTGGAGAAAAGAAGCTTTTCTGTGCAGTTTAGTCCTGTAACAGGAGCAGCCCTTGGCTGGAAGAGACGTCCTGTGTTCTAGGTTCAGCCCTGCACAATCATAGGTGCCACATTGTCCTTTTAATTATGAGAACAAGTTCTTTTAAAATACATTTAAATCTTCATTATTATTATTTATTATTTTCTTTTTTTACCCATCTATTCTTGTGGAAAGACTGTTCAGAAATGTGCTTGTTATAAACCAGCTTCTCACTTCTGTCCTCAGTTTGTGCCTGGCCACAGCTGATGAGAGACCAGACAAATTGCATCATTAATTGTTTATTCTCGTTTGTGCTAGAGCCTGCCATTTACGTTAGTGTCATCTTAGTAAACTTCAGACACAGAAGCTCTTGACGTTAAAAGACTAAGAAGTATATGTGGGACATGGAATTTGTGTGGAAGGAAGCCTCTCCGTATCCAAGAGACACTCTTAAGTGTTTTTTTGTCTTTTTTTTTTTTTCCTGCGTGCTGATTTTGCTCATTTTCAGTAGTTTGATAACCCTTCTCTATTCTTGAGGTGACTCTCTTACCAGCAGAGGAAGACATTTGTACATGATACCTTACCTGCAGGCAAGATAAACACATCATGGCCTTTACTGATGGTAAACGTTTCAGTGTGCTTTGCGGACTTCTGCTGAGCCTATCTAGGAGACAGTCAGAGAGCTCTTGAAGCACAGGGAGCTCTGCTAATGACAATTTGGAGATCTTCACATGGCTGAGGAACTTTCAGGTGAAAGCCAGAGCTGTTTTCAGGGTTAATGGCTGCAAAGCAGGGGTAATGTTTTGAAATCAGGCACCTAAGGACAAACTAAATCCCATTTTAGATGCCTAAAACCTTTGTTGGACCTGGACCAAATGCTCTATTTTTATGTTTGGAGAAATGTTGAGCAGCCTGAAAGTGCTTCTGAATTTGACATGCAAATTCATGCTTACTTCATCAGAATGAAAAAATAATAATCTTATGCATAAAGAAGTGTTAAAAGACATTCAGATTGAGATCTAAGCATACAAAATCAAGGAAATCCTGAGGTAGGATTATTCTATTAATCTTTCTGTCCTCCTCCACCAAATCAAACTCCCTTTGTCCTAATGTTGTTTGTTCTAGCAAATGTGGTTGTCTGTGTGCCTGTCACCGGGATAGCATTTATTATCCCCATGTGGAACAGTTTATTATAATGTAACTGATACAAACAGTGAAAAAAACAGCGTCTTCGGGATCTTTCTTGGCCCACAGAGCCTGATTTGTTAACCTTCTGAGCCTGCTGTGAACCTGGCCTGGTGTTCAGTAATGAGTATAGGCCTGGAGGCTGTGGGTGGCTGTAGTTCTGCCACTCACTACAATCTTTTATTTTGCTTTTCTGGAACACATATTATTTTAGTTGGGATATTTTGGGGCAGTTGTATTTTTTTTAATGTAGTACAATATTGTAAAAACACCTCAAACCTTGGTTGATGCTCTCAGCATCCCAAAATAGTATTATAAATAGACACTGTAATACTGTACTTATTTTTCTATTATTTACCTAACAAGCCACCCGTGGTGTGTAAATTCCATCAAACAATGTCTGCGTTGTGAAAAAGAATTACCATTGGTGTCTGTTTTAAAAGTTATTCCATTTGCTTCGTGGGACTATATATACATTTAAGAACAGCCAACCAAATTAGGATATGATGAAGTAATGCTTTTTTAGTGCTGCTTTGCTTCCTTTTCCACACTACTCTTTCTCTCTGAATTAAAAGTTCATGGAAAGATGAAGGGCTTTGTCCTGAGCAGGAATTTGGCCCTACTGAACCCTGATTGCTTTTGCTCAGCATTTTGTTGTAGAGAAGGGAACTTCTCCATGTGGGGCAGGGAAAGGATGATAAATCATAGTTAAGTTAACATCTTTCACTTTGTCACACATTTGAGCACCCTCTGGATATTTGATGTGCATGTATAAGTTGGTATTGTGAAGCCAATTCCCAAAAAATTGAAGTATGCTGAAGAATCTTTCTCCTTCCATGAGTACCGACAGGTGGGCATCTGAGCAACTGTTACTTAAACAGATAATAAATATTTTAATTTATGGCCTGTGACTTTCAAAATGAAACATATGGAAGCAGCTGATGTTTTTAATTTTATATCCATTGTAATATTTTAACTTCAGAAACTTTTTTTTTATGAGTATCAACTGTGTACCTATGTTGCCTTTTATGAGGGCTGCTCTGAAAGTAGTGCCTTCTGCTTTATGATGTTGGCCCTCAATGTCAAAGGCAGATGGTGGTGGTGTGGCAGTGGAGGTTGAAACTTCCCACCAATATTCCATTACATGTTGTTGCCATGTGACAGACGGCAGCAGGGGGGCACTCTTGACAGAATAGCGTCTGATAGGGGAGTGAGTTATGAGGTAAAGGTGTGTTACTGAATTCTGCCATGCAGAAAAAATGGCACCTGATGACATTCATCAATGTTTGCTGAACACTAATGGAGACCAAACAATAGACGTGAGCACAGTGAGGCAGTGGGTGGTGTGTTTCAGCAGTGGTGACAGCAACAGTGTTTCACTTCCACTAGGGCAGATTTTGATGAATGTGGCACGCAGGGTCTTGTTCATTGGCTGGTAAAAAAGCACTGCTAATGGTGATGACTATGCTGAAAACCAGTGTTCTGTAGCTGAGAATTTGTTCTACCGAATAGTGTTATTGTGCTTTTTGTGGCTGTTACGGTTTCCATGGAAATAAATAAGAGGCATTACTTCTGGAGCAACTTATGTACTAGGTTCAGAAGAACTAAATATAACACTCAGATTTCCAAGAACTCATAAAAACTCCTCCTTTTGTGCAGAAGAAGCATTTTCACTGTGTCTAAAAGCACAAATGTTTTACTTGTGGTTTTGCATGTAATGAGAACTATTGCTACTCTGCGCACGGCTGCTAGGTCTGTGCATGGTAATGCTGCAGTATAGATCTCCAGTGATAAGTATTTCCCATGCTTTTTAGGCAGAATTAAGGGATCGCTTGCACAGCACACTGAGAGATGGAATCTACAGAAATGTGCAGTTTTCAGTGGAGAAAATTCCCTGTTGATCTGCTCAAGAATTTAACTGGATCAGTAGAAGAAATATTTTAATTTGCAAATGATTCAAATCATTGCAGTGGCATTTTTAAATGAAGTGTGTGTTCCCTGCCCTCTTAGCAGAGCACTCCAGGAGGCAGATTATATATATATATACATAAAACATGTTTCAGGAGTGCTCCACACTTGAGCAACAGAGAGTATATGTTCAAAAATGATAGTTTGCTGAAAGCAAAAGAGGCCTGAGTCCCACCTTCTGTATTGCCTCAGACAGGCTTGTGCACAGTAGCCGGATTTGCTGAAGCAATGTGTATTTACAAATACAGAAAAAGAAATATGAAAGCTCGGTTTTAATGGCGGGTAGCTTATGCAAGTCTCTTAGTGCCATTGGGTTCATGCAGTCAGAACGACTGTCCTAACGTAATAGGTGGAGACTCAGAGCGATTATATATATTCTCAAATTTGTGTTTATCTTTTAGTTAGCGGTTTGGGCTGCTAAATTTTGGCCCTGGGGTTAAACCCAGAGGTTTTCAAATGAAGAAATCTATGGCTAAAATATGTTTGGTGGGAGGGAATAATATAATTACACATAGCTTTTTTGATAAACAGCCTAAATTATGCTTCAAAGGACAGATGTGGCTTTAATAATCTGAACCATTTGCATTTTCAGATTAAACTCTGCTTGATTGCATTGTACTTGATATGTATACTTAGATCTATATGTTAAACGTTATACTTTGATATAGAGCATATTGTTTGACTTTGTTCTTATGATCTGACAAGCTTCATTATATAATAAACTAGTTTAAATAAATCTTAAAGACATAAAAGTGTTCTTGACAGTAAGAAAAAAATTTAAAGCACACAAATGATATATCGGTTAGATGTTCCAGAGAGAGTCAAAGCTTTTTTCATTCAGATCTTTGAACATGTGTTTTGAATAAAGCTGTAAGGCATTTTCCAGTAACCAGTGTTGTATTACAAAAATGAGTAAAGTAAAACAAAAGGAAAACATGTTTCAACATTTTATTCAGTATTGTCACACATTGTTGCACATTTCCAGCTGGAAGTAAATGTGACATTTGTAATGCTAATTTTTCAAACCTAACCTTTTATAATATATAAAATATTACTTGGGATGGTGTGCCCTTGTGAAAAGAGCAGGAGTAATGAAGTACTCGATCAGGGTTCAATTGGATTCCTAATGGCTTGAGTGCAATTATACTGCCAGTTTGTTGCAATCAATCAAAACCATTTCTGAATTGTTCTCCTAAACTGTATCTAGTGGTAACTGCTGATAAGCAGGTTACAGAGCACTTGACCTGATACAGTGGCAGTGTGTGCTTCGTACAAAAAAAAAAAAAAAAAACAACAAATGCTGTTAATGCCACTCTGCTTGTCTCGTGGGAGAAAATAAATGTAGAGGTTTGTTAATACAGAATTACACTGTAGCCTTGTTCCATGTTATGTGTGATATATGAATGTGAAAATCAGGATCGTGCATGAGGACATAGGAAAGATGCTGTACATAAAGTTGTTGCACGTGTGACAAACTGACAGTGTCCCTCAGCTTGGGGAGGAGGAGCAGGAGGGAAGGGACATATGCAAACAATTTGGATATTAAAAAATCCCAAATTAAAAAAGAAAAGAGATGAAAAAATCTTATAATTAAGCTATAACAGAATTTATAGAAAGATGGATATAATTTATTTTGGTTTTATTTGTCCAAGGCCATAACATATTAGCCTGGAAATTTAATTTAAAACATCCCACATGCAGTGTCAGTAATGGGACATTTATGCTAATGGGACTTATTCCCCCTACTGCAGGACTGGAAAAACGTACTTTAACATATCTTTGCAAGGCATTCCTCTAAAAGTTAAAAGCTAATTAAATAGTTTTTACTGTAACTGTAAAGTATTTTACAACTGAGCACTGTTAATCCATGTGAGTAATGAGATAATGTGGCACCTGAAGATGAGCGCTTTGGGGCTGGAGAGATCAGGATCAGCAGCCTCCTGATTCCCAGGAGTGTGGGCATCTCCTCACTTGCTGTTACCTAAATCATACTGCACCCAAGCAGTTTTGCTATGAGCGTGGCAGTAGAAATGTATTTAGTCATCAGCAATAGTAATTCCATTCAAAGAGGAGCCGCTTGCTTCTTGAGCAATGCTTTTGCTGAACACATATCTTTTTGCTGTAATGCAAAATCATTAAGGATTCAGTATGTATCTGTACCTCCTAAACACTTAACCAATTAGCCCCATATAATTTTGGTGCTTAAGATGTTGATTTCCTTAACATTTAACCCTCATGTCTATTTCAAATTCCTGACTTGGCAGGTGTATAACTCAAGTTGTTGGGTTTTTTTGTTTTATTTAGATTTTTTTTTTTTTTTTGAGACTAAAACAAGTACATTTTCACTGCATGACAAAAAAAAAATGCATCTAGAAAAGGAAAATAGAAAGAAGTTTAAAGTAAAATTTGGGTAAGGGCAAAACATATTTCCAGATGGTCTCTCTTATATTGTACTGCTTTATATACAGGGCCATCTGCAACTCTTTAGTTAATTTCCACTGGTCTAATTCTGTACTTGCATGTATGTATCTAGAATAGATTTGACCAAAATATGGGGCTTTTATGTACTCTTTGTGGGATATTTTCAGAGTAATAAATAGCAGAGCTTGGCTGCTCTGCCTTTTGTGTAGATAGAGAATGCCAAAGGGTAGGAAATGGCCTGCTCTTCTCTTAGATCTTAGCAAGTCTTTGGAGGCTCCTCAACTCAAAGGAGCGTTAGCAGACTTAGTTCAATGTGTATGGATGCAGTGGGAAGCTCTTCATGCTCTTTTTAGCATTTCCACAGTATTTCTTAGATACAGTTTTAATATTGCTATTTTAGAACACATTCACTTGCTGCATTTAATAATACATCTGATTGTTCTTTTCCCAAAGGTAGACATTTACAGCTTTCAGGATAATGGTGGGAAATTTTTGTTCAGATACATTGATGTAATGGCAACAGTATTCTCTTTAGATTAGAGATGTTAGTTTTCAAAAGACTTGGAATTGCAGAGTGGGTTTTGATTGTTTTTAATTGATCGTGTTGAAGGAAAAAAAAAAAAGGAGAAAACCTGTTAGAGGAAAAACCTGAAAACAGCAACTTGGCAACTTGTCTGAAGTGTTTGTCACTCACTTTTTATTTCAGAATGTCTCCTGCCCATCTTAAGTGGTTTTAATAGATGGTAAGGTGCAAAACAATTAAGAAATATATCAAAGTAATCCGATGTAATCTGTTGCACTTCAAGTATACATTGTTTCATGCATGTGGGAACAGGTTCAATATTTCTATGCTTAAGGTATATAGAGCAGTGTTAGTTCTGAAACCTTATATATTCAGATACTGATGTCTAAATTTTATTTGTTATAAATTTACTTCACTATTTTTTTAAGTGGCTTATGTTCTTAAATTGAAGTTATATGATTCTTTCTTCTGGGCTTTAGACATGCGAAGAAATAGGAGATACCATTTCTCTTTGTCTCTGGCTCCATTTTTCTTCTTATTCTGAGACTAACATTTAGAAGAACAATAACACTGCAGTTGTCTGTGTCTCCTTGTAGATCTTTCATGAGGGCTGTTTTCAGGCAGTGAAAACCACAGAGCATATGGATCAAAAACAATGTGATTCAGGTGATGAAAGCGATTATTTCTTGGTGCCTGTCTTGATTTTTCTTTGAGTTTGTGCTGAAAGGTTGAGGTTGAAGTCAGATGGTAGTTTTCCAAGTTCTTGGAATGGCTTAACTATCCTCGTGTTCTCTGGAAAGTTAGTTGAATCTGTTTTCATACCAGTTTCAGATTGAGATTTTCATCTTTGTTGCTAGGAATTGCTGCAAAATCCAACCTGTTCTTTACATGAAAGCAATGAATTTCAAGTGTTGCTCTGGTTTGGTCACTTGAAATGATGCGGCTTTCCTAACTACCTAAGTCTGGCACTAGCTTATATCAGATATTGCTCTTATAAGTGGATGTTTATTAAGTACATTTCGGTTTACAGTTAACACTACTTGTCAGAAATCCCAGTGCCTGTGTCTGGAAAGCAGTTCTGAGCTGCCTGTGGACCCCAAGTAAATGCTGTCCATGGAACATATCTATTCCAACTGTTGGGCCACCTCAGCATTCCCAAGCTACTCTGCAAAGAGTGAGACCATCTAGGACATTTTTCTGGCTTCCAGAAGAGAGCAGGTGTTGGAGTTTATGTTCCAGCTGTGTAAATTAACTGTGGGTATCTGCTTGGATAGTTGTTTGTATGATCTTCCTTGGTGTAATGTTTGGGCACCTACATGACGCGAAGCAAAGAGGCAGGGCACTCATGCAGCCCTGGGGCAATGATGTTGCTGTTGGCTGCTGCTGAATTGATTTTACCAGGAAGTCAATGGCCGTGCCAACATGTTTCTCTTTTTCGTCTTCAGTGTCGTGTTTTTCATATCTTTTTCTCCTTACCTCTCAAAGGACATAAATAAACATCTGAGTTGGCTGCGGCCCTGTAACAACTTTCTCTCAAAGTGACAGGCAAAATAAATGGCGAAACGATACTCTTTAGAATTATTCGTCTCAGACGGACTGCTAAAAATTCACCAACATGTAATCATAGATACTGGAAATAGAAGGGTAAACTTCATTTCCAAATGAAAAGTTCACTCTCGTTCTTTCCGAGTCTCATCTAGTCGATTGTCTTAAAGTCATCCGTGTGCTGAGAGTCTCTGACCACCAGTTGAATGTAACTCTCAGTCTCTTGTAGGACCTCTTAGGTCAGGATTTCATAGTTTTGGCTAGCAGGACATCAAATCTAGTCTGCACATCTTTCTGTGATTAATGACCCTGTAAATGCCTGTGAGTGTGAAGTGCATAGCACACAGCTCTTACCAGTGGGGAAATTTTATAGGGAAGTAAAACCCCAAAGAAGACACCATCCTGCTGATGGGATGGGATATGTAAAGAGCTACGTTGTGGATATGGATTTATATTATTTTACCTTTTAAGAAAATAATTGTATTTAATTACTGTAATATTTTCCAGAAATTTCCTTTTTCTTCGGGAAACTATTTTCTATCTGCTTAGCAGTCGAAACACAGAAGTGAGTCACTGATTTTCAGATTCTTAGTGTACCTATCTAGTACATGTTTAAAACACATCTATTATTTAATTGAAAAATACATAAGTAATAAACTTTTACAGCATTTATACTGTAATGTGGATGATAAAAAGCAGTGTTCTGTAGGTTCATTGTGTTCCTTGGCGCCCAAAAATTCACTTATTAAATCCTCAAGTGGACCTAGGAGTAGTTGTGACAACTGGCAGTATTAACACAATAGCTTGCAGAAGATGAATTACTAAATGATTGCAGCTCCCACAGTTGTGATCACAGTCTGAGTAGGGACTATAGATGTATATAATTGGGCTTAGAGAATAACTGACAGCTTAAAGTCATAAATGCCAGACAACAAGAAAAATGTGATGAGATTTCAGCATCTCTCAGATAAGTAAGAGACGTGTTTCTGCAGGACTGTTACATTATTGAAAAGCCTAAGTTCACATTGAAAGTATATATTTAAAAGGCATGAAAATGAATACCTAAAAAAAAAAGGGTAATACTACTGTTATTACCCAATTTGAAGATTAAAACAGAGCCAATTTAAGAGCATGGAGAGAGTTTGGAATATAGTCTGATTCTTTATGTATTGCAATATAGATAATCAGTTTATCATGTTTGGTTTTTTCTTCAAGAAAATTGTATTAATAGAGCTGCCTTGAAAGTAAAAGTAATTGAGAACAGCGTTATAGCAGTATTTTAACTGCTGATGAAAGAACCAGTGGTTAGAATTCTCTTGTGGAATTAAATATGTCAAAACAACTTCGACACAGTGGAGCAAATATTGTGTAAAAGCCAAAAACATTGA